>NW_025333833.1:10382500-12882500 GCF_019186645.2 Phyllostomus hastatus | reverse complement strand
GGTTTAGACCAGCCACTGGGGAGCCGGGCCATGCGTCCCTGCACAAGCTCTGCCTTGCTCAGTGCCTCCCCCATCTCACCCTGTTCCCAGGAGCCTGCGCTGAGTAATAACCTTTCTTAATCTGTGGGAAACCAGTCCCTAATGACTGAGCATTGTCTTCCTCATTGTTTTATGCTGAAATCCTGCTAAGACCCTCGGGCTTATGTATAATACTGGGTAAGTCACTTAGTGAAAGTTCTAAGACTTAACTTGATAAAGAGATCATTCACCAAAAGAGATGAGCTTCTGTAGAACATTCCTGAGGAGCCTACCTCCTAGGCTTGAGAATCATCATAAAGTTAAAAATAGACCATACTCTACATAGGTGATAATTACATGCTCACAGTGGGAACGGATATACTTTCCTGGCATTCAACCCATCCGTTATTTGCATAGACAAATTCACCAGGCCCTGAGTGCTCCCCTGTCTCCGACTGTTTTCCCCTAACTAGTCTGAGTCTCCACGTTCCCAGGGCTTTGGGGAGCCGCCTCATCGGTGCCAGCCTTGCTAACATTAGGGTGTGGCATTCTTTCTCATCCGTGTCTTCACTCATTGGTTCACATGCCTCTGAGAATGGTAAGATGTCTTCTACTTATATGTTTGCAGAAAGCTGTCACAATCTCTTAATGAAGAATGTTTTGCAACTCCCTGAAGGTTTGTGCTTCCCGACATTGACCCAATTTTCTTTCTGTCCTGTAGCTTAGGCTAGTTTTCAATCCTAGAGACATGATACCTTCTTGATGATACAATTAAGAGTCCCAAACATAGCCAGGAGACCTAAATTCCAGTCTTGTACTTATTTATTCACTCAAGAAATATTTATTACATACCTATTATGTACCAGATCCTGAATCACTAATAGGTTTTTAACCTTGGACTAAATCGCTCTATGCCCCAGTTTTCTTATCCGTATGTAGCTCTGTAAAGAAGGTGTTGTACCAGATAATCTCTAGTCCTTTGCAGTTCTAAATGTCTTTGAGTCTAAGTCCAATCCTTACCCCCATGTTGTTTCTCAATCACATTTCTCTCTAAGTAAACTGACTTTGTCAAATATAAGTTTCCCATTAAAATAAAAGCTTACACTGGTTACAGTTCCTGAAGCATTAATATAATTCCATTGAGGGAAAAAAGTTTACACTAATCAATACTTCTCGAGTTTAGATGAGTATTTGCAAGGATAATAAATTTAAAAATTATATTATATATATTCACAACAAAGAGTCTGAAAATAATAACATGTCATAAATGGCTCAGAACCCATTTCCTCAAGAAGGAAACACAAGTACATAACCAAGCACTGAAAACATAAATAAAAAATGTAAAACTCCAAGCTAAATAGACAATATAAAAATTAGGTTACATAAATATTGCTGGTAATATTGTATATGGCTTTGAAATAGTCATTTGACCTGTATCAAAGACCACACAATGGATTGTGCAGATTAACTACAGTAATAGCCTTAATCCTCATTTTTCCATCTGTTGATTCTGGGCTTGCCCATGGAAATTGCTCTGACCAAGGAGCTTACTGTTTTTCCAGTCATGCGTCTGTGCCATGACCGTGAAAGAACATGCCCAGGTTAGCCCGGTGGGTGAATGTGAGAGACGTATGGAGAAGAGCCAGGCCTCTCCAGCTGGAACTGGCAGTTTCCCTGCCTTAAGGAGCTGCAGCTGGGAGTTCGGAAGGGCTAAAGCGGCTAGAATGTGTAGGGAAAAATACCAAAGAAGAGAAAGCTCTGGAGGTCTGTCTGCAAAGGGTCACCCTGGAGTCTTCAGTCGAGTAGCGATCAGCCTGTGTGCTAGGGAACTCCAAGGTCTAAGAAACAACCACCCAAAAAGATTAGAGAGAACAATTCCAGAGCTTGTACAAAGCTAAAAATAGTTCCTGTTCCCACCAGCTAGAGTAGAAAAACTTGTAATTAATGAGGCATGAGACTGAGTAAGCAGAAGGATTTGTCCCACACTGTGGGGTCAAAACACTCCTAGACAAGATTCTGCTCTGTTCCCACCTAGCGAAACTTAAAGGCAAGGCTGAAAGGTCAAACTGTTTCCAAGTAACTTAAATGGATCCCAAAACAAGTGTCTAGAATATTTACAGAAATACAAGAATGTCCAGTTCCTAAGAAGATTAAACTATTTCTGCAACCAATCAAAATTTACCAAGTATATTAGTTTGTTAAGGCAGCTGTAATAAAATACCACAAGCTGGATGGCTTAAACAATAGAAACTTATTTTCCCAAAGATGTGGAGGCTCGAAGTCTGAAACCAAGGTGTTGTCAGGGTTGATTCCTTCCAAGGAAGGGAGGGAAATGAGAAAATAACCTGTTCCAGGCCTTCCGTCCCGTCTTGAAGAGACAATTTTCTTTCTCCGTGGGTCTCTTTGCATGGCTAAATCTGTGAGTGTGTCTGCTCTAAATTCCCCTTTTTTCTAAAGACATCAGTCATACTGGATTAGGGCTCACCCTAGGGACCTCATTTTCATGTGATCAGCTCTGAATTAACCCTGTTTCCAAGCAAAGTCACGTTTTGAGATACTGAAGATGAGGACTTTGAGTTTGTGAGGAGGGGGACATAATTCAACCCAAGACACCAAGCATGCAAATAAACAAAAAAAATATGACCCTTATTGAGAAAAACCAATTAATTGAGATCAAGATATTATATAGATGGAGAATTTGGATTTGGCAAAGACATTCGATCAGTTATTAAAACTGTATTTTACTTGTTTAAGAAGTTAGAGGAAAGTTAAGGCAGCTGTATGATTAATGATACAAAGAGACTTGGAAGATATTAAAGGACTCAAATGAAACTTCTAGAGACATAAAAAAATAATGTGAGATAAAAAATACACTGTACTAGAGTAATAACAGATTAAATACTGGAGAAGTGATAATTGGTGAACTGGTAAACAAAGCAGAAGAAATGATCAAAAATGAAACCTGAGGGGAGAGGGGAGGGAATTTCAGGGGAAATGGGGGTTTACAGGAACAAGTATAAAGGACACATGGACAAAAAATAGTGGGGGGTGGAAATGGGAGGGAGGTGGGGAGGGATGGATGGGTGGACTAGAATGGGGTAAAGGACAGAAAAAAATGTACTTAAACAATGATTAAAATAAAAATTTTTAAAAAACCTGAGGCACATTTACACAATGGAATACTACGCAGCAGAAAGAAAGAAGGAGCTCCTACCACTTGCAACAGCATGGATGGCACCAGAAAGCATTATGCCCAGTGAAATAAGCCTGGCAATGAAAGACAAATACCATATGATCTCACCTATAAGTGGAACCTAATCAACAAAACTGACAAACAAGAAAAATACAGAGACACTGAAATGAAGAACAAACTGACAGTTCCCAGAGAGGAGTGGGGAGAGGATGATAGGGAAAGGGCCATCAAGGCGCATGTATAAAGGACATGTGGACAAAGCCAAAGGGAATAGGTTGGAGGATGGGAGGCGGGGATGGGTGGGGTGGGGGGGCATGGTGGGGTGAAAATGAAGACAACTGGACTTGAACAACAATAACAAAAGAAAAAAGAAAAAATGAAACTTGGAGAAAAAAGACTGGGGAAAAATTAGCAGAATGTCAGTGAGCTGAGGGACAACATCAAGCGGCATCATATCTGTGTGTAAATACAATGCCAAAGGAAGGGTGAGAGACTAAAAAATTATGTGAAGAGATACTAGCTAAAAATTTCCAAACTGGATGGAAACTAAAACTATAGAAGCTCAACAAACTCCAAGAACAACAAACATGAATAAAACTACACCATCATGTTGTTATCCAATTGCTTGAAACCAACGATAAAGAGAAAAATCTTAAAAAGAAGCTAGTGGAAAAAGACACATTCAGTAGAGAAGAACAAAGAATGACCGCAGACTTCTTGTAAACGACAAAGCCAAGAGACAAGGAGCCCTGGCCGCATGGCTGGAGTGTCATTCCATGCATCAAATGGTTGTGGATTCAAGTCCTGGTCAGGGCACATGCCTAGGTCACAGGTTCAGTCCCTGGTTGGGGTGGGTACAGGAGGAAGCCAATTGATGCTTCTTTCTCACATCAATGTTTCTCAATGTTTCTCTTTCTCTCTTTCTCACCCTCCCCCCAACTTCCTCTCTCTCTAAAATTAATGAAAATATGTCCTCAGGTGAGAATTGAAAAAAAAATTTTAAGAGATAACAAAATGGCATCTTTTAAGTACTAAAAGAAAAAATTCTGTCAATCTAGAATTCTATACTCAGTAAAAATAACTTTCATGAATGAAGGTGAAATAAAGACTTTTTCAGACACACAAAAGCTGAATTTATCAGGCCTATAAGAAATGTTAAGGGAAATCCTTCAAGCATAAGAAAAAGAATACCAAATGAAAATCTAAATCTATCAAAGGAATGAAGAGAACCCAACATGGTAACTGTGTGGGTTCTAAAGCTGGCAGGGAGAGGGGAAAAAAACAGGGATATACACTGTGAGGAACCCTGGGTATCTGGTATCACTATCTGAAAGAAGAGTCGTGTATCTTAGCAACCAACAGAATCATATGCTTCCAAAATCATATGCTCCGGAAACCAGCCATTAAGAAAGTCATCCTCACCCAGGAAGTAGGTTACTCCTTTGAGAGCCTGTGGAAACCTCACCCCATTGTTTTACACTAGTTAAATGCTTCACTTCTCTCTGCAAATGAGCAGACAAGCAAGTGCTCTTCTGTAATAAATTGGGAGCCAAAATCATGAAATGCTGAAATCATCCTGAAGTTAGCAATGGCTATTTTTAGATCAGGTTTTGATTTGAGGAGAAAGGAAAAAAAACTATATTTTAATCCACTTCCTAGGAGCAGCTGTAATCAGCAGATGTCTGCAATAACAAAACTTAAGTTATTCAAATTCTTCATTTAAAAATCTATTCAACACCACCAACAAAAAGGCATCCATGGGTTTTTTACTCATCAAGCCTCAGGGAAGTTGCCAATCTCTAAATGGACTGTCATTAATTGTTACAGCGTAAATGATTAGGCAAACAAACAAAAATATGAGAAAGAAAGATTATCACCTTGAAAGAGAATGTTTTATGGCATACTTGTTTTATGATATCAATATGTAGAAAGAGGTATCACTGTGGAAATATCAGTTTATATGTTCTGGCTTTTAGATATACTATTGTCAGATCCCACAGATTGCACCATGACACTAGAATGCTTCACTATTTTCCTCTGTTTCATTCTGTTTCATTAAGGGCTCTATCTCATCCATCATTAGAATTTCATTTAGTTTCCTTCTATGTTCTCTTGCTCTCCCTTTGGCAAAGAGGTAAATAAGCTACTGATAAAAGTCTTCATTGGTCATGCATTCGTTAAAATAATATTTATTGGCAACTCCTATGGGCCAAACAGGATTCTAGACCGTGAACACAACTGACAAAAATCCCCGCCTCCGTGGAGTTTACATCATCGTAGTATAAGAAGGACAATAAAACAAGTAGAGACCGAGTTGCGTGGTGATCAGTGACAGAGAGAAACAAATCAGGGGACGGGAAGGCAGAGCCCACAGCGGAGGGCTGGCAGTGTTGAAGAGAGTGGAAGGTCTCACCGAGAGAGCAACCCGGCAGGTGTGTGGGAAGGAGCCTTATAAACAACTCCCGAAAGAGCGTTCAGACAGAGGGAACAGGCTTGGCAGGGATGAGAACCAGCAAAAAGGCCAGAGCAGCTGGAATGCAGGGGATGAGCAGGATGAGTCAGGCCAGTGACAGGAGGGGCAAGGGCCAGGGCAGGCCCTGAAGGGCCTTGTAGGTCATTGTCAGGATGTGGGTTTTGACTCAGAGACAGATTGGAAGTCATTGGGGGTTTGAGCTGAGGAGAACCGTGAAATGGCGCATAGACTTTAAATGATCACGCTGGCTGTTATGTTCAGCACAGACTACTGAGGACCAAGGGGAGGAACAGGTAGGCTGTACAGGAAGCTACCACAGTGGTCCAGGCCAGAGAGGATGGAGGCTCTGATCAGGGGGTTGCAGCATCCATGGGGAAGAGACCCGCTAAAGACGGCTGCCCACCCACCTAGCAGTTCTGGCCCAAGGTGCCAGGGGCTGGCAGTCATATGTTCTTGGAAAAGGCTTTTTTAAAAAAAAATTTATTGTCTTTAATAAAAAATGTCAAAAAGTTTTGAAAGCCAACAAGTCAACATTCACATGTGGGAGACTGGTATGAAAGGCTATTGTTAGTGGAACTGGAAATGCAATGATGCCCCCCTTTTTGAGGGCTGAGGTTTATTCACTGCAGTTTCTTCTTAGATGTCAATGAAATAGGGATTCTCCCTTGTTTCCATCCTGGCTATGGAAAACGCTTTCTTAATACAATCGGCTCACTTCCTGGCCTTAGTAAATGCTATACAGTGAACAAAATTAACTCAGTTTTTGATGGCTGAAGATTTTCATTCCTTCAGTATCCTAATTCTTGTATAATAATTCATTTTAAACAGGTGCTTGGATATAGATGGGCATGATCCATGAGATTGGCCTGAATTTATACTAAATTCTAGGATATTTTCTAGAAGTTGGTTATTTTTTAAAGAGCTTTACAATACGTGTTTGTTTTTTCATTATCACACATATTTACCCTAACAGCAGACTGTAGATGAACTCTGGTTAATGAATCATGGCTAATCAAGTGGGTTTTTCCCCATGTCCCAGCCTTTGACTCTACAGCTGATTACAGTACACACCAAGTAATTACTGAAATGAATCATCTCTGTCTGAAATAAACATATTACTAACCTCAACCACATTATTCAAAATATACATCAAAGCACCCCCTTCCGTGATAAGCCTGTGCTTTTATAGCCTTCCCTGCTATTCTCTCGCCAGTGACATTTTTCTGGACTGACAGAACCGTTAACCAGATTTTCAAACCGAGGGTTATTTACATCCTCCGGTGCACTTCAGTGAAATTAATCTGAGTTGTTCTCCTTTTTCACCAGCTTCTCAATAAATCTCTCTGGCAGTTTAAATAGAAATACCAAGTCAGGTTGGCTTGTGGTAAAAAATTACCACTGTTAAATGTCCTGCCCGGAGCTTGAATGATAAAAGAAAGTGGGGGAAATGAGGACTTTTCAGTAAATATGAACAAAACAAAATCAAAATATGTGAAACTTCACAGTATTATGGGTAAGAACAACATTCCAAAAAAAGTGGAAAACACACTCTTATCAGTTTTCTGGACATCGGAGCCCCCGGTGTCGGCAGGTGCGGCTTCTTCCGAGGCCTCGCTCCTTGGCTCGTAGAAGGGGGCGTCTTGCGCTCACAGGGCCTTCGCCTTCTACATGTGTCTGTGTCCTGACCTCTTCTTGTGAGGACACCGGTCACAGCAGATTAGGGCCCACCCTCACCGAATCACCTCTTTAAAGACTGCATCCCCGCCCTGGCTGGCGTAGCTCAGTGGATTGAGCTCGGGCTGGGAACCAAAGTGTCCCAGGTTCGATTCCCAGCCAGGGTACATTCCTGGGTTGCAGGCCAGAACTCCCAGCAACCACACATTAATATTTCTCTCCCTCTCTCTCTCTCTCTCCCTCCCTTCCTTCTCTAAAATAAATAAATAAATAAATAAATCTTTAAAAAAAAAAAAAGACTGCATCCCCAAATCCAGTCACAATTTGAGGTACTGAATGAACTGGGGGAGGGGAGGGCAGGGGGCGGGGAGGAGATGCAATTCAGCCCAAAACACACACTGTTTAGGGAAAGGACACACTCCAAGTCTGTCGTCACCTGTCAACTGTTTAATGAACTGGGTTTTTGATTCTTTGCACACCGAGAATGGGCGAAGTCCAGAACAGAGCATCTGACATCCTCACTCCACCTGTGCAGAAGGGCCTCTAAGTCCGGGGGCCACCAAACCGGTGGCAGAGACAGAAAGTGCTCAGGGCCCCTGGAGACCAGCGCGCTTCCACCCTGCACCCAGCTCTGCACCCAGGGGACGATCACAGCCGGGCTCGGCATGCGTCTCCTGAAGAAACTTCCCTTGCCAGGTGTCCCAACCTTTTGCACAGTTCAGGAAGCCAGATAAAAAGAATTGCTTTGTGCTTTCTGAAAGACCCTTACCTCAGAGAAAGACATCCTTGGCACTTTATTTTTTCCAGCCACGTTTGTAACACTACAGCTTCCCCACTGGGCCAGAGATATGGAGCCCAAGCCCAAATCACGGCTAGTACCAGGTAGGCAGGTCTTCGTGGTGGCCATCGCTGCTTAACTCTCATGACCCTAAACCCGGCTTGAGAAGCTTTCTCAGCATAAACACTAACAGGGCTGTGATTGAGGGTGGCACCTGAAGTCAAACTCCTTTCGCATTTCTGGCCCAAACAGTGTGGGCTGCCAGGAGCTATTGTTTATTGCTCGTTCCACTGAGCAGCCCCTTCAGCCAGAGGTTTCTGACTACCAACTCCGTTGTAATTCTTGACTGGCCTGGCTCTCTAGAATTGGTCTCTGTGTTAACAAGAACCAGTCTTAAAAAAGCAGGGAAGAACCCAGGTTTTATGGAGCCTGAAGTTTATATGATTTGGAGAAGGGGAACCTCCTTTAAGAAAAAGAATGTAGTATTAGAGAAATCGGGGGAGCACTTTATAAAGGAAAGGATCCTCTAACCGCTATGCTGTCCACCTGAGACTAATAAAAAATGATATTGAAGGTACATGGTAACTGAAAAGTAAAAGGTAAGGTTAAAGAATGTAAAATTATATAGGAAAAGGTGGTCTCTCCCAGGGCCTTTGAAGAGTCCCATGTGAGTGAGAGGCCCAGTGCTTAAAAAGAGGTTCAGCGGCCTCGACATGACTCTCCTGTAGTGAAAGTTCACTCCCTAACTTCCACCGCCCGCTCCCGCTCGCCCTCCTTAGCTCCTGTGCGTCTCTGTCTTGTCCTAAGTGGGCCTTCCTGCTATTGCCTCTCCTTGTCCTTCGGCCAGCTCTGGTTCATGGAGGGCAACAGGACGGGCCAGTTAGGAGACGCAAGACTGGAACTGAGCTCAAGAAGCACCCAGGCCCCAGAGAGGACTGCCACCTTGTTTAGGAAGAAGCATGTGTCGGGTCGGTTTGCTTCTGAGGTTGAAGAGAGGTCCCCTGGGGAGCAAAGTGGAGACCAAGATCCAGGAGTTAGCAGATCAGATCATTTTCCACACTCCTCTCATTGAGGAGTGTGGAAATTTCCAAAAATGGGGAATGCGATCTATATAAAGAAAGCCCGGAGTCTTCTACAGGTAAGGAACCAAGATGACTATGTGTTTTCCCAGATATCTGAAGCTATAAAAGTTGATAGGATGATGTGAGTTATCTTTGTCCAAGGCTGAATGCCGAAAAAAGGTAATGAGACTCTTGAGGGAAAAAGACCATGACAGCTGAGTGAGACTCTACAAGATGACGGGTCCCGGCCCTAAGATGGTCAGAGGGTCAGTCTAGATCCACAAGGTGGTCACACCATCTCGCCTCCTCAGAGACAGCATTGGTACTCTCCCCAAAGTAGCTGTGAACAAGCGGGCAGGCTGGGAGACCAATGTTTCTATAGAGCGGGGGACACACACCTTCCTTGGCTCAGAGTGCTCACAGCTGAACACAAGGCTGATGACACAGGAACAACTTTTATGTACTTGCCTTCTCCTTTTCCCTAGCCTCCCTCCTTGCACGTGTCACTCAGTTTCCATAGCACCCCCTGGAGCTCCCAGGGGCCCTTGACTCCAGCTGGCCCCACCAGGGGCGGTGGAGGTGGCATGTCTTTCCAAGCCCCATGTTAAGGAGGCTTTTAGTGCAGTGAGGACATACGGATTTGGGAGTGAGGGAAACCTAGGTTCAAACCCTCGCTCCATCATATAATCTTAAGCACAATTGGACTGATCTCTGTAAACTTCAGTTCCTTCGTCTGTCAGCTGAAGTCACTCTGAGCAACAATTGAGTGAATTTGTCTACAATACACAGCACAGGATGCAGCGTATCGTGTACTCAGTAAATATTGGTTCCGTTCCTTTGTACTCCAGAGGATTTCCCTGGGAATGCTTAGCCAATGGGAAATTTCAATTTGGAGGATAATATTAAACTGTGGTCAAAAGAGGCCCTCTTATTGTCATGACACCTGCACATCGCTAACATAGTCCCACTGGAAAATATCACACCAACGGAAGACGAGATGGAAAATTAAAAGGCCATGCCCATCTCAAATCGGCCTGAAGTTTGAAGACTTTATAAACATTAGGAAAGGCGGTAAGAAAACTAGGCATCAGTCAGCTTGAATTGGATGATAACACACCCCCCCTCCCAATGTCAAGGTGCTGATGATAGGGATAAAAACCAAAATGCACATGGAATTCAATCGCTGGAACCTGAAGTAACTTGCTTTGCAGCAAGCAGCAAAGAAAGTAAGGAAACTGGCTTCAAGAAGCGTTCCCCGCAAACCCTCACCTCAAATCGATCACTTGCTGTGAATTCTTTCCACCCTTAAGGATATAGGTTGGGTTGCTTCACCCTATGCTTACCTATATTCAAACATCATTTTATGTTTCAGGTTTTATCTCCCTAAATTTATTGTCAGTTCTGCCTGGGAAGAAATCGTAGCTTGTATTTCTTTTGTATACTTCCCTTGGGTAGGACCACAAGACATTTTTTTAAGGGAGGAAGGAAAGGAAGAAGCGAGGGAAGGAGGAAGGAAAGAAGGAAGGAAAGGTGGAAGTGAAGAAGGATGGGAGGAAGAAAGAGGGAAGGAGAAAGCAGAGAGAAAGTCCTGCTTCAAAAGCAAGACTGAACTTTGTGGTGAAGTATCCTGTGGTGAAACATCCCCATGCAAACTGGCCATCTGCAAACTGTTTGCTCTTGGCCGTTCTGTAGAACTTGATACATCCATCTTCTTGTAATAAATGCTTTTTGGAGAATCTCAGCATAAGGAACCATCTGCCATGCTTGACCCGAGTCATCAGCAATAAGCACAGCACTCATTTATAGCCCGCAGTGGTCATTAGTGACTGATTAAATGTGGGAAGCAAAGGCAATTCTTTCCAGAACAGCTGGTACAGATGAGAACAAGGCAGCAGGAGTAACTGAACAACAGATTCTATAAAGAGCTTTGTCTTTGGGTCTAAATCCAGTCATTTTCTCCGGATGACAGTACCTAACACAAGGAGCAGGTAACACTGGCAGAGGAGCTTGAGAACCGGCAGGACTCCAGGCTCCTTAAAGTCTGCTCCACCGTGATGGAGGAAGGGACCATCCCCCTGCCCAAACAGGCTACCTGCTAGAAGGGATCCCCTCACCCCTCTGAAGTCCCTTCGCACTTTACACCACTTGTAAGGCCCTGATCATACATGTCACCGAGTATCATCCTTGAGATTCGTGTCTTTTTATCTTCACCACATGCAGATTCTTCAAGACCATGGCTTTGCCACAATCAACTGTGAACCTTACATAAGACCAAACTTAGCACCTTTTGCTGAGTCAACAACAAAGACACATTTGTTGCATAAATGAATAAAATTCTCATGGTCTTTTCGTCTGAAATGTAGTCTCTCATCTATTTCTTCACTTGGGCTTCAGCATTGAAATCCAATAACTATTTACAGACTATGTTAAACAAACACAAGACTGCATGAAACAATAGCAGAAACACGGGTAGGAGGTCAGGAGACAGAGTCTTATCCTGGTGCTTTTTCTAAACACAAAGGTGGACTTTGGTAAGTGATGTAACTTTTCTCAGTTCCTTCATCCAGAAATTGAAGGAAAGGAATATCTGTCCTGTAAAGAAACAAGGGCGGGAAAGGGAGGAGACATAGGCTGGGTGCCTGCTGTCGCCAGACACTGGGTTAGGTGCACGCGTCTCATCAAAGCTTTGCAGTCGTCTCCTTGCTTTACAGATTAGGAGACCGACACTCAAGCAAAATAACTGAGTCACTCAGATAAGTAATTGGCACAGTGAGAACACTCACGCAGAGAATCTAACCCCAAAGCAGTTCGGGTAAAACCATTTGACACTCTGTGAGAGCCCCTGAGCTGGCACCAGGACGGTTGCCAAGGAAACGGAGGTGAACTAAACAGAAAGCGAAGTGTGCGTGAGTGAATGGAAACTCGTAAACAAATAGCTGCACCAGAGTGTGTGTGAAGGGTTCCTTCCACCCGCCCTGCTGCTTGTAATGAGGCTGTGGAAAAGAAACTGTGTCAAAGTCAAAAAGTCCATTTGAAGTGCCTGCGCCTAATACTGCAGCACTGGCACCAGGAAATACACTTTAAATAACTCTTGGCCTCAGTCCTGGAGAAGATTACAATCTTCGCTTATCTAGAAAGTTCACTGACACAGAACAATATATTCCATTCAATGAATAGATAAAATTAATATTGCTAATTTTGCTTTTGAGACTGCTGGACAGCGATTGCAATTAAGACCAATGTCTCAGCAAATCAATGGACAGGGTATCGTCACACATCAGAGGCTACAACTTTCTGAATGTTACGTCAGCTGATCACAATTAATAAACAGTCTGCAGGTTTCGGTAGGTTTATAACAGGAATTCTCCTATCCATACTCTGACGTTGACTATATATTCCTCTGTGATTAAAGGTACTATTTGATTAAGTAATATTTTAAAAGTTTAATAATAGTTCTTCTCACTTGAAACAGTAATAGTAACTTCAATTCACAAAAACTTCCTCCTCCTCATGTACCCAAGAATTGTGTGTGCTATACATGCAATAAAAAAATCAAAACATGTAAACTTCAAGAGAAAGTTAAGCTGAAAATCATGAGCTCATTCACTAATAATTATAAAGTAAATGAGTTGTGGAGGGATGTTTTATATTATTGTTCTTTTAGTATCTCTCACTGTTGTACTGCTATGGGTCTTTTACAAGGGGAATGTTCTTGAATTTCTGACTTTATTGTTGAAATAGTGTTTCAAGTTTGTACACACAACCCATAGGCTTAAATTCAGTGATTCATTATCATTATATATTCGCTGGGACAAAAGTAATATGCAGTTTAGGATGGCTTCTTAGGTCACATTACAAGGTCTGAATATTTTATTCTTCTGTACAAAATAAGAGCTACTTATTTAGCTACTTATCAATACTATTATTTCTTTGTTTGAACAGTATTTGGAGAAGAAAACCTCAAAAAACAAATAGGTGGAAACACAATATACCACCGCTTTTTAAAAAATTGCTTCAAACGCATGTAACTCTCTTCTGAACAGACATAATTTCTATTACTAGTATAGAGAGCTCATAGTTAGTATTTTACAGTTCTGTTAAACATATTTTCTCTCTAGGACTGCCTTGAAATCTTTTCAAATATCAAAGAACCTTTAAATTAAGAAGAATTTACTATGAGCTCGATACCCTCATATTTCAGTCATTATTCATTTAGGAGAGTTCGTTGCTTCTGGAAGGAATCAGAAAGGAATGGGTCCTGGACTTTCCGGGACCAAGTCAGGACACGTCAACAGTTAGACTTGCAGGGGTGTCCGATCCTTCCGAGTCTCTGGGCCGCACTGGAAGAAGAAGAGCTGTCTTGGGTCGCACATTAAATACCCAAACATGAGCGAAACTGATGAGCAAAAAAGAGGTTTTAAGTAAATTTATGATTTTTTGTTGGGCCACAAGGAGCCCACAGGCCACAGGTTGGACATGTCTGGCAGAGATGTGCAGGGTCTGAGCCTCCCCATCTTTCCCCAGCATAGCACTTGCATCTGGGGTGCAACTGTTAGGTACCACCCCTCCTCCAGCTCATCCATTTTGCTCTAAATTACTTAGGGATGTGAGGTCCCAGTGGCGTAAAAAGTCCAGGACCCAGACTCCATCCACTGTGAGTCACAGAGTTTACCCCCAAGTGATGTGAGGACATCAACGTGAAGACAGGGCAGCAGACGTTCCAAGTGCAAGTTCTCCGTGCAGTCGAGGTTCCACAGTCAGGCCCACACTGGCATGTGCACCGTGTGCGGTGAGTGCCAGAACTCGTCACAAGTTCCCTGTGAGTATATAAACCGTCAGAGCTGTCCCATCCAAGTGTCCATTTGGGGCCCCAGTGCCATCATTTGGGGATGCTTATGACTGAGCATAATGCTGAGAGGGAATGTGACCTTTTTCTTACCACAGACATGGGGTCAGAGGGAACCTGGAAGCAGATGAGGTCTTAAGACCTGGGTCAGTTCACTAGGAAACATTGGCTAACTTCCCATCCCACCCCCACCAGTAAGAGGGTAGCAAAGAAGCATTAAAAAGCATGAGTTCATGGCCGCAGTGGACATCAAAGGGAACCTGAGGCATACTTAGCACAGGTAATCTCTACAAAAGGTGAGACACTTGAATAAAGTGTGTTGGGGTCATCGTAATGTGTATCCTGAACAGCAGCTAAGAGTTATTGAGCCCTTCTTAAAAGAGCAAGTGTTGTGTTCTGCATCTATCATTTAATCCTCAAACCAAGCCTGTGAAGTAGGTACTTAATTATCTCCTTCCTACAGATGAGGAAAATTAGGCTTAGGGTCATTAAGGGACCTACCCAAGATCGCACAGCTGGCAAGAATCAGCAGCCCTGCTGTCAATGAGTGCTGTCTAATACGGTAACCACTGGCCACATGCGACCATTCACGTTTGAATTAAAATTCAATGAAGTTAAAATGCAATTTCCCAGTTGCATTGGCCTCATTTCAAGCATTCACATGGCTACTGACTACTGCATCAGACAGGGCCAACTACAAAACACTTCTGTTACTGCAGAAAGGTCTGTCTGGTTGTGCTATTTTAACCACTGCACGGGGCTCAGGGAGGTTAGAAAACAGACTAGCATCAACATACACACAACACACACACACACTCCCCTCACTGTCTCTGCAGTGGTCCTAGTGGGGGGAGCGCCATCTGCATCACCTGATCCAGGCATGACAGAGGGAAACATGACAAGAGCCAACGGTACCTCCAGTGGGATGGGTTGGAGTGGGGGAGTCACGGAAGAGTGGGAGCAATGGAAAGCGCCGAAGAGAATGCTGCGTGGATAACTCAGGAGATCGACAAGACCAAGCCTCCTCCTTACAGGCACATGTTAAAGGAGGGACCCTCTGGCGAAGAGAGGGGTAGACATCCATGTCACAGATGTCAGTGCGGTCCATTGTGCTCACAATCTGGGAGGCCTGGCATCCCATCAGATGCACAAGGAGCATAGACACATCGTATTTGACAAATGGAGCTCAAAAAGAGTCAGTGCTTCCAAAACATTCTGGACAGTTCCAGAACTTCTCAGAACGTTTGTGGTAAGAAGTCAGAGTTATGTATGATTGGAATTTTTAAAGAAGATATTTTTTTCTTAGTTGTGAAAAGAAATATAATGTTTCAAATAAAATTCTGCTGTTTTCCATCTAACATAACGGGATTCCTCAATCTCCACGCAGTTGTTTGCTCAAAGCCTTCAAGCCTCTAATAATAGCCTTATTATGTCTGCAACCGCTTTTGTTTTTAGCATGGGCCATCCAAACAACTCTGAGGCCTCATGGAATCACACTTTCCCCTGACCTAAATGTCCCACACAAACCTGAAATATCTTACAAACTATTTTCCTTTTTCGTCATCGCCTCTATTCATTACTTCGTCCTCTAGAAGTAGGCTTTACTGGTTCATTCAAAAGCCCCTTGCTACGCATCAACTTGAGCAAGAAGAATGTATCACATTTCCTATTCTCATGGAATTTTTGACAAGAACGGGAGATAAAGACAAATAACTGTTTCTTGGAAGACTGATAACCGCCACCAGGGTAGTTCAGACAGAGTGTTCCAGTGATTCTGAGAAAAGAGAGGTCACAGCTGGTGGGGATGGGCGACGGGACCAAGGACAGCCTATCGGTGGAGATGGCTTCTGAGAAGGTTCTTCGGGGTGGGGTGGGAGGACAGCGCTCCTCCAGGACCCCTCACCTAACCCCCACGGGGCGGTCTCTCTCGCTGGCTGGATTTGTCCTCTTCCTTCTCCACTTTTGCAAAGGTGGCCACTTTGTTCCTGAGCAGACACTGGGATCCTGGGCTGCCCTGTAAGCACCTGTAGTCCGCTGGGGGAGGGGGAGGGGGCCTGCTCCCGAGTATCCATCCACTGCTCATGCGTACCCACCAGCCACAGAGATAACATCCTCGACATCCACCCCTGACCACTTCTGGGCAGGAAAAAACTGAGTCCTACCTGCCAGATATCAGCATCTTCCACAGAGAAAAGTGATCATTGGATCACACGAATATTTTTCCATAAAATATTAGCAGGCAATGCACTGTGGCACAGAGAAGTTTATTTTCTCCAAACAAGTAAAACAAAAAGCTTGGCTTGAAACTAATGAAGTCATGTATATAAACAATACCTCCCCCCACCAAATTCTTTTCTCTTGTCTCCCTTTGCAATAATCTATTCCTATGTCAGATTTCAAAACAAAAGCTAATTTCAATAGGAAGAGAAAACAGATGAAGTCAAACAGTGAAGAAAGAAGTAATGTTTGCAAGGTTTAGATTTGCAATCTTACATAGCTTTCCCAAAGACATTGATGCTTGCTGGCATTCGACTATTTTAATCCTGAGCATGAAATTCAAACTTCTCTTCGATAACAAAACTATATACCTATAAACAAAACAAACATCTCATAGGTCTCTTCTTGGCATGAGCTTCAGATAATCTTCCTTTGCAGCTCTTTCCAGTTGTGAGTAATGTATTTCTTTCTCTAGCTGTTTTTAAAAAGGCTCGGTTTTAAAGTGTCAGGAAGGATTCAAGTGATAACTAAAGTTATGTCATGTTTCTGAAAGCATGTCCCAGTGACAATGCATTGAGTAGGAGTGATGTTTATGACAAAGTCTGTATTTTGTTTGGGTTATGAACCATTTATTTATGACATTTAATAGGAACCAGACATTGCCTCATTACTGTTTCATCTGAGAACTAGAACTTGCAATGAATTCTGGTGAGGTCTATTATTTTCCCTGTAGGGTAGTGCGTGTGTTACAAATGAAAAGTGAGAGCATGAAATGATTTGTTCAGGTCAGTGGTTCTAGGACTATAACTCTGTGGCTAGTAAGTATTCATTCATTTTTATCAGAAACTGTGAAACTACATAAAAACGAAGTAATGGAACAGAATCCCGAGTCTTAACCAACCATCATTAGAGGGACTGTAAAACAACGGTGTTCCAACTCTGGGAACCCTAGTAGCACTTGGGTGCAGACACAGATTACCCAACACCACACTCCTTTGCTCCTTGACCTTGGCATTTAATGTATTTTCTTGAGCCAAGAGTTCAACTGATTAGAGAGCTATTCTAAGGGCAGGAGTGACCTTGAGTGGCCTGAATGTTCTGGAACCAGGCAGACCTGTACTTTAGTCTTGCCCGTACCCTGTACCAGATATATGATTTTAGGCAAAATTAATTAGTCCCTTAGCTTCAATTTCTTCCTCTGAAAATCAGTGTGCTAATATGTCCTTGGCAGAACTAGTGTGAATTTAATGACATGAAAGTATGTACTGTACCTGGTTCCTAATAAATGTTAGTTCCTTTGCCTTGAAGAATTTTACATCAGAAATGAGTGGAAGATTTTATCAAAGTGTACTGATTCACTTAGGTATTCATGGGAGTATTAGCCTATATGTGGCCTTTTTAGAGACAAAAGGTTTTCCAGGGCTTTTGAGCTCAATGATAAAGTTATCTCCACTTGATGACCCATTTCATGATTAGAACTCACAGCTTACAAATAATGTTGAGCTAAAATAATAAAAAATCAAAGTCATTATTTTTTAAAAAGTGTAATGTCTTAGCCCTGGCTGGTGTAGCTCAGTGGATTGAGCGTGGGCTGGGAACCAAAGTGTCCCAGGTTCGATTCCCAGCCAGGGTACATTGCTGGGTTGCAGGCCATAACCCCCAGCAACCGCACATTGATGTCTCTCTCTCTCTCTCCACCCCCCTTCCCTCTCTAAAAATAAATAAATAAAATCTTAAAAAAAAAAGTGTAATGTCTTAAGAACAGGGATGTAGATCAATAAAATGGAGCCCAGAAATAAACCCATGCTTTTATGGTCAATTGATATTTGACAAGGGAGGCAAGAACATACAATGGAGCAAAGCCAGTCTCTTCAGTAAATGGAGTTGGGAAAATTGGACAGGTACATGCAAAAAGAAAAAAAAAACTAGATCTCAACTTACACCATATACAAGAATAAACTCAAAATGAATAAAAAGGGTTAAATGCAAGTTGCAAAACCATAAAAATTGTACAGGAAAACATAGCCAGTAAAATTTCAGACATCTTTCTAAGCAATATTTTTGCCAATATATCTCCTAGGGCACTGGAAGGAAAGGAGAAAATTAACAAATGGGACTACATCAAATTAAAAGTATCTGCATGAGAAAAGAAACCATCAACAAAATGAAAAGGGAACCCACTGAATGGGACACCATATTTGCCAATGATACATCTGATTGGGGGTTAATTTCAAAAATATATAAAGAACTCACACAACTCAACACCAAAAAACCAAACAATTTGATTTTAAAAAACGGGCAAAGACTGGCTGGTGTGGCTCAGTGGATTGAACACAGGCCTGCGAACCAAAGGGTTGCTGGTTCGATTCCCGTCAGAGCACAAGCCTGGGTTGCAGGCCAGGATCCCAGTAAGGGGTGCTGAAAGGCAACCACACACACTGATGTTTCTCTCCCTCTCTTCCTCCCTCCTTTCCCTTCTCTCTAAAAATACATAAAATCTTTTTAAAAAAGAAATTTATAAAAAAATTAAAAATGGGCAAAGGACCTAAACAGTCACATCTCCAAAGAGAATATACAAATGGCCGATAGACATACAAAAAGATGCTCTACATCACTAATCAGAGAAATGCAAATTCAAATCACAATGACATATCACCCTACACTTGCCAGAATGGCTATCATCAATAAATCAACGAACAATAAATGCTCGTGAGGACATGGAGAAAAGAGAACCCTAGAGCACTGTTGGTGAGAATGCAGACTGACGCAGCTGCTGTGGAAAATAGTATGGAGTTTCCTCAAAAAAATAAATATGGAACTGCCTTTTGACCCAGCAATCCCACTTCTGGGAATATATTCTAAGAATCCCGAAACACCAATTCACAGCAGCACCACTTACAACAGCCAAGATCTGGAAATAGCCCAAGGGCCCAACAGTAGATGAAAAAACAGTGGATAAAAAAACTGTGGTACATTTACCTAATTGAGTACTACAAGGCAGAAAAAAAAAGGAACCCCTGCTTTTTGTGAGAGTGTGGCTGGAACTAGAGACTATTATGTTAAGTGAAATAAGCCACTCAGAGAAAGACAAATACCGTATCATCTGACTTATAAGTGGAACTTAATGAACAAAGTAAACTGACAAACAAAACAGAAACAGAGGCATGAATGCACGGAACAAACTGACAGCTGGCAGTGGGGATGGAGGAGGGGGCCGGATGAAAGAAAGTGAAGGGATTGGCCAAAGAACATGTATGCATAACCCATGGACTCGGGCAACAGTGTGGGGACGAGCAGAGGTGGGCGAAGGTTGGGGGGGGCGTGGATAGGGACATTTGTACTAGTGTCAACAATAACAATAAAGTAATGCCTGTGGGCTTGGCTAAATTTTCTTAAACTAAATTTAGTCTGTGACACCCACTGAGCCACTAAAGTATGTACTTTAGAGTGAAGGGAAGGAAGTGGTTATCTCAACTGGAAAAAAAAAAGACACATCTATGAGAAAGGTGAAGAAAATAAGGTTAGATTAGAGCAAACGCAAATTCTGCAAAAATGTTCCCCCGACTTCACTGATAAGCACGAGGTACATGCCGCACTGGTCAGAACAATGCCACTTCCAGCGCAGGCCCTGGGCCCGAGCACGGGCAGGAATTCGAACGGACTGGAGAGACGCGGGTCAGGGGAGGTCCTGGCTTGCGCAGCACAGACGTCAGTTCTGGGAAGCTTCCTGTTCAATGACAATCACGAGAAGGCAACGCCAAAGACCAGCATGTAGCTAGATTTGGCTGCACACAATTTTAAACTGTATGGATACCAACAAAATCAAAGCTCAAGACAAATGGTAATTGGAAAAAAGAACATTTTCATAGTCTTTATTACAGTGAATGTAGTTCACTACAGTAATTTTGAAGCTATTTTTAATAGGAAAGTATATTGCCAAAAAATTCCAATCAGTTAAAAGATCATGGAGAAGAAGAATAACTGGAGGGAAAAGGTCAGAGCCTGTAAAATATAGAACATTCCCTTACAAACGTCTAGAGAGAAATCTTAAACGTGTTTTGTGGAAAAACTGGACTGTAACATAGTAATAATCAATAGCAAGTATTTCACTATGAATAAAGGAATTTCAAACTAACTTCACTGTACTTATTGACAGAACTAAGGTAGTGGTTAAAAAAATGCTGTAGAGACTGTGTGAATAGATTTCCTCAAAGCATTTGGAGCGTCTCGTGGTCTCCTTGTGGGTGAGCAGGTGGGAGTCAACCTGCGTGGATTCTAAACGTGCTCAACGACCCAGACACTCCAGGCAGTTAAGACACAGCTGTGCCAGCATGGAAGGAGGTTCCTCACGGAGGCCAACAGAGCGGTTAGCGGTCCATCTTTAAATATTGCTCAAAAATGAGATGGTAACACAGTTTTCAAGTTTGTGACTGAATCTAGCTGGGAGGTAATAGGAAAAACAAAGAACCAAGACTCAAAAGTATCTTGGCAAGGTCAACACCAACAGGGAGACTGTGCAGGAAAAACGGTTTGTTTCCTGGACGGGTAGACTGCTTGGAGTAATTTGCAAAAACTGTCGGAACGCGTGTGGAGAGGAATCCAAAGGCACGTAGGGCTCGGGGAGACGAGGAGTGAAACCCACCAACACTGTCTGGTCGTGACGTCCATACTACACAGTGTATGGCTGTGATATCTTCAAGTTAGGGATTCATTCATTCATTCATTCATTCGACAGGTGTTTATACACATTTCCTATGTGCTCAGGGAGACAGGGTACTAAAATCATTCAACGATGTTGGCATTGTGGAGTTATGATCACAATGGAGATATCCGGAGGGTAAAGGAGGAGTTTATTCCCTCATTTATTTAACAGCTGCTCATAAAGACTGTCCTACGTGTCAATCACTGTTATAAGGGCTTCAGAGTATTAAATCATTTGATTCTCTTAGCAATCATATGATATGAGATACTATTATTGCTCTCTCTACAAAGCACAGGTTAGGTAACTTGTCCGCGGTCAGAGAGCCACTGAGTGGCGCAGCTGGGATTCAAGCCCGGGCGGTCTGTTTCCAGCATGGGAGCAGCCCCCACCACCTCTCTGTGATGAACCGCATCTTCCAATATGCAGACCGTTACTATACATGCAATACATTTTAATTTATTTAAAGATAAATTTTAAGTCCTAATTGCAGGACCGGAAAATATAACACATTATATAAATATAGAATGGGAGAGATAGAATCACACAGAAAAGAAAATTCGTTTGGGGCATATTTCAAGTCCAAGAATAATAAAGTTGCTGCTAAGAAAACAAATAAACTTCCAGCCTTGATTCCTAGAAAAGAAGTTATGGAAGGAAAAAGAATTAGAGTTTATTGATCCTACTGGGTGCTAGGCACTTCATATATAATATCGTATTTACCCTCGATTAAATCTCTTAGAGGTAGGTATTTGTGGTAGATTGGTTGCATTTTTCAGATGTTATAAGAGGAGATGGCGGAAAATCTAACGTCAACCAAATGTCTATGGGATCCTTGATGCTTTTACATGCTTTACTCATCAAAACCTTACGTGAGCTGAGTGAGAGCTAAGCCTTATTATCACCCTTTAGACATGAGCCATCTAAGGCATAGAATGCATAAAACATTGTGAGAGCCAAGATTCAAGTTCAGATGCATCGTGCTCTGTGGTAAGCTGAATAATGACCACCCCACTCCCTGCCACAATGTCCATATTCTATTTCCCAAGAACCTGTGAATATTATTACTTTGTATGACAAAAATAACTTTGCAGATATGACTACGGATCTTGAAGTGGGACGTTATCCTGGACTGTCTTGGTGGATCCTAAATGGAATCACAGAGTCCTTGTAGAAGGAGAGTAGAGAGAATTTGACTACGGCAGAGGAGAGGGCAGTGTGACCATGAACGCAAGGACTGCCAGGGTCTCTAGAAGTGGAAGTGGTAAAGAACAGATTCTGCCCCGTAGCCTCCAGAAAGAACCAGTCCCGCCAATGCCTGGATTTTAGTTTCTTAAGACATCTTTTGGACCTCTGACCTTCAGAACGCAAAAAAACAAATCTGTGTTGTTTTGTGTTTGTGGAATGTGTTGCAGTGGCAACAGGAAATTAGTGCAGGTTCCCAACTTAGAGAACACTAATATAAATCAATTCCGTGCAACAAGCACTCCATGCATCCTTTAGATGGAGCACTTAAACACATCCACGTCGGGAAAAGCCAACGACTGGGGCCCTGTCAGACCAGATGGGGACGTTCCAACTGTGTACACCTTCCAAGGACACTTGAGCCATCCTCACGACTCTTCCAAAGCAGAATCTGGAAATCCTGAGCCAAGTACTCCAGAAGCTCTTCCCAGCGGGGAGGGAGGGAGGAAGGAATAGTGTGAGGGCCAGTCCTTCAGGTAGCCAAGCCATAAAACCTTGTGGAACGAAGTCAGAACTTCAAGCTGAAACCCGCAGGACTGGGGTGGCCAATGCAAACCTCAGTAGAACTAGTTGTACTTCCAGTAGCAAAACACTTCCAAACAAGGGCCATATTACATTCCCAACTCTTGGGGCAAAGCCTGGCACGTGTCCGACAGTAGCCCTAGACGGGAACTCACCAGAGAATGAGTTACTCAGAGCAAAAATACTTGCAAAACAAACCCTGTGCCTAGCCCAGATGGAAAAATAAGCTACTGGCTTTGATTGCAGTACAAACTCCAGACCTCATGCCAGCAACAGCCTCCTCCAGGATTACATTTGGCATAGGACAGGAATTATAGTAGTTTGAATTACACATACTTTCCAAGGCAAAATAAGTACTACCATGCCATGAAAGGAAGTCTGTTTATATCTTCCGCTGTTCATTGAGACAATACTCACTGGCTCCTGAAGCTGCTGTCCAGTGTTACCCTCTCAGGGGAAGTGACTCAAGCAGGAAACAACCGCCAAAACCAAGAAAAAAATACAACCTTCCGCATGAAATTAGCGTTTGTTTTCCTGCCCCCTTTTGATCCTGATGGATATTGCTTCATGACCAAATTTGAAGTGCTAGTCTCCTGAAATACCCCAAAAGGGAAGGCTCAGAGGTATAACCAATAAGGGGGTGTGGTGTAGGTGGACCGTAATGGGAGGACAAACCACGGACATAATGACAGCACTGATGGGAGTCTAAAGGGATGCAAGCAGTAAAGACCTGAAGTAGTGAAAATATTTTATAGACATCCTTAAGGAAAGAGCTATTCTCAAATTTTGAAATTCCACTCATTTCCTCATCAGTGTCCCTGCATCTCTGACGTTGTGGGTGTCAGTATTGTCAGAAAATCCCGTGAGCCATACTTAATGCCTTAAAGCAATCTTGACTACGACTTTCATTTCAGATCAACTACACCCATCACTCAGTAAAATCAAATCAATGGGTAGTAACTAAGCATCACTGATTCACAAAATGCTGTGGAAGATACAATCGCCACAAGCAGTGCCCTCTCAGGGTGTATAGTCTACTAAGGAGAAAGGACATAGATATATAAAATATTAAATAACAAAGTTTTAAAGGTGGGTGACAAAATAGAAACCCATCACGAAGTAGGACATGGCAAGCCGACAAACTATTTGCATAGGCAATGGCCACCATGGGGTTTAAGGGAGAAGAAGATCACGAGAAAACTGCAAGGCTACAAGGAGACTCGGGAATCCAGCAGTTCCCGCCATGCTGTGCTGTGGGTAACACACAGTCGGTGTGATGGCGAGAGACGCAGGCACTGGGGCGACACAGACCACAAGTGAAAACCCCATGTCTGCTACTTGCCGGACGTCAGATCTCAGCGGTTGCTTAAAGACTCCGAACCTGCGTATCTTCCTCTGTGAAATGGGGGTCACCCCTGCCTCCCAAGATGGCACCGTCCAAGTGAGATGTGTATCAATTTCTTGGCAGGCAGTAGATGCTCAATAAATGCCGAGAACCTTTTCTCTGGCAGTGGTTATGTAGTCCTCAATAAAATGTTTTCCCGAGACTGTCATGACACCTTGTTATTACTCACAAACCAAAACACGCATTTACAAAAGTGCCAGAGGTCTCCTGCATGGGCAGTGTCGTGGTGCCCCCGTGACTGCCCAGGGAGGTCTGGGGCTCCACTTTGGTCGGCAGGGACGCCCCTCACAAAGTGGTTCTCCCCTCAGAAACTCTTAAACAATGTCTGCCATTTGCCATAGACACAGAGAAGCTACTTATTTCCTCAATTGTATTATGTATATCTTCTACACATTAACATTTCTGAGACAGGAATGTGGCTTACAACTTGTCAGGAATATCCCTTTGAACAAAATTGAAACAAACAATTGAAAAGCATATTGTTTTCCAATTCATGGCATTCGGGCATGGAGGAAATATGATCAGGGCCCTGGAGAGAACGGAGCTTCCAAGAAAACAGAGGTGGGCTCAAGTGTAGGGGCACAAAGACACGGACCTAATGCCACAGAGCTGCACACCTAAAATTGTTAAAATAGTAAATGTTATGTGATATGTATTTGGCGGCAATAGAAAAAGTTAAGTTGCAGAATAGGTAGCCATCCCCTGGAGTAACAAGTCAGCACTGTGCAAGGCAACCCCCAGTGCACGGGCACATGAAAGCAAAGCCTTCCAGGGAAACCAAGTGGTCCTCCTCCCTCCAGGCCTGTCTTTGAGGAAGAGCGTATGCGTAGCCTAAGGCACCTCTACAATTAGTCACTCACGAGAGTAAACCCTATTTCCTAAAAACTGCCGACGTCCTCAGAGCGTGGGACAATGGTTGGGGGAAGGATTCTAGGGAAAAGGGAACAGGACAGTGGGCAGGAGCAGAAATCTTATTGGAGGACAAATAGAAGCTGACCGCAAATACAAAAGCTTTCCTATAAGCTATTCAGTTCACTCCACTGCTGTTGAGGTTTTCTGTGTGTTCATGTTTAAGGGAAAATGATAACATATAGAAAATATCCCAGTTGTAAACTACACCCTAGTAGAGTCGGAAGGGAAAAAAGAGGGAAATAGTGACCGCTTTGGTGGCGGGGGGTGGGGGGCAGGGATGTGTTCTTTCACTCAACTGTGGCCAGGATGTTTTGCTCTGATGGTCCTCCACACTTCCTTCCCCAATTGTACGACATCCCTGAAAGCAGCCATTTCTGGTCAAAATGTTGCAGCACCTAAGAGGTCAAAAGAAGAGTCTCCACCCACGAAGCAGCCACCGCCGCTCCAGGAGGAAGCACAGCGCCCTTCCAGGCGGAGCTGGGAGGGAAAGCTCCCCAGATCAGTGCCTCTCCCTCCTCTCCTTTACAGCCCTTTCCCTGGAGCCCTCCATAACCCATATCACATATTCAGAGTCTGTCAACAGCACGCCAGAGATCCAATACGTTCTCACTTTATCAGGAGACTGTTGAACAAGAAAAAAAGGCTTCCAGACTCCCACACAAACTGCTGACGATATACTTTCAGATCTGTGTGGAGATATATTAAACCTATACATTAAATCAGAAGACCCTGTTGAGAGGGTGCCTCCAAAGTTCCCAGTGCTCTTGTCTGTCCCTCCGCTGACCCTAAGTGACCCGGTAGTGAAAGCTCTCCTCTGACTCAGGCTTCACCAGAAAGCACCTTCAGTGCAACATCTTTTGCCTCAAGATGACAGTATGGAATTTCCTCAAAAAAATTAAAAGTACAACTGCCTTTTGACCCAGTGATTCCAGTGCTGGGAATATACCCTAAGAATCCTGAAACACCAATTCAAAAGAACCTATGCACCGCAATGTTCACAGCAGTGCTATATACAATAGCCAAGTGCTGGAAACAGCCTAAGGGCCCATCAGTAGATGAGTGGATTAGAAAACTGTGGTACATTTACACAATGGAATACAATGCAGCAGAAAGAAAGAAGGAGCTCCTAACCTTTGCAACAGCATAGATAGAACTGGAGAGCATTATGCTAAGTGAAATAAACCAGGCAATGAAAGACAAATACCATATGATCTCACTCATAAGAGGAATCTAATGAACAAAATAAACTAACAAGCAAACAGAACCAGAGACATGGAAAGATGGAATAGACTGACAGCTGCC
Organism: Phyllostomus hastatus; assembly: GCF_019186645.2. Taxonomy (NCBI): domain Eukaryota; kingdom Metazoa; phylum Chordata; class Mammalia; order Chiroptera; family Phyllostomidae; genus Phyllostomus; species Phyllostomus hastatus. Next base: position 12,856,155 of record NW_025333833.1, on the reverse strand, counting down.
AGAGGAAAAGGGGGGGAGTGGTGGTAAGAATGGGAAGAGTTAGTCAAAGAGCATATATGAAGGACCTACAGACATGGACAGTGGTGTGGGGATTGACTGTGGGAGCGGGGGGTAGGCTGGGTGGAGGAGGGTAAAGGGTTTGAAAAAAGTGGGACAACTGTAATAGAATAAGCAAGAATAAAAAAAAATTAAAAAAACTCCCTGAGGACCATTCCACCTGTGTTAGTCTGCTCAGGCTGCCATTACAAAACGCTACAGACTGGAATGCTTAAACAGTAGGAGTCAATGTTCTCTCAGTACTGGAGGCTGAAAGTCCACGATGAAGGTGTTGGCAGGTTTGCTTTCTCTGAGGCCTCTCTCCTTGGCTTACAGATGGCTGCCTTCTTGCTGCGTCCTCACACTGTTGCCCCTTCATCCTAACCTCCTCTTCTTATAAGGACACAAGTCGTACTACATTAGGGCTCATTCATATGACCCCATTTTACCTTAACCACCTCTTTAAAGGTCCTATCTTCCAATTCAGCCGCATCCTGAGTTACTGGGGGTTAGGACTTCAACATATGAGTTTTAGAAGCAGGCAATCCAACTCATCACACTTTCTTCCACCTTAAAAAGTCACAAAAGGGAAGCTCTTATTCTTTGATTGTAGCCAAGAACATTACATCAGACTTTCTTTGAAGAGAAAAAGCCCTACCATCTAAAGTGTGGAAGAGATGTTTCAAAGAGGAGAAAACTATTGGAGATATCTCTGCTGGAGTTAGCACTAGGAGAAAGACATGAATAAAGAAAAGAAACCATCTTGACCTTGAATCTGCAATTACACTACCCAAAGGAAGCCGAGGGGTCTCCTCTATTGTCACCAGAAGATACATGCAGGATGGGAAGCACCATCCAATAGGATGAGTTCAGAACTTGGGACAGCAGGTCGTGAGCGAGATAGGCTGGGATGACCCAGGCTTGACAACTCAAACAGTGAGTGATCTGCTGTTCTCTGAGACCCAGAAAGAACACACAGCACCACTTTCGTTTGTCATCTAAGGCAGCTACACTGTGCTGTTTCCTTTTATTTACTTTCAGTAACAATAATGATAACAGTAATAACTATACCACATACTGAGCTCTCGCTGCATAGCAGGCATTGGGTTAATTGCTTTGTAGACACTTTCCCACTTAACCCTCACATTACTATCTTTCTTTTGAACAGGAATGAACTATCAAAGGTCACACAGCTAGTAAGAAGAAGAAGAAGAGCTGGTATTTACACCAAGAACTGTGACTCTGGAGTCCTTAGCTACTTTTCTTCATCAGTCCACCTTTGGGAGGCAATATAATTGGGCTAGAACAGAACAGTGGAGAAACACAAGTTTTATCTTCACAATAGGCAAGTGTTCAAATCCCAGCTCAATGACCATGAGTAAGTGACTTAATCTCTATATTCAGTTGCCTTTTATACAGCTGGGGATAATTTATGAAAAAGTCTAATCAAAGTCACTCATGAATAGCATCGATCATTTTTATTATTACTATTATTTTCTTCCCAACTCTATTCTATGATTAAACATGTAATATAAACCATAATATCTTGCATTGCAACTTTACACTAATTAGTACTACTAATTTAAAGGTATCCTTCTAGCTCTTCAGCAAAGGCAAAATTCACACAAACTCTTATTTTTCACCTCCTTTTAAAGATCACTACTGATTGCTAATTAGGATGGCATTTTCCTTACCCCTTCAACACTTCAATCCTTAGGAAGACTCAATGAATAATTTAAAATTCATGTTTAATGTATTATACATGCTTCTAGCAACTATTTTTATGGACCGATCCCTGCTCAAGTCCTCAGGGCCTGGCGGCACAGGTGGCTCCATTAAACATGTATTTCTCAGCATCCTTAAGGGATTTCTTTCAGGTGCTGTGATGGGTGTGTTCATAGAGAATTGACAGAAGATTGCAAGCTCCTCTATTCACCACATTTGAAGAAACATTGCTTTTTTTGGTCTGATAGTCGTGTGCCAATATTTTCCATTTCCTACACTGAACTATAATTAAAGCACATGACATGGGGCAGGGTGACTGATTCAACTATTCCCTGGGAAAGGGCTGAAAGGAGATGTACAGGGATGACTAGAAGTGGGAAAAAGAAACGAAGAATAGGAAATGAGTGCTTCCCAGTGGGGTGTTAGAAAGTTAGTCAATAGTGGGATACAGTAGGGAGGACAGAACCACTCTCGAGCCTCATCCAGATGCTAGGAATGGAACAGTCAGGAAGGGGAGGAGTGCTGTTCGCTGGCTGTGCCTCCATCGGGGGTCAAGATGCATCCTCAACTAGTCATCACCCACTTTCCTGGAGAAGAAATGAACCCAGAACACAGCATATTTTCCTGGTGAGCCAGTTCCACAACCTATCAAGTGGTTTAGGTTTCATTTATATGTGTCCTGAGTTTGAAGTCTCCTAAGACCTAAATTGAGCACCGTTATATGTGACTATGATGCTTTCTGTTTATGGAGTCAACAGGGTTATTCCTTTGTAGAGATGTAAAAAACATAAATATAAAACAAGGATAAGTCAGTTCCAAATAACACGGTCTGGGAGGCATTCATTCTCCTTGGGTTAGTACAGATTAATGTATTTTTAGAAGGTACGTGTGGATAAAGGTCTTCCTTACCTGATGCTGTCGTGTCACCAAAATTCTGAAGGGCCCACTCAGCCTTAGAAAAACCTGTGTTCCCCTCAGGGAAGCCACACACCACCAGCAATGCGGGTTTCACTCTACTTGCCAGACAGGTGGACCATCTGACTTAGGGTTGGCTCTAGAGTTTTCTATCAAAGTAATTGTTTTTTTCAAAACATATTGACTTCTGTTAAGTTAATATGAACAATATCCCAGGACTGAAGACAAAAAAATAAGGCATCTATTTGTCAATGTTCCCTGGAGGAAAAAATTATATATAAATATCTTTTAAAAAATTATTTATTTTTATCTTTATAGAGAGGGGAAGGGAAAAAGAGAGGGAGAGAAACATCAGTGTGTGGTTGTGTCTCCCACACCCCTTACTGGGGACCTGGCCCACAACCCAGACATATGCCGTGACTGGGAATCAAACCAGCAACCCTTTGGTTCGCAGGCCCATGCTCAATCCACTGAGCTACACCAGCCAAGGCTAGATATACCTTTTTACTTAGGCTTTATTTAATGCAGAGTATAAAAAGCAGCTGTTGTATGCAATGATGTTGGTTTCATTCATCATCATGTCTCTAATATCCAGCATAGGGCATATAACCCAGAAGGAAGTTTCAAACATTTATTAAATGGAAGAAACTTTTGTGCTTAAAAGCGAGCGGCCTCCAGCATCCTGATGCATCTTACATGATGCATTCACAGAGAGAATAAAGGCACTGATTCCACAAAGCATCAACTCCGTGTAAGACACGCCTGCTCGGCGGTCAGTTTTCTCGCAGGAAAGAGCAGTACCTTTGAATTACCTTTGAAACAGGCCTCCTTTGGATGCAGATCACAAGAAAGAGCACTATCTTCGGCATGGGCATAGCCCTTTATATTTGCAAATCTCTTTGACGCTCAATTTTATTAGCTATTTTAAGAATAAGACCCTGGGATTTCAGCAGTAATACCTCATTTGATGAATGAACAGTGAAAATCCAAAGGCATTAATTGAGGACTTACATATTTAATGCTTAAGACCCTAAGGTAAATCCATAAGTATATTATCGAATCCTCACAGCCACCCTGTGAGGCAAGTTCTATTTTAGCTCTATGTGTTGTTGAGGTTCAAAATGGTCTAAGCGACTAATCAACTGTCGCATGGCATCTAAGTGGTGAAGACGGGATTTGAACCAAGGCCTGTGTGGCTCCAGAACTCAGGTGGTTGACCACTGTCCTTACTGTTGCCGTGTTCCCTTGTCTTCTCACGGTCCATAAGGGCTTTGGTGAAGTCCATTCCTGAACATGACAGTTTAATGACAGAGGGTCTTCCAGGATCTCAAAGCAAAAAATTTCTTAAAAAGTGGAAACAGTAATGAAGATGAATTAAAAGGAATCCTTCGAGGCAGTGGGCGAGATACCTGCACTGAGGTTTGCTGACCCGCACATCAAAGTCCTGTTCCTAAGCTTACATTCTTTGGGCCTCTCGGGCTGCCCAAGTGGTATCATTTCAAACAGCTCACCAACAGGCCTCCTCTGCCTTAATCAAGCCGAACTCCTTAAAAATCCCACTGCACAGTTTACATTTTCTTGCTGCTGTCCCTTCCAGAAGAAGCGTCGCCATCTGAAATGCCCTACACTAAGTTAGACATGGCCACAACTTCGCTACAATGACTCTCACCAAAAGGAAGAATCTACTTCTCCATTGCCTTGAATCTGGGCTGACTTGGTGACTCGCTTTGACCAACAGAATGTAGCAGAAATGACATCTAGTGACGTCCGAGCCATGGCCTCCAGAAGGCCTAAAGCTTCTGCCTTCACCCTCTGTGAACACCGCTACCGTATGAACAAACCCATCTGTGAGGACGAGGGAGACCACGCAGAGAGAGAGGCCCAGCAGGCCAGCCTTGGCCGAGGCCCAGGCTGAGAGCTGTGAGCGAGGCCGTCTGCGACCAGCTGACCCATTGCAGCTGCAAACACATGCAGCGTTGAGATGAGCCGTCTGCCCATAGTGCCAAGCCAAAGAAAAGTGACAAGTCACCACAAGTCAGTGGTGTTGTTTCATGCCCTCCAGTTTGGGGGTGGTTTGTGATGCAGCAGCAGAACATTGACATGTACCCTTTCACGCCTTTTTCCTAATAAGTCGGTACCTGCTCATTGACTGAGCTCTGACATCACTCCTCCAAGAAGTTTTCCCTGATGGAAGGTTTCCCTGAAAAGCCAGTCTTGGGTTTAAGTTGATGCCCTGCTGTGATTCTGAGAGCACAGAGACCCTGCTGCCTCCCTGGGTACCTTCTCGTTTCCCTACCCACTGCCCGATGCCTGGGGTTTCACCATTCAAGTGTGATCACTTACATAAAAGTGTAAGTGCCTATTACATTTTAAGGGTCCCTGAAAGGGATAACAAGCTTGTGTGTTTGATTTTGCTCTAATTAGAAAAATACACAGGAATGGAAAGTGACCCTAACATAAAGTCACTTTCTAAAAGAGAAAAAAAATTGTAATGTTTTTGACCAACCTGACTATAAGTCTTTAGGAATGTAGATGAAATAGTTACATGATCTAATTTCAATATTTAATTTATTAAGTTAATTAAGCATATTATATATTTTAAATCACATTATATAAAATATTCAATTTAGAAATATTCCTTTCTTCTATTCCTCCATCCATGAGGGTACTTGATTCAAAGTAGCCCTATATGTCTTTAGTGGCAAAGGTCCTCTGGAACACTAGGGACACTTTTGAGCCATCTGACAGTTTTCTAGACGTATCTGCTCCTCCACCTAATGTGTTGCTGCTTTTGTTTTGACTATGATGCTGCCACAGGAATTTTCATCCCGAGCTACAAGTACCCACTCACAAACCACCAAGACAACTACTTGTTCCCTGGTTCTACTGGTGTATATTCACGATTTTCACAGTGCAGCCACTTGTAGTACTGCTTTGTAAAGGGACCTTCAGAACGCTGTCATACAATGACATCAAAGGTTTGCAATGTGGGGGTCTTATCCCCCAAAAAAGAATTCATTAAATTTATGTTAAATGTCTTGGCTCCTTTTTTTTTAATTAGAAGATCACCATAATCATTTAAAAGTTTGTAATTTCCTGAGGTCATTTCAAGCTAATGTGTCTTCCCCAAACAGTACTTTGTAGTTCAAAATAAGTCAGAAAAAAACATCCCATAACGCAAAAGACCCTGGAAGAACAAGAATGCAAGGTGCATCCTTTTTGGGGGGGAAAACCCAAATTTCAGAGAGATATTTTGGGGGGGAAATGAATTTCTTATGTGACATATATTAATACATACTTACTCTAGAAACTTCAGACAACACAGGAAATTACAGAGGCTACAACAAAAATCATCAATAATGCTACCAAGTAGAGATGATAGCCCTGGCTGGTGTGGCTCAGTGGATTGAGGGCCAGTCTGCAAACCAAAGGGTTGCCAGTTCAATTCCCAGTCAGGACACAGGCCTGGGTGGCAAACCAGGTCCTCAGTAGGAGGTGCACGACAGGCAACCACATATCGATGTTTTTCTCCATCTCTTTCTCCCTCTCTTCCCCTCTCTAAAAATAAATAAATAAAATCTTCTTTAAAAATAGAGATTATAATTTCACCATTTTGATTCATTTCCTTCTAGATCTTCCTCCTATGCATTATTATACATGTATCAGGTTAGATTCCATCAGCTCTACTATGACAAAATTATAACAGAAGCACTTCCCTGGCATGAAATACTTTGTAAGAAGATACGTGGTCCTTCTCTCACGATGCCCCCCCTACAGCTGCCCGTTGGCAATGCCTGGGGAGGACTGGCAATGCCTGGGGAGTGTCTCAAGCAGACACTCATCCCTTGGCCCTTAGCGTGAATGTGTTTCAATTTCTTTTTCCTTCATTCAACATCTAGCCAAGTAAAATATACCGAAAGAGAATAAAGGGCAGTCCCTGCCCTCACAGGAGAGAGAGACCTACAAGCAATTAAGTGCACAGAATATGGCAAGGGCTTGAACACAGGAAGATACAAAACACTACCGCAACACCGGGGGCGGGGTGGGGGGAGGTGGACCCCTCGGGGCGGGAGGTTTCACAGAGGAGGCAACACAGGAGGACTGGGGGTTTCTTTGTTTGTTTGCTTGTTAATTGCTTTTTTTAAAAACGACTATTATAAAGACCATTTTGAGAAGGGCGGGGAGAAGTCTTCAGGAATCTTTCCCGAACAAGATGCGCGGACAGCCCACCTCTGCTGCGTGGACAGCAGCAGGACCACGCCTTATGACGCACCAGTTAAAGGTTACCTGGAGACCGCGGAATGTTCCCTGAGAGCAGCGGTGAACATGGGGGAATAAGCCTGAGGGCGCCGGGCCTGCAGAGACGCAACCAGAGAGAAGCCGAGACTAGTGCCAGCGGGAAAGACCAGAACGCGCCCCACCACCCCCACACTCACCCACACGTCGCTCAGCGTCTCTGCATCCTGGCGCCCGCGCCTGCGCTCTCTGGTTCTGCACGCAGGCCTGTCTGGTCTCCCTGAGGTCCGCTCCTGGAGCTCAGCGCAGACAGCAATCACGGGACTTTGCAGGGAGCCCAGGGCCTGGGGTGGAGGCCCAATTATCAGCCTCCTCTGGGCTCCACATCCTGCCCAGCGAGACCAACTCTCCCTCAGTCTGTAGACACGGCCACAGGCAGGTGACAGACGTGCCTCTTCCGACCACACTGACCCTACAGAATCTTCACCTCAGATTTATTTCTTGCTTTTTTTTAACTTTTTAAAATTGAGATATCATCACTTCATAATATTATATGAACTTCGGTTTCCAGACACCAGGCTAGGCAAGCTAGAGCCAGACGCAGAGACTAGAGCGCCTCCCGACCACCCACCTGAAGGGGCCACCGCTGCCCGTCATCACCCCGCTCATTCCACCCGTGTTTATTTTCTTCAGAGCACCGACCGCTTTCTGAAACGAACCCCTTGTTTACTTGTTTACTGCCTGTCTTCCCACTAAAATACACCACTAAATACCACTAAATATACCACTAAATACCATTAAATACCACTAAAATATACCACTAGCGCAGGAACCTGGTCCCAAAGCCTAAGATAGTATAGGAGCCTACAGATGGAACAGTGCGAAAGAAGAAATGAATGAACGTGGGGTAAATGTGACCCCAAAATATGAATGACCATGACATGGCTCTGGGTGCTCAAGAAAGGAATGAGGTAACACTCCTGATCTCCAAAGCTCACAGTCTAATAAGGAGAGAGAATAAGAAAAATAATTACAGTACAGTGTAAAAAGCATGATCACAGACGTAGAAATAGGTACAGAGGTAGTACTATAGAGGAAGGCACCTCCCTATTTTTCCGAAAGAAGCGATTTCTGAACTTGGTTTTAAAGAATGAATGGACATTGGCCAGGCAGGTAATGAGGGAAATACTTTCATTCAGCAGGGCCCCTCGGACCTTCACTCTGACCTGAACCTTGACCCCATTTCCCTTCCCCACGGAAATCCAGGGTGAAAATACCCTTTCAGGTCATCGAGTCCAGCAGCTCTTAGAGAAGACTGTTGTCTTCTTTAAAATATGTACACAAGATACTCAGTCCTTCTGAGGAGTCCAGTTCCGCTTCCCTTGAGCATGGGCTGTACTTAGTGACTCACTTCTAATAAATAGAACGTGGTGAAATGACAGAGTGTGACCTCTGAGGCTAGATCATAAAAGACAAGTGGTTTCTACTCTATTCTCTCTCTCTGTGTCTCTCTCATCATTCATTCTGGAGGCAGCCAGCTGCCACGTTGTGAGGACTCACAGGGCAAGACAGGGAGGCCCCGTGCCCGCAGCCAGTGAGACCCAGGTTCTCCAGCCCCAGGTAAGCCTGAGGATGGTGGCACTTGCGGTCAAGGTCTTGACTGTAATCTCACAACCCCCAGAATCCACGGCTTAGCTGCTCCTGAATTCCAGACTAACAGAAACTATGAGATGATAACTACGGGATTGGCCAAAAGGTTCATTTGGCTTTAGTGGCACTTAGTTGTCTTTAACTTCATTCAAAACAATTTTGTTAGATTGTATTGTGAAAGCTGTCATATCAGCGTGCATTAAAATAAACATCAAAAGTGGCAAATTTTTGTGGAGCCATTTTAATACTGAAGATGGAAGAAACTAAGCAACATTTTTGGCATATTATGCTTTATTATTTCAAGAAAGGTAAAAATGCAGCTGAAATGCAAAAAAAAAAAAGATTTGTGCAGTGTATGGAGAAGGTGCTGTGACTAATCAAATGTGTAAAAAGTGGTTTGTGAAGTTTCATGCTGGAGATTTCTCATTGGACAATGAATGCTCCGTGGTTGAATAGACCAGTTGAAGTTGATAGCGATCGTATTAAGACATTAATTGAGAACAATCAACATTGTATACCATGCAAGAGATAGCCAGCCTACTCAAAATATCCAAATTAATACAGTTGTTTGGGAAAATGCAAAAAGTGTCTTCTATTTTACAGAAAGAACTAAAACGAACTTTTTAGCCAACCCAATATTCCTTGTTTTTGTTTTTTTAGTTAATTTGTTTATTTTTAGAGAGAAGGGAGGGGAAGGAGAAGGAGAGGGAGGGAAACATCAATGTGTGGTGGCCTCTTGCACACCCCACACCGGGGACCCAGTCTGCAACCCAGGCATGTGCCCTGACTGGGAATCAAACCACCGACCCTTTGGTTCACAGGCCCGAGCTCCGTCCACTGAGCCACACCAGCCAGGGCCTCCAATATTTCTTGTTTTAAGCCACAAAGTTTGGAGGTAATTTGTTACACAGCAAAAGATAACAAATATCAGGACCTCAAATAGCTTGTGTTTATGTGAACAATGACTGTTTACATTTACCCTATTAGAAATTAGAAGTAAAAAGTGTTGAAAGTATTTATGTATTCATTCATTAATAATGATATAATAAATAGAGTACATGTTAACATAGATGACATTTTTATGAAAAATAACAATTTTCCAAAACAAAAGTGTGAAGAGTGGCATCATTTTCATTTTTATAAATCTTTTCATTGTCCCATTTCATTGAAGATAACTGGATTCTTATATTTATTTCAACATTTAATCATTTGTGAAGTCACAGATTATTACGTAGCTCTGAAAAACTCCACAAAACATTAGGAGTGAAAAAAATCACTGATCTTATCAGGGTTCTTTTTAACACCCGTGACAAGTAGACACAGGTCACACTTGAACAGGCCCAGGGACTGGAAACTCAGAGTTCCCGTGAAAGCCCACTCCTCCCCAAAAACACCTCTGGTGATGAGAAAGGTCCCCCCTCTCCGATCAGTTTTTGCATTCTCCTTAAGAGTGCATTCAGAATAGGTCTAATCATTCCTTTAAGGCTCAGATCCTTGGGTAGTTTATTTAAGGGCTATTTAGAACTTCCCAGTTTATGGAGCACTTTTGCCCATGTTCCCTTAAAAAAATCTCTAAGATAATTCAATTCTAAATGAATATCTCAAAAGAATTTACCACGAGTTATGCCCTCCTGCCAATTAGTTTGAAGGACGTCAGGGCCTTTTACCAGACACAGATATCCCCGTAGGAGCTGTTTTCAAATATCGGACTGGCAGAACACATAGGTTAGATGCATCTGGGATAGTAAAATTAACAGAACACTGAAAACAGTCAGTGCAACTTAGAACAGAGATTTCTTTTTTCTGCCTAAGGCACAGCCTTCTGATTGCATTAGCTGTCCCAGCCCCGTGTTTGAAGTTCCTCCTACAGCACTCCGAGAGCTCTGTGCATGTTTCCACATGCTTCTCATGAACACCCTGAGCTTAGCCGTTCATCTGAGCTGTCCACTGGGTCCCTGTTTGGAGGTGCCTGGGACATGACGTCTGCTGGTTTGTGAGGCTAGAAAAGACATTTGTGGTTGGTTCTGAAACACCAAAATGGGTCCAGGAAACATTTCCCAAAAGCTGTTCAGAGAACAGAGAAAGGCGTTTCTCATTATGTGAACCATACTCTCTGGGGAGAAAGAGCTATGCTCAGCCAGGCTTAAAAATTGAGTTTGAAATCCTCTTATATCCACATCAAAACACTTGGCACACTCACGAGAAAGTACACGATTGGTGGGGATTGTAAACTGGTAAAACCACTATGGACAAGAAAATGGAGGTTCCTCAAAAAATTAAAAGTAAAACTTCCATGTGATCCAGCGATCCCACTTCTGGGCATCTATCCAAAGGAAATCAAATCGCTATCTCGAAGAGATGTCTTCACCCCCGTGTTCACTGCGGCATCATTCACAATAACCAAGGTATGGAAACCATGTACATGTCCATTTCTAGATGAATGGCTACAGGGCACACTATACAAACACACACAATGGGATGTTATTCATCCATAAGTAGGAAATCCCAGCGTTTATGACTCCATGAATGAACCTGGAGGGCATGATGCTCAGTGAAATAAGCTAGACAGAGAACAACAGATACTGTATGGTCTCATTTATACGGGGAATCTAAAACAAATAATAAAAGTTTTTAAAAATTATTTTAAAGTTGAACTCAGAAACAGAGAGTAGAATGGTTGTTGAGGTGAGGAAATGGGAAGATGTTAGTCAAAGCGTACAAGCCTTAAGTTACAAAATAAGTTCTGGGGATCTAGTGTGCAGTATGGTGACTATAGTTAACAATAATATATTGTGTACTTGGCATTTACTGAGAGAGTAGATCTTAAGTAAGAATTCTTGCCACAAAAAAAGTATCTCCAAGGTGAAAAAAAGTGTTCATTAACCTTATTGTAGTAATCATTTCACAATATACATGTATATCAAATATTATGATGTACACTTTAAATATAATTGTCAATCATACCTCAATAAAGCTGAAAATCACATTAAAAGTGAATATATAGATATAGAAATAATCCTACTTTAAGTATATACGATTTTACTTGTCGGTTATATGTCACTAAAACTTGGAAAAACACATAACTAATATAGTAAAAAAGAAATAAGAGGGAAAGATAAAAGGAACCAGATGCATCTGTAAGCCACTTGCTGGTATTTTCCGTCAAACTCAGAAGGCTCCTTCCAGACCAGTCACTTCATCTGACGTTACAGGGTTTGTTGGAACGTAATGCTGCCACTGAAGAAAGCTTCAATTAATCTCACACGATTTAGAGAATTCATTCAGCCATTTCTTGCCTTCTCTCACTGTATAATAGAGAATAACACAAAATTAGTGTTTTACTCTTAATTGTAATAGCTAACATTTATTGAGAACTTACTATGTCAAGGATTGTACTAAGAGCTTTTCAGCTTTAGTTCACTTAATCCAAGCAGATATACTAAGTGCTGTTGCTATACTCATTTTATAGATGGGAATACTCAAGTTCAGAAAACATATAGCCAAGGTCATAGCTGAGGTCACAGAACTGGAGAGTGGCAGAGAGGAAACTGCGGGAGACAAGAAATGACCTTTGGGGCATCTGAGGAAAGTGGCTGCTTTGACAGCGATTGGAGATGTCTGAAGGCTGACAAAAGAGGGGGAAGCAGTAACAGGCGGACTGAGCTGCACAGGACTGGTATGAACCAGAATCATTTGTGTGTGCTCCCTTTCACATTTACCGGGCAACACGATAGCCAATCATAAACATTTTGTATGTTTATAATACGTTTTATTTTATGGCAATGAGTGGTTCCCACTGGACCCCTCAGACCACATGTGAGTGCGAAGGAGCAGCAGACTTTGGCCTTGGGTGTTGCCCGGGCCTGTGTCTGAAACCTGCTCTGCAATTTACTGGCAGTGTTGCCCTGGGCAAGCTGTATAAACTCTCTGACCTCAGTTTTCTCACCTGTAAAGCACAGGTATGAAAAGAATGGGAGGACATGTCTTCAATACTCCACAGAATTTAACACACATGAAGCACATAGGACTTTACTACTATGTGTTTCATGATGATGGTAAGTAAGTATGGCCAGATGGTCCGTTTTGAAAACTTGAAAGCATTGTCCTCACTTCCCTCCACTCTGCTGCTGTGCCTCCAATTAATAGTCACACACACACACACACACACACTCCCCTGTGGGACTTCTGCATCCTTCAGCAAACACAGCAATTTGCTGAGTAGAAAAAAGAATAAAGAAGGCAGAGGGCCAGAGTAACAGAAGAATGAGAATAAAGGGAGGAGGCTACTTTAAGTTTATGAAACAACTTCCACTGACACGTGGCAGGAGTGGAGCCGGCACGGAAGGCCTCGTCCAGTCCTTGGGCAACACTCCCCTCTGGTCGCACGTAAAATACCCCATGGCCACGCGGGTTCCCCCATTGAAACAGCCAAGACGTCTAAATTGGGAACACATGAACAGAAAGCCATTTCTGAGAGGGGAAGAGGGAGCGGGGTACGGGTGGGAAGAAGGGGCAGGGACTAGATAGGGAACACGTATGAATGACCCATGGGCATGGACAACAGGGCGGGGATTGATGGTGGGGGGGCTGGGCTGGGGAGAGCAAAGGGGGAAAAATTGGAACAACTGTAATAGAACAACAACAAAATATTTAATAATAAAAAAATTTGAACAGGGAGGACCAAGAGATAGCAGTTCCAGGGCCTGAAAGATGTGGTATTAAGCATGCGTACACTGGAGATGCTCACAGAGTCCTTCGGTGAGGTTTTCGGAAACAAATTAAGTGCTCAGTAGTCTTTGGGAAGCTCATACATCTGATACTCGTTTTATGAAAGGGGAGGACAAAGTAGGTCATAGGGTCTCAGCTTAGAAGGGCGTTTGGGTGCAGGGCAGTTGGAGAGCATCTGAACCTGTGGAGAGAAAGAGGGTCCTTCTGCGGGGGGTGGGGGCTGGCGGGCAGAGTGACAGTGAACCCTCTCAAGAGTCTGTATCGGGATCTTCAGAAAGTTGTCGTTGGTGTTTAGAAGAGTCTTCGTTCTGTTTGTTTGAGAAGTGCTATAGAAGAAGAGTATTGTCAACGGACCAGCGTTTAACGGGTGGATAGTTGGCAAAACATTTATCACTGACTCATTGTTTGTTCCCGGGAACGCTGTTTAATCTCTATCACGTCAGTGTATCTGTCAATAAAAGGCGGGAAGATTATGGCCTCTCCCCGGATCTCGGGGAGAGGAGAACTGCAGGAGACGGCCACTGTCCGCGGGAGAGCGCCACCCGAGCGCGGAAGAATTCCTCCGAGTCCGTCGTGAAGGCCTGTGCGGCCGCAGCTGCCTGCGGAGAAGGCAGGAGGAAGACGCGGGTGGCGCAGTCGCAGGTGGTAACTCAAAAAGTCGGAAGGACAGAGAGTGGCTAAGAGCATGGACTGGCCAGAGGCATCCAAGAAATTTGAGACAAATTACAGAAATGAAGAGAGGGAATACAAGAATATGAGACATAGATGGAAGCACGGTACGATATCCAAATAATACAAGGGAAATATCACAATTGAGTTCCGCCACCCAAAAGCGTAAATAAAATTGGAAAGAAAGATGCAAAAGGGGGAGGGGGAGTTAAAGTGAAAAAGACAATGTTAAGAAAATCTCAGAAGTTTATTTTGAAAAACAAAAACACGCAGAATTAAAGGAGGGACAAAAAGTAAAGCAGTTGGGAATCCGGAGGATGTCTTTTTGGGGTCTTTCTCATTCATTACATTTCAATTCCTTTTCCTTAAAGAAACGGTTTCAAATTATTGCCCATTTCTTTTCTGACTTTTCAAAACTGCCTTAAGAGAGCCATGAAGACAGTATTTGGTTGTTTTAGGGGCAGATGTGAATTGGCTAACTGGAGGATGGCGGTCTCTAAGGAGCTGAAGAAAACAGACCTCAAGAAGCTGAAGAATAAGAGCGCATCTGTTTATCCATCACCGTCCCTGGAGAAAGATACTGGGAGTCATTTCTATCTGGACTTTACATCATTGCCTCAGAAGGTCACCTCAAGGCCAATCAATGAAATGGATTGCTTTAATGTGTAACATTGAGTCCAAGCTCCTGGGCCCACTGTAAGGCGCAAGAGAGAAGTAACCTTTACATCTCTCCATGGCAGGCTGTGACTGTCCCTGGAGGATTCTACAATGGATGAGGTATCACCTGCCAAGTGTCATTACACAGCCATTGCTTGCCAGTCCCTGGTACAGACCCCAAACAGGTCAGAAATTCCTTCTATTCCTGGGTGACGTTCTTCCACTTCGACTTTAGGAGAAACATAAATTAGTTCTTTTTTCAATCACACGCTAGGCAAACTAATAAACCAAACTTATTACACAATTAGCTATAATTACCTCAATTAATTATAGATATTCCAAACACTGAATTTTTTTCTAACAATACAGGTATCATTTTAGTTCTGGCCAACCATCTCTCTGGCCACAGGTAGCTGTGTCAGCATTTCAGACCGAATCTGTCTACAGAGTCTTTACATCTTCATCCGTTGTCTGGTCCCAAGCCCCTCTCACACATATGTGTACGCTCACATGTATGTGTCTAGTCACATACAACACATATACACAACATTCTCCATCCACAGTCACCTTCCACATGACCGCTGAGTTTACTTAGTGTCCAGTCACTCAATTTCCAAGGCTTCACTACCCTAACTGAAGAAGTTTTTTAACTTTTTCTACTATCCTTTATTTCCCAATTCTGGTCTATAGAATACATAGAAAAAAACTACTAGGGAACAAGTTAAAAATACAGATTCCTGGGACTCACATCCAAAGATTCAGATTCAGGAGCCCTGGAGTAAGGCCCAGAAATCTGTATTTTTAACACATTTCCTACTCAGAGTACAAGAAGGGACAATGGACATGCAAATACGGTGTCATCGTGACCAGTACAAAGTGCTGAGCTCCAATAGCAGCTCCGACTTTTGCCCTCTGTGTGGGGCAAGCTGCCTCTGCCCTGTACGCCCAACTTGGGGGGAGGGGGAAGTGGCATCTGGGGCACTGTCTCGAGGATTAAATGAATCAACACCTGTTAATCTTTGAAACAGGGTCAGTGAGTCCTCAAAAGTCTTAACAGTTTCTGGCTTTATGCATGTTTATGTACTGCTTTAAATGTTTGTGGGTTTTTTTTTCAAATAAGCATATAACTATTTTTACAACTGTTAAAAAAAGTAACCCTCCCTCCGCATGGGGACAGGGTTGGGCCAGCACTCACTCCTCCCACCTCCTGCAGCTGGCCCAGGGGAGCTCCCACCCTCAGACCAGCCCTGCCTCCTGTATTCCTGCTCCGTCAGGGCCGGGCTCAAACCTCCTGGAAAACTGGGCAATGCCACCACAGCACCTGCGGGGCCACAAGGCCACGGGGCTGCTCCCTTTTTCTTCCCTCTTCCTCTCCTGCCCATTCCCTAGGTTCCTGCCCCTCCCCCCCCATTATGCTCCATTATTCACACTCCTGTGCCTTCCTGTAGAGCACTTAGCACAGGTTCTAATTACATGTTAGTTTGTTAAATTAACGGAGGCAGGATCCATGTCTACTTGGCTCACTCTTGCATTTTAGCTCCTACCCCTGTTCTTGGCACATAGATGATGCTCAGCAATGCACTTTTAAACGGGTGGGTGAGCAAACTGCTCCCCCTGTTCACCAGGCCGCTCCATGCTGTCTGACCCTCCTGACTGTCTCAGGCAACCCACCGTGGTCAGGTGCAGCCTGCACAACAGGAGGATTTATTTATCGTCCCTATGGCTGACATAGAGGAAAAATTCACCTGCGAGTCCAGCACCACTAAGAAGGGCTACTCCCCCAGGAAGCAGAGCAGCCCGTCTCTGGGCTGGTCCCTGAGATGCCACTCTGCAATTGTCCCTCCCACGGATGCAGGGACAGGAACGAAATCACTGCCCTTCAAAAGGAACCGGTTCTCTTCAACTGTCACTGTCTCTCAGAGACGCCGTCAGCATTTTAAACCCTCTCACTCCTTCCTGCCGCCCCAACCACACAGTCCCTCTCTGCCAGGCCAGCGGGCCGGCCACCTCCCCTGCTCCTCCTGATGGCAGGTCCTCTCCACTAACGATCCATTCAAATTAGCTACATCTGATAGACTACTGCTTATCAGAAAAAAACAAGGAATTTGTTTTCTAACCAAAATAATCCTCATATACTGGTGTTAGTTTCGAGCTTCTTGGATGAGGTGTCCTGAAACAAATATTATCTTTCATGGGAATGCCGTAGTGAAAGGGAAATACTCCAAACTCTAATCTGTAAAAATGTAGATATTTTATTCCATTCCTGCTCTGAATCTTCAGCTCATTTATTTTCATCCTCAAGAAACTTATTGACTCATAATATCTAGTAAGAGATAGGGAAGGTCAGCATAAGTTCGTCCTGGCTTACTTGCCACCCCGGATCTATTGCTTCCTCACCTGTTAAATTTTGTTTCAATATCCTGAGTTCAACTCTGAGTTTCCCTATTGGGGCCTCAGGTTTTTACATAATTCCCTGGCACGGAGAAAAAAGAACGATTAAAATGTGTGCTTGCACACAAGTTATTCCTCTGATCCTGGGAACTGTCTTTGCTTGTCTTTAATCCTCCCTTCTTAAGTATACCTTGAAGAAGTGACTTCATGCGTCTTGCGACACACCACGCCCTTTACAGTGAAGGCTTCCGTGGGGTGGTGACTAACCAACCCCTGTGCTGCTTTGCACGATGCTGCCGGAGCACTTACATTAGAAGATAAGCATCGGCCGCTGCCTCTTACTCTGTCGGTTACAAACATCATAAAACATGACCTACATGTTGTGGGCTCTGTAGAAAAGCAGGAAGAGCCTTTACCGCGAGATTTTCTACATGTGATTGATATCATTTTAAACTATTGTAAATGTGGTTTCTCGACTCAGAAAGACACCCACCACCACAGAGGGTGCCCAGGGTGCCCTGGGACTTAGCCAGGTAACCGTGTCCCCCACCGCTGCTTCCATGCCTGCAAGCAGCTCATCTTTGCACAGATTCCTCTGCGCGAAGTCACCTTTTCCCTCTCATTGCCCCTCTTCTGCAGCGTTAGTCAGTCTTTTTAGTCTGAGGGAATTTTGCTAGCAGCACTTCCAAGTTTTTACCCATTTCAAAAAAAAAAAAAAGCTGGCAGAACAAGGATGTTACCCTGAAGAAAGAATAAATAGAAGCAAATACAAGTAACATATTTTTTAAAATTTTTAATCCAATTTTTAGCTATGAAAAATATAGCAGATAAAGGACACAAAGAAGAACAAACAAAAAGAATGAAAATTATACTGAATAATTAGTTTTTGCCAGGACCCCACGATTTCTTGTTTTTTCCCCTAATACCGGCCACTTCTCCTCAAATATCCTTTACTGAGTGCTTCCTCATCTCTCGGAGTCCTTTTCCTTTTTAATGTATTTTTTTTAATAGCTAAGGGTGTTAATTTCAGGTACAATCTACAAACCATCAGCTTCATGTTTTAAGTGTATCATTGATTTTCAGTAAATTTGCAGTGACACAGCCACAGTAGGATCTAATTTTAGGATGTTTCCATCTCCCCAAAAGGTCCCTCCTGTGTGTTTCTTTGACTTCCTAGCAAGAAGCTTAGTCTTTAGACCACTTCTCTTTATACTCACTTTCGATGATCTCATCTGGCCGCAACACTTAAGGACCAGGTATATTCCGATGACTCTCAAATCTGCATCTCCACCCTGAACCTCCTCACTAAACCTCAGACTCAGCTCCTCTTAGATGTCTAATAGGCATCTCAAACGGCATGCCCAAAACCCAGTTTTGATCTTCTCTAAAACTGCTGCTCCCACGGTCTTTCTTAACCAGTCGATAGCAGTCCTTTGTTCCAGCTGCTCATGCCAAAACCCCTGGAGTCATCCTCAGGTCCATTCCTTCTTCTCATCCACCATCCAGTTCATCAAGAAATCCTGTGGCTCTACCTGTAAAAACAGATCTAGAATCCAGCTACTTCTCATACCGACACAGCTCCCACCTGCGTCCAAGCTACCACATCTTCCAGCTGGACTATTGTAATAGCCCCATTACTGGTCTCCTGCTCCTGTACTTACTCCCTGTCTCCTGTTCTCAACATAGGAACAGCCAGAGTGATTCTTTTAAAGCTTGTCAGACCATGTTACAACTCACACCCGGCGATGACTTCCCACCTCACACAGAGCACACACAAGCCAGCGCTTATCCAACCTCCTCTGCCCACCCCCCATACACTCTGCTTCAGCCTCACTGGACCACCTCGCCCTTCCCCCAAGCACATCCAGCTCAGGGCCTTGGCACTGCCTGTTCCTTCTGCCTACAAGATTCTCCCCAGAAAATTGGCTTATTTCTTCACCTCTGATAAGTCTTCCCTCAGGCTGTGTTCTCAATGACGTCTACCTTCGTCACCCTGTTTAATCCCATAAATTTGCCCCTGCACTCCCAGGCCCCCGTACCTTGTTCTACTTTTTCTTGTTGCGTGAAATCCACCCCCCCCCCGCTTTCACTTAACAAAGCTGCTCCTAAGATTAATAAGAAAAACGCAAGAAGAAGGATATAACCCCTAACAGATATGGAACCCATCATAAAGCTGCGGTCATTAAAAGGGTACGACAGTCGTAAAGGCACGGAAGAATGGGGCCAATCAAAGAGAATGAAGGGCCCAGAAATAAATGTACGTTCTACATAGGAACTTGGGGCATGATGTGTTAGCATCATAAATCACTGAGAAACGAGATTATTTAACACAGGACAACTGGATTTCTATTTAGAAAAAAGATAAAATTACTATAGAACACTATTTTACGTCATATACAAAGTAGGTTCCATAGTGATTAAGGAACTAAGTAGAAAAAAGAAAAACTTTCAAACCTTACAAGAAACTATATGTAACATCTTGGTAGGAAAAAGTTTTCATAAACAAGATGAAAAATGTTCAACACTAAAGGAAAGTACTGAATAATTGACTACATTAATATTAAAAAGAACCTGTATGAAAAGGAGACACAGTAAACCAAGCTAAAAGATATGTCACAATCTAAAAGATGATATGTATGGTTGAAAACAGGACTGGTTTGTAGTATTTATATTTAGTTTTAACTGCCACTAATTTTGAAAAGACAAATAGCTCAGTGGAAACACTTTCAATGTTTAAAATAAAGTTTAAATGTTGAAATAGATGAAGAGTCAATTAATTCACAAAAGAGGAAATTTATCTGGCTCCGTATACATGTGAAATATGTTCAACCTTACTAAATGAAAATGCAATTAAAATGATGATACTCTCCCACAGGCTCCACAGAAGTAAAAATAACTCTGACCATACAAAGCATAACTCATAAGAATGTAGCGGAATGAAGCTGTTATGTACCCTGACTGGGTGTGTGCACTGGTCCTGACTACTTTGCAGAACAACTTGGCGAAATCCAGTAGAGCTGAGAATGCACGTGTTGCACATCCTAGTAGGTCCGTTTTTAGAGATGGACCTAGAGGAACTCTGATGGATGCACATAAAGTCAGGTACAAGCATGTTCACTGCAGCTTTGCTTCTGATTGGAAAAATAATGAGGAATAATTTAAGCGTCCATCAATGATAGAATATGTGTAAGTTGTGATATTTTATGTGATGTTTTATGTATTATATGTAATATGTATATTATGTATCATTAAATTCATTATAATAGTAAATTTTAAAAACATACTTCTGAGTTTTTTAAAAAACAATGTACAAAGCCACATATTGAATAGAGTATTAACTATGCTAATTATTATAATACAAAATTTTATCTATAAGTATAAGCACATCTGCTAAAAATGTAAGACACATACATGAAACAATGCATATACTTTGCAGTAGATCACAGAAATGGCTACAGTTTTCCTCCCTTCTTAGAAATTCACTCCCTTACAATATGGCTTCACCACTCCTTCTACCAAGAAGCAAAGTCTATTTTCCCATCCCTGAATCTGATGTCTGTGGCGCTCCTTCTCACCAACAGAATGCAGAGGAAGCAATGTTTTGCCAGAGGGCCTCTACGCTTCCATTTCGCTCTCCCTCCAGAACCTTGCTGCTACCTGCACAGTAAGCCTGGGCTAGCCTGCTGAGTGACAAACTCTGGGTCAACCCCACTGGCCCAGCCTACAATTGGCTAGCCACCAGACACATGACTCAGCCCACACGAACCCAAGCCAGCACGCAGGTGACCTCCAAACTGACCAGAGACATGGGGACACACCCAGCGAAGATCAGCCCAGCCTACCTCCTATCAGCAGAACCACCCAGTGGACCTGTACACTCCGGAGCAATAATACTCAGTTGTTATTTCCAGTCACTGGGTGTCTGGGGTGATGTTTTTTTACCCAGAAATAGATACGTGATACATGCACCATCTTCAGAACAGTGCTCACTTAAGAAAAGAAAGAAAGGAGGAGTATCAAGGGGAGGGAGGCACCTTCACCTTTTACATTAATTTTTTTAAAGATTTTAAGGTCCTCAAATCCTGCATTAAATCTGGATCATAGTAACCCGAGAAAGTCCATCCTGTTATTTTCAGAATTATGCTCAACACTTGAAATGTTGCCTAACTTGTTTAAAAAAGCATGCCACCAGTTTTTCCATGCTTGCCATGGTCACACAAATATGGTAGACGTAGACATAACAAAACGGCTTCCTTCACCAGTTGGTTCCCATGCAGACTGGCTGCCGGAGACTTGGAAATGCTACACTGGCCTTATGTAACCGAACTCGGGAGCCGCGGTGACTCAGAGTGAACAAACATGACGGTCACACCTCATTCTGTGGTAGCACATCAACAAGAGCAGGAGCAAAATATCAAACCCTCAATTAATCAAAACTCAAGACACAAACTTTCTTTCATTTAAAAAATACTGCTTTTAGGAGCAAACAAAAACAAACTGCGCTCGCAGATACTCTCAGATGTGCAGGTTAAGCCTTTGGGTCAGACTGGGTAAAGCTGATCTGTTCATGTTCAGTATTCAGGTAGGGGAGCAGATTGCACTTCTGGGAAATCTTTTTTCTTTTGAATTTTAAAGTAATTTTATTTTTTTAAAAGCATATACGAACAAGCCCAAAAAGACTGCAGCCTGAGAGGGCTGCAATCTTTCTAAAGAACTTAATAGACCAAAAAGACTGATACTTAGTGCTGATTTAGCTCACAAGATCCACGCTCACAAGTAGAGCGAGGGTCAAGATGGCAGAGCGAGCCAAAGAACAAGATCACCTATCTCAATATTTGAGAAAACAAAAATAAAAACATGTAACAACAGTGAAATGTAAATAGTATGTAATATATTCCCAGTGTTATTTTAAGATTTTGCACATATTAACTCATTTAATAATATACCTTTATGAAAAACGATACAATTATTGTCCCCATTTTACAGGCACAAAAGCTGAAGCACAGGTCACAGCTGGTAACTGGTAGACCTGAGGTTCGATCCTAAGCAGCCTAAAGCCAGAGCTTGAGTCTCCCTTTTTTAAAAATTACAGTTGACATTCAATATTATATTAGTTTCCAGTGTACAGCATAGTAAACATTCATATAACTCACAAAGTGAGGCCCCCCCCGTATGTCTAGTACACACCTGTACGTAACCACACACAGCTGTTACAATACCATTGACTATATTTCTTATGCTGTACTTTGTATCCCCACGCCTATTTTGCAACTGCCAGTTTGTACTTCTTAATCTCTTCACCTTTTTCACCCAGCCACCAACCCCCTCCCACCTGGCAATCAACAGTGTGTTCTTTGTATCTATGTGTTTGTTTCTGTTTTGTTTGTCCATTTGTTTTGATTCTGCATATAGGAAATCATATGATATTTGTCTTTCTCTGATTTATTTCACTTGGTACAATACACTCTAGGTCCATCATTTCTCGTAATACTGGTTTGGTAGTGATGAACTCCTTTTGCTTTTTCTTGTCTGGGAAGATCTTTATCAGTCCTAAATGATAGCCTTGCTGGGGAATCTCAGTCATAGGTCCTTGCTTTTCATCACTTGGCCTACTTCACGCCGGTCCCTTCTGACCTGAAATGTTTCTATTGAGAGATCAGCTGACAGCCTTTTGGGAGCTCCCTTGTACATAACAAACTTTTTTCTTGCTGATTTTAAGATTACCTTTTTGTATTTAATCTTTGGCATTTTAATTATGATGTGACTTGGTGTGGGCCTCTTTGGGTTCATCATGTTTGGGACCCTGTGCTTCCTGGATCTGTATGTCTATTTCCTTTGCTAGGATAACAAAGTTTTCAGTCACTTTTTTCCTCAAATAGGTTTCCAACCCGTTGCTCCCTCTCTTCTCCTTCTGGAACTCCTGTGATGCGAATATTGTTATGTTTGATATTGTCCTAGATGCCCCTTAAACTATCCCCATTTTTTAAATTCTTTTTGTTGCTGTTGTTTTTCTGATTATGAGTTTTCTGCTACCTGGTCCTCCAAATTGCTGACTCGATCTTCTACTCCATTAATCTGATGTTGATTCTATCTAATGTATTCTTTACTTCAGTTACTCTATTCTTCTTTATTGACTGGTTCTTTTTTAAGGGTTCTATGTCCTTTTTTTAATGTTTACTATCTCTTTGTTGGAGTTCTCACGGAGTTCATCTATTCTTCCCCTAAGTTCCTTGCGCATCCTTATAACCAGTGTTTTGAACTGTGTATCTGGTGGATCGCTTGCCTCCATTTTGTTTAGTTCTTTTTCTGTCCTTTTGTCTTGTTCTTTCACTTGGGACACGCTTCTTCGTTTCCTCATTTGGGCTGCCTCCCTGTGTTTGTTTCTATGAATAGGTAGATGTGCTATATCTCCCAGTCTTGGCAGGGTGGCCTTATGTGGTAGGTGTCATACGCACAGTGGCACAGCCTCCCTGGTCACACGAGCTGGGTGCCCTAGGTGTGTCCTGGTGTGGGTTGTGTGCGCCCCCCTTTTGGAGTTGAGCCCTGATTGCTGTGGGCACATCAGCGGGTGGAACTGCCCCTCAGGCTGACTGGCTGTGAGGACAGGCCGTGACTACAGCAGATGAGCTGTTGTGTGGGGGGCTCACCCCACAGAACGGGATTCACTGCATGGGGGTTCTGGTGCCTGCTGAGTCCACACCTTTTGGGTGTGTCATTTGCGGGGCTAATTGGGTGGGACTCTAGTGTGGGCCCATGTTAGCCATTGCCGATGCCTGTCCACTTGATAGGAGCTGCAAAGGCCACTTGATAGGAGCTGCAAAGTGATCGGTGGTTGGTAGTTGCCTGTGCCGGGCTGGGAGGCACCTGGAAGAGGCTGTGCTGTGAACCGAGGCCAGCTGCCACTAGCGCAGGGCTGGGCTGCTTAGTAAGACGTACAGGTCATGCCAAGGCCAGCAGCTTCTTGTTCGGGGGTTGTGGTCCTTTCAGTTGTCTTAGGGAAGTCCCTGGCATGGGCCAAGTTGGTCCTCTGTGAGTAACAGCCTCTGAAAGAGGTTTTGGCCTATGCACAAGTTGGGTTGAGTGAGTTCTCAGGGAATCACCTATCTCCTTGCTCTGTGTGGGGAGAGCTTAATAAAGAAACAAAACAGTGGAGACAACAGCCCCTCCACCCTTGCCCTGAAGCCAGACAGTTCAATTCCCTCCCCTAGGTCCCTGACGTTTTTTTGAGTTGCTGCCCAGCACTTGCTCGGGGCAAGTGAGACCATTAACAAGTAAATTCCTGTCTGAGCCCTTTAAGAGGAATGTGCGGATTCCACCAGCTCTCCAACTCACTCAACAAAATCCCTGCCGATTTTCACAGACAGATATTGTGGGGACTATTTTTCCTGGCACCAGTATGTATCTGGGCTGAGGAGGCCGGCGTGGGGCTGGGACCCCTCGCTCCTCAAGGGGCACCTCCACAGCTGAGATATCCCCCCCAATTCTCAACTGCCACGTGTGGGCGTGGGACCGGCCCATGTCATGTCTCTGCCCCCCATAGCAGTCTCTGTGTGGCTTCTTCTTTATATCCTTAGCTATAAAAGTTTTGTCAGCTAGTCTTCAGGTGGTTCTCTGATTAGCTGTCATTTTGACGGGGTTGCAGGAAGAGGTGAGGGCAGCCTTTCCCTACCCTGCCATCTCGGATGGCAGCTCCGGAGCTTGAGTCTTATCCACCACGCTAACCTCTCGTTCACTGACAAAATAGGCAAATACGCAATATGAAAAGCAAGAAGAAAATAGCTCTCAGTCACCAGACAAGGAAACAGTCTAAGCCTATGCCAGAAACTTTAACAAGAGGCATTTAAAGGACGGGGTGGGGATTGAGAGTGCCTACTAATCCTATTCCCGCTTATCAGAAACAATATCAAATTAATACGTGGAGTCAACCAAATGCAGAAAATCCTTGCTAACAACCCCTTCTCCAAAATTTGGAGGTAAGTGACACAATGGAGTGCCTAGGCATTGTCAGGAGGAGAAAATGTCCAGAAAGAGTGTGCCTACATCAGGGCAAACTAAAATTCTCTGCAAATTAAAAATGAGCGAAATAAAGATCAATGGCATAACAATGGCAAGCCTATACATAGAGGACAAAACAACAAAATGAAAAAAGAATTGGTAAAGTTAGGAAAACGGAGCACCAGAACCACACCACTGGAGCAGGGGGTCTAGAAACTATGACCCGTGGGACAAACGCAGGACACCACCCACCTTATAAAAGTGCTGCAACCCAGTCACTTCTGGTTGCTTGTGTACGTGTGCGGTGCTTCTGCACTGTAATGGCAGTGTTGAGTAGTTGCAACAGAAACCAAATGGACCACAAAGTTCCAAATATTTACCAAGGGGCCCTCTTTACAGAAAGTTTGCCAGCACCTGCCCACGAGAATTAATGCCGTATAAACAAGCTGGGCTTCCGGTCCTGAGCAACTCTATTCTACCTCTGTGTTGCTGTTTTCCGGTCACACCCTGAAATCAAATGTGCATGAGTGCAATGCAGTGTGAGTTGGTGGGTCACCCTTTGGCCCTCCCAACCAGGCCCCTGACAGCTTGGAAGATGTATCTTTTCACCCTCAGCTTCAGCCAAGCATCTTTGGTAACACACAAGAACAGCTAACGTTTGCTCAGCCCTGTATGGTAGGTACCACTGTGCTACTGTAAGAAAGCAGTCACACGCCGCACACCGTCGCCTGGGTCAACAGCAAACAGCATACAGGACAGCAGTCCCGTAAGAATATAATGGAGCTAAAAATTTCCTATTGCCTAAGTGATGTCACGGCATAACACTACTCTATTTTTTAAATAAATTCAGTGTAGCCTCAATGAGCACTATTGATAAAGTCTACAGTTGTGTACAGTAATGTCCTAGGTCTTTACACTCACTCACACTCACACTCATACTCACTATCTCACTCATGCAGAGCAACTACCAGCTTTGGAAGCTCCATTCATGTAAGTGCCCTAAAGTTACTACCGGTATCATTTTTTACCTTTTCTTTCATATTTTACTGTACCTTTTCTATGATCAGATATGTTTAGATGCACAAACACGTGCCACTGTGTTATAATTGCCTGCGCTATTCAGTACAGTAACATGCCGTACAGGTTTGTAGTAGAGCAACAGGCTGTACCATATAGCCTGGGTGTGCTGTGGGCTGTACCATCTAGGTTTGGGCAAGTACACTCTGTGGTGTTCACACAATGACGGGATCACCTAATGACACATTTCTCAGAATGTATCTCTGTTCCTAAGCAACACATGACTGTACAGAAACAACAGGAAGGTGGCATACAAATAAAGTTTAGGCAATATTACTTCAGTGGACAATACTTCCCTGTTATATAATAATCCTCCTTTATCAAGCAATCTGAAAATAAGACAATGAGGAAGGAGAGAAATCGGTCTCAAAGTTTATAATGCTGAGTTCTACTTCTGCAAACATGTTTTACTGGAAGTATCTTTGTTGAAACATTTCAGAGATTTATTTACTTTGTTAAGCTTAAGAAAAAAATATCAGGCTATAATCCCGATTGCTGAAGATTTATTTCTTTCAAAGGGTTACAAAATAGAGAGCAAAATTACATGTTACTGATTTAACCTTGGCTAGGAATGAACGGAGAGCACATTTTATTCTCAAGGGCCATTGGGTGGGAACTTACGACTTTGAGGAAACTATCCCACAGGATGAGCCTGTTACCTCCTCCTCCTAACACCGGCTTCCACACGCCCCTTGGGTGGTGGTGTGTTTTTTTTTTAATTGTCAAACAGATCTTAAGTTACTCATTTGACCATGGTTATACAATCTTGTATAGAAAGAATTTTTGTCCAGGAATCAAATTTCTCAAAATGTACATGCCTCGTTGTAAATGGTCACTATTTTGCATATTCTCTGTGATCACTGCATTTCAATTTTAACTGCATTTCAGCACCCAAGACATGTCAGATCATGCTTGGACACTGTGGGCAAATCGAATATCTTAACATTTATTCTCCAAATATTTATCCAACCCAAAGCACGTTCTCCAGGCACGGTGGGAGGTACCGGAGACTGATAAATAAGCCCCAGGATTTTGGGAATTTAAAGTCATGATACAGGTGAGCTCTTCCAAGATGGATATGTAAAATAACATTGGAAAAAAGTGTCTTCTCGTGTGCAAACTCAGGTCATTTGGTGATGGAAGCATTTTTGAGGATTCTAGGGTGGACTTGAGGAAAGAGAAATATTGCCAAAACCAATTAGCAGTGTCTGCTGTGGGCATGTGCGACTTGGGTCATGTTGTAGGTTCACAATTCTTTGTGGTAGTAAAAGGAAAAAGGACCAAGTGTGAGATAGTGGATGCCAACATGTAACATACAGGGGAAGGACGGGGAAGAGCAGCAGAACACCATTCCATGGCAACATCAGGAAGCCAAAAAGGAGGGTTTCCAGGAGGAGGCAGACAAGAACATCAACTGGCGTATCCCTGGAAGGAGGAAGCCTGGCACATTGTAATTCATCGGTGACATTTCTGAGAGCAGTTTCAGTAGAGTGGTGGAGTGGAAACTTAAGTACAGAGACTAAGGAAATAAGGAAATGATGCAATCTACATTTCTAGAAATCAAAGGTTCTTCACACTCCCCACCGTTCCTTAATATATAATGTGCATATTTGGTTTGGGGTTATTTCTTTGTTCACAGTTACCTACCCCCTGAAATTGCAACTTGTAGGCAGTGTTCTTCTGGTATATCCAAACCTCTATTATACTATTTTTCTCTATAAACACATATAATTTTAGAAGTCTGTCTTATTATTCTGATACTATATTCATATACCTAATATTGGTCTTTTTGCTAATTTTCTTATTTTTATTTTTGCTGAATAGCACCATCTGTTTCAATAACATAAACTATGCTATTACTATCCAATATCTGTAGCTCCCAGGATACCGATTAGCATTCAGAATGGCTCTCTACAACTAAAGATCAAGAATGAGCTTTGGGTCTTTAGCACCTAAAGCATTAATCAATATTTTAGGTTTCTAAAAATCCACTTAGAATAAATAAAATTTTGCATTTGATTCCAGAATGTCTGTTTCATTAATTCACTAAGGAATACTTCATCCACGTCACATTGCAGTGAAAAAGGAGAAATAAACATAGTTTCTCAGTGTAAATATCCACTAAAATTGGAGATAATTTTATACTCAACTTCCAAGAGTCACAATACGAAAGACATAATGGAGTAAGTACAGCCAGTTCCAATGGCACACCCACAGCCAATTTGCTGCACCTCACTGGGCAGAACCTGGAAATACCAGTTTCCTCACACATCAAGGCTTGTTCTAGGGAAAGGATTGAACACAGTGTTTCAGATTAATCTGATTTTACCACACTTTTATGCATCCGAACAAAAACATTCAATCTAGAGTCAGTGAAATAGAAAGCAGCTGAGCTGGGGGAGAAAGAATCCAGGAGGGCTGAGACTTGTGACCTCGTGCACTCTAAAGCTCACGAAAATGGTTGACTTGCCTGGGCCACAGTTTTCGCATCTAATAACTGAAGCAGCAGAGTTGGAAGGTCTTTCAGGTTCTTTCCTGTTCTAACACCCATGCCACTGTGAGTCCACAATGATAGGAAATCGGAATAAATGCCGAGAAAAATTAAAACACAGACGATCAGCTTCAAACTCAGGCCACAGGAGAGGAGGTCGTGTTTTCAAGATTAGATTTGTGCTTAGAACATCAAAGGGAAACGAGCATGTAAATTCACTCAGAAACAGAACTGGTCAGTCCTCTGGGCGTTTTTTCAGCTGCAGGCCTATGATGAAGGTAAATTATGATCAGCTAAAATGTGCTTATATAATCAAATCACCCTCGTGTAAATGAGGAAGAAGGAAATGCCAATCATGAGTCACTGAGCGATTTAGCTATGTTAATGGTTTGTGCAATAAGAAAATAATCTATTATTAAATATTAGGATAAGACTTGTGTCACATAATGTAAAAGTCAAGATCAAAGCTTTGTTGGGGCACATGCAGACTATCCACTCAGTACTTCGTGATTGTATCTCATGACATTAGCAATGCTTTTTCCTTTTATTTTTATGTCTAGCAAACATTAAGTCTTCATTTTGGGGACAGTTCTTAAATTGAGACCAGTCTAAAACACCAAAATATTCCATCTGTCAAGCTAGTCATTATTCATTCTCTAACTGAACGTTAAGAGATACCTACCTTTTTACTTCATTCTCAATAACTGGTATAGGATTAATCAAATAAAAGACGGAAGTTCGAATCACTTGTGTTTTTGCTTTGTTTTTTTAAGAATCACCAACTGAAATCCAGTTCTGAACAGGTGTATCCGTTTCAGTTTGCATTTTCCAAAATGTTGAAAGAGTACCCCCACCATATTTACCATTTAAGTGATAATCATTTATTTGATTTTTACCATGTTCCAATCGTACCATGCATTTTACATAAATTATCTCACTTATCCTCATAATAATTTAGAGGGTGAATATCATTTTCCTCACTCTGCAGACAAGGGAACGAAGGTTTAAGAAAATGAGATGTCAACGTGGCAACAGCAGGCTTTAAGTCACTTCTTGTGACCCCGGAGGGAGTGAAAGTGTGACAGATGGAAGCTGAGCAGTTGTTGAATTCAGAGTGAAGACTTGCTTGTTCTAGTGAAACCAGGAAAAGGAAAATTCTACTTAGCTGGTGAGGCTTTGGAATACCCATCAAGCCCTCAGTAACGATTCACAGCTGATGCCTCAAGCCTGGCATTCAACAGGGTAACTGATGAGAAGAGCTTGGTCGCGATAGCAATTGTGTTAGGTAGGCTTAAAGGTGTCATTGCCCTTGTTTTACAAACAAGCAAACAGAAGCTCAACAAGTAAATAATTGACTGAAAGCCACCCAGCCAGTAAGGAAAGAGGCGTGCACACACACGCAGGTCTTCCAACACCAAGTCCATGTTCTTTCCGCAGGCCCACACAGCCTTCCCCAAGATGCTGCTCTGTGCCATTCACCTGTTTTACTTCATTGTTGAGATTCTTACTAACTTATCGAGGCTATCTTGGACTTTCCTCCAACCTTAAATACTCTGTTTGTCATACATATTCTATATATTAATCTTTGTGACCTTGAAGAGAGCCTTGAACTAGATGTAGCACTGCTCTGTGCCTGGAGAGGAACTGAACCCTCCTACCCACAGAACCTGGATGTAACAAAGTGTTTACACACGATGAGGCGGTGATGTTATTAGTGCTTCAATATGACAGATGGAGGTGATCACTCAGAGAGAGCACTCAGAGCCTAGAACAGGCCTGCCACTTGGAAGGAACTCTCTCAATATTTGCTTAATAAGTGATTTCATAAGCGCACATATAGTGATGACTTTTGGTTTAGCCAGCAGACTCTACATGACGTAAGGAGTATAAATCCCAAGGACACATCTTATGACCCACTGGGATGTGGGAAGAAAGTATTAAAATGTTTACATAAAATTTTTATCTCCTCTTCTTAAATTGTCTACTTTGTTTTAGACTGTATATGATATATTAGACTAGCAGTACCTATAAATAATTTATGAATAAATACATAAATACAAACATACAAACATCAGTATTACATTACACAAAAGGCTTTATTGATGATGATGCGTGATAAAATCTGTTTTGAAAATCCTGGCTAAGGACAGTTTAGCTGCCTTGCCCTCGGTGAGCCCCATAAGGGCTCCAAAACACCCGCGTGGTGATTCTCAAACGTTCGTGGGCACATGACTTACTTGGGTGGCTTGTTGAAAATGCAGATCACAGGTTCCATCCCCAAATACACTGACTTAGTAGGCCTGTGGCAGGATCCAAGAATCAGTTTTTGAACAACCAAGTGATTCTGCTGCAAGTAATCTCAGGAGAAGGACGACTTCACGAGGCTGCAGTGGACTGAGGAATCTCCCCCTGCCCCACTGTCACCTTTTGAATCTCTCAGTGTAGTTTTGAGAACCAACAGGACGAGGGTTCTCTTAGGTAGGAATAAGCACATATTGGTTAGGCGATTCATGCCTTAAAGAAAAAAATATAATGATAATAATGGTAAAAGCAGCTGCTGTTTATCAAGCTCACACTCAGTATGCATTATTTCTAATCATCTCAAGAATCCTGCAAGGTTGCTACCATCAGCCTCGTTTGGCAGAGGAGGAAATGGGTCTTCCCACAGAGAACAAACAAGTTGCCTAAGACTTTCCATTATACTTTTTCTAAAAGCTCTGAAGCCCCGAAGAAGAAACTTTCTTTACAATTCCCCGACAACCCACTACCCCATATGTGGAAGAATCAAGTTCATGATCCTGATCCTATTTCCACATTTAGACTCACATGACTCAGAGGTGGCTGAGAATAAAATTTCTGGGCTTTTCCTTGCCAGCCACTAACATGTCTTTGTTCTAGACAAGCTTGGATAAATCCAGAGATGGCTTATCTATACTCTCCTGTAATAACTTACCCACAACAAAGGTTAATCCAAGATGACGAGTCCTTTAAATAAAAATGCTCTGAAACATTCACATAGAATTTCACTTCTCATGCCCTCAAGTGCCATCTTTAAACTGGGAGGTTTGAGCTAAACACTAGCTCAAATCCTTCCATTCCAAATGGTAAAGAGGATAATTGACCACTACTTTCAGCGATGTACAACAGTCATTTATTTAAAAGGCATCTCCTGACTTCAGCTCCCACCTTCCACATCTTCCAACGCAGGCTCATTTGCTTTCCGTATTAAAGCAAATGAGTCACCTTTAGAAAGTCCATACTATCCCCAACGATAGTGGCCATTAGGGGCATGAGGAAACGCAGCAATTTAGTGGTACGAGACTCGGGAGATCTCAAAAGTCCGATTCTGAACGCCACGTTAATTACAGTCATACCTCGTCCCTTGGACTGTTCGCTTCGAAGGAAGCCAGGTGACTTGTGCAGACACTCGAGCAGGCCCACAGACAGGTCGAAGGCACAATGGAAGGAACTGAGGCCGCCAGCCAACAGCCATGTGACTGAGCCATTCAAGTCGATGATGCACCATCTTGGAGGTGGACCCTCAAGCCCCAGTGGAGCTGATGGCCACCCTGACTGACACTTTGGCTGCAACTTCCGGAGAGACCCTAGACCAGAACCAGCCAGTCAAGCCACTCCCAGATTCCCAAACTTCAGAAATCATGTGAGATGACACATGTTTGGTACTTGAAGATTGAACATACACTCACGTACAATGGTAGTATAACTCTTAGCACATACTCTATTTTGCCTCTGAAATAGAGTGCCCAAACTACCCCCTCAGAGATTTGCCCTGGAAAAGAATCTTCCCTGAACACACACAAAAATATTTCATATTGTATATTCTCGTCTCCTGCTCCTATATCAGAGACTACCAAATGGTTATCAAGAACTAACATGACTCTCCCTCCTCACTGGTAAGTGCTGAAGCAGCTGTGTGTCTGGTTGTTAATCATAAACTCTGTTAAGTGCTGGCCTCTCCTGTCAGATCATTCTGACCCTGAACTGGTTTTCCAGGATTATAGGTAAGTGGCCTACAACTACACGAAACCCACCCACAATAAAGTCCAGGCGAACACAGGTCTCCAGCCTCTAGGAGCTTCTTAGAGTCTGCAAGGAAACTAGGCTAGTCTGTTGATGTAACAAGCACGCTGTTGAGCCATTGCTTCTATCCTACTCTGTTAAGGTTCCTAGGAATTTACACAAACAGGTGAGGAGATGAACCATGTATTTCATTTTGGCTCAAAAGGAAGCAGGGACGATTCTAAGTATTCAAACAAGGAATTTGTGAGTCTTTGGACCTTAAAGAAACCTCTGTGTGAGTATGAATATGACCAGTAAGTTCTTTGGCTGGCACAGAATGCAGATGTAATGAGGTATAAATCAGCCTTGGTTTTTTTTAGTTGCACCCTATGTACCTGGTAACACGCCCTCATCACAGAGTTCACACTCTGACTTCAAAGAGAATTCTGCCATGAAGAAATGATGCATTTACAGCTGAAGAATGAAGCCAAGTATATGCCATGTACAACGATGGCTGAAAACACTCTTTTTAGACTTCCTTGTCTATGTTTTTCAAATCATAGATTTTTCAATCTGAAACGTCTTCTGCCCACAAGAAACGGCCCAGATACAACCCAGTAGCCTTTTTGGTAGAGGACACTGCTTTCTGAGCTTCACTGTCCCTCATTTTATGCATTTGCACTGAGTTTCAACAACACGAGCACTCAGTGATTCATCATCACTGAATTTCACACACAGAAGGCAGAGTATGCGATAACTTCTGTTTTTAGATTTTAATGGTTATTTTCCTTTGTGCCATAAAACCTTAATTGCTGGAAATACATCCTAGAGGAGCTGAGTTGCCTTCCCTCATCACACTATTGGCCACCCACCCCATTCCAAAGAGGTCCAAGGTAAACCGTTCCGCCACGAAATAGCTCCAGGACAGTGAGTCTCAATTTGACCAACTTTATATTGAAAGATTTGGACTACATGGTGTTTAAGCTTTCTTCTCCTGGTACTTTCTATGAACCCAAATCTTTTTTTTTTTTTAAAGAAAACTCTTGTGAAAAATTAACCTTTATAGTTACAGTTGCAAAATTTAAGTAGGCCTTGGCTGGGTAGCTCAGTTGGTTAAAGCATTGTCCCGATACATAAAGGTTGTGGGTTCAATCCCTGGCCAGGGCAAATACAAGAATCAACCAATGAACTCATAAACAAGTGGAACAACAAATCTCTCTCTCTTACTCTTTCTCTCTCTCACCAATAAATAAAAAAATAAAAAGTAAAACTTAAGTAAAAAAAATAGTCTAGTCCAAGATGCTTCCAGATAACCTTCCAACATTTCCTTCAATTGTTTGCATCGTTGCAGAGGACCCAGCCTCTCTCTTTCGCCCTCTGGGTCTCCCACTGTCCAGGGTGGGGCTCTCTCTCCAGTGTGTTCCCCAGAAGAACACAGTTCAGGATGGGCAGCTGGAAGAGACCCCTCCAGCACTGCAACCAGTTGAAGACAGCAGTTTCTAACCTGGCTGCAGCCATCAGCTATGGGCTGTGGGGCGAGCGGAAGGGAACCACGGAACGTGCTCTGGTCCATGCAAATACGCGTCCTCTATAACCAAACATCTTCCCCCCTCTGAAAATGTGACTGTGTGAGCCCTGTTCTAGTCTGCTGTCCTGTTCATCAGACGAAGGCAAACGCTGACCACCTACAGACTTTCTTCAGCCTATAAAGTTGGTTTCTTCATCTTCCACATTCTAGAAAGACCCACTATGCCAGAAAATCTGTGTCTCTTTGCCTGGGGCTCTCCCTGTTTTGGCATGAAAAGACCCATGTCCCAGGAAACCCTCCAGTCCCAGACAAAACTGGGTGAGTGGTCATACTAATAAAAGTGTTAGGCCCAAGAGTCTGTGTCGTTGTGTTTTGAATCAGTTGCTAGATTTAAATATCAGGCGATTCATGGAAGAGTCCAGATTTCTGGCTTCTCTTTGAAAAATGAAATGCCTGGCACCACTGGGTCCTCTTTCATGGCAGCCACCATCGGGAGCTCAGTAACTGCTACCCCACCAGACAAGTCACCTTATTTCCGGGGACCCACAGGCCCAGCCACTCCAAACTGCTTCCCTGGAGTGAGGCTAAACACCAGCCACTCACCACTGCCCTGGAGCTGTTGCTTGCTTCGGTGAAGTGGAAAGTGAAATGTTCCCTGTATCTGTGTCTCTATTAGAAGAGACAAAGTGAAAGATCTGCCGATAGGAGCAAATGTATTTCAGTGGATTTAAGTGAAGAATATCCCTGTCACTGGCCCCTCTAGCACTGAAGTCCTGACACACACGATAGATTCTGTCATTTGCGGTTGGCTGGTGTCGTCAGCACCCTTGCCCAGGAACTGGCAGTGTTGGCCAGTGGACTCAGGGTACCAGCACCCCAGGGACAATATTTAACTATGTCTTAAATACTATTGGGTTGGCCCAAAATTTCGTTTGTTTTTTTTTCTGTAAGATGGTTCCAGTAGCACTTAGCTGTCTTTAACTTCATTTGGAATAATTTTGTTACAATGTATTGTGACAGCTGTCATATCAGCATGCATTTAAAAAAACTTATCAAAGTTGGTGAATTTTTAGGCAGCCACTTTAATATTGACTATGGAAGAAAATACACAACATTTTCAGCATTCTATGCTTTATTATTTCAAGAAAGGTAAAAACGCAACTGAAATGCAAAAAAAAGATTTGTGCAGTGTGTGGAGGAGGTGCTGTGACCAACCGAATGTGTCAAAAGTGGTTTGCGAAGTTTCATGCTGGAGATTTCTCACTGGACAATGCTCCACAGCCGGGTAGACCAGTTGAAGTTGATAACGATCAAACTGAGACATTAATGGAGAACAATCAATGTTAGGCCATGTGGGAGATAACCAACATACTCCAAATATCCAAATCAATAAAGTTATTGCTGAAAATTAAAAATGTATCCTTTATCTTACAAAAAAATATGGATATTTTGGGCAACCCAATAGATCCTTCTTGACAGGAACTCAATTTCTACCATTGCTTCTGCTTCATGTAAAATCCTGATAAGCCTTATTTTTCTCAGTAGGGATCTTGGGTTTCAGCCTCTCTAATTAACTTCTGTGTTTCATTAATCTTCAAGTCATCTAGGACTCTAAGCAAACACACCTAACCTAGGGCTGGTAATCAATTTTAATATTCTTTCACGTGGGAATATTTATAAAATGGTCATCTCCTACATAAAAAAAGGGGGGGAGGCAGATCTTTCCATTCTTGTCCATGTTTGCAGGAAGTTAATCCTCATCTCTAAATCCTGAGTAAACAAGTAACCTGGAGGGAGTAAGAGATTCTCAGCTTCATACAGGCATAAATGATGCCCTTATTTTTGCTCATCACTTTAATCCCAGCAAACAGCACATGCCCGGCTCACAGGAAACACTTGAGAGCATTAACTGAATAAATTAACAAATGCATGAGTGAATAAATAAATGTTGCAGAAGAAGTCAGCTTTGAGGTTGAACGGATAAGAGGTCAAATCCTAACGTCTAATCCTCGCTCTGCCTCTTCCTGGCCAAGTCTCTTTGAGCAAGCAATTTCTCTGAGCTTTAGTGCTCATAATACCATAAAAGAAATAATATCCACGCCTCATATGGAAGCTATGAGGATTAAACGAGAGTGTGTTCAAGGCCTAGCACACAGAAGGCGCTCAATAAAAAGTAACTATTTAGCCCTGAGCTGTGCTGGCTCAGTTGGCTGGGCGTCCTCAATGAAGGGAAAGGTTGCCGGCTGGATTCCTGGCGGGGCGCACGCCGGGTTCTGGGTTTGGTGACTGACCAAGGTTGCTCTCTCACACCCGTGTTTCTGTCCCTCGAGTTCTCCCTCCCTTCCCCTTTCTCTAAAACTAAATAAAATCTTTAAAAAAAATTTTTAAGTAGCTATTTAAAAAGTCCTTCACAAGGGAAACTGAAGAGAAAGAATAGAAGAAATCCTTAAGCAATCTTTGAGTGCAAAGGACTTAAAAGGAAGAATGTAACCATGGCAGAGAGTCTGAAGTCTCCTAAACTTGATAAAAATCACATTCTTAAAAGCACACTCTAAACTTGGTTTAGTTTTTTATATCTCTACACTTTTAATCGAGCAGGGGCTCTCCAATTATCATTTCACATTGACTTTATTCAAAGTTAGATTTTGAAGTGTGTAAAACAGATAGACCGACATCTTTAATTGCAATGAGATTTTTAAATATTAAAAAAGCATGCAGGTATAAAGTTAATAAAAAGAATTTGTGAATTTTATCCTCCAATAAGTATTAAGAAAATATTTATACATATACATATACACTGCATTATGTGATCTGATGAATGTATATAGTATATTTTATGAAAATAGATTCATTCAAATACATAAGTCCTTATGGATTTCAAATAATGAAAATTACATCAAGTCATGGATTCTTTCTTAGGCAATATGAAAATTCTCAATGTGAGATTCTGTCCGATTTAAGCCTTTCCCAAAGACCTGAGTTTACTCATCGCTGCCCTGACTTGGACATGAACGCACGAGGCCGGCTATGAAAAACAGTGTCCAGAATGACCGGTCTCACTTCCTGGCGGGACTGTAGGTTAGACACAGTCCCACTCTCCAGGAGAGCTCTGGTCACGGCTTACTGGGCTTGGCTGGTCTGCGAGTGGTGCTTTAGGAATGGCGATGCTGTTCTGTCACAGGCTATTGCACCTTCAGGGAAAAGTAATTATCCTGAAACTGTAGGAATGCTTCCGATCAGGACTATGTATGAGGGACTCGACAATTTGACTTGAGTTTTTTGGGTGTTGTTGTTGTTGTTGTTTGAGAGAAGGGAACAGAGGGAGAAAGAGAGGAAGAGAAACATCAGTATGTAGTTGCCTCTCACATGGCTCCCACTGGGGACCTGGCCGTTTAAACTAGCTAACGGGGATTCTGTTCTTTGCAGCTGAACCCTGGCAGACATAACCCTTAGCTCCTATCTATTGAGAATCTCTTTCATGCTGAAGCACGAGGAGGGAGGGTTATTCGTTCAATCAGTACACAGACTATGGGCCTGGAATTATTCTAGACACTGGAGATGCTGTGATAAACAAAGCAGATAAGGTCAAGTGCTCAGAGAACATCGATTTAAGAGGGAAAAACCAGAAATTCCCCATGTAAATGCACAAGTTAACCTCAGAGGTAAGTGTAATAAAGAAACTAAATCAGAGCAACACGACAGAGAGGAACTCTGGCAGACAGGGAGGGCCATGCTGGGTAAGGTGATCAGGGAGAGGCTCTCCGGGCCTTGACATTTGAGTAGTGACGTGAGTAACAAGCTCAGGTCCACCATGTGATAACCCGTGGATAGAGCTTTCCAGGAGCGGAAACTAAAAGAAAAAGGTGGGAAGGTGAGGAGGAGCTCAGGATGTACAAGAGGCAGAAGAAAGGCCAGGGTGATGAGAGCTAAATGAGCGCAGACAACAAAGTAGGACTCATTCACTAAATGTTTGTTGAGCCCCTACTATGCACTAAGCTGTAGTCTGAGTGCTTGCATTACAGCAGCGAAAAATAGAGACGAAAATGTCTTTTCTCATGGAGCTTATATTCTAGTGGTAGAGAAAGAACAATAAACACATAGGTAAGATGCATATTATATTAGATCAGTGGCTCTCAACAGGTGATGAGTTTCCTCCCATGAGACATTTGGCAATGGCTGGAGACATTTTCAGTTGTCAAAACTGAGGAAGAGAGAGGGGGTTGCTAGTATTTAGTGTGTGGAAGCTAGGGATGTGCTAAACATCCCACAATGCATGGGGTGATTCCCCAAAACAAAGGGTTATCCTCAGACATCTATCATGCCAAGGTCAAGAAACCCTGTATTTGGTGGTAACAAGAGTTACGGGGAAAAAAGCAGAGAAAAGTGATAGGAAATGCCAGGGGCAGGGCAGAGGAAGGTGGAGTGGGGCAGTTCAGGGAAGAACACAGCAGAAATATACCATCTGATGACCCGGTTGGGTAGCTCATTTGACTAGCGAGTCATCCGGATAGGCCAAGGTTGCAGGATCGATCCCTGGTCAGGCCACATCCAAGAATCCGGCAGTTTGCCCAGTTGCTCTAGCGGCTAGCTGGAAGGTAAGGAAGTGAGTCAGCCTGGGGATGTGACTCGCTTAGCCCAAGATTTTGTTCTTATTCTGCAATGAAAAAGCCAGCATTGAGAAAGCTGCTATTTATTTCCTTCCATTGCAGTTGGTGCCGCTGCAATGGAAGGAAAAGTGACTGAGCTTTGCCTGGAGAGGACAAGAACCGGTCTCCTTCTTGTCCTTGTCGCACAGCACACTCAAAACACACACACACGTGTTTCCGTGGAACGAAGAAAGGCGGTGAGGATGGCTAGGGCCCCACTATGCACACGGGAACAGAAACGTCAGAAGGGGAAGTGAGCTGGCCCAGTCGTCTTGTGAGTCAGTGGGGGCAGAGGCAGCATCCTGTCCTGTGGCTTAGCCACTGGCCATATTCCTCCTCTGCCCCGTAGGCAACTGCAGAGAGACAGGGCAGGTCCCAGTGTGGACCAGCCCGGGATTGGGGGAGACGAACCAGGCAGCTTAGATTCGGGCAGTGAGTAGTAACCCAGATGGTACGTTCAGAGAAGGCAAGTCAGACAGCCTCAGACTTCAGACCCCAGCTGTTCTAAGTACGCCTGTGTCCTCCCTCTTAGGCGGCGTTTGTGTGCCACAGGACAACACCTGGGTAGCTTGCCTTTGGTTCATTCTTTTTAAAAACGTCTGAATAAAAGGAGCTTTAAAAATGTCCCCCTTGGATTTTTTTTTCCAAGAAGGGTATGGTTTTTAGGTTGCTTTCTAGAACTGCATTTACTTCCTTTCCTCCTCTGTTCAGTTTAAAATGACTCTGAGAACAGGAAATACGATTTAGTAGGAAACTTCTGTTAAAAGGAGAACTACTAACATCATCTTTGGGAACAAAATCAAAGGGTGCAAGAATCTACGTTCCCAAAGACGGTCCTTTCATGGAAGGCTCCTCGCAGTTGCCTTCTGGGAAATGAGGTCCTTTGGCAAGTAACACAAACCCTATGGGATGGTTTTCCCTTTACTCCATCAAGGGTGATAGCACTTGGCTCATTTTCTAGGTCATTCTTGAGAAAGCCATTCCAAATTTCAACTCCCACTGTCAGGCAAAGTTCACATACTATCTCTTCCCTGAAACATCCATGATTATTCCTCACAGGAAGTGTGTGTGTGTGTGTGTGTGTGTGTGTGTGTGTGTCTTGTCTAAATTCTTCCACTGGAGTGAAATGTCCTTAAAGCCAGAATTCTATTCTAACATTGCACTTGCACTTTTGTATTAAAATAGAGAAAATTTCATGGAATAATAGCTAGAAAGAAAAGGTTACTTGGCTGCCACACTGAAGGGAATGTACCTGGAAGATTACGGACATGTGTGGGCATATGCAAATATGCCTGAAAGGGCTCGTACCTAAATGGAATTTCGGTGCATCTTGAAGGTTTTCAAGAAGACAGTGAGTCATAACTCTTCGGAGATGCTGTCGAGTTTGTACGGCAGCAGGGGAAGTAGATCCAGTGACTTCTAAAGCTCTTTCCAACTCTATTTCATATACATGATTCTTAGAGAGTTTTTCCCTAAGTGAATAATCTCATGTAACTGCTGCCCCCAGAGACACTGCCACTGCCTCAGGCAGTTCCAGAAGCTTCTCCAAAGCTTCCAGAAGTCTGATGAAAATGCGCAGGCTTCCAGCTTCTAAGGAACGCATCACAGAGGACTCCTGACTTTGATGTGACCCCACCCTCACTTTACGTGGGCATCACAGAGACTCACGGTTTGGGAATTACACAGAGTGGCTGGAACCTGGACGCCACAACTCTCAACCCCAGACTGAGAAATTCAAGTTTATGCGCCGGTTTCGTATTCACTCATTCTGCGTGCCTGATCTCTCCGAGCATAAGCCAGATCCGGGAAAGTCTGAGAACGATTCTAAATCTTACCAGAGGGGAATACTGCGTGGACTTCTGGCCATTTTTCTTCTTTCCCGGTGACTTTAAGGGCCAAATTAATGGCACAGAGAAAAACGTGTTAGAAAAGTTGAAAACATGTCCCTTGGATACGCCACGCCTCCTGATTGTTGCTGTTCCTGAAGGCAGCAGCCTCACTCCCTGAAACACACGCACCAAACTCAACTTACTGCAGGGGACCAGGCGAGCACCGCGGAGCACGGCATTCACAGTGCGACTGCAGGCATCAGCGGGGCTTGGGGCTAAGTTAGGAAGTGTGTCTCATTGCGTCTGTGTATCCATCTTCTAAACAGCAAAGCACGTAGCACAATAAGGTTAGTCTCTCTGTGTTGTATATGGAAATTAATCAGGACTCCAACAGCAATATGTTATACTATGGTAAGCTGTTTCTTTATTCTACTTGTTTTTACTATTTTGAAAGAAAGACTGATAATGCCAAAAATACCATGACAGACTTGACACATTTCTTTTCACCAATCTACTTCACCATCTGTCTCTTTGTGAGACTAATACAATTTCCCCAGCTAGGAATCACTCTTCCCAATGTAAGAACATTCGTTCTTATTACATATTAAAGTCTACATATTAAAGTCTAAAGTATGAAAGTTACAATTACTTAAAGTAATCCCAGCTAGTTGGAAAACAAGTTCTCCATGTAAAATTATTCTGTGGTGTTTGCAAGAGCTTCTTGGCCATCGCTGGGAAAACACGGTGCGTGTGTCTGCGGAAGTACCCGCAAGACGAAACAATCAAACGACCTCCTATGGTAAACAACCCAACGAATGAGAGCAAAACCATCACAGCTCCAGCTTCTAAGAAGCCTTCTCCCGTGTATCACTGTCAGGTGCAAGAAGACATTGTGTTGATTTGCTGCCTGGATATGAACACGCTGGAAAAGCACATCCTAACAGGGTTGTAATGAATCCACTAAAGGCTGGCTCAAACCCCTGTCGAAAGGAGTAAAGATTGTCTATCCAACTATCTCCCTAGCTATACACAGCAGGGGGCAAAAGTGGGTTTACTGTAGTGAGTACACAAAGCACAGAGTTTATTCCTGCATTATTTATTAATTATTGTAGTATTTTCCATATGAATAACTGTGAAGCTACTTTTGCTCTACCATATACATATATATGTGTGTATGTATATATATATATGTGTGTATGTGTGATATATATATAAAATTTCCAAACCCTTCCTGATTTCCTTGGACATATCAAATTGAAGCTCCTACAGTACCCAGCACATGTTATTTATTAAATAGTTGTTAAGTTGAATTAAATCAAATACCCTTAACTCTGGTTAATCAAACACTATGGCCCTGGCCAGATGGCTTAGTTGGCCAAGCATCGTCCTGCACACGAAAAGGCCGGGGATTTGCTCCCCAGTCAGGACACACACGGTATCTACTTTGCAGGTTCGGTCCCTGGTGAAGGCGCTCATGGGAAGCAACCAATCAATGTTTCCCTCTTATATCTGTATTTCTCTCTCTCTTTTTCTCCCTTCCTTTCTCTCTCTCCAAAATCAATAAACATATCCTGGGTTAAGGATGAAAAATAAAACACTCTGAATTGAGACATCTCACCTCAGTTGCTATAAATCTTGGGTATTTAAACCGGGACAGAATCAAGAGAGTTTTAGGACCCTCAATAGTGTGTCACAAGGCAATAGAGGAGGAATTATATCCATTTATTTTCCTGCTGAAAAATCAG
The DNA here is from genome assembly GCF_019186645.2 of Phyllostomus hastatus. Taxonomy (NCBI): domain Eukaryota; kingdom Metazoa; phylum Chordata; class Mammalia; order Chiroptera; family Phyllostomidae; genus Phyllostomus; species Phyllostomus hastatus. Next base: position 12,813,817 of record NW_025333833.1, on the reverse strand, counting down.
CAGGGCATGGAAAACCCCCAAACTCAGCACCTCGGCGTTCTTTAACCGGTCCCACTGGCGTCCTGGCAGGCCAGTTTGGAAACCATGATTAATCCCCTGGTAAACAGAAAACCTTCTCTGCAGGCAGCCGAAGCCAGACCTGAGTCATTCCCTGGAGACTCAACCCTTGGCCAACCGAACCCTCGCTCCTCCTCCAGGAGCTGGCTCACTTGCCTGGTGGTTTCCAGCAACCAGAAAGGCCTTTCCACGGTGACAGAGGAGCCCAAAGAAGCAGGGACAGAAATGTCACTTGAAGTGACTGACCACAAGCTGATGTAACCCAGATATACGCGGGGGTCATCGTGTCCTACGTAGATCAACTGACATTGGCTGGAACCCTAACCACCTGGGATGGAAAACTCAGTATCCACCCCCCCACCCTCCCCCACAAACACCGTTTCTGCAGGGATTGGAGGGAAGGAGGACTACATACCTAGATTTCTCTTTGTCACCGACAGCGCCACTCGGTTTGGAGTGTGATCGTCTTGTCATTGGGTGAGATGATGTTGCCCCGTGACAGGCGTGGCCCTGCGTCCTTCACACACACGACTCCCCTCCTGTGCTCCCCAGACACCTCTGACTCAAGGCTCCGGATGTAACTCAGGCAAGGGAGAGGGTTTACATGGGAACACCAAAAACAGTTTAAAAGTAAAAATTAAATATCCCTTTTCTTAAAAGTCCTTCAACCACCCTGACCCCAGAACTTTCTCACCAGCTGTCCTTTCCCCTCAGGCTCTGGCTTCCTTCTCTACATCTCCCCAGTTTTTTCAGCTAACCTCCTCTCCTACACTCTTACTCGTCGTCATATACATGTTACTTCGAATTCCCTGTCTGCTTGTAAACTGTGCCCTCCCCTTGTACGCTTGAAACAGTTTCCTCAACAAAGATGCCTCTTTTCCTACGAGGAACTTCATGGCCAAGTGTTCAAGTACACTTACACACACCTGCACGTGGGTGAGCACACACGCACACACACACGGACACTCAGAACACCCAGGAGCAGAGACATCAGTTTCCAGGAGCTGAGACCACAGGACTAGAACAGGACAACTGGGCACAAGAAGAGGACTGTAAACGTTATGTGTTAATTTTTACATGTTAGTACTGCCCCCCCCTTACTTTCCTAGGATGATGTGTTCGCTGGAACTATTAGAGATTCTCAGCTGCTGTGTAACTCTGAGGCTAACTGGGCACCAAGAAGCCTAGTTCCTAGTGCTCACCACACGTAACGCTGCTTCCGGCCGCTCAGGCCATCCTTCTCCTGGTGTCGCCTTCCTGGGGTCTCATATGTCCTTCCAGCCGCTACCCTTTTGCTCATTCTCTCTCACCCCAACACACACACACGCACACGCACACACACACGCACACCCCTGTTGCCTCCTCGAATGCTTTGCCCATTTCCCCTCCCTGGACCAGACTGTAGTATTTGACTTCATTCCTTCTCCCACGTGTTCATTTCCTTTATGTTGCCATTTCCTCCCTGAGAGTGACACACATTCTCTGAAGGCAAGGGCCACGTCCGGCCCTTTCTTTGTGTCCCCGCATTCCCTAGCACAGTTCTTCACGCGCCACGGGTGCTCAGCAAGGGCCTGCTGGAGTGAATGAAGCAAATGGCAGGACCTCAGAACCAGAGCATGATTGATCACAGGCAGGAGAACACCTCACTGAGGGCAGCTAAGGAAACCCGGGGCCCTGGAAACTGCCCGACTCTGCTGTCCGGACTTTGGTAGTTTCTAGTCTCACGTCCAATTATCTGCCTTTTTTGTGACCTTAGGCCAGTCATTTAATTTTTTGAGCACTGTATTTTTAAATCTATGAAATAAGAAAGGTAAAAGCACCTGCCCTGCTTGGCTCACATAGTAGTTGTAAAAATTAGATGGGAATATACCGAAAAGATGGAGGCTTTACTCTAGGCAGCATGATTCTCGGCTTCTGTGAAGAGGAGGGAAACGCGCGGATCGGTGGGAATATACCTATATGTATATACATTCTATATATATATATACACATATGTGTGTATGTATGCACATATATATGTATATAAAATCTGAGAAGCAATGTGTACAAGACAGATACATTATTACAGGTATTATAATGTCCAGATATCTTTTAAAAATCTTGAGTATTTTACCAAGTAGCATAGACCACAGAAAATCTCATATTTATTACAAAGTATTTTCCCTTAAATAAATGTCACTACTATTTTCTAAGAACATTTACTTAGCCATATAGGAAGATTTATTATAGTTCTCTTATTTATAAATAAAATGTCCCCTGTTTTTTCTCTTCTACCAACAGAATTGACTTCACTTTCTGCATGATTAGCTATCAGAGGAAAATCAAGGTATTTAAAGACCATGTTTAATGCTAACTTATGAATAAAAATCACAGCTCTGTTAGAAGAATGATGTGGCTTACTGCTTTTTTTTTTTGGCTTGCTTCTACACTGTATAAAACATTAGACTCAATGACCTTGGTTCATTTATTCTTGATTAAAGTTAACGTCTGATTTTTAATTTTTGTGATCCTATAGATTTCTCCAATGTCTTTGATATCCAGGGGTATTATAAAGGTAAAGCTTCAAATCATGAGAATTAACTGGACTTAAATTGCATATGAAAATATGCACACACCACTGCTTTACACATTTTATGTACCTAAGTATTACCTCTCTCCAATGATCTAGGTAACACCAACTAAACAATAATTTTTATAGTACCTAATAAATGCACAAAGTTGATGATTTTTATATATGCTTCAGAGGTAAGGAATACAAAGAGAAAGAATCAATTATATTCAGACAAATTGAGTATAGACTATAAATCTTGCACCATATATATGTATGTATATGTGTATATTCATATGTACAGATATACATACATATACACACATATGCATATATATACACATAGTATATAATTCTATTTATATCTCCATATGTACATCTCCACCATCCATTTCTTTCCTCATAGCATCCAGATTATCTTTTAAGGAAAAGAAATGTCCTGAGAAATGTCCAGCCCTGTAAGTCCAGGTTCATGCACCCACGAAGCTGAAGGGACTGAATCCTTCCTGGACCCAAAATCACCCCAGCCCAGAAGTCAGGCATGTGAGGAACGGGAGACTGCAGTGGTCAGGCCACAGGAAGTTTCCTGGAGTGCCTAATGTTCCAGCCCATCTCCAAGTCTTGTTCTCCAACATCCTATTAATTCTGAGCACACTGTTAGCACCCCCAAATCCTTTGCACCAATAAATACTCTTGAGCTTCAGTTGGTCAGACTTTTTGTTAAAAGCAGCTGAGGGATTCTCACCACCTATGACCTAACCTTTCTTTTCTTAGCCAATAATCTTTGTTACAATTCTAAATGAATGAAGAAAATGCACATAAAATCTACAGGGTATAAACTTTTTTGTTGTTGGCTAGAATTTGAGAGTTCAGTATATGTATTTTAGGTTTCTCCCTTTTTGTTTCCAGATGTAAATATTTTTTATATGAAACTTTAAACATATACTTCAAAACTTAGGTAATTTTTATATCTGAGTGATTCCTTTTTATATAGTAATTTACATTTTATGAATCAATCTGCATTCTTCAAAAATTAGTAAATATCATGGTACAGAGTCTGCCTCATACTTTGTCTTTTCCACACAAGGAACCATAAACTCAGTTGCCAACCTAGTTGTTAAAACCAGCAACTCGGCACTGCTAATGGACAGAGTTATTTGCCTCTGATTTACAAAGCTTTCCATTTTACAAATTAGCCAGGCAGCAACCACTAGTTGCTAAGCAACAGTTTTCCTCTCAAGGATCAGGAATAGAATATATAGAAGGCCAATTTTAAAAACATAATATACATGAACGTAAGTTAAAGAAATACCCAGCCCCATAGTTTGGCTGTTCGCCCTGAATGCTTGTCACGAATATTGAATTCCTAACGGCGGTGTGTGAATTCCAAATACATTTGATCCACAACTTCTTTAGTAGCTATTTCCCCTTGTATTTTCTTCCAGTATCTTCCTTGTTACTGAAAAATCATGAAGAAACATAGAAACCAGGCTTTTGAAGCAACTTTCCTTAGAAAAGTATACTCGGAAACTGTACACTTGGGTTTTGTTGAACCAAGTCATTGCTACATTAACATTCCTGTAGCAATACTGCTGTCTTGGTTAAAATTAAGTGCCCTAGGAGGATATACTCCAAGAGGTTAATAATGACTACCAGAGGGAAATAACCATTTGCTTTTTCCCTCTACATATTCCTTACAACAAAAGTAACTGCTGCTAGTCACTGCTGGGTGTTTGTGAAATGCTGAGCACGGGTCTAAGCTTAAATGCATTGATTCATATTAAAATTCTCCATTTGGCAGATGAAGAAAGAAGCTTAGAAAAGTTATGTAACTTGCTCAAGGTCACGCATATAAAGCAACAGAGAGTCAGGATTCGAACACAGGCAGTGAGCCTCTAGGTCTCCACCACTCCTTTTTTTTTTTTTTTTTATAAGGTGGTTCATGCATTCCCTGAATACCCTTTTGTAAGTTGCTCTGTCTCAGGACACGCAGACTTATAATTCCATGTGGCTGTTCAGTTCATTAGCAGCTTTTCACAATTGGCTTCAATCAGTTTTACAGCAGTGGGAGGTAAGGGCAGAGCACAAATCTAACAAGTGCATGAGGATCAACATGTGAGCTGACTTTAGTCAACAAGGAACTGGTGTTGTGCCAATTCAAATGAACCTGTGGTCACATGCTGTGCTTACTTGAAATAGATTGCGTAGTTACAGAAGTTTCTAAGGAATTGCTCTAAATAATTACCACTTCTGGGAATTGATTTCTTGCTCAAATGTATATTTAGTAATTTTTTTTTGAAAGATTGGCTTAGTATACTAAAAAAAAGAGGTAAGAATCTCTTCTTCCTCACTTTTGAGCTCAGTGTAGAAAAGGTGAGCATTCCCCAATAGGCAGAATTTTTTTCCCCCTCAATTATTCTTACCCCGAGGGGATAGGTAAAGTCTACAACATAAAGAAAAACAGAAACCAGACCAGGAAAGGAGCGTTGAAAACTGTGCTGAATAAAACCAGCTTAGGAAAGAAAGAACACCCCAAATGCACTGGTTGGTCTCTTTGTTAAAAGTTTTCATCATGCATTTGTTCACTCACTCTGTGTGGGGAAACTGCACTGGGTGTTAGAGACATAGGAACGAAATGCAAATACCTAAAGTTCACATGCAAGGAGAGGAAGCCGTTGCATAAACCTGACATTGCAGTGTAATGTGCAAATGCTGTGATGCAGGGGGAAAGAGGGCCGAGGGGACCTCAACACGGGCCAAGGGCCCTCTTACAGAGGCAGGAGTCTTCTAATAAAGGGTGCATGGAGCTGGGTCTTGGAGCATGAGTAGGAACTTGCCGTTTGAAAGAAAAGCAGTTGGAGTTCTAGTTAAGAGTTCATAAAGTACTCAAAGTCCCAGGCAGATAAAAGACCGTGGTACACGGGAGGGTGGAGAGAACCCTTGTCCTGCAGATTAGGCGGAGGAGATCGGAGGGAGCCCCGTGGGTTGTTAATACTCTGCACTAGGGAGCTTGGACTTTATCCCGAGGGAACCAGCAGCCGCCAGAGGTGCTGGCAGACAATGAGGCATATATTATAAATGTGGATTTATAAGCCATGGCAATATAAACATAAAAGCATGACTACGGGAAATTAGGTGGAAAACCACGGAACAGTGAATAGCTGTGCTAATTTCCCCAGCTTTCAAAGCAAAAAGTCAACAGGAACACCTGAAAATCAGTCAGAAAACAGAGACCACCTGTACTCCTACCCGGGTATTAAATAAAGGTGAGCACTGGAACTGAAGGTAGTATGAGAGCTAAGGAATTAAAAATATCAGGATGTAAAAGACAGAGATTTAGGTAGAAGCTTCCCTGAGGATTCTTCCCATTCTTTTTTTTTTTTTTTAAGATTTTATTCATCCATTTTTTAGGGAGGGAAAGGGGGGAGGGAGAGAGAGAGAGAGGGAGGAACTTCAATGTGCGGTTGCTGGGGGTCATGGCCTGCAACCCAGGAATGTACCCTGGCTGGGAATCGAACCTGGGACACTTTAGTTCCCGGCCCACGCTCAATCCACTGAGCTACGCCAGCCCGGGGATTCTTCCCATTCTTTAGAGCAAGGAGTCACCGTATATTGCCCAGAACTGATAACTCATGAATTAGAAATTAGCAGCAGAACTTAAAATAGTTGACTCTGCAGAAGGAGGCTTGGGTAGCAAATACTCTCTGTTGGTGTTCACACCTGCAGTTTCCTGTACTTGGCACCAAAGGAGCACAGCTGGGCTTGCTTTCTCTCTCACAACTTTCTCCAACTCGCTGCGCACCTCCGCACCTCCGAGAGGCAGCCTCTCACCTCCTCCCTTGGGAGGAGGGCTCCAGAGGGCTGGCTGTTGCTCTTCTGGGTTCACTCAGTCTCTGCTCGCATCGTGAGAAAAGCGGTCTTCATCACATGTACTGATAATAAAAGAGAAATGACTAAAGGCTTCAGTGAGCTTCAAATAATTATTCCTAGCGATGCTTCTCTACTTGAGGCACAGAAAACCCAAGGTCTTCGAACCTTGGATCGAAGGTTTAGAGCTATAATCGTAAGTTAATTAAGAAAAGACTGTTAGTCGTACCGTAGGTGCTAAATTCTCGACTTGATTGTTTTCTATTTCCTCAGTGTTTTCCACGCATCTTAGGGGAGGTTCGAGCCTTATGAAAACTGTCCTAATGACTTGGAATGGAAAATTGTCACAGGGGTTATAACTTGCCCTTGGAAATAACATCTTTGTGACAAAATTCAGATTACGTAGTTTTTGCAAAATCACATTTGAAAAAAAATCACAAACAACTTCTAGAACAGTTTGCCGAAAAGAAAAAGAGCCAGTCTCCATTTAAAAAAGATCCATGTTGTCACTCCTTAGACAAAAAGAATGGAATCAATCACACTCTATGCAAAATCAGTCTTTCAATGTTTCTCGTGGTAGGATCGTCCACACAAAACATGGAAGCATAGCCAGCAGGCCTTTCCCCTGCTCATACGAACACACATACATACATGGCCATTTTCTGTGATACTCGGGAGTATCAGGGGCTGACTATGCAAGACCTGGATTAGCAGCTCAGCTCCGACGCTAACTGGGCGACCTTGATAAGTCATTTGACCCAGCTCTTGGTTTCCCAACAGTACCTACTTCACGGGCTTGTGGCGGGGACCGCCCACAAGCATGAAAGTGAAGTTCGGAGCACAGTAGATGACACAATGCTAGCTATTGTTCTAAGCAACATTTTACTGATTTGTTTTAACAAAAATATTTTCTATGTTAAAAAGTACCTTTAAACACAGATAAATATCCCAGGCTGGCAGTTAACTTTTAATCCGTGCAAACTCAGTTTTGTTTGGTGAGATACTATGGATCCCACAAAGGGCACCTGCCCCGGAAAAATCTGGAACCCACGTGGCCAGTTAGGACCTCACCCAGCCCCTTGCAGGCAGCATGGCCCTCGCCGGGGTCATTGCCTCCTGCAGGTGAACCCCTTCCCAGGAATGCCTTCTCAGTAGGCTGCGTTCTCACCAGGAAGAAATTAGTTGGCTGTCACGGGAGGGAGAAGAGGGGCTGATGTGCTGAGGGTAGCGTTTACGGAATCCGAACACCAACAGGGTTTACCTCGGATGGCTTCATGCTACCATGGTGACGACGCCAGGACCAGGCAGTCTTCTCTGGGCAGGGACTGGAGGTGGTGGCGCAGAGGTGGTATCGAAAACAAGGACACACACAGGAGATACGTGACCCACAACACCTGAAAATATTTACTCTCTGGCCCCGTACAGAAAAAGTTTGCCGACTCCTGCTGCAGAGTCCAAATGCTAACCTTCGAGAACCCCCGCCTTACGATAAGCAGCAGATCAAAACCCGGGTTTCTGCATAACTGACGGTGCTGCTCTTGCTCTTCTAGTCATGGTTCTGGGTGCCGAATAGGAAAGGGCATTTTCCTCCCTGCAGCTATCGGCTTGGATTATTATAGATGAAGTCATTCAGAGTTAAGCAATCAGTTTATTGGATGAAACTGAGTTGTTGTTCAATTCAATCAGAATGATGTGTCGTTTGCTCTATCACTGGGATTGACACTGAGAGCAGGGACATGAACTTGCCTGAAACCAACAGACCTCTGGCTCACACAACACCAACAGCAAGCCCAGCAACGGTAACTAGCCCCAGGCAAGGAAAAAACTACTCACATTTTTCCAATTCCAAAAGCCAACATTTTCCATGCTTTTGGCATCAAAACACATTTTTGTGGGAAAACCTAAACAGAACAGAGGTGAGCTATTATCTGTATCCACCCAGTGCGACTGTGGATGCTTTTCTCGGCGTAAGTGGTGGTGGGGTGGCTGACTGCGGGACAGTGCCCCACACTCCGTGAGTCTGTAAGGAACGATGGAGCACATTCTCCCCCCCAAAACCCGGGTGGCGGGGTGCGGGGAGATCTGAGTCCGGGTCAGATCAGCCGGTCCTAGAGGTTTTCAGTGAGGAACTGTGGACCTATGTTCCATTTGATTATGGTTGCAGCCAAAGAGGAGCAGTGCAGGCACCACTGCTCTGAACCAGCAGAACTCTTTCCCACAATGCTCCTGAAACTGGAAGGGTCCGTGTTTGTGGTGCTTGGCGCTGCCAGCACAGTAAGTGGAGGCAAGGATTGAGTCTTTATGGGAGCTTTATTCAGAGGCCGGTGATCTGAGAAGACAATGGGTTATGTACTCTCAAAAACCATCTTAACAACTCATCTCAAGCCGATCTACTTAGAAGGAGAAGAGAGGGTAGGTAAGGGGTTTGGAAAAAAAAGATTAGTTGGATAAGAGTCACAGTCAGTGATTTTCCTGGTACTTCTTTATCAGTGGATCAACAATTCTTTATCTGAGTCACAAATATTCCCTCCCTGAATGCATCAGGTCCATCTCCTTCACTTGCAGACCCCCGAGCCACAAAGGAGATTGAATTGCTTGTCAGCCTCCTAGGGCCACGTGGTCACGCATTCCTGGAACAAGAGCTTTCCACAGGCATTAATCACTTAAGCCTATCAACTATGACTAAAGCTAAAATCGTTGACTCTTGCCTTCCCCTATCACTTCCACATAACACATTCCTCCAGTTTTTTAGTATTTGCAAGTAGTGTAAGCCTAACATTGGTTCCAGCACACAAGTGAACACATTTTACCAGTAGGTTTCTTTTAAGGATTCTGTACAGAATAGGAACACTGCCGCCCCACCCCCACCTCGCAGATACTCTACATACAAACGTAAGTATTCTTAAAGTGATACACACTATTCTCATGGTTACCACTCCCAACTTAAATAAATTTAATTCAAAAAATCATTTTTGAGACTCTACTATGTGCCAGGCACTAAGGTGTGTACAGTGGTGAACAGAACAGGCATCTTCCTCAGTAAGAAAACTACGGTTTGGCCCTGGCCAGGTAGCACAGGTGGTTAGAGCATCGTCCCAATAAGCCAAGGTCACAGGATTCAATCCCCAGTCAGGGCGCATACAAGAATCAACCAATGAAGGCATAAGTAAGTGGAAAAACAAACTGATTTTTTTCTCTCTCTGTCTCCAATCAATAAATTTTTAAAAAACCTATGATTTAAAAGTGCAAATACAAGATTTATCTACTGGCTCATTCCTTTAATCAAATAAATTTATTGAGCACCTATGATAAACAAAGCACCTTTCTAGGTACTGGGAATTTAGCAGTAAAAAAAAAAGAAAACAACAATCCTATCATCATAAAGCTTACTTACAAGCAGAGATAGATAATAAGCAAAATAAGTAAGTAAAATATATTAATATAAAGCAGAGAAAAAATGGGAAGTGTGGAAGCGAGGGATGCCCCCCTAGAGGGGTGGTCAGACAGGGCCTCGCTGAGAAGGCTGGTAGGAATGGGAAAGGCTGGCGTTCCAGGTGCAAAGGCCCTGAGGGTACCCGGCCAACCTGGGTGAATAAATAACAAGGAGGCCAGCGTGGGTGGCTGGAGCAGGTGAAATAAGGAGAAAGGGTCACGGGAGACGAGGCCGGAGAGGTGGGAAGGGAGACCGTGCAGGACAAGGTAGGCCGCTGTCAGGACCTTGGGTTTTAGTCTGCATGAAAGGGAGAGGCTCTAAAGGACTTGGGCAGCTGGGGGGCTGACAAATATTGTTAAAGCTTCTTTCGGAGGTAAAAATATAAAACATGGACGAGTATCCAGTAAAGGGATTCACCTAGGCTAAGCGGTCAGTGAAAATGTCACTGAAGAAACAGTGTTTCGGCCTAGAGAGCTTGTTTACGGTGGGCAGCTTGCTCCTGGGGAAAGGGAGGTGCTCTCCACAGACCAGAGGACGTGCTGACAGAGGGGAGCGCAGCGAGCTGGGGCTTGTGATGCCGCAACAAGCATCCTGTGCTTTATCTGAACGATAACGAGTGGCAAACTGACAGGTTTAAGGAAGCAGCACGATCTGCTCAAAGCTTGATAAAGACTGCCTGATTGCTTTTTGTAAAACAGAACAGGCAGTACTTTTTAAAAAAAAACACAGGTTACCACTCATAAATGCAAGGAGTCACCAAATAACTTTTTTAAAAAAGAAAATGGCAAACATCAGTATGCCTGTGGGTTGTAAGTCTAGTGTCAGGAAACTCCTGAGTCTCTGTACACATATGGTCATGCACCTGTGTGTCATTATTCAAAGTTTCAAAGTCACTCGATTAGAAGGAAGGACATGTAAAACGGGAATGTGTGGTCATCTTCTTAAAGGTATTGCTGGTTGCTGAGACGAGAAGAGGGAGAGAAACAAGGCAAAATATACTAAAAGTTTTGGGACAACCTTATACTAAAAAGCCAGGTGGTGAAAGACAAATACCATAGGATTTCACCTTTAACAGGAATCTAATCAACAAAACAAACAAACAAGTAAAATACAACCAAAGCCACTGAAATTGAGAACAGGCTGGCGGTAACCAGAGGGGAGAGGGGAGGGAATTTCAGGGGAAGGGGGGAAGGGTTTGCAGGAACGAGTATGAAGGACACATGGACAATAACAAGTGGGGGTGGAGACGGGAGGGAGGTGGGGAGGGCTGGGGGGCGGGGCTGGGATGTGGGGGAAAGGTGGAAAACTGTGCTTGAACACTTAAAATAAATAACTGTCCTTTGTTCCTCTGGAATTCACACTTCACATGGCATTCAGTACTGTATCTGGCAACTCTAATCAGCGTTCAAGTCCCTTGAGAACAGAGGCAGATACACTAGTTAGGACACAAGGACAACAATCCAGGCAAGTGGTAGGAAGCCCTAAAATTACCGTTTCACAGGGGATTCTTGGCTGGACTAGTATAAATGCAAAAGTTAGGGTGTAAAATTGAACTGCTAACCTTTGAATTAATTATAAGCAGAACGATGTCCTATGTAAGCACTTGTCCCTCAAGGTCACGATGGGAACCTGTGTGGCTCAGGTTCATTATGGGCCCCTGGACCTGCGGCGGCTCGGGAGGGGGCTGCAGTGTCTCATAAGACACATATCACTGGAGAGAGAGTTAAGAGCTGACACCCAGTTGGGCTGTCCTAAAGGGACTTACGTGTGGGAGGAAAGTTCCACTTGCATTTTTACTTCAATACAACTTGTTCACAATATTGAACTCGACATGAAAACGAAAACCAAAAAGGCCATGTTGATATAAGTGTCCTTCTGGAAGCATTTTTTAAAATACACACATTTTCAATGTTGATCCATGATTAGAGCAACTTAGGTTGAAAAAGAAGCCGATAAAAATGAAATAAAAATAAATCCAATGTATCAAATATATGCTTTTTCTTTCAAAGCAGCTCTGCTGCTAGGGCCCTGGAGTTTCTGTATATGTGTGTACAAATAGTTTGTGGGGTGACCTCAGAAAGTATCGAGAGGGAGAACCCTGAAGTTTCTTACACTGTAGACTATAAACCGAATTCCTTGGCCTTGACCTATCCGCAAGCTCTGAAGACTATCCATTGTCCTTGGGCTCTGACTCCATCAAGCTCCGGGGAAAGGAAGGGACAAGCAGCTGTAGGCACACACATGAATTCTCAAAGTGGACTGGCAGAGCCCGCACAGACAGCTGCTTGTTTCATACAGGCCCAAGTTCCACGAGCAGACATATCTGCAATGGCAGAGGAATTCTTAACAACCTGTAAGGAGATGTGTAATAGGATAGAACTACAGAAACATCAGTGACAGCTGCCAGTCAACTGCATGACGTTTTCAGCACCCAGATTCGAATGCGATTTGCAAAAAGGGGGGAAAAGAAGGGTCGATGCCTGTCAATCACTGTGTGCAAGGGGATGCCGCAACTACTCAAAGCTTTGCATTGTAAGCTTGTCAAGAGCAACTTGGTATCCAAAGGCAGACATTTCAGTTCTTCCACTCGGTCAGGAAATGTCGATTGAGAACCAATAAATTGCTGGGCTCCTTCGTCAAGAACAGAAAAGGGGCATTCACACATAAACTGCAAGAAATGTATACATTGTAGAAATCTGCCCTTTAAAAAGTTGACTCCAGATGCATGGAATTGTACACTTGAAAAGGGTTAATTAAACCCTTTTTGAAAAGTGGAAAAACATAAAGAGCTAAAAGTAAAAAAAATAGTGGAAAGTTAGAATGTACTTAGATACTATGTTTATCCAAGTGGACAGAGGCAATAAAACTAGTAATTTTTAATTAATAAAAACTAGAAATTATTAGCCTAACACAATACCAAAAAACAAAATACAGTTTTAAGAATTGAAAGACAAAAATATGTGTCTTTAATTTCAAAGTAAAAACTGATTTATGAGTGTCCAAGGTAAACAAATAAAATGACTGATATAAGAGGGAGGAAAAGCAAAAGATATGGAAAGTCTCTAAAAAAAGGTTTTTTAGATTTTTTTTGTCGTTATTGATTTTAGAGAGTAAAAGAGAGAGAGAGAAGGATCCATTTGTTGTTCCACTTATTTATGCTTTCATTGGTGGATTCTTGTCCGTGCCCTGACGAGGGATCGAACCTACCATATGGGTGTGTGGGAACAACGCTCGAACTGAGCTACCAGCTCCTTTTAAAAGAAAACGGTTTTCAAAATATTAGGAGTAATTTGGAGACAATGTATTTTTTTTTTCAATAAAGGCTATTAAAGAGCTGTCGAATCATTTATTCCACTACTTTGTAATCTCAAAAAGACTGTAGAAATTTGTGCTATGAATTAACAGGTCATTGTTTTATGAATTACCATATCTAATTAATATAATGGTATGCAGATCTGTCTATGTAAATCAAAGCACTTCGCAGGGTTATCTAAAGCCCTACAGGGGGTTAAAGAACACCTCCGCAGGCTTGATTCTAGGGGGCACTACCATGGGGTTTTGCAGTAGGGAAAGAGACAGGGCTCCAAACTGAAGAAAAAGTGGGAATACATAGCAAGGAACACAGGATGGGAGGGCGTTGATAGATGGAAAAGTACTAAGAGGCAGCGTGAAGACTAAGGAGGGATTCTGGCTAAACTGACCTATTAGGATCCTTGCTGAGGGCGGCTCAGGTTGATCAGGTATCACCCGGGGCTGGCGGAGTCTGACGACTTTGAACAGAAAAGGTCTACAAAGGCTGAGATTTCTTTTTAAAGCCTTCCCTAATTCACACGCTTAGCAGACCACATCTTGTACAACTAATACCCTAGTGGTAGGGAAAAAAAGCTGATTTAGGCACCTCAGTCTGGTTCCTGAGCCCTAGCTAAGGACTGTGAAGAACACACTTACTTAGCAGTGACAAGATCTTCAAGAAGACAAACTTGTGTAGCAAAGTTGCCAGTTCATTGTAAATGTTCAGCAAACTTGTAGGCCCAACTTAAGAAGAGCACACAGACCCACCAGGGCCTGTCCCAGACGTGGGGGAATAAGGGGGCGTAAGGCAGTGGTGCCAGTAAAGCTGGGTATAAATCTGAAGGATTTCCAGGCGTTCATTCACAGGCGTGGATAAGAAGACCACCGCTCAGCTCTGCATCTCCCACAAGTTCTCTCCAAACGCCGCCTTACTGAAGAGAGCAGCGCAGTGGCCTGAGGATCCCTCTCCCACACCCCCTTTCCCAGCCAGAGGCTGGGCAACCACTTTAAGAAAGTGAAAGCAAGGCCTCACCTGGTCCTAACTTTTGTGAGCTCCAGGGACCAACCTCCAGGCCACCAAACAGACGGACCAGGTAGATTTCCCGAGGATCTCAGCTTTCTGGAGAGGGGAGCAAGGCTCGGAAAAATACCATTTCCTCTCTCTATCTCAAGTCATGCTCATTCTCGCTTTCAAATTCAGAAGTGAGGTGGCACAGATGTGCATTTGCAATAAAAAAAACCCAAACATGAAGTCAGCCTGCTCCTGATAGAAAATGTAACACTTAGCCAGATATTTTGCTCTCTCACTTCAGGGACAATGTCTGACCTGAATGAGGCAAACCTACAGCTCTAAGATGTAACAGTCTTTGCGCAAAGTATTCAGATGTTGATGTGAAAATGTGAAGAGGTACAGAGTTTTACAAGAGTCTTGTAAAGCTTTTGAAAGCAAAACATTTGAAGACCACTGATTGGTCTAAGACACAACCCCAGGAGAGAAGGTTTTGCCAGCTTCTACACTCAATTTAACGACAAGCACGGGCTCCTGAAGGAAAAGGTGGTTTTTGAATGCAGTGAGATTGCTTCCATTCTGATCCTCAGGAGCTTTTGCCCATTCCTAGGAAAAGAGGCTTAAAATAATGCCAGTAAATAGCATGGGACTTCGTCACCCAGACATCTGTGGGAGACAGCTCAACACAAGCTTTACGGAGGCTGATGACACAAGTGAGGTGTGAGGTGGTGCTGCTCATCTGAGACCACGAGGTTGCCAGAGAGACCACAGAAATTCCAAATCACAGAGTGACAAACTTTGGGGACTCCCTGCTGTCACGGGGAGGGCCGGGGCTGGGGGGCTCCCACTATTTCATCCTGTCCATCGGATCAGCATCTCACTGCTGTTCTGGTGAATCCACTGGGCGTGGCCTGGGGAAATCCGAGAACTCTTCGGATAAAACATTTAGAACTCATTAAATATGACATCGCTTCCTGCACTGTCTCCACCTCCAACTCCCCTCTCTTCCCAACTGAAAATATGGGGAAACTGAGGCCCAAAGCAGTTGAATTGCGAGAGGTCCTGAAGTGCTGCCCTGTTCAGGGTGGGAAAGGCAGTGTCTGGTGGGCCCTCAGATCTCATTTCAAGTCCAGAATCTGAGCCACAGATCCAACACTACTGGAAACAGACGGTCTCAGAGGGGCATAACGTTCTTATATGTTCCTCATGTGGTTTTTAATGTCATGTGGCTGAGACACAGAGCTGGCCTGGATTTGGGCAGGAAGCTGGGTGTAAAGTGTAACTGTCCCTGACTCACTGGTGCCTCACCCACTTGGGCGGCAGTTGATTCATTGGCGGGACCAGCCCACTGGGAGTCGGGCTGGGATCTGTCTGGATACGTGTGGTCAACAAGGACAGAACGTTATTCTTTTCCTGTCTCATTCCCAGTGGAGGGCTCCCGCCTTTGACAATGTCACCCGTGGCAGGGCCTTTGGGATCTCCGCAGGGAACAGGGGTCCCAACTGCTACAGGAAAGAAAGTACCAAAGACTCTTTACGTTGATAATTGCATTAAGCATTCACAGTCCCCCTCAGCAAAACACGGATTATATGAACATGAACGCAGGAAAGATCAACTGTATCCCCTCCAGCAGAAACCTCAGGAGCACACTAAGGGTTTTAGCATCTCAGGGGGACACTACATTCGAACACGGACTTCACGTAATAACAGAGCTTTGTGGGCTGCTGTGTCAGGTACCCCTTTCCGTCAAGTCCGGTGTTGTACCACGTTTCTGCCAAGTTCACATGTCTGAAGAACTCAGTGTAAAATGGTTCCTGTGTACACCAGCTTCTTCCAGACCTGTGGGATTCTTTACCCTCTGAGTGACCCGACAAGATCTTCTGAAACATTTTCGTAATGACCTACACTTTTCGAATAGTTGTTTCTGACCCAGGCCAGCTCACAGCACATTTGTGACCTAACATACCTCCAAGTATGACCTAAAAGTGGGGGCAGCAACTATAAAGATGGGGAGCTCCAATCTCTCTCCCCCAACATAAGGCAGATCCTGCTCATTAGCAGCCACGCTTGTTCCACTGTGTTGAGACTCGGTCCAACTCTTCAAAACCAAATGCTCCACGCAACCCTGTCAACTAACTGACATCTAGAGTGGAATCTATTTGCAAGGCCAGGATTAGATTAAATCACTAGAAAATCTAACTATTCTTGAGAAGTTTTTTGTAACATCCCAAATCTTATGCCAGGCAACCTAACGTCACATTCCCATGGTAACATTCTTTTCATGACTCCAAACTTCCATGTCACTTTGTTTGAATGACACCTGCGCATTATAACTCCCATTATGAGTTTTGTCTTGTGCCAGGATGTATCTTCAGGCGGGAAAATGGGAACAGCTTATCTATCCTCTATTTCCTCTTAATTTTTTTGACAGGAGTAGACCTGTGATTCCCAAATGATCTAAGTTGGCCCTTAGGTTGTTAGTTTCCGTTTAAAGCTGCTATAGATGTTCACATCTTATCTGATTACCCTTAAATTAAGGACTTTGAAAAGCCATCATCGCTTTTCATTAAATATTGGCAGACTTGCTTAAGAACTATAAGATTGCTCACCTGGAATGGATAAACATTATGAAAAAGTAATTCCAAAATTTAATTTTTTTTTTTAGGATTTCAGAACCTAAGGGACATATCTAATTCAAAGTTTCCCTGGGCCTCCCCAGCTCCCCAGCCCGGGCCTGACCCAAGACTCAGGCAGCCCCAGCGGTCAGGGAGGGCGCATGATCTTTTTCTCTCTTTCTTTACTTTCCACCTACCACAGTAAATGCACCTCCACTCTAATCTCCAGGCTTTATTCCTGCCATGTTCCCCCTTGCTTACTCTCTCCAGTCCCATTGGCCTCCTTTCCACCCCAAACACCAAAGGCCTTGGGGTTTCCTGTTCTTTCTGCTTCAAACCCTCTTTCCCCAGCTATCTGCATGGTTTGCTCCCTCCTCGAGTGTAACGTACAGAGGGGGTGCAGGCAAGCAGTACTCCCAATATACTGTGTGACTGATGTTATAAGAGGGGGAGCTGTCCCAAGGTGCTGTGCGGGTTCATAGGAGGCACACAGCCCGCCCAGTCTTGGCTGGTCAGGGAAGGCTACCTGGAGGAAGTGAGCTCTACACTGAGGCCTGGAGAATGAGCAGAAATTAATCAGCTGAAGGGTGCTCCAGTCAGTGTGAAACAGCAACGTCCAAAGGGTAGGTGTATTAAGGAAGGGAGAGGTTCGGTGTGCCTGAAGAGGAACATGAGGGATGAGATTGCTAGGGCCCAGCAGACATACACAGGAAAGAACCTTGATCCCCTCCGTAATTCAGGTAAAAGGCTGACCATGATTCAGGTTAGTCTAACACTAACACGGTTAGACTCACAGTGAACCGTGGCCTTCATCCTCATAGAAGCAAACACAGAGCAAAACAGTTTACCCTCTCGCTCTCTGTAACTCTGTAGGTTTCCAGCCTTTCCTCAATAATCGGATAGAACATTCCTTGGACCTGAATCACCAGGAACCTAAATGAAGAGAGGGTGGAGTTGAGAATCCTACACCCTCTTCTAGGCCTCTGAGACCGCTTGGAGACAGAAGGGGATTTGCAAGGAAATCCAAATGCTGTTTTAAGTCGTCCGAGGAGCCTTTACTTCCCCTGCACGTGATATGCCTGGGTAACAACTTCCCTCCTTATCTTCCCGGTCCTCTATCACTCCAGCTTCCTCCACCACTGATCTGCACTACTGGGAAACCTCAGTTTGATGGAAAGTGCCGTGAGAGACACAGGTCATTTTTGACAGTCATTCATCCAACCCTTGTAGATGTCCGAGGGCGGGAACAACCCACTTCAGAGCCTGGGTTGCTGCTGTGTACTCAAAGATTCAAATCACTCATCTCTCTCTCTTTTTTTTATGTATTTCTATATTTAATTCTTTTTCTGAAATTGTAGTTCGAGTACAGTGTTCTGCCCTTTACCCGCATCCCAGCCCTCCCCATCTCCGTCCCATCTCCACACACCCCCCGCCCCTTGTTAGTGTCCATGTGTCCTTTATACTAGTTCCTGCAAACCCTTCCCCCCTTCCCCTGAAATTCCCTCCCCTCTCCCCTCTGGTCACTGTCAGTCTGTTCTCAATTTTAGTGGTCAACTCACTCATCCCTTAAGTCTGCAAGTATAAAAGTACCTTGTGGTGGATTAAGTAACCCATGAGTGTTATAAAGATGGCCCAGGGTCCAGGGAGATGGGAGAGAAGTTATGCACACGGGAGAAACTGGAGGAGGCCTTCAAATAGCTCAACATTTACTCATCACCCACCATATGCCGTATGTAAGATAATTCTATGAGGCAAGTATTGTGTTTCCATTTTAAAGATTAGAAAACAGAGTCCTCAAGAAGACAGGAAGCCTTCCTTAAATAGTGAGGTCACCAAGCCTAGATGTAAGTCTAGGCCACCAATTCTAGCACTCTTTCCATTATGTTAGTCCACTTCTTAGTCGTGGCAAGGTGCTCATTGGGTCTTGAAGGCCAGGCAAGGGGAAGATACTAGAGAGAGAAGCGCTGAGGAGGGAGAAGGGTGTCTCGGGCTTGTTTGACCCACAGGGGCATTGGTAGGACACATCGCGGCACCGTTTTTCTGTCACATTTTCCTCTCTACTAAGACCCCGGAGATGAAAAGAAGACACTTCACTTGGGAACTCTTTTCCGGAGGGCACCGATCTCGGAGAAGCGTGGCTGGGAGGGCTTATTCTCGGGGGTGGGAACTCTTCGGTAACAGCTCTGTGACTTTGTGTGTTCAGGCCTTTGGGAAGCCTGGTTCTCTGGAACCGTGTAAATTTCATCGTGTTCTCATCATACTTCACTCCTGTCTCCCCCAGACAGTAGGAAACACTAGAGAAGAAGGCAGAACTGACATGACAACCGCAGTGCTCAGTCCTCTCTGGTTTTTGTTTGAAGTAGTGTCTGGAGTTCATAGGATAACTGATCAGGTTACACAAGCAACAGTTGTCTGGCGACTGCAAGGCAACTACACTGTGTAACTTTCATCCGTCAGATATCAAGTTCTGGATATCACACACAACAAAAGTTCTCCTTCTGGGATACACTGTATACGTTGTGCTACATGTCGCCACACATTCGTTTACACATTTGCTGTCAATGTTCACATTGAAAACACAGCCTACTATCAAGTCTGCTTATTCCGTGTCTTGTTACTCTCACCAATCAAGTTGATTTTTTTAGGATCATTTTTTAAAAACATATTTTATTGATTATGCTATTACAGTTGTCCCATTTTTTCCCTCCTTTATTTCCCTCCTCCCTGTACCCACCCTCCTTCCATCATCCCCCCACCTTAGTTCATGTCCATGGGTCATACATACAAGTTCTTTGTCTTCTCCATTCTCCATACTATTCTTAACCTCCCCCTGTCTATTTTGTACCTACAATTTATCCTTCTTATTCCCTGCCTTTTCCCCCATTCTCCTCCCTCCTCCTCCCCACTGATTACCCTCCATGTGATCTCTGTTTCTGTGAATCTGTTCCTGTTCTAGTTGTTTGCTTTGTTTTAGGTTCAGTTGTTGACAGTTGTGAGTTTGTTGTCATTTTACTGCTCACATTTTTTATCTTCTTCTTTTTCTTGGATAAGTCCCTTTAACATTTCAAACATATAATAGGGGCTTGGTGGCGATGAACTCCTTTAACTTGACCTTATCTGGAAAGCATTTTATCTGCCCTTCCATTCTAAATGATAGCTTTGCTGGATAGAATAATCTTGAATGTAGGTCCTTGCCTTTCATGACTGTGAATACTTCTTTCCAGACCCTTCTTGCCTACAAGATTTCTTTTGAGAAATCAGCTGATAGTCTTATGGGAACTCCTTTGTAGGTAACTGTCTTCTTTTGCTGCTTTTAAGATTCTCTCCTTCTCTTTAATCTTGGGTACTGTAATTATGATGTGCCTTGGTGCGTTCCTTCTTGGGTCCAACTTCTTTGGGACTCCGAGCTTCCTGGACCTCCTGGAAGTCTATTTCTTTTGCCAGATTAGGATAGTTCTCCTTCATTATGTTTTCAAATAAGTTTTCAGTTTGTTTCTCTTCCTCTTCTCCTTCTGGCACCCCTTTGATTCAGGTGTTGGAATACTTAAAGTTGTCCCAGAGGTTTCTAAGCCTCTCCTCATTTTCTGAATTCTTGTTTTTTCATTCTGTTCTGGTTAAATGTTTATTTCTTCCTTCTGCTCCAAATCCTTGATTTGAGTCCTGGTTTCCTTCTCGTCACTGTTGGTTCCCTGTATATTTTTCTTTATTTCACTTTTCTTTATTTCACTATGCAAAGTGAAAGCAGCACTTACTTCACTTTTTCCACTATTTTGTGACCATACACAACCATTTCTGTGAGCGTCCTGATTACCAGTGTTTGAACTCTACATCTGATAGGCTGGCTATCTCTTCCTTGCTTAGTTGTATTTTTTCTGGAGCTTTGACCTGTTTTTTCATTTGGGCCATATTTTTTTGTCTCGGCATACTTGTTACGTGATAAGGGGCAGAGTCTTAGGTATTTGCCAGGGTGGGGCAACCCATGTGGCTGCCTAGTGGCACTGTATGTGGGGGAGGGATCTGAGAGAGAAAAAAATGCCACTTGCTCAGCTCTCAGCTGGCTTTCAGTCACTTACCCCACTACTCACAAGCAAATTAGGCCCTTATGATGCTGATTCCCAGGTGGGTGTGTTTATGCATATCCTAGGACCCTACGGGTCTCTCCAATGAACTCTCCTGTGAGGCTGGGAGTTTCTCCTGCCACTTCAACCCCCACAGGTTTTTTCAATCAGAGGTTTTGAGGCTGCATTTGAGGCTGGAACCCTGGGTTGTGATTTTTTCTTGTTCCCTGGTTGTTCCTCCCGCTTTATCCACACACAATGTGGGACCGCCTGGTCTGCCAGCTGCCGCCTCGCCCACCCTGGTCCTCCAGCCCCCGCCTTGCTGTGAGTCCTCTCTGCCCGGCTGCCTGTCTCCACCCCTCCTACTGGTCTGGATAAATGTTTCTTCAACTCATTGGTTGTCAGACTTCCATACAGTTCGATTTTCTGCAGTTCTGGTTATTTTTGTTTTTAAATTTGTTGTCCTTCTTTTGATTGTGTGAGGAGGCAAAGTGTATGTATCTACACCTCCATCTTGGCCAGGAGTTCTGAAGTTGGTATTTTTTTTAAGTTTTGAAGAAGTCTTTTGGAAAGCTTAGGTTGCTCATTAGAATTCAAGAGCTGACTATACAGTGAGCTGTTGGCCACACAGTCCAAAGAAGTAGCAAGCTTGAAGGTCATATAATGTCACAGGAAGAATGTTTGAATCACTGAGAAGTTTTAACTCCTAAGAAATTTTTGAAAGAGAAACTGTTAAGGGATTTTGGTTGCTGAAAGAGAGTTGTTCTCAAAAACTTTAGCAGGGATGACTTTAGAAAACTAGCAAAAAGTCATTAGTAAACCAGTCAGCTTGGCTAATGTAAGAGCCAGTGAGAAAAATGCAGGATAAAAAGCATTCTGATTTTATAATCTCTGGATTAAAAAAACAACAACTGATATCTGAATAGTGTTCCCATTCTGGTGCAAGGTCCATATTGAAGTCTTACCAGGAAAATGGAAGATTCTCCCTAAAAGGGAAACAGTTTTTCAGCGAGGCAATCAAGTCATGCCTCACAACACCTAACCATTTGCAATGAGCTATTTTAATGAATTTTTGAGATTTCCCCCCGGGTTCTTGTGCTTTTTCTGATGCTACCATTTTCTTGTGTCTGCTCTTAAGACAACACTGATGTAGCCCAAATATATGTTCAAATGCCAATAGAAAAGAGGAGAAAGAAATGGAGAGAGCAGCAGCACTTACTGCACGGATGAGAGCAGTGCATGAAGCAGACAGTCAGTCTCTCGGAAAACAAGAGGGGCCGGTGCAGTGGTGGAGGCAAAGCGTGGCTCTGCCAAGTCCCAGGAAGGCTCTGTGCTCGTTAGGCAAATGGCATCCAGAAAACGTAGACATCTGATGAAAAACAATGTAATGTGGCATAAAAGAAGTTTTAAAGTGTAAACAAGCTTCCAACTTAATATTAATGTTACAGTAAGACTTGTAAATTGGGTAAATTGCTAAGCAGCAATATTTAATTAGGTTAACTCATCATAATTAGAGTGATTAATAAATAAGAGAGGGGACTAAAATGTGGAATGAAATGAAGCATGTTCCTATGCTTAGAAAAGGCTTCTAAAATAAAAAAAATTCAATTACAGTTGGCATTCAATATTATATTCGTTTCAGGTGTACAGCATACTGGTTAGACATTTATAGAACTTACAGAGTAATCCCCCTAATAAGTCTAGTACCCACCTGGTGCCATACATACTGTACTTTATATCCCTGCGACTATTTTGTAACTACTAATTCGTATTTATTCTTCCATGCCTATTTTTCACCTGCCCTCCTCCTCAACAATCTGGCAACCATCAGCTTGTTCTCTATGAGTCTATGTCTGTTTTGATTGTTCTTTTTTGCTTGTTTTTTAAATTCCACATACAAGTGAAATCATATGGTATTTGTCTTTCACTGTCTGACTTACTTCACTTAGCATAACACCCTCTAGGTCATTAAGATTTCATTCTTTATGGCAAGTAATAGTCACACATACCACACCTTCTTTACCCAAGCGTCCGTTGATGGACACTTAGGTTGCTTCCATTATCTTGGCTCTTGTATTTGAAATGTCCTTCTTTGCCTCTTATGCTTTGCTTTAAGTCTATTTTGTCCGATATAATTAATTGCTACCTCTGCTTTTTTTTTTTCATTTCTGTTTGTATGATACTCCTTTTTCTATCCCTTCACTTTCAATCTGTGTATGTCCTCCCATCTGAAGTGAGCCTCTGCTAGATGGCATGTGTATGAGTCTCATTTTCTTCTCCATTCAGCCACCTGCCGCCCCCCCCCCCATTTTCTTATTGGAACATTTAATCCATTTACATCTAAAGCAATTCTTGATAGGTATGTAGTTATTGCCATTTTATTATTCATATTTTTCATTTTCTTTTTCTTCTTAAAGAAGTCCATTTAACATTTGGTGGTGATGAATTCCTTTAGCTTTTTCTTGTCTGGGAATTCAGTACTTTTCGAACTTTAGTGTGGGTACAAGATATTGGGATGTTTGGCAAAATGTAGATTCCAGGACCCTTTCTTAGAGATTCTGACTTGGCAGTTTTAGAGCAGGGGCTCTTGGTCTTGACATTACTGCCACTTTAGAGGGAATCCTTTGTTGTCAGGGCAGACGGTCCTGTGCATTGTAGGAGGTTCAGCAGCATTAAACGTCTCCTAGACACCAATACCACCTTGCTTCCAAAGATTGTGAAATGTCCTCCAGGGGCAAAAAGCACTCCCCTCCTCTGAAAATCACTTATCTAGAGTGAAGGCTAAGAACCTTCATTTCTAAAAAGAACATCAGGGTGATTGTGATAAATGTGGTCAGGGCCCCAACTTGTGAAACACTGAACTAAAGTGTTATGAGTTGAATGTCCCCTCCAAAATTCATATGAAGTCCTGACCTCAAAATGGGACCTTACTTGGAAATTTAGAAGATGAGGTCATACTGGGTTAGGATGGGCCACTGATCGATTATGATTGATTGGTATCCTTATAAAAAGGGAAAATTTGGACAGAGGCACACAGGGAAAATCCATGCAAAGTTTGGGGCTAAGCAAAAAACTATCAGAAGCGAGAAGAAAGGTCTGGAGTGGAACTTTCCTGGGTGTCTACAGGGACAGCACAGCCTTGCAGGCACCTTGACCTCATACTTCTTGCCTCCAGAGCTGTGAGACAATAGATTTCTATTGTGTAAACCTCCCAGTTTTGGGTACTTTGTTACAATAGCCCTAGCAAATTAATACATAAAGAATAAAATACAAGTCAGAGTTTAAGGCTGGGATAACATTCGAAGCAGTATCAGAGGTGAAAATGGAAAGATTGCAAAAAATTAAAAAACTGGCACTTCTTTATCTTTCGTAGTGCCTGATATAAAATAATGGAAAGTTTTTATTTTTATTAAGCACTCTCCAGATATATTTTGTCTAATTTAAACATTAAGAGCAAAATATCTTAAAATAATTTGTTACTTTATAAGGTTGAAATCACCTACCATATTCCATTTTCAAGTTTGCATTTCGATTATATAGTCATTAGATAGATAGGTTTACCTATCTGGAAGTTGCCTGGAAGACAAATGGAATACATACATTAGGTTAATGTTCATAGAGAACGCAATATGTGATATTTCATACTAGGTAAAGATGCATTAACTGACCACACTGTAGCTTTAAGAAAAGCGCTGGCTGTTCCAGGTCAGAAAGGCACTAGTTAGAATACAGCCAATGGGACCCTGGGAGCAGCAGGCCACACAGTCACACGCTTACCCAAAGTGGGCAATTCATCTCCTCAAGGGCAGTACAAAGCTCATGGTACCAAAAGAACCTAAAAGGTATGTATGTACTCTAGCAGTTTCATTTGCAATGCAAGGGAGCTCTGCTGTCCATTATTAAAAAACAAAAGTTCAGTGGCAAATGTGTCTTTTCTCCTTAAGAAAAAATAAGAATCAAAGACACTGAAATTGAGAAAAGGCTGACAGTGACCAGAGGGGACAGAGGAGGGAATTTCAGGGGAAAAGGGTGATGGGTTTGCAGGAACAAATATAAAGGACACATGGACAAAAACGGGGAGGGGTGAGTGTGTGTGTGGAAATGGAAGGGAGGTGGGGAGGGCTGGGGGGTTGGGCTGGGGTGGGGGGAAAAGGCAGAAAACTGTACTTGAACAACAATTAAAAATATATTCATTAAAACAAAAGAATAAGAATCATTCTAATAGACATCTTGTTCCCGTTTCCACCCTAAATTGAATTAAAAAAAAAGGAAACAAGTCTTCTTGCCTCAAGATTTTAGAGTAAAACATTGTAAAGCTTCTGTTACAGATGAAGGGCCCCAGCATGTGCTTGCCCTGCTCCTGTGGGCATAAACTAAAAAGTCAGCGATCAAGAATGGTAGGAAGCATTGACGAAGTGTTCCTAGAAACGCCTAAAATTAAGCTGAGTAATCAAACGCGAAGAAGGGTAGGTAGGCCTAGACCCCTTAAGTGCTCTCTGCGGGGACCACGATAAGCTAAACAAAACATTAACCTGGAGGCCGTTGCCAAACTCTAAACAAGTTTACCTCACTAAATCCCCTCACTTCCAAGCCGGGAAACTCTCCGGCTTGCCCTTCAGAGCCTAGACCTCAGGCTTCACTGAACAGGTTTGCCTCCAGGGGCAAGGTCGGGGGTGGACTGTTCAGTTCAGCACCTGGTGTAGAAGGCCCTGGAAGGTTCAGACAGGGACTACTGATTCTCAAGACTATTTTCTGTCTCCAAAAGAGGGCAAGACGGGTCAAGAACTGACTCAGTGTCTCCCGGAGGAGAGCTGCACTCAGACAAAATAGAAACCCCGGGAGACGAAAGGTAGAAGTAAACAGGTTTTTACGGCAACACACATTTATGATGCCTTCCTTCTCAGACCTTTCCAATAGTTGTTTGTCCAAGTTACTAAATTTTCGCACCCCTTCTCTCGACCTGACCCTCTTCTTCCTCGCAGTCTCCATGCCCCTGCCTGCACACCACCACCCACCAACAAAGGTAAGGGCCCAAGGGCAACTACACACAGCCAGCTCCAGTCAAGGGCAGTTGTCTAGATGTAAATTTGACGTGGAGAAATCGAATCTCCCCCATGTGATCCCTCTGGCTGCTGTGCCTCTTGTGGGAGGCAGAACAGGTGAGGGTGGCTGGAGGCAACCAGTTCCCGGACGGTCTGAAAGGGCGACGAGAGGGTGCGGGAAGTAAAAGGAGGCGCACCCAGAGCCCGGCGTCTCTCCTAGGGATCACCTTGCGTTGACCTACTTGAGTGGTGCTGGAAGGAACCAGAGCGAGCGAGGGAGAAAGGCGGGGCGGGGCGGGGCGGGGTGGGGCGGGGCGGGGCGGGCGTAGGCGGGGCCTCCGTCTGCATCCTTTCTGGTGCTGGCCTGTGATTTGTGGACAGATCCGTGCCGGAAGCGCCCGCGAGGCGTTGGCGGCGGCGCACGTGGTGACGTGCGAGGGGGTAAGGCGCGAGCTGGCTGGGGTTGCGGCAGTGTCTCTGGGACGCGCGTGGAGGTCGGTTACTGGGGACTGCCGGGCACAGTTTCTCCGCCTGCTGCTTCAGCGCAGCATCGGTGAGCGAGTGAGGGAGTGAGCGAGTCCCCGCGAACACTCGGCGGCACCCCCTTCTCGCAACCTCCGTGGACGGACCGCGTGTCCTCCCGCTCGATCGCTTCCCCCCTCCGCGGCCTCGAGACGCTTTCCGTTGGGCCTGGTCCCGCCCGCTTCCTGCTGCTCCCCTTCGAAGCTCCAGAGATGAGTTTTTCCATCTCTTCAGAGATGAACCAGGTAATAATCCCTTTTCCCATCTACGGGGGAGGAGAAAGAGGGAGCAGCCGGAATCCGAGCTGAGAGATGGAATGGTGTCCTGATCCTGGGGGGAGAAACCCTCGCGCCTCCGCCACACTCTGTGGGCGAGAGGCAAGAGCCTTGAGAGCCCTTTGCTTCGGGCGCCGCCAGGGTTGCTGGGTCGTTGGTGGCCTCTGGCGGGTGCCGGCAGCTTCGGAGAAAGCGGGAGCAGAGGGGGCGGGGAGGGAGGAACATACGTTCCTGTTCGGGGCCTGTGTCAGGCAGGGATGACCTGCCGGAAGCGGGACGCGGGAATCTCCATTCTCGCTGTCAGAACAGAAGCCTAATGTGTGGGTTTGCCCAGGTCTGGATTCTCAAATGTGAGACCTCCCAGGACTAGCGCGTGTGGGCGGAGAGCTGACCCCGGGCTGCCTTGGTGTCCCCGGCCTGGAGTGAGTGGCACCCCGTGGGCCGCGGGGTCCTTTGTTCCCGCTCCACGTTGCCCGCTTTTCTTGCCAAGCGCGGGGAGAGGTGGGGGCGGGAGGAGGGAGGGAGCGGCTGCCCTGACGTGTCGGCGCTGAATGACTGCCGGGCGGCCAATCCTGGGCTGGGGTGTGCGAGCGCCAGGCTTTGCCTTTCAGCCCGCGGAGTAGGCGCCGGCCCTGCCTATTCGCGCGCGGAGGAAGGCCTGGGGCTGCAGGGTTTACCAGTCACTCTGGAGCGCTCGCCATTGTCTTTTTTTTTTTCTTTTTTCTTTTGCAAGAGAATTCGGCAGAGAGGTGTGCTCTTTTCTGATCTACGCATCTTGCAAAGGGTCTCTGGTTATAAGCTCTTAGGAAGGTATCAGGCAGTATCAAATTGAGAGTTGAATATAGGGAAACTTGAACCACCAACACTTTAAAAATAGGTTTACTTTTCCCCAGAACGTCGTAGACACATCTTGGTGTGAGACAGCAGATTTTGAAAACTATAGCAAGTAGAAATCGGGTGCCTGAAGGGCGCATTTTTATTTCCTAATGTCAGTTAGTAATGGAGGTTAGAACATCCTGGCCTCACCTGTAGTGGATCTTCTGTCTAGTAATAAACTTTGGAAGTCCAGTACTAGTACAGTTGAACAAGTCCAGTATGAACCAGACTGTATTTTCTTTGAATAATTCTAGCTCTGGCGGTTATTTAAGGATAACTAATGAACAGCTTGTAAGCATAATACTGCTTCTGAAGCTTCTGGCTTAAAGACGCTAAGGCGTTGTATTTGTGTATCTGAAGATGAGGCAAACACTGACTATTTAGAATGAGATTGAGAACAGTATCATTGATTGTCAGCTGGCAGGCTACTTATCAAATGTCTATAGTTTGGTAGCTGGAGTTTGGTAAAACGGACTAGAGTCACCGACCAAAGAGAGATCCGGAATGGTTTTCCTCTGTATTTTCTTGTTAGAGGACATCTCTGATTAATAGACATAAATTTCTTAATTTATTTTAATTTGTAGTTCTGTTTTTCTAACTTTTCCCCCTACAACAAAGTGTTCCAGGTTTTGATTTAGCTTTAAATTAGTGGGTTTTTTGGCCCCTTACTTTGGGGTGGGGTTTTGTTTTCTTTGCTTTAAAGATATTTTGAGTGGCAACTGAATGTGGTTTTGTAGATAAGGGTTTTTCAATGTAAAAGTTTTCGTGTTAAGCCAATGTCTTAATCATTGTTACTAAGATCAATTACTCCTAAAAATAATTTCATTGATCTTTCAACAGTATGATTGGATAGTCAAATCTACAAGAAGGAATATTTCCAAGTTGGGGATCCTTCCATCTTTTTGTGCTAAAATGTAAATGGAGTAATTATGAATAAGGGAGTGATTTCTGGGTTTTCGTTTTTTGTGTATGTTCGGACCACAGAAAATACATGCTTATCTTTAGTTAACAACTTCAGTTACCACCTCGTAGATGATTTCTGAACCTATACCTAGATCAATATTCTGACTCTTGTGGTATAAAACTGAACGCCCAACAGGTACCTCAGATTGTAATGTCCCAGAGCAAATTCCTGGGATTCCTCTCTTCATTCCTAACTTTCAGCCCGGAACAAACAAAAATGACTGTTAGCACATTTTCGTTTAAAATGTGCTTACTGCCTGAGGATAAGCATGGGTGTATAATATCCATACTTAGTCTTCCTACTTCCATGTTTTAGCCATTCCTGCCCACCATCTGCACATTTCTGCTAGGGTCCTGTGCTTCTTGCTAAATCCTTTCCAGCTCTCCAGCATTGGTCAAACCTAGCATCGATTGCTGTTACTTCCTCTTCCACTGTTCTCCGAATGCATCCTGCAAACTGCAATCTTTTGAGACAGAAATAGCTGCAGTTTCTGGAATAGGTGTGCTGCCATACTTTCTTCCTTTTTTTGTTTGACCTATCTTCACTGCTTGGTTTATCTCTCTGTCTGGTTGGTCTGCATAGTGTTCAAGGCTGGGGAAGGGAGTTAATTCCACTGTGTCACAAGCATCCCATTCCAGATTGTGCCTGCCATATGTTTGGGACTATAAATGTTTGTGGGATAAAACAATTACAGAATAACGAGGTTAAAAGCATGGGGCCAAGTAAGTCTTGTCTGGTGACTTCATATAAACGGATGGTGATTGTAGTTTCAGAGGTGACATCAGGAATCTATTAAGAAGATTCATTGGTTTACTTTGTATAATTATAAAAATCCTTTAACGAATGGAATTTATTGCTATTTTGTGTGAGTTGGCTGCCCTCAAAAGACTGCCTTGAAGCTTATAATGTTTGTAATTTGCCTTGAAGTTTTAAGGATCCTTTGAAAGTTTGATGATAAGGTTTTACCCTGCTCTTTCTTGCTGAAGGCCCAAGAAAAATTTGGAGGCAGATAATATTGTGCCTACCTTTTTTAACTCTTTGATAAGACCTATTGAATTCTATTTCAGTCAAGCCAGTCTTTTTGGGGCCTGTGGTAACATGTGAACTTCTGGATGTTACTAAAGAAGTTTAATTACTCATTTATGAGTCTTCTGTCTCCCTTTCTTGCACTGAGTGTATTAAGGAACTGGAGTATATTTACCAGAATATATTGCATTGACCCCAGTTTTAATTTTCAAAGTGAACTAGTCAACTTTTTATTTTACATATCAATTTTTGGTTTGGCTTTTCAAAGGAAAAAAGTTCCCTCTTTACTTTTTTATTCCACTAGTTACTGAGTTCCCAAAACAAAACTAAGATTTTCTGTGGATTTTCGGAACAGTTTAAAACTCTCAATTTGCCCAGTCTTACCTTAGTGGAAGTGAATGTGAATTGTCAAAGACATGTGTCTGTGGGCAGGAGTTGCTGTGGCCCCCTAATTTGGGGGTGGGTGAGAGAGAGCAGGGACATATGTGACGATAGTCATTGAATAAAGTAAGTTTGCTGTATTAACTCAAATATCCACTGGACTTGCATTAGCTTTTGCAATCAGGTAGGGTTGCACTGATGAGTAGACATTAAAGTGATGAGATTCATACTAAGATCTTGATGTGATAGAAAATCATCTCAAGTACTAAGTGTAGTAGGACTCACTTTATTTGCAAAACTAGTAATACTGCACAAATTTATATGCCAAGCTTTGCTCCAAAAATTCTCTGCATTCTCCCAAAGGACTGAAGTGATTTTAACCATCTGTTTTTGTTTTTAAAAATAAAATTTAAGGTAGAACTTCCAATTTACCAAATGCAAATAGATACTGTTCTTATTTTTAGATCAAGACTAGTTTGCAAATAGTTACTGAATAAAACTGGTCAAAGTTTAAAATGTTTATAAATCTCCATATCATAATGGTTTGGGTTTTTCAAAGGGCACACTTGAATCATATCAACACAACTTGCAGGGAGGTTCCCCTTCAACCCCTGTTTTAAGAGCAGCTTATGCAATTGAAGTGAGGAGTTAGCTGCCTGTGTGCGTGAATGGGCTGCTCCTGTGTATGCCATATGTACAAAGATTTTCCTAACTTGCGCTGGGTCTTGGCTAAGAATGTTTTAAAGTTTCTTTAGGAGATAGTGTGTTCTCTATAGAAGAGTGTGTATTACTTGGAAAACATTTATTTTGTTAGACCTGACTCCTTAAGAAAAGCTGAGTTAACTCATCTAGAGGAAGGCATAGAGCAGTGGAAATCGGTATTATACAAGGGTGTGATATAGTTTCTTTGTGAGGATACACATTGACGACAGTCCCAACTGAGGCAGAATAGTACTCGGGCACAGTTGGGGCCAGTGCAATCCCACTCTCTTACAGATTGTGCGTGTGTTGAATTGAGCGCAGTAGGTTTGTTGACTTAGAACTGGACCAGACTTCAGTGATTATTTATCTTAACAAAATTGCTAGGTTTAGAATTGTGGGTTTGATTGATGTGTAAAGAAAGTCTAGATAATTTTAAGATGTTCATTTAAAAATATGCCTGTTTTTCAAATAATTCCTTCTGGTTTCCTGTAGTGGTGGTGTAATAGCAGTTTAGGGGAATCTTTATATCCAAGTTTTTGGCTAGGTTGTTTTGGTGGGGGGTAGATGGGATAGATACAGGGATGAACAAGGCGGAGGCTCGGCCTTCAAGGGACCTTGAATCAATGAAGATACAGAAACACAACCCAGAAGAGGCCAGCCAGAGATTTCACATATTGTTCAGAGAGGGGTCAGTATATGGAGAAGCTAGTTCTCACCTGGGGGGATTTGGCAGGAGCTCTGTAGAGGTAAGGTTTCATCCGGCAGAGGTTGGACTAAGGCACAGGTGGCAAACACAAGGCCCATGGGTTGAATCAGGCCTTCTACCTTGTTTTATCTGGCCCGGCACCTTGTTTATACCCAGTGGCAGCGCCAAACTCACGCTTAACTGTTAAGGAGTAGTTACATTTATACAGTCCTAAAATTACATTCGGCCCTTTGGAGGCAACCGAGAGGCTGATATGGCCCCCGGTGAAAATGAGTTTGGCACCCCTGGACTGAGGGTATTTATAAGAAGGCACAGAGGCTGGGAAGTACAGAGTACATTTTGGAGAACAGTGTATCTGGTTTGTCTATAACATTGTGTACATGTCTGGGAATGATGCCCAAGTTGCTTGCTGGCTGGTGAAAACAGAAGGATCACGTGTTTCCATATGCGTCTGAATCCAATAGTAGAGAATAGAATTAACCAGGATTTATACAGGGTCTGGCATAAATAACGCCTTTTTATTATAAACTCTCTTATTACACAATCAGAAGCATGTAATTCTGTAACATAACAATAGCAGATTCAGGCACACCATATGACAGTTTAGGTGAAATGTTTAAAGTAAAACCGTAAATCATCATACCCACATTATTATCCCCAAGCCACACTCCGGTAGGCGTTATTTCTGCTGGACCCTGTCTTTGCTCTCTGATCTTGTGCCTGTGTATCTCACTTAAATGGTAAGTATTGTTAGCGCCTCCTGCCTTTGGGGAAGGTTGTTTGGTTTGTTTTTTATTACCTCAGTAGTGGCAGGTTAAATAAAAAATATTCATATACTATATAATCACACTTGTGTTATTTTCTCTTTGTGCCATTTATGTCAAAATCTCTTCAAGATCAAGACTTGTGTGATATGATCTACCTAGATCATCTGACAGTCTTTGATCCTTCTGAATATCTAAAATATTTCATTGTTACAGATTATGATGCATGATTATCACAGAAGAAATTCATGTCTATAGCTTTTAAGGACTTGATTACATCATTTCCAAGCCTGGTAGTTTTGGAATCACCATTGGAGCTTAAGACACCTCTGCCTTCACTTCCACCAGCTGTCTTCATACCTCAATGAAGTGCTGAGATTTAACATTCCTTTGTCTCGGATTATTTAAGACACCCCAGAGGTACATTTCTCACCAGGATAGTAGGTGAGTGAATGTTCATTGCCCAGTGCACCTTTAAGACACCTTGTTTTTCTGAAGACTGTACCATGTACACTGATAGCCTTTCATAATTTTTTAAAAGGCGAAGTCAGCAATCATTTGTAGTAAAAAAAAATCCTGTATTTTTCCCTTTTTTTTTTTGGATTTGGATAAATCGGTTACTTTAAACTGACTCTCCTATCACTGCTTTAGAATGGTGCATCTCGTGTAGCCCGTTAGTCACTTGTTCACGAGAAAAGGTGAAACGGAAACTTTAAAAGAACATACATCTCTGTCATGTGTTTTTTCTAAGTGATTTAGAACATATGGAGCTTACAAAGGGAACAAATTTAAGTTCATCAGTTTTAAGTTCATCAGTTATCAGTTTTTAATCATTTGCGGATGAAGGAGTGGCAGCAGCCGAAAGGAACCCTGCACTGGAGGACCAGGCCGCAGCCGGCCAGGCAGGCTTCTAGCTGGCTCGTAGGGCGGGGGTGGGCGGGGCGGGGCGGGGCTTCCGTTTCTCTCGCTTGGCGATGAATGTTGATAGACATGGAAACGGCCCAAATGGCAGACACCCGCTGAGATACTCGGTGAATCCTTGAAAAGACCACCAAGCACAGGGCACAAGGACATGGATGTTCAGTGCCAGTGCTGTCCCAGCAGTGTTTTTGTAAGATAAAACTTATGTTGTTGATAGGATGGAATTTGAAAATAAAGATACTGTTATTACTTTCTAAAATATGAAAATCACGACTCACAAGTGAAATAACTCAGCTTCTCTCTTTGCCCTTCAGCCAAATTTACAAGGAAAAATGATTCCCAATGGATATTTAATGTTTGAAGATGAAAATTTCATTGAGTCCTCCGTCGCCAAATTAAACGCCCTGAGGAAAAGTGGCCAGTTTTGTGATGTTAGACTTCAGGTAGATAAAGCTTAATTGGAAACTTACAGAAGTGGTCTTTTATTACTAAAAGCTGCAGAATCTTGGGTTTGCTTATTTTCTTGTTCATAGGAGGCATTTTTTAACTTTTAAAAAAGAATGACTGGCTGGAGAGACACCGAGTCCACAGCGCTTCTCATGCGAGCCCCTCCTTGTTTCAGGTGTGCGGCCATGAGATGTTGGCGCACCGAGCGGTGCTGGCTTGCTGCAGTCCCTATTTATTTGAAATCTTTAATAACGACAGCGATCCCCACAGAGTTTCTCACGTTAAATTCGATGATCTCAACCCAGAAGCTGTTGAAGTCTTGCTGAATTATGCCTACACTGCACAGTAAGTTCTTTGAAGTAATTCATATAACCAGGGGATCTCATCAGGAAATGCCAAGTTTCTCTATGTTAAGAACCTGTTTTAAGGCCTTGGTATGTGAAATGATAAAGAACTTTTATTTTTTAATAGGTTGAAAGCTGATAAGGAATTAGTAAAAGATGTTTATTCTGCAGCCAAAAAGCTGAAGATGGACCGAGTGAAGCAGGTAGAGTACCAGAAGTAGCAGACAAGGACTGCTGCTCAGGGAGTCTTACTTTATGATTACAATGCATCATTTGTCATTTGTTAGTCTTAAGAACTCGAAAGACTCTTTTTTTCCCCCTAGAGAACTGAATATGCTATTTTAACTGTAGCTCATAGTAATGTAGCAGGGCCACACCTCCTCTCAGATAATGGGGGCCAGAATCGTGCTCTTCCAGCAGTCTTCCCTGGAGGAGTGTCTGTCAGTGCTTGGTAGCATGCATTTAAATACGCATTTGTTCACTGTGCTGGCAGGACGGTGCAGGGAGAGCAACGGGAAAATTGGGACAACTGTAATAGATCAGTAAGTTAAAAAACAAAAAAACAAAAAAAGAATCTGTATGCAGGAGAG
Source organism: Phyllostomus hastatus (assembly GCF_019186645.2). NCBI lineage: Eukaryota > Metazoa > Chordata > Mammalia > Chiroptera > Phyllostomidae > Phyllostomus > Phyllostomus hastatus. The sequence continues at coordinate 12,779,379 of NW_025333833.1, read as the reverse complement.
AGGAAAGTAAGTGCTCAGGTGAACTTTGGGTGGAAAAAAACCATGTGGCTGTATGCTTTTGCCATATGGAGGGACTCAGACTTTTCTAGTACTATGCTAGTCTAAGTTTCCATTTTGACAGTCTAATTTAAAGAAAACTTCAACTGGATTGTTAAAACCAAGGATCAATGCAAAAAAAAATAAGTATTTGTTTTTCTCAATCACGTAACCTCAATTCTTTGTTCTTTTTGCTTTTTAAAATTTTTATTTATTGATTTGAGAGAGAGAAAGAGAAACACCAATTTGTTGTTCCACTTACTTATGCATTCATTGGTTGATTCTTGTGTGTGCACTGACCAGGGATTGAACCCACAACCTTGGTGTAGCAGGACAATTCTCTAACCAGCTGAACTACCTGGCCAGGGCAATTCTTTGTTCTCTTACTCTTCCTGGTTCTCTAAAAGTATTCCTTCTAGAATTTAACACCATTGAGAAAGCGCTTAATAATTCATAGGAAGAAAAGCATTTAATCTTCTAATGTAGGGGTCAGTAAACTACAACCCTCCTGCCATAATTATTCTAGTTAAAAGTTGTACTTTACATTTCATATGCATTATCATCGCATTTCAGTTTATTGTTTTCTTTAAACGAGTTACACATTTGTACGGCATTCTTTGATTATCGTTCACATGCATTGTTTCTTCTGACTGTTAAACTTGTTTTCTCATGGCAGTGAGATTTAATTCATCTTTATCTTCACATAATGCATACACATTGAGTACTAAATGTTTGTTAGATAAAATGTATGTAAATATTGGCACTCTTGTTTTCCAAGGTTTGTGGCGATTATTTGCTGTCCAGAATGGATGTTACCAGCTGCATCTCTTACCGAAACTTTGCGAGTTGTATGGGAGACTCACGTTTGTTGAATAAGGTCGATGCTTATATTCAGGAGCATTTGTTAGAAATTTCAGAAGAGGAAGAGTTTCTCAAACTTCCACGGCTAAAGGTAGGAATAAATCCACAGATGCATAATACTTACTTCCAGTCACAGAATCTCTGTCCGTGTTTTGAGCAAGTAATGGTTATGAAAAAGAGTACGGTGAAATAATACTGTTATTTTTAGCAGTGTCATGGTTTTCTGCCAGTTTGTTTACTTTCTTTGTTTTCTGGCTACTGGTTCTTAATCCTAGTTCACAAGTTAGAGTAAGTGCAAATGGGGCATCTTTATTCACAGCTTTATTATGAATTTGAGAATTAAGCTGAAAATTGGAGGGCCGGCACTGATCCATATGTCACTGCTGTTTTCCAACTCTAGCTGGAGGTGATGCTCGAAGATAACGTTTGCTTGCCCAGCAACGGCAAACTGTACACAAAGGTAATCAACTGGGTGCAGCGCAGCATCTGGGAGAATGGAGACACCCTGGAAGAGCTGATGGAAGAGGTTAGTTTTAAAGTAAATGGGATTCAACAGTTCCTAAAACTTATTTTGCTATAACATGAAGGATTCCCTTTCACCTTTATTTTATAACCATGACCCTAAAGAATTTAAATTTTGCTATAGGTACCCCTAAGCTGAGAAACAGGGGGGGTGTCCAGGTGAGCTGAATGAACTGTTCAGTTTGGTCTTCTGCTTTTCTTTTTTTAAATTTCTTTGCTTATTATGTGCTATTAACTTTCTTTAAAGTAGCATGTAATTTGCTTTAGAAGTGGGAGGTGGTACATTGAAATTTTCTGTAGATTCTTAATTTTTCTTCACAGGTTTTTGCTTTAAAGTTGACAAGTAGGTAAAAGCTTCTAATGGTTGTTCCTCCCCGTTGATTTATCTCCCCATAGGTTTATTAACAAAACTAGGATACCCAAGACTGAAGAAACAAGAAGAAACCTCAAGTGTATTGACACGTACAGAAGCAGCAGTCCTGCCCCAGTTCTCCTAAGAAAAATCTGCTGTGGGCAGAGAACGATGATGATTTAATGGTGTTTACTCCTTTACAGGATTCCTCTCTCTAAAGCTTTGTGTTTTGCAATGATGTTTTTCATACATATAGTCAACTCAACTTGGGCTTTTCAAAAACACGCAAGAAAAAAATCAATGGAGAAAAAGTGGGAATTAAATATAGGCAGATGGAGCAGTGGAGTGACCTTGAGTTTATCCCTGCACTTAAGCCTTTCAGGTCCACTAATGGCTTACCAAACCTGTTAGGCCTTTAGAAATTCTATTATCATTATGTTCCGAAAAGGATAACAGGCGATCTTCAAGTCCTGTGTAGTTTTCCACTTGAAAATCAGATGCATTTGCCTTGTGTTTGCATCTGTTAAGGGCAGTATCTCTACAGCTTGTTTGGATTTTTGAATTTGTTTTTCATCTGTTTTTCTTGACATTGCCTACAGGACAGAAATATGTTTATGCAAGTTAGGCCACTTACCCTTAGAGGTGTAAACTATATTCAGTATTTTATTGTAAATATGTATATTTTGAAGACCTTATATATTGTACTAGTGTCTTTTTTCTTAATGCTATATAATGGAAGCTATGAAAAAAATGAAGATTTCTTTCATGCCAATCAAGCCAAAGACTCTGCAGCTGGGCCTAGAAGATTCTGTATTTTATTTTTGTTTTTTAAATTTTTACAACCATGACATGTATTTTCTTTACTCCGGGATCCTGCCAGAGTAAGATGTCAAGAAGCTCAAGCAGCACCCTGGAGGTTACCTCGAGGCGGTTGTGTGATCTGCGGACCAGTGTTGTAGCCATGGAGACGGAAGCCACATGGGTGTTCTGTTGCTGTTTTGCAGGTTCAAACCTTGTACTACTCAGCTGATCACAAGCTGCTTGATGGGAACCTACTAGATGGACAGGCTGAGGTGTTTGGCAGTGAGGATGACCACATTCAGTTTGTGCAGGTACACTTTGCACATCTGAGGTAACCTCAGGTTGGATTTGAGTAGAGCATCGTACAGTGTACTGAGATTTTCCTTTAATAAAGGAAAGTGGAAGGACTTCATTGGTATGACATTTGGACAGAAACATTTTTGGGAGAAAACAAGCATACCTTACAGTTAACTACCACTTTTTTGCCACATAAAAAGAAGTTAACAAATTGGGAAACCCCAATTTAGATTTTTTTCTCAATAATATTTGCAAACAGTAAGAAAGATTTCAAATAAGATGAAGCAATGTAGAAATGTGTTATTTGGTGTAAAAAATAGTTGTTGGCAACAGAAATGACTATTAAGTAGGCCCAATTTTTTAAGTCTCAGAGAGAAACTTTTTTACTTTGTGGACAAATAATAGAGAAAATTATACAAATCGTAAGTGTTACACAGTGAACCCACTAGTTTAAACACCACCCGGGTCGAGAAGAGACGATGCCCGGGTCGGAAGCTCCGAGACACTTCCTCTTGCCCCTCCCCGGCCGCTGCCCCACTCTGCCCCCAAAGGGGCAGCCATTATCCTAACTTCTGAGGCAGCAGGTTAGTTTTCCTGTGTTTCAAGTTTATATAGATGGTCGTACAGTAGACATTTTGGGGGGGCTTTAGCTCAACATTGTATTTATGAGGGATCAAATATAAAGTAGGTGCTGACCCAGCTTAAGGGGTGTTTTCCTTTAATAATTAGAAGACAGCTGATAGACTCACACGGAACCTGTATGGTGACGTTGTTAGGTGTTCTGTGTTAATAGTGACTGGATATCTTCATTCTCAGAAAAAGTTTTTGAGTCTGAAGTTAACATTTTTCAAAAGTACTCTTTCAACAAGCAAAGACTGAATCCCTGATAAGTGGCAGGCAATGTGTTAGATACGGGGACACAGACAGTTTGTACTTGTAGGACCTTGTAGGAGCTGGGAAATGGCACAGACCTAAGAGGTGTCTACTGAAGGCAGAAAGGGGAGGGCATAGTGGAGCTGAGGGGCGAGAACCCAGGGAAATGGCACGGAAGAGGCAACATTTGCACAGTCTCAGAAGAGTTTGCAGAGCAGACAGCCGTGTGTCCGGCAGCAAAGAAAGTCTGAGCAAGGACAATGCTCTTGGAGGTGCAGGTCACACGACTGGGAAAGTAGGTAAATGCCACCTGACTAGGGCTATACTTACCCTACGAGTAGTGGGAACTTTCAGAGAATTTTAGAACAGGGAACAGAGTGGAGGAACAGATATATTTCACAATAATAGAGAAACAGGTTAAGTTATGTTATTTTTCTTGTACAGCAAGCATCTCTATTAATCGTATTTTAGACAAATGGTTAACTATCAGGTGGCAGCCTCTGGTTCGTGGCATTCCAACTGATTTGCACTGTTTATTGGTTTTGTTTTTTTTTTCTTTACAAAATGATTGCATTAAACCCTTCTATTTTTATAATCAGTTTCAGCAAGTAGATTAGAGCCCCTGAGACCAGTTTGTAGACCGATATAAGCAGTGGTTCAGGTGGAAAAATGAAAAGGGCTTAATGTGAGGGCATTAAGGAAAAGGGACTCTAAACATTCAGTTACAAGGATTGAGTCAGTAGTTCACTTTTTTTTTAAGATTGTATTTATTGTAGAGAGAAGGGAAGGTAGTGAGAAAGGGAGAGAAGCATGTGGAACGTGAGAGAAACATTGATCGGTTGCCTCTGGCATGCCCCCACCCAGGGACCTGGCCCGCAACCCAGGCACGTGCCCTGACTGGGAATTGAACTAGTGACCTTTCGGTTCTCAGGCCAGCACTCAGTCCACTGAGCCACACCAGCCAGCTCTGAGTCAGTAGTTCTTCATGCTTGTTTAGATTGGGAAAACAAAGGAAAAGGAATTTGAGAGTGAGTGGGAATCTGAGGTGTGACTCCTTAGGAGGAGGTAGTGCCATGAACAGAGATCATGGAGAGAAAAGGATGAGGGGACACACGAAGCCTCAGGAATAGGAAAAGAATGACAAGAAGCCATTAGAAAGCGAGGAGGACAGTTTTTGCAAAACAAATTGTTTTGTAAAAGCTAGTTAACGCAAGAGGAGGAAGTAGGGAGGACTAAGTTGTCAGTGGTGTCATAACAGTCTGGGAAGTCACGTGAAAGGTTAGGACGTGCCTCCTGCACTGGTTTCAGGAAACTGCTCAGTAGTAACCTTGAGTGGATAGTTTCCGTGAGTATTAAGGTTAAGACACCCTTAGCTTGCCAAGCAAGAAAAGAAATAGCCACTGGAGACTACCTCCTGGGGAGACAGGCAGAGAGCAGGGCTGGGTGGTACGAGTCGGCATGGGCACGTTGGAGGGGAAGGAGGAGGGGTAAAGGACTGTGTTGGAATATGTTCGGAAGGAATATGGAGTTCACCAGCATTTCTGCACCAGGCTGGTTGGCTGTGTAACACCGGCAGTCTTCGTTGTCAGTGTGCTTTTTCTCTTTCACATGGATTTTCTCTCTCTACGTTAGACCAGTTTACTGTGACACGAACTCGTAATGTAAGCATTATCAATTTGTGATGCTTCGGATCCCTCTTCCCAGAGGTGGGGGCAGGGTTTTATGTGCCTTGTAACTCTAGTAGCAGAGGACACTGTCTTAGTATAAAGAGTGGCTTTACATGCAGAATGCCTAATCTTGTATTTTAGTTGTTATTGCCTTGGGCAATATGTGTTTTCTCTGAGCTTCCGCATTTTGATCTATGACATGGGTAGGTAGCATTGCCCTCACTGGATTAAAAGAGATGAAGTGAAGAAGTGTCTGATGACACCCAGGCACATAATCAATGTCTCAATGGAATGTAATAGCCATTAACATGGTACATTTTCTGCCTTTTCTCAGAATAGCCTACATGTGCTATAACCACACTTGCTGAATGGCCAAGATAAAACTTTTAAATAGTTTTTTCAGAGCTTCAAGTAGCTGCCCAAATCTTTTTCTCTACCGTTAGGCGGATTTTTGCTTCTACTAGAAATACAGATTACCATTACAAATTTTACCTGCCCACGTGGCCCTGGGGACCGGAGTGAGTGGATAGGCAGACTTGGGCCAGGGACTGGTTGGGGGGGGGGGGGTGGTGATGGCGCCTGTTCACTCGGCAGCTCCTCTCGGGGCAGGCAGCGCTGGCTCTTCCAGTTCCCTGCGGTCACGTCTTTGGGAAGCGGTGTGGGCTACAAAGTCCTTGGAAGAAAACCACCAAAGGGAACTCACACATGAGAACCCATTGTAAATCTCAGAAAGTCATTTGAAATTTGCAACTTTGTCCCTTTCCCCCTTTTAGTGTTCCTGGGTATTCTACTTTTGTGAATGGCTGACTCTTGTAGTAGTAGTGTTTCATTTCTAATTGCTATTTCTTTTTCATTTCTGTGATTCAATGTAGTTTTATTTGTTTGGAAAATCACTCTATAATACCTATAAGGTAGTCTAAAAGAAATAGACTATAAAGGGTTTTTTGTAATTACACTTTTTACCTGTAAAGTGCTTTCAGAGGGACTGGTGGCATATTACTCCTCACTTTTTGCTGGCTTTGTGTGAAGGGCTCCGGTACACGGCAACATCCGACTTCTTTAGGTTTGAGTGTCATGGAGACAGTGGGTTAAATGCAGTCTCCGTTAATTCATGTCATTTTAAATTTATAACATCTTTTAAAATATTCTGTACTTAATATAAATGTGAGCCTATGTGGATTATGGAATGGAGGATTTCCTTTTTTCCCTCCATTTAAAGAATTGATACTTGGCCTACAATATATATTTTTAGTTGTTTAAATTGAGCTTGTCCTGGCCAGGCAAGTTTTGTGAGTGTAGTTGTTACGAAGTGGAGGTGGAAGTAACTTGTGTCCATTGGAAGTGTTGGTTTGTGTGCAGTGTAGGCGTGCTATGGGATGCACAGGTGCAGGATACTAAGTGTTTTTTTCAGTGTTGTGGAATAGCTCGGGAACAAAGGTACACCCGGTATGGTCTTTGGCTAGGTGTCTGTAGCTACCTTTTGATCTTGCAGAAAAAGCCACCACGTGAGAATGGCCATAAGCCGATAAGTAGCAGTTCCACTGGATGTGTCTCTTCTCCAAGTGCCACGGTACAAAGCCCTAAGCATGAATGGAAAATCATTGCTTCAGAAAAGACTTCAAGTAAGTGTATTTCCCTTGTCAGATTGCCTAAAATTTATTTTTTAAGGAGTTAGTGGAGCTATTTTTTAATACTTTCAAATTGACTACTTGAAGAAAAATCTCTAGACGCAACTGAGTTTGGAGTACAGTAGCAGATTGTTCCTGTCTGGAATTGGGAGTTCAATTCAGGACTGCATAGCAACCAAAAGGAATTAGTGACTGCCTCTTACAGCACCTCTGTGCTTTCACAGATAACACCTACTTGTGCCTGGCTGTGCTGGATGGGACGTTCTGTGTCATCTTCCTTCACGGGCGGAACAGCCCCCAGAGCTCACCCACAAGCACTCCAAAACTAACGAAAAGCTTAAGCTTTGAGATGCAGCCCAATGAGCTGGTGGAAAAGCCCATGTCACCCATGCATTACGCACGGTCTGGTCTGGGGACGGCAGAGCTGAACGGCAAACTCATAGCTGCAGGTAAGAACAAGGGTGAGTGATTGCTAATTGGAAACCTTCTAGCAGCCAAGCCTCTGAGTGGACATATTACACTTGCTTGTGACAGGCAAACTTGGAAGAGAGGAGGGTTTGATACATCTTCTTTCTTGGCATTCCAGTTTACCACACTCTAAGACAATAGGGAAATAACAACTAAAGACTGCTGCTTGCCTAACCTTTGATGCAGTGTGTGTTTCTAATTCTTTAATTTAATCATACTGGTAACATTACTATTCGGCTATTTGTAAACTCTTAAGAGATGTGAACTACTGGGGCCTTATAAGTTTATGGATATTTCAGCCATTCTGGACCAGAAACCCTTGTCCAGTTGAATGTTTTAAACATAAATCTTTGTGGTTCTTCCACCAGGTGGCTATAACAGAGAGGAATGCCTTCGAACAGTTGAGTGCTACGACCCACGTACAGATCACTGGTCCTTCCTTGCCCCCATGAGAACACCGAGAGCCCGATTTCAGATGGCTGTGCTGATGGTGAGTGCATCCGGTTTCAGGGAGACACGGCCCACACTTAGCTTTTTCTAATAACTGGAGGATGGCAGAAATGCTCATCTCTTACTTCCGGTACAGGGCCAGCTCTACGTGGTTGGTGGGTCCAATGGCCACTCGGACGACCTGAGCTGTGGAGAGATGTACGATCCTTACGTAGACGACTGGATTCCTGTTCCAGAGCTGAGAACCAACCGCTGTAATGCCGGTAATGCTGCTCTCCTTCTGAGGTAACTGGTGTTTAAACAGGATGGTTCAGTTCTCAGTGTGCGACCTTATCTTCCACTCACGTAGGGGTGTGCGCCCTGAATGGGAAATTATACATCCTCGGTGGCTCCGATCCATATGGTCAGAAGGGACTGAAAAACTGTGATGTTTTTGATCCCATAACAAAGTCATGGACAAGCTGCGCTCCTCTGAACATTCGTGAGTTTATTTTTTTTCTTTAAAAAAGATTGTTTTCCCTTCTCCTTTCTACCTACAATAAAGACCTCCAAATATTATGTGTGGTACACACTACAATTTTGGGAGATAGAGTGATAATTCTGGTTTGACTTGATTTCATAGGTAGACACCAGTCTGCAGTCTGTGAGCTTGGTGGTTATTTGTACATCATCGGAGGTGCGGAGTCGTGGAACTGCCTGAGCTCCGTAGAACGTTACTGTCCTATAAACAACACCTGGACTTTAATTGCGCCCATGAATGTGGCTAGGAGAGGAGCTGGAGTAGCTGTTCTGGATGGTAAGTACTGGGATTCGGAGAGGTGAGGAGCAGGTGGTGGCAGGAGTTTGTTCTAAGATCCCAAGAGAATGTCAGTGATAACTATAAGCTTGTTTACATAATTAAGAATTTGGAAGCAGCCATCTTTTGTTTTGCAATGGAGTGTGGTGGTGTATCTTTTCGTGGTCTTTCTCAATCAGAAACTCAGTGGTTAATATAAATATATTAATTCATTAATCTTTTGATGAGTTCACTGAATTAAGTTCTAAGTCATTTTCTTCCACAAATCATGCTCTCAATGCATCATTTTGGAGCTTGAATTTATATCCTTAGAGCAAGAATTTTAAATTATTTGATTTGCCAAACAAAATAAGTGCAAATCATCTAGATCTGGTCGTTATTCTGTCTGCTCTCTACCTGATTAGAGGTAAAACTTTTTAGACTACTTTCCAAGGCATTAAACTTAGTTTTATAGAGACACACCTTTCTTTTCACATTCGGTTTATTGGCTTACATACAATAGCTATAGTGACTTTAACCGGCATCGTGTTTGGAACAAAAGCTGAGTCTTAGTAAGCTTGTGGCTCGGCTGGGGAAAGCAAGGGGGTGTGCGCACACCAGCAAGCAGCCTGCGGCCTGCAGCCTCCAGCCCACTGTGAGCCTGGGCAGTTCCTGTCCTTGAGTGACGTTTCTTTACAATGTTGATGAGATGCCCTCGGAAATCAACTCTTGTTTATGTCAGTTAGCCTACGATAAAACTGGTTTTGTCATACGTTGTTTCACTTAAAGTCACAGAACCTGTCAACAACATTTAAGTGAGGACTTAATACGTAACAATATTTAACATTAAAATTGTTCGAAAATAATTTAAACTGTTCTTTAAGAAAAATAGTCATAATGTTCAACTTTGTTTCCAAGAAGAAATTTCTTTACCAAAATCATTTTATATAGTTGGAAAACTCTAGGAAACACTCAGTTATTGAAATCTTTTGCATCTTAGTTGTTACACACTAGACTAACACAAACCCTCCAGTGCACAAAACTATTGTGGTGGCCACTTACTGTGTCTTTGGCAAGTTGTCTAACATCTTCGTGCCTTGTTTCAGCTGTGAAATGGCAGTAACAGCAACTACCACACAGAATTGTTGCGAGAATTGCACTTCAGTTAGGTGGTGCCAACCCCCCCTCCCAAATTGTCCTGAGTTCCACATGTGAGTGGGTTTTTACTGGTTTTATTCCATATATATCCCCAGCCTCTAGGGTGTGCTTGCCACACTAGTAGGCATTTCTAAGAGCCACTGATTTTAGCAAAAGACACGTGGAGGGGGTTTTTTCCCTTTACCTAGATTTATTTCTCATTTCTCTTTTAGGCAAACTGTTTGTGGGTGGAGGCTTTGATGGTTCGCACGCCATCAGCTGTGTGGAGATGTATGATCCAACTAGGAATGAGTGGAAGATGATGGGAAACATGACTTCACCAAGGAGCAATGCTGGGATTGCAGCTGTAGGGAACACCATTTATGCAGTGGGAGGATTTGATGGCAATGAGTTTCTGAATACCGTAGAAGTTTATAACCTTGAGTTAAATGAGTGGAGCCCCTATACAAAGATCTTCCAGTTTTAACAAATTTAAGATTTTTTTTCAAACTAACAGGCTTAGTGATGTAATTGTGTGTAGTAGAGGTACATTTGTGAATAAGGAGGGCGGGTGGGTGTAGAGGTTGCTGACAGCAACACAAAGCTTTGCATATTGCATACTATTAAACATGCTGTACATACTTCGTGTTATTAGGGAAGGAATGCAAAGATGAAGATCTGTTTTGTGTATTTTTAGGGCTACTTTAGTTATTTTACTTTTTGGGAGTTGATATTGTAAAAGAATAAACCGAGAATGGTTTGGGCATACCATTTCAAGAAGTCCCCTCTCCTCCACCTTTGTTTTGGCAATTTGCACATTAAATGGCTCTTTCCTCAAATGTGTATTAGGCGAGAGGGGAAGGGTATTGAGATACAGGTGGATGGGTTTTTTAAGAACCCTTTTTCAATAACTGGAAACCCTCTATAACAAAAAAGACTTATTTAACTAGATGGCAATGACTATTTTTGTTTTTATTAAAAGAAAGCTGACATGCCTGCCAAGATTTAATCTTTTATGATTGCCTTTTATAACTTTTTATATCCTTAGAGTGTGTTACCTGTTGAAGATGTGGTGGATTCATATTAGGGAAGCAGAGGGGTAGTCTTAACAGCTGCAGAGTGAAGTGTTTCTTTTACACACCTAGGATACAAATGTCTAAGCATTTGCCTCAGCTGCATTTTTTTCCCCAGAATGAAGTACCAATGTTTATTTGAATAGAACTGCTGAACAGTAACATAGCTTCGATTTTTATTTGAAACATCGATTTTAAGTGTGACTTTTTGAGGGTATGTTATATATGGAACATATTTAATATTCAACAGTAAAGAACAGTGAAGTATTTTCTCTTCCAAACAATTCCTGTTTTTAATCATTAGCAAAACAATCCCAAATGGCAGCCCTCGATTGCAAAGACAATTAAACTGTATTGAATTTGAGTGCAGCCATTACCAGACTATGTTTCTGTTTGGTGTTTCTATTCGTATGGATAAACATTGCTTGGGGTGACTTGGTATCAAACGTGTAGTACTACACAGAAAACTTTCGGGGCCAAAATTAGCACGTCCTAATGCCTGCTGCTGATGCAAACGTATTAAAGGTACTTTGCAGGAAATCCATGCACCATGGGATTAATATCCCTGTGTTTTTTGTGTGCCCATTCATTACTAAATGTTTTGGGGAAACGTTTTTTCCAGTAGCAATGAGTGGGAAAAAATACTCACCCAGCATCTTACATCTGAAAGACAGACTGATAGAAGGTTAACAGTTTCTTCCCTCAGAGAAGACAAAGCAGCACACAAGAATCTGTTGAACTAGCTGAGACAAGATGACTAGTCGGTGGCTAACTAACTTGGTTAAGAAGAAAATGAGGTACTTTTTCCAAATGTTTCACTGGTACTTTCAAACCTTATTTGTATCATCCTTCCACAAACACCATCAAGAAAGGGAAATCTGTTCACCTAGTTAGTGGCTAGTTCCTGACTATATCCATTGTGGTTGTTCTGGACTAAAAGTAGGTTGGCAAATTTGAGCCTAACATAATCACTTTTTTAAATGGCTCTGTTTATGTTCTATTTAGCACAGGAAATTAACTTTTAGTTGGGAATTCAGCAGTAAAACCCTTGAAAGTACTTCTCCGTTCCTAAGTAACATTTAAATGCAAATATGTAGATTACTTTGGCTCAGAGTTTTCCTGTATTACCATTGATGCCAAACAGGTATTTTGGTGGCTGAAACGTATTTTTAAAGTATGTTTTGACTATAAGAAGCTTCCATAAGGGGGGGGGGGGGACAGTCCTCAATGATGAATTGTTATTGTTTATCCACATATAAAAGGTACATTTTTTCTTGAGGTAAGGAGACAATGTGGCATAGCCCCAGCATAATTAATATTTTTTTTACCAGTATGGGTTTTGGAGTAATTTAGAAATAATATCAATAATAACCACACTTGAGGTTGGTTGTCATAATGCATAAAACATACTAGATCCCTAAAACAGTAGCAAAATTATAAAATACCTGGTAGAATTAACAAAATAATTGGTATACCTCAGGCCTGAAAATTTTTTAATTTTTATTTATTTTTTTACTTTCAAGACAGGACTTTGATCTTTGGCTTGTAGTCTGTCAGACATGCTTTACCATTACTCAGTGTGTTTTAGCATTTCTCATGTAATCACGTTTTGGCAGGAACCTCCTGGATTCAGGAATGTGATATCGTGCTAGCAACCTTGCTTGATACCTGTAATCTCTCTGGACCGCAGGATTCTTAATTTAAAAATGAAGTAGGAAAAGGAGAAAAAGTCGGATAACGGTATTTTTGCAACTCCAGAGTTGCCTTTAGAAAGGTCACAGAAAACTCAGTCTTATAGTATTAGGCATTTATTTGTATTCTACTTGGTTAAAAAAAAAAAAAAAAAAAAGGATTTGAAGAGTCTTTCACTGACTGAGACAATGTAAATTACCTGACTGTGACCAGATAAATTAACAGGGTATAAAAGAGAAAGAAAAGCAAGGAAATGTCAACATATGACTCTTAAATGGTAAAGCCAAACCACAAATTTTGTTCTATAAAATAAATCATCCATGAGGAAGGATAACCTTCCATTTGTTACAACACAGATAGACCTTGAGCACGCTGTTAAGCAAGATAAGTCAGAGAAAGACAAGCATTGTGTAATGATACTTACATGTGAAACCTAAAGTTAAACCTGTAAAAACAAGTAAAATGGTGGTAGTTAGGGGGTCGGGGAGGGGCTGGGTGAGAGTGGTGTGTAAGCATACAAACTGAGCAGCAAGCAGTAAATGAGCCATAAGGATCTAACACACAGTAAAATGAACACAGACAATATTGTATTATAATCGTGTAATATGGTAAACATCACCACACAGCAGTCATTACAACATATAAATGTATCAAAGTAACATGCTGTACCTTAAACTTATACAACGTTTCATGTCAAATTTACTGTTTTTAAAAATCAAGAAAAAAAGTTGAATCATCTGTAGGTTAAAAGATTACCATGAAGCACCAATTTCCTTCATAATTAAAACAAGTTTTTCAAGAGACTTAAAATGATACATTGAGCAACAAGTAGAATTTATAAAGAGGGGCATAACTCATGTGCATGCCATGGATTCTTCAAACTCCTAGCACAGTGGCCAGCAAAGTATCTAAGCTTCGCTATTAGCTTCATCACTCACTGGAGGTTGAGTAAGAGAAGCAACAGCTCAGTTACCACAGATACCTCATGGAAACAGAAGAAGCTAAAAAGAGCATATATTTGAATAGGTGGCCAAGGGAGCAATTACATTCACCTAGCAAAGGGAGTAACACAATTTTAGACCAGGAAAAAAGCACACAGCATACCAAACTTGAATGAGAGAATGAAACAGGAGAGGAAGTGAAACATGCAGCAATTTCAGAATAGTTGCATTAAAAACTGGAAGGCATCTACCAAACGGGACCAGCTGTCCACTAAGGCTACTTGCAAGTCATGGTAAGGCCAACCTTCTACATTAAACTTGCGTTATCTAAACCAGCACTGTTTGAAGGTACAGACTTGAAAGAAAATATCTCATAAAGGATTTGAATTCAAAACAATAAAATAATCAAGTTTTTAAATGGGCAAAAGATTTGAATTGACACTTCACCAAAGACAGTAAATGGGTTCTAAGACGGTCACTCATAATGTAAAAAGCAAAATGCCATACACACCTATTAAAACTGAAGAATATACTAAATTCTGGTAAGAATGCACAGTAACTGGAACTCTCAAATTGTAGGAAATTAGAAAACAGTAAGGTCACTTTGGAAAACAGTTTGACCGTTTCTTAGAAAAATACCCTATGACCCAATCCCATTCCTAGGTGTTTTATCAAAGTGCAGTAAAAACATGTTCATGCAGAAACCTGTATGTGAATGTATCAGCTTTATTCATAATTGCCAAAAGCAAATAGCCTTTCAACTAATGAATGAATAAATTCCATCCATATAATAGAATACTCAACAACAAAAAGAACTGAAGTACTGATAACATCATGGATGGATCTCAAAAGCATGGTAAATGAAAAGCCAGCCTCAAAAGGCTCCATTTGTATAGCGTTACAGAAAGTTAAGTTGGAAAAAGCTAGTGTAAAATGATGCCAGGAACTTCGATGGAATAATCCTCATGGATAAGGCAAAAGCAAGGACATCATGTAGACAGACAGCCCTTCCCCTGGTGTGACTCCCCATCAGTCCATTCTGGTGGTTCATGACGTGCTTATGATGGCTTCTATTCAAAATACAATAGCCATACATATTGAAGAATGGGGATTTTAAAATCTGAAGCTGCTCTTAAGGATCTGATAATTCTTGCATCAAATGTATGAAAGCAATGCAATACCTATCAAAATACCAGTGGCATTCTTATCAGTACTAGAACAAATAATCCTGAAATTTCTATGGACTCTCAAAAGACCACAAATAGCCACAACAATCTTGAGAAAGAACAAGGCTGGATATACCACACTCCCTGACTTCATGCTATATACTACAAAGCCACAGTCATTGAAGCAGCATGGTACTGGGACAAAAATAGACACATCAGTGGAACAGAATAGAGAGCCCAGAAACAAACCCTTGCTTATATGGCCAATCGATGACAAAGGAAGCAGGAATTTACAATGAGGAAATGACAGCCTCTTCAAAAAAGCATTGCTGGGGAAAACTGGACAGATCATGCAAAAAAAGAAAGAAATCGGACCGCTTTCTTGCACCATATACAAAAATGAACTAAACAAAGACAAGGTGAGACCTGAAACCATAAAGCTCCTAGAAGACAACACAGGTAGCAAACTGACATTAGCCTCAGTACTGTCATTATGGAGATGTTCCCTCAAGCAAGGGAAACAAAAGCAAAAGTAAGCAAATGGAATATTACTTGGAAATAAAAAAGAATGAAATCTTGTCATTTGCAACAACATGGATGGACCTAGAGGGTACCGCCAAGTAAGATAAGTAATAAATACTGGAATGTTTCACTTGTATGTGGAATTGAAAACAAAAACAAAAACAGACTCACAGGAACTGATGGTTGCTGGGGGGAAGGGTGGGGGGTGACTAAAAAAGGTGCAGGGGAATACAGTCAATATTATTGTCATAAGTGTGCATGGTGACAGATGATTACTAGACTTAGTGTAATAAAAAAGTTTAAGATTAGAAAAGGCAACAAGAAAGGGAGACAGAAAAATCAAAAAAGACTAAAGTTAGAAGAAAACACCTTCACATATCAAAATTTCAAAAATGTTGACATAATTGACTAATGCACAACATAAAACATACAAAATTAAAATTCACATAAATATGGGTGGAAATATAAAGCAGCAAGCAGCTAACAGGAGCGAAAAATGTTCTGAAATACATAACACGTATTAAAAAGATAGGAAAAGCAGAGCCAAAACCCAACAGTAATAACCAGAAGCAATTCGGGGATAAAGACCTGAGTAAAGTTCTTTAGGTTGGAAAGGGATGTTTGTTTTGGCTCCTCAGGAAAGAAACGGAAAGGCAGAGAGCAGAGAAGCCTCTCCTTCCCCCTGGTTCCAAGAACAGCACTGAGCCCCAGGTGGAGGCGTGGCTCCGTGCGCCCACAGCCCAGCGCGGCCTGCAGACTGCTCGTGAGCATCCTGAGTGGGTTCTGTTATTGGCGAGGCTCACTCTTACAATCATGCCTTGTACACAGCTCAGAAATACAGTTTGCAAGTAAAAGTAAAATCTTACTAAACATAATGTATTGCTTTTTTAAAAAATAAATTAACATTCATAATAGAACACCAAGTTAGATTTAGCCTAATGTATTAACAAAGCCATAATATACTCTATTAGACAAGGACTTCCAGCTTGCTCTATTCCTAAATAAGAAATAAGTCAATCAGACACTTGGTTTAGTTAGGAGAAAATCTTGGTCACTGCCACTTAACCCCATAAATCCTACTGTTTGATATGTAAGGGGAAACTTAGCATGGGGTTCCTCCCTGAGACAGGCACAGGAAAGTGCCAAGCTTAGGGAAGAAGAAAGACTTACTGCAAGTTGGAGCTGAAGTAAAAATTCTATTTCCAATACCTTGGGGAAGTGGAAGGGATGTGTACTATAATCACCAGGTCTACACGGATGACACTTGGATCATACGAGAGCCCAGGGTAAGACTGTGTGTGTGGGATGGTCATGTCCTAATTGTTTCTTGGAGTTTGGAAGTGCCACCGGTCTCACAGGCATATTCAGGGTTGAAAGAGATGCCGACGCGGTGCCTTCCTCAGATGCCACAGTGGCTAGTTAGTCCCCTGCCCCCAGAGGACTAACAAAGTGGCTCTCCTTTCCTTAAACACACTGGCTCAGTATCAGGAGTAGAGGTAGGGAGGTACTGTCAACTTCAGAAGAGCTGACTCCACAGTTTATCCCGCAGCGGATGCATTAGGCGTTTCAGAGAACCTCAATGAGACTGTCAGTAATGAGCAATCACCTTTTTATACAAATGAGACATTTCTTACAAGTCCCTTGGGTTTGGCTTGAAAGCTCCTCTGGCGTTCTAGAGGCAATCAGACTCCGGTCCCGTTGCTGAGCATGTCTTCACACCACCCCCTGTTTCTGGCCTCTGGGTACACAGAGGCGTGGCACTGCTGCATGGCGCGCTCCAGCTCCTCCAGCTGGCGGCAGCCGATGGTTAACCTTTCCCTAGGGAAGAAACGTCCGTCACTGCACCAGCCTGCCAGGTAAGTGAAAACATCTTAACACAACAGGATGGCACTGGGGTGTGAAACACATTCTTTGATATTTGAGAGAGAAAAATACCAAGAGTTACGGTTTCTTAGCACAGACAAAACACGGGAGGATAATAGGCACTTAGACTAGTTCTCAGTCAACACGAAGATCGTGATGCAGTTCCTTGAATTCAGGAGTATGGGTTCTCATGGCAAACCTGCTGCCAACAGGCAAAGCTGGAGGCTTAAACACAGTCCCCTGTGTGGCCTCTGAAGGACCTCCCCCAGGAGTTGGGCTGGTGTGACCACGTTTTGATCCGAGGGGTAAGCAAGGCCTGGGGAGCGGGTGTAGATCACATTTTTTGTCTTATTTAGCTTGGGAGTTAAAGAACAGGTAGGCTGGAGGATATAAGAGAATGCACCTCCTGCCGGCAGCACACTAGAGAGGGGATAGGACGTTGACAGAGCATCTCTAAGCGGAGGTGGAAGCAGAGAGTAATGACCAATGTATGCCATGCCTATGCATAATTTTACCTGAGCTGAAGCCTATGTGGGCTCTCAAGTGTCTACAGAGTCCAGATCCCATTGGAACCTATTTAAATGTACTAGGAAGTCACCTATATAAGTTCATGAAGAACACCCAGCATCTAGCACAGCGTCTGGCACATTAGGTATTCAAGAAATGACAGTTACTTTTATTACGTAAATGAGTTATTACTTCCTTGGCTTCTATGATCACTCCAAGCCATCTCCATGGTATTGGGGAAGATCACTAGCTACCTCTCCCTGCCCACCCCGGCCCCCACGGATGCCTCATGTGGGTTACAAAGGAAAACAAAGGCAATCAGTACTCAGGGAACGAACAGGCTGGGGAACAGTGGCGGCAGCAGAAGTAAATGCACCATATTCTGAGTGGCCTCGAGTCCTGAGGATGTATGGTGTGTGTGAAGCTGACTAAAACCTGACTTTCGGCTTTGTGTTACTGTAGTCCTGCTTTCTATACTTGGATTGCTTAAAATTTGGTGTTACGTTGCTGCCAATTCTTCACAACTGCTCATAAAATGATTTCCGGAGGACCCCCAGAGATCCAAAATGAAAGAGAAGTTTTCTTCAAATTTAAAAATGCAACGCGTCCCTATTGCTGTTCTTGATTATTCTACATATGAGAACTGCTCCATTGGTAACTAGACTTTAAGATTTGTGTCTTTTCTTCCTGCCTTCTCCTCTCACAGTTATAAGGTGAGTTCCTCTGCTCTTCTCATCCCTGTGGCATTTGGTCTCTTTATTTGTAAGTCACCTGCAGATTCTGTTTCCTGCAGCAAGCTGTCATTGCTGACTAGGGAAGTATCAGGTGTTTTTCATCTTGTATATTTGGTCTATCCTGGAGTACAATGACAGGAATTCTTGAGTTCCTTCTGCCCACGGCTTATATGTACAAAGACAGAATAGTAAGCGTGAGGTCACCTAAGCACCTTTGCCTGCCATTCTGCAATAAATCATCTCACCAGGCGTGGCTGTGAGAGGCAGTCCACTCACTACATGTTTTGATGTCTCTTAGTTGCTCAAAAGTCCCTCCTTTATGCTGGGCCTAAAAACCCCAGTGATCTGACCTGAATCTTAAAACAAAACAAACTCATTATCCCTTTGTCCTCCAACAGAACAAATATTTTGTCTCAGAGTGATCCTATTTCTTTTTTCCAAACCCTTTCTGGAGCAGAGATCAAGACTGGAGGTGGCTTCCAGTTCTGTGATTCTATGCCGCGTATTGAGAGCTCTGCCAACAGATCAAAATAAGTGGAAAAAAAGTTTAAATCAATGAAAAAAAAACCCAACCCCAAAACGCCATCATTTGATTAATTTCCATGACTAATTTTGTCCAAATGGAATGGTAGTGGTGAATTCAAGTGACCTAATTCCAATTTCTGATACAATTTTTCCAAAATTCTTTGTAGGTACAATGAGGAAAGTCTAAAATGGGTATTTGTTTTACAACTCTCTGCACTTTGGCATACATTTGAAATGTATGCCGGACAAGGATGCCCACATCCTTTCTGCTCAACATAGTATTGGAAGTTCTACACGGAATAACCCTCCCCCCATACAAAATAGGCATATGGATTGTAAATAAAGAAGTAAAATTGTAGATCCTATAGAACCCACAAAATAACTGTTAGAGCTAATAAACCGTTTCTGCAACACTGCAAAAAGCTCAACACAAAAAATCAGTTGCATTTCTATACACTAGTAATTCACGATTTGAAAAGGAAGTAACAATGGCAGGAAACATTCCATTTATAATAACATGAAAAAGATCAAACTACTGAGGAATAAACTTAAGCAAAGAGGCACAGACCTGTACACGAAAAACTTTAGTACATTGCCAAAAGAAATAAAAAACCTAAATTAATGGCGTCCCATGTTCCTAGACTGAAAAACTTAATGCGCTGGTAACAGACCCCGGGACAATCAACATACTTAATGCAATGCCTGTCAAAATCCCAAGTCTTTTTTGCAGGAATGGAAAGGCTGATACTAAAATTTACATGGAATTTAAAAGACCCCCCCAAAAGCCAAATCTTGAAAAAGAAAAATAATGTTAGAGGACTCACACTTCCCAATTTTGAAAACTTACCCTAAATAACTTCAACCAAAACAGTGGTACTGGCACAAAGACAGACCCACAGACCAGTGGAACTGAACTGAAATACCAGACATAAAGTTGCCTCACACACAGTCAACTGACTTTCGACAAGGGTGTCAAGACCGTGCAACGTGGAAAGAGTAGCTTCAACAAATGGTGCTGGGACAACTCAACGTCCACAAGCAAATGAATGAAGTTCAACCCACACCTCACACCATACACAAAAATTAACTCAAAACAAATCAATGAGATTCGTTAGAGTTAAAACTATAAACTTCTTAGAAAAACTTTGGGGTAAATATCCATGACCTCGGCTTCAGCAATGGATTCTTAGATATGACACCAAAAGCCCAAGCAACAGAAGAAAAAACTGCACAAATTGGATGTTACCAAAATTGCAAACTTTTCAACTGTAACTAAAAAATAAAAAATTTTAAGTAAAAATAAAAACGCAAGAACCTATGTAATTTACTCAGCAAAAAATTCTGTTTTGTCCCTTTGGGACAGTATAAACAATTCATGTTTTAAAGCAAATACGCAAATAATCCAGCAGCACTTCTGATACAACTCAGTCCCGGTGCGGTGACTGTAGTGTGCTTCCCCTCTGCCTCCCGGGTGCTCGCCCCAAGCACCTGCTCAGTGTGACACTGAATAGCTTTGCAGCGTTTAGTTCCAAGATTCTTCTGCTCTTTGTGTCTTTGATATTTTGTCTGGTTTCTTATCTGGCAATGTTATTTTGCGGCAAAGCATACATAAAATATGATTAAACAAATCTCTTTCTCAAAAAATCATTAAAAACTTTGTACATCAAAGGATACTATCAAGAAAGGGAAAAGACAACTTACAGAATGAGAGGGGGGAGAAAAACACTTCAGGCTAGGCCTCCAGAAAGAGATCTCTGCACAAGTGCTTCAGGCAAAGCCTCCAAAGGAGGCCTCCCAAGGAAGCTGCCTGCATTTGGCATGCAGGTACAGGGGTGGGCATGGCTGCCCAGGGACTAGGGTCCGAGCACAGCCCACACCCCAACCCTAACCCGGCCAAGGCTGCAGCCCAGTGGCTGCGCTCCGAATCTGGGGTGGGGAAGGCAGCGCTCCCCGACGGACGCTGCCAGGTAAAGCCACGTAACTGCAGCCCAGGATGCCTATGAATGCGGCCCAACACAGAATTGTAAATTATGCAGGGACCTTTTTCTTTGCTCATCAGTTTTCATTAGTGTTTGTGCATTTAATGTGTGGCCCAAGACAACTCTTCTTCCAGTGTGGCCCAGAGACGCCTAAAGGTTGGACACCTGCACAGCACAGTGAATGCTCCCGATGCCACTGAACTGTACAGTTTAAAGTTGTTAATTTTGTTACAGAAATTTTACCTCAATTAAGAAAAGTACATACTTTTATTTTACATTATCTTCTATCACAAATAATGAAGTCAAATTTACTGCAAAGTATTACTGCACCTAGAGACATAAATAATGTAATTCTCTTCTACTTAAAGCAGAAACATCAAAGGTCTTAAATCTGAGTTCTAGATTCTTCTTCTCTAAGGCTTTTTTTCAGTCGAGGCTTCTTGGACACAGGGGTTCTCAAACTTCGGCGTGGCCTGGAGGGACTGGAAAATAGATTGCTGGGCTCTACCCCCAGACTTGATGATTCAGGAGGTCTAGGGCAGAGCCCTAAGGTCTGCATTTCTTCCAAGTCCCCAGGTGACTGACGTTGACCCTGGGGTCCAGGAACCACAGCTCAAAGACAACCTCAAAGCCGTTACTGGGGAGCTGGTTCTGGGGGTTAGGAAGCACTCACTCCTGAAAGCACTTGCCACAGGGAAGGAAAGCTTCTGGTACACGTACCTTCTTAGGCAGCATATTAGCTGGATATGCCAGGTACTTTACAAGGCTGCTGTTACAACTAGTTTGCATTTTGTGTAGAAGAAATGACCTTAGGGACTCGCTGCGCAAACATGCCAGAACACTCTCTCAAAGAACTTACAGGGCAAAGTGAATTAAACACTTCTAGCTTATTTCTCATACACATAAAAGATATCACACAAGATATATGTGTCTGGTATCTGTCTGACAATCTCATTAATTTACCATCTGCGTTCTCTGAGGCAACCCCTCCTCTGCTCAGGGTGTACAGTAAGACCAAACGCCACGTCAGAGAGTCTACAAACTATGGAAGGCAGGACACTAACCAGTTCATAGTGTGAAGACCAAGGTTCCCCAGTGCCATGGAATTCAACTCTTGATCAAAGCCACTTTCAATGTAAAACCTTAATTTCCTGCTTTATCAGACCTATAAAGAAGTTGTATGTTCTTCAGCTATTTAATTACATCCCTACTGCAATAAATATGGTGTCGGGCACATGAACTATGTCCTTCCTCACAACTAACACTGTGTAACAAAAACCAAGGAACAGGAAATTCAGACACTTTAAGTAATTGCTTTTCTTAACATTGCCAAATGCGGCCAGCTATGTGAAAGTTCAACCACTCCTCTGCACCTCCGGACCACAGGAAAACGCTAACACCCTCTACGTACTGCGTTTAACCCTGCGTCTGACATGAACCACTGACACCAAAAGAAGGTCTCTCTTGGCAGCTTGTCTGGAAACCGTGAGCTGGGCACGATACGGGAGGCCAACACAGGAGACACCGTTCACTGTGAACGGGGCAAACAGTTCCAAAACGAACAGCAGGTTAACAAATCTAAAAGCTATGAATCAAAAGCCTGCTGAACAGCAATTGCCATTTTTCAACTCATTCAAGATATTATATATTTGGTTTCAAAATCACCTTTCTGGGTATAAGAGTGGGCTTGTTAATACCATAGTTCAAACCCCTGGGATTGTAGGTGGAAAGAAAACAAAGGAGACAAAAACAGGTACAACTGCTTTAACTCTGAAAATTCAACTTTGACCCCTACCCCCTCTCCACCTCCCACCCCCCCTCCAAAAACCCCTCCCCAATTATTCCAACAGTAGGTTGAACTTGAAATAATTTAGACATGTGAGCCATCCTGCAAGGGACTCAGCCCTCCAGGTTATCTAGAGTGGGCTTTCCACGCTTCTGAACGCATGGCTGAGGCTGAGACACTATTTTTTACACAGATCTCATGTACACGACCTTCAAGTATAAGCTGTCTATAAAGATCTATAAATAAGAGTACAACTGATTAATTGATAGTCTGCAGATGACAGTAAAAAATCATTCTTGCCACCAGGAACAACATCATGCAGGCCCACTGGCTTCAGGTTTTCTTGGAAAACTTCTTCGATTCTAATGAGCGCACTTTCACAGCTGTACTGCTTAGTAACATTTGTGTATGATTATCAATCCTAGTGTCTTGATCATCAAATAAATTCATCAATTGAGAGTTTTAACAGAAGCGCTTTGATTGTCAACCCTGTCCCTGAACCTGTACACAGAATTCCGTTGCAACACAGGTGTATTTGCACAGTACCAACAGCAAATAAACAGTGACTGAGTGACTGTGTTCCAGTGACTGGGCATATTACCCAGCAGTGGAAAAACAGACAGTTCTGCTACAGTGCCTGTTCCACACACACAGATTTGTTCCAACTACACTGATATATTCAAGAACAATTTGAGCACATAACACAAGTTTCACATTTTTTCACATGTAATTTCAGCAGTGAGAGATGCTAGGTGAGCAGAGAAAACTGCACCCAGCTGAGCCAAGCTGCTTAGGGACATACAACACACACTCATGCACACACCTCAGAAATGCACCGGCTCCCTGAGCTTCCTGTGGCTGTAGGCCACATCCACTCACACCTGGTGCTGCAGCCTCACATCCAATTTCAGATGTCCCTCCCCCAGCACATCACATGAACCGACCAGCTGCAGCTCTTCCAACGACCACTTCCACGAGCAATCCCAGCTCTTTTTCAAGGTCAAGTGTCCATTTTATTATAGCATTTATGTACTTCCTAACTATTGAACATGTGTAAATCTGTGATATCATTTTGATTTTTTAATGCACTCCTGATTAGGTTTTTGAGTGACACGCCCCAACCCATTTGTTCTCACGAGCCCCGTGATCTTCGCTGCGTGATTCTGCACAGCGCAGGGGTGACGACAGGAACACACACGTCACGTGATGACGGGACTGTAAACCACCCCCAGCTCCACGTCCCCACAAGGCGAATCTCACTGCTGACTTACAAGACAGCGTGGGGTGGAGGGGCAGGGGGTGTGAGACTGGAGGGCAACACTGAATGGGTTGAGTAAATGGACTTTTTGCTCCTCAGGGTTCGTCTGGGCCCAGCGTTAGGCCTATACCCTCTCTCTGCATACAAAAATCAGATATAGACTCCTTTTTTATTACATATGAATGCTATGAACCAAATTATTTGTTTAAAGAATATATACAGAGTGATTCCACTAAGTTAAAAAACAGGTGCAATTTAATTCACATATTTTTAAGTAATAATATGCAGCAAAACCATAAAGATCAGGTTGAGAATGATAAACACAAAATCACTCGAGAGGATGGAAGAGAGAACACAAATAGAAATGGGTGCAGGTCTCTTCTGTCAGCGGAAAGGGAGGCATGTGTGTTCTGTACACCAGCTGTTCTTCAAAACATGGTCCGAGGATGGTCGGCCTCTTTCAAAGGGTCTGTGAGGTCAAAGAGGTCAAAGCTATTTTCTTACTAAGACTGAGACATGGTCCGCCTTTTGCAACGATACACTCACTCTTGCAATGGCGCACAGCAGTTTTCCAGGGACATGTGGTACAATTATGGAAACAGAGTAAATGCAGCAGCTATGAGAACCCAGCTTGCTCCTACTAAACCAGACACTGAGAGAACTGCAAACACACACAATGCTACTCTTGTCAGTAATATTTTTTGTTTGGAAAAAATTCTCTTCATAATTCCATGTTATTTGACATGTACTTAATTGGCTACTGTTATTTTCAAACAAATAAATATTTTAAATTTATCCATTTTTATTTCTAAAACAGTAAATATTGATAAATATGACCCACATAAACAAAAGCTCTTTTGGAGTCTTCAATAACTTTTTAAAATAAAGAGTCTTGACGCCAAAAATTTTGAGAACCACTTTAAACCTCATACCTGCTATACAAACATACACACACAGCCCTTTTGTATGTAGGAAACATATTTCCTACTAATAAAGGTAAAAAATCACAGTGTAGTGAAGACATAAAAAAACCCTTCATCACCAGCAGAAGCTTAGTCAATGGCTTATCTGTACACAGATAAGACTTACCGATACTCAGTCTGTGAAACACAATCATAAAGCTCCTGGGCAGTAAATCTGACACTTTCATTTACCTGAAAAGAACCAAGATACAGCATTAAAAATATATATTAAATCACATGAGTAGTAAGAGTACAATTAGAGTGGTCCATGTTCTGAGGGAGCAGAAAGTCCAGTTTCTAGTTTTGCATAAAAGGGACAGAACAGTAAGCATCAGAAGCTCAGTGACCATAATGCTAACACTGAACGACGTGTGAAAATATTGCACCTATTGTTCAAGCCCGATCTGTTCACAGCACCAGAAGTGAGAGGGGCCTGGGGTCAGCGAAAGTCTCAACAAAGCAGATGATCGCTCTGTACATCAAATGGACAAAAAAACAAACAAAAAAACAAACAAAAAACAAACACATACCCCACGCAACTGATTCATGCTTCAGCTATCCTAGCCTCTTAAAATATTTCCAATTTTAAATATTTATCTTCTAGACAAAGTAAATGAAATGTAAAAAAGTAAAATTTAAAATAAATAAAAACTTAAAGGGCTGGAGTGCACTTGGGGACACGTGGGTGGGCCACTGCAAGCAGAAGCAGCCACATCTTGCTACATCCAGAACAGAAAAAATTCAAGCTGAAGGAAAAAGTCAAGACTTCAACTCTAACAGCACTTGAGTACTATGGCTGACCGTTCCGAAGTTGTTACTGAGTAAACCTTCACTTCCATTTAAATACAAAGGTTGTAAACTATGTGGAAACATCTACCTGTTTAAGAAAAAAAGTCTGATTTGTAGACATTTTCTAAAGAAATGTATTTTTCAGACTGCTGAGGTCTAATTCTTTAAACTAACATGTTTACATCCATGAATGTGTAATGAACTTAGACAATACGAACAGTCCTTCATCACACACCGACTAGGCGTGGTGCACAAGCAGGGGACGCGGTGCAGGGATTCCCTGTCTCTTGAGGCTTGCTGGTGATTTGGCTTACAGCTTACTTCTGTGTAGGGAAGACTCTAGAACTGTAGAGGGAAATTCTTTTTATCAGACAACTCAACAAAGAGCATAGTGCCTAAAGACTCAGAAATTCTGAATTAGTAAAAGGGAGATGAAATGAGACCATCCTCTATTTGACTTATCTAAAGTATTGTTAGTTGGTATGCACTTTTTTGTGGGGAAAAAAATGCCTCCATCCTGATTTAATTACTACTACTTTAAAGATTCATATCATGAAAGTCTTCTATAGAGTTAAAGGTATTATTTGCAAAAATTCCATGAGCTTCTTCAGTAGTTTCATAAGAAAGTCACCATATTTGTGTAGAAAATGTTTCATTCACTGAAAGTTAAAACTATATAGTTTTTAAATATAACATTTGAAATGCACATAATCCTAAATTTTTGCTTAATATTTGTTAATTATATATAATAATACATTTAGTGAATGTATTAAGTTGGTATATAATTTATCACAGTTAACTTTTTAGGTACTTTATAATTTTTACTAAAAGTGTCTTCTAAAAACATCCTAAAATATGCATTTAAACTATCAACCAGTCCAATTTCTACTTCTTCTTTTTTTAAGATTTATTTATTTATTTATTTATTTTTAGAGAGAGGGGAAGGAAGGGAGAAAGAGAAGGAGAGAAACATCAAGGTGTGGTTGCCTCTCTCATGTGCCCCCTACTGGGGACCTGGCCCGCAACCCAGGCATGTGCCCTGACTGGGAATCAAACCGGTGACTCTTTGGTTCATAGGCTGGCATTCAATCCACTGAGCCACACCAGCCAGGGCCAATTCCTACTTCTTCACATGTTCTGCTCTGGTCTCGGGGCCTTTGACATTTTCACGATTGCCCCAGCATACCAGAACCTGTAACATGTCAAACTTGGGCAAGCGAATGCTAACTACACTGCAGATGCCTGATCAGAGGATGAAGGGAATCGCCTGTTCTCCATCAACTGTTGAGAACAGTCACCTGAAGGCTGGTTTTGAACGTGATACAATATGAACCTGAAGTCGTTCCTTAGGCCTTTAGTAGATTTTTGGAAAAATGAGTACTAGATGGCTCTTTAGTTTTAAAAGTGACCATCCAGATCCAGTGGACACTTATCCCAGAATACAGCTGGAGCACAAGGGTGCTATGGGTCCAAGTCATAGGTGACTTACCAAAAAGGCAGTTAATTTGCTACTAACAGGGAAAACTAAAACCAAATTAATGACCTATATGGAAGATTCTAGCCTGCAATATCTTGTTTCATCATATTCATTAATTCTGACTCAAACCATTTTCAACCGCATTAGGACATTTTAAATTATACTGTTAAATATCATTCTGTGCTTGCTGTACAATTTTAATTCCCAGGGAGTAAACAGTTAAAAGATGCCTTTGTCAGTAAACATTATTAATGTGGATTATGGAATTGGAGTCATTAATTTATTTACTATTACAAAGAATGCCGAATAGTACAAAGTGGCTATATTATTTTTAATTCTTAAAACTTCAAGAACAAAAGGTAAAGATTAATATTAAAACAGCCAAACATCTTAAAAACTTCAGATGGCCCTATCACTGTTTATGATAAAATGAGATAAATATCTCCAATGTAGTAATTGGTATAGAAAAGAAAGTTTTGCTAAGAGAAATGACTTAAAAAATCTGGAAATCAATTCCACATATTCTTACAGATATGTTAGCTATTTTCTCCCAACACTTTAAGCAACAGGAAGCCCTAAAAAGACCTATGTCCCAGATTTTTCCAGGGTAAGTGATTTTAAAATTATGTTATTTCCACAAATATATTTTTGTTAGAATTAATAACTAAATTTGAAATTCAGAAAGAATGGTGAAATAATTAAATATATGTGAATCATGTCAAATGAGGAAATCCTGATCACATAATGTGGTTAAGGCTGATTTTTTAAAAAGCACACGTAAACACTGTTAACGCCGAACACTTCCTCTGTGCCTGGTACTGTAAAGAGCACTGTCCATAGGGATATTAAGTTACTTAGGTTTAAAGAATACTGTAACTTTTATATACTGGTATTATGCTCACTTTACAAGTGAAGAAACTGGGACAAAGAGAATTAAACAGGTGGCAGAACCACACTGCACACTCAGTCATGGTTTCTTACTGTCAGGTGTTGCATACAAACAGCTAAATGAGAAACTAAGCAGGAATGAGTGAAGAAACACATTTAAAGGAGTTTGACTCCATAAGAAATGTGAGATGTGGATATACATCATATTCCTTTAAGCAGAGCATTTTAAAAATCACACAGACACTTGAATAGAAAGAATATACGGGAGCACAGGCAAAGAGCTCTAGGCAAATGGGAACCAAAGATCAGCAGGACACTTTCCTGGGACCCGCAAGCAGGAGGAAAGCGCACAGGCTCATTTACCAAACACCCTGGGGCCCCACCACAGCCGCCTCCAGGGTCTATGCTGTGGAGGAAGAGGTGGAGGAGGAAGAGGAAACTAAATCACAGCCTTCCTTCTCAGTGACCTGTGCTTCCGGACCAGAGGTGGGTTCTCACCCCCCAGGGGCCAGCTGGGGCGCTGAGCAGGGCGGGATGTCTCTGGCTGTCACGTGACCAGGGAAGCTACTGACAGGCAGCATCTGAGGAGCAGGAACGTTAAACGATAAGCCGTGTCCACACAAGAAGTAATGTAACCTGTCCAAAAGGCCAACAGCTCCTGATGACAAGCAATTCTGTGTTGTCAGAAGTGTATTATTATAGGATTCTAGTCTGTGTTTTTACTTAGAGAACCAAAAACAAACACATCATGTACTGGGAAACTTCTGTGGCACCCAAGAATTCCCAGCAAGTATCAATGAAATAACATTCCATTACGTTCTAGAACTCTACCATGTGAATTTATATTAAAATTTCTGTATGGTGGGAATATGTTAAACATTTTAAAATATTTCTCATACCTCATACTTGATTAAGACGTTATAGAGAGTCTCAACATCTTGATAACTACTGTTGGGGACCAAAATCCTAGAAAATAAAATATAATAAAAGAATGAATGGTTAAAAAAATAGCTGAACTTTTTTTCAAAAAACGTATTCATATTGTGAGAGATAACTTGTATAACCATCTTAGAATGTTTACAAACTTTTTTGGTTGTAATCAATAAAAAATTATAAAATCATGAGCTTAATGAAACAGAGCAATTCACTAAAGTATTTTTGCTTATTTACACTGATACTTACATCATCAATTAATCAAGAACCATAATCATTCTGTGAAATTATAGTTCACATTTTGGGTTATGATATTGATTTCTCAAAAGGTACACAGAAATATTAAGTGCGTTTACACTCCATATCTTTTAAGCTGCAGATAAAGCTGCAAGATCTCCCCTGGAAGTGTCCAACCAATCCAGACAACTGATTAAACTATGAGACACACATTCTAATAAAAGCTTTTGTGACTAAATTCAAATAATATTGTCTGAACTATCAGCCTAGCATTATATGAAAAAGCATTAGCAATCAGACTGTTACTAACAGTGACTCATAAAAATAACATAAAATGTAAACATATAAATAACAAAAACACCAAAAAATGGAAACAAGGAAAAAATAAAAATAGTAAAGATGATGGCAAAACATCTCCTTCTAGCAGGAATGGAATAATTCTCATTTTCCTATACAAGTATTTTTTAATTCTTTCAAGATGAAGATTTTTTTTTATTTTGAAAAAAGAAAAGGAAACATTCCTTTCAATATGGTTATCAGCAATGTCTGCTTAGGTTTGTTGAACTATGTGACCTTGTTCTGTGTGACTTATTTTCGTTATCTGTTAAATGAGGATGGTAACAGTCCATACTTCACAAGGTTATTGTGAGAATTAAATAAGCTACTATATGAAAAGTCTTTATAACAGTGCCCGATATTCAGCAAGCACCATGTATCAATTATAACAGTAGCAACTATTAGCATCATCTAATAGTTTCAAGCCACAGAGTAAGTGCATAAAGATCTAACGAAAGAGAAACCAAACTACCCCCAATTAATTCTTAAATTCCAAGAACCTTTTTAATTATAACAATGTCTCTAGGAGCATTTGAGATCTGGCTCCCAGCATATGTGGTCAGTTTGGCTTAAATAAACTCTTATAAAAATTAAAAAAAAAAAACAAAACAAAAACAAAAAACAAACAAACGAAGTCTCTAGGTCCTCTCATCCTCCTCAATGCTTGATATCGTCAGGGTTGTTGTCATTGTTAGAGTTATATGACCTCAAAATAATCTTATTAGATCTTTAATCTATTTGGCTTTTATTTGACTGCAGGAGACCTTTTATAAATAATTTCTCAGGATATAGTCACAGTTTCAAAGGGGCTATACTCCCTTGGAGGAGACATACACAAAATATCTTTAAGAATATACAGAAATCTAAGTAAT
Source organism: Phyllostomus hastatus (assembly GCF_019186645.2). Lineage (NCBI taxonomy): Eukaryota > Metazoa > Chordata > Mammalia > Chiroptera > Phyllostomidae > Phyllostomus > Phyllostomus hastatus. Next base: position 12,748,972 of record NW_025333833.1, on the reverse strand, counting down.
AATACCATTTCATGGAAAAAGATTTTCTCCCAACAATCTTAAAATACGTCTCCTAATCCTCCCCCCTCCAAAAATAAAAATAAAAAAGACAGAGGATAGTATGATATATAGGGAGGAAGGGTCCATAAATAATTTGCTTAAAATGGTGAGAACAGAGCTATCTATAAGTTAAACCAATCTTTCGGTAAGATGAAGGAAAAAACAGGGTTTTCTAACTCTGTTGTAAGTTAGTCTGTAAACACACTATCAGCAAAGCAGACTGACTGACACCTATACATTTTTAGTACAGCTTTGGAAATACTCAAAAAGAGGGTTAGAAAACTAGATCAAACGAGATGTTTTATATTAAGAGCCTTATAAATTCCGAGCTGATTAGTGCAAAAGAAAGTACTTTACTAGACAATAAAATTAACATTTCTTTATCCTGAAATGCTTTACAGAAAAACTAGTTTTTAGAAAAGTCAGTCATTTATCTATAGCGACAAGTCATAAACAAAGAAAGAAACAAAAGAATTACATTACCCTAAAATGTTAAACCCCCAGCCTGACTTTATTTTTCAGTTTTACTGAGGTGCAGCTTACATACCACAACACCCACTCATTTTAATAAATGTACTGAGCTGCACAAAAATCGCCACGATCCAATTTTAGACCATTTCCTTCACCCAAAGAAAGGTCCCTCCGGCTCATTCGAAGTCATTCTCTGTTCTCACCTCCAACCCCAGTCCCAGGCATCCACTACTCTACGTCCTGTTTTCCCAGTCTTTAAGATCTTCCCTTCTCACTCTTGCCAAAGCATAGTTGTGACTATAAAGAAGAGAGCACACTAAATACAGAGTCTATAAGAAGAGCATACTAACTACAGAGTCTGCTAGATGAGGCAAACTCTACTGGGTAGCGGCTAACTCTCACAGCATCTGCTGTAAGTAAAAATGCAAGATACACACTGAAAATGCCCAGATCAGAGTAAGACCCCCCCACATTCTCTCACTCAACAAATATCTGAGGCCTACTGTGAGCCACGCACTGTTCCAGGCCCTTGGAAACAACAGTGAACAGAAAGGCAAAGATTCGGAATAGACCAAAGCATCACAGTTCTAAAAAGCCTAGAAAGAAAAAAAATCCTGACCCACCACAGGAAGACAGTGAAGAAAATTATCTCGTTTTCATCCATTTAACTTTCTTCTTTGCACTTTTTAATTGCTACTTTGAAACAAACTAGTTTGCAAATTATTTCTCCAAATGTAAACACTTGAGTAGTTGATAAAATAGCACAGAATTATCTTCTAATGAAGAAAGGTCTATTGGTATGTCAGCTATATTACTGTTATAATCTGAATAAAACTAGACATGTTACTTCTTAGAACTAGAATATACATCATAAATTTGGTTATAAAATGTTTTATCCTTAAAGAATGTTTTCCGGTAAACTGAGCCACAAATAGACTAGACAACCTTTATTAAAATACATTCAATTTAAGGTTAAATTTAGACTTCATTACATCCTATGAATGCTGAGTTTATGAGAATGGAATTCTGCCTGTATAAAAAAAAGTTGCCAACTTTTACTAACTAAAAGTACAGCTTGTTGAACATACACAGAAAATAAAATGGAGAGACACGATTTATGAACTTTCATGCCTCAGTAATTCCCCACACAAAAATTCTTGAGAGGTCAGCCTTCTCTATAGCTTTCTCATGGATTTTTTTTACAGCAGTATGAAAACAAAAGACCCTTTGAATGAAAGTCCTAAAATTACCCTTTGATGGCAATTTTTAAAAAGAGTAACAATGAAAGAATCAGCCTTTTAGAGGAAATGAAATACTTTTCAGTAAATGGTATTTTTTATTTACAAATATATCCACATTTGTTCTTTCAAGAAAATTCCTAATAATAAATATTTACCAAATGCATACTATTGTTTCAAATGTACATTATTCTAAGAGCTACAGAATATAAAAGAAAATTATAACACATTGTTGCCTATCTTTAAGTTGATTATCTTTAAAAATTTTTTATTTTTTTTAAAGATTTTATTTATTTATTTGTAGAGAGAGGGGCAAGGAGGGAGAAAGAGAGGGAGAGAAACATCAGTGTGTGGTTGCCTCTCATGCACCCCCTACTGGGGACCTGGCCTGCAACCCAGGCATGTGCCCTGACTGGGAATCAAACCAGTGACACTTTGGTTCTCATGCCAGCACTCAATCCACTGAGCCACACCAGCCAGGCCTATTATCTTTGAAATTTCACTTTAGAATTTTGGAATCAGAATTGGGGAATAGCTATCTGAAGCAGCATTTAATGTGACACTCGCAGACGATTTAGAAACCAAGTCTGATCTGAATGTACTCTGGTTTGTCTTACAACAGCATCAACAATAAAACATAGTGTCTTACTGAACACTTACTAAAGTCTGACACTCCTTTGAACACCCTGATTTTAGTTATGCAAACTGGATGACGTTACCTACTTTCCTGCACCGCAGCTCACCTGTGGAGTGAGAAAGTAATACTTCGTATGTTAAGTTTTATATATGAACTAAACGAAATAACACATCTAAAGTGTTTAGCACAATGCCTGGCACATGTCAATAAATACTGGCTGCTACGAAAAGCAGTTTTCAGATGTAGAAACCAAAGGTTAGAGCTGCTAAAACCTTTCCCAAGATTACCACTGCCATCTTCTTGCTTCTAAACGATTTCATGAAATCAAATAAAGTCCTTTTAAAATAAAAAGAATTCTACATGTAAGCAAAGTCTGGCGAACTACTCTGTGCATGTTTGAACATGAAATCTCTGTTGTTTCATGTTTCTCAAGGCACAAAGGAAGGTGGCAGAACCAACTCTCAACTACAAATCCTGATTCTTCACCACAAAGCACTTTGAGTTTTCTATTTGCATGTGAGCAATTAGCATTAAGTAAGCAACATGTTAAACGGAATTAAGTAAGTTTCATTCCCATCTCATCTAATACTAGGTAAATATCAGTGTATCTCTTTAAGAAAAAAGTTATGCTATTCCAACTTTAACAAAGAGACAAATAGGCACTTCAGCCAAGATGGAGGCAGACACACTGTACCTCCTCGCACAAACAAAACAAGGACGACAATTTGGAAACAAAAAACAACCAGTACTGACAGAAAATCAAACTGTATGGAAGTCCAACAACCAAGGAGTTAAAGTAGACACATTCTCCAGACTGGTAGGAGGGGCAGGGGCAGGGGACCAGGCAGAGAGGGGTCTTGGCAAAGCAGTGGCTGGTGGACTCCAGGCTCACAAGGCGGCAGCGGGCGGACCCAGTGAGGCAGTAGATTGTGGAGGGGCACAGTGCACAGGCGGCTGGCAGACCAGGCGGTCCCACATTCACACACAGATAAACCAGGCAAAACTGGGGAGCGAGACAGACCGCACAACCCAGGGTCCCAGCATGGGGAAATAAACCTTCAAAACACTGACTGAAAACACCTGTGGGGGTTGAGGTGCCAGGAGAGACTCCCAGCCTCACAGGAGAGTTCGCTGGAGAGACCCACAGGGTCCTAGGATGTGCACAAGCCCACCTACCCAGGAATCAGCACCAGAAGGGCCTAGTTAGCTTGGGGGAAGTGAATGAAATCTGGCAGAGGGTGGAGCAAGCACCACTGTTCCCTCTCGGACCCTCCCTCACATATGGTGTCACAAACCAGTGACGCAGGTTGCCCCGCCCAGGTGAACACCTACGGCTCCGCCCCTCATATGTGAACAGGTGCGTCAAGACAAAAAAAAAATGGCCCAAAGGAAAGAACAGATCAAAGATCAGGAGAAATACAACTAAGCAACAAAGAGATAGCCAACTTATCAAGCGCACAGTTCAAAGCACTGGTAATCAGGATGCTCACAGAATTGGTTGAATTTGGTCACAAATTAGATGAAAAAAATGAAGGATACACTAAGTGAAATAAAGGAAAATGTACAGGGAACCAACAGTGATGGGAAGGAAACTGGGACTCAAATCAATGGAGTGGACCAGAAGGAAGAAAAAAACATCCAATCAGAAAAGAATGAAGAAACAAGAATTCAAAAAAAATGAGGAGAGGCTTAGGAACCTCCAGGACATCTTTAAACGTTACAATGTCTGAATTATATGGGTACCAGAAGGAGAAGAGGAAGAGCAACAAGTGGAAAAGTTATTTAAACAAATAGTAAAGGAGTACTTCCTGATTCTGGCAAAGGAAATAGACTTCCAGGAAGTCCAGGAAGCTCAAGAGAGTCCCAAAGAAGTTGGACCCAAGGAGAAACTCACCAAGGCACATCATAATTACATTACCCAAGGTTAAAATGAAGGAGAGAATCTTAGCAGCAAGACAAAAAGAGAAAGTTACCACAAAAGAGTGCCCATCAGACTGTCAGCTGATTTCTCAAAAGAGACCTTACAGGCAAGAAGGGGCTGGAAAGAAGTATTCCAAGTCATGAAAGGCAAGGACCTACATCCCAGATTGCTCTATCCAGCAAAGCTTTCATTTAGAATGGAAGGGCAGATAAAGTACTTTCCAGATAAGGTCAAGTTAAAGGAGTTCATCATCACCAAGCCCCTATTATATGAAATGTTAAAGGGACTTATCTAAGAAAAAGATGATGAAAGACATGTATAGCAAAATGATAGCAAGCTCACACTTATTAAAACCACACCTAAAACAAAAACAAGAGCAAACTAAGCAAACAACTAGAACAGGAAGAGAATCACAGAATGGAGATCACATGGAAGGTTATGAGCAGGGGAATGGGAGGGGGAGAGAGGGAGTAAAGGTACAGAAAATAAGTAGCATAGATGGCAGAAAGAAAATAGGGGGAGGGTAAGAATAGTATGGAAAATGTAGAAGCTAAAGAACTTATAAGTATGACACATGGACATGAACTAAAGGGGGGTAATGTGGGTGGGAGGGGGTATGTAGGGTGGAGGGGAGTGAAGGGGGAAAATGGGACAACTGTAATAGCATAATCAATAAAATATATTTTTAAAAAGAGACAAATAGAATAATCCCACTAAAATTAAAAAGCAAATAATATGTTAAAATGATTTAACTTCTGAAGTAGGATTTTAAAAAATTTAAGTAAAACTATTTTCCTGCTAAGGAAAACTAAAGCCACAGACTCGGGAGTAGGGAAAATCCAGAATATTTCAGTTTAATATCTAATTCTAGAAATTCAAAGGAGAGAAAGTATGTTCTTAGATACTTATAAATCATAACTTACATCCCACAGGGCTCAACTGATTATGTTCCCTGCTGGTAAGACAAAGTTTTACATTAAGATAATATCTAAAACAGTGTTTTGAGAGTGTGAGAAAAACTAAAGTTTAAAAAATAACCACATGGCATATTTCACTCAGCGTAATGGCCTCAGGGTCCATCCATGGTGTAGCGCGTGTCAGGACTGCCATCTTCTTTAAGGCTGGGCAATACTATATTGTATGCATGCACCAGTTTGGCTTATGTGTTCGTAGATGGACGCTTGGGCTGTGCCCACGGTTTGCCCACTGTGAACACTGATGCTGTGAACGTGAGCATGCAGATATCTCTTTCAGACACTGTTTTCGATTCCCCTGTGTATGTGTACCTAGAGTGGTCGAAGTCACAGACAGTGAGTGGTGGCTGCCAGGGGCTGGGGCTGGGGGGGGGGGGGGAATGGAGAGTCGGTGTGTAATGAAAATCGATCTCGGTTATCCAAAATGGAAGGGTGATGGAGAGGTTTGGTGGTGGAGACTGCACAGCATTATGAATGTATTTAACACATGAATACATTTTTAATACACTTAAAAATGGTAAAGGTAATAAATCTTTGTTATGTATATTTTATCACCATAAAAATTGCAAAACTTACATGAAATGAAAATATTCATTTTAGTATCATTTTAAAAACTCATTTTATTGAGGTATATTTTCTAAAGCTACGGACTGACTAAAGACTTACTTATTATTATGAACACAGTAACACTAGATTTAGCATCTTCTTAGTGCCAGTGCCAGGGACTGAACAATGCTATCTCCTTTAGTATTTGCCACTATTATAAATTAGAGATTAGAACACAAATACAAAAAGGTTAATTAATGTATTTAGGTGACAGAGCTAATGAACGGATGGAGCTGTGATTCAACTTCAGGTCATTCTGACACTCACAGCCTTGGCTGTTATCATTTTAATTCAGTGACATGCCTGGTTAATGCTATCAAATTGGATTTTGCTAATGATGAATTTAAGTGTTATACTGATAAACTGAGTGAAGATTTGTCAAACCAACGATGAAACACTCAACAGCAAAAGTATCTTAGATCTTAAGAGTGTCTCTTTTTTTGGTAATTTATTAGAAGTAAAATTAAAATCATGTTTTCTATAATTTGGTGAAATCTGCCATGCAAATGAAAGATATCTATCAGCCCCAGATTTTGAAAGAATACCATTTGTAACTCAAAATGATAAAAAGTCAAAAATCAAATTAAACAATTTAAACAAAATAAATTGTTATTTTATGTTCTTGTTCTTCCTTTGGAGACAAATAATTTTGCAAGCTGATTATACTAATTAGATATAATTACCGAGTACAGAAACTTTTGAGTAGCTTACACAAAACTAATAATTAAATTTAATCTACTCAGAATAATGGAAATCTTTTTTAGGTGGGGCCCTGGCCGGGTGGCTCAGGGGGCTGGGGAGTCGTCCTGCACACCCACCGAGAGACTGACGGCGGGCTCCCTGTTGGGGCCCGCACAGGAGCCAACAGATTAATGTTTCTCTCTCTCTGGCCTTCATCTCTCTCTAAAATCAATACACATATCTTTGAGTGAGGATTTAAAAAAAAGTGTGGGAACAAGAAGAGTTTATAGGTAAATTTAATTATAAAATAAATTCTATAGAAAAAATATTTTGATAGAGGAAAAAACGTATATGGCTTACATGTGTGCCAGACTTAAACATAGTACAATTAAAAGATACTGACAAGTACTATAATTTTCTCTTAATTTTGCAAAAAGGTTAACACTATATACACCCCATACACATCTCACTAACCTTATCTCTTATCTGGGTTGCCAGCCCCTCCTCCAATGATCTACATTGGCATGTTAGCACAATGATACAATGGTGATGGTAACGGTCTATCTGGAGTCAGTCCACTTGAGTTCAAATCATAGTTCTACCACTTACTAGTTGAGTGGCATTAGATATATTAATTTACCTCTGTCTCAATTTCTCATTTGTAACAGAGACAACAACAGTACTTATCTGACAGAACTGTTAAGAGGATTGAATGAGTTAATAAACATAAACATAATATACTTGGAATAGTTCTTGAATCAACAAATGTTATCTGCTATTACTGTTGTTGTTATTATATTATTTATCATATCTGTCATATTAGAAAACACCCCCTATTATCACTGTGATCTTGTCAACTGAGAATTAAATGCACATTCAGTTCAAACTGTCCGGGGACTTGTTCTCTTTGGGTAGGGCCTGTCCAGCAGGAAGCTTTTATGTGATCCATATGAAAGGCTATGGTCTTCTCTCCTTAGTCCTGGATGTTGATGAGAACAGCAACAGAAGTCAAGAAAAATGAAAGGCAGATTTCCAATTTGTACCTAATAACATCTTCAATCCCTCCTAATTACTGTAAATGAGGTAAAAGTGGAGCCAAATTCTAACAATTTTTATCAACACAGAACCCAAACTATAAAATACACTCTAAGCATGGGGGAACATAGGGTCTATGCTCTATCCGTTGGCTACCAAATAGATAAGAACAGGCTCTTTCACATTGCTAGGGTCCATGAGCATCTGCCATGTTATTGAACCCAGGACAAAACATGTGTAGTTCCGACAGGGGAACTCAAGAGTTAAAGACTGTCCAATAGTTCCAGTCACAGTTGATAGGCTTCAGTGATAACTGCAGGTGGAAAGCTGTTATTCCAGGATCTACTTAACTCCAGGGGAAGTCAAGGATTCAACCTCTGTGTCCCAGGGCAGAGATGGTATCTGAGCCACGTGCTCCAGGGAGGGACACAAGGATGCAGACAAAGAATGCAGATAACGAAGTAGTAGGAAAATCATCACAGGGCTGCAACTCTTATCCAATTAACTTTTTTTCTAAACCCTTCACCTACCCTTTCTCCTCCTTATAAAAAGTCCAGCTTGAGATGAGACTTTAAGACAGTTTTGAATAAAGCACCCCTAAAGACTCAGTCCTTGTCTCTGCTTACTGGTTCTGGTAGTGACAGGCAGCACAACTGCTGGCTTTTCAGTTTCCATTCTAGTCTCAGTTTTATCTTTATGTGGCTTTGAGTTAATCTATGGGAACCAAGGTCAATGCAACAATTTACTTCCAGAGAAGTCATGGGAAGAGAACTTGAAATATTTGGGATCTGATGAAAAGACAGATTGTGTTAGTAACAAAAATCCAACTCTCTAATTATGTTTAGTGTTCATGTAGAAACGACCTTCAGAAAATCTTAAGTATGTCCACAAAGCAGCATATTCTTATCTTGGCTATCAAGTCTATGAAGGTAAGGTGTTTTTGTTTTGTTTAGGGCATAAAAGCTTTTACATTTTATTTAAATATATTTTTTAAGATAAGGTGTTTTCTAACTGCCAATTCAAGCCTCTGTCACATCTTCTGTGATACACTAGTTGAGTACTATATGGACGGATCTTCATAATGAAAAAGACATTTCTGGCAAGCGGTCTGGAATGGGCTGGTGAAGCAGGGTCAGAAGACCTTGGGGCCCCACACCATTATTCAGGAAGTTCTGAAAAAAGCCAGCCATCGCTGTCCCAAGAGGTCTATCACAACACTCTTGAATTTCCTCAAATCCACCACTTATTTTTGTTTCTGGGCCTTGGCTATTGTTACTGGCTGAACTGTGTTCCTCTAAAATTCATTACGTCAAAGCCCTAACCCCAGAGCCTGAGAATGTAACTATATTTGGAGATGTCTATAAAGACGTGATTAAGTTAAATGAGGCCATTCGGGTGGGCCCTGAACCATTCAGAGGAGAACTATGGACACAGAGAGACACCGGGGATGCACACACACAAAAGAAAGACCATGTGAAGAGGCAGCAAGAGGGCAGCCATCTGCAAGCCAGAGGAACCAACCCAGCCAGCACACCTTGATCTTGGACGTCAGTCTCCAGGACGTGAGAAAATACATTTTTCTGTTGTCTAAGCCACCCATTCTGTGGCATTTCATTATAGCGGTCCAAGCCAACTAATACAGTTGCCATCCTGAAATACTGATAGCCCAGCTTTTAGGAAGCCATGGGCCTCACGGCCAAAAGACAAAACATGTCCCAGAACATGAGACTGACGTGGAATTCACTGAATAGCTAGTTGCTAAATAACTGCATTATTTGCTTTGCTTCATAGCATTATGCTTCCTGCTGAATGATAACCTTTCCACCTGAGATGGTGCTGCTGGAGACCAGTTCCATGCTCAGCACTGGCAGTGTGCTGAAGGGGCCAGAAGGAGCACGGCAAATGGGCCCTTCTCTCTCTTCTCCTTAGTGCGGAGGCCCCCATGGGGGTCAGTCGGGTCTTCAGTGAGTCCCGTACAGGCTGTAAGACCAGACACTGCCAGCTAAATCCGCACCACAATCACAGATTCACCTGATACTGTGTGCGTGTTATTCCCTGATTAATCCCACCTCACTACAGGGTACCTACTATCTTTCCTCGTAACAGGGCAAATAGGATCACAAGAAAGAAGCCCAGCAGACATAGGAGCTCAGGGTAAAAGAAATAAAAATTGAATTACCCGGTGTTCCTACCATTTACTGCTGTAAGATCTCAATACTGTATACCCAGTCAGGGCTGGGACACAATTCTGTCACTGCCTCACTACAAGCACACCTCACTAGATACGGGAATTGGTGACCTTCTGTCAAAAACACCAAAGAAGTGTTCTGTTTAGAAGAACCCAGAGGGAAAACAACTGAAGAGTAACCCTTTTGTGATTGTGGTACCAATATATTTGCCTATATTTGATCAACAACAAAAGTACACCTTTTAAAATATATTAGACTTTTTATAAAAAGAGAGCAAACCAAATAATGAGATCCTACCTCACACCCATTAGGATGGCCACTGCCTGGGCATACATGCCAGGAGCTGGAAGTTGGGATTCAAAGAGATATTTGCACACCCGTGTTCACAGAAGCGTTACTCATAATGGCCAAAGGGGGAATTAACGTAAATGTCCACCACAGAATAATGAACAAAATGTGATATATAAATGAAATAAAATATTACTATACAGCTTTAAAAAGAAAGGATTCCAACATATGCCATAACATGGATGAATCTTGAAAACAGTACAGTAAGTAACATAAGCCTGTTACAAAAGGAAAAAAATGTTGCACCATCTCACTTAAGAGAGGACAATCCTTGGTCAGCATAAAGGCCATTCTAAGGAACCAGAAGATGCTTTAGAATTAGCACAGCAAAAGAGTTGAGAATACCTTCATGTGTCGTTATCAGAGTCACTTTTTTTTGTAACTCTGATGTTTACTTATAATGAATAGTATTGTCTTTTCATATATTATCTAAGAAACAGTTATACTGATTTGACCTTTGTTTCCTCAAGGAAATCTGAAATAGCCTCTTCCCTAGCCTTGTGATCTCTGCTAGCTACATGTGCTTCCACCATTTCCAGTCCTTACCTCCAAGTCCCACCCGATCCTACTGACGCCTAACATCTGCGCCCCACACGCTCGTGAAACATTCATTCAGTCATAAAGTTTGTGCATTAAAAACTGAGTTCTCTAGAATCAGACCAGTTCTAGTACGTCACTCTGAAAAGTACAAACTGTGTGACCTCGGGCACATTCTCTATCATTATTTCAATTATAGATTTTACTTATCATCAATCAAAAACCAAATCTAGCTTTATGTCATATAAAAAAAACAAATAATGACCCATAAAGGTGGAAGATAAAGAAAAAATACTAACAAAAAAGGACATAAAGAAGAGCTTATTTAGCAGTTTATTAAACTTATTTATTACAAAATAAACTTGAAGGCAAAAAGCACTATTAGCAGTAGAGAGGACCCCATCCACCAGGAAGATACACCATAACCTCAGAATATACAGGGTCCGGCAGAGGTAAGGCCTGCTTGAATATGGTTGGTAGGGCAATAATACGGATGTAATAATTTATAGTTTTAATTTGAACACCACCTAAAATATCATATGGTATGCCTGAGTGCAATATTATCTTACAGAACAACATGCTTATGATTTTGTAATAAAAGATTTTATAATAAAAAAGGGACATTATTTGTGCCACACCCTATGTAAAGCAAATGTTGAATGTTTTACAAAGAAATTGAAAAGCTCACAATTACAGTTGGGAATTTTCATATCAATCACAGAACTGGTCAGACAGACAAAAATTAACAAGCATTTACTCTAATGGACACAGAGAATCCTGTGCCTTAAAAAAATAGAAAACAGAAAGGAATCAGGTGATACTAGTTTAAATGATGAGTTTAGTGTAAGAGGGAGTATGAGCTGAAAATTCACAACTGAACCAAGAAGAGAGGTATGACTGAAAGTAAAGTTCACAGAGTTTAAAGTAGATGAGATCGCAGGAGGAGAGCATATAGGGAGATGGCGGTGATAGAATACACCTAGTGGTAAGTCTAGAAAACTTGTTGCAAAAGCATTAAGTACACCAACAGTCCCTGAAGTAGCACTTCATTTACCCTAGGTCAGAAGTGTAAGTACTATTCGGTATTTGCCTTTAACAGGTGAGGCAAGAAAACATGGTTTAAAGGTAAGAACAGCAGCATTACTATAAAGCCTTTTGCTGCGACCTCAGAAAATTCTAAGAGGTGCCTTGGAGACTTTTCCAGAAACACAAAAGGCCCTTTAAGGGGCTTAAGAGCATGCCTCACAAATCTATCAAACAAGACTTCCAGAAATCATAAGGGCATTGCCCACAGCAGTTCCATAGGGAACCCGTGGTGGTAGAGCGGGTTTATGTCGGAGTTTTGTCGTTGTGGCTTTTGTCTAATTGGTGAAGCCCAATACAATTCAGAGAAAACAGCTGTTTAGGGGAATGTTCTGGTAAAAAGCACCGCCACCTGAACTGAACAGGAGAGAGGTCATCTAAAATGGAAAGAGGTCTTTGGACTCCCTACCTTTTACGGGCAGGAACAGGCCGAGGAACCTCCTTGGCTGCAGCTTGCTTTTTTGTGGTAAAAGTTTGAAAGCCAAAATTAAGAACCCAGAGAGCAGAGTCCAGAGCAGCTGTAAATAATTCCCAGGCAGCAGGACCGAGCCCTAGTCAAGGAAGTGGCAACACGTGCACGGCCAGATCTTAGCTTGGCTGGAGCTCCCTGTGCTTGTTTTCCCCCATTCTGAATGTGAAGGTGCAGAGGGGTCATCTTGACATTATATGCTGGGAGGTGGGGCAGGGGACTAATTCGCCTCTAGTTCACAGGAGTTAAGGCAGAGAGGAATGGTACTCAAGGAGCTTTGCTTCCCCCACACCCGGACCTAATTTAAATGATGAGATCCTAGACTTTAAACTGATGTCATACTGGGATAAGACAGAGGCCTGGGAAGAGGGTATGAGTATGTTTTGCTAGTAGAAGGAGTGTAAACTGTTGTGGCCACAGAGCAGACTACGTTAGAGTGTATCTTCCAAGATGGCTATACAACAAGATCCTGCATCTCACATGATCTCCTTAAATGTAACAGAAGCAGTCCTCCTCCTGTCAGACAAGTAGGTTCTATGTTCCCTCCCCCGAATCTACTGAGTCAAACACTCATTGGCTTTTTAGTGAAGGCTCCTTCTATAAAGTCCTGCTACATCTAGCTGAACTAAGAGAGAATGTTTTCCGTCTCTCAGCATGAAGAAAGAAGACAGATCAGTACTCCTGTGGGTGGTGAACAGCTGCAAGAGTGGCAGCAGGAACCAATCACCCCAGAGTCCAGGTAAGACATAAATTGCAGGTGGAGAGTAGAAATCCATAAGGAAAAGGTGTATAAACAACATTCCCTTCCCACATGGGTCACTCCGTCACAGAAAGAGCTAAGTTAAAGAATTATCTGCCCTGACTGATGTGGCTCAGTGGACTGGACACCGTCCTGCAAACTCAAGGGCACAGACCTGGGTTGCACAGGCCGGGTCCCCAGTTGGGGGTGTGCAAGAGGCAACAGATCAATGTTTCTCTCCCTCCTCTTTTCCCCCCACCCTTTCCCTCTCTCCCTCTCTCTAAAAATAAATAAGTAAAATCTTTTTTTAATGTGATCTTTAAAAAAAGAATTATCAATGAAATTTCTGAACATGAAATTAATTCTATTGTAAATGACTGTCAATAAAATATTGAAAACGCATGGGTATGAAAAATATGTTGGCCCAGGTTTTAACTTACACCTCTGCAACTTCTCTGACAATTTATACATTTAGGGAAAAAATGAATTCCTAATTAATGGTACTGAAAATAAGCTGAATTTTCTATGTTTTGTTTTGCTTTGCTTGAGGATAGATGGCTCCTTGTACATTAGGCCCTAAGCTCAACTACAGTATGTAAAGGAAAAATAACAATTATAGTTTAATTCAATGAAACACACCCAAGAATGCTTCTATTTCCACACATGAAAAATTTCATAGGATCACATCCACTTCTCTTCATTGTTTACAACTATTTCCAAGCAATCTGGAAAATGTAGGGTTTGGTGGTTTTAGCATTTGTTAACATAAGACTTAATAGCAGGGAATTCACAGTATTGTGTTAATAAAATACTCTCTCTCATGCAAACATCACACTCTATGAAGCAGCTAAATCATTAGTGGGTCCACAAAGCTGCTGTGATCGCAGGGTTCCTTTTTCCAGAAGTCATGTGTGGTTACGCCAACTTACGTTTTGTTCTTATATTAAGATAGGGTAAGAGAGTAGCAGGAAAACTCAGTTTTTAGAGGCTTAATAAGCAAAATATATGTAAGTAACAAACACACAAAATTCCAAACTTCATGCACTGTAATTGTGCTTAGGAAAACAGCTCTATAAAGTATTTCAAACCAAAGCCACAGCAATGCTGTACAGCAGTACAGTAAGGGAGTTTACTGTAGTTTGGAAGATACTGAAAGCCTTTGAAGAGGATAAAAACCAATCACCTTTCTTTCCTAAATACAAGCAGAAGTCTCATTTTCCAAAACCACATTCTGTGACCAGGCACCAATGCCCATGCACAATGCGATCGTATCCAACATCCGTCACCTCTTCTACCAGGCAGCTCACCATCTACTTCACTGCCACAAAAACATACTGAGAACACTCTCATTGTCGGTTTGAGGGTAAGCTTTCAAGGTAAAGCTGATTACATTCACAGTATGCCTCAGAGTTGGATCGCATCGCCTGTTTCATTAACTCTGTGGAGAGGCCCGTTCAAGCACAAAGCATCCGCAGACAGTTAACCATGTTTTCTGATATTTGTACAAGCAGAACTATTCTTACTTTTAGAATATGCCACATGACTCTTCATTTAAAAATTTATAATCTCTGGCTGCTCTGCCTGTGAAGTTGCCTGCTCTGTCTCATTACTTCACTAATAAACTCACTTTCACTTTAAAAACAGAACTCTATAATCTTTATATACTAAGAGAAAAGCTTTTGTGATACTGGGAGTAACCTGATCTAGACCGAAGTTTACTAAAGTGCAAAATGAGCCTAGGTAATACTGACCTAAAAAAAGCCCTTAAAACACTTTTGTCTATGTGCAAAGAGTATTAACCCTGGTTCTACAGAGTTTATATAAAGAAACCATTGACAAAAGTGCACAAATTATACATGTAAGTGGAAAGATGAGAAAGAGAGAAGCAATTGCTAAACAATAGCGAGTAAGTTAATTCCCTCTCCCAGCCAAGAAGTGTGCAGAAAGTGTAACTAACAATCAGCAATATCCCTACCCCCTATAACTTTTGCAGAATTAGGTATTCTGCTCACAAATGTGTAACTGTAAGGGCAAGTGCAATCTTAATTTACCTCAATCATGTTTAGAAATCCACTAAAACTGAAATACATATTTTAACTGAAATACAAATTTTAACATACCAACATTAAGGAGAAAACAAAGACTAATGCTTGTAGAGCTGTTACAGTTTAAAAATGCACCATCTCCTTTATTCCTCTGAAGAAGGCTTGGGGATTCACATTTAATAAGGGAAGAAACTGTGACTTTGAGAGGGTAGACGACATGCCCAAGGGTTAAATGTGGAACTAGAAGCCCAAGCTCTTAGTTTAACAAACACATTTTCACTCACTCCTTTAATTGAAGGACCTGGTTAACAGGTCACCTTATTATTGATTCACAACGTAACACCATACATGACTTGCTTTGATAAAAAGAACTGGATTTGACATTTATTCACTAAGCATGTACTTCCAAAAATAAACAAACTATTCCATTTTAACAAGCATCAAAAAATGCTAATGAATTTTAATGCACTACAAAATTGAGTGCATTTTTCAATGTTTAAAAACTTAAAATTCCACCCATAGTTAGCCAAAAATAAATTTTAACAGAACTCATTTTGATTTAACTCTTCAAAAACTTAAGACCACATATATACCTAACAAAATAATTATTAACTTTTATTAATTTTGACTTAAATACCTATTGTGTAAAAAGGGTGGGGAACTGCAGTTTTAGTTTCCCACTGATTGATGAATGCTGAAATGAGAACTTTTTATTAATAATGCCCTCTACTGGCAGTTCAAGGGGTGCTAATATACTCACTATAGGAGACTGGATTCTTTCCTCGAAGTGTGGTCCCCTGCCACCTGCACACAAGTCCCTGGAAAGCTCTTGAAAATACAACTTCCCCCTTTTACAAAATATCTACAGATAATTGTGATTTCAGTAATTCTGGGGTAAGATCTAGAATTCTGCATTTTTAACAAGTTCCCCAACACGTAAGTGGAGAATCAATGGTTTGGTTAGTTAAGCCAGCATCTGGTTTTTGAAGGACAATAATTTTCTGAAAAGCTCTGGAAAGGCATTGTTATACCTTCTATAGATAAAGACTAAGGCTCAAAACAGTCTACCCCAAGTCACATGCTAAAAAACAGCAGAACCACTAATATTTTCTTATTCCTGGAGGTATGTGTCCTTAAAGGAGAGAAAAAGAAAACTGTATCAGCCTTAAAATCCAAGTGGTATCTTCAGATGCAACCACGGACGCCGTACATGCATCTGTATAAACCTTCTCCACCCTGGCTCCACCCGAGAATCACCTGGGGAACTGGTAACAATGCTTATGCTCAGGTCTCACCCCCAGCGAGTCAGATTTAATAGGTTTGGGGTAGGACCCTGACTTTGTTATTTTTTCAAAGCCCCCAGG
This sequence comes from Phyllostomus hastatus, assembly GCF_019186645.2. Taxonomy (NCBI): domain Eukaryota; kingdom Metazoa; phylum Chordata; class Mammalia; order Chiroptera; family Phyllostomidae; genus Phyllostomus; species Phyllostomus hastatus. The sequence goes on along the minus strand of NW_025333833.1, from coordinate 12,732,596 downwards.
TGATTATAATCGGCCACCTGGGCTGAGCCCCACTTAGGCCAGTGGAGCTAGGTCTCTGACTGCACAGAACTACCTGCAGGACACAGACTGCTGGGGCCCAGCCCCGGAGTTTCTGATCAGTACATATGGTAGGCATGGGTAAAATTATATTATTAACAAGTTCCAGATGGTGATAATGGTGCTGGTTCTGTGGTTAAGCATATTGGATAGTGGTTCTCAACCTTGCCTCCACATTAGAATTGCCTGGAGCAATTTTTAAAATTGATAGTTAGGCACACCCTCAGACTGATTATATCAGAATCTCTGGGGTAGGGGACACAGGCATCAATATATTTAAAGTTCCTCAAATTAAAAAGGTTTGTAGAGCAAAGGCTTATAAAACTCATTACTATGTTAACAGACATCTAGTGATTTTCCAAGACAGTAGTGTAGTATTCGGTATTTCCAGAGCTTTTTGGGCTAGCAACACTTCTGTCAAGGGATATAATTAATGGCATGGATGTATGAAATCCCAGCCTATAGAGTACAGTGGAAACCGATTTGAGTCACCTACAATACATTCCCCTCCAACCTTGATCCAGACTCATCTTTGGCCAAACCTTTCCTTCCTCCACTGTAGAGGTCCCTTTTAAAATATTAATGATTCTATTGCAATGATCTGTTTTCACATGACTGTTGGTACTATTTCTGCAAGCTCATAGGAGTCAGAGGTTGCATTTTATTTATCTTTTGTTTCCCCAGAGCCTGCTATGATGCCAAGTGTAGCTGGTGCTCAATAATTTGTCGAATAACTGAATACAGATTGATACCCCTACTATCCACAGAAAAGGGAGTATCAAGCATGGCTTTTATGCGACCTAGAAAGTGCAACACTTTTTACATAGCTGAAGTCAGAATTGAATACTTCTCCCTCATAGAGCTACTCTAATTTAATATTGCTTTAAATTAAAAAAGGGGGGGATTATTTGCACTTAGAGATGATTTTTAATTTATCCTGGGATTTGCCACATATTTAACTCATTAGTAATTTAAGGGTGCAAAAATCTTAGGTAATTTTTTATTGTACGCATTAGTCAACTGTGATCTAAAAAGAGGTACAAATGCTTTGCACATTAACAAGCAGAGACTCCAAAAACCCTTCAAGAGGAAAAAAACCCCCAGAACTACTGTTGTTTTGAAAATCTGAGTTCTTCAAACTTGGACATACCTAAATCAGTTTTTTTTTTAAATAAAGAATGATATTCTGTCAGCAAACTAATTCAGGTCAAGCAATTTTGGTATATCCAAAAAAATTGCAAGATTTAGTTTAATATTTTCCTTCACTGCTACAAGAGAAAACACATGACTTCATGCACTAGCAGTGCCTGGTCCATGCTATAGTTTTCGGGCATTGTGCTTTCTTTATGCTTCGCAAATATTTAAATAATCACATATGTGTATGTCTCCATACATCGTAAGACTATGCTGTTTTATATATTATATGTATGTTGTTACATATACAGGGTGGGGCACAAGTAGATTTACAGTTGTTCATATGGGGAAGTAATACAATAATTGATAAGTAACAATATGAAAATAAATTCTGTGCTTCATGTACTCACAACTGCAAACCTACTTTTGCCCCATCTGTATGTAATACTACATTAGTTCATAAAACTTGCTGGAAGATGCCCAGCAACTTTGAAAAAGCTGATAAGCCTACAAGAAAGAGAAAAGTAATAAAAAAACTTTAAAATTAATTCATATTTACCTCTGAATTCCTTCAAGAATATTCTTCACAGCTACCATTAACTTTTGAAGGTAGATAAACGCTTCTTCAAATGATGCTATTTTTGAGGAGGTCTGAGCTGAATTTGAGCCCAATCTCTGAAACACATCTGTGCTGAAATAGAGAAAAAGAAAAGATACTCTTCGGTACACATGCATACTTACTATAATACAAGTGTTTCCACTTCTAATGTATAAAGTAATAACATTTATAACTGGTCTCTTATAATGCTGGTCTATTTATTGTTTTCTTCTACGAGTTTATAGTTTTCGCTCTTACACTTAGGTCATCTATCCATTCTGAGTTAATTTTTGTGGGTAGCATAAGGTCAGGGGCCAACTTCATTCTTTTGCATGTAATTGCTGAGTTGTCCCAGCACTGTTTGTTGAAGATGCCATTCTTTTCCTAGTGAATGTTTCTGGTATCCTTGTCGAAATCAACTGACCACAGTCCATTTTTCTGTACTTACAATCTATTCCACTGATTTATTTTCCTAGATTTATGCCAGCAGCATGCTGTTTTGAATACTGTAGCTTTGTAGGAAGTTTTGAAATCCGGAAATGTGAGCCCTCCAACTTTCTTAAGTCTTCAATTCATAAGCACTAGATTTTTTCTATTTATTTAGACCTTCTTTAATTTCTTTCAGAAATGTTTTATAGTTTTCAGAGTAAATATCTTGCACTTCTTGGTTAAATTTATTCCTAAGTATTTTACTCTTTTCGATGATAATGTAGGTAGAATTATTTTCTTTATTTCCTTTTTGGATTATTCATTGCTGGTACACAGAAATACAACTGGTTTTGTACATTTATTATTTTAAACATAAAAATCATATACTTATTTAAAATGCTTTTCTTTTAAAATTTTATACATTTAAATGCCTAGTAATTATGTAAAATATGAAAAATTCAAGAATGTACAAAGAAGGAAATATGCAATGTCCATAGTCCAGCAACTACAGATAAGCATTATTAATATCCATGAGGTATTAATCATTAATAGTACCTGACATTTACCTAAATTCCTCATAAATAGAAAAGACACGGAATCCTCAGTGGGTGTGCTGTAAGTTCACAACTGATTACTGAGTCACGAGAACACAGGGCAAGAAGCAGCATTAACTGCTGGGTGCCAGTGCTCTCGTGGTTTCAGGCGAGCAACGGTGCGCGGGACCTAACAGAACCTCAGACGAGCACCTCTACGTGACAGGGTCGAGCACAAACAGCTGGGAAGTTCTGCAGTGACTCAGGGACACAGTCAGGCATGAGAAACACGGAAGGAGGCTCTAATAGCTTTACACTGACAAAGCATTATCAGCATTTTTTCACTTACTGAAATACTATTATGTGATGTAAAGTCTAATATTCAGAACTCTACAACATCCAACACTGATGTACATATAAGTCAGCTCTAAGGCACAGAAGGTACTCAAATGTTTTCTAAATGAAAGGAAGATTAAAACATCTTAATATGGTTTTAATCTATTTTTTAAAAAGTGAAAACATCTGCCTGGTATATATGATAACTCTCTGCTAACCACAGTATGTGATAAGCCAAAATGTTAAATATCCATTAAATGAGACAAAACCAACAAACAAAACCTTTCCTTTAGGTGAAAATACAAATTTTGAATTATTATTTTCTTTAGCTTACATGTCAGGTATGGATATTTCTTTAGTATGACAAACTATAAATTTTTTTGAAAAAAAATTTTAATTATAGTTAAGGACTAAAAACGGGCTGCAAATCTAGCTTTCTACTAGATGACTGAGAACAGAGGTCTAACTGGACTGCGAAGGTTACTTCGCTGCTCAATGTGGACAGCAAGCATCTAGAACAGAGACGATCTTAATCCAAAACAACAGTCATACCAGTTCCTTTAACCAAAATCATACCATGAAGTGTATAGTATGACTGGCAAATTAATTATGTAAAGATTATGGGCCTTTGGAAAAGTATGGGAGGGAGTGTTGGCCTGGTTTAAAATCAGTGGCTTTCAATTTTTTTTTTTGCTTGTTCAGTAAGTTTATTATTTTTATCTGAAAAATCTTCATAGAAAATTACGGTTAGGTTTATTAGCTTTCAGCAGCCTGTTCCTGAGCTCTGAAGAAGCTTGCTTTCTTCTGAGCTACCCAATCTTTCTTCTGCACAATAGACATTTTGGGACGATTCCACCTCTTCTTTTTAACTTCTTAGGCTTCTTCTCATAGACTGGATTCTCTTGCTTAGCAGCATGAGCCTTCTTATACATATCCTCCATCAAGTCTGGAGTTACACTGTTCTGTATGTATTGAGAGAAGTGTTTCTTGTAAGCATCTTCATCTTCTTCCATGAGGCAGTGCACACAATCTGCCACATCCTGACCCATGATGTGCTTCCGAAGCATTTCCGCATTGAGTTCCTCTCTTTCTGAATCATAACCAGGAAACTGTTTGGTACTGTGAGGAATGGACAAGCGTCCGACCACAGCTCCCTTCAGAGCCCCAAGCACTTTATTTCCAGTAGCAGTTCTGGCAAGCCCTGTATCCAAATAGCAGGTGAAGGCACCAGGTTGCTCGTCAGTGCTTTCCACACTGTATTCACCTCCAGTCACCTCCACTGGGCCTTCATATACCTTGCCCACGCCCAACCTACTGAGAAGCTGCGGGCCAGCAGCAGGTCAGTGCAAGATGCTGCATCATAATTTGTCTGGCCGACCTTCACACCATACTTCGGGAGTTCATGAGCATAAGCTGCACAAACTATCGTTATCTCCTTCTACACAGGCATAAGCAATCTGACAAATGACATCTCTGCTGGCTTCACAAACTATCCTGTATTTGGGTGTGTTCTTATTTTTATCCTGGATTACCAAGTGTTTCCAGGCATAGTAATCAGTTTTATCCTCTCATCATCTTCTAAATTTCACTTGGTATCTCTTGAAGTAGGCCTTGTTTTTGAAAACTTTTACAGACCCCATCCTGCGGATGAAAGACCCACGTCTGCAGCTGGCCACAGACCTACAGGCCCAGCAGAGTTACAGTGGTGGTGGGGGGGAAGCTCAATTATTTTTTTAAGTGACTCTAGCAGTAGCCTATTAAAACAACTACTCTCAAATGGTTTCTACCTTTTCATTTTACCATTACTTTACTGAAAGTAATAGAAGTGTTTCTTCCTTTTAAGTGAAGTATCTCCCTTTTAAAAAACCTTACACGGATTTTCCCTATGACTGATGTCTCCATACACTATTTTAAATGTTATTAATGCCTGATGTCCTGCTAATTTGTCCAGCCAACCTAGGTAACTGTCTTTGGTTCCACATATGTAGGCAATGCTTCTCATCAAGGTTTCACAGCTGAATCACCTGGAGAGAGATTTTCATTTTATTTTGATGCACTATCTCAGCCACACCTCAGCCCTACTGAGTCAGAATTTCTACGGATACAACCCAGGCATATATATTTTTAAAACTCTCCAGGTAATTCAGATATACACCCCTATTTAAGCATCACTGTTTCTAAGATACTAATCTGACAAAAGACCCTCAAAAAAGATAAGCTTGTATATTAAACTCACAGCCCAAACATACTGTTCAGTGAATAACAGTAATGATGAAAAACTCTAAAATTCAAAAATTCTCTGAAATTTAGTACCTGTTCTCATATATTGTAATCCAAACGCTCTCTAAAACAGACCAGATTTCTTGATGCTTGTTGGGTTGGGGTGGATGAGAACCTGAGAAAATGGTGATTTCTTGGTTGTTAGACTTCACTGGAGAATTAGCTTCTTGTTTTTTACCTGCTGTCTTTTCTGAAGCATTCTGATTAAGTTTTGCCTTGGCCTGGGGAAATAAGTACTGTATTAGATAAAATGCAGCTGGTCCTTCACCAGTAAGTGAGAGAAAAAGAATGCCAATTGTGTTTTCAAATGTTCTAGCTTTCTGGGAAGTGCTGACTATTCTGTCCTTGATCACATACAGAATGTTCCCAGGAAAGTATCAGAGCTAAAAAAAATAAATTTTCCTTTTCTATTTATATCAAACATATTTCCAACCTATTTTACTGCAGTGACCTTTCTTAGCTAATATGCTAGTATCAATTTAAGAACACTGCTTGAACTCTTCTACACATATGGTATTGACCTAGAGGTGGGACATGTCCATGGGTCATGCGTAAATGTTCTTTGGTTAACCCCTTCCCCGTTTTTCTTATCTTTTTAAATTACTGAATTTCTTTTTTATTGTACTTTTTCCCATTACCATTTAGTCCCGTTATGCCCTCTCCCCCTGCTTCACCATCTTTCACCAGCCCCCCAGCTCCCCTCCAGCCCCATCAGCCTGTTCATGCATCCACGCTTCTGTTCCCATTTTGTTCTTCGGTCTACTGTGTTTGTTACACATGACGGTCTTTGTCCTCAGCTCTCCAACAGCAGTGTTACAACTAGGCAAGTGGATTTCTTTATCACACACATTTCACTTATGTGCTAGGCACTAAGTATTTACAAACATTAATTTATTACTTCTCACGTCCGTTCTGAGGCAGAGATTTTTATTATACTCTCTTTACAAAAGAAGGAATTAAGGCTCACAGAGGTTAGACAAGCAGAGGTTAAAATACAGCTTGTCAGGATGGGAATCTCGAGGCACAAAAGCCTGAAGTTTAACAACAGGACCGATTTTCGTTATCCTATCATTCTGGTAGAGCAAGTCTTATTACTATTGTTTTTTGATGGTTGGAAGGCTTATAAAAGATAAATGTACATATTCTTTTCCTGTTCCCACCCTGTTTATATAAAAATGTGGAAAATGACTGTTAGTTAACTTTCCATTTTGGTTTCTCAGAGCCTTTTTCAAAAGCAAATAATAAATATTCCTCTGTTCCTGATTTCCTACATTTAGTAAATTAAGATTAGGGGGACTTTTTTTACAGTTATTACATTTAGATACTCTATCCCAGGGGGTAACCGATTTCTTTTTATTGCTCGTTACTGAGACATGACTGAGTATTTAGGTCATACATCAAATCTGATGCCTTTAACAAAATAACTCCTATTAAAAGTGTATTTTAAAAGCCCAAGCTAAATCACAATTCCTGGCTGACTTAGACAATGAACTTGCAATCAAACTAACGCCAAATGTTGAGGGAAAAGCACCACCGAGGATGCTACATTCTTCACAACTCGCCTTCATGAATCTTTTGGTAATGTAGCAACTGGAAAATAGGACCCAGGAATGAATAACTTACAAATAACAATTCAGTATCTTTAAACACTCAGTGGGCAGTATATAATGGGCACACCATTATGTATACATATATACCACAGTGGTATGCCCATTATCTGATAAATGACACTAAGCTTTAACATCACATTTTCATTGTACTTCCCATCTCTATGTTTCCAGTTGATGACAGGATCTAAAAATTTGACATTCATTATTAGTGTTTGGGGGTAAAGGGGGATCACATCTGCAACATACTCTCGAAGTCTTCAGAAAAAAATGTGGAAGTTAACTAAATGGAAACAGGCAGGAACACAGGGAAAACAATAAAGCAAATGTGATAAAATGTTAACACTGGGGGGATCTGGGTAAAGGATATAGATATATATGGGGATTCTATATATTACTCTTACGGTGTTTTTAAAGTTTGAAATTATTTCAAAATAAAAAGCAAAAGAAGAACAACATTTCTGAACACCACTCCCGGAAATCTGATTCAGTAAGGTCTGGGAGGGACCGGGCACCTGCATGTTAAAAAAAAGAATCCAAAGAATTTTGATGCATGTTGTGGTCCGTTGGTCTACAGCCCTGGGAAATGAGTATTCAAACAACAGTGTGTAGCTGTCTACTATACATAAATAAAATAATTAAATTCCCAACAACTGCTATGATACCACTTCCATAAGAGAATGTGTTTTATAACTTGTAATAAGAACCGTTACTCAATATTCAATTCACTTAATATTTTACTTAATGCCTTTAGTACGTTAAAATAAGTTTACCTATTATCCTTTACCTATACGTTGTCTGCTAACTACATTCAGAATGTGTGTGATTAGCTATCTAAATGGCATCCCAAAGACGTCTTACCTCTGCAAAGGTTTGAAGTAGTGTGTTTACTTGAGCAAAGGCCTGTGGAAGAACACCATCATAATTTGACCGAGTACTGAAGGCATGTAACAGGCTTTGAGAATCCTGGAGCAGGAATTTCACTGTTGTAAAATCTACTGCACTGTTAGCTGGTAACAGAAAATTAAGAAGGAAAAAAATTACATAAGAATGAGTATACAACTAGAGGTTGTCATTGGAATACCAATCTAATATTAATTATGAGATTTAAGAAGAGTATACATTTACACCTACAAGCCACTCCTGATTTACCTCTCTGGTGTAAAAAGCAACAATTAAACTGACTTAGCTACAGACATAGTTATTGGAGCTGAGTCTGGTATTCTGTGGTATTCAGATTCCAGGAGTTCCCTCAACATGGTCAGTTCAAAGACACACTCTTCAGAAAAGAGAGATAATCCACCAAAGGAGTTAAAGCGCGGATTTTCCAAACTGAGGCTGTCTCACAGCAGATTACTGTGGAGGCATCAGAGAGTCACATTTCGGAGGTAATCGCCTAAGTGACATGTGGCACCTCTCATAATCAACTCAGGATGCAGTGATTCAGATTTACCTTAAAATATAATGTAATGTAATGAAATGTAACACTACATTTATTGAAAATAACCCATTTTCTCTCTGTGTACAACACATTTAGCTAAAAATAAAGAATTTAGGTAATAGTAAGCTGGGGGCAAGAGAAGCTAGCAGAATTTTTTGCCTCCTGCACATTAACAAAGTGAGTTCATCTATAAGTAATAATTTAAAGGTATGCTTTTCCCTCAAGGAACCAGAATTACATTAAGTTCTCAAACCAATTAGGAGATGTGGTGACAATAATTTCAAAGATTCTAAAAGTTATGAATAATTAAGTTAAATAACTTTCTACTGTCATCAAAACTCAAAGTAAAAAAAATTGTCTTCCCATTATTAGGATAAAATGCTACTATCAATTTTCAAAGGCCTACAGAATAAACCATACTACAATGCATTTTATTTTCAGGTTGAGTTTCAGGGACTGTTAAATTCCAAAACAGCAGCATGGTTTTCCCCCAGTACTATGGGTTAAGTAAAAAATAAAGAATTCCCCTGTATCACTTACACAGCAAGTATTTGCTTATGAAATATGGAAAGGTCAAATGAAAATTAAAGATAAATTTTAATAATTACACAATATTCAGAAATTCTAATCTAATGTGATGGTTACAGATGAGCTCCTAGCTTTACTTTTACCAAACAAATAGTATATTTCCTTACAAGATACTTTTAGTTACTTTTGAAGTCAATGCCTAGTTTAAATTAGATGAGAGAGATGCTACACACAAGACAGAGTGGAAATTTGATGAACTCAGTAAATGTCCTAAGGAGGAGAAATGGGGCACAGGTTTTCTTAAGGGTGCTTCTCCACTGAAGTCTATGTTCATTAGGGTGTATATCTTTGAAATAATCACTTCATTTTGTTTTGCAAAAATTCTTTATGAAGATTATGAGCAAAAGGCAAATAACAGTGATAAATTCAGAACCTAGATACAACATAAAAAGAAAGCTATGTGACTGAAATAATCTAATGCTTACATAAGAACAATTAATTACATAAGCTAAAGTTAATATGGAAAACAAAGCCAGAAAAGGCTACTAGTCATTTTCCCCACAATTTTCTATGAACTGATCTAAGGGTTCCCGTCTGGTATGCTACAGTTAAACACACACATATAATTCAACAGCAAGAATACTATTAAAGAGACTAAACCAAATCATAATTTGTTATTCTTCTAATTCAAATTATCTTAGAGCAGAAGGCACTTTTACGATTCTATTTACTATTCTTCACAAGTCAGGAATATTAGCCATCAGATTCTTCTACACCAAGAATCAATAAATAATGCACATAATGATTCCAAAAACAGTTTTTTAGCAGAAGAAACAGTCACCATCTCTGCACTTCTATTGCCAGTCAGAGCTGCTGCCTACTACCTCTAAGTTGCACGTAAGAGCAAAATGCTGCCTACCCCTGGAAAAAACAGACAAATGGAGAATGGTGGGTAACTCAATACCCCCTTTTTTGAAATTAAATCTTGTTCCACATCATTCATAGTTTATGGACTTTCTCTTTCTGATAAAACCAACTAAATTATGCCCTTAGTAAAATTTATGAAAAAATGTTTCTATATATCTTGTAAAACTGCTTTGAAGCCATGTCCAAAATGCTGTTCTATGTCTCTTATATAATAATACCCCTAATAAATAACATTTATAGCTAGACACAATGCCTGGAAAGTGTCTTTCTTTTAACAATGGAAACTGTGAAAAACAGATATTCATGCAACATCTACCCTGTATTAGTCATAAGGCACTGGTACGCATTTTAAATCCTCTGGGGTTTTACTTTGCTTTTTAGAGGGCTAGGAAGACAAAGCCAGCTGCTTGATTTTGGATAAATCGCTGACCCTAGAGGGCTAGCTTCTTTGACCATGAAACATGGACTTTAACAACATTAGGTCACATCTGTTTCTTCTCATCAGAGAAACATTTTTTCCAGATCCTACATGGAATCTCCATACACCGACAGCGGAAAGAAGGCTGCTTGGCTGAAGCTGGGGTTGAAGGCCCAAGGCCCAGCACCTGCCAGACTGCCATCGGCCTTCGCCCCTCCAACTGCCGACAGCTCCAGAGGCACTGCAGAAAACCCGAGGCTCTGTACAGCATAGTTCAAAAACCACCCACTGAGTCAATGACCACAGTCTCTTCTGGCTCCAAAATCCACTATGCACCAAAGCCAAAGATTTCCTATTCCTTATTCATGTTTTAGATAGAAACTCTGATACATTATTCTTAAAATTAGTACATGAAACATGGTCAAAATTGTGTTGAACACAGTTAGAAATGAAAAAAAAAAATCTAAATAATTCTATTTGTGCACTAGAATAAACTACAAAATGTGGTTTAAAAAGTTTCCAAACATTACTAAAATTACATATTCACAATATGAAGGAAGGAACGCCAACAATGACACTATTAACAGTCATAAGCTCTGTGAGCTACATCTATTTATCCACCTGCCACAAATTCCCTTTGGAAGGGATAAGTACAAATGATAAAGAGCTAACTGATAACTTTTTATTAATTTATCTTCACATTCCATGGACTATATCTGCTAGTCTTACTTTAATAAAACACAGCTAAAACAAAATGAAAGATTCATACCTTTACAGAGATTTTCATATAAGCTCTCAACAGTTAAAAGCAAGTTCTTTTCCATAATTAATCCAAATACAGCCAACCAATGTTTTTTAAAGCACTGTATTAAATGCATTAGAGTCCATGGTGGTTTCAAGTACAGCATCTAAAAAGTATTTAGAAAAAATTATTATCTACTGATTTATTAATCCTATTTTTTTTTTTTAAAGTACAGTTTTCCCTTGAACAACATGGGTTAGAACTATGCAGGCCAGTTAAATGTGGAGTTTTTCAATACATACATATGGTTCTGTAAATGTATTTTCTTTTCTTTATGATTTTCTTAATAACATTTTCTTTTTTCTAACTTAGTCTATTGTAAGAACATAGTATACAATACATAAAACATACAAATTCATGTTAACTGACTTTATTTTGTCAGTAAGGCTTTTGATCAACAGTAGGCTATTAATAGTTAAGTTTTCGGGGAAGTTATATGTGGATTTTCAGCTGCATGGTGGTCAGAACCCCAAACTCCCAAGTTGTTCAAGGGTCAACTGTACCTATTTAGGAATGCTTACATATATTTCTGAGAAAAATATAGTTATTTGAATTCACTTTATTAAAAGTTAATCATAATCTTAAAATGCTTCCATTGCAAATTCCTTTGTAAAACTGACATTAGTATTAATCCTTATAGTTTCAGAAACTACAAGTACAGAAAGAATACACAGTTCTAATCAGAAGAAGCAATTTTAATTAGCAAATATCATCAGTCTACTTTTCAACATGGTCATTTCTGCAAGAAAAATCAATCTAATTTCTTTTAACTGGTGGAAAAGTCGATATAGAAAAAAGTTGTCAATTATAATTAACACTTGCTATACTCTCTATTACAAAGACATGTTTACAAAGAAGTTCGATCATTTAGTACTACCAAATGTCAGCATGTCCTTTTTTGAACATTCACAAAAAATTACTGTCTTAGACTCACGAAATACCAATTTACATCAACCCCCCTAGAAACTTCTGATCATTCTTCCTCATCTTGATATATACAATCAAGAGCAAACACACTTTAGGCAAATATTAGTATGTCACTGAATATCTGGAATCAAGACAATCTACAATTAATGGGGATTAATGTTTCTCCTAGCTATAAGCGTGAAGAGCAAACAAACATTGAACTAAAAAGGCCACCGCTGACAAATGTGGTGTTTTACTGATTGTAGAAAAGTCACGAATCTAAAGAAAATACAAACTATCTTGCTAATATGATCAAACTTATACTGATTCTCGTATTTATATGACATAAGCCAAAATATATCTTTCTTTTTCTGAACACATCTTTTAAGGGGAATTCCCTATACTAGACATTAGGACTCCAACTAAGTATGAGAGTTTCTCTGAATTCAACTTAAGCCTCATGAGGGCAAACCGTGACACACAGCAGACGCACAATAAATATCTGCTCACTGTAAAAACGACTAATAAAACATAGTCCTCATCTTTGGGAGATGTCCATCATTTAATTTTCAAAATATTATTTCAAAAACTACAAGACACAAATATAATGTGATATAGATTACTATAATAAAGCTTACACATAATATTTCTTAAAATAAGGCAACCAATCTTTAGCAATAAAAAAGAACTCTTCAACTAGTAGAGTTGAAATACTCACCTCCATCCAGAGGTTTCCAAAAGCGATTTTCATTTCTGTTTCTAATATTGAAGATAAAGCTGTTCCAAGAGATTTTTCAAGATCAGATACTATGCTTTCAAGTAGAATGAGTAGTCCCGAATTTGTAGATTTTTCCTGATTACTCTCTCCCAAAGGTGTTGCTTCTTTAAAACAATTATAAGCTTTATTTAGGACACTAGTAGTAAATATTTTACATATGTAATTAGTATTTGGCCATAAACAATAAACATTTTATGTTTATAATTGGTATTTGAATTACCTAAAAAACAAACCAATACTTTATTTTAAAAACAGTATTTAGAAACATGTATCTCTAGTATAGTTGTTTTAGATGCAACATAAACATATTACATTAACAAATGCTTTATGTTTTTGACAAAGGCAACTAAATAGCTTCACTAGAATAAAAATTTAAGAAATATGCATGATACCTTAACTACAATTTTAATTTTATTATTTTCAAAAAGGAGAAAAATCATGAGGATGCTTCAATCTATGCAAAACAGAAAATTAAGAACTATGGATCAAACTGTGTATTCTGCCAAAGAGTATTAATAGTATATTCTTCCAAATGAAGCTCACATCAATAAATTGTTTTGAAAGGTCCAAAATCTCTGACTTAACTACCTTTATGCCCAACCCTTCTAAAAAGAGTTATTGTTTTAATTGATATCATTTCATTAACATTATTATTTTGATAACTAAAAACAACTACAATTTCTTCATGGTAAAACTCAAAATATTAACTGGTTTATCTCTATTAAGGATTTAAAATGACAGTAACTTATTTTAAGCAAACTAAAATCATGTTACCCCTGAAAAACAGTAAACTAGAATATCCTGTTGCTCCTTCTAAATGCCCTTTTGAATATTAGGACTAAAGAAATTTATCACTTTAAAGGTCAAATAAGTAAGTAGCAAGTGTACACATGAATTTTTATACAATTATGCATAAAAGCACATACAATATTAGAGACTTTAATAATTATTTTCTCCACAGAGGGAAAAGGTGGTATGTGTTCTTTAAATTATGTCAGACTTAATATAACATTTCCATCAAAGGTCAAGCTCTGTTATAGAACAGATTATTCTGAGGAAAAAAGGATTATTCTGGTGAAAATAAGCCTTTCGCTTTTTTTAACAATTTAAAATTTAAAAAGAACTAGTACTGAAGTCTCTCAAGTTTTTCTATTGAGTTTTTACAGTATTAATAGAAGGTTATGAATATGAAGATAACTTGAAAAAGAAACTAAAAATTTCTCTCTACTTCAAATGAATACATTCAACAGTCACCATTAATTTAAAAGGTATATTTTGTAAGGTACAAAATAGCATGCACACAATGATTATAAATATGTAAAACTGTATGTGAGTAAACAACACAAATTCAAATTATTTTGTAAAAGTATATGTAGAAGGCAACACTGTTAATTATGCTTTCTCTTGTATTACCATTATAATTTTCATTTATTTTTACCATTTATGTGTAAGCAAATATTCCAAACAATGTGATTTTAAATGTACACGATAAGAATTTCCTATTAATTACAATTTACTATCAATAATCTTAGTGTATAAAATCTGATACATTTCTAATTATTCACAGTAAAAATACTACCTGCTTTCAACTGTTGCTTAGGTACACAAGACTGATGACACACAGCTGTGCTCGGGGACAAGCTTAAGAACTCGGCACTCAATTCTTCTTTACTGAGTGACTTCACACCACTTATTAGGCCTTTGTTTCTTAAATTTCTATCATCCCTAAGGTTGGTTTAGGAGGAAAACAACTTTATTTTTTTGTAAGATAAATCACATGGCAACTCAAAATATACAGGATCTAATCAGAGGTTTGTAATTCTCAGCATATATATGAACAAAATTGGACAACTGTTTTAAATAGAGAAGACAAAAGCGTTAACACACAATAGTCACATGAAATGAGCTGCAGAGAATACTAATAATTATTACCTATTGCGTGTTTCCCTGGTACCAGGCACTGTTTTAAGCATTTTATGCATATATCATTTCATTTAATTCTCACAACAAACCTCTTAGGTGAGAATGGAACTAATGTTATCCGTTACTTCACAGATGAGAAACAGAGGTGTGTAAAGGAGATAAGTAACTTGTCCAGAGTTACACCTGGTAAGTAGGAGATTTGAATGCAGGAATATGATCCTCCAAAGAGAAATAAACAGAGAGAGCCATAGTTTACACAGGGCAGGCAATTATGATTTTCTTAAAGTGAGCATAAGACAAATGGTATGAATTTGCTATTTACTGAAAGAAGTCAGTATAATTAGATCATAGTGCAGGGTCTGGCTTGAGTGTGGTTGGTGGGGTAATAATATGGGTATAATAAATTTATAGTTTTAATTTGAACATTTCACCAAAAATGTCACATGGTGTGCTTGAGTGTGATATTGTTATGTTACAGAATTACATGCTTATGATTTTGTATAAAAGACTGTCTAATAAAAAAGGGGTGTTATTTGTGTCAGACCCTGTACATGAGACTGGTTAATGTGCCTGCAGAAAAAGGCAAGGGCATTAATAAACACAAAGGGTTTTAAGGGCTTCAATGGGGAAGCGACATGACCAGATCTATGTTTACTAAATCATTCTGGAGTTCAGCAGGTTTCTAGTTTTTGCTAATGCCCCAGTAGCTTGGCCAAACTAACCTTCCAACAGATGAGAATTAAAAAGATCTGAACCCCTCCCTGACCAAAAAAGCAAAACATTTAAAGGCACTGGAGGGACAAAAAACTGCACTGGTAAAAGATGCAAGTTTTTATCTTTTTGCCTGAGGGTATTCCTCAATTCATCAATGTCTTACACAGAAAGCCACAGGCTTAACAGCTTGAAATGTCAGAAGACAATGTTCAGGACTGGCCAGAGCAGACAGAAAGTTAAAGGGGAAATGAAGAAGGGAAAAAAGCACGGAGCAGAGAAGCCATAAAATCTGCACATAAATTCTGCCTGGAAAAAAACAATAAGCTGGCAAGAGACAAAGCAATCAACAGAACCAAGCTCAGCTCTGACACAGAGGTTGAAGCCATCTGAGAGAGAATTTAAATTTTGATTAATATGTTAAAGGCTCTAATGGAAAAGGTATATAGTATGCAAAATCTGGGCAGTTTCAGCACAGATGAAAATCTTAAGAATCAAATGGAGTGAGAAAAGAAATGAAAAAAAAAAAACAAACAAACTTGAAGACTGGTCAAAAGAAATTACTCAAATTGAAACAAAAAGAGAATAAAAAGTTAAAAAAATACCTAAGGAACTATGGAGCAATAGCAAACAGTCAAACTAACATACACACATCTATTAGTCATCTATTGCTATGTAACAATTTATACCAAAATTCAGCATCTTAAAATAAACAAACATTTATTATCTTACACCATTCCTGAATCTGAGAGCAGCTGGACTGGATGGTTCTGGCTCGGGGTCTCTTACAAGGCTGAAGCATGTAGCCACTCAAAGTTTAACTGGCACTTGTGTATGTGGTTGTTGGAACACCCCTTGCTGGTTCTTGGTTGGAGGCTGTATTTTCTCACCATGTGTGCCTCTCCACTGGGCTACTCAGAACATGGCAGTTTGCTCCCTATAGTAAATGATCCAAGAGACAGGAGGAAGCAAGAGAGTGCCCCAAAAGTTCCTGCTTTTATAACCTAATCTCAGACATGACATACTGTACCGTAACTTCTGATGAATGCTATGTTTCACACAGACAGCCAATCCTGGTACAGTACAGGAGGGCACTACACAAGGGCATTACTATCGGAAAGGCAGGAATCATTGTGGTCATCAAGGACGCTGGCTACTACAATGTAATTCTGTAATACCAGAAGGAAAAAAGAGGGAACAGAAGAAATAATGACTGAGAATTTTTTCCAAAACCAAAGACAGACACCAAACCATGTATCTAGGAAGCTCAGAGAACATCAAGCGGCATATTTGCTCTCCCCAGTCACCTCCAACATCCCCCATGCCCAAACATCTGGGCATGTTTGCTAAAAACTGCTAAAACAAACTGCTAAAAAAGTAAAAGACAAATCTTGAAAGCCATGATAGGAAAAAAGACACATTACACACAGAGGAACAAAGACAACATTTGCAGCAGACTGCTCATCAGAAACCATATAAGCTAGAAAAAAATGGAGCAACATCTTTAAAACACCAGGAAAAGGTCATTCAAAAATAATTAAGAAATAAAAACATTATACGACAAAACTCAAAAATTCACTGCCAAGAGACTTACACATCTAAGAAAGTTGTTTAGACAGAAGGAATAGGACATCAAACAGAAACTTGAATCTATTAAAAGAAATGAAGAATGCTCAAAATGGAATGCAAGATTAAAATATTCTTTTTTCTCATTTTTATTTCTCTAAACAGTAAATGAGTAAAGCAAAAAAATTGCAAAGTATTATGTGTTTATCATCTATATAAAGGTAAAATCTATGACAACAGCACAAAGAATAGGAGGAAGAAACTGGGAATATACTATTGTCAGATCCTTATGCTACATCTAAATAAATGTAATATTATTTGAAGGTAGACTTTAATCAAGTAAAAATGTATATTATAAACACTAGGGTAACAAAAAAGCATTTTTCAAGAAGATATAAATAAGGCAATAATGGAGATAGAATGGTACCTTAAAAAGTTTACAAGTAATGAAGGAAAAGAAAGAAAAACAGATGAAACAAAGAGAAAATAATTAGCAAAATTGTAGATTCTAATCCTACCAATTAAATATGAATGGTATAAGTTTATTAATTAAGACAGAAATTGTCAGAATGGACAAAAAAGAAAATGCCAACTATATGTTGTCCACAAAACACTTTAATATGAAGACACAGGTTGGTTAAAAGTAAATGGATGGAAAAAGATATAGCATATAAATACTGCCCAAAACAAAACTGGAGAAATAATATTAATGTTTAACAAAGGAGACTTCAGAACCAGAAATATTATCAAGGAAGAAGAGAGACATTACATGATTTAAATGATCCTAAATGTGTATGCCTCATGTCATAGAGCTTCGCGTACTACACAAAGGGAAACAGAACTGAAGAAAATGGACAAACCCACAGTCACAACTGGACATCTCCATACTCCTCTCCCGGCTATCATAGGACAGTAGACAGGTAATCGGTGTGGTTTTATAGAAGACTGGAACAACACTACCAACTGACTTGACCTAATTGAAATGCATAGAATATTGCACCCACAAAAACAGAATATACATTTTTTAAAGATTTTATTTATTTAGTTTTAGTCAGAGGAAAAAGGATGGTAAAAGAGAGGGAGAGAATGTACAAGAAAAACCTTGATTGGTTGCCTCTCACATGCCCCCAACCAGGGACCTGGTCTGAAACCCAGCCATGTGCCCTGACTAGGAATCGAACTGGTGACTTTTTGGTTCACAGTCTGGCGCTAAATCCACTGAGCCTCACCAGCAGGCAGAATATATATTTTTAAGTGCATATAAATTCACCGAGGTGGACCATAAAACAAACTTTAACAAATATAAAAGAACAGAAATAACATAAAGTATGTTCTCAAGTCATAACAGAATTAAACTTGACAAATCAATAACAAAAAGATAACTGGAAAATGTGTAAATACTTAGAATTAAGAAACAATAAGCTATGGATCAAAGAGGAGATCGTAAGGAAGATGATATTTAACCAAATGAAAATAAAAATACAACATTATCAAAATGTGTGGGATGCAATTAACACAGTGTTTAAAGAAAAATGTACAGCAGTCTCAAATAAATGATCCAAGCTTCCACCTTAAGAAACTAGAAAAAAAGCAAAAGTACTCTCTTTTGGAAGGTTAATAGAACAGAAGGTGTTCTTTATGTAGAGTGATGTGTGCTACACTAGTGCATCCGGTGTCCACGCTATAGTTAAAATGTGTGCACTTCATGTATGTACATTTTCCCTCAAAATACAAAGAACTATATAAAATAATCATATAAGAGGGCAGAGAATGGATGGAGGTATAGACAGACAACACAAATTTTGATAATTGCTATAGCTGGGTACTTAGGAGTTTTTACAAACTCTTCTTCGCTTTGAATATTGTTGGAATTCTCAATAATGAAATGTTTTAAAAATTAAAAATAAAGACATTGTAACTTTTTGAAGAATTAATGAAGGACAACAAGTGTGGAAGGAGAATAAGTAGTCTTAGAATAGAAAAGGAAGAAAAGAGAAAAAAAAAACATGGCTTGACATGGAATTGTGGCAAGAATGATAAAGAAAAGAAGCCCATCCAGGACCTACTAATTAACTAGACATAGATTATGAGGAAAATGAAAGGCAAGTACCAAAATGATCTCTAGGTGTCTGGCTTTCAAAGCAAATGAATAGAAGGTAGAGCCTTTTGATCAGATGGAGAATAGTTTAGAAAGAAAGATCAGGAGTTTGTTTTTGAAAATGGTACTTTTCAGATGTCTATGAGACAACCAAGTAGAGATATCAAATAAGTAGATGAGCAAACCAGTCTAGGATTCAGAAGAGAGATACGGACTAGGACATCAACTGTGGGTTGCTGGACCATACTTGGAATTATTAATGTAAGCAAAGCACTTAAAATGGTATAGTGTATAGTGTTATAGAAGGTTCTCCTATTACTATCATTGTCAATTAATACTTTAATCATCATTCATTTAGGTAATGTCAATGTACCCTTACAATAAATAAGTGACTCACACAGCAGGCAGGCTTACTACCTTTTATTAAGGGAAAAATAAAAATAAAAAAACAGACTCATCTAGAAAATGATAATGTGAGAAAAATAAGATTTGACTACAAATTTTCATTTCACCAAAAAAGTCACATCTATTAATCACAAAAGAGTGATGGCAGAAATAATAAAGAATTGATTAAGTCTGACCAGTTTAAGTTTCATTCAGAGCTGCACTAAAAACAATTATACAAGAATTATGCCTCATATTTAACTGATCTAAAATTTAAAATGATAGCATATTACTAATTCTATTTCAGCCTTCAACAATCTTTGATATGCTATGTTCTAGATTTTTAAAAAAAATTAAACCTAGAGATAGAAATCTCCAATATTTCCTTTAACACTGAAAAGAATAACATTATCTTTGAAGACAGGTGAAATGATCATTGACCAAGCCCCCTTAACAAGAAAAAATCTTAGGGCCACTCATTTCCACAATAGCTCCATTTCACAGAGAATTTAGGCATGATCATGAAATTGTGAAAACTCTATTTTGCAGTGATTAAAATTCAGACTAAAAGTGCTCTTCCTTTAGAGCCTTTTTTCTCCCTTTTTAAAATTTTTATAAAAGTTTATTTGAGCCAAACAGAGGATCGCCTAGAAGCAAAATCTTACAGACGGAGAGAGATGCTTCCCAGAGCCTTTTCTCATACATGATGAACGCTGTCTTGGTCAGCATTATGGCAGTCTCACCTTAGAACTAAGCTATGAAAATATTAGTTGGAAATGGAGGAAAGGAAGGAAGAGGAAGGGAGGAGGAAAAAACTCTGAGATCATACTGTGTACAAGGCACTAATTCCTTCATATATAGTATCTGATTACATACAATAACCCCATGAGACAGGTGTTATTATTCTCTTTATTTTACACACGAGGAAACTCAGTTAAGCAACTTTCCAAAGTCACAAAGCTGGTAAGTGGTAGATACAGGACTCCAATCCAGCTCCAAGGACACATTATAGCATAAATGGCCCCTTGCCCAGATACTAATTAACCTTCTTGCCTCATAACCAAAAATGTCAGATTTTTATTTCTCAACTATTTCATTGGGATAGTAAACTTATATTGCCTTGATTTTCAAAAGTTTTCTGAATATTACATAAATGAAACTGAAATGAAACTATCTACTTGAGATTCAAATCTTGTTCTTCCATAGCTTACACATAAGAAGGGAGATAGTGTAGCATGGTGAATGTAGTTAATAGTACTCTATTGCATAGTTGAAAATTGTGAAGAAACTAGGTCTCAAAAGTCCTCATCACAAGAAAAAATATTTTTTGTAACTATGTATGGTGATGGATGTATTAACTAGACTTAATTGAGTAATCATATAATACAAAAAAAGTCAGATCATTATGTTGTACACCAGAAACTAATATGCTCTGCCAATTAGACCTCAAAAAGAAAAAAAAAAAAGTAGGAGAGCATTTCAGATCTTGGTCCTTTGCCTATGTCATCAGTTTGGCTCAAATAAACCATTAACATTTAAGAAAAAAATATGAGATATGAGTGAACATGTTCACTGGCAGATTTACAAAGTACTGTATACATGTTTTTGACCCTTGGTATGGTAGATAAAGTATAATTTTTAAAAATTCTTTGGTGCCCTGACCAAGTGGCTCAGTTAGTGTCTATCATCCCACAGACATCGATGCCTCGATGTCTCAGTATCTCAATGTCTCTTTCTCTCTCTATGCCCCTCCTTCTTCTCTAAAATCAATAAACATCCTCAGGTGAAGATATAAAAAAATTCCTTGGTATAATTTTCCATTTTAAAAATAAATAAATAAAATGACCATGAAACTCACGTGCACAGAATAACAAGAGAACTAGGGAATAATTCCTGGTACTGAAGACAGCATTTTAATACTCGATCATCATTGTTCTCATCACTCAATCCATCTGCAAAGTTAGAAAAAGCAATTATCAATAAGTGCACTAGAAATCTGAGTACCATATGAATAATCTAGGCTGTACTTACATACAAAAAACATCTAAAACAAGCAAACGAAAAACCTTTTTAAATAAGAAGAGGAACATAAGACACAGTAAAACAACACCCTGGAAATTTTGGAATAGAACTCAGGTAGCATATAGTTGTGAGTATGAAAAACTGATTAGTCTTCTACTAACATGGATAGGTTATGTCCATCAATAAACTCAGGCCTCCTGGTGCTTACCACAGGCTGTGTTCTTATACTGCCTATACAGAAAGAGGAGGCAGAGTAAACCCACCCCATGTACACCTCAGCCCAGGCCCTTTGCCTGGTCTGTATTGTGAATAGGGAGACATGGGGCGGGGGGGCCCTCAATAAATGTGATCAGTAGGTCAAATGTCAGAGTAGAAACCAAAAGCTATGAATTCTAATCTCAATTCAGTCACTTAGTGATTATTAGTAAATTATGATTACGACGTGCTTAAAATGATCTCAACTTGAAAGAGATCTGTAGAGATCATGAGTAACTCTTCCACCAGCAAGAGAACCACTCTCAAGTGTCTGCTTTTCCTTACTCTCTAACGCAGTAGGACAGGAAAAGGCATTATGGGCCCTAGGCAGAGAACACAAAAAATAACCTCTAACAAATGTTAATCAGTGGCTGACAGGTTGTCCTCTAGCATTCTCCAAGCTTTAAAGCGGGTGGCAAAAGTTTGGTTTTTGTGCAAATAATGCACTGTGCAGAAACAGGACCAAAGACAGTGTTTCTCCTGGGACCTTACACTACCTTCCTCAGAACTCCCAGGGTGCTTGTTAATAATACAGATTGCAGGACCACACTCCCAGACCCACCTCTGGATAACAATCTTTGGACCCTGGACCCAAAGACTGATTTCAGCCCTTGGGGAATCCCTTACACACGACAATTCAAAACATAATGGCCAATGAGCAATATTCCTAGATTATAACTTTTTTTTCCTTCAAATTTTAGCCTGTATTACTTAATCCTCTAAACATTCGAATTAGAAAACTCACTCATTCCTACAATGAATACTTTTACAGGACTGAATCTGTGCCAGGTCACTGTGCTACATAATTGGAGATGTAAAAACAAACTCTTTAGGAGCTCACAATCTCATCGTGAAGTCTGGACAGAACGAAGTTGATCTCAGAGCATGAGCCTGGAAGGTATTTAATTCAATTCTTTCACCAGACAACCAGTGAACCAACCAAACAGACATATATTATTGCAAACAATTTTCCTTATTTTAGCTCACAGAGTAAATACCACAATAATGCAAAGTAGAAAGCTCAAAATCATGAGTTAACTTTAAACAACTCAATTCAGCAGACAAGAGGAGGTTTAAAAGTTATAGTGCACTGCTCTAAAGGTATCAGAGTTCAAAAATATGTTGGATTACTTTTTGTAGGATACACAGGACTGAAAAACACACTTAAAACTACAAGAATATTCATGAAATATTTATTCAACAAATTTTTTTAACATTACATGTCATTAACATTTTTCAAAATATAGTAAGCTCTCATATGTCTATAGAATTACATGTAACCTCTTAGTGAAGTTTCAAATTTTTTGGTGTATAAATGATGCTGTGATGAACATTTTTATACAAACCACTGTAAGCATCTGTGATTATTTCTTTTAGGTGTATTTCTAGAAAGAGAATGATATCTTTAGGCTTCTTGATACACACTGATAAGCTGTTCTCCTAAAAAGTTACTAACTTATATTCCCAAAGCACTAGAGCAATGTAAAGTGTTTCTCGCAGATGTTGAGAAAAAGTAACTTTTTAAATTTAGAGGCAATAAAAAGAAATAAAGAAAAAAGTGAAAGATAAATCTAAAAATTGTTATACATAAGAAATTAACATCATTAAAATTGGTCATCAGACAGGAAACTATATGCAGTGACCAAAGGACTGACTAGCTAGCTGTATTTCTTCCTCTTGTGAATTTCCTATTAATAATAATCTTCATCCATTTAGGGGAAAGGGATATTTAGTTTTTCTAATCAACCTGTATAAGCTTTTCACATAACAAAGACATGAGAATTATAACCTATTTCAAGCCATCAACTATTAAGTACTTTATATATTATCTGACATAGAGAATTACACAAATACTCTATCATTGTACCTATAACCTTATAACTAAAAGCAGTTTCAGTGATTTAACAAAAATAAAATCAAACAGTAAGATTTAAACATTAAAGTGAAACACAGATTTCCAGGAAGACACAGAGAAATTGAAACAACACAGAAATCTGAGACAACTACTGTGATTTATCCTCCTTAATCATCAAAAAACATACACTAAAGAAGTCAAAGCAGCAAAAAAGCACATGAAAATAGAAAAATCAATGGAACACAATAAGCATCTAAAAATAAGAAATGTGCCCTGGCCAGGTAGCTCAGCTGGTTGGAGCATTGTCCCAATGTGCCAAGGTTGCAGGTTCAATTCCCAGTCAGGGCACATACAAATTTCAACCCATGAATGCATAAATAAGTAGAACAACAAATCAATGTTTCCCTCTCTCTCCCTCTCTCAAATCAACTTTAAAAAATAAAAGTAAATAAAAATAAAAAATGTGGCCAAAATAACTATTCTAAAATAAACACTTTAATGCAATTTTCAAAGCTAATCTATTGAAGGAACGTCTATCTAGGACAAATGCTTCATCTCTCTGTGTCTCCATTTTCTCGCCAGTAAGATGAGGCTGATGAAAATGTGTTCCCACAGGACTGTAGGTCTGAATGAGATATCAGCCGTAAAGCATTTGGAAAAAGGTATGGAGAATAATGGCCATAAAAGTGTATGTATTATTATTATAATTATCTATATTATTATGTAATAAAATATAATTTGTATCAACAAACTGAAAAAAGGATGAAAAACAAGCAAAATTTCTGCCACTTTTTAAGGACTAGGGCTTTACTGAAATAATGGCTTGAATTAGGGGTTAATTTCGTTAATTACGTAGTTGTTTAAAAAAATATCTTATCTGTTAGCAGCACATACTGAAGTATATATAGATAAAAATGATACGATGTGATATTTGGAATTTACTTCAAACTACTGCAGACGTTCCAGGAGTTGGGGGAGAATAAAAAAGAGATGAGAGAATAAACAAGAATGGCAAATGTTAGTAATGACTGAAAATGAGTGATAAGTACAAAGGGATTCATTATATTATTCTCTCTCTCCCTGCATTTGATATTTTACATAATAAAAAAAGACCATCTAAGGTGTTCAATTTAATATTTTTAACTCTAGTAAGTGATATTTGTGGTTTTCCTTTAAAAACTCTACAAATCGCATGAAGTTCCTACTCAGAATACATAACTATTATAACTGGAGTATACTGAGAGCTACTAAATATTTAAAAATAGAAGGAATGAACGAATGATGGAAGCTCTTTTTCTTCAAACGCGTGAGACTAAGCAGCTGTGCCAAAATCCCTCTCAGCACTAATACCATAATTATATTCATCTGAGGCTGAATTCTTTCATATCTTACAGTGAATATGGGCACTGCAGATAACATAAATCCATGATATTTAAAACAGCATAAATCTACATATATAAATAATTCTGAATTGAGAGAAACAAAGTTTTAAGGAATTAAATAAATCCTCTAAATGGATATATAAACTCCACAGAGGCAACAGTGTGGCTCGACACACAGTTTTTTTTTTTTCCAAGAAAGTTATATAACACATAAAGAGCATACTTAGGTTCTAAGACCAGAGTGATTTAAAAAGTGAATTAAACTAATATGGAAAAAGATGAAATCAGGAGAAAATCTATAGACCTTTATTATAAAAACACCTCCTTGTTACAGAATCTGACAAACTAGAGGAAAACAATGTCTGCCTCTGCACTACAGTCACTACATGTAGTGATGGATTAGAAACTTAGATCATTTATGGGTCTCGTCACTCAATGGCGGTATTTTGAAAAAGAATCCAATGTAGTGTTATCATATACAACTACGCACACAGAACTATAGTCAGTATCTGTGAAATACAGACGTGAAGTCTAGGAGAAACATAAAAATAAAAACCAAAAACCCCCAAACCAAGCCTTATAGAATACCCCAACCCATCACTATGACCTGCCATTTCACATTTCAATGGTTATAAATTTTCCATAAGTTTTTTATCATTTCCCTCCAATGAGTCAGTACCCAAACAAATCTTAATCAGGAAGCACAGCAGGAGAACAATACTTACAAAGTTTCTGAGATGCAAGTTGTATGGACTGACCCCATAGTTTTTTATCTTGATCTCTGAGACTGTCATTGATAAAACGGACCGCAGGTACGGCTTTGTGCTGGGCATATTTCAGTAGTTTTCCTGCCTTCATACGATCTAGCTCTTGTACCACAACCCAGGGAATTATTAACACGAGCCTGTCAAAGCCTAAAAAATAAATAAGATGTCTCAGAAGTTAACAAATATCTAGAGCTACTAAATCTAACTGATGTTGGAAAATTGAGTTATAAAGTAAGTAATTCAAAATCTAAAGGAAGAGATAATACATACAAAATGAAAATTAAAACCAGATGTGTCACAAGAATGTCACAACAATAAATATTATTGGAGATCAAAGAAGGTCAGCTTAGATAGCTAGGTTGACCTCTGAAGGCTATTTTATTTTCTCAATCCATTATACAAACATATTTTATAAGTACCTGGGATTTCTGTTGTCTTCAAAATTCTAACAAATTTGAGATGATTCATCAGAATATTTGTATCAATAACAATTAGAAGTTGTTTGTCTGAAGCTGTATTTGCTAAAGAAAAAGAGCAAAGTTAAGATTTCATGACACTGAGTAATAGACTTCTTTCATAACTAAATTTTGACATGATACAACTTTAATAGCACTCTTAAGAAAAGAGAGTCCTTCAGACAACAAAAACAAAAATGCATTTACTCCTGTTCCTAAGTGAAAGAACAGTAATAATTAATTACCCACCAGCAGAATATTATGAATTGCTCACCAATGGATTTAAATCATAAACTGACTTTTCCCAGCAGTAAACTATGTTGCCAAACTGTCTTGCCTCACTGGTAGTTGTGCACTTAGGAATTATAAGCTAATTTTAATATACTCTGAGTGAAATATGATTGAAAAGAAAAATATATGTAAAAGAGAGAAAACAGGTAATACTAGCACCATTATTTTATGGTACCATTGCGAGAATCAGGTTAATGCACATGAAAACAGTAAACTGAAAAATTCAGTGTGAATATAATGCAGCATTACTATTCTTATAAATACAATTCAAAATACTATACTAGCAGATTTTGGATAATATCTATCATTATCTTCTCCCATTAGTAAGAATGATCAAATTTTTTTTATATAAATGAGAAATCCAGGCATATAATACCTTTGAGCAATTTGCATTATTTCTGATCAGTGGTTTGGTTAGTTGAAATTGTTAAAAGCGATGATTAAAAGCAGAAACAAAAGACAACTCATAACTCTGATTACTGCCCCTTGGCAAAAAGAAAAACAGAAAATATGTCTGCCTAATAATGTAATATATAAAAACAAATGATGATAAGACAAATATATAGCTACTCCTATAGCTAAAATACACCAAACTTTATTATTTCCAATGAGCACATTTTAACCTTCTTCTAAATATCATAAACACTGCATGTTGACACATTCATTCTTAAGAAAGCACAGGACACCCTAGACATTGTCATGTGCAAACAGAGTATACCAGCAGAGCAATGCACATCGTCTTCCACCAAGTCGATCTCCATACTGGACAGCTCTCCAGGAGGGGGAACCACAGGCAAGTCCACACTTTTCCCCACACGTGCAGCGTGAAGCTCTTCCACTATCTGCATCTAGATTGAAAAAGACCCGCAGTAAAATATTGTTCAGTTCTTTAGTCTGAAGATTAATAAGAAGAAAGCAATTAAGTGAAACAGTTTGTGGAAAGAAAAATATTTACAAAAATATTTTGGCAGCATGGTAAAAGAATACAGATTTATAAACATACACAGTGTTTTTAAAGCTCTTCTCTTATTACTTTAGTAACCTTAGCCAAGCAAATTATTTAACTACCCTGGGTCTCAGTTTGTTCATCTACAAAATAGAAATGTTAGACATGCTTTCCTAGCAGTATTTTGTGAGGATTAAATGAAATTATGAGATACTGTGAAGCTCCTCGCACAGAGACTAGTGTGCAGTTATAGACCTTCAAATTAAATTAATCCTCATCCCCACCCTCACTTCACAGTAGTTTAGGAGCCAAATATATTTTTATCTGGATAATAAGTGTTCTTATTGAGATTTCTAAAGTTGTTTATGAACCATCAAAAACTCAAATCCAAATCTAGCTTTAAAGCAGAGGTGAGAAATCTTTCTTCTATCAAGGGCACATACCCACAAAACAGAAAAATACAACTGACTATCACAAATAAAAACCTGTCACAATCAATATGGTTTTAAAGTCTTCTGAAAAATAGAAAAATACAAAGTATTCTATAAGTCTAATTTTAATTCAGGACCAGTGAACATAAAATTCTATGCCATAATTCTATGAGGATCAATCAAGAGATTCTAGCTGGGAAATGAATGATGCAGCAGGTAAAAAAATATAACACACACACACACACACACACATTCTCTCTCTCTCTTTCTCTCTCTCGCCTTCATTGAATAATATTCTCATCTTATTGCTGATTAGAAAAAAATGGGCCAAAAAACATATTAGTATCAAGCTGCATTTTGGCAAGTCCAGGCACAAGTGTGCAAATGCCTGACAACATTAAATCAAAATTTATGTAACTTGTGGGCCATGCGCTCCATGCTCATCAAAACATATAAGAAACAAAGGCAGAAAGGTGATCAGGTAAATGTAAGTACTTTTCCAAATAGTTTTTCATGACCTAATAAAACTTAAGTATTGATTTAAGTAGAGATATCGGTGTTATTTTCATATTACCAAGGTTTTTAAAGTCATTATTTTTATTGAAATGGGAACTGTTTGACTTAATTTCATTAACAATATTCAACATAAATAAGTATAGCATTAACCTCTTCATCTGTATCTTGAATAATTTCATATGACACTGAAGAGCATCGTGCTTCAAAAATCTGAAAAGAAAAGTGATTTTATTAGTTTAGAATGAAGCATACAGCCACTGCGAGGTCGTTCAACCTTGGCAGTATGGACACTGTGGTCGATAATTCTTTGTGCTGGGGCTGTTCCGTGCACTGTAGGATGCTCAGCAGTATCTCTGGCCTCAATCCACTAGAAACCAGTAGCACACCCCCCTCCCAATCTTCACAATCAAAAATGCCTCTATCAAATCTATGCCAAATGCCCCTGAAGGGGGTGAAATTCCCCCCAGAGGAGAAATTGCCCCTTGACTAGAGAAGCCTCATTCTTTTAAGTCATGAAACATAATACATAGTCTTTAGGGTTTACTCATTCACATATTCCTAAAAATACTCATATTCTAAGAATGAAACTACTGCACATGCCTCCCTAAGAAATAGAGAGAACCATGCAAAGGCAAACGAGCTGGTCTTTGGTGCTGGGAAATTCGCCCCCAGGAGTAACTGGGCCATTTCTAAAAGTGAAATGACATGACAACAAAGGGACCTTGATGATTATAATATAACTGAGGGGGAAAGGCTGAGAAATGTATAGTTATACTGTCTTCTGACAGAGTTTGAAAATCTCTCTACTAATCCAGTTTTTCACTGGCACTTTTGCTGAATGGATGAGACCTGCCTGGCCCTCTGTACAGATAACAGGGAACTCAGCAAAAGCCACTACTGAACCAAATCATCTTCTGAGAACTCTCCAAGATAACACCAAGCTCACATGCATATTCTAGGAAGCTATATAGGGTATAAATTACATTGCTCTATTGGGAATTCAATTTCCACCCTAACTTCCCAACACCAATCTTCACACGATATAAAACTATACGTATCTCACACATAGGCCTGTTATAGCTTTACCATTCCAGGATTTGGGATTTTACATTCCCTTCTCCACCTGACATTAAATGTCACTAGATCTTTAAGGTTTTCTTCAACTAAGAAATGCCTAGAGAGCTATAGATTATTATCAGAACTCCCTACAACTCTTGACATTCAAAGTCTTCTTACTCTTTTTGCTTAGGTCAGTACAACTCTATACTTTCTTGGACCACAGGCCACTTCCAATGACTTCAATAAATTTTTTATCACCCCAAGATTCAGAAAAGTTCATCCCTATTAAAAAAAGTCTTAGTGGGCATTTAATTGCCTTTCCCTACCATGCTTCATTAAATACCTGGACTGGGATAAAGCCTGAGGATGACAAAGGGAATATTAGTAACAAGGGTAACAATGGTCTTATCTGTTGGAGTGATTCAAAACTGGGAACCTGATTATGCCACCTCCTTCATTACATTTCAGTGGCTCCGCACCACTTACAGGATACAAGATAAAACTTTTCTCATGGAATACAAAATAATCCCTTGTCTAGACCCTGGCTTCCTCTCCTCCTTCCCCTCCAACAGACTCTCTACACATCTCAACTGGAGTGCCCACGTCCGCCCTTGCCATGAAACTTTATAGCTCCGTGCCACTGCACACACCGGGCCTCCACCCTGGCAGGCCAGCACTTCCGGTCCTGGCTCTCTTCACCCTTGAATGCCAAGCCAAAGAATCTCCACCTTCGTGAGCCCTTCCTCAAGTTACCCCCAAATTTATCCTGACACCAGCCCAACTCTTAGAGCTCTGATACTTACTTCACTGCACTGCAATTGTATTTGCTTACTAATCTGCCTCCCTGCAAACTTCTTGAGGGTAAAGATCATCTTCTTCACTTAGAAACGTATCTGATATATGACAGGTACTTTTAATTAATGTTTGATAAACTGATGAACTCCTACCTCACAGACTTATAAGTACTGAGTTTGAAAAAGTGGCACGAAAGCCATGGTTTCTAGAACCCTAACTTGCAATACTGGGAGTGGGAGCAGTCCGAGAGAGGTCTGTATCACGGGGCTGTAAGGCCTCGGCAACAAAAGCAGTTATTTTCACTTAGGAAGGCACAATGGGACTATTAAATCCAGAAACCACAGTTATTTCCTTGTAAAGTACAATAATTATTTTAGGGAAATAGTCATCTGTTGAAAATTTGTGAGGAAAAAAGAACTAACATAATATTAAGATGATTCTCTACCATCTACCACGGGCTGAAGATAATATGCCTGAGATGAGAACAATATTCACCGGCTGTGCCTGTGTCTAAATGACTTGGTCAGATAAGGCTGCTATCAAAGGAACAGTTTATAAAGAGCTTTAACTCCAGTAACTGACAAGTAATCATGCAAAAACTTCTTCCCCTACAACTTAATATTCATGCTCTGTACTTCTTTAGGCTTGTGCAGTAATTCTGAAGAGATCAAAAGTAGACATAAGAAGCACACAGGCTTTTTCATACTGTTCCTTAGATGTGCAGCCCAGGGGACCACAAAGCAGTGATGGTCACTGAACACACTGGCAAGCTCAGCTTCCTTTCTTTTACTTTATTCTAGGAAACTGGTTATAACACAAGAAGTCTGGAGGTTTCTCCTCTAAGAAAGCAATAAAGATTTCTGGTCACGAAGTCAGTATAGGTGAACATGGTACTTGCCTCCTCCCACAACCACATCAAAATTACAACTAAACAATAGAACAGTAATCATTCAGAACCACCTGAAATCTGGCTGAATGGAAGTCCTACAACTAGAGAATTAAAGAAGCCACACGGAGACTGGTAGAAGGGGCGGAGATGTGCAATCGGCTGGTCCCACACCTACGAGTGCTGGGGGAAAAAATTGGGAGGGATATCTTAGCTGCGAAGGTTCCCTCTGAGAAGTGAGGGGTCTCAGCCCCACATCAGGCCCCCCAGCCCTGCATTCCAGCACCAGAAAAAGAAGCCCCCTCGCTGTAAAGACAAGCAGCAACTGAGGCTGAGGGAGAGGAAGGCTTCTGGAGTCCCAGGCAGTTCTTTTTAAAGGGCCCATGCATAGACTTACTCAGATTCACTCCCTCAGAACTCCAGTGCAGAGGCAGCAGCTGCAAAGGCACCCGAGACATATGGGGAAGAACTGAACTGTCCAGCATCGGGCGAGAACTGGGGAGGCAGTTTTCTCCCAGACAGAAGTGCTGGTAGAGGCTACTGTTCCTTTGATGAGCCCTCACCCCAAACAGCCTG
The DNA here is from genome assembly GCF_019186645.2 of Phyllostomus hastatus. Lineage (NCBI taxonomy): Eukaryota > Metazoa > Chordata > Mammalia > Chiroptera > Phyllostomidae > Phyllostomus > Phyllostomus hastatus. Next base: position 12,700,904 of record NW_025333833.1, on the reverse strand, counting down.
CAGGCAGGTACCGTATCTGAGACTCCATCAACTTAGCTCATAGTGTTTGCCCCACTCTGGAGATTCCTTGAGGCCCTGCTCCACCTACTTTCGGCGCCAACAAGCTATTTCCAGTGAATTCTCCATAAAAATGGCCTGTCTCGTCTCATGCCTCAGATTTTCCTAAAATCTCTTCAACAAGCACAGCATCTAACCTCAGCAAGTCCCGTACCTCTCACTTACCAGTAAGTGGTCCTAGGCCTGGTCCTAGCAGCAGCCAGCCTTGGTTCACAGACAGCTTGGCCTTGCCTGGACACCTCTCAGCCCAACATAAGTAGCAGCCATCTGCAGATCACTCTGCCTCTCATGGTGGCTGGCCCCAGGCAGAGGTGGCTGACCTTATCCTGCACTTTTTGGGGGGCACCCGAGCCAGTGCACCCAGTGGACAGCTTCAGACCACACTGAAACACAACCACCCCACAAGTGACACACTCAAGGGGTAAATTCAGCAGCCACCAGAGCCCTGTTGAAGTAAGTCCTGCTTTGTGGGGTGGGCCCCAGCATGACTGATCCTCAGTCAATGGTCACAGCCAGTCCTTGTAGCTGATCAGCCTGGGGGTAAATCCCTCCCACTAACAGTCCAACAGCAGTCAAGGCTCAACTACAAGAGGAGGTGTACACAGCCCATATGGGGGGCACACCTCAAGCGCCCAGCTCAGGTGAACAGGGAGGCTATGCCACTGGACCCTACAGGACACCTACTATATTAGGACACGCTACCAAGCCTGGGAGATACAGCAGCTCTACCTACTATATAGAAACAAACACAAGGAGGCTCCCAAATTGAGGAGACAAGGAAACATGGCCCAAATGAAAGAAAACAGATCACCAGAAAAAGAACTAAACAAAACAGAGACAAACAATCCACCTGCTGCAGAGTTCAAAACACTGGTTATAAGAATTCTCAATGAGCTTAGTGAGAACCTCAACAGCTTAAAATAGATCCACTCAGAAATGAAGGATACACTAATTAAAATAAAGAACAATCTATAGGAATCAACAGTAGAGTGGATGAAACCAAAAATCAAATCAGCAATTTGAAATATAAGGAAGCTAAAAACCACCAATGTTCAGAACAGCAAAAACAAAAAAGAATCCAAAAAATGAGGACAGTGTAAGGAGCCTCTGGGATAACTTCAAGCACACCAACATTCAAATCATAGGGGTGCCAGAAGGAGAAGAGGGAGAGCAAGAAATTAGAAACATATTTGAAACAATAATGACAGAAAATTTCACTAACTTGGTGAAGGAAATACACATACAAGTCCAGGAAGTGCAGAGTCCTAAACCCAAAGATGAACCCAAAGAGGCCCACACCAAGACACACCGTAATTAAAATTGGAAAAGTTAAAAGACAAAGAGAGAGTCCTAAAAAGAACAAGAGAAAAACAATTAGTTATCTACAAAGGAGCCTTCATAAGACTGTCAGCTGATTTCTCAACAAAAACTTTGCAGGCCAGAGGGGAATGGCAAGAAATACTCAGTGATATGAAGCAGGAACCTACATCGCTCTACCCAGCAAAGCTATCATTTAGAATAAAAGGACAGATAAGAGCTTCCCAGACAAGAAAAAGCTAAAGAAGTTCATCATCACCAAACCAGTATTACATGAAATGTTAAAAGAGTTTTCTTTAAAAAGAAAAAAAAAGATAAAAATTTTAATGATAAAATGGCAACAAATACAGATCTATCAAAAACTGAATCTAAAAAACAGAACAGGCAGAACAGAAGCAGGGTCATAGATACAAAGCACATTTTGATGGTTGCCATATGGGAGGGGAGTTGGGGAAGGTGGGTGAAAATGATGAAGGGATTAAGAAGCACAAGGTAGTTGTTACAGAACAGTCATGAGGATGTGAAGTACGGCATAAAAAATATAGTCAATAACATTCTAACAACTATGTATGCAGTTGGGGTGATCACTTAGTTATGTAATGTCTAATCACTGGGGTATACACCTAAAACTAATATGATAATCTGTGTCAACTGCAATTGAAAATAAAAATGATATATAAAAATTTAAAAAAAGGAAAGCAAAACAAGAACAAACTCAATTCTTTTCCTCTTTGGAACCCTTCCAGTACACTGAATGAACAGCTCTCTCTGTCTCAAGCTCTTCTGGCCTCCTTAGTTATTATCCCTCCATTTTAAAGTACCATAGCAAGTGCTTTACCACTGCAATCTATAGTCCCGACAGCTAAAAGCAGGTAAACTCAACCACTCCCATTTATAAGCAGTCTCCAAATTTCAAAATTCTGAGGTTCTAAAATTCTAGAAGTTTTCTTAAAGGTAAATAATTTTGCTATAGAGAACAGGTTCTCAAACTAGTGCCAATCTATTCCAATTACTTAAAAAGAAAACAGCTGCGCTGTGCTCTCTAGCCTGCATCTCTGCACACGCAGTTAGTTCCCTTTGCCTGGAACATCCCTCCCTCTCCCATCCCACCTCACCTCATCTCACCTCCCCCCAACTAGTTCCCATTCATTCCTTAGTTCTCAGTTTAAATGTAACCCCATCTTGGTAAACCTTCAATCTCCCCACAGTGTACCAAGGCTACATTCATTGTCTGCTGTGAATTCCCATATTAAGTCTAAGTACTTATCAGACTTAGGTGAGTGTTGTGCATCTTCTCACATGCATGAGCTCCTGAATAGAGAGGTGTGTCCCTTCTAGTTTATCGAAATGCCTGGCACAGAGTGGCACCTAAAAAATAACTTGCTGAAATAATAATAATAATAAGCTATTCAGAAGACTAAAACCTGGGTGTTCCACAGTACCCGGGGTCAAAGAAGAGCCTAGAAGACTGCCACTGTGCCTTTTGTAAAGGACTACCTGTAACTGCGTCCTGCTACATTTTTACCCATTCTCTTCTTTTATGGATCCTTGATAGGTGCCAGGATACCTTCCTAAGGAAGTTGGAATTGAAGGGGTAAAATAAAGAAACCAGTACATATCTTCCTGACTAAATTTATACCAGCCCTCTATGATTATTATCAGTAATGGGAACTATATTAGTCTCTGCTAAAACCTAGTCTGTATTTTACAATACTTTACCTGGGTCAGGTTTTCACTTGAAGTTGAATCATTACTTTCTTGATGCTCATGATGAGATTTTCCTCTCCACTCATGAACCATATGCTTATAAGTAGAATCTGAAAATAAATGTTTACTTTTGTGCCTCATCAAATTTGATGGACCCTGAAAGCTTTCCAGGCGCCCTTTTTTCTTCTGCTTAGTTCTTGACTTGCTGGAATCTGAAAGGAAAACATTTTCTTCTACAAGTTTCTGATGGGGATCGTGAGATTTTACTGGAATTTTGAAACTGACTTTCCTTCTTCTGGAGTCACAGGGTTCTTTAATTATCTTGTTGGAATTATAATCCTGAGAAAATTGAATTCTCTTGCCTTTTTCCACAGCACGTTTTTCAGAACTGTCTCTATATTTACTGTGCCTTTCTTTCCTAGGCTCCTTCATCTTCTCCCTCTGAGCAAGTACACGAGGCCACGCTCTTTCACCGGCCTGGCCTTCGGCTTCAGGTTTCACATCTTTGGCAATTTTAGAACTGCTATGGTTTTTACTTCCATGGTCAAGGTTACTCCTAACATTTGTCGGTTTAATATCTTTCACTTTCAAATCTACACATTTACTCTTATGTCTTTTAGCTCCACCTGAAGAATGACTTTGTGAAATAATTTGATTATCATTAGAATATGATGCTTCTTTGAGTGTAACAGGTCCTTGGGATGACGAAGTGAGTTTTGGTCTCTTTCTTGGAATGTCAGGGTCTACATTTGGCCTGTAAAGCAACATAGAAACCCAGGTTACATTACAATTTACACTGTACCATTTTAGTTAGGAAAGGATAGAACTAGCCTGACGCAAACTTCCTAAAAAGTGGAAATGACTACATTAAGAATGAAATGAAAAGGATTATTCCATTTGTGGAATAATCCTTTATTATTCCATTTAGAATACTTGGTTTGCTATTTGGGGGAAACAACAAAAACAAATTTATAGCTTTGTAAAATATCAGACACTTAGATTAAACACTTAAGTGCAAAATAATTACTATTATAATAATTGCTATATTTCATACCAAACCCTTAAAAACCACAGGGGAAAAAAGAGAATATTTATTTAATTTTTTAACAGAGAGCTTCCTAAATTTAAAAGCTGCGGGAAAAATCACAAGAGAAAGTAATAAATGTAAATGACCATTTACTTTCAAACTTTAGCATATTAACCTTTTGCATAGCATAAAAAAAATTCAAAGAACTGGGAAATGGCATTTTATATATGTGTATGTATTTATATATATACATGTACATATGACAGCTTATTAGCCTTATTAAATAAAATGCACATCAAAAAGCATAGCAAAAATTTGTTAGCATTAACAAATTTTAAGAACTGGGAAATGGCATTTTATATGTGTGTGTGTATATATACATATACACATATATATATGATAGCTTATTAGCCTGATTATATAAAAAGCACATCAACAAGTCCTAAGACTCCAGAATATCCCGTAAACAGAAAATTAATGAAAAAGGGAAAGCTAATAAACATTCAAAGAAATAAATCTCACTTCCGTACTAATTATAAAATGCTCATTACAACATACCATTTTTCTATCAAATTAGCAAAGATTCTTAAATAACATATATCGGCAAGTTGTAAAATGGATCCCCTCTCATTTGTTGCTAGTGGAAATGTAAAATCATTACAGTTGCACAAAGGAATTTGAAATTATAATTAAGAATTCTAAAAAGTTCATATTCTCCCTGGCTGGCGTAGCTCAGTGGATTGAGCGCGGGCTGGGAACCAAAGTGTCCCAGGTTCGATTCCCAGCCAGGGTACATTCCTGGGTTGCAGGCCATAACCCCCAGCAACCGTACATTGATGTTTCTCTCTCTCTCTCTCTCTCTCTCTCTCTCTCTCCCCCTTCCCTCTCTAAAAAAAAAAAATAAAATAAATAAATAAAATATTTAAAAAAAAAAAAGTTCATATTCTTTGACTTCTCAGTAATTCCCATTTTAGAATATCAAGGTGAAAAAATAAATAAACCAAAAAAAAAGATTCAATTCAGGATTACTTTTAGCAGCAAAAACTCAAGTACAAGGTAAATTGTAAAAAATTTTGAAATGACTAAGAACCATTTTATCAATTATAAGAAAATATCATAGTCATTTTAAATGATCTTTTGAAAAGTTTTCAATGATATAAAACATACTGACATACTATTAAGCAAAAAACAATCAGGGCATAAATCTGTATACATAATGGGGTCTCAACAATTTAAATAAACATAGTAAAAAGGTCAGAAACAAATTTGCTAAAAATATTAGAAGATGCAATAGCTACAGGTGATAGTAATATTCTCCTGCTTAATAAACGTAGATAATACTAGTTTGTAGTCAGAAAGAAAGGGGAAAAAATTTCCACATAACACAATCCATTAATTTATATTAATAAATCCTAGAGCACTTTCCAAGCGCCTGTCACACCTCTAGGCACTGGAGTGGCAGTGGAAGACACAACAGGTAGAGTCCTTCCCCCTAATTAGATTACAGTCCAGCATTACCAAGAGATGGTAATAAAGTGACTTCTCAAATACTTATGAAAGAACAAATTATAAACATCTCAGAGCTTTCACAGGAGTTAAACCTGACTCTTCACCTGGTTTTATTTACTTTGCTATCTAGTCCTACAAAAAGACGGCCTGTCATTATTTATCTGTTAATAAGTAACAATAAAAAAAACTAAATTGTTTTTATTACTCTTTTAAAAATATTCTTAATTTTTCAATTTCAGTTAACACACAATATTGTATTAGTTTCAAATTTACAACATACTGATTACACTCTTATGTAACTTATGAAGTGGTCATTTTAATACAAAACTTTAAATTTTATTGGACCTTGACTAGCACTTAATGGTATATCATGTAAGATGTCAACCATATTAAAGAAAAATCAGGAAAACAACATGCAAAACAAATAAAATTTTTAACAGGAACTTGTAGTTATCTGAGCATTTCCATATTCCTATTTTATTTGTTCTTCACAATAGCCCTGTGCTGCATATTTCATGGAAATCTATGCACCATGTTTTATATGGTCATAATTAAATAAAAATTCAACATTATCATACCTTTTAAAACACCAACAAATTAAACTTTAAAATGACCTCTTATCAACTAGTTTTGTGAAATGCTACAGTGCAATAATTCAGGTTTATATTCACAACCCAAAATACTAAAGTTCTGAGATCTTTTTAGATAAATTAGACATACAGCAAACATGCATTTTTTTACAATTGAGTATAACATCAATATTCACCCAAGGCTGAATATCAACATCCTAGATTGAACTCTTGCAATAAAGAATGTGTAATTTTGTAAAAAATTAATTATTATAATTAGATTATTTAAAAATTTAGTAACCAACATTTTAAAATATGACAGTGCAGAACAATAATTTCTCAATATTATCAGTGGCAAGATTGCTCTGTTGTGTCAAAATCAAATCACTTGAGATAAAAATCTACATTTTATTTGATAGTATCTTTTATGTATAAAGAATTCTGAAATGTTTTATTTCACTCAACTTTTCCTCAAATTTATATTAAGACAATTCAAAAATCATAAAATGTGATGTAGCTAGAAATATCTGCATTCAAAATAGTACTAATCACAGTAAGCCAATGATTTTGCAAGTCTAATTATTTAGATTCTCAATTCTAGGCCAAAAAAGTAAAACATACCAAGAAAAGGGGGGAATTTACCTTTTCAGATCTTGTCTTCTTTTTATATTACAGTTCGGAATGTCTATATGATCTGATTTCTGAAAGAAAAAAATATACCATTTAACAAATATAAGTTGTGCAGTGGCACTAGAGTTACAGGGAAGGAGACTAGGAGACTATTTGTTTTTCCCCCTATTTACATTCTAGTGAACAGGTTCACACAACAATTTAGTCAATCCTTCCAATAATCTAACTGAGACAGATATTATTATCATCCCCATGTTACAGATAAAGTACCCAAGGCTCAAACAGAGCAAATTATCTTCCTCAATGTCACACAGCAGGTCAGCAGCAGATCTGTCTAATCTCTACTCTCCCACCCTTTCTCTCTATGTATTCTGGGACACAGGCTAGGCACAAGAAAAATAAGAGAAGAACAGGATATAGCCCTGTCCTAAAGAGCTTAAAGTAAAAAATAAAGAGAAGTAGAGGAGTATGTACGAATAACCTAATGTAAGGACACAACTAAGTACCGAAGCAGAAGAGTAGACAATAAGTTGTAAGACTGTTCAAAACATCAACCACCAAAAGTTAGAACATACCTAGGAAGAAAAGTGGACAAAATAGATGCTAAAGGTTGACTATAGATTGAATAAAGATTAATGGGTAAAAGAAAAAAGGCATTCTCAGCTAAGAGTTAGAGTGTGACCAAATGAGCGTCCTGAATGACAAACTGAAAAGGGAGTAAAGGTTTTTTAACAGAGAGGAAATATGATGAAATCAGTGTCTGAAGAAGGTTAATATAGCAACAATAAGTTGAAACAGCAGTTTCATTATATGAAAACACACAAGTTCTTAAAAAACAGTTCTGCATGCAGGGAACTTCCACTACTTTTTCTTATTACCCACAACTCTGTGGCTATCCTGACATAAACCTAATTACAACTTGAATGTGTAAGTGCTTCACCAACCACCTGTGCACTAGCTTCATGTGTTTAGTTTGCTGTCACTGCTTCTAATTATTTGTGTGAGAGTGGAAAGAACTCTGGACTTGGCTTTGTTGCTGGACACAGCAGGTCCCTGAATAACACCATTTCCTTTATCATTTCATTATAACATTGATGAGATGCTATAGGAACTTAACTCTTATTCCTAGCAATTAGCCTACAGTAAAATCAGTTTCATTAGAAATCACTTGGCATAAAGGTCACAGAACCTATCTATGACATGAAGTGAAAATTTGCTGTATAATTTTGTGTCCTTGGACAAGTCACTTAACCTTCTGGGTCTTGATTTCTGAGTCTGAAAATGCAAACACCATATCCTCTTTGGCTACCTCAAAAGAAAATTGTAAAGACAAATATAACAATACATAGAAAAAGACTTTAAAATGTCTAAATTTAAATCCATGTTATCTAATCCCAAATGATAGGGCTTATCAGCACAAATAAATAAGGAACTTGATAAATGGTTTTTGGTGAATGAAAGGAACTAAAAAAACCCCTGCTGTCTTTCCATTGGCTATCAAAAAGCAAGTATAATACAAAGAAAAAAACTAATGAAACAGCAGTGGAGGAATTTACATCATAAACTTTCTAACTGTACATACAAACTCTAATATAAATAAGTTTCAGAGTTAGTTATAGTATCTAAACACTTACCAGTTTTCTCTTCTCTGATGAACCATATCTTCTAGAGGAAGATGAACTCGTAGAACTTGCCGAGGTCCTTTTATCTTTCTTATCCTAAGAATGTCATTTGGAAAAAAGGGAAAGAAGAGCACAAAATAAAGCACAGTATAAGACAACATTATTTCCTCACTGTTATAAATCAACATTCCTTCTACATTAATAATAAATTTCAGCAGGGAAAAATGTTCAAAGGCACACAAACTGGTAAGAGGAAGAGAAGTCCAACTCGAAGGTAGATTCAACTAGAAATCAGAAAATCAAGGTTCTCTTAAATTAGAGATGAGAATGGATACAAGTGTCACAGACAGCCAGATGACAGCTTGGGTAAGGGCCCTAGGAGGTGGCATGGGCATGGAGGAATTCGGTCTTCTACCGAGCAAATCCATATACCCAGTTATTTTTCAGTGGGTCCTGAATTCAACAGACCCAGGACAAATATATTCTCAGTACCTACCATGTGCCAATGATATTCTAGACAGTGGTGACAGATTAATGAAAAAAACTATCAAAGTCCCTACCCTCAGGGAAGTGAAAATCTAGTATAGGACTTTACACGTAAGTAATATATTTGGTGTGTCACACTATGCTACGGAAAAAAATAAAGCACAGAAGAGAATCAGGAAATGCTGGCAGGTGGGGGTTGAGGCCGTTGCAATTTTAAAGAGTCAAGACCTAGAGAAGGGATGGAACAAACCATGAGAGTAGGGAAGTATCTTCAGTTCAAAGGAAAGAGCAGCAAGGGCAAACCCCTGTGGCAGGAATGCGCTGGCTTGTTGGAACACAGCAAGGAAGCCAAGAAGTGGAGAAAACAGAGGGGGAATGAGAGGGAGAGGAGATGTGGAGAGTAGGTCACCATGTCCGCCCCAGCACGGATTGTAGCTTTCTTTGACTCCGGATGAAGGGGAAAACCACTAGAATGTACTGAGTGAAGGGGTGACGTGATCTGACTTACCTTTAAATAGGATCACTCTGGCTGCTGTGTTGAGAACACAAGGAGGCAAAGGCAGAAGCAAGGAGATCAATTTAGAAGCTATTGCAATAATCTAGAAAAGCAAGTCCACCACCTTGATCAGGGTGATAGCAGCGGGGAGGGAGTCAGACTCCGAATACATTACTGAGAGAAAGAAAGCTGATAGAATTTGCTGACAGACTGAATGCAGGTAGAGGATGAAGACCAGGGTTTGTGATCAAGCAACTGAAAGAACGGAATTGTAATTTACCAAACTGGGAAAACTGAGGCTGGGCCCTTGAAAGGTTATTGTTTAAGAAGATGACACTGTGAAGAAGTCACTAGCGAGGAAAGAAAATCAGACCTGAAATCAGACGAACCTGATTTTCTTTCCTCACTTAGTCTCAAAAGCTAAGTGAAGAAAGTGTTTGAAAGAGAAGGTGAAATGAGTTTGTCAAATATTGCTGATTGGTCAAGTCAGATGAGGTCTTAAAACTGACCAATGGATCTAGCAACATGGGAACCACTGCTGGCCTTAATGACAACATATTTGGAGGAGTGATGGCAAGAAAAGTCTAGTTCAAGTAGGTAAAGGAGAATTGCACACAGCATGTCAATTCCTAGTGTCAAATAAGGTTGCATAGATCAAGGCCACACTCCAGGGTCCTCTTTCCAATTACTAGTATACCTGGGAGGCCAAATTAGTAATCAGGAAGTTAGTAAGCAAAGAACAAACACCAAAAAATGTAACAATCTAGAAGATAGTTCATTCAATGATAAAAAAAAAAAAGCTTTATGAACTAAACTGCTACCACAGAAGTGACTTCTTTAGTGAATACTTACCTTTGCCAGACTGTCATCTCTCATCTTGGATGGTAATGTAGCATGAACACTATCTAACTTTGATGATGCACTACACAGAGTACTCAGAGTCTACAATAAAACTGAATGCAGGGGATTTTGCTTGTTTTGGTTAAATCAATCACGCGGCAGCCTTGCTTCCTGGAGACAACACCCAGCTCAATTATTTAGCTATCCTAAATTTCACCCACCAAAAACACTGCTTAGAGTACTGTTCTGACAGTATCAGGAAAAGGAACAGGGTTAGCATGCATTCCCTACCCTCAGCCTCCTCCCGATTTTGATTGGTGAGCACATGATCCTATCCAATGCAGAGTAAATGCAGAAGGGAGAAGAGGTGGGAAATGGTCTAACGGTGAATTATTTCTATGAAAAGGAGGATTCTGGGGAGGGTTAGAATTGAAGTCAGAAATGCGTAAGCAAATTACTTACCTCTCTAAGTTTTGGTTTCTTCATTTGTGTAATTGGGACAAATGAAGACATTTGTGTAATTGTATAATAACATTACCTACCTGATAGAGTTGTGAGGAATAAATAAAATAATGCAAGCAGAGAACAGGAAAAACAAATGACTTCCCCTGGGCCAAAAGGGCAAAACTATATGCTTACATATGTCATTTGAAAACAAAGGAGTATTTTTTGCATTACACAAAAATAAACAGTAAAGAAGGGTGTCTTTGGGTTAACAAATCAAAATTCTTACTTCTTCATCAAAGTTGGATAATGAGGTGATGTCTTTTCTCTGAGATGTCTCTGTTTTTCCACAAGAGTCTTTGTTGGACATTTTGAAAAGCTAAAATAAACAGTAAAAACACATTATGTGTTTTTCATCACCACAACAAACAAAAATAACCTTAGAAATTATTCCTTCCGTTTTTTAAAGGTTGGAGTTTTACAAACCAATTTCCACTTTCTAACCACCCCTAAGATGACAGGACTCTCTCACTGTTCCATTTTATTTCAGTTATATTCTCCCTCAGAATCACCTGTTCCTTTCCTCTGGCTTCATCTATCACCTTTTCAGGAATGACTCTCAAATCTGTGCCTTCAGCTCTGACTTTTCTCAAGCATCACATCACTATTTTCAACTGCCTGCAGGACAACTACATTTTGACCCACCCACACCTCAAAACCAATTAGTCATAATGTCTTCATGTTCCCGACACACCCTCTCTGTCACTCATGGAGGGAGTCTTTGGGCGAATCACATTCATTTTTTGAGCCTGTTTCATTATGTGTAAAATTGAGACAACCCATCCCAGCAGGGTTTTGAAGGACTCAAATGAAACAATGGATATTAAAAATACCTTGCACAAGGCAGCGCGGTAATAGGGTCTAAATAAAGACTATCAGACGTGACTGTCTTTCTACTAGCTCCCTAAAGAGCAAATTACTCTCTATTAAAAACTTAGGAGGTGCTCATAAATGCTTGCTGAGTGAAAGAATAAATGATTCTTTTCTCTTTTTTAGAAGATTCACTCTTTAATTCTGAGCCATACCAACACCTGCCCACTGCATATCTTCTGTTACCTTCCCATGCCAGTCTTACTTTTCCAGCACTGCGCCGGCCAACTCAGTACTGTTGGCTGCTTATCCCTGCCCACTCACTCCCCCAGAAAAAGCAACTAAGACAACCACAGTCATTCCATATGGCAATAAACACTGTCGAGTTGGAGTATGCCAAAAGCATCCTGCTCTGAAACACAGAGGCCAGAAAGTGGGAACATCACCAGGACTGCTGGGACAGGAAAATATAAAAGGGGGTCTAGAAGCAAAGCCCCAAGGAGAGTTTATTGCTGGTAGTAGTGCATACTAAGACTATCAACATAAAGGCTAGAAACCAAGCAGTTGTAAATACTCCTGGTCATGCTCACCGTCAGGGAAGTTCTATGAAAGAATGATCCACTACATAAAATCAAACTTCTAGAATGCTTCAATGAATACGAAGAAAAGAAAAATGCTGATAGCTAATACAGACTCTGGTCAGCAGTGTCCACAGTGTTGTGGATGTGATGAAAAAAATCACACGGACTGCAGAAATCCTATGGAAAAAAGGGACTGAATGGCCACTCTCTGAGTGAGAGAGCACCCCGACCTTTACCTGGACAAGCTTTTATTGCTTTCTGGGAGCATTACGTCAAGGAAGGTCCTCATTCATTATTCTTGGGTTTGCTTTAAGTGATTACTTCTTACAGCTAACAAAGGAAAGAATGTTGCAAATGCAAGGGAATGATAAAAGTGATTGGTCTGGTTACATTCCATCCTTGGAATGCTTAGCACAGACTTTAAGGAGTCACTTCAAAGATATACATTAAACATCTGCTGTCTTAACTCAGAGTGAGGGAGTCTTAGCAAAAGCAAGCCTCACAGCAGCCTAGATACAATGCAGGCCTGGTCCCCCATGGGAACACTGAACTGGGGGCCTGGCTCCTGTGTGCCCCCTGGCACCTGTCAGTTTTCCGAACCAGAGCTAAGCTACATTCACCATTGCCATGTGGACCAGTTCCCTATAGATAGCTAACAAAAAATATAATAATAAATATTATTAGAGAATACTCAATATGGACTTCTAAGAGCAGATTCCAAATTACCCTGGAATTTGGCTTTGCAAGATAACTTATGGCAATATTTGAATTCACAGTTGAGCTTCCAGATTAATCATCTTTTTGCTGTAAGGATTCCCATTCCACTTGGGGTGGGGCAGGCACAGTGCAAACAATGCAATAAAAAAACAATAATTTCCATAAAGTGAATTGCTTAGAGGCAATGGACTATATAATGGTTATATAATTCTTTTTATAATTTAAACTCAATTCATGTTGGTCTGATATTGCTTTGAATACAAAATAATGCTAATTTAAAACTCTTATCTGGAAAAAAATAAAAATGTTCTTAAATAAACCTCTTACCCACAAAACAAATTGGAAAAAAAAAAACACTGCAGAGAGTGGTCTACTGAAGGAAAAACACCTCTATGTTTACTATGGCAAGTGCTTTACATTATGGCAAGTGAATTACAAAGTGTGAAATTCAAATTGATTTTATGAAAATCGAAATATAACCTAAATGAGAGGAGACCTCCTGTGCTGGCCAGCCTCCAAAGTGGCTCCTGATGATCTCTGCTGCCTGGTAATTACAATCTTCTGTAGTCGTCCTCTCTCACAATAAACAGGGCTGCCCTGTGCTTCCAATAAGATATTGCTAAATGGCGTATGTGGCTAGGTCATACAAGACATTGTGGCTCGGCCCTTCTCTGTCTTAAACTGTCCATTCTAGAGAAAGCCGGTCACCACGTCATGAAGACGTTCAAGTAGCCCACAGAGATACCTACCAGCAAAGAACTTCGGCCTCTTGCCAAAAAACAACCCAGTGCCAAGAACGTGAGTGAGCCACCTCTGAGGCTGATCCTGAAGCCCTAATCGAGCCTTCACACTGGCAGCATCCTCGCCAGGTATTTTCACAAGCTCACAAGAGACCCTGAGCTAGACACATCCAAAAAGCCACTTCTGAATTCCTGACCTATTGAAACCGTGGGGGAATAAATGTTTATCGTTTTAAGCCACTAAGCTTTAGTATAATTTAGGCAGCAATAGACTAGTAATACTCACTTGCCGTGCCTTCGTGTGCATTATAGAAGGGATTTTTATACCCACGGTATGAAATCATTATACCCATGTGTAATGCGCATCCCTATTTTTTCCCCTCAAAAATTTGGGCAAAAAGTACGCATTATACACAGCAAAATACGGTAATTCTTCAAACTAGGAAGATTCCTTCTTTAGGATGTCTCAAGAGCGGGACCGTGCCTGGAAATTCTCGCTAAAATTCCCACAGAATGCACATGCTCAAATCTAACCCTTCTCATCTTGTTTTCCAGCTGGTAATAAATGATGAGATCGACACGCTGAATCAAGCTTTCATTAACCACCTAGTTTTCAGAAGGAAAAAAATAAAGGATTCTTGGATGATGGACAAATAGCCACTACTCATTTCTGTAAGCATTATGTATTATTATTCCATTTTTAATTGTCTTCCACCTGAAACTAAAAGAGGCTTCCCTCTCCTGTTGCCAATAACGTTCGGGCCCGTCCCAGTCAGAGAAGCGAAAAACTTTTTTTCCCCCGTGTCCGTCCCCGCGGGCTCGCACGAGTGCGATTTAAACTCCTGCAGGCCTAGAATAAAGGTAAAAGAAGTACTACGGCGGGGCTGGGGCCTCTCTGTCACATGCCTTAGCAAATCTGAACTGCAACAATCAAATGGCCAAAGCTCCACGCACTCAGAGTTCGGGTATTAAAAGCCTGGACACGAGCGGGGACCGGAGGGAAGGGGGCGGGGACCGGGCACTTTTCCACCAGACGCTTACATCCACCAAGCAGCGCTTAAGAAACTGGGAATGTGTAGATTAAAGCCGAAGTAAAATAAGAGTGTTCGGGTCACGGTGTGGGTAAGGGTGCGAAACGAAAAGCAGACCCCAACTCCAATCAGCCGGACTGACAGGCAAGCTCGTCAGCGGCTCCGAAGTCGCGGGGACCCACGGCGTTCGCGGGACGTGACCAGCCTCTACGCAGAGCGAGAGACAGCCCCCAGAGGCAGGGCCGGGCCAGAACCACACCCTTCACCGAGAGGACTCGACTCCGGGTCCGCCCACAGAGTCGCCGGCCGTAAGCTCCGGTGGCCCTCGAATCCCCCGGTCCAGCGAGCAGCCGCCAAGGTCCGGGAGTAAGAGGAGGAAGCTACCCAGAAAAACGTCTATGAACGTCCCCCATTCCCCAACCTTACCAGTGCCGGGGGCAGGGGCGACTCTGGAGTCCCAGCCGGGATAAAGAGACCCCTGAGCCCGAGGCCCGCTGGGAAATGTAGTTCTGCACTCGGACCCCGTTACCACTCGAAGGCTCCAGAGCGACCGTTTAGCTTTGCATTGACTTTCTTCTGGGCTTTAGAACTCCGGCTCCGCCCCCGTCGGCGCGGTGCACCCTGGGAATTGTAGTCTTGGCTTGGTTTAGGGTTTGACGGCTGAAACGGAGACGCACTGTGGAAACAAAACTCTCTTACCTCATTGGTCGCCTTCGCTAGTTCGCTTCTGCGCAGTGTGTGGTGGCGTCGTAACGCCTCAGGGAAAGGGAAGCGGATGGTTCCGCAAATCGCTGCCTCTGGCTTTTAATTTTTCTGTTGACAGGCTTTGGTCACTGATCCTTCATCTTTTGTTTATTGCACGCATCCCGCCCTCCCCACTTGCTTACCCACTCCTTGGATCCAGCCCTCTGGGCATTCACGCCTGTTCTCTGACCCCGCCGTAAGCCCCTCCTGGTCCCCGGGCGGGTCTGGCACGGAGGCGGTAACTATGGAGAATATGGCGGAGGAGGAGCTGCTTCCCCTGGAGAAGGAGGAGGAGGTGGCCCAGGCCCAGGCCCTGATCTCGGCCCCGGACTCGGCTCGGGTCCCAGCTCCGGCCCCGGACTCGGCTCCGACTCCGGATTCGGTTCCGACTCCGGCCTCGGCTCCAGCCCCAGCCCCTGCCCTGGCTCAGGCTCCGGCCCTGTCCCCGTCCCTAGCCTCTGCCCCTGACGAGGCTGAAAGCAGTAAGTGCAGGAGGCCCAGGTCTTTCTGCTGCAGGAAAAGCGAGAAAGTGCGTCTTACTGGGGAGGCCCTTCTTCAGTGGGATGGCTTTTCTGGGGAAAGGCAGGTTTAGCGGAATGAGGGCGGCAGGAGGGACCCGCGTAGCTGGGTACCCGGCCACAGAATGGGAGAGGTCATGTCCATAAACCTCGCGGACGTCGCGATGAAGGTTATGGGGAGGCCAGGGGTGGTACAAAATCAGTCTGAGGGCTTTTTCATTGAAAGGTTTTTTAAATTTTTTTTTCCTGGTACCCAAATAGGAAGTTATGCCTAATCTGGTAGTTTCCCTCAGCTTCACACCAAGTCCTTTAAAATGTGACAGTAACCGAGGCAACCCGTGTTTACTGTAGTAGATCCTCGCTGCCAAGATTTAGAAATAATTGCTTTCAACTAGCTTTTATGCTTCGACATACACAAAAGGATGGGTTTTTCTCATTTCATTTTCTATAAAAGCTTGCTAACGAAAAGAATTTGAGGATGATGAGTAGTTTAATAGCCGGCCAGATTATGGATGTCTTCCCTCAGACATAAATACCAATTGAGTATTGTGCTTCATTCCATCAGAAGTCAGCTGTTGGAAAATTAATAGGCGATGTCGTCTGTGCTTCTGAGTATGCTTGCGTATTTTCTAAATGGTGATTTATTGGACCATAAAGGACTTTAAAAGATTAATTAGTAACATTTTCTTAAGAATCTTCTGAACATTTTTTAAACGTAAGGTCTAAGAAAGTTAAAATTATGATCCATAAATTGACCCTTATGCTCTTTCTGTAACAAAACATCTTAAATTCATTATCTTTCCTACTTGTAGGCTAATTGTGAGTTTAATGTCATAAAACACTTGGATAGTAATCTAATAGAATTATTTTGCTATTTTACAAGATGTTATAGTAGATTCAAGAGTAGGGCTGATCATGGAAAAGACAAAGCCAGGTAGGCCTTCATATAAATCAGAGCTAGTAGGTGCAAATAGGTCAAAATAAGGCCAGTTGTTTCTTTACCCACAACTGCAGTGGGGATAGAAAGGGTCCACTCTCCTAAAGTTAGTTATTCTCCCTACCTCACTTCTGTGTATATTAATCAGACGAGGTTTAGCAGCTTTAGGGAATGCATGCTTTCGCTACCTCCTCACCATCAAGAATATATTAAAACAGTTTAAGGAGATTTATTCATGTTTTCTAAAATTTTCAAGTATATAATATGAAGAATGCAGTGTTTGAGTAACCTGGAAATGCCTTACTGGGACAAATACGTAACAATTGAGAAATCTGAAATGCATTAGAAATACATATTAATTACATTTTAGGAATTATTTCTAGATGGTCTAATTAGTCCTTTGAAATCAGTCGTAAGTAGGCAAGATGAAGATGGCATACCTGAAATAGAATTGAAAATAGAGGAAAAAGTAACAGAAGTTGTAAATGAACCTCCTAGCATTCTGGACTCCTCTGATTTAATGAGATTTGTCTCTTGACTTCTGGATTATTAGTGTGTTGCAATAAGGTTGAGTAGATTCAAGTACAGATTGATATCTGCTATCTTGAACCAGAAAGTGATTTCAGAGATGCACATAAGCATATCATGAATCTTTAGACAGCTCTTTGGAAGTGTTCTTCAGTAGTGGACCACAGGATTTTCTATTTCCTCTTCTAATTTACCAGGCCCCTTTCTCTTATTTTGTATCACTTAGTAGTTAGAATGATTTCAAAAAGCACATCTTTATATAGTACTGTATATCTTGTTTTATATGCAGATCTTTGCACCATGGAAACCAAAAGCCTTTATTGTTACAAATTAAATAGTTTGGTTTATATACATGGATTTATCACTTGAATTATCTGACCTGGCAATTAAAATGGGGAAAAAATTGCCTATTTATAGAAATTATATCATAATTCCTTTGAACAATCCCCGAATTAAGTAATAATGTGTTCTGATTTTCTCATGTAAAAATAAGGTAAAAATTTGTATTTTAATAAATTTGAGCATGGCTGATAGCACTGAATTGAATTCCAAAATTATAGACTAATTGTGCTGCTGCATCCAAAAAGATCAATGATTTTAAAAAATTTAACAGACTTTACTGCCTGCTGTTTGCAAGTTACTGCATAGCCATTGCAAAGATAAATAGGACCTAGCCCTTATCTTACTGCTTATTAATGGGGGGGACAGACAGGGACACAAATTATATAGAAGGGTAAACAGAGAAACTGGGAGTGAAGCTTGAAATGGAATTAGGTAGGACAGTAACAGTATCAAGAATAAAACTTAAAAGGCTGAAGGTTCTAAATTGTGTAACTTGATCGTATAGTGAATATTAGAGAGCCTTCTGGTTTATCCCATCATCTCCTGTCTCATTGAGGATCTTTTCCTAACAGTTATGTCCTAGTCTTATGTATTTAGTCTCCCACTTTGCAAATATACTTTTCCAAAATTTAGAAGTATGTCATTTGAAGTTTATGAAATATTTGAGAAACCCGAAAATGTGTTACTGAGACTGATTTATATCTAGTCCGAATCCAGCCTGAGCTCCAAGTACAATTCAGCTGGCTACTGGACTTGACTACACAAATACCAGTAGTACATCAAACCCATTATGTCAAGAACTAAATTCCCTTTTTCTCTTCCTTCTCCTTTCTGCCAGAATTGTTTTCTTCTTCCTTTATTGGTTAATGGCACCATTATTCTCAATGATACAAACTCAAAATCTTAGACTCGTTCGTGAATTTACTCTTCACCCTTACTTTACATCCACATCCCAAGTTCTTTGCTGCTTTACTTTTTTTTACCTTCTGTTCTCCTGCACCTTTCCATTCTCACCTCAATTACTGATTCTTGGTATGACACCCAGAGATACCCTTCTGAAACACATTCCCATCATATCATCCACTTCCTCAAAAACCTGGACAGACTTAACATTGCCCAAAGAGTAAAGGCCAAACTCACTTGTATAAATTGTATGCCTTTTTTTATCTCTACTACATTTTGGCTGCATATTTTTCTACCAGCTCCAGTCAGCCGGGGGCGGGGGGGGGGGCGATAGAAAAGTCTGTATTTTTTTAATACCCCATGCCTTTGTTTATGAAGTTACTTACCTTCAAAAGGCCCACCACCGATTCTCTACTTATTGAATTCTATTTATTCCTTAAGTCTTCAGTCAAATGCCTCTCCTTCAGTGAAGACATTCTGAAAAGGCACTTGGAATTAATTACCCTTTGCTCTGTATACCTACATTATATTTACCCTAAGTATTCATTTCATTCTGCCTTGTGTTGTAGTTCATAGTTAAATCTCTCCTATCTGATTGAAAGTTCTTTGAAAATAGGAACATGACATGTTTCTTCAGTGTTTTGTACGGAACAGAAACACTTTTTTGTGGAATTATATTGAATAATTAGATAAATTTTAAAGCTGTGAGGTTACACAAATGTTTCTTCCCCCAACTTTTTGCATCTTGAGGCACACTTGGCATCTTATAAACTGAGCCCTAGCAGTATTCCCCATCTAGGTGTCAGGGCGTTAGGCTGCAGGAAATAAAACAAAAACTCTGTGAAGTGATGAATAAAAAGGGAACTGGAACATAGATTTTTTTTTCTTTTTTAAATTTTTTAAATGTGTTCATGTATGTCTTGTTAGTTTTTTTTAATATAGATTGTTAAAATGTAATTTTCTAATTCTTAAATTTTCCTTTCAGAGAGACACATCTCAATTCAAAGACAGCTCGCTGACTTAGAGAAGTTAGCTTTTGAAACTGAAGACTTTGACTCTTCTAGTTCATTGAACTCAGATAATCTTGATGCAGGTATTTCCATGTTGGTGGGGTTCTTCCCCTTAATTTCTAATGCCTTGTCATCTTTCAACTCATGAAAAGTCTAGGAATAGTCTTATATATTCCATGGAACTAGAGCAGTAGTACTGGTTAATACCTTTTATTCAGGAAACTGATATGCAAAGATGATGTTCAAATCAGTTACTTCACAACTGCTCAAGGAAATTACTCTCTCATGGGTAGATAAGAGTATATGTATTCTGAGTTAAACCTTGCGTTTGGCTATGAATAACAAAAATCCCCGAAAAACACTGCCTTAAATAATATGGAGGCTTATATTCTCACATGTAAAATAAGTACCAAGGTGGGCAGTTTAGGCTGGGCCAAGAGTTCTACAATTCTGTCAATGCCCCAAGCTCCTCTCTTTCTGATTTGCCATCCTTGGTGCTTGGATTCCATTCGTAAGATTACCTCATGGTTTTCTGAAGTAGAGTGACGTTTTTTAATCCTCACTCAGGACATGTTTATAGATTTTAGTGAGAGACACTGGTGTGAGAGGGAACCATTGATGGGTCATCTCCCATATACGCCCCAGCCTAGGATTGAACCCACAACCTAGAAATGTGCCCCAACCCAGGGATTGAGCCTGCAATATTTTGGTGTAAGGGATGATGCTCCAACCAACTAAGCCACCCAGCCAGGGCAAAGTAGGCTGAGTAAATTGCATCGAATAGTGAGGGGAAAATGGAGACAACTGTACTTGAACAACAGTAAAAAAAAGAAAAGAAATCGTGTATATACTTGCAATGTGCTATATATGAAAGGTATTTATTGGATTAAACTTTATTAAGTGGGCTCTTGATTACTTCTATATATTTCTATTGCTTTAAATCTGAATTTAAAGCTTTAATTCTTTTGTACACTATCAAAGTTTTTATTTGAGGTACATTTCTAATTAAATAAGACTTCTATTTTGATGATCCAGAATCTTTCCAAAAATATGCTAATAAAGAAGGAAGACTTTATAAATTCAGTAATAGGATACAGTGTTTCTAGTCGTGCCTCCAGTCTCGGGACAGCAATTATATGCAATTCCTTCTACTGCTTTGGGTTCCTTCTTCCAGTTTTCTAACTCCACATATTTACTTCCAGAGTACTTATGCTCTCTTCCCAACTCCTGTCCCTCCAGGTGTGTGACAACTGTACCTTTTCCCCTGTCCAAAGTACAGAGTGATTCTCTGCCAGGCATTTTGGCTGGAGGGATATATTAGATTATCACTTCCTCATCCTTTCTGTTCGCAGTGGCATCAAAGATAGCAGCTAGCCACAGAGAGGGTCGTTTTAGGGTAAAAATCACTAACCCTGTGCCCAAACAATTGCTTTTAATTACCTGCTGAGATAGGGTGTGACTTCTCCCCAAAGCAGGTGGGGTGGGGCTGGGGAATCCCCTGTGACTTTTTTTGTAGCTGAATCTAAGCACTTACAGCTGGTATAGACTGTGCTTCATTGGTTCC
Organism: Phyllostomus hastatus; assembly: GCF_019186645.2. NCBI lineage: Eukaryota > Metazoa > Chordata > Mammalia > Chiroptera > Phyllostomidae > Phyllostomus > Phyllostomus hastatus. The sequence goes on along the minus strand of NW_025333833.1, from coordinate 12,679,715 downwards.
TTTTTCTTTATCAGGAAACAAACAGGCTTGTCCATTGTGCCCTAAGGAGAAATTCAGAGCCTGTAACAGTCATAAGCTTCGTAGGCACCTTCAAAATTTACACTGGAAAGTCTCAGTTGAATTTGAAGGTTAGTATTTCTGTGCTTGCTAAAAGTGCTATAAATGAAATTCAAGATTTGATATAGGTTTTTGCATTTAAGTGTGAACTTAATGAAGTATTTTAAGTTTAAAATTATGAGGGATTCATACCCCTCTTTTAATGTGTTGATTGATACTGCTCTCGAGGCAATAGCAGTATAAGGCACAAGTATTTTAGTTTGTCAAATATTTATTAAACATCTGTTCTGTACTGAGTACTCTGGCCCTGGGGGTCCACATTTTGAACAATGTCACCCAAGGAAAAGTCAAGTTGCCAGTGAATAGATGATAAAATTGAGTTCTAAAGAAGCTTAGTGGCTAATCCAAGATAGCACAAGCTAGTCTTTGCAAAACCAGTATTCAAACTTGGATCGCCTATGTTTGTTTTTATACTATACCATATATAACAAGTAAATTAAGGCAGTCTCATTTAAATAACTTATGACATTACAAATAAAGAATAGTTCCAGTTATTCTTATAAAATTTGCTAATTTTTAGTGAAAATGGAATATTTAATAAACTGATATGATGAACAGCCACTCCTTCTTCTAGGTTACAGAATGTGCATCTGTCACTTACCTTGTCGACCAGTGAAACCGAATGTTATTGGAGAACAGGTAATCAGATGTTAGATTTATTTTTAAATTCAGCCCTCTTTAGAAAAGGTGTAGTTTTTACTTACTTTAAAACTATAATGTTCATATTCAGCAGTGAGATTTACTTTAAGATTTTGTAACTAAGTGCTTTCAGGTTATCATATGAGGAAAAATATGAAATGCGTGGAAAAAAGTTGCTGTATTGAATTGTTTTTATAGTTCCAATTTCAGTGAGATAAATTGCTGTGTTCAAAAGTAAAATGAACTTATTTACTAATTTTAGAATGGAGAATTTAAATAAAAAGTAATTTTTTCTTTTAAAATAAATTTTCATCATGGAATGAGGGCCTTCAATTTCTGTGATTTAGTAAATATGTTACTATGTGTGGATTCATTCCCATCATCCTCCCTATGCTTTTCCTTTTAATTTGTCAAAGGACAGAATAAGAAACTTGCTGAAATCTTTGACAGCTTTTTTTTATAAGTACAATTTGTTCATTTTAGAATAGATTTGACCTTTGGGGAGTAAAAATTATAAAATATTTTTAGTGATACTATCCTGAATACATATTAGTGTAATGAGTCTTTATTATTAATTTTTCATTTGGATCACTAAAGAGAGTAAAGTGCTGGCGGGGGAAAAACATTTCTCCAGCAGGAGTCAGGGCAGTTCTTGGTCCATGCACCTTATGCAAGATAGTTTGAGTATGAAACCCAAAGTACCATAAGGAATTCTGTGCAGTGTTCCTGAATATTCTCTACGTGCCATATGATACCAAGTAATAGGAGGATGAAGCATCAAAAATAGGAAGGAGCCATTGGAGTAGTCTTTTGGTTCTCAGCTATGTGAGAAATTACAAAGTGAGAATTTTTTACTTGGAAAAATAGGCTTTTCATCATGTCTCTAAAATTTGGTTTGCTGGAACTAGCCCAAATTTCTAGAAATTTTGAGAGCTGGTTATTAAATGTAGTTATCATTAAAAATTAAATTATATAAACTTAAAAGTGAATAAGTTATATTAAAAGCAAATGTAATGAATACTCAAAGCTCACTATTTCTTAATTATTTTACTACATTTTTCTATTATCTGTGCTCTTAGAGTTATTTATATAATATCTACATGGTGTCATTGCTGTCTTTTCCCAAATACTCACTTAGCAATGTCACACTGGTAGTTTGAAATCTGTCACAATTGCAGCTTGAAATTGCAGAGTATTTCTTCTTGAAATGGTAGGGTATTTATACTACACAAAGTTGAAAACACTAAATCAGAACCTTATTTTCCTGGAGAGCCAGTTAAACCTCTACTACTACTAATACACCATTTGTAAGTGCTGTTTGTAGAAAAGAGGATGCAGTTATTTGCTGGTTAGAATGAATGGGAAAAATCTAAAAAAATAAAGTTGCAGCCTATTATAAAGTAAAATTAAAAAGCATTTGTAAATATAAGTAAGGAAGTAAACATCTCTTAAGTCACAAGGCAAAATTACTACTATCTTCTATACTATTAAACCCAAGACACACTAACATATGTAAATTTGCAACCTGAAACAAACTTCTACTTCATTGTCTTAGTAACTTATTTAAATACTCTGTTTGATAGATATCCAGTAAAATGGGCGCCCATTATCATTGTATCATTTGTTCAGCAACAATCACCAGGAGGACTGATATGCTAGGACACGTTAGGCGCCACGTGAATAAAGGAGAGACTAAATCCAGGTATATTGCTGGTAAGTCGAGCAGTCTCATTAACATGTTAGTAAGTAAATCCTTAAACAGTGGTCCAATTATTCTTTTTAGACATCAGGGAGATAAAGAGAGTCACTTACCTAAATCACTTAGTTAATTACTACTTCATTACTTCAGGTTTTCTTTTCTTTCTGTGAGGCTCCCACCAACATTTATCTGTCCTCAATTAACAGATACATTTAACACGGGTAGAAAAAAGCAATTGATGTTCAAGTAAGTGTAATGATCTTAATGAAAGAGTGTAGGGTTGTATTACTAACCATGGCTCCTACGCAAATAGCTGTTATACTTATTGTTGGAACACACTGGAAAGAGGAGGGAAAATGACGTGAAGACCATTGATACCATCCTGAGTGGTATCAAGGTATTGGTAGCTATCACTGAGGGAGCCCTTCTCAAGAATTAAGCAGTAAGCCCCTCATGCTCTAAGGCATCTACTGGATACAATGAATTAATTTCTCTTCTGTCTGTCTAGAATGGTGCTACATACCTTTCTTTTAAGAGTTGAGAAAAAAGACACTGAAATAATTTTCTATAGAGGTTAATTTTCTCACAGAATCTGGTTTGAGGAAGACTGATCCTGTGAGGTTTGTGATGCCACTTTGGCGGCTATAGAAGAATACATAACACAATGCTAGGAAAGGTTACTATTTTTTGGCATTGTAAGAAGAGAAATAGGGTTGTCATTTACTTAACATTCTGATATAATCTTATATATTTTTCCCACACATATTACATATGTCCCATTTCTTAAATATGTAAAACATATGTACATAAATACATTAATATTTCATTTGAGTTTGGAACTAAATGACTCTAATGTATATTAAATGTAGAATCTCTTTCCCCTTCATATCTGTTTGAATGTAATTTGTGATTTAAATCATAATTATGAGAAAGTGTTCTAAAATCCAGCAAGTTCAGGAAATACAGTAATTCTTCGTCATCCATGCCGGCTAATGAAATGTAATCATACAGAGATAGTGCTTTTCTAGTCATTATCCCACAATAACATATTTAGCAGCCAACCTATGTAAGCATAAGATGATTCAATGAGTAATAAAGGTGTTTCAGGATTCTTCACTATCTTAGGTTCATTGTTCTTTTGCTGCATTTTTTTGTTTGTTTTTAGGTTGATTGTTCTTAACTATGTATCATGTATTCATGTACTGATCTGCTAGGCAGTTAAGATTTTAAGTTGATAAACTTTAATTCACTGAATACTTAACTGAGTACTACTCTTTTCCAGAGACAGTGCTGGATAGATCAGTTTTTAACACCTACACAACTAATTACATCAACACATGATTATAAAGGAAAGTTATTTTCTAAATGTATATTGTTCTAGGTATTGAAAATTATTTTGTATTTAACTAGAAATCTTTTTTCATCTTAGCTTCTGCTGCTAAACCACCTAATGAAATTTTGAAAGAGGCAGACACAGATGTACAAGTTGGTCCTAACTATTCCATACCTCAGAAAACAGATTCCTATTTTAATCCCAAAATGAAACTAAATCGGTAAGCTAAATTAAGAAAAGTGTCATGAGATATTTTAAATCATTACAAATGTACCCTCTCTTAATCCTTATGTTCTAATGTAGCAAGTTTCCACCTGTGTGCCCCAACACACCAGTGTGCCACAAGAATTTTCAACACCTGCAACACCTGACTAGTTAGTTGGGGCACTGACCTCTTTTCCCTTAGATTGTCAAATAAAAAATGACAGTGGCCTGTACAATAATAGCCATCTGGTGCGAATGAATCAAAATCGTACCTATTTTTTTGTCAGATTGGCAAAAATATTTTTGTGATGTGAATTTTAGTAATTAGTTTATGTGTGCCATGAGATGAAAAAGGTTGAAAATCGCTGTTCTCGTGTATTGAAATTTAAAACTAGGTACAGAATGAAAATGATCTATTTTAGTGTCTTCTCAGACCAATTTCTTCCTCAGAGAGTAAAGTACACCTAACTTTATATAATTAATGAACAGTGCTTTTGTGGGCAGATTTTATTTATAAAATTTGTTTCTAAAATCATTATTCACAGTGAATACTTGTTAATAGGACCCAATTAGCTTCATAGTTTAATTTCACAAATTTCTACTTTGTGTGCTATCAAATAGTAATATGTTATTAGGTCTGTTTTCAAATAGGAACACCAGTTCTCACTGTCCTTTTTTTTTCTCATATTCTTAAATAAAATAAAATCTATAATGACAAAGCCATGGTAGAGGACGATTGTTTCAGATTATTGTACTTTCTTCTAGGCAGCTGATATTCTGTACTTTGGCTGCTCTGGCCGAGGAACGAAAACCTCTGGAATGTCTAGATGCCTTTGGAGCCACTGGTAAGTAATGAAGCTTTCTTAGAACCCAGCTTTATCAGATTTGTACTGTATTTTTTTCTTAGAAAATGTATGTGGATATCATAGAATATTTTAATATTTTAGTGTAAATTTTTAATATAAAAACTGAAGATCCAAGGTAAAATTTTTTTTACTGTGGAAAAGTTCCTAATATGTAAAAAAGTAGAAAGCATTAATGAATGAATCCCTTTGTATCCTCACTCCACAAATTACCAACTCTTGCTCAGTCTTGTAACTATCCCATGCGCTTATCTCAGACCTCATGTCCCCATCCTCTCAGCCATTATAGTGAAACAAATCACGGATGCCATTTCATCTGTAAACATTTCAGTTAGATCTCTAAAAGATGAGGACTTTGATACCAGTACTATACCTTAAAAAATTAAGAATAAATCTTTAATATCCTTAAATGTTTATATGTGCCCAACTATCTCAGTTTCTTATTATCAAATCAGAATCCAGACAAAGACTATTTCAGTTGTTTAGTATGTCTACTGAGTCTCTTTTCCATCTATGTTACTGTCGTGTGTGTGTGTGTGTGTGTGTGTGTGTGTGTGTGTGTGTGTGTGTGTGTGAGAGATAATTATTTGAATGGCAATCCCTGTCCTGTTCCTGATCTCAGAGGAAAAGTTTTCAACTTCCCACCATTAAGTATGATGTTAGCTGTGGCTTTTATTATGTTGAAGTACATCCCTTCTATACTTGCTTTGTTAGTTTGATCATAAATGGATATTGAATTTTGTGAAATGCTGTTTCTGCATCTATTGACATGATCATATGATATTTATTCTTTATTTGTTAACTGATTGTCCTTTATTTGTTGGCTGATTTTTGGATGTTGAACCATCAATGCATCCTTGGAATAAATCCCACTTGATCATGGTGTGTGATCCTTTTAACATATTTTTAAATTCAGTTGGCTAATATTTTGTCGAGAATTTTTGCATCTATGTCTATCAGGAATATTGGCCTGTAATTTTCTTTTCTTGTGGTGTCTGTGTCTGATTTTGGTATCAGGGTAATGCTGGCCTTATAAAATGAATTTGGAATGGTTCCTTCTTCCTCTATTTTTTGGAAAAGTTTGAGGATTGGTATTAATTTTTATTGGAATGTTTCATTGAATTCACCAATGAAGGTGTCTGGTTCTGGACATTTATTGGGAAATTTTTGGTTACTGATTGAATTCCTTACTTGTCTGTCCAGATTTCTGTTTCATTCTGATTTAGTCTCGGTAGTTAGTGTGTTTCTAGACATTTATCCATTTTTTTCTGGTTGTGCAATTTGTTGACATGTAATTGTTTATACTAGTCCATTATGAGCGTTTGTATCTCTTTGGTATCAGTTATAACTTATTCTCTCTCATTTCTGATTTTATTTGTGTTCTCTCTTTTTTTTTAAGTCTCTCTTTCATTTAGTTTTGCTATACTTTTTTGTTATTTCTTTTTCTCTACTAAGTTTGGGCTTTATTTGTTCCTTTTCTACGTACTTAAAGTGTAAAGTTAGGTTGAGACTTTTTTTGTTTGTTTCCTGAGACAGGCATTTATGACTTAGAGCTGCTTTTGTTGCATCCTGTAAGTTTTGATATGTGACATTTTCATTTGTCTCAAGGTAGTTTTCGATTTCTCTTTTGATTTTCTCTTTGACTCATTGGTTTTTCAGTGGCATGTTTCAGTAGCATGTTGTTTATTCTACACATATTGGTGGATTTTCCACTTTTCTTCATGTAATTTTCTTAACCATTGTGGTCAGAAAAGTTGCTTGATATGATTTCAATCCCATTAAACTTATTAAGACTCATTTCATGCCCTAAACTATGATGTCTGTTGGAAGATGATCTGTATGCACTTGAGAAGAATGTATATTCTGTTGCTTTTGGATGAATGTCCTACAACTGTCTGCTAGTCCATCTGCTCTCATGTGTCATTTAAGACTCATGTTTTCCTGCTGATTCTGTGTTTGGATGATCTATCCGTTGATGTATTGAATAAGTGGAGTATTATAGTTTCCTATTATTGTATTGCTGTTTCTCCCTTTAGATCTGTTAATATTTACTCTCGATGTATTTCAGTGCTCATATGCTGTGTGCATAAATATTTACAAACATTCTATCTGTTTGTTGGATTAACCTCTTTATGATGATGTAGTGGCCTTCTTTGTCTCTTATTACAGTCTTTGTTTAAAGTCTATTTTGTCTGATACAAGTACAGCTACTCCCATCTTTCTTTTGGTTTCCATTTGCATGGACTATCTTTTTTCATCCCTTCACTTTCGGTCTGTGTCTGTCCTTGTATCTAAAGTTATTCCCTAGGACACAGCAGCATATAGATGGATCTCATTTTACTTTTTTTATTCATTCAGCCACTCTATGTCTTTTGATTGGAGGATTTAGTCCATTTACATTTCAAGTAATTATTGATATACATGTACTTATCACCATTTTTAAATTGTTTTGTAGTTTTCATAGTTCCTCTTTCTTACTTTCATCATCTCTTGCTCTTTTCCTTTGTGGTTTGATGACTTTCTTTAGTGGCATCTATATTTTTTTTATCTTTTGTGTATTTACTCTAAGTTTTTGCTTTGTGGTTACCATCAAAGCTTTTTCTGTAACAATCTATTTTAAGTTAATAGCAGGTTAAGTTCAATCCCATTATAAAGCTCAACATTATTACTATCCTCCAACCCATTTTTTGTTTTTGATGTCACATTTTACATCTTTTTATCTTGTATACCCCTTAACTGATTATTATAATTGTAGTTATTTTTACTACTTTTGTCTTTTAACCTTCACACTAGCTTTATGTGATTAATCTACTATCTTTACTATATAATTATCTTTCCAGTGAGATTTAATCTTTCTTGCGTGTTCTTGTTACTAGAGATTTTATTTGAACAGGAATCATAGAAAAGTTTTGTAAGAAATAGTAATGAAATTCCATAAGACATTTTTTTGTGATAACTTTTCTTCAGAGGCTTTGTAATGAGAAAGTAGAAAAGAATTACTCATGGAAATATTAAAATATTGAAATAATTTCTTTGTTATTTATGGAATCATATTCTATATTATTATACTATTTTTATTTTTTAATTATTACAATTTAGAAACTTATTTTCCTTCCCATTTCTCCTAAGGGATAATGGGATTACAATGGGCAAAACATCTTGGAAATGCAGTCAAGGTTACAATTAACGACTTGAATGAAAACTCTGTGACCTTGATTCAGGAAAACTGCCATTTAAACAAATTAAAAGTGGTGGTGGACAGTAAGGAGAAAGAAGAGAGTGATGAAGTTCTTGAAGAAGAAGAGGGAAAACTTGGTAATATTCAGGTGACCAGAATGGATGCCAATGTGTTGATGCATTTGAGATCTTTCGATTTCATGTAAGTGGAAGAAAGTTGCCGTGTCTCTTCTAAACTGACCTGGGTTTTTCTTGGGGAGCAGGGGAGAGTTAAAAATTAGACAGTTTATTGTTGCTTTTTATCTATTTCACTTAATACAGTTTTTCATTTTTAGCATTGCTCTAAGGAATGCAATAAGAACATTTTCCAGCATTTGAAATGAAGTGCCTGGGCCTGACAATTTTCCTCTAAGTCTGATTTATTTTTGCATATCTAACACATCATACGATCATTTTATTACTTTTAAAACAGAATTATCTATTTCAAATAGATTTGTAAAGAACTTTTGAGCTAATGGAATTTTGTCCCTAGAAATGATGTTGTATAATTTTGTTACAAGTATGATTTTAAATGTCTGTGTTCTTTCTGATTTCAGACACCTAGACCCTTTTGGAACCTCAGTGAACTATCTTGATTCTGCATTCAGAAATATAAGAAACCTCGGCATAGTGTCAGTGACTTCCACAGACATCAGTTCTTTATATGCCAAGGCACAGCACGTCGCCCGGCGTCACTATGGCTGTAACATTGTCCGGACTGAGTACTACAAGGAACTAGCAGCCCGAATTGTTGTGGCAGCACTGGCAAGGTACCGAGTTCCCAACAGTGTGCCTCCTGTGTTTGGGTGTATGATAAAAACAGATCCAAGGAACGCTTGTCTTATTTTTAAAATATGTACAAAATAGAAAGTCTGTATTCCGTATCTGTAATCTTGATTTGCTTGGTAATCTTATACTGTATTTTTTAGAATTAGATTTGAACGCTTGTGCTTAAAATATTTACTCTCCAATTAAAAATGTTATTAAAATAATGTAGTAAGAAAGAAAAGTTAAAAATGGAAAGTTAATTTTAAATCAGTTACTTCAACAATGTAGGGTAGATGAGAGGATAACATAATGAAAAGGAAAGGCAAAGATTATCTTTAGATAATTAGAAGCAGTCATTGTTTTATGTTCGTTTCATCTAATCTTCTTTAGTGAACAAATAATTTATAAAATGATGGCTTGCCCTGGCTGGGTAGCTCAGTTGGTTAGAGCATCATCAGGATACACCAAGGTTGCAGGTTCAATGCCCGGTCAGGGCACATACAAGAAACAACCAATGAATGCGTAAATAAGTGGAACAACAAATCGATGTTTCTCTCTCCCTCACTTCCCCCCTCTCTCTCAAATTAATAAGTAAAAATATATATATATATATGTATAAAATAAGATATAGTGATGGCTGATTAATTTGATTCTGCAAAATGATCTTACCTATAAAAACAAAGTTCTTTTATCAGGATTTCTAAACAATTGAGGAAAGGAGGTTTTTTGAGCCCCTTTTATTCAGAGTATTATGCTAGAGAAATAATATAATAATGTAAATGGACATCAAAAGTAATGGATGATCAGCCAGCTCACTAGTCTCACAGCATTTAGGTTGGATTTCCTACCTCAGCATAAATAGATTATTAGACTTCATAGACCTTAAGGGTTATTCCTAATTAATTGAAAACTCTGATGTACAGTTTATATGTGCCAAGGACCTACTTAAAAATGCTTATAACACTAACAAATTCAAGTTAATGCATGTGAGCTAAGTTTAGTGTGTAATACTCAGTAAACATTGCTTGGAAGAAGGTTTTTTAGAAAATACGGAAGAAAAGGAAGAAAGGTGGTAGTCATGACAAGGAGACATTGAAAACCGGAGACTAGAACCCAGTTGAGAGAAGCCCTAAGGGAAAATGTCTAGTTACTAAAGACGCTAGCAAGCATCATTATGTCCTGTGTTTCGGTTTGTACAAAAGTTACAGCAATGATCTTTTAAAAGCACTGCTACTAAGAACTGAATTTTCTCTCTTTTCCCCTTTACCCACTCATAGCTTAATATTCAGGTGAGTATGGTCAATATAACGTCAAACAAAAAAATGGAAGGCACACTAAATAACTTAAAATTTTTTTGCAGAGCTGCAGCTCGATGTAACAAAGGCATAGAAGTGCTGTTTGCAGTGGCTCTGGAGCATTTTGTCTTGGTGGTGGTGAGAGTTTTGAGGGGGCCTACTTCTGCAGATGAAACAGCCAAGAAGATTCAGTATCTTATCCATTGTCAGTGGTGTGAAGAGAGGATTTTTCAGAAGGATGGTAACATGGTAGAAGGTAATTCAAGTTTCTTTTGACTGTATATTGTGTTTAATTTATGTATGATCCTCCAATACATAAGCCTTTATCACATCCCTAATTATACATATTGTCCTTTGATTTTAAAGATGACAGTGCTAACTTTATTTCCTTTACTGGATTTCCTTTCATCAACAGACAAGACATTCGTGTGAGTTTATTAAAGTTATTTACTCATGCTATACAATTTACGCGCACTAGTCCTGCCCTCCTTTATTGAAACATCTAGAAATAACTTAGTTTCACTGTCACTAATTTTAGGAACATAAGTCAGATTACCTCTTTGTCTAGACTCTTTCAAATCATTAATTTTATAAAAATAACTTTAATCTTTCTGGCTGAATGTAAAGCTGTCAGTTATAAAATTCATTTAATAAATATTTACTGAGCTTCTGCTATATGCCAGGCCTGGGAACCAAGGAAAATTTTTGTGGCTTATGCCTTCATAAAGCTGTTTTTATTTTTGCTTTTCTAGGATATAGAAAGAGTTGCCCATTGTTTTCTTAGGTTCTTGACATTTTTAATATGGATTTTTAAGAACTCACATAAAAAGTTCTTTATATATTAGACTTAAACCCTTGTGATATGAATTGCAAATAGTCTCATTTTGTCAATTGGGTTTGCAAGTCCATTTCTTTAATCTTTGATAGTTTTTTCTTTGTTGTCGTTTGAAGTTAAGAGAACTTTTATGTATACTGGATTTTGTCTATTGTTAGAATAAGCTTTCTGTTCAAGGTAGGTTTCATTTTATTGAACGGTCTACCTTTTTACCAGTGATGTGAGAATACTATGTCTTTCTTATACTAAAGTCTCACATGTATGTGAGTCTGTTTCTGGATTTTCTATTCTGTTCCAGTGGTTGGGTGAATATTGACGCATCTCTACCACACTCTTTTGCATACAGAGTTTTAGTGTTAATATCTGTTAATGCAGTCCCTCCTCAAAGCTCTATTTTCAGGCCCTGGTTGGGTAGCTCAGTTAGTTAGAGCATCATGCCAATATGCCAAGGTTTTGGGTTCAATTCCCCACCAGAGCACATACCAGAATCAACCAATGGCCCTGGTTGGTATGACAAGGTGTATTGAGCACCAGCCTGCTAACCGAGAAGGCACCAGTTCAGTTCCCAATCAGGGTACATGCCTGGGTTGCGAGCCAGGTTCCCAGTTGGGGGTGTGCTAGAGGCAACCGATCGCACGTCCATGATGTTTCTCTCCCTCTCTTTCTCCTCCTTTCCCCTCTCTCTAAAAGTAAGTAAATAAAATCTTAAAAAAAAAAAAAGGAAAAGAACCAATGAATGCATAAATAAGTGGAACAACAAATTAATGATTCTCCCCCTTCCTCTCTAAAATCAGTCAATAAATGTTTTTTTAAAGTCTATTTTCAGAGTGTTCCTGGGCCTCCCAGACTGATAGTAGGCCTTTATATGTGTGTGTGTGTACGTATATATGTATATATAATATTATAATATTATTATAATATAATATATATTATTTATATATTATATATAATATATGGCATTTATATGTAATGTATATTTATATATAAATATATAATATATAGTATTTATATATTATATATTGTTTTTATATATTATATATTTTATATATAAATATATTATATTTATAATATATTGCATATTATATAAAATATAAATATATATTATATATTATATATTATATCATTACAATTTATAATAATTTATATAATCTAAATAAAATATAAATATATTTACATATAAATATGTAAAATATATTTATTAATATATAGAATTATAATATAATAATTTATATAATATAAATAAAATATATAAATATATAATATATAAATACTATACATTATATATTTATATATTATACAACCTATTTTAATATAATTAAAATATTAAAATATAATATATATTTAATATTTATTTAATATATTAAATTTTAATATATATTTAATATTTATTTAATATATATATTTTATATTTATATAAATATTTTATATTTATATTTTATATTTATAAATATATTATATAAAATATATATTTTATATATATAAAATTTTAATATATTTAATATATATTAAAATATTATACAAGAATATTTAATATATTTATATATTGTACAATATACAATATAATATATTATAAATATAATATATTTATATATAAAGTATATAATATATAATACAATATATAATATATAAATACTCTATATTATATATTTTAAATACTATGTAATATATACTAATTATATATTATATAATATAGTATATATAATATAATATAATGTATTATAATATATAAATACTATATATAAAAATATTATATTATAATATATAAATACTCTATATTATATATTTTAAATACTATATAATATATAATTATATATATTTATAATATAATTATATATTATTATATAATATATTATATTATATTATATTATATTATTATAATATATAATTATAACTATATAATATTATGATATAACAATAATTATATATATATTAATATATATTATATTTGTAATATATTATATATTATCTATTATATTTATAATGTATTATATATTTATATATTTTATTTGTATATATATAAAATATACATATTTTATATATAATAGACCATAATAATTAAAGGAGGATACTGTTTTGGTTTTGAAGCCTGCTAAGAACCTATGCGCTTTCCATTGGCACCCTCACTGCGGCGTTACCTGGCGGAGGGCAGAGAGCACTGTGCCATGCTCCTCCTCTCATTTCCGTTAGTGCTCTCCGGTTCCAGCGGGAGTCTGAGATGCTAATCACTTACCGTGGTGTCCTTCATTTCCTATTCTGTTTTATTAAGGTGTTGAATTTTGCAATATTTTTTCAACATTTGTGGAGATTATATGGTATTTCCCCTTCGAGTTATTAATTTGATTAATTATAATAAAATTTCCCAATATTGAACCGTTGTGACTTTCTAGAATAAACTACTTAGTCAGGAAGTGTTCTCATATAGATTCTGTTTGCTAAGGTTTTTAAGGATTTTTCTTTCAATACTTGTATAGTTTTCCTGTTTTAGTTTGGGTCTTGGAATCAGTTTAAACTCCCTTCAAAAAGAATTTGGAACTTCCCCTCCTTTTTTTTCAATGCTTGGAAACAGTGAACTAGCATCATGTTCACTAAAGGTTTAGCAGTGTTCACCCAGCTCTTCTAGTTTACTCACATAGAGGTGAGCCAGGCAGTGTCTAATGTTCCTTTTAGTCCCCTTGGTTTCTGTGGTTATAGTCTCATTTTTAAAATTTTTAATATTTGTCCTTTCTGCTTTTTTTCCTTGACTACATTAGATACTGGTTTGTCTATTCTACCACTGTTTATTTTTTACCTTTCTTAATGTTTACTTTTCTTGTAGTAATATATATATTTCTGTAATTTGGATTTATCAGTTAAAGAATATACTTTGGCCTCTTGGTATCATAACAAAGGTCACTGGCTTTCCATTTTTATTTCCTAGTCTTTGTTGATTATACCATTTATGTATTAGAATACCATTTATATTGTTTTGCCAATGTAATCTGTATATTAAATATATTCAGATTCATCATCAGCCTTTTTGCCATAATTTCTCTACTCATCTCTTAGTTGGTTAAATGTAGTTTTAGTCAAAAGGGTTCATGGGGAAAATGCTCCTTGCTCTCATGCATGTTCAGAGCTCACCATCTACGGCCTTTGTACTGAAAGGGTTTACAGAGTTTCTTGAGTGCCTTGTTGAAGTTCTTCTAGTCTTGTATCACTGAATGTTAATGTAATTTTCCTTCTTCCATGTGACATGATCATTTTGTCTGGCTGCCCAAAGGAATATTTATTTTTGAAATCCAGTACCTTTACTCTATGTCTATCCTTTTACGATCACTGTTTCTGGGTCATGGTGTACCCTTTCATCATGTAGTTTCAAGTCCTTTATTTCAAGAAAAGGCTTTAACATATACTTAGCTCTGAGATTTGTCTTCCCTTTGTACTGTTTATGCCTGTGCTGGGTCCCCTTGGCCTGTCCTCTTTTACCTTTCATTTTATCTCTAAAAATGCTCAGAGAGATTTCCGTTGTTATATTTTCTTCATGTATTGGTCCTTTTTAGAAAAAAAAAGTATTTGGTTTTTAGAAAGGAAAAGGGAGAGAGAAACAGAGGGAGAGACACATCAATGTGTGGTTGCCTCTCGCATGCCCCCTACTGGGAACCTGGCCTGCAACCCAGGCATGTGCCCTAGACTGGGAATCGAACTGATGACCCTTTGATTTGCAGGCCAGCGCTCAACCACTGAGCCACACCAGCCAGGACCATGTATTGGTCCTTTTATCATTATGAAATGTCCATCTTTATCTCTGTGGCATTTCTTATCTGAAAGCCTGTATTATCTAGTATTAATATAAACACCACTCTTGTAGTTATAATTTACATAATATATTTTTCTCATCTTTTTATTTTCAATGTAAGTGTCTTATTGGAACTTGCCTTTTTATTGACTATTTAGCCTAATCATTTCTTTCTGCCTTTTGATGAGTTTTTAGAGTATAATATTTAATGTAATTATTAAAATAGTTGACTCATAATTTGTTTCATGTCTTTTTCTCTGTTCCTCTTTTGTTGCATTCTTTAATATTGAACAGATATTTTTAGTGCTATTTTCTGTGCTGATTTTTAAAAAATATTTTACTTATTTCTTTTTACAGAAGGGTGAAGGAAGGGAGAAAGATAGGGAGAGAAACATCACTGTGTGATTGCCTCTCATGTACCCTCTACTGAAGACCTGGCCCACAACCCAGGCATGTGCCCTGACCAGGAATTGAACTGGTGACCCTTTGGTTCAAAGGCCAGCTTTCAATCCACTGAACCACACCAGCCAGAACCTGTGTTTATTTTTTAGCTGTGTGTTTTTCAGTTACATTTTTTTCTTAATGGTTTCTCTAGAGATTACAATATATGCCTTTAACTTTCCTTGATCTCAGGTTAATAATGAGGTAAGACTGGCAAAATTTAGCAACTTTGCTCTAATACAGTTCTCTCCTTCCCTCCTATGCTAATTTTGTCTTACATTAATTACATTTATATACACCTAATCCAACAATACAGTATTATTTTTAAGTGCACAATCTTACGAATTCTCAAGTAAATTAAGAAAAAGTGCACACACGTCTTTCATAGTTACCCACACGAGTACCTTTTATTGTATTTTCTCCTCTCTCTCTCAGGGTAGGTCTCAGATGTCTCTGGTCGTCCTCACCAAAAGTTGTTTGGAAACACTTGGGACAGGCAGGGATTTTACTGTAATGAGAAGGCTCCAGTCTGCCTTTTCATTAGAGGTGCCCCTTCCCCCCTTGCCAATAAATATATGTAGGTCTTTTCTGTTGGATTGCTAAGGTTTTCTAGAGAAGAATCTTCCAATCTTCTCTCAGCTTCCCGGAACCCAGTGGTGAAGGAGACTGGGAGGTCTGACCACCATCCACTCCTTTACTTAATCCCTCTCTTCTCTGGCATGTCCTCACCTGTGACCAGTGCCCCTGGTTTGATGTCCTCAGTGGTTCAGCTTCACCCAAACTAACATCTCTCGGGATGGGGAACACACAGAAGCCTGCCTGTGGGTTTTAGAGAGGAACTCCTTGTAATTTTTTACCCGGGCCTCCTTTTCGCAGTAGCAGCCTCTAACCCCCCTCGGAGACAGTCAGTGTGTTCAGTGCGCAGCCTTCCCAGGGTCCCCCGGCGCCGGGGCGCCTGCTCTTGTGTCGGCAGGCTGGCTGCCGTTTGCGGGCGCGGGCTTCAGCCCTCCCCGGCCCGAAAACTCAGTTACCCTGGTGTGTCTGAATCCCACTTCTAAAACTTTATTGGCATTTCTCATGGGTTTTTTTGTTTACCTCCTCTCCCATCTAATTTATCATTGGAGTTTGATTTGTATTCCATTGCTCTCGTTTTAATCATGCTTTAAAAGATAGCAGAGATAAAGCGTGTGTTCAAGTCATCGCATTTAAATAGAAGTCTCAAAATATCTTTCAGTTCCTCATCTGAAATTGCCTTTATAGTCTATATACCAGTGACATGGACATACTAGTTTTCTTTCTTTATCCTTTCATGTTTTGCTGTTAACTTGGAATGGTCCCTCTGACCCCTCAGAGAGGGAATTTGCTGGTGCTGACCTAGCACGGAGAAACCCTAGGCAAGGGGCTTGCGGGCAGACAGGTTAGCAGGGTGGGAGCGTTTTGCAAAGTGCATCAAGAAACAACCTAACACAAACCCATGTGTGTGCTGCCTGCCTGTGGTAAGTGGGTATAACTGACAGACTGTCGATGTAAATCACCCTCATTTGGGTAATTCTGACTGTGATATTTGTAACTTATCTATTTAATGGTTCCAGGGAAGTCTTCTTGAATATACTCATAAAATGTTTGAGGACATAGTTTTCAATAAAGCTAATCAATGATTATCCTTAAGGCTTACAACAGTTAAATAATACTGAAAAGTAGACCTAGAAAACACAGTGACAGAGACCTTTTAAGTAAATCTAAAATAAGGCTGTATATTATGCCATTTAATTGTATTGAATAATGCCGATGGATAGCAAGCAGCTGTAGACCTATGTCCCTACCACCACAGCCCTGGATATCCCTGGGACTGACCGACCAGATCTGGCCATTCTAAGAGAATACCGTATTTTGCTGCATACAATGTGCAGCTACGTTTTTGTGAACATTGTACATAGGATTATTATACCCATGGTTTGTAATCATTATATCCACATGTAATGCACATCCTTATTTTTCCCTCAGAAATCTGGGCAAAAAAGTGCACATTATACACTGCACAAACTGATCCACCCAGGAGTAGCCTGGGGGGTAATTAATTGGGAGACCGAGTCTGATTTAAAATGACTATTCTGAACCTTAAGTGAACTGAAAAAGTTCATGCTAGAATATTGCCCCATTTTGGAAACCAAGTGCATCCCCAATTTCCTTATAATTCTGTCAGGCCTTACTGCTCTTTAAACTTGAGAGAGTCTTCTAGCCTATGTTGTTGGGACTGATTATGAATCAGGTCTAGGAAACAGTAATCTGTTTTCTTCCCAACTGCAGAAGAGTTAATATATTAGCAGTATATTTTGATGGTGTGGCAGTTACATGTGCATAAAGATTTGTCAAAATTCATCAACCTTTTCACATAAAATGTATACATCTTATTGTTTGTAAATTATACCCCAAATCAGTTGATTTTAAAATACAGATATGTGTGAACTTTATAAGACTGTCTCCTACTTAAATAATTTTGTGTAGTAACTAAGTGTTAGTAAAAGGCCTCTAATAAGCTGTTTGACATGGAATTCTATAATCTCTCTTCAGCTTTAATCCTCTGATCTGTATAATTGAGATTTTTACAAAAATACTTAGCATAATACCTGGCACATAGTAGATTCTCAGTATACAGAAGCTGCAAATTATCATTAACACAACAGTTACTACTCTGTACACTGTCATGTCTGCTTTCATTTTTCTTTCTCTTTTCACAGAAAACCCGTACAGACAGCTGCCCTGTAACTGTCATGGAAGCATGCCTGGAAAGACAGCGATAGAACTTGGACCTCTATGGTATGTGTGCCGAAGCAGAACAATATATTCACAATTGATTTATGTATTGATTTGGTTGCTGACTTTTGATGAAGTGTGGTAAAAGATGAGCAAATTCTGGCCCTGGGCAGATGGCAGCTCAGCTGGTTAGAGTGTCAGTGTCTTTCCACTAGGCCAGTGTTATGGTATGATCCCAGGTCGGGGCACAGATGAGAGTCAGTCAGTGAAGGCATAAATAATGAGAAAACAAATCCATCTCTCTCTCTCTCTCTTTGCCCCCCACCTTCCTTCCCTCCATCACTCTCTCTAAAAAATAAAAAATAAATTAAAAATAATTAAGACAAGCAAATTTTGATTGAACTTTTTTTAAGTCAAGGCAAATAATTATGACTCTTCTCCCTCTGTGAACCTTAGGTGTTCGCTGTTTTCAGATTTTTCTGTAACGCTTTTCCCCCATCTGTGGGCAGTGCTACGAGGCAGCGGAATTCGAGAAGCCTGGGGGGTCTGCAGAGTTGCTGGTTCATTTCTGGGTACTAGCAATGAACCTTTTTTGAGTTGATAACTGTAGAACTCTAGGGTGTGCTTATAAAGTGACCACAGTAACTTTATAGAAGAGTCAGCTAATCTGCAAGGTCTTCAAGGAATTCATTTTAAGAAAGGCATATGAAGGAGTCTTTTGTTTTAGGGAAAAGTTGTTCATTGGGCCTGGACTGCAAATTTTTAATGTATGTGTTTTGCATCATTAATAACTAGAGATTCGTGACAACATTGTGACAAGAATCATTGCAGATTTCTACCTCATTAATTTACAAGATCAAGGTGTAGCCATCTACTAAACCTAAAAATTAACCAAAATGGTAAAACTGTGCAGATGCCCATTTTATTCTAGTTAATTTTATTTATTTTTTATTTTAATTGAATTTATTGGAGTGACATTGGTTAACAAAATTACATGGGTTTTAGGGGTACAGTTCTATAATACATCATCTATGTATTACATTGTGCTCACCACCCCATCCTTATCCCATGTTAATACCCTTAGATTGAGAACGATCTGGCCAGCCTTATCTTCTGCTGATACTGCTCCTGTTACCTGTATCAGTTGCTACCTGTTAATCCTACTCACTGACCTCAGAACTAGAGAAATGAGCTCCGGCCAGGTAGTTCAGCTGGTTGGAGCATCGCCCCAATATGCAAAGGTTGCATGTTCCATCCCCAGTCAGGGCACATACAGGAACCAACCCATGAGTGCATAAATAAGGGGAACAACAAATCAGTGTTTCTCTCTCTTGCCCCCCTGCCCTTTACTCTCTCTCTCTAAAACAAATTAAATATTAAAAAATTAAAAAGAACTGGAGAAATGAATTATTCTTACCAGACCACTGGATCCAGAAGGAAGATCTTCTAGCCCAACCCCCTCATTTTACCAATGCGAAAATTAGGACACAGCATTATTAAGTGCTGGCTAAAACTGACCTCCAAAACTTAGCAGCTCAGGCAGGGTTTTCTCAGCACTCAGGTTTTCTCACTCCCAGGACTGGGTTCTGAGTCCTGGGAGTCAGGCCTTAGGATTTCCTTGCTCAAAGCCATAGTCATCTCTCTCCTCTCACCCCAATTCTCTTCCCCGCTCCCGACCTCCAGTGCAAAGTATGCGTCCTCGTAGAAGTCTCTCCCTGGTGCTTCAACCCAAATTATTTCTAAACTCCCTTTTTTAGTATTACATGGATCACTCGTTTGACACTTAAAGCCATATATCTTCCCACATGCAGTTGCTACCCCTGATAATAATTGCTACCATTCATTAAGGATATTCTTTGTTCTGGAGATGTTAGGCCTGCCATCCCATTGAATTCCCACAAGTTCGTGAGAGGTTTTGTTTTCCATTTTATGATGGATATGAGACTCAAAAGCAGTAATTTCTCAAGATTACACAGCTAGTCAGTGGCAGAAGCCAGGATGGGAATCCAGGCTTATCTGACCTGGAATTTCATATTCTGTACATTGCAGCTATGATTCTCAAACTCAGTGGGAGGCGTGCCAGTCACCCCTGGGCCATTCTCATCTGTTTTACCATAAACACATGGAATTGGTAAGATTTACTCTCACTGACAGGAACATGCACTGTGAAAACCTATGCATTACGTCCCCGTCTGCATGTCCAGGGTGAACATTGTAGTTATACATGGGCGTATCCTCCACACCTCGGTGTAGCCAGGGCTCCACATCTGATCAGGGTTCAGTGAACTCCTGTTGATTTAACTGTGAACGGAATTTCCTTGACTAGTCTCACGAGTTGGGAGAACTGACAGGATAAAAAGGATTGGGGAAATAGTAAACAATTTTAAATTAAATCATAAATTCTTTTTAATTTCAGTACTTTACCATTAATGCACTCTATATCTTAGCTGTGGTTAAATTATGGAAGCTTATTTTTATGACAATGAACATGTCTCTCAAATCCAATTCTCTATATTTTCTTGGGTTTTTTTGTTTGTTTTGTTTAGGTCAAGCTCCCTCTTCAATACTGGATTTCTAAAAAGAATGCTGGTGGGGTCTCTTCACCACGGTCTGGATGACATTCAGCCCCTGGTCAAGACGCTAATCTTTGAGTCAGAGTGCAGCCCTCAGAGTCAGGTTTCAGTTCACTCACCTTCCAACCCCAACAAGCAAGGTAACTAATTTGAGTATCAGTGTACTGGCTTACAAACGGGTTACCAAAATACTTTACCTTACTTGATGTTTTAATCAAAGGCAGTATGAGTATTGTGCTTTAAACCCTCTCTAATGAGTCTGATCATAATTTGGTTGTTAACTTTTATTTTTAGTTGAATCATTTTCTTCAGGCTTATATCCAGGGCCTGAAATAATGACTTTATTAAGATAAAATATATATTTTTTTAAATTTTAGTAGATTAAAAGTACTAAAAGTTAGTCAGTTTTATTACCCTATATCTGCTTTCTTGAAAGAGAAATCTTGGGGAATTCTGAGTGGTCAAATTTTTCATAATATCCACTGAGACACAGAAACTAGGATTTATACTAACACTCATTAAAACTAAGGGCTTTTTTGTTTTTCTCTCATAGTTTTTTTTCTGGCCATTGACCTAACGGGGAGCCTACTAGACATTTCTCATGAGTCATTAGAAGCAGCGGCGGTTGTAGAGTTAAAAATGCAGTTCTTGCCCTGTTTTGCCACAGAATCTATCATATATTCATAAAAGCCATATGAGTGTAATTTAGTAAGCTTTTATTTAAACTTTGAATTGTTAATACCATTCTATAAAATATTTTGTTTTTATTTTAGAAGAATGTGGTGTATTTATTAAAACCACAGAAGATACCACAACAGATAATTACATGGCACAAGGTATGTATGGATGTGTGTGTGTGTGTGTGCATGTATCAGTGCAGAAAGGCAGACAGCAAGACAGTAAGAAGAAATTTCTTTGGTAGCCTACTTAAAAGTGCATTTTTATCATTCTACTGACCACATAATTATAGTAAGTCATGTTTGTTTACCTGGAATCTGCAGTTCACAATTTCTGTTTACATGTACTCTGTTCTCATTTCTCCTACATGAAAATCCCTTTGAAAGAACTGTAAGATCAAATTCTGGGTTAAATTTTAGTCTTATTCTTTTAAACTTTCTCATCAACATATTATAGGAATTCCATTGATTAACCAGAAGACCTATTCTGTAGCCATAAGAATTTATTATATGGCCTTTCTTATACTTTGGGCTGTGTGCATACTTTAAAATGTGGTTGTATTTAGGCATTGCAAATTCATATTAAAAGGCTGTTAAGATTTATAATATCAGTGCCTTAATGTCTGTGGTTTCGTTTTGCTTTTAAAAGACAGCTTAAAAGGAAGAAAGTAGTGTTAAGGTTGAAAGAGCAGAGGATTATAATTACAAGCTGTAATCTTGTATTAGTTGGTCAACATTTTAGTGTTGCTCTTCAAAGACAAGAAAACTTCAGCTCCTGCCAACAGCATGTGGTTTAATGACTGCTGTATGCTCTAATAGTCATGTTCATTTGGCATCTTCAGCTAATGTGCTAACATTCGAAGTCACTTTAAAACCATTTATGCCACTTAATTTCTCCGTCAGAGGTAAGAAAAAGGCAGTATGGCAGGCTGTAATGAGCATAGACTTCACGGTAATTTTCTTCTTCATGTCGTGGAACCGTGGCCAGGTTTTGTGACCATTAAAGACCACCTATTTGTCAAACGTCAGCATTCAGTAGAGAGTACAGCCACACAAACGGAAGGACGTTATCCCCAGGAATTTAGAATGTAATCTGGGAAGAAGAGATTTACACACACAAAAGGCCTACGTACATCCCGCAGTAAAAGAGGTGACAGAACTTAATCGAACCGAGTAGCACACGGCATTGACAGCGGTGACGCCTGTGAGGACACTGGCCCAGAATTTATAGCTTTCTACAGGAGGTGAAACTCGAGTTGAGACTCGAGACTGAAGGAGGTAGAAAGTTAAATTCTGACTCAGCAAAGAGTTACACACTGAAATTACATCAGTAAGGGATAGTGAAAATACGAGTATCTTATTCTTACGATTTCTTTAGGAATTAAGATTGGATAGGTTGAAATGGTGTGTCAGAGAATTGAGACTTGAGATGATATGTAGTTATAAAAGTACTTGGTTAGTAATTTTTAAGAGAATGCTAACTTTGTGTGTGTGCGTACGTGTGTATTTCAGGAAAAAGGAAAGGTAGTGAAACAGTCACCAGTTTAGCCAAGAAGCAAAAGACCGACGTCAGTACTGAACATCCTCCCTTTTATTACAACATCCACAGACACAGCATTAAAGGGATGAACATGCCCAAGTAAGCTAGCCAGTGAATGGCAACGTGTGAATTTTATATTTTAATGATTGTGATTTAAATAAAAAATACCACCTCATTCTTTTTTCTTTCCTTGCTGCAGGTTAAAAAAGTTTCTGTGCTATCTTTCTCAAGCAGGCTTTCGAGTAAGCCGAACTCATTTTGACCCCATGGGTGTTCGTACAGATGCACCTTTGCTGCAGTTTAAGTCCATCCTTTTAAAGTACAGCACCCCCACCTACACTGGAGGACAGTCGGAGGGCCACGTCCCGCCAGCAGCAGAAGACACCGCAGCTGACAGGGTGGAGACGGCAGTGAATGACAAAGCGGAGGCAAGCAGCTGTAGAAGACGGTGAACGCAGAGAAGGCCTTATTCCCACATGTCTGTATAGCTGGCCTACGAGTTCTCTCTACCACCTGTGGTTCTTTTTTATTCTTCCAAGTCAGTGGTGTGAAAATAAAATAAAAACGTGCTGTTTTCATTCAGAAAATTAGCAGTTTTTACTTAACTGGTTTGGGAGCTATGCTTTCCAACTTGTTCTTACTTTAGAGAAAACTTAAAATTGTTAATGAAAACATTTCCTATGAAGCCAAGGTTATGACTGAGATCACCCTGTTTAACGACTAAGAAAATTTCCACATGCAATGTGTTTGGGATTTTACATATGTAATGGAAGCCATTCTTTACCATTCGTGATGGCATCTCAGCTTAAATTGATGCTGAATAGGAAGAACAATGTCGTTTCAGGTTACTAATACATTTCACACTCACAAAGTTAAAAATCATTCCTGATTTTAAGAAACCATACTTCTCCCTGCACTGACCTTTTAATTTCTAGCTTTTCAGAAATTTAATACTTGCCTGAGGTAAGACATTTTTCTAATGTTTAGCACTGAACTTCTCAAGGAGAGTTTTCATATATTCAACAAGTTGGGCGATCTCAAGTGCCTCAGCTAATACACATACAATACTCACTCGCTTGGTTGCTACCTCAGATGTAAAAGTTGCCACCTTATAAACTTAGGGATTTTTTTTTTAGTGAGGTTTTTTTTTTATTTTGGGGGGTGGGGGTGTGTATGTGTTATTTTTTGTATAAGTAGCCCAGGCTAACATAACTATGAAAATTAGTTGAAACAAAAATCGTGGTTTCATCAATAAATACTGTTCTTGCTTCATTTGAGTATGTTTCAATGAAAGGATTTACTATAAAGCTTAAATTTCTGTCTCAAGGATTTAATCTATATTTACCCTAAAGTATTTGTTAGAGGAAGTAACTTCAGAAAAACTAAGCTTGGGGGCTGGAGGGGGAGTCCTAACTGAAGGTTTCACATGCACTACCTATGAAAAAAGCACCGAGGGGCATGTGCAGAAGTCCAGGGAAGGTCACTGCCATCAATCACATAGATTATTAATGTAGAAGAAATGAAAGAAAATCTGTTACTACAATATAGTCCTAGGAGGAATTTTTTTCCTTCACTTAATGGAATCTTTTTATAAAATTTAAAGAGTATGTGAAGTGTAAGTTCATTTCTATTATGACCATAATAAACTATAAGTCTTGCCAATTAAAATTAAGCTCACAAATGAGCACAAAAGCAAGTTAGTTACTTTTTTGGTTTGTATAGTTGAAATTACTATAAACCCAAAGGCAAATCAGTACTTGGACCATCTGACTTAATACTGAGTATCTGTCTTGAATTTTGCTAAATGCTTATTGGCATGACATATCTTAATGATGTTTAGTTTTATGCCAGAAACCTACTTTGATAGAAAATATGTAAATTACTTAAAATATGTTCATCTGAACTAACTTCATATGTACAGGCAGATTTTCTGAAGAAAGTTTGGTAGGAAGTAGTTTGGAACTGTTAAAGTACTATATCAACCTATTGAGGAACTACTTTTAAAATTCCACCTAATTCGCCTTCGCTGGTGTGCCTGTCGGCAAAGGAAAAGGTCGAAAAGGTCTCTAGTTCAATCCCCCATCAGGGGACATGCCTGGGTTGTGGGCCAGGTCCCCAGCAGGGGGCGCAGAAAGGCAATTGATCATTTCTCTCACACTGATTATTTCTTTCTTCCTCCTTTCCCCTCTCTAAAGGTGAATAAAATCTCTTAAAAAATAAAATAAATAAAATTCCATCTAATTCTACATTGCACCTTGTTTGCATAACAACTGTAATTGCAACATGAAATCTAAAATTCGGGAAGCACGAGAAACCAGTCCTCACTCGTCAGGAAGCAGTGTGTTGACCGCGCTAGTTGCTCATGTTCACACTCCGTCCACGTTCAGGAATGTGAGGAGTAACCGCAGCGGGTTTGGGGGCCACTGGGTGCATTGGGTTAACTCCAGTTCTCACCTGCCGTCCTGGTCTGCAGAAATCAGACTGACACCAGGTCAGTGATCTCGGAGTCGAGGAATTCCTGTCCTCGGTGGGAAATAGCTGCTCGGGTGAACAGCCCAGGTTACCCCGCAGAGGGCCAACAGGGGCAGGGAGAACACAGGCGCGCGGTGCGAGGGCGGGGTCCCCCCTCAGAGGGCTCCGCGAAGTGAACGGAATCAGACCTGGAAGTGGACAAGGGCTCCTGACCCTTGGGAGCCAGTGGCTCTCATCAGCCACGTAACTTCCAGTAACACAGACCACACAGGCCGGCCTTGATCCCAGGACGGCCACGGGGCGCGCCAGCCAGGGCCCAGAGGTCCCGTCAGAGCTTCCCTAAGCGCTGCTCCTGCCCCAGGTACTTCCCAGCGACTCGGTAACCTCAGTCCATCAGGCTCTTCCGAGCGGTGGGCGCGCAGACCGCAGTAAGTAATGAGTCCTCTCCAGCGCCCCCTCCTGAGTCTTAGATTTCCTTTCTTCATGTGGTTTCAAGGCATTTTTAGCAACTCACCTCCAGCTTCGAGGAGGCACTGCAGAGTCGAAACTTCAGCCAGTGACCAGCAGCAGGCCCAGCTGTTCCAGCTCACACGTCCTGACCAACTCTCTGGTATGAGGGTACTTATATCAGCAATTGGACCCAATTTAAAGTCATGTTCCTCCAGGATCTAATCTCCACAGATCACACAGGATCAAAAAAGGCATTCTTTCAGGAGGCACTCTGTCCCCAGAACATGCCGCGATCTATGTCCTGAAGACAAGGATGGCAGGGATAAAGCATGTGGGCTGCTTTCTGCAAGGTAACTAAGCTCCCTGAAGGGCCGTGCACCGAAGCAGCAACCACCTAAGGAGTTTCCTCCACTGTAGGTGAGGCTGGGCGAATCAGGGGTTTAGGATGCTGTCTGACCCAAATCTTCCCAAAACTCTTACTCCACTTCGAATGCCATGCTCCTGAGCAGCATCTCTCTGTGAAACCCAGAAAGATAGCAAACTCAGCCAATTCACAGGATCACACTCCTCCCCGCCCAACCCCACTCCGCCAGCTACCTTGACCTTAAAGCTACAGGGAGGCTGGACAAGTGAACATCTCATAATTTTAGTCTCCATACGGTGAGTGGTAACTCTCCCTCATTAGGGAAGGGAATTCACAAAGACCAGGAAGAGGTTACAAAGGCTAAGCATCTATAAAAAGAAAGCCAACGTCTCCATTTGTCTACAATGTCTTACCACCCGCGGCCATCTGACCCCTTTCTCTGCTGCCACCCTTTCCCCACTCTGCAGGACCAATGCCACCTCTAGCCCAAGAATCCTTCCACAGTTTGGGGGGGAAGGGCACGGAGGTGACATGACTATTAACTCTAAAATGTGAATAAATTGTGAACGTTATTCCCCAGCTGCAAACTACTCCCACCTAGTTTCTGCAGCTGAGGTGGACTGAAGAGAACTGGAGATCACATAGACCAGAGAATAAAACTTGCCAAGTAAAAACATTTCCTAGGAAGTGAAGAGCTTATATTTACAGATTTACCTCTACAGTGTTACCTTTACACAGATTATATGGTATAATCTATTCTATAGCAAAGCTAAAGAAGATTAACTAATTTATCCAATGCTGTTCTAAACCTGGCAAGTGGAAGAGACGGGATCCAATCCCAGGCAGACTCCAGTGCTCACAGACAGACACACATAAACATTTAATTATAAACAGGCCACAGGCAGTGCACAGCAACTTCTGAAACAAGTATTACAAAAATACAGTTAATCCCTGGCCTACTGTCCACTCTCCATAACCGGGCCCTCTTAACCAGTACACTTTGTACTCAACGATCTATGCACATGCAGAAAGCACTAATTTTTCCAGCTTCATTCCCATGGCCAAGATTTTCCCAGGACTTAAGTTTTTGATTGATAGCAAAATCATTGCAAGCTACGACCCTTTAAATAGATGACAAACTCTAGATTAATCTCAGTAATCAGTTACAACTTGGAAATTTCAATGCACTTGATAAGAATAAAGCTGAAGTATTCACGTCTTAGAGACAGAAGACTGCTGACACCAACCCCTCCACCTTAGAGAACCGAGTGCTAATGGGGTTAAGAAACTAAGACACGTGGCCAAGGTGACACCATCTTCAGGTACAGGATGTTTGTGTAACTAACATCATTGTGGTTCTCACTTGCTTATTGTCCGTATTTTTCCCCATCCACTTCCTTTCAATTTTTCTTTAAAACTAAAGTGTTTCTTATGAACAAGATACAGCTGCATCATTCTGCCAAAATCTGCCTTTTATGTGTTTAATCAGTTAACATGTCGTGTAATTAATGGTAACTGGATTTGCATCTGCAGGATTGCTGTTTTCTCCTATGCCTTGTTTCTCTACTCCATGATCTTTCCTTTGTGTTAAATGTTTTTTTTTTCATAAACCATTTTAATTCACTTCTTTTACTATCTTTTGGAGTTATACATTTAGTGGTTGTGCTAGGGATGACAATTAACTTACTAATTTACAGTGATTTATATCAGATTACTACCAACCTAATTTGAAGACTGCAAAGGGTCTGCTCCAATTAGTTCCTTGCCATCCTTTTATGCTATTGCCATACAAGTTGTATCTTTATATATAAGCCACTCAACACTTTTATTGCTACTTTGTGTAGTTTCCCTTTAAATTAGAAGACTAAATTAAAAACAGAAGTACTATTACAGACTGAATGCTTATATCTCCGGCAAACCCAGTATATGTTGGAGCCCTGACCCCTAACGTGATGATATTTGAAGGCTGGGTTTATGGGGGTAGTCTGAGATGTGGTTGTGAGGATGGGGCCCCATGATGGTGTCTATCCTTACAAAAAGAGAAACCAGATCTTTCTTCCTCTCTGCCAGGAAGAGAGCCCTCACTAGGAACAAATCTGCTCAAACTTTGACCTTGAACTTTCCACCTCCACAACTATGAAAAATAAGTGTCTGGTGTTCAAGCCACCTAATCTATGGTATTATAGCAGCCCAAGCTAATACCAATAGTTATACCACTTTGCATTACCATATCAATTTGCATTACCATCTAATGCCATTTCATTTCTGCCTAAAAGACTCCCTCTAGTATTTCTTTAGGTCAGATACGCTAGTGATAAATTCATTGTTTTTAAGGAGAAACGTCAGTATCTTTCATTTTTGAGAAATAATTTGCTTCGTGTAGAATTTTTGGTTCACTGGCTTTTCCTTTCAGCACTCTGAACGTCCTTCGTTACCTCCTGGCCCCCGTGACTTCTCATGGAGCGAGCTGTCAATCTTATCAAAGTCCCTTGTATTCCACGAGTCACCTTCTTTTGCTCTTTCCAATAACAAGAGTTTCTCATGTTATTTTGCATTTGTCAAGTTTCTTAGGTGTAGATTGTTTTTCACCAAATTTTGGAATTTGGGGCAATTACTGCAGGTACACTTCGTGCCCCTCTGCCCCTCCCCCTCAGGGGTTCCCAGCAGGCGTGTTAATCCCCTTGATGGGGTCCCACAGGTCTCTGCAGGGTTTTCCCCTTCGTTCCTGTTTTTCTGGTAGGACACTGTCCACTGGCCGATTAATTTAAAGTAATACTTTTACTGTCTGTAAAATACTTCTGTTAAGTCTGTTAAATACTTCTACCAGTTCAAATCTACTATTCACCCCTCTATTGGATTTTATTTATTGTATTTTTCTCAACCATGTGTTTTTAAAAGCTGATTTAAATTTTTTTAATTAAGTAAACATCCAGGCTTCCTCACACTTTCCTGTTTCTTTGCATGCTTGGTAAATTTTTGTTGAAAACTGAACACTTAACATATATAATGTGGCGACTCGGGATGAAAGAGTCCCTTCACATCCTTGGGTTTGGTTGTTTGCTCTTTGTTCGGGGACCTTCCTGGACTAATTCTGTGAAGTCGTACAGAATTAGTAAGACAGTAGTCCTGTAAAGTTTTACTGATTTCCTGGCTGTGAACGGCCACTTAATTCTATTTTGTTAGCTTAAAGGCCAGGTAATGGTTGGACAGAAAATTCCCTAAGTGCCTGAGACAACTCTCCAGCCGTCAAGTGCTGTTAACGTTTTGGGACCTGCCTTCAACACTCCAACATGAAGTTTACAATTCTGCCTTCGCACCCACTTCCTGCAGAGCCTCGAGTTCTGCCGCAGCTGAGCTGTGGGGCCTTCACGTCTGTCTGGGGCAGGCACACAGCCTTGCGCATGCCCGTGGCCTTCTATTTATCGCCAGATCCCCAGGAACATCTTGGAGCTTTTCCAAACCCTCTTACAGATGTGTCATTCCCTCAGCCTTCCCGTTTGTGTTTCGGTCAGCCTCGTTTTAGCCCCAAATGGCATCACTACGTAAAAGCAGCTGCTGTATTAAACAACTGCCGCTGTTCCGGACAAACAGGCTGAAGGTGGCGCTGTCTGCAGGCACAGGGACGTCAGGTCTGATAAAGACAAGCTCTGAGAACGCAGCTCCTCAGCGAGGCACCCAACAGGCCAAACCCTGACGGTTCCCTGGGGGAGGGCCGTTGTTTGAAGCCCCTTCCCAGGCTACTAAAGAGCTGGTTTTCACAGCTGCTACAGTGACAAGGCTGCTCATTTTCAAGTCTACCCTGGAACTGGGAAATTTAAAATGCTACAAAACTTTGTTCATTTTTACTGAATAAATGCTTTTTAGGTTGTTAGAAGACTTTAGTTAGTTTTTAGAGTTCTTAAAAAGTTTATTTTGACTTTTACAATTCTCCTTGTTTTTATAGGAGAGCAGGTCGCCACAGCTAATTTCCTTAATCACATGAACATTCCAAGGAAGCCATTTTTACAGTTACAACAATTGCATACGAATTAATACATTTTTCTTATGTTTTTAAGATTGAAAAAAGCAAATATTTCTAAGTAGAGGTGTCACGGGGATTTTAAAAAAGGCTCCTTTTCTCATCTGGCATTTCAATTACTTCGTCTTTAGTTATCCGAGTCCGAATCCTGAGCCTCAGTTTTCTCAAATGTACAAGGGAAATACTGTCTTCCTCACAGGGTTCAGGGGATTTAAAATACGTAAAGCTACTGCAAAGCTACAGAAATAAAAACGGTATGGTGCTGGCAAAAGGAGAGCCACATAGACCAATGGAATCCAGAGTCCAGAAATATATAAACCCTTACATATATAGTTGATTAACTTTTCGATAAGGCTGCCAAGACAACTGAATGAAGGGCAGTTTTTTCAACAAATTTTGCTGGGAAAACTGGATACCCAAACGCAAACAAAGTTGAATCCTTACCTTTCACCATACACAAAACTAAAATGGATCAAAAACCTAACTGTAAGAGCTAAAACTATAAAACTCTTACAAAACCTTCATGGCACGCAATTTGGCAATGCCTTCTTGGATATGGCCCCAAAAGCACAGGCAACAACAAAAACAGACAAATGGGACTTCAAGAATTTAAAAAATTCTTCAAAAATTTAAGATTTTTGTCCACCAAAGGACACTATCAAGAGAAAGGACACAAAAAAGAGAAACTATTGGCAAATCATGTATCTATATGGTAATAGATTGCTATTCAAAATACATAAAGAGCTCCTAAAATGACGACAACATAAATAAAACAACTAAAAACAGGCAGAAGACTTGAATAGGTATTTCTCCACAGAAGATACACCAATGGCCAATAAGCACATGGAAAGATGCTGAGCATCACAAGCCATCAGGGAAAGTCAGATCACACCACAATAACGTAACACCTGACACCTATGAGGCCAGCTTTCAAAGACAAAAACAAGTGTGGGTGAGGATGTGAAGAAACTGGAATCCTTGTACTTTGCTGGTGGAAATGTAAAATGGTATGGCCACTCTGGAAAACAGCTTGGGGTTCCTTAAATTAAATATAGAAGCACGCAATCCAGCAACTACACTCCTAGGTGTATACCCAAAAGAATTTAAAGCAGAGACTCAAACAGATGCACAGACAAAATGTTCACAGCAGCATTATTCACAATAACAAAAGAGGCCATCAACCTAAGTATCTATCAACAGATAAACAAAATGTGCATATACATACAATGGAGTATTATTCAGCCATAAAAAGGAATGAAATTCTGATACATGTTACAACGTGAATGACACCTGAAAATATATGCAGACAGACACAAAGAACAAATATTGTACAATTCTACTTACATAGGTGACTAAAATAGTCAAATTCAAAGAGAGAAAGTAGAACAAAGATTACCAGGGGCTGGAGCTGGGGGAAGAAACGGGGAGTTCATGAGTACAGGGTTTGTCTGGAGTGATAAAAAAAGTTCAGCAAACAGTGATGGTCATACGGTATCATGAATGTACTTAATGCCCCTGAACACTTACAAATGCTTACAATGGTAAATCTGGTTATATAGATTTTACTCTTGTAAATTTTAAAATGGCCCTCACCACATTTGGTGAGCTTTTTGCTCCTCAGCTGAGATGGTAGTTACAGAATGTGTTTAGGTAATACTCTATAATAAAGTCTTGGTTGGTAGTGAGGATAAGCAGTGCCCACCCCAAAAACATACACGTGAGCACACACACACACACGAAATACTGCACTCAATGCACTACCAAATATCTGTGACATCTTATCAAGTGTCTACCGCTACATTCTGCGAAGGACCACACACATCCAATGAACTCACAGTGATGCGGAGTTCACAGCCTCCCATCACAACAGATTAGACACACACGGTCTCAAAGCACAGAGCTTATATTCACAAGTAACTTTCTGCTTAAAGACAAAATTTCAGTTAATAATCACAATGGGAATTCAGTTATTTAATGCAACAACTAATCTAATGTCACCAATAAAATCTAAATAGTTATATCGCAAAACCAGAGTTATATTGAGTCGACATGCAGTAATAGTCTATACAATGTAACATTACACCAGAAAAAAGAAATTGAATATAAAATTTCAATGCTTTTTGGTGGTTTTCAAATTTCATGGCACAGATTACCAAAAACAACTGTAAAAACAGGTTTGAAGTATTTTCAATAAAACGGTAAAAAACTGAACTGGATAAGCCTTTGAAGTTTTCACATCAGGCCGAAGCTGCACAACATCAGGGTGGCCCCGACCTGCCCAACACGACAGACAGCTCCAACCACAGGCCAGGCCTTCGTTCCAGCGGTTCTGGGGGGCTAGTAGTACCCCTGGCAGAAACCCCTCGGGGTTAATTTCTCAATGCGAACATGTCTTTGTAAGTACTGTGACGATACAAACTTGCAAACACACCTGAAATTAGAACAGAGATGAAAAAGAACACACGAGTCCATCTTGTTTCTGACCTGCCAGCACAAAGCCTTCTGGGTCCCAATGCCGAACACTCAACTGTCCCTCAACATAAAACTAAATGAACAAGAACAGAATGACTTTTGCCCTACTGGCTGACATTCTTCTACAGAATTATCTCCTACTATATATCCAGGCAGGTCTCAAGCTCCATTAACTTGTTTCTCTAGAGTGTAATTGGCAGAGCACCAAACACATAAACTGATATACGACAACCCAAAATACAAAACACTTTCAAACAGAAGCAAATGTTTTCCCCCCACTGTTAGTTCCATGTGCCATGTTCTCCGTAACTCACATAGCTACCAACAGAAAAGACCTGCGGAAGCTCTGAACATATCTTGTACTTTTCATCAAAGCTAAAGTGCAAAATATCTCCATATCTCTGGTATTTTAATAGAAAAAATCATCAAACATACATAATACAGGAACTGAAGTGACAGCAGAACTAATACAAAGAAAGACTTTTTTAAATATATACTTGAAGACTACATAAGACTAATATAATATTTCTTCAGTAAAATCTATAAATGAACCAAGTCCTTATTGAACTTGAGATTCTGTTGGATTCTCTTTCCCAGGATCAGAAATTCCAAAATCGGGGGGGGGGGAAATAACACTGCATGACAATGGTCACTACCTTCATAAAGAACCTTTTTTTAAAAAAAAAGAATGAGATATTATGGAAGAAAATACCATGAAAACAATAATCCTATGAGAATGGACTTTTAAGCACAGTAAATTTGAGTCTTGGTCTTCATGAAGATACTACTACAGCTTATATAGAAAACTATAAATATACAAGACTCCAGGAAAAAAAGTCAAAATACAATTTCACATTCTGTAAGGCCTAAACTTTGAGGGAGGGGAAAAGATGGCCAACTGAATCTTAAGAATACAGAACTCTGAAAAATTCCTGGGTCAAAGGGTGCTCCAAATGGAACCACACTTTGTGAAGACATAGAACTTAGATATATTTTTTTTTAAAAAAGAAAAAGTTCTGAATAACTGCAGTCCCTTCCAAAAGGGAAATCTTAAATTAAGGGGAAAAGATTCTAATAGTGTAAACGAATCTGGCTCAGGAAGAAAACTGAACAACATATCCAAGATTCTGTCCATAAAAGTAATGATGATACATCTTTGATAATAAAGAAATAGGCTATAAAAAAGTTCATTCTCCGAACTGGTTTTGTAAAAGCTCATTTGTGCTCCTTCGTGGGTGCATAGTAAAGTTCCATGGGTTTGTTCACTTTCCAGTACTTCTCACTGACCAATTCCAAAGAAAAAGAGCCATTTAATACCTAAAAGAGAAAAAGAAAGAATGGATTATGAAAGCTGCTCAAAGCACAGTAATAGTGAGACGGAGAAAATAATAAAATTCCACTTTAAAATAAAACCTTAGGATTAACTGCTTGCCATTTATACTATCCATAAAAGATATCTAAAAGTTAACTACCACGTTCTCTCCCTCTCGGGTACCAGGGCCCCGCCCTGCCCCATTTGATGAGGCCCCACCCACCACCTGCCACTCCCAGGCGGTTCCCGTGCCCCGGGTTTTCAGGGCCTGTTATTTTAAATACTCACAGTGAACTGCCCACTGGCAGTTGCTATGTAGATGGTATACTGCTTCTCACTGGCTGTATCAAGGTTCATCTGGTTCGATTCTCCTTTGCTTCTAAGCTCTTCTAAAGCTAACCTCACAGCCAGATACTTGGATAAGTGATCAACAGTGGCATTACCAGAAGTCTTTATGTATCTGGATAAATAAATCATTAGAAATTTAATTGCTAGATTAATGATGAAAATGTACTTAAGTTATAGAATACATTTCTATAAAGTGTAAATGTCTCACTTATCGACAAAATAATATCAGAAATTTACTCATCTATTATCTAAAAATTTATTATTGAAAGTAGACTACCTGTCTATCCAGGCCACAAAAGCATCCATAAAATATGATATAAAATGACAAAAATCAAACAGAAATATACACAGTACCGAGGAAAAAGCACATACCCCCTTGACCCCAGTGATCAGAGGTCTGCTGGCCACAGCAGTAAGAAAATGACCGATCTCTTACTGTCTAAGAGTTCATCAATTTTCTGGTGTTCAAAACTAAGCACAGAGGTGCTAATCTTGGGATATTTTTTAAAAATGCATGGTACACTCATCAACGATATCACTCGCTGAACCAGTATTTGACGGCTGTCTGCCCCCAACGGCAGGGAATGTGGTGGGATCCCGCAGTAAGGCAGCCGCCCTCGCCAGCACGAAGTCTGGAGCCCACTGGCACCCCAGTATTACTGTGAAGAAACTTAAATGATCTTTTTCCTCCTCTATGGGGCAGAGTGATTCTTTTCGGGTGTGCGAGCGTGGATGCAAAGCATGTGAGGACGGAACCAACCACCTAAGCAGCAGGAATATACACACGAAGCCTGGTCGTCAGGGGGCTAACAAATACTGCCCTTTTTCCTCATGAAAAATTGCCTTTGAATTCCCAGTTAAGCTCCCTGAACTCGGATCACCCAAGACGACCCGCACACTCACCTCGTCTGCGCGCTGTCATCCTTTTCCATGAGGGTGGGATGGGGCCTGAACACGAGCTCGATCTCACTGGCCCCGTCCATCACCGGGTCGATGGCCACCGCCGCGCTGCTGTTGTCCAGCTCCAGCCCCGAGTCGTCGGACGTCTTGGTGCGCTTGTTGCTGGGCCCCGCCTCCTGGTTGCTGTGGGTGGACGCGTTGCTGCAGTGAGAGCTGTCCCCGTTGTCCTCGGCCCCACTGCCGTTCTCGATCTGCTGTTTCTTGCCTCGCTGCAATCTAGTGAAGGGCACAACAAAGGGGTGCAGAACATTTCAGTTTAGGTACTTTTAATGAAGCA
Organism: Phyllostomus hastatus; assembly: GCF_019186645.2. Lineage (NCBI taxonomy): Eukaryota > Metazoa > Chordata > Mammalia > Chiroptera > Phyllostomidae > Phyllostomus > Phyllostomus hastatus. Next base: position 12,644,313 of record NW_025333833.1, on the reverse strand, counting down.
GTTTTGAAGCATGTCCACCGAACTTTAGAATCCTGAAAAATCTTGATAACTCAACGTGCTTCAAGTTGGATAACGGCATTTGTTTCTCATGTGTCCCTGAAAGGCATGATTCAGACATAAAAATTCTGAAGTTCTGAGGGAAAATGATGCCTTTTTAATTAGAAATTCTAACAAAATCCAAGAGGAATGATAAGGAAACCCTCCCTGCTGACCTCACCCAGAGTCTGCCAATGCGATGCAATATTGTTCTAATGAGGAAAACGAGACGGCACCTAAACACAGAAGCAGCTCTCCAACGATCTCAAATAAGGAAAACCCACAACTGGGCAGGGCGTTCTGCACGGACTTCTTCCTCACGCACCCAAACCACCGTCAAGGCACAATCATCTTTCATATGGCTGAGAAAATAAGAGACTGAGACTTAAGGCCCACGGCTACTAAGCTAGGAAGCACCGTGACGAGAGCGAGGGTGGGATACACACTCATTCTTTCTACCACACTGCCTCTTTCTCTCCCTGCTTATACAAGGAAAAAGGAGGGATGCGTGATGAAAAAGGAATGCAAAGGATGATAGGCACTTCTGAAAAAGTGTCGTTATCAAGTGTTTATGGCCAGAACAAGGAAGTAGTAGCCCACTGCTTAGGAAAGATGCTCCAGAAATCTTCTGCTCCGCCCCCCAAAATGAAATATCGCTTATGAAATCTATAGCTAATTTCAAAAACTAACAGGGAATGACTAGTATGCTAAGCAATAAAACTACAATTCAAAGAGATATGAACACATACAATAGAATATTATTCAGTCTTAAAACAACACGGTACAACATAGATGAACTTCGAAAACCTGATGCTATGTGAAATTAGCCGGCCACAAAACGACTATGATCCTACTTATACGAGGTACATAAAGTAGTCGAATTCATGGAAACAGAAAGCAGAACGGTGGCTACTGGGGTGGAATGCAAACTGCTGTGTATTGGGTGCAGAGCTTCAGTTCTGTAAGATGAAGCGCTCGAGACACTGGCTGGCTGCACAACGTGAATGCACGTCTACTACTGAACTGTGTATTAAAAAGTGTCAAGATGGGTCACCTTTTAAATAAATAAATAAATAGGGAAAAAACAGTAGTTAACTTTATGGTAAGTGTTGTTTATCACAATTTAAAAAAATACAAACAGGCCAAAACAATAAAATAGAAACTCAACAGTGAAAACAGAAAGGCTATATTTAAATGTCTTAAAATTTACAACTAAATTTTTTACAAATTAAAGCAAAAGTTTTTTCAGTTCACTGTAATTTCACAGGGTTACTCGTCCTAATGTATTCTACACTTCTTTCTATTTGAAGTGACAAGAACTAGATTAATTTATTTCAAGTAGCTTTCATAAAATGTTTGGAAATGAAGATTAATAGCCTATTACATCTTGCATTTATTAAACCATATCTATAATGCCACATACTGTTCTAGAGGTAGCAGTTCAAGAATTGTACCAAAAGACTTGAATGTCACATGAGGAACAATCGATCAGAAATGTATTTAGCTTTAGAGAAGCGTAAAAATGTATGACTGTTATGAAACTGTTTGAAGCCCTTGTAGATAAAAGCAGGACCTGAAATAAACATAGAATCCAACCAAGGTATTTTGACAAAGACCAAGATTGCTGCACATAAGAAACTAATTTTATTTCAATATAAAGAAAAAACTTTTAAAAAATTCATGCACTGAAAATATTTACTGAGCAGCTACTCAAGCCAAGGACGGTTCCATGTCTTGGTGTTACAAGAATCACTCACGCTGACACAGTCTCTACCATCTTAGGGCTTAGGGTGTTCCCGTGCAGCGGGCAACAGACAGCTGTCAGAGCACGAAGTGCTGCAGAGAAAGACAAGGCACGAGGGTAAAAAAGGGTGGGGTCCCGGGGTGGAAGATGGGAACTCAGCAGACACCTGAAGAAAGTGAGAGTGCGCACCAGGTGGGTCACGCTAACAGTAGGGTTCCTGAAAGACAGCGTAAGGCCAAGGCCCGAGGCAAAGGTGCTGGAAGAGTCAGAAGAACAGTAAGGATGTTGTGATACAGTCATCAACGAATGAGAGGTGCTCCCCCCTCCTACCCCCACCATTAGAAATGTCCAAGCAAAACCGAAGGACTGGCTGTAAAGGATTTTGCAAAGAGGATTCTTTCTCCTGGTAAAGGACTAATAACTATTAATGTCTCTCTAATTCTTAGGATTGTGTGACTTTTAATATTCAAAACATAATACCTTATAAGTATGTATGGTGCGAGAGAGGTTCTAGAAATCGGGGGGGGGACTACTTTGTAAAGTATGCAGTTATCTAACCACTATGGGCTGTACACCTGAAACTAAAACAAAATTATACTGAATGTAAACTGTAATTGAAAAAAATTTAAAACCTTATTACTTTCTTTTACTTTGCTAAATACAATTGCAGGTCAGTTTAGTATAGTTAGAATGGAGCCCATCTTTCAACCTCCACGCCAGGGGTTGAAGGCTGCACTTGAAACCACTCCCGGAGCCTCGGAGCCTCGGAGCACGACGTCTGGGCCCCAGGCAAAGACTCTGATTCACCGCACTCAGTCTGAGGCGTTTCTGAAGCCCCGGCATAAAAAGCCTTCCAAGTGACTCTGATGTTCAGCCAAGGTGAGAACCACTAGATACGGATGGGATCTCCTGCTGTGGAAAATGATGAGGCCTGAATACATTAAGAGACGTCAGAAAGGAAAATAGAATGGGGGTAAGAAGGTGCCCACATTATCCAGGGTCTTAGAAGTGATCGTTAAAAGTCTTTTATCCTAAATGTTAATAGAAGCTATTAGAGACTTTGAAGCAAAGGAGAACCACAACTGACTTTCAATTTCACAAAATCACTCTGGCTGCTGTGCAGAGAATAGACTATGTGGGTTAAGTGTGCAAATACAAATACCAATCATGAGGTTTTTTCAGTACTTCCAATGAACGACAGTGGTGGCCTAGACCAATCTAGATATATTATAGAGAAAGATAAAAATGTATTTATTAACAGACTGGAATACAGAATATGAGGAAAAAGAGAGCTGTTAAGGGTGACTCCAGAGTCTTTGGCTAAAGCAAGTAGAATGATGGAACTGCCATCTACTGAAATGAGCAAGAGTAAAAAACAGTAGGGGGTAAAAAAAAATGTTCAGTAGGGCACATAGTTAAGTTTGAAATAAGAAACAGCTAGTAACATACGAAGGGAAGCAGGAAGATATGGTCTCCTGGAAGCTGGATGAAGAAAATTATTCAAAGAAAAATTAATTTGTCAAATTCTGTAAGTAAGATGGGGTCTGAGAAGCAGCAGTTAGATTTCACCACGGGGTACCACCGGTAACTTTCGACAGGGGTGCTGCGAGGGACGAAAGCCTGACTGCAGAGGTTCAGGGGGCGGGGGGAGAAGCAGAGAGTGAGCACAGCCAACTCTTCCAAGGAGCTCTGCTATAAAGTCAAGAGGAGAAACAGAACTGTGGGTAAGTGAAGGGAGAAGTGGGTATAAAAGAGGGTTTTCAAAAGTTCTAGGACAATATTTCAAATGGAAACCCAGGCATGTATGACAGGTGGAGTCATATAACACACTTGAATGAAACAGTAATCACGCAGAACTACTATTTGTTACTGCATTTTGTCTTTTTCAAAATGGAGGCAGTTAAGTAAAAATCCAGTATTTAATGAAGTATTCAGAAAAGTGGCCACCACCCAGCCTTCCGCCCCATTACCTGTTCATGGCCTGTATCTTCAGCCCTTCCTCAATGCTGTGACTGAGTGCTTGCTGGTTATTGTGCTTGTTGATCCTGGCTAATACTCTCTCTTGATGAGCTTCGTACTCATCACGACTTGGATAAATTTTGCTGATGAGTGCATCGAAGTTTGGGTCTGGCCTTAGTGATCTTTTGGAAACTAGCTTTTTCCGACATGTAGGACATTCTTTATTGCTAAATTTAAAAAAAAAGGAAAAATGTGAACAATACCAGTATCTTTAGGCTACAGAAAAGAGTATCTAACTTCGGAATAGTTATCTTTACTCTAATACCATTACTAAGTCACAGAAATTGAAACTAATTAACTTAAACTTTCTTTAAAATCTGACTAGTGGGTAAGCAAGAGTTTGGAAACCTCAGATACTCCATACTACTTGCCCATACAGAAAAATTTGAATGTTCCCAATAATTTACATATAACCATTTTTGAAACAGCAATCAATGCTTTCTTAATATAAATTTTCCCTTTCTAATATCCATAACAAGCAAAGAAAAACAGACCACCTATATTAATTTATGTTATTAATTCTTTTATTAAAACAACATTCAGCCCTGGCTGGTGTGACTCAGTGGACTGAGTGTCAGCCTGAGAAGCACAAGGTCCCAGTTCGATTCCCAGTCAGGGCACGTGCCTGGGCACCTGGGGGCGTGCAAGAGGCAACCAATCAATGTTTCTCTCTTTCTCCCTTCTTTTTCCTCTCTCTAAAAATAAATAAACTTTAAAAATAAAAACAGCATTCCTAAGGATATTATTTTGTATACTTAAGAAGTAGAAAAACCATGGCTTCATGTTCTGTAATTTCCTCAAAACAAATACTCATCTTTCTAAAGTTTCTAAAATTGTGTCAAATCAAAACAAAGATTCTCCAATAATTAAAATGTAGACTTCAGAATAATTTCCAATTCTCAAATGAGTACTTCTAGAGAACGTATTTCTCAAAACCCACAGGGCACTGTCCCGGTATAGCTGAAGCACTGAGTGTAACTCATTTCCAACATACCCACTCCTGAGGGCCGTGATAATGCAGTCTGCACAAAAACGATGCAAACACTCCTTTGTAGTCATGGTGTTCTTCAACATATCCAAACAAATTGGGCACATTAATTCACTGTGTAGACTTCGAGGTGAAACCACAATTTCCAAGCCATCTGTTATTGCCTCCTGTAAAAGAGGCAATTTAAAATTTAAATGCTATATTTTTACTATAGATAAGTTCAATTATACAAAAGTATTGAAAATGACAAAAATGAAGATCTATGTACCAGTCACCCAGCCACTACCACTGTAAACTCACAGCCAATCTCGTTTCGGCTGTAATTTCCCCCAATACCCTTCACTTTCCCCACCGCTGCATTATATAAATGCTCTTAATTTAATGCTGAAGATAATACAGTAGTGTGTTTAAATTAATAGTAATTAGCCTGATATCATTTTTGAAAGCATTCAATTTGGAATCAGATGCCTTAGGTTCTACTTCTAGCCATATTATCTAGTTCTGTGGCTCTACTCTAAATAACTATTTAACATTGTTTCTTACCCTGCTAAATGAAGAAGTTAGGGCTAACTAAACCCTAAGAATTCTTCCATCTTAAAAAAAAAAACACATCATTTTGCTAGTACAATGGTCCCCCCTCATCTGCGATTTTACTCTCCAAGCTTTCAGTGACCTTCAGTCAACTTCAGTCAACCACAGTCTGAAAATTAAGTGGAAAATTCCAAAACCAAACAATTCAGAAGTTTTAAATTGTGCACCGTTCTGAGTAATGTGATGAAATTTTGTGCCGCCCTGCTCCAACCACTTGGGATGTGAATCATCCCTTTATCCTGAGTATCCACGTTGTATACACTACCCATACCTTGGTGGCTTAGGAGTCTTCTCAGCTATCATCAGATCAACTGTCTCAGTACCATAGTGCTTGTGCTCAAGTAACACTTACTTTTACTTCTTAATGGCCCCAGAGCACAAGAGTAGAAATGCTGGCAATTCAGAAAAGACAGAGAAGCCATATAGTGCTTTATTTAAGTAAAGAAGGTCAAAGTTCTCTAAGGGAAAAAAGTATCACATGCTGAGGTTACTAAGATCTATAGTAAGAAGGAATCCTAACCCTGAATGTATAGGAAAAAACACAGTATACATAGGGTTCAGTACCATCTGTGGTTTCAGGCATCTACTAGGTGTCTGGAAAGGTAATCCCCATTGATGAGGGGATTACTATAAATTACATATTTCGTGCCATTCAGTACAAAAATTCCAAGTATTCTCTAATTTATAAACAGTTTAACAGTATTTCATGTTAAAATCACTTCTTGAACTCTAAAATGTCTTGGTCCACAGAAGCAATTCTTCTACACAAAGTGGTCAGATTCTCAGGCTATCCTACAAACTGACTTAAACTATAGTACATCTAAAGTGTAAAAAGTACTAGTATTTCTACTTGTCATGTCTAAAAAAATGTTACAGTGAGACAATGCATTTGGAGCTCCAATGTACACATCTCCCAGCTACAGGGAGAATAGAGACCCCTACTTCATCCCCACCACCACCATCCACTCATTCTTCCCACAAGGTGGCATTCAGAACAAATTACCTAGCTCTAAAGCCACCTATAGATTAAGGAAAGAGGTCCAATAAGTGACAATTGAAAAGACAGATGCAAGAAGAAATAACACTTCCAATATGTTAACGACACTTCCTATTTCCCCTGCCTCTCCATCCTACTTGTTTTCTCCACAGGGTCAAAGATGGATGACTCCACAAAGAAAGACATAAAAACCACAGATACTGTCCATGGAGAACTCCAGTGAAATACACTTACATTTACAGTATCTATCACTATTATCAAGTTACTGTTATAGTTCAACCTCTCTATATAAAGCACTTTCTATATTTTATTTTGCTTAGTTTAATATGAAAAACTTTTGATTTAGTAATTATAACCTCTGATGAGGAAATAATCAAGAGAGTGATGATGACTCAGCTAGTCCTCCTCTTCCTGCTTAGAAAGCACCTGCCCAGCAAAACCCCAACCCTGCACACACTCAACCAGCCACATCCTCCATGCCTGTACCTGTGCAGGTGTGCAGCACGGTGGAGGGGACCTCACAACCAGAGTGGGACCACTAAAAAGTTCACCAGCTCCAAATGGGTGTTCAACCCTGCCCCGCAACCAGTTTCTCTAATAAATTCATTCTTCTTTCACTGCACTATTGTTCATCTTTTCTTCTATCTGCAGACCTTCTCTGCCTGAACATTCAATAAATTACCTTACCTCAAATTTCATTAAAAAAAGAGCTCTCTCAGTTTCTATGAAATCTCTATAAATCATCTCCTTTCGTGCTATGAAGAGAAAGTCTGCCTCTTCCTATCAAAAGTACATTCCTTCCTACCTTCTCAAGTGTGTCACTTTTTACTATGCCATGTGCTCACACTGCAGTAACCCCTCCTGCACTGCATCAGCCTAGAGCAGTATCTCCTTAGAGCTGCTGCAAAGACAGACGTGAATAACGTGCCTTAGAGCTGGTTGCGGGGGAGGGGTGGCGAGGGGAAGAGGTCCACAGGGCTCTCTGCCCCACCTTATAAACAGAACAGAACTTAAAACCTCCCAATTCCAGGTTCCCCTCCAGCTTACACTCCATTTCTCTGCTCCTCTGCAGAGCCAAACTTCTCTGGAGAATTGACTGTGCATCTCCCTTTCCCCTCCCTCAACAGAGCAGCATAATCTACTCAAGTGAATCCCTTGTCAAAGTCACCAATTACATACTGCTAAGCCAAATGTGCACTTTTGTAATCCTCATCTTCGTCATCTTCGGAATAGTGCTGGACACAGTAACTGCATCCTCCTCCTTGAAACACTTCCTCTTAGATTCTGTCCCGTCTCCCCCATTTTTCCTTACTTTCGACTGGCTGTGCCTTCTCTGTATCCTTTGCTGGCCCCTTGTCCATTACCTGATTTCTCAACGTCGAAGCTCTTCTGCATTGAGTTCTGGGCCTTCCGCTCACCTTTCTCTAGGTGACCTTACCCAGTCACATTGTGTTATTATAAATGTACTGACAATCTCTAAAATTTTATATTTAGTCCAGACCCCTAGTTAGCATCTCTGCCCATCTTCTAGGCATGTCAAACTTAAGTTCAGTTTTAAGTATGCTTACCTCCTTCAAGCCCGCTTCCTTCACCAGTCTTCCCCATCTTTACCTTCTCAAAATAGTCTCTCCTAGTTCCCCAGTTATTTATTACAGCACTGAGGACTTTTCCTTTACCCAATCTCTCAAATGCTTAACTCTACAGATATTTACTTTTTTAATGTCTATAAACTCTAAGGCAGAGGGGCATCCAACCTGCAGCCCACAGGTCACATGGAGCCCGGGATGGCTATGAATGTGGCCCAACACAAAACCATAAACTTACTTAAAACATTATGAGATTTCTTTGTGGTTACATGCCACAGTATATTTAATGAGTGGCCCAAGACAACTCTTTTCCTTCCAGTGTGGCCCAGAGATGCCAAAAGGTTGGACACCCCAGCTAAGGGCTGCTGCTACAAGTTTTATCCACCACTTCACCTAGTGTGTAGCTCAGGAGCTGGTAGAGTATGCACTGAAATTATTTATTGAATGAATGAATGAAGTGTCAACCAAACATACATAAGTCAGGACTGTGTGCAATAAATTTATTATTACTGTTATGTTCTTTCAAGTTTCCTAAAAATGTATGTCAATTTACATAGGTCTCATATTTTCCCTAAGTTATTTAGTTACATTTATTACCTGAGGTGTTCGTTGTAATTCATATAAACTGAGTTCCCATGTTTTGCTTAATGGTTGAGTTCCATTCGTCTGCACAGCCTGAGACATTGCTAGGAATAAAAAGAAAAATAATTTTAATATCTGAAGGAGAAGTAAGCCTAAAAAATGATGTTTAGAAATTATAAATCCTGAGAATAAAATAAGAAGAAATTATATACTGGCTCCTTAAAAATTAGAAGAAAAGCTCAAGAATCTCTCCGTTAATAAATATGAGATACTTGAGGGCAAAAGAGACTATCATTGATCTCTGAATGCCCAAAAGCTGCATGCAGGAAATACTTATTGCTAATGTACAGAAAACTGTCTTAACCCAAAACAATACTTCTTTTTTTAAAATTCATGGTCATCGAACTGAGAACTCAATCAGGAAAATTTGAGGCTCTACATCATGGCCATCTAGTCCAACTTCTGCCAAAAATACAAAATCTGCTTTCTAGCACTTTAAGCCACTGGTCATGCTGTTCTTCTTAACTAGCCCTGCCCTCAGGAAAAACTGGTCACCAGAACTTAAGCTGCTGGGATATTATCCAGGACCTAGCTCACCTGGGAAGGGAAATATCCACCTCCTGCCCATTCTAGCCATCCTGTCCCTACCTAGTGGGGGAAGCAGGTAGGGAAAAAACTAAGAACCACTTGTGAAGTGCCCACAGTCCAGAGGCATAGGCTCACTGCAAGACTGAGACCTAGTTATAGGACTATAGAGCCTTTCCCCTCCCTCTACACCTCACCACATTACTAAAGGCCCGTTTATAGCAGTTCTTTTTGCATGGGACATCATGTACTGCTATGTAGAAAAAATTACAAGGCATATGAAAAGGTAAAAAACAAAATGTGAAGAGACAAAGCAAGTACCAGAACCAGACATGGCAGGGATGCTGGAATTATCAGACCAGGAATTTAGGACAACAATGATTAACATGCTAAGGGCTCTAATGAATAAAGGGGACAGCACACAAGAGTACATGAACGATGTAAGCTAAGAGATGGAAATCCTAAAAAGAACCAAAAAGAAATGCCAGAGATCAAAGCCACTGTGCCAGACATGAAAAATGCCCTTGATGGGGTTGTCAGCAGCCTGGATAAGGACACAACCTCTGAGCTAGAGGATACACCAATAGAACCCTCAAACACTAAAAAGCAAAAGACCAAAGACTGGGGAAAAAAGAACAGAATATCCAAGGACTAACAACTACAAAACATGTAACTTCTGTATAATGAGAATATCAAAAGGAGAAGAGAGAGAGGAACAGAGTTTATATCTGAAACCATAATGACTGAGAATGTCCCCAAATGAAAGTCAGATACCCAACTACAGGTCCAGGAAGTTCAGAAATCACCAAGCAGAATAAATGCCTAAAAAACAATACCTTGACATACCATTTTCAAATTACAGAAATTTAAGATTAAAAAGAAATCCTGAAAGAAGCCAGAGGAAAAAGGTTATACTTGCTTGAGTAGAAAAAAGTAGATGCAATGTACAACGTATGTCCCACGCTCTGGACTTCCTTGTTTTTCACTGATTACAGTTGCCTACATGCCTACCCCAACCCAGTGTCTTAAATAACTTCATATGACTTGTACTTTCTCCCACAACCACAAATGAGTCTACTGTGTAATAAGCCTGCTTTTCAATGAAACTTAAGTAAATGAGCGAGGTAAAGCATTTAGAAAGGAAAAAAATGAACCTTACATGATACATAAAGGGAAGAATTACTGCTTACCAATGCTGTTCTTACATGACTTAACTGAAGATCTTGAAAGTAGAGTATGTAAGTGTTCTCCTGAGTTACACAAAAGCTTTCTAGGGGGCTATATATAGAACTTGGTTAGTTTCAGGGGAATTTAATTTCCAGATTCTCAGTTTTCTTGAAGCAATTTACCATAACTGATCTGCCTGAGAACAGACCCATTTAGCCAGGTAGGTTCCCCCTCCTTGCCCTAATCTTTTCATAAGATTACTTATCATTCATTTACTCATTTAAATACTAATTATCTACTGCAGTGTATATGATACTAGAAGAGCAGCCAACAAAACAAATATGTATACAATAAATTTAAAAATTTTTAAGTGCTATATAAAAGATACTAAAAAAAGAGCCTTGGGTTAGGGAATCAAGAAGAAAAGGAGTGACTTAAGACAGGGGCATCAAGGAAGGCCTTTCAAAGAACTCGACATGTTAAAATGGAAAGGGTCAGTGTGGCTGGTAAGTAAAGGGGAAAATATGTAAGAGGTTACAGAGAGGCCACAATGGTGATGTTCCCAAGAATCAAATGGAATTCAAGTAGAAGGGCAAAAGCTGCACTAGAATGGGTAAGGAGAAAATCAAAACTGAAATGGTAAGTTCTTTATAGATGAATGAGAATACTACCTTGTTGAAATATATAAGATGTGTAATGAGAAATCTCCCTCACATTTATAAACTTCAATTTTTAAATAAGACTCTAAAGACTCTAAAAAATGAACCAAGCATTGGAAATTAGAATATAAACCTAAAGAAAGGGGGAAATGATCACTATAAAAGCACAAATCAAACAGAAACAGCTAATATATAAAAAGAAACATAAAAAAATAAATGGCTTATTCATAAAAGCAAAACTCAGTTAAATTTTTGAAAATTCTTATTTAAAAAGTCAGGAGCAAAACAAGATTGCCCTACAACACTCTGCTGAAAGTCCTAAAATGTACCACAAAATTTTTAAAATAGAAAAAAGGAAATGACAAAGTATCAACTGCGGACAACAAAACCTTGAAAATCCAGTAGAATCAAATTTAAAACATGCCAAAAAAAAGCCACAGATTTCCCATAAATCACAAATAACCATTTAGAAATGTATTAAACCAAGGAAAGACATCATGGGCTAATTTAAAAGCTAAGCAATAGACAGGGAGAAAATATTTATAACATATTATAACCTAAGGCCAATAACCTCTACTGAATCCTCCCCTAAGTCAATTTAAAAGACAACTCACTACAGGCAAAATGATAAATGGGTAATTAACAGAAAAATACTAGTGGCCAATAAAACTGAAATGTGCTTGGCTTCACTGATAATCACTAAATTGTTCTATTTTTGTGTGTGATACGACAAAAATTAAAGTGACTGATAATATCCAGTGTTAGCAGACTGTGCAGGAGCAGGAATTCCCAATCATTGCCGTGCACAATGGCATGGCTATGAGGACGGAGCAATTTGGTATTTAAGGCACAATTACAGTACTTGGTATGAGAAATGGCCTCCTTGACATGGAGGCTGATTTCATCAAGCTATGTAGCAATATTGCAGAAATCTCTGTGGAACTGCATTCCCCACTTTTTATTATCTGTGATCAACATACACTTAAGAACTTGATGATGTCATTTTATCCATGTTCTTTAGAAGTGTAATAGAAACATCAGCTCCTAGAACTTCGGTACAACATGTATTGATATTTTAACACAAAAAGATACCTTAAACTCTAAAATCATCCTATATATCCTTTAAAAAATTCAATAAAAATGCCCTGGCTGGCGTAGCTCAGTAGATTGAGCGCGGCCTGCGAACCAGGCATCACAGGTTCGATTCCCAGTCAGGGCACATGCCTAGGTTGCAGGCCATGGCTCCCAGCAACCGCACATTGATGTTTCTCTCTCTCTCTCTCCCTTCCCAAATAAATAAATAAAACCTTTAAAAAAAACATAAAACATTTATATTAAAAAATTCAATAAAAGTAGACTTCCAACCAAGATGGAGGTGTAGGTAGATACACTTTGCCTCCTTGCACAACCAATTAGGCAACAAAAATAACCAGAACTTCAGAAAATCAAACTGTACGGAAGCCCCACAACCAAGGAGTTAGAGAAGAAACATTCATCCAGACTGGTAGGAAGGGCGGTGATGGGCATCCAGGGTGGGAGGACTCCTGGCAAGGCGGCGGCTGGCAGAGTGGGAGGTCCAACAGTGCATGCAGATAAACCAGGAGGAACAACTGGGGAGCGAGACAGACCACTCAACCCATGGTTCCAGCATGGGCAAATAAAGCCTCAAACCTCCGGCTGTAAAAACCTGTGGGGGTTACAGCAGCAGGAGAAACTGCCAGCCTCACAGGAGAGGTCACTGGAGAGACTCACAGGGTTCCAGAATGTACACAAACCAACATACTCACCCAGGAATCAGCACTAGAAGGACCCAATTTTGCTTGTGGGTAGTGTGGGAAGTAACTGAAAGCCAGCTAAGAGCTAAGCAAACAGCATTGTTCCCTCTCGGACCCCACTCCCACATACAGCACTACAACGCAGCCAAATGGACTGCCCTGCCCTGGCCAATACCTAAGGCTCCACCACTTACAACGTAACAGGTGTGTGAAGACAAAGAAATATGGCCCAAATGAAAAAACAGATCAAAACTCCAGAAAAAATACAACTAAGCAAGGAAGAGATAGTCAACCTATCCGATGCACAGTTCAAAACACTGGTAATCCGGATGCTCACCGAACTGGTTGAGTATGGTTGCAAAAGAGAGGGAAAAGTGAACGCTATGCAAAGTGAAATAAAGGAAAATACTCAGGGAACCAACAGCAATGGGAAGGAAACCAGGACCAGAAGAAGAAATAAACAGTCAACCAGAACAGCATGAAGAAACAAGAAGTCAGAAAAAATGAGGAGAAGCTTAGGAACCTCTGGGACCACTTTAAATGTTCCAACATCCAAATCAAAGGGGTGCCAGAATGAGAAGAGGAAGAGCAAGAAATTGAAAGCTTATTGGAAAAAATAATGAAGGAGAACTTCCCCAATCTGGCAAAGGAAATAGACTTCCAAGAAGTCCAGGAAGCTCAGAGAGTCCCAAAAAAGTTGGATCGAAAGAGGACCACACCAAGGCACATCATAATTACAGTACCCAAGATTAAAGAGAGGGAGAGAACCTTAAAAGCAGGAAGAGAAAAGGAGACAGGTACCTACAAGGGAGTTTCTACAAGACTATCAGCTAATTTCTCAAAAGAAACCTTTCAGGCAAGAAGGGGCTGGAAAGAAGTATTCAAAGTCATGAAAGGCAAGGTCCTACATCCAGATGACTCCATCCAGCAAACCTGTCATTTAGAATGGAAGGGCAGGTAAAACACTTTCCAGATAAGGTCAAGTTAAGGGAGTTCATCATCACCAAGCCCTTATTATATCAAATATTAAAGGGACTTATCTAAAAAAAGATGATCAAAAATATTAATAGTAATATGACAATGAACTCACAACTATCAACAACTGAATCTAAAACCAACAAAAACAAAACTGAACTAAGCAAATACAGACAGACACAGAATCACAGAAATGGAGATCACATCAAGGGTTATCAGTGGGGAGGGGGAGAATGGGGAAAAAGGTACAGGGAATAAGAAGCATATCTGGCAGGAACAAAATAGACAGGGGGAGGTTAACAGTATAGGAAATGGAGAAGCCAAAGAGCTTATATTACCCATGGACATGAACTAAGGGAGGGAGGGGGAAGTACGTCAGTAGGAGGAGGGGTGCAAGGCGGAGGGAATATAAAGGGGAGAAAAATGGGACAACTATAATAGCATAGTCAATAAAATGTATTTAAAAAAATGAAAAATAAGAAAAGTAAAAATTCAATAAAATTAACTGTTGTGAATCAAGAGAGTATCTGAAAAATAGATGCCAATGAAGAGACTACAACAAAGAACTGTCTCTGTTCTTTGGCCAAATCAAAAACCAACACCCATAGTTTGGTACTGGCTGAATCTTCACTTCTCAGAGTAGGTTCTGTCCAAATAAAAAAATTTTTTTGTCAAAAAATTTAATGCGCTTAAGTTTTGACCTCACGATTCTCTCTATAAATCTATCCAAAAAATTCTCATACAGATATGAATATACATACAAAAATTGACAGCATTACTTGTATTATCAAAAAGTCATAAAAGCTTATAGATGTCTGACAAAAATATGGCTAATTATGCTATATCCACAGTATAGAATACTATATTGGTATATGTCTGATGTGGAATTCAACACATGTACATAATATACATTGTTTTTTTTTTTTAAGATTTTACTTACTTACTTTTAGAGAGAGGGGAAGAAAGGGAAAAAGAGATGGAGAGAAGCATCAGTGTGCTAGAGATACATCAATTAATTGGTTGCCTATCACACACCCCCATCTGGGGACCTGGCCCACACCCATACACATGCCCCAACCGGGAATCGAACCAGTGACATTTTGGTTCACAGGCTGGCGCTCAATCCACTAAGCCACACCAGCCAGGGCTTAAGATTTTTTTTGAAAAGCAAATTCTTGAGCAAGACGTGTATCATGACCCTACTTTAGCAATTACAATAGAAATCCAAACACCTAAATCTTTGTGATTTTGAGTTCTGTTCACCATGTCTCTGCCACATGACACAGAGAAGGGTATCTCCAATGGCAGCTTTGCAGAACATTCACAAACCTTCAAACGGATGACTCCCGGACTACCCCTCCATATGCCATCTCTGAGGGGACTAAGGTGGTACGAGCCAGGGCGCACTGTTCTCTAATCATTAAAAACATAAAGGTAAAGTGCAGAGAACCTATGTGGCCTTGGTCCTTTGGTGAGACTCACAACAGACCAAACTCTCAAGGGAGACGCTGGCACATGGTGGGGCACAGTGCACCCCTAACTCGGTTCTCGTACGAAGTCTAAACTGTGCTCTGACCAGAGTGGAGCTATAAAAAAGCAGCCATGAGGGAGCTCCCGGACTGGATAAAACATTTCCCTCCCCCGAAAAGCAAGCTTTAAATATAACTTATTTTGAGCTAAAACCTCAGAGTTCCATGCCTGAAAATGTTGATCCATTGCTTTCATCATAAACATTGCCTGATCTGTTCAGAAAATTTGAAATACAACTACAATCCAGTATGAGTGACCTATAAATTACATACCCTCCCAAAGGAGAATTTAGGTAAATGGGGTTATTTAGAAATGTCCGTTTACACTTTGGAAAATGACTGCTGTAACAAATTACCACAAGTTTGGTGATTTAAAACAGAAATTTATCTGTCAGTTCTGGGGCCAGAAGTTCTAAATCAGTGTGCTGGGGCCAAAACCAAGGTGGTGGCAGGGCTGCACTTGCTCCGGAGATGTGACGGGAAGCTCCTGCCTCCTCCAACTCGGCCCGACTGCTGGCGTTACTCGGCGCGTGGCCACATCACTCCTATCTCTGCCCGTGGCCTCACAGCCGCCTCCTCTTCTGTGGGAACCATCTCCCTCTGCCTCTCTCTTGTAAGGTCACGTGATGAAATGTGGAGCCAGCCCAGGTAATCCAGAGTAATCACCTATCTGCAAAGACAACCCCCCCCCCCCCAATAAAGTAACATTCCAGATTCCAGGGAGTAGAACGAGGGTGTTTTCTGAGGGCCCATTTTCACACTACCACTCGCCAAAGGAAAGGGCACCGTAACCAACTCCTCACAGCCAGCCCAGCCAACACTTTATGTCTCTATCCTGTATATTCTTTATCCTGTAAATGATTTGTTCCCTTAATTTGTCTTTTAAACTGTGAAATATAGATCATATATCAGAAATATAATCACTTTTAAATGATTTAGATTATCCCTTTCCTACAAAGAACTTTTCTTCTTCTGTTTGAGATTGCTCCCCTAAGCACTATGAAACAAAACCAAGAGACGCCTTCCCTCCCTCCCCCTCTCTTTTGTAATAAGAAATGTATTTTTTTCTTCCATGGTTATTGTCCCCTGTGAACATAAATTAAATAAAGGTCACATCAAATGAACTCTTCCAAACTTTAGCATCTTTCTTTTCTTCTAGCATTATACAACACAAGAATGATCAAATGATTTGTTCCTTAATTAAAACGCTGTCTGCTTACAAGATATAGGTGTTACTGTTTAGAAATTTATTCAAGACCAGGCAAACCAAGGAGCCCAACTGCCACCCTCACACTGCCCGCGGTGTCACCTCACGGAAACCACTGGCAGCTGTTTCATCTGGAGCTACAGCTGCAGGGCAGACACTCAATTCTGTAAGCGTCCAAGACACAAAGAAAGTGTTTTTATTGAAAAAGTTGTTACTGCACAAAACATCTGGAACACTCATCAAAATTACTTTTGTTAACCTAATAGCTTCTTTATTTAAAAAGATAATATAATCAACTCCTAATTGGATTATATATTTTTTCCACATTGTGGAACACAGAGCAGAAAGCCTTCAAAGGTGAATTACCAGAGATCTTCATTACCCAGTCTTAATTAAGTTTTTTCATACTGGTAACAGACTTAATGTTTTCTAGTCTCTACATAATTAAATTATTGTTACAGGAAAAATGTTCTGAGGTTTTTTCAAGTACTGTTAAAATGTAGACCTAGATAATCTAGATCACGTGCCCTCTTACAATACTCCCCATCACTCACCACTATTTCATCTCCTCTAACACCACTCCTTCGCCCCGCCTGCCCAATTCGTACTTTCTTAATGGTCCCATTCAGTCTTTCCCCAAAGCTTCAGATATGCCTATCAAGGTCTAACATCAATCAATACCAGTTTGTCAGCAGCAGCTTTGTTTTCTTTCTGTCCTTTGTTCACCAACATTAGAAGCTAACAGACCCATAACGAAAGCCAGTTGAGTGCCAGTTTACAAAACGTTTACTGAGAGCTACTACTATGTGATAGGAAATGAGACCCTCCAAGGGTTTTTTGGCTAGTGGGCCCTGAACATTTTTTCCCACAATTTGATAAATGCTACGAAAGCCCAAAGAAGTAGTCAAAGCAGGGGAAAGAAATCAGAACAGGTTTGAAACTCCTCCTTGGAAGAGGCAAGTTCAAAGTTAAGTGGAAGTTAACCAACTGAGGAAAGGAAAGCAGTCCCAAAGGACAAACATAATAAGCAAAGGCACAACTCAGCGTGGGATTCTTGTGAAGCTACATGTCGCTCACTATTAAATGAGTGAAATGTGAAAAGCTGACATAAGTGAAGTCATTTAAAACTGGAGCCAGTGCAGCCATTCTAGAGGAAGTGCTTTGCATGTCTTGGTCCCTGAACCTTTGGAATACTTGAACTGGGCAAAATAAGCTTTGCACTGGGCAAAACCAACACCGTCTTACAAACAACCCTTTGCAAAGCCAAAAGAAAAGCAGACAGACATCCTGAACAACAAAAATACCCTGGTGACTACAGACTCTCTGAAGACAGAATCAGTTACCAGTGACATATGGCTAAAAAGTAACTCAGTTTGAATGTCTTTCTTCTGTTCATGTAATTATTCCCTTTCTTTTCTCATAAAAAACCCTTGCCTTCACCCTGTAATTAGGACATTAATTAGGTCTCTGCCTGAATCTGTGCTGCCCGAACTGC
Organism: Phyllostomus hastatus; assembly: GCF_019186645.2. NCBI lineage: Eukaryota > Metazoa > Chordata > Mammalia > Chiroptera > Phyllostomidae > Phyllostomus > Phyllostomus hastatus. The sequence continues at coordinate 12,626,378 of NW_025333833.1, read as the reverse complement.
AATTCTTTTGATCCCAAATAAATGCCTTTTGCCTCTCCTTTTTGGCTATTTTTAGGTTAAGAGAAAAGAGGGAGTTTGGGAGTAGGACAGAGTCTAAAGAATTAAATTGTGGACCAGATCATGGAGACCTCCTATGCCATGCAAAGGTGTTGGGAAAAATCCACAGTGGAATGGCAAAATCAGATTTGCATCTGAGATACACAGATCAACTCTAGCAACAGTGAAGGATGGGCTTAGGGAAGATAAAATACTAAAGACCTGTGCAATAATCCAAATTAAAAAATACCTACAAGTGTGTGTGTGTGTTAATAAGTATGAATTAGGAGGAGCAGAGCTGAAAAATACTTAGGAGGCAAAATACACGGGATACAATAAATGAGAAAAAATAAACAAAAGAGTAAAGCTACAAGCTCCCAAGCTTGATGCTGTCTAGTGGTTGATGCTTTAAAACAAAACAAAACAAAACAAAACAAAAACTGAGACAGCAAAATAGGGAATGGCATTTTCACCACTTCCGTTCAACATATTTGTGTTATAAGTCCTAGCCTGATTAGGCAAGAAAAAGAAATGAAAGCCATCTAAACTGGAAAGGAAAAAGGAAAAATTTCTGTTTACAAATGACAACCTTATATGTAGAATGCCCTAAAGACTGCACAAAAAAATGTTAGATACTGAATTGACAAATTAAATCAGCAGCTGTGCAGAGCCAGGGCTGGGGGAAGGAGGGCCAGGAAGGATGGATTCAACACATGAAAGCCAATTGCATTTCAATACACTGACAATCAACAGTTTAAAATGGAACTCAAGAAAACAATTGCATTTACAGAAGCCTCAAAAAGAATACTCAAGAATAAATTAAACCAAAGAGGCAAAAGACCTGTACACTGAAAATTACAAAACACTGCTGAAAGAAATGAAAGACAATGCAAAGATATCTCATCCCTTGTTCATGATCAGAAAACAATATTAAGATGGCAATACTACCCAAAGCAATCTACCCACTTAAAACTATAAAACTCTTTAAAGAAAACATATGGAAATTCTACACAAGATTGGATTTTGCAGTGATATTTTGGATATGACACCAAAAGAACATGAAAGAGAAAAAGTTGAAAAACTGGACTTTTATTTAAAAAAGAAAACTTTTGTACCTTGCAGAACTAGCAAGACTGAAAAGGCAACTCACAGAATGGGAGCAAATATTTGTAAGTAATATATTTAATAAAGCATTAATACCCAAAATATATAAAGAACTACAACAAAATCAAACAACTCAATTCAAAAGTGGGCAAAGGACTTGAACAGACATTTCTCCTAAGACACAGAGATGGTCAATGAGCACATGAAAAAAATGCCCAACTAATTATTAGGAAGATACAAATCAAAACCAGAATGAGATACTACTCCATGAGGATGGCTATATGGCTGTTATAAAAAGCAGAAAAATAACAAGTGTTGGCAAAGATGTGGCAAAATTGGAGCCTCTGTACACTGGAAGATAAACTGGAAATGTATATAGAATGGTATAGCCACTTTTGAGTGAAGTATGGTAGGCCCTTCAAAAATTAAACACAGAATTACCACATGATCTGGCAATTCCAATTCTAGATATAAACCCAAACGAATATATCTCAAACATATCTGTTTTGAGTTGCAGGGAACTAAAACAGATATTTGTATAGCTATGTTCATAACATTATTCTGATACCTGCTACACACAAATGAACCTTTAAAACACTACACAGCCCTGTCTGGTATGGCTCAGTGGACTGAGTGCTAGCCTGCGGACCAAAGGGTCACTGGCTCGATTCCCAGTCAGGGCATACGCCTGGGTTGCAGATGGTCTTCCAGTGGGACGTGCCCATGAGGCAACCACACATCGCTTTTTCTCTCCCTCTTTCTCCCTCCCTTTTCCCTTGAAAAATGAATAAATAAAATCATTTAAAACAGAACATTATACAATACTAAGTAAAATGAACCAAATACAAAGCGACAAACAATGTACAATCCCACTCACAGAAAGAATAATGGTTACAAGTGGCTGGAGGGAGTGGGCAGTCATGAGAAGTTAAGTGTTACTGAATGCAGAGTTTCAGTTTGAGATGACGACAAAATCTAGAGATGGACAGTGATGATGGTTACAAAACAGCATGAATGTACTCAATTGTACACTTGAAATGGAAAATTTTGTGACAATAAAAAATTTGCAATGTTTTAAACAAGAAATGGTATGCATTTTCAAGGAAGGGGTGGTGAGAAGCTGAATTCAGTTTTGGACGTGTTTGCACGTAAGGTACATGCTGGTGCTCCAGAAAAATAAACACATCTGAAGTAGGGAAGGTTCTGATGTGAAATTTCAGCTTACATCTCAGCTTACAGTAATCAAAACTATAACAGAAAAGAACATGCAGTGTGAAAAGAAAGCAGGGAATGAGAATGAAAGGAACCATGACTGGTATGGCTGAGTGGGTTGGGCGATTCCCAGTCAGGGCACAAGCCTGGGTCGTGGGCCAGGTCCCTGGTTGGAGGCGTGTCTGATGTTTCTCTCGCACAGATATTTCTCTTCCTCTCTTTCTCCCTCCCTTCTCTTCTCTCTAAAAATAAATAAATAAAATCTTTAAAAAAAAGAATCAAAGGAAACTCTGGGCTTGCTAACTAAACCACAGGTGTAAGAACAGTATTATTCCAAGTTATCCCACCATATATCAATGTTATAGGTTATCTGCATCTGGTTCATAAACAACTGGTCAGCAATACTACTGGATAGAAAGACATCTACTGGTGAACTACAACTTTGTGACATCAACTATTCTTCAGAGACACTACAGAAATTAAAGTACGAAATCCTACCAGAGTTGAAATAATTTACCTATTTTATAGGATTCTGAAGAATGTATGATAGCTATAATTGTTGTAATAAAAGGGACAAATCAGCATATTCTATACAACTCACTTTTCTAATAATAAAGAAAAAACAAAGATTGTTCCTGGGGGTAATAAATATTAATCACAACTTACTATAAAGAAGCTAATTTATTCGAGACTACAATATGGTATCAATTTAAGATACACTAAAATATTCCATTTGTAAGTTTTCAGTGGCCTTCTGAATTAAGTCTCCAACTTAATGGTATACTGGGCCCACAAAGGTGTCCACATCCTAATGTTCAGAATTTGTGAATTCACTACCTTTCAGGACACAAAGAAGTTTGCCAGTGTGACTAAATTAAGACTCTTTTTCATGAGACATTATCCTACATTATCTGGTTTGGACCAATGTGATTACAAGGGTCCTGATAGGAGAGAATAGGGTGTGATAAAAAGGACAAGGTAATTGTCAGAGAGAAATCTAAAGATGCTGCGATGCTGGCATGAAGATGGAGAAAGAACCCACGAGCTACAAGGGTGACGGCAGGCTCTAGAAGCTAGAATGTGAAAGGATATGAGCTCTCCCCTAGAGCCTCCAGAAGGAACACAGGCATGCCAACACCTTGATTCTGATCCCCACAGCATTTACTGGTTAGCTCATCTCCTCTCCACTGATGAAGGTACCATGCTATCTTTTAACTCATAAGAGAAAAAATTATACATGTAAATATACAAATGTTAATATAATATATATGCTTATGTGCATATATGAAAACTCTAAAATACAAGCTTAACACACCAGCTTCTCACAGTGTCAACAAATGTGCTGCTGAGCTGTAACTGTAGAGCTTACGCATTCCTTAATAAGGTTATGAAATAATGAAAATAAGCATTAGGCACACTGTCCCCTCTTTTCCCTTTGCCAAAGCAACACAACTGCTCACCAAGCTGACGGACTTGTCCTCAAAAAGAATGATCAATAAAGTTCCCCCTAACAAAGTTATTTCCCATGTTTGTACTCAGCCTTGCAAAATACGTGTTGCCACTAGGTAGAGACAATTTGACAACAGGAATGTCCATAACTGGAATAGTAGCCACAAATTTTCTACAAATATATGCACATGGTAAAAAGAGGAGGGAAAAAGTTCTGCTTCTAAATTCTTGGGTGAACTAGGGCTAATCACTTTATCTGAGGATCTGCTTTCCTTATTTGTAAATAAAAATTTACATTAAGTAGCATCAAGTGCCCTCTTAGCTCTAATATTTTGTGTTTTGTGGATCAAAAGCTTGCTTAAAGATCCTTACCACTACTACAATGTCTCAAGATGCTATTCTTTACCTAAGAAGGTATTCTACATTTGGCAATTCATTTCAATTTAACACTTCAACCAAACACAACCAGTCATTTCCTCCAAACTTTTCTTTTCAAATCAGGTCAAAAAGAAGCATATTTTGTATTACATTTCACACATCTATCATTCAAAGCCAAGGCTTTCTGCACTTTTTTGGTCCTGAAGAAAACCGCTGACAGCATACTTCTCCATGTCCATCTGGCCTGCCTGCATATATATTTTTAATAAGCTAGCTACGGATTTTCCTCTGAGCTGGTGTACTTGGTGCTACAGGGTGTACCTCTGGGAGGGTGAAGGTTTTATCTGCTGTGGACTCTCTGCCACAGAATACATGGCTGGCCCCCAATAAATATCTGCAGACTTAACGGCACAGACAGATCGGCATCTCTATGATAGGGAGATGTAAAATACAACTAAAGCACAAAGCAAAGCTTAACGATTTACATAAGCACATTATTAATGACACAGCTAAAAAGAGAAATCTAGTAAGTACCGACTTGGAGTCCCATATGCCAGAACAGATGTTAATTTGAAAAGTGGTACACTGCGGCTGTCATCCTTTCCTGGGAAGACAAATGCCCATCAAGGGTAGATTTCTGCCAGAAGCAGCAGAGGTGCTGATGAACACACATTAGCTTTAGCATATAACAGCGTAGAAAGTCACAGCAACATTCCCTTATGTCACCGAAAATACAAATATCATTTCTGGCAAGGGTACACTCTACTGAAAAATCTGTAGCGAGGCAGTTCATACAAGAAGAAAAAATTCAGATTAAGAAAAGCTGAAAGCGGATGCCTCCACATTCTAACAGTAACTGGAATAACCCTTTCAAAAAGCATCCAGACAACTGATTCCCAGGGATACAAAAAAATTCATATTCCTTCCCCCAGTTATCCCAGTCCTAGGAAATAATGCTATTAATAATAAGTAACAGCACTGGCTGGTGTGGCTCAATGGATTAAGCACTGGACTGCAAACCAAAGGGTTGCTGGTTTGATTCCCAGTGAGGGCACATGCCTGGGTTGTGGTCAGGCCCCCAGTAGGGGGCACACAAGAAGCAACCACACATTGCTGTTTCTCTCCCTCTCTTTTCCTCTCCCTCTCCTCTCTCTAAAAATAAATAAATAATTAAAAAAATAAGTAACATTTACAGAGTATCTACTATTTTACACGAAATCTTGCTTAATCTTAATAACCCTATAAAGTAGATACTATAATTACTCTCATTTAATAAATAAGGAAATCAAGACAAAGTAAGTAAACAACCAAGCAACTTCTTCAAAGTTCAGAGGGGTCAAAGGCAAAACTCAAACCCACATCAGTTTCATTAAAGCCCATGCCCTTAACCACTCACTACACCCAACCACACTACTATTATTGCTAATACAATAATAATACTACCAGTACGGAGACATTTGCTGCAACATCAACAGGAAATTTCTCCCATCATTGAAAGTAACAATTATTAATATCATATCCAGTGACTAGTAAGGTAAAGTGATGAGAGAAGCCACTAATTTGCATGTATGCTACAATTACAGCTATGTCAAGCTATGTTTTAGAAGTTAACAACTGTTTGGAGTTTGTGGGGAGGCAAGGTTCCCTCCATTTTTCAATTCCTATTACAATAAGCACAGATTTTACCAAGACGTTTTAAGACAACAGCTAAGAACAGAGGAGGGAAGAATGGGTTTTTAGTGTCCCTCTGTCACACAGTGTAGACTTTCTCTTGTAAAAGGAGAAAAACAACTACTACGGAACAGTAGCAGTCAGACTGCGGTTCAGAAGACCTCACTCTCAGTTTGGGCTCCCGAAACACTCCAAAAGGTAAACTGATTTAATCTTTTTCTTCTCTGGAGGCCTTCCTTGTCTCCTGGTTTGTGCAACACAGATCAAAAAAGTTTAAAACCAGAAAAGCAGCTCCTGTAGTTTCAAATGCCAGGGTCTTAGAAGCATGAAAAAGAAACCAAAAACTTTAAGGATAGAAAGAAGTCTTATAACTCTGGTAAATCTAAAGATAAGCATAAAGTTTAGGTTCATGAAAGCAGCAAAAATTTGGCCTAACTCCTATATGCTGGGAATCAGTATGATTTGCAGTGAGTCAATATATCTAAACCTCTTTATCTATAAAATGAGCATGCTTTAGGATATATATTTAAATATGTATATTAATTGCTAATAAGATCTGTCCTAGTGGACATCCAGATCTTAGCAATTAATATACATATTTAAATATATAGATAGCAAAAGCAACAAAAGTAAAACAAGTGGAATTATAACAAACTAAAAAGCTTCTGCACAGCAAAATGAAACCATCAACAAAATGAAAAGGCAACCCACTGATTGGAGAAAATAATTGCAAATCATATATGTGATAAGGGACTAATATCCAAAATAAATAAAGAACTTCTACAATTCAGTAACAAACAAACAATCTGATTTAAAAATGCACAGATATGAATAAACATTTTCCAAAGAAAACATACAGATGGCCGACAGGTGAAAAGATGATCAAATCATCATGGAAATGCAATCAAACCACAATGAGCTATCACCTTACACCTGGTAGAGAAAAGGACTCTACAGTGTCAGCCGACTTGGGAAAAGTAGAATTATGGAACATCCACAACTTCTCCCACACACCATTTTCACCCTAACAAGTTTCTTTTAAATAGGGAAACTCAAAAACTTGAAAGCAGACACAAAACTATCCCGAGGACCATGCCATAAATCAATTGGTCTTTCTTTCTTCACGTACACCCTTAAATCATAATGGGCTTTGCTATTTACAAACCCCTTTTACTTCTTAAGTCTTTACAAATAACCTGCAAGGTCAGCAAGGGTGTTTTTTTTTTTCCTCTGTAAAATAATTTTATATTCTGACACACAAACATCTTAGGTGACATTACTAGAACCACATGTTTATGGGGTTTTATAGCTTGAGGTTAATATATTGTTTTAAAGAAAACCTCTCAATTGCATGGAGTTGTGATATAAAAATGATTTATAGGCTACAGTTTTCAGGGCTAGCAGTCAGACTAACCCTGCTTTAGAAACTTTCCTATTTAATTCTATAATAGGGAATGAAAAGTATGATTTAAAAAAATCTTTTGCTCAAAAAGCTTGAGATCATCAAGGGAATGTTTACCGTCCTCAACAAAAAGCCACAGGATCTTTCTACACTCTCCTTTGGCTTCATCCAGGGTGTCTTGGCAGAGAGAGATACCAGAAAACTTCTGATAGTATGCTTTGATGCCATTCATGTCAATTTCAGAACGAGACACCATAATCCTGGTCAATGTCTTATGATGTGTTCCAACACCCTTCACTGCCTGATGAAGCTTCTCAGCAAACACTTTGTAATGTGTTCCTGACAGCTGTAAAGCAACTCTCCATGTCACATGTCCAGTCCCAGAATTCTGCTCATGTCAGGCTGACTGTACTGCATGTACTTCTGAAACACTCTGTGAAGATGGGGATGGTTTCTGGTGGTAAGAGTGGTATTAAATAGCTCTGGCCAGGAGGGTCAGTTAGTTGGAGTGTCATCCCACAGACCAAAAAGCTACACATTCCATTCCTGGTCAGGGCATACACCTGAGTTGTGGGTTCCAGTCGGGTCGCGGTGCACATGGGAGGCAGCTGGTGCTTCTTTCTCACATCACTCTCTCTTTCCCCCAACTTCTCCCTCTCTAAAAAGTGATAAAACAGATCCTCCATGGGTGAAGATTTAAAAAAAAAGTATTAAAGACATTCACATCAGTCCCTTTTCTCCTTTCTCTTGCTTCATATAAAGCCCTGGCATCTAAATCTGCCACGTCCTCATTTATGCTAAGATCCTCAATTCAGTCACCCCTAACGAAGAGAAAGCAAAGTCTCCTGATAATCTCCAGGTGTGTCTGAGGCGATGTCTTTAGCCAAGTCTCTCTTCAATTCTTCACTATAAACTGTTCATTTGTTAGTTCTTGATGCCTGAATTTCATTCAGAATATCTTCATTAGCTCTAGGACCCTTCATGGCAGCATGGAGTTCATCAGCATCCAACTGGGCTGAATATTTAAAGCCAAAGCAACTTCCCTAAGGTGACCTGTAAGGGCTTTCTCAGAGATTCACCCAGGGGATTTTCTTTTTCCTGGAGATACACAGCTTTGATCTCTGGACACTGTGCTAAGTGTTGTTTCTCTTAGTTAGCATGTCAATGATGATAACTTCATCCACTGTATGTTTGCTTTTCTTTTTTTTACAACAGAAAAGTCAACATTCTTGCTAGTAATAGAACCAGATCTAGAAACCAAGTCTCCTGCCTTCTACTATAGTCAATACTACCCCTTCTGTAATTATACAGTAAAGGCTTCTATAAAACGTTTGGCTAGATTCCAAGACAGCCATCCCAGACCGAATTAGACTCTGTAGTAAATAGCATAATAGTGAAGGTTTAATGCAATTACTGGCATGGAAGCATACATCTTTTTAAAAGTGAAAAATCAGTTGATTTTAAGTTAAATCAGTAAAGTGTACAGTGGGGAAACAAGCAGAACACTTCTAAAAAGTAAAAATGAAATACTGCAGTTTGCACATTTTACAATAGCTACTAGAAGTAGTGGTAATCAATATAGGGGGAAAAGGAGGACATAAAGAGTAGACAACTAAAAAGAACAACATAAAAAGGAACTGCATGATGTTTCTAATTTTAGGAAACAAAATGAGGGACTTCTGTCTTTTCTTACCCTGCAGAAATAACTGTGGGATTTTAGAACATTAGGCTACAATAACACAGGTAAAAGAGGACTTCAGTTAGCCATCAAACCAAATACCTGCCACAAGGGCTGGCTCTAGAATACAGCACATCAGAAATCCAAAGTCCTATTTCTAGATCGGCTATTGAATTTAATTGGTACTATCCAATTTAAGTTAACCAATTATTTTACTCTTTAGGTTCTCACATCTGTAAATCAAATAACATTTTACTCAAACTGTCTTTTATGACCTTGGAATGAGCAGACAACATATGCAAAAGTAATGATCACTGCTTTAATCCCCATTATCCATTACAAAAATAAATATTTCAAAATGTCCTCTATGTGCACAGTACTTGGCTGGGCTGAAAGTGATCGTCTTCCTAATCCAGATGAATAAAGAACCGAGAAATGCTTACCTAATAATGATTACGATTACATGAAAAAATCAAAGCACCTCGGAAACAATTTCATAGGCACTGGGCTGAACACAGGAGCCAGAGAGCATGAGGCTGGATTTGATCAAGAGACCACATAAGAAGAGTAGGCATTAAGTTGAGATAGGCCGAGCAGAGGCATGTAGGCTGCTATGTCCTTTGGGTTCCCAAAGCTACTGCATTCAAGTTACTGCATTTAATACACTGTACAGCACGTAGTTTATTTGTCATCCCCACTCAGAATATAAATTCCTCAAGGACAGAAACTTTGTTCAATTCATTTCTCTATGTCTAATCCTTAGCACAGGGTCTGGCACAAAGAAGATAAACAATAAATGTTTTTTGAACAGGCAAGGTAAGGGCAGGACTTCCTACTTAAATTATTGTATTTAAAACCTAGGCTATTTGTGCACAAGTCATTTACTCAATGATTCTCATCTTCTAAACCTCCATTCTAGTCTCTGCTCTCTGGTGTTATAGCTAAGACTATACAATTATATTTAACTACTCTTCTTCCAGCGGGCTCCTTGTTAGGCTTTGCCAATGGAGGTAGTAAATGAAGATTCGGAAGGAAGAAAGGGCGAAGGGACTTCATGCGAATTGCTGGCATCAGCAATTTGTTCCAGCCTCCAGCTTCTTTCCATCCTCCCAGAACTAGCCATATCAGGAGCTAAACAACACTGACCTCCTCAAAAGTTCAGAACCAGGCCCACAGAACCTCTTTGCTGCGCTCTCAGGTTGACTGCTGAATTGTTCCCTTTTTGTTCTTACGTCCACCTAACCAACTCCCTTCAGTAAATGCCCACTGTTGAAATTCCTACTGACATTTGTTTCCTTTATTGGACACCAATACGTTATTGAACACAGAGATTTTAACTGCTCTCCTCTCTCTGCAACATCCTCTTGCTACTTCACTGAAGGGTAAAGAAAGTTTGGAGTTATTCCTACAGATAAAATCTATTTTCCAAAGGATAACTCAAAACCTTTTACATTTGTGCCTGTTAAATTACAGCAGAAAAGTCATTTAACTTTTGTGATATAAACTATCCAACTTGAAAAGATAAAATAGACAGGACATGAGAAATATTTCAGCAGCACAGGCTATTCCGAGCAGGCACAGCCCCTCCTTTTACTAGAGCACACCTCCCAGGGAAACGTGAGATGGCAGAGCTGCTCTGCTGTTCCTCAGTGGTCTCAGTGGTCTCAGTTCCCACAAGCCTCTCCAGGGTGAGCATTACGCCATCCTAAATGTGATTCTTGTATTTAAAGACTATTTTTTTTTTTTTTTGCTGTTCAACATGGCCCCTAAATGCAAGCTAACTGCTTCATCTAGTGTTCAACAAAGAAACAGCAATCTGTTCCAGCACTAAAGCTGAGCTGAACTTACTGGCATGTTGTTTCCCCTTTTTAAGGGGTTTTCGAGTATAATTTTTTACATGTGATTTTCATTTTACATACTGACTTTAGAATTTTAGCTTCTTCATAATATTCAACTCCACTGTACAGCAGAAACAAAAAGAAATCCCTCTTGCAGGAGAGCCCACAATCAACACATCTTTTGAAAACAAATGACCAAAATGCTCTGATATTTTTCACATGGTCTATTACAGCACTTAACAAGATGACTTCATTAGACAATTTATTCTGAGATTAATTTCAAAAATAATTTTTCATGATTGCACTCAATAAATCGACTTGCTATGTAGAAGCAGCAAAAGTGGTGTTAACCCCTTCCCTAAAAGGAATGGCAGAAGGCAAATTCAAGCAACAGGACTCCTGAGAATTTTCAGTAATGTATGCAGATGCTAAGCATCCAACAAGCGATATCACCAGGCCAAGCCATTACTAGTCCACTTCAGCTGGCCAACATTTGTAAGACAAAAGAAGTAAAAAGAATCTCCAACTTGAAAGTCCACGGCCAGTTCCATGGAAGTTCCTCCACAAAGCATAAAACTGGGTAACAGCCCACCTACTCCCTGCCAAGGGACATACTAACACCAGCTTCTGCTTCAGTGCCAAGAGTTGCATCGCCACAGTCAGCATATCCATGTGAAATCAACCAAGCTGTACTCTTACAAGAGATACCAGAGGACCCAGTTGACACATTAGGTAGAAAAGATTAGGGGTGGTGAATAGACGGGATATATGGACCTTCAGGGAATGGACAGGGTAAATGTTACTGTACCTTTATACCCCAAATTATAGCAGGATCTAAATTCAGTAAGTTAGTATGATAACACAGACTTTGGAGAAATGAAAAAAAATCAGGAAATTAAATAACTGGTTTCTGATGACAATGTTGTAATAAACCCTAAAAATCAAGCACAAATCTATATACGTGCAGAACACAGTCTCACAGTATTTTTCCTTTTTCAAAAACTGCACACTGTGATGCACTGTTTAGTTTCTCCAGATTTAATAAATGAGACACTACCAAATTATGAGGTGCTTTAAGTCATATTAGAAATGCTGTTATAATTTTAATAAAGTGCTTTTTAGTATTAACTCACTTCTCTTGGCTGGAAGGAATTACACTTTCTTGCTGGTGTGTAGAAATGAAACTGTCACTGAAACATCTGGTTATATATTATTCATTAGACATCTATCACCTCTTACTCCAGTGACTGCATAATATAAGCATAACCATGAATAAATCAGATTAAAGAGACAGACCTGACATCCAAAGATGTCTGCTGACCTGCTCTACATTTCCGTCCGTACAAACCTGGGAGCTAGCTGCCTGAGTGCTCCTCACAGGCAGAGGAAAATTCAAAATTCTCCAAGTCGACATTATGTTAGTGGTTCTCATTTGAAAATTTTCCATGCAGCACACTTAAGAACCATTAGTGTATTTTTCAGATACCGGAAAGGACCAGCCTACTGAGGCAGTTTTCCTTCATAAATTCTGTTTCACTCCCTCACCTATTAAAATTAACCTCAAATGTGGACTCCACAAGGGTACCTGAAGGAAGTAACTCAAATCCCTAGAAGAAGTGAGAGGCCATATTTGCTCTGCTATTCCTGGAAAATGGAGTCTTATATAACTACCCATTATTTTACTAAAAAGTATGTTTGATGTACCATCAAGATTTTAAAAAATACCTGTTGATTGTGACAAGCAGAAATTTCAGGGGGGTGGAGGGAGGAATAACCAAGAATCATGCTGCTGCCATTTAAATTTTTTATAAATCAAAGCATCAAATATTCATCTTAAGAACCACAATCTAACACCAATGTAAGTTATTAAATATTCAACAACTATACCGTAAGACAAGTGGGGAAAGAAGATTAACTACCAATTACACTAAGTATTTCAGCTCATCATCTTGAAACTACCAAAAGTAGATTTATGTAACGCCAATCACTCAGACATTAGTTTTCAGCACGATTCTCAGTCTAAAACACTGAAACCATGCCCCAATTTTAATTTTTAAAAGCAATAAAGCATATTACTGAAATAACTGAATGCAAACCTAGCCTTGTCACAGCAAATCTCTTTTCACACCTCAAGGCAACTTGACATCTTCAAACCATTTTCCCACGAAAAGGCACACACAGTATCGGAAACTTCTGACAGCCATGCAGGCGAGACCCAAAAAGACTTCAAGGAGATGAGCCATTACGATCACGGCCGTAGCGGACAAATAATGGGAATGAAGCTCAAAGTGGGAGACCAATTTTTTACTAACAGTACCTCCGGCAGTAGGGAGGTGACTTCTGCAAGAAGGAAACGATCCTGACGAGCAGATCGAGAGCTCCCCGGCGACACGGGGTACCGAAGATCTCCGCGTTAACCACAGGATTCAAAGAGCGAAGCTTCCAGCAGAAACAAACCCAGACACCCCCTCCCCCCACGACTCCTCCAGGGCAACCCCGCGGTTCAGAAAGCAACAGATCCTCTCGCGCGGGCAGGCGGACGGCACTCCAGGAATGTTTTCACCGAGAGGGGTCTCCCCACAGCCTGCAGGGAACCCCCGACGCCGAGGAGCGCCTCCGCGCGAACCCCGACTCCGACACCCCGGGTGGAAAGGGCTCTTGGCACAAAGCGCCCCCGCCCCACCCCCACGGTTTAGACACTCGACAGGCTGCGAGGGGAAAGCCCAGAGGAAAAAACCCGTATTCCACGCCTTCCGTCTCCGGAAAGGGGCGGCAGACGGGCTGGGGCCCCGGCCGGGAGGAGGGGGCCGCACGGCAGCCCCGGCCTCCGCGCAGTAAAGCCGGCAGCGAGGGCTTCGCGGCGGAGGCAGGGGTCCCTGAGCTTCGCCCACCGGGTCCTCCAGGAGCCGGACGCACCATCCCCGCCGAGACCCTCGAAGAGACGGGAACAATAAGAAGCCGCCTTCCCCGCCCCGAGAGCGGCTGGGGGCGGCGACGCCATGTCCCCTCACACCCCCACGGACACACACCCCCGGGCCGCCGTCGACCGCCGGTTCGGGCCTCCGCACGGCCGGGCCGCCGCTCCCGCGCCCTTCGCCTCCGCCCGTCCGACTCACCGGCTCCTGCCCCAGCCCGGGACTCCGCTGACCGCGGCCGGAGCGAGACTCGAGTACTAGCCGCCGCGGCCGCCGGCGCCGCCGCACAATATGGCGAGCCTCGGCTTCCGCAATGGAGCTCGGGAAATACAACAGGGGCCGCTCAATATTCATGAGAGACCGAGGGGAAGCCGGCTCGGCCAGCGCTGCGGGGAGGGCGGGAAGGAGCGAGCGAGGAGGCGGAGGCGGAGGCGCGGGACGGGGACGGAGAGGAGGACGGTACGTGCTCGGCGCCGGAGCGCCGCCGCGTGCTGGCCTGGAGGCCCGAGCCACCGCCCCTCCCCGGCCGCCGGCCCCGCCCCCTGCGCCCTCCGCGGGGCGCACGTAGCCCCCGGCAACGCCCGGTGACGGCGGCGGCGCCACCTCGGTCTGGCCCGACTGCCTCCGGGTGCTCTGTGCCGCGGCCCGGGCCCACGCGGGGCCTGTGCTTCCCTGGCCCGCTGCGGGGATTTGCGCTCCGAGCTCAACTCCCCCGTGACTGCCCCCAGCTCTTACACCCGGTAGAAATCCTCCTTGGGTATTAGCCTCCAGAACTTCACCTGAACTTCAGAACCCAGCCACCCCTTTCAACAAAGACTCACTTTCCACCCTGCACACTGAACCTGCAAGGTCCAATTATTCCAGGGAAGATGGCCTTCAGTTCTCGCATTATATTGTTGGGCGCCTGTATGCGTTCTGCTTGTTCTCATCAGCTCTTACTATTCACCTGGCGGATCTATTTCTACGCATCTCGTCCTTCCCAGTATTAATACCTTCTGAACTTGAGAATATAAGCATAGATTAAATACATGTAATCATTATCTACAACATAACCAATTAGTCTACCAAAGATTATATGCATTCATAAAAATTAAGCTATAAACTGAAAAAGTAACAACTGAAAGAGTTCCCTGACCTCAAGATGTATTGATGAGGTGTCGACTTTTTTTGAAAAAATCACGGTAACAGGCGGGGGGTTCTCCTGGCGTAAAAGAATAGACTGCACTGGGAATTCTTGGGCAAGCTAGGTTTACGGCCTCCAGTGTGTCTAACTATGTGACTTACATAGATTAGAAATAAGTCCTCTGGATTTATTTTTCTTATTTGCAAAATGAGAGGATTGTGTTGAATGATTCTTAGGTCTTTTCCAGCTTTGGAACTCTCCAAAGCTCTCTACAAGCAATGCCAAATAAGTGGTATGAATTTACTTAGGATTTTGGAAAAGCAAAGGATCAATTCCAGCTGGTGTGTTCAGAGATGATTTCCTAAGGGGTTAGGATTTCAGTATTTAAAATACTGAAGACAACGCATTAGGTATCCCCTACCTATCAATCCATTAAAGTAAACAAGAGTGAAGCATTATTATTTTTCAGTGATTTGGAAACTTTCTTCTACTATCTATAGGTTTTAATTAGAAACTATCATTCTCAGATTCTACAAGGCCTTCTTCCAATGTGGAAAAATAAAATAAAAATAATCATTAATGCTTCTAAGTCTTCCTTCTGGTAAGGGTCTCTTTTCTGGAGATGGTGCAATTGCAGAAGCGTCTCCACTACTACACATGTAGTTCAATGAAGGATATAGTTCATAATTCAGAAGAACCTTTTGCTCTGTTAAAATGCTTCTGAAAATAATGTGTTTAGATTAAGAAATTCAGCTGATGTCGAGAAAAGCAATTATTTGTCAAAAGCACAGTATCTTTATGGATGAAGGTTAAATGTAGTACTTAATTCACAGGAGAATTAGTGGGAAAATGGAAAACTTATGGGATATCTGGATTAAATGTGATTAAAAAGCTAGACCTCGGGCTAGCATTCTTAATATGGAAGATACTACTGACAAATTAATGGAACCCATATAATCTATTTTATCTCTTACTCAAAAACTTGACACTTTGAGAGTATTATGGGCCTTCCTGACTACATGAATTAGGAAAGGTTATGTTATGGTGTAGTGGTAAACATCTTCAGAATCCCCATGCCTTAACAGAAGTTTATTACTTGCTCATACTTCATGTGGATCAAACTCACTCTGGACTGACAGGTGATCCACCATCTTGAAACTGTATCACCCAGAACATGACAACTGAGTTTCCATGGCAGAGGAAGAAAGTGACTAGAGAATCCCCATGGTCTTTTCACAGCCCGAGTCTGGAAATAAATCACTGTTCACATTTCATTGGCCAAAACTAGTTACACATAGCCTTCTGCAAGGGGACTGAGTCCCTGAACTTAATCCTTGAACCCAGTTCAGGAGAAGTGGGAATATGGTGAACAATACTCATATCGACCACCCAGACCCCCTCATTTAGCTGCTAGGTATTATGAAAACACTCCAAAAACTTTTATTTCATAAAATTGGATCTCTTGAGTGGCTTCCAGAGAGTTATGCTTTCAAAAATAAACTCTCTGTACTTGTTAAGAGTTGACTATTATGTAAATGGAACAGACTTTTCATTTTCTTCACTTTTGTTTTAATTGTATAGTAAATCAAAGGCGAGTCTGTAGCAGTCTGTCAATAGTGATTTGACATCTCCAGCCTATTTTCTTTTGGCTAACTTTTTGCCTTGACATAAAGGATATCACCCTAAAAAACATTTTCTAACACTCTGCCCCCACTTCTTAAATACACTTATTAGAATGATGATCATATTTTAAGTAGGAAAATAATACATTAACATTACATAATATAAGTATCATATTATAGGTGGATGACTAGATGAATTCTGGTTAAAATGCTATTTTTCCCTCCAAACTTCAGAAGTAGTACCCTGTTAATCACACGGTGAATTAGGTAGGCATTTCTGATCATAAAAATCACCTCTTTACTGGCTGTCTGCTATGTGTAATGCTACAAAATTAGATTAGTTCAGCTCAATCAACTTTTATGGAGCATTTGGTTTGTACCTCCACTTTACCGAGTATTTGGAATAAAGATATTAGCATAACTAATATCTTTAGTTACTAGTACTAGTAACTAAATTTACACGAATACACTAGTGACTAGCTACACTAGTTATATTAGTGTAACAAGTGTGTGACTGGTGTAGTTAAGACCTAAGTTCCTGAGAGCAGAAACCTCGTCCGTCAGTGTATACCTAGAGACTCTCACAATGTTTGGCACACAGAGCAGATGCTCAAGAAATACATATTAAGAGAAGGAAAGACTGGGAATCTTTGACCCCATGTGACAGGGTGAGCTTGTTTGGGCCGAACATTATCACTCAAGAGCAGAAATTTCTATCAAAATCGCATTTAGTCCCTCCAGAGGCTTTCTGTATATAGGCAGTATGTCTTAAATGGGAATTCATACCTGCCTATTGTATATCCACCCCATGGATTTCTTTCTACTTGTGCTCTGAATATCTGACTGTTACCTGCTCACCTGAGGTGAAGACTGCAAGCCACCAACACATAAGCTATGTATATATCCCAGTTGATAGAGCACTTTTATACCCATTATTTCACTGAATCTTTGCAACAATCCTCCAAGGTATTATTCCTACTTTATAGACAGGAAATGTGACTTCTGTCACATTGAGCTCAGCGTGGCAGAGCTGAGGCTCAAACCTCGGTCATCTGATTCCAAGTCCAAAATACCTTCCATGAAGCCATATGTGCCTTCTGGCTCAGCGCTGTATACGCAATTCCAGCAATTTTTTTTTCTAACTGGTAAACAGTATGTGAGACAAACATCTCCGGAGCTTCCGCTCAGCACTAGTTATTATTCCAATCCTCAGTGTGGTTTATTTTCCAGAAGCTGGAGATAATGCTAAATACAACAGTATACAAACCTGATCCATTGACAGAAAAACAGCAGATTTTGCTTTTGTTTTCTTACAAAACTTGTTTTAAGAAAACAAGACAAAATAAAAGCTGAAAAGTAGGTTGAAAAACTAGAATAGCTTGGGATTTAATCACTACATAGAAAATCTATATACAGCTCTTGCTTTCTCTCTCTCTCTCTCTCTCACACACACACACATACACACAAATATATATATATATTCTACCAAAACCTTATTTAGCATCTTATAGGTGTGTTATGCTTTCTTTGAAAGGGTCGAGGTAAGTAGAGTTGTATAAGAAAGGCCTAAAAAGACATAATTTGAGGTGACTTCAGGAAGCAGGCAACTCAAGATTTACAACCTCTTTACCTTAAAAAGAAAAAGTACAGCTCTTCAACAAGCTTTAGTGAAGTTTCATGTGTATTTCAGCATACTGTATTTCTTTTTGTGACACTTCCCTTGGTGTTCTATTTCGTTGTTCCTTTTTTATATTCCCAAGACAACCAAAATAATGGTGCTCCTCTTAACTATTCAACCTAAAGGAGTAAAACATTAAATAAGATTGGCCAGTTAGACTTTAGGGGAGAACTAAACAATATTGCTATTTCCCTCCTATGGGAACTTAGAATGGTATTTTTATATGTCCCAGATGTGACCACATTCTGCCTAACATCTGTTAGTACATTGTATTAAAATAATGAACTAGCATGTGTTTGAAAAGTCAAAAGAATGAATAAAATGTTTCATTCTGTTGCAGCACAAATAGTCAACCGTTTCTTTGCAGTTAATAACGGGAGTACATAAATGGGAGAGATTACTGTGATATCAAATTTCAAACATAAAATAAAGTATAATTCAGTAATGAATGGCTTTAGTTTTCTAATATGAAGAAAGTCTATTCCATTCAAACACACTTTGATGTGTGCCTTGGCACTGATCTAGGAACACCAGGAATCATCCTGGGAACTCACAAGGGTTACAAAATCCAAATCGAAATTCAGACCAGAATGGAAACTTCCCTGGGATAGAAGGTTGGAAGATCCCAGAGGGGAAGCACAGATAAAGAACACAAAATATTTCAATCAAGTGACAGCTTGCTCATCTGCTTTTGTGGGTATTTCCATGTTTCCTACTTAAAACAAACACATGTGCTAGAACGGTTTTTGTGGGGTGAGAGAGTGGAGGGTAGAGACATCTCTTAACTAACACATTTCTCAGAAACGTTATTTAGTAGAGAATTTAAATGAACTGCCAAATCCCACCCATACAAAGAAAGTTTTATTTTATTTTAAGCTACGTCCAGAACTGGAAACCTCTGCAGTCTCCCTCTACTGACTCGTTAGCCTTTTGTTCTCTACAAAAGCAAACTATTTGAGTGCACATTGAATAACACACTAAAGTAGGTTATAATTTAGGTCAGCGATTTTCAACCGGTGTGCCACGGCACACAGGTGAGCCTAAAGACTTTTAAAAATGTGCAATAACTGACCAGTCAGGGGCACTGACCTCTTTTCCTTTAGATCATCAGATAAAAAAATGGTAACAGCCAACACAAAAATAGCTGCCTGGAATGAATGAATGAAAATTATACCTGCTGGGTTTTGGGGGGTGGGGTCAGGCTGGCAAAAAAGATTTTATTTCAGTGTGCTGCAGAGTTTCAGTATCTAGTTTATGAGTGCTATGAGACGAAAAAAGTGGAAGATCACTGATTTAGGTAAGTCTGAAAATCATTCTGGTCAACCTAGAAAATGGAGGTTTGGTTTGGCTTTTAAACCTTTTTTATTGTTGCTCAAGTACAGTTTTCTGCCTTTTCCCCCAACCCTTCCCCAGCACCCCAGCCCTTTCCACCTCCCTCCCCTGTTTCCGCACCCCCCCGTTATTGTCCATATGTCCTTTATAGTTCTTCCTGTAAACCCAGAAAATGGAGATTTTATGTGTTACATCTGGGAAGAGAGATTTTCTAAGGATTTTAGTCTCTCGGTAGAAAATTTTTGTTTTATCATTTTAAAAATAAACACATTTCCTACATCATGCTTATAAGATCCAAATTGACTATGCTTTGTTAAGAATTCTAAAGTCTGCCACATAGGAGAAAGATGGGATGAACGTAGCTGCAGATGAACTGTCCTACAACAGTTTGTCCTACCTGTGAACACACAGGTAGTCGAATTTCAACTCCACTTCTTGACATTTCCACATCCTTAGCCTCTGGTCTGCACTCGTGGACTTCATCCCATTAGCCACTCTTGATCAACCCTTCGCATAATTTCAAAGACTACCAGTGGGCCTGACCTCAACACCACTGTGTCTTCTTCCACATGATCCAGCTCTTAGCTATTTGCCAACCTATTCATTTCCGGACTTAGCTCTTTCATTAGGCTTGGCCATATTTTCACCCAGCCTGTAGCTGGAGCTTGACAAAACCAACTGCATGACAAGAAGATGTCACGAACATACCTCGTAGACACCATGCCGTTCATCTCCATCAACAAACACAGGAGACACAGAGCACCCACGTGGAAAAGAACAGAGAAGCAATGAGATGTCTGTCTTTGCACACTCCAGGGGTGGCCTTGGGTCAGGAGAGCCCTCATGGTAGGACTGCCATGTGGTACTGTTGCAGCTACCCACCGTAAAATAATGGCCAACAGGGAAGTTCATTATTGGTGTGCTTTCAAAAAGAACTGTTACTTGGATATTGATTTTACAAACTGCTGTCAAAACACACTAACATTTCATACCAAGAATAAAAGTTTAAACGCAGTACAGTAATCTTAATATTCCAACTGGAACTTGAAATTCGACTGGTCCTCAAACTATGTTTAACATCTTTCTCTCCTATGTATTTGCTTATGTTATCAGTGTGCACCCCGTCTTTATTCATCTTTCTTTTTTTAACATTTTTATTGTTGTTCAAGTACACTTTTCTGCCTTTTCCTACCATACCTCCCACCACCCCCCCAGCATCCTCTACCTCCCTCCCGTTTCCATCCCCCTTGTTATTGTCCATGTATCCTTTATAATTCTTCCTGCAAACCCTTCACCCTTTTCCCCCTATAATCCCTTCCCTCCCCGCTCTGGTCACTGTTAGCCTGTTCTCAATTTCAGTGTCTTTTGTTATATTTTGCTTGCTTGTTCCTTTTGTTGATTAGGTTCCTGTTAAAGGTGAGATCATGTGGCATTTGTCTTTCACCGCCTGGCTTATTTCACTTAGCATAATGCTCTTTAGTTCCCTCCACGCTGGAAAGGGTAGGAGCTCCTTCTTTCTTTCTGCTGCATAGAATTCCATTGTGTAAATGTACCATCGTTTTTGATCCATTCATTTACTGATGGGCACTTAGGTTGCTTCCAGCACTTGGCTATTGTAAATTGTGCTTCTATGAACATTGGGGTGCATAGGTTCTTTTGGATTGGTGTTTCAAGGTTCTTAGGATATAATCCTAGCAGTGGAATTGCCGGGTCAAAAGGCAGTTCCATCTTTAGTTTTCTGAGGAAATTCCATACTGTTTTCCATAGTGGTTTCACCAGTATGCAATCCCACCAACAGTGCATTAGGGTTCCCTTTTCTCCACAACCTCTCCAACATTTGTTGTTTGTATTCATGTTTCACCATCAGTCATTATCCATCTTTACATGGCCCTAGCAATTGACACAATATAATATGTATGTATTAGATATATGTATATATACCTGTTACTATTTGCCTTGCTCCTAAGACAGATGTGTTATGTCTTTAGCACTGATAATAATTGCAATTTTTAAAAAGCAGTCACTAAAAATATTTGCCGTATGTTTTAAAAAAATAGCATCTAGTTTAATCATATAATATCATTCAGAAAATGCAAATGTGAATAGATATAATTTTCTACCTACCATGTTTACACAATCAAAATACTTATTGTTAGTCAACGGTTATGAACATGGATATACATACATTAATGATGTGCAGGAAAAATGACACAGGCTCTTAGGAGGGCAGTTTGGTAGATGTCTCTCAAATTTCTAAGAAATCCAATTCCAGGAATGATCCCACAGAATACTCACACAACTGTGCAAAGAAATATATACATGAATGTTAATTTTTGCATTGCTTGTGTTCATTAAAAAACTGCATATAACCCACATTTTTTGGCTAAAAAATGTGGTATATTCATACATATAACTTAAAAATAATGAGAAATGCAAGTACTAATATAGAAAAATAACAAAGATATATTATCAAGAAAAAATCAAGTTTCTCAGCAATATGTACCACATATTCCGTTTCTGTAATACAAAAATATTCAAAAGAATTTACACCAAACTATTAAGACGGGTTATATTTAAGGAAAGGAAAACTTGTGAGGACTTATAATTCTAAGTTATTTCTTAATTTCTGTATGGTTCGAATGTTTCACAATGGAGTAAAACATGATTATTATGAAAGCAGCAAAAACATAATTGCATGTAAAAGTCTAATAAAAATGAGTGAAAATTTCAGCAATGTCTACCTATTGTTAACTGAAGGACTGAGAAAAAAGAATACAGCTGTTCCAGATCAAGCATCATTAGCCAAAACAGAAAAAAACTAGAACTGGGGAGTTTTTTTACCTTGTTTCCAGAGATCTAGTTGTACAGTGGCCTTGAAAATCAGAAATTGCAATAGCTTATTACCAGACCTCAATTACATTTTCATAAGCATTCCTAGCCCTGCTTAGTAAGAATTTCGGCTGCATAGGAACCAATTAATGATTACATATCCCTCAAATAGCAATCCTTTAGAATAATTCTTAGGACCTATGTCATTATGTTGGGATTCTGGTCTCCTAATTTATGTCCCACTAATTTATGTCCCATAGTCTCTAGGGGAAATATCAGGTGTTTTTGTTGATTAGACTCCCTGGTGCTCCCTCAAGAAATTCCTACTGATTTAGCACATGATTGCTGAAAGCAAGTACTGCTTGTAGGTTGAGAATCAAGTTTTATATTTGCCATGTTATATACCTCCATTCCAGGGAATTTTTATTTTCCAGACTCTTTGTGATTACCATTGTGGTAAAAAATGTGGGTAATATATTTGGCTGGGTTTAAGAGAATTGACCTTCTTCCAAATATAGCTCAAACGTTCCAAGGGCTCACAGCAAGAGAAATAGACACTGAAGATGGGGGCCGCGGTGGCTGCTGGGATTGTGCAGAGGTAAAGGGGACTCAAGAACTGGCTGAAAAGAACAGGCTATTGGTCCAAAGTGGCCAAATACCCAGAGCTGGAGCAAGAATACCATACAAAGACAAGGAGGAAGTCCAGAAAAACAGGATCCAGGATAAGTTAAGCGAGGGCAAGGTTCCCACCTGAAAGCTGAACCAGGGGATCTGAAGCCAACTGAGGACATCGAGAGTAGCTCTCTCTCCTCCTCCAGTGGAGAGGATGACAAGTAACATGAGAAACAAGGTAGAGGGACAACGTGCGAGCTGAGGCTGGCATGGGACACCCCGACCTTGACCCCAGATCCTAAAGTTTCAGGTGGGCTGAATTTGAAGACACATGCAAAACAGAATTACAGAACGAGGGTCATGAGAAACAGAGAGTCACGTAGGAAAACTAGAGACATAGATCCAAAGAGAGCACTAGAACTGGAAAGACTTCTGAGATACGCTGTAGGAATCAGGGAATGAGATGAAGAGAGCCAGGGACAATGAGAGCTGAGCCTATGATGACTGGCTCTTTCTTGGTTCTCCTAATTTCTCTGACCCCGTCCGGCTTAGTCTCTTTGTGGTTTCTCATCATCGCCCAAAACTCTAAGTTTGGGAATTTCCCAGGATTTACTCTTAGAACCTTTCTCTGTCTTCATTTATAGCCTTTCCCTTGGTGATCCTTTTCAGTCACGTGGCTCCAAGTACAATACTATCCATACGTTGACAACTCCTAATTTTCTCCAAACTTATGAACCTCTATAAGTTATCAGGAACTTCTATAAATTATCAGAGACTTCAGGAGCTCCCCAAACATATGTCCAACTTCCTAATCAGACCCTCCACTTGGGTATCTAATAATTATCTCAGATATAACATCCCTAAACTAGACACCCTCTTTGAAAATAAATGAATATATAATTGTTAACGGTTATTTGTAACTATAATATCTATATTGCTTTATTAGACCCAGGTACAATAAATTATTCTTTAGATAATTACTTACAATCATATGAACAATGCACATTTAAAATTAATGTTTCAAGTCTATTTGCATGCATGTTGATTTTTACATCCCCTTAGCAAGAGTCTACAATTCACCAGACTCAGTAATTCAGAGGCCTAAGACACAGAACATCTCCTCAAAGAACCCAGTGTCTAGTAGAAGAGTCAGACACATGCCGTACATGGTGAGGCAGATAAGAGAAAGGAAATAGGAAAAACTCTCCCTTGAGGCCCATTTTTAATTACTCACCATGGAACAGCATTTCTCACAGGACTCCCTCCAGTCTTGGCAACATTAACTTTAATCCTGGAAATTAGAAGAGTTGTAGGTAAATTCACAACTGCACTAATAGCCAACAACCTCACAAACTCTGTATGTGTCAGATAGTGCTATTTTATAAGCATCACATCATTGAATCTTCACAACAACCTGTGAAGAAGTTACCATCACTAATACCATTTTATTCGATTAGAAAATAGGTTTAAAGCATTTCAATACTTGCCCAAATCACATCAAGTAATAGGGTGAGCAAATCCATATCCTTAACCATTATTCTAAATTGCTTTTTTATAACTGATACTTTAATAAAAATGGTGCTGGGTTTTTTGACTACCTTACTAAAGTTAAATAACAAATGTATGAGTAATCCAAATAATGAATATCCATTATACTAGTAATAATCCCCACTTGCTAGACATAATTGGATAAAAGGTACTATAGTATAGGTAGCTGTGAAATGGTAGGTTCAGTTTTCAAAGCTCATAAAGACACAGCAGCATCAGGGATATTATTTCAAGTTTCCTACTGATCGCCTTTGGAGACAAGCCCTTAGTTCTAAAGTATGCTCTGTGTTTTGGGCCTTCTCTTATTACTATAACATAGACAAGCTGAGATGGAAAAATCATCAAACTTGTAAAGACTGAGAGAATAGAAGCCACAGCCTATAAGAAGATAGTCTTTCAGATCTGTTACCTGCTTTGCATTGATTTATCACATATGGTGGGAATTGAAACCAGATGCATGCTTAATGGGGGAGACCATCCAATGACAGACAGGGGAGAGGGACAGAAGGCAACCCCATCTTGAAAGCAGAGAATGAGAATTTATAGGTGGCTCAGAAGCTTCCTTTTGTGTTAGCTATATAATAGAGTAAAAGTTCTCCGATTGCCCTTTCAAATAAACTAGGACTTCATGTCTTAATCCAGAAGTTGTTTGAAATGTCTGCCTTCTGAAATGCAATTATGTTCATTTTGAGAAAGATCTAATATTTTCAGAATAACTTTTATTTAACCTAAAGCAAAACATTCTTGGAAAATACAGCTCTGATATGTAAATATTAATATCCACACCCCCCATTTGTTTATTTTTACCTGGAATCTAGACATCATATTTTAATAGTTAGACTTCAGTAACACATCTTTGCCTGCCATCTGTTTTATTTTTTAACTTAAGCTTTAAAAAACCCTATCTTTCAAGTCACATTTCAGTATTGAAAGTAATTGTATTTTAAGGATGAGGATCTAAGAAAAAAATATTTTTCTACATTGGCCTAACATAAGTTATCAATCTATAGCTATACATTTCTTTTCAAAACTTTGAAATTATTAGTGGAGAAAATATTTTTCATAATAAATGCTATGGTTTTAAAAGTCTTGAAATGAACAAAAATATACAATATGGAATAACTTTGCAGGCATTCCTCTAGTTTTGAGGGGAAGTTTTCTTGAAAATCATTAATTAATTGAGCAAAAACATCTTTCTCAAAAGTACTTGTGATTTAGTTTTCAGTTTATTTTTACTGAATGTTTATATGATAAGAAAATCTGTTTTCAAAATAATTAGTCAATTCAATTTTTTTTTAAATTATATTTTACTGATGATGCTATTACAGTTGTCCCAATTTTTTTCCCTTTGCCCCCCCCTCCACCCAGCCACTCTCCACTCCCCTCAGGCAGCCCCCACACTCTTGTCCAGGTCCATGGGTCATGCATGTATGTTCCTTGGCTACTCTATTTGCTATACTGTACTTGGCATCCCCATGAATATTCTGTAACTATTAATTTGCACTTCCTAATCCCTTCAGCTTTTTCTCCACCTTCCCAATCCCTCTCCCATCAGGCAACCATCAAAACCTTCTCTGTATCTATGATTCTGTCTTTGTTCTGCTTGTTTGTTTATTTTGTTTTTTAGATTCAATTGTGGATGGATATGTATTTATTGCCATTTTGTTGTTCATAGTTTTGATCTTCTTCTTAAAGAAAACCCTTTTACATTTCATGTATTACTGGTTTGGTGGTGATGAACTCCTTTAGCTTTCTCTTCTCTGGGAAGCTCTTTATCTGTCCTTTTAGTCTAAATGATAGCTTTGCTGGGTAGAGTAATCTTCGTTTTAGGTCCTTGTTTTTCATTACTTTGAATATTTCTTGCCAATCCTTTCTAGCCTGCAAAGTTTTTTTTTTTAATAAATCAGCTGACAGTCTAATGGTGGCTCTCTTGTAGGTAACTAATTTCTTTTCTCTTGCTGCTTTTAAGACTCTCCATTTGTCTTTAACATTTTGCATTTTAGTTATGATGCGTCTTGGTGTGGGCCTCTTTGGGTTCATCTTGTTTAGGACTCTGCCCTTCCTGTACTTGTATGTCTATTTCCTTCACCAAATTAAGGAAGTTTTCTGTCATTGTTTTTTTCAAATAGGTTTCCAATTTCTTTCTCTCTCTTTTCTTTTTCCAACACCACCATGATGTGAATATTGGTGTGCTTGAAGTTGTCCAGGAGGCTCCTTACACTGTCCTCATTTTTTTTATTCGTTTTTGTTCTTGCTGTTATGATTGGTTGTTTTTTATTTCCTTATATTCCAAATTGCTGGTTTGATTCTCGGCTCATCCACTCTATTGTCGATTCCCTGTAAATTGTTCTTTATTTTAATTATTGTATCCTTCATTTCTGACTGGATCTTTTTTATGCTCTTGAGGTTCTCACTAAGTTCCTTGAGCATCCTTATAACCAGTGTTTCGAACTCTGCATATAGTAGCTTGCTTGTCTCCATTTTGTTTAGTTCTTTTGCTGGCATTTTGTTCTGTTCTTTCATTTGGGCCACGTTTCTTTGTCTCCTCACTTTGGCAGCCTCCCTGTGTCTGTTTCTATGTATTACATAGAGCTGCTACATCTCCCAGGCTCGGTAGAGTGGCCTCTAATGGAGTAGGTGTCCTTGAGGCCTTAAAGAATTTGTTCATTTGTTTAACTTTGCTCAAACATGTATTGAGCACTCATTGTGTTCTCTACACGCTTCTAGGCATCAGAGGGAAAGGAAATGGAAAAGACTCACAAATGATATGTCTTTTTTAACCAACTTCAGGTAATTATATGGTGGCATTTCTTCTTATGGAGATAAAATTAACCTGTAACAAAAAGCAATATCTATTAAGTATATAATTGAGTGAGTTTTAACAAGTGTATGTATTCATGTAACCAACACCCAAATGAAGATGTAAGATACTTCCACACCCCTAGAAAGTCCCTTCTGTCCTCCTTTAGTCACCCTCCCTTCCCAAATACACACTTGTGTCCTAATTTCTGTCATCATGGGTGAGTTTGCTCTTGAAGCCATGTAAGCGAAATTATATAAGTATTCCTTTCTGTCTGATTCATTTACTCTGCACTGTTTTAAAGATCCACCCATATTGTTGTATTAGTAGTTGATTCCATTTTATTACTGATTAACATTCCTTTGTATAAATGTACTTTTTTTTCAAATGAAGTGTTTTTTTTTTCAGGATTTTATTCATTTATTTTTAGAGAGGGAAGGGAGGGAGTAAGAGAGAGAGAAAGAGAGAGAGAGAGAGAGAGAAACATTAGTGTGCGGTTGCTGGGAGTTATGGCCTGCCACCCAGACATGTACCCTGGCTGGGAATCGAACCTGGGACACTTTGGTTCCCAGCCCGCGCTCAATCCACTGAGCTATGCCAGCCAGGGCTAATTATATTCATTTTTAAAATTGCCATTTAAAAATCAAAATTAAAACATTTTCACAGGTCCCTGAAAGTACTGTGGGCCTTAGGCACTGTGCCTGAGGACAATTGGCCCTCTTGGGGACAAGGCTTGCTCCCCCACATGTAGCCTCGTCAGAAACGAGGTGAAGAGGCTTCTGAAATGTCCTCCAAGAGCCTTGGCTGGGTTTGTAGGCCCTGAGAGCAGCCATTATCTGGTAGCCTGTGATCAGTTACTCATAGTATTATATTTTCACTGTATTATCTCTGATCCTTCAGTAAAATCTGGCTTGCTTTGCAATAACAGGTGGTATCGTCTCTACATAGGAATTTGCTGTCTGTGGTGGAAGGTACCCTATTTTTATGAGAAACTCTGTAATAATTCTGCTTGTATGGTGGGGACGACAAGGGGGAGAAGGATATGTTTCTTCCTTAGCTTATTATAATTAGGGATATTTGTATGAAAATAGCATCTCTGTTGCTTAAGTGTTGCTCAGCTCCTGCTGATCGGTTCTCACTCACAGGCGTGTCCTTTGTGATATACTACTTACTGCGGAAATGATTATCCTGTCATGGGGAAAAGAGTCTCATGAATTTAAATGAAGAATGAGTGGCAGGAGCAAAGGAACTATGCCAAAAGCCAAACATCCCATCCCACTTAATTTCCTCCTGCCTGTTAAATATATATCCTGGTATCCTAAAGTTTGGTATATCAACTTAAATATATATCCTGGTATCCTAAAGTTCGGTATATCAACTTAAAAAATACAGTTTCAGGTTTAATGATAAATAATGACAAAGGGAAAAATTGAAAAGAAAAGGCACGCTATAATGCTGACACTCCATACAGAAACAAGAGTGAGTTCGAGCTAAGGAACACTCGACAACAATAAACATACACCATCGGGCCGTTGTACCATGGTTTAGATACATAATTAAGCTACGTGTGTGACTGACTTTTGACAAGTGGTTGAGGTGATGCAGACACCCTTCGACAGGCAGGGAGCAGAGTGTTGAGGCAGAAACACAGTGGGCTTTGTATCAACCTGAGCTGGATTAGATATCACTCATAAGTATTGATTTCAGACAGGCTACTTGCCTTTCTTTGAACTCCAGTTTCATCAAGCATATAATTGGAATAAATCTGTGGGGATGTTTTCTAGGCTATTTCACTGGCATGGACTCGTATCAGTAATTTACAGCCCATGTCTGTTCCTGTTGGTCATCACACTCATTCCAGTAGGTCGGTGCCCGCTCTGTACATGTTATTAAATTTTCTGAATAGCATCTGTGTCAATTAGGACAGGATAGGCTACCCTACAGTAATAATTTCTGACATCTCAGTGGTTTAACACAGTGAGATTATATTTTTTTGCTTTCATAGAGTCCCGTGTGGATCTAGCAACTGTCCTGCCTCTTGTGACTGACAGTTTCCAGTCCAAGGTGTTATAGCAGGAAAGGGATGTAGATGAGGAGGCATATCAGCTTTTTAAAATTTCCTTGGCCGGAAAGAAACAACTGTGGTTTCTACTCAGCCCATTGGCCAGAACTAGCCACATGGCCCCAACCTATCTGCAAGGGAGCCTGGGAAATGTAGAGGAGGTTACAGAGTCATTGCTGAGCACTAACTGTCTTTGCTACATCACCCCTTTATTTTGTGAGGATGAGATGAAATGTATACAAAGGATTTATAATTGTACCTGATGAACTAGGTCACACCACAATGGCCGATCCAGGTTGAAGTCTTGGTGTGGGTGACAAGTTGGTTGAGATTATTTTCACTTGTTCCTGAAATCAGCAAAGAAACAAAAAGAAGGATACACACAGAATTAACTAAGATTACAGGGCAGTGCATGTTGAAAGCGGCACCCCAATGCCCCCCTCTGCCTTGCTCCTTAAGGAATCAAGTCTCAGGTTCAGCAGGCAGCAATCAGAGTAGGACACCTGGGGGAGGAACTGGCCAGGTCAGAGGAGCCCAGGACAAAAAATTGCCACTATGCTAGGCTGGTCGATAGTGGCAGTGTAGGGAATGATAGGGAGAAGTCCACACGCAGGGCCCGCCCTATCAGGAAGAATTTCCTGCTGGAGTCCTAGTTGCCTATTACATGGTGTATCCCTTATTGCATTGCTGAGACTGCATTAATAATTCCCTGAGTTCATACTTTATGTCCATAGTAGAATTACATCGGACACTGGAGGGGATGCTACAGAAAAAACCTAGCCTCTTCTCCTAAGGAATTTATAATCCAATTGAAGAGATGAAGTCACTAGCAGTAAATAAGCCCATTGATAAGTGGTGAAGAAACATACCTATATACTATACCTAACAAAGAAAATTCAAAAATAGGGCAGTGTATAATATGTTAATCTTGAGGCACAAATGACAAAAAAAGAAAAAGAATGAAAAGAGATAATAATTACTAGAAAACTCAGTAGAAGTCAGGCAGCAATGATTCTCCAAGGACAGTTAAGAAATATTTCAGTTTAAGTTCAAGTGCCAAAGCTAGGAAGTGCAGAGAACTTCAGATCCCATTGAACACCAAGAATGATGGAGGAGGCTGAAGAAGTTTCCACCCAGTTTCTGTGGACAAACTTGAATGCTGTGGGAATGGAATGCACATGCGCATTCCCCCGGGGCTTCCCACGAATGCCTGGGGAAGACTGGGAGATGCAGCTGAGGTCTTGCAGTTGCCCAGCAAGGGACTAATGAGAAAGAAGAGTTGGGCATTGATATATTCATACCCATAAGTTAGAGGACTCTCTGAGTTATGCTACTATTTCAATCATGATTGGTATATGGTTTAAATCTCATTATATTGTAATCATTTTCCCATATTCTGAAATAATCCTTAAAATATAATTTGTAATGGAAGGAAAATAATATTTCTCAAGTATTAGATAGCATGTGTTTAGAAACATACATTCTTTCCTTTGATTTTTATAATATCAACGTGAAGTAGGCGCTATCATCACTCCTGTACAGATGCAAAATCTGAGGCTAGGAGCTATTAAAGTCACATAGCAAGTACCCGATTGCACTGGGGTGAAACCTTAGTTTGATTTGAAAGCCTGTCTTCTAACTGGTGTATTATTATACTACCTGCCGTGTGCCGCTGTGTTGCCGTGCCACCGTTAAACAGATCCCCTCTTGTTGAATATATGCATTGTTTCAAGTTTTTTTAGTATCAGTAACCTATGGTAACCATTCTTGCACATCAATCTTGTGTATACAAGCTTTATGTACACCCTTATATGCAAATCCCTTTAACAGTGCATATTCTGGAGGATGAACTCCTTACAGAGAAGCTACTGCTCCTCAGAGTTTAATCATTTTAATGTTTTTGATAATATTATCAAATTTTCCAACTGAAAAGTTTTATTAACTATAAGTTCATCTATAGTATACAAAAGTGACTTCCCTTAAAACCTCCCCCACAGTGGATACTGAAAATTTAAAACTTTTTGTCAATCTAACAGCAAAACATTCAAAGCTTAAGAGTCCCACCAGAGTACCTGGATTTGTGGTGTGTTAGCAACCCTTGGTGTTCCTCGTGTGGTATTAGTCTTTAATACAATAACAGATGTTGCATTAATCGTAATTCATTGTGTATTTAGCATAGCCCCTCTTGGACCATAATAAGAAATTTACGGGAGAATGGGAAGGGTTTACAGGAACAAATTTAAAGGACACATGGACAAAAACTAGGGGGAGGGTGGTAATGGGAGGGAAGTGGGGAGGGTTGGGTGGATGGGCTGGAATGGGAGTAAAAGGGAGAAAACTGTACTTGAACAATGATTAAAATTAAAACCAAGAAATTTACATTAAAAATGTTGTGTTGAGTCACTGAAATTTATTTAACTGAGGTCAGCAGCATTGGTCAACCAAAGACACGCATTCTGTGGGTCAGGAGACTTCTAACGAATCCATATCTGAAATCCCTTCTATGAAGGACACAGAGAGAGAAAAGCTCTGTCCTTTCACCTGTGGTCAGGGCGCTGTCGGCGCCCCTTGTCCTGGTTTGTGTTCACAGGTGGACGGGCAGGAGCCAGAGCCAGGAGCGCTGCTCTGTGGTATGAATAGGATTAGGAAAACAAAGGAGTGATGATGGAAACTCAAATTTTTCTTAATGCTGACTGTTAGGAAATGAGTTCTTTAAATGAGTGTGCATAGCTCTTTGTTTCGGGGAAAATGAAAACCAGCCACAATTCAAAAAATAATGTCTGGGAAATCTGTATAGGTCATCAACTAAAACATAAGTAAGGTTGTTCTTTGAAAAATAATTTAAATGTTTCTTGCAAGTATTAAAACTACTTAAAACTAGTGGCATGTTTTTTTTTGTTAAGTAGGCTAAAGCTACCTTAATTGTATCCGTTCAGCTCCCTGAGCCTCAGTATCAACAAAGAAGCTGCCTTAATTCCTAATTTCAGATAAAACACCACGGTGCAAATGTGTATATTAAAGCGAAAAGCAGTGGTGCGTGACACAGGCTCAGTGTATTAAGAGCATAGGCTTTTGAGCCAGAAAAATTGAGTTGATGTGAAGTTCTAGCTGCTGTTTAATTTGGAGTGAGGGACAACAGCCTCATATCCTGAACCAGGGGTGTCCAACCTTTTGGCGTCTCTGCACCCCACTGGAAGAAGAAGAGGTGTCTTGGGTCACACACTGAATACATTGTGGCACATAATCACATAAAAATCTCCTAACATTTTAAGTAAATTTACGATTCTGTGTTGGGCCACCTTCACAGCCATCCTGGGCTGCAGTAGCGATATATATATTCACCTGCAGCCAGGTCGTGAGGCTTAGATAACGTGCATCCGAAATGACTAGACGTGATAGATGGCTAACGAGTGTTACTCGTTTTATTATTCAGCGTGTTCTTGGTAGATAGACCAGTGCACTGATCTGTACTTGTCTCGCTATTCTGTCCTCATCAGGATTTGACTTTAGAGTAATAGAATTTGCTTAATTATATGTAACAACTTGTCATCCTCACTGAGAGTCCTGTTAGATGGGAAGTAAATAATCCGTAGCCCGCTATTTTCGGCAAGCAGTCATTCCAGCCGGGGTCCAGATGATGAAAAACAGAAAATGGAGATGCAAGATCCGAGGGCGAGAGAATAAAAAACAACTCTTGGACAACACTGAGGAAATGGATAGTTTCAAGGCAAACAATCCATTCAAAAATAAGAAATAGCATTAGATCTGTGTAGTGAATTTTGTGTTTTGAGCTGACATGGCCAGTGCTAAAGCCTTTCATATATTTAATGACCTTGTAGTCTGTTAAGTAGCTAAGTGATTGTTATTTTTATGTATTTTATGCAGCAAAATAAATGGCTATTTAAGTGCTTTTTGATGTGCGAAGCAATGTACTTGTTAATTGCCACTAGGAAGTGTCCTTCATTTAGTGAAATCTCTCCCCTGTCTGTTGATGGTTTTGCTTCCCTGGGCTGCCAGCCAATGGTCTAAGGCAATTCTGTTGTTGAAGACTACCCAGACTGGAAAATCGAAAGATCTCTGCTGGGCATTAGTAGCTCAGCGGGCTGCTCTGTTAATGATTCTGGTTAGATTTTACATCATTGTCTCTTTGACATCATTGTCACTACTTGAGCAGTGCCAAGGCCAAACCTGGACCCTGTGATTCTAAGACGGGAGGAAACCTGTCGATAAGTCACGTCCAACAGAAAACCCACGGGAGTTATGTTCATATTCATTCATTCTTGACAAGCCCTCTTTTTTCTCAGGTGAGGGTGAGGAATAAAGACTATAATCATTTTGGCCCTGACCTCTGTGGCTCAGTGGTCACACCAACCTGTGAAGCAAATGACTCCTGGTTCGATTCCAAGTCAGGGCACACTCCTGGGTTGCAGGCCAGGTCCCCAGTAGGGGGCATGTGAGAGGCAACCACACATTGATGTTAAAAAAAAAAAGACTATAATCATTTTGAGAATAGTAAAACATCTTTTTACTAATAATACAAAAAGAATAACCTCGTACAAAGGTCATTTTACAAGTATACAAATAATCTTATATGATACATTGCAAAAGTGGAATGGCTTTCTCCGGGAGGATGCACATTTTAATGTTGATGGGTATGCAAATTACGATAATTTCCACTCTGGCCAGCAATGTATGAGAGAGCCTGTTTTCCACACTTTCCTCAACAGGGGATGGGATCCAGGGAATAGTACCTCAGTGTAGTTTCAATGTGAAGTTCCCTTTTTATGAAAATTACGCATCTTTTCTTATACTTAAGAGCCATTTGTTTGCCAACACACCTATTAATGTGCTTTATCGTTTCCTATTTTGGTGGCGGTGTTTTTTCACAGACTTAAGGGAATCCTTTATGTATTAGGTTCATCTGTGGTTCAAATTGCAAATTTTTTCCAACTTTTTGTTTGTCTTTTGACTTGTGATATTTTTTAATGGAGAATTTTAAATATTTATATGGATTTATCAACTTTTCCTTATGGGGCCTCCAGGTTTTTTTAACGTTGCATTATAGTGATAATGAAATTGACATCTTTAAAACAAATCAGATATCTAAGAAATTTTATAGTAAAGTAAAAAAATAACCCAGGCCCTGGCTGGTGTAGCTCAGTGGATTGAGTGTGGGCCGTGAACCACAGTGTTGCAGGTTCAATTCCCAGTCAGGGTACATGCCTGGGTTGCAGGCCATGACCCCCAGCAACCGCACATTGATGTTTTTCTCTCTCTCTCTCTCTTTTTCTCCCTTCCTTCCCTCTCTAAAAATAAATCATTAAAATCTTTTTTAAAAACCCATCTTATTAAAAAAATAACCCAATGGGCATAAAGTTATATTCTTATACGAGGTACCTTTAGGGTGTATATGTTTGGTATCCTCTTTTTTTTTGTCTCACATAAACATTGCAACATGACTTAAAGTGTGATGGTTTATTCAACAATTATTCCATCTAGATGGGACCTCAAAACTTTTGTGTCGAACTTGGAAAGGCTTTCACTAATTCAAGATTATAGAAGAGTCTTCCCATAGTTTTGTGCAGTACTTTTTAAATTATATTTTCATGTCTCAAGAATCTATTTTTATGTAAAGTTTGAGGGTTTTTTTCCCCAGGTGACTACCAGTTGTTGCAATAAAATACTATAAACCAGTTAAAATGTTGTTGGCTGTAAGTGACAAAAGCCAACAACAACAACAACAACAAAAAACAGTTTAAAAATTCAATACGTTTACTGACTCACATAACAAAAAAGTGTGGGTTAGGGTCATCCCAGAGTTAACTCAGGGGTTCAGGAACGACCCTGGTTCGTTCCACTTTTTCAGTGTGTTGACTTCATTCCTTTACTCAAACTGAAAGGCTGTGTCTTTTTTACAATGTACTCAAAACAAGCTTGGTGTTATGTCATTTAATAAGATAACGAAATGTTTGTACCACTAAACTTAGATGGCCAGGTTTGCAGAATCCTTTCACACTGTAAATAAATCAAACCACATCTTTCAAAAGTTTCAGGTATTGAGTCCATTACAACAAAAGTGACTTTATTATTCTCATGGAGGCTATGTGCTTACACCCTGGAGCGGAATTTGGGAAAATTGGATTCAACTACCGCGGAATCAGCCATGAACTACCTCAGCTCCTTACCAAACCCCACAGCCCACCTGCATGTGAACCCAGGCCCCTGTCTCCCTAGAGTTATAGTGGAAGATGCGTCTTTGCTCTGTCAAGGCCGAAGTCCAACCCTTCCACTTGGCTGGGGAACTTCGTTACTCCCTTGCTCTCCTTTATCACCCAATCCTTTCCCTCTGCTTGACTGTTTCCATGAGCAGCCTAGTGTATCTCTCCTGGCCCCCCACCTCCCTCCTTCCACCACTCCATCTTTCTTCCTCCCCCAATGGAAACATTTCTGAAAGCTACTGTTTGTCTCCCCTCCCATTCTACCTCCTCCAGCTTCAGTCAGGCTTTCATTTCCCCACTCTCCCACCCCCACATTAATAAGAGACAATTCCTATTAAGGTTGCCTGTGGAGACATCCATGAAGTCAGGCCCTTCTGATTTTCCTCTGACTTGCTGCCTGCTGGCTCTTTCTCAGCCCTTTTCCGGCTCCTCTGCCCCCAGCATACCTCTTGCAGAGCTCCAGGTTCCAGTCTCCCTCAGGTCTTCCCCTTAAATACCTGCACTCCCTCCCAGCGGCAGGACCTTGAATGTATTCCATTTACAGATCACTTCCCAATCCATGCCCCCTCTCCTGTCCTGTAGCCAGCAGTTCATGCTAATTTATACAACTACTTTCAGGCATTTCCACTTGGGTGTCAAAGTCAACATGTCCAAAGGAGAACCAATCATTTCTCCTGTCCTCACAAGTCATTCTTCCCAGAGTCTTCCTCATGACCAATGAGATGCAAACGGCATCTTCACTTACCCAAATGCTTATGTGCATTTACCAGCAAGTCTCCTTAGAGAACGTGTCTTGAGTCCAGTTACCGCTACCCCCTAGTTGAAGTGAGCGCCACGCAGCCTGGGTTACTGGGGCAGTCTCATCCTGCCCACAGCCTCCTCTCTCCCTCACTCCACTCTCTTCTCCGCACAGCAGTCAGTGTGCTTTTCTGCAATGAAAACAGTTCTATTTCCCCCTCTTCTCAAAACCGTTTCAATGGTGTCTCATTGATAGGGCACTCAAAACTTGGAAAATTTTAGCTTAAGGCAAATAGCCATAAATCTAGCAAGTAATGTGTATGTTAAGCTTTTTGTTTCAGAAACTACAGATAAGGCCCATCTGGTGCCTGAAGAAAAAAAAAAAACAGTTGACCTTCTGGGGTGCTGGCTGGAGATACCGCATGGAGACATCTGTACCAAGTGACTACGCCTCCCCTTGGAATTTCAAGGCTTTCGCCAACCCGTTTGTCCTTCCCCAACCCCCTTATAAAAGATCTGGCCAGGAAAGAAAGGGGAAGATGGTTTGTTAGGGTATGAGCCCGCCATCTTCTTGGATTGCAGGCCAGCTGAATAAAGCGCCTATAAAAGATTCAATCACTGTCATTGCTTATTGGATTTGGTAGTGACAGGCAGCCGAACGCCGGTGTCTTTTCTGGTTAGATCATCACCCCCTGTAACAAAATGCAGCTCCTTTCCCCGATACACAGGGCTCTACAGTGTGCGGTGTCACCTGCCTAGCCTCATCTCTGTCGTTTTCCCTCCTCCTCCTTCCAGGTGAAGCACGCGTATTGTTTTTCTTTCCATCAAGCACGCCGAGCTCGTTGCCATCTGAGGACCTTGGCGCTTACACTGGGGATACTCTTCCTCCATACGTTTGCATGGATGTGTCCTCATTATCGGGGCTCAGCTCAGGTGAGAGTTCTCAGCGAATCCTGTGCTTAGTAATCTGATTCAATTTCTCCCTACCCTCCATCTTTCTCCACCACAAAATTCTATGTCAGTATTTACACAGCATTGTTGTATAGGACCCGAAATTATCTTACTTATTAACACGTTAATCATCTCTCCCCACTGGAAGGTAAGCTCTTTTGAAGGCAGGGACAGTGGCCGTGTCATGCTCTGCTGTACCCCGGTTATCTGAGACAGTGCCGAGCATGCATTCAGTAGTGGGCATCCCATACGTGTTTGTTAATGATTTACTCCCCCATCTCTGTTTTTTTAAAGATGTTATTTATTTATTTTTAGAGAGGGAAGGGAGGGAGAAAGAGAGAGAGAGAGAGAGAGAGAGAGAGAGAGAGAGAGAAACATCAATGTGCGGTTGCTGGGGGTCATGGCCTGCAACCCAGGCATGTGCCCTGACTGGGAATCGGACCTGAGACACTTTGGTTCGCAGCCCATGCTCAATCCACTGAGCTATGCCTGCCAGGGCCCCCATCTCTGTTTTGTGCAGTCACTTTACCTCTGCTGATCTCATTTTACTCAATATGAAGATAAGGAAGCTTAAGAAAAAAAGGATACCTGAAATGCCTTCTGGCTCAGTCTACCTCAATGACTATGTCCTATTAAAAGAAAAATCTTGTTCCACCAAAGATTTGTATCTATTGTAGACCTTTCGTTCATTCAGTAAGCCTTTCTGAGTGCTGACCGTAAGCCTGGTACTGTTCTAGGTATCAGAGGCCAACTCAGCCGTCAGGATGACAGTGCATCAGTCTTAACAAACACACCAACAGAAATCCAGAGGACGATGCTATTCTTGTTCTCCAGGCAGTTATTTACTGATGCTGCATTTTCAGGGCAGCTTCCTTGATATTATCCACACTGGGCTCTCTCTAGGTCAGCTATTACTCTTACAGTAGTTAATTGCCAAGAATTCTAGGTCAATGGATATAATTTATGTGGCTATAACTTTAGTGAAACCATGTAAAACTTAGCCATTAAGGCTGCAAAATTTCTGCAAATCTGATTTAGTTCTAATCCAAACTCTGCCATGCTTCCTAATTTAATTTCAGCATGACTTGAAATAAGAAAATTTGAATTTTATGAATCTAATGGTTTAAAAAATGAATAAAATGAGAGTAAAAAGGGACTCTATGTATATACAATCAGGTCATGATGGGCGGAAGAACTGCTAATTCTCTTGTCAAAATTTGAGCCGATTTAAAATCTGAATTGGAATGAGTGTGTGGGTAGAGAGAATACTTAATCAAGTGTCTAGAATGAAAATAAATCACTTTCAGAACTGACTACAGAGAATGAAAAATAGCTAAGAAAAGTGAATTGTAATACATTGTCATTTGCTGCCATTTGCAAATGGCATTGTCACTGCCATTTGCTGGCATATGCTGCAAATCACTCATAGAAAGCAATGTGTGCTTACATTTGCTTTAATCAATTATATAAAAGGATAGAATATAGTTATAGAATGCTTTAATCTTGACTATAAGCCCTATATTTAAAGCCTTATATTGGTCAAAATGCTTGCGGTTGGGAAGGAAAACAGAAATCCAATACAAATTCACTTAATAAACAAAAATGGGGAGCATTTATTTTTTTCATGTAACTGGGCAAGCCAAAACACGACTAATGTGATGTCATCGGTGAATTATTTCCTTCTAATCAGAGGGGCTCTCCTTCTGGTGGCAGCTCAGCATTCACATCCTGCCAGCTTATCAAACCCGGAAAGTCTACTGCAGCTCCAATAAAGAAATCCTAGGCAAGATCCCAACTGGCTGTTAGGAAAGACTAGCCAAATGTATTTAAAGGTGCTTCTCCTAGCTTTTGCTTTTCTCCTTCAAAACTGCTATTCCTGTAGTCAGCTGAGTTTTAGGTAAATTTTAGGAGGCTGTAATCTGACTAAATGGATTCACCTTAAGATATTTACTGTGATAGCTTTATCATTTGTAACCTGAATGAACTGAAAATTGGTATAACATCAAAATAAGAAAGGGAATTTAAGGCAGTGTGGATGAAGACCGTTGTAAGCAGGTACAAGAAGTTAACCCAACATAGAAGATGTTGTAGTCTTTCCATACACACGGCATGCAAATCTGGCCATCTCTGCCCGACTACCCACAACACTGGTGAGAGCGAATATTTGGAGGTGTACTGGGGAATGCTGTGGAAATGGTCTACCGTTGATTCAGTCTGTAAGGGTACACTGTCTGTAGAGAACAGAAAAGCAATGACAAAACTAAGTCAGCTTGCCTTATTTTTATCGCCATGTAGGGAAATTCTAAACCTTGTCAGTGATACAATCTCCCTCCCCACCTTGATGGACCAGGCCCACTGTCCCTGCATCCCCTTGGAGTTTCTTGCCAATACTTCCATGTCCCCATTCCAGCGTACCAGAATAGAAGTCAGAGCCCTGGCATACTGTTTTCTGCAACTATTAACACCCAACTAAGAGAACTAATGAGTTGGTGACTTGCAGTACAAGGAAAAGAGTGAACTATAATTCCAAGAAAATTAATCCAAAGACTGTGCTTCATAAAATGGATTACAATTACTGTCAGAGTATGTTATAAGCTGCCCTGGCTGGTGTGACTCAGTGGATTGAGCACTGGCCTGCGAACCAAAGGGCCGCTGGTTCGATTCCCAGTCAGGGCACATGTCTGGGTTGTGGGAGAGGTCCCCAGTAGGGGGCGCAT
Organism: Phyllostomus hastatus; assembly: GCF_019186645.2. Lineage (NCBI taxonomy): Eukaryota > Metazoa > Chordata > Mammalia > Chiroptera > Phyllostomidae > Phyllostomus > Phyllostomus hastatus. The sequence goes on along the minus strand of NW_025333833.1, from coordinate 12,586,465 downwards.
GAGAGGCAACCACACATTGATGTTTCTCTCCCTCTCTTTTTTCCTCCCTTCCCCTTTCTAAAAACCAAATAAATGAAATCTTTTAAAAATGTGTCATAAGCAGTAAATACAAGCTTGGATCATAAAATAATAGAATTAGACACCCAAATTAATTCAGATGAGCAAAAGAAACTTGTGACAAATAGCTGAATAATGTTAAATAACTGTTAAACTAATTTGAAAGCAAGCATATGAATTTGATTTGGACCAGAGGCTGTGCCATTTCCCTCATGACCTTGTTAAGTCCTGCCCCTGCATGGAGTATCACTTCTAGTCCAGCAGGTGGCACTCTTCCCTTTGTGCACTAGTACTAAACTAACCACTTGCTGTGTACAAGGTAGAGTTTAGAGTCTTGCCTTCCGGAGAACCAGTAGAGTCTGCTTATCTATGGCAATAACATGGTTATAACTTTTATAAGGGCAACTGTGCTGATCTGGTCTTTGTCAAATCTGAAGATTGGTATCTATGAATCTAAATGCCCCTTGGTTCTAGAGTTTGTCATTCTTAGTTCTAAGCCTTTCCTGGTTTTTTGTTAAAATACTTGGACTCAGTGTCTAGGGTCTTATGCAATGCTAGAGACCCATATAAAATTGTGACAACTCATATTTGAAAATTATGTTGAGCAAAAGCAATGTTTCTCAATTTAAAAAATCTTTTTCTAATAAAAATTCCACATCCTCCTGGAGCTCCTGAAAACTTCCCCTGAAGAATCATTGCTGAGCCCTGGCCAGTGTGGCTCAGCTGGTTGAAACATCATCCAGTGGACCAATGGGGTTCAATCCCTGGTGGGGGCACACACGAGAAGGTTGATGTTTCTCTCCCTCCCTCCCTCCCTCTCTCTCTCCCTCTCTCTCCCTTTCTCTCTCTCTCTTTCAAAGGAATGAAAAAATGTCCTCGGGTGTGATTTTTTTAAAAAGAATCATTGATGAACAGAAGTTGGATTCCACCTCCTACCCTTTCTCCCTAGAGATGATTTTATCCAGCTTAGTTTTCTATTGTTTGTATTATGAAAACAGCTTTTTATGTCTTTCAAATCTACACTTAAATATAAGACGTACATGTTTTTCCTTTTCAAAATTGGCCCTGGTGCCTTGCCTCCTGTAAAGTGTGATTTGGTGGTCACAAAACAAAGGCACTATGATAAGAATAAGAAGAAAAAGAACAATTATTAATATGTTAGTAAAGTAGTTAATAAACAGTTAGACATCTTTTCATGTATTCTTGTCACACTAGCTTCATTTAGGGAATACTAAATATGTGCCAGGCATAGTAATATACATATAGTGAATTACATCTATGACCTCATTTAATTTTCACGGATACCCATTTAAAAAATGAGGACTATAAGTCTTAGAACACTTATGTTATTTTTCCCAAACCATGTGGCAAGTTAATATCAGAATGAGGACTAGAGCTTCTAAAGCTTATTTCCCTGAGAAAGACGGAACATATTAGATTATTCCAACAATCTTGCTAGTAAGTGAAGGAGCTTCACTAAGAAAAAATTATACAATGACTTTCAATTTTATAGTTGACTTACTTTGTAGAACAACCTATTAAAGATATTGTTGATAGGGTGAGGCGTTCTTCCGAAACTGTACAAAGAAGAAAGTGTTAAGGAAAGGAAAGGTAGGAGTGGGGCAGAGACCAATTTAATTGATTTTATAGTTTCCCTATGGTTGGCACAATCTTCAAAGAAGATAATTCAATAAAGAACATAGGAATAGACATTTTAATAGGCAAAATGTGTTAATTTGCAAGGTGTGTCACAGTAAATGGGTCAATGTGTTCAATATGTAGAAAGCTCTTCCAGATCAATAATAAGAAATAAATAGAAGAAAGCCAAGTACAAGAACAGTCAATTCACAGAGGAACAAGTATAGCCAGAAAACCCACAGAAAAAAATAATTCTTCCTCTAAATTAAACAATAGGAAGTTAAACAATAAAGTGAACTCCCTAATTGTCAAATATTAAAAGGGATCATGAAAATAATGGTGATAAGAAAACAATGAAAGAGATGAAGATGTGGTTGAGGAACAGGGGAAGAGGTATGCGTACATTGCTGGTAGATAAGTGAATTAAACCACATTTATTCAATGAACTATCACCGACCTGGGTCTAAATATTTATTTAAGTGGAAACTTTGCAAATGAAAAATTATGACACAAATTATAGAATACATACATAAAGCATCATTTTGTTTTGATAAACAGGTAATTATAAATAAGCTTATATATAACTATAAAATATAATTGCATATATGTAAATCTGTAGGACTATAAATCAAGCTTGGAGTTATTTGTAATTGGGGTTATCTAAAGATATTGATGGTGAGATTTGGGTGATGGTCCCCTTTTTCACCTTGTTTATCAATAGTTTGTTTACCAATAGTTTCTAATTTTCTATAGTAAAACCTAGATTTCTTATGTAAATAAACAAAAGCAAGATTTAAGGTAAAAGCAGTAGGGCGGTGGTTGAGAGGATGAACTCTGGAGTCCGATAACCCCAAGGGGCAAGTGGCCTCAGATAAACCCCTTAAACGTATTAACCTTGGTTTCCTCCTCTGTAAACTGATGACAATGATGGCGCCTACCTCAGCGGGTTTTCGTGCAGGGTATATTAGGTAAATATGTAACTCTCTGTGTACTTATTAATCAGTCAAGTCATTACCAAGTTCCTGCTTCTGTGTTACAGGGCAGTGCAAGGTGCCTGGGGCAGTGCAGAGACGTTGGAGATGGTCTCTCCTCTGCAGGCAGCTAAATAGACAAGGGTGCTCACTGCCCAGATAGGCAGATGTCACTGAGTCCAATGAGAACGTGGCAGCCAAGAGAGTCGTGGTTCTATGACATGCAAGAGAATCCCAAAACACACATTTGAGAGGTAATAAATGTCTATTTAACTAATTTGCTCCTTTAAAAAAAGGTCATCTAAATGGTGAATTTTATGTATATGAATACATCTCAATGAAGATGCTTTTAAAAGGCAATGATTTTAGTATGTGTTCCTTACCTGAAAGAAATGGTCTTAAGAATATTTCAACACAAAATACACGGATACAACACGAAACCGAACATTGCATAAGAAATTTTCTAAGCTAGCTGATTTGAGCCATCCGAAGTTGAATCTGGTTCATAAAATTATTGAATTGCTTGGAGACTCATTTTTAGTGTGTGATTAATAAAATGATGCCCACATAGGATTTGCGAATGTTAAATACTATGACTCAAATAATGAATTCCTTAATTTTTCCTGTAAACCGATTGGGAAAAAAAAGTGCTTTATTTGTTTGGGTGAAAAAGGGAACAGAAGTCCTTCTGATTTTCAAGGTCTAATTAAAGTTCCGCTCTCTCTAGAAAATCGCTTCCTGGACCACCGTTGTCATTATTGATCATAATAGCCCCAGCTTCCATCTACTGAACACTGTGATCCCAGGAATATGGTATGTGCCTCACAGACCAGATCAAATTCAATTTTGACAATAGCCCATGACGTGTTAGTAGCTCTATTTAATAGATGAGGAGACTGAGAGAAGTAAGTTAAGCAGCTTGCCCAGGTCCAATGGCTATTAAATTATCAGGTGAGGCTTTGAAGCCAGGACTGTCAAGTTACAAAGCTTGTTAACACTACGCCACGCAAATCCGTCCTGGCACCTCGTCCCATCAGTGCACGCTGCAAACGAGCAAAGAATGGTAGATCGGAATAATCAGTCTTTTCTTCACGTGTTCCCAAACAAAAGGTGACAGGCTAACACTATGTTCTGGCAGAAGATCCAAATTAGTTTTCTTTAATAATAGCAGTATTCTGAGACACAATTATAGCAATTTATATAATGAAAGGAATTACTGCTCCGAGAAGATGTGCTTAATTGTAAAAGCCAATATTGAGAAAAGAACTGAACACTGAATAGTTTAAATCATTGTGTAGGTAATGATCTGGAGATGCTCTTCAGTCACTGAGATCACAGCTTGTATGGAGTCCAGATTCTTATATTTTATATTTCATTCATTCACTTATTCAGTGGCTATGTACTGAGGACCTACTATGTGCCAGGTCCTGTTTTAGGCATTTGAGATACATCAGAGAATATAATGAATTCAAATCCCGCTCTTAAAGAAAAATAATAATAAAACAAATAAAAAACAAACAAAAGAAATAGCATCACCAAAGAAAATCCCTGACCTTATGGAGTTTCCGTCTCAGTGGGCAGAGACGAACGGAGAAATATTTGCCAGATGATACTAAGTGATACGTACAGACGTATGAAGCACAAGGAGCAGAGAGATGAGGGCCGGTGTTTAAACAGGGGGTCAAGAAAACCCTCTCCGAGGTGTTAGTGTGTTCGGGGAGGTTTAAATGAAGTGGGAGGCTTAGAGAGTGAACCGTGTGAACGTCTGAGGGAAGAGTAAGGGATTCCCAGGCAAAGTAAGAGCTGGTGCAAAGGCACCTGGTGTGGTCCTAGCGGAGCAAATCGGCCACCAGGCCTGGAACAGACAGAGGAAGGGGAGAGTTGTCATGATCAGGGCAGAGGAGAATGTAGGCCTAGTATCGGTGACAGACTGTGGCTTTCTCTCTGAAGAAGGGAGAACAGTTAGTTAGGAGGCTATTGTGATTGTCCAGGTGAGAAACGGTGGGGGTGATAGCAGTGCAGGGGATGAAAAATGATTGGGTATTGGAGCTATTTTGAAAGTACACGACCCTTGAACAGTATAGGGGATCGATTAGCGGTATCAACCCTCCCATTCGCAAAACTCACATATGACTTTGGATTCCCCCAGTACTCAGTATCCCCAGGGGACTAGTCACAGTATCCCCACAGATACCAAAAACCACGAATTTGAAACTGGGGGATACCCAAATCTGACTCTATATTTATTGAAAAAACCCTGCATATAAGTGGACCTGCAAGGTTTGAACCCATGACATTGAAGGGTTCACTGTAGAACTGAGAGAATTCCTGGACGAACTGGAGTGCAGGGTGGGAGAGACCGGGTGTGAGACGTGAGAAATCTTCACGTGAACGTCCTGGCGGGTTAACCGTGGAGGGAAGAGCCTTCGAAGTCTGGCTCTGTGTGCCCAGGCCATTTGACCTTGGAGGTTAAGTCAACAGGAGTCATTAAAACCCTCACTACTAAGAATAGGAAGAAATGAGTGATGTCCCTTCTGCCCAAGCTGGTTCTTATTTGGGAGAAGCTGCCAAGCTAAATTGTGGCCGTGGGAAAAGAACAGATGCCCTTTCTAACGAAATATTTTCGATCTGTCAAGGAGATAAACTGCACCTAGAGGTCTAAGAACAGGCTGATCGAGTCTAAGCTTTGGGGCTGGGAGCACACTGTAGGACCCAGCCCCGGGTTTTCCCTAAGTGTTTCGATTTCTCATTCTTTTTTTCCTTTCATGCGCCACTTCCTCCCTGGCCCAACTTCTTGCCTGCAGGAAGGTACAGTTTACCCTTGGTTCTCAAACTCCAGCAGGTGTCAGAATTAGCTGGGGGGCCTGTGGAAACACAGATCACTGCGCCCACTCCCAGAGTTTCCAACTGGGGCAGCGTGTGGTGGGGATGGGGGGGCCTGAGGCGGGAGGGAGCCGAAATTTTGCGTTTCTAACCGGTTCTTGGGTCATGCTTGGGAAGAGCTCTTGCTGCTTGCACCAGAAGGTGTGCAAAGCGATGAGACCTAGAACTTCACCTGGTGGGATGTTAAGTGGGTAAGGTGCCAGCTCACAGATGTCTCCAGTCACCAGGGAAATGGTCCATTTACTCCAAGGTGTTTCTGGGCGGCCCTAAACTTCTGAGAATAAGAAGCAGAAGCCGACGAAGAGAAGAAGCAGAAGGTCCTTCCAGACTAGACACCCCCTTGCAGCTGAGCGCAGAGGCGAGGGCGGGAGGAAGGCCCGGGGCCAGCCCACAGCTCCTCGGAGGGCGCGGACCTGGAGGCGGCGTCCCAGAAGGCGGCGCCTCTCGGAGGAAGTTGGTCCTTTAACTGTAGAGCCCGCTACCCGTCGCTTCAGCCTCCAGAAGCGAGCAGCGGGCACGCACCGGAGTCGCCAGTGCCGCCTGACGTGTGGGCCGGGCCGCCACTGCGCTCAGCACCCGCGCTCCCCGCAGCCATGGGCGCCTCGGCCTCCAGCCAGCTGGACGAGGGCAAGTGCGCCTACATCCGAGGTACGCCTCCCGGGGGACTCTTGGGACGGAAGGGCCGCCTGTGCACTGGCCCCAGAGGGGACGTCCTGAGCAGGTGCCCGCAGCCCGTCCCGGCCTCCACGCCCCGCTCTCTACCTGCCGGCGTTGGGGGTCCCTGTGTTCCACCCAGGGCGGGTGCAGCTGGACGGCGCGCCCCGGTCGGGTGGGGCCGGGGATGCTCGGGGAAGCGCCGCGGGAGGGCTGGGAGAGACAGGTGCAGGCTGCGGGGTGGGGCAGGACCTCCTTCCCTCCGCTGCGGCCGCCTGGGGCTCGGCTCCCCCAACCGCCGACCCACCCGGGCCAGAAACACCTGGCTTTCCTGTCTCTGGACGTAGTGGTTCTGAGCTGTTTCGGAACTTGCCGCAGAACACCGCAGGGGGTATCCCCCGCTTCTGGAGATTTCCCTGGGGATTCCTGACCTAGCGAGCAGAATTTCCCTCCTGGTCCTTCGGGTCTGGTTTTGTAAAACGCAGCCTCCGCCACAGCTTCACTTGAACTTCAGAGCGTCCCTTGCGGGGATGATTTCATCAGAGGCAGGAGGGACAGCGTCATCAGGCTCCCAGGTTGTAGGGTCCCCTTCCCTCCCTGGAGAGGGTGGGGGCAAGCAAAAGAGGAACAGGAGCATAGCTTGTAACTGTTGCAAAAGTCATAGATGGGGAGAAACTCATTTTGAGAAACTTTCAGAGATGTGGTGATTCAGAAAAGAGTGTGAGGCAGAAGAAGAAAAAAAAAAAACCCAGACTGAACTGAAACTGCAGGAAATCATGACTCTCGAGCTCCTGAGTACGGTGGGCCTCCCCGTCTCCCCTCCTCATAGCCTTGCCCACAACCGCCACCTGACACTTGGTTGTCTTGAGAAGTTAGTGTTTCTCTGGCGCTCGAAGTACCTTCTAAACGGGGCATGACACCCTAATTCTGTAAAGAAATGATTACGTTCTTCCTGATACCTCTTTCTGGCCCCTGAGCCTTGTGCTAAGAAGAAGGCATTTATTTGTGTTCTTATAATCCATATATATTTTTTTTAGCACCATAACACCTAAACCCACTTGGAAAGTCAGGGCACTTCAGCGCCGTGTAATTGATTCTGTGGATTTCCGCGGTAGTGTTTTCGGCACTTGAAGGTCATCCACATCCCATATGGTCAGGGGATAAAACTTGGTCAAGGATCCCTTTGCTGTTGTTTATTTAAAATGGGAAAAAGACGGATGACCTGTTTACATTAGCAAAAGAGCATAAAGTAAGCTGGCCTTAGCCGTACATGTTTGGCTACAGTCTTGTGGTACAGGGCACTGAGTTAATATACGTAATAGAGCACGTGAGAAGGGGCTTGCATGGAGCTATTAGCAAAGCAAGTTTCTGGCACTTCTTTTATAAGACTTCATCTCACCGCAAAGCCTAGAAACACCGGAAGTTGGAGCTTGGCCATCTGTAGTCATCAATGGAAGTCAGCAATGAGTGAGTTAACTAGCTTGAGAAGACTTCATGGTCCTGACTATCCTTGATGCCAACGTCGTACTCATGATAAGAGAATGTGTTATCTCCTTATTCCTGAAATTAGATTATTATACACACAGAAGGATGAGATAGCTAGCACCCAGGAAGGACTTACAGGACAGTCACCGCATCCTCTAGTTTTGTTCAACTTTATCTCCTCATTCTTTGTCTGGGAGGGCACTTTCAAGGGGTGTAGGGACAGAGGGAAGAGTTAACGTTAGAATACCTCCAGAGAAAATGAGACGTTGCCTGATTTGAGCGCACAAGTCTTGCCAAAGAAGAAAAGTGTGTTGGAATAACGCATGGGGTTGTGAATTGTTAGTGGATGAGCAAACAAAAGTCATGGGACTATGATTTCCTGATGGCTTTGAAGCCCCAGATCCTGGGGGGAAAGAATGAGGCAAACCATAACCCTACCTTCACGTCTTTGCCCATCCTTCAGCCCATAAATTTCTCAAGCTAGGATTCAATTGTAAGCAGAATGATTGAAAGTATGATAGTAAAGTTTAAATACATTTTATGACCCGTTTTTCATAAAGTAGCTGCCAGTGAAATATTTTAGATTTGAAAGCTCTTTTAGCTGAGACAATAACTTCCTTTCAAGCTTGATAAACTTGCTAACATATGGAGAATAACTTGTCAGTGTATGAGTACTTGGAGTGCGTTTTGTTAACTTAATCTTGTATGTGTTAGAAGCAGCTGTCTGAATCAACATTTACTTTTAGATGAATCATTTGACAGCTGCCATTTGGTTTGTGTGCCTCGAAACTTGTTTTAATAGGGACTGTTGTCACATGGATGGGTAAAGGGTTATCAGAAGTGTTACGGACTTACTTCATTTCTAAAGATGTTAGTTTTGCAAATTATTTCAACACTCATGTTTCTTACAACAAAATAAAGTTTCAGGAATGTTCCTAGAAGACTTTCAGTAATTTCCCTCGATAAGATGCTTTTATTAATGAACAACAGAGACCAACCTGTGATCACAAGGGCAGTGTCATCTGTTGGCTTTCAGTGAGGACCTGAATGTGTCCTTTAATGAGAAAGAAAGCTCAGGGGCCAATTTAGGACACTTCTCTCTCTCTCTCTCTCTCTCTTTTTTCTTTTTCAAAGATTTTATCTAATTTTAGAGAGAGGGGAAGAGAAGGAGAGAAACATCAATGTGTGGTTGCCTGTCACATGCCCCCAACTGGGGACCTGGCCCAAAACCTAGGCACGTACTTTGACTGGGAATCGAACCAGCAACCTTTTGGTTCACAGGCTGGCGCTCAATCCACTGAGCCACACCAGCCAGGACACTTTTCTTTTTTTATGCCTTATTTCCTTTTTCTTTCGAAACCGTTGGCATGCCTGAAAGTGAATTATAACTTCAAAAATACAATGCTTTCCTGTTTAAACAATCTTTTTTTTTTCTTTTAAAAATTACCATTGAATTGTAATTCAATGGGTGGGGGCTGGTGGACACTTCTAGGCCTGGTAGCAACAAATAGCAGTTAGGGAAACTGTTCTTTTCCTGGACTTACTCATAGTCAGCCACACGTATCGTATAAAGAGCCCATTGGCTCCCTCTGAAATGCTCATTAGTGATCTGATGCTTTAAAGTGAGAAATGAGTTTCTGCTTAAATACAACATGTATTTCTCTCAGGGGAATTTTATCAGATTTATACGGTAAAGGTTAACTTGGGTGACTGTATAAGAAACTTATGCAGGTAACAGTGTCTAACGTGAAGTCTCCAAGGACGAGGTAAGTGAAAGGTGGGAGAGCTGTACATGTTTGCAGGCTTCTCAGTCTGGAAGTGTGGTACCCGTCCACACATTTGCTTATTCTCCTGCCAGGGTTTGTTGGTCAGAGGTGGGCAGAAGACCTGATGTGATTTATCTGGATAATTGTGATAAGGTGATCTTAGAGCTCAATTTATCTGGCTAACAATGGTAGTAGGAAGTGGGTAAAGATTACACCACTGCTATTTATCTCAGTTCCTAATTTGTAGAAAGGAGTGGATTCTCCTAAGAGATGGGGACCTGCAGCTCTCCAGGTGGGAGGGGCAGGGATAGGCGAAAGAAGGAGAGGACCCAGTACAAACAATGTACAAACATATATCGACCCCAGTGTATTTTGATTTAAAAAAAATGCCTTTAAGCATGCCAAACTACTGATGAAGCTAGTAGGAGTTTAAAATTATGAAAATGATTGCAGATTGAGAATTTCTAGTGGCAATAATTACTTTCTACCACCTTTAGTTTTTGTGACTGGAAACCAAGAGTTTGGAAACATAGTGTGAATTGAGAATTTCTGAAGTTCAGCTGAAATAAAGACACAAAACCGAGACAGATTTACATTTTCTCCTGTACTTGGGGAAGAAACTGTGACCTTCCTTCTTGGGTCCCCATTCATGCTTTGCTGAACTCATAGAGTCAGTCAGATAGTAAGTCACGATCTGCTCTTGATGAAACACATCTTTTTGCTGTGAGCATTGGCTGCAAGAGGACCTCATCCCCAAAGCTCCTTTAGGGGCAGTAAGTCCTAACGTGACAGTAGCCATTTTCCTGTCTGGACGTTGAAGTTTCCTTTTGCTGTGGACTACTGAACTGACTGTAGGTTCACTCCGTTGTAACCTTTGGGCAGGGCTGAAGTGGGTTCCCAGGGAGAAAGTGCAAGAGCAGGAGCTCAATTTGTAACAGTAGTTTCTAATATAACTAAAATAAATGCACCGTGAAAGTTTTAGAAAATATGCAGTGTGCATTGTGGTGGTGAATTTTAATCTCCTAAAGGGAAATTTTAATTTTTTTTTGTCGATAAAGCTAGGTGATACCATTTAAAGAAAAAAGATACACATAGCAATTTTTTTAAATTTTATTTTAATCATTGTTCAAGTACTGTTTTCTGCCTTTTACTCCCATTCCAGCCCGCCCACCCATCCTTCCCCACTTCCCTCCCATTACCACCGCCCCCCCCCCAGTTTTTGTCCATGTGTCCTTTAAATTTGTTCCTGTAACACAAAGCAATTTGCATTGTGAAATGCAAAATGGAGGTGGAGAGAAGGTAAAAGAATAATGGAAAGGAAGACAAAGGAATAAAAGGGCATGATTAATCTGTTTCAGTCTATTTAAGCCACTCGAGTAACGCTTAGGACTTGAGGGCTAAAATTCTAACAGTTGCAAACTAACATACACACACACCACCACCACCACCACCGTCACCACCACCGTCACCATCACCACCACACAAAACTGCAAATGCAATACAGATTTTCTCCTTGGAAAATGAAAATTCATTTTTAAAAGACACTAGCAAGTTGCTGCCAATAGGAAAATGCAAGCCAGCTTATAAAAGTGCCTATTATTTTTTCTTGGTCCTACATGTTTTTTCTCACTTAGAGGAGAGAGGGAAAGGTTTAGGGATGTGAAAGCAATTAATTCCGTTCAGGATATGGCAAGGTCTAGGACCCGAAGTTTATGTTTTCGTGCTTGATGTTGTTCGGATCTTGATGTCTGCAGGATTAGAATAAATTAATAGTTTTTACTAGGGGCCCCGCAGTGATTTAGAAAAAGTCCATAGCCTGAAGGAATTTTGGAAAAAGACTAAATGTCCCTATGCCAAATCATGTGGATTTTTCCTTTTTTTTTTTTCAAATAAAATATAGGTTTGGAAAACCACATGATACAAATGCTGAGCTTAGTGAGTCATTTTCAGGCCCGTATCCTTGCACCATCACCCAGGTCAAGAAATGAAAGGGCTTCACGAGCCGTGGCAGACGCCTTCACTCGGGGGCTCCGTTCCCAGTCCTGGACCTTTTTGTCTCTCCCCCCAAATAACCATTGCCTTCAGTTATCTCTTGCTGCCCCCAAGCTCCCCCAAAAGATCATTGCTCTTACAACAACTACTTATTTGCCCACAATTCTGCTACCTGTCCTAGGTCCAGCTGGGCAGTTTTACACTTTGTACTGCCCGGTAGGTATCCATTCCTGTGGCTGCTTTCTGCTGGCAGATTGGCTGGTGGCTGACCTCAACTCGGAGGGCTTTCTGTCCCCCTTGGTCTGGGTGGCCTTTTTATCTGTGTCTCCAGTAGGATACTGGTCTTTTAAAGTGATAGGTCAGGATTTACAAGAGTGCAAAAGTTTCTAGAAGCTGCCAGGGTTTCTTATGTTTTAGGCCCGGAACGGCTCAGCATTACTCGCTACATTCGATTGTTAAATTAAGTCTGAGGCCAGCCCTAAGGCAAGGGGAGGGGACTCTGCAAAGTCAAAGACACCACGAGTTAAGGCTCCTTGGAGGTGGCTGCGGTAGCCGACCACCACACCACTCACTCATCCAAGATTTTATAGGAATGGCATCCTTGTGTTACCCCATGGTTCTATCACCCAGCTATGCATCTTTAAGCACTGTAGTGTAGTCTTGCCCATTTTAAAAAATATCTGTTTTAACTTTCTTTTAATCTGCAGTTTCCCCCTCCATCTCTGTCTCTTACTTGCTTATTATCTGTTGAAGGATCTGGGCCATTTGGCAGGCAGGGTTTTCCACAGTCTGGAATTTGCTAGTGATGCAAATGCCACATATTTCTCTTGGATTTCCTGCAAATTGACAGCGTGACAGTGAGACTTGATCAGACTGGGGATCCATGGTTTTGAGAAGACTACAGGTGGTGCTGTGTCCTTCATCTGGGGGCACATGGCATCTGGTTGTCTCTTTTTGTGGTGTTAGCAACCGTTGAAGGTCATTGCCAGGACCCAACACTTCACTGGGGGGGTTAGATTATGGTGCTGTTCTAATTATGTCATTTCATTTTTATTTATTAGCCAGAATAATTTTATAGAGTGCTACTTCCCTTCACTATATTTGGTTCCTCTGTGTTATAGTTCATATAGGAAAGGCAGGATTCAACCTTTATCCTTTCCTTTCATTTACCAGTTTTCCAGGTGATTTATTGCTTTCCTGTCATCCTCTGAAGGTGATCGAGTAACTTAAGAAATATTATGAATCCATGAATGCCACTAGAATTCTTATCCTCACTGAAGCTCCAATTTTCCATCGGCAATGAAAAACTCTTCAAGTTGGCTTCCGAGTCCTTTTGAAATACCCCTAACCGTATTTGGTAGCTTCCTTGCCATCTGGTAGGTCAGGATGTATTCGAGGCTCATCTTGTGTATTTCCTATCCTATCTTTACAAAAGAGAAATAGTATCTTAAGATGACTCTTTCTCTCAGTGGGAAATACTAGTCTAAGATGACAGTTTGGGCCTCAGGAGGCTTATTGCCATGACTGGGTTGGCCATTGTTTCGGGACCTTTCTGGTAAACAAAACTAGGAAAAAGTGTATATTTCTTACATTATATTTATATCTCATTTTTCTTGGTTCTCAAAACACAGAATGAAAGAATCCCCAAATTCACATTTGCTTTAACCCACCCAATATATACAAGAGGATCCGGCAACAACGTGAATGCTACCACCATCAGTTACGGTTGTAGAAAACTATTGAACTGTTTTAAGAAAGAGTAACAAAATTTTTGTATATGCTGTCTCCATTCTCTGCCAATTTTGTTTTAGAATTTTACTAAGTCAGAGAAGTAACCATCGTATTACATGTCTTCCCTTCCCTACTCATTTTTAGAAATAAGTATTATTTAATACCTCAGTCCTTATGGTGCTCTCTCTCTGATGTTTGAAGCTCAGGGTCTAGTAGGTTCCTCAAGAAAGCTCATGGGAACAGAAAAAAGTAGGAAGATAGGCTAATTTGGTGATACAGCGTTATCGCCAAAGGTCAGCTTATTTTTAATCTTTCTACCCTCTTTCTACTAAGACTGGCTTCCCTTATGGTTGCAAGATGACTCGAAGTATCACGTTCTTAGGTAAAACAGCATCTCAGAGGCTGGAAAGAGGACTGTCTCTCCTTTGAGCCTCTTCATGCGAGCATACCATTTCCAGATGCCTCACTAGCAGACTCCCACCGACCAGAACTGGGTCACATATGCCTTCAAGCTAATCCATCCCTGGCAAGAGTGTGGAAATATCACGATTTGGTTAGATGGATCCAGATTCACCCCAGGGCTGGGGCCAAGGGCGGCCTTTTCTGAAGCATTTGGCTGTATGGAGTATCATGGATACCGGAGCAAAATCAGGTTCAGTTAGCAAGGAAAAAGCATGAATAGCTAGTAGGTAGATAACCAACATTACAGGTTTAAATGTCATGCAGGGGATAAAAAGGGGACTGAGACAGTAAACCAATGGTAATGATGGGGCAAGGAGAAGAGGTGTACTTAGCCTAGGGTGCTCAGGAGGACGGTAAGTGAGTATTCACGTGAAGAACCAGGGGAAGAACATTCTGAGTAGAGAGAATAGCGTGTAGAAGGGAAAAGAGGGGGTGAAGCTTGAAGGAACCAAAGAAAGGGGGTACGGCTGGAGCATAGGAGCGTAGTGAGCAAGAGAGAGAGGGCTTTGATGGGAGGGGATCCTCACAGCACTGTTGCCAAGAGACAGGTGATGTGATATGTTTACTTGTTAAAGTTTTATTCCCTATCTACCACCGCCAGCACATAAGCTCCATGAAAACAAGACGCATTGCTGTTTGTTCTCAACAAATAGATCACCGCATGGTGCATGGTTTGTTACCAATAAATATCTGATTAATAAATGAATGAAAGGAAAACAAATTTTAAAACAATAATGAATATTCTAAAATATAAGAGAAGCATTGAGTTTGTAAAACAAGTTCAGGATGCAGTGAAGAAATGACAATAATAGAATAAGAAGTAGCTCTTGGAGATTAAATGTCTAATGATGGATGTTTTACAAAACCCAAGTGTTGCTTTGGAAAATAAAGTTGAGGAAATCTTGTAGCAAACAGAAGAAAAAAAATCAAAAGATGGAAAATAGAAGAGTCAATATTAAAAGCAATTAAAGGGTCAATCTAAAAATTTTAATATCTGACTCACAGAAGTCCCAGAAAACAGAGAACATAGAAAATGAAAGGGAGAACATTATTAAAGAAATAATACAAAACCTTTCCTAGAACAGCAGATGGTGTGTGTCTGGATCTATAGAGCCAAACAATTCCTGGCACTCATCCAGGCTGAGAATAGTCCATGTTCCCAGCATCCAAAATAGAAAGACCTTGTAATACACAGGACATTGTATAGAGTTCGCAGTAGTAGTGAGCAGAAATTAGCCCTTGACTACAAGACTGCCCTGGACCTGCTCTCATAAAAAAAAAAGATGTAAAAACAAACCTCAGCAAGACCAAACTGATCCTAAATAACTTAACTGCATGCCTGAATGAAGTCCAACATTCTTTATAGGAACACAACAAAATACGCATCCAGCAATGTAACATTCACAATATCCAGTATCCAATCAACAATCACCAGGCACATGAAGAAGCAGGAAAAGATCTGTAACTCTAAGGGAAAAGACCCACCTACAGAAACAGGAATCACAGACATGAGGAAATGAGCAGACGAGGATGCTAAGACAGTTTTTAGAAAAATGTTCCATATGCTAAAGGGAAAGACGTGGACACGATGAGGAGAGAAATGGAAGATGTGAAAAATGATTCTCCTCTCCAGTCCTTAGGAAAGAACAATACGACTACTGTGCTTTCGCAGTCTGTGGGAGCGTCTGTTGGAGAGCGCAGGGCACCCCCTGTCACCTGCATTCTCAGTAGGTCCGGGAGGGAAGCGGAGGGAAGCGGAGCGGATCCGCACGCACGTGGAGCTGCTGACGCGTGCTGGTCCGGGGCCAGAACCAATGAGCAGGATCGACTCAGCAGCAAAACTGGGGGCATTCTTTCACAAAGGACAGTGTCGGGAACGGTCCTGTGCCATTATCTTTGGGGGTCACACAGGACGGGTGTTAATTTCTGCGATTAGCTCAAAAGAATTCAGAGGTGTGCCCCAATTTCAATGGAATGCATTTGTTTTGAAAGGTTATTTCCTGCGTACGTTATGCTGAATGAGTTAGATAGGTATGACTGAGTGGTTGCCTGAACAAAACGGACACGGGCGTGGAGTTAGGTTAAGATAAATTTTCTGAGCAACAATGGAAAAACGCGTGATATCTGCTGTATAAACACCTAACATGGTTTCATCAGAGAGCATTATTAGTAACATTTATTAAAAGGTACTGTTTAAACTTAAAGTAAGTAAGAATTTTATAGCATGACAAAGACCTAAGAGTATGACTGGGATGTCAATTCTTGTTTTTTATTTTGATTTTTTGATTTATTAAAAATTGTTTTTCAATTACAGTTGACATTCCATATTATTTTGGTTTAGTTTCAGGTGTACAGAATAGTGGTTAGACAGTCATACACTTTACAAATGTCCCCCCTGGTATTTCCAGTACCCAATTGGCACCATACAGAGCGATTACAATATTGCTGACTGTGTTTCTTATCCTGTACTTTACATGGGATGTCAGCTTTTCATGAAAAATGATAACTTCGAGTCTGTGGAATGATGATAATTATAAGAATAAACACTAGTATTTATCGAACACTTACGAAGTGCCAGGAAGGAGCTGTCTCAGAGAAAAGTTAACAGGATCGCAAATGTTCTTTCAGAAATAACCAGAGCTTGTCCATGTAACCTTTTCTTTCATGGAAAGAAATATCAGCTCGATAGGATTTGAACAGTGATGTATTTACTTTATGAACTGAACCAGTAATGTGTCCTTTGGTCTAAATTGAAACATTTACTAAACCCTTGTTTCTGTATCTTCCTTCTAAATAATTGGACTATTGTTCGAAGTGAATATTTTCGGAGGATGAGATTATAAATAGCTTAATCCAGAAATTAAAAATCTATCTAAATGTTAGCAAAACATAACACAGAATTTACAAACAGGTGCAAGCAGGTCTACTGTGTTAACTTTAAAACTTGAAGTAAAATGGTTGCTTTAGGTACCTTCTCTCTTAAAGAAGAAAATATTTACGTTTGTGAAGAAAGCCACAAAAGACTCATAAGTGGAGCTTTCAAACTTGAAAAGCAGACGTGACAGTAATCTCCCGAGGACTCACTGAATCCGAAGCTGGATTCTCTGTAGGTACTGCATCTGCCGTCTGGCTGGCTTCAATTTCTGAGATGTAAAGTGAGGACAGGAATGCCCAGTGGGATGGAAAGAGCTCAGGAATGAAGGTAATGCGATTCGCTGGTCTCCTGATCCTACTGTTATGCTAATAAATTTGTTTTTACTATCAGAAATGGTACCCGGCCTTCCCAGAGTGAATAATTGGCTTTCAGATGCTGCCAAATAATACCTATCTCACACATTGGTTCTGCACGCAGACTAATTAATGTTTCAGTGTGTTTAAACACAATGCCTCTACAGAAGCAATGGCATTATAATTTGTTGGGACACTCTAGGATTGTAATTAGTACTAATTAGATTCTTTTCAGCAGCTTGTGGCATTTACAAATTACTGCATCGAAGGTATTTTGCTTTATGTATTCATTATGAAAGAGTCAGGCACAGTTGCTTAAACAGGAGTCTTTAAACAATTATTCTCAAGATTCTACCATGCTGCTCCCCTCAAATTAGGTGAGGGCGGCAGCAACACAGCTTTCTAGGCAGGGTCACGGGGGAGAGCGGGCCCCGTGGGGTGCCAGGAATGGGCTCCCACTGTCTGGCAAGCACTGGATCTGGGCATCCCTTCTGGACTCAGAGTTTAGGGACATCATGTTGGGAGCCTTGCAATCAGCCTCGCCGGTCGTTTTGTTTTGTTTTGTTTTGTCTTGAGACCCAGCTTACCAGCACGCACTGCTAGTGCCCCTCTCTCTCTTCAGGGCATGGAATCCGGTTGCTGTGAGAAGCGGTTGCTGGCAGCCAGGAGCCATATTTCCGTCGTAGCTTGCACTGGGCTGACTGCCGAAACGAACACTCCCCAGACCTCGGGAGCTGGACGTGATAATGATTTCTATCTCACTCATTACACAATCCAATGTGATTCTCCACGGGACAGAGACAGGGTGGGGTCATCCAGGGCCCCAGACTCCTTCTGTCTAGTGCGTCGTGGCATGGGCCGCCGGGCAGTCTGGTGAGCCCTGTGGATCCCTTCTCAGAGTGACATTTTTAAATGAAAAAGAAACAGACGTACAAAAGAAACCAATTTTACGACAATGCAGTTATTAATTTTGGGCCATTGTGTATTTAAATTATATTTACGATAAGAGTTAAGATTTTTAAAGGCCCTACTTTAAATGATATATTACCACTGTTTCCCTTGGAGGACTTTTTAATAATGTAAGTGATTTTGAATCATATACCTTGCTATTGAAATTGAAATAACCTAGTACCTTACTCAGACTCTTTGGGAAAGATTGTATGTCCTCTGCATTCTGGGATGTTCCATGTTCTCTGTCCTGGCATTTCTCTGCATTTTCAGTGGTCTACAGAATGCTAAGTTCTGAGAGGAGCCATAAGAATGCCTCCTGCTCTATGATAACGTTAGTGGCCCACCTTCCAACATGTTTCGTGTTTGGTATTTCCTTCTCCAGTATTATAAGAGAGACTCTCGAGGCATAGCACAACGACTTTGCTTACTTCAGATCATCACAGCTGTGGGCGTTGATGGATGTCCAAGAAAGAATGCAAGCTCTTGGTGTTTCCATGTGTTTTTTTATGAAAATACAAGATGCCGTGAGAGGTGTTGATAGCCAAACTCAGCATTTCTCTGGGGATAGTTTTAATCTTTGCATTGTTCATTAAAAGGAGAAATATATACATATGATATATTTTGCAAATGAGTGTAAGACATTAAGATTTATAATAAAAGCTTTCAAAATGATACTTATGATATGTCTGACCCATTTTCAGAAAAGTAGACAAAATAAAAAGAACTTACCAAGCAGATGGGTCCTTATGAAACATTCATCATAAATGTTAAATGTACAGCTTTCTTGATTCGTCAGACCGTTGGCTCTGCAGGCACACCCCCCAAGTTCAGGTACGCCAGTACCCGTGGCTTGCTAGTGTGGCAACCTTTTGAAGTTCTCTAATCTCCTCTAACCTTGGTTTCTGCCCCTGCAAAACGGGGTTCATGGTACTGCCTGGAACTGGGACTGAGCTGATATACATTTTCTATAATTTGTGGAGGTAAGACTATAAAGCATGCTCCAGATTCATTAGAAAGCATGGACTTTTGGGACAACTACATGAAATCTGCTACAGAAGCGGTTGTTTGAAGCTTGGTTCTCATACTTACCATGGGACTCTGGGCTTGTCTTTAGGCCTCAGTTCTCTTCTTAGTGAAAAGGTTGTTTAATTGATTAAGACTCTCCAAAGAATCTTACTGAGGAGGAGCATGTAAAACGTCATGGAACACATCGATTTCTGATGGCAAGGCATTCATGTCATACCTTTTGTTCTAGCCATCAGGTAGAATGTGCCGTTCTGTGAACTGAGATGCATAGAACAGACTGAACTGCTCTCAAGGGACTTCCTTATGGAGATGGTAATGGGGAGAAAGAAGGAGACAAATAATTAGATGGTGCATGGTAATAAAATTATGGAGATACATAAGAGCAGGGAAGAGAAAAGGGTGTGGTGAGGTATGCCACTTCAGACCAGGGTCAGGGAATTCCTCACTAACATCTGCATGAAATGCCGGAGTGGGATGCGGGAGCATCTGGGGGAGGTACACCCCAGGTAGAGGAAATAGGAAGTTCAAAGGCTCTGAATTTGGAACGGAGCTTGTCTTGTCTTAGGAACAGCATTCTTGCTGTTCTGAGGAGGCGCACGCCGTGTGTGCTAATAAAGATGGCATGGAGGTAGGTGGGGCCACATCACAGAGGGACTCGCAGGCCATTGTAAAGACTTGGGCCTGAGAGATCCTGGGGAGTTCCAGGCACAGGAATGACATAATCTGATTTCTCGGAGGGGCAAGGGAGGAAACAGGAGGCCAGTTAGGAAGCTAGAGCTGTAATCCAGGTCGGGAGGGCTAGGGCTAGGGGGTTGCTGGAGGTAGTGGAAGTGGTTGGGTTATCAATGTATTTTGGAGGCCGAGCTAACAGGTCTGTGGGTAGGAGGAAGTTAGTGACTTCAACACAACTCCAAGGTTTCTGACAGGAGCAATGGAAAGAGTGGACTTGCCACTTGTTGAAACAGAGAGGGCCGGAGGTGGGGGTGTGTGCGAAAATGAAGACTTCACTTTCAAACATGCTAAGGTGGATATCCAAATGGAGATATCAGATAGGCAGATGGCATAACAATAATAATGAAAATAATAGTAATGATGATGATAACTGTTTTTTTTGTTAAGCAAGGCTTTTAATCAGCTGCCAGGCACTATGTTGAAAACTTTATATGTGTTACCTCATTTAAATCCTCACAATAATCCTCTGAAATGGGTACAACCTTTTGCAGATGGCAAGAGAGGCCCAGGGAGGTAAAGTCCATGGTTAAGGACACACGTGGAATCCTAAACGGATGACATTCTCCCTGAAGCCAGTCCTGGCCTCAGGTACCACATCACTGTGCAGCCACAAGAGGCAGAGACAGGACTCAGAATACCTGAGCTGACCCCCTCCTTTCCAGAGGAGTTGGCTGAATGGCTCTGTGTCGGTTGCTTTGACCTCTTGGTGTCTTAATTCTTTTTGGCACCTTGGAGGTTGTGGAATTCTGGTCAGGAGCGTCATTTATTATTTAAGAGCGGAAAGATGCTGATGATATAGCATTTACAACATATTTCACTTCTGAGGAATGCAAATGGTTTTTACTGCCAAATACTATAATTTCAGGAGAGCAGTAAGGACTGTCATCTGATGAAATTATTGTTTTCAAAGGAAATAAGCTTGGATGCTGATCTATGTCCATTATTGTCCTCTTTTATAGCTGCATTAGGCATTGGGCCATGAATTTTCATTTCCAGCCTGTCCTACTCTGAAACCAGCTCCTTATTTGTGATGCTACGAGCAAGTGAAAATTTTCCCTCTGTATACCATGATAGCCTCTAGACGAAGCAGAAGTATAATCATGATGTTCTCATTTGCATAGGCATCTCCCTGACAGGTCATCAGACATCTTTATTGTTCTTGGGTACATTTCATGGGCTGCTGAAGGCGTGTATAAACATCCCCAGCAATTCGTCTTCTTGCTTAGTTTAATGGCCCCTGTTACATATCAGGAGAATGATGGGGTGGAAAGGCAGCGTGTCCAGGGCTTGCCTGCCTGAGAATATGGAGTACATCACAGTGGAGAATCACTTACATTAGCTCTTTCTCATTAGTCAGGTACCTTTTGCAAATTCCCCCTCACCAGGTTCAACATTCGTGGATGGCCTAGAAAAAGCACATTTGTGTACCTTCTCACCAACAGTCTCAGATTCCTCGTTCAGTGTCAAGCTAATTCAAGGGTGTCAAACGCATTTTCCCTGGGGGCCCATCAGCCTCACAGTTGCCTTCAAAGGGGGGAATGTAATTGTAGGACTGTGTAAATGTAACTACTCCTTAATTAGGGGCAAGGAGCTCGGCTGGGTGCTGCCACTGGGTAGGAACAAGGGGCCGGGCCAAGGTGGAGGGCTGAATTCGGCCCACGGGCCTTGTGTTTGCCACCTGTGCTTATAAGTGGTCAATCATGAGACCATCAACTTCTAAATCAAGGAAGACTCCTCCACTCTAGTGAATGGGACTAATACAGTCACTCTGGTTGGGAGTGGGTAGGCTCCTTACTTTATAACCCTTGATTCAAAAAACTGGTTTGGAGATAAAGCAGATAAAAAAATCATTATCTTGATTGAGTTGTTTTAAGTCAGCACTCCATAGAACAATCTCTTTATTGCGTCTTTCTTGGCCTCCACTCAACGGTGATGATGGCGATAGTGGATGGTGATTTTCGCTGTCTGCTTCCTGGCCCGAGAGCCTTATTTATGGCAGGTCTGTGGCAAAGCAGGGACCCCCATCCCAGTGCTACATAATTTTCTATAAATATTATCATCCTCAATTTCCAGATTAGGAATTGAGACTTAAATTCCAGTTTGGGACTTCACACTTGAATATGTGTGATTTATGCCCCTTAGCATTGCCCTAGCTCAGT
This sequence comes from Phyllostomus hastatus, assembly GCF_019186645.2. Lineage (NCBI taxonomy): Eukaryota > Metazoa > Chordata > Mammalia > Chiroptera > Phyllostomidae > Phyllostomus > Phyllostomus hastatus. Next base: position 12,564,730 of record NW_025333833.1, on the reverse strand, counting down.
TTTGATAGTTATTCTAAGAAAAGCATGATCACAAGTTTAATGACTGCTTTGTTTTGAGAGGAAAGTGCACTGTGTTATCTCCTTGGGTCATATTCTTATACAAGTCTGTACACTGCTGCTGCACACTGTATCACAAACAATTCCCTTACCACTACTTCACTAAATATTCTTCTAAAGCTTAAGTTTTATTGGCTGTGGAGTACTCCAGCTTCCACACGGCCTATAATTTACTTACCCATTCTCCTCTTGTTAGACTTGAAGGTCATTTTCAGATTTTTATTATTATAAATAATATTTTGGTGAGCATCCTAATGCATAAATATTTATGTGCCTCCGTGATTATTTTCTTAGAAGCACTTCTTAGATGTCAAAGAGTGTGAACAATTTTTAAAATTATAGCTTTAAAATGAAAGGCACAATAGAAGTGCCATCTATCACTCACACTGTTTCTGAACCTCCTGGAACACAGTAACTAATCTGAGCTCTTGGTAACGGAAAATGTGTCTTATTTTCCTATCCTTTTTGTATTCCATGATCTGTCCTCAGGACTTGTGTGTTGAATGAATGAATACATCAATAAATAGACGCTTTGAACTGGAGGTGACTGAATCTAGACCTCAATGGAAATGTATCTGAATTAGTCCTGTCTCAGCACCATGTTTACCTATGAATCCCTTGGGAAAAATCCATAAACATATGCGATAATCATCATCATATTTGACAATTCTTATTCCTAAGGATTTTTTCTTCTGGCTACATATTTTTGAATATCTTGATTGCGCTTAGCTGGGAGCAGTAGAATAACTAATTAATCTAAGAAATTTTTTTCATCCCCATTATTTTTCCACTTCATCACTATTTGGGGTTATCACTCTATAAGCCTCATAGTTTAAGGAGATTTTGTGAAAAGAACAAACATCACTTGCTCGCCGCTCAGGAAGGGAATTTGAAGGAAGTTAAAGGTCAGCTTAGCTTGAGTGCCCTTACTAAACCCATGAGCGGTTTTCAAGATAGTATGTCCATTGGGAAACTCATTATCTCCTAGTAGAGGTGTTCAATGGGCTGCATGCGGCCCAGGGTGGCTATGAATGTGGCCCAACACAAAATCATAAATTTACTTAAAACATTATGAGGTTTTTTTTGTTTTCGTTAGTGTTTGTGTATTTGATGTGTGGCCTGAGATAACTTTTCCTCTTCCAGTGTGGCCCAGAGAGGCCAAAAGGTCAGACACCCCCATACCTACAGCCAGTCAATTGGTGTCTCAACAGCTTATTTTGTGAGTGAACTGTGCCAGAACTGAATTCTTCCTCATTTCCACCCCTGCTGCTTGTCTCGCACCGAGCTTCTGGCCCAGGCCTTCTGCCACCCGCTCTGACTGCACACCAGCCAGTTCTCCCCGTGTCTAGTCCCCAGTCAGCTCTAGTTCCCAGCGTGTAGGGAAGGGGCTCAACCTATAATTCTGGGACTCAAACCCAGGTCTGTTTGGTCAAAGCCAGATCTCTTTTTCATTGTGGTAAAATAAACATAACATAGTATTTATCATTTTGATCTTTTATAAGTGTATAGTTTGGTGGCATTAAAATATTCACAATCTTGTGTAACCATCACCACTCTCTATATGCAAATTTTTTGCACCATTTCCACTATAAACGCATGTAGCATTAAATAATAACCTTTATTTTGCTTTCTGTCTATGAATTTGTCTATTCACTTCATATAAGTGGAATTATACAAGATGTATGATTTATCCTTCTGCGTCTGAAGCTGGACTTCTTTTTCCCACAACACCCTACCTTCACGGTATTGTTCTCCATCACTGATGCATGTTGCCTATGTAGCTTCCTCAGCTAGGTTGGTTCCAAAAACTGCCACACTTCTATGAGGATCTCAGATGTTTTGCCTGAACGTCATTTGCTTGACAAGAAAGCAAGGCAGGAGACACAGTGCTTTCCTTTGTCTTAAACTCTGAGCTCCTCTTCGGGCACTTTCTCCGTTCTGTTGTACCAGAGTCGCTTTTATGAATATATGGAGAATGGGGGATATTGTTCCCTGCATCCCCGGTAGCAATCGGTCTGGTTTTGATCCTGCATAGTTTGTTTTTTTTAAAGAAATGGCTCTATTTTTTCTCCAATAGATTTGATCATTGCTTTTAGTTTGAAACAGAATCTATTTATGATCTATTTTTTATTTTGAAATTTCAAATGATCCCATTAATAGCAACTCTATCCTCTTTCCTGGTATTAAAAAAATTAAATTCAAAGGCCTGTAGTTGCAAAATCTGCATTCACTTCTCCTTTTTATTTATTTGTTTTTTAAGAATCAGGTCTACCTTTGTCTACTCAGCTCTCCCAGAACCTCTACTGGTTGGCAATAGCTTAGCAATCTTACTTGTGAATTTTCTCAACACACAGGGTTATAGTTACTTTACAGCCCTGTGTCCTGCTGCTCACTTTAAAGCTCTTTATCAATTTCGGATTTTCTTTTTCTCTTATCATACTTAGACTTCTATTTTAAGTACAAAAATCATTTTTTAAAATATTTTATTTATTTATTTTTAGAAAGAAGGGAAGGGAGGGAGAAAGAGAGGGAGAGAAACATCAATGTGTGATTGCCTCTCATATGCTACTTGTTGGGGACCTGGCCTGCAACCCAGTCTTGTGCTCTGACTAGGAATTGAACTGGCTACCCGTTGGTTCATAGACTGGCACTCAATCCACTGAGCCACACCAGCCAGGGACAAAAATTATTTGTTTTTAATGTATTGACTTAAGAGAGAGAGAGAGAGCGCAATCTGTGCTTCCACTCATCCATGCACTCATTCATTGATTCATTGATTCTTGTACGCTCCCTGACTGGGGATTGAGCTGCAACCTTAACATAAACTGCAAGCTTGCTGTATCAAGATGATGCTCCAACTAACTGAACTACCAGGCCAGGGCTAAAAAGCATTCTTCATGGAAGAGAAGACAAGGATAAAAATAATAACGGAGCCATTTTTCTTTCTCTCTGTTATTCCACCAACATCATGTCATGGGTGCCATGCATCTCATTTATCTCTTCCTCACATTCCTTATGTCTCTAACATAACTAAAAGACACTCTGTCTATCTGTCACTGTTTTTGGAGAGCCTGAGCACTCCCTTACATTTTTTCTTGGGGAACGCCCTTTTCTAATTTTTTTATGCTAGCCCTGTTGAAATCAGAGGTCACGATAAAACTATGTACAGGAAACCCCGTCACTGTCCCGTGGTGGAATCACAATACGTGATTGTGCAGACAGAATCACAGACTATGTGGGCAGATGGGCACCACTCAACCCTCTGCCAGAGTCTGTTGCCGCAGAGTCATGGTCCTGCTTCTGCTGAGCCTCGTGAATTCCGCCTCCTGGAAGGAAGTTCAGGTGTTACCATCACAGTTTTGACCACCCGCTGCCTGACTGTCAAAATTGCCGAGATACGAGCCTTTTATCTGTTGCTATTGGAATGAAGTCTGACAATTAATAAAAGAGACAAATTAGCATATTATAAAAGGATCATATGTCTTGAATATTTTAACTTAAACCATATTAATGAAACAAATTTATTCATTCCCAGTCATTTGGCATACAGCAAAGACCTTTCAAAAAATTGATTAGAGTTCCTACTGTCATTTTTGGTATTATCTATAATTTTCCGTTTTTATTTCAAGTTGGGTGAGTCTTGTTTTAAAGATTCTGGTCACAGCATCCAAGCACATCTATACATTTCATGGTTTTTCAAATGATGTTCACTGTTGAACTGCCTATACCTCATTTAGCAATCCTTTTTAGAACTCTTTATCAAAACCTTCCAAAACATTTAACTTAGTTAACAACAGTTCTTTTCTTCTTGCACTAATAGTCAGTTTGTGTAATATTAAATTTAAATTACTTATCCACAATAATTGCAACTGGGATGAATAGGTTTGGAAGGAAGCACAACCGATAGGCACACAGCTTGGAGGTGAAGCAGAGGTAATAGAGAGTAGTCTGTTGAACTTGAACCCCAGGTCCCTGTGCATCAGCAAGTTCATTTTACAGACAGAATGAAAAGCCTTGGGTGAGTGGAGGATGGCTAAGAAGGCTCTGTCATACGCTACCATGACATCATTACTTTCACCCAAAGTTTATTTCATTTCACTAGCTGTTTAGAATTAGATCCAAGTAGCAGTTCCCTTGGTTTTACTTCCTCTCTGTACAGAGAAATAAAGTTGCAGCACAGGCAGTAATTTGTGAGACATTCTGCTTTTAGTTGAGCGTCTCCAATTGAACGTTTGGTCATTGACATTTCCCATTCCAACTGTTTTTGCGCCTCCGTGCCGACATTGTAAACTAACTCAGGAACACATCATCCCTTTCCCCCATTGGGCCATCTAGTTTGTTAATGTCAGTTTCGGCTACAGCATGATATCTTCTCCTCTCATCGAATCCTTATTCAAATGCCTCTTCATCATCCTTACTACCCAGGTTCATGGATTTTTCACACAGATGGTGAGTGATATTTCTCTACCTCCCTTCCTTACAGGTATTTCTTTGGAATACTACCAATTCCCAGCAGTTATAATGTGATTGTGTTTACCATCTTATTCTCAAGTTACCATGCTTTGTGCTAGTCCCACACAACCGTGAGAGCCTTGGGAATATCATTTTTGGGAACTTTTCCCAGTTGTTTTCTTACAGGAGCATTATGGCTCTTCTTAACTAGTATTATGGCTCTTCCTTAACTAGTATTATGGCTCTTCCTTAACTAGCCTTCTTGGTTTCCCCATGACATGACTGCAGACCTGTCTGGTAACTGGTTTCACGGTTTTACATGTGCATTGCTTTCTTTTTTTTCCGTATTTAATTTAAAGACCAACTAGTCATCCTCAAGGCTTTCTTTCCTATCTTCATGAAATGTATTGCAACCCAACCCTAAGTCCATCATCACAGTACTTTAAGGCATCAAACAGAAAATGACATCCTATGCTCCAGTCACCTCTTCACGGTCAGCTGTTCGCTGCTGCCTCAGTATTTCCACTTTCCCAAAGTCCTAACCATTGACAGGAAGAGGCATCAGAACCCTGCTTGTGTTCCTGGGTCTTGTAGTCTCTAGCCTGTGACTTCCTTGGTGCAAATGATGCTCTTTGTGCACCCTAGTGATGTGATCCATTCCCATGAAGATGCAAGGTCTGAATCACGGGTTAATGGGGCCTAGAATATTCCCGTAGACTATTATATTCCAGAACTAGGCCCCAGAAAGATGGACAGCAAGCACGACTGACCAAATCTTATCTGCACAGAGCCCTTTGCACTGCCTGCTAGGAGTGGTGACCGTTACCCATCCTTTTCTGCCCAGGGCTGTAGCAGGTTCCTTTATTCCAGGGGTGCCCGGATGTTCTGCATCTGCCTGCTGATGCTCCACGTACACAAAGACAGCACGCGGTAGTGTCCACAGAGGCAACTGGGTAGCGATGGCTGGACAGCGAGGCAGGGATAAGAGTAGTACATGAGTTTTTCACTTTTTTTTTTTTGAAGATCATCTTACTCACTCTACCTCTGATTTGGTCATAAGCTTCAAATCCTGAGCTTTCTTTCCTCGCTCTGGGTCATATTCTCCCATAGTGAACTGTATACCCTTTTATATCACCCACTGTGTCTAGTAGAGTGTGCTCGAGAGTTTAGCACTAAGGAAAGATTTTTAAGGTTAATTCACATAAAAGCAAAGGTTTGGGAAGTCATTTTTGAACAGTAGTTTGCAGTTTGCTGAGCTATTGGCTTTGACCTGCTACGCTGCATTTCCTTAGCAAGCTGCAAATAGGCAGCAAGAGATGTGGTCGACTTATAAATAGTCTGGTTGTTGTTTAGTTTTTTGTTTTTTGTCACTCAGTATGAACATGTGCTGGCTTTATAACTAAATCAGATACAAGCTGTCTGTCGTGTCTACTAGTAAAACAGAAATTTCTCCCTAAGAAATGGCATTGATGCATCGGTATATTAAGGTTGCTGTGACTGTGGACCTATTAATTCCGAAGAGTCATCATTTTAAAAATTGAATTTAAAGTCTGAACAAAAACGTGAAATAACGTTAGATGTAATTTCCTCTTTTCCTTGACTCTTTCGGGGCGAGCCCATTGGTTTTTCATTTGTGGGCCCATGCGGACTTCCCACAGACCTCAGCTCATGCTCATCTAACTTTCTAACAGAACCTTGTTCTTGCAGGCCTTGCAAGGATGCTTCACAGACATCTAAACCAAAATCTTTTCATTTGGGGTCAGGGAATTTGAAGTGGCAGAATTTTGTGGTTTCATGTATTTTTCTGGCACCCAAAACTATCAGCCCCTTTATTCTTAAAGCGGCCTATGATGAAAAAGCCAAACCATTTTGCTAGGCATCACAGGTTATGAGAAAATGTATCCCTTTCCAAAACAAGCAAAACACAGGCTCACATTCTCATTGGTGTTCGTATCTTTGTACGTTTCTTTTTCCTGTTCTGGGTTGAGGGTTTTTCTGAAACATCATTGATTTTCAAGTCCTCTGGAGGTATTTGGTGTGACAAGTCACAGGGGCTGGTTTTCTTGTTTGTACCCGGAGATGGGAGTGAGAGACTGCGCCCACCAGACACGACCTCGGTGCTGCATGCGGGCACTCAGAGTTGTCAGCAGACAGTGTCCCAGAGAAACACGAGTCTTTCAAAGGTGGCAGGTCTTACAAATGCTGAGTGAGCGCCCAGGGACCTATAAAGAAGGGAGAGAGTATTACTGCATTTTTTTGTTGGGGGGGGGGGGATAAAAACTAATGAAACTCAGTTATTTTTTTTAATTTAATTTTTTTTATTGTTTTTAACCTGCCCCACTCATCCCCCATCTTCCACTTTCAATCTTCCTCCCATTTTCTTTGTCCATGGGTCCTTTATACATGTTCCTTGACTTGACCCTTCCCCTTTTAGAAAGCAATGTCGAAACTAATTTAGTATGTAGAACCTGTCCCAGGGTTCCTGGCCCTGACTGTTGTCCCTGACCTTTATCCTGGATTCTGAAAGTAACCAGGAACCTGCTGGTCTTCTTTCTAAAAGGGCTTTGTCATCTGAGGGCAGTGTCGCTGTCAGAGCCCCGGCCCCGGAGGACAGCACAGCCCAGCTAGTGGGAAATGATTTCCTTTATTTTTAAAGATGTAATGTATTTATTCTTAGAGAGAGGGGGAGGGATGGAGAAAGAGAAGGAGAGAAACATCAACCAGTTGCCTCTTGTACTCACGACTTGTTAACATGGGGTAGCAGGCCAAAGAATACCCCCTAAAGGTATCAGGTCTGAATCCCTGGAACCTGTACATGTTACCCTATTTGGGAAAAGGCTATTTGCAGATGTGATTGAGTTTAAGGATCTTGAGACAAGGTCCTTAAATGCAGCCACATGTATTCTTATAAGAGGGGTGGAGGGAGATCACACACATGTGTGTACACACGCACACACACGGAGATGGCAGTGGTGTTGCTACACAGCACGGAATGCCAGCAGCTGGAAGAAGCAAGGCACGGGTTCTCTCCGAGACCCTCTGGAGGGAGAGCGGGCCTGCCAGCAGAGGGTGGGCCGGCTGACACTTTGATTTCATCCTCCTGATACTGATTTAAACTTCTGGCCTGCGCAACTGTGAGAGAGTACATTTCCATTATTTTTAGCTTGTGATAATTTGTTTCGGCAAGCACAGGAAACTAATGCACACTGGGAGGCGACAGTCTGGGGATAGGGTGAGTGTGAGGCCCCATCATACTTCTGTGGATGGCTCTTCATCCCTCTTCCCCTGGAAAGCTTTCTATTTTCCCTTTCCAGGGGGTCAAGAAGAGAGTGTCTACCTCTTGAACTGTGTTCCTGGAATTCTCGGGCTCTCCAGTAGTTCCTTCCTTTTCCAGGGTCCTCTGATCCCGGGCCCATCCCAGGTTGGGCGGGGCTTGTGTGCACGGAGCACAGAAGGCTTTCACTGGCTGGTGATGGAATCCGGGAACACAGCTCTATTTGGATGAGGTCAGTTACAAGTGGGCAGGCTCGTGTTACTTAATTAGCTCAGCATACATGTAAACCTTTAAATAGGCTCAACTTTCCCCTGCCGTTGGGTCTGTCACAAGAATAGGTTTGATTAGATAATGGCTACAGATCCTTCCAACTCTGAAATCCTGTCGCGCTCTCACTTGTCTGTATTTGCTTTCAACCTCGGGCCTGTCGCTTTTTGTCATTGTACAGCTTTATCCTCTATGGTTAGACCCCAGCTGGGCTCTCTCTCAGCTAGTGAGTTCCTAGAGAAGGAGGATTGTTTTTCTTTCTGGATCCCAGATCCTGGTCAAAGCTTCAGAAAATAACTTGGTTCTTGACTCACTTGGCCTTCCTGGATTCGGGGGTGGGAAAGTACCCGGCTAGGCTTTCCTTGGTCACAGGTCCTTCCGTTTCACCTGGTGTCTGGGAACAGAGTTTCATCAGGCCAGTCTGAATTCTTGTATACTTGCTTCTCTTTTCTTCTCGTGCATTTCTAGCTTGTTGTTTACTTTAGACTTCCCGGTCTCTATCAGGCCAACGTAAGTTATTTCCCCTTTCTGGGACCAGTGATTTTCTCACGTACATTCTGGCACCCTTCGCAGCTCTCACCCCCAGTTCCAACAAGGGGCCCGTACGTGCCCACGTCCCACAGTGTCAGGAGGGTCAGCTGGTGCTCAGACCCTCATCTCCACATTATCATGAACCAGCCTTGTATTCACCAGAATGCTCAGAACTCAACTTGCTTTGTATATACATTATGACCATCTATTATAAGCCAGACATTTCATATAGTTAGTGTTCAAAGTACACATCAGAATGTTTTAAAATTCCATCCTAATAGAGAAGGTTAGGTGACCACACACATAATAAGGTCAAGTGAATGCTGCTGAAATAGTGATGGAAATAAACCTAGTCTCGGCCCCCAACTTGCTATGAATGGGAATTGGCGAGCCCAGGTTTTCCCATGTGCCCAGTGGGTCCATGGAGAGTCTGCCCAGTGACGCCGTTGTGAGGATTAGATGATGTAAGTGTGTGTGAAAGTGCCCGGGATTAGCCCTGGCATATAGCAGGAGGTCAGTAACAGATTCTGAAATTGAAATAATAAAAGAGAGGAGGACTCCAAGGAGGGAGAGATCACAGCTGAGTGGATACAAAAGGCTTTGTGGAAGATGCCGCTTTGAAGACAGGTCAGGCGGGCGGCTCCTCGGGGCAGGCACCTTCCGAATGACCTTTTGAAAATCCTTCTTGTTCTGCACATAGACTGTGCTGAATCTGTGTTGAACAAATGGACTGTGAAGGATGCATAGGATTCTGGCGGGTTGAACTGGACTTGGAGGAAGGGCGTTCCAGGCAGAGAGCACGGCGTGCTGGCAGGACCACAGTTTGCCTGGACTGTAGGGAAGGACAAGACATGAGAGTGAATGTACGCTGGGAGTATTATGTGGGCACTGAGAGGGCTCCCAGTGTTAGACTCGGGGGGTTGTACTCTTTCACGTATTGTTAAGGAAAAAAGTGTGGCCAATTACGTTTACCGATCATCTCGCACTGCACGTGAGTTGGCCGTACTGGCCCAGTGTTGCTTTGCCGCTCCTGGCCTCTCTTCTGAGATATTTAGCTCTTTAGCTTGCTTTCGACTGTATTATTTAGTGCAAAGTAAACAGTCCTTTGCATGTATCTTTGTAACAAAATGCAACCTTGATTTTTCTACCACTTGTTTAGATCCCCAAAAAACAGTTGATTGTTGCTTTGCAATCAAATAAGGAATTGTTATTCCACTAACCCCAAATTTACCCTACAACTCCCTTTCCATGCCTTTTTATTCCCACAATAATTTTTGTTTTGACATTGATAGTCTTTTAAAGGATAGTCTTTTAAAGATGCATTAAAATGATGATTAAACTCAGTGCCACCTACAAGCAAAGCCCAGTTAATGTGGCAGCAGACTGAACAGCTTTGATCCGGGTTTGTGCAGATGCCACCATGTCGCGATAGCCACTTCGTGGAAGACAGTTACACGGCCCTATTGATTAGAAGATGCACTCCCAGTTTAGAGACATCAAGATGTGAAGAAGCTATGCATTTGAAGAGCAGTGAAATACACTTGCATTAAAACATGCCCAGGGACTCACCGACCACTGACTGAAGTATTGCCTCTGTCACTAAACTCTACACGGACTGAGCCACATCCCTTTGTGGTTTCTTGTTGTGCACTGACATGTGTCCTAAAACCATAATATGTATTGGGTGACCACAGCCATTGTATCAAAGGGGTCTGCCAGGAAGGACGCTGAAACACTGAACATCCAAACTCCTGGACTCTGCTTCCCAAGTTGGTGGTTGTGTTTACGTGTGGGGGCACCGTAGACCTATTCGCTCTTGCTCCCTTCCATCTATAATATGCGTGTGCTGCTTAGGTTTATTTAGTCTTTAAAGATGTGTTTATTTACATGGCCAACAGTGTGGTGATTGCTGGGGGGAGGTGGGGAGAGACAGTGGAGGAGGGGATGGGGCGATAAATGATGACGGACAGAAACGTGACTTGGGGTGAACACACAATACAGTGTCCAGATGACGTGTTGTAGAGTTGTGCACCTGAAATCTGCGTAATTCTGACACCCAGTGTCACCCCAAGAAATTTAATAAAAAATAAAAATAAAAATGTGTATTTCGTGGATGCTTTTGTGCGTGTCTTATCTGATTTTCTTCTTGATGGTCTTCACTTAGTGAAGCATATTTTCATGTACACACAGGAAGTGCAGAATGAAATCACATAACACATCTCTGAGTCAGTTTCATTTCTTAGCACTTTGAGCATGCTCACTTCAGGCATCCGTGTACCTTGCAGTGCGCCCCACCAATTGAGATGTGGGAAACCTGCTGAAAGAAATCGAACTGTCAGTCTCTCTATCTCCCAGGCTGAGGATTGACAGACACACCTGTTTTGGCAGCCTTCACTCTGCATTGAGGAGATTTCAAACTTTCCTGCCAGTTAGTCTACCTAGATTTAATCTCTGAAGACATTTATTTCATTGCTGATCCTTTAAAAGATGGAATGGATTTGCGTTTCACCCTATTCTTTTATCCCCCAGTTATTTACTGGTAAAAGAAACCCTGAGTAGGAAGTTGTGCAAGAGGATAAAGCAACACCCAGCAAACTGGAGAGCGCTGAGACGCCTGTGAGGGACGACACGTAAAGGAGCCAGTGGGGGCTTTGTGGTTTGGCAGCCAAGTTCCTCGGAGAATGAAGAGGACACCTTCAGCTTCGAGCAGGGGGCACCGATTCTCTGGGCGTTCTCTCAGGGTGAAAGCCTTCTTGATTCCTGTGTTTGATCTTTCTCCTGTCACTCTCTTCGGAGCGTTGCTTTTGTCCTGATCTGCTAGCCTTGTGGCTGCTTAGGTGATGACATGGGACCACTTTTAAAGCACCAGGCACATGGTTCAGTAAAAGTTTGACAAATCTTCCTGTGAGCATTTCATGATAATTTAACCTGTCGGGCACGGACGAAGCTGACACAATGAACCATCCTTTGTTTTATTGTTATATTAAGGAAAAAGGTTTTTTTAGCCCTGGCTGGCGTAGTTCAGTGGATTGAGCGCGGGCTGAGAACCAAAGTGTCGCAGGTTCGATTCCCAGTCAGGGCACATGCCTGGGTTGCAGGCCATGACCCCCAGCAACCACACATTGATGTTTCTCTCTCTCTCTCCCTCCCTTCCCTCTCTAAAAATAAATAAATAAAATCTTAAAAAAAGAAAGAAGTTTTTTTAAGTGTGCATATATTTGGTGGAGGAAAAAAGGACATACTTTTAGAGGGAAATTCCTATTACAAGTGAGTTTTGTTTCTTCAAAACTAAATGAATGCTTTAAAACTTATATTTCTTCATTTTTGGAGGTACAAAACATCTTCTAGGAAGTTGTTATTTACAAACACTAAGTGGCAACAGCCTTCCTTTCGAACTTTTAGAAACCAGACTTACTCAGTCTCACTCAATACATCACAGGCAACACTATCTGGAAGCATTTTAAATATTATGACTTCAGGATACTTAAATTGTTTTTTTAAAACTGGGTTTTGGGGAGTGATAAAGATATTTTATATCATGATGATGTGGTAGTTGTAAAATTATAAACATTTGTCAAAACTCATTCAGTTGCACTCTTCAAATTAGTTTTATTATATGTAAGTTATACTTCCATAGCAGTGACAAAAAAATGTTTTGGGATTTAGAAAAAGACAGGCTGGGACTCCAAGGAAGGGTGTGTCTGTGAACAAACAATGACACCAAGATTATAGCTGGGAACAGAAATTATTGCTTTAATCAGAAGCTGAAAGTAGTGAAACTTAAGAGAAATGATCGAGGGTCGTTGTGTTTTATCTGCTTATTGCACTTCCCGGGCATTTGAGCTGTTTGCCCAGGGATGTTACAACTGTCTCTGTGTGGAGGTAGAGTAGGAGGGGGTGATGGGGTGGGGGTGGGGTGCCTCACCTGAGGTTGAAAGGAAGGAAGAAGGGAATCTGTGGGAACTCTGCCCAGTGGGGAGAGTTCCTTCTTTTAGCTCTGCCCCTGTCAATTCACTTACTAACATTTTGTGCTTATAGCAAACATTTAATATATAGTGAAAGAGTCACTTCAAAATTGGGATGTAAAAGCAAAAGCAAGAAAAGAAACAGCTAAGCCCAAATTGCTCTTATTATATAATCACTGGTTCTTTAAAGTTGGGCCACATGGCTAAAATAACCAGAACACAGAATCATATTTTAGCTAAACCAATTGCTTATTTTAACTGGGTAAATATGCCTGAAAATGATGGCAGAATTGATGCTGTCTGAGAGATTATTATTGATTATTTTTACTCTTACAATGATTGGATTGATTTTGCTGTGTTTTGGCAGTTAATGGGACACCATTTACCTTAATTTTTAAATACTAATTTAATAATATGTAATGTTTTTATTTGGGCTGGCTAGGTAGGTTTTTTTGGACCTTAACTAAGCAGGTTATTACTTTTTCTGTACTGTTTCTCTGGATAAAGGGTTTTTTGTTGTTGTTGTTATTCCCATTTTAAAATGAAACATGTCTACAAAGTATGGCCCTTATAAAAACAGAAGGAAAAAAATTCATCCATGGGCCTATTACTCAGGGATAACCACTGTTATTGCCTCCATTTTGTTCCTTCCAGTCTTTTCTCCCTGCCTAGCTGGTCTTGTTTCTTTTATATCTTTGTGTTCGTCTCTCCTGATAAGTCTGTGGTCACTTTTTGGGTGTTGTTGCTTACTTTGATGACCTGCATTTTTACATGCTAGTTTCTTCTCATAAATGTATTTTTAATGGTAGCATTCAACTGAAAACATACCGTATTTACTCCCTTGATCGTACCACTTTCTTATACTTTATTTACATAATTAAGTAAGAAAATACATTTCTTTTTTGATGGAAAAAGTTCTATTTGCTTCAAATTTTATATTGAAACTTTAGTGTCAATAAACAAATTGTATAACAATTAAGATACCTAAGGTCAAACTAACACATTTTAAATTATCTCAGATGTTTATATAATTTAAAAAGGGCTATTCTCATTTCACATTTAAAATGTTTTCTTTAGATTTTTAAGGATTAAATGATTTGCATACATTTGGATGGAAAATTTCAAAGGTTTTGTATGTAATACACCTTCTGTCTTTTTGATCTCTCTTGATTATCTTTTTATATCTTCAAATAACCATAAAAGGCTGTTTGGTTGGATTATGCACATCTTTGTGATAGTTTAGTCATGGGCTCTGAGTTTCTTTCTTAAGATGGGACCCTTGATTTTCCATTTTTACACTTCTTGTGGGTTTCCTACTCCTCACTCTCCTCCGTTGCTGATGCAAAGCCACTTCCTCTTAAAAGTTTGCCTCATTTCCTGTCATTCATTCCGCTGGTTTTGGTTGGCAGGTCTTATTTACTGACAACCATAACAACTAAGATAACATACGTGTGTGTGTGTGTATATATATATATATATTCCCCCCTCTTTCTACCCTGGGGCAACTTAACGAGACAAGATTTTTCATTTCTTTCCCTTGTAAAGGAAGCCTCCTCAATCTGGAGATATTTTTGAGAATGTGTGGTTACATTTTTTTATTATTGTTTGTTATGTGTTTTGTTTGTTTGTTTACCTGGAGATAGAAGGCACTGTGTATTCAAGTATAGTTTGCACTCATTACCTGCATGTTTACAGAACGTCCCCTCCCCCCAGTTAACATGCAGCAGCTTTTTGCTCCCCGCCCGTTGCCGTTACCCGGACACAGCGGAGTCTGCAGACCCTTCCTGGAACAGACACCCTTCCTGGAAAATGGCGACACACATGACAACAGAGTTCACTTCTCTTCTCCTAAAGGTCTCTCTTTTAAAGTCATTCCCAGCATAAATCTGGGTCTGTTTCATTTTTCTAAAAGTAGTGAATTTCTAATATTTAGACTGTTTAAACTAAATTCTCCCTCCCCCCGCACTTGTTAAATTGGATTAAATCAACCAAGAGCTTTTTTGTGCCACATAAACATGGTCTTAATCTAAATTTTCATCTCATGGCTTGCTTTGTAGAGGTAGTTGTGGTGACTGGCTCCCCCCAAACCAGTGAACTTCAGATCCGATTGGGAGAAAAGGGATAAAAGGCTCCTCCTGCGCGAGGTCCCCCCCTGCAGCCCCAGGCTGCTGGGAGCTGGCCACCCTGATTCATCAACAATCCAGGGGTGTCCAGTTTGTACCAAATCACCACATAGCTAAACATGTTGCTTTAGGACAAGTCTTTCTGACAAATCACTATTTATTTGAAGTCTTTCTGGTTATCTAACGAAGGGAAAATAAGTTCACAGTATGTAAGAAATAACAGTTTTGAGATTATAGAGAAAACAGTTTTAAAGGATTATAGAGGTGCCAGTTTAAATGGAGGGAGAGGGAGACTATAAATATGAATTAGATAGAAGGAGGAGAGAATGTGGTAGGTAAGGAGTGGTGTTTTCATGCACACCCAGTTCGTTCCTTCATACATTCGTTTGTTCAGTAAAAATATTTATTTTTGTTCTATTATTATAAATATTTAATATTTCATTACATTGAATGGAACAAACAACTTCCAGTCTTATCTCAGAAAATCAAATATGTTACTTCTTAAAAAAAACTCTCATTATAGCCCTGGTTGGGTTCAGTTCATTAGAATGTTGACCTCATCCACCAAGGTCCTGGGTTTGATCCCCAGTCAGGGCACATAGATAAGTGGAACAACAAATCAATGTTTCTCTCTCTCTCCCCCTCCCTAAAATCAATCAATAAAAAAGGATTTTAAAAACCTCTTACATTAAAGCTTTGGCCAAGTTATATGTAATTTATTTGGTTTTCTTAACATAATCAATTATTCAAAGGGGATAAGGAAGAATTAATGAATTATTTTACATTTCTGAATATAGCTGGGTTATCTTCCATCTGCTGTAGTAGTAAAATAAAAGTTAAATTTTGCAGTTAGCCAAACATTATAATATACATACAATTAAAGAAAGTGAAATTTAAAATGTAAACGTGAGTGAAATTCCCAGCCCACACTTCTTTTAGCTTTACTGGCATATACTTTTTTTTTTTTTACCTCATTGCAGTTTCCTTCTTCCCCTCCTGATCATCCTTGGATTCCCTGGTTTTGATATCTCTGCTACAAAGAGACCCAATGGCATCTATACAATTTCAGATCCATTTTCTTGATGAGAAGAGCCCAGAGAAGCCATAATAGACACTTTTTAGCTGGTGATGTTTCTGCTTCTGCAACTAACACCCTTAATGTTTAATGTTTAATCTTTTATTTGGAGAGCCTCAAGTACTCTGAAAGAATCTCATACATTCTCTTAAAGAAAGTAGAGAAGCAGATGGTTTCCATATCCACAAAACGGGGATGCTCATGGATTCTGGAACTACACTGAAATTTTAGAATTCCCTCTGGTGGTTGTATAATATGTTCCTTGAAACAACAGCAAATTCAGGAATGGACTAGAATGCAAGCCATTTGCCCCCCCCCCACCCCGCTTCCCCCAAAAGCCATTTTTTAAATCCTATTGAGATCTTTCTTTCCCCTAGTTCATAAAGTTAACAACTTTGACATTAGTAAAGCCTTCACTATGCAAAAAAAATTTTTTCTGCCCTCCCCTCTCTTTCTCTCTTTTACTTCTGTTTTTCAAATTACCTTGATGGTATAGTTACATGTTAAATTGGAGTTTTCTATTTCCTCCCAGATTTCCAAATCCCCTCACCAGATTTCCCATAAAATATACCCCTTCCAATAGAGGTGAGATCATCCGGTCTTCAAACTACTCATCATCAGCTTCATACCTTATATTGTTCTATTTCTTCTCATTGCAACAGAACAAAGGAAGACTGGGCATGTGCTCTCGGCCTTCTGAGCACCCTGACACTCAGACGTTTTAAAACTAGACTATCTTACCGTACATCAGAGACCTTTGGTTGGTGTACTTCCCTCTGCCCTCTTAAAATCAGTGGCTGGGGCCTGTGATTTAAACTGATAAAAGGTAAAATAACAGGAGAAAACAAACATTTTCTTATGCACACAGCACAAATACACACAGGAGTGATCAGTACATCTCAAAAGAGTGGTTACCGTCTGGGACTTGTAGATCGTGTTAACCAAGGGTGACACGTTTGTGGAGGAATGACAAGACAAAGGAAAAAGGGTGTGGGCTTTAGGGAAGTAGATTGTGTCGGTAAATGTGTGGGGGAAATGAATGAAAGTTAAGGGGTAGTTTCGTAAGATTTGTCTGTGCAGACCCATCTGGATGCCAACTTTCCGTCCCCAGCAATAATGGTGGTTTTCTTCCTCCTGGTGTGGGGTGGGGGACACACTCACAAAGGGAAATGTATGCCCCGCTTTGCGACTATTAGGGGGCGGCAGAAAGCTCTTTCTGCATTTGCTGCTCCTTAATTGCCTTCAGCTCAAGATAAGCCTTATGTGAAAGCAGCATAGCTTGGGGTTGCATTTTCTGAGCCCCTTCAGTACTTTAGATCCTAGCGAGCCCTGTGTTAGCCCAACTCTCGGACTTCTGCAGAGCATGCACCTTCTTGCTCTGGGGTGTGTCGTGTGCTCAGCAACTTGCAAATACTTAACAGATATCAGTATCTAGTCTTTATTGCAATGCTGTAACTTAAATACCACAATAACCAACTGGAGCAACATATTGAAAATACCGGACTTCTAGTCTCTCCTGGTACATTCTGACTCAGTGGGTCTGATGTAGGGAATGGAATTTTATCCGTTTTTACCAGGCAGCCTAGGAGAATCTTGACCAGTAAAATGAAGGAAAACACTGAGATTTTTATCCCCATTTTAAGATGAAGGCATGGACGTTTTCTAGAGCTTCGCAACTTAGCATGGCAGCCATTAACCCCCATGTGGTTATTAAAATTCAAATGAACTGAAACTGGCTAAAATATTAATTCAGTTTCTCTGTCCCACTAACCACCTTTCAGTAGCCCTTCTACACAGAACGGGTGCAGAATGTCTTCATCACAACAGAAACTTCTACTAAACAACACTGTCCTAGAGATAAAGTAACTTGCCTCGGGTCATAGAATAACGAGTGGTGAGGACAATTTAACGGGCATTTGGACTTAACACCGATTGGAAGCAGAATCCTTTGCCCCTGGATGTCCAACTGGGTTCAGCAGACGATGGATCTGTCCAAGGGAAAGGCTTGAAAAATTGCTCTGTGCTCAGACTGAACCCGCCATCTTCAGAGGTGTCTGAAACCATAGACTTCCCCCTTTGGGGGTGTTAGTTTTGAAACCAGATGGGCCCCCTGAGACTGCTTGGTGTGAACCTCAATAGTTGGGGCCGTGCAGATAGATGGCAGCCACAGATGGGACTGAACGACAAGTGAACTTGCGTCCACGCGAGCAGCCTGCCTCTGGTGCACATTTAGTCAGCATCTGGAAGTTCACGGGAAGAGAGGGTCTACTTTGGAAATGCTTCCCTTTTGCGGCGACTTAGTATAATAACAGTCTCTCTTCTCCTGTCTAGACAGCCCTTCGTGGACTTCACATGTTTCAATTATGTGAGTGGTTGGGATTTTGCAATACCTTTCTTCCCCTGTGGAGACAAGGTTATAACTGTTGGCTGATTTCCAGGCTGGCCTACAAAAAATCTGCAACGTATGTAAGAGAAATGATCACTTAAATTACGGAGGTATCAACACAATATTAGTTATACTTAATTGCCATTTACCAGTCTTCTTTTCAGGCTATTCAATAAATAGTTCCAGAAGAATTAGTTATCTGTGTGGAAATTATGTATTCCTAAATCATACCCTACACAAAAATTAATTCTAGGTTGTAAAAAGCTGTAATGCTAAAGCACTTTTCGAAGAAAATATAGGAGAATATTCTTATGAAAAAATCGTAAGGAAGGAAATTCTAAGCCATACCCTAAACACACAAACTAGGGAGAATAGGGTAGTTAAATCTGACTCCTCCACTGAACTTTAAAACTTTCGTGCGGCACTGTCATCAAAGGGAAGAGACAGCCGCCAGGTTTACAGCTGAGAAGCGTGCGTGCCCAGAATGGACAGGCAATGCCCACACATCAGTAGGGAGAAGACTGGGTAGCGAGAGGCTGGACCCAGAGAGTAAGAAACCCGTATAGGCAATAAATATAGGAAAAGATGCACAGCTCACTGGTAATCGGATAAACATAAATGAAGGCACCATTTTTTAAAAATCCATCAAAATAGACACAAACGTGTAAGTAGGACAGTACCTAGAGTTTCTAAGCATTGGGAGGAGGAGACTCTCGTGCTCAGCATGTGACTGTCAAGCTACTTTGGAGAGAAATTGAGGGGATCAGAGGCAGGTGAAGATGCCCACTCTTCACCCTGCTATTCCAGACACACACTCTGGAAAACTCCCCCATTTACGTACCACATACGTTCACATCAGTATTGAGTGTAAGAACAAGAAGAGAAGAAACACATGGGAGGTCCATCAACACGGAGTTAAATGAGTTGTGGTATATATCAGAAGTATAGATAGCAGCTTACATTAGGAAACTAGAATTAAATATCCCATATATGAGATGCATGATATCTCTCTATCTGTAATAATATGGTAAAAAATAAAACAAGCGACAGAATGACAGGAAGAATCAAGTCTGAAAATATGCTTAACAATGCTATTGATTATGTATGGATACATATGCATATGGTAAGGGTCTAAAATGATTTATAGGAACAGACATCACTCTGAGCATTAGTGATGTGGGGTGGGGTGGGGGTCTACAAATGTAGCTGCAGTGTTTTGTTTAAACATTTTTGAGGCAAGTATGGCCTAATGTCAAGATGTATTCGCCTGGATACTGGAAATGTATGTTACTTCCCTTATTGTCCTGTATGTTTGAAATAGTTCCTAATTTTAAACAACACATCATACAGAACCCTTGTTATTAGTTGTCTGTGAGCAACATATCTCTTGACTCATATAAATTAACACAGAGAGAAGAAACTAGAGACGTTTTATTAAACACATTTCAAGTATCATGCAGGTGGCTGGGCTGGTTCATAGCAGTACCTTTTAACCCTAATTTGGTGCAAAACTGATTCTTAATGAGTAGATAAGAAAATCTACTTAGTGACTTTCCCAGGGAGTCTTCTATCAGCCAGCAGCTTTGATAGAGATGGAGACGCCGCTTAACTGGAGCACATGATGAGATTAAGGGGCACACAGAGAAGGGCAGCTCGTTTCTCCTGTGCCCGGAGCTCTGCTGGGCCTCTGCCTTCTTGCTGGCCACGTCTGCCAGTTGGGAGGAACCCGAGCCAAATGCTTTCGCTTGTACTGCAGGGTGCTTTCTGAAATGCAGTCACAGGCTGGTTCGGCCGATAAAGTGAGAACTCATGGCATTGAAGCACTAAACATGTGTATTGCTCTTAACTTGTCATTGATCCAATAGTTTAATATTCATTAAATAAGTTGATAATTATGCTGGGACTCAGTATGTATTCCAGTGGATGATCTCTGCCCATAAAAAGAAGTGCTTAGATTCTTCCACAAAAATCAATGTAGTATTTGTAGAGATAAAAACTGTTAAAAACATTAATATTGTTTTTTCTTTTCATACATATCCCATTACTGACTTGTGACCAGGGGCCAATTAATTTCTTGATCTGAAAACAGGAGGACGCTAGGATGGAAATAAGCATCACCATCCCATCCGGCTCCAGAAGCCTGTCATCTGTGGTCTTTTCGTCAGTGTGGGGAAGCTGGAATGTGACTGCCGTCGGCCTGTCTGTGCTCCCATCCGGAGGACTCAGGCTGCTTTCTTAGGGGCACGGCGGAAGGTGTTCTCAGTTACTTACGGTCCTACTTGCTTGGTGCATGTCACGACTAGTTAGAGTAATTGAATCTCACTTGTGAGGCTTGGACTCCAAGCAGAGCTAATCTTATGAGCTTCTAGCACACTTATCAAGTGCCATGTGGACTCACTTTATAGAAGAGCAATTTCTATAGAAATAAAAGGGGTGATTTTAAAGAATTTGGGAATATCTAAATAGTTGGTGCTATCTCTCTCTCTTCTCTCTCTCTCTCTCTCTCCACCCTCTGTCTCCATCTGTCTCTTTCTCTCTGTTTTTAGAACATCACATAGCTTTGGATAATTTTTCACTACTGTATGAGGTCTGTCCAGAAGGTAGCCAGCCATGTAATATGAAAAATAGAGACATTTATTGAGAAAGATACAAGATGCAAGGAACATTGTACATGGGACAATGATGTCGCAGTCTCCTTCAAAGTAGGCACCTTGGGACCTCACACAGTTCTTCCAAATGCCATCAGCTGCCCCATCGTATTTTCCTGAATCTCATCAGTGATCTGAAATCTCTTCCCTTTCAAAGGTGATTTTAATTTTGGGAAAAGCCAGAAGTTGCAGGGTGTCAAATCTTGGCTGTAGGAGGGCTGAGTCACCTGGGTAATTTGATATTTCACCAAAAAACTGCACGGGATGTGATGCATGAGTAGGCACGTTGTCGTGATGAAGCTGTGAATCACCAGTTGCCCATAACTGCAGCCTTCTGAGTCATCCGAATAGTTTCCACAGGGGAATGTTCAAGCTTAATGCAAACTTTGATGCAGATTCATTGTTCTACTTGCTCAGTCATTTTGAATGTGACAGCCACACAGTGCACATGCTCACTCAACAGTGTCTTCCACCCCCACTGACTAGAATAGTGAAGTTGTCACTGTTCACGCATGCACATTCCAGTCCTCTCTCCTTAGCTGCCAGGTTACACCAATGTCTCACAAACCATTCTCGTTATATTAACAATGGCTGGACTTTCTCTGGGTAGACCTCGTACATCGCCCACGAATTTTTAAATGCAGTGATTAACTGATCCACTGACTGACAGTCCTTACATTGTCAAAAAAGCAAAATTTGACTGTGTGATAAGCTGACCTTGGGCTGTGCTAGGTCAGACTTTCTTATTGGAGATGTTTGGTTTGTTATCAAGAAAACCACAGTCGGAGGACACAGAGCCTGACCACATCTAGTGGATGCGAGTCACAGTCGCTTTGGCAGTTCTCGCATTCTTGTGAGGATAAGTCAGTGCCTGTTAAGATCATTTTCCCTAATGAGTACCTCGTCTGCCTTATAAGTCGTTTCCGAAAGTCAGCTGGCCTGCATACACGTGGAACGGCATATGAGCGCTTTCCTGGACTCCCCGGCCCCCACCCGCAAGCCTAGCAAGGTCACCTTTCATTTTCCCAGCCAAGCCCACTTTTCTCTTGTTGTCTGTAGCCCCAGAATAACACAGCACAGGCATAGCTGGGCCCCAAGCGCAGTTCTCCAGAAATGTTTTTTCTTTCTTTTTACATTCATGGTATATATTCTCGAGAGAGAAGTAGAAACTATAAGAGAAAGCATTTCAGATGGATATCCTTCTGTGTGGAGAGAAGAAAAGTGGAAAGTGGAATGAAGAAAAAGAAAGGATATAGTTAGGAAAATAAAAAAGAGAGACCTGGAAGAGACAGCAGAACTTATTGGTTTGGAAGGAGAATCGCTTAGTAAAATTCCTAGGCTCGTTGCCTGGCTTAAGTCTGGCCTGATTTCTCTGAATGTTCCTGCTGTGCTCGTTTGCACAGCCACCGTCTTAAAGCAAAGCGTATTTTCAGGATTTTGGAATAATCTGAGAGCCTCTGATAAAACATGTGTAGAGAGAATTTAATGACTATAATTAGACTGAAAAAAAAAATCAAAGGGAACCTCACTATTTTCAGTTCCTGAATTGGAGTGATCTATGAACTTCAAAACCCCAAACAGTTGTCTAATGGGCAAAAATATTATTATGCCTCCCGAATTCATAGTTCTTGTGATGCCTTCAGAAGATGTATTAATAATATCTGTGTCAGCTTGATTCAGTTTTATCTTTCACACTCTTCCCTCTCTTCTCTGTGAAGGAAAAGACAGCCGATCTTCAGCTCCCCTGGAGGACACTAGGCAGCTCGGGAAGGGGCAAAGTGAGCACGACTCACTCTCATCAGTTGTGCCGTAAGCACTGGATGTGTGCTGTGAGGTCATGGGAAAATTATCTTGAAAATGTCCAAGCACTGCTTCCAAACGAAATGTGAGGAAGTTTCAAGTTAGCTTCTGTCTAATTATGGCTAAAGAAAGACACGTGCATGAAAGTATGGGCATGTATGTTTTTCCAGCAATGCTATCGGTTTCTTCCTCTCAAAAAGAGGAGACAAGACTTAAGCATCCCAGTTCCAGAAAGCTGTTCTCTGGAATAGCTGACCACAGTGAAGACTGTGTTTTGTTTTGTTTTTTTCATAAAATAAGATAAAGGGAACTGTAGCTTATAAAATAGCAGTGTATTTTTCCTTTTTAAATGTCTCCTGCCATGTCTCTCACTTATATTGAGCTGTGAAGGTATTGTCCTTCTCCATAGCAGAAAATGGGAACCTTAACTTATTCCAGTGGCTGTGATCGCTGGCAGAAAGCGCTTTAACTTCAGCCTCCCCACTGGAGCTGGTGCAGCATCCTAAGGGCATGTGGCTTCACTGAATGCCCTTCGCGGGTTAAGTTTGCAGCCGATTAAAGATGCTGGCCTGCTTTTAGAATAGGAATAGGGAAAAACTGAGGGTCTCTCACAGTCCAAGCTCAAGTACGCTGCAAGCCTGACTCAGAGTTTGGATCTCCATGAGTGTGAGTTTTGGAAACCAGGAAACAGTTCTGTTGTTTGTCCCTAAACGCGTCTGCTTTCCCTCCAGATGCTTTCTGAATCTGGAGAGGGTCCTGGAATGACTTTGGTGTATTTAATATAAGCTCTGGGAATGTAACTGTTTATGTTTCTCTTCTGTGGATTCATATCTGAAGTAAATCATAGAGAATGCAAGTTGATTTATATGTCTCTTATTTTTAGCTCAAAGTGATGTTTCTGTTGGGTACAATGCAGGGACTTACTGCCCGGGAAAAGTTTCTGACTCTGCCTAGTAGAGGCTGTGCAAAAATCTGCCACTCAAGCACCAGTAATAAATGTGCTTAAACACACACACACACACACACACACACACCATTTAGTTCAATTATGATGAAACTTATTCCCATTCTCCAAAGGCAGAGATTTTCAACTAGTGTGCCAGGGCACACCTGTGTGCTTCAAAAATTTTGAAACCATGCAGTACCTGACTGTTTAGTCAGGGGCACTGACCTCTTTTTCCTTAGATCGTAAAATTAAAAAAAAAATGACGGCCCTGGCTGGCATAGCTCAGTGCATTGAGTGTGGGCTGCAAACCAAAATGTCGCAGGTTCGATTCCCAGTCAGGGCACATTCCTGGGTTGCAGGCTACGGCCCCTAGCAACCGCACATTGATGTTTCTCTCTCTCTCTCTCTCTTTCTCCCTCCCTCTCCTCTCTAAAAATGAATAAATAAATAAATCTTTTAAAAAATGACAAAAGCCAACATAACAATAGCTGACTGGTGTGAGTAAATCAGAATTATACCTGTTTTTTTGTGTGTGTCAGATTGGAAAAATATTTTTTTGACGTGCTGCAGAATTTAAGTAATTAGTTTATGTGTGCCATGAGATGAAAAAAGTTGGAAATCACTGCTCTAAGGCATTTACTAGAAGACAGAGAGAACTCCTGGGCATTATTCTGTGTAATTAGATTTTTGCACCTTTGTGTCGTGAATTGGGATTTCGATTTTTTTCCACCCGAAGGTGCAAAGTGATGGTGCTTAGAAACCTGAGGATAAAGCTGATGCTATAATTCATCAGGACTTTTAAGCTTTTATGACCTGAGAAACTCTAGGGAAAATAAACAATAGCGGATAGTATATGCTATTTTATAAATACACTGGGTTAAAAATAGTCTTAGAGCCACTTCCTTGTTTCCCCAAATGAATCTTCACCTGAAACCTCAACAGGTTTTAAGAAAACGTTCCAAAGGCCTAGTTAATCCTCTCTCCCAGGCGGATTTGCCGGCATTCCCAGGAAACAGCCACTTTGTTAAAATAAACCTACTTTTTAAATTATATATTTCTCTTTCTTTTTTTAAGATTTTAAAAAAGATTTTATTTATTTATTTTTAGAGAGGGAAGGGAGAGAGAAAGAGAGATAGAGATAGAGATAGAGATAGAGAGAGAGATAGAGATAGAGAGAGAGATAGAGAGAGAGAGAGAGAGAAACATCAATGTGCGGTTGCTGGGGGCTGTGGCCTGCAACCCAGGCATGTGCCCTGACTGGGAATTGAACCTGAGATGCTTTGGTTCGCAGCATATATTTCTCTTTCATAGTAACAATAAAAATGTAACATCTTTAGAATATTAATCTATTTTGGTAATGTCATAGGAAAAAACCCAAAGGTGAATGTTACGTAAATAAAACTGGATGTAAAATATAATACATTCAACTATTTAAAAATAATTGTAAAAGGAATTAGAAGGAAGTACAGCCAAAATAGTGTTTGGATTTTTTGATATCTTTCTGTACTTGTGAGCTGCTTTCCTAAAAGTGATTGAATAAGGAAAGAATCTGTGTATTTCAGGGAAGATTCTGTAATACATCATATAGTTGCATTGACACCAGGAATAATGGGGGAACCAGGAACAATCCACTATAGACAGTATCTTTCAAGGAAGAGAACTAATGAGAAAGACTAGATTTGAGTTGAACCAGTATAGAATTGGCAGGTTAACAAAGAACCTTCTAGAACGAGACACTATACAAATCTTTTAGGCTCTTCAGACTTCACGGTAGTTTCACCTAGACCTTTATATTATATAATCCCATGTTTACAGACTACTCAAGAAAAAGGAAGAAAAGCTTCTGTGGGTAAATAATTTCCCACCTATAATTTCATGGACAAAATTCATTCAAAAACTTAGGAGGAATTAATCAGGAAGAGTCTGACGTTTTTCAGAAACACATAGTTGAACTTCAAGAGCGCGTATTTTTAATAATAAGTATTGGAGCAGAGAACTGCGCATCTCTCCTTTCACGGGGTACTGCCATGGGTCCCACGATTATGAGGCATTGTACTTTGCTTCCCTCTTAAACATTTACACAGCCACTCTTTTGTTCATCCGACAAATATTTGCTGGGTCCATAAACACGGTGTACCCTTGGAGGAGAGATAAGCCGTATTTAAACAGCTGTAGCAAATTGGTACACAGTTTCGGGAGAATACAAGAGAAGGAGAGTGCTTTCAGCTGGGGAGAGCCAAAAAGGCTTTTTCTTGGGCTGGGATTACCCTCTGGGTGGGAAGGGTCTGGCAACGGCTGGCAGGGTGCTTCTGGGGAGGTGGAGGGCTGAAGGATGGGCATGTCCAGGGGACAAGGAGTAGAGTTGGAGTAGGAGGGGTAGGAGGTGAGGGCAGTGGGAGCCAGGTCACAGGCTAAGTGGTTACTGCCCTGGGGAGTAGCAGTGGGGGGCTGTTGAAGGTTTTCACAAAGGTAGTGACATGGTCTTGAAACGACATGACAAATGAAACTTGTCAGAGAGGGACACAGAGGATCATGCCTCTGCTACTGGAGATGTGACTCTTAGGGCGCTCAAAGAGTTCCCTGGCAGTGCCGACGGCAAGACTTGGCTCTGAAAGACAGCTCTCCACTCACACCTTGGCCCTCGGTGGCTCATGCCAGCTTTGCCTTGAGTGGCACGACGGCGGCCGGCTTGGCTGCAGCCTCCCCTGTTCTGCTCCGTCGGCCCTCCGTTCAACACTTTCTCGGTCCAGCGCTTCCCAGAACCTGCCTGTCTGCCACCCTGACCACACTGTGGCTTATATCCCACAATCCTCCAGGGTCCGTGTAACAGCCGCATCCCTCCTTCTCCCACTCGGGTTTTGACTTCTCCGTTGCTCTTTTAGGACTGGATGCTACCAAGTGTTTTGGCGCTGCTGTGATAATGACATAGGGCAGACGAAGAGACCTTACAGCATTCTTAAAAAGATGATAAAGACTTGGTTAAAGGTGTATGAGATGGGGAAAAAGGGGCGGATTCAAGAAATACTGTGCAAATAGAAGTGGCAAGATCTGATTATTGAATCTGGGCGTCAGGGGGAAGGAACCAAACAGCAGTGCTGAGATTTTGAATTTCTCTGAATCCAAATGGTTGTGAAAGGGCCAGAAGACACTTTCCTTAACTTTGACAGAGCTGAACTGAAGCTAAGTGTTGTGGTCAGAGCTCCGGAAGAGGCTGTTTTAAGCTTTAGGGACGATTATCCCGAAGGGTGTTGTGAACAGCCTGGTGGAGTTAGTTGTAGCAACACCGTGTCCGGCACAGGCAGTAATAAGGGGGGAGGACTGGGAGAAATATGCACCAAAAATGCTGCTGTGACCAAGCGTGGACAAAGTGTGGCCCTTCTATTGTTCTAGTCTTTGTATTATGGAGTAACATCCTTTCAGTGCGAGGCCTGGCCCTGCGTTTTGCAAACAGTTCAGGAAAGGGAACGCGATTCTAAATTGGGAAGAGGGACGGGAATGAAGACACTCCTACACCCAAGAATCCTGAACACTGAAAACAAGCCGGCTCAGCCTGTGTGCCAGTTCGCTTTATTTGAATGCTTTCTCAGCCGAATATAAAATAATAGTAATAATAGTCAAAATGTATTGAGCAACTGAAGTGTCAGGTGCTGGTCTAGGCTCTCTTTTACCTGAACAC
Source organism: Phyllostomus hastatus (assembly GCF_019186645.2). Classification (NCBI taxonomy): domain Eukaryota; kingdom Metazoa; phylum Chordata; class Mammalia; order Chiroptera; family Phyllostomidae; genus Phyllostomus; species Phyllostomus hastatus. The sequence goes on along the minus strand of NW_025333833.1, from coordinate 12,537,530 downwards.
TATCTCATTTCGTCCAGACAAAGTGTGAAATGACTGTCTTACTACTCCCATTTTACAGGGAAGAAAATTGAGGCACAGAGAGAGGGGCTTGACGTAATACAGCTCCTAACTCGCGCTTTTGCTTTGGCTCATTCATGCCAACGTTGTATTTCACTGGTTTCAATTCAGGGATGTACCGCGGGCCTCTGATGTGCTGATGAGTGTTCCTGAAACATCTGTGACAGTGTAGGTTACGTTTGTTTGGAGCCTGTGATGACTGGGACCATTGTTTGCTGTGCATCAAACAGGGTGGCCCCAGGTACAGAGCTGCTGTGGACAACCTGCTCTTGGCTTCTCCTTGATTTCTTTGTTCAGCTGAAGGACATTCCCTTGGTAGTTGGCTCTGGTGCTCCATCCTCACCATTATCATCAACTTAATTACTGTGGATTATTGAACACTTTCTATGTGCCAACGACAGTGCCAAGCCCTTGCCCGCATTATTTCCTGTCATTACAATAACACTATGAGATGGCTCTACTTGTCTTCATTTTACGCAAGAGGAAGCTGCCACTGCTGGTAAATAGCAGAGATGGGACTCAAACCTACGTCTGTCTGACTCCAGAGTCCATCGTCCTAACCACAGTGACACGCTGCTCCAGCACGAGGCTTTTCTCAAAGGGTCAAAGATCCCTACATTGGGCTTTCCTTTATTTGGGCTTAGAGAGGCTTGATCTGAAACCTAGATGCATTTTAGAAATTGCTTTAGGTTTTCCTTCCCCTAGAACTTGTGATGTCCTGAATAAACTGTTTTATTCCCATTTTGAACCAGTCGTTAGGTTAATTACCCAAGGAAGCTGTATCCCCTTTTTTTAATAAGTGTTGCCTGGTGGATGATGTGCTGATGGTACCATGTGCAATTTTCAAATCACAGAGGCACTTTTCTCATGCAGTGGGAGGGAGTGGCGGCATCATCACACTTCAGTAGGAGCCAGGCATCCTTTAAGAGGCTGGGTGATGGAGCAGGAAAGCAACTTTCAAGGCTTTGTAAAGCTCATTATAAAACAACAGCCATCTCCTTTCATTTAAATCCAAGTTCTTGCAGGAGTGCAAAAATTAGCATCAGAAATTAACAGGCTGTTCTTCTGCCAGACAAAATAGTGGCTACTTGGATCCAAAGGGCAAATTTTGTTAATTGTTCGTGTTTCGGCGAGGTGAGACCCATTCTCCTTGTGGGAATTCTTAAGGATGTCCCATTCCTATGTAAGCAAATTATAAGCAAGAAGATTGAAGTTTACTTCTTATGCACTCTATAAAAGTTAATGAAAATAATAACCAATTAGGCAGTTATAAAGCCCAAGCGTGTTAAGGTGTTATGCAAATATTGATTAATAGTAATACCATAAACTCATAGAGCAAGCAAAAGCATGCCTGGTTCAAATTATAGGAGCTTTCATTTGCATTTCCACAGAAACTATTATTAGTGGGTCTCAAAGCACCTTACAATGAATAACTATTAAAGCCCATAAATATGGTCAGGAAATATCTTTTTATTGAGGGCATAAGCAAGAAGTTCCCTTTGCCTCACATATATCGTGAGATCTAAATGCCTGAGTTAAAGTAAACTTCTCTATATAAAGAGAATTTTCATGCATTATGGGCTTTGGGGTGTGTTACTATTGGCTAGAAGTTGACAGCTACGGATCCAAGGTTCTTGTATTGAGTATCTCAGTCTATGTGGTTAGAACTCTCTACTTATTTTTAAAATTTTATATGTGCAATAGCTCTAAGCAAATCTTGACAGTATGTTATATTTTAATATTTCTCTGTTGATGGTGATATCAAGTTTGAAAACAAACATTATGCCAAATTCACATGAAAGTATTTCAAAATACTTTGGAGTGTTGTATCAGGTTTACTTTTTCTCAGGCTAATATCTTATTCCAAGGGCTGAGAGCTTTTAAGCACAGTCCAAAGGACCTGTATTTATTTCTATACTCTGCAGCAAGGGCTCGAAAGATTGTGAAGATTTCTAATCTGCTTTAGAATACTCCTTGGCCCTCTCTCCCTTATTTGTCCTCCCTTCTCCTTCCTCTGCAACTACCCTGTTCTCTAAAGGTAAGCACAGGTTGGAAAAGCTCAAGAATATTCCCAGTGCCTGGCTCTTCCTCTCCATCTCGAGTCCTCGAGCTGCCGCCCCATGGCTGTTTCTCAGCTTTATTTTCTGCTGGCGCTGAGAGACCGTATTGTTGTCACGGGTCACTATTATGAGGCCACTGTACATTCATGGTTATACTTCCAGTTCACATAGATTCCAAGAACAGGGTGGACTGGTTGGCATTTTCCTTTAGAGTTAGGGGGTTGTGAGAACCTGGGCAGAATAAAAGATTTGACAGAGGCCCTGCAGCCGGTTTCTCTCTTAGTAGAACTGGGACCAGAACTCAGGACTCTGGACTGATAAAGCTTTTCTCTCTACCTCACAGAAATTAGGTGATGCTTTGAACCACACACAAAGCATTATACTGAAACATAGGACCAGAGCTAGAAGAAGTAGTTTGTTGATATTGCATCCAGGGCTGTGCATCAGCAGGAGGAGAGGGAGGAGCCTCAGGGCTCTGAAGACAAATGGAGTGAGACGAGTGCAGAGCTGAAGCGGTGGGCCCTGGCATGATTGCTGTGTAGGAGCTGAATGATAGAGGCGAATGAAGAGCCAGTGGAAGTGAGAACAGGGTGAGGGAGAGTGGGAGTTGTAAGGGATTGGAAGGATGTTGAGTTATGGCCATGGCAATGGGTTGTTGATGTAAAATGAAGAAAAACTCTCTTGGTGCCCAGATGGATGGATGCTGTCTAGGGACAACAGAGTATCTCAGGATGGTCTCAGAAGAGAGGCAAGATAAAGGCATGTGCAACAAGCATCATAGTTCTCAGGGCACGTGGACCTTCCTGGGGGACAGCGGTGTGAGGGAGACGGGAGGAGTGATTACGGAATGAGGTAGACACGTGTCTATTCTGTGAGAAAGGCTACATTTCTAAATTCTGACTTTTATGTTTCCCCAGGGAAAACTGAGGCTGCTATCAAAAACTTCAGCCCCTTCTACAGCCGCCAGTACTCGGTGGCTTTCTGCGATCACGTGCGCAGCGAAGTGGAGCAGCAAAGAGATGTGACATCACAGCTCTTGAAGACCAAGGTAACCCATGGCCTCCTGGCTCGTGCATTTCTCCCCCTGCGTACGGCTTTATAACTCGTAATAGATCCGAAAGAAATAATCATTTGAATGGCTGATTTTTAAAAATATGCTCTCAAATCATTTCATGCTCAAAACGCTCTATTTACCTGGGAGTTAGAACATATGAATTTTTGTTGATGGTGTAATCTGTATTTAAACCCCCCCCCAGCATGACCCATTTTTAATATGTTTTCCCCACATTGATGCTTTGATATCAGGAAATTTGACTTGCTCTAGTGAAATTCAATTTTTTAAAGTCACTTATTCTTTTTCTTTGGCTCCATTGTAATGATTATCCATGATCTCAGCAAATAACTGTGGACACCTACTGTGTGCCAGGCCTTATTCCAACAACTGGGGAAGAAGTCAAATTCTCTGTCTTCCTATTTATAGTCAAATATAGGAGACAGACAATAAACGAACAAATGAATATTAGGGGATGTCAGGTGAGGGCAAATGCTACAAAGAAAAATAAAGCAGGAAGCTTATTTTAGAGAAGACGGTCAGAGAAGCCCTCTGCGGGGGCGACACTGGAGCAGAAATGGGAGTGAAGTGAGCGTAGGCTGTGTGCGCGTCTGTGGGAAGAGTGTGCCGAGCACGTGACAGGACCAGTCCAGAGACCCTGCAGCAGCCTCAGGCACACCAGGAAGGTGGAGTGTTGAGGGCGGTATAAGCAAGGGAGCAGGGACGAGAAATGACTGCAGAGTGACAGGTAGGGACTAGACCGTGTGGGACCCATGGACTACAATTGGGTGTTTATTTTCAGTGTGGTAGAGAGTTATTGAAAGGTATTGAATACAGAGTGTCTTCTAACTTGAAGTGATCTTTCTGGCCTCTCTACAGTGAAAAGACGATGGGGAAGGACAAGGAGGGAGATGGGGGACCAGCGAGGAGGACAGCATAGCAGCTCAGGAGAAGGGTGATGGCAAATGGCACTGGGGTGGTGATGGCAGCAGTTTGAGGACAGGTCCAGGTCAAGGTGGTTGAGACAGAGCTGACAGGACTTGCTGATGGCCTGGAGAAAGGAGAGTAAGAGAGAACAGAGAAGGGAGAAATCAGCGTTGACTTCTTGCAAGTAAGTGGATGGAGGTGCCTTTCAGATGGAAGAGTTGGAAGTGGATAGGAAACATGAGTTCACTTTTGACATCTTAACTTTAAGACACTTATTTAATATATATTATGGAAATTTTGAGGAGGTAGTCGAATCCTCTGATCTGGAGCTCCGTGGAGAAGGTGAAGCTAGAGAACAGAAATTTGGGATTTCTTAGCTTATAACTGGTAGCAAAGCCATGGGACCTAATTGAGAGAGAATATAGAGGAAAGAAGGGTTTCACGACCAACCTTTGGCCCCTTCAATAGTTGGGACTGGAAAAGGAAGAATCCTGCCAGGTGGACAGAGAAGAAATAGCCTGCAGAGTAGGAGAAAAGCCATGGATGTGAAATGTTCCAGAAGGCAAGAAAAAGGAGTTTTAGGAAGTTGGGAGTGTGAAATGGGTCACGTACTGCCGAGAGGTTGAGTCAGGTGACTGATGGGTTTAGTAGCGTGTCTGTGTAGGGATAACTGATTGTCATCTCCACAAAACAGTGGTTCTCAAAATTCAGAGAGACTGTTAAGATACACATTCTGGCCCATACTCCTAGAGATTCTGTTATAGTAAGTCTAGGGTGAAGCCACATTTTAAACGAGCGTGTCAATTGATTTCAGTGGCCCAGGCTTAAGAAATGCCACACATAAGGACTGTAAAGGGTTCCGCTTACATATGGTTTCAGTCTCCTGTAGAGAGAAAAATGAGGTCCTCTCAACCTGTTAATGAGGCAAGATAAGAGACTGCCTTATTATTTGTGAGGACAGAATATTAAGCCCTGGACTCGGGAAAGGAATTTATTTCATCCCTCAGACCATTCTCAGAAAGATTAGCATATCTACCTGCTCAGTGCTGTTTTCGAAGCGGAGGGTTGAGTTTCTAAAGGCGGTAAGATTTTTTTAATAAAGTTAAAATAGACGTAAATTCACGTGGAAGACAGAAGGTCCATTCCTGCATTTTGAGATAAAACAGGAATTGCACCGGGAGGCAGGGTGGGACTGATTCCGTGCACGGTCAGCCAGGTGGGAGACGTAACTGGAGGTCTCCCAGAGACTCCCCTGCAGCACCCGGGGCCACCAGAATGCATGAGAAACCCTCAGACTTGTAAGTACCAGGGGCAGAGCAGAGCTGGTTGTCCTGCTTGTTCTTTGACCAGAGAGCCAACGTATTTTTCTTGAGAACAGGCACGGGTTCAGTGTGTGCACCCTGAGTTCCCGCAGCCTTGGGCCTGGGAGAACCACTCAGCACTGACTCTTGAGGATGCTTGGAGGTGTGGTGAATAGGAGAACAGCCTGTTAATTCTCCAGTCTCTGGGGGATTAAACCTGAGGCATATTCCTGGTGTCGGGATAGAATTCTGCAACCTATACCTAACTGCTTTGCTCCCTCTCTTCCACAGAGTTTATCAAGGATTTATTAAGTGCCACATGTATACCAGGCACAACCTTATTACCATAACCCCTCCCACCATTTGCTGCTGTTTCTATAGCATAATGGAGGGAAATGAGAGCCACAAAAATATTGATAAGACACATATGTGCGTTTGGACGGGAGGAGAAGGAAAGGGAAGTGTGGAGGGAGGGGAAGAAGCAGCCACTTCGCCAGGATTTCAGCCCAAGACAGTTTCCTAAAATAGTCCTCGACATGCATGGGCAGACTTAGTGGTAGCACGGTATGTCAACTTCTATTATCATGATTAATTGTTTTCATCTTCTTTAAGCCACCCTTGGATCCTGGCACTGTTTTATATGAAGCAGAACTATCACAGTTTGCTGAAGACATAAAGAAATGGAAGGAGAGATATGTCGTGGTTAAAAATGATTTCGCTGTGGAGAGCTATGAGAACAAAGAGGTGAGCTATTTCCTTGTTACCCTTGGTTCTTGCAATATTCCTGAAAATCCGGTGGATTGATTTTCATGCCCTCTTCCTCAGAACTGATGGTTTTAATAAGGCCTCACTCTCGAGCAGGTGCTCATATCAGGTAACAGATGTTTATTGAGTGCCTATTATGTGCCATGTCATGAGAGGTTCTGGGCATAGAACAGCAGGGCAGAGAGATGTTTGCAGTCTGGTGGGCCAGAGAGACTTTGAACAAGCCATTGCAAATGAGTGTGAAAATAGGTCATGCCAGGTGACCAGTGCAGGAGCCTTTCCTGCAATTCCTCGGCTTCAAGGTCGCTGTCCTGGTATCTGTCCCTTTGCTCTGTGTCTCCATGTCTTCCCATTCTTAAGCCTCCTACAGGACAGGTGGCTGAGGAGTTATTTAATAAGATTGTGGTTGAATTTGCATGAGTTCCTAGGAATTCAGGACACTTCATATACTTATTTTGCTTATATTTTACGGATTTTTTCCTTCTAACCAATTCTTGGTTATCTCATTCTTTTTCTTGTCTGTGAAATGCGGAGAAAATGAGATAATGTATGTGAAGTGCCCAGCATGTGGGAGAACGTCAGTTTTTATGGGCTCCTGTTTGTTTCTCCTGCGGAGAGTATAGTGCTATAGAGGGAGGAACACTGGGCCGTGAACTTGGGAAACTAAAGCTTAGTTTGGGTTTCAGTGAAACTGGAGAGTTAGGCTGAATGATCCTAACGATTCCATTCACATGGAATCGTACATATTTTAAATCTACATAGATTCTCAAGCTGCCTTTGAAATAAGTAGCTATTATTTATCAGTTAAAAGTTGTAACCAATCGAAAACTCTGCTCTCTGGACCCTAAGTTCAAGAGCAGCCAGGACACCACCACAGATACTCTGAGCAATATCCCTGATGCTAAATCTTTAGGAGGAGGTGTCAGGCTGACAGACCAAGGTGTTTCCTTCCCACTTCTGGTGGAAAATAGAAATAAAATGCAATACAAACTTATTCCGCAGGCAGCCAGGTAATGCCATCTTGAGTAGCCTTATTCTTTTCAACACTCATTAACTAATATTTTCTCTGTTTATCTATGTTAGGATTTTATGCAACTCTTGACATGCTCTCTCAAGCAAATTCCCAATGCACTACAAATAACAATGACAATAATAGCAAATCATTTTTATGTTGTATGGCACGCTACGCTGTCCTCTCAGGGAAGCTTGCAAAGAGGCAAGATGGTGTAATGGTTAAGATTGTGGACTTTGAATCACACCTTTATCTGGCACTAGATGTGTCCTTTCATTAGCTGTAAATCTTCTTGAGCCTAACCTTTCTCATCCGTAAAATGGTGAGCGTGCTCCCTTGCTCACAATGTCGCTGTGAGGATTAGACAAAGGAGGGCATTGAAGTACTCAGCATGCGGCTGAGCGCTGGCAGAGACCGATATAGGGCAGCTGTTGGCACAATTACCACTCGGTCGTTGGGAGGAAACACTCAGAGAGCTTCCTCTTGGATTTATTATGGTTTTCGCCATATTTGGCACTAACCGAAGTTTCATTTTGAATCAAAATGGGTGTTTTTCCTCTTTTCATTTTTAAAGCTTTCTCCCTCAATTTTCAATTTATTTGCTCCTTATTTTCAAATGAACCTGTTTGGATTTCCAAGATATAGTTACTGAATTGGATAATAACCAGGTATAAACAATTTTTTTGCTCATCATTTTCAAATGCTCCTGTTTGGATTTTTAAGATATGGTTACTGAATTTGATAATAAACAAGTATTAAAGAAAACTTGGAAATTAAGAAAAATACCATGCAGCTTGCCATGATTCCTCTAAGTTTTATTAATGTCTTATTTTTCATTTATAGAATGTGTTCTTAAAAATTATACCTAAGAGTTATGCACAAAGTACCTACAAATTGCCGGCTATTTTATGGAGGGTTCAGTTTTGGCTGGTAATTGAGCAGGAAAAATAAGCAGTCTCAGTTGATAACCATCTCACTGGTGCACCTGCGCTGGACTGAAAGCCCAGGTGCGAATCCAGGATTCGTCACCTACTCACCGATGGGCCGTTGGCAGGTTATTTAACCCCTCTTCTCATTTATGAAATGGAGATAATAGCTAATTCTTAGTGTCATTTTTAAGATTAAGTAACGTCATGCTTATAAAAGCCCAGATTGGGGCCTGTTATAACAAATAAACACAGTTGAGGTTTGAGGTCAGTCAATCACACAACTTTCAATTCTCTCTGGGTCCCTGATGCTCATAAGCAGTTGAGTAGCAGTTGAAAACGACCTTCTTAGATATATGAGAGTTTGTTTTGTCTGGGTCTCTTCAGTCACTACCTTGTTGATGGAGAGTGTGTTATTCTTACTCTGATTATGTGGCCCCCTGATCAACATTGGTTCAGTTATTCCCCTGATCAACATTCGTTCAGTTATTCCCAGGAGTCCACTCTATGTTTTGGGTTGCCCAGTTCCTCGGTGTCAATTCCCAACTGGCCTTTAGTTTGTCATTCTCAAACTTTTGCCTTGACTTAGGCCCTGCCGTCAGCATCAGATGCACCCACCTAACTGTACCTTAACTGTGTGCCCTTGCGGGCCTCTCTGCTTTGCAAATGCTTTTCAGTGTCTTAGCAATGCTCTGCACCTGAACCGCAGAGCTTTCTGTCTGCTGGCTGGCCTGTGTTACGACATCATGATAATGCCCTTCCAGCCCAGATCATGTTACTATAAAACAGTCTCACGCCCCGGGGCCAAGTGGTGGCATCTTCATCATGGCAACGTGTTTTTGTTTTTGGTGGAAATCCATGGCAACTGTGATTGCAGTCACCTGGCCCACAGTCTGGTTAGTCACCAGTCAGCCGGCATAGTGAACGTCTGCGTGTACATCACCCTTGTGGGTATCAGAATGATTCGGCTGCCAGTGCCTGCGATGGTATGGTGCAGGACTTCTGGAAATTACTAAGACGGTGTTTTCCTCATCTGAGAAACATACCTACAGGGAATCTCCCCGAGATGAGGGAGCCTGATTTACCATGTTGCGACCATCACACAAAAGCACTAAGGGAATATCTTGCAAGCAGCAGTTATGCAAAATGTATTTTATTAAGTGCATGGCTCGTACTCAATAACATAGGGTGGGAATTGCTTATCTTGGAGTGTCTGGGTCTGTCTATTTCTAATATTCCTGATATTTTTCAAAATGCCAAATGGGGGAAAATAATCGCTCATGTATGCTTTTCCCTTCCCAGGCCTATCAGAGAGGAGCTGCTCCTAAAAGCCGCCTTCTTCCAGCGGGAGGCAAAGTGTTAACCTCAGAAGAGGAATACAATTTATTATCTGATCGGCATTTCCCAGACCCTCTTGGTGAGTGGCTGAGCATTCTTTCCCAAGGCAACATGCCTAGACTTGCTTTGTTTAGCTGGTGGTTCTCAACGGGGGAGGGAGATCTCTCTCTCCGGGGACATTGGGCAGGGTCTGGAGACATTTTTGGTCGTCACAGCTTGGAAGGATGGTGCTTCAGGCATCTGGTGGGCGGAGCCCCATGATGCTGTTAAACACCCTGCAATGAACAGAGCCAGCCCTGAAAATGGAGACTTATCTGACAGAAAATATCAGGGGTTGCTGAAGTTGAGAAACTCTGGGTTAGATACACAGGCTCCACAGACAAATGGGAGACGTAATTTTCCTAATTTAGGTAAACATTGTACCACTTCTATTATTTTAAGTCACGTTCAGTGATATGTAAGTCCGTTCCTGTGTTTCTAGTGCATCGAGAGCGTGCCACTGGTTGGCGTCTTAAGGCTTTTGGAATACATTGGAGGCTTTGGCAGCACTGCCCAGGAGAGCAGAAATAAATAGGTGGGGCTCAGTCTGTAAAATGTTCAATCTTGTCTTCCAGTAAGCATGTCAAGGGAATATCACTTTTCTAATTTTAGGAAGATATGCAATAGAATATCCCAACCCGACAAAATGTTTTTTAACAAGCGTTACAGTAACTCATAGCTACGGTGTAAAAAAGCATTGTGTTAATTAGCATTTTTATAAATAATGGCCAAATGCTGCCATGGAAAGCACGTTGAACTGAGAACTGGAAGACCAGATTTTTATCTGGTTCTAACTGTGCCCCTTAGCAAATGTGTATCCTAGTGTTACTAAACCTCTGTGATTACTGTTTCTCCAATACCAGGGCCTTGACCTTTGAAAATCTAGAAGGATCTTTTCATCTCTGATGTACTTGGATTCTCATTCATTCTACCTTTTTCACGTAGAGAAAGTGATGGATAACATGTGTGTATAGACCAAGCAGTGCATTTCATAGAGATTCATGAACTGTGGATAATGCAATAATTCCATCTGGCTTTGTGTAAATCACACTGCACAGTAATTACTTGGTTTCTTGAAGAGAGTGCTGGTTCTTATTAATGGATATAATCATTTCATTAGAATTTATGGAGAAAATGGAGTCATTGTTTTCAACTGTTATTTTGGCGCAGAATTCTCAGCATAGTGTTTTTAATGGCACTATTATTAGATTAGTACATGGACCATAAACCTAGATCAACAAACTATTATTAAATATGCAGTAACTCAAGCTAAAACAACACTTTATATGCACTATACATATTATTATATTTTCTTTTGACATCTGCTTACATGTCACCTTGGCTCTGGGGCTGCCGCTGGAAATGGGAATACCAACATGCTGATTCTTCGGAATCTCTCCGAAAGGACTTTCCAATGGAATCAGTCAGAACAGACAATATATTGACTGGTTAATTGATGAAATCATGTCAGAAGGAATGAAGAGGAATAAAAAACACAAGTCCTGTGTGACCAATGCCGTTTGGCTCAGGGCTTCCGATCGGGGCATTTCATGACTCTTTCCTTATTGTGTGGTGTGGCCTTCTGAGTTTTAAAAATAAAACATTCTACAGTAGATCATTTGTGAAAGTCTTGTAACTCAGCTCAGAAAAAATGCCGACGAATGGCATCTGGAAAATTGTTGTAAAAGGTTAAATAGGAGTGTGTTTTATGGGGCTTTCTGAAGCTTTTAAATGCAGAAGGTCCATGTTCCTGTCAGTTGTTTGTATAAAACTGTGACATCTTGGAAAGGGCAAGAATTGCTTCACAGAGCCGCGTGAAAAGAAGGACTCCCCGTGTGACACTAATTCGACTGGAAAGGATTTTACAGACTGGAAAGGCACAAGAAAGATGGAAGGAATTAACCTCACTTGAGAAAAAGTACTAGAGGCTTGTCAGTGAATACGTCTTTTTACTAAGATGATGTATTATAGGTGCCCTCATGTCTTGCTGAAGTGACTCATTTATTTGGCATTTTATTAGTTAGAATCTAGTTTGCCACACACAACAAAAAAACTCAAATTAAATACGTCAAGTTCTATTGTCTTGCTGAAAACATTTGACTTTCGCAGTCCAGGGCTGGCAGGACAATTCCATGAGTGTCAGGGACTCATTCTAGCTTTCTCCCCCTTTATTTCTAAGTTGTGGCCCTTTTCACATAGCCCAAGGTGGCTGCTGGAGAGCCAGCCGGGCGTTCTCCTCCCAGGCAGCAGGAAGGAGAGAAGGGGAGGAGACAAACGCATTCCCTCCCTTTAGGGATACTTCCAGGAAGTGTCGCTGCCTCTTCCATTCCGGGGTGTCCAACCCACACCCTGTGGGCTGCATACAGCCCAGGATGGCTAATGAACGTGGCCCAACACAAAATTGTAAATTTACTTGAAACCTATTTTTTTTTTGCTCATCAGTTTTCGTTAGCGTTTGTGTATTTCATGTGTGGCCCAACATAACTCTCCTTCCAGTGTGGCCCAGGGACACCACGAGGTTGGACACCCCTGCCACCCCATTAGTCAGAACTTACTGGCTGTGGCACTCGAAGCTGAAGTGAGGGCTGGACATGCAGCATTTGCTGAATGAAAAGTCAAGGATTTTATTCCTGAGAAAGAAGGGGAAATAGACACGTGTTACTAATAGAGGTCTCTGCTACAGCATTCATTCATTCATTCATTCATTCATTCATTCGTTCGTTCGTTCGTTTGTTCACTCACATACTGACTCATTCTTAGGTTGTTATGGGCCAGGTATTTCGCTGGTGGTTCCAGCGCATTTTACTAGGAGACCTACAGGTTTCAGGACATGGAAACATCGCCCACATGTGCGCAGGGAAATATGTTCTTTTTCTAAGCCTATCTTGACTTATTAACTTGCCAGTAGCAATGCTCGGGTGTGGAGCCACCCTTATGTTGTGTTCCATTTCTTTGTATGCCTAGAGCTTTCTTTGGCCTTTTGGAGGGTCCTTCTTCTCTTCCTTGCCCTGAGATCAGAGCGTACGGTATAGGCGGGGTGCACAGGGATAATTTTTCATCTACGTGTTCTCCACAACTCAAGGGAGGAGCTGGGTTTCATTTAACCAAGCGCAATGCCATATCATCGTAATGCATGAAAGGGAATAGAGCTTAGGTGGGGCATCTGAGTACTAGTACGGCTTAGCATGAGTCTCTTGGAATTGAGTTTGAGGAAAGAGGTAAAAGTCCCCATTATTTAAGCCCTTTAAAATTTCCTTGGACAACGTAGCACATTCATTCATTCATTCAGTAGTTCCACATCCACTAGTTCCATGACTGTGCCGTGAGTGGAGGGTACAAAGATATGTCAGATGCAGTCTCCCTCTCCTGGGGCTCCCAGGGCAGTGGGGCAGCTTCCTGGGGGGAGCGTCAGTGCGAGAGCTGCTGTCAGTCTGTGCCCCTCGCCCTCAGTGTGGGTGCCAGACGTGGAAACAGATCACTACTATATTTGGGGAGAACAAGGTAGGGAGCACCCAACTCTGTCTCTGGTAGCAGGGGAGGTGCCAGCAAAGGCACCTCAAAGCAGGTGGCTTTTGCATTGACTTTTGCTGGATGTGAGACGTCCCTGTGCAAAATTGTGATGGGAGGGAAGGAGGAGAGGTGACACGAACAGCAGAGGCAATCTGCAGAGTCATGGGGTGGATGGTGGCACCTGGGGAGAGTGGAGACCAGGAGTGAAGTGGACACCAGGACAGAACAGGGAACAAGTGCCCTCACTCACCTGGGGGATGCAGAGAAAGGGCAGAAGAACCAATAAAGGGGACAAAGAAGGAACACTTGTTTAAAAGCACGAAGGACACCAGGAGAGACATGCTTTTAGAAGTCATGGCAAGGGAATGTTTTCACAAGACGGGGTAGCCGGCAGCAACAGATGTTTCAGATCGGGTTAACAGCATAGATAATAAAGAGGAAGCCACAGGCTGGCAGCCAGGGTGACATGAGTGACCTCAGCAATTTGGTTTCTGGGCTGGCGGGGCAGGAACAAGACCGAGGTGAGAAGGGGGGTTGGCGGGGTGAAGACAGTGGGGGCAGGGAGGAGGGACAGCGTGCAGGGTAGAGAGCAGATCCGGTGGCGCAAGAGCCTGGGGCTGGGGGGAGAAGTGTGACCATCTGCACGGGTGGTCAGGACAGCTTGTGGAGAGCCAGTGGGGGAGAGGGAGCTCTGTTTGCTGATTTCGTGGATTTGGGGAAGTCTGGAATGATCGTGTCTGATGGCCTTGGTGGTCCCCCAGGGGTAGCAGGTGAGGCCACCTGCTGGAGTGAGACAGGTGAAGCTGGCGGAGGGATACAGGAGGAGCCTGGACTCTCATTCCCCCAAGCCCCCCCAAACATCTCACAGCACCCTTCCACCCCGTGGCCTGCCCTAGAGAACTACCTCCACAGCCTGACATAAGTAGTTTAAGAAAAGATGTACATTTTGAAACATCTTTGTGTCTTCAATATCTCTGCAGCATCCGTTGAGAAGGAGAACGCCCAGCCCTTTGTGGTCCTGCCGAAGGAATTCCCCGTGTACCTGTGGCTGCCCTTCCTCAGACACGGCTACTTCTGCTTCCACGAGGCCGCGGACCAGAAGAAGTTCAGCGCTCTCCTGAACGACTGCATCAGACATGTCAACCACGGTACGGCCCGCCCGCCCCCAGCTGGGCTGCTTCTTCTCAGTTGACCTGCTCAGTCATCTGTTAGAGTGCTTCCTAGAAAGAGCCACAGGTGGCGTTGCCCCCCTGGGTGTGCCGAGTGAGAGTCTTGCACGCGGGGAGCGTGGAGAACCTGCCGGTTGTTTAGTCTGGTCTGCATGTCTCTGTGGGACCGAATGCGGAGCAGGTGTTCGACCCCACACGTAGGCACGCATTTGAGGCCCCATCTTCCACACGTAATTTTGCATATAATTCATCCTCCTCCTTGTAACTGATGGTTTAAAATCTACATGACAGCAAGAGTGTATCGGGTGTCCCTGGCAAAATCCCAGTCCTTATGACATTTCTTGCTTATTCCTGCCTTCCTCTGAATACTAGTTACTCAAAACCTTAAGGTACGTAAGAATCACCTAGAGAACTTAAACACAGATTTGGGGGCCCAATTCTCAGCTATTCTGACTCACTGGGTCTACAGCGGGTCCCCGACTTTGCTCATCTAAACAAACTGCCAGCGCTGGTGGCACTGTTGGCCCCCCGGGCCACGCTGCAGAGGCGTGGCCTCAGACCACGGTGCCTCGAGGTACGCATTCAATTAACTTTGTGTCTCTAATAAAGCTTTTCATTCCGATACATCATGTTTTTGCTGACTGGATGGGACTGCTGGTTTTCTGGCCCCCATGAGCCTTCAGTTACAGGCACTGCAGGAGAGAACTCGGTAGTTATCAGCGTGTTAGGGAGTCACTAGAGGTTACCACCCAGGGAGGAAGGGGCCTCGGTGCTTCAGCCTCTTGGAGCAGGTAGCAGTGGAGTTGCCGCCTCATCCCCTGTGCCCTGACTTCCTAATAAGGCTGATTTCATTGTGCACTTAGTTTAAAGCTCTGGGGTTTCCCTGAGGGCATCAGGCCAACGGAGCACGAGTCACTAGTGGCGCCTGTCAGCCCGTTCTTGCTTTTCGCTTGTGTATTGATAGACCAAGTGGAAAAAGATAATGTCACTCGATTTCACTATAGCAACTCTGAACAACATGGGTCATAATATTGTCTCATAACCAGCTAGGGACTTTATAAAAGTGACACCCTTGTTAATATCTTGCCTTGTGGTTTTGGTGTTTTAGAGACAGAATCACCCTGCACTGCCGGCGCTGTCTGGCTCATTTCTCAGCGCACTCCCACCTCTGGGTCCGGGGCTTTGGTCTAGTACGAGCATGCACTTGGCACTCAGTGCAGACAGCCACAGAGTTTCCTAAGCAGGGAGTATTCTCGGCCCAGCCAGATGGGACTTGCTGCACTCCCCTTCCACGGACATAATAGGAATTTCTCCGGGGAGTCTTTGGATGGCGTGCGGCCTGCGTTCAGACTCCATTTATGGAAGTGTTCAGGCGGCTGAGAACCCAGCTCTGCTCTCCAGTGTGTTATCTCGGGCAGTAAGATCGTGAGGCCCTGTTGCACGGTCCTGCTTCCGAGTCACATTCCTCTGTCCCGAAACCACTTTTCCTGACGGGGGGCTTTATGCAGACTTACTGTGATTTGGCACAATTTCCAGTAGCTCCAGTCAGAGCTGGAGGCGATCACAACATCTCAGGGGACAGTCCCTGACCCTCCCGGCGATGAGCTCATGGGTCTTTCCCTTCTGGCCTGCGTTTGTGGGTGTTGGAGAGCACAGCACAGCCCCTCCCGCCTTCATCTCGGTCTCCACCTGTTGTTATTCAATGTGGGATCTTGAGTAAACTAGTAAGAGAATTCTCAGACAGCTAGTTACCCATTATTCTTTCCATAATTGCTAGAAGGGATGAGAAGTTAGGGCTGTGATACCTGCCAGAAACCTGGAGGGGACTCAGGAAGGTGGCCGACTTCTACCCCCAGGTAACTGGAGTAAGCCCCGCCCCCTGCTTCCCTGCGCCACGGACTCCGGCCACTGCGCGCCTCTGTTGAGAACTAGGAGTAAGGCATCAGCTGGTGCTGGGCCCTGTTGACCCCGTCTGCTCACAAGTCCTCAGGGGTCCTTCCCCTCCCCAGTTTTACTGAGATGGAAGGGACATATAATATTGTAGCAGTTTAAGAGGTATAGTATACTGATTTATGCACATTTTGCAAAATGGCCACCAAAATAATTTTCGTTAACATTCGTCACTCACATACTTACAATTTTTTCTCGTGATGAGAACTTTGAAGATCTACTCTCTTGGCAGCTTTTAGTGGACAGTAAAGTAACGTTAACTGGAGTCGCCACATCGCAAGTGACATCCCAGAATACCTTTGGGCCCCTTTTCACTCATTTCTTCCACCACCTACCCCTTGCCTCTGCAACTACCAATCTGTGCTCTGTTTCTGGGAGTTTGGTTTTTTAAGATATCAAGTGTCAGTGAGATAGCACAGTATCGGTTTTCTCTGCCTGGCTTATCCCACTCAGCTTGAAGCCCTCAAGGGATGTTCCAGGGAAGGTCATTTCATTGCCTTTGGGCTGAGTTCCGTTGAGGACGGCTGTCACTTGGGGTTCCAGGATGGTTCCTTAGTGCTCAGATCCGACCAGAGCCCAACCCACTTGCCCCGGGAGTGCTGGGCTCGGACTGGTCTCGGTATCCACGTCCATTTTGAATCCAGAACTGCTTCTCTTGTTCTTCCTTATGGGTTAGGCTCAGTTCTTATTTAACCCTGACAGAGGGCCTGATTACACCCTGTTCTTGGAAAATACGTCCTAAGGGAGGGAAGGATAAGTAGAGGACTCGCTGCTCCTCCTTCCTTCAAGAGAGGAAGCTGCTTCTGGAAGCCTCAAAGGTTATTTACACTTCTGAGTAGCACGGAGGCAATGTGTGTTGTGTGTGTGTGTGTGTGTGTGTGTGTGTGTGTGTGTGTGTTTTGTTTCTGTTACCTCCTCACTGAACAGGCATAAGAAAACTCCATGATGAACCTTTAGCAGAACACCTCCCTCCAGCACACTGGACTAAATATCCAACTCACTGCGTAACCTGTGCCTACAACACCTGCTGACTCATGAGCTTTGGAACTAACCCCATAATCCCTTGTCCCAGATGAGGCAAGGCCAGGATCTAAATGTCCCACACCACAAAATGGGATTTATATAAAGCCATGATATTCCAAGATGGTTCTGTTGCCCAAAGTTCAGTCTATTCTTCAGAATTTTATATGCGAAATATTGAATCTATACTATACTTCAGTTACAGGGATACAGCTGAAACTCATATTAATGCAGAGGGTGGTACACATGCAATGTGGAGTGATGATCGTTATTAATGCGTGTCTGTCCTTGCAGCTCCAGATAATCCTTTTTCGGCGTGGGAATTTGCTGGGAAGGGGAAAAATGTTTCTGGCAGGCAGAATAGGGTATGTAGAGGCCAGAAAGAAAGGGTCAGAGCATGGACCATTAGAGGAACTGAAAGGACCATTTTGTGTGGCTGGTGCTTAGAGAGGAGACCCAGCCAAGTGAGGATGGGAAGACGGGCAGGATTCAGGCCATAAAGGGCTTTGCAATGCATATTAAGGGATTTGCACTTTATTCGAACAGCAACAGGAAACCATTAAAGGGTTTTAAGCAGATAAGCCACTCAGCCTATATTCATTTTAGAAAGGTCACACTGGCTGGTGTGTGGGCAGTGGAGGGGAGGGTTGCATGCCAGGAGGCCACTTAGGAAGTTTTGGCAGCAACAGATGGTGGTAGCATGCCCCGAAGAGGTGACTGTGGAGATGGCAGGAGGTGGCTGGGTGAGAGAGTTATCCAGGAAGTTGAGTCAACAGAAATTAAAGGTAGATAATGTGGGGAGTGGGGCAGCAGTGGGACAACCCAAGAAGAGCTCCCCATGTTTCCGCCATTCTCCAAGATGGGTCTTTGTGCGAGGAGGAGTTGTGTCCAGGGAAAGGGGGTGGTGTCCAGTGTTGCAGATGTTGTGAAGGAGATCTCTGGGCACACTCAGGTGAGAAGGTCTCTTACACAGATGCATGGACAAGGCTGGAGAGAGCAGGAGCACACACTGATGTGGAGACACAGCAGGGAGGTCAGCTGCCTCGTGTGGTCGTTGAGGGCAGGGCTGACTCTGTAGGAAGGATCTCGCTGGCAAGCTCCCTCCCTCAGAGGCACAGGCTCTCTTTTATCTCTGTATCCCTGGCAAATGGCCAAGGGCCTGGCACCTGGTACAGGCCCTGCAAATATGTCCACCCTCCATCCTTAGATGGACTTGCAAACATGCCCATGTGGGAAGAAGCGTGGGGCATGTGTGTTCGTGCACCTCACAGCTGCTTGTACTCAAACTTTAAACATGAAAGTAAAACTTTCGTGTTTAAAACTTTAAACATGGTGCTTTTGTGTTAAGCACTAACTTATTCACTCACTACATGGACCTATGATTTTACCTTTGGAAGTTTAAGCAGCATATTTGTTAGGAATCCAAAGCCCTCGTGAAATTCAGTGACTCAGGCTCTTTGACTCACCCTCTTTGTACTCAATTGCCAGTGTCTCTTCTGTGCTTTATTTCAAGTTCATTGCTACCACCCTACTTTGGGACTCATATAAAACATGTCCAGAGGTTTTTAGTTGATCTTACTTTTGCCAGTTACTGCCACCTCCTTCTGCATGTGACAGTCAGATGAACCATCTCCTGAAGCACAGTTTTTGATTACAATCTTTCAATGACATTGCTATGGTCCGAAAGAGGAAACACTTCATTCTAAAGACACTGACTGGCTGGGTCTCATTTCCTACTGTCCTCAAGCATAAGCCTACTTCGCCCCCAACCTTGCCACACTCTCCCACCCGCCCGAGTCAAATGGAATTTTTCCATGCACATCTTTGGCCCTTTAATATACCTGGAACAGCCACTCCTCACCTATTCCAATTCTCTCTTGCCTCTTTAAGAATAAGTGGCAGCCTGACCCGAGTCATGCAGGTCACAGGGAGGACTTCCCCAGCACCTCTTATCTGTCCCACTGACGGAGCACTCACTGTGTCCCTCCTTCCACTATTCATTCTCGTGTCTGGTCGCCCTGCTTCTCTAGCTCTACCCCACTGCCTCAAGGGAGATCTCTTGGCACACTTTGTCCCCGGCCCTGCTCAGATATCTTGTGTTTTCTAAAATGGTTTGAAGACACTAACGATTTCAGAGTTTAAGTGTGATTTTAGGAATGGCAATTATAACTGTGGTTTTTGGGCAAACTCACTTTGGCGTCAGTGAGTGGAGGAATTGGTCACTATGACAGTGTAACGCTGCCAGGCACTGCATGAGTGGTGATTCTGGGAAGGAGAGGGGATGCGGGTGAAGTCTGGTCCAGCAGCACTGAGCTAGCTTGAAGGACAGCCAGGGTGGCCACTAAACAAATGCCAGCGTCCCCATCACCATGAACACTAAGGGAGAGGGGACAGTAGAGTGTCTGGGAAGCATGAAGGTGCATGAGTTGAGAAAAATGAGTATAAAAGAAGAGCTCAGAGGATTCTGATGAAAAGAACACAGTCATGAAATGAGACTCTGCAAACCTCAAGTTGAGTCTTCAATCATCCACGACAAGTGTGGCATTTGAGGGTGCTGGTGATGGAGTGAGCCAGGCTGGGCCTGGAACTGACTCGGGCATCGGTTGCTGCGGGGTTGTACGCCTGGGCTCTTACCCCAGAAATCCCATGTCCAATCAAATGCCCTCATTACATTTGATGTTGACGCTTGCACATTTTAGTTCAGTGTTGCTAAATCAAATTGACTTTTAAGACACAAAAGAATCTTATGATTCAAATGAGAGCAAATCCTTTCTGGTGTGTTTATTTAAGCACAATGTTCTGTACTCTTGGTACTCAACAGCAGATCTGAAATCTTTCCACTAACGTAATTTCTACTCGGCTGGTTATCATCTAGGAAGCGAGTTCATTACTTGAGGGACTAAGTGATGTGGGCATCAATTACTTTTACTAAAAATGTATAATGAGTTTTATTTTGTTACATATGAAAACATACTTCTGATTTGTGGCACATGCTTATATTTACAGGCACATCTGTGAGTCTGAAAATTCTAACTATGCTTGGGCTCTTTGGGACACTGCAAATGAATAATATTTGGACATAGATAAAGAAAAGTACAATTTTTATAAATATCTCTGTATGCTTTTACTTATATAAGGTATTCTGTGGTGTACTTTGGTCAAAATGCATAAAAACTTCTTTGCATTATAAGCAACAGTACTTGCTAAATTACTGTTTAATTCCAGTCTCCATAGGATTGTCCTAAATGAAATTCCTTAAAAGGACTCACTCTGCAAGGAGACTTCATTCTTTCCTTAAATTTAATCTGTGCTCTTTGCCTCACACAGTTAATACTCTACAAATTATAAATGTTTCTCTCTTTCCCTTTGTGGCATGTTTCTCTCTTTCCCTTTATGGCATTTTCTCTTAAGTTATCACTTCCCCTCTCTGACCCTTGCTTACTGTTCATAAAACTCTAAATTTGGAAGGAAACTTAGAGGTTACCTATTCTAACCTTTCCGAGTAGATTTATGATAAGGTTAAGATAGGGACTTACTTGCCCCAGGTGACAGCTAGTTAGAGGTATAGGGCCAGTTGTCCCTCGACACCTGGTTCTTGACATCAGTTTCAATTGTACATATCATAGTGTCTCTTCAGCATTACTTTCGAAAAGACTTTCTCATCTTTGTCTTTTAAAACTCATCACCATTAAATCAAACTACCCCTGCAGTACGTTTCCATGACCCAAAGAGAAGCAAACCCGGGCGTAGTCACCTCAGGTCATGTGAGACGTGGGATAGGTCTGATTTCCTGATAAGTAATACGGAGTTTAACTCAGTATTTTGTTCACCAGCTAAGCATGAGTACATCTTCTAGCTTAGATACGCTCTGAAGATAAAATATTTGATCATGTAGCTTGTTTACTGGTTAAATTATGTGCAGTGTAAAATGTAAACCATATATGTAAATAAAAGCAAATATGCTTTTAGGAGGGTTACACTGCTTATAAGGACATGGGTTGGAATACTTTAAAAATAACAGGTCTAAAATAAGCCAGACAGAGGAAAACCAATATTGCATGGAATCCCTTATATAGGGAGCCTAAGAAAAGGTGGAGTCGTAGAAACCCAGGAGAATGAGGTTGCTGGGGAGGGGGAGAGGGAGAACTAGGGAGAGCCTGATAATAGGACATAAAGTTTCCGCTGTCAGATGGATTAGGTCCGCTGGTCTCAGGTCAAACGTGGCGACTATATTGATAACACTGTGCTATGTAACTGAGATTTGCCAAGGGAGTAGAACTGAAATGTTCTCACCCCCACAAAAAGTAAATGCGTATGATGATGGATAAGTTCATTAACTAGATGGGGGAATCTTTTCACAATGTGTGTATATGTATGTCTCAAAGCACCATGATGTACATTTTAAATATCTTCTAATTTTATATGTCAAGTATACCTCAATCAGGCTGGAATAATAGATCCAAATGCGGTTTATTCAGCCATATTATTTATCCTTATGGATAAACAATACTTTAGTAATAATATCCTTATGGATATTATTTATCCTTATGGACCCTATGGATATTATTTATCCTTATGGACCTTATGGATATTATTTATCCTTATGGATAAATAATACTTTAGTAATAATATCCGTATGTAATAATACTTTAGTAATAATATCCTTATGTAACAATACTTTAGTAATAATATCCTTATGGATATTATTTATCCTTATGGACCTTATGGATATTATTTATCCTTATGGATAAATAATACTTTAGTAATAATATCCGTATGTAATAATACTTTAGTAATAATATCCTTATGTAATAATACTTTAGTAATAATATCCTTATGGATATTATTTATCCTTATGGACCCTATGGATATTATTTATCCTTATGGATAAATAATACTTTAACCACTTTATAAATAATACTTTAACCACTTGAAGCCTTCAAAATAATCTAAGAGTTAGAACCGACAGAACAGGTCTCCGTCAGAAGCTGGAATAAACAGAACTGCTGTCTCTTCGCCATTTAGCATGTGTCACCTCCAGTACATGCAGAGACTTAGAGTTATTTGTTGCCTAAAGCTACGTTGTCATGGAAATACTTCTCAATACTTCTTTTGGCCTGTGAAACACAGCTATCATTTCAGTAAACCATTGATTCTTGCCCATGCCCCCACTACTTCCCATGAACCAATAGCTATCTCGGTAGGAGGGTCTAAAAGTTGTGTTATTGTGGTAGTTAAGGGTGACAAATTGCAACAATAATAAAAAAGACTAAACAGAGAGTTGAAGCTAATTCAAGCAGTTTTTTTTTGTCTGTGCAATTTGGACTGGGTAAATTCCCAAATCACTGGACAGTTCGTGATGTTATTAGGATGGACTTTGCGAAGCTTAAATAGCTTTCAAGTTTTTTTTTTAGTTGTGGGTGGAATACAGTGAGATTGGACACACTTCTTAAAATGACAGGGCAAGTGGGATGGCTGTTTTAACATGTGTCTAGATAACCAACATTATGAAATAACTCTATTTGGCCTTCATTTCCGGACTTGTTTTAAAAATCAACAGTCAGGGGAGCTTGGAGAAAATTCTCACCGAGTGTTATGTAATGGTGGGCCACAGCTCCCCGCCTCAGACTGAGAACAAGCTTAGAGAATGGGAGATGGTGGAGAACCATGCTAAGCTGGCTTTTGTGCATTCTATGAGATGTTTGGAGTTTTTACATTAAGTATTGAGTAGTCCTAAAAGAATGCTTATGAAGTATGGAGAGCGTTACTGCTACTTCTGTTATTTCCCCAGTGCCCCAATCCTATTACCTCTTTTTCCCGTTGACAGAGCACCATCCTGGATTTTGTGTTTTGCTTTTTATTTTTTTTACAGCTGTATTATGTATGTATAATCAATTTTGCATGTCCTTAGACTTTATCCTGTGGAATTTAATTACATGTCTTCTTCCATGACCTCCTCTTTCAATACTATACTCCAGTGATTCGCGCCCGTTATTCCTTGCAGCTGTATTTCATTGATTTCACTGCAGAATATAATCTATTCTATTAACACACCGTAATTTGTAATATCCATTTTACTGTTGACAGGCACTTGGGCTGTGTCCATTATTTATTAATAACAATGCTGCCATGAACACTTTTTCTTTGTTGCTGGTGTATAGAAACATAACTTGGATTTGGTTTGCCTGTATTTGAAGGAATGTTTACATCTGTGTTTGAGTGCGTTTTGCCTGCAGTTGTTCTATTTTGCAATGACATCTTTAGATTTTGCTGTCAGGATCAACCTGGCTTCATAACACGAGTTAGAGAGTTTGCCCCGTCCCTTTTTCTTTCTCGATGGTCTACACTTGATTGTGCAGAACTGAAATTATTTGTATTTTTAATATTTGAGGGAGGTATCTATAAAGTCCTCCTAGCCTGGCTTTCTTTTTTTGAGGGGAGATGTCAAACTCCTGACTTAGGTTTTTAAACTGTTAGAGGGTTATTTAGTGTTTCTATTTCTCGTCAGTCTCAGTAGGTTGCAGTTTCTAGAAATTTATCCACTTTGTTTATATTTTAAAATTTAGTGGCACAAGTTATGCATAATATCCTCTTATTTTTAAGCCCCTGTTATTCTCTGTGGAGTCTGTTGTTGTCCCCTCTTGATTTCTAATGGTGGTTCCTTGTACCTCCCCTCTGTTTTTAATGGTCAGTCTCCCTAGAAGTTTGTCAATATTGTGAACTTTTCTAAAAACCAAACTTCAGCTTTGCAGGTTATTGCATGTTTGTCTTCTGTGGTGCTGATTTCTGATGTTATCATTTTAATTGCTTGCCCTCTATTTCCCTGGGCCTTATTTTGCTAGGTTTCTCCCCACTCACCTCTAAAGGTAGCCGCTTAGCTCATTGTGATTGTTTTAAAATGCTTGCAAATTCTTGGACACGCTTTCCTTCAGAAAGTTGGGGCCCAGGTTTCCTCCTCTTGAATGTGGGCCAGGCTTGGTGACTCACTTATTACAAATTGAATGTGGCAGAAGTGATGGCAGATGACTTTCAAGAATAGGTCACAAAAAGAACAGCTTCTGCCCGGCAACTTTTCCTCTTCTGGGCCACTCACTTGGGAGAACCTCGCCGCCATTAGGGAGAACACACAAGCGACCCTCTACGGAGGCTCCTGTGGAGGGAAGCCTTGTTGGCCACGGGAGGGAATGACCTAGGAAGTGGGTGCTTCTGCTTCAGTCAAGCCTTCCGATGACAGTAGCTTTGGCCAACGTGCGACTGCAACCCCACCAAAAACCTTAAGCTGGAACCATGCAGCTGCGTGGCTTTTGAATCCCTCACCCATGAACTGTGAGATGGGATAAATACTGATTGTTGTTTTAAGCCATTCGCCTTTGAGGTAGTTTGTTTTGTAACAAGAGTAAACTAATAGCCCTGGCTGGCATAGCTCCGTGGAGTGAGCACAGGCTGTGAACCAAAGCATCGCAGGTTCGATTCCCAGTCAGGGCACATGCCTGGGTTGCAGGCCATGGCCCCCAGCAACCGCACATTGATGTTTCTCTCTCTCTCTCTCTCTCTTTCTCCCTCCCTTCCCTCTCTAAAAAATAAATAAATAAAATCTTTAAAAAAAGAGTAAACTAATATACTCACTAATCATCAGCCCTTTTGGGGTAGTGTGTTCTGAACCTTGTTACTCTCTACCACCTTTCCCTTAGAGATAGCTATAAAATCTTAGAACTAAACATATACCTCTAGAAGTTATGCAGTGTGTTCCCCTTTCTGTTCCACTGTCTTGGAAGCTGTGCTTAGTGAGGGTAGGAACCTTGTGTTTTAAAAATTTGAGTTAACCCAGCTACTGCCTTTCAGTGTTATACAGATCAGTAGTCATAGTAACAGGAGTTAACAGCCAGTGAGGGCTCTCTGAGAGCTGCCGTGTGCATGGGAATAAAAAGAACTGTGCTGTGGTCCTGCAAAGGAAGCTCAATTGGTTGAAGCATCGTCCCTGTACGCCAAGGTTGTGGGTTCGATCCTTGGCCAGGGCACATACTAGAATCAACCAATGAATGCATAAATAAGTGGAACAACAAATCGAAGTTCCCTTCTCTATGCCTTCCTCTCTCTCTAAAGTAAATAATTTTTTTTTACAAAGGAATGGTGCTGTCTGCTCTAGAGACATTAACTCAATGATTCTCCGACTCCTGTGGGCATCAGAATCCTGTGGAGGGCCTGTTAAAACACAGATTCTGGGGCCCCGTCCCCAGAGTCTCTGAATCAGCAGGCCTTGGTCTGGCACTAAGAATTTGCATTTCTGACACGGTCTTTGATGACGCTGATGCTTGTACTAGCAACCGTACTTGCAAAACCACCGAATTCACCCATTTGCTCCTCCCTGCAGCCCTGCGAGGTGTCACTCTGATCCTCATCCTCTCCATTTTATAGGTGAGGATCTTGAGGCAGCTGCGGAGGCAGCTGGTGATTAGTGTGTTGTAAGCCCAGGTGGCTGGACTCTAAAGCCCATGCTCTGTCCAGCCCTCTGTGCCATGTGACTTTTTAATCAGCAAGTACTTATTAAGCACCTACTGTGTACCGTGTTTGACTAACTACTATAAAAACAAAATTGAATCCAGTTCTTATTCATGGCCAGATGATTTGGAGTTAGTCACATCTTACTGAACTGGACCCAGCATGGCTAGTTTCATAATGTCTGTCTAAAAGGGAAGTCAGATGTTGCACATTTGTTGAAATCCAGGTGGCAGTTGAGAGATAGAAGTTTAGGTTTTTCCGCTGCTGGGAAACGTGAAGTTGTGCCTTAACCCAGATGGGCGTTGCCATGGTAAACCGTGAACTGTAAAAATGCTCTCCAAAGTCAGAATGTTCTGGCTTATGTAAATACGCTGCTGAGAATAATTTTGTGGGGTGTGTTGCAGAGGTGGGGTTGAGACTTCATGGCACCTTGTATGCATGACCATCTCCTTATGCTTGAAGTACTTAGCCCTTAGTATTATTTTTTCCTTCCAGCATTTTCGTATGCTGACTGGATCCCTACTGTGGCTACTGGTTGGGGGAAGCTCTGACTTGACCTGAATTTTCAGTGGAGACCACACATCATACTTCAAGTGACCGCCATCTGGCTGTTGGTGGGACCTTGCTATTTTGAGGGACTTAGAACAGGAGATGAAGGAGAAGGAAGTTGGAGCAGAACAGTGACATCATAACATCCACTTTCAGGCCCAGCTACTCCCCATCCAGTTCCCTTTTCTGGGGGCGATCAGGGCACGGGCTCTGCATGGAGAGCGAGGCTAGGAGCTGAGACTTCTCTTCCTTCGTACTTCCCTGTTCCTTCCCCAGCTTTCCCCAGAAAGCGGAAGATTGCCCAGACTGCCCAAATGCCCCATTTCGTGTATCTATGTGATGGGCAAATGATGGGCAAATGAGACCTTAAATGGCAAGGCAGGCAAAAATGGGACATAAATACCTTTATTCGGTGTCTACCGTACCCAGAACATTGTCTTAGGTGCTGGATGTGGGAAACAAACTAGAAACGTACAGCCACTGCTTGTAAACAAGACTCAGGTGTAAGGGTCGCCTGTTCAACCAATAACGGAGATATTTGGGAATCATTTCCTCCTGGCTTTCAAGGAGACATGAGGTAAAAGAACCTGAAATTAGACGGGGAACATCATCTCACCCCATTCCATCTCCCTTCAAGTCGGCTCTTGCCCAGGCCAAAGCAGCTCCGTTCTAAAGAACACGGTGAGTCAGACCAGATGCCCTCCGGCAACACATCTCGTCCTGTCCCGTCCCGTCCTTCTTCAGTCCCTGGGAGGAAGATCACAGCGGAGGGTCGCCCGTCTTTTTTTCTTTTTTAAGACACCAGATGTCTTCAGTGTTCTGAGAATCGAAAGCCTTTGCACGAAGTTGTAGAGTCCTCTGATAACAGCCGTGAGTCATTCTTGCCGGGAACACAGGTAGCCGGCACCCGTCTAGCACTTCGTGTCGGAAGGAGCCTCCCCTACACAGGCTGAGCAGCACTTCCTGGCGTGGTGTGCCCCACTCACAAACCACACAGTTCTGCCACTCGGCGCTCAGCGAGGGCGTTCGGCTGGGCCACTTTTGATAGGTGTATTGTGTGTGGGTGCACGCATGCGTGGGTTGTGTTGTGTCCGGTGAGGACCACGCCCCCGCTTCTGGTTGGCCTTCCCGGTGCCGCTCCATTCACGCAGGTGTGCACCTCGTATCCTTAGTGCGCATGCAAGTCATCATATTGGGTTTTTGCCTTTAAAGCGAACCAGCCTCCCCGCGTGTGTGCTGATGAATGAGCAAGGATAGGAGGAAAAAGAGATACTGACTTCTGGTTGTCTGAAGCAGGTGCAAAACTTCCAGTGTTTCTTCTCGAAGGAATTTGCAAACAAAAGCTTCTTAAGATTGCCAGGAAGTTCTAAATATCTTTGATTTTGAGATAGATTGGTTGACATTTGTGGTTGGGTTTGTTTGTGATGAATTGTAGAGAAATATCCCGCATAGGTGAGTGAGTTGCCCTTGAACAGAGAAAGTGGCCTAAAATCTTTCTATCTCTGGTTTCTCTTCTGATTGGTAGTTTTATGTAATGTTTTGTGGTTTTAAATGAATCTGGTACTACTCTATTCATACTGTTTGGCCTTGTACCAGGTCAGGAATCTAAGTCACTTATGGCCTGATTAAGATGTTCCTAGAAATGTGAATTTAATAACTGGAGAGAACAGAGCAGATTAAAAATTGAGATATTAAAAAAAGAGAGCTAACAGTTGGGGCTAAATGGACTGTTACACATTATAATCTTGAAATTATATTTTTGTCTTCTTAAGTTTCCACCAAAGAACATACCCTTGGATTATGATCTATTTTCACCACTTTGTGCTGCTTTCTGCCTTAGAAATAAATCCTGGGCCAGTAGCTCACTCGGGGCTCCTTAGTTTGATTTTTCTGAAAGCCTTAACTTACATGCAATTACCCCTGGAAAGAGTTTCTTAATCTTGATGAAAGCTCCTCTGATTTTCTTCTTTCTATCCATCCATTCATCTTTCCTCCCTATTCTTGCTTCTACCACAGTGCTTACCACGCTTTATTTTCATGGACTGCTTGCTGATCTAACTCCTAAAACTGGAAACCCTTTGAGGCTGGGCCAATGCCCTTCTACTATTTCATCTCAGCCCCTGTCACCAGGCCTATGGTATAAAAAGCATTTTCCTTTGTTTTCACTTTCTTTTATTTTATTGTTGTAACTCATTTTATTTTAGTCTTGTAACTGAATGAATGCGTGTAGAGAGGAGGAAGTCATTATTTGAAGAAGCGCCTGGAAATAGTATGCATGGTTAATAAAGCTGCCCAGGGTGTTTGCAAGAAGGGTCCCGTTGACTCATGATCATACTGAAGACAGTTTCCTTGGAGGATTCTGCTTTCTTCCTCAACTGTCCGAGGGGTAATTTGCTTGCTTTTCATTGCCCCAAAGGTGCATCCACTTTGCAACTTTTTCTCACGCTCTTTGTCACTTCCTGTCATTTCTGTTTGGGCTTTCTTCTTGATGTAAAACAAAACTTTTGCCTTATTTTCTGGATGATTTGTGAAAACCAATCTTACTAGTCAGATTTCTGACTGCTGAGACTGGCCAGGCAAAGGGAAATGTGTGGCATTACCCATTTATTTAAATGAATCCCTTCGCTGGCTCTGCTCCATTAAACAGCCCTTCATTTTAGCTAACAATTCCTTTAGTATTTTTTATGTGCTTTCATTTCACACATACTTCTTTACAGTCACATTGTTAACTTAACTGTCACTTTGGTAAAAGCAATTTAGGAAGAGAAGAATGCGAACAATATTGCTTCCCTTCCTGGGCCTTTTCCTCTCACATTGAAGTGACTCCTGAGACCTCTCCCTTCCATGCAGCTTTACCGGAATGATGCAAAGGAGGACAATACCTTCTTCCAGTCCTACCCTGTTCAAACATGCAGTTCACCCTTGTTCACTAAAATAATACATGTATAGAATGTTTATGTATTATTACGTAACTCATGGAGGAAGGAAATGGAAATGAAATGTTTTATACATTATAGCTTGTCCGAGATAAGATTGCCAATTGTAAGGGTAAAATATTAGTTAACACGGGCTAATGTTTATTGCACACCTGCTATGTGCCAGGCATTGTGCTGAGGCTGATTTCAACTGTGTGGATACGGCTGTTCTCCTGAGGAATCTGAGGCTTGGACACATAAAGGAACCTGCGAGAGGTAGACAGTTACCAAGTGATGCCCTCAGAATTCAGTCCTGAACCTTTGACGCCAAAGCCCACGTTGCTAACTGCTGTGTGATAAATAGCTCAGCACCTGGAGACTTATATTTAGTTTTCCCAGCCACAGTTTAGAGGGATTTTTGAAAGTAATAACGTAGCACCCAGTTATTGAACGTCCGCTAAGACAGCTAAGGTACTAGGTTCTTGATACACGGCTCTTTTAATCCCCATGACAGTTCTAAGGAGGACTCATCTTTAACCCCACTTTGCAAATGAAGAAACTGAGATGCATGGAAATTAAAAATTTGTTTATGGTTACCAGCTCTCAGCTCAACCTGATCCCTGCACAGGCCTGCATTCTGGCTGCTGCAGTGTCAGAGTGTGCTCAGAGGGGTGCTGAATGAGCGGGGTCAGGAAACGAGGTGGGGGACGGAGGGCTTGGCGGATGTCGTCAACGCTCTGAAAGGTGAAAGTGTCTCTTGCACATGATCCAGATTCTGAAATCCCAACTGCAGCTGCAGACATTGACTCTGCAATTTAAAACTGAGGGCTGTTCAAGCCCGAGAGTGGTTTCTGTTACATGCATCTTCTAAACGTGCGTCTGCGTTGTGTTCGAAGGAAGGGCGCTTCTGTACCAACAGAGGTAAAACCAAGGTTGTTACATATCTGCACAATGAAAACAAAAATCATCTCACCTTTCTTCTTTTTGTCCTTCTAGGAAGGAGGTGTCCGTAGTTGCAAAGGAGCTGGTGGGGTAGACGAGGGGAATCGCCTTAGTGCTGTAAGCCTGCATCAGGCAGAGGGCAGTGGTCAAGGCAACCACAACACCCGCCCTAATAGTGTGGCTACGAG
This sequence comes from Phyllostomus hastatus, assembly GCF_019186645.2. Classification (NCBI taxonomy): domain Eukaryota; kingdom Metazoa; phylum Chordata; class Mammalia; order Chiroptera; family Phyllostomidae; genus Phyllostomus; species Phyllostomus hastatus. Next base: position 12,507,312 of record NW_025333833.1, on the reverse strand, counting down.
GTGAGAGTCAGCTGCGAACTGTGACATTTTCGGAGCTCCCTAGAGGAGGCACGTGAGGTTAAACTAATAACACTCAGTGAGACATTGAGCGCCGACCAGGAAGGGATGTGAAGGGGATCCAGACCCAGCTCTGCACAGCCCGAGAATTGGCTAGTCCCTTCCTATCACAGTACTGTGGCTGATGTCAATAGGCCAGGGGGAGCATTTAAGGAGAGACTGGCAGTGCCCAGGGCAGGTCCACAGGTGGTTTGCTAATACAGACTTGGGCGTGGTCTGATACTGACTCGGTATCAGGGAGAGACCCGCTGCATCTTACAGTGGGCGCCCTTGTACTTGTGGAGGAAGTGTAGAAAATGTGTTTTTCATTTACAGAAAAGGACTCTGGGTCCTTTGGTTCTTCATGGTCCTGTAAAACTGCGCAGTACTAGTCACAGAGGCGCTCGGGAAGGTCTGTCGAGAACGCACTAATTCCATCCAGAACACAGAACCAGGTGAAGTAGGAGGAACTGCCGCCCCCACCCCCATTCCCTCTGCCAACTCCCTGAGCACCTTTTGTAGATCAAGTACTGGACAGGTGCTGGAATCCAGTGGTGTACAAAGCAGATACGGTCCTGCCTTCTTAGAAGTTGCAAACTAGTAATAATGAAGAAAAACTGAAATGTATATATGAAAGATTACAAAAAATTATAATGGCACGACTTGATTTTGATTGGTCGAAGGGCAGGATTACGTGAAGGAGCAACATGCAAATTAGCCCTGAAGAACCTGTGGGCTCCAGGGAAGAGCTGGCCGACTGCGGTCTGCAGGCCGCATCTGGCCGCCACCTGTTTCTGGGTGAAACTCGGCCACACCCTCTGCCTGGGCATCCTCTGGCTGCTTTTCCTGCACTGATTTGGGTACTTGCAGCAGAGACTGTGTGGCTGCAGAACCTAAAATATTTCCTGTTTTGTGTGTAACAGGAAAAGTTTGTTGACCCTTGGTCTAAAACATGCTTGAAAACAAGAGCGGTGGTATTTAGTGTGACCCATACATTTTCAGGCACCATGGACCGTAGAGGGTGTGACCGAAACATCTGTGCACACAAAGTGTTTGGACAAGAATAGTGTATGTCTCTTCATGAAAAAGGCTTTGAGCGGACAAGAAACTGTCTTTGAAACTTGACATTGCCTATTTCAAATGGCTTTTCTGTTTGTGGAGAATATTAGGCCATGGTGGTCCTAAGCTTTACATTTGGAATCAGATAGTTTTGGATTCAAGTTCTGGCTTCACTGCTGAGGTTCTCCTCATTCCTCTTCAGTTCTCTCATCTGTCAGGCAGAGGTACTCTGAAAACAGGCCCAAGAACTGTGGTGTTGGGGTGGGTTGGAATTAAAGCTGTAGGATTAATATATTTATTTTGTGAGATCTATTTATTGTGAAAATTATAGGAGATAATGCAAGAGAGGACTTAGGGCAATGATTGACACACAGTAATGCAGAATTCATATCACATATTATTACTATACACAACTATTTTCATAAAATCATGTGTCAATCTTGTAATGTCATCCCATAAATAATTCACATGTTTTTCTTTGTTTTATTTATTTATTTATTAAAGATTTTATTTGTTTCTTTTCAGAGGGGGGAAAGGAGGGTGAAAGAGGGGGAGAGAAACATCAATGTGTGGTTGCCTCTCACACGCCACCTACTGGAGACCTGGCCCACAACCCAGGCATGTGCCCTGACTGGGAATTGAACCAGCCATCTTTCTGTTCGTAGGCTGGTGCTCCATCCACTGAGCCACACCAGCCAGGGCTTTCTTTGTTTCATTTTAAAGCAAAAATTTTGATGATGCCTAGGATAAATAAAATTGGTGACTACTCAGTCCCAATTTCATAATCTTATTATGACACCAATCTTACAATACTTTGAAATGTTTAGCCATGTTTACAAAATTAAATTCCTTTTACTCTGGAAATTTAAAGAATTTTCCTACTATGCCCCCACTACCTTCTTCCCTACCCCGCAGTGACATACATACTTAGGGGTGGGTGTGTACTTCTTACTGAACTCCAATCCTTACCTCGACTGCCTACAGCTTTGCTTTGCATATCTCTAAATACCCATCAGTGCATAACTTCCTTCTCACTGCTTCCTCAGTCTACAGCCCTGACCTATATTAATCTTAGAGCTTTTTTTTAAAGATTTTATTTATTTATTTTTAGAGTGGGGAGGGAGAGAGAGAAAGAGAGAGAGAGAGAGACATCAATGTGCAGTTGCTGGGGGCCATGGCCTGCAACCTAGGCATGTGCCCTGACTGGGAATTGAACCTGCGATGCCTGGTTCACAGCCTGCGCTCAGTCCACTGAGCTACGCCAGCCAGGGCTATCCTAGAGCTTTAATTCCAACCCCATTGACCACCACAGTTCTTGGGTTTACTTTTAGCTCGGTATGAGAGGGCCTATTCTTCCAACCTTTTATTTTTTTCTTTTTCTGTGTCATCTACAGTTCTGATCCATCCACTCCCCCAACCTCACCCTAACCCATTCTGCCCTGAAGTCCTGGCTTAGGTTCCAGTTCCTGTGTCTCTGATGTGCAGGAGCACATGGGTGCTGAATGAATGTCATCAGAAAAGCTGGGAGGAGAATGGGTGGCAAGGGTGAAAGCTGACTGCCTGCCTCCCACCCACCCTGGTCAGCTGTCCTCTTTCCTGTTCCAGGTCTCAGTTCCCTTGCTGAGCCATGGAGTTCTCACCGTGCTGCTCATGAAACTGGCACCCAGCTTTCCCTTAAAATGATTATTGCGTGGCCAGCAGTCACCCGACAGAAATGCAGTCAGCATTGCGGAGCACACCAGCAGTGCACAGCAAGTGAGCGCGTGTACACCACAGGGAGGGCCCCATAGCATCATGAAAATAACAATTGGCTTGATTGCCTGGTCAAGGAAAAAAAATGAGAATGGGTAAAACAGAAACCAGGTAGTGGAATATCGTCTGTTTCTGCTTTCTGAGCCTGTTTGATTTGTTGCCATAAGCTCCATGGTGACTGGGGCAATAAAAACGTAGCCTTGTGTTCTCTGAACTGAGTGACGTGGGATGCAGAAGCATCAAATGATGTCAGAGCTGGCAAGAGCCTTAGAGATTGAGTGCACCCCTGCCACCCTTTGACAGACGAGGACCCTGGGAGGTTGAGCACCTCACCCAGAGTCACATGGAGGGCGAGCAGCATGGACCACTGTGGGTGGGCGGCGGACACATTGGCCGGCAGCAGAGAGGGTTTTAATGAGCCAAATGATTCTCAGAGCCAGATTTTGTTTCCTTTTGTTTTACTTTATTTAAAAATTCTGTCATCTGCCCTGGCTGGTGCAGCTCAGTGGATTGAGCGTGGGCTGTGAACCAAAGTGTCGCAGGTTCGATTCCCAGTCAGGGCACATGCCTGGGTTGCAGGCCACAGCCCCCAGCAACCGCACATTGATGTTTCTCTCTCTCTCTTTCTCCCTCCCTTCCCTCTCTAAAAATAAATAAATAAAATCTTAAAAAAATAAAAAATAAAAATAAAAAATTCTGTCATCTATCCATGCATTCATCCACTGATAGATATCTATAAAATATACACACATAATTTTATATAAATGCGTAAATTTGGATCATATTACAAACGCTAGGCTATTTTTTCTTGTTCTCTCCTCCAATTCTCTTCATTCCTCCATAAACAATATTACAAACTCTGAGTCTTTCCATTTCCCCCCGATATACGTCTATACATTACAGGTTTGTTGTTTCGTTAGGGAGGGAGGGGTTGGTCACCGTTGTGTTTTTTTTTTTTAATCAAACTGTGTGATACATACTTTTCTGCCTTCTGATGTTCTTACTCAGGAGGGCTTCATGGACATCTATCCAAGTCATCTGACATAGTTATAAACTGTTTATTAGTGACTACGTAACACCCTGCGGTTTGTATTCTACCTTATTCAACCATTGTCCTATCGATGGCCCTAACTTTCTCTCCAGCTTTTCCGCTATAATTCATCATAAAATGAATATCTGGTGCATAAATCTTCATGTTCTTACTTTTATGAGACAGTGTCCAGGAAGTGGGATTGCTAGGCTTAAAGGTAAATCTATTTTTGATTGAGTGGATGTTGCCAGGTGAGTTTTCAGGGGGACCGGCACGTTTCGCATTGCTGCGGGGTAGGAGAGCATCCCCGTGCTGCACCCCTGCCACCCGGCCTCGCTGCTCTTCCTCCTTGACACGCTGAGAGGGGAGGAGGGAGTCTCCCTGTTACTCTGACTGCCTTTCCCCGACTGCCAGTCAGTCTGAGCACCTCGTCCAGTATTTAGTACCACTGGGATTTCGTTTTATTTGAATTGTTCATCAGCGCTCTTTGCCCATTTTCATTTATCCATTCTCTTGTTCTTCAAAGAACTCTGTAACCATTTAGATATTAACTCCTTTCTGTATTTCCATGAAAAACATTTTTCTCAAATTCATTATTTGTCTTTATCACTGATGAATTACATTGTCATTAACCTTTAATTATAATATATTTTGCTGTGCAAAAGTATCTCATGTTTATGCAGCCAAATATGGTCATTTTTTATGGCTTCTGAATTTCCTGCTTTTGTTAAGATTTCTCTGCTCCTCGATCATTTTTGTAATTACTTTTATTTTCCTTGAAGTTTTTATATCGCTTTATTTTTAACATTTAAGTCTCTAGTGTGCCTGGAAGTCATGTGTATCTACATATGTCAGAAGTCTAAAATTTACCCTTTTAATGAATAAGCAATTATGCCAGCACCGTTTCTTAATTATAACCTCCCCCATTGAATTAAGCTACTATCTTTCCCATTTTAATTACATGTATAAAATATGTAATATCATATGTTATCTAGAGGTTGTCTAAATATCTTCTTTTTCATTGATTTATATATTCCTACATTAATGTCATTTTGATTCTATTATAGTAAATTTCTGTTGTATGTTCTTACCTGATAAGAAAAATTTCCCCTTATAATTCGTTCCTAGTATACTTTTTTAACTCTTCTAAGGTATATATTTTTTTGGTGAATTTATGTTCATTGTAGCTAATTATCCCTTAGCGCCTACTGGGATTCTAATTGCAATCACATTAATTTATAAATTACTTTAGAAAATATTATTACCATATTTCATGTTCTACTCAGTGGCAGATTTTAGAAACTAATTTTTTCCCTTTACTTTTATTGTTGACACTGTTACAGATGTCCCCGTTTCCTCCTCCCCTCCTTTGCTGCCCTCCCCCAGGCCCCGCCCCCCTGCCCTCTGGCCACGCCCACACTGTTGTTGTCCGTGGGTTATGCCTACCTGCTCTTTAGCTAATTCCTTCACGGTCTTTCATTCAGTCTAAAAATTCATTTTAAAGACCAGACTCACACCGATGGGGATAGTCTAAGTGTAGTAACTCAAGTCTGCAGTCAGGACGCTGAGTGGAGGACAGGAGGGAATGCCACTAACTGCCATGGAGGCTCCGCGGGTGCCAGGCTGTGAGCTCCTGGCATCTCACGTCCAGACAACAGCACTTGGGTCCCGTCAGGAAGACCCTGGGCCTCTTGGCCTCCAGAGCCCATGGGCTTGCACCCTGTCTGTCTGAAGCCTTTGTAACTGCAGAATCTTATACTCGCCCCTAACATGAATGAAAAACTCTGCAGGTTGGTTTGAAGATTGCATGGCTTGGGGGTTTAGAAACGGAAATGCTGTGTGGTTTACCTGTGTGCTTTGGGTCGGGATCCGCCTTTCGCCTTGGACACAGTCCAGCCTCCCCCATCGGTTTAGCTCCCTGCTCCGGGGCGATGTCCCCTCCGCATCAGAGAGAGCCCACCCCTCTGAACTCCCAGGGGCCTTTGCTTCTCCCAAAGCCCTTATCCCAGGCTTTGTTGTACTGTGGATAACGGAGCATCTTTTTCACCAAACTTTTACCAGACTGAGCATCTGCCTTGTGGTTGTGTTGGGGTGCTGGAGGTACAATGGCGAACAGGTGGTGGATTTATCATTGTTTCCCACAGTGAGCCAAAGCTCGTTCCCTTGTCTTCAGAGCGCCCTCCACAGTGACTCAGACACGGAATACGTTCACCAGGGTTCGGTCAGTGGGTGAATATGCGATGGGGATTAGGTCGTGAGAGCCATAATTCTGGTTGAAATATGGTTTTCTCAGCTCTACGTCAATTATCATTTTTTCCTTAGCTTTTACATGTTTACCCTTGTTTTGAATATACTGTATTTGTTGACTTTTTTCCCCCTCAAATATCCTTGGTCAGATTTTTCTAAGTTTGCCAGAATTAATTTTTCACTAGATAAATAAATGAATTTAGAGCCTTACTATATTTCAGACATCAGATAAGCTTTGGGGATAAAATCCAAATCAAAAATAAACTCACATCAATAGGTCTGTTTTCTCCAGATGACATGTAGGCACAATATTTTTAAATCTAAAACCATGAAATCTAACATAATACACAGAAAGATACCAGTCAGGAGCCTAAAATAGATTTAATATTTTATTTCTATATATAAATTGAGAAATGAATGAGCATAATTCTGAACATTGTAGGCTTATCAACTCAGTATTTATTATTGGGGGAATACAGGAATAAGTTAGAAATAATCAGTACTCCTAATTCTTCATTCTAAAGAACCTAACTTTTTAAAGAATGAATTCTACCAGTATAACCCACTTTCTTCTATATTGTAATAAAATGAACATTTATTTTGAATTTAGACATTCAATTTTGTCTTGCCCAATATACTTATCAATCAAATAGCAACATGGGTTGGGATAAATACTTATATATTCATTTAATTTGACATTGTGTGGATTTACACTCATCAGATCTACATTCATTTATTCAACAAATATTTGTCGAGCATCTCCCATGGCCACACAGTGTTCTGGGCTCTCAGGATACAACAGGGAGCCGAACAAAGATCCCTGCTCTCGTGACACTTACATTATAGGTAGACACCAATGGTGGAGACAGAAAGTAAATCATAGACATAATAAATACGCAAATTATGTGACATGAGAGAAGGCACTGAGTACTATGGAAAAATAGTACAGTAGAGAAAGGGAGTTCAAGAGAGCCGGAGGCGGAGGGGGAGGGCAGGCTGCAGTATATAATAAAGTCATTTTAAACATGCACAGAATTAAACAAGGAGAACTATGCCTCACATAAACCCACCTAAAATGTAAGAGATGGAGGTCTGGCTGGTGCGGCTCAGTGCATTGAGCATGAGCGTGAACGTCAGCCTGTGAACCAAAGGGTTACCAGTTCAATTCCCAGTCAGGGCGCATGCCTGGGTTGTAGGCCCGGGATGTGTGAAAGGCAACCACACATTGATGTTTCTCTCCCTCTCTTTCTCCCTCCTTTCCCCTCTCTCTAAAAATAAATAAATGATTTTTTTTAAATGTAAGAAATGAAAAAAAATTTTAAGGGGGTGGAGTGGTAGGGGAGGCAGAAAACTGTACTTAAACAACAATAAAAAACATAAAAATAAAAAATAAATAAAAATAGAAATGTAAGAAATGGAGTTGTACAGTGTTGGAGGAGATCCGAAAACGAAGGCATGGGGTTGGAAAAGAAACACTGTAAGGAGTGCGAGAGATGCATGTGTTACTCAGCTTGAAATAAGAGGTCTGAGAGACACAATGATTTTGCAATGGTACTTCTAACTCCGCTGAAGATGCTACTTGCAAAAATGTCCTAATTGTAGTCAATAACATGAGAAATGCAGGTCGCCCACGAGAGAGAAATGCCTGATAACGAGAACTCCTGTACTTTAAAATGTGGTCTATGGAAGGATTAAGGGGACGTCTTCTGAAGGAGTTAAACTTGATGAATTTAAATTTGTAAACCCACATGGAATGCGTTACTTAATAAATATTTGCTCTTGCAATTTTAAATAATGAGCATAGGTCTGGAATTAATTATATGCTGTTTCATTTATTTAATAAATAAATGCCACACTATTAGGAGAGAAATGAGTAGACATTAAAAGCCCATTCAGATTCTGTGGCTCTATCATGTCTTTCTTAATGGTAAAAATTCCATTAAGAACTGCGAACAATCAAAAGACATTTCCTTGTAAGTAACATGTCTATCAGAGGTGATGTGCACATACATCCTCCCTGTCTCTCCCTCCCTCCCCCTCCTCCCTCCCTCCCTCCTTCCTTCCCCCACCCCTTCCTCCTTCCTTCCCCCACCCTGTCATACATTCAGAAGCACTGACACTTCCAACATAGGAATTGAGGTTTTGTTTTCATTTCCTCTTTCTCTGATATGGGAATTAGATCATTGGGCCAATTCTTCCAAATAGTTTCACAGGATGAATTATTTGCATCATGTGCGTCGAGTCTACAGCAACTGCGGAGATCGTCTGCAGTAGGAACAGGAGGCACCTAAGTCCATCAGGCATTTCAGTTGTTTCTTTTTGGCAGCGGGTAAGAGAGGGGTGACCAGTTTGTTACAATAAATATAGCAGATTGTTGTAAGGCTATATCCTGTTTGGAAGTGATCTCATCTAATGTGCCGGTTGGTGGTTAGCAGTTTTCTGCTACACAGGACCGTGGTAGCGTGGCATTGTGAAAGCTGAAGCCCCGAGGATTCCTCACGGCCCATACTGCAGGGTTTCTGAGTGAGATATCATTGTCAGGGCTCTTAAACCCTAACCTTAGTGCATACAGGGACTTGTTACAAGTCATCTGATTGCTTATTTCTGTGCGTTACTTTGACCCGGGGCTTGTTCTGTTAGATGAACTGTGCTGTGTGTATAATGATGAAAGAGAAAGTCAGAGGCCTTCCTTCTTTATTGATTTAGAGTAGAAACATGTCAGGACAGATCCACCTTGTCATAATGCCGTCTGAACACGGTTTGGGTGTCTGGTGGCACGCCCACTTTTACCGCCCTCTGCTCTGTTCCCACGCAGGTAAGCCGTGTAACTCCTAAACCATGGACATTTACAGCTGTGCTGTCCAGGGTGGGGGACACCAGCCCCACCCGGCTGCTGACCACTTGAAATGAGGCTGCTTTGAAATGAAACATGCCATAGTGTAAAATACACGGGATTTCAGAATCTTAGTCCTGAAAAAAGATGAGAAGATGTCTTGTGAATCACTTTATAGAGCTTGCGTATTTCAGGTATATTGGTGTAAATAAAATGCACTATTAAAATTAGTCTAAACTGTTTCTTTTGACTTTTCTGATGTGGATACTATAAGATTTAAAGTTGTATATGTGGCTTTTATCACATTTCTATTGGACAGAGCTGGTCCAGAGTGTCTTCACCCTCCCACTTCCCCTTTCCTCACCCTGGAGGAGGCCTTTACAGCCAGTAAGGACTACTGTCTGCAGCCCAGGGCAATACTTGTGCCTGTGTTGGGGGCAGGAGTGGAGACCGGAGAACGTTCAGGGGGAAGGAGGAGGAGCAGAGGGAGGGAGAGAAGTGAGCGGTTTCGATCCATTTTGGTCTGAGATGCCACGCAGTCTCGCTTGAAGAAGGAGGAATAGCTGAGCCAAGTCAGTTCCCCCCAAGGCCGCTCTGCTCTTTGTTTTAAAATAGGCTGGATCACTGGGACGGCGGACTCATCTGATTGCAAAATAAATACATGCACAGCTTCTGTAACTGCAGCACAGAAAAGCACGCACCACGTTTGAAGAATCATTGTCGTGGCTGTCCTTAGTCAACAGAGATCATCAAGGACTGGCTTGTCCGCCATTGGATAGTTCAGATTTGGACAAAGGACGTGATCGTTTTTGTTCTGCCGCATTTCGTAAAAGAGAAATTTCTCACCGATGTCTAATTTTTAATGGCTTTATATATAGTTTAGACTCAAATAAACACCTGAGAGGATAAAAATGGTGGTTTTTCTGGAGAACTGGAAGAATTTTTGAAAATCACCGTGCTTTTGTGAAACGTTAAATGAAGAGATACCAGGCGGTTTCTCCTTTTTCAAGAGGAAAGAATCGGTATTTTAGAGACCAAGCCCATGGGATCACCTAAGTTGATGATTTAGTGTTTTAGATGAGACAAACCAGTTCTATTATAATCTTGTCATAGACCATGAAACGGCAAACTTGAATCTTTTCACTCTTTTATTAGCTCAGTTAATTAAACAGCCCATGTGGTGGGCCCAGGGGAAATGCCCATGAATTGAACTGTCATTCAGGTGAAATGGAAAAGGAAAAGGGAGGACGAAGAGCCCCAGATCGGAACAGAACTATGCTGAGAGCCGCATATGTAATTCCGGGTTTCCCAGTAGCCATACCGATGACTGCCTGCATCCCGGAGAAAGGTGCGCATTGGAGCGAGAGAGGGTAGTGGGGAGGAAAGGGTGAGGTGGGCCTGCAGCTGGAGCTTCACGCCCCCAGCTGGGAGCGCTGCCACGGGAAGTGCTACCCGAATGTCGATAACCTAGCTGCACTTGCAGCGCCGCATCATAGAATGACTCTATTCCAGAGCTAGAAAGGGAGGTCCGACCACCAGTCTCTCATGTCGAATGCGAGAAACTGGGCCCAGAGGGGCAACGTGGCTCACCTCGGTTCCCACAGCCCAAGGGGCAGCAGTAGCAAGAGCACCCAGTTTTCATGCCCACCAGACAGCCGTCCCACTACTGCGTGCTGCCTCCGTATCATTGAGTCACTCATTTCTCTGCTCCCTGGCCTATCCAAAGAACACTTGGTGCCAGGTGCTGTGCTGTGGCCTTAGGGTTCAACAATGCATACGACAGACTTTGTCCTCAAGGACATTATAGTGTAAGGCCTACGAGTCACCCAGTTGCGTCTCAGAGGGACCTCCTGGAACCATCCCCCTGACCTTGCTCTGCGTTCATGGCAAGCAGGGGATCCCAATACTGCTTTAAAGGACACTTGTGACAGGCCCACAGGTGCTTCAAGGCACAAGGGTTTCCCCTCCATTGATGGGAAGAAAACACATGCAGGAGGCAGCAGAAACCTCTTCTGAGTACACCGCACTGAACAGTGTCTTTAAGGAGAGGAAAAAGGAATGACTTCTTCGGTTGAAATCCCACTGGCACCTGCTCAGTGGACTGAGAGGAGGAGCCAGGCTCGAGGTCCACCCCTCCTGGAGGAGAGAAAGGCTGTTTCACTCTCGTCTGTGCATTCACTTCACAAGCACCTCAGTATGGACCCTGGAACAGGCCACGATTCGGCAGCTGCCGGTGCTCAGGCGCTCTCTGGGGGCTCTCGTTGGCTCACTGCTACCAGACTGTTTCAGCTCCGGAAAGGCAACTATTGTTCATGAGCAGATGGGTTAAAAAAAAAAAGTCATTAGCTCAGCACAGATTTTCCTAAGAATAATAGCATAACACTTCATAACGTTTGACCCACAAATACAAAACCCCCCATAACTCACTTTTCATTCCTCATGCATTCCTTTTTGATCGTTGCTCTTAAGGGCGAAGATCTTACCTTGCTTAATCAGGATGTATGCATAATTTTTATAATCTGGTTTCTGCAATTAAAATGATCTCCAAACCACTTTTTCATGATGGGCCTAAATCATCGTAGTTATTATTTTAAGGGCTGCGTAATACTGCATGTAGTAATTCTATTGTGGGTTACTTAAACTTGTTATTAACCAAGCTACCCCTTGGACTTCACTGAAAATACTTGTGCATGCTGAGACTTTTCACAATCAAATTGCACATTTACTTTACGAGTAAAGCCACACTCAGCGGACCCCGTAGCGAGGCAACTTAACGCTGATCCAGAGTCACAGGCCTTCAACCACCCCAGTGTCTTTTGGCTTAAAGCAATCACGCAAAGCTGGTACACGTTGTGGGCTCAGCTAACCCAGAAATTAAAAAGAATTCTGTTGGCAGCCCTGCCATTTCTGTAATAGGTCTGGAATGCAGACGCTGTTTTTATTGGTGCATGACTGCTCAAGTTTCTACAAAACGATCTGGTCCCCAAGACCTGGAGGCCTGAGTTGCGTGCAGCCTCCTGAACCTGAGGAGGAGGCCGCGAGATCAAGCGGGGTCACGTGCCCAGTCAGGTTGTCCGCGGCTGCCTCTTTGGAAGGGAATGGGGCATGGGTCAATTTAATTTTTTTTAAAGGTTGTATTTATTTATTTTTAAAGAGGGAAGGGAGGGAGAAAGAGAGAGAGAGAGAGAGAGAGAGAGAGAGAGAAACATCAATGTGCAGTTGCCGGGGGTCATGGCCTGCAACCCAGGCATGTACCCTGACTGGGAATCGAACCTGAGACACTTTGGTTTGCAGCCCATGCTCAATCCACTGAGCTACACCAGCCAGGGCTCAATTTAATTTTTTAGGTCTTTGGGGAAATGTCACAAATCAGGAAACTGAGCTATTTTATCCTAGACAAAAGTAGATACAACTTCTGCTGCAGTTGCACGTTTTAAGTGAGATTAGGTCCTTGTGGAAAGTGAGTCTGTATGAAACCAGACATTTGTTTTATCCTGTTATTTTCTTACTCTCACTTGCTGACCCAGTAAAATGAGTGGCACATTGATATGACACTGGGCAATGACTCACACTTCTTTGATTTTCAGTTGTTACTATTTTCCATTTTCTGCCTGGGAATGATCACCTTTGGCTTACCTGTCTCCAGAGACGGCTGTGAGAATCCAGTGAGATGTAAACAGTAAAATCTTCTGACAAGCACCAACTGGATGCCCTTCTTAACCACTGCGGGTGATGATGAGCGGAAAATCCCCTGAGAGCCCCATCAGAGAGCGCGGTGCTCTGGGGGTGTGCCTGGCTGGGATCTGATGATGCCGGTGGACACCGGGGATGTGTTCTGTGAGGCACAACCGGCCGTCACTCCACTGTCTGCCTTTATTTGTAGGAAACTCGCTCCCCTGGGTGAGCGTGACACGAGGCAAGGTGTTCTGAGCTCACGAGATGAAGGGTGCCCACATATCTGTCAGGAAGAATTTCCTTAATATGCTCGTGTGCTCCAGTGACAAATTCAACCAAGACCTGTGCATGAACAGTCATTTCCAGGAAAAAGAGAAAGTGTCATAAAACATAAAGCACGTGTCCGTGGCTAAATGGAGCATCTTCTCTGTTTGTTTGAAAACTCAAGCTGCCTTCTAGGGGTGTCCAGGTTGTGCGGTCAGTGTCTGCCTGTGGGGACTCGGCCACGCGGCTCGCCACAATGTCACCAAGTAGCACATGACCCAGTTTCTGGGGTCAGGGCCGAAAGATCGCCTGAGCCTCTGCACTCCCACAGCCGTTTGTCCCACTCCACAGCTACCGCTTTTTTCCAATTTACTTTTTAAAGAGGAAATTCGATCATTTGCATTTGTTTTGCTCAGATTTGGGGGTATAATTTATTTTTCCTCTGAGGGCATTTCAGCACCATCTACCGGTAGTTATTAAGGGGTTGGGTGATAGTTCTGCACTCACTGTGTTAGAATACACAGTCTCACCCATGAAAGGCCATATGTATGTGTCCTGGGCTGATAGGAAATAACTGTGTCCTTGTTCCCTTGGTCAGACACTGCCCAGGGATCAAAGGTGCGCAAGGTGACAGATGAAGAAGACTTTGGGGCCAAGGGCCACATATTTAGTGGACATGGCTTCAGGGCTGAGTACCTTCATGGTATTCGGAAAGGAGAAACCCTCTCTCATCCCTTACTTGGAGTCTGATGACGTCATCCCTAGTTTCGGAAGGGATGGGAACATGGGTCATTTTTATGTTTTTAAGGCTTTGAAAAAAAGACTTTAAGTAAAGGAAACTGCTAGAGGAAAGAAGGCTGCCACAGAGAAAATACAGTCCACACAGCCACTGAGTGCCCAGAAAGGGAAGAGGAGATGCACCAAGGTGACCCCTGAGGATTTATGTCCAGACAAGATGATTGCTTCTAAAGGAAGTGGGCGTTCCCTCCCACGGGCAGAGTTCTAGCTGTTTGGGATAATAATGTCCTTATAAACCGGCCTGAGGTGGTGACTCCTTACCCGCAGGCCTTTTGATAAAGCTTCATCATAGCACTATTTTTATATACCACTTTGAGGAAGTTTCAGGGTTCATCTGTGTTAAGTGGGTGAGCATTTAGAAGTGGTATTTCTTAACCTGATAATGAGGGGGCGAAGTCGTTAAGACCCTGCTTAGAGTCTGCTTCAAGAGTTATGGTCTTCCGTTGTATCTTTTCTAGGCATATATTTTTTCTCAAAATACGGTCTGTAAGTCACCTGCAACCGAATCACCAAAAGAGCGTCTTTAAATGCAGATTCCTTGGTCACCCCTGGGCCTGCTGGGTCAGAATCTCTGGCACAAAGTTAAAAATCTCAGTGTTAATGAGCACTCCAGTGCTCATGAAGCATCTCCTCTCCTGGGGGGAAACTTTTGACATCCTATTGCAGCGTATTTTACCTTGTATCGAATCAAAGTCTGCCACTCTCTACTTTATTTTTTTTTTAAATTTTTCACCATTGTCCATAATGATAATAATAACGTATTTTATTTTTCTTGTTTCTCCTCCTTTTTATTTTTAGGTTAAATAAATGTTCAATTACAGTTGACATTCAATATTGTATTATTTCAGAGGTATAGCGCAGTGATTAGACATTTGCATAACTTACAAAGTGATCCCCCCAGCAGGTCCAGTCCCCACCTGACACCATGCATAGTATTTCAATATTATTGACAGCACATTATTCTGTGTCCTGTACTTGGCATCCCTGGGACTATTGTGTAACTGCCATGTATGCTTCTGAGTCCTTCACCTTCTTCACTCAATCCGGACCTTAGTACTTGAATCCACATATAACAAGTCCGTTCCTCTTGTACATCGTAGATCTTCCCATCGATGAAAATCTCCTCCCTCCAGGCTGTGTCTTGGAAAGAGACTGGGAGATTCCTCATTCATTTGGTTGTCTTCAGAAGTACTCCACCTTTTTTTTTTCTTTATTTGAAAAATGTTTGCAAAATCTGCTGCTTAGCATGAGCTAGAAGTATGAAACAATATGCTCAGAATCCATCTACGACTGCCCCTGTCCTTGTCATTTATACTCCACGTGCCTGTGGCCCATCCCCACCTGCTGTGCGACCCCGGTGTCCCCCCACTGACTTGCACTGACCTCACAGTTAAGTGAGACCCTGGATTCATCTCTCTGCCTGTCTATTACCTTTCCCCAGTAATTGCAAATGTTTAAGGGCAGGCCCTATAGATTTTCCTGTGGGGGATCAGTAACCTCAGCCTTTGAAACAGCACCTACCATGTAGGCTGCTTAATTCTTTGATTGCATTCATTGCCATTTCCAACCACTCTAAACTTTTTTCAGTATGTCCATCAAAGTCATGCAAGACTTTAATTGTTGCCTTGATAAAATCTAGATGCAGGATGCCTCCAACGGCCTCCTCTCCCACCAGTCTGATATGTGGGTCTAAAGGAAGTGAGCGCAGCCTGTCTTCACGCCTGCTAGTAATCGCCACTTCCTTCTCCCTGCTGACAAACCGCCTTCTGCTGCTTGTGGGCAAGTCGGGGATTCGTGAGCTGCCCTGTTCTTAGTCAGATGAGGTGTGCGGCATTTTTCTGTACGCTTTCAAATTTTAGTCAAAACAATATGCGCACTAGAAACTTCCATTTCTTTGGGAAGCCTTTTATATTCTCTGTGGGAGACCAGAGCAAGAGTATTTTCACCCAGAGCAGTACTGTTAGAACCCATCTCGGGGTCCCTGTCTCTCGGTGAGATACATATTTTTTTCTTGGCTTATGCCTTTTCTCTTCCTGGTTGGTTGTGTGTCCACTAACACAGATGTGATCTGGTCAGCGGGTGGACACTTTAGTCTAGTAGTTTTCAAGGGGCAGTTCAGGAACTTCTAAGTGATCCTGGGGCTAGTGCTCAGAAGGGTTATCACTTATCAATGGCAATAAATATTTGCACAGGTTGGTCATGAATAAACAAGACTTGAATAAAAACCAGAGCTTGGATCACCATTTCGTGAAAGTGGACATCATTCATTTTTAATTCCAGGGAGGGGCATTTATTTTGTTTTATTTGTAATGAGGTCACATCACATTCTGTCACTCATTAAATGAGTGAATTGGACTGGATGGCCGCTCTGAAATACTCAAACTCTGGAATTATATGATTCTAAACTTTGAGAAGGGAAGGATATGTAAGATCATTTAAAAACACAAACACACACCCGTGTGCATGAGCCCCCATATTGCAGTGATGGAATCTGAATGCGGCGGTTAGGTTGTGACGACGTCAGTGTCTTGGTTGTGCTATTATATTATAGTTTTGCAAGATATTCCCATGAAGAGAAACTGGGTGAAGGCAGAAGCCTTAGATATATCTGTATTATTTCTCACAAAAACTTGTGAAGCTACAGTTTTCTCAAGATAAAAAGCTCTTAAAAATCAAGCCATAGCGTGTCATAACAGGACTCTGGAAGTAATGAGCCTTTCTGAAACTCAGTTGCTTTGCTCTAAGTGGGGGATGAATTCCTGCCTGATGGGATTGTCGGAAGGATTATGTGAGACAACAGTGTGTGTAGACATCTCACGTGGTTCCTACTCCATGATGGCCTCCAGTACACGTTGGTTACGCTCCCCTGTGCTTCTTGGTCTTTGTCTTAGGGAAGAAACCAGGGCAGACAGGCTTGCTCCAGCTCTCCTAGCAGAGACACATGGCCTGAAGCTAAAGGCAGTTTAGAAGCAAACATTAGGACGCTGAACCTCATAGCCGTGCAGTGAGTAATGCTGTTACATAACGCTTGCAAATCGCCAGGCGGATCAGCTAACAGGGTTTGGCGCAGCTGACCGATGAAACCAGGCGGCTTCCAAGCCCAGCCCCAGCCAGGGAGTCCCGGCCGAGCAGCCAGAGTCGAATCTGGAGTAACCACACGGGCCTCGGAGCTTTGGGGTTGCGTTGGCCTCAGACGTGCTATGAATCTGCGTGAGTGGAAAAAACAAAAGTGATTTCTCTCTGGCTGATCCCCTGCCTGACTGTCCCCAAGGGGCCTGGAACAGCTTTCCTTCCCTCGAAAAATCCGTAATCACATGTCCTGAATATGAGTTTTCCAGGCAGCTGCACAGATGAGAGGGAGGGAGAGATGGCAGAGAAGAGCCGTGCCTTGGTCCTCAGGATGTGGCCGCTGAAGGAATGGCCGAGATGTGTCTCCCACACGTTTCCCGAAACGTTTAGACTTTCCCAGGGCTCTGTCGCTGCCCTTGACCTGACGAACGTTTGCAGCGGTCAGAGGGGGGAGGAACCCCAAGGGCAGCCTCGCCGACATTTTTAATGACACCGAGGCGAAAGGGGGTTCGGGGACAGAATTATCCTTTTTAAATGTTTTTGGCAGGTTCTGGGGCACTCAGCTGATCACAGTAAGTTGTAATTTACTAGGGGGAATGTCTGAACCTGCCCCTCAAAATCCAAAGCCAAGTTCAAGTCAGGAAAGGCTTAGATGAAGAAGGGTTTTACATGAGAAAAGGTATAGGGGTTTTATTTGGCTACAGAAAGGTATGAGTCAACGGTGTGAGGTGGCTGTAAAAAAAAAAGAGGTTAGGGACCTGGAAAAAGAAAATAATCTTTCTACCTTATGTAATTTGCACTAGTTAGACAATACTCAGAGTGCTATACTCAGGCTAGGGGCCAAGTTTAAGAAAGATATTGACACATTGGCATTGGTCACTAAAGGAAGAAAGGAAAAAAAAGGACCACGTTCAAAAACTCCAAAAACTCCACTCTTTAAAGAATGGCTGAAGGAAAATAAGGCTATTTAGCTATCTTCTGCAGTTACCATATGGAAGAGAAATAAACGTCTATTTTGCTCTGAAAGACGGAAATGGGATTAATCAGAGAGAGTTCATGGAAACAGATTTTGGCTCCATAGAAGGAAAAATTTTCAAATAATTGGAGCTGTCCAGTGACTAAAAGGACCACTTCATTAAATTGTGAGGTCCTCATCCCTGGAAATACTCCAGCTAAGGCCGGACAAGGGTCTGTCTGGGGTTCCGAAGGCCCTCGGCGTTGAAGGAGAGCTTGGGGTCGGTGATCTTGAAGATTACTTCTAATTCCCATAGTTTATGATTGAAGTAAGCATGAATGCCAAGGTCACTTATGACATGCCAGAGCCACTTTTTCAACTCTTGGCTCTGATTCTGACCAGCTGTGTGACCTTCAGCTGAGAAATGAACCATTTCTTCTTCCAGTTTCCCCAACCGTAAAACAAGGGAGCTGGATTTAGTAATGACGTCCGAGTTCTCCCCAGCACGTCTGTCTCCCGAAGCATCCTCACAACGACAGCACGACAGCACGTTTGGAAAGGAGACTCTGAGCTGATACCTGGCATTTCTTCCTAGGTCTGCTTGCAGGGAGAAGGCTTTTAAAGAACAAACACCATTGTTGATTCTGGGGCCATTGAACCGAAGTCTCAATTGTTTGTTGGCAGGAGACTGGGTGATTGTGACCCTAGCTAGAACCTGCTCCCACGAGACCTGAGGCAGGAAGTTGATCGAATGACTGGTAATCTGCTTCCTCTCAAACACCTGTGCTTTTTGGCTGAGTTCAGCAATGCCTTTGCAAACAACTCAGAAGAAATGGAGATCATGTTACCATTGCAACATAGTTGTGCATTTTGCAAAGCAAGGCTTTGTTCTTTATGTCCTCAATAATCTAGCTGTTGCTGCTGAACGGTGTTTATAATCATAAAAACCAGTGTCCATAAGGCAACTTACTATGTGGCAGACAGTGTTCTTAAAGTTTTATATAAATTAATTTAATTTGTTTATAAGATGAAAAATCGAATGATGAATCAGTAGATTAGATCCTTCTTCCCCTCTGGAAAAGGATTAGTTAAAATCCATTAATGTCTGTCTTAACGGTAAGGAGTCCAGAATTCAGATCCACACCCTCATTCTTTCAGCCATTACTGCTGCTGTTCAACTACTGTCATTTCTTCTGGGGTCCATTTGATCACCCATACTTTTCTCCGGCTCTGTGAAGGTGCCCTGCCCTCCCGCACGACTCCCTTCCATCACTTCTGTGTCTTCTTTGACAACACTCTGACTCACACCTCGTCGTCTCAAATCTCTTTCCTTCAGTTATTTTTTTCCCAGCGACTTCCAGTGATGCAACCTGCAATGGGAGTGTCATCATTTGTTTTGCTATAGAAATAAAAAGTATGTACAGGATTTCAAGTACCTCCTCCAGTTACTGAGATCAATGGGGGAAGAACTAAGTACACTTATGCTTCTTGTAAGGACGGAAGAATTTCACACTTCATTCCCAGGCTCTCTCGAGGGTCTGGCACCACTCACCCCATCCAACTGCCACATTTTACTCCACCTCTCCATTTCCCGAGGTCGGGAATGAAGACAGCTGGTAAGAATAAGAGCACATGAGTCAATCTTGAACTTCAATGTGATCATTACAGTTTCCAGCTCGGTGGGCAAAGCCCCTCCCAATGTTGTGAGCTCACTTACTGTCAATTTTATATGAAGACCTTAATTTTTGTTTTCCAAGGCTCTAAGATTAAAGACTAAATCAATTGCCAAACCAGAAAAAAAAATAACAAGGAAAAAAATGCTTCGACTTAAAAACTTGAGTCTTGGGACATGCTTTGAAAACTCTGATTTAGATTCTGACCACATCTCTATGGTGTTACTAGAAATATCAGTTACTGCTCCACGTTTTTGAAGACGGAGCTTCTAGGCTTCTCGGTAGCCTCACTGTGGAGAATTCTGCTTGGGCTCTCACAGAGGCGATGCCTTGAATTTTGTTTTCTCTTTCCCGTGACCTAATATACCAATCTCAGAAGAGTCAACCACAGCCTATTAATTGTCACATTTCAGAGCACATTGACCCTTATTTAGCTCTGCTCAGTCCCCACATGAGCCATTGAACCCCTGACTGTCTCAAGCTCGAAGGTGCCCAGTGAATCAGCTGACAAAGCGAAGATTGCCGTAGAAATGCAGATCCCGGGCGACTGGCCAGAGAACTGTGTGCCCTACATGGGCAGCAGCAGGGGGTGCAAGACGCGGCTTGGAATCACTTAACTCTGCCCACTTTGTTTCCCCTTTCTGCAATTTGATTTCTTTGTTGTTAGATGGTATTGTTATCATAATTCATTTTCTGCTAAGATATGTATAATTCTGTTATCACTGTACCCTCCAAGAGCTAGTTTTTCGTGTTGAAAATTGTCTTGGTCAGTTTGGACTGTGGTAACAAAAATGCCATCGTCTCGGAGGTCCAAGATGGAGGCACTGGTAAATCCAGTGTTTGGAGGGAGAGAGGGGCAGAGGGAAGGGAGGGGGAGAGAGACACCACGTTTCCTTGTGTGAGGGCACTGACCTGGGCTCCGCCATCATAACCTAGCTACTAGCTACCTGCCTTTCGCTCCATCTCCAGATGCCATCACGCTGAGGATTAAGGTTTCAACATGTGAATCTGGGGGGACAAAAACACTCAATCCATAGCAGAAATGAGGACATTTGCATGCGCATTGTGACTTGTGGAATTCTGGGATGACCATTCAGCCACAATTAAAATCCTATCATTAGATATTAATTTCTTTGTGGTGGGATATTACCTCTCAGATATGACACCTTTCAAAACCCACTATGCTTGCTGGGGTGGACCCATACAGTTCATATGTGTGGTAGTAGAGTGTGGTTGTTAGAAGCAGGCTGTGCATCAGACCACCCAAATTCACATCCTTACTAGTCTTATGACCTTGGGCAATTAACTCATCTCTCTGTGTTTTGGGTCTCATCATCTGTAAAACAGGGATGGTAACTTCTCAGAGGTTTTTGTGAGGCTGCAATGAAATACGTGATGAGCTTAAAAGAACAACAGCCTGCTCTGTACATGTTTGCAATGATCACTCTGTGTTTGCATAAATCAGCATATGGTATGCATGTCCTTTAGACAGTGAGCTGATGTCATGTCACAGAGAAACTGGAGTTTTGTTCAGGGAACTGGGAAGGAATGGAGACCATGGGTACACGAGGCCTCATTGAGGAAGGGCTGGCCTCAGTGTGAGGGGTTGCAGTGGATCGTGTAAGGCCACCAGGTGCCTGAGACAGGGAAGCAATTATGAAAGAGAGAAAGAGGGACGGATCCGCCTGTAGTCCTAGCAAGTACGCCCAGTAACTGCTAGGCTTAATCAGCTAGTACGGTGAGCAAGTGGCATGATGTGTACACCTGCAAACGAACTCTGAATTCAGTATCCACTTAATCTTTCTGTCTCGTAATTCTGCTCCTTGTAACAATCAGGTAATGCTAGGTTTCTGAACCAGTACGTGTGAAGAACCACAGACACATGTAAAATAAAGTGTTTTTCTTTGCTAAATGCCCTTGCCTCTTTCTTTTAGATTACATGAAGCAGACCACGTTTGAAGCCCAGGCCTTTTTAGAAGCTGTGCAGTTCTTCCGGCAGGAGAAAGGTCACTACGGCTCGTGGGAGATGATGACTGGAGATGAAACCCAGGTGACACGGAGCTCAGGGGTTTGGATCTCGTTCTCTGCCTGGGAGGCAGGGGGTCAGGGTCATAACAAACAATCAGACAGACAAAGTTGCAAGAATGGAAGCTGCAGAACCAAAGACCATTTCTCTCAAGGTCTAGAAAGTGATCGTCAGCCTTTATCATCTCATGGCACACACGAACTAATTGCTGACATTCTGCAGCATGCCAAAAAATATATCTTTTGCCAATCAGCCAAAAATAGGTATAATTTGAATGAATCAAAATTATACCTATTTCTCTAGTATTGTCCTGTTGGCTGTTGTCATTTTTTTTATTTGACAGTCTCAGGGAAAAGAGGGCAGTGCCCCTGATTAAATAGTCGGGTACTGCATGTTCTAAACATTCTCGCACACACCGGTGTGCGGGGCATGCAGCCCCACCATCGCCGGCCTAGAAGCATGGGGTCTGCATGCCCACAGCCGGGCACCCATTCCAAGGACCGCCAGCTGGGCACGAAGCAGGGCAGCCAGACACTGCACGGGCAATGAGGAGAGCTGCTTCTCCTTGTCCTGTGAAAGTGATTATTCTCTCCGATGACCTCCTGCTTCCAGCGCAGAAGCAAATGTGAACAGCATGGTTGAGTAAAAAGTCTGTGGTGGGGGTTTGGGGCAGCGGCCTTGGGTTACATCTCGCCAAGTTATTTCACCTCTTTCAGGCTCAGGTAACTCCTCCGAAGGAAAGACACATTTCGGCTTGCAGGGCTGGGGGAATTAAATGAGATGTTTGGGAAAACAATCTGGCACACAGTTGTCTTTATCCTTTGAGTGATGGATAAATGAAGTCATGAAAGGAGACACATTTTAGGAGCATGAGACAGTTTTCATTTACATTTTCTAGCTTTCCATTCTCTGTGGCCCAGTATAATTTTTTATGACCTTAATGAAATGCCAGTCATAGGCTCAATGCCATGACTGGGCCCCTGGGACCTTGTTACGAATCTCTAATGAAACCGTGTCTCACGACGTGAGCCCGTCCTGCACGGGGACAATGGTCACCGAGCCGATTTGGCTGGTGGGAGGGAGGGAGGCTGGGCATGGCCGTTGTGTAATTAGAGGCACACAGGAATGGTGTTCGTTAACTTCCCCTCATCTTCCAGAGTGCCTCTTGTGGGGGCCAGTGAAATTTGTTATTAGGGGACAATATTCGGAAGATGCCAGATGGTGCCTTGCCTGTGGATGGTTATTAAACAGCTACAGCCACAGACACTCTCAGGATGATGGGGCTGTTCTTTATGGTTTTACCATGTGACTCAGAATCCTTTTATTCTTTTTCGGTGGATTCTAAACTCCTTTATTTCCTGCCCTGAGACTTATTCAAGAACTTGAACCAATTATTTTAAGCAGTATTTTTAAATGTTGGAAGAGGGAGTGCCTTTTTAAAAAAAGATTTTATTTATTAATTTGTTTGTTTTTAGAGAGAGGGGAGGGTAGGGAGAGAGGGAGAGAAGCTTCAGTGTGTCTTTGCCTCTTGTGCGCCCCCTACTGGAGGCCTGGCCTACAACCCAAGCACGTGCCCTGACTGGGAATCGAACCAGTGATTCTTTGGTTCACAGGCTGGAGCTCAACCCACTGAGCCACACTAGACAAGGCAAGAACTTTAACCAATTCTCAGTTTCTGATATTTTGGGGAAACACCTCAATTTATTAATCTGAGAGGACTAATGGCTAACCGTACTTATGCCAAAAAGCAAACAAAAGGATAAGGGAAGGCTGAAGTGTTTCGACCCTGAGTGTTCTGTCATAGGACAAACGTATGTGGTAGATTTGCCAGAATTGCGTCTGTGCTATACTGTTTAATGTTCATATCCTAATTCTGTCTGTTCATCTTACCCATCGATCTCATGAGGTGGGTAGAGCAGTTATTGTTATTCCCATTTGGCAAACGAGAAAATTGAGGCAGGCATCGAGGTGTTAAGCAACTTCCCCAGTTTCCTTCATCTGATGACTGTTTACTGAGCCACCCTACTCCAGGCTGTCTGTGGGGGGCCAGTGACCCAGAGGCAGGCAGGGCACATGGGTCCCTGTGCTGGGGAGCTGATCATTTCAGGGCCCCATACTAAAGGGACAAATGGCAAAGGAAATGAGAGCTTCTGACTCCTACTCCCATGGAAGCTCCACACCAGCCGTGGGGATGCACTGGGTTACATGACTCTTCAGGTCCTTGAGTCCGGCTGCGCCACTTGTTTCATTTTTCCCCTCCATTTCACATCGCATGTCAGCTCCCATTCCTTCACCTTGCCATTGACAGCCGGCGCTTAGTCGGTCCTTCCCGGGGGTTGAGTATTGAGTCGGCTGTGTTTGCTTTTGTTGACTTTCTGCGCTCTGCTTTGGGCTGACGTGCATGAGGTGCTCTGAGGTGCGAGAGAACTAAATGGCTCATCCCGTGCCCTCGGTGCAGCAAGGCCTGCCTAGAAGCATCCAGAGAACAAGGCAGCGTCAGAAGTGCATGTGGGTGCACACTGGGCCTGTGCACATGCGGACCTCTCAGAGCTTTAGTGCAAAGCGAGTGTGGGAAGGTGCTAGTTTGGCAGTGTCACATGACCCGACCTGGGAAAGCAAAACACACACCAGAGATCAGTGAAGCTGGAGTTAGCAAGTTGCCCAAGAAGTTCTGCTCCTCCTGGAGCCTGAGTATCTTTGGTGAAATCATAGATTCCTAAAATGTGGGCGGTGGGTATGGGGGTGGCCTTTCAGGACCATTTGCCCAGCGTCCTTGGGGGAGAGAAAGAACCTTCGGAGAAGTTAGTTGGCTGACGTTGAAATCGCAAAGCCAGCCTGTGATGGAAATGCGTTCTGAGCCATGTCAGGCCATCCTTGGAGAAACCGGTGGAAGGAAGTGGCTTCCAGAACTCTCCCCGGGTGGGGCCTGGGGAGGGGGAGCTTCCCCGCAACCTCGTACACACAGAGCTGAAGCATGTCTGTCCCCGACTCACACACAGAAAAGAGGCGAGGGGCCCTGAGTGGCTGCCAAGAAGTTAAAGAATGTGGCATGGCGTTACTGGTGTAAGAATATGACATCTTTTGTTTAAAGCACTGCTCTCTTATTTGCACCGTTTCTGCTAAGAACTTAATCATAAAGCTGTCCTAACTCCTCTAACCCGAGGGGCCAGTATTTCGATTTTCGTCATTGTTACTTTATTATCTTCTTAGTCGTGACTCACGCAGCAAGTATGGCAGGCCCTCGTGGCCATGGAGATTTCAGGCACACGTCCAGGCAAAGCAAAGGTCCTAGACTGACTTGCCTGACAGACTGTTAATACAAAATATCCGTACGGGTGAAAACACAATAGTTCCCCCTTATCTGTAGCTTTGCTTTCCACAGTTTCAGTCACCTGTGGTCAACCATGGTCTGAAAATACTGAGTGGAAAATTCCAGAAATAAACAATGCATACGTTTTGAATGGCGCACCAATCTGAGCAGCGTGATGAAATCTCTCACACAGTCCCGCTGCATTCTGCCTGGGACGTGAATCCTCCTTTCGCCCACTGTGTCCCCACTGTGTGTGTCCCCACTGTGTGTATCCCCACCGGGTCCCCACTGTGTCCCCCATCAGTCATGAAGTAGCTGTCTTGGTTGTCAGGTCAGCTTCCAGAGAGAGAGAGAAAGAGAGAGACCACATTCACATAAACTTTTATTACAGTACACTATTATGATTGTTCCATTTTATTACTTGCTTACCACAGATGTGCATATATATCATCTGCGGTTTGGGGCATCCCCTGGGGTCTTGGAAGGCATTCCTCACAGATAAGGAGGGACGACTGTATTTGTACACCAGTAAATATATTTTTTGCCCCAGCTGGTGTGGCTCAGTGGATTGAGCACTGGCCTGTGAACCAAGATCGCTGGTTCAATTCCAAGTTAAGGCACATGCCTGGGTTGCAGGTCAGGTCCCCCAGTAGGGGGCGTTCGAAAGGCAACCACACATTGATGTTTCTCTCCCTCTCTTTCTCCCTCCTTTCCCCTCTCTCTAAAACTAAATAAATAAAATCTTTAAAATATATATATATATTTTTTTCTACTTATGAATATAAATGTGTCATTGGAAAGCACTTTGCAAAATGTGATGATCTAGTTATTTGTTATTTGCCTTTAAATTAACCCCCTGGGCCGAGAGAGCAGCACCCCCACAGAGTAGGGGGCCTCAGTCCAAGAAAACGACCCCATTTTTTAGTCCTCGTCCCTAGGTTTCAGGGTTGGAGGAAGCCACACGCTGCCCCGCCCTGTGGCTGATCCTCAGCCCCGTCCTTGCAGCCCAGTCTCATCCACTCCTTTTGTTCCTAGAAGATATGTTTCCTTTTCAATCGCTTCAGTTATAAAAATAGAACAAAATCGGTTGGAACATTGCATGGGAAACACTCAAAGAAAACCATCAGCCCACCCAAATGGAATACTTACTTTCTTTGGCCTTTGTAACATTTTCGTCTTTTCAAACCCATTTCATGCTTAGGCTCAGAGTCCAACCAATCTCTCTGCAAATGGATGAATTAGCGTAATTAATATTACTAGGGCAATTATCTTGAATTTCATGCTTTTCAAGTGAGGCAATATTTCCCACTGGTTTTAAGTTCTGGTTTCAGTCTCCGTATGCTCCGAGCTCGCTCTCCCCACACCACACTCTCATCCCTCTTGGGCAGGCGTGTTCCAAAGGAGAATGGACTGCATTGAGCCGGGTGGGGGCCCAGGATTATTAATTACCCACTTCAGTCTACTTGTCGGACCTCCTGATTTCCATGGAATTTGCACGCCAAGTTCTTAAGTTCCTCATAATGCTGGTTCACCTTTTGCCTCCCCCCAGGAAATGGTTATGAGAGTCAGAAGCATCCCCACCAATGCACTACCAGGACCAGTGGAAATCATGTCTCCCTTTTACCCTGTCACACCACAGAGTTCCACATCACAGAGGACAGGCCCCCCAGCTTGCTGCATTGACCCGAGCAGCTGTCTCTCCCAGGACCCCACAGGCACAGGGAGGGCTGGATGGCTTGCCCACCTCCACACGGGAGTGTTCCTCTTCAGTTCAGCTCTAGCGTTACACCCCGCCATGGCAGACCCTGAAGAAAGGCCACATCTAATGAGTTCATGGGTATTTCCACTAGCAGGTGGCTGACTGATGACCTCAGAGCAAATCTTTCTTAATTCCCCCAGTTTCATTTGAATTTCTATGAGGTCGATTATTGTGCACAAATATTTTTGTAAGGGCATGGAGCAGATGTCAAATGATCCTGTAGTGTTGTGCCTGCCTCCATTCCCCCAAATGACACTCATTTTTTGTAAGTCTTGGTCTATGGCCTGACCTTGAAAGCTGAGCTGTGAGCCCTGAAACACTCATGGCAA
Organism: Phyllostomus hastatus; assembly: GCF_019186645.2. NCBI lineage: Eukaryota > Metazoa > Chordata > Mammalia > Chiroptera > Phyllostomidae > Phyllostomus > Phyllostomus hastatus. Next base: position 12,480,497 of record NW_025333833.1, on the reverse strand, counting down.
AGTGACTTTGAACAAGAAGACTGCTCCAGTTGGGGTGCAGGTGGGGTGAAGAAGGAAGGGCCAGGGTAACTGGGAGTGTTATCTGGGGACGTGTGGAATACTGCTGATTCAGCAGAAACACTTTCATTGAACCAAGCAAAATTTTAGGAGAGACTTAGGATCAATTTTAAAAATCACCCTGAACGCTTTAGACCTCCCCCACGTATATTCTGCCTGCCCCACAAGATCTAGTTATTTCAAAGCATCTGTTAACTCCTACTTTTTCTGAACTTTCAAGAGAATGGAGGTGGGGTTCAGGGGGCGGTCACATCAAAGACGTGAAGACACTCAGATCCCAAGGGAACAGTGGTCTCTGCAGCCGCAGAACAGGACTCAAGGCACCATAACCACGCCTGCCCCCTTTACCATTTGGCTAAGGATGCCCTCCACCAGAACTGACGTTTTCCCTCTTTTCCTAAATGCACTAGCTTCTTCTAATTTACACATGAGAAGTTTGAATTTGAGGACTGTGTCCTTTCTGATGGGAAAACATTAGCAGATGTTATTGCTGCTTGTGGATGTTGAGGAATGTTTAGCCCCTAGGGTTGTCTTAGTTGAGGTTTCCGTGGCCTGGGGCCCGGAGGAAAACTACTGACCTAGCACGTTTCACGTGGCTAAGGACAGTCTTCTGTGGCCAGGGTGGGCACAGCTAGATGTCGTCAGTCGCTGTGATGCTTGGATTTCGCTGTCACCAACTAACAGACTTGGGGGCTTTCTTCCTCTTCCGCTCTGCAGATCCTGAGCCACCTGGTGATGGAGGAGCTGCTGCCAACCCTTCAGACAGACCTTCTGCCTAAGATGAAGGGGAAGAAGAATGACAGGAAGAGGGCCTGGCTCGGCGTAAGTGATGGCTCTGCCCTGCATCTGTGCTACTCAGAATAAGCGCCCTTTCCCTTCTCCTTTCAGGGTAACCTTTTTAAAAAAATGAATCCCTTCCCTGGTACAGAGCAGACTATCTTGAGTTTGCTCAATCTTACCTAAATAAGGACTAATCCAAACAGGCTCTGACTTTGAAAGAAAAATCAGAAGGTGTGTGCAGTTTTGTTTAAATTACAATTACCCGGGATTAATCCTCCTTCCCGCACGCGACCCCGTCGGGGTCTTACACGCGACGGAGCCCCGATTTACGTGTGGGTCCCTGTTGCAGCTCCTGGAGGAGGCCTACAACCTGGTCCGGCAGCAGGTTTCAGAGGGACTCAGCGCCTTGAAGGAGGAATGCAGAGCCCTGACGAAGGGCCTGGAAGGAACCATCCGCTCCGACATGGATCAGATCGTGAACTCAAAGAACTTTCTGACTGGGAAGATCAAAGGTTAGTGGCAATAATTCATGTTCTGCTAACAAAACAAGCTCTTCACTCAGGGCTGCATCACATAGCTAGAATTCCTGGTTTCAGAGGAGAACTGAGCCGAGGGAATGGGGAAGAAGTGGTAACAGCGGTAACAGGAGCTTGCCCGGAGCTCTTGAGGGCTGGCCCTCCCATGGCAGCTTCAGTGAAACCAGCTGGAGGAAGCTTTGCTTCTTGCCTTGGGTGGTGCCTCTGTATTCTGATGCCACCTGCACCTCCCCCATTGGAGCGCTTCTTGCACTGAATGAATAGTCACGGCCTACGACCCAGGTTCATGATCATGCTGAAATTCCAATGAGATGCTTTTCAAATAGGTCTTCTCTCAAAGTTAACTGGTAAAAATAATTCATTATTCTCCTGGCAAAAAAAAATGTTGTATTTGGGTAGCAAGCAAGCCATTTTTAGAACTCATAGATGGCTTCTTATTTGAATCATGCAACTGAAGGCCTTTTTTCCCTAATAATTCTATGACTTGCTTAATATTCCATATCCCAAATATTTATGAGCTAAACATAATATTAATAGTATTGATCATCTTCAGTTGTCAGAATACAAGGCAGTATGATCCTCTATCACTCTGTGAAATATATCTGTGAGTTGACATAAGGATGTGACCATTCATCTCGCCGTAGGCGAGTTATTCACCAGTGAAAACTTAAGAAGTGTAGTTCCGTTCCTGCGCACTAGGATGTGGCCTGGGCCCAGCCATCGAACATCTCCGGGCCTCTGTGTTCCCATCTGTACAATGGAGGATGGGACAGCCAGATCAGTGTGAACCCCCTTTTCAGTTCGGCGCTGCTCTGACTAGTCCACGTGACTTTCGTAGCTCCTCCAAGCCAGCCCCCCAGCCCAGCCTCAGGCTTCCTTCGTGGGATCGCTGCTTCCAAACCCGGCCAGTCGCAGAATCACCTTAGCACTGAACAACAATGACAAAAAACAATAACAACACATGTTGCCATGTCCTTGCTTGGCTTCCTGAGGCAGAGTCTTTGCTGTGCTCTTCCTCTTCTGAGCAAAGGGCGGTTTTGCCTCTGGGAAGAGGGGGTGTGGTTACATTTATTTCCATCCCTCGTTCTGATTTTTGGGGCTCTTCCCATTTTTTGTCCCTGCTCATGCTGTCCTCGATTACCAGAACCAAAAATAGTGTTTTTTAAACACTGGGGGTGGACGTGGGAGGTGGGGTGACAGACTGAGAGGAATTTGTTTTCCATTTGCCCAAGAGAAGACTGTACTTGAGTTTTAAAAAGTCTCTTGAGGAAGGGAGAGGGGAATTGAATTGTATTGATTGATTGTTAGAGAAATGAATTAAGACGTAATAAATTGTTGGATACAAATGATTAATCATTATTTTAGGCACCTGAAACTAGTATAATGCTCTGTGTCAATTATACCTCAGTTTAGAAAAACTTAATGAATTGTGTTTTTAGGAGACAAACTCTGCGTGTACAATGACAATGAGTGATGGGGCGCTGGCATTTTCTTTTTTGCATTAGGCATGGCGTGTTTATCGGGCCAAGCAGGGAAATGCATTTCGCCCCAGCAGAGAGCTGGGGGAGTGGAGAGATTCTGTTTGTTTCCGTTTTCAAGGCACCTCGTGGTTTTCTTTCCCAGCGAATGCCAGTGCGGACCTCCCTGTGCTGGTCCTCAGTGCCGTTTGAGCTCGCCGTTCAGTGGCGCTGTAGGGCGACCAGCCCGCTCTGGCCTGGCCCCAGCGCCCTGGAGTCCGATCTTGCCCTAAGTCACGGTTTTCCCGCTCTTCCCTCCCGCAGCGATGGCGGCCCAGCCCGCAGAGAAGAGCTGTGCCGAGAGCGTGCAGCCGTTCCTGGCGTCCATTCTGGAGGAGCTCATGGGGCCCGTGAGCTCGGGATTCAGTGAAGTACGCTCGCTCTTTGAGAAAGAAGTGGATGAACTGAGCCAGAACTTTCAGACCAGCAAAGACGGTGCCCAGCTAAAGGAGGTGGGATGTGAAGCCAGGGAGCTCTGTGTGAATGGTCTGCCCGGGGCTGCCTTTTCCGTGGGCTGTGTCTGCATTCATCTCCGCTTTCCTTCCCTCCACCCCCCTACTACCCCTCCCTTGCTCCCTTCGTGCATCTGCCTTCCATCCATTCATGGAGTCTGCCTCCCATTCACCCCACAACTTGCTCATCCATCCATCTACCCCCTTCACTTATTAATAGTTTTAAGTTGCAAAAATAATCACATGCATATATATATATGCAAAATGAATCACCCGAACCCACCAGACCCTTGTCCACCTCCAACTCCTAGGCCACCTCGCCTCCCGACTCCCTGAATTAACTAACATAAGCAGCTTAAAATGTGTTTTCACGTACTTTCTCCTCGTTCACACAAATATACAAGCCTATAGCCTCATTTATATACATTTTGTTTGTTGGTTTGTTTCTGAAAATATAGACTCATGATACGAACCAATGTTTCTCAAAGTGTGGTCGTTAGACCAGCAGCTGCATCAACATCCGGCTGTTAATCATGCAAATTCTTAGCCCCGCCCCCAAAGATCTACCGAATCAGAAGCTCTGGGGGTGGGCCCAGCCGAGCGTTCTTAACAAGACTTCCAGAGGGTTCGATGCACCCTGAAGTGTGCGGATCCCTGATGGACACAACTTGCCGACTGGGTTTTACACTTGACACAGGATGGGCATTCCTACCGGTCAGTGGATAGGACCAGATGCGCCTGTTCCTTTTCCTTTTGTACTTCTCTGTGCATACCCACACACGGCACTGTCATCAGCGAGATCATCTGTATCTACACTGAGGTTTCTTACTGCAGCCTTCTTTATAAACGTGCCTTTACTTTCGCTCTGCCCCACAGGCCATCCACCTCCCCTCAAGTAATCAGTGTCCACACCTCGGCCTGTGCCACCCGGCAACGCCCCATGCTTATAGAGCCTGTAACACACACACATCCACGGGCTATTTTAGATTGCCTGGTTTTAGCAGAACGGGATTACATTACCTAGACTACTGTGCTTGTCAGTATTCTCACTTGAAAGTGCCCCATGGAACTGTGTCCGAGTTGACCGTTCTAGCTCCAAATCGTGCATTGTAATGGCTGCGTAACATTGCATGTCTGATTCATTCAACTGCCCTAATGTCGCCACCATAGAACAAAGCTGTGACAGATAACCTCATAACATACATTCTCACACCCGATGCTTCCGTTTCTACAGGATAGATTCGTAGGACAGGCTTGGTAGGCTGAAAGGTAGGTTCATCCCTCATGTTAATATTCCCATTTGCATTCCACAAAAGGGATTTAAAATCCACATTTCCACCAACTGTGTATGGCGGAAGACACCCCCACTGCCCAGGTCCATATTCCCATTAGAAATAAGTCTTATCAGTGGTTTAAACTTTCACCAATCTGCCAGGAGCAAAGTCACAACCCATTTTTCCTCTCTTGTCTGCTTAATTGGTGTTTCTTTAAAATGGTCACATGACATGTGTTGTGACGAGGGGCAAGTTCAAGCATCATTAATTCCACGTTAGTGGGCCTGTCTATTGAGCACTTCTTAAAGGGAGTGATACTTTCCCATTACAAACACAGTGAGGACGAGCCCCCTTTAAATTTCTGCTCAGAGCAGTCTGGGAATGCGGACCGACCTCTGCTCTGCACCCTGAAAACACGACAGCACATCCTGTGTAACGCACACTGGCCCCTGTACTCTACGGCCCTCCCCGGCCTCCGTTTTCACCCCCTGTCTTCCTGTCTGTCTGCACCTGCTCTCTCGTGTATTCCTGCTCTCCCATACTCGGTTTTAGCATTATTGTAGAATAAGCGTGGGCAGTAAAATGCATGCTGTTGGCGACAGTACTCATAGTGTCTGAGTGTGTCAGCGCCCCCTGAAATCACTGGGAGATGAGGTGTGTTGCTGGCCCCTTGCTGGAAGCCTCCGTGGTCAAGTCTGCACTTGTGCAAACTAGAGAAGCAGGGACCCGGGTTTTTGAAACTGGGTACCTCTCCCTGACCAGGCCCCTTCCTACTCCTGCGTCCTGTCCGCTGGTGCCATAGACAGCCTGCAGCAGAGGGAAGTCCTGTGCACCCTGACAGAGCCTTGGGAAACTCTGAGGACTCTGGCCTCACATCCAGGAGTCAGGGATCACCCTGACCTCACATCCAGGAGTCCGGGGTCACCCTGACCCCGCTGGGATTTTCTGAGAGGGACGGCACTCCTTTATAAAAGCTGTGGGAGCTCATGGGCCCGGTAACATCCCATGTGCCAAAGGACCTACCTGCCGAGCTCTTGAGTTCTGGAAGTGGGAGCCGGGAGGCAGTCCATCAAGAGCGCATGAAGACTGGAGCCCTGGATGCCTCCCTGGGTCTTCCCATCATCCCCCTGATTCTTCTCCCGGTCTCTGTCGGAGCAGCAGGGCTGACCTGGGGACCCACTGCAGGGAGGAAGACAACTGAAGAAATCACAGATGTAGCGATTGGGAAGTGATTCATGCTAATAACACCCGTTGGATTGTTGAGAATTTATGGAGTATGTAATATGTGAGTAACATTGCTCCTGAGTCCGATGGTGTTTCACTTTTCTCCTCCCCCAAACGCAGCATCTGGACCAGCTTATGAACCTCCCGCTGGATTCCGTGAAGATGGAACCTTGTTACGTCCAAGTCAACCAGCTTCAGGAGCGCTTGCAGGACCTCAAGAGCCGCTTCAGGTTCCCCCACGTCGACCTCGTGGTGCAGCAGACACAGAACTGCATGCAAGAGGTGGGTGCCACAGGGGCGTCCTGGGGCTGAGGACGCAGCTGGGTGGGGGCGGGGAAAGCAGGCGCTGGCGGATGGGACCCGCGGGCCGGGTCGCTCAGGTGTGCGGCCATCACCTCTGTCGTCATATCCGTCCTCCCAGCAGGCTTCATCTTCCCTCCGTACTGATGAATGACCTACAGTAGGGACATCTCCAGGAAATAAAGTGACATTAATTAATAACTGCTTCATTGAACCGCAGGTGCACATGAGAATCGTGTGGGGGCTTTTAAGAAATACTAGGCCCCTCCTCCAGTGATTCTGATTACACACATATATTTTTTGAAATGATTTTTTAGTTATTGAAATTATATATCTATAATTCAATCATTTTTAAAATTTTAATAGTTTAAAATGAGGTTTTAAGTGATTTAATAATTTAAAAATATTATATTTTAATAAGTTAAAAAATTTTCCTACTCGTTCCCACGGCTTCTAATACGTGTCCAGGACTGAGGCCCACTGGCTACAATTAGTTCCCCGATCCAGGTTAGAAGGAATCGGGCCCTCAGTCCCCGCTTTACGATTGGATTTCTTGCGTTTACCTGGTAGGTTCCTTTCCCCCGAGAGGGGCAGGAGTGCACAGCCCGGACTTCCCCGTAGTCTGGCGGTGTACACGTGCAGACAGGGTGTGCTCGCTGCAGCTGTGAGAGTGCGGTCCCGTCTCACAGATTCCCCAGGGGAGCCCACTGGGAGGCTGGACCCTGTGCCGCTCCCTCTTCAGGGAGCTGAGAGGGAGGCAGGCTCTCAGATAAATTCACCCCGGAGTTGAGAATGTGGCAAGGAGGGTGTGTGTTGGAATCACAGGCTTGGGAAAGAAAGGCACATTCTTTTTCTTAAATGTTATAGGCAGGATTAAGTGACCCATCTTACTATCTGACCCATCTTACTCTCTGAGTTGTGGGGATTAAAGAGGGACGAGGAACCACACCGGGCAGCCATTTCACAGAGTCCCTGTGAGAACACCGAATGCTGGCGAAGCTTACACAGGTGCAAGGGCAGAGAGTGAGAAATCTGAGCACATTTGCCCCGAGCCCCGCCCCTGCCCCTTTCCAACCTGGCAGAGTTGTGAGCGGGTGGGTAGGAGGGGGACAGAGAGACGCGCTGGGTGGTTTACCTCCACCTGAAAGTGTGTGTGCAGAATTAAGGCAGCCAGAAATAATTGGAGATGACTCCCACCTCATCTCGTTAAGCCCTGGATGCGGGTACCAGAGGGTGGAGGGAAGGGATGACCACAGGAGACGATGGTGTTTTCAATCCCATGGTCTGGGGTTTTCCAGTGCAGAGTGGAAGGAGGAGACATGCAAAGAAAGGATGCATAGGATGCACATAGGTATACATGCATACATATGCATGCACACATATATGTGCATTCCTGGTCTCTTACTGACCCCACGGTGAGTCACAGCTCAGGCAGTGGGATGAGGACCTGTCGCCCTGGGTCACTCTCAGAGCAGTGCCTGAGGGGACTCCTCTCGGATGCTCGGGCCCCCCTTCTGTGCCGCCGTCCTAGACGGACTGGACCAGGGCAGCGCCCCCTCCCTGACTGTGCTGTTTCTGTGTCGCGTTGGCCTGCAGCTCATGGGGAATGCGGTGTTCACCTTCGCACAGCTGCTCTCCCCACATCTCGGGGCAGAGGCCTCCAAGACAGCAGTTGCCATGGAGAAGGTGAAGCTCCGAGTCTTAAAGGTAAAACCGTTTTTTCACTTGTGGGAAGCATAAAACAAGGATGTGACCCCAGGGGGAGGTAGAAGGGGTAAAGGGGGACAAATGGTGATGGAAGGACACTTCACTTGGGGTGGTGAGCACACAGTACCATATGCAGGTGATGTATCATAGAGTTGTACGCCTGAAACCTACATAATTTTATTAGCCAATATCACCCCAATGTATTCAGTAACACAGAAGGAAAATAAAAGAACAGGACTGCTGTTTCTTTTTAAGGGGGAAATACCGAGGTCTTTCACGTGCCCCCTTTTCTTTCTCATCTTTCCCATCTGTCCTCCCTGAGGTTCCTGTGACTAGCAGGTGTGTTTCCCCAGCACGACTCTCAGGCCTCTTCTGCCATCTAGTGGCTTTTTTAGGGACCACAGGTCCTCAGCATCCTTGCCCATCACCTGAAGTGACATGTCCCCGTTTAATTTAAAGCACTTGCCCTTGGTATGTATTGGCTGGCCACTACAAGCAAAGCAGTGCGATTGGTATTGCATGGAATATAAAAATAGACCAGGCACAGCCTATTTCTTCAAATAGTTTACATTTAAATTAGCCAACATATGTTAAAAAAAATCAGCACCTCATGGCAAAGGAAATATACTCCAAGTAAAAGATAAATGCCAAACATTTTTTAAAAGAAAAAAAGAAGAGATGCCTGCCACGTGAAATTGTTTTATTTTTAATAGGCTTCCTGTTTAAGTATCTATAAAAATGGTTTCAATAATAAGAGCTTGCACAGACATGCTATATTTTTAAAGCTTTTTAAAAGCTTATCCTGTTTCATTTGACCCTCAGTGGAACTTGCAAGATAATTAGAATATGTCCCCATTTTAGATATGAGGAAACTGACTCTCTGAGAGCTAATATGACTTCTGTAAGCTCAGTGGGTTAGTCAAGGTGAACTAGAGCTTAAAATATACTTAAACCTAATGCACTGATTTTTTACTTCTTCCTGCCCCTAAACCAGTGATTTTCAAAAAGCGTGGCACAAGAATTTTTAAAACATGCAGAACCTGACTATTTAGTCAGGGCCACTGTCCTCTTTCCTCTTAGATTATCAAATTTAAAAATGACAACAGCCAACACAACAATTCCTGTCTGGTGTGAATGAATCAAAATCATACCTATTTTGATGGAATAGATCAGCAAAAAAAAATGCAATATTATTTTGTGTGGCACAGAATCTTAGTAGCTAGTTTATGTGTGCCACGAGGTGAAGAGCATTGAAAATCACTGCCCTACACAGTGCTTGGAGCAGAAGATAAAGTTCCACAGAGCCAGGAAGGGGGTCCCTGGGTTTCAGACCTGATCTTGAGGTCTCACAGACAGCAGGAAACTCTGGCAATCAAATTATTGAAAAGCAAAGCAGCCCTGGCTGGTGTGGCTCAATGGATTGAGCACCAGCCTGTGAACCAAACGGTTGCCAGTTCGATTCCCAGTCAGGGCACATGCCTGGGTTGTCGGCCAGGACCCCAGTAGGGGGCGTATGAGAGGCACCCAATCAATGCATCTCTCATACATTGATGTTCCTCTTTCCTCCCTTTCCCTCTCTCTTAAAAAAAATCTATAAATAAAGTCTTTAAAAAGAGAAATTAAAATTAATACATATCATGGTAACACAACTCATAATGAACTTGAAACTGAGGAAGAAAAGATATCGATGTGAATACCACCCCCAGTGTCAGGACACTTTCTCCCTCTTAGGACAGCCCATTTCTTCTCTGTACACAGGCAAGTGCAAGTGCATGCTTCCTAATGTTAAAGCCGAGGTTCTCAGCGGTCGTCAGTCTAGTTCTACCCTCTGTGTTAATGTTCTTCTTCCACGTGGCAGCCTCCTGTTGTTGGAACACAGCTCTAATCTAGCCCCAAATTGCTACCTCTGGTATAAATGGCTTCATCTCTTCAAACACTCTTTATGGGGCCTGACCATTCTGCTCACGTGCCTGTGACTGTGCTTTGGTGTGCCTGTGGTCCCCTTAACGTGACACTGAAGACCACACTCTAGTCTCTCGGTGTGGACGATCCATGTGGTACAAAGTGAATCCTCATCTTTCTTGTTCTAGATGCGAAACTCCTTTGATTAACATGCCACAGTGTCAGTGTAGCTACGAGCCAGAGCCTCTCTTCCCTCACAGAAATCCTTTCAGCCCACAAAGCCTGCTTTTAGGATGTAGAATGAAAGCAGTAGATGACTGTGGCTCCCAGGACCCACCCAGAACAGGGGGGACAAAGTACAAATTCACCCCCCAGTTCCACCCCCAGCTTCTTTATCATGCAGAAATTGCTGTGTTGATCTTGTCTCAGTTTCCGTATCTGTAAGAGGGGAGGGCCAGATGGGTGATTAGCAGTCATAACCTCCACCTAGAGTGGAGAGAATCGCATAGAAAGATCTCCGAGACCTCAGGGACACCATAGGGCACTCAGAAATTAGAGGGGAAAAGGCGATGAAGTAGGTGGCTGAGATTTTTGTTGAAGCGAAAGTTAACAGATTGCACTGTTGCTATTGAGCATATGTTTTCTGTCTCTGTATTGACAGCAATACGATTACGACAGCAGCACCATGCGGAAGAGGATATTTCAGGAGGCGCTGGTTCAAATCACACTTCCCACCGTGCAGAAGGCCCTGGCGTCCACATGCAAACCAGTAAGGGCTGGGTCACTCCAGAGAGCCTGCTCTTATCGCCTGCGAAGTCCAAGCACTTTTCAGGGGGTGAGGGGGGACCAGGATGTGCTTGCAAACAGTAGAAGGGGTTGGCAAACTTTTTCTGTAAATGGTCCAATAGTAAATATTTTAGGCTTCATGGGCCATGCTATTTCTGATGCAACTACTCAGTTCTGTTGTTGCAGCCCCGAAGCAGGCATAGACTGTGCACAGCCAAATGGGCAGATCGGAGTTTCAGCGTAGCTTTATTTACAAAACCAAGCAGCTGGTGAGCTTTGCCGACCCCTGGACCAGACAGAAATCTCAGAGGGTGACCATGTGAGTTTGAGCCAAGCTAGGGGTTGCCACAGAGCACCAGCGAATGCCAGATGTTCCTCATTAAAGTCTGACTCATAATTCCTACATGGTCTCTGAAACTTGACCACCACGTCCAGGAAAAGATCTTAAGTAACGTGATTGATTACAGGAGATTTGTTCTGTTAAATCCAGTAACATTTGTTTGGTGAAATCAATGAAATGAATCGTTTAAAGCTGTTACAAACCCCAGGCGACCAGTGACAGCCATGACTACGAAGTGTGACTTGGTCTGCAGAGTGATGAGTGAGGTGACTCTGGAGGCTGGGTCAAGACCTGGGTTCAAGTCCTGGCTCCTACAGTTATCGGCTCTTGGGCTTTGGACAAACCACTTTTTGCTCTCTTTTGGTCTAGATTTCACTTTCCAGAAAATGGAGATAGTAATACCTTGCAGTACCCTTGTTAAGATGGAGAAGACTAGAAGGAGGCAATTAGCATCCGATGAGTGCTTACCACATGCCAGGCGCTGTGTTAAGCGCTGTGCCTGGATTAACTCAATGATTTTCAGGAAACCCTATGGGGAGGTTCTATTTATATCCTCATTGTCGTAAGGAGGAACCCTGAGGGCTTAGGTGGCGGGCCCAAGATCACAGAGCTGGCCCCCGGCCGAGTCTGCACCCCGATCACATCACTGGTGCATGTGATGCTTGCAGTGAGTGGTAAACACTGCTTTTACTGTTTCTGCATTTCAGAAAGGATCTGTGAGCCTGGACATGTGCAGGGCTCTTACAGCAAATGATAAGGAGCATGTAGAATTTAAAAAGGGCTTTTTGGCAGCGTAAAGAGTCTCCAGGCATTGGACGCTTACAATCCTTCCCATGAGTCATTGTACCGGGACAGTGGGGCAGTGTCTTCAGTCATGTTCACATTCTATCAATGGTGTTTTTCTTCAAAGTGTCATCAGCATGTCTCGTCCCCCGGCGTTTGTTTCTGGGGGTGTATTTCCTTCATAGGAAGGGATCAGATGATGCCAGGAGAGCAATCTGTCTACATGGACAGCCCTTGGCCTTCGTGGTTGGAAAAGTTCAACCACTGAGAGGATGACTCAGTCCACCTCGGGACGTGTGGGCACACGGACTCTCTGCTAAGCTCATTTTCCTCTTCCGATCCCAAAGGCAGCCTGAGGGCCTTGGGACCTCCTCCTCCTCCTCCCAGAAGAGGGGGAGGGGGAAGAAAGCCCTCTGTCCTCCTGCCCTCCTCGTTCCAAACACCGGCACAGCTGCACCCAACTCGAAAGGAGCTCTCGTGACTTTTAATCAAGAGAGACTGGTTTCTAAGGAGCCCGTGACCTGGAGTTTCCTGCACTGAAGGACATGATATCAGTGTCAAGAGATTTTTAAACATCTGGATTTACAGACCAGATAAATTAGGGGAGTTCCAGCTTCGGAGGAGAATCCTTTCTTTTATTGAAGTGTGGTTCTTCTTGGCTCTTCAAGTCGCAGCTCCCTAGACCTGTGGCACTGAACTCGAGATGCACGCTAGAATTGCCGAGGAAGCTTTGGAAAAAGTCTGATTCCCCAAGATCCTCCCTCAGGGATTCAACTTCATTGACCCAGGGAATTCAACATAGGAATGTTGAATCTATGTCATCTAGAAGGTCTGTTTTGTGAAGCCGGCCATGTGACAAGTGTATAAATGTCCCTAGAAATGATTTCTTTCCACAGAATTGTTCAGCTAGTTGAAATTTTGAAGGTCTCCTGTTTATTCAGCAAACGTGTATCAAACATGTCTCAGATGCCATCCAGGCCCTGGGCCCGGCCCATGGCCCTGCCGTCTGTCCCCGGAGCTCATTCACAGCCAACGGGCAGGGGACAGGATGCCATGTGACGAGCTCAGCAGGAGCCTTATGGGGGCAGTTCCTCCTGTGGGAGTTCCGAGGAGGTTGCCTCGCTCGGCTGGTGGGGTCGGGGAGGGCCATCCAGAATCCTGCTTTTGCCCCGTCCTGAGGGTGAATGACTGTCGGGGGAATGCGGGATGAGAGACCAGGCGGGAGACCAGGCGGGAGACCAGGCGGGAACATGCAAGGGTGCTGCAGACATGAGCCTGTGCCCCTCACTTCCCAGAGGAGGAGAGGGGCTCAGACAGGTCTTCCCTCCAAAGTGCATATATATATAAAGGGACCCCATGAGAGCCCTCTGTGACCTGGTCCCGGGCTGCGGCAGAGCCCCCAGCCCTGGCACCGAGAGCTGTCTGAAGTGGTGGCCTCTGACCCCCGTTGTCAACCCCGTCACTCCAGGCCAAAGGCATCAAATCCTGCTGCTCAGCCCCTGGCTGTCTAGGAGGCGTGTGCCAGGCGCCGTTTCCAGCACCCTCGGGTGCAAGGGTTGCTGAGTTAAACTCGGGGGATGGGATTGGGTGCTTCTCAGTCCCTGCTCCATCCTCATGCTGATAACAGGCAAGCCGTTTGGGAACCCGCGGGAAGCAGGAAGGGTTAAAGGACTTTGCACCCAGCGCCAGGGCCAGCTGGAGGGAAAGAGGAGAACATTCCTGAATTCCGGAAGAGTCCTTGACTAGAGATTCTTACACCCGAAAAGGGGCCACGTTTAATAAAGTCAAACACACATCCACTCCAGGACCCAGCAGTCTATTTCCAGGTACCTACTCAAGACAAGAAAGTCCTTAAATCTACAGGAATCATGCACGAGAATGCTCATAGCATCTCTGCTCTTCACAGTCCAAAAGGGGGAGAAAAATCTCAATATCCATCAATAGGAGTGTGGATTAACAATTTTAGTTGATCCATATGATGGAAGTCTTATCAATAACAAAGAACAAGCCGCTGATACCTGTGGCAACATGGATGACTCTCGAAATCAAACACAAAGGAATAGCCAATTCCACCTACATGAAGTTCAAGAACAAGAGAAACTAGGCCACTGTGACAGATGTCCAATCAGTGCTTATCTCTGGGGGACGTGGACAGGAAACAGGCATAGAAGTGATGTCCTCTGTCCTGATTTGCGTTGGGGTTTCATGAGGTTATTTATGTATTTAAAATCATTGAGCCGTACTTTTCATGTTTGCATTTTATTGTGTGTAACATATACCTCGGTAAGCACTGTTGGCACTTAGAAAAATGAAGAAGGAAATACTTTGGTTATGATGGGGTAGAGTCTGGGTCCCAGACTCACTGACACCCCTTGAGGTGATCAAATCTCTGGTCTACCCCTTAAGTGCGTGTAGGGTGCACCCGGGGTTAGGGGCGGTGTCCCGGGGCTCAGGAGCAGGACTCGTCCTTCCTGTGCCTCCCCCACACGCTGGCATCTCATGCCGGGTCCTCTCTGTCCCTCGCTCTGCAGGAACTTCAGAAATACGAGCAGTTCATCTTCGCAGATCACACCAACATGATCCACGTGGAAAACGTGTACGAGGAGATTTTACACCAGATCCTCCTCGATGAAACTCTGAAAGGTGAGGGGGGTTTACCCGATGCTGGGGGGGAGCTCTGGATAGAGGGGAGCACCCCAGAAATGGGACCCAGTGCGGCCAGCTCGATTTCCTCAGCAGAAAGGAAAGGGGCAGGGCCAGCGCTGCTGGGGAGGCGGAGGTGGGAGAGAAGGAAGGGGGAGGCGGGAGGGACACTAACCCTGACTGCGCACATGCTATACTGGGACCGTTAGGTAGCCTTTCTCTCTCCATACAAATGAGGACGCTGTGGGATGGAGTGTTAAGCTTCATTTTTCAGATGAGACGACTGAGGTTTGGAGAGATTAAACGCAGGGTGCCTCATGACCAGCTGTCTTCCTCCAGCTGTTCCAGACAGAACAAAGGACAAAGGGCTCCCCTTAGTCACAGGCCCACAGCCCCGCCCGCAGCGGGAGGCGGGAGGAGGTGACCTCGGAGCAGCTGCCCCCCCCAGCACATTCCTCGCCTCCTCTCAGCTGCACGGAAGAGAGACCGGGGCGGTGACACCGTGCACTGGGAGGCTGGCTGGGGCTTGGGCTCCCCGTGGGGAAGCAGGCCTTGCTCGGGACCGGGTGTGGACAAGGAAAGCTTGGGCAGAGATGGGGAGGGCAGCCCACAATACTGTAGGCCTGACACGAAGCTGGTCTCCATGGGGAAGGCGTTGAGCATCCCAAAACTCTGCCCCAAAGGAGACTGGCCAAGCGCAAGCCCCGGGTCCCAGCAGCTCATGGCTGGGGGTCTAATGAGATAAGGGATGGAAAGGTGTCCGCACAGTGTCTGCCCAGAGGACGGGCTCAGTCAAGGCCACTGCCGGGCCACCGCGGCACCTGGGGAGAATTAGAAAAAAGCTTCCTTCACCTGAAGCCTATATGACTTTATTAACCAATGTCTCCCCAATAAACTCAATTTTAAAAAATTAGAAGTTACACAATAGTCACAAGGATGTAGTAGAACATAGGAAACATATTGTAATAATTTGACTACGTACGAGGCCAGGTGGGTGGTGGAAATACTGGGGGGAAACACCTTGTGAAATATATGATTGTCTAACCACTACCCTGTGCACCTGAAACTAATGCAAAATAACACTGAATAATACTGAATGTAAACTGTAATTGAGAGAAACATCGATCGGTTGTCTCCCATATGTGCCCTGGCCGGGGATCGAACCCGCAACCTTTTCTGGTGTACAGGACGATGCTCCAAACAACTGAGCCACCCGGCCAGGGCTGAATGTAAACTGTAATTGAAAAATAACATTTTAATTAAAAAAAAAGAATTTGTCTAATCTAGAGAGGGAAATGCTAGCAACAGCAATAAAATAATTCCTTATTAAAAAAAAAAAGAAAAAGACTCCTTTCCTGCAGACCCGTGACTGCTCTCCGTCCAAAAATGGCCACGACGTGCGGATCGTGTGAGAGCAGCCACGCTTCTGCAGCTGCTGCAGGCGACTGCGCTCGAACCCGAGCTGCCTCTGCTGACCAGGGTGCCTGCCCCCAACCCCTGCCCCGGGATGAGACACTCTTGCGCTCTGTGCAGCCTGCACGGCCATCAGCAGGGGCTCATTGTCAGAAGTGTCTGCTGCTGTCGTTATTGGTGTCGCTGTTCCTCCTCCCCAGGCCTCGAGGCTGAGCTGATGGACATAGGTCTCCATCTTGGTGTGTCCGGCATTTTTGCCAGAGCATCTTTGCTGCAGGCATTTTTGCCACAAACATTTTCAGCCCAGAACTAATTGGCCAAAAGGCAATTTTTTTGCATGAGAAAGATAAAATTATGTCAAATAAAAGAGGGACATGAAAACTGAACAACAAAATGTGAAAAGACTTGATTGCCAAATGCAAATGTTTGAATACATTTAATATGTGTGTCGATGGACGGCAATTGACTGCACAAGTAACCGATTTTATCCTGGGGAGTGTACCCAAGGCCTTGCCTTTGTTCTATGGGGCACGAGGGTTCAACTCTGCACCCTCAGAGGCCCTTGGGCGCCTCTCCTTCTCTTCCTAATGTAGTGTTTCAAAATAAGGAACCAACTAACTCTTGGGGCAAAAATCATCATCATCTGGGAAAAAAATGCTAACTATTTTAAGATGGCCACGATTTATTTGCTCCACTACTTTGTCAATGGAGAAATGAAACCAAACCTGACTAAAAATAAATAAATAACCCTAAAAACAAAAATAAACCAATGCAAAAAAACAAACTATCAACCAGTTATTTTATTATCTTTTATGGTGCTTGATTCACCAATGAAGAAATGAAACCAAAAGACAAAAAAAAAAAACACAGTCAACCAGCTATTTACTCTTTTTTAGAACAAAATAGCCTTACAGCCCGTTAGTTATGCAGCAAAAAACGCTCGCAGCAAAGTTGCTTGCGGCAGAGGCCTCTACAGCAAAGAGGCTATGGCGACAGTGCAATGGTCAGCCGGGCTCCTGTCTCTGGGTGCTCAGGGCCGAGAACCTGTCACACGCTCAGAACTGCACTTGGGGAAAGCGGAGAAAAGCAGGCCAGCTCCTGCCCTCGAGGGGTCTCAGGCAAGGCAGCTACAAACTGATGCCGCACAGATCGGCCGCTAATAAAAGGCGATGGGGGCCGTAGGAGTAATCCAAGTGCTGCCGTCCTGGATTGCGAGCTCCCTGACAGCAAAGGCTGTATTTTCTTCGTCTCCGGGTTCCCAGAGCCTGCCCTGTAGTCAGTGCCCGGGAAGTGTGTGCTGTTTGAGTACATGAATGTGTGGAAGAGCGAATGGAGGAACAGTGGGGAGGTCCAGCATTGGGTGTGAGTTTCCAGGCTTCCATCTTCACGGCAGGCTACCCGGAAGAGAGGGAGTGTAAGCTGGAACTTGAACTTGAGACGTTTGGATAGCCAGAGAAGTTGAGAGGAGAGCCTGCCTTCTGGGTAAAACCAGAAAAGCCAAATCCACCGGGGCGGAGCTCTAACGTCCTGTTTTGTTTTCTGGTGCCCCAGTGATAAAGGAAGCTGCTGTCCTGAAGAAACACAACTTATTTGAAGACAACGTGGCCTTGCCCAGTGAAAGCGTGTCCAGCCTCACAGATCTGAAGACCCCCGCGGGGTCAAACCAGGCCAGCCCCGCCAGGAGAACCTCCGCCCTGCTGCTGGGAGCTGCCGACAGCGAGGCCGCCAGCAACGAAGTATTCCAGGAACCAGGGGAAGCAAAGCAGCCTGGGGTCCCCAGTCCGACGGCCCAGGAAGAAAGCCTTTCTTTCCCAGGTGGGGACGGGCAGGTGATCACTGCAAGCATGGGTGGCCCTGTTGTGACTCTGGTGGCTGCAGAGGACGCGGCAGCAGCCCCAGGCACGCACCCGCCAGAGCTGGAGCTTGGAGGGACCCCTGAGAACGGAGAACCCGCCCAGGAAAAGCGGGAATCCATCTCTGCCGCAGGCTCCGTGAAGGAGCTCCGAGATTTGTTGACAGTGACCATCGAAGTGCCAGTGGAGTCTGCGGCCCCTGAGACGGAGAAAGATGCACCTCAGGAGACCCTTGTGCCCCAAGAAGTTGAAAAAGAAGAGGAAACGACCCCAACCTGCCCAGAGGCCAATCAAACAGCTGCCTCCAGCCAGGACACCTGTGAGGACGGTGGAGTCAGGGAGAGGGAGGCCCCTTCTCCTGCCACTACAGAGGCTGAGGCCGGTGGGGTGGAGTTGGGAGGCTGTGCAGAGGTTCAGCCAGCCTGCAGAGAGCTCAGCCAGGGCGACAGCGGCCCGGGCACCACAGAGAAGCACGCAGAGGCAGAGGAGCCCAATGGGAGGGAGCCCCCAGGCAGGCCTTCCAGTCCTGGTGCCCAGGAAGGAGGTATGGCCATGCCGCAAGGAGATTGCATTGTAAGTTCTGAGCCCGGCGGCCCTGGGGAGAGCCAGGGCTCTGTGGAAGAGGAGGCGGTGGGAGGGGAGGACAGCAAGGCCCAGGCAGCTGCCAGCACAGGTGCAGAGGAGATCAAGGGTGCCCGGGTTCACGAGTGTCAGTGGGTGGTCAAGGATGCTCCCGACACCGACATCCCAGGTCCCCAGAAGGAGGACGAGAGGGAGAGTCCCCCAGAGCCCCCCGCAGAGGAGTGAAAGGGACGATTTGGCAGAAGCATTTCTTTGAACAGACTGACCCTCAATGGGTTAGTCACGGGTACATTTAGGGTTTGCATATGTGTTGTTACCAAACAAAAATTTGTGAAGCACTTCCTTAATTTGTATTGAAATCAGATGGAATGCACAGAGGGCGTGAGCACGGAGGAGACCCTTTGTGGAATGGAACAGCTCCGCCGTGAATTATTGCTTTCTCATTTTAATCAGAATTACAAAGGTGGCGCAGTGCTTGGGGCTAGAGGGAGCTGAGGGTGCCCGAGGGTGGGAGCGGGTGTCGCACTGGGGATTCAGAAAGCAGCAGGAGCACTGTGGTCAGTACACTCTGCACATTTTCTTCTAATGCACTTTAAGGCTTTTCAGTTCTTCGTAAGAATGCAAACACGGGCTGTAAATCCAGCTCCCCCGTCTACTACACCCACTTCACTGTCTCTTAAGGACTCAGTCGTTGTCCACGGTCTGGCTGGTCTGGCTGGTCTGGCTGCCCGAAAGCGAGGGTGGCCCTCGGCAGTGCCCAGGGGTGGGGGTGGGGGTGGGGGTAGCCCCCGCGGAGCCTGAGTGAGGGCAGGGGGCGCTGAGCAGAAACCCAGGCAGGCCGTGGTCTGCGGGACTGCCCGGGCCTGTTCCTAACTCTGCTCTCCACGTCCTGGCAGTGGATCTTGTGGACTCTTCGTCATCAATCACCTTCTGGGGAAATTCAAACGAGGCAAGAAAACTTCCCTCGCACATTGAAGCGCTCCAAATTAGCCTTAGGCTGTGCAGAGAGAGCTTAGCTAAATTATTGGGTGTGAAGCCTACCAATTAAACAAATGTTACTGAAACAGCTACTCTTTGCCTCATGCTGAGTTAAGCATAATACCAAAAAAAAAAAAAGAAAGAAAAGAAAAAGGAAAAAGAAGAAGAAAAAGAGATAAGGTGCTTTTGTTCAGTATAAATTAAAAGGCTCAATAGAATTTAAGAAAATGTCAGTTTTCAAATGATGAGCTTTCTGCGCTGCCAGGAAAGCTGTCTGTCTTTCTATTGAAGCAGTCCTGGTTCACTCCCAGAAGGAAATAAAGTGAATAAATGAATAAAATGAATTAAAAAAGAGAGAGAGAAGAAGAGAGAGAAAAGCCAAGATATATCCATAGCATCAAGCTCCAAAGATGTTACCAAGGGCAGAGATCACTTGTTCAGTCAGTTAGCAGGTTAATGGAGTCTGTTGTGCCCCAGGCACTGGAGCCCTGTGCTTTAAAAGATCTGTTCCTTTCTCCCAGAACCGACACTTTAGCAGAAATAGACACAAATACATCTTCCACATCGATTGAGACCTATGCCTGTTAATGGTACAGGTAGAATGGACTTCCAAAACATTAAAGGAAGAACTATTCTATTGTCCTTCAGAAAATACCAGTTTATTGCCTACCTGGTGTGGCTCAGTGGATTAAGTGCCAGCCTGCAAACCAAAAGGTTGCAGGTTCAATTCCCAGTCAGGTCACATGCTCAGGTTGTGGACCAGGTCTCCAGTAAGGGGCGAGCAAATGGTGACTGATTGATGTGTCTCTCACACATCAATGTTTCTCTCCCTTTCTTTCTCTTTCCCTTCCCCTCTCTCTAAAAATAAATAAAATCTAAAAAAAAAGAAAAAATATTAGTTTATTTCCTAAAAGCTTCAGAACCAGCACTATATCTTCATCTTTCTTTCCACAAATTTTATTAATAGATCCCAATATATTGCCCAAGAGCTGTGTTCGATCATCATCAACAAGGAAGTTTGTATCAGCTCTCTAGAGGATTTATCCCACAGTTCAGCCATTTAAGCAGGAATTCAAAATGGATTTCTAGGTCTTCAAGGATGTAGCATAATCAGTATCATGATGTATAATCTCCTGTTCCCAGTGCTTCCCTCCTCACACCGAGGAAGGATCTCCTGACAGGTGAAGAAGGTAGAGGCCACTCCCCCTTGGTCCCTGTGACACCAATACCCGCTGATATCCTTGCACTTAGCATGAAACACTGAAATTCTCTCTACTTACTGCCTCTTCCAGGGGCTCTTCTCTTCCAGGGCAGAAATGAGGGTTTAGCCTTTAGATGTGCTTCCTGTGAGAAGCACACAGCCTTGAATAATGGCTCTCTGCCTCCTCGGGTCACATGAACGTCCCTAGTGCCCAGCGAGGAACTGGCCTGTGCCCGGCTGCTCAGGACATGTGAGAACCCACCACCCACCGCTCCGCTGGGCTGTGGCTCTTTGGAGCCTGCTGTCAGCCAGGGAGATGTTTTCCAGTTGGGCTTCCTGCCCTTGCCCAGTCGTCCCCTAAATCAAGCCCAGATGGCCACGTGGTCCGATTCTGTGCCCAGCAAGGCAAGGAGCCAAAGGAACAGTGCCCAGCCCTGCCCAGGGCTGTCCTTCCCTCCAGGAGAGTTGTGGCGAGGGAGGAGGTCACAGCCCAGGCTGCCACCACCCCGGTGCTCCCCGGCTTTCTTCCTTTCCTCGCATCAGGGCTTCTCAAACTCTCAGAAAGCGGGGTGATTCTTTCCAACCCTGAAAGGGGGTGCATCTCACTACATTGGGTGGATGGACATCAGTGCCCTTCCTTGGCCCGACCTGCAGGCCCGAGGGGACTGGGCACGAAGTGGGAGGACACGCTTGAGAATGCAAAGCACCTTTCTGTACGTGTTCCACAGAAGACAAGTTCACTCGACTACGCAGGGTGATTGTCCCATTTGCAGATGGAACAGGAAACTAAAGTGCATTAAAAATATTCCTTATTCATTTTAACGCGTTGCATGAAATACCTTCACATTAGCGTGAGTTTGTTGCTTCTCACACGGACTTCTCTGTGGTGCCGCAGTGGTTTCCAGGTCGGAGCAAGGTCGCTGTGGTTCCAGCGAGCAGCGCAGACGGGCCTCTGCAGGCCGCCCCAGGGCTCTCCTCTGCGGGCAAGTCTGTTAGAAAGGCAGCAGACCTCATGATGGGCTATCGGGCAAAAATCCCATGACTTTGAAGGAGTTATATCATTGTTGACCTTCCACAAATAAATAATATGGTTCTTTCCTTAAACAAACAAACAAACAAATTTCATTCCTTAAAGAAATTAACTTGTCCTCTTCTCCTTTGCAGCTTGGACTAGTGCCTTACATTATGGAGAGTAAATTCTCTTTCCAAAAAAAAAATAGTATGTTGGAGACCACAAGGGTGAAACTCCAGTTTGTCCAAAAGCTTTCTAAAGAGGCTGGGTGTGAAAACCTTGCAGGTCAGAAGGCCTGATCCTCTACATTTGATTAAGAAGATCCTCAAGTCTGGTCTTCTAACCTCCAGGCTGCAGCCAGTGATTTCAAAGGGCTTCCCAATTCTCCCAGACAGGTGACTTTCTTTCTTCCTAATAAGTGCTAGGTAATATATGCTACATGGCAATTTTAACATGGGGAAGGGGAGGGTGCCCCTGACTCAAACAGAAACACAGTCCATTCGGTAAAGCGCTGGCTACATACACCTTCTTCACCGTAAACAAACGGGTTTGGGGATTTGCCTTCTGAGGTCTGCAACTTCAAGAAAAAAAAATCAACACCGTGGATGGATATGTTTTTTAGTCACTATGTAAAGCAAATAAATTTAAAACACTTTGTAACCGTGCATATACTCTGCCAAGTGCCTATATTCCAATAAAATGTTCACCCTTGAAGAGACGTCCAGATGTCCTGTTTCTTTGGAATGGGGCTCGTTTCATCTCTTAAGCAAATGTCGTCAGCTGAGCTGGGAGGAGCAGCCCTCGGTGATGAAAAGGTGAGTCTCTGTTCCGAGTTATGGAACTTTTAATTTTCTGTCACCAGGAAGAAATCCACAGGGAAGTCCCTTCGTGTCAGATGTAATTACGCTTCGAAACTGCGTGCGCTTGTTTCGCTAGGAATTAGATTATGTCTAACTACAGCCATGGGCAATTACTCTTGACGTAATTGAACGGCTGTGCAAACACATTTATTCTCAGTGGGTAACACTGAGTGACACATTCGTTCTGTCTCTAATTGTAAATAAGACAATACTTACTCGCCAATGTCAACAGTTGCTCATTCCTCCACGAGTTCACTTCATCCCAAAAGTAATGATGGCGGATTGATTACATGCCGGCACTCTAGTGGGTGCTGGGTAAACAGGTACACAGGGTGGACACGGGCCTGACATCGGCAAACTCAAATTTGCAGGGCGAACATGGCCAGGGAGAGCCCAAAAGAGGCATCTGCTTCCTCTCCTGGCATAAACATTGTCTATAATCTCAGCCTTAGTTCTATGGCACCAACAGCTTCAGACTACAGAGGAAGGGACACTGGAGAAATCAAGGCAGGGGTGACGGGACAGTGAGTGTGGTGGAAACCTCACCACCGGCCTCTTCCCGCCATACCAAGCACCCAGTATGCGAGAACCCTTCCCAGAGCAGCTCCTCCGCAACTGCTGTTGAGGGCCAACGATCAGATTGGAATCGGGGGTGAGCAGGTTGATGTGAAACTGCTTCTGCATAGTTTTTCTTAGATTATATGTTTATTTGGTGTGGCTAGGATGAGGCGGATGGGGGTCTTGAGAGGAGTCAACTAAACTTGTATGCCACTTCTATAGTTGCAGTATCAACAATTGTCAAAAACTAGAAAACAACTCGTATGTCCTTTTAGGTGGTGAATGTACAGACTGTGGTACATGCATACAATAGACTACTACTCAACAATAAAAAGAACTGCTCCACTGACATACACGGTGGTAACATGGACGAGTCTCAGAATAACTAGAGTGAAAAAAGCCAGACAAAAAGGGATGTGTCCGATATGCTTCCTTTTATACGACATGCTGGGAAAGGGAAAACTATAAAGCTAAAAATAGATCATTGGTTGCCTGCAGTTACGGGTAATGGGAGGGATTGATTGCCAAGTGGCAGGTAAGGGAATTTTGGGGGTGAATTGTTTATATCTTTCTTTAAAGATTTTATTTATTTATTTGTGGAGAGAGGGGAAAGGCAAGAGAAGGAGAGGGAGAGAAACATTAATGTGTGGTTGCCTCTCGAGCGCCCCCCACTGGGGACCTGGCCCATGACGCAGGCATGTGCCCTGACTGGGAATCGAACTGGCAACCCTCTGGTTCAGAGGCTGGCACTTGATCCACTGAGCCACACCAGCTGGGACTTGATAGCTTGATTACAGTTCTATATCTTGATTATAGCGCTTGCTCCAGGCCTGTATATGTGTTTGTTAATACTCATGTAACTGTATACAGAAAAGGTGCATGTTAGTCCTATGTAAATTATACCTGGATAAACATGACTAAAAATATATTTTCTTAAATGGCCCAAGTTTTCAACAATAAGGAAATTACTAGCTATATTGTGGAACTTTATACAGTAAAGCATTACACAGTTGCTTTGGGCTTTGTTAGACTTTTTCTCTGCCTAGCAGGTTATGAATATCCTTTGTGTATAGTGTGGGGTGGCTCTTCCAGAAGGGCCCACCCCCAGGCCCCCCCACCCCCCGCCCCCCACCTGCCACAGTTGAGAATAAGTCTACCAAGACATGATCTGCTTGGGGAGGAAAGGTGGCCAATCTCTCAAAGGAGAAGGGCCAGGAGCCTGTTCCTCAATGGGCTTTTATTGGGTTCATTTGCATAAGAATACAGGTAAAGCTCATTAATCATTGTCAGGCAGTAAGGATCTAACAATAGATAACAAAGAACTCTGAGGGCCTACTTTGAGTCAGGGTCAGATAGCTAAAGAGCTATACAACTTTGAGGAACAAACTCACTTCTTGCTTGGACCCTTATCATTTAATTGAGAGCATTCTAAACAAAGCCAATTTTACAGGATTTTACATATTCTTTCTTAAGCCTGATTGCCCCAGGGAACCTGCCCTTTCCAGCCGAGGGCTGCACCACCCTCTGTCATTGTTTCAGGCTCAAGTCAGGCAGGGGAAGTAAGGCAGCCAAGAGATTAGGAGACTTCCTGCAGACAGAATGAGGACTCAGGCTTTGTCAAAGCCGAGGGATGAGGGTCCATCACCCTCTTTTGCTGTAGCCCCCCAAGGTCCTTCCCTGGCAGCCTCCCATGTGACCGTGCCTGTCTTAGGTTGTTCCGCCCTTAGGGAATCTTACCTGTCATTGGCTAACCGATCAAGCATTGGGGGCCAGTTATGGATGAAGTAAAAGGAGCAGAAGTGGTGCTCCTGCTAGGGAGATAAGCTTTTGTCTCCTTGCTGGCTTAAGGTCCAAAGTCACTCCCTCAGCCTTAGCCTTGGCGGAGGTTACAGCTTCTGAAACCAGGCAGGGCAGTTCCCAACCGTATCGGTGAAATTGGTTTCTAATTAGAAGTGGCCAATGTGTTTTTCCACTTTCCCTTGTAGCCAGGGCATGGGTACACGATGTATGCTCCATCAGTCAGTCTCACTCTTATAACATTTGGATTCAATAGAGTGGTAAGAAGAAGGAGGTGTCTATGAAAAATCTATTCTGCTGCGGTGGTGGACCCCTGCAGGGAGACACCAGCTCTGAGGGGGCAGTGACAGAGGGTCTAGTAGTGAGTGTCCCACCTCCAAAGTCAGCAGTAGAGTTAAATTCCTGGAGCATTCTGGTGCTATGATTTGAGAAGTGTATTCCTCAAGCCTGGCTGTCATGCCCTCCAAGATTTCAACATATTTACATTCATTTAAGTTTTAAATGAATTCATGGAATGAGCCAGAGTGTTGTTTGCAACCAAGAACCTGGAGTGACAGAACAGTCATTAAAAATTATGTGTATGACCAGATCCTCACCAATGTGAGCTAAGACTGCATCACGGATACAGTGGCTGAGGCCGTCACCATGCAATGTGACTTGTGACCGGTGATGACGTCCATACCACGAGCACGTGGCGGAGGTGAATGCTGTCATCTCCAGCAAGAAGCTCTACAACAAGGTACAGCCCCAGTCACTCATCTAACAAAGTGGAAGCGGAGTCTCCACTTTAAATGCAGGAAGAAGAGAGAGGAGAACCAACCACGTTCTCCACCTGCAGGTCCCCCGACTCATGGGTGCCCTGAACGTAAAATGTAAAAGCACTAGGAAAAGCTACTTAGAGCTTTCTGCTGAGCTGTTTTATTTTCACTGTATTGGAGTGTACCAGCCAACCTCAGAAAGAATTGTTTACAAACAGTTTGCAATACTGTGGGAAAGGCTTAGTTACAGTTTTGAGTTCTTAAAAATATCACAAGATTACTATACATGCATAGGCCAAAAAAAAAAAAAGCCTCTAAGAAAATGTAATGGAATGGAAAATGTGGTTTGAGCTGCTGAGATTTTATACGGTTATTATTTTCTTTTAAATCTTCTCCCTGCCCCTCGCATTCCATAATGAAGATGTACTACAGTCAAAACCAGGAAAACTTGAATGTTTAAAAATATTTTAAACTGGAATCTAAATTTGGCCAAAGGTTCTTCTGTTTTCCCAGGATCCCATCTGTCAAGGAATTCTTTGGGTGCATTTCCTCCTATCTTTAGGGCCATTAACAACCGTGTGTAATGGGGAGTGATATATAAAGGAAAAGGGGAGGAAAAAAACCACACTAGACACAGTTGCCACGGTAAAATTGGTTCCCTAAAATAACTCTTTGACGGGTACTGTTCTGAAGGGCTGAGCTGCTTCTTTGAAGTTGTGCTCTTGGCTCAACTCCTCTTCCCCAGAATCCCTAGGTGATGCCCTGGCATCTGCCAGACCATCCTGCTGGCGCTGCCTTCCCACCACCGGGATGCAGGTGCCCGGGCATGGCAAGTTCTGACAGACAGCCCAGTGGGGAGGTAGGAACTCCTAGGGTCAACTTTCAGTCGCGTGTTACTGATGAATCTCCCCAGAGGTCTAACATGAAAGACAACTCGATTTATTTAAGGCCATTCCCGCCTTCTTGATATGCTTTCAGAAATTACAAACACAAGAGAGATCACACTCATTAACGCACAGCGTGGCACGCTGTGGAAAACACAACAGATGTTTATTTGAAGTCTGAAAAGCCTGAAGTTTAAGTTTTTCTTCTGAACAGCCTTTGATGTATAAACCTTTCTTTCTTTCTTTCTTTTGATTCTTTGAAAAATAGTGATTCCTAGAGCAAAACCACAAGGGGAAACTTTCTCTAGGTGGGTAAAAACACCTGAAGATAAAATTGCTAGACTCCGTTAATGGATGAGATTAAACATATGGACACAAAGCATTTTAAACAAATCTCCATGAACGAGACAATCCCACAATTACTCTATAAAATCTAACGAGACCATAAAAATTGGAGAGACACTCCTTTAAATGAAATATATATTTTTTTCGCTTTTAGTTACATAACAGTCATCATAAAAGCAAAGCTCTGTTCCACTTAATTAAAACTGAGGACCCTTTATAAATTATACCCAGCTGCCATCATCAAGATTTATTTTCAAAAATACTAGTTTGGAATTAGCAAGGCTATATTAAAGCCCTTGACCATGGGATTATGCGTTAAAATTTTGTGCTGAAGACCTCTTGCTAACCAAACCGATGCTGGGATGTAAGTGATGAAGTTACCTGTGAGGCACCTAAAAGTTGCTTTCTTCCCCTCTATTGTTTTCCTGCACCTTCACCTCCCATCCCTCAGCCTGCAGCTAGGATTTGTTTCTCAGTGCTTTGTTCTTGTATTTTAGCTGCACCAGTAAGATGTTAGTCACCAAGTGCTACTCTCAGAAAATGCTGTTTTGGATGCCAGTGACAAAACACTACTCAAACTGGCTTAGGCAAAATGAGGAGTAAGCGTCTCGTGGAAACGAAAGAACCTGAAATTCATCAGGAGGTAATTTCCCCATCTGTCTCTATGCCTCAGGTGACCCAGTCTCCCGTCTTTGCTTCTCTGTGCAGAGCTGTCCCATTCTCCTCTCTGCAGCAGAGCTTTCTCTACTCGCCTGTGCACAGGGAGGCCCGTGACGAACTCACAGCCCCTGACTCTATTTACTCCCACATCCAGGAACCAGCAAAGACTATAACTTCTGAATCTTGATTCCAAATTCCTGGGAGAGAGACTCTGTAAGACCCAGTGTGGATTAGGCATCTGTCTACCCCACTGTAGCCAGGTGTTGGGAACCACCTTGCCTGGTTTCAGAAGCTGTAAGTCCCCATGACTAAGGCTGAGTGAGAGACCTTGGGACCCTAAGCCCCTAAGGAGACAAAGCTTATCTCCCTGGTAGGGGTGCCACCTCTGCCCCCTTTACTTCACCCTGCTTGGCCCCAAGCCTGACTAGCTAGCCAATGATGGGTAAGATTCCTCAAGGGAGGGACAACCTAAGACAGAGACAGTCACAAAGGGGCCCCCAGGGAAGGACATGGGGAGCTACAGCAAAAGGGGGTGATGGACCCTCGTCCCTCGGCTTTGACAAAGCCTGAGTCCTCATTCTGTCTGCAAGAAGTTTCCTAATCTCTTGGCTGCCTTACTTCCCCTGCCTGACTTAAGCCTGAAACAAGGACAGAGGGTGGTGCAGCCCTGTGCTGGAAAGGGCGGGTTTCCTAGGGCAATCAGGCCTGAGAAAGAATATGTAAAATCCTGTGAAACTTGCTTTGCTAAGAATGCGCTCAATTTTCTGATAAGGGTCCGAGCAGAATATGAATTTGTTTCCCAAAGTTTTATAGCCCCTTTGCTAACTGACCCTGACTCAGAATAAGCCCTCATAGTTCTTTGTATGTTATCTATTGTTTGATTCTTACTGCCTGACAATGAGTAATGAGCTTTACCTGTATTCCTGTGCAAACTGAACCCAATAAAAGCCCATTGAGGAAAAGGCTCCTCGCCCTTCTCCTTTGGGAGACTGGCCACCTTTCCTCCCCAAGCAGATCATGTCTTGGTAGACTTATTTTCATCTGTGGCGGCTGGGGGCGGGGCCTGCGGGCAGAGCCCCCCACAGCCAGGGGGTGCGGTGACATTAAAAAAGTGAAAAGAAACAGGTGAACACATTAGCTCATAATGTGTTTTATTTAACCCAACATATCTAAAATATGCTCACTTAAACAATGTAATCAATGTTAAAATCGTCACATAGTCTCCATTACTTTTTCGTAACAGATCTTTGAAATCCAGTATACGTTGATGAAATAACCGCATTTTGTGTGCTCAAGAGCCAAATGTGGCAAGTGGCTACCACATTTACCAGCGTGGTTCTAGAATCTGCCATTAATGAAATCATGAATCAGATTTCTGGAAGTGAAAAACAAAGAAAACTTCATAATGCATGAAAATGGTGTCTAAACTCCAGGTTCCCTGGCATCCTGAAGGAGTGGAAGTGCTAAGAGAACACTTCTGTTTAACTAGTGTACATTCATACTTCCTTGGGTACCTGCTTCCTAATGTCCCTGCTTTCTCAAAAACTAATATCCAGGAAATTAAACGACTTGGCAAACCATTAAGATTTCTTATCAACTTCTAACAGACTCCACCTGTCCAAGTGGACCAGTGAATAACAGCCCTCTAGTGCTTTTGGTTAATCCTATTATGTTTAATTCTTTTATTCCAGGAGCGACTGCAGCGACTCATAGTACTGCTTTTACTGTTTACTAGCTGCATCTTTTATTGCCAAGAGACTGAAGTACTCTCAAGGGAAGCTGCCTGGAAGTATTTCCAGTAACACATTATCTCTTTGCATCTTAGACAGAGGAGAAAGGAAAAGGCAAGTCCTCCAGATAAGCAATTGTAAAATCTACCCAAGGCTCAGACAAAGTAATGATTTTTTTTAAACACCTCTCCAAGGAGATCCTATTATTTGTTGATAATACTTAAGAATTTGAGAGATAAACTATATACAATAAGCAAAATTAAAAGTAAAATGGCACAGGTTTTTCAGTTAGCCTATTTTAGGAATCCATGAGGATATCAAAAGTCATATTTGCATCTTCGCTGTGAGTATAACTGTTGGGAACCGCCCTGCCTGGTTTCAGAAGATGTAACCCCCGCCAAGGCTAAGGCTGAGGGAGCAACCTTGGACTGTAAGCCACTAAGGAGACAAAAGCTTATCTCCCTGGCAGGAGCACCACTTCTGCTCCTTTTACTTCATCCATAACTGGCCCCCAATGCTTGGTCGGTTAGCCAATGACAGGTAAGATTCCCTAAGGGCGGAACAACCTAAGACAGGCACAGTCACATGGGAGGCTGCCAGGGAAGGACCTTGGGGGCTACAGCAAAAGAGGGTGATGGACCCTCATCCCTCAGCTTTGACAAAGCCTGAGTCCTCATTCTGTCTGCAGGAAGTCTCCTAATCTCTTGGCTGCCTTACTTCCCCTGCCTGACTTAAGCCTGAAACAATGACAGAGGGTGGTGCAGCCCTGGGCTGGAAAGGGCGGGTTCCCTGGGGCAATCAGGCCTAAGAAAGAATATGTAAAATCCTGTGAGACCTGCTTTGTTTAGAATGCTCTCAATTAAATGATAAGGGTCCTAGCAAGAAGTGAGTTTGTTCCTCCAAGTTTCACAGCTCTTTAGCTATCTGACCCTGACTCAAAATAGGCCCTCAGAGTTCTTTGTTATCTATTGTTAGATCCTTACTGCCTGACAATGAGTAATGAGCTTTACCTGTATTCCTATGCAAATGAACCCAATAAAATTCCTTTGAGGAATAGGCTCCTAGCCCTTCTCCTCTGAGAGATTGGCCACCTTTCCTCCCCAAGCAGATCATGTCTCAGTAGACTTACTCTCATCAGTGGCAGATGGGGGGCTCTGCGGGCAAAGCTCCACCACATATAACCATGACTGTAAAAATACCAAAGCAAGGCTTTGGCATAGAATGACAATGGTCTCCTAATATTTGGTATCCTCTTCTCCTTTCTAATTATAGAATTGATGTTTAAGCTGGGCATATACCTTCCCAGTTAGAAGCTAAAATGTCAGTTGATCAACTCCTTTCCAATGAGCCATGAGCATCAGTGAAGTGTGGACCTTCCTGGTCACATCCTTTATAAAGGAAACTGCTTGCCCTGCCCTCTCTCTTTCTCGTCCAGGCTGGCTGAAAGGTTTATGGGATGCTGGTAAACCTGCTTCTACC
The DNA here is from genome assembly GCF_019186645.2 of Phyllostomus hastatus. Taxonomy (NCBI): domain Eukaryota; kingdom Metazoa; phylum Chordata; class Mammalia; order Chiroptera; family Phyllostomidae; genus Phyllostomus; species Phyllostomus hastatus. Next base: position 12,450,086 of record NW_025333833.1, on the reverse strand, counting down.
ATAGAAATTCCTACCAGGGACAGAATAGCACCTGAGGTCCTGGATGACTTTGAGGGGTAGAATTACCCACTGGCCCTGAACCACCCTCCTGTTTCTGATATTATCTGGGAGATAAACAACTTTCTTGTATAAATCATTGTATGTGGGATCTCTTTCTTGTAGTACCTTGGCTTATACTGTGACAGGGTGCAGCCAAGGGGATCCCCAAACAGGGATTTATAATGGGGTCCAGAACTCAGGGTGTTCAGGAAATATTAGAGAAAAATATATATATGATGTCCTCACCCCCACCAGTCTGAGCTGGGGGATGGGACACATGGAGCAGGGCCATTGAGAGCTGTTTTAAATAGCAACAGCTTTGCAGCTAACCTCTGGCATGGTCATTTAACATCTCTATGACCTTTAACTGGTTCCATAGATATATTAAATAGCTGTGGCCATGTGTTGAGCCAAGGGGATGGGAGTGACTTCAACCCAGGTGGTAACTGGGATGCAATCCGCCCCCCTGGTCACAGAGCCTGCGTGAGAGCTTAGAGGTGATTGGCTCCACACCATGGGGCCATGCCTGCCTGGACTTACTATGACAGCCCAGTAAAGCTGGAAGAAGACAGGAATGCTGGCAGGTGTAACTGATTGTGGGAGGAGTGCGAAGTGGGGCTGCAGAGGAAGATTGGCGCAGGGATTTAAATCCTGGCGCAGCAGCCATACCGAGGAGGATCATGTGGCTTTGGCGAGAGTTAGGACCACTTGGCTTTGGGGTGCTCCCTTTTGCCACATGGCTTAGGTAGCAGGAGAGACTTTGCCTGGAAGAAAAGGGGAGAAAGGACTCTTGCTGGTGGGCATGAGAAGGTGCCACATGGCTCCTGAATTAACTGGAGATCACAGCAGTGACACAGCGGATGGGGCCAGGCTGGAGGCGCTGCCTGAACCACTGGCTTCTACTTCTTTTCCTGAGATGTGGTACCCTGGACTGGGCAGAGGGAGAAGGAAGGACTGTGCATCTGTGGGTATTCTAAAAGACTTTAGTATTTTAATGAAGACATTAAGTCATTACTCTAAGTCTGTATAACTTTTAAATAAATAATTCCTTTCCTTTTCACCAATCTCTGGCATTGAGAGATGTCTTTCCTCTGGTAGCAGGCAAAGTTAACCTAGTAGGTGGGGGGAATTCCTGGAGAAAAAAGGGGGGTCCTTTTGGTAACAGTATTTCCTTCACTCCGCCCCCCCACCCAGTGTGCTCTGTAACAATACCATTACTAATAAAAGGGTTTAGCATTATTGTCACTATCATTTGTGCTATATTCAAAGCTTTTGTCTATTTTTAATCATTTTCATATATGAGACTGTATCTCTTTAAAAGACAGAAGGACTTTTTTTTTTTTTTAACTTAAAAAGAAGGCTTCCATGACTAGTTGCTCGAGGGAATTGTTGCCATTTATTAAATGATACAATACAGTGTTTATGAAACCTTCATAAACTTAAAAGGGTTGCAAAGAAGAAGTCATTATTTTAATCTTAAACTAACAATCCATGACAGTAGGACGTTCACGGTATTTCTGCAAACATTTTAGCTAGCTGACATGGCCCCCCTCCCAGGTATCATTATCCAGTCGACACACACAAGCTTCCAGAATAATTAACGTTTCAGGCATTGTAATGTAGCAGAAGAATGGATATGGAGGTACGTCAAAACGGCATCTTTTCAATTCTTTCATGGGAGTGGCCGCTCACTTTGCTTGTGTGTAAAGGTAGTTCAGTTGACTTCATAACGTGGCCTCATAAGTACTGTCGAATTTCACGTTTCATTTGTTCATATAAAAGCAAATCTGCTTAATCCTTCCATTGACATATCCATTTTACTTGTACTTTGCTCCTCTCCAACTGCTGAATGGATTAATTATTCTGTCAACATTTACGGAGCATTCAGGGCTTACATAACCCACCCTGAGGGAATGTGCAAGTAAGATAAATACCTTTCTGTCCTTATCTTATTTGAACTTCCTGCAGCTTAGGACACCCCGGGCCACGGCCCTGTGGACATTTTCTCATTCCTTGATTTCTGTAGCTCTTTTCTCTGGTTCACTGCCCAACTTTCCGATCTTCTTTCCTGCGGTCTCGACTGCACTCATCATCTATCCCCTCTCCCCAACTGCTCTCCATCCTCTGGTTTCCATCTTGGTGAGTGGCCCCAGCACGCAATAAATGGCTCAAGTGATGAAAAAGATTCAGGGCTGAGAGTAAAACCAGGCCCCTGGGGGCTGTGGGGCAGCTGCGTCCGCCCTGGAATCTCACTTTCAACTGTGACTTTCTAGCCCATTATAATGAGAGTATCGATAGCTGCTATTTATTGAGCCCTTTCAAACTGCTAAATATTTTACACACATCATCTGATTATCTTGACAAGACCCCTGTAAGGAAGGTATTCCAACAATTAAACCATTTAATCTTCCTGGAAAAAAAAAACAAAAACAAAAAAACCACTGAGCGAGGTACCACAGCTGGCCCTTGGTATGGTTAGGGGATTGGTTCCGGGATCCCCGCAGACACCCAAATCGACAGATGCTCGTGTCCCTCATGTAAAATGGCATAGTGTTTGCATATACATCCAAGCACAGCCTTCTGTCCACTTTCAATCATCTCTAGGTTACTTATAACACCTAACACAATGTGAATGCTATGTGAGTGATTGCACTGTATTGTTTAGGGAATAATGGCAAGAAAAAAAACAATATGTGCATGTTCACTACAGGGGCAACCGTTATAGGTCTGGTCTAACCATGCACCACATGCCAGCAACAGTGGAAGTTTGTGAGGGAGTATTTTCTGACCTCGGATGGTTGAATCCTGGATACAGGATCCAGAAATAACAGAGGGCCCACTGTGTTCTTATTCCTGTTTACAAATGAGGAAACTAAGGCACAAAGAAATTCAGTAATCTGCTTAAGATAACACAGCTATGAAGTGGCAGAGCTGGCTGGGAACCCTGGGAACCCTTGTTCTCGGCCCCTGCGCCGCCTCTGCTACCTGTGTGGAATGCTGTTGAATGGGGCAGACTTAACACCTGTGTGCCCACACTGACATGTCAAGTAAAATCTGCATGAATAGTGCAAAATGAGGATTTAGGAGAGGGGCCAGGGGCAAGATGCACCAGCTTGTGAAGAGCCATGTCATTTTTTTTTGTTTTGTTTCATTTTCTGATACATAATGGAAAATGGCTACTAACTGACAGACCCAACCACAAGAATGAGCTTAACATTAAGCATGACTCAGGAGCAAAATCTCTGGCTTGAGAGAGCTGGCGTGCACGGGTGTTAGTGAGAGAAGTGAAACAGTAATCTGGAGCTGAAGTGATTGTGAAGATCTCAAATCGTGATCTGGAAACATCATTAGGGGGAGTACATCGCCCAAACTCCCCACTCTCTGTCTTTGCGTTTGGATAAATCAAGCAGACAGCCAGACATGGAGTCAGCCTACAACACTCCCCGAGTACGTTTCATATGAAGTACTTTTTCCAGCGCCGTATAGTCTCAAGCTGTGGATGTAGAATAAGTACTGTCTTTTTTTTTTTTTTAGTGTTTACAAGATTGGGTTCTCAAAAAGAAAAGTGTTCTGTAAATGCCACACACTATCATATCATAGGAAAAGTGATTTGAAGAATGACAAAATCACCACTCCAAAATTCCACCCCAGAGTTTAGGAGTAAACAGATCTGTCCTATTAAAGAATTCAAATCATTTAGCGGCAACTGCTGCTCTATCGTCAGTGTCCCACAGCTGGTCGCAGCCTCCGGGGACTGTGTCTGAGCCACAATATTCAAGTGGAGACTCTCCCTTGTGTGTGAATCCATAGGATTCTAACCAGGACTCCCACCCCGCCCCAACTCCTGGTCCATCCAGGCAAGTAAACAAAGGGAACACCAAGTGAGCATGCGTGTTTACATAAACCACAAGGCCGTGCAAACAAACTCTTAACTGGTTAAAGGGCATCTTATTAATGACTCTTATTTCTTGCCATTTTTAATGAGCTTTACCCATCTAAAATCTTGTCCATGTTCTTTAAAAGTCCTTATCCCTTTTCTCCTTATTGCTTCTCACAAGCGTTTCTCCCCCTGCGTAACACGCCCAAGTCTCTCTTGTGTAACTCCCATATCCTTTTCATCGCTGAGTGTATAGGTTCTAAAACAATGTGTGTAGGTTTTTAAAGAAGAAACGTAAATTTTTCCTAGTGTCTGCAAACTGCCCATTAGCTGAGAATTTCTATTCTTTCCATTAAGGGGTTAAAATGGATTCTCTTTTGTAATGTGCTCTGCAAATATATTTTTCTTTCACTTCTGGGGCTCCACTTTGGAAATGACAAGCTGCAGTCCCAACATTCCCTCTTGGGGTTTTGCAGAGATCAGGCGGAAATGGACTCAATCATTGGCTAGAAATTGAATTTCAGTGAGGGAGAAAAAGATGCTTGTTATTTAGCAAGTCAACAAAGAACATATTCTAGGTTCTCATTATACATTTCTAAAATGCAATGTTAGTTTGAAAACAAACAAATAGGCCACAGGAGAAAAAAAGAGAAAATTCTACAGAGGAAAGGCCAGTATTAAATGTCACCGACTATTTTGCTGTTCTCTTTGTTCTTAGTTTTCAAATACTGGATGGTGGGTGTTGACCTTCATCTCATCCTGTTCTCTATGCCAGGACCCAGAACAATGCACAGGTATTATTTATTTAGTTAACTTCATCATTAAAGCTGCCAAAGAGGATCCAGGGCGGAACCAACATAGGGTTGCAGGTCCATAAGAAGGACTAAATTAAATATTGTACAGCAATGACCTCGTGGGTTTTCACAACCTCCACAGTAAGTAGATAAGGAAACTGAAGGAATAAAGGAACAAGCATGTCCAACACTTATGGAAAATCTGTAGCAGGAGAGGCACAGAGCTCAGTCATTGATCAGACATGTAAATAAGCTAACGTCAATACCCTCCACACAGTCGCACTCTAGTGGATGTGGCTGACTGAAAAACAATAATAAAGACACAGAGTGCAATGGAAGAAGAGAGGCCAGGATGACTTGTAAGGACTGGAGGTTTTGAAAGGGTTTTTTGGAGATGGAGTCTGAGACTTAATGGGTGGGGAGTGTTCTACAGAGACGGCAGGATGGATGAAGGTACAGTAAGAGCAAAGGCATAGAAAAGATGTAATATGAGAATCTATTAGTTATCGTATTGGGGTACAGGGCAGGGCAGGGGTAGAAGGGAGATGATGTGTTCAGAGAGTTTACAGATGTCCTCAAGTGCTAACTCTGGTAGCAATGTACAGAAAAGTAGGTTGGCAGGGAACTAATTTAGGAGGCCATTGCCATGGTTCAGGAAAGAGGTGATGGAGCTTGGGACTGAGTAGAAGTAGGAGTGTAAAGGCAGTGATCGCAGATGTAGAATCTATTTAATTTGGCAACTGATTGGGCATGAACTACAAAGGAGGAAGATGGGCTGAAGACGATTCTGATGCATTCATTTGAACCAGTGAACCCGTGACGCTTGAGCCATCCTTGGGCCAGACAGAAGGGACTTTCTGCTAGGGAGGTGGGGATGTGTGTCTATAGATCAGGACAGATACTGATTTAGAAATCAACCTCAAGGATATGACAGTTGAATCCACCTGAGTGGAAGAAATCACCAAGGATCAGAGTATAAAGAGGAAAAAAAAAAAGACAAAAAGAAAACCTTAACATGCAGAGAGGCAGGAAAGGAACAGGAGTCACTGATGTCACCAGTCCCAGAGGGAAGTGGCTGATGCAAGGTGACAGAATTCAAGGAAGACAAGTTTCCAGAAAGAGAGCTGAATGCGTCTGAGGGAGTGAGTAAGCGATTTCTTGCGGTCGCAGAACTCACCTCCAAGCTCCCAAACTCTGCACATACCTATTGAATTATCACAGATTAAAAACAATGTGGTTTCTCAAGAGGAGCCTACGCCTCACTTTACGAGTGGTTAACACGGGACTCTGTCATTAAAAATAAATTGCAGGTTCCAATCTCCTGCATTAAACTTTCTCTGCAGCTCACACCCCTGTCCTTCCAGTGAGCTTTTTAGATAACTGTTATTAATCAAGTCTGAGGCCTCACGTGCTCTCCTTCACTCTCGTGGTATTACGCCGTGGTTACATGCAAGAGCTCCCAGGGTCATAAGGCTGGCTAGACTCCGATCTAACCTAGGCTTGTTCCCTAACTTCCCTAGCCTGAGCTTCCTCGTTTGCAAGTTGCAAATGGTCTTACCTATCACAGTTGGGAAGGGTGCATGAGAGACTGCAAGTAAAACTCTCAGCATACTGACGTGGAAGCCTCAACTCTTTATTGCTGTTACAGTTTTGTAATCTCCCTGAGGGCAGAGGATCACTCCAAACAACGCTATTCCCTAAAGTGTGTGGCACCGAACCAGGGACATGTGAGCCTCGTCCTGCCAACCGTCAGGGAAACGTCATTCGCGGCAAGACGGATAAAGAGCTGACCAGCTCAGGGAAGGAAGGGCTGGCCGCAGGGAGCCGGGCAAAGGCGGATCCCGAGAACCGCCCGTGACCCTCCGAGGGCCACCCGACCCAGGATGCAGAGCGCCCACCCCGAGTGGGAACTCAGCTAGGCGGAGTCGGAGTCGGGGTGCCGGACCTCCAGGGAAGAAGCAGTGCACGCTGGGACCTGTAGTCTTCAGTCTCCAAGTTCACGGGTCGGAGGAGGGCCCAAGCGCCAGAGCCGTCCGCAGTCCCGCCTTTTGTCCACGTCTCCTGTCTCCGGGCCAATGCGGCCCCCTGCCCCCGGAGCCAGCCCCTCTGCGCTGCGGCCCCCATTGGTCCTGAGGCGCCCTACCCGGAAGTAGCGCCGGGGGAGGCGGTTTCCTAGACTACGACACCGGAAAGCTGGGGGAGGTGCTCCGGCTGGAAGGGCGGAGGGTGCTGGCAGCGCTGGCGCTGGCGCTGGGGACCTGCTCGGCGGCTTCGGGAGACCGTCCGGCGACGGCGACAGCTCGCTTTCTTCCGCATCCCGCCCTCGGCACGGCTCGCAGTCCTCTTGCCACCTGCGTCCGGCAATGTGTCCCGCCGGCCGGGCGTAGCCGCTGCGCGTGCGCGGAACCACGGGGCCATGAGCGAAGCCGGTGGCGGCCGGGGCTGTGGGTCCGCGGTCCCCCAGCGAGCACCATGGAACTTGTTGGCGACGACGGCCGCGCTGTACCTAGTGATGGCCACGTCGGTGTGGACGGCTGGGGCCGCGCCCATGAGTAGGGAGGAAAAACAGAAGCTTGGGTAAGGGTGCTTGGCAGACTGGGGTGGGTTTCCTTGTGTGCCTGACCACAGGTGCCTGTCATTTCGAGCCAGGCATTTAGTGGCCTCGCGTCGCGATGGGATGTTTGTGGCCTCCAGAGGACCCCGGCGGGGTGGACAGGTTCCGGGGAGGTGGGGGCCGCCACCTGCGTCGTGACCCCAGGGGACTGTAAGGGTGTCGCCTTGGTCGTCGGTGACATGTGTAGGTTCCTTGAGGCCAGCCGTGTGTCGACGCGGCTGCCATGTCAGTGGCCCGTGAAGTGGGCTACAGCCTCTGTTGCTGCGCGGGAGAATCCTGCGGTTGTGTGTCCTGTGAGATATGATTGGATTTCTCGCACAAGTGAGCTCCCCTCTGGGAAAATGTTGCTGATCTTACAGTAGTTGAGGAAATATGTTTGCACCTGTTACGGAGAAAGAGGGCGGTCATTGGCACTTGGGCATGACACGTTTTACCGTTTCTTGCACTGCATATTCACAACAGAACAATATTCGGTGGTGTTTCCAAAAGCCCCAATTAAGTATACCTATTCACTTTACTCCAAATAGTTTTATCAGTCTGAAAGTGTCATAAACTTATCAGTTATAATTATAGAATTTCAGAGTCAATGTTCCCAACATATACTGGGTCCCAGGAATGTGTAAGAAAAAGCCAAGAACCTGTAGAAAATGGGCAAAGGGCTTGAAGGTTTAACTCATACAAGAAGAAATGCAAATGATCAATAAACATGAAAAGTGACTCAACCTCATGAATGTGAAAGAGGCATCTTAAAGCAGTGAGACAGCTGGTTTTTTAAATAATCAGATTGATAAATACAAAACATATGGATAGAGCACTTGGCTAGTTGAGGTGTGAGAAGTAAACCTTGGTGGGAGTGATTTGCTGTTAACTGCTGAAACTTAAATTGTATGTACTCTGATTCAGTAATCCCACCTCCAGGACTCTATCCTGTAGAAATACAAGTGCTGTTAATGTAGAGGTAGGTATACAAGGGTGTGCATTTTGAAAGAACAAAATTGTTCCTTGGAGTGACATATTATGGAATGATGTTTAGACATTAAGGAGGAGGTAGGTCATTGGAAGGCTATCCAGGATGTATTATCCCAAGACCAACAGCAACAAAAAATATTGTAGAATAATATGTATAGTACCTTCCCATTTTTTTTTTTTAAATAGGAAAGAAATTGTCTAAGCTCAGAAAAACGTAGAAAGACGATTACCTTCAGGGGTTGGGAGGTCAGGCGAAACCATCAGGTTTTACTTTATATACTTCCTATTGTTTATATTGTTGCAAGGGTCTTGTATTTTTAAGTAAAATAGCAATAAAAGACCTTGGTGAAAAAAAAGATTAAATATCAGCTATTAAAACAAAATCACCACTAACCTCTAATAAGCATCTTTAATTTTCTCTTTTGAATTTAATGTGTCACTGGTATTGAAAACTGTATGTGGTGCCAGGCACTTCCATGTTATCTCTGTAATCCGCCCTGTTTCTTAATGAGGTGGATGTGATCCCCATGTTGCAGATTTGGAAATAGAGACTCAGGGTTGACTTGTTCAAAGTCATTGAGCTACTAAATGGTAGAGCCAGTATTCAAACCCGTAAGAGTTGGAGAAAGAAGCTTCAAGCAAGTATCTTGTTTGACCACCCCTCCCGTCTCCGTTTTCTATTAAAATCTTCTAGTTGACGAATATGTCACTTTTGACCCGAGTTAATTTTCAACTGGAAAAACCCAACCAATGCAGATCAGTTTTGAGATCATTTGTGAAAGGAAAGTTACAATAACTCAGGCTTGTTGATTTAGATTTCTTTATAATATGGTAAGTGTGGAATAAGAATTTAGGGCTATAAACTACATATATACACAATTGCTTGACTGCTTTTCCCTCTGGAAATTTTCAGCAAATGAACCCTTGATTCATGAAGTTTACCTGTGGGATATGCGTAAAGCCCAAAGAATGATTTATGATAGAAAGCAGAATTCCCCACCCCTTTTCTCCTCCCCTGGAATCAAATTGGCAATAAAGACTGGAATTATCCAGAATAGTAAGCGGTTGAATAGTTTCTTGAAGTTTATAGTTCCTGGAATTATTTACCTAGTCCTATGTAGCCTTCACCTTCCTGGAACAACTTATCTTTTGCTTTTGTGTTTTAAATGTTACAGCAGTTCATACTACCTTTTCATATAAAAGAAGTATAAAACAATCCAGTTTCTGTAGCACGTTGGCAGGCAATGTAACTTTAGAAAAAGCTGACTTATAGGAATTATTTAGAAATGAAGAAAGAGACATAATTTTTGAACTATGGATCTGATTTCCAGTATATTTTAATTGGATCTGTTAAATAGATATACATCTTTACAGAAACACTTTTTGTTTAATATAGTAATTACCCTACCATTCTGTATTTAAATAGACTTTGTTATGACTTTTATGTTAAAGTAAGAGAGAAGGTTAACTGGACATTAAGTATCTTCAGTTTGAAGTATGTGTTGTGGAATTTGCTGGTCATGTGCTGTATAACTGTAAGGACTGAAAAATAATGTGTCCTTGTATGCATTCATAATATACTCATAGTCTTGAAAATTGAATGCTTGCAAAGTGGGTCAACAGGTTAAAGCTTATGTTTTCCGTAGTACATATGTCTGCGCACTGCCATTGACACAGGAATTTCTGCTTCTTGGTAACAATCTTGTATTTTAGTTCAGGGGAAGGAAAAAGAATCCCTATATTCCATTTATTGATATCATTGCCTGAAAGGGAAATTTTAACTTCTCATATGTTTTTGGTTTATTAGCTGATTAGAGATATCTTTATCACTTGCAAGACAATGAATGTCTAGAAGAATTCTTTAAGATACTTGGTAATTTTCTTAGATAAGTCAATCTATATCTTATACATATAAACACAAAGAATTATGTTTTAGTAAAGGGATAAAGTCTTATTTTTGGTGAGTAAGTGTTGCTGAACAATTAATATAAAAAGTTGTCAGGACTAAGTTTATTCACTTCACAAGTTTGATTTTTGATTTCGTGGCTATAGGATCTGGAAATTAGTCCTTTTCTGTTTGCTAACTTTATTATCACCAGTATTTCATCATCCATGATTACAGTTTTTAAACTGACAGTTGCAATATAACACACCCAGTCATCTCCTCTAACACTTCTGCAATTCTTGCCATTAGGTACTTGGGAATCATAGTAAGAGTTAATAAGGTACTATTAAATATTTTTTCCCTTCCTAATTATTGAGAAACCTAAGCCATAGCATTAACTTTTACAGTTTTTCCGATAGTTCTCAAGTCCCCAAACTTGAGAGCGTGTAATTGGAGGCTGATCCTTGCTTCCAGCCTTGCAGATTTGACTTAGTAAATCTGGGGTGGACATCAGAAATCACCATTTTAAACAGCCAGCTTGGGGATTTTGACAAACAGCCAAAGCATGCAAATCTCTTTTTGAGGGTACGTTCTCTCATTTTAGAGGTGAATATTTTTTATTTGTTTTTTGACAGTTTTTTTTTAAAGGAGGTGAGAGTACACCATGAAGTCATCAAATGTATCTTCTGAAAACGTGACAGACTAAACACTCGTGATTTTATCCAGTTTGAGAGGAGAGGCAGAGGCTTGACAGTATCGCTATTTCCTATCAGTGCATACACACACCCACAACTGTCTTTGGTAGAACACACAGTGTAAGCAGTAGTACTTTCTTCTGGGGGCGCTCGAGCAACATTCCCCTTTTCTGGACAGATGTTAAATAATTTTGTTAAGAGGTAATTGTTTTTCAGCATCAGGTTTCCTTCTTTCTGCGTGGCATGCATCATTCATCAATTTTCTTTGGAAAAATTATAAGATGAATTTTACATGAGTCGCTGGGAAGGAATACTAATGGCCTGGCCCAGCTCTGGTGGGTCACGAAGGCTCACTGACCAGCGCTGGTGCACTTCCTGTCCCTTCCCGAGTAAATATTTTTATTTTTTTTTCTACTGGTGTGTGCTTGTGAAGGAACATTTACTTTTTGGAAGACAATAAGTAGAATATACTTAACTTTTTTCTCTTTCTGCTCTTTTAAAATTAGGAATCAAGTACTGGAAATGTTTGATCATGCTTACGGTAACTATATGGTAAGTAGAAAGCTTATCTTTATATTCCATTCATGTGAACAGATTATTATGTGAGCACAGTCCTGGGAATTTTGAAACCTGAATTAATAGAACTTTTTTTTTTAAACTTAAGTTTTTGAAAACTGGTGCAAACATAGGCTAACAGAGTATTCCTGGGAGTGGTTGTTAGAGGACCAGTTTATTGAATGGATAAGACTACGTCAAATTAGATTAGGAAACTGAACAGTTTCCCCTGATGCTGTCAGCAGTGTTCATTGAGTGCTTTCTGTAGCTGGACATTGTGGCTGCAAACATGCATAAGATGTTGTCTCTGGCATTAAGAGAGATTACTTTAAGTAAAAAAACATATATTTCCAGTCATGTTTTACATGCTCTATAAAGAAAACCATTACTTAAAAGAGACAGACTGTTTTGTATTCTTGTCCTCTCTGCCCAAATTATGTCCTCATGGTGGGCTTAGATTTGGATATATTTTGCTTTCTGATCCATACGGTTTTAGAATGTCTTAGGGCTTACTTGAGATGCAATAGCAGTTTTAGCTTTTCAGGATGAAAAAGTTCTGGACATCTGTTGCACAACACTTACTATACTTAAACCTGCTGAAGTTACAGTTAAAAATGGTAAATTTTATTTATTTATTTTTTACCACAATTAATGTAAGTCCCTCATTGTACAGGGAAGGTGAGAGGCGGGGAGGAGGGCCTGCTTCCTGTGGTGGGGCTTGGGGGGGTGCCGCAGCTGCGCCCCCCCCCCCATTTATCCCCGCTTCTTCCCTTCAGTAGACTGCAAAAAAAATTTTTTTTTAATTTTTAGAAAGATAACAAGCAGATTTTAAAGTTCAAAAGAAAATTTCATGTGTAATTTTGTAAAGACTTCAATCCAGTTATTCTGATAATTACTGCTTATGACCTTGTTTTTATTCCTTAAAATGTCAGGGTGTTTTCTTTTATGACTAAGGCCTGTAAAAATGTGATTGGGAGAGATTCGACAGAGAACTAACTGTAGTTTGCTTTTAAATATTTTTTAGGTGAGTTTGTGAATTCATTTTTCATTATGTATTACTCATATATCTTCATATATAAACATTATAATATACAAGTACATATACTTTTTCCAATTTTGTATTTTTTTAACACATTTGTTGGTCCTTGTTCCCTTTTATATTGCACATTTTTAAGAGTATATACTGACTTCTTAATGTTTTTAGAATATGATGGTGATGAAGTTTTAGGTACTTTTAGCTGTATTGAAAGCTTAAATTTATTTTGTAGGATCTCAGCCATTTCCTTCATACGCTTTTTTTCCAGAATCATTTATCTTATTTAAAAAGGGGGCTTCTGCGGTGAGTGGTACGTGTGGGGCCGTGCGCCTGCTCTACGTGCGGGGCAACGTCAAGAGGCTTTGGAAGCGTCATTTTTGGTGTCTGGGCAGCTGGCGGTTGTTGGTCCTGGTGCCCATGGGGATAAAGAAATCATTTATCCCTGATTAATTCAGTTTGGGCAAAGTGTAATTGAACAAGTTTCAGCTAATGGTTTTGAGGTGGCCAAGTGGGTCCATGACATACCCTCAAATCTTAGCCGTCTCAGAAATGCCTGCTTTTGGATCCAAAGTTAAATGAAATGCTGTATGGCTGCATCAGTTCAATACATCCCACTGTAAAGAGGGTCTTTTTTTAATGAGGCACAGTGTCTTTAATACCTTGTCACTTACTGGGTGAACAGCAGAAAGGTTTATCACTATACTTCTCCCGCCCTGGCAGGTGGGGCTCAGTGGATTGAGCATGGGCCTGCGAAACAAAGGGTCGCCAGTTCTACTCCCAGTGAGGGCACATGCCTGGGTTGCGGGCCAGGTCCCCACTGAGGGGCATGTGAGAGGCAACCACGCATTGATGTTTCTCTCCCTCTCTTTCTCCCTTCCCCTCTCTCTAAAAATGAATACATAAAATCTTAAAACCATATATACTTTTCCTATTATAGAATGCAATTAACAAGTGGGTTTGTGGCAGAGCAGGTGTTGAGGGCAGCCCTGAGGGGACTTCCTCTTCCAATTCCTGCTTGCTGGACCCTGGCTGGGTCACTTCCTATTACAACTACCCACTTATAAGACCTAAAGGAGAGGAATTTCAGCTCCAAAGACTGGCAACTACCGGAATTAACCCTTCCCTCCCTTTTCCTGGTAGAGGGACACCCATCTGCAATTGGTGCAATACTTATTTTAAAACGTTCACCTGTTTTACAACATGCGTGATCCTCATAGTGTACTTGTGTTATGCTCATTTTATGCGAGTTTTGTAAGCCAAGATTTAGTCTAGAATTTACGCTTCCCCTTTTCAGGTTCTCCACTAACATGAAACAGTTCTAAAATATTAAACACAGAGCAGGTGCCCTGTGTTTGTTATTTGAAGTCAGTGGAAAATTTTTTCTAGTTCTCACCCTCAGAAGCGCTGCTAGCGTGCTCTAGAGTAAAAGTGTGTGGGTTTTGGGGTGAGACGGGTTTGAGTTCAAATCCCATCCCGGTGGTTTCGTAGCCTGGACCCTGCACAGGCCATGTAACCCGGAGCAGCGTTATTCTGTGGGAAAGGGGGATGGTTGCAGAGGGCGTAAGATTATAGAGTATAAGGTTTTTTGGAAATAGGGAACCTTTTATTTAATATTTAATAAGTTCATCTCTTATATGTTCTGTACCTGGCACCATGACTGGTATGTAAATACTAAGTTTTTTTTTTTTTGAAAGAACTAAATTGAATTCTTGTGAAGAGTCAGTCAAATAGTGCTTAATTTTGTGCATTCAATTATTGTGATACATCTTTGCCTTTTAAATTCAAGGAAATCATTTAGTAAACTTCATTAAAAGTATAGGTTTATGGTGAATTGGGGGATATATAAGCTTTAAGTTTAATTTGGTTTTTAATAGTCAGTTGCCCACTGTGCTAAAATGCAAAGCCACCTGATTCATGGTGGGCCTTTAGTAAATGCTGAAAGCTTTTCATTTTTCACTAGGTTTTTTCATATTACTCTCCAATCTAGTCTACAATTAGAATAGATCCCTTTTACCTTCTTGGCTCCCAGGAAAACAGTGGTATTTTCCAGAGACAGGCAGTAGAGATGACTAAGAGCGAGAACCCTGGACGTGGAGCAGGACACCTGGAAGCGGCCCTGCCGCCTCCCAGCTGGGCCGCAGCCTCCCCAGGCTGTCCGCATCTCTTTGAAATGCTCCGCTTGCCTCACGGCGTTGTCGTTGTGGCGTTGTCGTTGTCGCGTTGTCGTAAGGGCTCAGCATGTGAGTGCTTCGCACTGGTGTCCTGCAAGTAGGACGCACCGTGTGAGTTGACTGCTGCCACCGACCACTGCTGCTTCTGTCACTGCTGCTGTCACGGTTCATTCTCTGCCTGAGGTTGAAACTGCCTCTTAACATTCAGCAACTCATTCCCCAGATTGTACACAGAACTTCCTTAAAATGTACACGTCCTTCCCTGTTCTAGGCATGTACTTTTTGAGGGTGTTTTTTTCCTTTTTGGTTCCCCAGCTTCTGTTAACACTGTTTCCCAGGAACGGTGCCCTGCCAGCCTTAGGTAGATTGCTATGTCTGTGCCATCCCTGGTGTTACATCCAGGAATTTTCTGATTTTATCAATGACGGGCATACACGTTAACATTGGAACAGCTATGTCTGACAAGTCTCTAGGCCCAGTCAGCCTGCAGTTTATTCCCAGTGAATTGCACAGATGGCTTTCTCTTTTCCCTAAATAACATGGAATTTGATTGTTTTGGCAGTCTTTGTGTGCCCTGCCTTAACCTCAGACTACAGGCACTTTAGGTCTTCTGTTCGCCCGTTCTCAGTGTTTGTGCTGAGGTCAGCCTGCAGACTAATTTAGACGACAGGAGGACATGCACCGAGGCTCCCAGCTGCAGAGCCGTGTTGGAGCTGAGCTCTGGTCTGATGCCTGTCCTCCAGCATTTTCCCTGTCCGCTGCAGACAGCGCAGTCAGACTGTGGTGAGCAAAAGCTGGACTTTGGTGGAGCCCTGAGCATTTCAAATGGACTCTAAAGGAGCATGCGCACTTCCCTTTGACTAGGAGAGTCGTACCTACCAACCGCTTCTGCAGAAACAGATGAGTCTTTTCATCCTTCAAGCCAAAGGAACTGTTCTGAAATGTATCTTCTTTCTGGATTTATGTGCATTTTCTTAGAACTGCTTTTTTCCTACTAATGTTTATTTTAAGACATTTTTATTATGGCAAAATGTTCATAACAAAATTTGCCATTTTAACCATTTTTAAGTGTACAGTTTTGTAGCATTTAGTACATTCGCATTAGGTGACCATCATTGTCTCTGGAATTATTTCATATTCCCTATTTGATAATCTGTACCTAATGTTTTCTTTTTATGGCTTGTTCATTAAAAGGAGTAATCCTGTAAATGAAGTAGTCTAGAAGTGGTACTGATGACTCGGAGGAGGGAAGATAAAAATTTGTCATTTTTGTGTGTGTGGATGATTGTGGGGCTACTTTTTGTTAACCGTTGTTCCTTGTTCCTTGGCCTGTACTTCTAGAACACCATGAAACTGCCAAAATGACATAAGAAAATCTGGCCCAGCTGGTGTGGCTCAATGGATTGAGTTCCCGGCTGTGAACCAGGGGTCGCTGGTTTGATTCCCTGTCAGGGCACATGCCAGGGTTGTGGGCCAGGTCCCCAGTAGGGGGCGTGTTAGAAGCAGCCCATTGATGATGTTTCTCTCAAAAACATCGATGTTTCCCTCTCTTTCTCCCTTCCTTCCCGTCTCTAAAAATAAATAAGCAAAATCTTTAAAAAAAAATTATGTGGTATCCTCTCACATTGTTTTATCATCACACTCTGATACTCCATATAACTCAGAAGAACCAGTAGATTTTAACTCAGTAGAACCAAATCTTTCTGCTTAATCAGGTAAAGTTCACAGAGAAGAATTTTCTGACTTTAAGTGCTGACTTTGACCGTCGTATGCAGTTGTTGACCCTCACAGGTGTGGCAGGGAGCATTTCCGCCACCCCCAAAAGCTCCCTTGTCCTCCTTTGTAGTTCTCTCCACCTAACTAGCCTCCAGCACTGCTGTGACCTGCTGTTTTGTCCCTGCAGCTTTCCCTTTTCTAGGATGCCATCTGATTGCCGCCATAGTGGATGTATTCTTTCCGTTCGGATTCTGTGGTTTAGCATGACGCTTTTGAGATTTATCCATGTTGTTGGATATATTGTCACTTCTCTGTTTCGCTCAGGAGTATTTAGTTGATTTGATAGAATACCATTTGCTTATCCATTCAACACTTGATGCGTTTTTGGCTTGTTTCTGGTCTTTGGCTGTTATTAAAGAGACTGCTATGAACCTGTGAACGTGATTTTTTGTGTAGACACACATTTTTTTTCATGTATTTACCCCGTAGGAATGGGCTTGCTGGGTCATATGGGAAGGGTAAGTTTAAGTTCATAAGAAACTGCCAAACTTTCCTAAAGTGGCTGCTACAGGTTGCAGTTCCTGCCAGCAGTGTATAAGTTTCAGTTACTCCACATCCTGTCCAGCGCTTGGCCTTTTCAGTCTTTTAATTTTAGTCATTCTAGTGAGTGTATGGAGATATTTGTGGTGATTTTAATTTGATTTTTTCTGATGACTAATATATTGACAATCTTTCCATGTGCTTTGTGTATCCTTTGTTTTTTTTGAAGTGTGTTCAAATCTCTTACCCATTTTAAAATCAGGTCGTTTGTCCTGTTTCTACTGAGTCGTAAGAGCTGTATGTTCTAGATGTCAGTCCTGTATCACATATACAGGGGTGGGCAAAAGTAGGTTAATAGTAAATAATAATAACCCAACAACTAATCAATAATGATACAAGAATAAACTGTTTTATGCACTCAACAACTGTAAACCTACTTTTGCTCACCCCTCACCCCTAGTCTGTCTATGTATCACCCCTGGTCTGTGCTTTGCCTTTGAGTTTTCTTACCGATGTCATGTGAAATGCGAATGTTTTCAATCGTGACCAAGTCCCATTTACCCTTCGTTCTTTTATGATTCATGTCTTTTATATCCTACCTAAATAATACTTGCCTAGCCCAGAGTCATAAAGATTTTCTTGTTTCCTTCTAGGTGTTTATAACTTCAGCCTATTTATTTAGCTCTCACCCATTTTAAGTTATGTTTGTATGTGGTGTGAAGTAAAAGTTGATTTTTATGTATTTTTTTTCTGTGTGGATGTCCAGTTGTTCTAGCATTGTTTGTTCCAGCATTGGAAAGAATACCCTTTCCGCGCTGAATTACTTTGGCGCCTGTGTGAAGTCAGTTAACCTTGAATGCATGTGTCTGTTTCTAGACTCTAGTTTTTCCCCCATTGATCTAAGTACTTACTTGTATACCAATCTCACAGTGTCCTAAATGTGATGTTAAGTCTTCCAGCTTTGTTCTTTTTAAAATTGTTTAGAACACGTGAGGTTCTCTGCATTTCCGTGTAAACTTGAGATCATGTAGTCAAGTTCTAAAAAACAAGGAAAAGTGTCGAGCCATCGGCTGGGGTTCTGTTGACTGCCGGTCAGCTTTGGGAGGTCGGCTTCGCGCTCGCGAGCCTCCCACTCCAGCTCGGGGTCTCCGTCCGTTTCGTTCGCGTCAGCGTGTGTTGTGGTTTTCACTACACGGGTCTTGCACATCTTGTGTTAAATTTATTCATAAATATTTCATATTTTTGATGTTGCAAATTGCAGTTTTTTCACATTTTATTTTCCAGTGGTCCATCAATCTTATACAGAAATACAAAAACATTTTTACCTGTCGGCTCTGTATCCTGCGATCTTGCCGAACTCACTTATTATTTCTAGTAGCTTCTGGCGGTAGATTCCTCAGGATTTTCCACATGGTCAGTCATGTCCTCTACAAACAGAGACTTTTCCTTCTTTCTCTTCAATCGATATACCTTTTATTTCTTCTTCTTCTTGCAGTGCTTAGGACTTTTAGTATTATGTTGAAAAGACGTGAAATCCTTGCCTTACTCCGGATCTTAGGGAAAAAGCAGTTGCCTTTCACAATATATTAAGTGTGATGTTGGCTGTTGGTTGTTCTAGACATCCTGTACTAGATTTAGTTCCTTTCTGTTTCTAGTTGGCTGATCATTTGCATCATTACAGAGTATTGAATTTTGTCAAGTGCGTTTTCTGCATCTGTTGATGTAATCTTCCTAAAAAAATCTGTTAATAGCAGGACTTCATTTCATTATAACTTTATTACTTATTATCATTTATTTCAGATAACATTTCATAAGGTTGATTTACTTTATCACTGATCAGATTCAAATAAATGCAATTTTAAACCTGAAAAATAGTTTGCTAAGTGAATATAAATAGTGAACAAAAGGGAATAGAGAGTTTTGACCTGGGATGAAAAGATAAATGATAAATTATGCAAGTTCACTAATTAGCATGTGCTATTGGTATGTGATAGTTTATTAAATATCGTTTAGTGTTTATTTCAGGAAGGAATATCTTATCTGCCTCAAGGAGGGAGGTCCTTATTGATCTAGAATAAAACATTTAAAAATATACATAACTTTATTGGAAATGAAAGATTTGATATTTTCAGTAACTCACTTTAATTATACTTTTGTTTTAGTGCTTTAGTAGAATGAAGTAGAGACTTCATTTTGTATAGTTTTTGGTGTTGGTGTTACAAAAAGTCAGTTTTTGAGGCTGCTTTGACTCGGGTGTTTTCAGACGGAGTTTGATCACTTCAAAGTGCTAGTAGTAATTGAGAATCTGTGTGGAGAGTCTGCCATGTTTTGTTTTATGTTTTCTGTCTTGCTTTTAGCAAGACACATATTCTATTTAGTTCATTTTGAATCCTTATCACCTGAGTTTTGTTCCTGAGTGATAATTATGAAATGTTCTTCATGACTCTGAGTCATAGCAATGTGAATTACCCCTAGTTCTGGCATTACATTGTGAAGAGAAAGTATTACTGCACCTCAGATAGCCAGGATGTTCGAAGCATAATATGGCTGTTTACTTGCCACGTATGCATTATTCTGGATTTATGCAAACCAACTGTAGTTTGCTTTGTGGTTAACCCAAAGAAAAGGCTGTGGTTTTCTTTTTATTCTTAATCTTGAAACAGGAACACGAAGTATTTTTACAGCTGGTTCAAAACTCCCTTATTTGATTATTCTGTTTTGCAGTTGCTATTTATATTTTTCTTATCTGGATAAGCTTAGGGTTGGAGTTTCATATGTAATTGCAGACACGCCGCCCATCTAGGTGTGTGTGTTGCAAAACCCCCCAAATAGCAGCACGGAGCTTTCTAAACAGTGGCTTCAGTGACTCTGGATGTTAAAGGAACTTTTAAAAGTCAAATTAACATTTGGATGATATCTTTCAAAATACATCAGCAAGTTTAAAAAATGTTACTTTTCTTGAATTACTTTTCAGTGTTTTTCTATGTGTTATGTACAAAACTACAGAGCAATGGAAATAGTGGATATTCTGGGAGTCACAGTGCCATTGGAATTAACACTGAAAAAGTAGCAACTTGACATGTAAAAGACACATGTTAAAATAATTATTAATTTATACTGAAAATCAATGTAGTAATTAAAACGACAACATATTGAATTCAAAATTTAATAGTTGCATGTGGATTCTAATGATATCAAAACTTTTGTTGCCTGGAATCTTTAAATTGGGAAATTAATTATTATAGAGCACTGAACTTTTTTAAATACCTAAAGGCTTGCAATCTTTAGTGCTTTTTGTATTCTTTATCCTACTTCAGTTATTGGGACTATTTGGGGGGAGGGCGTCTTTTCCTTTCTGTTGACCGTCCGTTCAGTGTCCTTGCCCTCGATTCTCGTTTTCTGCTGCTGATGTGCTGCAAGTTTGGCATTAACGTAACTGAGTTTAATAACAGGTAGTAAGTTAGAGTTGGACATGAAATCAGGAATATTTTTGCTGAACTTTAAGAATCATATAGGTACACAAGTGTCAGAGGGACAAGAAAGAGTGTAAATTGATGTCTTCAGTTTGATAGTAGCTACCAAAAATTAAATAGCCATACCTTTGACCCATGGGGTCTGTTCCTAAGCATTTAATCCATAGCAGTACAAGCATATGTGCAAAATATACATGCATATAGATGTTTATTGCAGTGTTGTGATGCAGTGAAAAGCTGAGTTCAACCTGCATGTTTATCAGTAGAGGAACAAGTAAACTTGAGCATGTCTGTACTTTGGACTCCTGTGAGGAGAAGGCACTGAGAACTGTGGACACTGTGGAGCTAGGTGGTCAGGTGTGAATTCTGGATCTGTCCTTTGCCCGTTGCATGGCGTGGGCTCACTTACCTCCTCTGGGCCTCGGTTTTCTTATCTATAGAATAGAGGTAATTGAATCTATTTCAGAGGGTTGTGTGGCAGTTAAATGAACTAAAGTGTACAGAACAGTGCTTACAACATACGTACTCCATAACATCAGCCTGTGCAGAAGTATGACTCTGCAGTTGGAGTGGCACTGTGGCACTAGTTAATTCGTCCCGGAACTCCGGACAAGTGCTGAAACCGGCGAGCGCCAAATGATGAAGCATTTTCTCTTGCGGGGTGGTGCCATGACTCACGCCAGTTCTAGAAGTGCGACACGTCCCGAGCAAGTGCCGAGTGGGAAATAGTTTTTTCTTATCAAAATGCAACGAGTACAGGGTTTGACGAGTTCTGAAGCTGAGTACCAAGGAATAAGACGTCTACAAAATTCTCGTATGGAAAAACCGTGATTTAAGTAAACAGATTGTGGGGCACTGTGTTCGTTCGTGTGACATGCACACCTACTGTGGATAAGATTTTAACACGACATATGCTCACGCATGTTGACATGTGCTGGTAAATCTGGGAGGGCAAACTCCAGTCCTAACTGTAGTTATCTCGGGAGAGTGGGATTGGGTGGAGGGGAAGCAGATTACCAGATTTTTTATTTAATTTAACTTTTCTATCCTCACCCAAGGATATTTTTTTATTGCTTTTAGAGAGAGGAAAGGGGGAGAGAGAGAAACATTGATGTGAGAAGGAAACATCAAATCCCTGCCTTCTCGCATGTGCCCCAACTGGGGATCAAACCCACAACCTGGGTATGTGCCCTGACTGGGAATTGAACTGGTGACCCTTTGGTCCACGGGACAATGTTCCTACCAAATGAGCCTCACTGGCCAGGGCCAATTATGAGATTTTAAAGAAATGTTTTCTTATATAATTTTTCAAGCATGTATTACATTTACAACCAAGCTTTTTGGTAAAAAAAAAAAAAAAGATTCAATAGATTGTAAGGATAGTAGAATTTTTTGATTGACCTTTATTTTACTTTTAAAAAAAAAATACTGAAAAAGTTATGTTCTCTAAGTGATGTATGCTTTCTCTTATTTTCCTAGTGACTCACTCAGATTCTCCTTGCAGGAACATGCTTACCCAGCGGATGAACTCATGCCTTTAACCTGCAGAGGCCGCGTCAGAGGCCAGGAGCCGAGTCGGGGTGATGTGGATGACGCCCTGGGCAAGTGAGTGTCAGCACGGCTGGCGTGGCGTCACCCAGTCCCCAGGCCTGCGGTTCTTAGAGGTGGTTGACAGTAGTGTTCCTGGGGATTGCCTGCATTTCAAGGGCTGCTTTAATATTACGTTAAGTTTCCTTATTCCCTGTGCTATCTTTTGTAAAAACGTCAGTTTGGCTCTTCGATCGGTGGAAAGTTGAGTTGTTGAAGTAAGATGAATGTCACTTTTAACATGTATGTAAAGCCATCGACATGTTATAAGGTTTGAGGCTTTAATATTTTTATTTGCTTTAAAAAGAGCTAATGAATATTTCTATTCATTTTGAGGGATGTGGAGCTGAAAATAAATGTAATGTTAAGGCTTTTCAGGTTCTCCCAGTGCTTTGTGGGTTCCGTTGTGCTGTCGATGCGTGGAGTGCTAGGGAGTAGGAACTGCCAGTCAGCAGGGTGTAGACACGCCTGCCTGTGCGTTCATTCGTGGATAAAGTACTCAGAATTCTGATGTCTTGTGTCTTGTACTTGTTTCTTAGATTTTCCCTGACACTGATCGATTCTTTGGACACTCTCGTGGTAGGTTTAATTTTTCTTGAATTTACTTATTTTATAAATTTCATAATAGACACACAGTCTGAAATTCTGAAGGCTTTTCAGAATTTCAGAGGTACCGATCTTTGCTTCAAAATAAATCCTTCACAGTATTGAATGAATAATGTCATGTGAATGCCAATTGAAATTATGTAGAATCATGGAGATACTCAAATAATTTATAGTATGTCAGCTTATATGATGGCACCTTAATCAGGGAGATTGTTGCTGCAGAATTTATATGGACTCTGAGATTGAGAAGGGAAAGCAGTCAATTTAAAATCGGGGTTCATATTATATTTTACTTGCAGCTTACCCAGAATTTTACTGGAATTTTAATCAGGTACTCTTATGGAATATTTTCTGTCTAGGTAGAATTTTTAGTGAAAGTGTCAAATCAAGTGAAGGAAAGCACTACAAAATATTATCAAATGAAAAGATTAAACAGTCAAGGAAAGGAAAAGCTAATTTTAATGGTTTATTTTCTTTTCTTCCAGGTATTAAATAAAACTAAAGAATTTGAAGATGCAGTGAGGAAAGTGTTAAGAGATGTTAACTTAGATAATGATGTAGTCGTATCAGTCTTTGAAACAAACATCAGAGTTCTCGGGTAAGTGTGAGGACACTAAGGCCATAACTTCAGTAACAGAAAGGCTTAGGGTATAGTGTTTATTTCTTGATGCTAATGAGGAAAGCAAGACAGTTTTTATTTTTAAAAGACAAAAGTTGGGATATTATGAAACAGAGGCTGTGGGGGGACCCTGCATTAAATCAGGGTCAGGCAGCAGCAGGCTTTGGAAAAAGTTGCAGACTCAAATCAGAGGTAATCTCTTTGATTTTTGTATATTGTTAAGAAAGGAACACAGGTTGAACATTGGCATATTAGCTACATTACAGGTTTTTTACTAGCAGTAAGGTTTGCTAGCCTTTGCTAGCACCTCTTCAAGCCAAATAAAAGTAAATTTATAGGATTACCTTTCAACTACACAATTTGAAGTACTCTTGGAACATTTAAAAATACAGAATTACAGGATTTATTAACTCAAATTTCAATATTATTAATTTTTATATTTAATAAGGTTACTCTTGTTTTATTGTAACTCATTTCCTTTTGTCAAAGTGAGTCTATTCTTCAATTAAATTTAAGAAATAATTTTTTAAATAAAAAAATTTAAGAAATAGTTATGTAGCTTTCCAGAGTTTGTTACATTTAATGTTAGTGGGTTTTTTTTTATTTTTTTAATGTTACACTAAGAATTAAAGCTTTCATAATGGTGTTAGTTAAATTTAAATTTTGTTAAAGTTAAATTTTTCAAATTTGTTAAAATAAGTGACTACTTTGATGTTCTTTTCTCTAGGAAAACTTAAGGTTTTAAGAATACCAAACCCTTTACAGCAGGTAGAACATCCGTATTCTTTTTTATACTGGCTGCCCAGTGTAAAGGTCTGCCATAAAGGAGTAGGCAGAGTTTAGTGGAAGATGGAGCTCTTCTGCGGTCTTTCCCCGTGTGTGCAAGGTCGTCGCCAACAAGACGCCTGCGTCCGTGTGGGCGGTGACGCGCAGGTGCCGTGGATGTGGACCGCGTCTCCTCTCTGTGATTGCAGGGGCCTGTTGGGGGGACACTCGCTGGCGATCATGCTGAAGGAGAAGGGCGAGTACATGCAGTGGTACAACGACGAGCTCCTGCAGATGGCCAAGCAGTTGGGTTACAAACTTTTACCAGCTTTCAATACTACCAGTGGCCTTCCTTATCCACGGGTAAGTGATCCCGAGAAATGTGGAAGCGTTTCAGTGCTTCCTTTGCTATCTAAAGTGAAAACCAGCAGTGAATTTTTGTGATTGCAGCCATTGTGCGTCACCCACTCGAGGCTGGAGACAGGTGCCGCATAGCTAGATAACACGTTTATATTGACATTTCAGCTAATTTGGATTTGAGTAGTGTGAGAATTTAGATGAGTTTTAAGCCTTTTATGTGTCACTCATGACACATTAGATTGTGGCGCCGAAGGAAGAAACTGTGCTGGACTGCAGTCTGGGCGCAGAATGATCCGTGCAGAAGATGCAGCTGAGGCAGTGAGAGCAGCTGTGGGCTGTCCAGGGAGAGGGCAGTGAAGGACACCGGACGGAGGGGAGCGAGGAGGAAGCGGAGCTGCGAGGAGGAGAGAGCACAGAGGGAGGAGGAAGACCACAAAGTAGCTCATGGCGTCAGAAAGTCATACACAGAAAGCTTCGGTAGGAGATGTTCTAGAAAACATTAGTGCTAGGTGCACAGAGAGCCTTGAAGAAGTAATGTGGTAGAATACAGGGGGAAGAGGCGTCCAGGCAGTGAAAGTGTCGGACCCTTTGTTTAGAGATTTCTTCTCTGCTGGTTAAAGCGAGTTGGCAGCAGAATCATTTGAAGGAGCTTCGTGTTTTCCCCCCCAAGAGAAAAAGGTTATGCTTAGAGTGGAGGGAAAGAGGCCATTGAAGATAGAAAGAACTCTCCCTTCTGACTTATTTCATTCTTTATTAACACTATTACTCTCTCTCTCTCATTCCAGGCAGACACCTCAGCCATTACCAAGCTTCTTTTTTCTTCTCTTGTTGCTGCTACACAAGTTAAAACTGATATAATTTTATTCCAAAGCTATTGTAAATTCTTGTCTTATTCTTTTCTCTCTGGTTTATGGTTCAGAGCCTTAAAAATTAATCTTACTAAAATGTTTTTATCAAAATGCCCTCAGAAATTGTACTGACTCTTCCTGTTGTGCTAAGTGCCTTTTCACTTTCAGAATTCCTTACGGTTTGCCAGTTGGCTTCCTGTCTGATTTCTCTCCTACCCAGAATCCCAGTGGCATGAGTATTCCCTCCTTTTCAAAACAAGCTGTTAGTGTCCCTCAGACCACCTAGGGTTTTATTTTTTTGGTTTAGTTTTATTATTTTTTTTTTCATTGTGCTGCCTTTAAGCATCATCTCTATAGTCTGAAATAACTTCTCTACCAATGTAAATAAAATAAGACTCATCTCCTTCATCAGGACACTTCGGTGCTCTTCAAATCAGAGGTCGCAGCCCATTGACTTTACCCCTCCGTTTAGAGGGTTGTAACCAACACTTTTTTTCTGAAACAGACTACTATTAAATCTCTTATCTAAATTTCTGTTTTTTGATATTTGAAATAGTCCTTTATACACATCTTTTTACCTGTTTCTTCCTTAGGATACAGTACTAGAAGAGGAAATAAAGTCACAGAAGTAGGGAAGGCCTCTTAGGTACTTATTGCCCAATTGTTCTCCAGAAAGCTTCTACACTTGCAGTTCCTGAGTGTTGTATAAAAGCACATGTCACTGTACAGTTGCCATTATAATAGTGTTTTACCATTCTTTTGTCAGTTTAACAAGGAAAAATGGAATCATTTTGTGCAGTACTGAAGCCCACATAGTGACCCTGCATCACCTACATGTCACTTTAGTCGTTTTTTCCTGGTGTGTCCTGTCTCAGGGCTCAGACCTCCATGGAGTCTGTGGACTGACACTGTTCGGGTCATAAGCATACCTAGCTACTGAGTTCTGCAGACCTGTAGAAATAAAGTTATTTCAGCTTCTCTTTATAAGAATTCGAATAACTGATTTGGAAACATACTCATGATATTCAACATTTGATTTTTTTGTTTGTTTTTATGCAAAATCCTTGGCATATGCTTGGGTTTTGGTTATTTATTTGGACTACAGAAAAACATTCTATTTTTAATCAGTTTCTAGTCAGTTTAGTTTGGTTAATGAAGGTTTATACTGTGGTATTATAAAAAGGCAGTATGACTGTCTTTGAATTATAAAACAAAATAGTCCTTTGAAATAATTTTTTGTGTGTTGTTAGTCCATTAGCAAGGCAATGTATTTTATATTTTAAAACTTTTTAAACCTGAAAACAGAATTTTAATGTCTTTTTAAATACATACCATAACTTGATCAGTGCTTTCTCTGTGAAGACCTATTTAATATAGTACTGGTTTTTCACAAATTCTCAATTAAACCTAATTTCTTCTAGGGTTGGTCTATCTAGTTGCCAATTCTTGTACTAATTAGTTCAAACTGTCCTGCAAACAGAATTGTTATAGAAGTTATTTTCTCTATGTAATTTTTATAATGATACTGAATTTCAATATCATTGAGGAAGGAACTCAATGAAAACTTATTTGTGTGCATAGAATATATTCCCTAGATAATAATAATTGGAAAGTCACAAAGATCATCAGATTGAATTTAAGTAGTTATTTTGTGAATTATGTTCACGTTTTGATAAGAAGTCTTTTTTAAAGGTTTTTTTGTTTGTTTGTTTTAAAGATTTTATTCACTTGTAGAGGAGAAGGGAAGGAGAAAGGGAGAGAAACAGCAACATGGGAGAGATACATCGATCAGTTGCCTCTCTCACGCCCCCTACTGGGGACCTGGCCTATAACCCAGGCACGTGCCCTGACTGGGAAACAACCGTGATCTTTCAGTTCGCAGGCCGGCATTTGTCCACTAAAAGCCACACCAGCCAGGGCTGATAAGAAGTCTTGATTGAAAAATATTCTTGTGCAGGAGGCATTATCTCTTTAATTGCCAATAACCATCTTCTGATTTTATTTAGATTAATTTAAAGTTTGGAATCAGGAAACCAGAAGCCCGGACAGGGACTGAGACCGACACCTGTACAGCGTGTGCAGGTACCTTGATCCTTGAGTTTGCTGCTTTAAGTCGGTTCACGGGAGCAACAATATTCGAGGTTTGCTTTTCACAGTCTTTGATCTCCTGGGCATTGGGCGTAGCTAACTTTGTATCGTTTTCCCTGGGTCAGTTGTTAGGATTAATGGTCAGAGGATCACTGTTATTTTAGTGAACTGTGTAAATCCCATCACAGTTTTTGTCAGAAACATAGAAGTCATTGTGAGGCAAATACATGAACTACAACTTCGCATTTTTTCACAAACTATAAAATTCAGGTTTATTCTCAGATTTTTTAAGCCATTTTACTATGAATTTATTTGATGCCACAAATCTCTTACAGGAAATACGACATCTCCAAGTTTTGTATTTGTCCGACTTTGAGGTGTTCTAATGCATTTCTGAAAACTTCGCTAACCTAAAACATGATGAATTTTTTGCATTTAAGTCTTGATTGAGAGTCTTGTCTTTGATAACTTCAGGGGAAAAGTTATTAATTATCCGGAAAACTTAATATCCCTCACGTAGTTTATTGTGGACTAGCAATGTCTCACACTTGAAATTTTTTTTTTTATCTAATTGTTTAAGCTCAGCATTGGAGACAATATTAATATAAAACATTCTCTTTTATAACACGTGCAGCAGGAGGGTTTTAAAAAATTCATCAGGTGAATTCATCAGATGACACACATGAAACAAGCAAAAAGAGGGAAATGTATCTGCTTTAGAGACGTTGGATCTGAGTGTAAATAAAACAAGTCAGATTGTGTATGTGTGCCAAAGTGCCTCACGGACAGGTTTGTCATGTTCGGTTTAGTTTTCATTCTAACCCTGGGTAACTGTTGAGTGGAGACACTTTGGCACACTGATCTGAACCACAGACTCTGAGGCTCGGATGAGGAAAGTGAGGCCCAGAGGGCGGGACGCGCAGCTGGTGGGTGACCGAAGGGAAGTGGAGTTAGAAGCCTTGCCTTTCTGAAGGCGAAGCCGACACGCCTCCCACCGGGCTGCTTCCTGTTTATGAGTAACTCTGTCGAGAGTCATGATTTTTTAAGCTTCTTGAATGGTCAGTAATTTACTATAAGCAACCTAATGCCGTTGATAGAGCACCGATCTGACACAGGATTGGCGGACTACGGTCTTCAGCCGCATTCGGCCAGGGCCTGTTTCTGTGAATGGAATTTTACTGGAGCACAGCCATGCTCATTTATTTATTTTTGTCTGTGGCTGCATTTGTGCTGCAGTGACACAGCTGAAAAATTGTGACAGTGCCTAAAAGACTTAAACTCCCTGGTCCTTGTCAGAAAAAGTTTGCTGACTTTTGGGCTAATCTATAAAGAGACCTCATTGAGTTGTCCTATAATTTAGTTTTAAGCTTTGATTATTAAATCTTTGACTTTACTAGAACTGTTTTCTTAGCTGTAGGATAGGATCGGGAAATATAGTCTTGATGAAACTTTCCAGGTCTGAAACTATAGCATGTAATTAAAGCTGTAATCTGCCTTGTTTTAAAAATCAGCATAAATAGTTTCAATCAAGAATTAAATATCTGCAAAGTGACATGTTGGTTTATGATTTCTTTCTTTTTTAGAACCTCTGCAATGCTAAGTAGATTTATACTTTCAAATTAATTTGAACTTAGAAACTATCTAGTACCTGTCCAAAACGAAGAATTTGATCAGGAATTTAGTGTCCAATGGGTAAAAATAAATGAAAAACAAACAAAAAAACTATTATAAGGTTAAAAGTTTGGTTGTCAAATGAACACTAGTTGATTTACTGACTCTTCTCTAACTAAGAAGAGTTGTTCAGAAAATGGGATCTTTGTCTTGGCTGGTGTGGTTAGTAGATTGGGCGCCAGCCTGTGAACCAAAAGGTTATTGGTTCAAGTCCCAGTCAGGGCACATACGAGGGTTGCAGGCTGGTTCCCCAGTTAGGGGCGTACAAGAGGCAACAGATCAATGTATCTCTTGCACATTGCTGTTTCTCTTTCTCTTTCTCCCCTCCTTCGCCTCTCTCTTTAAAAAAAAAAAAAGAAAGATTTTTAAAAAGATTTTATTTATTTATTTTCCGAGAAAGGGGAAGGGAGGGAAAAAGAAAAGGAGACAAACAGCAATGTGTGGTTGCCTCTCACAGGCCCCCAGCTGGGGACCTGGCCTGCAACCCAGGCATGTGCCCTCACTGGGGAATGAATCATTAACCCCTTGGTTCACAGGCCGGCACTCAGTCCACTGAGCCACACCAGCCAGGGCAGAAGTGGGATCTTAAATGCCTGTTTGTGTTTCAAAGATTGTGTATAAACTTTCAAAGCTCTTCCTATTTTCTAAATATGAATATCTGAGGCGATTTTCACTTTACATCTAAATGACAAATTATTTAATCAAGAGCATTTAATTATGCCAACAATTAACATAATTTAATAATATGTGTGTGTGATTGTGAACTTGTGTTACAAGAGTAGCTGAATCCAGATGATTTCAAACTGAGATCATGGCCACTAAATAGCATTTTCAGAGTCATTCTTTTTAACTAGATTTGATTGGCTGAAAAAGAGCCAAGATTTGACTTGTGAGGAAATGTAACATATATTATTAATGCTTATCTTAGAAATTTTAGTTACTCCTTAAAATATTCTGTGGGCCTTTGATATTTGTTTCGTTGTTTCCTGTTTGCCAGAGACATGAAGTTATTAAACTATGCTTTTCCTTTTTTTAATTATAGGAATATGCAAGAAAAGCTCTTGATTTTCTCTGGGAAAAAAGACAGCGAAGTAGTAATTTAGTGGGTGTGACTATAAATATTCATACTGGAGACTGGGTACGAAAAGGTATGTAAGTTGGGTTCTTTTAAATCAGGCCTTCACGTCCTCGGAATGGTTGGGGTTTTCATTTGTTCAAGTAGCCTGTGGGGCAAGATAAAGCACATTTTTCACAAGATTGCCAGAATTATAACTGATTTAGCCTGATTTTTTTCCTTGGTGTGCCAAACAATAGCACACTTTTTCTAGACAACTTAGTGTGCTACTATTTCATAGCTTACTGGGTATAGCATTTATAGAAAGAGGGTGTCGTAGAGGGGACAGTGGAACGAATGTCTTCGAGGGCCTCAGCCATCTGCGTCCTCAGCCGTCTCACAGGAAGGTGTAAGTGGAACTCTGTGTTCAACAATGTTATTACCAGTTCTTATTGAATGAATTCAAATCGTGAGACAAAGCATGTAACAATGTTATATGAACAAACAGGACTGTATAAAGAATGTAATTTCATCTTTATAGGACACCTTATAAAATAAGCAGAGATGAATGGAAATATACTAGATATTCCTGATGACATCATCTTGCATACATAATTTTCTATTTCCCAAAAGTCTTATGTTACATATAAATAAAAAAGAACTGCTTGCTATTAAATAAATTAAAAGTATAATTATTAATTTGAACATATGACAATTATTGCCTCTACTCAGTATTGTATAAAATTTTTCTAAGTTTTATCTAAATGGTTTCTGAAACTATCTGAATCCTGGCTTCAGAATTTTTCATTCTTTCTTTCTCTTCTTTTTAACTTGCTTTGGAACTCAGGTGCAAATTAATTAATCATAATTAAATCAGTTCTAATTGTTGGCTTATGACACTCTCATCACCGGCCCATGAATGGCCCATTTCACTTGGTCATGTTTGATCTGTGACAAGCACCCGCAAATGGACCCTCTGCTACAGAAGCAACTACTTGTCAGCCCGTTACTTCTGCATGTGGTCCTCCACTCCCCCGCCTCTTCGATTACGCATGCACGGACTGACTGACACCACCTTTATTTCAGCGCATCCCATCTTTTCTGTTTCTCTCTGATGTGTGTGTTTTTAACTGAGCCCTACGTTTGCCTCCTGGTGAGACAGGGACTTCAGTTCAGCACGCTCTCCTGTCCCTTCGTCCCCTCTGCCCGACTCCAGTCCCCATCCGCCTTTGCCTTGATTCATGATGGCGATTGCATCTGTTCACTGTGAAGACGTTTTCTCTCTTTTCTTTTGGTCTTTCTCCCTCTTTCTTTAAAGATAACAAGCTTTATTAAGGTATTTGGTCACCTGTACTTTGTATATTACTTGCAACATCTCTTAGATTTGTCTCTTCTTATTTAAGTATTTATTCCCAACTTTCTTGAGTAGCTTTTAGTAGTTTCTGAGGCCTTACATGCCTGACAGCAGTTTTATTATGATTTCGTGTTTGAGCGACAGTTAGGCAGGATATGATTTTAAGTTCTTTTCACATTCTTGAAAGTGCAGTCTATTGTCTTCTTACATCCTATTAAAAATCTGATATTTATTCTGATTTCTGTGCCCTTGTATATGATCTGCTCTTTCTCTCTGAAAGGTTAAGAGTATCAAAGCCAAAGAAAAAATTCTGAAAATGTTATCACAATTTTAGTCATGGACCTTTATCTCTCCTTTTGGTATTCTCTGAATCCTTTCTATTTAAAATCTTTGTTTGTAATTGCTAAGAAATTGGCCCTTATTTTTTAGATATTTTCTCCTTTTCATTTTTATTTATCTCTCTTTTTATAGTTCCTATTATGTAAATCACTTCCATTTCTATCCTCCGTGTATCTTAACATCCAGATTGTTTTCCCCACCCTGTTTTTCCTCTGGAAGAAGACTCCCGCGGTTTTCAGTTTGCTAGGACGTCCCTCGGCTTGCGCTCCTCCCCGTGATGTTATTGTAACAGTTGTGTTTCTTACTCCATGTATTTCTGCTCAGTTAAAATAGTTTTTTCTTATTTTGTATTGCTAATATCTTCCCTATCCCTTTAATATATCCATTAGGACAATTTAAATTTTTAGCATGCCTATTCTGAGTTTTTTTTCTTCTGATAAACTCTTATTCTAGCGTTTTTCTTTTTAAAAAGTCATGTTGCTTAAATGTTTTGGGCTAATAAGTTCATGTTTCCTTGTCATGTACTTTGTGGCAAAGTTACACTCCAATTCCTCTCCAGCCCAGTGATTTTAGAAATGAATTCCAAGTTTTAAAAAACGTCAGTGCCTGGACCTCGGGACATTCTGATTTGGTTGCCCTGGAAGGTGCCCTAGGTGTAGGAATTTCTGAGATTGTTACTATAATTATCATTTAGACTGTAATTCAGCAGCCTTAGGAGTTTGGAGGGGAAGCGGTGGGGAAGAGAGGGTCTGAAGTTAGTTCCGACTTCATCTGTTCGGTTTCCCATGCAGGGCTTACCCTTGAGAATGCCTGTAGATCTGAGTTGTGGCAGGCGTGACAGGAGACACTGTGTGCCGGGCCGTGGGGGGAGACAGGCAGGAGCTGAGCTCCAGCAGTGTCCCTGCTGTTTGATCCTTCACAGCCGGGCCTGGCTGCCTCTGCTGCAGGCCAAGGCAGCCCTCGTCCCTCTTCCCTCCCCCCTCCCCCTGCCACCAGGATTCCTAATGTTCTTGTTAGTTTCTGTCTTTGAACCTCTATGATGATCTTGGAGGAAGAAGCCAACCATCAGTGCTAATTTTAGCAATTAGACCTGACAACTCCAAATAGTGGCACTCTTGTTTTCATACCTGTTAGAACTTTAAAGATTGATGTCTTCCTGATTAAGGGTCTCATAAAAAAATACATAATTTAGTGCTTCCTCTTTGGAATTCCTCACTGAGAAAATGATCTTAAAAAAATTCATAAAGCTAGTATTTCCTGCTTTTAAATAAGGCCTTTGTAAGCAATTTTGCCAAGTAGCATTTTTAAATATATAAACTATTAGTGAAGGAACTATTATTCATATAGTAATGTTAATACTTATGTAAGTGTGTAATTTTTACTTTAAACAGTTTCATGTTTAGACTGATTTTTCATTCTTAGTGTATTAGTACCCTCCTTTGTACTCTATAAAAGCATTTTTGACCAGTTTAATAAAGACTCACATGTATATGCATTTTCCATAGATAGCGGAGTTGGAGCGGGCATTGATTCCTATTACGAATATCTATTGAAAGCCTATGTCTTGCTTGGAGATGACAGTTTTCTGGAAAGATTTAATACAGTAAGTTGATCCAGTTTTGTATTAACTCTAGAGCCAATTTCATCTGAGTGCCAGATTTTGATAGAAACCCAGTGATCTGAGGGACATTCTGAAAATAATTATTTTTAAATGTGTAGCAGGTTTTTTTGGTTAGTATTTCCTGGTGGTGTTGGACAGGGACGGGGAAAAGCCACATACATCCCAAAAATTAGTCTAAAAAATAGTTTTATTTTCATCTCTTATCAGGAGGTTTCAAGAGCTGCCAGTAAGTAATATGTAGATTTGAGTTTTACCTAGTATTTCATAAAAGGAAGAGAATTTATCGGAATAAATTACTAGTTAACTTTTGCCTTTGGAGATTCTTTTTTTTCTTTTTTTCTTTTTTGGAACTTTGGCATGGTCCTTGATCACATCAGGTATGTAGGGCTGTGGAAACTTGGAGAATCTGCTGGGTATTCATTTCAAAAGAGGTCTGTAAGTCTGAAGTCTGGGTCGGAGCCACAGGCATATTTTTAGGGGCATTGGGGAGTATTACTGAACCCAATTGGATCACCTTTGATTGTAATCGAAGGAAACTGAAATTAATACAGCAGACTCATCAGCTACATCACTGTCCTTTTTGAAGTAATCTACCATTTCTTTGCCCACCCATCAGTTCACCCACATCACGGTGAGACAGTGTGATGCAGAGTTATGTTCCAGAGACCCCCGAGATACGTGAAAATCCTCAAAGTAGTGGCGTTATATTTACTTTATTATTTATATATATTTTAAGGCTTTGTAAACCCTTCCCACACTCCTGTAAACCTTTCCTACTCTTTTATTAACCTTTCCCACACTCTTATAAACACTTTGTATGCTCTTAAACACTTTCTACACTCTTAAACCTGCGTAATTTTAGCAACATATAAAATTCTATATGGGTACTCACCAGTGAAGTATACAGTCGTCCCTCACTCTGTCGCAGTCCACTTATTGCGGCTTCACTGTTTCGAGGTTTTTAAAAAACCCGAGCTAGAGTGAAGCCGCGCTAAGTGAACCGCGATAGAGCGAGGGACGACTGTAATGCACTTTTGCTGCCTGGGTTTCCATCCTGGTTGTACCACTGGTTTTCTGACTTCGGTCAGATAACTCTACACTGTTTGCCTCTGTTCCTCCTCCACAAAATGTGAGTTCTAGTACTCTGCATTTATAGAGTTTGGGGAGGATTAAATGAGTTAATGCATATGGAGTGATTAAATAGTAGATGAGTTAGGAAGACAAAACTAGTAAGAGTAGTAATAAGTCATCAGTTGGATTATAACGAGATTTTCTTGAGGTTAATGACGAGAGATTTTTTTTTTGGCTCATTATCACTCGTGGACTCGAACAGCTCAGCTCGTTACAGTTGAGGAATAACTAGTAGAAGAAGATAAAAGAAGGGGGAAAAAGAGTTTTAGGAGTCTAAGTGGCAGACCTAGCAGACCATAAGAGTAGCAATGGAAATTAGATGCATTAGTTTGGGTAATGGTGAGCATCAGCATATTGTTAGCCAGGGGTCCAAAATTCCTAGATGCAGGAAAAAACTAAGCTAATTCTGTTAATCTAGAAGCCTGTAACTACATTTCAAGAGGATGTAAGAGCGTCCTTGGTCCACAGGGGTCTATCACCATGGGCTAATCCCACAGGACAGTGATACTCAGATCTGCTCCCCCAGAAGGTCCCATATCAATGACAGTCTTCCATATTCTGCATCAGAGTTAAAGGACACAGGGAGTATATACCATATGTTTTAGAAAGATTTGCATCTAAAATAATTTAAATATTTACATAATAATGGTGCTGCAAATTTATTCATAGTGTATGAACTCAGGTTTAATTTCTTTACAATGCTGCTTAATGAAATCCTGTGCTTAGAATAGCTCACCCTTTTTGTCCCCTTTGCTGAACACCTGCCGTGATCTTTCAGCACTACGACGCCATCATGCGGTACATCAGCCAGCCCCCGCTTCTGCTCGACGTGCACATCCACAAGCCCATGCTGAATGCGCGCACCTGGATGGACGCTCTGCTCGCCTTCTTCCCAGGTCTGCAGGTAAAACGACCAGACACTCTGCTGTCCTGATATTGAAGTAAAATAATTATAACCGAGTGCCCTTGTGATCTCTGAAATTGGAGTACCAACAGAGTCACATTTTAAAATTGTATTCAGCTGTACTTTCTTGTTTATAAAATGATTATAGATTAAAAAGTCAGGTAATGTTATTGTTATGTTGACTTTTAGGTCTTGAAGGGGGATATTAGACCTGCTATTGAAACTCATGAAATGTTGTATCAGGTGATTAAAAAACACAATTTTCTACCAGAGGTAAGTAAATTATCTTTGGAATTCTAATTTAAATATACAGTAAATTTCTAATTTAAAGACAGAAAATGTCCATTTTTTTCTATTTTTTCTGCGTTATATAGTTTATTTTTGGCTTACAGAGTATTGTATGTTTTTTTCTTTTCTTCATGTATTCAGAAAAATCTGGTTTATGGCAATTCTGACACTTATTTTATGTAAAAAAAAATCCTGAATTAGAGTTTCTCAGCCTTCGCATTTTCTAAAGCTTATTTTATAGAAACGATATACACTGAGTATACTCCTACCAATCACGCATGTTCCCTGGAAATGTGGGGAATGCAGCTCTTCCTCATGCTGATTGACAGTTACTCCCCCTGCTTTGTAGACACGGTATCAGTAATAGATATTCTTGCTAGCTTCATATGGCAAGATTTTAGTAATACACTTTTTGGCTTTCCAGAAATGTACCATTAAAAATCTCCAAATTCATGTATGGCCTTATTCTGCCCTTGCTTAGTCACTGTCCCCTGTGAGAAACCCAAGCATCGCACCAGGTGCTTAGGAATGAACGCTTCCCCCAGGGTTCGCTTTAGAAAGTAGCATTTTGTCAGCCTTCAGGTGAGTGGGACTGAGCATTGTAGAAAATTCACATTCCCTCAGCATAAACTAAGGCTTCAACTAAATACATGTTATCGCAACTGAGATTTTACTTGGTTCTCATAAGGGTTTTCGTTTGCCTTTAAATCAGTTGGCTCTGTTACTGAGTACGTTTCGAGCGAGACTAGCTTTATTTTTAAATAATGCCTTCCTTATTCCACAGAGAATGTGAGGCTGTTATAAAAGAAAGCATAAGCAAAAATAGAAATATGAGGACTGGGGACTTCATTAAGAGAAAAGCAGAGACAGGGAAAAAGGAGACACAGTTGTGTGGGACTGTCGGGACCCATGTGGTGTCACTACTCAGTTTCACAGTTTTTCTAAGCTTCTCAGCAGCCACAGTGATTATTTAAATTTCATTTAATTGTTACTAATAGGAGCCTGAGCAAAGATGAATTGTGGTTTTTAAGCAGAGAAAATTTTTATTGTCCAGATGAAAATTTTTATCAGTATTCTAATGATTTTTACTTGTTTTTTATCTAATTTATATACTACAATATATTTTAGGCCTAGTTTATTATTTCTAATCACTTTTTTTCCTATTTGAATATTTTTTCTCTAGGCATTTACCACAGATTTCAGAGTACATTGGGCTCAGCATCCTCTAAGACCAGAATTTGCAGAAAGCACCTACTTCTTGTATAAAGTAAGCTGATCTGCCTTCCTTTTCACTGTTTTGTCGTCCCCCCGTCCCCGTTCCCCCCCGTTATAAGAGTAATTCAGAGTCCTCGTTTGGTGTTGTGCTGGTTGGACACCTCAGGATTTTTACTCACCCAGCTCCTAGAGGTATTGGGAGAGGCAAGAACTGATAGCTGAGTTTTAGGCCTTTTCATGGTAGCCATGTAATCATTTCTTTAAAGAGAAATTTCATATTCTAGAGCTGCTTTCTAAAGCATGGCTCTTGCCTTCCTTTAATCAGAAAACCTTCTGGGCATTGGAAACTTTTGTCAAGGTTAAGATACACAATTGGATGGCTTTCCAGTGGTGTGTTTAAGTAATTATATAAAGCAGATTCCACGGCTTATTTTCAGAGCTAGGTTCTATGTAACGTGTGTTCCTGTGCCTGATACAATGCCTGGCACCTAGTAGGTACTCAATAAATATTTGATAAATGAATGTATGGTAATATATAAGATATATATGTGTATATATTCTCCTTTTTAATAGGCTACAGGAGACCCTTACTACCTTGAAGTAGGGAAAACACTTATTGAAAATTTAAATAAGTATGCTAGAGTGCCTTGCGGATTTGCTGCCATGAAGGATGTTCGTACGGGAAGTCATGAGGACAGGTAAAGCATTCCCCAAAATACGGCTGTGCGAGTTCGGACTCCTTAATCCTCTGCAGAGGGTGTGTGAAGATGCAAACCGTAGTTCGTTGGTTTTATTTTTAACTTGCCTCAATGGGCTCATTTTAAATTGTTTGAAGAGTGTATTTTTATCATAGTGCCTGGCATAGAGAAGACGCTCAAACGATTTTTAAAAAGATGAACAAATGAGATTGTTAAATGTCAGAACCTTGGTATTAGGAGTATTAGGAATATTGAGGTTTTATTTTTCCTTTGTCAATAGTTCTTTTATGTTATATAAAATGTTAGAAATTATTGAGGTAATGGTGAATAATCTGGATTATGATCTGTGTTCGGCCAAGAATTCCGCAAAAACCATGTCATGGTCAGTGTGTGTATTACTCACTCTGCTGCAGATCTGGAGGCTGGGAAAGATGATGGGTGGTTTCTGTGTCATTGGGTGCTGGATAGATGTAGACACACGAACTACTCAAGATACAAAAAGTGCGCTTTGGTTAAGGTGATGTTCAGTAGCATTTCAGTTATTCTAAAAGAATAGCAAAGCTTCTTTGTTCATTTGGTTAGCAAATATTCATTCCACAAATATTTACCCAGGTGTCTTATGTGCCAGAGTTACAGTATTTTTGAGGATTAATGATATGGAGACATGTCTTTTCTGTCATTGAATTTCTGAGGACAGGCAGATAAATGGGCTTTAAAACATTGTGTAAGTGCCATGAAGCATATTAAAGGGACATGAAATGCAAAGTGAGATGTAATCACTGAACAGTTTCTGGAAGGTCCTGTGTCCTTCATCTACTCAGGGTTGTCCCGTGGCCCCTCCCTCAGAGTATTTGGGTAGTTGTTCGTCCTGACACCTCCTTCCCGGACCGCAGCTGACGCGGGAGCAAGGGCGGGTTCCCGAAAGCGGGCACACAGAGCAGACGGCCTGTGAGTCCACACTGCTCCCTGCGTCCTCCTAGGCGCTCTTCTGACGAAGCACTTTCGGTGTGTACAACAGCCTTCTGATGTGGCATTTCTGTTATAATCGCCCTTTTCCACGCGAAGAGACCAAGGCACAGAGAGGTTAGGGAACTTGCCCAAGGGCACACATTTGGTAAGGTTAAGTCATTACTAATCAAGGCAGATTGGCTTTTGACTACAGTGCTAATTAATCACTTACTGTATGCGAGGCGCTGCACTTCATTAACCTTGAGGATGGAAAGATAAATTAGAATCAGTCCCTGTCCCCTCATGACTTTTGGTCAGTGAAAATAGGTGTGTAAAGAATTAACTACCAAGTACAGCCTGTGATAGGTGCTGCAGTAGAAAGAGGAGTAGTAGGTTGAGGTATTAGAAAGAAAGACATGATTTACTGTTCAACAAGTTCCAGTTTTCTAAATTTAATACCCCCCCACACTGAATATTCCTTATGTGACATTGTTTCGGGACCTCTTACCCACTGCCTTCGCTCCATTCTGATTGTATTCCAGCATATACAGCGTCTCTTAAAATAGCATGTGGTTAGAGTGTGGTCCAGAACTAACCACACTCAAGGCATGCCTGGCACATCAGCACCGTTGCCGTCTGGACCCGGGCCCGAGGTTGCTCGTTTCCCGAGGGGCTGATGGGCTTACACTCCATGCAGCTGAGGGTCGCCGGGTCATCGACTCAAGGCAGCATGCACCCCTCTGATGCACTGGGCCCAGGAAAAGGCTGAGAACCACTGCTCTTCGTCATACTGTGCTCCTGGACGTGCTTTAGATTTTCAGGCAGCTTTATTATGTTCAGCTCACAGCGAACTTCTGGCCAGTGGGTCTCGGATACTTCATTACGACCTGGTGACAAAGGGGCGTTCCCCACGCTGCTCCTGTGCTACTGGACTTTTTTTTTTAGTGTAAACTTAGAACTTTATACTTATCCCAGCAAAATTTCATGGTTTCTTGTTTTTGGGTTTTTTGAGTGCTTTTAGACCAAAAAGAGAACTTGATTCTCATCTCAGTCATCTAATGTAGTAGCTCAGCTCCCTGTTTTCAGTGATCTGC
Organism: Phyllostomus hastatus; assembly: GCF_019186645.2. NCBI lineage: Eukaryota > Metazoa > Chordata > Mammalia > Chiroptera > Phyllostomidae > Phyllostomus > Phyllostomus hastatus. Next base: position 12,410,532 of record NW_025333833.1, on the reverse strand, counting down.
CGTTTAGATAAGCATGCCTTAAAAATTTCCACCTACAGTTTTGGGAAGAATGTTGGCCAGGACCACGACTTCGTGGCTTTCTGTTATGAGCTCTCCGCCTTTGGCTGTCTCCTCCCCAGCAGGCCTTCCAGTGCCATCGTCTGGCTCCCCAGTGTCCCCCCGCCCCAGTGTTCCACATGGAAGCGTCTGTATTTTCCTAGTAGTAGATGACCGCTGGAGACAATTTAGATGGCAAAAAGAGTATGAGGACCTCCCTAAGACACTTTCCCTACTTGACCACCCTAAGATAACCACTGCTGGAAATTTGATTGACAATACTGTCAATCAAATCCAGACATTTTTAATGCCCGTGTGTTTGCACGTGTGTATGTGTTTATTGACTTTTAACACAAATTAGGTAGATAGGATACCCAACGTGCCAGCTTTACGAAACTCATACGTAGTGACCAGACCATGTCTTTATTCTTTCCCAAGTGTTTCCAGGTGTTTCTCTGTTTTGTAATCAGTTCTAGAATTTGTCAAAAATCAGCATCCTGCTCATGAGTCTACAGTTCTCAAGCTAGCATTTGCTCGTGATAATAACTGTCCTTTGGAAAATGTTAACTCATTGTAGGTGTACGGCAGGTGGAGAGGGAAGTGTTTTATCTGTTCTGTAGAGACTGTCGTCTGAAATGTTCAAAAAGGTTTTGAAGCATGTTGGGTGAGTTGTTGTTTCAGAGTGAATCATCATTTATGTGTAGGGAGGAGAATGGTGGTTCTACTTTTGAGCTCATATGTATACGCCGGGTGCTCTGCTGCATAACGGACACAGAGCACCTCATTTCATCTTCACACAAGTGTCAGGTGTGTAGTGATGATGTTCGTCACAGAAGAATGTGCTGAAGTTCACAGTCCCTGTATCACATCGCCATGGTCAGGGGAAGGTCTTTTCTGTCTCCAAAACCCATGTTCTTTGCCACTATGTTTCACGACCTCTCCAGTTCATTCTTGAGTAATGCTGTGTAGACTTGCATTCAATTCATTAAATGTCTGTTGAGTGCCTACTGTGTTCCAGGAGTTGTGCTTGGCCAGAGGTATGAAACTGTGCAACCTGTCCAGCAAACTGCAAGTTATTACTGTCAAAAACCATGATGCTTTGGGAGGTGGTCCTTTAATTAAGTTTCATATTACTGTCACTCCATCTAACAGCCATGCTCTTTTCCTGCCACTTTTAATTTTATTAAAGCTTTTAAAAATTGTTTATTAAAACATTATGACATTAAATAGTCCATAATGTTACATATTTTTATTGCTTTTATTTTTCTTCACAGGTATTTATAGTTATACTCTGTGTGATTTTGTTATTCTTTTTTTCATGCAACTTTTTGTACCTGATCCCCTTGTCTTTAAAGCCTTTTTGTTTATCACTTGAATAGCTGCGTAGTAAACCCCATCAAAGTTGTATTACTTCATCCCATTCAGTTAATATTAGTTGAAGATTGTACGGTTCTCAGTAGTAGCGTTTCCCTGCATTACCTCCCGACTGCTGGCTCCCTGTAGAGGAAGTGGAGCACTCTCCCTCATTGGAAGGCCAGTAGGAGAATCTGGTCTGCAGTATTGGCAAGGCCCAGTGTACCTGTGTGGTGGGCAGGTGCACTGGTGTTCTTGATTTCCTTGGGAAACACTTGGAGCCCAGGCCGTCATCACCAGGGGATAGATGAGTTCTTCAGTTCTGTGGACGTCTGAATTGGTGTAGACAGATCAGCCCCTGGACTCTGGCCTTCGGATCGTTAGCATTAGGATATTCTTATGCTCTTAAATTTATTTGTGACCTCTTATTTTAGGATGGATTCTTTCTTCTTGGCTGAAATGTTTAAATATCTTTACCTGTTATTTGCGGATAAAGAAGATATTATTTTTGACATAGAAGATTATATATTCACAACAGAAGCTCACCTTTTACCTCTTTGGCTCTCTACTACTAATCAGAGCACCTCCAAGAAGAACACAGTAGGTTATGTTTTTTAATCACAGTCTTATTTTGTATTTTACTTCTCTGTGTTTGTTTTATTTTTCCAAGTGGAAAGTAGTCCGTGACTAGAATTCAGTAACTGTAGTGTGGTGGGAGGAAAAGTACACTCGATGTTTTCTTATTTTGTTTTATTGCATCCCGTGTACACTTACATTTTATTTAACCTCTCCTTTGAACAAGGTATAATGTTAGGTGAAATAGTCACACTCACATAACGTTCTTTTACATTGTAGACTTCAGAGTACATAGAACTGGATGACAGCAATTTCGACTGGACTTGTCCAAACACGCAGATTCTCTTCCCTAACGACCCGCTGTACGCTCAGAGCATTCGCGAGCCCTTGAAAAATGTGGTGGATAAGAGCTGCCCCAGAGGCATCATCAGAGTGTAAGACGTCTTGTTTTACGTTTCCGACCGTTATCAGGGCTATTCTCAGTAGACGACAGAGAACACAGGGGACATGTAAGGGCGGACAGGTACCACTCAGCTCAAAAGTGTTGAGGTGTGTGGTCTCACTGACCCAAACAAAAACTGCTAGTAAAGTTAGATAGCAAAGTTTATTCTGCAGTGTGTTTTATTATTATGAACATTTTCTGTTTATCTTGTTTAATGGACTTAATAGTCAGTGGGCAGCATATAATTTCAGCATGTATAGCTCATTTTTATACAGAATAGTTTCATCAAATATTTTCATATATCTCGTATATGTAGAAAATATTTTTCCTTTTACCTGTAGCTTTTGTGTAGTGGAAATATAGCTTTTCTTTTGTTTGATTTTGTTTTTTCACAAGGTACTTATTCTTAGTTGTTAAATAAGATTTTGGCCTTAATGAGTTCATTTCCTTCCAAGTAGTTAAATTAGAAAGGCCATTAATAGGAAATAAAAATAAAAACTTTTAGTCAGTGTTATCTGTCACTGATGCAACTGTTGTTTTGCTTTTAAAATATGGGGAGAAAAAACTCTTTTTTAAGAAAGAAATCAGTAGTAACACATCCCAAAGCCAACCTACTCTGTGCTTTCAAGTGGTTATAATTCTGTTCACTAATACTACCTTACGGATGGATAATGTACATGGTCTTACAACTGTAAAACAATTATATTTAAAAGCTATACCACTTATTAATATCCTAAGATACAAATATAGGTTAATGCCTGTTTTCAGTTAGTCCATTTTCACTAGTTCTAAAACTAGCAATTTTGCAAGTATCTAACATTATTTTTATTTGCTTTATGTTTCTCCCCAGTTCTGACTTGTAGTTTTTTAAGCCTTGCCTATAATTGCTTTTAGCAGAGAGGAGAGTTTCAGGAGTGGAGCTAAACCCCCTCTGAGAGCCAGAGATTTCATGGCCACTAACCCCGAGCACTTAGAAATCTTGAAGAAGATGGGGGTGAGTTTGATTCACCTCAAAGATGGGAGAGTCCAGTTGGTTCAACATGCAATCCAAGTAAGACATTGCTGTACTAACTAGGTCCAACTCTGCTGTTTCTGGTCTCGTGTGCTTTAATAAGATAATGACAGTGGGCTTTTAAAAACCGTTTAAAGTATGGGTTAAAGTTATAGACTCAAAATTTTAGGACTTGAAAATACGTTGGAAAGCCATCTAATTCAGCCCCTGCATGCTGCAGTGCAACTGAATCTCGAATAGACTGGGTAGTTTGCTTTAGTCAATCAAGTCAAATACAGGACTCATGTCTGAGTTCTCTGTTTCTCAGTCTCTTATCTTTCCATTATGTTGATTTACAGCATAATTTTGTAATAATTAGTTTAATATTTATATCTACATTTTACATTATTTTAGTTTCCAAAGAGCTACTGAATCTAAGCATTTTATTCACTATAGAAATCAAAATTTGCATTCATTTGTCTATGCATAAAAAAGATAACATGTCTTTTGGGGAAATTTTTATTGATTTTTGCTTTAAAAGTATTTATAACATGAGGTCTTTAAAGCGTTCATCTTACTGGTACATTACGTCTGAGAAAACGACGTAGTTTGCTAAGTAATTTCAACCTAGAACCATAATCAGGTATCTGTAAATCTTACATTCACACCTCCCACAGCCTCCCCTGCCCCTCAGATTTCTGTCTCTTCTTTGTTCTTGCCACGTCCATCCTTTCTTCAGAGAACATTCTGCCTGCTTCCTTATGTGTCACTCACCCTTCCACTCCTCAGGAGGAGTGGCATCTCCAATGACATTTAGGCCACCAGTGACATCATTGCCACCCAATGGCCTCCTAATCCTTACAGGATGGAGCTGTTGTGCAGCTGTTGACTGACCCCCTTTTAAAGCATCCCCCTTCCTTGGCCTCCAGGGATGCCCAGCAGCATACATCTTCCCAGGGCCCCGCTCCTGCCGGTGTAGCTGTCCCTTGGCACAACCCGAGCCCCGGTCCCAGCGTTCTCTCTGTGGTGTTCTTCAGCAGCTCGCCTGTCCCTGCAGTTCAGCTGTCATCCCTGCACACTGGGCGGCTTAGATAGTCTTAGTAACCCTGACTCCTGACTTTACTCTTAAAGCCAGCTTGGACCTACCTGTCTACGTTCTGCACCCCAGCCTCAGCCTGTGCAAACCTGAATCACCTCTTCCGGCCCCCGCCTCAGTCCGTCCCTCCTCCTCCGTGTCCCCATCTCAGCAGACACACCACCCTCCTCTGAGTCACCAGAACAGGACATCTCAGGACAGGCTTCCGCGTCTCTGTCTCCCAGCTCCCCCCTCCTCTCCTATCAGGCCCCCCTGGCTTTTCTTGTCAAGTGGCAGGAATCCATCTTTTTTCCACTGTAGCTGGGCATTCTTCAGGTTTTCCTCTGTAAAAACTCCATTCAAATGTCATTCCAAGTATTTTCCAGATCCACACTGGCACAACTGGTCATTTCCTTGTCCACTTTCCCACCTGAAAAATTTAACGTAGCTAATTTTACACGTCTCTCTCCTCTAGATATAAACTTCTTACAGGTTGTCTCCCCAGTGTCTAGTCAAGTGCTGGAATAGAATAGTCGCCTGATAAATATGTTTTGAATTTAATCTGGTAGTTGGTTCATAGTGTCAAAGAAAGGAAGCACGGATCAGGTGTGAGGTTTGGTTCCTGAGAGGGGAGGCCATGGCGAAAACCGGCAGAAGGAGCCTTTAGTCGCTGGGTGGCGGTCAGTTCTCAGTTTGTGTCGAATGTGGTTTATAGAACAGTGAAAGGTACTGGTAAAAACTACAGATGTAATTTTCAGGAAATGTTTCTAAAAGTAATATTTTTTGGAACGAATTGGGCCATAAATATTTGGTAGGGATCAAAACTGAAAAGATTTACAGTGGAAGACTTGAGAAATCAAAAAATTGAATGTTTCCAAAAAAGAAAGAAAGAAAGAAAGAAAAGTGGGCCGTTCCCCGAAAGGATGAAACCGTGTTTCCTGTCCAGGCTGCCAGCTCCATCGACGCGGAGGACGGGCTGCGGTTCATGCAGGAGATGATCGAGCTGTCCAGCCAGCAGCAGAAGGAGCAGCAGCTGCCCCCGCGGGCCGTGCAGATCGTGTCCCACCCGTTCTTCGGCCGGGTGGTGCTCACGGCCGGCCCGGCCCAGTTCGGGCTCGACCTGTCCAAGCACAAGGAGGTGAGCGCACTCCTGACGCCGCGCTTGCGGGAGCCGAGCCAAAGATGCTGTTCGAGTGTTGTCTGGTTTCTTAGTCTCCTTTCTGACTTAGCAGTTTAAATTCATTTTGAAGACCTGAATCTTCAATATCCCAGAATAAAATAAAGTTAAAAACATATCTTGAAATTTTTGAGTCTTAGTTTATATAGACATTATGTTTTCAGAATTTTATTTAAAATATTGTTCGGTTACTGTTCCAATTCTTGGTCTCTTCTCTAAATTAGTACCGTGAATCTAAAATGGTTTTCAGGTTTTTTTTTAACAACTGCTAAAACTTTCTTTGGACAAAAATTGGACTTGGTAGGCTCCACCTCGTGCCAGGGTGCTCAAGTGAAACCTCTTAAAACCTCTGCTTAAGACCTGTTTTGCTCATCAGTTTTTGCTAGTGTTTGTGTATTTAATGTGTGGCCCAAGACAACTCTTCCTCCAATGCGGCCCAGAGATTCCAAAAGGTCGGACGCTTCTAAAAACACGCTTTTAAAAACTTATTACCCCTGATTTAGACAAAGTCTGTGTGCATTTTAAAGCTAGGTAGGTTCATAGATTGTTTACCCATTCAATAGCCCTTGACTGAGTTGCTGCTGCATCTAGGCACTGTGCAGACCCGTGCCCTCCCCAGCACGTTTCCATCCTAGCGCAGCAGTCTTCAGCCGGCGTGCTGTGAGCATGTTTAAAACACACGGCACCTGACTGTTCGGTCAGGGGCACCGGCCTCTCTGCCTCGAGACTGTCAGATAAAGAAATGACAATGGCCAGCACAATAGCCATCTAGTATAAATGAATCAAAATTATACCTATTTTTCTGGTCAGATCAGCAAAAAAAAATATATTTTGGTGTGCTGCAGAATTTCAGTAATTAGTTTGTGTGTGCCATGAGATGAAAAAGTTTAAAAACTGCTGTCCTGGAGGAGTAGGAAAACACTTCTACACTACCGTCCTTGAGACCGGTGTTGCGTGTGGGCGCGGGCGCGCTGTGAGTCTGCCTTCAGGTTCCAGCGCCGCCACTTACTGCCATATGTCTTACAGCAAATTATGTAGCCCGAGACTCAGTTTCCGCATGTGCAAAATTGGGTGCTATCTGTATCATTTCATTCAGGGTTGTTAGGAAGACCGGGTTTAGTACTTTATGTAAAGTGCTTTATAAACTTCCAAGCACGATAGAAATATTGGCGGTATGCTATGACATGCAAAATGTTCAAAGCAAACGTTGATGTTAACCATATATTGGACACGATGGTGTTACTAAAAAAATGAGATCTACCTAAAGCTCTAGATATGGAACTTTTTAAATGACTAGATGGTGATTTGAGAAGATAAAAGAATATTTGTTATCTTTATTTTGACAGACAAGAGGATTTGTTGCAAGCAGCAAACCATACAATGGTTGTTCAGAGCTGACCAACCCCGAGGCAGTGATGGGGAAGATCGCCTTGATACAGAGAGGACAGTGCATGTTTGCGGAGAAGGCACGCCACATCCAGAACGCGGGAGCCATCGGCGGCATTGTCATCGGTACGTCGTCCTCCGCAGCCGCCCGATCCGCTGGCTGGAAGGGAGTCGCTTTCAGGACTTGTCCTTCTGTTTCCCAAAATCGCACAAAAAGTGTGTCGTATTTTTACTTCACTAGACGGCATACTGAACAGGCAGTCCACAGACTCTCTTAGTGATCTCCGTAGGTCTCATATCTTTTCTGAAGGTACTTAGGGACAGGTGTGAAGGTGGGTAGAGGTGAGTGGTAAAGACAGCCAACGTCGTGGATGAGAAAATGTGCCCACAAGACCCAGAGCCCCCAAGGGGCAGAAGTGCATCCCGCTGCCGCCTCCAGTGGGAGCCGCTGGGAGTGTCTCTTCTGCCATGCAGACCTGGGTCTGGAGTTGGGCCGTGGCGGACGGAGCGCCCCAGCTCTGCCACAAAAACGTGGTGTCGCGTCCGCCCGGCTTTACTGGTCTGTGTCTCCAGGGGAGTGTTTTTTGAGCTGCAGTGAAAACGGTGATAAATATCTTTCAGGAGGTTATAAGGTTTGAAGATACTACGTATAAAATGTCTTAGTATAATAGCTGTCATATCGTAGGGATGTGCGCAGGCTGCTAGTAAATTTTTATCTCCTTGGGCCTTTTCCCACTGAAATCACAAACTTCAAATCATTGCACTCGTGTATTTCAACCAGTGTGCTTTGATTTTTTATTTTTCATAGAAAATCACCTAATAGCATATCCAGCAGGCCGTGACTGTCAGGGAAACAGAACTTTTTCCATGCTTTAACTCGGGAGGAGCTCACATTTAGAAAGAACCAAAGACCTGACGTCACATCCTAAACGCAAAGTTGGTTCTCTTGCCAGCTTCTCTCACAGGGGAAATCCACTTTGAATCTTTTCTCTGTTCAGTAGAGATTTCCTTTTTGAATTTAGGGTAAGTAAAAATTACGACATTTAAAACATTAGGATTTATTTCAGTGGAAAGGTATTTACTATTCCTTTTGCTTATCACATATAGACACTCCAGTGTTGGTAGCCTAATGAATGCGTAAATTCCATTAGTTACGTGAGTATTGGGAGAGTTCTGCCTCGTAACTTGAGTCGGTGGTTGGCAGACTCCAGCCTGTGGGCCAGCTCCGGCTCACTGCCCGTTTCCTCCGTAAAGAGAGTTTATTGGGACGCGCCTGCCCGTACGTTTGTGTCTTACCCGTGCCCGCCTCCCTGCGGCGGTGGCGGGGTGTGGCTGCAACAGGGACCTGGAAAGCTGCAAATATTCCCTGCTTAGCCAACTACACAAAACGTTTGCTGGTGCCCGACTGAAATCATTCTTTTATCCTTGGCTATTTTCCGCACTGAGACTTTTTTTTTTAAGAATTTAATAGCTTGACAAACTATCATTTCAAACATCTCTTACTGACAGAAAACGTGTATTAAAAATAAAGTCTAGAACCTATGTGGAAGACTTGAGAGTTCCCCTGTTGGCGGTGAAGTCTCTGATTCTCGCGTATTCTCTGCTCCGTAGGGTGTGTCAGGGCAGACGTTTTCTGTTTCTTACAGAATCCTACACTGAGTTCTGTGCGTTAATAAATTGAGAGGCAATGATCCTTATTCTCAGAAAACTTAATCTTTGAAGGGAAACGTTCTTATGTTGTAACTTCTTTTCCCTAAGTATTTTTTGTTTGTTTCTGATAAGGTATTTGTTTTTTAATGGTTTTAATTGAATATAAATGAGCAAATTAGGACTTTGTTGTTTTTTATTGCTAGTACTAGAAGTGCAGATTATCTTAGAAATCATCTGGCTGCAAGAGACAGTTTATTTAAGTTGGTTTAGCAAGAGAGGTTGGTTTACGATATGGAAAGCAGATTATTTTCATTGAACCAAGAGTAAGAAATGAAACTGAACATTCTAAGGAAGTGGCATTGGCACTAAAAGTCCTCAGGAAAAACTTCACGTTTTTCACATCTCTGTCGCTGTCTCTGGGTCCCGCCCGAGGCACAGAGGGCAGAACTCCCTCCCCAGCTTCTCCCCAGCCTGCTCCCTTTTTGCTCACCAGTTCCCAGATGGCCATTCCCACTGCTAACATTCCCACTGATTTCTTCATGTCACTTGCAGGTCCCCCAGAGAGACCGAGGGTCAGGAGCCCTCCGTTGTCTGATCAGTGATGCTAAGGGGTGGGTCCTGCATGATATCTTCCACTCAGCAGGGCCCATCACAGCAGGCCCTCTGAGAAGGGCGGGCAGGTTCTCCAGGGAGACTGGCACGTGAGATTAAGGGTGGACATGACTGGTGTCACCAGTAAAAGAGTATTCAGCTCTCTGGCTGATGTAGCTCAGTGGATTGAGAACTGGCCTGTGAACCGAAAGGTTGCTGGTTCGATTCCTGGTCAGGGCACTTGCCAGGGTTATTAGCCTAAATAAAATCTTTTTAAAAAACAGTATTTAGCTGTTCTACTACTATTATTTTTGTGAAAGAGAAAGGGAGAGAAACATTGATATGAGAGAGAAACATCTGTCCGTTGCCTCTCATGCCACACCCTATCTGGGGAGGAACCCACAACCCAGGCACGTGCCCCAGCCGGGACTCAAACTGGCGACCCTTCGCTCTGCGGATGGCGCCCAGCCAACTGAGCCGCACCAGCCTGGTGCTCTCACCCGTGCACAGTGACGGACGTGCCCACTCCTCCTCACACGGGAGAACCGCTACAGTCCTAACTGTTTTTTGTGACCAGTATTTAAAACACAGTCATCATTTTGTAATTTGGTAAAAGAATATTATGCCATTAGAGGAAATCTTAAACAGCAGTAAAATTTTATTCATAGTTCTTTTTTTTTAAGATTTTATTTACTTTTAGAGAGGGGAAGGGAGGGAGAAAGAGAGAGAGAAATATCAATGTGTGGTTGCCCCTGGTGCCCTCCCTAGTGGGGGTCTGGCCCACAACCCAGGCGTGTGCCCTGACTGGGAATCGAACCAGCGACCCTTTGGTTTGCAGTCCACACTCAGTCCACTGAGCTATACCAGCCAGGGCTCATTCATAGTTCTATCTTTTTCATCCAACCCTTTGATTTTTTCCCATTTCTAGTCTTTTTCATAAGCGTATGAAATTTTTAATCATATCATAGAATTTTATGTTCTAGTTTTTTCAAGTAACATTTTGTTCTTCCGTTGTTCCATCCGGTAGTCCGCGGTAATGGGTGTATGGTGGCTCCCAGTTGTCCACAAGTACTGACCGTAGGCACTGCGGCAGACTTCTGTGGGCCCAGGCCATGTGCTGCTTTTGCATCACTTCCTCGGGATGAATTTCTGGGGGTAGAATTCGCGGGCCCAGAGAGCCTGCCGGTTTGGCTCTCGGTGCCTAGAGTGCGCACTGCCAGCAGGTGCCGCGCAGGAACGGTGGGCGGATGGACCTTTCCAGGGGACGACGGTTTTCATTAGTCTGCTCTCTCCATTTCTCCGGCTAGATGACAATGAGGGGAGCAGCAGTGACACTGCCCCTCTGTTCCAGATGGCCGGGGACGGGAAGGACACCGATGACATCAAGATCCCCATGCTGTTCTTGTTCAGCAAGGAAGGAAGCATTATTCTGGATGCTCTCCGGGAGTACGAGGAGGTGGAGGTGCTGCTTTCGGACAAAGCGAAAGACCGAGGTAAGCGTAAAGTGGTTTGTTTTCTTTAATGCAGTTTAGCCTCAGTTTGACTAGTTTTATGAAAAAGGGAGTGACAAAAACTTAATTTGGTTGACTGGTAAAATAAGTACAATTTTTAGAAGACGGTTTCAAAATAAATTTTTCATTTGGAAATAAGAGTAATAACATTGATTTGGCTTTGTTTGCGAAGTGAGGATGTTTTTAGAATTCTGTTTTAATGTGTGATTTACAATTTGTGCTTTGATTCTGCCCGGTGATAAAAATACAAGAGATGATGACCTCAGCGGAGTCATTTTCCCACCCACAGAATTCAGCACTCGGTCTCACTGATGCTGCACCTTGCATGTCTTGTATGAGGAGTGAAGGGGGCTGGGCAGAGCGGTGTTGTCTCCAGTCTAGTACAAACTGGGCTTCACCAGCTGCCTGTGGTCACATGACTACGGTTGTGGTGCAGGCAGTAGAAACCCAGCGGCTTCTCCCCTCTGAGATAGACCCGCGTGTAGGCCACAGGAGCTGCAGGCGGCTGCTGTCTGAAGAACAAGATGGCACGCCCTGCTAACGCATGAGGGTGCACGAGTGAGGCCACAGTGTTTGTGAGTGATTTGAATGATCTTTGAAACCCAAATGACTGGGTAAATGCAAGGTCTTACTAGTGTTCTTTATAGCTCCACCCCCAGGAGCAGGGAGAGCTGAGGGGAGGTGGGCCATCAGACGCGGACTGTGACCCTGCCTAGGGCAGCAGTCTCTCCGACGCTCTAGACACACCCACCGCCCACGGTGGGAGCTGTGCAATTTGTATGTGGCTGTGGAATCCCTGGGGTGTTCGTTTGACAGACATGAAGGAAACTGATTCCGTTCATTATATCTTCCCAGTGGAACAGTAAAAAAAAGAAGAAAAGAAATTTTGCAATAATCTGTTGCTATCCAAATCCTTGTTTGGTCTTGTCTTTCCATGTTGCTTTCCTCTCCTTTGAGAGTCTTTCAAATGCCCACTGTTGGACAGCAGTGCGAGGAATAGGGTGTATGTGTGCAAAGGTGTTACACGTGGAAACAATGGCAGAGCGTTCTCGTCTTCCCCAATCCTCCTACGTACCTGGTGTTCGTTATGCGCCCGTTTTCTAACTCAGACCTTTCCTACGTGTGTGCATTTAGGCACACCCAACAGGCAAATTATTATTCCATGCGACTCTTTAATGCCTTTGCTTTTCCCCTCCTATTTTGTGCTACCATTGGAATTTCAGCAGCAATATTAAAAGGTAAAATGATTCCAAGCTACATTATTAATAGTAGTAAGTATCTCAATTAATAAGCCTTAACCTATGTATATATGTATGTATATATGTGTATAAATACGCATACATATATATGCACACGTACATGTACATACATATGATTTTGTTTAAGCAGATACCATGATAGTATCTGGTTTAATACAATCTGAATTTTTTCATGACTAGTCAGGTGTTCTATGATAATTCTTTATGGATCCTGTTATAATAAAACGTCTACATTAAATATCCTGTATAATAAGAATTCACTAGTCCATGTTCGTGCAAGAATCACTAACAAAGACATTGTTGTTTTGGCATGTATTACTTTTGGTCACTTTTTACTTGAACACAGTGTAAAATATTTAAAATATTGACTTGTTTTAAAAACGCATATGTCTGTAAGAGTGCATGACATAGGACTATAAGATTATGTAAAAGCATGTGCTTCCCATACCAGAGATAGATGATACAAAAATAAGAATTCTGCCCTGGCTGGCATAGCTCAGTGGATTGAGCACGGGCTGTGAACCAAAGTGTCGCAGGTTCGATTCCCAGTCAGGGCACATTCCTGGGTTGCAGGCCACGGCCCCCAGCAACCGCACATTGATGTTTCTTTCTCTCTCTCTCTCTCTCTCTCTCTCTCTCTCTCTTTCTCCCTCCCTTCCCTCTCTAAAAAATTAAATAAATAAAATCTTTTAAAAAAAAAGCATTCTGTTATTACCAACAGAAATGATCTGAACAGTATTCCCTTAAGAACCTGGCAGTAAAGGGGTTTTATTTAAACTGCAGTATGTATTTTAAAGTTTTACTAGTCTATAAATGTATTGAACTGTGGTTCTGTATTAGAGTGATCTTTTTAGCGAGTCTTTAAAAACTCCCCTTTGTGTAGCTATTTCAAGCACTGTAGAGCTATATTAACTAAATCAGCAATAAGTTACAGTGTAATTGTTAATATTTATTCATGTAAAAAATCATTGATAATGGTTTTAGGAAACTGAGTGCTTTATTCAGTTGGGAACGTCTCCTAAGAAGCGAGTGTCTGCGGTGGCCGCCGTCAGCGTGTGCCCCGCGCCGTGGCTGCACGCGTCGTGTTGTCCCTGCATCAGAGGCCGCTCGTTGGAAGGGTCAGTTCCCGAGTCCGACTGCAGACCCTTGAGTCAGACTTTCTGAAGGCAGAGAGTCAGAATCTGACATTGTAAACAAGCGTCCCAGGCACTTGCACACTTTGGGAAACACTGAACTAGACTAAGAAGGCACCCCTTTTTATCTCCCAGCTTGTATCTGGACATACTGTACCATCGAGGATCGTAAGTGCACCAGATAGCACCTCCCCTAAACTCCGAGCAACCCGGCGCCCTCCAGAGCGCCCTCACTCCTCAGACACGCACTTCCCTCCTAAAGGCACACGGGTCTGACTGAGCAGGTCTTCCCACGCAGTAATACAGAAAGAGAAGCCCCAGAGCAAGCCCCCCTCCCACCCCTCATTCTGATGGTAAGGCCCAGCATTACTGTGGAAATATCCTCAGTCGCCAGGTCTCCCAGCAAGAGTGTGCAGACACCGCATGGGGCAGTCCCTTCTGATCTGCAGTTTCCCTCTCCGCGGCCTCAGTCACCCTGGTCAGCCATGGTCCGGAAACGGTGAATGGGGAATCTCAGAAACCCGCAGTTCTGACCGTGAGCCATTGGCTCGTCATCTGCACAGGCCCCTCCCCCGCCCACTCATCCCTTAGTAGCCAGGGCAGTTCCAGAATGAGAGACCACATCCACGTAACTTTTGTTGCAGGATAGTGTTTCAGTTGTTCTGTGTAATTATTAGTTATTGTTGTTAGTCTCTCACTGTGTCTGATTTGTAAAGCGAACTTGATTGTAGGTCCGTGTGCATAGGAAAGTACATACAGGGTTCGGTGCTGTCCTTGGCTTCAGGCCCCCACGGGGGGTTGCGATGTGCCCTGTGTACATAGAATGTGGGCTACTGGACGCACTTTCTTTTCAGAAGCAAGAGTTTAGTCCTTTGTCAAGGGGAAATGTTGCCTCTTCCGGTCTAACCAGCCACACTTCTAAAATGTGAAGTCTCCACAGAAATTTTAATACCGTATCTTTCATGTGTCCCATCTTTCCTGAACGTGAGGTTTATGATAGTACTCAATACCAGTCCTAATCCAGTGCCCGTGAGCAAAAGACAGCTTTTACTTTTAGCTCCAAGCTGAAACGGTTTACAATTAAAATTCAGTTTCCTTTCTCAGTATTGTTTCGCAAGGGGAGACTGTCTGTATTTCAGCACCTGTCTGTGCCTGCCGTTTGCGGGGCGGGCCCGCGGGGCCGTGAGAGCTGCGGCAGGTGTGTGCAGGGCTGCTCCTGCCTCTGCGTCTGCCTGGTCCAGGGGCAGATGGGGAGGTGGGGGAAGAAGGCATGGGGCCGGGCCTGAACTGGCAGTGTTACCTCTCCTAAGCCTCTCCTCCACTGAAGCCGGTCGGGGTAACTGTGTCCTGAAGCTGAACTCCGGGAGTCAGGTTGCTGTTGCAAAGGGTTTGATTCTGAGGAGAAAGTCCAGTGTGTGTGCAGATGGCCTCACTGCCAGGAGACTAGCACCCGGACCCTTCCCTGTAGCAGAACTGATGGTCACCTTCCCCCGATCCAACCACGTCATGTATTCTTGCGCACTTTTGCAGTGGCAAAGCCACCTCCCTCTTTCCGGAGGTGCTGTCTTGGTCCCTTTTTCTCTCTGACAGCGTTTAGCCATTCTGAATGCCGAGTTTAAATGCCATCTTCCATAAGACGTTTTCTCTCATTCTTGTCGGTAAAACTGAAGGGCGCCTGTTTGATACAGTTCCCGCTTTGACACCCGTATCACACGGTGCTTTTTTACCTGCTGCTCCCCTCTGGGCTCCTGGCGTTCGGTAAGCCCGGTTGTGGGGGTGAGCGAGTGGTCACAGAACAGCGGCCCCTGAGTCTCGGCCCACGGTTCCCTTGGCCTTGCATGATCGGAGCTTCATTCTCTCCTCCTTGCATCTTGAGATTTTCTTCATTCTTCCTTTGCTTCTGGTGTTTCTGATACACCATTCTGAATTTAACAGTGCAGTCGTTAAGCTCTCAGGACCGTGAAACCCCCTCCCGGGAGGAGAGGCCCCGGGGAAGGAAGGGGTGTGGTGGCGTGACCTGCCTCTGTCCCCTCCTGCCCTCTCCCATCGGGTCTTCGTCTCCCTTCACTTTCCCTGCGCTGCCTCCCTGCTGTCAGTGGGGTGCTCCTTGCTGCGCACTCGGTCGATCGGAGGCTGTGCTGGCTCCTCCTGCCCTCTGATCTCTTTATTGCTGTGCCGATAATGAGACACTTTGCTGTTCCGAATAAATTCAAACATTTGATAAGGCAACGCTCCTCTCACTAACTCTGTTCAGAACTTCTTGACTTCCCTTTGATGTGTGTTCTTCCACAGGAATTTAAAAATAACTCTTACCTGGTCCGAAAAGTAAACAGAAATAAGTAGAAATGGGATTTATTTTAGAATGTTTAATTTCATGCTTTATGTATAAATGGGAAAATTTTGTTAAATATTCAGACTTTCCATCTTAGGAACATACACTTACTTACAAATTTAATCAGATCTTGTTTTTTATTTTCATTAAGATTTTATAGTATTGAGCAATATGGGTCTTTTTCATAATAAATTCAATTCTATGTTTTGTAGCTTTTATTTTCATTATGAAAAGGGTACTTAATTTTATTTCTAACCAGTATTGCTACTATAAAGGGGTTATTGGTTTATGCCTATTTAACTTTTTTTACCTTCCTTATAAAATACTTTTTTAAGTTTTCAAAAATTAAGGGTTACTTCGAGTTTAAATACACAACACAACCTGAAAATAAAGACAATTTGCTCTTTCCCTTTTTGTATATTTACATGGACTATTTTGTTATCCTATTGTGTTAGCTAGATTTCTAAAATAACGTTGTATGATAGGTTATCCCAGGGTGGGGGTTTTTTGTGTTTTGTTTTGTTTTTGTTTTTGCCTAAGGACAGTCTTGATTGCTAGATGAGAAGGCACCACACCTTTTCCTGCCCTTCTGAATTAGATGAATGCCATCTGGAGAGAAGAAACGCGAAGGTTTCTGTTGGTGGCTGTGCTCCCTCCAACTCCGGGGAGCCTAGCGTCAGGGAGCCGGGAGCTGCCAGCTCCCTGCTTTCTCTTCCTCGGGCCCCCACGTGGTTTCCTGGTTGTCTCATTGCCATGCGCCCTTGCCTTGCACAGCTGTGGGGAGGATACGTCCTCGGGCCCAGCTCTCCCTGCCCCCAACCCAGGACCAGTAATCCTGCCTCACCCGTTGGTGTGTGAGCATGCACCCACCTACACTTCCTGCAGGCCTGTGTTTCCTTCACGTTCTCTGGTTTAGAAGAGGCCCATCTCCCCTCCCCGGTTTGACGGACTAATCCACTTACCTTTCAAATCTCAGTTCAAGTGTCAGCATCCGATGAAACCTTCAGGTCCCCTCATTACTCTTTTCTAACCCCAGAACACTGCCACAGAGTGCTTCACCTGCTGTGTGATGCTGTGTAAGGGTCCTTCTCCCCCGCTCCCCCCCGCCACCCCGGGCTGGAAGACCCAGAGAGGCAGGTCTGGCAGCTGGTTCGGTTTGTTCTATCGCAATGCCGCACAGCGGACACTCAGGAGCTATTTGCTGCCCAACCGCAGAGGCCGGGGGCGGGGGGGGGGTGCGGCCTGTGGGCGTGGCGCGGCCTGTGGGCTTGGCTGCTGCTGAAGCGCGGCCGTTGTCAGAACGCTGCTGCGTGAAACGCCCTGCTGGGTTCACTGGACATTCATTATGGGAGGGTTTGACTTACTGTTCAGCCTTCCAGTAGATTTTAAATGATTGTAGCTAATAATTCATAAACCCAACAATAATGAAATTGAAGTTGTATATATAATCTGTTATCTTTATGAAAATATTTTACTTAATCACATTAATGCTCTTAAATTGCCCAGAATTTTGTATTATCTGCATTTTTATGGCTTACCAAGTGGGAATTTTCATTTTCCAAAAGACTACTATCTTAAAATATAGCAATGGTATGTGCTATTTAAAATTCTATTTAATATGCAATCTTCCCTGAATTTAGATATTTAATAAATGTTTGACATATAATGCAAATTTATATGCATTTTAATAGTATTACTGTTTAGTGTATTTCTTGGCATTTACTCATATCCATTGAAGGCAGTCTTATCACTTATTAGACATTCAGTTCAGAAGAATGTTTATTTTCTAATGTTCCATTTTGAAAAATAAATGTACAGAAAAATATAATCGCATTTAACTTTTATTTCTTCATTTGATTATAAGAACCAGAATGCTTTTGAAAGTGTGACAGATTTTTTAAGGGGAAAAGCTTCATGAGGTTTGTTTCTCTTGCATACAGACCCTGACATGGAGAATGAAGAGCAGCCGTTCTCTGAAAGTGACTCTCAGAATCAGAGCGCCGAGCCGCTCGCGCCGGGCTCTCAGGAGGTGGACTTGGGTGATCACGAGTCTCCTGAAGACAGCTCCCTGGACTCGCCCCCAGAGTCCTCGCCTGCAGCAGCTGCAGATGAGGCTGCAGACGTTTCTCCTTCTGAACAGAATTCCGATCCCCTAGAAAACCATGAACCTCCGAGCCTTGACGGTGAATGTACAGATTTAGATAACCAGCTTCAAGAACAATCAGAAACTGAGGAAGACTCCAACCCCAACGTTAGCTGGGGTAAAAAGGACCAGCCCATAGACTCCATACTAGCAGACTGGAATGAAGATATAGAAGCATTTGAAATGATGGAGAAAGACGAACTATGACTCACTGAAGAACGGGGCGGTAGGTATTTAGAACGAGTAGGGGAACTGTGGTTCACAGACACCTCAAACGAAGCAGGCTCTCCAGTGGGAGGGAGGCTTTGAGTACGGTGACGAGCGACCACGTTCTGACCGGGATAGCTGGTGTCATAGGAGCCTGGAGCTTGCTGTGTCAGCATCGACCTTGTTTCAGACTGTCCCACGAGAAGTGGAAACTCACAGTCCCCCTCAGATGGCAGCACCCCAGGCCGGGGGCAGACTGCTGGACTCGCCTGGGAACCAGGGTTCTGCAGGCTCTGGGGGGACGAGAAGCAAATGCGGTTGGTGGTGGCGCGGGGGACAGGATTCGTGCCGCTCTCTGATTGAAGGGAGCGCGCTCTCTCGGCCTCGGGCTCACAGGCCCTTTGGGGAAGCGAGTGCGAGTCCCGGGCGTTCTGCTCGTGCTACCCTCACGGAAACACTCGAAGTGACCCGAGCGGTTAGGAGGCAGGTGACGGTGAAAACAGCCTTTGTTCATCTCTTTCACTTGCTTCATTGTACAACAAATGATGAAGGTGACTTGATTTTTCTTCCCTCTTAACAATGTCCTTTTCATTTAAACCAAAGGTGAAGCCATTGTGCTTTCTCAGCGAGTTCTCTGCATAATGACTAATCATTGGGACCAGGTAACAAGGTCATATAATAATATATTGTGGAAATTGGTTACTTAATACTCCTGAAAAACGGAGCAAGGGAGAAACTAATGTTGCAATATGAACTTGCCGTTGGGCCTTCCACAGGGAAAGCTGTGACTACTCTGCGAAGGAACTTGATGGTATACATCCTTGTAGGGTAAGTGATGAGTCTGTCCAGTGCATTTCTCGGAGAGGTGGTCCCCTCCAGCCCGCAGCCTTACTCCGTCCCACGGCCGGGTTGCCGTTGGAGCCACACGGCCCGTGGGGCTGACGGGGGGTGCATTCTGTTCCAGTTCCGTCTTAGCGAGTTAGGGTAGGGCTGTGGTAGTCACCTGAAAATCCTGGGGTAATACATATTTTTTTCTCATCTTAAACTATGATTTCTAAAGTTGCACCTAAGGAATCTGTCACATTTTCTCTTGAATCATGGTTTTTAAGTTCGCTTTTTTTTTTAAACAAATATTTCTTCTGATGTGGACTTGAAAATTAGTCTATGGTAACCTGTGTAAAAAACTTACACAGTAGCAACTAACATATAGCCATATTATTTAATAAATTTTTCTTTTTGGTGGCAGTCTGGTGCTGGCCACATTTAATTTTTAATTTGTTGTTGATATCTGTAAACAGCCCTATAGTTGAAATAATGGCTTTATTCCGTTTATTTATTTTTAACAACTTACCTGAATCAGTTCTAAAGGAGTGTCTGAGACTTCACTTTATCTCTCTTTGCCACGACATCACCTGGTGACTTTCTCCTAAAACAGCTGTGAGGTGCAGGTGGCCCGCGAGTGGGTGTGGAGCCGTTACAGGGACAGCAGTGCTGTCCTGTAGTTCATGTATATTCCTGTACAGTATGTCTTAGGTCCAGGTAAACATACTCTTTTACAAGGGGGTGAATAGCTGCTTCCAGAAATTCCAGCGAAACCTAATTGGGTCAATGAGTAGTAAATCTCACCGAGCATTCACTTTGGCGTGGGAGGGGGGTGGGCAGTGGGGAAGGAGTAGTAGACAAGAACTTCATTGGCCCTCAATTAAACCTGACACCAGAATGGATATTTTTAGTCACTGCATGTGAAATTTGGTGTAAGAAGATAGAACTATAATACATAGAGTACACAAAAGGGTAGACGTAGTGCTTTGTTCACCTTAATTACAAAGCTGCCAAAGTAGCTGAAGCTTCATCACTTGACTTGCCTGGATTTATAGGACTGGGGCTTGGAGGAAAGGAGCAAATGTTCCTCTGAGAGACTTTGACTAGAGAAGCCTTATGTTTAGTGATTTGTTTGTTTATATCTCAGAGCCATTGTTGTCTAAATCTCACTTTTCTAAAGTTGTCAAAACAATGGAATTTTTTTTCCCAGTAAAGGTTTTGTGGCATATAAGGTGAAGCCAGCTTACTGCTGCTGTCCCTTTCTTTGGCCATAAGGGGGAGCTGTTGCCATTGAGGTCTAGAAGCGACTTGCTCACTTGTTTAGAAAAGCAAATCTTTAAAAAAAAATTATTTTTAAAGGGAAGGAAAAAATTAACACATTATACTCAGCACCCAGAAGGAATTATACTTGACTTTTCCCCCCATTTAAGAAAAGAAGGTATAAGGTTTGGCTTCAAAACTGCAACATTGAGATTGACTCTACATTTCTTATTTGACATAATGCCATGAAGTTGTTTCTGAGCTCATTAAAAAATTCCAGAGCACTAGGGCTTTTTTATGTTTTGCTTTTTTAAATACCATCTATAGAGATTTTACTTACTTCCTAAAGATTCAGGGGATTCTGTGAAACCCTGGATTTTAGAAACATCTGGTCTACCTCAGTTAAGTGTTGACTGCACAGAAATAGAGCTGAAGTATCCACCACAGCCATGAAATTGTGTGACTGAGAAGCATCTCTACAATGTTTACAAGCCCGGAATCAAGGGACGGTTTTCCCCGAAAGTTAAAAGTGAGATATTAGAACAAGGATTTAATTCAGGTATTTTCACGTTTTAAACTTAACTTGTTTACCAACTAAGAACAGCTGTAGTTTTTCTGCTTATGAAAGTCCACTGAAGTGACAGACCCTGACGGGCAACACTTTTCCCATGAAGTTTT
Source organism: Phyllostomus hastatus (assembly GCF_019186645.2). Lineage (NCBI taxonomy): Eukaryota > Metazoa > Chordata > Mammalia > Chiroptera > Phyllostomidae > Phyllostomus > Phyllostomus hastatus. Next base: position 12,389,910 of record NW_025333833.1, on the reverse strand, counting down.
AGGCGTGAAGGAATTGTGGTTTACCGGGCGTGTGTGGGGTAGGCTGTTTCGTTGGGCAGGTTTTCTTTTTTCCTTTCAACTTCAATAGGCTTCCAGCAAGAACACAGTGGTTGTTACAGTAAAACCAGCATTTGTTCTCGCACCAAACTCCATGCCAGAGAGGAGCTCGGCAGAAGTAACTCAGACAGGGCTTACAGTTCCGAGGTGTCACAGGGGCAGATTCAGTAAATACTCCAGCCAGTCGTTTTGTGCGCAAGGCTTCCGTCAGAACATAGAAAAAACATTCTGTGAATGAAACATTGTATGTTCAGATTTTATAAAAGACATTTTTAAAAGCCCAATTTACAGCCGTATATTTTCTTATGATGTAATTTATGAAAAAGACGTCTGTACTAACAGGTGCTGTAACACTGCTGTTGTCGGGTTTTATTGTTTGGTGATAAATGTAAACAATATTTCTAAGGGGAGCTATGTACTGTGATGTAAAAGTCTGGGCAAAATGTATATAATCCTTGTATATAATTGTGTATTTGATTATAATTACTGATTGTAAAGATTTAATAAAACATGTAAATATTCTGGTCTAGTTTCAATTTGAATCTTTAGCATCCCTTTGCACACGTTTATACTTCGATATCTTTTAAAACTTTCCCACTGCACCTTCCCTTTAATTTTCACCTTACTCCAGGGGAGGGAGGAAATTTGGAGGCATCTCCAGGGTTAGAAACATAAACTTACACTCAACAGTTGTCCAGCTCAGCAAGGGCCAGCGACCCTCAGCGTAGAGTGAGTGGCCCACAGTGGCAGTACTGCCGGCATGTTCAAGCTCCGAGTTTACTCGTATTTAATTAACTCAGTCGTTCTTCCGGTGTTGTCATTGAAAGTCACGTGCACCCCTCCTGCTAGTCCCAGTGGGGTCATTCTCTGTCTGCAGCCACTTGCAGAGCCTGCGGTGCTCTCCGTCTGCGCTGTCCCAGGCCCCCTGAGCTCAGGCGTGGGCGAAGGACCTAGTCGGGCCGCCATCACTCGTGGATAAGTGTTTCCGTTAAAGGAGAGCAAACTGGCGAGTGGGCAGTGGAGCAGGGTGCCCGCTCCTTCCAGTGTGCCGCTCTCCCCCTCCTGTCAGTCCTCACCCCTTCCTTCTTCTTCAGTTTGGATTCTACTCACCTTCTTTTGCCCAGCCATTACCTTCCCAGCAGGAATTGACATTTGGAAATGATAACTTTCAGTCTTAGGTTCCCTGGGCAGCGGCCTCCGTTCCTCTAGGACAAAGCACCACTGTTGCCGGAAGACTTAGGATCCAATAGTACCTCCTGGAAGACTTCACGAGGGGGTGGGGTGGGCTGCTTTTCTGAGGGAAGCAAACTCAGGTCTGTCTGCTAAGAGAAGTGAAGGGGTGATTGAGAAGGGTGCGTCAGCATCTGCCTGCTAGTAAGGCTTTTACTTCTCAGAGCCTTCTAGGCCTGGAAGTCCATCGGTTTTATCTACTCTCTTTGGTGATGCCTAAGGGAGGCCTCTGACCCTTGGGGACTGTCTTTAAGTCCTAGAAGAATGCACTTGGCATCCCAAAGGACAGGAGCAATGCTCAAGTTCAAAAGCCCTACGGTGTGTTATAGAGCATATTTCTGCCCTTGGCTCCGTCTTGGTGAAATACCAACGGGCCATGCTGAAAAGATAATCTGGGCTGAATAAGATGGGATTTCTTAAATCAGAAAGAGTGAAAACCTCCCCCACATGGCCGAGGAGAGAACCAAAGTGCCTAAAAAGATTAGTCCAAGATAGAAGATCTCTATTCTAAGGAGCCGGCTGTTACCCTCCTGCCGACATCACTACCACCCCGGGCCGGAGTTTCACAGAAACGTCGGGTTCGTCTTTCATAGGAATCCCACCTTTGTCTTTCCCGAACCTCTTAGGAAAGCCTTTGGCCTCAGGCCCAGGAGGCAATCTGACGACCACTGCCAGCATTTAGTCTTTATACTCCCTTTCCTCGTTCCCCACTCCGGTCGGCACCTTCCTCACGAAGAGTAAACCAAGTTCTCAAGTCCGTCCCAGGCAACTGCCACCTTTAGAAGGTTTGCGATCTGCTCATCCAGCCACTCCCTGCCTTGCCCGAGGCATTATGCTAATTGTCATCCGCCCCGATTGTTTTCATGCATCAATTTAAAAAAAACATCTAAACTTCTGTGGTCTCAGTCTCTAGTCATCACTTCCTATTCTCTCCACTCGTCCACTCACAATTTTCAGTACCTCCATCCAATCCACTGATCCTACTTTCTCCATATCCGTCGCCCTTTCTGGGGGCCTCGCTTCCCCACCCAGCCACCTTTAATGAACCTTTCGTGCTCTGTTGCGCTAACTTGGCAAAACTTGAACTCTTCTTAAATGCCACCACTCACTGAGTCTGCACCTAAATTTAAGTATCTGTTGGAGCTGGGTGAAATCATACCCCCTCACTGCTACTGCTATCGGACAGACAGAGGGTGTTAAAGGGGGCTGAAGGCAATATACTATTACCGAAAGGAATCCCCCAGGTTCATTATGTCCGCCGCCTTATAGGAAAGACATCTCTCAATGCCAGAGATTTGTGAAAAGGAAAGGAAATGTTTATTTAATGCTGTACAAACTTAAAGTAGTGACCTAATGTCTTCATCAAAATCCCAAAGTCCCTTAAAACACCCACAAACACACGCAGTCCTTCCTTCCCCCCTTTACCCAGTCTGGGGTACCGTATCTCAGGAAAAGAAATAGAAGTCCGTGGCTCAGGCAGCCGCCAGTTCTTTCCAGTAATCCGTCTCGGCTGGTAGGCCTCCCTCGGTTCCCGGCACCATCAGCTGTGTCGCTGGGATCTCTGCTAAAGCCGGGTGGTGGTTCCCCCTTCTAAAGCTGCGGGGGTCCCCACGCTGGCAAAGCCTCGTGGCTCTCCTTTCTATTGCCATAGCCGAGTGGTCCTCTCTCTGCACTATGGCTGTGGGAGTCTCCACTCTGCCAAAACTTCATGGTTCTCCCTCCCAGGGCCGCGGGAGTTCCCACTCTGGCAAAGCCGCATGATTCTCTCCGCAATGGCTGCGGTGTCTGGGTTTAAATCCCCACGCCAATCATCCTCTGCAGCCTTGTTTCTGACTCCTCCCACAATTGGTTACACTTGCTAGCACTCTCATATCCTTCCAGCTTTACTGGGCTACCATCGTGAGTCTGGGCAGGCGTGGCCCCATGTCATGGAGCCAATCATCTCCAAGCACCAATGCAGGCGCTGTAACTCGGGTGACCTGCCCCCGGTTACAACCTGGGTTGAAGTCCCTCCCATCCCCCTGGCTCAAAGCATGGCCACAGCTATTGAACATATCTATGCAACCAGTTAAAGGTTATAGATATGTTAAATGACCACACCAGAGGTTAGCTGCAAAGCTGTTGCTATGCAAAACAGCTCTCAATCGCCCTGCTCCATGTGTCCCTTCCCCCAACTCACACCTGTGGGGGAAGGGGGTGAAGACATACTAATATTTCCTGAACTCCTTGAGTTCTGGACCCCATTCCAAATCCCTATTTGGGGCCCCCCTCTTGGCTGCACTCTGTTACACTATTGCTGACCAGTCTCACTGTAAGTCATGACTACAGATCTTCAGCGAGATGCAGTACTTGCCTGAATCCAACCACATTTCTCTAGCTAATTTATTTTCCTGCTCTGAGACAACTTCCATACCCCCTTTCTTTTCAAACACTGCCCACTCGTCCCCTGCACTCACCTGATGACCTCACCCCATATTGCACTGAAAAAATGGATGCAGATGATAATGACCTCAACCACCAACCTATCTGCATGCTGCATGACTTGTATTTGAATTTATCATGGTAGAAAATTGCTTGCATGTACCCTAGTGTTTACCTTGATATTGGAGAGCTGGAACCCACAGACTGAAAAATGGAAGAATCCAGCTGCTAGACTCAAAATCTAACTTTCCCCCCAAACTAACTACTTCCTCCAGTGTGCATACTTTAATCCTGGAGGGAGCATCAAATTATCTCCATCACTGGAGGTTGTCAAAATAAATACTGGGTACCATATGTACCCAGCATGCCTCAGCCAAGATCTGGTAACTGAGGTCTCTGCAAACCTGTAGACACACTGACTTACACTCCTCCTTTCAGAGACATTGGGCAGTAAAATACTCACCGAATTCTCTGTGGCAAGTTCTTTTCCTTATGCTTTTTTAGCTGTTTGTGTTTATCTTTGTTTCCTTTGTATTGTTAGGAGAAGTATAAATAGGTACAATCTTTGTAGAAATCAGTTTATCAGTACACATCAAAACAGTAAAATGATTTCTTTCCTTTTCATTCAGTTGTCTACAACTGGGAATCTAAAGAAGAAACTAGGGGAACAGGCATGGATTTCCATCCTAATATTGGGAATAAAAGGAAAGATTTGGACAGAATCTAGATGTCTATGAGTGGTTGAGAAAAGGATGGCACAGTAAAACATATAATGTGCGTGCATTAAATGATGCTATAAAAAGTTTAATATCCGAGAGCACGCTCTGTAGTTCAGATCAATCGAGCAAAGATAGACTGCCCTTCCTGGCGCCCTGCACTGGATCAAGCTCTGGGGTGTATGACGTCATAGTTCCGGGTCTTGTTTCATGGATTCTACAGTCAGATTCAGAAGACAGACACTGGAAAAAAATCACGTTCCTCCTGGTAGACCCAGGATTTGTAATCATTGATGAAAGTCAAAGACAGGACGGGTCAGCTTTAAAGAAAGTTGTATGGAAAGTAATCCTAAAATATTGTTGTCGTTGGAAGTAAACACTGAAATGGACGCAACTCATGCAGTGGTCTCAGTGTTTTAGAGCCGAGAGGTTTTTGTGATCGCCACGTCACTGGTTCTCCTCATCGGACATAAAAGAAGTCAAGCCGAGGTGGAAATCAACTTGACCAAGGTCACACGTATCCAGGAGTGATGATGCCTCTAGGAAGCACGATGGTCCTGGTGCCTCTGCCGCAGCCGTTGCCCCCAAGCCGTACAGCCGCAGCACACGCGCCCCTGTGCAAGTTAACATTCAGCCAGTGGGATAATGACTAACTCGCAGCTGCCCCTGGGGTGCCTTTGCAAAACTCCAGGGCTCCATCGACCACGGTTTAAAAACTACTGATTTAGATTATTATTGTTCCTTATTTAAGCTTTCAGCACATGGAAGTGAAAATGTCCTTTATTTCTTTGAAAACTGGCTGTTCCCATTGGCGGCATTTATTCTTCTCTTCCTTTCCCCATGAATAACCAACCCCGTGAATGCAGGAATGTGCTGTGTACTTTCTTTTGTGCTGTTATTTATCTGAATGGACGTGTGTGGGCCGAGCAAAGTGGTGAGACGAAGACACAGGTCCTTTGCTGGGTGGGCGGGACATCTTTTAAAATATATATTTTATTTATTTATTTTTTAGACAGAGGGGAAGGGAGAGAGAAAGGAAGAGAAACATCAATATGTGGTTGCCTCTGTCATGTCTTCCCCCACCCCCGGCAGCCACTGGGGACCTGGTCAGCAACCTAGGCATGTGCCCTGATTGGGAATAGAACTGGAGACCCTTTGGTTCCAGGCTGGTGCTCAATCCACTGAGCTACACCAGCCAGGGCTGGGTGGACCATCTTGAGGGTCTCAAACCCAAGGATTCCCAGGCTTTTTTGGTAGCGATGGCAGAAATGGTTCTTTTAGATCCAAATCACTGAACTTGAAATTTCTAAATTTGACATTCTAAGAGAGCTTCCTGTTTGTATTGGTAAGGCAATAATGCAGAATTCTGGACTAACAAGGCCAGAGACATCTCACTTTAAGGCAGTATTTTCTAAACCTCTGTTAAACTCTCTCATAGCCTGCCATGATAAGGTTTACTTATTGGATGTTTACCATATGCTTAGAGTTTAAAAAAATCATTGAACAGGTACCATTATTATTCCAGTTTTACCCATGGGAAAACCAAGCAAGGCCTAGCCCACAGTGGTTCTTAACTCAAAGAAACACTCTGGCCAAGCAAAGCAGGGTGTGAGGGAAAAGTCTCTTGGAAGGTTCTAGCAGTGGCACCAAGGGGATCTTGAGGATGGCATTCCACCCCCCCCCCCAATCTTTTCTTTATTATGTATAACGTGCAAGTTAAGAGCACAGACTCTGGAGCCAGACCAATGAGATTAGAATCCTGGCTCCACGACTTACTTCATGTGACCTTGAACTGGGCCCCTCTGTTTTCTCTTCTGTGAAGTGGGGATAATAACAGGACGCATCTCAATCGGTGGCCGTGCTCTAGGCAGTGAGCTCAGTGCCTCACTCATGGTGGGAACTCTACACAACAGCCATCATCTGCTGAAATGCTACGTAACTGCTTTTGAGCCCCCTCGTTCTGTGGCCCCCTCCCCTCCAGACTGCTGTCCTTGAGCTGCATCTGTAAATCCTAACTGTGGGAGTAAATTCTGGCCATTACTAGTGGCAGCACTGGCTGAGTGATTCATCCTTCAACTTCTCACTGGTCCGAGTGGAGATGGATGTAGAGTATCTCACTGGTGGAAATAGTTGGTGAGCTGGGACTCAGCCTGTGAAGGGAAGGAGGGTGTGGATGGAGGGAAGCTTGGGTTTTCCTGCTCTGTCAGTACCTGGGTAGCAAGTGTGCCTCATTCCAGAACAAGGAGTTCGCATTCTCTCATTAATCCCTAAATCCATCTGATTTTTTAATACTTCAATTTGTTTCAGAAGCAAACAGTATATGATCATCTTTAATGGAAAAGGGTCTTTGTACCTTTAAGCATGGATAATCTTTTTTAAAAAAATATTTTAATCATTTATTTTTAGCGAGGGGAAGGGAGGGAGAAAGCGAGAGAAACATCAATATGTGATTGTCTCTCATGCGCCCCCTACTGGGGACCCATACAGCAACCCAGGCATGTGCCCTGATTGGGAATTGAACAGGCAACCCTTTGGTTTGCAGGCACATGCTCAATCCCCTGAACTATACCAGCCAGGGTAAGCATGGATAATCTTTAAAGGCGCAATTATTTAAAAAAAAATATGTCCGTACACCATTTAAAATTATCTTCAGATCAGCAGTATGTGAGTTCTACTTTGAGAATACTATATTATGCTATACTGCCTCCATTTTTATGAAGATGACCTTAAATGATGTTTATACAGCCACCTCAAAATGACAGGTTCTACAGGCAATTAGACGAATTTCACCTTCTCTTCATTACTGTGGCTTTCTAGTAAGTGTTGAAATCAGGAAGTGTGAGTCTTCCGGCTCATTGTTTTTGAGGTTATTTTGGCTATTCTAGGCCCTTTGCATCGCTATGTACATTTTAGAATGACTTGTCAATAACTTCGTGAAAGTATGATGAGATTTTGGTTGCAATTGAAATACATTTAGAGGTCAAAGTTGGGGAGAATAGACATTTTTAACAATATTGAGTCATGTGTTCTATAAACATGATAAATCTACCCATTGAATCAGGTCTTTTAAAATTTCTCTCAGCAATATTTTATGGTTTCTAGTGCAGAGGTTATGAATATCTTTTGCTAATTTTTCCAAGTGTTTTGTGTTTATGATGACAGGAAATTGTTTTAAAATTTTATTTTTTATTAAAAATTTTATTTATTGGTGCTACTATATTAACATATAATTGATTTCTGTGTGCTGTCCTTATATACTACAACATTGTTAGATTCACTTATTATTTCTAGCAACTTTTTTGTACATTCTGTATAATCTTTTTATATAAACAATCATGCTGTGAATAAACAACAGTTTTACTTTTTCCATTTCAGTCTCAATGCATTTGTTTCACTTTTTTGGCCATAAGAAACTGGCTAAAACCTCCCGTACAATGTGGAGAGAAGAGATGGAAGTTAATATTCCCGCCTTATTCATGAAATCAGGGAGTTTGTATTCAATATTTCACTATTATATGTGATGCTAGCTGTGTTTTTAAGAGATGCCCTTTTTCAGGTTGAGTGACTTCCCTTCTAGTTCTAATTTGCTGACAATTTTATTGTAAATATCTACTGAATTTTGTAAAATGCTTTTAATGCATCTATCGATGTTAAGTTATCCTGTTGTTTCTCTCCTTGATAGTTTTAATGGTAAATTATACTGATTGATTTTCAAATTAAGCTAATCTTATACTCTCGGGATAAACCATGTGGTTTTATGTATTGCTGAATTTGACTTACTAATATTTTGGTAAGAATCATTGCATCACTATTCATGAGGAATATGTGTTATTCTATTTTCTTGTAACGTCTTTATTGAGCTTTGGTACTGGGGTTATGCTGACCCCAACATAAGCTGAGAAATGTCCCCTTCTGTCTGTGGGGGAAGAAAGGAAGACTGGTGTTGATTTCTTCCTTCTTGTTTGACAGAATTTACGGGTGACACCATGTGGACGCGGCATTCTTTTTGAGTGAATGTTTTAATAACAAATTCAGTGTAAGAAAGATGAATATGCAGATTTTCCATTTCTTCTTTTGGCAGCTTTGGTAATGTGTTTGGTAATATGTTTTTCAAGGAATTTGTGCATGTCACTGAAGTCATTGGATTTACTGATATAAAATTTTTCACAATATTCCTTTATTATTCTTCTGTTGTCTATAAAATCTGTAGTGCTCGCCCTCTCTCATTCTCAACATCGGTAAGTTGTGTTTCCCTCGTTTTTTCTTATCCGTCTAGCTAGGGGCTTAGCAATGTTGTTATTTTTTTTTTCATGAACAAATTTTGGACTTTGTTAAATTTTTATACAGTTGTTTTCTATTTCATTGATTTTCCCCTTATCTTTATTATCTCTTATGCTTCTTTTAGGTTTAATTTGCTTATATTTTTCCGGCTTCTTCTGGTGAAAACCAATATCATTGTTTTTAAACATTTCCCTTCCTGCTTCTGCCTGCTTTGGGTTGTTCCCTGGTGTCTTTCAAACAGCTGGGTAAAATATTTTGTCCGTAGTTTGTAAGTGTCACCTGCAGAATATTCTGATATGAGCCATTTCACCAATATGGGAACTGCAATTCAGTTTTAAGCTTTATAATCTTAGGTACCTATTCTAACCCAAGTGCCAAGTTCCTTACCTGTAATTTGAGGGTAGGATGATACCATATACCTTAGAAGATTTGTTTTCATGGAGAGAAAATGAAATAACGCATATGAAACCATTTTGAAAGAATAACATGGTATCTAAATTATATTTATTATCATTCATGTGACAAAGAAGAGTCGCTCCCATGGCACGCATTTGTATTCCTACCGAAAGTGAAGACACGATACAAGGTCCTTTAATTTTCATAGTCTGGCAGATGAGACCGAGGGTCCTTTATCCTCTTCCATGATACCCAACCTTGTAATTATACGCAGCTTCATATTCAGTCGATATTGATTAAATGCCTATCATGTATATATTAGGTGCGTTTATGTGCACTGTCTTATTTGGTGTATTTCTCACATAAAGAGTGCCCTCCAATTTATCAATATGTAACAATAACAAACATTTTTTCACACCTTGATTCCACTCTTAAAATTTTATCCTAAGGAAATCACCACTGGTGACAACCGAGATTTATGTACAAAATTCATCTCGCAGCCCCATTCACAATAGCACAAAATTTGGAACAATCAAAATAAATGTGCGTAAGGGATTTGCCAGATAAATTGTGATGCATACATAGAATGCCATACTATTCAGCTGCTAAAAATCATATTTTCAGAGATTATTTTATCACACGGGAAAAATGTACATCGTATAAAATGAAATATAAAGGCTAACAGTGCTGTTTGAACATTAGGATTGCTATTTTATTAGAAAATACGAGTTGGGAAAAAAATAGCTGGCAGAAGATCTACTGCCGTGTCCATGATGAGTGAGTGTCTCTGGAGCGGAACCGCAAGGGCTAACTCTTCACACGCTTTGCCGGGGCTCTGAATTGCTCACCACGAATGAATGACTTTTGCTTTTGTTTTTCCCTCTGGAACCCAGACCCTCTCTGACTCGGATTAATCATAATCTTCGGTTCAGTAAATACTGTCCTCATTGGTCCACGCATAGCCATTGTTTATCGATGTGTTTGTTTGTTGTAATGTAATACGTACTTGTAAACCCACTGCGCGATGGAAAAGCTAGGACTCCAGCAGCATTTTCCGTCTTGGTGTGGCCCTTCTCCTACCCCGCTCAACACTTCCCTTTCTACCTAAGACAACGTCCTTCTGAAGTCTTGTAATTCCCTCGTTTTCCTTTTAATAGTGTTGTATCTAATTTGACATATAGCCTTAAAAAGTATTTATACGTGTATTCGTTTATTTTGGTGGCTTTATTTTTTTTCAGAGGACAGCATGCCGTATATCATATTCTAGGACTTTTTTTACCTAATATCACCCTGCTCAGATTTATTTGGATTGATTTACACCTCTGGAGCTCAATTGTTTTGAGGACTGCAGTGTTCCACTGTATGACTATATTACTGTTTACTCCTCATTGAAACTATTTCCAGACTTTTCCTGTATGAGCAGTGCTACTATGAATAGTCTTATAGATATCTTCCCAGTGCCCCTGTATAATAATTTCTCCTGGATGTAAACCTGGGGGTGGAAATGCTTGTCACAAGGTTTGTGAAAGTTTCACGGTAAAACATAGCGTCACACTGGTTTTCCGTTGTGGCTGCATCAGTCCTATATCTTCCATAACACGAATTCCCACCTCCTGAGATCCTGCGGATCCGTATCCCTACTAGCATTGGGTCTTGACAGGTGCATTGCTTTTATATTCAGGAAAAAGAAGGGTACTTCAAAAACAAACAAGAGCAAAAACCAAAACGGACTTGCCCCTTTTTTCCCAAATTCTGGGAGAGATTCGGGCACCAGAGGTAGTGAATAAAACATGAAGCTAGTCCTCCACTGAGAGCCCTTCAAAGCCTCCCAGCCTAGGAGCCTCACCCAGCAATGAGGTGGGAACAGTGCTGGGCGGGGGGCGGGGGACGGGGATGCAGGATTTTGTGTCATGGGGCCTTGGGGACTCTGTTGTGCAGATGGCTGGTGAATTTGTGCTGCAGGTCTAAACTAGGAGTCTGTCTTCCATATTCTCTCTCTGCCTCTCTCTCTCCCCTGAAATACAAACACTGGACCAGACACGTGCTTTTTACTTTCTGCAATATGTTTCCAAGACACTCTCTTTGCAAATGTTGGAGAACAGACCTGCTTATCCAGGGCTTTCTTTTTTCTTCACTACGGAGTGAGAACCTACCAGTCACACTCGGTGGGGTAAGGGTCTCCCCGCAGAGACACCCCAAAGCGTAGGAAATCAGAACCAGAAGAGGCGGAAAGCCTACTCAAAGGCGGCACTCTGCTCGCCTGCCTTTCAAAACTGAGCCCCAGTTTCCACTAATTTGCAGGAGCCCAGGACGCGATGGAGCAGGAGCAGGAGCAGAGCGCCAGATGGACGCGGAGTTGTGTGATTCTGCCCACCAATTCTGAGAGAGGGAGGCAGCCCTTTTAAAAATACTACCCAGAAAAACAACCAGAATAAGCTTGAGGGCCAAACGCTTCTCAGCCTGAGATCATGACTCAGGCCAGAGGGCGGCCCCAGGGCAGAGCCCCAGGGCCGTTTCTCCAAGCCAACCAGCCAACCCACCGTGGGACGGGGTTTGCCGACTAGGGTCATGGGGTCTTCTCAGGGTGCTGGAGAAAGCTGGAGAAACAGGGAGGTAGTGAACATCCCACGCTCTTTTAGACAGAAATCGAGGGGCTTTAAAATAGTCTAATATATTTGGCTTCAGAACCAATTTTCTTATTAAAAATTATTTTATTTTATTTTATTTTTTGTTGTTCAATTACAGTTGTCCCCAATCCCCCCATTAGTCTCCCCTGTCCTACCCACCCCCACCTCCCACATTCAATCCTCCCCAGTTGTCCTTGTCCACGGGCCCTTTATACGTGTTCCTTGACTGGCCCCTTCTCCTTCTTTCCCCCGTTATCCCCCTCTCCCCTTTCCTCTGGTCACTGTCTGTTTGTTCTTTATTTCCAAGTCTCTGGTTCTATTTTCCTCACTTGTTTGTTTTGTTGATTAGGTTGCACTTATAGGTGAGATCCTGTGGTATTTGTCTTTCGCCGCCTGGCTTATTTCACGTGGCATAATGCTCTCCAGTAAGGAATCCTTTATTGTAAAGAAAGTAGAAACCGCTGATAGTGTTTGGACCATAAGGTCTCAGGGTAACAGGAGTGTAGATCCGAAATTCCCTTTGGAACAGGACACCTGTGTGGAATGAGGTTAGACGTGGATTTCACAGTGCAGATGGCAGATCTACATCTTTTCAAAACCAGCCAAGATGGACATAAAGCGTGAATCTTTTGATAAAAAAAATAAAGATCCAAACCCAAGACTCTTACTGCAGTATGAGGGGGGCTAACAAGCGGAAGGAAGCAGTGCCAGTCTTGTCCGTTCTTGTATTCTTGTGCCCAGCGCAGTGCCTGGTTCATATCCGCTGCTAAGAAATGTTTTATAAAGGAAGAGAGAAGAACAAAGATGGAAGGAAGCATGTCACGTGGGCAGTGCCAAGAGAGCCATTATAAAACAGTTCTAAGTCTTTTCCCCAAAATAAACATGCACACACAGGACTCTAAACACTTTCAGCAGAGAGCACAATGAAGAAAGAGCCAGAAGAACAGGTAGCAAACGTGTACTTCATCTGCAGAAAAACCCTAACAACGTACCAGTGCCCCATGCCGTTTTAAAAGGCATCGGTTCCGTTGACCCTCCGGGAAACACTGGCTGTGAAAACAGCTTCTCAGGAACTGAATGAGCTTCCTGGCTACCTAGAGTTGTGAGTAGATAAATGACGTCTTCAAGAGCATATGCCAAACAGGGTTTGGGCTTAGCAGTCATTGATTATGAGCCGTTCTTCCTGAAGATGGAGAGGTATTGATGTACCGATTCCTCTCCTCTCTCCTCTCTCCTCCTCTCTCAGTGGCCGGGGCTGAGCAGGTAGGCATGCAGGCATTCTTTGTAAAGAGCAAAGGGGGCCATGAGTCAGCACACATTTTAAACAAAGGGCATAAAACATGGCTCCATTTGGCACCATTCTTTGACTAAAAAAAAGAAAACCGTGTGTTTTCGAGAAACTGCACTTAACTGACTCCGACTCTGCAGGTGGTATAGGATGCTGGTTCATCATAAGGATCAGGTATTGGGCTTCTACGTTGAGTGTAAACAGCTAAATCTAAAAGCTGGTTTCGTTCGTAGAAAGAAAGGCTGAGGACAGCTCAGCCTGGAGACAGCAGACAGTCACACCTGTGTCCAGAGAGAGTCCTGCACAAGTTGATCAAGTCGGGCTACTCAGGCAGCCCGGCATTCTCGGGCTGGTGCGCACCAGGAAGGAAATAAGCACGACACCTAGGAAATACCTTTAATAAACTGACCGGGCATTCGTCTGAAGGGAGTAAACTCCATTTCCTGTACTTCGCAGCGTGTTCAAATTGGTGGGTTTTGTTGCATTGGACCCTACCAATCAGAGTAGACCCAGAAACAATCTTTCAGGGGAAAAGTATTATGAGATGATAATTTTTTGGAGGTTTTAAAAGAAACTAAGCTCTAGGAGAAGACATGAGCAAAATCCAGTGAGCTGGGAGCCTGTGATCTATGAATTTAAGACATTTGTGCTGAGGCTGAAGACCCAGGAAAAGGAAGGTGTCGGTCTGGATTTGGGCCTCGGTGTTCGCACCCGGCCAGTTCACGCCTGGCACAATCATGGCCCCACGTCTTTCCTCGGTCGTGGTCGTAACTGCCCAGCTCTGGCCTCCCATGAACGCTTGCGTCTTTTGGATGCAGTAGCAAGTTTATGTAACATAGGAAGGCAGTGAGTCCTGAAGGGACTCCTTCCAAATTCTGTGAATCTGTGGTCTCAGCAGTTCAGCAGAGTTTTTGTTACTGTTACTTTTCCTGCTTCAACAAACCAGGAGCACGTGGGTACAGCCCGCCTCCACCCAAACACGAAACAGACAGAGCCCCTCATGCGCTCTGCACCCGGCGCCTGGTCTGTGCCGGGCACTCCGCTAGGTCCTGGGGAAACAGCGATGAGCAAAGTCAAGTCCAGGCCCCGTGAGGCCCCTTTCTAGTTTTAGTCAACCATTTACGATGGAGGCAGAGCATCTCGTAAGGAGCCAGAGACGGTGTTTTTCAAGACCTTCATTCGGTAAAAAGTCACCCAGAAGATTAGACATTCTCCTTCTGAATCTTCTTCTTCTTAATCACTCAACCCACGAGTCCTAGTGTGGGCACAGTGAGGCCCCACACAGGTATAACAAAGGCAAAGAGGAGGGGGACATTGTTCATCTGACCCCGAATCTTCATCCAAAGCTAGATAAGTGGTGATGGATTTATTCTAATATGATACCAATACCGACTATAGAGATAAAATTCTCCTCGTACTCCTCATTCAGGAGTACCTTTACTCCTGATTCACATTCAGATTACCTTTATGAAAAGATTTTCTATGAAAGAGGGATTTTTTTTTCCTGTGTAAATTGCAAGTAAGTGAAACATTTCTCAGGGAGAATTTCAGGTTAGAACTGGGCCAAAGGCACACCTTTCGAACACAGGACTTATTGGTGGGCAGGTCGTGAAAAACCTGGATCAGCGCATCTGCCGCCAGGAAGTAGACAATTAGATGGCAAGAGGGTGTGTTTCAGAGGAGAGCTGCCAGCTAGCACTGGTGGGTCACCGTGCAAGTGGAAGAGAGGGGTCCGATAGGCTATACGTAGGAAGTGTGTTTGGGCTTTGACCAGTAGATGTTCACTCATGACACAGGAAAGAATAGTTCCAGCCCAGAGGGGGAGGAAGAGCCTCCATGCATGGGTGGAGGGGAATATGGGTGACAAGGTGTCAAGGACACGGACGGTAGGCCCCGTGAAGGATGATTGCACTCACCTCCGAACGGGCTCCCTCGCCTCTCCTCCATCCCGCACACCACCTGCTCCTAGGATACACACGCACAGGCTCAGCATTCTCCCCTAGCGCCGTTACCACCTACACAATACACGCCAGACTTCTCAGCAGGGACGCCCCGTCCCAGCCCAAATCTGGGTTACGGTTATTTGCCTCACGGCCGGTCTTTGTCCTTGGATTGTCCCAGAAGTCTCTTAAAGGAATGAACCATTTCTTATTTGGCATTTTATGTCACCCCACCTCTACCCATTGTGATACAGGACTCCACTCACGTGGTTGAATGAGTGGAAAAATAAGT
This sequence comes from Phyllostomus hastatus, assembly GCF_019186645.2. Classification (NCBI taxonomy): domain Eukaryota; kingdom Metazoa; phylum Chordata; class Mammalia; order Chiroptera; family Phyllostomidae; genus Phyllostomus; species Phyllostomus hastatus. The sequence continues at coordinate 12,374,662 of NW_025333833.1, read as the reverse complement.
GAGAGATGCAATGAGTAAATGAATGAATGAGTGAGTGATACCAGCGCCGACTGGCTGTAATGATGCACAGCTCAGTCCCAATATGGAAGTTGAAGAGACTCTGTAGTTTTCCTCCGTGAAATGTCTTGTCGAGCGGAAAGAAAATCTCTCTGTAAACCTACGATCCCATTGTTGCTTAGTCACCATGGAAGTGTATTATTTTGGTAGTTTGAGTTACCTTGCTATGGTACCTTGCTTTGGTTATAATGAGTTACCTCATTATAACAGCAGTTCAACTGACGCGGAGATCTCAGACTGGAAGAGGATTCTCTCCGAGGCATGACGAGCGTGTCTGGGCGGGCTACCGTTTAGCGTGACATGAAGACACAGCACAGGCTCAGTGCTGTCAGACCACCGAGTCGTGTGTGTGTGTGTGTGTGTGTGTGTGTGTGTGTGTGTGTGTGTAGGGAGGACCCACGGAGTCCCCAGGATGTTAATGGACTTTGCTTTGTGATGTGTCTGTGGGCGCTTTTATCTTAGCCCTGCAGGCAGAGCGGCAGATTTGCTCTGCTAATTCACAATGACGTGGCTTTCTAATTAGGTGTCGAGGCGCAGCAGGCATGCCAGTCCTGCACATTTCTTTTGTTTCCTCAATGTGCCAGCGAGCTGTCTCGCCGAACTGCCTGATCTCCCAGACGCGTCTCCGCCGTGTGGAATGAGCTAACACGCGGGAGGCGCCCAGCCCCTGGGGCGCCTGGGGGGCTTTGGGAAACGTTCCCTGCGCGCTCCCGGTCGTCTCTGCCTTCTGCCCACCTGGTGCTCTAGCTAACCTCAGAGATGAACTAGCACCTTTGTCAGGCTTACGGCTTTCCTTCACCCCAGAAGAGAGCCCAGTCACTCTATGAACACGTTCTATACGGAGTCTGTCAGTGACAGTGGCCGAGGTGTACCGAGGGCGCTCTGCGTGCCAAGTGTTTCAACATGTCATTTCCTCTCCCCCGCTCCCCTCCCCGAAGACTTCCAAGGAAGAGATGCTTATTCTCTCTGCGTTTCAGAGGAAGAAACCCTAAGAAGGTAAAGAATATGAACAGTAAAAAGACAACAAACTCACAGTTATTAACAACCACACCTAAAACAAAAGCAAACTAAGCAAACAACTAGAACAGGAACAGAACCACAGAAATGGAGATCACATGGAGGATTAGCAACAGGGGAGTGGGAGGAGGAGAGAGGGGGAAAAGGTACAGAGAGTAAGTAGCATAGATGGTAGGGAGAAAATAGACAGGGGGAAGGCAAGAACAGTATGGGAAATGTAGAAGCTAAAGAACATACGACACATGGACATGAACTATAGGAGGGGATGTGGGTGGGAGAGGTGTGCAAGGAGGAGGGGAGTGAAGGGGGAAATGGGACAACAACTGTAATAGCATAATCAATAAAATATATTAAAAAAAGAAGTCAAGGGGATGAGATTGACGGAGGGGGTGAGGAAGGGAGGTGGGACAAGAACACACATCATCTGTCCTCTCGCCAAAAGCCGTCCTCCTCACCCACGGCACCCCACCGCCCTCCACAGGCGTGCTTCCAGTGGCCAGAACTGTATCGGAATAATATGGGGCACAAGCTGGGAGAGGCGTCTCCCAGTGCCGCCCTGGAGGCGTTAGTCCTGGCCTAAAAGAAACGTGCCTGCCCCCAGGACTCCGTGCGTGGGAGTCCTCTCTGGGCCTGGAGGGGCTCCGTAGTGGCCCCTCCCCTGGGCTGCCCCTGTGAGCCCGGCTGGCACTGGGAGGCAGACTTTCCTGCAGCACATGCACAGCTCGACCCCCTCCCTGCAAGCCCTCCCTCTGCACGTCCACCCCCGATCTCAGCCCAGACGGGAGGGAACGGCAGGTGCTCCTGCCTCCCCCGTGTTCTGGGAGCCCATTGTCTAATTCTGTAGGCCTGGCCTGCTTCCCTCTTTCCCTCCGAGCCCCGGGCACGTGGGCAGAGCACAAGCTAATTGGCACAGCCGCTCCAAACAGAAAAGAACACCGCACTGCCCGATCTCCAGCAGGCGGCCACGGTCCCAGCTCGTGCTCTGGCGGTGTCTGGGGGCCTGACGAAGGTGTAACAGGAAAACCAGGTCCCGACAGCTTGGCAGAGGTCATCCCCAAGGAAGGGACGCAGCAGCTGAGGCCCAGCTGCTCGAGCTGCTGGGTCTGCAAGGATGAGACTCACCTGCGAGGAGGGAACAGTCCCTGCAGGGACAGGGCAGAGCGCGTTCTGTCCTCTGCACACCTGCCAGGCCCAAGGAGCCCGAGTCCCCGGGTTTCCGGGAGATGACACTGCTGAAGAGGAGGCCGTTACTCCGGGAAGACAGAAATGCTTACGGCCCAGTGACTGTGGGGGGCACTGTGCTGCCACCGACAACAGAGTCCCTTGACCTGGACACAGAGGAGGAGCCTGGTGGGGGGAGCCACCTGCGTAAGAAGACTGGTGTGGGCTCTGCAGCCAGATGAGCCTATGTTCACCTCTCAGCTCTGCGGCTGGCTGTCGCTGACCTGTACTGTGCCCTGAGCTCAGGTCCTTGTGTCATCTGATGCTCACAGCAACCCTCCAAGGGAAATTATCCTTGATCGTTACTTTCTAATTCCTGGGAGCCTGTGGAGACATACCCAGAGAGCACCGGTGCTGGGCTCTGAGCTTGATTCTGTCTGACCACAGACCGTGCCCTTGGCCGTGGGGCCTCCCGTGAAAGGGTGCTTTGTGTGAGGGCGTGATGATGTGTGAGAAGGTGCCTGTCCTCGTAGACTCGGAGAATGAATGTCTCAGTTGCAGCATCTCTGGCATGGGATTAAATGTGCGGCGTTTGTGAAGGGGAGAGACAGTGTAAAAGGCCGGTGGGGGAGGTCTCTGAGGGTTCAGGTGCAGGGGCACCCTGGTCCCTGCGCGGGCGGAGGACTGCTGGGCCCATGCCTGTTGATGCTATTTCTCTTAAATGAAACCTCTTCCAAAAACAGCACCTTAAATCCGAATGAATGAGACAATCGCTGACTCTCAGGGATGAGGACACGGGCTTTGTTTTCATTTTTATATTTTTCAAATTAAAATCATATGTGTTATGTTTTTCTCGTTATGGTTGTAATACGTGTTGATGCACTAATTATGGAAAATACAGAAGCTGTAAAATAGAAATTAAGGAAAATTTTTACTTCCCATTGTTCAGAGATGACTGTGGTTAAAACATTTTTTTTTTAAATTTCCAGTGTTTCACTAATAGTTTTTGCTTTCTTTTTAACAGAGTTGGTGACAGATTGCATGCTACTGAACTCTGCCCCACTTTTTTTAAGTCCTTATTTGAGGATATGTTTTATTGATGAGAGAGAGGGAGAGATGAAGTCACCATTATGAGAGAGAAACATCAATTGGTTGCCTCCTGCATACCCCCCTACTGGGGACCAAACCCACAGCCGAGGCGTGTGCCCTGACCAGGTATTGAATCCACAGCATTTTGGTGTACGGAGCGACACTCCAACCAGCTGAGCCAGCTGGCCAGGGCACTGTACCCCACTTTTAAAATGCGATGCGTCATGAACATTTCACCATGGCATCAAATAGTTCTGAGGTCATGTAAGAACTGATGGTTGCTTTCCAGTTTTCTCTGCAAAGGGGTTTGTTGCTTTCGTCATGGAAACAATTATGCTAACAAGAACTCCGTTGTGTTCAAATACGTCCGTGAGAGGGGCGCTCTGTCCAGCAGGCGTGGGGTCCTGTGGTTTATGTCGCACTCGGGCCCAGTGCAGGGTGATTGCCACAGGTTGCAACACCACTGAAATCTGTCACAGGGGGGTGTTTACATCACAGAAGTTGGAAATCAGCAAATGCTACATTCAGGGCTACTCATTTGTTACTTTTACATGTTTGTTTGTTTGTTTACCAGCACACTACTTGTTCGGGACAATCCAAAGGTAGGCTTTGCCGCTTCTCGGTGGGACAGCGTTGCGGAAACCGCTTCCGAGGGCTTGTGCAGCTCTCGCAGATTTTGTAAACATGCCGAATGAGGAGCACGAGATGCTCCTGCTTTGCCTGGAGGAGAACAGGGGAGCGTTCGCGTTGGGGACCTACGACAGCAAACCAGAGGAGTTTTGGTTTGTGTCCCTAAAACCGGAGTAACTGGATTGAAGGAAGAGCCTGCAAGGAAAGGGAGACTTGTCACCTGGAGGGACCAGGACCCGTTGGTGACAGTGAGTAGGAAGTTCCGGGTGGCGGAGACACCTTGTCTGGGACTAGGCTGTGGAGGGGAGTTGAACGGATGCGCAGAAGGCTCCCTTCCCACCCGCACACGGAGCCGGGTGGCGCGGACCAGAGGCAGAGGGTCCGCGTGCTGGAAGCGTTCGCAGACCGCTGAGCGGCCACCTTCGTCTGACAAGTAAGGAAGCAGGGCCCAGAGCAGGTGAAGGGCTTTCCCCGATCCAGAATTAAGGGAGTCAAACTCCCAGCTCAAGGTTCTGTCCTGCGTGGCCTGCTGCCCAGTTGGCTGTGGATAATACACCTGTAGTCGCATACACGTGAGTGGCGTTTAGGCGACTTCAAGCAGAAACACAACAGCATAAAGACTCTGTCTGTCTTTGTTTGGGCTGCTGGAGCAATGCCATGGACTGGGCCGCTTACAAACAACAGACATTTTTTTCTCACAGTTCTGGACGCTGGGAAGTCCAAGATGAAGCCACCAGCAGATTTGCTGTTTGCTGAGGGACCATCCAGGTTCATCAATGGCTGTTTTTTTACTGTGTCCTCACAGGGTGGAAAGGGTGAGGGATTTCTCCGGGGTCTCTTTCAAACGGGCAGTAATCCCATTCATGGGGGCTGCGTCCTCCTGACCTAATCGCCTCCCAAAGACCCCGCCTCCTAATACCACCGCCCTGGGGGTCAGGATTTCGACACGTGAACTTGCAGCAGGGGCCACATGCACGTGCTCTGTGGGACTGTGGGGGTGGGGGAGGGGGAAGGAGGTGTACCGTGGAAAGAAGGAGACCAGAGAAAGGAAAAGAAGGAAAATTTGATTTTTTGATATTCACGAGAAATCAGTTTGTAACTGGATATGGAAACTGGGTCCAGCTTTCCCAAATAATATTTCATGTACATTAATGCCCAACTCGAGAAGACCTGCAGCCCCATCCGGCCTCATTACAGAAAACTGGCCCCTGCAATCATTTGTATGTGCCCCCACGGCCAGGTGATGGGGCGGGGCTGTATCCTTCCGCTCCCATGGGTCTGTCTGCTGTCTCGGCACACCGCTGCCCTTGCAGCCTGGGTCCTCTGGTGAAAGTCAGGACAGAGCTTGGGCTTCAAGGTGTTTACTAAAGAGCAACACCTGTGCAAGCATGGGAGGGAAGAGGGTGGGGCAGAGGAAGAACTTCAATACACTCCCGGTAGCGGCACTGCCGACCGGGTGGAAATCGCTGCTGCGAGTTTTGCTGTCCAGGAGTCTGTGCTACGCAGGCCCCAGGGGAGAGCTACCCAGGAAGGGAGAGGCCCAGCAAGAAGGTCTCTGCGGGGGGTGGGGGGGGACCCTGCAGGAGCGGAGAGCCCTGGGGGCTGAGGCCAATGCCTCCTGCAGCCCAGGTGCGGGGGAGTGAGGCAGACAGCACACCCCCCTTTCCTGCTGCGCCCCCATCGGAAAGCAGCCCCCCCGCTGACTCCCCCTCTGCATTGCTGCTCTTAGGAGGGAATTTCTGAAGGGCTGCAGACAGGGAAAGGGAAGTAGGATCCCGTGCAGAACAGGGTATAACCAGTGTGCGACACGACCCCTCCCAGAGCTCGCAGGTGCAGTCCGCTGCATGCTGGTTCCTCACGCAGTCGCCCCACACCTGTGCATGGAGCATGGCAAGGGGGAACGTAACAGCATAAACATGCCATTTTCCTCAGTGGGCACGTGCACAATTCACAGAATTCTAATTACTTAATTGGATATATAATCTTAAAATTCATGTAGAAGATTGAATGTCCAAAAACAGCCATAAAATAATGAGAAAAGTAGAGTGAAGCAGGACTTTCCTACCAGGAAATAAGTGATTCACAAGTGCCACTGGAATACAAACAGAAAATGCACCACAGGAATTCTTTTTAAATCAGTAAAATCCCTGGAACAACATGAAGAGCCCAGAAATAGACCTTCATATGCATAGTAACATAATATGCTGTACTAAACAGTGCTGGCAGCATGAACCCACTGGGAAGAAGGTCAGTCCTATCTCACATCATATTCAAAAATAAAGTTCTAAGCCTTGGCTGGTGTAGCTCAGTGGATTGAGCATGGGCTGCAAACCAAAGCATCACAGGTTTGATTCCCAGTCAGGGCACGTGCCTGGGTTGCAGGCCACAGCCCCCAGCAACCACACATTGATGTTTCTCTCTCTCTCTCTCTCTCTCCCTCCCTTCCTTCTCTAAAATAAATAAAGAAACCTTTAAAAAAATAAGGTTCTGATTGTTAAAGCCCTAAGAATATAACAAGCAAGTTAGAAAAGACATTTAGACATCTATGTCATTACCTGTATGTTGAAGAGAGTATTTTTATAAAGAGAGAAAAACCAGAAGCGTCATACAGTATATCTGAATAAACCAGTTGAAATAATGGACTCCATATTTCTAAAGGGCTACTTTGTCATCTTAAGGTCAGACTGTTTAAAAATAGGATTTAAAGTTGAATGGAGCAAAAAGCAGCAAGTGATGAAGCAATGGAATATTTTTGCAGATCCCCCCCCACCCACCCCCACTAGAGAGCTCATTTCTGAGCTGTTTACTGAGGAACCTTATTATTTTTATTTTTACTTTGGGCAGGCTGGTCTGAGTCTATCCAAACAGGTGCTACTGAAGGAAACCTTCCTGGATTTCAGCAAAATGGAGTGAGGGTACATTCTCTCCCTTCTGCTAATGCAGTGCGTTTTCCATAAAATTGAAAAAAAAAATAAGTTGCAAGCAGAATTTCATCAACCAGAACATTTAAGAAATGCAGAACCCAGGCTTTTGATTTTATGTCATAAACTGAGTAAAACGCAGGAAACCATCTTTTCTGATTCATTGTCTGCCTGCGGGGCCACATCTTGCCCTGGGAGGGGCGTTATCCCCCTTCTTACAAATAACATTTTCTCTGCGGAATCCCAGCGACTGAGGAGAACTAGCCTGTGCAAGAACACCCTTCAGTGTGAAGCCAGTGATTCCGCCACAATCTGAAATATTCTTACAAAAAACGTTAGGAAGCCACATCATGCAGATTCCCGTATTGGACCTGCAGTGTCATTGTATCATTAGAGATACAATTCTTTAAACACTAAAAACTCTGAACTAATAGAAAGTACTTTCTGAACTGGCACAGCGCCGTGGTGCCGTGGTTTGGCCACAGAACAAGGAGGAAAAGGTAACACAGGATGGAAGAATTTGGAATGCGATTTTTTTTTCATGACATAGATTTATTTTATTTATTTTTTGCAGAAGACAACAAAGTGTTTTGTCCGGGTCGGAATGACTGTCTCACCAGGTACCACAGCAAGGTATGAAAAAGCAACGTTCTCTCTCCCCAGCAGGAAAGCTGCTTTGGGTGAGCCAGGGCAATGTCCCCTGAAGAATCCTGTCTCAGGACTGCCTGTACTGCATTTGCTGCCTGTACTGCATTTGTTGCATTCTCTCCAGTGAACTCCGTCTAAGACTCTTCCTCTGCCTTGTGCTCTGTTTTTAATTGACCGCCAGACTTTGGCATTGAATGAAAAGCCCCAAACCCTTTTAAACAGCGGGTGGTTGCATAGAACAAATCATTGGTTTGTTTTTCATTTATTTCCCTTCCTGACCCAAATACTACATTGAAATGACACTGAACGTATCGACCTAAAAAGAAGAAAAATTCAAGGGATTTGCTCCATTTAAAAAAATGTGTCACTGCTCTGAAGCAGTAAGGGCAGGTGGGGCTGGGGAAAACCAGTGAAAAAGTCACTCAGGTTTGACTTTTAGTTTTATTTTGTTTTGCTTTACTTTATAACAGTAACAGGTAATATGAGGACGCCATGTCCGCTTTACAAATTGTTTTAACATGCAAATTTGACCCGCACAACAGTGTAATGATAACATACCATGATTATCCCCATTTCATGACTAAGACAATTGAGGGTCTGAGACACTGATGGTACCCAGGTTTTCCCACTAACCAGAAGCAGAGCTTGAAATGAAGCATAGTTATTCTGACTTAAGTTCTTTCTCCCCACTGTGGCCTTTTTAAAGAAGACTGGAAACCATGGTGTGGGGGGGCTCCACCTGCAGGACCCCCACCCTGGCTGCCACAGATGAGAATAAGTCTACCAAGACAGGATCTGCTTGGGGAGGAAAGGTGGCTGATCTCTCAAAGGAGAAGGGCCAGGAGCCTTTTCCCCAATGGGCTTTTATTGGGTTCATTTTTGCACACGAATACAGGTAAAGCTCATTAATCATTATCAGGCAGTAAGGATCAAACAATAGATAACATACAAAGAACTCTGAGGGCCTATTTGGAGTCAGGGTCAGATAGCTAAAGGACTACAAAACTTTGAGGAACAAACTCACTTCTTGCTGGACCCTTATCATTTAATTGAGAGCATTCTTAGCAAAGCAGGTTTTACAGGATTTTATGTATTCTTTCTCAGGCCTGATCACCCAGGGAGTTGTCCTATCTAGCCCAGGGCTGCACCACCCTCTGTCATTGTTCCAGGCTTAAGTCAGGCAGGGCAAGTAAGGCAGTCAAGAGATTAGGAGATTCTCGCAGAGAGAATGAGGACTCAGGATATGTCAAAGCTGAGGGGCGAGGGTTTATCACTCCATTTTGCTGTAGCCCCTCAAGTCCTTCCCTGAGGGGCCTCCCACATGATTATGATTGTCTTAGGTTGTTCTCCCCTTGGGGAATCTTACCCGTCATTGACTAATCGACCAAGCACTGGGGGCCAGTTATGGATGAAGTAAAAGGAGCAGAAGCAGTGCTCCTGCCAGGGAGATAAGCTTTGTCTCCTTAGTGGCTTCTGGTCTGAAGGTCGCTCACTCAGCCTTAGCCATGCGAGGGTTACAGCTTCTGAAACCAGGCAGGATGGTTCCCAGCAGCATGGAAGACATTTACGTGGTATAATCTTAAGTAATTCTCTTTCAGCAGTCTAAAACCACTTTTTTCTATACTGCACAGTATACCAGTTTCTAAATCTTCAAACATTAAAGATTCACGGAAGTGTCTTAGCATGATTTACTACTACCTGCCGTTTCTCGTGTGCTTCCTGGGTGCCGGGTGGGCATTGTCTCTAACTCTCACAGCATGTCAGCAGGTTGGGCACGATTGTCTCCACTGTAAACAAGGAGAAGCTGACGCCCAGAGAAGGTCAATGACTCCCCCGGATTCATCCAGCTGGTGCGCAATGGGTTTGAGGCTTGAGTCCTGGGACGCCTACTTTTTCAGTCCTTGATCTTCCGGGTGCATTGCGCCACGTTCCGTGCCATTAAGAGCCTGTCTGGTTGGTAATGACTGTCATGCACACTCTCTCGCCGAGGTCATTTTCTCCTCATTGGATGGTGCGGTGCTTTTAAAGTGTGTCTACCACCTCTTGAATTCTCCTTTCTGTGAGAGCTGGAGTCTACTTGGTTCCCCTTCACTTGGGAATGGCCTGACCTTAGTGACTCACTTCCACCAAACGGAATACGGTGGAAGCAGCAGTGCGTGACTGCTGAGATCAGACCACAGACGGCAATCTTCAGAGCTTCTCTCTGGTTCTCTCTCTTGGGTCACTTGCTATGGGGGAAGGCAGCTCCCATGTCCTAAACGCCCCCCAGCGGGCCCCTAAAAGGACAGCGGGGGTGAAGGGCCGAGGCCTGGTGCCAGTAGCCAATGAGGAACTGTCAACAACCTCATGAGTGAGCCACCCGGAGCCTGTGGGGTGTCTGCACCAAAGTCAGCACCAAAGTGGTGACTTCCCAGGGGCGGGAGACTACCAGCTCATCTAAGGAGGGGTGAACCAGCCCAAGTCAGAAACGGAGCAGGTCAAAACTCCCGTGCTATCCCATGTGAGTGGCCGCCACACTCCAGCCTGGGCCATGTAGTGAGAGAGTGAGATCCTGCCTCTGAAATATATCAGGAAAAATAGACAAACAACCAGCAAGCAAGTAGGATGACTTGGGAGGGGTAAGCGGTGCCAGGAGGGGGCAGGCCGGGGCGAAGAGGCAGGGATGGCTGGTGGGGGTGGGGTGGGGCCCGCTGAAGCACAGGGTGCCTGTGGAGAGGCTCTGTGGCCCGTTCTAGGCAGAGGGACAAGTCCGGCGGCAGCAATGAGTGTGGCCCGTTTGAGGAAGAGTAAAAGGACACTCCCGGATTTCTATGCAAGGGTTCGCAGAACAAACGCCCCCTGGGTTGCAGTGTTTCTGGAAGAGTTCGTCTCTGCAGGCCAATGCGTGATCATTTTGGTGAGAAAATAAAAACCATGTGAACTACAACGTCTCCCTTTTGGCCTCGGCTTCCGGAAAGCTCAGAGCCCAATTCCGTGCCTTCCGACGGTGGGTAATCAGTTCACCTCTCAAGTGTCCGGGAGTAGCTGCCCACGCTGCTTCTTCGTGGAGATAAACTCTCATGTGTTCTGGCCTTTCTTAGAGTAGGCGATGTTGCCACCTCAAGGTCACTTGGAAGAGGCTAGAAGAATTAGGTTTTTAGTTGTCATTCAGCAGGCTTCCTGCAGCAAATGAGGAAGTAGTACGAGAGCGGCAGATCCATTGCTGGTTCATTTATCGCACGAGCTTGGTTGGCTGTGCCCCAGGCACTGGGTCGGGTCTTTGTGGAACTCGGGAGAAGATGGTTCCTGCCCTCAGTGCGTTCCCTCCCATTCTAGGGTACAGTACAAACCAAAAAAGCTAAGAATTACAGTGCGTCTGATGACAGCTGGCACAGAGTGGGAGCCCAGCAAGAGCAGCGGCTCATCCCGGCAGAGGGACAAGCCCGGCGGCCGGGACTTGCAAATGTGCCTGACCATTGCAAATGCGTGGCACAAACTTTTCAGGTTTGGGGAAGACTTTAATGGAGGCGGGGTCTGTGCATGGGGTCCCCGCCCAACCACGTGGTAGGAGGAAGGCAGCACCAGCCCTTTCACCTGCCCTCCCCGCCATGGAGGGCAGGGACCAGCCTCGCAGCCGGCCGGAGGTGTGGACATCTCCCAGCCTCAGGGCCCTGGGGTTTGAGCTACAAGGCTTTCTGGACAGAGAGAAAACTAGATTGAAAATGTCTCGGCTCCACAAGTCCTATTTTTAATTGATTTACACCCAGCCTCTTCCATCACAGCATGAATATTTAATTGTCCTGTCAGGTCAGATCCTTCCCGGTCAGACAGTGAAAAATGGCTGGAGACAGAGGGGAAAGGAGGTGGTTGGACGGTGTGGACTGAGGAGTGACCCCGAGGCTCTAGGTCGGAGGGTGCCAGGGCCTGGGACTGAGGAGGAGCTGACCCGGCCTGGTGTCCTGGTGGAGGGACCCCCACTCCCTTCTCTGCCCCGGTCCCCGCATTGCCTGAGTCTGCAAGGACAGCAGCGCGTCCCCCAGAGCCACGTGGGGAACCACCTGACAGTCTGCAGCACCAAGGCCTGTGGAGCAAGTGAGCAGGTTCCTTCAACAGGGAGAAGCCAGGAGGCTGGTCCCAGGGAGGATCCAGAAAATTGCACGTCTGTGCCCCATGGTTTTTCCAAGTCTGGGAGGGGCCGAGTGGTGTTTGACACCTGATTTACAGGCATGTTTCTGTGAGAAATGGCGCTCTTCTTGTCTGTCCAGCATCCCAGCAGCAAGAAAAATGGCTCGAGAACTATTTCAGGTTAACGCTCTCTCCAAGGCAGTGAAGAAGTGTCTCCATGTGACTCATTCCAAGAGGCTATTAATAGGCAGGAGATGAGAGGGACGGGAGAATGGGATTTCGTTCAGCCTCAGCCACTCACTTTGTTTCTGCCTCCTTTTTAAAAACAGACGCCAGCAGGTACAGCTGGTCTTGCCAGGCTTCTGGTGGCATGGGGGGGGTGAGGGGGGGGCAAGGCTACCCACCTCCCCTTCTCCCCCAGTGAAAGCTCCTCACCCTCCAGGCCTACCCCAGTCTGTTCTGATGGAACCGAAGCCCAACAAGTCCAGAGGAGACTCACAGAAAGTCAGGCTGAGGGGATGCCTCGTTTTCAGCAGGCTCTGGAGAAAAACGTACAGCCATACCTAGAAAAGGCTTCAGCACTGCCTTCCGGTGTCTGCGTGTCTTCTTGGTCTGGGACAGTGGTTCTCCCCAGGAAGCAGCTGCCAGAGGCGGCCTCTGGAAATGCGTGGCTGCATTTGGCCATCTTCGTGGTTGGGTTGGGATGGTGCTGACAGCCTGAAATGCTCTGGACGGTGTTCCCAACCGAGATCCATCCTCCATCCCACATGACCTCGGGGCGCCCGCTGGGTGTTCTGAGTGGAGTTCAGAACCTGCAGAGTCTCAAACGGAGCTCCACCAGACACAAAGTGTTGGCTACACGGTTTCAGGTGCATGGAATTGTCCAGGGGCACAGCTGTTGTGGAAATCAAGGAAAGACTGAGTTTTATTTTGTTCCAGACTTTACCGAGAGTTGCACACCTTTTGGGAAAGTCACACCCCTGATGGCAAAGCCAATTGGCGTCACCACAGTCGCACACCTGTACCAGCCTGCATTTGCAACGGTCGGGTTCGTGGGGCTTCTGTTCGGGCACGCAAGCACCTGGCCGCGCCACACCGGCTGCTAATGTGGCTGCACCAGACCTTTACCTAACAACACACTTGTGATAGTGTCATGGCTTCTGTTATTTCTCCTTTATGTTTCTGTTAGGGCATTGTGCTCATTTTTAGAATGGCGTGTAAGTGGGGAATTTTAATTTAATTTCAGAAGTGTAAAGGGGATATTATAGAATATTTGTTGGGGGGAGGCATTCTAGAATATTTGTTTAGGGTCCTAAACCCCAAACCAGGATTGATGTAACTGGTTTAGGTTTTATTTTTATTTTATTTAATTTTTAAACCCTCATTTGAGGATATATTTATTGATTTTAGAGGTGGGGGAGAGAGAGAGAGAAAGAGAGAGAGAGGATAGTAGATAGGAGAGAGGAAAAAAAATATCAATGTGAGAAAGAGAGACATTGTTCAGTTGCCTCCCGTATGTGCTCCAACCTCAGATAAAACCCGCATCCTAGGCATGTGCCCTGACCAGGACTCAAACCCACAACCTTTTGGTGTACGGGATGATGCTCCAACCAACTGAGCCACCCGGTCAGGCAGCTGGTTTAGGTTTTAGAACAGCACAGGCAGGTGGAAGAGAAGAGCCCAGCAGGTGGGTCATCAGCATTTGGACTCCCTGAGTCACGTTCTACTTTGATGCTCAAGTGCTTCTGAAAACACAGCTGCCTGCAAGAATCAGGCAGGTCATGGGAGAGAGTGAAAGGTAAGAAAAGCAAGAGTGAGGGGGCCGGGGCTGGGACCCCTGTCATTGTGGAGCCTGCAGAGCCCGGGGGCTCAGTGTCTCCTGACTGTTGCCCTGCAGGGTTGCAGGCACAGTGTTGCTGGATCTCCTATTTTTTTTTTTTCCAGTGGAAGCCGAAAAGCTGACATGTCAGCAACTGTATTCATTGGGGCAAGGCTAGGCTGCTGTAATGGAGAGAGCCAAGAGTACAATGCATTGAGGAACCCGGATGTTGATCTCTTTTGCAGGTCATGGTCAAGGTCGGGCCACAGCTTGCACAGTGTTATTAAGGCCCAGACTCAGTAGTGGCCAACTTCAGTTCCACTTGTGCATGTCCTCTGATTGGTGGGGAGATGTCTTCATCTGGCCAATCATTGCTCATTTGTGACACTGATGGTCTCTGCTGCAGTACCTAAGTTAAGTATTTAAGGTGCATTGTGTAGGCCGAGGCTAGGCAGACTACGGGGTGGGACTTGGCCCAAAGACCGCCAGAGTTGATCAGTTAGTTGGAGATTTAAGTTCCACACATGGGGACACGATTCAGACTAGAGGAGGGAGGAGGGAGGCAAGCGGGACAAAGTGTTTGAGTTGGCAGAGGAGCAGAATACTCAGAGCAAGTGCTCTTAAAGGGGGACATCTTGGAGGATCGAGGGACATAACCCTGAATGCAGTCGAGGATGTTTTAATGCAACTTACCCGCCCCACCTCCAGGAGCCCTTTCCTGACAAATCCCTCCCAGGACAGTCTCGGTGCTCCCGTTTCCTACTGCTCCTGGCGCAGCGGCCACCCCACTCGCTGTTTTTCCCAGCTTCTTTTGGCCTTCCCATCTAGGCTGCAATTACACTCTGCCCACCGCTTGCTCACCACTGCATCCCCAGAGTGTTGTGGGGTCGTTGGCAAAGGGTAGGTGCTCAACAAGTACCTGATGAATGACTGAAGACAATCCTATGAAGAGCAGAAAGTTAACACATGGTTCTGAGCCAGTGCAAGGGGATCGCAGCGCTTTGCTGGGAAGATTAACCTGGTCATCGTGTTCGGGAGGCCAGAGGAAGCTGGAGAAGACAGAGCAGGTTGCTTGCGAAACGGCCTGCTGGTGAGGCAGACGTCCCGTGTGAAGGGATGGGCTGAGAGCGGCTGACGGGTGGGGGGTGGAGAATTCCAGACGCTGCTTCTGGGGGTTCAGTGGAAGCCCAGACCAGTGAGTGCCAACAGCTGCGGGTGGTGTCAGCCACCGAGGGAAGGCCTGAGTTGGGGAGACAGCAGTGAGCACCGAGCCACTTGGGGGTTCCACGGGCTACTACACTGAATCAAAATGAAAAATTCTAAAGGAGGCGACTTGGGTGAAGGAGCAATTATGACAGGCTCAGAGGCCTAGAAAATAAATATTCTAGAAAAGCACGTCGGCCTCATTAATTTGCTAGGAATAAAGGAAGAGCCCAATGCTTTTTGAGTGAAAGAATAAATTGTGACATGGGTGGTTGTGGTTTGCACCAGACTTTTTGGAACAGCAACTGGAAGGGCCATCAGGTTTTCTCAAGTCAGAAAGTTTTTGGTTATGTCAGGCCTTGTGCTCAAGCCCGTTGAAGGAGGCCGGGATCCCTGAGGAAGGGGGTTCCCCTGGATGTGAGGGGGCCTGCGGGGAGAGGCCAGGTTATCCCTTACCTGAGCCAGTGGTTTAGGAAACAACAAGCAGGCGGCAGGCCTCGTGGCCCAGGATCAGCCCAGCTGCTGACCTGAGCAGTCGTATCAACTGGCCTGTGAAGACGTTTATGGGCTGGCAGGTGGCCCCGACAGGGCTAGGGTGAAGTATCTTGCAGGGAGTCAGACATGCAGATTATTAGACTTGGGTCAAGAAAAGGGCTTCTCTGCAAACAGAGCAGGTACCTAGAAGTCTCAGTGCCAACTCACAATGATTGCGGGAGGCAAGATTGAAAGGCTCAGCGTGGCTGGTGGTCAGGCTACAAGCAGACCTCAGGAGCTGGGGAGGAGGAGGGGTCGGGCTTGGTCTGAGGTCTTGCAGAAGGAGGCGGTGAACGTGGCTGCAAGGGGAAAGGAGGCAGGGGACCACGCTGAGGGAGAGCTAGGCTGGGAGTCACAAGATTTAGATTTTGAACTCCAGTTTCACCAAGTACCAGCTGACCATGAGTACGTCATTTTCCTTCTTTGAGTCCTCTTTTCCGCATCTGTCCTGCTGTGGCCCAGGATTGTTGGGGATGGGGGTGGGGTGGAGGGATGTGTTTTGAAGAGGCACAGAGTCCCTGCCGCCGCTGTGAGGGGCTAATGTATCAGTGACTGTGATTTCTCTGCACTTCATGGGTGCCTCATGGATACTCACTCAACAAATGTAAAACGGCAACAGTTTCAGGCTCGGGGACCCCAGTCTGGAGTGTTCTAGAGCAAGGGTCAACTAGAAATAAAAGGTTTGGGCCCCCAAATTAAAGGCAATTCACCCCCCGATATTTCATTCTTCCAAAGAGGATGCTCCAAATCATCAAGGTTTCGAGTGAGACTGAAAAATGCACTTCAGGAAAAAAGATTAGATTCCTTTGCTGAACAGCAGATGAAGCAGTTTTGGAATCACCGAGAACAACAAAGATCAAATATCCAAACCTACCTGAGGAATTGATCAGCCAAGGAAACAGACATTTCCATTATCCAAGATGTTAGCAAGACTTTGAATGTAAGTATCTCGGAAATACAAGAATGTCATCCTTGGAAGGGACCTTTAAAGATGAATTCAGGCCAAGATACTTTGCAGATGCGTACAGAAGAGAGTACAGTAAGACGTGGAAACCGCATGTATTCGAAGTTTTTCCTTCTCCTGTGCTGCATGAGGCTCTGACTACGACGCAGCGGACAGCCTGGGCACCGTGAGGCTGACGTGGGGTGATGTGTGGCTCGATTTCACCCAGGGTCTTTTCCTTCTCCCGGTTCTGTCAGTTGGGGTGCTATCCTGGGGGAACAATGCGGGCTGGCCAACAGTCGGAGGGACTGGTTGGTGTGGGCGCGTGATCCAAGCAGCACCCCTTACAGGCTTTTCCTGGGATGGCTGTGTGCATGGTTCCAAAGCTGCCGGGCCCTGGAGGCATGCTTCCCTGACTGCAAAGAGGAGGCTGTTTGAAGGAGGAGAGAATGAGGCTGCTCTGGAAGGAAGAATGACCAAGATTAGGTAGACCATTGACCAATGGATGCACACGTGTGTATACACATAGAAAGAGAAGGAACCAGCTCCTACATTTGCTGGTTCTTTCGCCTGAGCTGGTTTGAATTAAGGTTTCTGCCACTGGCAAACAGACTATTGTGATTAGTACAGTGGGAACACGAGAGCCTCGTGACTTTTTGATGTTTAAAAGCTGATACGTTGCCCTGGCTGGCGTAGCTCAGTGGATTGAGCGCGGGCTGCGAACCAAAGCATCGCAGGTTCGATTCCCAGTCAGGGCACATGCCTGGGTTGCAGGTCATGGCCCCCAGCAACCGCACATTGATGTTTCTCTCTCTCTCTCTTTCTCCCTCCCTTCCCTCTCTAAAAAGAAATAAATAAAATCTAAAAAAAAAGCTGATATATTGGTCATAGGGAGGAAAACAATGAGAAAACCCGGACAGTCTTCTGCTAGTTTCCTGCAAGGTTTTAGCTAAACTCGTTTTTAGGTAAAACGCTGGGCCACGTCCCACAGGCTGCTGTTCTCTGAGAGCTCCCCGTTTGCACTCGCCTTTGCAAATGTCATCCTCTCTGCTCTTGGGTCCCTCGCTCCTTTCCTTTTGTGTCCCTGTGTCGTTAACTCTCGTTCCTCCTTTAAAGCCTGGCCCTGACCCTCTCTCAGCCCATTTTTCTTCTTTTAGCGAAAATTTACTGAGCCAAATGCTATACTTGGAGCAGGGAGTACGGCAGAGAACATGACATTCACTCATTCAACCAACAGATATTTCTTGAGTACCTACTATGTGCCAGTCACAGCTTTAGGCCCAGGACATTTAGTGGTGAGTAAGCCAGGCAAGCCCCCTGTCTATGTTCTACTGGGCAATAAAAGATAGAACTCATTTAGGAGTGGGATGTGTATTCCCGCCATTTGTCTGTCCTCCTTAAGAGTGATTTCTTACCTGTGTTCTATCCCTTCATGGACGAGAACACTGAGGCCCAGAGAGATTAGGCGGCCGGACTAAGGTCAAATAACTAGGTGGAGGTCAGGCCAGGATTTGGCTCTAAGTTCTGGCTCGGCTCCGTTCTGGCTCTGCACTGAGCCGAGCCCCTCAGGTCGGATGTGAGAAACTTGCCTGATCCTCCGCCCTGCACACCTGGCCCCTTTTCCCCACCCCTCCCCTCTCTCCCCCTGTCCCCACCTCCCATAACTGCGTGGGCCTCCAGCTGCGCTCTTACTCTGTTCCGTTCATCCCTCTGTCTTTTCTTGTGTGCCATATTATGTGTGTGTCCAAGACCACACTGTCTTTCTTTTTGTAGCTTTACAGTAAGTCTTTTTTTTTTTAAAGATTTTATTTGTTTATTTTTGGAGAGGGAAGGGAGGGAGATAGAGAGAGAGAGAGAAACATCAATGTGCGGTTGCTGGGGTTTATGGCCTGCAACCCAGGAATGTACCCTGGCTGGGAATCGAACCTGCAACACTTTGGTTCGCAAGCCCACGCTCAATCCACTGAGCTATGCCAGCCAGGGCTACAGTAAGTCTTAAATCAAGTAATGTTAGTCTTCCAACTTTGTTCTTCTTTTCCAAAATTGTGTTTGCTATTCTAGATCCTTTGTGTTTCTGTATACATTTTAGGACCAGCTTGTGCCAAGAAGCCTATTAGGATTTTGCTCATTTTTGACAAACGAGATGAACACTATTCCTGATTTTGGTTAATCTTTGAAGCAGGCTTTGGTATTTCAGTTAATGGATCAGTTTTTAATTAGGCTGAGTTTGTAGAAGCCCACGATTCTCCGCTTCTCTTCTGATCCCAGGATGCAGGGAAATGGAGTATCACTCCGGTGACAGAAACAGCTGGAGTGTCCCCGAGGCTCTGGGGCCATTGCTTTGTCCTGAGAGGAAAGCCAGCTTCCTCCTTCAGGTGACCTCCGTCTGTGTCTGCCATGGTGGGGTTCATCCTCACGACTCAGATACCAGTGAAGCTGTTTCCAGTGTTCCCCAACAGCCTCCCTCCCCTCTTTGTCCGAGCAAAGGTCATCTGGTTTAGGAAACGTGGTCTCATCACGGCCCAAGAACACCACAGGCCCCAGGAGTGGCGTGTTCTGGGAAGGGGTTTGCCCAGAAAAAGCCAGGCCAGAGGCCCCTTCTTCTGGAAGCATTGTGGCCAGTGGGGCGTCCTCCCCAGTGGATTGTCACAGCAGGGGCCGTGATGCACAGAGTCCCCACGGAGTCAGCCCCCCGGGGGCTCCCCTTGGAGAGCGGCCCTTCGGCAGCGGGACTGTCGCCTGCTCTCATAGCGAGGATTGCTAGCAGGTTCTAAAGAGACCATTGACTTTTCCTTTGAGCACAGAAGGGTTTCTCAGCTCCAAATACCACGAGGGGCCTGAGGCTTCAAGTCAAAACATTTGCCAGACCGCAGCCCTCGGGTGAGATGCAGGGCTGGCCAAGGGCTGGGAAGAAAAACAACCACCCAGCAGCTGGAAACCACCGAGTACACAGGAGGCTGGGTCACTTTGCTCCTAGGGGCCGGGAAACAGCATTTTGAGCAGAGTTAGTCGGATGAAGCCACCTTCTTCCCTTCCAGTGCCTGCCTCCACTTCCCCTCTGCCCCAGAAGTAGCCCAGGCTCGGGGCTGGGCCCAGGGGCAGGGGGCGCAGGCGTCTGGAGGGCCGGATCTACTCCCGTCCCAACCGCACCCCCACTCCCCAGTCCCCCATGTACAAGAACAAAAAACAGCCTTTTGTAACATTCCCAACGCATACTACCCAGGCCCTATCAGGTCCACTGAGCAACTCTGGGGACATAAGTGTGGCTCCTGGGGCCCGGGCAGCCACCTCACAGACGAGAAAGAGCTGGGAGGTCCTAATGGACCCGAGTGGCCACTTTCTGGGAAAAGGTGGCTTAACCAAGTGCTTCAAGATCTGGGACAAAAACAGACGCCAGGGAGGTTGTTTGCAAATAAGACTGTGCCTAAGTAGCTGCTGCTCAAGCCGCAGCACCGGAAGGGGAAGCTGCCCAATAACACAGCCATTCCCTGCGCCCTCGCCCACCAGCACTCGTGGGCTTCTGTGGCGTTTTTGAGGACAAGGACTTCATGTTGGGTTGCCGGAGCTCTGCTGGCGGAGCTCTGCCCTGCGGCTGCACCGGCGGAGGGAAACACGGACTGTATTGAGGCCCTACTACCACCTGTGCTAGGTGGTCTTGGCTTCCAGGACCTGCATGGATCAGGACCTTGAGATGGGCAAACTCCTCCTGAGTGGGGGTCTAGAGGCAAAAGGAAGGGGTTTGGACTGGCAACCATGGTTGAATGTGAGCAGAAGATCCAAGATGCTGAGCAAGAAAGGGCACAGTTTAGAAAGGGCACAGTTTAGAAAGGGCATGGTTTCCAGGTGGGCGTGTGATTGATCCAGGGGTGCATCGAGTGTACCTTGTTAGTGGGCAAACTGCTGTTTGAGGCCTCTCGTCTCTGTCGGGATCAAGGAGGGGCTTCCTCCCTCATCTGGAAGAAGATGCATCAGGCAGATCCCAATGCCCTCTGACCTTCCGCAAGCTGCTCTAGATGAGTTTCCTAATTCTCACCTGTTCCCTCATCTCCCGCCTCCTCATTGCACCCAGCTTTTCAGTCACTCGCAACAGCCTGGACCCCAGCAACTGGAAGCTTCTCACGCTCCTCAGTAAAGGCAGGCATGGAGACACCCATGCTCAAGCATCCCTGGGAAAAAGAGAACCCAGTGGTCCCGGAGGTGAGTGAGGTGGTCAAATGCCACCCTGGTGACACGCTGCAGCGGCTACACGTGTCAGAGCCTCCAAGCCCTCAGAGTGGGGGCTGGTGAAGTAAGAGGAGACTGAGGATCCTGCCAGCATCCCCATGGTCTGGTCAGCAAGCAGGGGGACTATTCAGCCAAGTACAGCTTCAGGTGACAGCTGTGTGACAACAGCGTGAGGGTGTGTGCTTCCAGGACTCCACTCGTCTCATCCTCTGTGAGGACAGTAACAGCCTGCAGGACACAGAGCGCAGTAGCAGAGAGAGTCCTACTCATCGAGTGTTCCTATCCCGCTCCTTGAGTATTCCCAAAAGGACACGAGAGAATGCCTGCTGGAGGCGGATGCCAGTAGCATGCCCTGGGACGGCGATGAGCTAGCCTGGTGACCTGCCCTGCATGCCCGCTCTCACACCTGCCCCACCATAGTCCTGTAGCTCAGTAACGGCTGTGTGCAGATCATCTTCTCCAGGCCCCAGCTCATCCTGTGCCCACTGGTGGCAGCTGCAACCTATGTGGAGAAGACGTGGGACTTCCTCAGGCACAGCGTGAGCCTTCTGGGGCTGAACGTGGCTTCCTATGTGCTCGCCGTGGTGGACAAGCTGCTGAGCTCACACTTGGCTACCGAGCACCTCTGAGCCTCCTCATAAGCTTCCTTCTCCCCATGCCTGGTGCCCCTTCCCACCCTCACCAGCACCTGAGCCCATTCTGGTCAGCTCCCATGGGGCTGTGCTTTTTTGTGATGCATCTGCCGCCCTGGAGGCTGGGGACAACACCATCCTCCTTGCAAGCTGGGGCTGCTATTTAAGTTCGGGTGCAGGATCTATGGCCTCTTCCCCTTCCCTCTTGATCCCACCATGTGAATTGCACAGAATATTGACATTGGGTCCAGGAATGTCCTTTCCTTGGCTTTATTCTCATTAAAAAACACTTGAATCTTTACTGAATTAAAGGTGCCTGGATTGCTGTCATGTGCTCTCAGTGGCTGCCCGTCTCAGCCAACAGCAGCAAGAAATGAGTACTTCTGAGACAGAGGGCAGAGGTGGCTCACCAGGTAGACCAGATGCCTGCCTTCACTGTCTATTAGTCCAACAAGGCATGTAGCAAATTCAAGCAAATTCAGTGACAACACATTAGCAAGTCCTCCACAAACAAAGCTCCTTTGACAAAAGGCGGTAGCCTGTGGAGAGCTGTGGGAGACCCTGGGCTGACAGGAGCTAAGGAAGCTGCAGGGACCCTGTCACGGGAACAGATGTTTCTGGTCTGGGAGGAAGAGGACAGAACTTAGGAGACCTCTTCTGAATGACCAGTGCAGACCCCCACTGTCTCCAGGTCATCGAGCTGCTGAGCCGAAAAGCTGGAAAAGCAAATGGAAGCACGGGGAGGCAGTGAGGGAGAAGGAAAGGAGGCAGGAAGGAGAGCAAGGAGAGCCAGGAGCGCCGTGTGCCGGCGCCGTGAAGGCGGGACTGCCTGTGTGCACTCGTGTGCCTCCCAGCAGCTGCGTCCGCCAGCGAGGGGCTCTGAGCGGCGTGCGGTCCAGGAGGCACACATCAGGGCCACTGTGTCCCTCGAAGGAAGGGAAGGCGGGAGCACACTGGAGGGAAGCTGGAGGAGGTGGCTGATGCTGGCCCAGACAAAGAATGGGACCGGATGGAGGTGACCATGGCTCGCCAACTCCAGGAGCCCATGCGAGTGTCCCTGTGACTGAATGGTCACAAGCCAGCCCCCTGGGACAGACATCCTGGTCCTGGCTCCACCACGAACTACTGTGTGACCGTGGGCAAGTCCCTCGGGTTCTTGGAGGCTCCTTTTTTTCCCCAACCATCAAACACAGGAGCGACACTTTAGAGGGGCTATCGGGAGGATGTCCTGAGAGAACGTTCGGTCACTGCTCGGTAAGTGGCAGCGGCTGTTGTGAGGATGCATCATTTGGGGACCAGATGGTGGCTTTGATGTCATACTTCCCCTGAACCCTGTGGACTCTGCCAGCGTCTGGCAGACTCAGCTTCTAATTAGAAGCCCATCGCAGCCCGGACTCAAGGGCGGGAACTCGGTGCCGATCACAACCAGGTTTCCACGCATGGGGAAGCTTCAGGTTGCCCCCGGGTCTGCCTGCTTATCCTGATGACCCAGTTTTCTTACATTTGAGAGGATCCTCAAGCCCTTTCCTTCCAGTTGTGTGTGTGTCTTTGTGGGGGGGTTGGCTAAGGGGGAGAAGGGAGATGTTTGAAGTCACCGCTGTGGCCTGTGGCAGGAGCAGAGGGGAATGGGAGCACCAGAATCCCAGAGGCACAAACACTGGATTATCTCAAGGACGAAAGAGGATTTAAGGTGACTTGATTTAAAGCTTCCCCTTTTTTCCTTTTTTTTCTGGGCAAAGGCCTGGGAGTAGGGGGTGGGAACTGCACACAGACAGAGCCTTGTTAGTGACCTGAATTTTCCCTTGTAGAAGGGAGGCGCTTTGGGGAGCGGTTTCTCTTCGTGTGCCCCTCCCCCCATGCGCCATCGAGCCCGATCTTTTAATCCCAGAGCCCATTTGTATTCCGGTCTGATCATGGGAGACACGTATCCCTGGGGGTCCCAGCCTTGGTCTGTGGCTGACGTGAAATGTTCAGGACGTGGGGGAGCCAGCCAGCCCCCGCCCCAGCACCTTCACCCCACAGCTGGGCCCTGGGGTGCGGGGTGGTGGCAGGTCCGCCTGTACAGCTGCACTCCAGGGCACTGTCTCTGTGTTGGTTGTAACCGAGGCTCTCGTCCCCGATAGCACAGCAAACCACGAGACCCCAGGCAGGTCGGTGACCGAGTGCCCAGCATACCAATGACCAGGCCTCTTGGGGACCATTGGAGCAAGTGCTTGAAATTCCAGCCAGGAGCCTGGCTGCTCCTAGCAGGGAGACGCTTGTGTCTGGGGTAACGCCCAGCTGGTGATTCCCCAACTCACCAGGAGTTCAACCTCTGCAGCCCCAGCTATAAACTGGAACATCTCACCTGCGAAGGTGCTGAGGTGTAATCGCTGCTTTTCTGTCTGCTGAGCAGAGGGACTCTACAGAGAAGAGAGGCAACCACTGCCCTCAGCCCCTCGAAACCAGGGACCCCTCCTTCACACAAAGGCTTTCTTGGGGGGTGGGATTTGCCTTCCCTGAAGTTCATCAATTTGGGGGGAGGGGCTCATTTCCCGGACCACTTGTTCTAGCCTGAATGTGGCCCCCACAGCTAGGGGTGTCCTGAGGGTGGGGGTGTAGGGCGCAGGGTTCAGGGCCACACAGGAGCAGGCTCAGGGGTAACTATGAGGGGCACCTTCTGCCCGGGAAGGGCAGAGTGGCCGACGGAGGCGGCAGGCTTCCTGCCAGGGTGTCTTCACGAAATTCTCTTTCTGCAGAATGTTTGGAGGGAAACTGGTTCTGGATCCCAGATGGACGGACCCCTTGGGGCCTTTGCCTCACAAGCCCAAGCGCTCAGTCTTCTAGGGGATGACTCATTCTCGTCCCAAATCAAGAGGGACACCCCTTCATGTGTCTCTGGGAGTCCCCACTTAGTTTCCCGCCTCTCCCTGCTCTGTGCACATGTCATTTCCTGCTCCTTCTCACCGTGAAGCATGAGGGCGGGATGGATGCTTCCTTTTCCGAGCTCTCCTGCCATGCATACAGCTCTGCACCCTGCTACTCCGTAGCTCCCGGGGGTGGTTCTGTTCAGCTCTATTGCCAGGCGTCCAACTCCCATCTCAGTGGCATGCAGGGTAGCAAGTGGCTCTGGCACCCTCTCTGTCACCTGGAGAGAAACTGAACAATGCCCAGCCCCCACTCTGACTCAACTGACCGGGACATCATGGTCTGAGAAGCTCCCCACGTGATTCTAATGTGCACCCACAGTGGAGAACTGCCCCCCCCCCCCACCTGCCCCCGAGGACACAGATCGCCAAAAAAAGCTTCTCACGTGCCCCAGTGAGGCTGCTTGTCCCAAGGGACACCACCTCTTTCACTTTGTGCATGGGGGGCATTCTCAACCCCTCCCCACGCCCACCCACTCCCCCACTGTTCGTATCATCTGCTCGAGTCATAAAACTCTCGGGGGGACCACGTTCAGGCAGGGGAGCTCCTGGCGGGCACGTCTTCTCCGATGTTTGGAGTGGACTAAGTCTTAGCTATTCACTCAGTTGTCCAGGTTCATGCCACCCCACGCCAAACGTCTTCCTCAACATCTTTGAGACTGCAGACCACGGTTTCTGAGACATGGAGGGAGAGGTCACGGTCAGGTCCGAGGGACTGTGTGTAAGGTCCCCAGGTGTGCCGAGCAGCCCTTGGGGGAGCACTGTGTTTTCACGGATAAGGTCCACCTGGGTCAGGAAGGTTGCGCAACTGGTCCAAGAGCTCGCAGCTACGACCGCGTGAGGGGAGTGTGTGCGGACGCATGCAGAGCGATGGGAAAGGCTCACACACCGTTTTTATCATGGCTCATTCTCGCAACTTCATCCAGTCTGGGGATTTGTGGTTTTGCGCACTCTACTGGGACAGAGCGGGCTGCCTGTGAGAGTTGGAGGCGATGGAAAAAAGGCTGGGGCTTTCTAAGCAGGTGCTCGATGTAGCGCACATCCTGCACGAACAGAAGAACTTACAAGACTGGGAAGGAGCAGCTCTTTCATGTACATGGAATAAAGGAGAGAGAAGACCAGGGGGACCAAGATACAAGGTCTTTCTCACTTATCGTGGCCCCTCCCTGAGATCCAGGAAGGAAGAAAAGCATAAAAAAGAACCAAGCCAGGTTAACTGTTAAAAATTATTTAATAGAAAGTCCAATGTCAAAATGTAACAATAAACAAAAATACACGTGTATAAATATGTATATATCATTAGACCTGTACACTTTCTCAGACCCCTTTGGAAATGGAACAGAATCCTCATTACAGCTTAGTGGTCAAATCAAAAATAATATTCAGGCGACATGAAGTCCCCGGCGCTCTGGGGAAGGTGCCGCCAACGCACTGGGGGGGCTCAGAGAATTCCAGTCATGGGGGTGGGGGGGTGGGGTGGGGGGGGAAGGGGATGTTGCCGGATGCCTTTCTCCTGAGGCTCACAGAGCGGAGACGCGCAGCCCCTGGCTCGGTCCATTGTCCCTGATCTTTGGCCCGTAGTCGCTACTGCCCAGGGACAGCTGTCGTGTCGGGCGGGGTTTTCCCTGTTAGTCTATGTGGTTTGCAGTCCGTCTCCAGGAGGAGGAGGAGCGCCCCGGGGACTGCACACGAAGGCCTCCCTGGTCCGCAGGCCCAGCGCCCGCACGGTGGTGGTGTGGGGTGGCTGCGATCGAGGTGTGCCGATTCGCTCTGGAAACAGTGGTGTCCAAAGTGGGTGTGCGCATACCGGGGGTCCCCAAGGTCCCTCCTCGGGGGTCCAGAGAGAAAGTACCAGAACCTCTGACTATAATATTTTATATCTAATTCTTTTAAAATTTCTATGTTGTGTACTTTTTATCACGTGCCTAATGTATTGGTACAGAAGCATGTGAACATAGGCTTTCGATACATCAATAAATCCAGTTTTTGCTGATAGGAGCGCTGGGGAGGCCGCCCTGCAGGGCGCCAGTGCCCTGCACCGAGGCCTCGCGGGCGCTCAGAGGCGCCGCCGGCACGGAGCTACGCAGGCCTGACCCGGAGCGGGCGCCTCCGCATCCCGCTGCCAGAGCAGCACAGCGTGGAGGGCCTGCTTCCTCCATGAAACACGGGCGCCCCTTTACAGAAAAGGGCGAACATGTGGCCGCTGACGAGGGGCGGCCCTTCTGCCCCCTTCCCGGTGATGGAGTGGGGATTAGACGGGCGGGTGGACAACCAGGAGAGAGCGCCCACGGCGAGCCTGGCTGGTCACATTCTACCACCACCGCCCCCCCCCAGCCCCTCCAAGGGGACCTTCTGGGGCCTTAACTCTAAAGGAGGGGTGTGCACGAGGCCACGTGTTCCACCCGTTTCTAGCAGCTCGGGCCGCAGGTCAGATTCTCATCAACATGCCCAGGCTTCTGGGATCTTCGTGGGCGAACCACGGGACCCAGAATTGGAAATTCCTCCGCGAGGAGCCAAAAGAATGTCTGGGAAAGGAGTGGGTGTCTGAGCTCACATCTTCCCAAGGGGCCAGAAGGCTGGTGTTGCTGTTGCGTGGGCCAGGCTGCACCCGGGGGTGGGGGGGCATGGGGCTCCCGCTAAAGGGGTCGGCCCTCGGGAGCATTCAGGGCCCTGGGGGATCCCCGAGCCACTCAGCTGGGACAACTGCCTTCGGCCCAGATTCCTCCAACCTCTCCGGGAAATTAGGGCACTTGTCTGAGACTTTTCTCGAGTTTTCAGAAAGCATGATGCATCACAGCTGGTCTTCTGGCTTATCTAATTCTTTCCTGCTCTTTATTAAGTGTCTGATTATTTGTCGGGGGAGGGGTGTGAGTGAACAGGTTCTTTGGAAAACCTAAAAGGCACTGCGAGTTGTCTCCACGGAGACCCCGTTGGTCTCCCGGCCTTCCCTGCCTCATGCCCTAGGAACGCAGGGCCCCGAGCTCCGGTGACCTCCCGGTCCCCACGAGGTCCATGGCAGCTGTCCAGGCTTCGGGGTACTTTCCATGTGCATGCGGTCCATTTGTGCTTGAATTTTTTTTCATATCTCCTTCTTTGGTGGGACTCAGGTGCACGCTCTAGACACAGCACAGGCCTGGCCACCAGCTGTGACGGACCCAGGGGAAGGCTGTCCGAGTGTCCGAGTGCAGCTGCCTTTGGGTGGAATGAGTGGAGGCGTCACACAACGGGCTGAAGAGCCCTCTGCTGCCTCCCGTGTATTCATCTCAGGGTGCGTCCTCACCCCCATGTCTAAGCCAGCCTGCTGCCAAGGGGTGTTTTTAGCCTTGGAGGCTCTACAAACAGGTCAGGATGACCCAGAGCTGTCCCTTGGGTCCCTAACCCAGCCCCAGCCCCAGCCCAGATTACAGCCCTTGAATTCAAACAGCTTTTGGAGACAGGACAAGGGGTTGGAGTGGGGGCTCCGAGGGAATAACTCATCTCCGCAAGAAGCGGGCGCTTCCACAGCAAGGAGGGGAAGCTGGTCCTGCTACTGCCCACACCTACCTCTCTGGGTGACCTCAGCTTCAGAGGGCAGAGTATTACCTACAGGTCTTCTTGATGCCCCCAAGTGGCCAGCAGAGTGCACAGGGCCCTCTGGGATGGATGGCCGGGCCTCGTCTCTCTCTCCCTCTCCCAGCTGCTTGACTGCATTCAGGGCCCCGGCCCTACCATCTCTCCTTTGGGGGGGTCCCATCCTGTCCCCTCAGCCTGGGAGGCCATCTGCGGCACTCTCCGCAAGGCCTCTGACGAACCTGGGGGTTGACGTCCCCTCTGTAAGGCCGGCCCCCGATCCCCAAAGCTGCTCGGCCGCCTGGTGAGATGCTCTTACGGCACCCAGTACTTGTCCCTCCTGTGGTCCTTCCCACGCCGTCTCCGGGACCAGCGGCAGGCTCCTGGAGGGTGGGGGCTGTGTCTGGGTCAGCCGTGTATTGCTGGCGGTGACTCAGTTCGGGCAGCACACCAGGTGCCCTAGAAGTTGAATGAATGCGTCCTCGCCCCCGGGGAAGGCAACACTAAACTTGCTCCGTCTGGGAAGACCCCCACGAAGGGGCCCTAACTCCACACACAGGTGCCGGAGCGCCCCAGTGGAGCTGCTGAAACGCCACAGTCAAGGCCACACTGGAGGAGTGGGACAGCACGGGAAACGCCGTGGCTGTGTAGAGCTGGAGATGGCAGGTAGCATGGGGGACCTGTCCCCTATGTGCCTGAGGTGGGGCAAGGCCGGCAGCTGTGGCGTCCAGGCTGGAGGCCCGGGTGATGCCACCGTGCTCGTGGCCGAGCATGCTGGGACTCTGAGGGGCACAGGGCAAGACGGGCTGGACACCTCTGCTCTCCTGTGCGAGTCTGACTCCGACTTTTGCATGAGTGACCACTAGCTCTGCCCATTCTGGTATTACTATGGTTAACTAACACGTTCCTAGACATTACCGTAGGGATTAGAGAAAGGGCAGAGATACAGCTCTTCCTTGAATTATTTCGGTGATAAAGTAGTTATATTTTCTTCTTCCATGTACTGTGCGTGCGTGCGTGTGTGTTCAGGATATAGATCCAAATTTAGAGTTCTAATATGACAGCTGCCTGGTTCTGCTCCAGAAAATTAGATACAATTTTTTAAAATGAATTCGCATCTCGCTTTGAACAGAAAAGCTGGCTTGCAATCTACTGCAAAACTCCCCGAGCTCCCTGGACTGCGGAGACAGAGCAGCCCCTGAAGGCTTGGACTGAAATGTCAAGAAACCCGGGGCTGCTCTCCACACTTCTGGGTCCGGGCCAGGCGGCCCCCCAAGGCTCCTGAGCTATTTTTAACCCTAGGGACCCTCAGGCAGTTCTGGCTGAGTTTGTGGTGTTCTTTTTACTGCCTCTAAGTGTTACTCAATCAAGTTCAAAGCCTTGGGCTAAAAATAACCCCTGGAAAGGGAAGGAGGGAGGAAAGACAGGGTTGGAATGAGGCCTTTGGTTTAGGGGCGAGTCTTGCTGAGTTGAAGCAACGTCTCTGGCTTCCAGGAGAGAAGAGCCACTTCCCGCGTTACAGTGAGTGCACCCGACAGCTCCCTGGTTGGAGGCAGAACCCTGGAGACGGTTTTCAGAGGAAAACTGATCACAGGAACCCCCTCGACACAAGGAAATTCTTTTGGTTCCTTGGAGCTAAGTAAGGGAGGGCGGGGGCGGGTCCTCTCTAGGCAGCACCTTGCACAGTTGCTATGGAGACGTGAGTCATCTTCTTTAGAGGATGCGTGTTTAGGAGCAAGGAGAGAACTCGGGGGAATTCTTGGGTCCTTCTTCCTTGGGACAAGTTATTTCCACGACACCCAAGTCACTGCAGGACTATCTCAGACATTTAGTGTCTCGAGTGAGATTCACATCTAGTTTCAGGGCTTAAACTAGCCTGGAAGATACAGACCACAGCCCGTCCAAAGGTCAAAAAGCGATACCAAACCCTCGCCCACAAGGAAGGATTTCAAGTCAACACTCCAGGCCTTTCCTCCGTCTTCGGAGCTCAGATTCTCCCAGTCTTCTCTGCAAGGTCAAGGCTCTTCACCTTTAAAAAGGTGCAGCCTGTGGTACAACAAGCCTTGGAGGCCAGGCAAAGAAGTCAGAGACGCAGGGGCCTGTCCTGGCTGCATCTGAAATCCAACCGCGGAAGTATCAGGTTCCTTTTCCAGAGGCGACCAAAGTGCCCAGGGGAGGGACAGGTGCCTGCTTTCGCACAGCCTTCTCCTTCGGGGCACGGATGTCCTGGCAGCCAGCGGCCTCTCCCGGGAGGCAAGTACAACCCTCTGGTGGGGAAACCAAGCCGCTGAGGAGGAGCCTCAGGGAGATTCTGGAAGGTAGGCGGCCCCAAAGGGTTGTTTTCACAGTGTTGCGAAGGGCAGAGCGATGTGAAAGAAATTGGGAAAATCCTAGAATGACACCTTTCCTTCTTTCCACACGGGCATTTATGTCGGGGGGATGTACTCTGCACGGAAGATACGCTACTTAGGACACAGGGGGAGCGGGCTCCCTGCCCAGCATGACTGTGCGGGTCACACAAGATGGTTCTGAAACGGCCTGGCCCAGGGTTGGCACAGGGGGAGCACAAGCAATAAACATCAGCCCCTTTTCTTCTTCAAGATCAGATTAGACCCCAGACACAGCACAAGAGTCTCCTGGAAAACGCAGCGTGGCTAGTGAGTGCACGGGTTTATCACCAAAGGAACGCATCTGCCCACGATCCTCACTTTCTGCCATAGCTTTCTGGCCCTTTGCAGGGATGTACTAAAAGGTGACTGAGGTTAAAAGACATTTCCCCCCCCTTGGGAAAACATGTTCATTCATTGGCACAAGGCAGTTCACAGGCCTCATTCATGAAATTCTGAAGGCTTATCGCAGGGACAGTGTGAGAGCCAGTCACCTCACTCGGCTTGACCCGGGTGTGTGGGTGGCCACGACCCACCTGCGACCCGGAGAAGCTGGAGTTCCTGCTTCACGCCACCTTCCCATTATGCCCCTACATACGGAGTCCCCCTCCCCACCCCCCATGCCCTATTTTGTCCCGGGGTTTAAGGAACTTAACACAAAGTTTCATTTTTGAGAGGCACAAAGAAATAAAGCTCTGAGAATGCCTTCCGGGGGGAAAAGCATGAAAGGCAGATTTTATGTAAAATTATAGAGTGCAATCTAATACATTTTTTTTTTAAAATGAGGGAGTTGGGAGGAGGAAGGAGAGAGCCTTAGAAACCAATCGTTTTGTCATTCTTAAGGAACACGTTCCAGCCCTGGAATCCAAGATTCAGAGTTAGTATTTTCCCGGATTATGAATTTAATAATTTTTCTTCCTGCAAAGCCGACATTTTAAACCTCGTCCCCCTCCCTACCCCCACCCCCTGCCCGAGATTGGTAGAGATGGAACGCCGCTCTGAACTCTGGCCCAACTTCTACGCAGGACTGATGGCAATCGACACGCCAACCGGCATCTCGGGCTCCTGCGGTAACACTCACACGAGGTACAGTCTCCGTTTTGAGCAGGCTCAGGGGAGGGTCGCCCCCGAGAAGAAATCCGTCTCCGTGAGTTTGGAAAGACAAAGTTATAACTCAGAGTGGAATGGCACCTACAGGACCAAGAGTGGGGGCCGTCGTCCCTGGGCCTGCTCCCGGGGGGCTGTCGGGGTGCAGGCATGGCCTTGCCTGATGGTGGGGGAGGTGGGCCCCGGAGCACAGGCCTGAACAGCGGACCGTGGCTGCTCCTTGGCCAGGTCATCTCTCTGTTGGGTCGTCGGAGCCCATGGGGACATCAGAGATGGGGAGAGAGTCCTATGTCCCAGCAGGGCTGTGGAGGCCGCTGCTGATTCTGAAGGGGCCTGGCTATCCCATCTCTGGACTCACTGTCCCTAAATAGACCATCACACCACTCTGGGCCCCGGCCGGGGACTAGGAGGCAGCCATCATTGAGGTAAGAGCCTGCGTCAAGCTTCTCTGCCAGCAACAAACACGTCTTCGGCTACGACAGTGGTACTCCGCGATCTTGAATCCCCGCCAACCGCAGGAAGCCACGCACACACGGCGGAACTGTGACGACTCCGCAGCTCGGAGCACACGAGGCCTGTGTCATCCAGCTGTAAACCTCAGTGACAGTCTGCTCCACCCAGTGGCCACCAGGCAGCTGGCTGGGGGATCACATCCCGGCACACAGCCAGGCTAACAACTCTCTCTGCTAAATGCTCCTCAGTCCGTTTCTCGTCCTTTTTCTACCTCCATCCACCAGCCCATTTCTCTCCCTCCCTCCCTCCTGCCATCTCCCTGAGCCTCAGACATCACAGCCAGCGGAAGCTTCTGGGTTATTCTTTTTCCTTGTATCCGAGACAATCTGCTTAATGTTCAGATACGCAGGGCACAAAAAGGCAAAATAGTTTCGTTTTAGAAGGCATTAAAAAAATAATGTACAACCACAAATCACTTGACAATTTTATGATTAAAACCAACAAATGAAAACAGACAGTTTTGAGTGCTGTTCACATCATCCAGCATTTCATGCCAACCCGCTCAACCACCCCGGCCCTCAGATCTATTTCTAGACGCGCCTCGTGTGTCTGCAGATAAATCACTCGTGCACTTCAAAGAGGGCTTCAGTGTTGAAACTGGAAGCCAGAGCTTTGGGTGAAAAGTCACTGTTTCATGGGAACCGGTTTCCGGTTGTACGAGACACTCAAAAGTCAGGTTCCCAGGAAACACGTGGTGCTGTGGACACGCATGTCATGGCAGGACGTTAAACAGGACTGTCGGGGAAACGATGTGAGCACGTTTCATGTTCAGGCAGAAGGCGGTGATCTTCTGGGATAACACTACTTGAGACAGTGGAGGGCTCACGTGGAAGACAGCGTTTGCTTCGTGAGAACAAGAAATCCCGGGACCAGGGCATCCGCACAGCAGCGAACCGAGTCCTCCGTGGACGCGTCTGAGGTGGGGCTTCACGGTTCGTTTACAGTTGAGGAAAAACTATTTTAGTGACTTGGCCAAAACCATACAAAGGGAGGGAGCTTAAAACCCTAGGCGACTCGGCTCTCCCTGCATTTTTCTGCTTGAAGCAGGATAAAAAGCCTTAAATTTTGGCTGCTCCTCTATTTATGTAACAACCACAGCTGCTCCCCAGAATAGCTGCTGCTGGCTGAAAGAATGAAGGGCTTTTGTTGTGAACATTTGAGTCCATTTTCTATAGCTCTTGGATGAGTTTCCTTCCTTTTCCTTTTGCACCCTGGTCTTTTCAAAGGAGGTGAGGAGTCTCACCATTAGCTCTTCAGTGGTGCCGTCAGTAATGCGGATGGATTTTCAAGTCAGGGCTCATCTTCTCGGCAAGAACAAATTTAGCTTCTTCATCCATTCTGTGGCAGGTGACCTCCTGGCTACCCGGTATATACTAACTACCCTCCCTTCGGAACGTGGCAGGAGGCTGATGGCGAGGCTGATGGCGAGGCCCTGCATGTTTGCAACCCCCAAAGAGACAAACAGATGGGGCTCCTTCTGTGTTTTGGGGGGACAAGCCCAAACCTGGACTGCTGGCCAAGCTCTGAACAGGGCGCCCTCCCCAGAGAGTAACAAAAACAACCCTTGTCGAGGCGATCAAACGCGTTAAAAAAATACAAAAGTTATTTTCTCCTTTTGATGGCTGTTGACTTTGTGATAACGTTTGTTAAAAATATTACATCTGTCTTTGGGAAGAGCTCATTCTCTTCATAAAATATGGAAAAATAAACTCTACCAAACCCACAGTTAACACTCCCCAGGCCTGCCCCGGGGCTCCGGGCGGCGCATCTCCAAACACCGTCGGCAGAGTGAGTGTGCTACGCTTCCCGGTGGGCGGTGGGCGGTGAGCGAGCGCTTCTCGCCGTGCGAGGCAGGGCTGCGAGGGAGAGAAGGAAGTGACGGGCTCCCGGGGGAGAAGGAGGACATGGGATGGCTGATTGGCTAACAAAATGAAGGTACCAGGGTGGTTTGGGGCCCTCCTGTACTCCGTGGGATGTCCCCTTGTCTCCTCTGACCACTCGCTGCCCAGCTAATGCTCGGGGGGTCACGAAAGGGAGGGTAGGGAGCCATCATCGCTGCCATTGCAAAGGAGGGCTCATCTTCCACACCGAGGATCAAAGTAAAACACTGAGCTGGATGAATGGGAGAAGACAAGGATCCATAAAAACAGTAAAATGTTTATTTTCTTAGAAAAAAAAGTGGGGAAGAGAGATTCGAAACGATTGTGATCACACTTCGGTCTGCATCTGAGCCCAGCCCACGTCGGTCGAAAGCTTAATCCTCCAGCTGATACCTAGTGAGCAAACCGCCTGCTGCTCGCGCCGGGGTCACGCCCAGGAGTCAGGTCACTACATGCTTTTAATCGATAAGAGTTTCTCTACTTGCTCTTAGCAGAGAAACAAGGCTTGCCATAGCAACCGTCCCATCCCCCAAGCGCCACATCGCCCTTGAGAAGCGAGGCTCTGGACCACTCGGGAGAGACAGGGAGGAAGGGGGGGGGGCGGGAGGAGATGCTTAGAAGCGGACCAGTCTAGAATAGAAGTCTGATATCTGAGTTCACCACTACCTCATCTTATAGAAAATAGGTTGGAGAGCCTCTGTAAAACCAACGGTATCTTTAAGGTGGAGTCGCAGAGTTTTGCTGCATACCTGGACACAAGAGAAGTGAAAAGTTGCAACAAGTTTTAACTAGCAGCAACAAAGAAAGTTCGGTAACAGTTGTTTTTTTTTTTTGTTTGTTTTTAGCAATATTCCCTTGCAAGTTCATTAGGAAACACTGGAATTTAATGGGGCATACGATATGGAACAATCTTCTTTTGCTAGAGTGCTGTTCCTTGGAGAGGACCGACCTTTGCAAAGATTTCAACTGGGGTGTCACCTATATACACAGTAGTAGCTCCTGGTTGCAGAGTTAGATTGGTGCTATGTGATATCTTCTTCTTCCGAACAGTAATCTCGACCCTGGAGGGGAAAAGAAAGGTACAGCGTGTGAATGAGAAATTCAAAGCTGAGCCTGAGACAGGTACATGTATCGATCTTCTCCCAGCGTCTGTCTCCTTGCACCAAAAACCCAGGCTCCATCAGCGACTACCCGGCACGAAACCGATACGTCATAAATATGTTTTATAAATGGTGTGTACCGATTTATGAACTGCATATACCGCCAGGCGTGGCAGTTGTACCAAGCCCCAAACTAACCCTTACTTTATAGTGATGAGAACTTTCATGACGCACATACAAGACTCAGCCTTTCACTAAGAGATTAGCAAATGGACGATCCATTCAGGAGACCAATTTCTCCT
Organism: Phyllostomus hastatus; assembly: GCF_019186645.2. NCBI lineage: Eukaryota > Metazoa > Chordata > Mammalia > Chiroptera > Phyllostomidae > Phyllostomus > Phyllostomus hastatus. The sequence goes on along the minus strand of NW_025333833.1, from coordinate 12,339,936 downwards.
GAACAAGAGACACTGAAATGAAGAAGGAACAAGTCCCTTTCAGCTGCGGCCAGGGCCGCTCACATTTTACAGCTCCGCGTCCATGCCCGGAATTTACGGTTTTACAGAGAGAAGGTCTTCGTTTTAGTGCACTCCAAATTAAAACAGGATTTTTAAAAACAAACAAGGACTCACTGAATGTAACCTATTTTAGGACTACGCTTGGTATGTGTGGGACGCACAGGAAAGGCAAACATGCTGACGCATGTGCTAACAAAACAGTTCCCAGCAGGCTTAGGGACTCCACACCGCGGTCACCTTTGACCGTGACCCGCCTTCTCTCCAGGAGGATATACACTCCACGGAGGCACCGTCAGGGCCGGGACTCACGCTCCACGCCTGGCCTGGCTGGGCTGCCTCGGCCAAGGCCCGCGGCTTCCCGGTCTGCCGCCCGCCACGGACGGCACGGGAGTGAAGCGGCTCCCTGCCTCTCGGTGTCGCAGACCAGGGCTCCGTGTCACCCCAGCAAGTTCAGTAAAAATAGTTCACGGATTAGTGCGGTTCGCTTCCTTTGACTTTTTTCTTTTAAAATATATACTACATTTTGTTCAGTTTTGGGGTGGGGGAGATATTCCTTTAAAGACAGAATTTTCTAAATAACTGGGCCTTATTTGTAAAAGTATCTAAAACTTAAAGGATATACTTTTGCATAAAACTCTTAATTAAATGTATCCCATGTTTCCTTTTTTTTTAAAGATTTTATTTTATTTTAGAGAGGGAAGGGAGGGAGATAGAGAGAGAGAGAGAAACATCTATGTGCGGTTGCTGGGGTCATGGCCTGCAACCCAGGCATGTGCCCTGACTGGGAATCGAACCTGCGACACTTTGGTTCACAGCCCGAGCTCAATCCACTGAGCTACACCAGCCAGGGCTATTCCGTGTTTCTTTGTCACAATATCTGCACATTGGAAATGTTACACATTCTCCTAAGAGGGAAGTGTCCTCGTGATGAATCGCTGTGTCGCCTGGCTGGGGGCAGTCCCGGCTCTGACGTACTAGCTCTGGGATCTGGGCTAAGTCACCTCTCTGTGTCTCTGTTTCCCCACCTGTAGAATGAGGGAAACAACAGCACCGACTTCACACGGTTGCGCGAAGGTTGAATGAGTTAATGGTAGTGAGGTGGTTAAATAGTCCCTGGCACATAATTTATACATGTGGTACGTGCGTGTGCACGCAGGTACACCTGTATTTGATAAACTGAAAAACGCTACCACATAGTGAAGTCATCGGGGGCGGCCTGTAGTTCCCGGGCTACCTGGCCCCAGGTTGCTGGTTCTCTGTGAATGCGGTTCACTGACTGGCGTGCTTTAGTTTTCCTCCCACGTCAGACTGCTGACCCTGCCGTCCACCCCTTACAGTGTCTGACCCCAGTGCCCTCCTCACCAGCCTTGTTTTACTTGCCGCATGAAAACACCTTCTGGGCAGAGAACCTGGGCAACCGACCTTCCTGAGAAGGGGAGCATGAACTCAGAAGTCACCCCCTACTGATGGCCTCCCTGGTCACCCCTCCCAAGCAAGTGGAGACCCGCCCAGAGCCTGGGCCCAGAACACTCAGAAAACACCCCCTGGGCCATATGGTGAAAAGATGGAAGGGACCCTGACACGGGCCCTGAGAGCTGGGAGTTTATTTTGCGCATCTGAACACGTCAGCACAGCGCGGCACACCCACCGGGTGAGGCTCTCCACATACCCTCCGAGTGGGGAGCGAAGGCATTGACCCCCCCATGGACGAGGGGTGTTCAGCTGGAGGGAAGGGAGGGCTCGTGGAGTTTTCATTAAGAAAGGTCAGAGGACCTGTTCAGGGTGTATGTGGCACACACACTGTTGTGTGACATCAGGCAAATTACTGGGCTTTGGTTTCCTGGGGATAATCGCAGGGCTGCCATCGGGACTAAAGGGGAAAACTATAGTGTCTGGCGGGCAGTCAATAAATGTTTGCTGCTGTTGGTATGACGGAGGTCATTACACCTCGTGCTTGTCCAGTCCCCTGGCACAGGGATAGGGACCTCCTTCCGTGTGGCTGTCAGGTGAGGATGGTGGTCATCAATTGTGATCTGACAGATGTCAGGGAGTCCCTCCTCCCACCTCAGCCTTGCACCCAGGACAGGCCAGAACGTCATGTTCCCGATGGCAGATGCCTGAGTCCCTTCCCTTCTTATATCGAAGGGAGGCCTCAAGTCGAAGTGAAGGCCCAGCGTGGGGCTCAGCAGACACCTTGTCCACAGGGAAGACTTGGACCCAGTGATGGACAGGCGTGCACGCACACACACACACACACACACACACACACACGTCTCCAACTCTGTAAATGAGTTACAGGGTTATGAAGCAGAAGGCGCACTTCAGACCCTCCGTGTTTACGGCTCCCAGAAGAAAGCGCCCCCTTTTGTGGAACCAATATACAGAAACCTGTGTACACCCAGGACTGCAGCCTTCACTCCCCAAGCATCCGCCCCCTGAAAGCGCTGTAATTGCTACGAGAAGGAAAACCCCACCCAGCGCCTTGCAGACAGAGCTTCATCGGTGTTCGCACCAGCCCTGCGAGCCGGGCGTGGCGCCCTGCGACTTGCGGTCAAACCTGAGCCCAAGAGCCCAGGATAATCCTTGCTTTTTTTGCTGTGACTGTAGTTGATAACTAAATTCAAGTTCGAATCAGTTTCATTTTTGTTCTTATCACCTGTCAGCAGCTCTGAGAACCAAATATGTTATGAACAGAAAACCTGGAAATCAAAGCCGTCGAGAGTATGAGCCCCCAGATGGCCGGTGTCCTTTTAGGAAAGGGGAACCCGAGAGCTGGGACTTGCGTGGCCTCAACACCCAGGGTCCCACCTGCACTCCTCCAGCCCTAAGGGGCAGATCAGGGAGCTGGCTTCTATAACTGACTTCACATCTCATTTAAATTTTTAAAGAGCTGTGCTAAAAAGAGGACCTTCCGACCTTCAGCTGTCAGAAGGCAGGAAGTGGGAGGAGCCGGGTTTGGGAAATACACAGCCATTCTCTGAGCCCCAGCGCGCCCTTTCCCCCAGCAGGACTGCAGAACGGAGGTCTTTGTAAAGACGCTTTGCGCCGTTGGAACCAGGGACTGTCGGGCACAATTCCGCTCTTGTGCACAGGCCGCACTGAGAGCTACAGAGAGCAAAACCCCTACGAGGGCCCCACCAGCTGGAAGACCGGAAACGCCCGGTGATGCTGACAAGGAAGGGTTGTTGGGGGGACCACGTGGGCACTGCAGAGCAGACACCAGAAATCGCAGCTTTTGCTTACTGACGAGTCCCTGACCACACCCTTCCTCTGAAGGGAATACCCCACATCCTCTTCAGTCGTCTGCATGGCTTTCTGGGAAACGTAGAGAAGTTGAGGTCAACTCAGAACACACATTGCCGAGGTTCTAGGGTAAAAGTTTTTGTTTGTTGACATATCTAGGTTAAGAATTAGAGATTTTAAGGAGTAGCAAAGGAAAGGGCATTATCCTAATTTAAAATTCTGCAAGTTTAATGAGGAACGCTCCAAGAGTGACTTTAAATACTAAAAACTTCCTGCAAAGTCCCTACGGTGCTTTTTTCTTCAAGTTTAAGTTAGACAAATTGCCTAGGCCTGGCCGTCCAGTTTCAGGGGTGATTTTAAGTTAGTCTTTAGTACGTTTTTGTAGACGGGTTTGCATTGGGCCTCATACATACGCCTCAGCCATACAACAATTACCCGAGAACTGCCCAGTTCACCAAATGAGTAGGTTAGAGCGAGATGAAAATTACTGGAAGGGTACACTGAACCCCAGTTTCCCCATCTCTAAAATGGGGACAGAAAGACCCAATGTAGTAGTGTTTTTGTGGGGAGTTAGAAGTAAAATACATAAGGTGTTTAGCAAAGCTTGGCACATGGTGGGTACTTGAAAAATTATAGCTCTTATGATGATACTGAAAAATGACCTCAATAGACCCACCAACAAATAGTTCATAAACAGCTTGGCTGAGAAATTGGGCCCACAGCTGAATCCATCATTTACATTCAGGTCCTTGGTCCAGTGGGGGATCTGGGTGCCTGTCCTCCCTCCTTCCTGGCTGGCTCCCTTGTCCCCAGCCCTCACGCATCCATTACTGCCCATTTTCTCAATCTCTGCGGAAATGTCACCTCGCCGTCTTCCCTGAACACACTATACCCAATAGCACTTCTTAAACCCTGCTTCATTGTTATTTATATTCGTTATCATCACCTGACATCATCAAGTAATCAGAAGTAATGAGTGGGCAGACGCTGATTGATACCTTGTCGTAGCCTCAGGACTTAGACTAGGGTCGGGAGCATGTCAGATGCTCCATGAACACTTGTTGAATAAATGAAAGGATGGCAAGTATGTAGACAGTTCGGAAACTGTGGAGTTGGAAGGGGACCCAGCAGTTCTCCTCTCTGACCTTGCACCTAACTTGGGATGGGCCGCCCTTTACCGCCTTCCAGACAGGGAAACTTCTCTTTTCGGCTGGAATGTGTCAGATGCTTTTCCAAGCTGCCCGTGAAACTGTTCAACAGCGGAGCCCAACCCTGCCTCCTGCCCACAGAACGGCTTAGTCTGGACCCTTGGAACCGGAGGATGGGTCTCCCCAGATCAACAGTATACCCTCTGTCCATTACCTGTGAAAAACATAGTTGCCATCCAGGTCACCCTCCTTTACATGTATGTCAGTTTCTCCATGTGTTTTTTTAACAAACCCACCCAAAACATTACCAACACTGAAGAAAATATCACAGAAACACAGCCTAAGATGTGTAAAAATTAAGTATCTGACAAAGGGAATCCAAAAGAATCCATGTGCTATATCTTAGCAATTGTTGAACAGAATATAAAACTGAACTTCTGTCAAAGGTCTGGAGAGGGACATAATGCTCAGCCTCAAAGGAAAAATGCAAAGATGAGCTCGTCTGATCGTGCAGAAACAAAATTTTGCACATTGAAAAATAATGCAACACAGTAAGAAGGCTCATCCTACAATGGGAAGAACACCTGCAGCGAGCAACGTGTAAATGGTAGAAGCTACGTGAGAAGCTCACACCTGCCGCAAAATGAACAGTGAGAGGGTCTCCTCCCTCCGAGGGAAGGGCACGACCTGGAAACTCCTTTCGGACAAAGTAAAACCAGCATGCGTGCACACAGCTAAATGGCCAGCTTCGGTAATCAAAAATGCAAATGAAAATAATGAGATATTACTTAAACATGGCCATGCCCCATTCTGAGAGGGCACAGTGAAATGCGACACTCACACACCGCTGGCCTCGCTGTGTGGCGGAGCAGCTGCTTTGGAAAGTAATTGGGCAATGTGCATTGTGAGTCATAAAAATGTTCACACCCTTTATTACGGAAATCAGTCTCGAAGATAAACTCCCAAACACACATTTTTAAAAAAATGTGTTTAAAAAATGTGCCTGGGGCTGGGGGGAGAATGGGGATTGACTCTGAGCAGGTGGGAGGGGTCTTACTGAGCTTACGGGGATCTGGAGTGTGGTGATTGATGGCCATGCAATTTGGTAAATTTACTAAAATTCACTTAATTGTACATGTCAAATGAGTAAATTTTATGGTATGTAAATTACACCTCTATAAAGTTATTAAAAGTATATGTACACATATTTTCATTGCAGCACCTTTTTAAGGCATGAGAAAAAAATCAATTGAACAACTCCCCCAGGAGGAAAAAGAAATACTAAAATATACCTCCTGCATTTGCTGCTTCCAAACAGACAGCACCCCACCTGCAAGTCCCAAGCAGGAAGGTCCTTCTGGGGTAACACCGTGTTTTCACACACTGTTCTCTCCTCGCACACCCCTCCCAACCTCCCCTCCATGTCTCCTTCATCTTCACCATCTTGCTCCAACGCCGTATCCTTAAGGGGCACTTCCCCCGGTTGTTTGAGGGCAAACTGGTCTCTCCCTCTCCCAGCGGTCCTTCCTTCCATCCCACCACTATGTTTTACAGCAAGTTTAGCCAAGACGTCTTTTGGATACCTGATGGAATCCTTGTGTGGCCCCTGTCCCACGGTTATGGACACTTGGGTGTTTGGAGGGAGGCCGTGCTGTGTGTGTACGTGTATATGTGAGTGTGTCGGGATGGAGGCTGCTGAATGATGTGATACAGGAGGTGTCCTGGGACTTTTATGAGTGGAATGAATTGTCAAAAATTTTCAAAGCCCACTGGAAAAAGCAGCCCTCTTGAACAGTGGGTTTTTATAATAAAGTCTCACTATAGAAGTTTGTTTAAATGAGGCTTACTTCTGTCTGGAAGTGTGAGTTGTTCTACTCGTCACAGAGCAGGCTCTTGTTTGTTGACTGACTGACTGACTGAAGATTCATTCTCCTCTCCCTTACTGCTCAGGATGAGGCTGGGAACACCTGTTAGTTTCTGGCACTATTTTTATTCACTGCTTTCTTTCTGTGATTAATCCTCCCCCTCTCTTTTTCTAACTGTGGGCTTCCTGAGTCTCCGTTTCTTGACTCAGTGATGCCTCCTGCATAACCTTCTACCCTGCACTGTGTGGCTGGCTGGCTCTCCAAGCACCAAAGAGGCCCCTGAGTAATGAAACACAGTTGCTGCATCTCTGTTTTGGCTCATCTTCCGTCTCTGCCCACCTAACACCCCACTCCCTATGTTTTCTTCCATGTATCACCGACCAGAGACAGCTTCAGATGCAAGTCTCTGTGAGAATCTGGACACTTAGGCTCTGTCCGTGAACCAGGAATAACAGGGTGGGAGAGGCGTATTCTACCACTGGAACATCTGGGAACACGGAGCTAGAATCCAGAACAAATAAGAGGCGGAGGAGGCGGGAAAGGGTGGAGAAGTGGAGTGAAGGACACCCCTGGGGCTGCCGGTTGGTGCTCCTTCCGTCGGGCTGTGGCCAAAGGCCAGTGCTCTGTCCCCCGCCCTCGAGGCTGGACGGGGCAGGGCCTCGCCAGTCAGCCAGTGTTTCAGCAGCATTTCCGTTTATGGACCGACAATAATCGACAACAAATGCCGAAGGAAAGCAAAGTAATTAGCTGTGCTGTTCAAGTCTCCTCCCCCGACTTACTTCCTCAGAAAAATCAATCGAGGCAGTAACTAATGGGCTTTATTCTAATTAGACTCGGGTCTCATTTGTAATGAGCAGCAGGAGGGGGCCAGCCTCCGACTGTCCCTGTGACTGTACGTAGCAAGGATCACCGGGGTAACTACAGCAGTGACAACAACTCCAGGACACTGGGCGTTTCATCTCCAAGAGAGAATGAGTAGTAACCAAGCAGTTTGGAAGCCCCCACAAAGTGTTTGTTAAACCCAAACCCTCGGTCTATGGACAGAAAAGGAGGATATTTTAGAAGCTTTAAGGCACATAGTTTCTCAGGCTTTATCTGATGCTGGCACTGAACACGGCTTCAGAGATGCTCTTGGCCCACGAGGTGAGCAGGAGTGAAGGTACAGAGAAGCCAGGGTGAAGAAGGGGTAGGTGTCCCTGTCTCCTAGAGACATGGAACCAATGTCCTAGAGCAGGGGTTGGTGACTTTCTCCATCGAGGGGCAAATGGTAAACACTTTAGGCTTTGCATTCCATATGGTCCCTGTTGCAGTTCAACTCTGTCGACGTAAATGTGAAGGCAGTGACAGATAAGGGCGAGAGAGAGAGAGAATGGCTATGTTCCAATACAACTTCATTTATGGACACTGAGTTTGCAAGTTCACACTATTTTTCACATTCAGTAAATATTATCCTGCTTTTTGTTCGCCCCCGCCCTTTAAACGTGTAAAAACCCTTCTTACCCGGTGCACCAGATTGGGCCCGTGGGCTGCTGCAGAGGCTAGGACCACCTCCAGGGGCTCGGAGGCCACCCCGGCGAGGGTTTGGCCTCCTTCCTCAAAGAGCAGCGATCACTTCCACCTTGAGAGACACTTCTCTCACGATGGGACCAGAGCACGCCTCCAAAATGTCAGTTCATAAAATTGTTCTTATTTTACAGACAACAAAACCACCCGTCAAAATCAAAATTAAATTAAAAATTTTTCCTACAACCTCCTCTTTCTAATGGATGGAGTGTTCAAGCTTCATTTAAATCTCTGTCCATAGGTGTGCCATTTTAATATCATTTCAATGTATAATAGACACAATTTTTTATTTTGCTTTTTTTCCCATGAATGTTACCTTATAAAACTTTTACCCATTGTAACTGATTCCTTACAATGATATTAGAGATACCATAATTCTTTTAGTGGAATTATATGTGGAAGATTTACAAGCCATTTAGTGGGCTCAATTCAAAGGGAGGTCTTAATTAAGTCCTTTTTCAGGTATACAAGTTCAGGTTTAAATAGCAGCCCCTCACCCCCAAGCCAGGACAGCCCACTCGATAGACTGGAGGCTCACGGTTCACTTCCTGTAGGCAATGGCTTTAGCAAGTCGGGGATTCAATCCACAGACGCGCCTTCTAGACAAACTCCACGGAGCTCTTCATTCTGAACGAACTGCCACACCCTTGAATTTGGGTGGAACACAGTTGGAGGTTTGGGGAGACCAAGCACATACCTCCTTTCCTTAGAGTTTCTAACTGAGCACAGTCGGGAGTCAGATGGGAATCTGTTTTCTTGCTGGAATAGAGAGCCCAGCAGGCCCTCCTGATCTGCCCCCGTCCCAAGGCCAAGGCCCTGTGGATGGGGACAGACCCACTCGGTCACAGGCGCAGACTGGAGGGTGCCAGGTTTGCCCCTCTCACTGCTCCCCGGGCTAGCAGGCCCGAGAGGAGAGTGTGTGAGAAGGTGGCTCCTTTCCTTCCTCCCCGCACAGAGCAGCGACATCGTTTGCCGGACCACAGCGCTCGCCTCCCTTTTTCTCTCTGCTTTCAGGATAGGAAGGATGTGCATCGTGCCGGGAGGAGAACTGCAGCCGTTGATGGGAAGTCTCTACTCACAGAAGGCCGAGAACGGACCCAGGGGAGAGAACGGACCCAGGGGAGAGCAGTGAGGAGGGGGCGTCCTGGGCCCAGGGTTGAACAGAGCATGTCTGTTTGGCGTCCCTCCTCTCCCAGGACGTGACTCGGGGGACCAAGCTGCACCCAAGAAGAGTTAACAGGATCCGTGGGACTTCATCCTGGAGCCTGGTGAACCTGGCACACCTGGGAACGAGCAGCTCAGGAGGGTGACAACCAGGGGAGGTCCCGAGGACACAGGACAGGCTGGGGCCAGCTGCACTGACGGGACTGTGGGGACTGGACTGTGGGGACCACTTAGTCTAATGAAGCTCTGATTAAATCCAGGTGGTCACACACTTGGCCGAGCGCAAAATAAGAACAGTAATCACTGGAGGTCCACGGCCTCTGCAGCCTCGACCTCCAGAGCCCTTAAAAACAGGAGCGATTCCAAATGAAATCTAAAGGGAGCGTTTCGCGTGGTTTCGAGCGCGGCTCCGCGCCCGCACGCTGGTGCTGCCTGGAGGTTTCCTTCTGCCCAGCTGCCCAGGGGGACTCGGGGACGGGGTGAGCAAGGCCGGCGACCACGGCCTAATCCGCTTCTTTCCACTTGACATTTCCTGTTTTCGGTGACTTAATTTTGAGAAATGTACAGGGCACAGAGAAGTACAAAGACTAACAAACACCAGAGGTGCCTCGCTCCGATGTCAGAACTGGCAGTTTTTTGTCACACTCCCTTCTAGCCGCCACCCTCCCCACTAAGACGGGAAACTACCCTCTCACGGCCCCTCCCGCATCTGAAGGCACAGCGCTGGCCATGGGCTGCTGTGTCCCTCGAGCTCGTTTGGGTACTCATGTCATAGTCATGCTGCGCCAAGTGAACTGTGCTTTACGTGTGCATGGACGTCTGGAATACGTAACAGAGGGCATTTATCAATACAACGTACCAACACGTACCACACCATCGTGAGCATGCTTGTGTGTGTGTGTTTGCCAGTGCCAGGTATACAGCTGGCGCTTACTAAATATTTGTTGAAAGTTCACCTGTAAACAGTGTACAGTACTTTTTGTGTTTTTAAATCTGTGTGATACCGTATAATATTTATCATTCTGCATGGTCTTTTGTCCATTTAATAATATGATTTGCTCTGCACAATAATATATGCCTGGTTCATTTCTTTAACTTCTACATAATACCATAGCGTGGAAATATACAGGCTTTTATTTACCCATTCCTCTATCATTACACACGTAAGCCGTTTCTGTTTTTTTTTTTTTTTGCTGTTATTGTTTCTTTTGTTTTGCTATTGAACACAGAATGCTTCAGTAAGCTTTACTGTATACAAGAGAATTTTAATGATATAGACCTGTAAGTTTAACTGATGCTTTTTATTGGTTTGTATCAATAGGACTTCTTTACATATTCTGGCTCCAGATCCTTTTGTTGTTTTAAGGATTGCAAATACATTCCAAACTAGTTTAGTGGAAACTGCATTTGGGAATTTCGAGGCTCATGAATAAGGAGGATACTGACCCCTGACACTCACCTGGCTCCTGTGTCTATTTTCAATTTGTTTGGAACCCAGAAGGGAAGCGGGGTGCACCCAACCTCCAAACCACCAATGACCAATTCTGAGCGTGTTGGTTCTCCTCTTCTAAGTCTATTTAGCAAAGTAGGATTAAGACGGGGGCAGCCCAGAAGGTTCTGCCCCAAGAGAGCTTTCCGCACGGAGGGAGCAGAATGTGTCTCCACTGAACAGAGTTTCAAAGAGATGCATAAGCGTCCCACAGATGACAAGATAATATTGCAGAATAAAATTTACTAGAAATGTATCAGACATATGATGTTTCAAAATGCCTTCCCAACTGATATACGTGGGCAGGTCTCATTCTCCACTCCAGGGGGTCTTTTTAGTGGGAGTTTAAAAAGTTGGGGGTAAATTGGATCAAACACTCTCTACAGTTCCTCCCACTCAAAGTCGTGTGCTTCTAGATTGGAAGCTCCCTAAAGGCAAGGACCCAACCAATTTTGTAATTCACTAGTCTCCCAACTCCTCATTCCTGGGTCCCAAAAATATATTTCAGTTAAGCTTGTTAAATGAATGAGAGAAATCAGTCTTATGATTTTAATGATTTTGATGGGGGCAATGATTCCCTTTCCTAACTTTTGACTATTTTTGTTGTTGTTACAGGCATTTTAAAGCTGGTGTTCATGAATATTTCTTCAAGCAGGTTTTATAAAACCCACAAGAATTAAAAAAGAATAAACCCTTCAAACAAGAAAAAAATATAGGGACTCAGCTGGACCCAGGCGGATGGGACTGAGTCGCAGGCTCATTCTGTTATCACAGCCTCGAGCTGGTCGTACAGGCTGTTTACTGATAAATCTCATTCCATAACACCTTTACACCACACAGCGGGCAGGTGGGTCAGTGCGCTGGGAAGTTCCCTCATCTAAGAATCTACCTGCAAGGAGACACCTGTACCGTCACGGGAAAGCGTTTGGTCCAGCAAGATTCATGCCGGTAGGTCCTGCATTCTTCGTTTCAGTCTTAGCCTTCCCCCCAAACAGTTTCCCCCCAGATCTTTACAAATGGCCTTGGTGATATGGATATAGGACACGTCAACCAAAATGAAACTACCAATCACAGAGCATCACAACACTCAAACGTTCTGCTAGAAAATCTACGATGATTTTTCTTTAATTTCCCAGACAAGTTAGTATTGCCATCCACGTGTTTTTTTTTTGTTTGTTTGTTTTTGTTTTTTTTTTTTGGTGAGGGAACAGAAGACCAGAAAGGTTAACCGATTAGCCTGGGGTCACACAGCTGCTGCTGGAGCTGCGCCCTGGATTTGGCTCCCGTGTGGGGCACAAGCTCTCTCTGCTCCGTGTTGCCTCTCTCCCTGACTCTCTCGACCCGGTTTCTTGGCCTTGTACCTGCTCTGTGCCTGCGCTGCTGCTCCTTGTCGGAGCCCCTCGCATCACACTGAGGGCCCTCTGCTGCGGGAGTCTGCCCGGCCACATGTCCTGCCTTTGTGGCGCTTGCTCCTGCTGAGCCCTGTGGCCCTATTTGCACCACTCATTCACTGAACAAGTTCCGTAAGTGGCGGCTCTGTCCCAGGCCCTGTCCCAGGTTCTGGGGAGACAAAGACAAATGAGAACCAGTGCTTATCCTGACAGAACTGCCTGCTTAAAGCTTCAGTCCTTTTAGACATTCTTAAATAATAAAGTGGCCATCACAGAAGGCGGTGTCCTCTCTGTCCCCAGTGCCCTCTCTGCCCCGAGGGCTAACACAATGCCCAGGGCTGCCAAACCCGGTGGCCGTGGGGAGGAAGGGAGGAGGGAAGGGCGAGAAGAGGATGGGAAGGAGAAGCCAAACACGGACACGTCGAAGGGAAGTCACACGTAAGCGTCCCTGGGTCTCTCTGCTCTGGGCGGTGCCTTGGTCGCCTTCCCTTGCCCATGTACTTGCGACAAAAGGACGCCGTGGGCTGAGCCCCACGCTGCTGTGGAGCTCAGAGCAGTGTCAGCCACATCACTCATGAAAAACCGAACGGTTCTTATTTGCATTCAGGTGCCGCCTTTTTCCAGAACCCGAACTCTCCTCATCTGCTACTCCCTAAAAAGCCAGACCGACAGAGCCTGAGAGCTGTCTAAGAGTCGAGGCCTCCAGAAAGAAGAAAGTGAGCAGACGCCGCGCGTGCTGCACTTCCTCTAGGCGCGTTGCCTGCTCTGCTCTCCTGGCTCCGCCGCCTGCTACGGTCAGCTGCACGGGAGTGCTGAGCGCCTTCGAGCCGGAGCGCGCACTCACTTGCCAGCGGCTCCTACAGCAGACGTACCATCACCACGGCTAAGAAGTCACTGTGTAAAGCTACGCAGTAGGGAGATAAAAAACCCTGTCCTTAGCCTTGTCACGACACCTTTAATTTGTCTGACAGATGAGCAAAGGTACACACAGGAGAGAAGAAAAGGGCAGTACTTGACAGGGCAGGGATGACAGAAAAGGACACACAGGAAAGGGTGGGTTATTAGCAAAAGCGATAGCCGTGGAGCAGGTAATTATTAACGGGACGATACGGGCAGCGCAGTCCACTTCCAAAATGCACGCCAGTAAGAGCATCTCTCCGCCAGCGCTGAGCGCCTCGGTTGTCACTGAAAGTAGCAGGTGGGGGAGGGACCCGCTACGACTTCCTGCGCACACGGGACAGGCCATGTGGCATTCTTCAGGATCTTAAACACAACAGTGACATGTTTTCTCATCCCTCACACGCACTGGTGAGGCCTCTAAACACACCCCCAGAAAGTAAAACCTGGCATCAGCTACACCTGCCAGGAGTTATTTTTTATTCTACGGAAGCTCTGAGGTTTAACAACCTACTACAGGAACAGTTTAAAACAGAACCAAACACTGCAGCTCGCAGTTACACACAAGTCGCCCTCTTCAAATGAAACTCGAACACCTTCCGATCGCTGACAGCCGGATTTGAAACGTTCCGATTCACCTGATGTGACGTGGAGAGAGGAGCCCTTGGAACAGATACAAAAAGGCAGACTTTACAGTGATGTTTCTCACCAACGAGGCTGGTTCCGGGGCCAAGAGAGTCAGGCCACTTCAGGAACACAAGCAATTTCTAAGTCTAAGTGGGTTTTCACCAGATGTAGAGGTCTCCAGATAAACACGCGTCTCTTCAAGCCAGAGGACTCTCAGTCCACACCCTGCTCTTTCTCAGACATGCCCTTTAAATGCCACCCTGAATAATTCCAGGCAACAGAGTTGAATCTCAAAATCCGTCAGGGGCGAGGGATCGTGAGTTAGTTTTGAGAAGGAAGGGAAGTAAGAGAGACTGGGGAACGGGTTTGCATGTGTCATCTGCCCTGTCTCCTCGTCCTCTTTGCCGTCAGGGACACAGGGAGACAAGGTCGCCGGGGCTGACCTGATGGATCGGCTGGGCCCCAGGACCCAGGGAAGCACGTTAATGAAATGCATCCTTAAAAAGTCGACATGCTCTTTGCCTGGGGCCCGTGGACAGGCTCCAGGAAGTCATAAAACCCTGACATTTTGCTTAAGAATTCTGTGTATATGATATCACGTGCATTTTTATTCAAAGAGTCTTTAAAACTTTTGCAAGATTCCAAAAGATGCCCAATGGCCCAACAAAGCTGCAGAGGTCTTGCGTGAGAAACACTAGCCAGATGCAAACGGCATTGTCCTGAGATAGTCTCCATGTGACATTTGGGTTGTGTTTGAGACTCTGTGGCCGTCAGCTGTTCTTACACCCCCATTAGGCAAAGTACAACTCCCTTCTGCCTGGAGAGGATACTGATATTCAGGTACTTCAAAAAAAAGTGTATCGACTTTTTCTGCTTCTTACAAGCAAACTCAAATGTAGAGTGGAAAGCATGTGTTAAAACTGGGTGTCACAACTTCCCGTAGATTTGAAATTATTTCCAAATAAAAGTTTAAATAAGAATGAATCGGGTGTGATCTGCACTTGCTACTATATTCAGAAACTCCCATGGGCCCAGGTTTAATAATCCAGATATCTCCTTTCTCCCTAAATACAGTGTTTAAAATCATCGTCCCGCTCTGCATTAAACTGTCGTTTTCTTTAAGCTGCAAAATTAGTCAAACGTCACCACTTCCCAGGTGGTGCGGGAGCCTGTGAGCCGTGCGGCACCACAACGATGGGTCCCAAGGGGAGAATGATGAGATAGATGAACAAAAAAACCCACAATGCGGTCAGAATAAACGGGACCCTCTCATTATTTCACAGGGTTTTTACTCTCCCCGCCAAAACAGAAATACATCAAACAGTGGTCATAAAGCTTTTCTGAACTCTCACTGATCTCCCCACAAAATTGCTCCCTTGGTCACGGCCAGAGGCGGCTCAGTGACCCAGCCTTCGGCCCGCCAGCTCAGTGGAACACCACTCAGGGCCCAGGGAGCTGTCCCAGCTGCTCCTTCGTGGACCGCAGGCTCCCACGGGACGACTCGGCACACCCTTGTGTTCCATACAGAAGGTTGTGACTCTCAGTGACAATGGCGGGCTGGGGGACGTGGGGGGGGGGCAGTGGGGGGGGATGGAGAAGGACTCCTCCATCAGTACAAGAACTTGATTTTTAAAGAGCTTCACTTTCAATACTGAGCTCCTCTGGCAAGGGACTGCTTCCTACTTATTTTGTATCTGATATTTCTTATTTATTTTTCTGTCCTGAGTAGCACAATGTCTGGTACTCAGTAAGTGCTAAATAATTGTTTAAGGCTTTTTTTTTTTGCACCGCCTGCTTGTCTATGCCACCATGAACTTCTTAGAAAACCACCGATCCATCTGTGATGGTTAACTGGAGCCCAGCGCCGTGACAACCTCTGAATTAGGACACCATAGTCCAAAGTAAGTTTCCCTGTGAATATCACACCATCTAACGGTCCTGATTTCTTTACACTAACGGCACTCTTACATCTATCTTTAAAAAATTATTGTTTTATTTTTTATGTCTATCTCGAGGGAGCTAGAACAGAGATTACTTTTGGTATCAAGAAGAGAATTGAAAAGTTAATCCAAGCCACCTTCTACAGACATTCAATAAATGCAAAGGATGAATCAAGGGAAAGCAGGATTGAAGCTCCCGCCAATCTCATGACTCATCAGTTACGGAAGTGAAAGGAATTCCTGGACATTTCTGAGAGAGACTAAACCTCCAAGCTCAAGGCCTCTCAGAGTGACTGCCCATGGTTAGCATGATATTGTGAGTTTAATTATTTTTTGAAATCAACCCTATAAAACCTAAAGAATGATTTGCATTGCATTTATGGTTATCCTCATGCTAGCTGGGACCGAAGGGCTATTTAGCGATGGTTAAAAAGTTAGGAAACAATTTTTAAGACTCCAACTTTCAATTTTGGTTGTATAAACTGTGGCAAAGATTACATGAAGCCACACAACTATATTAAGGGAGAATCTTTTCATTTTTAGAGGCCTAATGGTTAAGTCGTATGTAGGACACATACAGTATTCAGAAGGATGAGCTTCAGACAAGAGGGGGGGCACAGAAAAGATTGGTTCAGAGAGGGCAGAAAATTCCTCTAGAAATCTGTAACTGGCTGCATGTCACAGATTAAATGACAGCTCTCCGTTGAATGGAAATGTATTCAGTAGTGGGAACACTTGTTTATGTTGAATCACAAGTGCTTCTCGTTGTCCAGGGAACTTGACATCTAATAAGCGATCAAGCTACAAACTTTGCTTTTGTTGTGCCCAACACGCCAGACTCTACACTCAATGCAGAAGGAAAAGAGGAACAGGGAATTTCAGATGGGAACAATGAATTTCAGTTTTGAGTAAACAGGGGGAGAATTCCAATTCTGGAAACACACGGGGAAGGAGTTAGGTCACCTTAAATGCCTCGTCAGATTTGTATATGTTGTTTAAAAGATAGATTACAATTCAGGTTTTAACTTTTTCGACTAACTCTGACTAGTCAGCAGATCTCTTTGTTGCCAGAAAACTAGCAGAGGAAAAAAAAAATCCAAACAAACTGAGAAAGAAAACATCTTCACCAAAACAGTGGGTACAGACGTTTTTCATGCCTCTTGTCACTAAAACATGTCATTGGCACGATGAGCGGCGTTTGAACCAATCTGTGAACCTGGGTAATTAGTCCTGGAGGAAATGTTCCCTCTGGAAAGTCATGCACAAGCCAAAATTAAACTAAAACTGAAAATGAAATATTCTCCTCCTAAATGAGCATTTATGCACAGTCAGGGAGCGGTATGGACGAATCCACCATTTACATTCATCCTGCATCTCTGTGTTTTCCCACTGGGGACGGTGGCTGGTCTTTTAGCAGTGCACTAGGAGACAGTACAATTATCCTCAGAGTGGACCTGCTGCTGAAATACTGATGAGTGCAAGGCCTCTGCTACCTTCCACTGAGTGACAGATGGAACAACTTGGGAATTTATGAGGAAACACTCAGATCAAAGGACCGCAAAAAGTAAAAGAGAAATAAAGGTAAAACAGAAAAACTGTCAAAGGCAAAACTGGCCTGTGATGCCTTAGCTAAAGTATTGGTATGTTCTGATTTAGGACTGTACCCTTCTTCAGAATGAAGCTTTCAAATGATAATACTCGATTTCATAGTTAAAATTCACCCCTCTGCACAGATGAATTTAAAGTCCATAAGCATGTAAGCCTGTGATTGTTACTGGAGTCTATACTTCGTTCAGGTGATTAGCACGTGACACCCTGAAATCATAAATATGGGTTCAATTCCCACACGGATCAACTTTACACCCTCCTGTCGATGCGAAAACCACACATTCCTAGAGAAGCAACTTGGAGGCTCTGCTTTGGAGCCACAGAGAAGCGGGATAGTAATAATAATTATTATCCTAATTATTGTTAGCTTTTCAAACCTGGGTAAGTTACGCACTCTGAGCCTCAGTTTCCTTGCCTGTAAAAGGCAGATAATACAGGTCTCACAGCCATTACCCTGAGGTGGGTGTTGGTTGCAATATGTACACAATGTTTGTAAAGAACCGAAAGTGGAGACAGGCACGAGGTCAGACTTGGCAGGTACCTTCTTGCTTGCAGTCTGAGCTCAGAGCAGCACTTCCAGTGCAGACGAAGGTGCTCACGAGTCTCTGGCTTTAAGCACTTTAATTCATGATCAATGGTAGCTCAGGATCCTGGGAAGCTCCATTATATCTTAAACATTCTCATAGCCACATTTTTTTTTTTTTGCATAGGGAGGGGGACTTTTGCTTTAACTCTCCACCCAACCCCTTACAAAAATAACTTGGTGACACAGAAACCAGAATAGTGTGACCCTAGCTCACGACGCCATTAGCCTCGAAACATGTACTTTATTTTACTTCTTACCTTTTCGATTTTTTCATCCAGCATTCTGAAGAATTCTTGTTGGCTCTCAGAGATGTGCATGCTGAAACACAAAGAGCAGTTCAGTGCATATTTCAATGTTTTCGTAAACCTGCCTCCCTCAAGAAAAATGCTGAGTCCCTAAACGCGGAGGCAGACACTGTAGACTTTTCCACTGAAACACTCTGAAGTTATAGTAGGAATGAGTGTTATTACAGCGATCCTACAAATGCACTTTATAATCGTCGATCCGTGCCTATGATTGAAGACATACGATTTCCTTTCACTGTACACGTTATTTATAGTGATGTTACTGGGAGGCGTGTGCCACATTTTTTCTTCAGATACACAACTGGTGATTTAGAAAAGCACAGGCAAGTAAGCACAGGGCACATTCCCACCCTGCGTGTAACCGTACACAAATATACCCTAGTTATCACATGGAGACGTGTGTTTTACAAAGGTTGCCAGCATCAGCATGCTATCCAGCTGACCGTCTAGCTGTGGGCTGGCAGCAAGTCTGCTGAGAACTCGCCATTGGCCCCGAACACTGATTGGCATCAGTGACAGCGAACGTGCTTTTCTGGGATGGGAATTCCATTGGGATAAAGGAGGAAGTCAGGAGGCGGGTCTGGGTGGTGCCGGCCCTGCGTCTGCATCCCATAACCGCATACACGGCCAGGTGAACGTGGTCCCATGGGTGAGGAGAGCAGAGCAGCTCGCTGATGGGAAGCGCAGGCGGAGGAAGGGGCCTGGAGGCGAAGTGGTTTTAATGACCGTAGTGTCTACCTGGCGCACAGCTGTGGGTCCCAAGGAGGTTCAGGGTGCTGGGGTGAGAGACGCACTGCACGGTGCTTCTTACCCCTACTGTTAGTGTCTATTTGCTGTCGTGGCTGCAGAGGGCGGGTGGGGAGCGTGGCTCTGGAATAGCCCCTTCCCTTCAAGTCTAGACAGGGTGAACGGCCCTCAGCATGGCGCCTCATCCGTTAGGGCTCGCAGACAGTGACACAAGTGACCCCACACCCTTCAGCCCTCCCATGGCAGATAGTGGGGCTCCAAGGAGGCTTCCCCCCGTGTGGAACACTGAAATTTAAAGTCTGGGGGCACAATGACATCAGCTCTGACGTCAAAGGCAAACAGTAAGCCCACCTGGGCCACGATCAACATTCACGGGTATAAAGCACGTCTACGTGTGCCACGTAAATCTGCCTCCGCCACGTGATCGTGACATGAGGTAGGTGCCCTGCCTCAGACACAGGCTGCGTTCCATTCTCGCAGGTTAGGAAGGCGGGGCAGAATCTGGGATGATGAGAATGTAAACAGTCTCCTCTGTCTCTGGCTGGGCAGAAGAGCCATCGTGCACAGCTGAGCTTTCCCAGACGCCTCTTGGTTTTCCTTTCAGTGGCAAACATTTTTTACTTGAGCCACTTTGGATGCACGGTTTCTAAACTGCACACTCCCTCGTAGAGGCGCCATCACAAACATTATTTAACTCTCGCTTCACGACCGGCAGCCCCTTCCAGGGTCTTAAATCACAACAGACTTCTGGGAAACCCTGAGAACCGTCTTTAAGCAAAATGGCCCTGAGCTCCAGGCTGGTGTTCTTCACCTGGGTTTGAGCTTTTCTCTCGTTTCTTCCAGTCGGAGGAGGTATCAGTCGTCTTTTGGTTTTCTTCCCCGTCGTTGCCTCTACCCTATGCTTGGAACCAGTGTGGCTAGGTTGTTAGAACCGTGTCTATAGCTGTGTAAGTGGGCTCCAAGGGGGAGCCTGGGGGACTTCGTGTGAGCTGGGACACGAGCAGCCTGGCACCCACGGTGGCTGTCCAGACAGGATTTGGGAACCTCTCCTGATACTGGCCAAGCTCTCCGCAGATAAGGCTGCTGGGCAGCGCTGGCTGCCAGACAGGAAAGGCAGGATGACATAGATCACTTAACATACACATAACCATATATATGTTACTTTGCCCTGGAAATCCCAAGAGACCTCATAAAAACAGCATTTTTAGGATTTGATGTTCATTGTGGGAACTTTTGTGCTAAGCTTTTCAGTATACATTGCTCTGCATGTAACAGGAAGGCAATAAATGTAATATTAATTGATCTCATAGTGTCCATTTAAATGTACGTGACTCACGACCTCGGAGGGCAGCGCAGTGTCTCCGCAGGGGGGAGGGGCAGACCGCTGACTCCTCCTGTGTAAGACCCGGGGCTGGTCTGCGGTCCCTCCGGCACTCACATTCTGTGACTGCGGCTGACTTCCATGAACTCCTTCCGAGAAGGAGGGAGTTATCACATTTTCATGATCACAACGTGAAAATGAGGATGTGAGGTTAGTACTCAACATACGCACACTGGTCAGACAAAGGGGACGTCTTAAGTAAAAGGGCCTCTCCAAAGGTGTCTGCCATATCGTGGTCAACAATGCCCAGGCTCCGGGGTCCATGTCAAGGGCGTGGGACCAAAGGTGATGGTGACGACCCCAAGATGGTAAAGCAAAAACCAAAACCAAAAGCTCAGTGTTTTCATCTTTGTGTGGTTTAATACATGCTTTGTAGCCACTTACAAGCAAGACAAAACAGGTAACCCTTGATTAAAACAACTGGACAAAAGCCACACAACCAGAATTAATTAGACAGGACCGTGTATGGCCAACCCCACCTGGATCCTGAACTAAGTATTAACCTTGCTCTGGGGTAGAGGTACAAGTCAGGAAGCGAGCGAGCATCTCCACGTCCACGGGTGCCCTTTGAGAAACAGCGCTAACCAAACGGCGGTGCCGGCCTGCCTTCCGTCGGGTGCACCCCTGCGATCACACCCCGCTACAGAAACGCTGCCTGATTTTTCCCTGTCTGAGGGCGTCCCAGCAACCCGGCCTGCTTCTGCCTCACTTCAAAACCCAGCAAGCAGAGCGGTGCACCACGCTGGTTCACTGCCTTGCACCCTTGAAGTACAGTATGTGGACTGTGTTAGGAGACTGAGTGGAACAAAGGTGACTTATTTATTACCAAATCCTGATGCACACATGAGCTCTTTCAGACACACCGCTGTCCCTGGAGGTGGGGCAGACACCGGCAGGTGGCACGGATGTCCGCATGAGGTCCCTGTTATCCGGGCGTCATCCCAGGGATGAGGTACCCAAAATCAGAAGTCTTCCTAAGCTGTTTCCCGTAGGTTCGTTTCAGAGAGAAGCCCTGAAGTCTCTCCCACAGGGGCAGAGGCAGAATACTTACTCTGATGAAATAAAATAGCTCACATGGACTGACTCCTGCTCAGATAAATGTCCTCTTCTCACGTGGGAACCCCATCAACACAGTGGCGTTAATAGTAGTTTTTACGTTGAAAAGTATAAACTGCACTGTGAGAAACAGCCCCTGAATTCCTAGCTAACAGCTCGACTCCTAAACGCTCCCTGTTGCACCCTTTGATGGCTGTGAGTGGGCAGCAGGGTGGGGAAAGAGCACTCCGGCTTTCTATCTCTCCTCAAGATGTTAGAAAGGAAAAACTGAATTCTTTGTGACTTGGTTTATAAAGCGTGAGTACTTGATGCTAAATTAGATGAATTTGTTTAAAAGCCCTTTATAAAAAAAGTCTGCGCACTGGTGCCTGCTTGAACTAACAAGGTTTAACAATTTCAGTAATCCTGTTTCTCTGTAATGACCACAACTCCACCTGGGAAACGCCAGCGCCCCCACGGGGGACTCGCTGTGGCCCCCAGTGGATGCCGGCAAAGCTCTTGCGAGTTAACCCTGGGCCAGCAGAGCCTCTTCCTGCTGTGACTTCCCCGCTTCACGAGGCTAGAGACGGTAACAGGATGGGATGAGCCTTACTGACAAGTAAGCGAAGGATCAGCAGGTGGGCCAAGTGAGCTTTAGAGCTGAAAGAGACGTGGCTGTTCTGTTCAGTGACTTTAAAAAAAGTTTCCAAATTACAAAAAAAAAAAAAACTTAAGCCAGCAAAGCATGAGAAGGCGAGGCCTTGATTCCCTGATACGTCAGCTGCAAAAATGAAATTCAATTATTCACTGGGTTCCCGGCACACCCTGGCCCCCACACACTGATTTCTTCACGATCGTCATGGTTATTTTTCAGCTGGACCTCCGGGAAGCGGGGCTAAGCCTAATCCCCACAACAGGACACGCCCTTGCTCGTTGTTCCAGCGTGGTGCACGCCCCCTTTCAGCCCATGGTTTTGTTTTTAAAAGAGAGTATGATGAGCGCCCATGAAAACAAAACAAGAAACCAGAGCTAGGACCTTGACAACAACCTGGAGCTACCTGACCTCCCGCGTGCTGTGTTTCAGCTGCTGTAACGTTACCGAGTGGGTCCCCTTCTGTGCGATCTTCCGGGCTCCCTCGCCCCTCCCGGTGCTACACGTGCCGGTCCGTCCGGCACTGCGCACAGCGCCGATACATTCATTTTAACTAATTTAAGTATCAACTTTAAATGAAGCGATTTAACGTTAACTTGCACACTCCACGGTGTGAACATGGTGTGGTGTATTTTTCCCAACTTCTAGTTAGAGGGCATTCGGATGGTTTCTATGACGAAGGCGTTTTTACTAAGTCATTGCCATGAGCACTGGGAGTGTGTTATTTCATGTCCTCCCCAGCCCCACGAGACACTTGCATTTTTCTCCGAGAAAACCGAAGCTCAGAGACCTTAGGCCACTTGCCCGAGATTACGAAGTCCCTAAGAACGTGCTCCACATGTTGGAGCAAAGGAAGATGTGAGAATCATCTGCCTTTGTCATTCATGAATCTCCCACTGTCTGGTCCGAGACTGTCCTTTCATTCACGGGGAAACAAAACTCATGATCTTACTCTATACCGCTGCTTAAGAAAGGAGAGTTTCCTTGATCCTGTGAATCAGCAAGCAGGAAAAGTAAAAGTCTTCTCTGGTCCTTCGGGAGGATTTCTTAGTTGAATTCCAGGAACCCAATGTTCTCACTCATTTTTACAAGACACACACACACACACACACACACACACACACAGGAGCATGCTGCTGGGTGAGGCTTTTTCTTTGTAATTTTAATGTAAAAACATGAGCCAATTTAATCAAGTTCCCCGAGGGTCGGCCCACATCACTTTGCAAAGTGTTCCGCTTCAGGGTGTCCAAGTGAAATCAGCACGCACTCTTGAAGGCAAAGACCTCGTCCTTAGTCGACAGTCTCTGCTCGGAACTCAAGAGATAAGGGAAGCATTTAAAAATAGCAGGTATCAAATGGCTGGGATGAAAAGATAGTTAGGTTCCCTCATCAGATATCTGCAGTCCCCAAAGGCAGATAAAGTTAGTGTAGATAAGAGTGATTGCCAGGGGAGTGAACCGGAGGAGCTGTGGTTACAGACAGCATCACACTCACCTAAGGGCGCTCAAACGGCTGTACCAATGTACTGACGTTAGAAATGACAAGTGGATTTTGAAATGTCTAGTTTTCTTTGAGAGCGAAGAACTAACCCCCTGAGCTCGTTCAGCACTCCCTGAAAAGTCGTAATTGCTGTTACCACAGCAGCGGTGGCTGAAGCAACTCCACAGACGCTGAGCCAGGTTAACGTGGTTCTGAACCAGGTTCTTTTTGTCTCAACTTCCTGGGGGAACCAGAGATTAACACAATATCTACCTTTGAGTTTGACTTGTGGGCCCATATATATAATGGTCTAATTTATTTTGGAGTGGGGTGATGGTGGCAATTGTGTGATCAGAAGTCTGAGGGGGCTTCCTAATATTTAGGGGGCGCCACCAGAGAGGCTTGTAGCCTCTGGGATGCCAGAGCGTCGTTGAAGAAAGGGGAGCTAGCTTCACTGTCACACAAAGTCCATTTTGTCACCAGACCAAGGTAGACTCGGTTCTAGAGCAATTTAGAAAACTACTCAGTATTTTCTTTAACTTTTTGATGGTGAAAGTCATAACACACAGTAAAGAAAACATAAAATGTTAGTTGTCCGTTTTTAAATGATAATAAAGGGACACCCCTGTAACCAACCAGATTAAGAAAGGACCCATGGTCCCACGGTCTCCCGTGCCATCAGAAAGAACCACTGTTCCTAATGGAACACCTTGCCGTCTCCTTGCTTGCCTTTATTATTTACTGGAGGCAGATACAAAACATCTTGCTCAGTTCTGCCTGTTTCTGAACTTCGTGTGAATGAAACTGCATGTAGGCAGGTACGACTGCTTGCCCTACTGCTGTAACCTTACATCGTGAGGTCCCTTCACCTTGACACGTGTGGTTATAGGTTGTTCATGGTCACTGATACGCAGTATTCCTATCGTAAGAGTGCACCCTAGTTTTGTTAGCAATTATATTTTTGGTGGACATTAGGGTTTTACCTCCAAGAGCTTCAAGAGCACACAAACACAATGGTGCTATGGATGCTTCTGCAGGCGCACATGTGCAAGGCTCTGTGTACCTGAGTGTGGAGCTGCTGGGGGGAAGGTGTGTGGAGGTACAGTTCTACTGGGTAACGCAAGCTGTTTTCCAAAGCAACTGTACCAGTTTAGATTCCTTCCCGCAGGCACCAAGGGCGCCCGTGTTCCACATCGCGGTCCACGCTTTGTATCGTCAGACTCCTAAAGCTTTGCTGATCCTGGGGTGTGGAGTGTCATTTCTCTCATGTGCACCAGCCATTCACGTTTCCTCTTCGGTGAAATGGTTGTTCATGTCTTTAGCCTGTTTTTCTGTGAGTTCTGTGTCTTTTACTCACTGATTTGCAGAAATACTTTATATCGTCTGCAAATCCAAATATTGTCAGTTACATGTGTCATAAACTGTTCCATCATCGTGTGGCTTTTACTTTCCTACAGTATGTTTCGATAAACAGTTTTTAATTTTAACGTGGCCGAAGTAATTAATCATTTTCCTTGAGATCTGTATCCCTTGTGACTTATTTAAAGTTTTTTTCTTACTGCTCAGGCATAAAGATACTCCCCCGTACTTTTTTCTCCCTGGTCACGTAAACGCCCGCCCTGCCATGCACCGCCGGGCTGTCTGGGGCTCTGCAGTCTGCTCCGCTGCACTGAACCCCACTCACTGGTCGTAATCACTCACGCTTTACAAGACGTCTTGATTATCTGGTAAGCACATTGGAATTTACTGAGGAAATAGTTTTAGCTTTAAAAACAATATAAAAAATAGGCATTAGAACTTACTTTGCTCTGGGTTGATGCACTAATCCCGGAATCTCTTTATTGGTTTTAAGTCTTGCATTGGAACTGGCACTTTTTTCCTGAAACACACAAACACACACGTGTAAAAGATGAGGTGGGAACCAGTCGTTCAACGACCGCACGAAGTTCCACCCCAGAAACGCTCTGTGTGTTGGGGACCCGTCGCTGCCGGTCACTTTGCGAGGACAGAAGTCCTTGCAAAGATGTTTCACTGTCTGGGTAGAACCGCCAAAGGTGGTCACGAAGACAGAAATTTGCTTTCTAACGGTGATGACTCAGTTTAGAAAATGGTGTGTCGTTAATATCTGATTTTTAGGTCGAGCTACTAAAAATAGGAAGAATCAAAGAGCAGAAGGCTCTGGCAGCGTCAGGAAGAGCAGAGCAGAGCAGCCCGGACAGCCGCGGCCGGCTTCCCGAGGCCGGCTGACTTGGCGTGTTGGTCTGCGACAGACGCCTGGGGTCGCCGACTCCTCAGGTTTGCACAAGGCTGCGGCAGCGACGGAGGCGAGAGGAGTAAAAACAACGACCATTTTCCGCCCACTACAAACACTGGGATTGAATTCAATTGAATTAATAATGTTCAATACTGGCCTGTGTTCAAGAGGCACTTTTTGGCTATCAGCCTAATCTGATTTCTTATTCCCAGTAAACCAGCCAGATGGGAAAGAAACATCCTCAAATCTTAACATACCGGTATATCAGTAACTGTAATACGATCACGCTGTATTTTTAGACATAATTTTTTATTTTGATTTAATTAATTTAATTAATTATTTTTTTTTTAAGAGGGAGAGAAGGGAAGAGAAGGAGAGGGAGAGAAACATCGAAGTGAGAGACAAACATTGATCGGTTGTCTCTTGAATGTGCCCCCATCGGGGACCAAACCCACAACCCAGGCACATGCCCTGACCGGGAATTGAACCAGCAAACTCTCTGCTTCGTCGCACACCTAACCAACTGAGCCACACCAGTCAGGGCTATAGCCATCATTTTTAGAAAATATATTCAAAGTGCTTTATTCTTTGCTCGTGAAACATACCCCTAACAGGAAAGAAGAGACTACTCTAAAGCAATTTAAGAGATAACCACACACTCAAGGAACCAGAGGGGTGGCAACAATTAAAGGCCTGGCTAAGGGAGGAAGAGAACTCCTGCGGGCCAACCCACCCTTCTCACCACAGGCAAAGCGATGGTCCCAAAATGAACTCTTTTGAGCTCAGATTTCTCCCAGGCCCGCAAAAGCCACTTACATCAATGAAATTCCAGTGACTTATCCGTTCTGGTGGTGGTTTGCTATTGACCATGAAACATGAGCTTATCTGTAGAACATCAGTATTCCAAAACATAGAGTAAGTGTGTGATTTTCTAGGAAAAGAAAGAATCATTGCAATTCTTTTGTAGCCTATCTTACCTTCCTTCCCTCTCGCTAAACAGGAATGTTTCCACGAACAGGTAAAGTACAAAATGTATATTGTTTTCTCTGCTGGTTGAGTCAGGGGACAACCAATGAACTTCCTAATTTCCTACAAAGCAGGCGGGAGAACAAACAGAAAATGCTAACGCACCAGCCCCAGGAGGGCACGCCCACATCCTCTTTCCACCTGGGGTGCCTGCAGTGCCTGATTTATGGGCCTGGCACTGTAAGTCCATTATTCACTGGATTATAAATTTTAGTCAATTTATAGAGCTCTGCAACTATCACCTCAGTCCAGTTTTAGAAAAATTCTCTCGTCCCAAATAATTTCCTCAGCTCTGTTTGCAGTTCTTCCCTGCTCTCAGCTGCAGTCCCGGGAAACCACAGCCTGCTTCCTGCTCACACACACGTTTGCTTTTCTAGACTCGTGTAAACGGAACAGTACCTGGCATTTTTCACTTAGCGTAACGTTTCTGAGGTCTATCCACATTGCAGCACATTTCAGCACTGCACTTACTGTAAGTGCTAAATAATACTCCAGTGGATGGCTACCCCCCTTGTGTTTATCCATTCCCCCGGAAAGTTTCTAGTAGGTGGCTGTTACGAACCACGCTGCCAGGACCGTTCGCACGCAAGTCTCTGTGAGGACACGCCTTTTCATTTCTCTCGGGTAGATTCCTGGGAGTGGAATCGAAAGACTGCATGGTAAGCGTATAGTCAAATATTTAAGATGTCGTCCAACTCTCTTCCAAAGTGGCCGCACCATGTTTTATTCCCAACAGTGGTGCGGGTGGTTCCAGCTTCTCCGCATCCCCGCCAGTGACAGATTACTGCCATTCAAGTGGGTGTCCCCTTGTGGGCTTGCTTTATTTTAAAAATGTGACTTGGAGCCCTGGCTGGCATAGCTCAGTGGATTGAATGCGGGCTGCGAACCAAAGTGTCGCAGGTTCAGTTCCCAGCCAGGGTACATTCCTGGGTTGCAGGCCATGACCCCCAGCAACCGCACATTGGTGTTTCTCTCTCTCTCTCTCTATCACCCTCCCTTCCCTCTCTAAAAATAAATAAATAAAATCTTTAAAAAAAGCTTTAAAAATGTGACTTGGATTGGTCCTTATATTTCCTTGTATCCCTCAGAACACCTAGCGTCTTGCTACACGAAGCATTCACATGCTTACCGGGGAGCTGCCTTAGTATCAGGAAGTCAGTTCTGTATCTGCTTATAGACACCGTTTAACTTCTACTCTGGGTGTTTATTGGGGGGAAGGGGAGGTTTAAAGAGATGTCTTAAAAAATACAAGGAAGCAAACAAACAAAACCACGACGGGCTGGAGGAAGAAGGAAGCTGATGGGGGCCCAGATGGAGCAGACCCCACAGAGGGGTCGCGCCCGGCCACGTCTGGACGCACCGGGTGCAGAGATGGAGAGTTAGACTGGGAGGTGATGGAAAAGGCAACTAAGATGTTGTCTCCCTTGGCAAGAAAAAACTATCTTCATGGTATCTGACACTTACAAACAAAGTACCTAAAATAAAGTAGGGCCAAGGGAGACTATGTGGAAGCCAGTGAAAGGTCGGCAGGCAGTTTGCAGAGCAGTTTTTTTTTTTTTTGGTGAAATGTCAACATTTTATTAATTATTCATATATTTCTATAAGTGTTCATGATATTTATTATTGTACATTTTGTTAACATTTTATTTTCGATCACGGTTTGCGTTCCACATTATTGTGTCTTCGTTTGAGGTGTGTGCGGCATTGCGGGTTCAGGGAGCAGAGCCTCTCACGACCCGTTCCCACGGGTACCGGAGTCATCTGGATGTGTGCTAAAATGCAGATCCCCAGGCTGAGTGTCTGTGGGATCGAGGCCCAGGAATCTGCATTTCAGCCAGGAGGCCCAAGTGAAAAAAGTTCGAGAACTTCCAAGTCGGAAAAAAGATGCCTTCACGCTTAGGATCCCCCAGTTGGTTTTCCACTCAGTGGTTCTCACACTGAGCCCTGGGGTTCTGTGAGCTGCCTCGGGGTCACCAGAGAGGCCGAGTAGAGCAGAAGCCCCCTGAACTCTTCCACACCTAGGGGCTCCATCAGTTGAAAAAAGCCTCCATTTCTCCAAAGTGCTTGCAAACTAATGTCAGGTAGTGACAGGTGTACTTCAATAGCGAATCAAACAACTTTTTCTTTTGCTCAGAACTGTTTTCTTTCGCTAGGAGCAGAAGGTGCTCGTCAGTGTGGAGAGCGAACTTGTCTTTCCCTTCCTAGTTCCTCTGATGCTGGAGACAGTCAGACCATCTGTATTTACCCTGCTGCTCTCCAACCACGGGGGGAGGCGGGGGGGCGGCGTCTCCCAAAGGGGAAGTCGGGATGGCCAGAGGCACTGAGAGCTCCTTTAAAAAATTCCTCGCACTTCACCTCCCTGTTGGCGGGGGATGAAACCAGTTTTTCCCTGTCCCTTCTTTGTCTGTGTTGTTTCTCTGAGTCTGAAAGGACACAGGCAGCGGCCTCCCTGGGAGGGTCCTTGCATCGGTTCTGGGTTGGAAGTGTGGGAGAAACCTCATTTTCTTTTTGCTGGGCCCAATGGTGTAAAGAAATCCCAGGGGCCAGATGGATGCAGGAAGCTGGAGGCCTAGAGAAAAGAAGAGGGGGCGGGAATAATAGCTCCGCAGACTGCTAATGAGGGATCTGCACAGAGAGGAGATACAAAAGCACTAAAGAGAAACTCTCAAAGCGTCCCGCCCTCTGCACAGACCGCGTTTTGGGTTACACGGGGACCACTGCGTTTCAGAAAGGACGTGAAGACTGGAAAAGGCCATTTATTCATGAGAATTAGGAGGCTCAGGGGGCACATGCATATTTAAGAAATAGGAACACACTGAGCTATATAAAATAAATGAGTAATCATTCCAGCTTTGGGGAGGGACCCACAGAATGTACTCTGCAAGGAAACAAGCTCAGCCGATGTTGCACGTGTGATCTCCCGAGTGTTATTAACATGAGAGGACACTGCCTCCTTCAAATATAGAGGAATTTTATCTTCTGTCTTTCGAATGATGCTAATGAGCTGAGCCACCCTCACTCAGTGAGAATTCGGATGGTCAGCAAATGGCAAGACCCACGCTACCAGCTGCAACCCTTGACGTGGGCGCACCAGTATCGTTACAATGATGTGAAGTCGACACTGCTGTTATAATTACCTGCCCAAAGAGAGGATTTGAATTAGCAGTATTTTGCTAGAATTACTTAGTGGGAATGAAGTTGGCAAGAGAAGTCTCCACGTCATGGAAATTCTTTTTTCTATAAAATACAGCCACGCACCTCATTTTATATCCAGCAAATGTTAGGTGGGGTAAATCAGTTTTAAAACACCCAATATTTTTTCACGTAGTTGATTCTCAAGGTAGATTGGAAACATTTACAATCATCTTAAAAAAAGTAATCAGCGATGTAAGAACTTGTTCAGGACGGATGTAACTGTGTACCAACCGATCTACAGCAAAGTCTTTAAGGCACTACGCCATTAACTAAAAGGAGGAAGCTATAATAACTCCCTCCTTTTTGTAAGTTGTTACAACTTATACTGAGAGCTAGGAGTTAAGGATACTGTCAACAAGATGAAGTATCTCCAAGTTTTTCAAAAGAGTAACATATACACACCCAAGAGAATGAACTAATTTGGAGGAATCATATTCAATTCTTGCCCAAAATGTTTGTATCAGGACAGGGTAGGTTACGTTGCAGTGAGGAACAACCCTGGATATTGTAGTTCATCCGCAGACAAGTTCATCTCCTGCGCATGCTCTGTGTCTGGGTGGCCAGGGGGGCTCCGCTCACCCTAATCGCAGTGGGAAACCACGGCAGAGAAAACTACCGGCCCGTCCATCACTCAATCACTTTAGTGGTACTCAAGTGCCAGGCTGTGCTACGAGAAGATCCGAGATGTAATCCTCGTCCACTAAAAAACAAAGAGGAAGGCGAAGAGATGTTCCAAAATGATGGCAGTACGTGGGGTGGGCGTGCTCCCGATGGGTGACACCTCACTCAGGCGAGGAGGTCAGGGGCGCTGCCTGGAGAAGGGGCTGGGCAGGGCTGTGGGGAGGGGAGGAATGAGGGCCCTGGCAGTACTGGAGAGAGCAGGGCACTTACTGAGAACCACTGAGAACCTGGTGCAGCCAGGGAGGGCCTGGGGGACCAGGAGGGACGTGATGCAGGGGTGAGGTGGGCAGGGGCCGGGCCAGGGAGGGCTCTCGCCTGGGCATTTGGATTTTCCCTTGAAATAAGGGGGGAACCACTGAGGGAGTTTAGAAGCTTCTGGCAAATGCCAGAATTGTGTTTCAGAGGTGGGAGCAGAGACGAGGGCCTGTGAGAGGCTGAACGAAGAGGAGGGAGGCATGCAGAGCCCACCGCAGGAGACTGGGACCCTGGAGTCAGGCGGCCCCTCTGCTTCCTGCTGTGTGACCCGAGCAGGTTTCACAACCTCTGGGCCTCAGCTCCCTCGCCTGTGAAATGGGAATAAAAGTAGCACTACTTCCCCGGGTTGCCTGTTGCGCAGGGAGCGCATGACCCATGACAGCTCGGTAATTAGCTGCTCTGGGAACAGAGACGAGAACTGAGAGTTGCCAAGAAAAATCCTGGGGGCCCACGCCATGCGAGGCACCTTGCTGGACTTTGGGGAAAACAATAAGAAAAAAGCTGAAAGAGATTTTGAAAGAAATCACAAGGAAAAAAAAGACAAACAACAAGGAAAACAGACACGAGAAAAATTGCAAATGTCAGAGAAAAACGCAAATGCTACATTATAATAGGAGAACTCATAAGATTTGAGGTCGACCGAATGTGCAGGGGAGGGGGAGGGGGAAAAGGTATCGTGGAGACCGACGGCCCGATTTTTGGCTTAGCCGACAATTTTTCCTCCCTTGCTGTCATGCGTGACGGATGGGCTGACGTTCCACCTGAAGGTATCTCTCTGGGCAGCAAAGCAAAGGTGACGTGGTTACGAAGGCAGAAACAGGGCTGGGGAGAAGTGCGTTTTCGCTGACGAGGATGAAACAAGCGTCAGGGCGGAGCAGCGGTGCAGGTGCAGAGCACATCTGTGCGAGGGCCGGGAGTCGCTCGGCTGACCGCACAGGTGTGCTCGGGCCCGAATGCACCTGGGGCACCGGGCCGTGGCTCCTCTCACTCCCTGCTTCTCATCTCAGTGCATCACCCTGGTTTCATCTTCCCACGACCCTATGGCAACTCCAGATTCAGTCCTTCCAACTCTGTGACCCAGCAGGTGCGTGGGTCTTCCTGGTCAGCCCCAAGTCCATGGCGCCCCTCCAGTGTGGCCACTCTGGTGGGGGCAGCGGGGGGAGGGTTCCCTCACAGGAGGGAAGGGTTGCTGGGAGCAAAAAAGCAATAGTGGCCCCAACACACCTTCTGTCTTTCTGCCTGTGAACTCTTAGTATGAATTTTTTCCCTATTATTATATATCATATATTTTTAATATACATACACTCTCTGTGGCATATATTGATTTTTTAGAAGTGTGTTTTTTAGCAATTTTTAAATGTTTTCACATACAGGAGTTTTGAGTTTCTGACTGGCGGGAAAGAACGGACTCCTCTGTCATCTATTGTT
This sequence comes from Phyllostomus hastatus, assembly GCF_019186645.2. Classification (NCBI taxonomy): domain Eukaryota; kingdom Metazoa; phylum Chordata; class Mammalia; order Chiroptera; family Phyllostomidae; genus Phyllostomus; species Phyllostomus hastatus. The sequence continues at coordinate 12,307,917 of NW_025333833.1, read as the reverse complement.
TCTTCCATCCCTTCTGCGCTTAGCCCTGTGGTTCTAAACTTAGCTCCCTGCACGCACACTCTCTCCTGCACTCTCCGAAGCCTCTCCTGGCAGAGGTCGGAGTAAAGAGGGACTGGATGTCTCAAGAGTGCCCCAGGCTTTCCGGCCAACACCAGCGTCAATTCCTCGAGCTACGATCATTCCACAATGTGGGTGGATGCAGCTGGTCGCTAGACGTCTATACGCAGACTTGATGGGCAGTAACCCAATCCTGCGTCGTTCCCTTCTGGACGTACTTTTAGCCCGAGGCTGGGAAGAGACTGGTTGGTTCCAGCTAACGTTAGGGTTGAAAAGCTCTTTAAAATCGAAATAGGGTACTTAGGCAATAAAGCACAAGCACCTTTTTTTTTTTTTAAAGATTCTCCTTTTGGAGAAAAGGCGCTGCTTGGTATTATCTTCTAAACTTTGCAAACAGAATTGATCCTGAAATGCTTCAAGGGGTGTGTAAAACCATGAGTGCCTCTATTTGCGTATCTCCCCGGTCTTTGTGGAGCTTTCTAGAAAAGCTCCTGTGCTTTTCCACATGTATTTCTCCCCGCGTCCCCTCGGATCTGTGCACCTGCCCATACACAACACACGGGGAGCGAGCACTTCCTGTGGACGTGGGCTGGGCTGGGGCTGGGCCCCCTGGGCTGCCTCGTCCCAAGCTGGGGAGACACGGTGAGAACACATGGGCTGTCCTTTCTCATCTCTCTGAGGCTGTTTCATCAGGAGACTGTCAAATCAGGGGTTTGGGAACCGTACGAGGAGCCTCAGTTTACTACCCCGGCCAGGAGGTGAAGTGTCTCTCTTCTTCTCTCTCTAGGTCGTACAGGGCAGGTAAGTCTTAAGAGATGGTTTGCTTGTTTCCTCATTCTTTGCCGCTGCACTTAAGTGAAAATCTTTTCCTGAGTAAAAGGCCAAAAAAAAAGGTGGACTGGCAATGAGAGAAACATATGTTGGAGTGAGTATGTGCTGAAGAGCTTCGGTGAACCGTAGGGGCCCATTCTTCACAGCTGGAGCCGTGGGGGTGTGCCTGGCTGAGCTGCACCACGGAATCCTTCACGGCTGCTGCGGAAAACGGTCAGGTGACTGCTTATAACACACAGCTTATTAATTCAGCTACACATATTTAAAACCACAGAGCGCGTGAAAATCACGTTGATTTGGAAATAACAGCCTTCCCACACGCACAGTTCGCTAAACAATTTAGACTCTCCAGGTGCATCTGACACCTGTGTTTGCACGGAGTCACGCACCCTTTGGGCCTCGAATGTCGGCCTCGCCACTTCTGATTTGTCTGAAAGAAAATGCAGTTTGATTTGTCCTATGTTTGCTGTCTCGGAAATTTGATTCCAAGCTGTAAACACCATTGAGTGGTGGCGGTGTCCACCGTGTACACTGCTTGCTGTATTATTATTGTTTCAAAGTCACTTTTCAAAGGCTGCCTAAGATGACTCACAGAAACGGTAACTAAATTAGAATTTTTTCTCATTGAGCAACAAAACTGATTTTGTCAGAAGACCTCTATACGCATCTAAAGACCGTGTTTTAGGCTACCACATTTCCCCCAAACTTTGTCTTCAAAATACAAGAGTGTCCTATATCATGTGGCTCAGATACAAGGTTGCATCTACTTTTCTGAAGAATAATTAAAAAAAAAAAACACCAGACCTGCTCACATTCTGGCATATGCCGTAACATGGTGGAAACGCTTACCATGTGAAGATGACTTAAAGGGTATCTCTTAACAAAATCCAAGATTTCCTGCTAAGATTTAATAAAATCAGTAGTGACTTTATCCCATTTTTCAGACGGGATACTGAAGTAAAATCTCACAAACGTGAATGCTACATTTGTTGTGCAAGCCATTTGTTAGAAAACATGCTCAAGACAAAACAAAACAACCCCCAAAACAATGTGCTTTTATGCCGGTACGTTTGCCTGCATGCACTGTTCTCCTCTCTCTCCCTCCCCCACCCTCTCTCACAGCTACTGTTACAGAAGATGAACTGCTGGAGCACAGATACAACCATCTTTAATTTGTGTCTGCCTCAGAGCACATGCATGTATTTCCCTGAAGCTCCTGAGATAATCTGGCACAGAGAAATGGAGCTTTTTGATTGTCACTTACTGCCTCTTATAATTGCAAACCAATGGCAACAATGAACATAATAGCTGCCACTGACGGTACCTTGCAGGCGGTAGACCCCACCTGGGGCTGCTGGGCATTGGGTCAGTTCAGAGCAAACGCCTAGCGCAGCCCCTCCACGGGATAAGAGCCCGGCAGATGCCAGCAATGATACTACTTTTGCTGTTGTTATTAACTGTTAATCCCATCCTCCTCACAATGACTACAGGAGGCCAGCGTTCACAGAGGGGGACGTTAAGCAGATACTTCGCATGTTGCCAAAAGTCAGAGAGTTACTGGCCAAGAGGAATAGGAACTCTGCATTTGTACCTGTTTCAATAACTGTTTTTGCATTCTTAAAAAAGCCAAATGTATATAAACTAAAGACGGTGGGAGTAAGGGTAGCCCAGACAATTTTAAACTACCCTTTTAAATTTTGATACCTAACAGAGAGACAAAGGCCTGGACGGACACCCAATGTCAAAGGCACAGGCAGACCCCTGGGAGTCCCTTCATGGCCATTGCTGAAAAGCAGCACCAGCACCTCACGGACCAAAGCAAGCCAAGGCCAAGCAAGCAATGGGAAGGGGCAAGGTAAAGGAGGGACCGGGCACACCTGGTCAGAGTGGTCACCCCTGAGAGCCTCTCCAAAGGCATTTAAATATAATTTTTCTGACATATTAGTTTCAGGTGTACAACACAGTGATCCAATATTTATGCACATTGTGAAATAATCACCGTAAAAAGTCTAGTTAATATCTGTCACCATACGTAGTTATAAAGTTTTTTTCTTGTGATGAGAACTTATAAGATCTGCCCTGTTAGCAACCTTCAGATACGCGGTACAGCATTATTAACTATCCTCGCCGCGCTGTGCATCGCGTCCCCAGGACCTACTTATTTTATACCTGGGAGTTTGTACCTTTCGACCTCCTTCACCCCTTTCATCTACCCCCACTCCCCTTCTCTGGGAACACCTCGAATTTAAATTTTTAAAAAAGGTGAGTGCTGCTGACCAGATAATACAGAGAGCCAGTGGTATCATCAGAAGCTGTCTCTTATCATGGAAAACTAATAGTTAAATATTCAGGAATTTTGAAAGGCAGCTGATGACAGTTTGGAGTTGGCCTCCTGAGGGTATTTATAGTATGGGGATTGGCAAACAGTTTAACAGTCCCCAAAACCCCCAGAACTGATTTACCAGCACTGTATATAATGATATGTAAATGATTATTTTATAGTCGTTTGCCATCTTTACCTGAGTCCTTGTTCTGTGCTTGAGACAGGGTTCACGACCATGGTAGGGTGGCCTTATGTAATTAAGTGGGAGCTTTTTCCTCAAATAAATATCCTTTTATATTTGGTCAAGAAGAACTACAATCCAGTGGAGTGTTTTGGGTAGACTGGGTTGGAATGACATCATGTTTTTTTTTCTTAAATTGGGTTCAAGGGGCCTCCGTTCTTGGCTTCCCCAGGCTCAGGTCCTAGGGCAAACTTCGGTGCCCGGTCCTCTGCGCAGCACAGGGGCCTCCTCCTGCACGGAAGACTGGGAGACCCTGTCCCATCCTCCTAGCTCCCCGTCTGTCACTTCTCTCCCAGCCCTGCCCCCACTCCGCCCCCGCACCGCCAATCTCCAAAGAGCACTACTTGACCACGCCCACCTTCTATCGTCACTAGTCTTGTAGAAAAGCTTTATTTTCCCCTCTAAATCAAGCGGTTGTCTATCCTTTGAAAGAAACATTGTAATCTGCAAATGAATCAGGGTTTCCCTGTTTAACCTTCCAAAGAAGAGAAAAGTTCAGCCTCCACGACATGCGAGGCAAATAACAGAATTGAGCTAAACGGCGTCCACCAGGACTTGGAACCCTCCTCTAGAAAATTCCCAGGCTTCCTCCCAGTGCCGGCGGAGGGCGCCAGTGAGAGAGCCGTGGCCCGGAGAGCCACTGCTTCCGAGTCCAAGTTAATGAACGGCCACCCGCGCGCTACTGCTCCCGTGTCATCTGAACAACTCGAAATCCACCGGAGAGGAGGAACCAGCGCTGCAGAAGCGAGTCAAGGGAGCGCTGGGACTTCATCAGCCTTGCGAAGAAAGGCAAAAGAAAACCCCACATGGATACCCTCGTCCTCCTGGGAGAAGCTTTCTCCCCGCCATTCCTGGCATAGGCGTGGCGTCTCAGCGCATCTATCTGCTGATGCGTCTACCTTTTCTTACCATAGCTTGTTTTCATTGCTTCACCCTAACAGAATGTAAGCCCCTTAAGGACACCGATAGGATCTAATCTCTTTGTAGTGTGCCGTTGGAGACAGAATAGGTGCTCAGTAAGGACTTGAGGAATGAATGAGTGGACACTGGCCATTCTTTGCTTGGGTGCTGTGCTGTGTGACAACCTTCACCTCCCTCGGAATACGGCAAGCCAACTGAGCAGAAGGATTTTAGGAATGAACTTGGGAGCTGGGGCACAAGGACGAGGAGACTGAAGGGGAGAGGGAACGGTGCTTTTATCGTAGCCTTCACTAATACATGTCAACTGTTACTCTTACAATTCCGACCATGTCTCACAGGACCTTCTACAGAACACACAGCAGTATGGCGCAAATGTGCAGAGACAGAAAGTAGAATGGCTGCCGCCAGGAGAGGGGGAGGGGAGAACGGGGAGTTGGTGTTGAGTGGGTGCTGAGTTTCAGTTTTGCAAGATGCATAAAGTTCTGGTGATCGACGGTGGTGATGGTTGCCCAATAATGAGAATGTACTTAATACCATAAGACAGTCCACTGTTAAAAATGTTAAAATGGCCCTGGCTAGTGTGGCTCAATGGACTGAATGCTGGCCTGCAGACCAAAGGGTCACGGGTTTGATTCCCAGTCAGGGCACATGCCTGGGTTGCAGGCCACGTCCCTAGCGGGGGGTTGTGCAAGAGGCAACCGATTGATGTATCTCTTGCACGTTGATGTTTCTCTCCTTCTCGTCCCTCTCTCTAAAAGTAAATAAACAAAATCTTAAAAAATAAAAAAAAATGTTAAAATGGTAAATTTTATGTTATGTATATTTTACCCAAATTAAAAAAAATGCATAGCCAAGGTTGGCGGGAACTCTCACCTCCAATCTCCCCCAAGCTTCTTTCAAAAGATTTTCTCATTTGCTTCATCTAATCTTCATAATTATTTTATGGTCTCTCCTTATTTTTACGGACTCCCAAACCAACAGAAACCAGATTCATGTACAAAGGTCTGTGAAAATATTTACTTGTAACTTGATACAGTCTTCAGTCTCAAGGGGCCCTGGCACGTCACACAAGCCACGGACAGCAGGGGCCCGCAGTTCGGATGCACTGGGGGAAACCACACATCCCACTGAGGTTGAGAAGCGCAAGAATTTTAACGATATGTAATGTCACACATTCGGAAGCTTTTAATGCCCTTGGGCTTCGAGAAGTCAGAGCAAACTCACTTTGTGAAAGGAAATAGGGGTCATGGCTTGCTTATGACTCCAAAGTCAACCCACTTTATCAGGGGAAGATAGAAGTGTCCAGGGAGAGGCCACGAAGCCAGCCTCCAGGCCAGAAGGAACCCAGGGAAGTAGGGTGCGTGCAGCGACCTTACTGGGGAAGCACCGGCGTTCAGAGAAGAGGTGCTCGTGAGGTTCAGAGAGATGGGTCCCTGTGGGGGGCGGGGCTTCAGACTCTGCCACCTCCAGTCTGGGAGTCGTGCCTCAGTTACTTCCTCTGCCAAACAGGGGCAGCGGGATGGCTCTCATACAGCACTAGTATCCTGTTAACTGAGATTAAATAAAAGCATGCAGCACCTGGGAGAGGGTAGACAGTCATTCTTAGATGTTATTATTATTTATCTTCATGATGTGTTACTGCTATTTACTACTAACAATAAATTTACTATGATATATATATCACATATATATGATACACACACACACACACTTCTGAAAAGTAACCAGGTCAACCTCAGGGACCTGTCCTGAAACGTTTTTTTGCCCTGATGTCGTGGGTTACCGGGAGCAAGGAAGGCACTTAAAAGAGGGTAGAGTCTAGCTCCTGCATTTTGTGTGGCTGGTAACTGCTGGCTGCAGAGACTAAAGGACTTGACGAAGGTCCTCCCGCGGGTGGCAGAACCGAGAACCCGTTGTGTAGTCCAGGCCTCCTTTCTCTCTGCGGTGGCGCTCCCGGAAGTGGTAGGGTTCTCGAAGCAGCTGGACGTTGGAAGCTCACCTTCCCCTTCTGAACTGTGTGCCGGAAGGGGGTGTAGACAGTCCCGCAGCAGGCGACTCTCCCTGGCCTGTGATGGCTGAATGAGGGACGACAGCAGCTGGCAGTCACCGAGTGCTAGCTCTGTGCTAGGTACACACCTCAGGCACACCTGGAACACGCTGGGAAGGAAGCAATGAAAGGATCCTAAAACCCCAACCAACATGCCTAGGAGGCCTTACAGATGATCAGATAATGATCTGCCCTCAAGAGACCCAGGTCCGGGCCCCCTGCTGTCTGTCCTAGGTAAGCAAGGGACACTAGCCAGCCGACTGGGCACAGGGGCCAGGCATGTGGGCTGTGGGCCTCAGGGACGTGACAGGGCTGTTGAGTTCTCTGCCCTTTGAGGGCAGCATGCTTGGGTCTGTTTCCTCGGGCTGGTAGGGATCCCAGAGAAGGTGCATCTCATCGAGTCCTGGAGAGTCCAGACCCCCCTGCCAGCATCCTGGGAGCCAGGTGGGGAAGGCGAGCAAGGACCTCGGCCTTCAGAATGCAGACTGTCACTTCAAAGCCCCGATTGCAGTGTGGCATCCTCGCCTCTGCTGTTGATGCTGGCTTCCAGTGCATGCTCTCGTCGCAGCCCACTCTCACCTCCACTTCCAGAGATGGCTGGGGCTGGCGTTTTCGGAGCCTTCTGTTCACTTTACAGCGCACTTGGCTTTCTCGGGCTTGCTAAGTCAGCTCCCACTCTTATCTGTTTCCGTCTTGCAGAATGTTATGTTGTACCCTGTGCTCCTCGTCTTAGAGGATTATAATTATTCTGCAAAGTCCTTTAACTGTTGTTTTCCCGGCATTTCAGAGGGAAATAAAGGGTAACATCTATATTCTTCCTGTCCTACCTAGTCCAATCTAGGCACTTTGTGGATGTTGTCTAATCCTACAACTGTATGCAGTAGGTGTTATTAGTATCCCCAGTTAGAGCTGAGGAAGCCAAGAGTCAGCAGTTTGCCCAGGGTTTCCCAGGGGGTTTGAATTCGTGTCTTTCTGACGTCAAAGCCCAGGCGGTAGGTCCTGGCCACATACAAGCGTCCTTGGTGAGATGATGGTGACGACCTCTGCCGATCGTCCCCCAGCACTCACCGCGTGGTTTGTGCGCGTTAACTGCAACGCCCCCGGGAGACGACGGGTGCTATGACTATGCACCCATGTTCCGGAGGAGGAAACTGAGTCGCAGATTGGACGAGGGGCCTTCCCAAGATCACATGGCCCGGAAAGCGTGGCTCCAGGGGCCGAGCTCTTCACAGTCCCCGAGGGCAGCTCAATGTACCACGTCTACCTCGTGGGTTTCCACCGTCTACTTCAGGAACCCCCGGCTCTGCTCTTCTCCCTTTCCTGCGTGACTTACTCCAAAAGAAAACGAAAATCTTACACACCAACCAGACGAACAGAAGACGGGCAGAGTTAAAGTCAAGTCGTTTTGAAACTATTTGCACAAGAAACTATTCTACTGTATTACGCTACCCTTAGTTTATAGTTACCTTCAGATATTCAAGTCAGGAACCACGAAGAACATGCCAACATAACTATTCACATAAAAAACATAGTTCTTTAGAGAGGAAATGACAAGTGGAATTTGCTTTTCCTAGTCCGATAGCCAGAAACTACATGTGCTAGGGGGCGCTATTGAACAAGGTTAGGGGGTTTTGTTTGTTTGGTGTTCTTTGGATTTTTCACACAGTCATTCCTTGGGGTAGGGTGAGCTCGTAATTTCTAATTAAAACCCATTTAACCTCAGCCTGGTAACTGTTAGTCAACACAACGCTGCAGAAGAAATTTTATAATAAGTTATATTCATTATACGTGCAGTCGGTTCTTACTCATGCAGAGCCATTAATCACCCATTATTTTCCTTCCCACTTGCACGTCCGAGAACTCAATTAAAAGATAATGAAACGGAGGTGTTACACCCAGAGAAGGTGTCCCTGTCCCCGGAGCATTATTGATGGTGTAAAGGCTGGGTCTCGGGGCAGTTAATAGAATCTGTGAGCTAGAGGCAGCACCGAACCAAATTAGTGGAACCAAAACATTAGCACTGAGGAAATCTTAGCTCTGACTCTGTTGCTCCACAATTAAGCTAAATTACCTAAGTACATGCTAATAAATCACGAGGCGGTAAACACAGAGGACCGGGAAGGTCAGGAAGTGCAACGGCGGTGCTCGGCTGAACTCGGCCACACACGCTCGGCCCAAAGCGGAAAACGGGATGCAGCTCACACACGCAAAGCCAAATGATGCGCAGCCCCAGCTCCAAAGGCCGTGCCACCAGGAATTAATATGCATCCACCTATAAATGTATATAAATATATACCCTTCTCTGAACTTCCAACAGTGGTCTAAAAATGATGTGTTCTACAAACTGATGGTTGCCAGGGTTGGCGGGCTGGGTGAAAGCGGTGAAGGGGTGAAGAAATACAAATGGACAGTTACACAATGGTCACGGGGGCGTAAAGCACCGCATAGGAAATAGCCAATGACACTGGAGTAACTGTGGGCGGTGTTGGGTGGGCACTGGTCTTCTCTGGGTAGCCACTTCGTGAGGGATCCCAATGTCTAACCATTACGCTGCGCACCTGAAACTAACACAATATTGAAAGTCAGCTGTGAGTGAAAAATCAAAACACCCAGAAAATCATTTGTTCTGGAATTGTGCCTCCTGCACAAAATAATTTCCATCGTAGCTAAAATTGTTTTGACGGAAGATTGTCCGTGAGACCCAGCACTTAACGGGTTTGCAGAACTTGAATACTCGCGTCTTAGAAGGAAGCGAAGAGTCGTCTGAGCGTGCTGCAAGGCACCGTGTGGGGAGCGACAATTTACTGAGATGTGAGCGCGCCGCCTCGCTCACTCCCTCGCTGCCCACACGCCGCTTTTCCCCGGGACTGAAGGACTTCGAGTGGAAGGCACTGGCGCTACAGGCGCGGCGCTGGTGTTTTTGGCGACGGCAATAGCAGTGGAGGCGAAAGGAACTCGGTGGACACTTGTCGTTGGGCAGATTGTACAGACAGAAACGGGAGCCATAAATCAGCCCATGGAGTTCATCCAAGCTTATGCGTGTCTTCCTAGGTAACCCGGGGGAGCTGTTACTCTCGTTAACGGCGGCTTCAAAGCGGAGGGGAACAACCTAACACCATTTTGCTGAAAGAACCACTCACCTTCTTGAAAGTTACTAAGTCAAATGTGACCTTTTTCCCCTCCCCATTCTCAAGTCTAAGATCATTACTGCTTATGATTGGGAGACCTGACAGTGTTCGGAGTGCCGGGGTGAAGTGTTTCTCCCTGCTACACACAAAACCACGTGAATGACTCCGTGTACTTGTTCTTAAAAACCACTTCGTCCGTGCTTGGAAATAGCTTGCGGCGGCACACACAACACACAGGTCCTTCCTCAGCTGGCAGCTTGCAGACGACTATTCTGGGATGCAGGCTAAAAAAAGAAAACCCTAAAAGCCTTTTGGTGGGCGTAAATGAGACGATTTTTTTTAAAAACCAAGGGAAGAAAACCAAAGCGTTATTTATATTTAAAGACATCCTAAAAATACATCCATTCATTCAGTAGGCAATGTTACCGACTTTAAGAACCCAAAGTGGCTTTTCGGGGACCAGTTTCAAGGATTTCGGAGGGACAGCACTTTGAGTGTGGTCTTGGGGCTCGGGCAAGGGAACTGGTTGCGTGCCCTTGCGGTCACCCCAACTGATCCTGAAATGCCAGATTTGGGCTTCGCCTTGTCAATGTATGCTGTCACTCAGGCGACACCTACTTAATTATATCAGGTGTGGGGGGCCTCTTAGTCCTGCTCAAGGAAGTTTGGCAAGGTTTAGCAGGAATTTTCTCCACTCCCCACCCCGCAGGCAGGACACTAGGGGCGCACACTCCTGTGTCTTCGAGGGGCAGAGGGCCGAGCGAGGGAAGCAGCTCCGAAACACCGAAACACAAGGTTGCTCGCCACTACAACTGGATGATTCCACACAGGCCGGGAATGATACCTACTTGGCAAAAAGTTTCTCACCGAGGACACAGACAGATTAGGTTGCCCATAAGAGTGCTTGGGCAATGCTTAACGGAATCAAGAAAATAGTTTTCAAAAGGCGTCTCAGCACATCCGAGAACATCGTTTACATCTAGACAACTGGCAAGCGAAGGAAAAAGAATTCCTACCTGCCCATTAAAACAGGTCCCTAACTGAAGAGCTGCAGTTAGCCACCATCTTGTTAATCTGCAATCGAAGACTCATTCAAGGTAAAGGGAAGACTTCACGTCATAGGGGCGGCTTTGCCAGGGATGGGCTTGTTTCGTGACGGTGAGCTGGGGGTCACGCCTGTCACACCGGAGGCCTCTGGGAGCCTGCTTCTGGGGATGCCGGGCGTGCTGGTCTGGGGTTGGCGGCCAGCAGGAGACTGGTCAGCCCATGTAGGCGACCCTTTATCCACAGAAAAGATACCTAAACAATGAGTCTCGGCGAATTACAGATTTTCTGGGAAGAGAGGACACTATCATAGTTGAAAAAAAAATCTGAATTCCCTGAAGAATATTCTGCTTTGCCTTTTATTTTATTTTATTTTTTTTATCCTCACCCGAGGACATTTCCCCTTGCTTTTTGAGAGAGAGGACCGGACAGAGAGAAACATCGAAGCAGACCGAGGGTCAAACCCCCAACCTAGGCAGATGCCTTGAGCGGAAAACGGCACGCTGGTGGAGTCCCTCCGGAACGCGCCGCCGCACAACCGAGCAGCTGCGCCCAAGTCCCAGCGGCCTCACCTAGAACGTGCGGCTCCATCCGCTACGTGCGGCGGTAGCACTACGGAGCCACCGGTGGTGTTTTTTCATTAAGTTAAAATGAAATTACTTGAAAAGAGAGAAAAAAACAACAACGAACTAATATTTAATCAAAGAGCACCAAAATCAATCTAAATGCTTCCTGTGTGGAGACTACAACTGGAAGGGAAAGATGTCTTAAATTGAGCCTCCGAGGCTAACTCAACACCGGAGGATCAATAACGGATCAATTCCTGTTCCCCGCATTGACACTCGCGAGAGGCAGGCACACGGGCGAGAATTCCAATTGGATTGGCGAGCACGGGAGTCTAGGGCAGCTCCTGGGCCTGCAGATAAATCAGCAAACGGCCTTAAGTGCAGGCAATGTTTACCAACCAGGAGAGACTCTGCCGCTCAAAGCCAGATGAAAACTGATAGGAAAAACCCCACAAACTAGTATTTCGGGAACGGAGTGGGAGGGGAAGCCACGCAAAGGTTAGTGAGCCTTGTCATGCCCGGGGCTACTTTTATCACAGAATGACTCAGTGGGACAGAAAAATAGAAGCGCTTGTCTGGGCTGAGACGCCCCTCCATTCATCTTTCCCTTTCGGAAATTACAGCTGTCATCCTGAACAGTCCTCCCCTCGGCCTGGTCCCCCTGGGCCCTGTCACGGTGCCGGTGTCATCTTTGCACGGCTGGTCCTGTTTTCCCTTCCTTCACTCGTTCACAACCCACAGAATTGTTCCAAAATAAAACTTAACAGCTTTTTTCCTGGTTACAAGGATTCTACCACTATGCAAACCTGAAACAATAATCAGCCGTGGTCACAACTGGTAGTGATGGTGGGAGAGGTTCCTTCCTTCCTGTTTTGATTTTGCATAAATAGGGTCATCCCGCTTCTTTCTTTGGGTGGCCCGCCCCCCCCCCCCGGCCCCCCCACCCGGCAGACCCAGCAGAGGCAGCAGCCTTCTTCGAACAAAGCCTCCTTTCACCAGCAGAGGCCCGTGTCTCCGCCCGGACCCGAGCACGGGGTCTGCATGTGAGGCTGACGCGCAGAGCCGGGTGGGAACAGGCACTGCGGGCTCCTTGTCTCAGGCTGGGGGGCTCGGAGCCGGCCTCGGCCGCAGCCAGCTCTCCCCGGCCTCCTCGGCTGCTTGCCCAAAGACGCCAGACAAAACCCCGAGGGAGTGCAGCCTGTGGGGAACACTGGGAAGGCCTCTCAGTGTGTGTGTCTGTGTGTGTGTGTCTATGCATGGGCCTGGTGTATCTACGTGTGTCTCTTGCACAAGTGTGTCTGTGCATGTGTCTCTGTGTACGTCTGTGGGTGTGTGTTTGGGGGATAAAGCAGAGGAGGGACCAGTTACTAATTAAGATAACATTTCTTACGTATCTTTCTAGAATAGAGCCCAGAACAAAGCCTACAGGAAACAGCAAAGCTTTACCTCCCCTCAGCCCCCCAGCAGCCGTCCCAGCCTCGGGTGAAAGTGAGTTCCCACCAGGGATCCATTGTGTCCGGAGGACCTGGGGGCTGGGGGCTGCTCCCACAGTGACAGTGTGTACTGGGCACCACGTTGTCCCCAGGGAAATTGTTTCTCCTGCCAGAGGCTTGTCAGCTGAGTCAGGAGAGAGCCCCAATGTCCCAGGGAGCTGTGCTCAATGTTTCCTCATGGGAACTCCTGACTCAGTCAGGCCTCCCACGCCTCCCACAACACGCTCCCTGTGATCACCCCCCAACCCACCACCGCCCCCCCCACCAGCTGGGAGTGAAATAAAGGGGGGCTTTACCAAACACCTGAGAAGACCTTGGGAGTACAAGGTAGCTCTCTGGTCCAGCATTCTGGGGTAGGAGGGTAACAAGTGTGTTTGTGTGTGCATACATATCTGTGCCTGTGTGTGCTGTGGGTGAGTGTGCATTGAGTGTGTGCACACGGGTGTGTGTGTGCACATTCCACATAAGCAGAGAAGACCAGTAAATGCATTTCCACAGAATGGTGGACTTGGTGAGAATTATTCCATAAGGAGAGAAGCAGCCTCTGCTTGTGGAAACTGGTGCCCTCAGCTCGGGTCCTGAGGGGCTGCATCAGTGCACTGACGGCTTCTTGGTTCTGGGGGTCCAGCAGAAGACCCCACAGGAAGCCAGACAGGGTGGGTGAGGGGTAGGGGGGACGGCAGTGCCACCTGGTAGTGTTGGGACTCTGTGACTCTGTTCAAAGTCACCTATCAGGTATCTCCTTGAAATCCCAGGTATAGTTTAGGAACCTCAGAAAGGAGAGGAGGAGTCTGCTCCAGTTCAGCAGATAGAGCCCCAGACATCGACTGGTTGATTCATTCATTCATTCCACATGAACGGGACTGAGGACCAGCGAAGTGCCAGGCATTGTTCCAGGGACTGAGGAGGGGGGAAAAGATAAACGTTTGCACCCTCATGGAGCTTTAATTTTTTAGTGAAGTCTGAGGGCAATAAAAACGAGCAACTATGTAAGTAATATCAAGTCCAGTAGTGAGAATCAGCAAGAAGAAAACACGGCAGGATAACAGAGTGGGGCACTTGGAAGAGAAGGCTGTTATTCACCTAAGAAGGCCAAGGTCTCTGGGATTAGGGAAATGTGTACACTGTTGTTAGACAGACACACACTAGACTTTCGAACATTATAGTTAAAAATAAAAAGTTTCCATTTTTGTTTCCGTTTTTAAGAATCTCCCAACCATTGAATTAAAAGAATCCAATTTAACTTACCAGGAATTTTTAAGGAACTGTTCATCATTTTTATTGTATTTAGATTTTATTTTATAAATTATACATCCAAGGAAGTGGGCCATAAACTACAGCTTACGAACTTTTGCTGTACACAGACTTCCTTGCATTGGTGCTTGTTCTATTTGCTGAACGGACGGCTGGACGAGTGAGGGAATGAACGGGGCACTATAGCCCAGTTAGCAGGTGGGTTCAAAGCCATCACTTTCAACTTGACTCTGAAGCCTCCATTTGTGTAAAATTGGAGTAAAAACCGTAACCATAGGATTGCAAAGATAAAATAGTGCATTTGAAGTGTGGAACACAGAGCTGGGCAAACAGGTAGCATATATTGACACTTCTTGATTTAAGAATAAATAGCACGATGTGATTTATGTGAGTTCTAAACTAATTTTTTAAAAAAAAAATTCAACATATCCAGTGAAATAACTCTGAGCCTCGGATTATTAATGGAAATCCAACAGTTATTCTCAAGAAAAAATGGCATTACTTTGTTTTCCTTGGAGCTACTAATCAGAGTTTAAAACTATTTTCTCCCTAACCCGAAACAACAGACTACACCTTCCTTCCTCCTGTGTCTGTGAAAAGCCTCATGGATCGCATTAAGAACGGAGGAGACACACTCGGCAGGCCCTCCACGCGTGCCCAGAGACTGGGATTTGAGTGTGCAATGCACACTTACTGAGCACCTGTTACAGGCACGTGGACCAAGGCCTCCAGAGACACATTCTCTGTTTTATTCCTTTTTTACCAACACGCCGGGAACATCTTCGAACGACCTCTCTCCTGAGTGGCTGCGCCCCTTCTGCAGGTCGAATGACAAAAATGTCTATTTTACTTTGATGTCATATTGTGTTACTACTGTTGTTTTTTTCTGTTAACTTAAGTGATATTGTCATAGTATAAAATTGTTACCCTACTGAGTGCCATTTCCAATTTGGGATATGTCCTATATTAGTTTTACCTCTCTTTGTTTCTCTCTTGTCTTTTCTTTCTCTCTTGTTTATCTACATGCTTGGAATCTTGTAATTAAACATTCTTTGAATAAATGATTTTCATGGCTTAGACTCTTTCAGGGTAATTAATACTGGGGATTTAGGTTATTTCCAGATTTCCACCGTAACAAATAATGCTGCGAGAACTGATTTTATACATATCTTTGACTTCATTCTTCTTAGAGGAAGAATGATTTGGTCCATTTAAACACAAGCACCTTCGTGGCTTGAAATATGTTCATGCAGAAAGGCTATGACAACTTAGACCCTCGGCAGAAGTGCAGGAGTGCCTGGCCCACTCCAGCTTTGCCAGAACACAGTCCAGCTTTAAAAACACACACACTCACGCAAAGGTACAAAATGCTGTCAACTTCCTAGACAAAAAAACTTTATCTTAGTATTTGCTTAAATTTTTTTTTTTTTGCTACTCATAAGGTTAATCTTCTCCCTGCCCCCATGTCTACTCTTTTCTTTTGTTTCTGGTAAATTCTGTATTTCAGATCCTTGGCCCATTTAAACAACTAGGTTGTTAGGAATATCCTTATTGTCTGACAAAAACATTTTCTACGCTAAAAGATGTTATATCTTTTTTTCCTGTAGTATTTGTTGCAAATATCTTTTCACAGGGTGGTATTTATCTGTTAAGTGTTTACTGCACTTGTTTGATCTGAGGACTTTCAGATTTGCCCACAGCGAGCATGAGTCATTTCTGCCCGGCCGGGAGCCCCTCTCTGTCCAATTCACACCTTTTTCTTAGAGAATCTGCTCCTGCCAGAGTAGGTAACGGGTCTTCTCTCCCGCCAACCGAGGGCGATCAGTCCTGGGGGTGGGGGGCGGGCGGGGGGAGGGGGACAGGGGAGGTGCAGCTGACCAGAAGGAAGCACACACGGGTTGCACGACTGAGCTCAGATCCGGAGCTCAGATTCCTGGTCCTCCGGGACTCCGGAGTCACTGCTCCCTGCCTGCCTCGGGGAGACCAGTCCAATCGCAGTCCCTGCCCTCAGATTAACCCAGGACCCCTCCTCAGGAAACCCTCCACTTACTTGTGGTGTTTTGACTTGGTTTAGTTCCTCACACTCGTAATTATCTCTGCTGGAACATGACGGAATAAAGTAATTCTTTCCCTTGTGGTTTCTTCCACTGTTTTTATATTTCGATATCCTTCCCCATCCCAATATTGGTTAAATATTCATCTATTTTTACTCCTAGATTTAAATTTTTTAAAAAAACCACGTAATTCTCTAGCTCTCTCGAGTTTATTTTGGTACGTGGTTTGCTGAATAATTCTTTTCTTCCCCCATTGGTTTGCTGTGTTCCAGTAATCATAAAAACGCGTGTGTGAGAATTTCTGGTTACCTATTCTGTTCCATGGATTTCTATACCTGCAATATACTTTTAATTATCATAGTTTCATTACATATCTTAACATTCGAGATAGCAAGTTTCTTTTCACTGCTCTCTTAAAATTTTTCATAGCCACCCTGTCCAAAACTATTTTGTTATCGGAAGATATGTTTTTTGGGGGGATGGTAGGGGAAGGGGGCAATGGGGTCCTGGTCAAAGAGTGGAAACTTCCAGTTGTAAGATGAGTAAGTTCTGGGGACCTAATGTATACAGCACGGTGGTTCGAGTCCATAGTGCTGCACTGTAGACTTGGAATTCAGTAAGAGCGATCTGAAGTGTTCTCACTGTAAACAAAAAAAGTAACTATATCGAGTGATGGATGTGTTAATTAACTTATTTTGGTAATTATTTCCCCATGTATGCATATATTAAATCATACTGTACACCCTAAATATATGCAATTTTGTTAATTATACCTCAATAAAGTTGGAAAAAACTCCACTAAAAAATAGGCATTTTTTCATCGTATCACTAACTCAACTATCTCAGGCTCTCGAGATCCAGGTGTGTTTTAATTAAGTTCAGTAAGTCCAGATTTACAAAATTAGAAGACTTAACTACTTAACTACTTCTGAATACCAGAAGTAGTTAATGCCTGCCATAATAATGCCTGATCATTGGTCTCATCAGATGAAATTAAGTTGGCTAAGAGAAATTTAGCAAATACACTAAATTTTAAAATTCAGCCAATTATAAAAGGCAGCATTACAATTTGCCTTGGAAAAAAATGGGATAAAAAAAATTGAGTGGTCCATAGAATTAAAACATCGATCTATTTTCCTTCCAAAAGGTCTTTAAAATGGACATTGACAGACCTTACAGTCGGATCTGGGACAGTAAGCTTTCTTTAATATTTAATTAATGTTTAGATTTTTTTTAAAGATTTTATTTATTTATTTTTAGAGAGAGGGGGAGAGAGGGAGAAAGAGAGGGAGAGAAACATCAATGTGTGGTTGACTCTCATGTGCCCCCTACTGGGGATCTGGCCTGCAACCCAGACATGTGCCTTGACTGGGAATCGAACCGGCGACCCTTTGGTTTGCAGCCTGCTCTCAATCCACTGAGCCACACCAGCCAGGGCTGAGTTGTTCTTTACACTATTTGTTTTCACATAACAACACACAATAGTTACTGGTACCTTATGGAAAAACATCCATTAACATTTCTAGTCAACTCTTCCATTTTGTCTTTTAACCATACTTAGGGAGTAACTTCTGTATATGATTAGATATTCTCAGTGACATATATGTTTATCTAAAATTATACTATATGAATACGTAAAAATAAGTAGGGAATTTAGTCACATGGGAACTTATATTGATACATTTTTCATTCAAAAAGAAAAGTGATGCAGGGGGAAAAACACCTGCCAGGAATGTTCCAGAACTGCCTGGCCGGCAGGACCCTCCGTGCTGCTCCACACCTGAGTTTCCACACACCACAGAAGCAATGGAACAGCCAGAAAAAGCCCACAGACACACCCCACAGGCAGTGACCAGGTGGGGAGTGCACTGCTATGAACAGAAAGTAAGAGAATGAAATATTTATAGTGCAACAACTAAAAAGGTACAAATGTTCATGGGTATGACACCTTTCCTGTATGTGCTGAACACACAGATGGCAACACACATCCTGATGTCCTCGGTCAACATTTCAGGGTGTTATGAATGTCAAACCACCCTTCCTGCGGTTCTCGTGTGATAGGCACCCACACCATCTTCCCAGAGAACAGTATGTTCACTTTGATTGTTCTCACGAATGAATAATGGGAGATGTTCAATTAATCTGTTCCAGTTTTTAAATTAATAAGATGGTAAATTTCAGGTGAAATAGAAAAACATACTGGGCTTCATTTTCTGGACGTCATATGTGGGAACGGACATGCCTGTGGCAGTGTGCATATGTCCACACGTGTGTGCGCATGTGCGCTGGTCGTGGGGAAGAGAACAGAGCTTCCTGATGACTTCCCAGGGTTCCTCCTTGTGGCTCTCAGAACCATGTTCCCAAAGGGAATCCCAAGGACTTGCCTAGAGCAAGGATTCCATTTCCTGTTTTTTTGTTTTTTTTTTTTAAAGATTATGTACGTATTTTTACACTGTGGGGAAGGGAGGGAGAGAAACACTGATGTGAGAGAGAGAAACATCGATCAGCTGTCTCTCATAAGCACACTGACCAGGGACCGAACACGCAACCCAGGCACATGCACTGACTGGAATCAAACTGGCCACCTTTTGCTCTGTGAGCTGACACCCAACCAGCTGAGCTATATTAGTCAGGGCCCATTTGCAGTTTTTTAAGAAAGAAAAATAATAAGTTTGTATGTATCATTAATTGGACAGGAAGTAGGATCATAAACACGAACTTAAATAAAGACTGATTATATTATAGGCCAAAAAAAGGAGGCAGAATAATTCAGACCCTATATAAATAGAAGAATGGTGGTCCATTTACAATTTCTTAGCTTGGCATTCAAGGCCACCTTCAATCTAGCCCCACTGGCTGGTTCAAGGAGGTCCTGCCCTGCACAGTCTGGACCCCTCTGGCTTCATCTCAGCCTCCCCTTCCTCTTAGGCGCCTTCTCTAGTCCCAGTTCCCGGAATGTCCCAGACTCTCTCCCACTTCGGGAACTCAGAGAAGCTGATTTCCTCTCTCTGGAAGACTCTTCAGGGCCTTCCCCACCGTCCCTCCTGCGTTGTCGCTGTAACACCAACTCATCTGTCAGGTCTCATCCCCGCCCTCCCAGATCTCCCAGGGCCACCAGGCTCCAGGGCCTGGGGTTCAGTTGGGCAGACTGTGCTCAGATCTCTCAGCAAGGGCTCCCAGTGAAGGTGGGGGGGAGGCAAAGCCTGTTCTACTGGCCAAGTCACATGCCCTGGTGCTATGCTGTATCTGGCTGGAGAAAGATTCCTTTGTGTGAACCAGAAAGAAGGCCCCATCAGCTTGCCAAACGGTGTCCCCACAGGTTTGCACATACCTGGAGGGGCTGCCTTTTCATCTGTCTATTTAGAAGGCGTGGCTTTTTCTAATTGGCCCAAAGGCGCTGCAATATTGGCCTTGCAACTTTCCCTGCTTTACACATGCAACTGGCTTATTCATTCACAGCATTTACTGGAGGCTGTAGTCATTGATTCATTTGCTTAATTGTGCAGTATCGGTCTCTTATACTAGATAGTGAAATCTGTTAGGGCAGCGACCATGGGTTTTCGCTCCCGAGTCCATTTCCAGTTCTTAGCACGGTGTTTGGTGTAAAGTAGGTGCTAAGTGCACATGTGTGGGATGAATTAATAAAAAAGAGAGCCATGGGGATGCTGCAGTGGAGGAAACTGGGGCACCATGGAGGTGTCTGGCAGGTTTACTCACACCTAGTACAAAAAAGTGAGGATTCAACAGAGAGTAAGACGAGGAAGTTGGCAGACCCAAAGACACACTTCGTCATTCCATAAATCAGAGCAGAGTTTCCAGGGTAGCATTTCACCCCAGGGCCGAAAAGCAACATGCTGCTTCTAGAAGAAAGCAGGGTCAGACCGGCGGTACCTCAACAGGCTGCATGGGAATCCGGGAAGTTTTAGACGGGCTAGTAGTACGCTGGGAGGAAAACTAAGGGAGACAAAAATCTAATGATTCATGAGATTCCAGGTAAGCCAGGCATCCTGGAACTTGCAAAACTTGTTGAAACAAAAATTCTCGCCCAACTGGCTGAAGATACTGAGTCAGGAAGCCTCCACCACCTGTCACTCAGCCAGCTCCCTGCACAACAGGAAGACGGGCTGCACACGACATGCTGAGACCAGGGTGGGAACGAACAGTCAGAGCCCTGCAATTCCTGCAGTCCCCGGGGACCTGGGGGAGAAAGACCTGCGCTGTGCAGCCCGGGCCCAGCCAATGGGGACGACGGGAGGTGGAGGAGGGGAGGTCAGCAGGGGTGCTAGTGCAGGCTTTGGTGCCCCAATTCTAAGTTTTAAAGGAGCAGAGCATAGGGAGTCCTTGTAGCCAATAACAGAATATTATAATGAGTGTGTAGGGGGCCAGGCGGGTCCTGGAAATACCAGGGGACCGCTCTGTAAAGTACATGACCATCTAACCACCCTGCTGTGTGTATGCCTGAAACTGATACAGAATAATAATGAATGGAAACTGTAATCGAAAAAAAAAAATTACTCATTAGGAAAATGAAGGAAGTGAAAAAGATGAAAAGTAATCACTGGTAACAGTATTTTGTTCCAGAAAAGAAATGTATGCTATGCCAGATTACATCTATATATATTTTTTAAAGTATATAAATATAGAATGTGGTGTGCTCTATCATGATTCTTTATTTAATAATGTGTTTTAAGTATATTTTTATATCTGCAATATAGATCTTGCTCTTATTTTGACAGCTGCAACATATTCCACAGTAGGAGGTATCCTCATGTGTTTCAGGTTGGTTTTCGTTTGTTTTAAAGTAGCCGCATGTGGCTGGCAGCCTCCGAGAAAGCCCCCAAGAATCTCTGCCCTCTGGTTTTCACCCCTTGTGTAGTAGTCCCCTCTCACCTTGTACTAGGGTCAGTCTACGTGACCCAGGGTCTAAGGCAGAAATGATACTATATCACTTTCAAGATTAGTTTATAAGCGATTGTGGTGTCCCTGGTGGGCGTTCTCTCGTGTGCACTCTGTCTCTCTCGGTTCTTACGTTCTGGGGGAGACAACGACCCACGTTTTGAAGGTACTCTGGCAGCCGGTGGGAAGGCCTACATGGTGAGGACCCAAGGCCTCCCAACAGCCACAGCAGAGAGCTTGAAAATGAACCTTCCAGCCCCAGGGGAGCTGCGGGACGGCTGCAGCCCTTGTTGGCAGTTTGACGGGAAACTCGAGAGAGACCTGGAGCTGGAACCACCCACCTGAACTGCGCCTAATTTCCAAAACTCAGAAACTGGGTGAGATAATAAGTGCTTATTGGTTTACGCTGCTAAGTTTGATGGTAATTTGTTATGCAGTCATAGATGACTACCTAGATCAAAGGCATATACATTAAAAACTTGGACAGATATTGGCAAATTGTCTCTCAAAGAGTGGCAGCAACGTATAATTGCACCAACAAAGCACGAGAGCATTGGTTTCTCCAAACCCCGCCGGCCCTAGACATCATCAAACCTAAGCAATTTTGCTAAACGAATGGGTGAAAAATGGCATCTGGTTGCTTTGATCTGCGTTTCTTGAATTTCAAATGTTCTTTTGGATGTATGCCATGCACCGTCAGAAATGCAAAGGAAAAGATGCACTGTAAGTCCCACATGATTTATTAGGGAACAAGAGACTGCGGGCCACCATGCCTCAACCTGTAGCCGCTCTCTTATCATTTAAAAAATCCACAAAATGACTCATTTTATAAAAGTAGTAACCACTGAAGTTGAGTTTGGAAGGAGAAGTAATCATTTCACTTTGATTGCTTTCTCAGAAATGCATAGAACTTTAAGTGATTTTATCGATCTATCTACTTACTTACTTTTTAGAGAGGGGGGAAGGGAGGGAGAAAAAGAGGGAAAGAAGCACCAATTGGTTGCCTCCTGTAGGCCCCCAACTGGGGACCTGGCCTACAAACCCAGGCATGTGCTCTGACCAGGGATCGAACCAGCAACCTTTCGGTTTCCAGGACTACGCCTGACCCACTGAGCCACACCAGTCAGGGCAGAACTTTAAGTGATTTTAATAAGTGGCATGACATTGAACCTCAAATTATGAACCCTAAATCAGAAGTGATCTAAATCCAAATATTAGTTCCGTTTAATGCTGCTGTACCAGAAGTTCAAAAACAGAAAAAGCAAGAGTGATAGGGATCAAACGGGAACTAAATGTCTCTATTTTCCCAAACTACTGAAATGAAACATCACGACAGTCTCAAATCAAACATGAACTCCACTGAGTATTTCTTTGGCTTTGGTTCCTGGTGAGGATAAATGGTTCTGGAAAATATCTTATGTAAAAAGCCATAAAGAAGATTGGAACTCAGTGATACTTGAGAGACACCAGAATAACACTCTCACTAGAGAAAAGCATCTGAAACCACTGACCCACGACCAGCATTCTCCAGTTCCGTCATAATGAAGGCAAATAGCTAGCCAGTTATTTTTAAAAATGAACACGATTCTTGATGTTTCGCTAAATGATTAAATGCACATTTCTACCACCAGAAGTCATAAAAAACATTTTGAGAAAAACAAATCTACTTCCTGTAACAATTCAGTGGACATTCTAGAGCTGTCCAGAGAAATTCTAGAAAATCTTGCTACACATCCAGGTGTCTAGAGCCAAACACCAAGACCAATCGGTTGCAGATGACATCAAATGAAAACGTTGATCACATAAACGAGTGGCTCGGAGGCTTTGAATGGTTATTAAACTAACTAGCTGACTTCTCTCTTAATATGTGATAATATAATTCAATTACCACCGTTGCTTCCTCAGACTATACTGATCTGAGGAAGAAGACTCTAAGTGTGTTGGTAAAAAGATGGCCCCTTCTCAGGACCCCCACCTCCCACTGTTTTCTGGCAGAGGTTGCTGGGACCCCCATGCCTCTCCCCCTCCCACTGTTTCCTGGCAGAGAAACCCAGGGAGGGTATTAGGGCACGAAAGCTTTCTTGCTGCTCTGCCCTGCCCCAGGGACACCTCTGATGGGAGGCCTCTCCTGTACCTGGCCCTCACCTGGGTCGGCCTACCTGTACCTGTCCTGGATGTGGGCTTTTGTGAAGGGCTGTAGCCACACCTCCCCTCCCCCCTCCCCTTCTGTCAGCACACACAGATGTTCTTCCCAAGGTGAGGGAGGGCTCTCTCTCCCCCACTGGGGTGCATCTGGGCCCCCAACCCATGTGGCCTCGCTCTTTCAATGGCCCTCAGCCCTTTGATTGGGATGATGCGTTTTCGTTCTCCCAGGTTTGGGTGGGAGGGCATTTTGGTGACACGACAGTGTCATCCCCTAATGGACTCGCCCTGTTCACAAAGACAGTTTCAGACAAGGCTGTGGATCCGAAACGTTCTTCCCTCTCAGGACGCCGTGGTCATGGGAGGCAGGCTTGTGAGCTCGGGCAGGGGCTCTGGGCCATGACAGTGAACTTCATCCACTTTTTCCCCAAGGGTCTGCTGGGTCCTCAGGCAAACACGAGGACGATCACCCGTCTTCTCGTCGCTACGTTCTCCACATGGCTTGTTTTCCACAGAGGTCTTCTACAGACCCCTCTAAGGATGTGTGAACATGGCCAGTCACGTCAGCACAAACCCTGCTAATTCCCCAGCTATGGGGGGTAAAGGATTCTCACTCGTGGGGCAGCTCCAAATTCTGGTCTGCCCGTCAGGTGCTCATCTATAACCTTCCCACAATAAAAGACAGGTTCTGCTAAAACGTGCATTTCCTCCCTCTGAATCATGTGGATCCTATAATTTTCCATCCTGGAGTGGCTGCTACTGTGAATGGCGGCGATCAGCTCATTCCAGCTACTGGAGCCAGCCTGCCTGGCTTTGAAGCCGGCTCCACTTCTACTGGTTGCACGTCCCCAGGCAAGTTACTGAAGTGCTTACTGCTTCCTTGTTCGTAAAGCACGATGTTAAAGACATCTCCGAGGTTGTTCTTGATAAGCACTAAATGGGTTACCGCCTGTAAAACGCTTAGATCGCTGCCCACCGCACAGCGTTCGCTGTTAGTATTACCATAGGAGCCGCCCCATCCTATACGCCAATGTCCCCACACCTGGGGAGATCTTCAGGCGAGGTCTGCACAAGGGCTGGGGTTTTTGCTCAATTAATTACCCAGCTGTAAGCGGCTAAGCTGCTGAGCCTCCCGACGTGTTGTGACAACAACATGCTGACAACCAGAGATGACTGCACCCTGCACGCGGGAGGAATTTGCCTGAGAGCAAAAACAAAAGCACAGTTCAGGCAATTAATCACCCTCGTCCCTCCTTTCCCAGAACCTTCGACTTCAGCACATTCAGGAATTCCTGCACCGAAGAGACTGGAAGAGGAGAGCCGGCCAACGGACGTGCCACACCTGCCAGAAGCCACCTGGAACGCTGTCGCCTTCCCACTCAAGTTCAGACGGTTCTGACTGAGCAACGCCGCACGCGGGCCCGCGTCTGCCCCTGGCTTCCCCGTAATTCGGTGAAGGGCACTCCACGGCACACCTTCCTCGGAAAGTCAATTCAGGTCACAAGTTCCCACTTGGACTGCCAGGTCCACTCCGCTAATCATGCGAAAGAGGACAGCCAGGCCGCTGCTCTTCCAGCTTTAACCGGGGAGGCCTATGAGCAATTTAGGCTGTCTGGACCCTCGATCGCATCCGGGAACAACGGTGTCATTTCTCAGTACGTATGTGAGGATCTGATATTTTCTCCCTGTCGGCTCTGCTGGGGTCTGAAGACAGGATTTATATCCTTATTCTGTCGCCTGAAGAGATGCAGACAGGCCACCGATACCAAGTCCTGGCCCAGGACCTCAGGGAGTGAAGGTCCGGTCGGCTCAGGGGCGGGACAGCAGGCCAGACGCGCAGCAGATCCTAAGGCCCAGGCTGTCTCTGCTAATGATGAGAGCGAGCAACGTCACTTAAGATGATGCTCTGAGATCATCTTTTTTTGGAATGTTTGCTTAGAATAAACAAACAAATAAAACTACACTTCCTGGGGTGGGGAAATCACAGGCTATTTGTAATCGGAAAAGGAGGAAAGAAGGGTAATCTGTATTTCATTTACTTTAAAACTGGAAAGGACCTCAGATGTTCACAGGAGACTGGTAGTTGTCTTCAGAGGTCTTACCCTCCCCCTCTATATGGCAGAGTGTGCATGTAAGCTCATCTTGCATAGCCATCTCCCACCTCTCTCACAGCTAGGTGTGACCACCTGAGTATGTTCTGGCCAAGGGGGAATGAATGGAAGTTGTGTATCACTTTTACACCTTGCCTTTGAAGGAAAGGGTGTGCCTCCCCCTTGGTTTTTTCCCTCTTTTTATTGGGTGGTATGTGGACATGATGGCAGGTGCTGCAGCAGCATTTTTAACCACAGGAGGAAAGCAGTGTGTTGAGCATGGCAGAGCAACAAGATAGAAGGAATCCGGAACTCTGAAACTATGAAGCTTATACAGCAGCCCCAGGGTGTTTATGCTAGGACTATATGTAAGAGAAACACATGTTTTCAATAAAGTGTTAACTATTCTCACGTCAGCTGGTTCAAATCTCTTGTATTCAGAGGAAGAAACTGAGGCCAGAGAGACTACCAGACGTGACCACGGTCACAGAGCTCTCTCCTCTGTAGCCTGTATGTTAATAAGATGGAAAGTTACTCATCTTTCATGTTAATGGCTACAAGAATGAACTTCCTTCCCATTTCTTCTTTATTGATTGGATGTCCCAATCAGAAGGGAGAACAACAGAACTTCATGCTGAGAACTACATCATTTCATGTTTCTTAGGATAATCAACTTGGCCTATTCACAGAAATTACTTCATTCAAGGTAGACTGCCAGGGTTCAAAGCTAATGGAAAATTCTGAAGGTTTTGATTGAGGAAACAGCCAGACTGTTGGAAGGTATTCTCCAAGTACATTTCCCAAAGTCCACAGGAAGACGGTAAGTGGGTTGTTCTGTACTTGGACTTCTGTCTGAGCAGGAACAGTAAGACTTCAGGCGTGCCTGGAATTTGGCTCTGTGGGGCAAGCACCCAGCTTTACGTACACGTGGGAGAAGCCACGGGTCTCGTTAACTAAAATGAAGTCCACCCACTGGACCACATTTGCTTTCAGTTAGCCTTTTCACAGGAACGAAAGGGAAAACGGGTTCACAATGCGCCATTTCCTTGGTATCCTCATGGCTGTTTTCAAATGACATTTGACAGGAGTTATGCAGTTTGACGTGGTTCATGCGTCTGATGCCAGAGGAGTTGCGAAACGGCCGGGAACAATTTCAGAGAGCAAGAACCTCTGACTTTGTTGTTTTATGCTTTGGATATGGTTTATGGAAAACAAGATTTTTTTTTTCCTGTCCTTTGGCACGTCCGTCGGAAGCATTTCTTTTAGGTTTTACTTAGTGTCTTCACGTTTCGAGGGCTGAAATGAGTCCCTGCGTCACAGAATCGGGGACCACGCACTCCTCGGCTGACTGGCCATCAGAATGCAAAGCCACTTGGTCAGCCTCATCGCCCCCTCTTCCCAAGGCCCCACGCAGCTGCCCTGAGTCATTCTTACCACACTCGCAGAGATGACAGCTAGTGTGAACAGGACTCACTTTCCTACCAAAAAACTGTGGTTCTCTTCACGTCTCTCCTAGCTCGCATAATCTTCGATTTGGAACTCAGCATTGCTGGAAGGGAACACACTCATGGCAGTTATTTTTAAAATCTGATGTCACAGACCTTCTTGAAAAAACATGACAGGCTCCCCGCTGCTAGAGAATGCCTGAGCTCTAACACCTCGAGACCTTCAGGTCTACCCAAGCTGCCTCTCAAGACCCACCTTCCTCCATTGCTTCTCTTTGCCTCAGCTACCTTGGACTCTTCCCCACTCCAGGGACCTTCTTACCTCGTCCTTCCGTACTCTCTGCCTGGAGTGACCCCTCCTTCCCACTTCTCTTCTTATTATCCACTGGGTGTTCTTGTGGCTCGCCCTGTCTCCTCTTCCCGTGGAGAAGCGACTGTTTCCTGGACCATCCTACTCTACAATATCACCAGATGAACTGTATTTCAGTCACTTCTGTATCCATGCCGCCTGCTACGTTGTGAGCACCTCGAGGAGGGGAATCCTGTCCCAGTGTTATCCCAAACATCAGGGACAGCTCTTGGCACAGAGCAGTTGTTCGATATATGCTTGCTGAGCCCTGGTTGGTATGACTCGGTGGTCTGGAGCACCGTCGTGTAAACTGGAAGGTCACAGGTTCTGTTCCCTGTCAGGACACATGCCTAGGTTTCAGGTTCTGTCTCCAATTGGGGTGCATACAAGAGGCAACTGATTGATGTTTCTCTTCTTCTCTCTCTTCCCCTCCCTTCCCCTCTCTCTAAAATCAATAAGCATGTCCTTAGGTGAGGAAATATATGTATATTTATTTTATATACATACATATATGCATACATACATACACATACTTGCTGAATCACTGTGGGAGTAACAGAAAAGGATCCTAAACTATACAGTCTAAATCATTAAAATTAAAACTCAGCTAGATATGTAAAAGAAGTAATTTATAGGAGCATCTTTGTGTTTCATCATTCGAGTTCAGATGGAAAGAAGCAAAAACCTGATGGTGCCGAAAAGTTGGGTGACGGGCAATTCATGAGGCATCGGAAGACGAGCAATTTGATTCTCGGGCTTGAGCTTCCTGCCTCCTTAGCTCTGGGCACTTTACATTTATAAAATTAAACTCTAAATCCCACTGTATGCTAAGGTGAATCTCAGGTGTCTGTTGGTAAGAACTATCCCGTTGAGATTTCCTTCTTCTTTTTTTAAAGTAGTTTGACATGGACATGAAAACATCTGCTGGACTTCCTCACAGCATGAGGTTCCGACGAGCTGTGGACGTGAACGCACTCCGCCGCGCACACCACCGAATGGCATGTGAGGACAGGCACGGCCATCCCGCAGGGAAAGAAAAGGAAACAAGCACCGTTCACGCACCAGTCCTCTTCAGAGTGGGCATGCTGGGCCAGGCGAGGTAGCAGGTGTTAGGGTTCAAAGAAAACCCGGAAAATCAGGATAGCCCTGGCAAGTGCTCCCCACGACAGAGCCCACCTACTCTCGGGGAGACTCCCCCTGCCACCAACTCCAGTCCTCAGGGGTCTGAGTCTGGATACAGCAATGAAACAGGTGCACCTGCCCGGCCAAGACATCACGAAATAGAGAAGAAAGGGCTTCGCTAGGCCCCACCCCCAACCCCGCCCCAATGTGACGGGGCACAGCCAGAGATGCTCACTTCTTACTGAAAATGACCACCATGTAATTTAATGTTACTCTTTTCTTACGTGAGAGAACCAACAGCTGCAAGCACCATGTTAGGACTTTTAATTTTGAAGTTCGTGAGGCATTCAACCTGGCTCAGTCTTGGATGTACGGCAAGCATTAAAAATCGAAGACTATGTACACTCCTTTAGCATTGTGCTGAAGATTCCATTTATCCGTTCATTCATTTATTTCTCTTAAAAATATTTATCTAGCACTAGGACATGCTCGGCAGCAAGCGAGGTAGCAGGGAAGCAGCCGTTAACCATGAGAGGAGTCCTAAAGCAAACAGGTACACAGGCAACTTTATTACAACTGTGACAAGAAGAAATGTAGGGTTCGTGCCCAAATGAAATCCGTGGGGGGACAAGGAGGGCTGGTGAACGGGTGAGAAGATGGTCTCCTGAGGTGAGGGCACTTGGGCTGAGACGAGGGCCAGTGGAGCTGGCCCAGGGAGAGGAGAGGAGAGAAGGCAGCCCCGGGCGAGGCCGTAGGTGGGAAGGAGCTTGGCCAGAGCATGAGCCAGGAGGGGAGGGGCGAGGGGAGCCCAGAGGGGCCGTGCGGGGTCCTCCAGCTCAGGTTAGAAGCCCCCTCACCCCCCGACAATAGGAAGCCATGGTAGGATGGGCTTTAAACAGTGGAGTAAAAAGATCACATATGCAGGAAAAAATAAAGAACAAAACAGGACTTGAATATGCACAAGAGTGGTAAGACACAGAGAACTGGTTAGGGGCAAGGTGGGGGACCCCTTCATTTTCTAGATGAAGACTCTGACCCTCAGAAATGAGGTCACGTGATCGAGAACACACAGGAAGATACTGGCAGAACCTTCTTTCTCTGAGTCTCCATCCAGGGTTGTTGATTTTATTTTATTTTCCTACAATAGCACCCTCCACCCTCTAACTGTGAATCTGGAGTCATAGCTTTCCCACTCTTTGACTCATAACCATAGAACTGACTTTGAACTTGATACTAACAACAGCAGCAATCATTTCTCAGGAAGCTGCCACGTGCAGGCAACTTGTTAGGTGCTTTCCACATCTAATCTTCACAACGATCTTGTAAAGCAGGTATTACTTTTACTGTTTCACGGTTTGAAAACACTGAGGCTCAGACATATTTTTAAATTGCCCGAGGCCACACGGGGGGCTCAGTGTGATCAGGACCCATGGCCACTTCTCTCTGGTTCCAGACCCCGCCACTGGGGTCCCCCACCGACCCCAGGTTTGTTGCCATCAAACGCCAAATTCTGATCTTCTGGAAAAAATCAAAATGGGGAGGGAAAGCTTTATCTCCCTAAGTTAAAAGAAAAAACCCTACATATAATTGTCTGAAAATTCACTAACGACCAAATACATAAATAAATCAAATATATACATCCATAAGGAGTAAGAAGAATTGAGAAAATCCAGAAGAGATTGTTCAGTTTTAACGTACCACACAAGTGGCATACAATTTTTTAAATGTTCCAACAACCTGTTTCAAGAGATAAATATTGGCTGTAACCACATGGCTGGGACAAGAAGAAAATGTCACCTCAACACGGTCTGATCTACAATCTCAACCAAAGGAACTGCGCGGCTGGTTACTGCAAGGGCGGGACAGCAGAGAACAAACGGATCATCTCTGACAGACCTGTTCCCGACCCCTCAGGCAGGTGCAAATGAATGAAGTCAGCTTCCACATGGTGAACACTCCAAAAACTGGAGATGTAGTATAAAAAAAAACAGAAAAAAAATCTGACCCTAATGAGAAAGTTACATTGCTCAAAATAAAAATGAAAAATCTAGGAAGCTCTGAGAAGCAATAATAATCCCCCTGAAATAAACCTTGCATGCCATGCAAGAAATTTTCAGGAAACAGCTGGTATCCATTCTCAGGGAGAGAAAAAGAAACATCCCCGGGAAGACACGTGAATAGAGCAGGATGCACGCAGTCCGTGACAGGAGAAATAAGATCACTGCATACAGTAAATACTAAAATCAACTGCAGAGCATTGGATTAGTGAGTGCATCAGAAACAGGTGCGAGAGACATAGATGGAGGGCCGAGGAATCGTCAGGAGTTGAAAAGAAGCTGAGAGAAGATGGCAGACAGAAAATAGAGCGTGGGGATGTGACCTGCAAGCAAGGGGCTTTCTAAGGGGAGAAGAACCAACAGAAGATCGTTTTCTAGAACTTCACACCAAAGCCAAATGCAAACAGCCTATAGAATGGAGGCTGGTAGTGTTACTACCTGTAAGCAGAAACATACACGAAAGCAGACCTATTTAAGATACATAGGCAAACAAAAGTATTCTGAAGTCTCAATCCAAAAACCAGACCCTTTTGAAGAGATGAAAACGAGCAGAGCTTTCGTTTTTTCCGCTGTGAAAACTGCGTTCAATGGAGGGAGCATCAGAATGAGAGTGTAAGGGCTGCCGTGCGTGTGTATCATCTACAGAATGTTTAAATGGCTTCTGTATCATCCCAGTAATATTTCTACACAAATTAGAGATTGTTGCCCCAAATATCAGGTCTAGAAAAACAGTGGAAACCACTGAATGGGGGATACTGGTATCGAAAGGGCTTTGGTGACGTGGGATCCATTTCCCATTCAGCAGTAAGCACACAAAATCATCAATTCAGGGGAGGACATTTGCTGATAAAAAAAAGGGCTGTAAGCAAAAAAAAAACAACCCCTGAATATTGACTAGTGTTGATAGAAAAATCTAATAATGGATGAAATTATCAACACAAAACAGACAAAAGAGAAATATAAGTAAAACTTTAGAAGAAAGAAAAAAATGTAAGACCTTCAAAATAAATGAATAAAGCATGGGTAAGAGAGAGAGTAAAGAGAAGAAGCCAAAGGCACACAATTACCCAATATTCTTAAAACAAAGTATAGTTACTTTGTCGAAAGTGGTGGTTATCATCACCATCATCATCATCACAGCTATCATTGACATGACCCTTATTATGCAGCATTCTAAATGTTTTAATCCTTAACATAAATCTGTGTGGTGGGTACTATTGCCTCCATTTTGCAGATGAGGAAACTGAGGCCGAGAGTGATAAAATAACTTGCTGAGTCCCAGTGCTAAGTAAGTGGCATTCTCACCCAGTCCTTAACCGCTTTACTCTCCTGCTTTGCTATGACTAGAAGAATACAGCATGTCTGGGGCAGATAAAGTGGTCACTATTTCAAAGTGATCTCTATTACATTTAAAGCAATTACAATAATTAGAGCAACTGCTGTATGCAGCAGACCTGTGATTGCCAGGTACTGCCTGCGGCCTTGTACAGAATCAGTTCATCAAACACTGAAAGCCCTGTGAGACACGGCCAAGAGTTTACTTTCACAGTAAAGGTAAATCACAAAGGTATCAAGATTCTTTCCCAAGGTCACCGAGCTCGTAAGTTGCAAAGCTATGATCGCACGGGGGACGCTGAAGTCCAGGCTCCTTATTCACTGCACTGCATCCCATGTGGAGGCCGGATGTTTACATTCTGAATGGCATTAAAAGGCACAAGATATCAGGCTGACTTTAAAAAAAAAAAAGGCACAGTAACTGCTTGTGTCAAGGTCACCAATGATCTCCTATCAGCTCAGTTCACCCGAGTCCCCGCCCCCAGCCCCAAGCACCTGGCTGAGGCCACCACCCCACCCCTCTTTCAACCCCCCTTCCCCAGCTGTCCTCTGCTGCCTCTTCCCATCTGACTGCCCTGCCTTTTCATTCCCCTTCACTGGGCTGCTCGGTCCCCGCCCGTCTCCCTTCTCATCGGGGCTCCTGGCTTGGGGCAAGTGGTCCTCTTGCCATCCTGTGATAATGGTGACCAAATGTTAAACATCTCCAGATTTTTGTCCGGGTGCACATGCACACACATGCATGTGTATCTGTATCTGCCTGCTAAACACACTCATACATGTATGTATATGTAGCACCTACATCTCTTGGACAATGGCTCAATATCCACTCTACTCAAGCAGTCTGTCTGTCCCTCCCTGACCTCGGTGGCTCCATATGCTCCTGACGCAGGGATACCTTTTATAGTCCTTGTCACATGAGGCTGCAATTGTCTACGTGCTGATGAATCTCACCCACCAGGCTATAAAATCCCTTATCTTTCACTTCTGCTTCTGAAACAAGCATGAGAGGTGTGGTACAGACACTCCAGAAATGTTTACTAGTTGAAAAATAAAACCATGAGTAGAAAGAAAGCATGAAAGAGGATATTGCATTCGGTGACAATCTTTTTGAAAGAATGAATTATTAAAGAAAATAAAAATCAAAACTGCAAAAAAATAAAATGGCCTTGAGTATCATCATTTTTATTCTTAATGAAATTAGCAAGCGTTTTAAGAATAATTAAAACGCGTTGCCGAAGAGGCTGCCTCTTTATCTCGGGGTTGAAATCGGCAGTCTCTGTATGCTGCTGGTGGAAGGTACTAGGCAATGCATGTCAGAAACAATAAAACTACTCATAAGCATCAGCCCAATGGACTCGCTCCTGGAAACTTATCTTAGGAAATAAATCAACAAAAGAAAATGGCTGTTTTTGAGGATATGCTTACAGAAGCATTATGTAGTATATAATAATGAAAAATAGGAAATAGACCAATACCCCACAGCAAGATAGAAGCTAAGGAAAATCAATTTAGAGTCCTTTTACACATCCATTAAAGTTTAACATGATGACTATGAAGGATAATGGAAAACGATATAATGCGAAGAAAAGAGTGGAATGCAAAATCACACGCGGGCTGGGACTGCCACTGCAACACTATTGCTTGCACCTGAGCAAGGACAGAAAGCATCTGAGAAAAGTATTCACAAAAATGAAAAATGCGTTGCGATGGTCAGATTTTGTGTATAGTTCTAAACCAGATTTGAAGACGCAGCTGTGATGACATGGAAAAACACACAGGTTGAATGCCACTTCCACACTTCATTAGCTATTCTGCCTTAGACAAGGCGCTTAACTTCTCTAAAGTTAGCTTATTCACCTATAATATGAGGATACTATGATTCTATCCCTTAGCAGGTTAAATTAATCCAACTTATGTGATAAACAACTTAGATAGCACTTACTACATAAATGGCGCTGTTTGTTCTAAGCACTTCACAAATATCTCCTTGTTTCAATATCAAAACAACATGTTAAGATGATGCAAAAGAGGTTCAGTAATCTCCAGTGACAACAGTAAGATAACTTTCAGTAGCTTTGCAACATCCATGGGATCAAATCCAGCAGTCACAGCAACTGCTAGCATGTATTGTCTGCTAATGTGCAAGCGTGTGCTAAGTGTTTCCCTTGCATCATCACATGTAGCCCTTACAATAATCCGTTAGGTAGGCACTGCGATTGTGTCCTCAGGACATGCTGGCTTAGAGAGGTGATGTTAACATGCTGGTGAGCGTGAGCACCGCGATTTGCAAAGGGGTCTGTCTGATTTCAGAGCCAGGTGCTGCGTCAGTACACGATGATGCACCCAATTTTGTTAGCATGGTATACACGGTCCTGAAACCGAACCTTGCCCGCACGCTCCTCACTCCAGATCTGGGAGAGTTCTGAGCTGACAGCGTGACCTTTTAAGCCCTGGGCCTCTGCTCCTGCTGTTCTGCATCTGGTCTTCCTCAAAACTCTTAATCACTCCTCAAGGCTCCACATTCCAGAAGCTTGAGAGACATCATTAATTGTCCCATTATCTGATGCTCTTTGAAATAGTTATTTGTGCTTCCAAAGTCACCATGGACCACACTGTTTTCATGTTTCTTACCAGCCTGTTTCTTCCAAACCACGAGCTTCATAAAGACCATGTGTACACAGCTTTGTGCACCGCTGTATTCCTGGCTCTGCGCACAGGTCCCAGCACACGACGAGGACCCAACGGCTACTTGCTGAATGAACAAACAGGTCCCACGTGGGAGATGAGCCGAAGGATCACGGGTCAGCATCGGAGCATCAGTCGTTACATACAAGAGACGGAGCACCAGGAGTCCACATTTCTCTATACTGTTTGTCACAGGGCTTTGACGTCATAGGTAGTTTAGCGAAATGAGAACGCAAAGGTACCCCTCCACCAGGAAGACTTCCCTGATGTCCTGAATTTGGGTTAAGTGCATTAGTACCGTGTGTTTACCCGCCAGGCTTGTTTGTATGCTCCATGGACTCTGCCTGCTCACTGGCCTGCCTTCCCCCTTCTGGAGGGGACTGTATGTATTCCTCATAACCTCCGAAACCAAGGACAAAAGCTGGCCTGTAACTGGTGATAACGGTGATGGCTGACTGATGGACTGAGTGAGTAAGTAGATGAGTGTGCCTGACACATGTTTTCCCGAGGTCACTGATAACACATTTACATTACTATACCAGTACCAACCTTAAAAAACTTTTCAAGTTCATGATGCTCCTAAAGTTTTGTGTAAAAATTAACCTTAAAAAGAGGTTAAACTGCTTGTCCATCTATGCTGAATCTTTCTGGACTCTCTTCAATGAATGGGAACCCCCTGGGAGCTCTCACCCCATAAAGCACAGCGGGCAAACACAAGGCCCTCGGGCCGAACCCCACCCCCCACCTTGTTTTATCCGGCCCTGCACCCTGTTTCTACCTGGTGGCAGTGCCAAGCTCTCACTTAACCGGTAAGGAGTAGTTACACTTATACAGTCCTAAAATTACATTCGGCCCTTTGAAGGCAACCATGAGGCTGATGTAGCCCCTGGAGAAAATGAGTTTGACATCCCCGCCATGAAGGATTTATTTTTTTCTCTAAACACAGAATGGAACCTTTTGAGAAAATAATGCTTCCTGCTTACACATTCTTTAAAAATGCACAAAATCAAAAGACTCATTTGGCGGACATGTTCTCTCCGTTTATCCTGAGATCAGCTCAGTGCGGAGCCACTATTATTAGAAAGCTCTCAGTTGAAGAAGACACTTTGAAGAAGATAAGATGTGTGATACAGTGTGTCCAGAGCTAATTTTAATTACACAGCTACTAGGGTTACTGAGCTATGCCAAACATTTAGCTAATTAGCGGGCTCTTGAGACAAGAAGGCTGCCTGGAGACAGACGCAATTTCCCCCACTAATGAGTGATGGATTTTCACGCGTCCTGAAAATTTACTTTGTTTTCATTCTTACATTCCAACAGCATGAGCTGGTTTAAACTTGAACATTAGATGTTAACATGAAAATGGAGATCTTTCATTTTAAAAGCAATGACCCGATGTCAGCCACCACGTTGGGAAACTTTTGTAGGAAAGTGAAACGATCATCAATATTGACTATGATGCTATATTTATAAGCTCAAAGCCCTGAAATTGAAATTAACTAGAAGACTCCATTAACAAAATTGTATGGATGATGCTCAATAAAACAGCAAAACCTAAGTTACAAGCGCTGAAGTGCCTGAAACCCTCTAGCAACTGGTAGGTTTTTAAGCATATGATACCGACAGAAATCAGAAAATAGAGACCAGAGGGAAACAGCTGTCTTTCCTTAAATACTTACTATGTGCTGTAGTAGACTAGGTGTTCTACCAAAATCACCACATTTATGCTTCAATACAAACAGACAGGTAGAAATCATTCCTACTTTATAGACGAGAGACCAAGGCTCGTGGAGTTTGAGTAGGGTCACCCAGCAAGAGAGTAGCCTGCCTAGGTTTGATGCCAAAGACTGCTTTTCCCAGGCTCATGACCAAGGCCAGCCTAGATCTGAGAAGACTTCATGGACAACATAATTGGTTTTGTTTCCCAGGATTCGATATAGTTAGCCTTTCTGGTAACTGGCACCTACAAAGGTGTTTTCCTTAAGTATGAGGTAGATGTGTTTCTCTGTCAGCTTTTCAAGTAGAAATTTGAACCAAGGACATAATCCAGGTTTCCGAAGTCAGGGGGATTTCCCACAATCCCTTTCACATCAAGAGGTCCTTAGGCACCCTGACATTTGAACACGTTGATGGTGGTAGCTGGCTGTGGTTCCCGAAGATGACTGCTACAGTCTCCCTCCACTTGTGCCCCTGTGCATTGCAACCTTGCCACTGCAGCCCCCCCACCCCCTACCAGGAGGCAGAGCCTAGATTTCCACCCCCTTGAATCTGGGCGGGCTCCCTAGCTGCTCTGACCAAGAGGATCAGAGAAAGTGCCGCTGCCTCCAGGAAGCCAGCTGTCAGATGAGAAGCGTGACTGCACTCAGACCACCGTGCTGTGTGCAGCCCAAGCCGTGTGGGAAAGGCACATGCAGGCGCTTGTCGGTAGCCCCAGTCGCGGTCACAGCCAGCGTCAGCTCCCAACCCTGTGAGGAAGCCGTCTGGAACGCCCAGCCCAGCTGAGCCTCAGCACGGCTGTAACCCCGGCCGGCATCCCAGCGCAAGTGCGTGAGCACCCCTTGGCAGGAGCCTCCTGGCTGAACTCCGTGCATCCACAGAAACATGAGATAATAGCTTGTTATTTTAAGGCCCCACACTTTGTAGCGGTTTGTTAGGCAATAATAAATCATCAAAACACTGGTGGTGTTTGTTTTCTTCTAGCATGAAGCAACCGTTTCTTTTAAGCAACTGGGAGTCGACTTTTGGAGAAATACAGGGTCTGGCACAGATAACGTCCCTTTTTTATTACAAAATCTTTTATTACAAAATCATAAGCATGTAATTTTGTAACATAACAATATTACACTCAAGCATACCATATGCCGTTTTAGGTGGAATGTTTAAATTAAAACTGTAAATGATTACACCCATATTATTACCCTACCAACCACAATCAAGCAGACTTTACTTCTGCCGGGCCCTGTATGTTAAAATATCATGCATACCTAAAGTGGTGGCTGAGGAAATTCTGTACTAGAGGGTAGTTCTTTTAAAGGACTGAGGAATGATAAAAATGTACCTATATAAACATTCTTACATTTTGGGCTATTTCTCAAGGAATAGGCTATACAAAGTGTTCTGCTTCAAAGCTGATGCTTTTGTTTTTATCCAGCAAACACACTGAGTTCTCAGCAAAATGATTAGCTGTATTTGCAGTTAGTTTACCATGAGGCTGCCAAACACTCGTCTTTTTAAAACAATAACCACTGTACTTGAACAACAATAAAAAAAAGTTAAAGAAAAGCTAAGTACTATCAATCTACAAAACACTCTTTACCTCATTTCTTAAATAAAAGTTGTATGAAATCCAGCAGTTAAAAACCAACCAAACAAACAAAAAGCAATAACCAAACACAATTTAGTTCTGGAAGTTTCAGAATGCTGATAACCTCATTTATGTTCACATTTTCTGCCAAATTCCACCTCGCTGATGTGAGAGAATTCAGCACTAATGATCCCAAGGGAAAGAATCAAGTGCTGGGAATGGAAGGGTGTTCCCATAATACTTAGAGGTCGGGTATAAAATAAAACGTGTACCTGGCCGGGTGGCTCAGTTGGTGGAGCATCGGCCCACACACCAGGAGGTTCTGCATTTGATCCCTGGTTGGGGTGCATACGGGAGGCAACCAATCAATGCGTTTCTCTCACATCAACGTTTCTATCTCTCACTCTCCTTTCCTCTCTCTAAGATCAATGAAGCATATCCTCGGGGGAGGATTGAAAAGGAATAATGATAATAATGCAAAAAATAAAAGGAAATAATGTGTAGACAAAAAAAATGAAGTCTTTGCTAGCAGATGTCAGAAGGCTAGCACAGATTTAAGCAAATCTACTCAACTTCTGGATTTGTTGTTCCGTTTCTGGTGCTTTTAACAATGACCTTAAGGCCAGACAAGATCCTGAATCATAAAAGAAAAATGTACTAATCCTCAAAATCCCGCACTTACTAACAAAGAGGGGGCAAACATGTTTTTAAATACTTGCAATAACCAGGCAAAAATAAAGGAATCACGGTGCTTCATCAGCACATTCGCCATTCTCTGGGCAATTTGGATAACTCTACTTTCCTGTCATAACACGAAAAATTAAATTTAAAAATTAGTGCCATTTTGCTAAATAATGGGAACAGATTCACGACAGTACTGGCGTTGTATCTTTTTAAAGAACTAAAAAGCCAAAGCAATTGTCCACCTTCTGAGTTTACACAATCTCGTCAAGTTATATACAGATGCACTCATGCGCCTACCACGCCACGGAAAACAGAATGAAGTTGCCCCTGGTTCTCCGCGGAGACGGGACTTGGCCGAATGGCCCCTTCCCCTCCTCTCACGAAGATGCCCGTCCCAGGGAGTAAACAGGAACTAACATTTGAAGTAGTATAAGGCTGTGCCTCTGCACCACTGTTAATCCTTGGGTCTTAAATGTGTTTTGCATAATTTCCTTTTCCTCAGTTCTAAAAGGAATAAATGTTTACTAAGGAGGGCAACATTTTACATGCAGAAAAGCCATTTTTTGAAAAGAAGGATGCTCCATCAGCCCGCTCCCCCGAGATAACTCCCTCGAACTCTGTTGGGAGTTTAGTCTTCAGATGCAATGCGTGAGCTGGTCCCACTCCCGTGTATGTCTCAACACTGGCATGGCTTCTGCCTACACAGTCAGAACCTCAAGCCAGTATTTCTGAATGCTAACACGATTTCTTGGTTTAAAAAAAAAACAAAACCAAAACAAACAAACAAACAAACAAAAAACCCTCCAGAGCCAAATGATAGAAAAAGGAAAATGTCGTGAATCAAAAAGATAAAATTTAGACAGATCAAAGTAGAAGCTTATGATCTAATCGAATTGAAGTATATAGCAAGATTATATTGTGTAAATTTGATGAGACAAATTACGTTACAAATGAAGTTAATTTGCCATGGAAACTAATGCTATGAAAATAATTATAATCATCAAAATTTATGGAAAAAATAAGACAAAGGAGGTTTTAATAGCTAGTGGTAAGTTTAAGATAAAAGCTATTTTTTCCATTTATTCCTGCAGGTATGTTTATCTTCGCCTTAAAACAAAGCAAAATACCACTATTTGCAAAAAAAGGAGAAGTGAAACAGTGTTTATCTGAGGAGTAAAAAAACTCACCCAAGCTTCAACTCAGAAAATATTGTTATCCTTAGTAGGTAATCTGAATGTACTACCCAAAATGATGGCTGCTTTAAGCAACTTGTAAGAGTACTTTCTCCAAAGAACAAGACCCATAGTATCAGTTCAATGACTGCATCGTTTACAAGACTCCAAGCTGCCCTGAGATTAAAGTAGGAACCTAGTACATTTTGATGTTCTTGGTCTACAACATTGATAATGCTCTTCATCAGGAGTCTGAAATCCGTTGAATGACCCAATCTTCTAGCAGCCCGTGAAGTGATATTGTCCGACTGAACTGACATATTTAATTCAACACTATTGGAAGTAACTGATGAATATTTCAAACGTTTAGAAAACGCTGCTATATCAGTTCTGTATCCTAATTGAATGGATGTGCCAGTGAAGGGGTGGGTGACTGATATTAGAAGAATATGCAGTCCGGGGTAACTTCAGCTAACGTAATGATTCACTAAATGTCACAATTCCTTCCATCTTGTGCAACGTTCTCGTGGGGCAGTATCTTGGGTCAGATTCAAAAGCCATATCGTAAAGGATGGGCCCACTTATCTGAACAAGGTCCAGGGAGGCCATCACTTAGGAATTCCTCCTAAAGACATTCATGTGTAAGAACAGAATTAACCAATTCTTTTGTCTTGCTTTCTTTTCTAGATTACAGTAAAAGGAAAATATCTGATTCCAGCAAAATTAAAACCTAAGAAATATAATTGTTCATGTATTCATTCAGCATTTATTAGTACCTGCCTTATGTCAGGTCCCAAATAACACAGACAAGGATGTCATCCTGGTAGATCTTACATGCTAAGTTACAGACACATTTAAAAGCTGAAAACTCATTAGCAATCAGGAAAATGCAAATCAAAACAAAAAGATACAGGTAGCAACAACTAAAAATTGCAAAAGCCCCCGTATGTTGAAGAAGAGAAATGGGCACTCTCATACTTAGGTGGTAGAAAGGCAAGTCAGCCTGAGATTTCTTTTTTGGAGAGAAGGGTAATTGAGTGTATATGTCTGTCTCAATAATCCCATGTAGTGGGATTTATCCTAGGGGAAAGACTGGAGACAGAAAGTATTATAGAAAACTGTTCATGGAAGTACTAAATTATAGTATATTCAAATGGTATATTCATGGGATATAAGGTACAGGTCCATTTTTTATTCTTAAATAAATTTTATAATTGTAAATAGTTTTTCATTGTCTATAAATAAACAAGTTCCCTGACACCCTTACACTACCCTACCAGTTTCCTCTGTTAACATCTCCCTTTAGGGTGGTACTTGGTCACAGTTAACGAACCCACACGGATCTGCTGTTCCTATTTCCTGAGCGTTTCCCTAGCGCCCTTTTTCTGCTCCAGGTCCCCACAGCACATTTAGTAGCCATGCCTCCCCGGGCTCCTCTTGGCTGTGATGGTTTCTCACATTTTCCTTATTTTGATGACCTTGACCGTTTTCAGGAGTGCTTGCAAAGTGTTTTGTAGAATGTCCCTCGATCGGGGTTTGTCTGATGTTTTTCTCATGATTAGACTGAGCTGCTGGGTTTTGAGGAGGAAGACCACAGAGATAAAACGCCATCCTCATCCCTTCCTGTCAAGGGGCTACGTTATCGCCATAACTTATCACTGCTGATGTTCATTTTCATCACGGGGCTGGGGTAGTGTGTGTCAGGGCTCGCCATTGTGACACTATCCTTTCCCCTCATTTCCATTCTGTGCTTTTTCTCAGGAAGTCCCTGTGCACAGTCCAAACTGAAGAAATGGGAAGTTAGGCTCTGCCTCCCTGAGGGCAGATACATACATGATTTGAAATTCTGCAGGAGCGATTTATCAACTCTTCTCCATTTATTCAGTCATTTATTTATATCAGTGCAGACTCATGGATATTTATGTTATACTTCGTATAAAGTAAACACGCTGCACACTATGCTAGATTGATAGTACAGTCTAAAACTGTGTATTAATTTTGTTGCTGAGATCGTTGCAGCTGTGGCCGCTGGGCACCCTTTCAGCGGGCCCCCGCGTCCCTTCCACAGGTCTCGCCGGTGTCTGTGTGTGAGTGAGTGAGCACTTCCCACTCCCTGGCACTGCCGGTGCTCCCGGACCATCTTATGCTGCATTCCCCAGCCCTGCAGTCAGTCATTAGTGTAAGCGGTTCTGGTGCCTTTTTTTTTGTTTTAGAGACAGGACCTGGGCACTGGGTACGCTTGTTGCTACTGGGGTGACATTGCTTCTAGGTCCCCTCAGCTCACAGAACAAGAAAGTATGTGTTTGTGTGTATGTATACACGTAGCTACACATGCACATACCTATAGACACACATGTATCTATGCCTGCACTGCACGTAAGTATACAAATAGACGCATGCCCAATACATGTATATGCTGACATGTGTATACACATATCTGTCAGTATTTCTATGTGTATCCATCTGTTTCTCTATGAGGCTGGACATCAACACGCACTGATGTCTCCAGCTCTAATCCACTGCCACGGGGTGGTCCTAGGCTCCTCCCGTTTAGTGCCTACCACCTCTCACTCCAGCAGTGAGGATCTGGCTTTCCCATCCAGCATCCCCCATTTAATTCTAGTCTTTTCACAACGGTTAACTCTTAGCTCCATAGCAAAAAAAAGAAAAAGGAGTTTAGTGCATATGTACAGTTGCTTTTACTCTCAGTCTCACAGTCTCCATTCATTTCCACAGTCACTCTGCCCCTGCCGCCTTCACTGAGGTTATTTTGTGTATTTGTAATCTGTCGGGTTCTTTTGTCCGTCTACATCCTGTCCTAGGGTCCCCTGACCTATTGAATGTTATTTCAATGTGTAAACGTTCTATGAGTTTTGACACACACATGGGGTCATTGTCTACCATGACAGCATCATGCAGAATGGTTTCACAGCCCTAAAAAAAGTCCTGTGATTCACCTACTCAGCCTTCCTTTTCCCACGAATCCTTGGAAATTATTGATCTATTTATCATTTTTTTAAAGATTTTATTTGTTTATTTTTAGAGGGGAAGGGAGGG
Source organism: Phyllostomus hastatus (assembly GCF_019186645.2). NCBI lineage: Eukaryota > Metazoa > Chordata > Mammalia > Chiroptera > Phyllostomidae > Phyllostomus > Phyllostomus hastatus. The sequence goes on along the minus strand of NW_025333833.1, from coordinate 12,265,620 downwards.
AGATAGACAGAGAGAGAGAGAAACATCAATGTGCGGTTGCTGGGGGTTATGGCCTGCAACCCAGGCATGCACCCTGGCTGGGAATCGAACCTGGGACACTTTGGTTCCCAGTCCGTGCTCAATCCACTGAGCTACGCCAGCCACATATTTATCATTTTTATCATTTTGCTTTCTCAGTGTCAAATAAGTAGAATCATACCATATTACCTCCTTCCAGGCTAGATTCTTCCACTCAGCAAAAGACACTTAAGAGGCAGCCACGTTTTTCCTGGTCTGGGAGCTTGTTCTTTCGATCACTGAGGAATGCCCTACTGTGTGGCTGGGCCGCGGTTCGCTCATTCACCCACCCAGGACACCTTGGTTCCCTCCAGTTTCTTGGTGGCTGTAAATAGAGCTACTATCCACATTCACACAAAGGTTTTTGGGGGCTCTTAGTTTGGCAATTCACTCGGGAAAGGATCCCAGGAGCATGGTTGCTGGACGTAAGGTAAAACTCTGCTTAGCTATGTGAGAAATTCAGGTCCACTTTTTTTTCTTTTCAGAAAAGTTATATTCCTATGTACATTAGAAATAAAAACATGAACAATTAATATGGGATTTATGACTAATTTTATTTTTTTTTACTCACTTCTCTGTTTCCCAAGGATGCTTTAGAGTAATTCAAGCGAGTAGCGTGTTTATAATCAGGGAAAAGTTAATTGAATTTAAAAGGACAGGTAAGTAGAGAATAATAAGAATAAACCAAATCCAATAGCTATGGCTTGTTTGTCTTATTTCACTGGACCACCAGCTCCTGGCCAGCAGACTGGCTGACGGGAGCTCACCCCCTGGGAATGTCAGGACGTCTCCGGGAACGTTTCACTCGAATGAGATTTTCTGCTCCGGCCCTACAGCTGGTGTTCCCTGTCACTCCTCTCGGGCTCTGCCTGCCTCAGATGCAGGAGAAGTAAAGGAACCCTCGTCAGCATCTGAGAGACCCAGGTTCACGCCAGCGAACTTTCCAATAGTGTGCTTTGTTCCTGAGATCACCCAAACCTCATCTTCCAGTCCAATCTCCAGTTTCCGGTCTTGTTTCTGGTCTAAGTGCCCTCAACTGTGCAAATCCATAAAGTATTCTTTAAAAAAGGTGTTCCTGCCCTGGCTGGCGTAGCTCAGTGGATTGAGCGCAGGCTGCGAACCAAAAAGTCGTAGGTTCGATTCCCAGTCAGGGCACATACCTGGGTTGCGGGCCAGGTCCCCAGTGGGAGCCACACGAGAGGCAACCACACATTGATGTTTCTCTCTGTTTCTCCCTCCCTTCCCCTCTCTAAAAAATAAATAAATAAAATCTAAAAAAATTTTTTAAATAAAAAAATAAAAATAAAAAAGGTGTTCCTTCCATTGAGCAAGCCCTCACATGACCCAGCTGTGAGCAGAAGCCTGCCAGTCTGTGGAAGCCTGGGCTACACCATTACACTCTGGGATGAACAAAAACATGGAGCCAGCTCATTAAGTTTGGGAAAATATCACTGTCATTATCAATTGCTTTAATTTTCAAAGGAGGAGGAAATTGGGCCTCTATTACTGTCCATAGCACCCAGTAAATAAATTAAATTAGACCGATTATGAACAAAGCAGGCAGTGACAATGGCATCTTCATATAGCTATTATGATGTTGACAAGCTAGACAATATACCCTCCTGCCTCTGAAGGAGATGTATGAATTTTGTATGCCTGGTGGTTTATTTCTCTCTTCTCTGAATGACAGGTATAGAACCTGCTGTCAGCATTACCAAGAATTCTTTGAAAAACAAATAGGGCTGGCGAATCCTTATCGCTGTTAATACTGGGTATTATTTGCTCCCTCCAAACAAAATCCACAAGAAGAGACACAAGAAGAGACACATCGTGCAGCTCAGACTCTCGGAAACATTCAGGTTTCTTTTGATGCTCTCACCTCCAGGGCATAAATTATTAATTCTGGGTGAAGCTACCTCACTGAATTTGCCAACTGATGAGTGAAACTTAGATGCTTTGGTTTTATTTTTAGCATCACATAAGAGATAAGGGAGAAACAGGAACAACCCGCAGAAAAGGCACACCACTGTGTTACTGCTCTAGAGCACGGGTGGCAAACGTAAGGCCCCGGGCCGAGCCCCGCCCTCCACCTTGTTTTACCCGGCCCGGCACCTTGTTTCTACCCGGGGCAGCGGCGCCGAGCTCCTTGCCCCTAGTTAGGCGGTCCTTACATTTATACAGCCTTAAAATGCCATTCAGCCTTTTGAAGGCAACCGCGAGGCTGATGTGACCCCCGGTGAAAATGAGTCTGACACCGCTGCTCCAGACAGTCTAATAATGAAGGTGGGGTCTCAGGTGGCCCTCCGGGTTGTCACTCGCTTCTCCCCATGCTGCTGTTGTCACTGAGCCCCTTTCGGTAAAAAAAAAAAGCCCATGTTTTTTAGGTCAATAAATCTCATCTCAAAAATGACCAAGTGGATCAAATCGAATCAAGCTTTCAAGAAGGGCTTCTTTCTGCTTTGTATTTAAATATTATGGTTTGCTCTTGGTGAAGAGGCCCAACGTCTAAATCCAAGGTATTATTCGTGTTTGCTGTCCTTCTCACAGTTAAACAGGGAACGTCTCCGAGGACAAATGAGACGCTGCCCTTTGCTGAGCAGGAGGAGGTCGGGAGTAACTATGTACAACAACTTCCAGACGGCACCTTGCATCCAAGGAAAGCGTATTGAAAAGCCATCGCGTTTTGCAACAATGCTGGGAAAAGGGAAGTCACTATCAACACCCTCGATCTTCAAATGAGACGAGCAGAGCTGTGTTCTCATGATTCTGTAGTTACAAACGCTGCACACTGGGTAAAGAATGTGGCTATCTATAAACCGGAAATTAATGTGCTGACTTAAAAAAAAAAACCCCAGCTAAAACACGCCAACTAACCAAACAAACACGACGTGCCCCATCAGCCTCCCAGGCTACTCATTATTCACGCCACATCCCCGTGCTTGGCTCACGTGGCTCCTTTTGCCTGACATTCCCCTCCAGACCTCATCTGCCAATGGAAACTTGCCGCAGCCCCAGGCCCTGCTGCAGCGCCAGCGCTCCGAGACTCTGCCCAGGTCTCCCAGCCGGGGTCTACCTTCCATTTCTGTTCTCCCATAAGGTTTCATTAGGGCCGCTGTTAGAGGCTTACGGTGTATGCATCTGCCGCCCCTTGAGTTTCCTGAGAGTTACAGCTGTGCCCTGCCAGCCCCGACGTTCCTCCAGGGCCCAGCCAGTGAGTGCCTCGCTCGCTGGCAGCGAGAACCGAGTGCACTGAAAAAAGGATTTATTCCAGAAGTGTGTTGTGCCAGGGCCCTAAGGGTGTGCTCACCTGCATGTGGTCAGCTTAGTGGGCTACTACGGAAAAGAGAAAGAAAAAAGCCATTTGAAATAGGATTTCAGCCATAGTCTGCTCTGCCTAGCTCTTTGGATAATTATAGGAGTTGCTCTAAAAACCACCTTTGACTTATTGATTTCTGTATCTGTTGAGTGTACACTTTATTTTTTTTTCTATTTCTTACTTAGAGAGAAAGGGTGAGAGAGAGAAACAGGGATATGAGAGAGAAACACTGGTCAGTTGCCTCCCGTATGTGCCCTGACCGGGGATTGAACACACAACCTTTTGGTATATGAGGTGATGCTCCAATCAAATGAGCCACCTGGCCAGGGCTGTTGAGTATGTACTTTCATGAGTTTGCTCTTCCTTTCTCGGAGAGTGAAGTCGCTATGTCTTTGTTCAAGGGGACTGGGTGTTAACTCTGACTTAAAACCAAAAGAATGCTGTGCCTTAACTTAGTCTCCACCATGAAATAGCAACAAATCTCAGAAACAAACGCAGGTGTCCTTTAGGGACAACAAGAATCACCATAATTTGTGCTGGGCTTTATGTTTACAAAGCACTTTCGTGGGCACGCTTCCATCCCCATAACATGTCATCCCTGAATCAGGAACTTTGCTGCTGTTCGACACCTGAAATGTAGCAGACCGGTTCGACGATCCCTCATCCTTAGAGAATCAAACCCTGCTCCTGCTCTACTCTCAGCAAATTAGCACAGTGCCAGAAAAGTCTGTGAGACCCTGGATGTGCCTGGCTCAAGTAACATGAAAATTCTGGCTGGGCAGAGAATGTCTCCAAGAAAAATGAAGAGGTAGCATCCTCCCCTCCCATTCCTTTGGTTCCGCAACGAACAGAATGAAAGAGAATGATACCACCCAACCTCTGCTCACACGGGCTGTATTCCCTTAAGAAACGAAAAGGTTCAGGTAGACCACGTCTGGGTTCCTGATACTATTCCTCTAATCATCCGGGAAGAACCCGAGGCTGAGGTCAAGTTGCAGGCGAGAGAGAACAGGAAGTGGGGATGAGGTCACTGGGCTGGAAGCGGGGGATTAGGGGGAGTGAGTCTTGGGTCAAGTGGTGTCTGCGAAGCTGCCCCAGGAAGAGTTCCCCTTGTCTGAATCAGACACCCTCAGGATGACTCTATCTTCAGTTTGGTTGGAGAGCCCTCAGCCCTCTGGATCTTCCCCAACCAGGAATGATCTCCCTCCACCCAGGCCTCCCCCAACAGCGCATTCCAGCCTCAGCCGGAGCTCACGTCCAGCACGAGCCTGGGAGGACGGAGGAGAGGGAATGGGTGCTTCCCAAAGCTGGACTCTGTAATAGGGTTTTATTTTTTTTAACTTTACCTTATTCTCGACAGTACTAGGAATGCTTAAATGACTTGGGAATTTGGGGCAATTAAAAGCCACGGTCTTTGTCTTACTTGATTTCTAAAAATAACTACTTGACTTTCCATCGGAGGATGGACACTCAAAGACAAACAGTCCTTGTTAAGACCACCAGGAACAACCTTTAAACAGAAAAGTCCGTTTGCTAATATATTCGCAGCTCTAGAGAGTCATTGAATGAGTAAACACGGCCGTGTTTGTTAAAAAGAGGAGTTTTAGTAGACTCTTAGAGGGCTCCCAATTAGGAGAACACCTTTATGGGAATGTATATATCTCGGTGTAACAAACTTATACTGTTCATTTGCCTGTATTTTATTCCTCCGGGTATACTCTAATAACGAGAGGGATACGGTGACGGCCAGAACCTGTGCTGAGTTTGCAGACACATCTTATTTCATTTTCACAACTGCCTGCTAATAAAGTGGGTTCAACGGTCACGCCCATTTCGCAGAGGAGGAAACTGCACCTTGGCAGGCTTACCGCCCCCATTAACTCAGGTACCCGCTGCTAGTAGTTCTGGACACATCCATGCAAGTTTTTGTATGAATCTATACACAGACTTGTTCTGTTTTATTAAAAAACCTTCAACGGTCTCATACTCTACATATCCATTCTACAACTTGCATTTCTCCGTGACAGTCCACAAAGCTCTAAGTCACTCCATATAATTGCTTTCTACTATACTACAGCTATACCATTCTCCTATTGACAGACATAAGGCTATTTTCATTTTCTCACGAATGGGGACAGACCTGCAGAGAGGGGTCTTGTGCAAGCTTCCCCAGGCACACAGGCAGCTGCCGAGGCGAACACCAAGATGTGGAAGTGCTGAGTCACGGGCGTGTGTGTTTAACTTTTAATAGATTCTGCTAAATCGTCCTCCAAGCTGTTTACTACTAGCATGTGAACACATATTTTCCTACAACCGTGTCCGACTATGATATTATTGAACTTGAATTTTTTTTGCCAGTCTAAAGGATCATGTTTCAATTTGCATTTTCCTGACCACCGTAAGAAATGTATTAGGCGATGCCATCCAGACTGGTAATTAAACAGTGAAGTCAGTTAAAGCAGGGCCACGTAAAAATGTTTATATCATTTTATTGTGGAAACACAGATGTGCATTTCTTCTCCCTTCTCTTCACATAGGAGCAAGGTCCCCTTCAGTGAAGAGCCGCTGACTAGGGCCCCATAGACTCCCTGCGTGAGCCACGACCTTATGACGCACATCTAGGATTCCCTGCTTCGGCTTCCTGCGTGAGCATAGAGACCTTGTGAAATAACCTGAGTGCGAAATTGACTTGAACAGGGAGCCTTCAGCCCCGCGCCTTCACCGAGGCCTCCTGAAGCATTCCATTTGCACTGACACAGCGGCTCTCCTTCCACACTTGTGTTTCACTGGTGCGCATCACACCATTACAAGGGCATTCGACCAGTATGAACAGGTTGGGAAACCATCACGCCGGCTCTGGGAAAACATACAACTAACCGAGGGAGCAAAGGCACAGGGGTGTTCCAGAGAGTAGCCCCCCACCATCCAGGTGAGCACACCTTCGGCGGCAGTCAGCTCCTTCCGGAGAGAGACCTGCGCGTCTTCCAACGCGGCGAGTGGGTGAGAGCCCGCCCACTGGACTCTCTGGAACGATGCGGGGCACCTTTTCATACGCTTCTCGCCCAATGCCCTCTGACTTTCATCTCATTTACCTGCTTTTCTAATGGGTTCTCTTTTTTCTTAATTATTTACAAATGTTCTGTATAAATCCCAGAGAGTAATCCTTTGCCATTTATATGCCATAAATACCTTTCCCAGGCTGTTACCTATTAACTACTTTTGCGGCATTTATTGTTTTATAGAAGTACTGAATTTTAATCTAATGAAATAAACCACTTTTCCTCCTCCATAGCTTTAGCTTTTGTTGTTTAAGAAAGCCTCTCTTTGCTAAGATTCTAAACACATCCTACATTTTCTGCGAACTTTTCAATCATCTTTGTTATTCCCCGGTTCCAAATAAAGTGCTTGGAGTTCAGAAGTTTTCAATATTTGACCAAAATTGCAAAGCTAGAAATGATGAAACCAGGACCCACATCGCCGTATATCTATATATCACCTCCCACTCACACCACCTTCCCTAAGAAGGAATTAAAGTCCGAGAGAAGTACAGTGGAACAAACGATGCCCGGCGATGCTGAAAACTGGGATAAATGCACATCTCTGTACTGAGTACACGAATGGTTGATATATCAATGACTCATCATCAGCCTCAGAAAACCAGCATGAATTTCCTCCACCCACAGAAACTGCAGTCAGGGGACCCAAGTGACTGGAGATCTAAATATTCCAGTTGTGAAGTAAGTCATGGGAATAAGGAACAGAGTAAAAAACCTTGTAGTGACTATGCACAGTGACAGACGCGTACTCACTCAGCTTACTGTGGCGGTCACTTTGTAAGGTGTATAAGTGTAGAGTCACCACGTTACACACCTGAAACTAGTATAATATTGAATGTCACCTAAAATACCACTGAGCAAACTACTAAAGGCCCAACTGCTCTCAGTCATTCAGCCCCCCATCAATTCAAGCAAACAAACGTACACTGAACACCTAACACATCCCGGGCAATGCTCCTGAGCTCCACACCCTCGTTTTCGCCCTTTGCTAGATTTCTCCATGTAGACGTCCTGTAAGGTCCTAAAGCTTTGCTTGCTCATAACCAAAGTCTACATTCACAATGTTCCTTCAGTTGTGGTCATTTAGGTCACATGCCTTGTAATTGCTACTGGGAAGTGAGCTCTGCAGGGTGGGGTTTACGTCTGAGGTGCCTCTGTGTCCTCCACGGCACGGAGCTTAAGACCCCGGGAGTACAGGTGTTCTGTCAGTGCCCCTGTTACGTTGTCACGTGGTGTGGTCAGTGGCTCAACTTTCTCCCTTGTGGACCACACTGAGATCTTTTCAAGGATGGGTAGGAGTGAGGAAGGAAGGAAGGAAGGAAGGAAGGAAGGAAGGCAGGCCTTGTATTTTCAGCAGACACAATCTTCCCAGTGATTATACCACTTCACCGAGGTCACTGTTTATTACGACTACTACCGGTCACCTTTCCAGGGGGTCATAATCTCAGTGTATCCCGATTCTTCTGGACTTTGTTAATGTCTATAATGAGCTGCCAAATCTTGTTGCTTCTATTACAGCCCAGCCCAAATCTTTACTACAGGGCCCGGCAGAAGGAACGCCTACTCGAGTGTGGTTGGTTAGGTAATAATGTGTGAGTGTAATCATTTATAGTTTTCATTTGAACATTTCACCTAAAATGTCATGTGGTGTGTTTGAGTGTGATATTGCTATGTTACAGAATTACACACTTATGAGTTTGTCATAAAAGAGGGGCGTTATTTGTGCTGGACCCGGTATTCACCCTGCCACCACCTTGGTTCAAGCCTGTTGTTTCTTGCAAAAACTATTATGAATTACCTCCCACCTGTGCACCCCACACCAAGCCATATACGCCTGCTGTTGCCACATCATCTTTCCCGAATCATAATCTCATCATGCCGAGCTCTTGCTGAAAACCCTCGAAGTCTCCCTTGCATCCACGGAATTAATTTCAGGCCTCTCAGCTGGACACTGAGGCTCTCTCTCTGTCACCCCATCTGCATTTTCAGTCCAGTGTCCCACTGCTGCCCTACTGACATGCGCTCTTCTTCTCGTTATTACATCCGTTTTGCATTTCTTAGTTCTAGTGTGTCCGCCTGGGGCACTCGTTCCCACTCTGCCCTCTGAGGCCCACTGGACACACCAGCGTGTTCATGAAGTGGGGCCAAGGCCCTAGCAGACAGATCTCGGCCTCCTCTGATATCAGCGGCGCTTGCCATTGCCTCCTGGGTTGGAACCCACACCCCTCCCCGCCGTTTTATTTCCAGTCATTTGGTGCTAACCTTGTGCATGGCAACCTGACGGCCTGGGGTGAACATCCCCGTTTTCCCCATTTTTCTATTTTCCTGCAGTCTAGAAGAGAGCCTTGTACACAGAGGCAATCAATAAAATACCTGCTGAACTGTTCTCGCCACTTTTTTGTATGCTCCTTGAGGACAGTGACTTTGTGTATTTATACAAAACAGGCAATCAAACTGCTCTGGAGCCAGAAATGGCCTGGGTTCAAATCTCAGCTCTGCCACTTTGTGCACTGAGGCATCAAGTTACTGCTCTAAACCTCCCGCCCAGCAGCTGGGGGAAAAGACAGCCTCGTGGTGGCACTGCTGGGAGGATCCCATGAGCTGTGTGTGGTTTAGACTTCGAGTGCGGTGCCTGGTATGTGATAAGCGCCTCATGGGAGTTAGGCGTTATCGTCATAAAAGAAAAGAATAAAGGATGTGAGAGTTGGTCTTTCCTTCCTTATTCCATTAGTTAACTGGCGAGAGAGTTCTGTATGGATACTTTAGGTTAATGCCGCTGTCGCATGCATTTTGAAAAACCTGGCTCTGGAACTGGGAAACTGTTCCAAGGAGTACGCTTTGACACATAAAAACTTCTTGACTCTTAGACTGTTTTCATGAATTTCAAATCAAGAATTTGCATCTATTGCATCCACCTCCCAAAGTAAGCTTCAAATGTAGAAGGCCGGAAGTTTTCCCAAGCAACATGCATGGTCAATGCCTGATTGAGGACCCTAAGCGGATGGAGCAGGCGACCAAGACGACATGCGCCCAGACAGGTGAACATCATTGACTTTTGGAAAGCAATCTGGAGGCCTCAGAATCAACGTCACCCATTTCCTCTCCATTCCCCATGGAAGTCTTTACACGCTCGAAGATGCCAGTGGGAAGTCTGAACTCTGATTGGTGGGCAGAGTAAAGGGTGCGGGGTTGCCACAGGTGATCCACAAGTAAATAGGACCAGAAATTTCTCTCTTTGAATCTGCATTCCGTCTGCAGAGCAAAGCCCCAGTGCACAGTCCAGCCGCAGCGCTGGAAAGGGATGCACTGGCACCGAGGAGGTGATCGATGATGCAGCTAAGAGAAAAGGGGAAATGGTGAAGCGGCCTAAATGTGTCCAGAGCACATCGAGGGAAAACTCACATGCTGTAAAATAAAGGTCACGGGAAGCACAGACGGACACTGGTCATTAGATCCAGGAAATAGCCACTGCCAGGCTGGTCACCTGTGTCTTTGGCTTCCAGTGGGAGTATTAGTAAAGACGAGATTCATAAATCAAGCCAAAATTATATCAAGCAAGGAGAAACTCTGATTTTTAGTAAAATAAAGTCAAAAAATGACTACTGATGCTTCTTCAACTACTCAGGTCTTCTGTTTATCTATTCAGTGTAAAAAAGTTCATGTAAAAAAGTCTGATAATACTAACTTCTCCTATTTAGTCACAGCTACCTTTTTTCTGGATTTTAGTGTTAATGTTAAGATAGACCACAAGTTATAATGAATCTCTGTGACTTCGATGACTCCTTAAAACCCAACTCTCATTTTTGGAGCAAAGTTCCATTACAAAGTATTTCTACTCCTTGAAAGTGATCTACAATCCCTAGCTGTTGATATTTCAGTATTTTGAGTTGTGTATCAGATGTTCAGAAAAAAAACAGAGGAAAAAGAAGTAGCCTATTATGTTCATTAGCATATCATGGAAAATGACAGCCTTAACTCTCACGGGCCCTGTTAATATTCTGCCGACTCCCTCTGCTGTAGCAGAAATCATAAAAACAAAGCACATAACAGAAAAAAGGAGTTTCAGTCAAAGTGAAAATATTTTATGACATTGCAAGCTTCTTAAAAATACACTCATTCAAACATGAAAAAATAGCAAATAATCCTGAAGGAAAATAAAAAAGCTATTTGGCTCCATCACAGCTTACTACATGCATACTCTTAACAATTTATAACCGCTTGTAAGAAATCAGCTAATATGACAATTAACTAAATGTTTTCACAGAGATGGAACATTAAGTTGAAGCATGTCTGTTGATTCATATTAAAGAAAAAGGTTCCTACCCTTGTTTCAGGCCATAATAATGCTCACATTAAGTCAAAACCTGCAGCACCTTTACCATGACAGATGTGAAACGCTGACTCTTTGGATGGAGACCTACCTTAAAAGCACATTATTTTCCTTTGAAAGGCAACTCCCCCAACACAACCCATGTTCAGAATGATGGAACGGATCCATTTACTCTGACTCGGGTAAGAGGGAAAGGAGGTGGAGGAAAAGAAAAGAACGCTCCACTCCCCATGCCTCCCAACCCTACTTCATGCTTTTTTCTTGAAATGTAACCATTTTAAAACCCTAATAATTTGGCTATTGTTTCCCCTGGAGCATTCTCTATCAAGATTAAAGAAGGGCTAATTCAAGAACAAACAGGATACAGGAATAATAATGGTGCGGCTTCCAGGCAAGCTATAAATAGTGACGGCATTTTCAAGAAATCTTGTGCCCAGTATGTACGTTGCCATTTAAATGTGCAGTGCGGATTTTCTTACAATGGTGTCACCAAAATGTGTTTTTTTAAATATGAGAAATTCCATTCTTACCAAGTTTTCTTGGTTCCTGGCTGCTATTTTCTGCTCCTCTTCTGCCCCGTTTTTCATGTATTTGACCTCTTCCACTGGTTTGATCCTATACTCATCTGAGTACCGAAAAAGAAAAGAAAAGAAAAGACATTTTATAACTTTTTCACAATGGTAGGAAAGTGTCAATGAGAAAAGTCCAATAACATCATTCGTTGGAGCCATTTCCCGTGTCCTTTCTACGGGGTTCATTTAAAACGTCTGGACGAAGCTTAACCAGCCTCCTTTTCTGAGGCGCTGTCCTCTGTCTACTGGGGAGAACTCAGCGGCATGCTGGCAGCCAGTGACGGTGTCCTTGCCTGGTCCTTTCACAGAAAGCACACAGTGGCAGAGGAAATAGGATATTCCATCTCCGAAACTTTTTGGAGTCTGCACACAAGGCCATATCACACCATGGCCTAAGGAAGAAGTTTCTCCTCATGAACTAGTGTTTTCCTTATGAGCATGTGAGTTCAAACACCAGAGGCAGCAATGTTCAGCAGTTCATTTACGCCTTAATTTTTCTCTGGCAGGAAAAAAACAACAACAATGAAGTACTGTTTAAGACTAAAGAGTTTAATTGCTAAGAAGACAAGCAACCCAATTAAAAATGGGCAAGGGACTTGAACAAACAATTCTCCAAGAAGGACATACAGAGATCCAGAGACACATGAAAAGATGTTCAATATCGCTAGCTATCAGAGAGATGCAAATTAAAACAACAATGAGATACCATTTCACACCGGTCAGAATGGCCATCATAAACAAAGCAACAAATAACAAGTGTTGGAGAGGTTGTGGAGAAAAGGGGACCCTAGTGCACTGTTGGTGGGACTGCAGACTGATACAACCACTATGGAAAACAGTATGGAATTTCCTCATAAAACTAAAGATGGAACTGCCTTTTGACCCAGCAATTCCACTGGTAGGATTATATCCTAAGAACCCTGAAACACCAATCCAAAAGAACCTATGCACCCCAGTGTTCATAGCAGCACAATTTACAATAGCTAAGTGCTGGAAGCAACCTAGGTGCCCATCAGTAATGAATGGATCAAAAAACTTTGGTACATTTACACAATGGAAGTCTATGCAGAAGAAAAGGAAAGAAAAGAAAGAAAGAAAGAAAGAGCTCCTACCCTTTGCAACAGCATGGATGGAGCTGGAAAGCATTATGCTAAGCGAAATAAGCCAGGCAGTGAAAGACAAATACCATATGATCTCACCTTTAACAGGAACCTAAACAACAAAACAAAGAAACAAGCAAAATATAACCAAGGACACTGAAATAGGGAACAGGCTGACAGCAACTAGAGGGGAGAGGGGAGGGAATTTCAGGGGAGAATGGGAAGGGTTTACAGGCACAAGTATAAAGGACACATGGACAAAAACTAGGGGGTGTGGAAATGGGATAGGTGGGTGGGCTGGAATGGGAGTAAAGGACAGAAAAATGTACTTGAACAATGATTAAAATAAAAAAAGAGTTTAATTGATCAACAACTAGGTATAAACAAGGGGAAATAAATATTTCCTATTTGTAATTGCCATATTAAATATGAGGCAGTCTGCAATTATTTCATAGGCTCTACACACACACACACACACACACTTTATTTCTCTGTAAGCCACATGTGTGAAGAGACATAAGAGCCAATGGATGTAACAGGGGGTATATCACTCAGGGTGGGAGAGCACGGTGGGTCCTGGTGAGACCCGGACCTCACAACAGCGAGGGAGAGAATGCGACAGATCCCAGCGTGGCCGAACGTCATGAGACAAACTCAGGAAAACCTGCGGCTAAAGCCCTCTTCCGGGGTGGAGGTTTGGTGATGACAATGATGGCATTTTCATCAGATTCCTGTCAACAGGATATGACTTGGGCACACTAAGTCAAAAATAGGCATGACTTTGAGTCATCTTTAGTCTGATTTGTCGGGAAAAAGAATCACTGGAATTACGGACTTAGAAAATTTCATGAACCAACGCACGGGTCCCTGCCTAGCACATGGCATGAAATAATGTCTGGGACAGGCTCCCTGAAAGATGCCAATCACTAAGAGAGACTGTATATCAGCTCAGGAAGTTGCAATGTACTCTTAGTGCCTATGATTAATTTGACATAACAACTATATGTTTATATAATTTCTCGCCTTTTATTGATACCACTTTCTTTAGTTTCAGGCTTCTTCATACTATCCCTTAAGACACTAGCCCCAAAGACATTTGTTATAGTAACATTTCAACAAGTAATTATGCTATTTGAATTGTTTCTCAAAATAACCAACCTTATGAAAGTAACACATTTGCATGTGTCTGAATAAAAGACTCCATGTTCCTGGCTAAGCCAATTGTTTTTTCCACCTGACAATTCCAGGTGGTGATTGATTCTGCTTCTTTCAAAAGAAATTAGGAAGACTGGTGTGAGGCTACTGTAATGAGACCTTTAGGGTCATCAAGGTCCTAAATACACTGACAAGTTAATCAATGAATTCTGATCCACAATTACAACACACAAGAAATTCACATTCCAATTTGGTGTTCAGAAGAAGAAAAAAATGAAAGTAAATTATAAAACTGGCACATTTAATTAAGGATTATTTACTCAGAATTTAGAAAAGCAGTGGTTAATAAAAAAAAAGACAAGTTATGCCTCCAACATAATTACAGAGATAAAAATAAAGAAAAAAATAATACCTAAAGATGGGTCTCCCCATAATTTCAGTTTGGGACATTAATATTTATAAACCATGGTTCAATGGGATAATTACTAATATTTAACTGATCTAAGTTGTGATCGTAGTTACTTATGGTGAGTCTCTAATCATTTACATATAACTTGTACACACACCTACATAGCATATATTTTAAAACAATTCCAGTGGATTGTATGATTTTGTCTATAGGACCCACACGCTCACATGACAGACTAGAAAAAGTGCAACATTTTAGGACCCAAGCAACCTTCTGGGAGAACCTTCCGACTGACCCTTCGGCCAGCTGCACAGCAAGTGTACCTTCCAGAGAGGAGCCGCCCCCGCCTTGCCCCTGTCCTCTCCCGCCCCACCGAGCCACCGCCCACTGCTCGGAGCTCCCTAGCCATACACAGTCTTCGGTCTCTTTTCATCCCTCCAGGGAACACGACTGAATGGAAAGAAGCAGACACACTATACACATTTTTCTAATACTTTTCTTCAGTGATATGGAAAAGCTGCTAGCTGCTTGATTTTCAAAGCAGCATTATCCCAACTACAGACTTTCTTTTAACACCAAAACAGAACCATCCCCAATTTAGCAAGAGGATAGGTTTGGGTGTGTCATTAACCACCACGGCTGGCTAGCTGCCACCGGGTGAGAGGACCACGCTTCGACTGGCTACAAAGGCAAGCGAACAGCCACGCCTACAAAGCCGGACCTATCACCAGTACTTACACAACACACGGCACGAAAGTCATCCTGGTAGAAAACAAAAAGGCCAGCAAGACCCTTGGATACGCCACCGTTTGTACAAAGCAAATACGTAAAGATGGTCTGTCAAATTTCTCAAAGGAATGAAGAGGTCCATCTGGAAAGAGACAACTCATCACAAACGTGCCACTCATTTCCATGGCGACGCAGCCGTCTGGACCGGCGCTTGCCAAAGGGCCTCTGGGCAGACGAATGAGCGTCTGGGGCTATCACAGTAAGACCACTGCTACAGAAACCCAGTTTTCCTGTTGTGGGAGGCACAGGGGGCTCCACGTGGGACTGCAGGCCCCCTTAATCAGACCCCACACTGGAGGGAGTTAGCACGCCCACTGTCCCCAGCCCCAAGGTCCTGGCAGCAGAACGTGTCACCAACTTGATTAAGAGAAAGGGGAAGCAGGACCGGCTTCCTCTGTCTCCCTCACACCTGGTCACAATTTTTCTTTTCCTCCTATTGCTCTTGTCTATTGGTCTTGTCGGGTGGTCCATTCAAAGGCTCGTCAGAAACTGTTGGCTGATACCCCGTTCCCTGCCGCTCCCCATCCTCTCTATGTAAACAGTTGCAAGCTGTGCAAACCATAATGGATCTGAGTAAAAGTGATGCCCTTGGGGTTATTTCCAGCGTTTCATTTCTCAGATTACATCAGAAGGGTCTGGATCGCTTTTGCCCCGGCACCATCATGCTGAAAGCAATTTGTTTCCCACCAAATCTCTGTACCTCACTTCTTACATAAAGTATATCCCATGTATGTGCATATATATATATATATATATATATATATATATATATATATATATATGCACATCAATGTTTTTAGATCTAGAAGGGGTCCATTGGCATGGCTGGCTTTAGGTGAGTATGGAATCATCCCCATTTTCTGGGTCCCGTCAGCCCTTGAGCTAGGAACAACTTCCTGGCCCTATCCCGGGTCTCCCAAGCTCTGCAGATAGACCTGCTGCTGAGTTTCGTTTCCAATCAACAGAAGTGACTTTAAAAGGAGTCAGTCAGATGGAGATGAGTTCTGGGTGAGTCTGTAACACCAAGATTATATAAAAAAAAGTTAACTATTTGCCTAAGTGGACGTATTAGGTAGGGAAGAAGGGAGAAAGCGGAAGAAACCGAGGCTGCTGCTCTCCGAGGTAAGAAGGGACCTGCGCCTCCTCCCGCACCTTCCCACCCAGGGACACATCTCTAACGACAGATCCGCCTTCTCCAGCACCGTTCTCATTCCCCAAATTCCACGCTAACGTCCTCATATTGAAGCAGTCCCACATCTGGGTGTCTTCGTGGGATGCCCTGGTTGCCTCTCCATCTGGAATCTGCATGAAGACCCCCTGGCAGATTAGTTAGTATCCTACGCCCAGGAACGTACGAGGGCTTGGGAAAGGAGGTACAAGAAGTAGTTACAAAAATAAACAGACCAATTAAAAAAACAAACTATTCTGCTTTATAGCATAAACTTATTTCCCTTGGGCTTCTCCCGTTGAACATTCTGTCTCCCAAGCTAACTAAATTTGCGTCCCCAAATCCTGGTACAATGTCAACTTCTTGCCTAGGATCTTTATTTCCTTACTTGGTAAAATTCTCCAACAGATGAGCGTTCATAGTGGCTAATGGCTTAGCCTCTGGAGCTGGAATACCTAGCATTATGGGTTTGGGTAAGTTACTTATCCTTTCTGTGCCTCGGTTTCTTCATCTGTGAAATGGGAATATTTATCGCACTTGCTCTCACACAGCCACATGAATTACAACATGAAGGTGGTGCCTAGTCCATCGTAAATGCTCGATAAATGCTACCTGTTGCTTCAGGAAACCCTGCTGGTTCTACAGGAAACACTCTTCTTTTTTAACATCTTTCATTGTTTTAGTGAACACTGTTCTTAATGCACAAAATCCATTAAGGGATACAAATCCAAAATATAATGTAAACATCAATAATTACTTTAACCAAAAATGGCGGCTTCACCGTGTTAACAAATAAGGAGAGCGGAAGTGAGACAAGGGGTTATCATCCACAGTAAGCCTTTGATATCTTCTTGACTGCATGCCTATATTACTTTAGTGAAATATAGAAAATAAGTTTAAAATCATAATAAATTATGTTTATGTTTGGGAAAAAAGCAACCATTATTTAAGTGAGACCAAGGGTCTCACTTAATGCTTATCTCTTTCTCTCTCCTTATATATATCTATATATGTGTGTGTATATATGTGGAGATAGATAGACACACACACACACACACACACATATATATATATCTATCTATCTATCTTGGATACATATATATATCTTTACGCTGTTATCGCCACTGGCTCACAGCCTACCTCTGAGGGCACAAGAATGAACAGGTAAAGCTCCCACTTAGAACAGGCAGAAGGACTGTTTCAGAGCAGGAAGGGCGGAGGCTGCTCCACAGAAAGTACCTGGAAGGAAAACCTTTCTCTGGAAGCACAGAGGCAGGCCTCTGGCACTGGAAAGCAAACATGGACAGATGAGGCGGCTGCAGTAAGAAAAAGTAGCCTTTGGAGCTCTCCACCCACCTTATCAGCTGTTCATGCCTCCATTCGTTTACTCAGTCAACAAACGTCCGGCTCGACCTCTGCTGGATACTTAGCCCTGGTCTTTCTCAGGGCTCATCAGAGGCAGTCCATTCTGCTTGCTTTCTGTGTGCCTGCTTTTTCACTCAGAGCGTCTGGCACACAGAAGGTGTTAAATAAAGCCTTTTTAAAAAGAGCAAGCGCTGGCCTTAGTTCACAGGTAAATAAGTGTTTCCCCTAATGAGTGCTTCAGTCCTTTTCGGTCCTTTTTGTCTCAGGGTTGGTAGGTTGGTTTTTTTACCTGCTGGGTTTTCCAAAGACGAAAAAGATCTCTAAGGAAAAAAATACCAAAACCATTCTTCGCATTTTTGCACACAAGTACGACAGGCGTGGAGCTGTCCATTTCAAGTCTACCTTCAGTCGGTGCACGTTCTCAGTGTGAGGTTCTTGGTGGGATTACATTTAGGCTTTGAACTGAAATGTGTATTATTCCCCATCTGCAATTTCCTCCCCATCTCTCTGTTGACTCAAAGGCTATTCTAGCCCAAGTCTCACTTTCTCTACGAAATCTTTTTTTACCCTTTCTGGGCTACAAGTATCTCTTCTGCCTCCAAATTTCTAAGGTTTTCACTAAAACTTGCCAAAACTTCCAAGCTATCTCTATCTCCTTCAAATGAGGAAATTTGAACTCATTGTAAACTGCTCCAAGCTTAAGCTAAAACTGAGTCTTCTAAGGAATTTTATGTTTTCAGACCCTCACATGGAACATCGTTGGGCCATTCTGAAGTTCAAAGACCGAGGGGCCCTGGCAAGTAGGCCCATGTGTTAGCTGAAGACTTGGATTAAGTCGCATTACAAAGTTTTTATAACTAGTTAGAGCAGCTTTAACCATATGCTTGACTCTGGTGACGGCTTTGCATAAACTGCAAGTTTCTACATAAATATAAGACTAATTACAATAATATTTATATGACTGCGAATATCATAGATAATACATGACACAAATACAGAATAGTATCTGCAGCTTGGTTCAAAATTTAGCCTCTTCATCACAGGAAATCACTCTGACTTTGCAAGTCCCGCTGCTTTGTGCTTCGAGAGGTAACATCCTCATCTTCAGTGCGGGGACAGGCTATGGGGCCGTGATGTTGCTTCACGCCACAGCTCCTCCCCTTGGTTGTCTTTTGCTCCCCACACCCTTCAGCCCCTGCAGATTCAGACACCTTCACTGATAAGAGATGCCGGCAGGGCACAGGGGGCCAGTCCCTTCATGTCCCGCTAAAGACTCCCAGCCGTTTGGAATTGGGAAGAGACCCCAACCACCTCGCCCCAAGGCTTTCCGCCTCTCTCTGAAAGAAGGCGCGGCAAAGGTGGAACGTACGTCCTGAGATGGACCAGACGCTCGGCTGGAGGAAGGTGAGGAAGGACATACGAATGAAACATGGAAAGGGCCAGAGAGAAGACACAGAGAATGTGGGGTCTATCCTAGGGGCAAAGGAAATGCCATTGAACGAGATCCCAGCCCCTTCCCCCTCCGCGGGGCAGCGGTGAATCACAGGGGATGGAGGGCCGGCTCTAGAGGGGCCTTCTCTTCTGGCTCTGGCTTCCCGGCCTTGCGGCTGTGTGCCCTGGAGGGAGGGGACAGGGCTCTCCGGGCGAAGGCAGTGAGCTGAGATGACTGTGCACAGGGTGCTATGGTCTCTTCGCATCCTAAGGCCTCGTCCCCGTGTCTGGAGAGGACAGGATGAGAGGTGACATGGCTGCAAGGACAGAGAGGGTGACAAAGCTTCTCTCACTGAGCACGTTTAATAATTAAGACTGGACCCCTGCCGGCCCCATTCTTGAATCATTTAATCATTTCAGAGGCCAGACAATGCATTTCCTTCATTCATTTGGGGTTCATTATTCAGTGACCATGGGACCATTATCCAGTCATTAAGGGCCCCCAACATTCATCTCTGACAAGCTCCGACAAAAGACGTACAGCTCGATCCAAATTCAGCCTGGATCCCTGCAGGAAAGCATATGCTGACCCCAGGGCTTTCTGTGGGGAGGGGGTTTAATTCTATGCCACACAGTAATAGTTCCCAACCGAGAAACAGCATGAGTGGCCGAGGACCGGGCAGAGCCGCACCCAGGGAGGGAGGGCCACCCGTGTCATTCTGACAGCGGTTCATCAAGTTTCTCCGGAGCCCGGGTCAGACTGTCCCAGACTGCGGGCTCCCTACCCAGCACAGAGCGGTCCACTGGGACGCCCGAGAAGCTGGGGACCAGCTCAGTCCTCTCTGCTATTCTCCGTGGGGTTCCCATTATCCTTAACAACCATTCAAGATAAAAGCCCACTCATTAGTATCTTTAATAACCTTAATAGTCATTCAGGACAAAAGCCTCCCGATGGTGTATCCTCTCCCCTGCTCTGATTTAATCCTCATTGTCAGCCGGGACTATAAGCCCCTTCTACAGCTGCAGAGGTTAGTCCTCGACGGGCTGGCCGGGGGGAGTGGCGGGTCCAAACCCGGGCTGGTTCGAACCCAGGGAAGAGAGTTTTGGGGAGATGATGTAGGTTTAAAGTGTAAATGAGTTCAAAAAGGATTTGGACAAATTTCTAAATCACAGAGATATGAATAAAAGTTATAAAGACGTCCAACTTTCATGGGGAACACCAGAGAAAGTATTAGACCCTTCCTGGCCAGGTCTCCGGAGCCTCTGATCCGTGGAAGATGCTGTCGCTGTCCTGAAGGTAGGCAATGACATGACATCGCAGTACATGCTGTGACCCTGTCATCCCCATGGCGACTTGACCACTGCCTCCTCTGATAAAGGACAACTGGGTTTTGTCCAATGTACAGTAATTATTGCAAGGCCTTTATGAAACTTGTTTTAACAGAAAACTTCATTTTAAGGACAATGCCATTCCTACTGTAGCTTTGATATAACTTTGATAACCTCATATGATCTTAGCATTAAGACCAAGCAGTAAGTCAAGGATCTCTTCCTTCATGGAAATGAGGAGGAGGAGAAGGAGGAAGGTGAAGAGGAGGAAGAAGAGGAGGAGGAAGAAGATGAGGAAAGAGAGCCGTTAATGTTCTGGATCCTGTTCTGAAAGCCTGACATACAACAACCCACTTAATACAACTCTGGGAAGTATAACATTACTGTTTCCGTCCTACGGATGAGGAAACTGAGGCACAGAGCATTCACTCATGTAGCTGCAGCACCGAGCGAGTCGGCCTGGGCCCAGGTCTCGAACCCAGGCCATGTGACTTGGACTCCAGGCTCTTGTTCGCGTTCCCCACACGCGAGCTAGAAAGTGAATTTCTGATAAAAGTTATCTTTGTGTCCTGATTTCCATTACAGAACTGTCACATGTTTTCACAACATGTAACCTCTCCTTGAAGGAATGTCACCTCTTCAGATCAAGGCATTGGGAAAGATGTTATAAAAGAGAGTCTAAAATAAACACACACAGTGATAGTCCTTTCAGAGTAAACTGGAAGGCAGTAACAGCACATATGAAAGGAGACTGCTCATACGCCCTTCTTTGCACATAAAATCGATAAAATTCCACCACCATCAGGAGGGCCTGAAATGTGAGTTGTTTTTCTAGGACTGACCATAAATTTCTGCTGATTCATTTGCAGTTGGTTCTTCACTGGCATCTGAGATCAATAGTCGTGAATTTGAAAGCTGGTCGGTGGGGATTAGGAAAATATATGACTGTTCCAGAAACTCTTCCCCACTTACTGCGGCTGCCACAGAGCCATCACAGACTGCAAACCATTTGGCCAATGGTGTGTGTGCATGCGCGCGTGTGTGCGTGTGTGCGTGTGTGTGTGTGTGTGTGTGTGCCTGAAGTACATTTTAATGTAATGTCCATCTGATTTAATTCCTTCAATTGGGTTCTGACTTCAGTGATTTCCTGTGAGGGAGAAGAGCCTCCGATAATAACCAGGCCAGAGGAGCGCATTAGCTCTCTGGCGTCCTGGCAGACCACCGGCCCTCCCGTCCCCGAGGCACCTCACTGTTGGGCCGGAGGCGCTTAGGCTCTTTGGAAGGAGCGGAGCTAATGAGAAGAGAACGGATACGGCCTGGAGCAGAAAACCCGAAGGGGGCAGGGATGGAAGGAAAGTTCTGCAGAAGATTAGAGAAAGGGGGAGGTTTCTGAGGTAGTCAAAAGAAAGACAGACGGAAGGTCACCAGACTGGTGGAGAGCGAGGGATTCATGGGAGTGGATTTCAGGCTGCAGCAGAATGGGATGCCTCTCTGGGGTCTTTGATGCTACCCGGTAACAATGCAAACTGCTTGTCAGTGATCTTTCTTGCTTCTCATTAACGTGTCTCTGGGTTGAAGCTGGCTTCCGGGGCCTGACTTGGCCGGGCTTGTACCACTCACGAGGGAAGGAAACACTGGGCAGGGTCATGGTCAAGTTAAAGGGATTCCCAAGTTTATAAGCATCAGCACGGAATTTTGAAAGGGGAAAAACACAGTGAAAATACAGTTGGTGATAAAATAGTGTAGCTTCCCCACTTAGGAAAAATATTCATGATTTGACTTTCCCTGCAGATCTCCTGAGAGACGCTCGTGCTCAGAAGGAAGGTGCTGGAATGCTCGGAGAGGGCTCACACATGGATGTGAGGGAGGCGGCGGGCTCTCACTCGCTTTCTCTCCTCGGACAAGTCAGTGCCTCTTCTCGCAAAAGCATCCTTCACGTAGAACAAAAGATCACTTCCAGTTGCTGTGAATCACCAAGTGATTTCCCCTCGGAGACTGAAGTGTGTTCCCATGGCGGCAAATAATGGCTCCTTAGGAATAATGTATCTGGGAGAGCTTAACAGTGAGTGACACGGTAAATAAAAGCACACGCTACCTTCCACCCTGGCCAGTGTGGCTCAGTTGGTTGGAGTATCATCCCATGGACAAAAAGGTGGTGGGTTCGATTCCTGGTCAGGACTCACACCCTGGTTGTGGGTTGGATCCCTAGTTGTGGGTTCAATCCCTGGTTGGGGCGCATACCAGAAGGCAACCAGTTGATGTTTCTCTCTCTCTTTCTCAACCCCTTCCTCTCCCTAAAAAGCAATGACGATTGTCCCTGGGTGAGGGGGAGAAACAAACCACTATCTTCCACAACCTGGTTGGTTTGGACAAGCCTATTTTAGTGACACATTCTGCTCAATTTGTTTATAAACAACGGTAGCAATTTTGAATATTTATCTTTTGGGGAGAGGAGACAGTGTCATTCCTAAGGGCATCTGAGCAGTTCAATTAAATCCCTATCATCCACACTGAGTGACATAGCAATTTCGAGGTAGGCTCTGTTGTGACAGCCTAAGGGCACAGAGCTGATGAAGGCGGGGGGGTCCTGAGGGACCTCAGCCACCATCTACATGTAAGCTATTTAAATGTAGATTAGGATCTCCAATATTCTTGAAGATAATGCTCCACTTTGCTTCCTCAAGAGGGATGCAGAGTAGCGAGAAGGAACTGCTGTATCACCTCGCACCTGTTCGAAAGTCTGTTATCCATGAGGCAGGAGTTAAGAAGCTCTGGCAAGGATGTGGGGAAACAGAACCCTCGCGCGCTGCTGGTGGGGACGTAAATCGGTGCCGCCACTGTGGAAAACAGTATGGAGGGTCATTAATAAAAAATTAAAAATGGAGCCACCATATGACTCAGCGATCCTTCTTCTGGGCATTTATCCACAGGAAATAAAGTCACATCTTGAAGAGAAGACCACACCCCCATGGACGCGAAGGCATTATTCACAATGGCCAAGGTATGGAAACCAGCTAAATGTAGAAATACACAAAGAAGATACGATTCATATTCGAATATAGACATATATATACTGGAATGTTATTCAGTCACAAGAATGGAGGAAATCCTGCCATTTATAACAGACGTGGATATATCCCGACAGCCTTGTGTTGAGTGAAGTAAGTCCGACAAAGATAAAGGCTGTGAGATCTCACTTGTATGTGGAAATGAAAGAAGCTGACCTCACAGAAACAGTACAAGGGTGATTTCCATGGGCCGAGGGATGGGGGAAACCGGGAGATGGTGATCACAGGGTACCACGAACTCCCAGGTATAAGCCGCCCAAGTTCTGGAGACCCGATGCACAGTGCGGTGGCTACAGTATTATACACTCGAAAGATGCTAAGACAGCAGATTGTGAAGTTCTCACCGCAAAGAAAGGGAACTATGTGAGGTGACGGAGGTGCTAACTGACCTCATTAGGGTAAGCATTTTGCAATGTGTAAGTACATTAAATCATCATAATGTATACCTGAAGTTTAAACAATGTTGTATGTCAATGATACAAAGAAAGCTGGAAAAAGTGGTAAAAAACAAACGGTCATTTCTGAGTCTTTGGATGATTTAAACACATAGCCAAGTACGAAAGGCCTGCACACGTCTAGACAAACAGGCCAGAGGCGAGTTTGGGAAAACAGCTCCCGCCGAGGCACAGAGCAGCCTTGGTGCCTTACTTATTAGCGCATCGCCCGCGCGAGGGCCGCTCTCCCGCAAGTGGGGCCTGCTCCTCTGAGACGCTGCTTGCACTTGCGGGCTGAGTTAGGTGAAACCTCAGAGTGCGAAGGTTTTCAAGTCGAACGCGTGACCTGGGCCACATGTGAAGCAGCGCATGCAGGGTGTTGGAGGGACAGGCAGAGCCAGGCGAGGGGAGAGGGAGGGCCTGCCGGGAAGGGAGGCGGACCCGAAACGGACCTCTTCGGGCACCCCTGGCCTCCAGCCCACTTGCAGAAAATGAAAAAGTGAGTCGTGTCTCAAGATCCCTCCACACTCAGGGTGCGTGAAGTGGAACCTGCTGGTTTCTGCGGGGTCGGGAAGTTCTAGGGCCCTGAGCGATTCCGTCCCCCTGGGCCGGGCCCCGCACCTTGGCACAGCCAGCGCTGGAACCCACCGGACAACTGAGCTGGGTGCTGTTTGTGAACCAGCCAGCAGCCAGGGAAAGTGCCTGAAGGTGAAAAAAAAACCCCTCAAAAGCCACTGATGTAGAATTTTGACCTTATTAATCTTTTCTTGTAGGTATGATTGAATTTTAATAATATAAATGTAAGCTTCAATTTGGTCCATTTTCTTACTTATCGTTTTTATTATTTTATTATTTTTTTGAACATTTTATTGTGCATGTTGTTACAGTCTTCCCATCCGCCCCCCGCCGCCGTTGTCTTATTAATCTTCACGGCTTTATTCTGAAAAAACCTGTACTTTCAAACACTAGTGCCGTGTTTCACCCCACGTGGCCGAGGCTGAGAACATGGTCGTTGCTTCAGAGCTTGAAAACCTCATATCCCGTGAACCGCCAAAGAGGAGGAACTTCTATTGGTACAAAATATCACCTCCCATTCCTGCTTCCTAATCAAAAACCCACGGATCATGAAGCTTGCGTTTAAAGGCTCCCCAAATAGACCCCCAAACTGACCACGTCTCACTACCTCCAGTGATATCTCCCTAGTCCAGACCACTGTCCTTTCTTGCCTGACCCGGCCTCAGGCAATTCCTTCCACACCCACCTCTCACAGTCTGCCCCCCGCATAGCGGCCAGAGTAAGCCCTGAAATCGAACACCAGAGTCAGGCTGCATCCTTCTTCCACTCCTCAAACCCTCTCTGGCCTCACTCTGTCCCAGGATGCCCTCCAAGTTTGTCACCCACCCCTGTGCTGGCATGAGGACCTCAGGCTTCATCCTGGGCCCTCCCAGCCGCCTCCCTCAGGAATCGGGCCCCATTGGTCCTCTGAGACACGGCTCCCGGGTATTCTCAAGGCTTACCACCTCTCTTTCTTCTGCTCAAAAAGGTCCGCTAATCGGATGGACCTTCCCAGACCTACAAGTCTGAAAGAGCCACCCCATCACCCTCTCTCCCCTTTTTTATTCTTCTCCTGGCTCATCCCCACCCAATAGTGGACTGTTTTTCTCTCTGTTCATTGCCTGTGTCACTTCCTAGGGTGTAGGCAAAATGAGGGCAGCCATTGTCTTATCACACGTCACAGCCCCTAACTAAGGCCCGTTTAACAGTTGCTCAATAAATATTTCTTGAATGAATAACTGCAATTTTCAGAGTTCTATTGGAGCTAAAAGCATATTGTTCTTTCTATTTGAACACTTGGCAATGTAATAACTGCACTAGGGGAAATAAGGCAAGAACAAAGGAGAAACGCCGTGGTCCAAACTCAAAGTCCACACATTTTCAAAATAAAGAAGCCTTTCGGGAGTGAAAGAAGGCCACAGGAAGTAAAAGATTAATGACAAAAATGTGTGTTAAACAGCTGACACAACAAATGCCAAAATGCTGGGTGCAACATTAAAAATAAACCCCTATTTCATATACAGTTTCACCATTTCTGCCTTGGTCACGGGTCGAAATTGACAGCGACATTCACATGGGGAAACACGGGCGCCTGCAGCCCGGAGGGACCGCACACGCCATTCGGCTGGTCCCGAGTGTGGCTTTCAAAATGGAAATGAAGCGGAATCTGAGGGGAGACTTGCCCCAGTCTGGACTCATGCCACAGCTTGGAAGTATTCATTAGTCTCATAGATTGCTGCTTTAATGCCATGCGTTTCCACTTCACCCTTAATCTGGTACCTCCCATTCCTCATGGCCATGCACGTAGCCTCTGGGAATACATTTAAAATAAAGATGTAAATATCCACTTACATCATAACGAGCATGGACCTGAACTGCCTTCAAGGCTGCACACACACGCCCCCCGAGGCCTTCCTCCCCACCCACTAACCCCACTCCCCAGCAAGGGCTCTTCTCTCTGAGAACCTCACTCAGGCAACCTTTTAAAATGCCATCAAGGGCCGTTTTTATTCACAGCTGAACAGTCTGTTGGTAATTACATATGTTAGCAGAATATTATTTATATATACATTAAATATGACTGCCATAAGATTATTATTTCTGCTCTCTTTTAGAATTTGACTTTCTGTAAGTTTTGACTTTCTCTTGCCCTTTTAGAGTCTGGCTGGACCGACACAGTATCACTACGTATAGTAATAAACAAAATCCCACCTGGAAAGGGACCAGATTACAGGACAGTAGTTCTTGACCAAGTCATAAAGCTGGGAATGTAAATGTTCTCTTTTCGTTCAGGCTTTGTTTAAAATTATCTTCTATTACACATTTCAGTATCTCTTTCAAATAACAGAACCAACGTACTCTACCACTACTGCTGACCAAACTTTGAAACAGAAAGTCAGCACCCTGATTCTCTCCCTGCCTAGAAACTACACAAACAGGCATCGCTGGATGAAAGATAAACACCCAGCCAGACGAGACAGAAGCGGGGACAGGGCCCCACCCGCTTCCAACTTTCTCACCTTCCAGCTTGTGGCCATGCTTTGCAGCTACAGAAGTTACTGGTAGTACTTCTTTTTAATTTTTTAGAAGAAAAAAAAATTACATCATGAAGCAATCAACACCTTAGTCAACTCTGGACCAGAAAGCTGGTAATTATTGAACACGACCACCATTTTTCTAAAAAAATCAAAACCGCATCATATATAATCTTTTCAGTTGCCACGTGGCTGCAGAGAAATGGAGAACAGGGCCTTGAGTGAGCTGTCCACAGGGTGGGGATCCAAGTGGAACCTCTGATGCCCCACTTTCCCGGAGTGACCACCAACGCTCAGTCCACTCACTGCCAAGATGCAGCAACCGAGGCTCACAGAGCTCACTAGTCCCAATTGCCCTGTGGGGGATTCCAAGAATCCCCAGGATCTCCAGCCACTAAGTGTGTGGCTTCCTTGTAAACTGGGATTCCTAGGCTACAGCCATTTGTTTGTATGCACTCTGTAGCCTACTGTGATCTCGAAGGGAAGTTACTTCTGCAAAAAATTACAGCAGAAAATTGGAGAAGAACCGAGAGATTGAAACTTAAGCCACAAAGGATGAGGACAGCTCGATTTAACATTAGTAACGGGACAGTCCCTACCTACACGGCCCTGCTGACTTCTCCTTGTTATGCTTCACAATGACGAGCAAGACAAAGCCCGATGGTTAAAAATAAACATAAAATGGGAAACGTTCTCATGGTTTTTTCCTATTATTTCGTTTGTTCTCAAATCTTAAGCAACATACTAGGTATTGGGCTGAAAGCAGGTAAATAAAACCTGTTCATTCACCGAG
Source organism: Phyllostomus hastatus (assembly GCF_019186645.2). Taxonomy (NCBI): domain Eukaryota; kingdom Metazoa; phylum Chordata; class Mammalia; order Chiroptera; family Phyllostomidae; genus Phyllostomus; species Phyllostomus hastatus. Next base: position 12,238,159 of record NW_025333833.1, on the reverse strand, counting down.
TGTGCCACAAGTTGGCAAAGTCAGCTCCCCCTTCAGAGCCAGGAAGTTCACTGTCACCAGTGATCTATGGTGGTGAAGTCAGTGTTGAGAGGTGGGGGTTGGGGGAGGGCGTAAGAACTTTGTTATTGGTAACCATTCCTCATGGCTACTTCTGAAAACAAGGAAAAGTACTACACCTGCTAATATTTCCAGTGGCAACAAGGACGAAAACACAGAACATTCTTTTACTAAGCTAGGATCTTGACCGCACGCTTTAATATGTTCTAACCCGTGCCGGCAGCGGCTCTAAGTTACGAAAGGACCTGAAGAGAAGGGAGAAAGGCATGGCGGTTAAACGTACAGATTTCGGGTCCAAACCAAGAGATTCCTAAGGTATTATGAGGATTAAATAAATTAACAAACAGCCAAACACCTGAAATGATGCCTGACACATAAAAAGTACTAAATAAACAATAAATAAATACTTATTTAGAAGTACTAAATAAGAGTTAAGTAAACTCTTTTAGAAAGTATTCTAGATTAATCTCTTTTAAGAGAGATGTTTATCCTAGTGTGTTTCCAAAATTTTCCTTATTTAATTTTTTAAAAAAACTTCCTTTAGAACATGTGAAAAATCCCACAGGGGCACGAAGGCTCACTGGTCACCAGCGCCGCCCACAGTGATGAATCGGTAGCACTCGTCCCTCGTCTCCTGGTGAACACGGAGAGACTTTGCTGCGGTCCGTGAGCGTGCAGGTCGAGTACGCATTGTCACTGGACCATGGAGGCACTCCCCGTGTACACAGGTCATAACCAGATGGTTCCATTTAAAACCCGCATGTGTGAACAAGCAGACACACCCAAACAAGGAAACAAAGCCTCGACTATTGGAAATGTGATTGTCTTCCTATCCCAAAAGTCTGGAGAATGCAGGATTAATTATTTGATATACTTCGCTTTTCATTCGGCCTTCGGAACTGCAGAGCCAGACAGAGTCGGACATGCAGGTGAAGTCCCAGCTCTAAGACACAGGCTTGACTTCCCTGTGGTTCAGAAATAAGTCCCCCAGGCCGCAGTCAACAGGAGCAGGCTCAGAAACTGGGTGCAAAGCAGGGGGAGTCTTCCTCCCAAAACCTGTTACTGTTTGTCAACAAGAACCAAGGGAAACTCATTGCGAAACATGGCCCATTACATGTGTTTGCTCTTCCTTCAGGGCCGTGGAGTTCACTGTCACGGATGAGTCACGGCGGTGAAGTCAGCACCGAGCGGCGTGGCCCAGAGGACTGCCATCGGTGCACAGCCTCCCGGCAAGGCCAACAGGCCCTGCGTACAGCAAGGCTTGATAGATTAGAACTTGCCGAACGGACGGCCTGGCTGAGAAGGGAAGAGGTAGGCGATCTGATGCTTCCTTCTCCCTCTTCATGGAAAGTTCCTGGACCACAGGAACTGTATCTTCTTGCACATTAGAAAGACCCCTTATTAGGCCCGACAGAAGGACCTCCTCTTTCTAAGGTGCCCGCCTGCTCACTGACGGTCTGAAATCAGACACAGGCTCTAAGGGAACGTGTTACCTGCATGAACTCAGAAAAGTTACTCACTCCTCACAGCCTGCACTCGCTCACCCACAACGGGGCACAACAGAATCGGGTCATTATTATTAATATCGGCTCATTACTTATGTATTGAGCACCGTGAAATGTTAGGCAACGGCGCTATGTGATTAGATGATAAGTACTATCTCCAAGGAGTCAACAATCATAAAATAGTGATTTCCTGCAGAGGGGCTGGATTTCCCTCTGAGAAGGAGGCGTCTTTGTTTTCCCATCAGATCTGACTGCTCTGCCCCCGGAGCAGCCCCCACTGGTGCTTCCCACGGCCGTGGTCCTCGTGGGCATCCTGTGCCGACACTCAACGCAGCACTTTGTGTCACGTTTCCAAGTGTCTATTTCTCACCGATTTATTTCCTGTGGGTAAAGGGCGTTTTTTTCTAAAGTTGAGTAAACTCTTTGTGGGCGGGTCACCTGGCTGTTTCTTTTGTCTCTACCACCCACAAGCACGCAGGCCTGTTTAGGAGCAATTGCTTATGATCAGCTGAAACTGCCCTCCCCTTATAACTGGCCCATCAACAACCACTGACCCAGGCCCCAGCCGGTGTGGCTCAGTTGGTTAGAGTGTAGTCCTGATACGCCAAGGCTACGGGTTCGATCTCCGGCCAGGGCACATAAGAGAAGCAACCGATGAATGCATGAAATAAGGGGAACAACAAATCGATGCTTTTTTTTCTCTCTCTCTTTCTTTCAAACTCCCCCTCCTCCCCCCCAAAAAAACCAATGACAGAATTATTATCTCAGGAGTACTTAATTGGATGAAGCAATTTTCCTCACTGTTGAGAGTACCACTATCAGAAACACAATTAAACTGCGACACCAATTTATGATCACAAACCACTCGGCTGGAAATACCGAACAGCTGAAGAACACTCGGGAAGGCTGGGTGGGTGAATGAGCAGCGGCCCAACTCCCGCTCTGTCCCAGGAGGACGGACATGCCATTGCCACCTCACACCGTGTCCCAATCCTCCCTCTAAAAATTGGGGCAAAGATTCAGGGTTTACCTGAAGTGGCAAGCACCTGCGTGCCTCTTGAGGCAGCAACTATGGCCATGGCGTGGGATTCCTTATGTCACCACACATGAAGAATTTATATGTGACGTATGACACCTAGAAAATTCGCTCTGGGGACACCGCCAGTGTGCAGTAATAAATAACAAGAGTCGCATTCTGATTTCCGTGTGGCAGCATACCCTGACTCGTCTGGTTCCAGGATGCCTTAGTGACAATACGGCCTCACCATGTATTCGAGGCCGTGTTCTGACATTCATGTTTCAGGGCTGGTCAGACCTAACCTGAGGCGGGGCTGACCACTTAGCTTAAGAAACGAGCTGCAGATCTGCCAGACTTCCTGTTCGGCGTTCTCTAAACACCCAGCCCATTTCCAGACCCCTGACATAATTACGATGCCTGTACAGCCTGTGTGAGCTTTGCAGTGTTTTGAAAAAAAACTAGTGTAAACTTTCCAGATATTTAAGACTCTTGTCCTCATGTGAGAGTTTCTATCAAGTTATCTCCCCACTGGCTTGGCAAAGCTTCCCCGTCTCCGCCCAATGCACCTCCGAGTCTTCCCTCTGTCTCCTGACCCGAAACCCCTGCTCTGCCTCTCTTCCTTCGTCTGTTGTGCATCTTTTAAGACTCAGTTGAGACCTTAATTGTCCTGGAATAAGAGAGCCTTCTGCTTGTCATCATGCAATGCTAACAGTTTGTGCTGAGATGCCCATCTCTTGTACCATCAGTTCCTAAAGGGCAAGGACCAGGTTTAACCCATCTTCATAGCCCGGTCCTTGGTCCCCGTGCAGCAGTCGGTACACGCTTGCAAGACTGAACTGAACGGCTAGGTTCCAAGTGAAACCAGGAAGCACCAGTGATCAGACTCCATCCGTTTACCTGGGCAAACATGACTGCCAATCAAACCCCGGTTGCCCTGGGCTGTTCCAGTGACAGGCCGGGCTTTCTCCTCTGGGGCAGATTTCATGTTGCCCTGAAGGCCCATCTGAAGGCCTTTGGAAGATGGGAACATAAAATTATACTTATCAAAATAAAGAGTGGCCCTGGCTGGTGTGGCTCAGTGGATTGAGGGCCGGCCTGTGAACTAAAGGGTCACCGGTTCGGTTCCCAGTCAGGGCACATGCCTGGGTCGTGGGCCGGGTCCCCAGTAGGGGGCACACGAGAGGCAACCGCACATTGATGTTTCTCTACCTCTCTTTCTCCCTCTCTAAAAATAAATAAATAAAATGTAAAAAAACCCCAAAACAAAATAAAGAGTGGTGCCGAGTGATACACATTCACCGTGAAAGCTTTAAACCATACAGGAAAATATGAAGAAGGACTAAGAGTCACCTGCAACTCCACAGCAGAGAGCTTGCCGTGCCTAACGTTTCTGGCGAGCAGCCTCCCCACCACTTCTTTGAGGCACCCGTGCAGAGCTGCACATGTATTCTAGACAAATCGGCTCTGCAAGCGAGACGGGCTTCCCAGAAGCCTAGTGCGCTTTTCACTCAGTAACGGGACGCAGACCTCTGTTCCCCGCAGTGAGCACAGAGTGCCCCAGTCTTCCGCCGCCGCATCCGACGTACGGGGGCGGGCAAAAGTCCGTCACGTTATAGTAGGTAACACGATCAGTAATAAATAAATAACAGCATGAGAATAAACTGTTCCGTGCACTCACAAGTACAAGCCTACTTTGGCCCACCCCCGTCTGTTCCATCAGTGAGGGGGACCCTGGAGCACACAGGTGTGCTTATCCGAGTATCTCCTTAGGATAACGCCCTAGAAGGGTCCTGATGAAGCAAAGGGCATATTCTCATGCAAATTATGTATATATCTAATCCTATGTATGACTAAATATATATAACATATAATCATATATAAAATTTACTTATTTATATTTATAGGTATATTATAAATAGTAGACCTATACTATACTATACTATATTATACTATTATATAGTGTAATACCTATACTATAAATATGATACTATTTATAATATACTTACATTGAATATATATTAATATATATTTATATTCATAATATATGTCTATATTAAATATATGAATATTTAAATATAAGTTAAATATGTATTTATATTTAACATACTTAAATATGTATTTATATTTAACACATTTAAACATAATTTTATATAATCTATAAATATACATTTCTATAACTTACATAAAAAATATATTTATGTCATATATGAATATATAAGTATATTTATATATTCACATTTATAAATATATATGACTGGATTATTTATAATTGTATGTTTATATATGTATATACATAAATACACCACACATAATATAATAAATGATATATAAATATAATTATATGAAATTACATATATTTTAGTCATATATTTAAATTATATCTATAAATTTATATATAAGTATAATGTATGAATATATTTATTAAATATATATTTATTAAGTATATAAATTACATATATTTATACTATAAATATATAAGTGTATATGTGACTAAATAACTATAACTATTTGGGGCTGCAGGAAAATTGTTCCACCTTCACATTCCCAGTGATAGCATGAGACAGGTGCCTTGTTCCTGCCAATATGAGCAGCAAAAAATGTTTTGTTTTGCTTTTTTGTGGGGGGGCTGTGTGGTTTATTTGATTACTAAGTTGTACGTCTTTCTGTAGGTTTATTCTCCTTTTGACATTTTTCCTTTCTCAGTTGTCTGATGACCAACTTCCTCTATTTTTCAATGGGAATGTTAGTTCTTTCCTGATGATTGAAGAGTCTTTATATTAGTCATGTCAACCTGTTTTGTGTTGCAAATATTATTCTCAGTTTGGCCCTTGTCTTTTAAGTTCATTTACGTTGGTTGGTTTGCTGGTTGCCACGAAGAGACGTTACATTCCCACGCAATCAAGCCGATCAACCCTTCTTCGAAGGCACCGGACTTTGTGGCAATGACGAAGGAGATATTTGCAACCTAAGACTTCAAAAGCACTCTGGTATTTTTTATAGTGCTTTTATGGTTTCGTGTTTTACAGTTCAATCTTCAGATTCATCTGAAAAACTCAAGTATGAAGAGATGAGTCAGGAAATGGAAACTGCCTAATTTGTACATCTTTTTATTTCAGTGGGTGATGGATGCGTTTGTCCAGTTCCAGGCACTGAGGGTTAGTCGTCTGTGTCTGCTGCCTCTCGGCCGCTCCACAGTGCTTCACAGAGAAGTGAACGCCCTGACGTCCCTACACGTCGTCACTGCACAGGATAAACCCGAGGGCAGGAAAATGCTGAATCCAACCACACACACACACACAGAGGGAGAGGGAAAGGGGGGTAAGGGGGGTTGTATTTGATAAATAAAAGTGTATTTGTTAACTTCTATTGTGGGATACTTTTTAACCACACTTTTATAGAAATAAGGCATGATATATTGATTACTCTAAAGTCATATGCTTTAGTCTTTTGATTTTTAAAGACATATTCACATGCCCTATACAACAGAAGCTTGTCTGGGTCAAAACAGAGAAAGAACATATTTACCAGATAACGAGATAAGTATTATGTGGATAAATCAGAAAATTACGCATTTGCCGTAAATTGATTATGCTTCCCCCACCCCTCAACCAGTGTCATCAAAGCTGCTGGTATGACGATGACAGTGATAAATGACAGTCACCCTGCGTATCATGTGGCAGGTCCTGTTCTAAGGGCTTGGCCTCCATTGATACCTGTAAGTCTCACAACTGTCCTCTGGAGGCAGGTAAGTACTAGTATTGCCCAAGCCACACAGATGGGGAAACTGAGGCAAAGACAGTCTCAGCAATTTGCCAAGACTGCATGCTAGTGAGTAGCTGAGGGAGGATTTGAAACCAGTTTGGCAGATCTCAGGCCCACGCGTTTACCACGACAGTGAATTTCAGGCCCGCTGGAAACAGCCCTGATGACTACTAGAGAGTCTCCAGACGTCCTCCTTGTCGCTGAGGATGAGCTGGAGCGGCCAGTTAGCAAGACCTCCCAGAGACTCCTGAGCACAGGTTGTTCTGGATTCAGTGGCGCAGACAGGTGCCTATTCCAGAGAGGGAAACCTCCCCTAGCCAAGAGTCGGCACTTCCCACAGGGAATGAGGTTGGCGACACCGGTGTCAGACGGACACTGGACTTCTCGGGGCGACCATTTCATCATAAGTTACGTATTACAAATATCTAACCATTATGTTGTGCACCTGAAACTAATATAATGTTGAATGCCAACTGTAACTGAAAAATTAAAACAAATTTCTTTAGCGAGTCAGCATCCTCAATTCCAGTCAGAGTCCCACTTCTTCAGGTAAGTGAACGGGGGTGGTTCTTAGCTTGTTTCCTTTCGTATCATTGGGGAAAACAACAACTGTCACCAGGGAAAAGGCCTTATCAGCTATAACACATGAGTCAAACAGCTGTGCTTTTGATTCAGCGGCAAAACACAGCCACACTTAAGGCTCCAGGTACAGAAGGTAGGTCCCTGCAGCGACCTGAAACGAGATCGAAGCCCCGACAGGTGCTGCTGGGGAGGCGCTACCAGGTGGGTGCTTACAGCAACATGGGTCCTTTCCGCCGCACCAGCCGGGGTTCCAGGAAGAAGCCGCTGTTTTGAGTTCCTGAATTCTGTGATGCCACTGGGGAGAAAATACCTCTGAGAAGTGTGATGGGCAAAGAAACCCTCGCACCCTCTCTCTCGTTGCCGAGTCACTTTCTGAGAACTTCCCCCAGCACGGAACCGGCCTTGCCCACAGCTCCTGTCCTCCGTGCCTTTCACTGGACGGTGCCAGAGGGCCAGGAGGCACCCCGCAGCATCTTCACTGCCTTCTCCAATGCCAAGTTCATTCTTATTTTCTGCCCGTGGAAGGGCTCCAGGCAGTGACAGAGAAGAACAGGCCCCTGGAGGGGCAAGAGCGACCAAAGGAAACTCCCAAAGACATAAAGTGGAAGGGGCATCGCCAAGGGGCCAGTCACATGGCGCCGCCAGTGGTCTCTGAAAACGCAGAGGCTCCCTGCTCATGCAACCAGGCTGCCTCCAAGCGCTAAGTGACAAAGGTCCTCTTCTCCACTTTTCTCTGTCCCTAACATTAAGCAAACAGGCTTGCAAGACCGGTTGGCAAGGGAGAAAAAAAATAACACTTGGATTTTTCCTTTTTTAACTAGAGAAACCACGGAGCCTTTCTTGAATTTCTGTCATAGAAGATTCTTCCGGACAGAAACTTCATTCCGACTCTCGCTCAGCCAGGGTGCTACGCACCAAGGGGCTGCGGGCAGGGTGTGTTCAGAGGTGGGCAAGGGGGCGAGTGAAGAGGCTGCACCAATCTGCTCAGCTTCACAACGAATGCTCGAGTGCTAATCATGCAGCAGGCATTGTTCTACGTGCTTTCCATTGTGAACACATCTGGTCCTCCACACAGCTCCAGGTGGCGGGTACCATTGTTATCTCCATAGGATACAACAGAAGAGGAAACTCAGAAACTAATGAGGGTAAGCTACCCGTCAAAGACGACACAGGAGGTGGGGGAGCTGGAGCAAACCCCGGCTGGGAGAAGAGGACCTACAATCACCACATGGTACAGGCTTGGCTCCTCTCTCCCGTCAAAGCAACAAGCACCTATCAGAATGGCCCAGAAACTATCCAAAACAACGAAACTATGGTATTTGGGGCAGCTTCTCGGAGTCAGACACTGGGTGGAGACACTGCCCCTTTGGAAGTATGCGATGAAACTCCTGGCCGAGGTGGGCTGACTTCTATAATTTCACGAACGCCTTGTTCTCTCTTCTCACCATTAAGACCGTTTCCGAGGCTCAGCTCAAGACATCATGGACTCATTAAAGACTAAACCCAGGGCCGGGCTCCCCACTCATCCTGACTTCACATTTTTTTCCAGCTTGTTTACGACGACGATCCAATTCCAGCACAAACCCATCAAAGATGCCTCCTGTCCTCAAGGTTCTTGATGGACTCAATGAAAACAAAATGAGGGGAAAAGATTTGCTCCCTGACCTTTGGGAAATAACAACTTCAAAAGTCAATAAAACTTCCTATTCGAGCAAAACCATTCCATTAGAGGCAGCTAAACACTAGGACCTGTTAGCATAGAGAGACGAGCAGGTTCACTTGCCCCTCCTCATCGGCCAAGCTGTCTTGAAACCTCTGCTTCTCTGCAGATGCGGTGCGCCCGCCAGAGACCCTGCCTCCCAGCCCAGCGCACCTCCCTCCCCTGCAGAGTCAGAGCTGGACGGGGGCGTGGCTGCCTCTACCCAAGGCCTCTTCTCTTCCATTCAGTAGTAAGTAAACTCCAAAACGGAACCTTGGAAGGAAATTCTAAACACCAACGCGACCTATCAGGGCCTCAAACCAGCTCTCTCTGGAGGGGAACACAGTGTGAATTATGTATGCACTTTAAATGTTTCTAGTAGCCACATTAAATAAGTAAAAAGAAACTGGTGAATTTTTAAAAATATGTTACATTTGCCCTGGCTGGCGTAGCTCAGTAGATTGAGCGTGGGCTGCGAACCAAAGCATCGCAGGTTCGATTCCCAGTCAGGGCACATGCCTGGGTTGCAGGCCAGGTTTCCAGTGGGGGCCACATGAGAGGCAACCGCACATTGATGTTTCTCTCTCTCTCTCTTTCTCCCTCCCTTCCCAACTCTAAAAATAAAAATAAATAAATTTTTTTTAAATTAAAAAAAATGTTACATTTAACCTAATACATCTGAAGTGTTATCGTTTCAACATGTAATACAAAAATTATGAATAAGTTATTTTACATTCTTCTCTTCATACTAAGTCCTCAAAATCCTGTATCTATTCCACACTTATATCTCGTTTATGTCTGGCCACATTTCACCTGCTCAAGAGTCACATGTGGGCGGGCAGTGGCTACCACACTGAATGGCCCAGAATTAAACACTCTTCTCTCTGTTACTGTCTCACAGACACGGAGAGATGAATTAATCGTCATTTCACACACTCAGAAATCACTCGAGGAAGAAACAGCGAATTAGTACTTTTTCTCCAGCTGCTTTGAATCTCGAATCTGATAAAGTTGAATCGGATATATTTTCTCAGTTGATCTTTCCCAGTTGACCTGGGAAGTTGGTCCCTGTAACCTTTCAGATGGATGACAGTTTGGCATAATGTCACACACACACCTCTGTTACATGTTCTCAGTTTACATAGCCTAGGCGAGAACGGAAGTCACACAGCAATATGGAGCCCAAGTGAGAGAAATCAGCCAAATTCCTTTCTACTCAGTTTTACACCACCAATCCAGACGGATTTTCTGTAATAATCTCAGCCTCTCCACTGAAGGGAGGCTTCATACCATTAGACTCTCTTGGTCCATAAGCCAAACTCAGCATCGATCAAGGCCATCCAGTCATGACAGGGAACCGGCATGGTCAGGGGCCAACTCGATCCCTGACGACCTCTCCGCCTCCAGCTCCCGGCATTCCAGGAACCCTCTGTCCTCTCTGGGTGATGCGGTCCCTGCCTTCAGGGGACTGAGCAGCTCATCACAGGGATGACTCACATACAAACAACGCAGGATCAGACATGTGAACAAAGAAAACCAAACATGTAAGTAGGTATGAAATGGACAACTTTCTGAAGGTGTTAGAAAAGTTTTGTGCAAGTTTAGGTGACTTTTGGGAGAAGGGCAGGATTTAAAGAGATGAAGGCAGGAGAGAGGGGCCGTGCCAAGAAGAGGTGCTGGCTGGTGTACCCGAGGGCCTGCAGGGCGGGAAGCGTGCGGAGAGAGGTCACAGCGCGAGTGGTCCGGTCTGGCTGGAGAACAGGGATCAGGATGGAGAGAGTGTGAAGCAAGGCTGCCAAGGAGGGTGTGAGCCATTTTCAGAGGTTCTGAATGTCCACTAAGGATTTTGGACTTTACTGGTTAAGAACTCCATGCAACAGAATGTTCCAGAGCAGGAGAATAACAAGACAAAGAAGTATTTTAGAAGAATTCAACACAATCTGACATGGTACAAGAAATTAACATCTAAGAACAAACAAGTACAAGCACAGAAGCAAACGAACCAGAGAGAGGGGGTTCGTGGAGATGCGCAGTGAGAACCCTGCGCTGTTCTGGCTAACGGGCTCCTCCAACCTAAACTCTGGTGGCAGCAGCAAAAGTGACGCTGGGAGCAAGTTCAGAGTCACAGGATCTGGGAACCGGAAGACAAAGTCCTCGGCTTGAAAACTTTGCGAGACGAAAACCTACATTCCTGGAAAAATGGTCATGGCCTTCATGCAAGCAGGAAAGTCAATGGAGCTGAAGAGCTTCCGTCTCTTGGGGAGGAGCAGCAGCAGAGACAATGATCTCGGGTTTGAAACGTTCATTTCCCTAATAAGACCTGAATCTGTTGTATGCACCCACTGCCATAGACTGTGTGATGGACTGTTGAAAGAAATCCACCGAGCACTTGCCTACCCTTCGAACTTGCTTAACTAGGTCACGATAACTTGAACCCGCTGGTCACTTGCTTCATGCAAGCTGGCTTGGCAATCTGCTCAGCTGTCCTCAGACTGACCTCAGCAGATCTGCTGGCCGCTCCTCACATCTGCTCGGACCAATAAGGGAAGGAGGTTCCGATCTGGAGATGAGCTTTCTGGCCTGGATTTTGCTTCAGAAAGGGCCACAGTATGTAAGGCACAACTCTAGATCTGCAACTTTTTACGCTTCGATATTTAAAGTGAAAGTCCATAGGTAAATGTCAGTGATCCATTTCCTCATTGCTGACCTCCTGACTGATGAAATCTAGATGTCAAGATGCTCATGTGTCGCTTCATCCTTGATGGTGGCATAATCTACACAAATTCCGTCACACGCATTGGGAGCGGTCAGGCTCCTACGTAAACCGAAACATCACAGAGACCAAGCTGCTTCATAAGAACAGAAATTCCCAACTGTAAGAACACGGAGCTAATCAGTGCTCCCCGGCAGGGCCTCGGACGCTGCGGAATGAGATTCACGCCCTCAGAAAAAGATGCTACGTGCGTGCATGCACGCTGAGAGACACATACTTCAGAGCTGACCCCCAAGTGCCACGCTTCATAGGCTTTGTCAATGCTGCAACATGTGGTGATAACGTCTTCAAACATTTAAAAACTTTTGAGCTTTTAAAAATGAGTGAGGCCCTTTATTCAGTTAAAAAGAGACGAGTGATTTAGAAAGCAGGGTATGACTGTGCAGGTTGGAATACAATCCAGACATGGGGTTCTCGCTGCCCATCTCAATGGGTGCGATGGCCAGTCTCCAAAGATGCGCCCACCCCACTAGGGGGCAGACTGGGGAGATGGAGAGCCTTTGTGTCCCCTTGCCCCTGGGAGGGTCTTGTGACTTGTGGCTTTCTTGGACTTTGAAGCCCAGGTCTTAAGAGCTCTGGCAGCTTCCACTTTATCTCTCAGAAGCTGCACTCACACGAAAAGCTGAGACTGCCCAGCTGGAAACAGAGGCCTAGAGGACAGAGAGGCCTAGAGGACAGGGAGGCCTGAGTCCTCTTGGTCAGTTGAGCCCGGCTGAACTCCAAGCTGAATGCGGCTGCCTGGAGCCCAGGCAAACAGAGCAGATGAACCCCAGCCACCCACAGAATTATGGGAAGTAATAAACAGGTGCTGTTTCAAGCCACTGATGGGGGGTCCTTTGTATTACGTGGTAATAGATCACTGAAACAATGGGAAACAAAAGATACCAAATGGTTAGAAGTGGCCCATTCAGAGATGGCCAAATGATCAGTGACCATCTGCAACCATTCTGGGGACTGCACTTGTGTGTGAAAACCAGTTTCAGTGGAGAGACACAGATGGGACCCGCTCTTGCCCTGTTCAGACACTAGCACTCGGCAACGGCCAGGGTACAGGCGCCGACAGGCACATGGTGCCGTGACGATCCTCCCCACCGGCCCTTGTCGAGCTAGAAAAACCATCCCCCTTGTCTGGTTTACGAAGCTTTCTCCCTCCTTGTGTGCCTGCCCATGTCTGTTAGAGAGAATAACAAGATGACGAATGCAGGTGTGAATAAGGCTTCCATACAAGTTTTGGGAGGATGAAGAGAAGTTGGCAGAGGCCTCAGCTGCACTCTCCTGCCTGGACGCCGTACGGCCCCACAGACTGGGCCATCCCGGAGTGGACTGGATTGTCAGCCCCTGTTCTTGACCCTTCCCTACACACCCTGGCCGTGAATGCACTGCGGTCAGATGCACTTCCCTGCCTCTTGTCTTTGAACCTGTTCATGCGACTTGACTTGACTTGATGGCTGGTACCAGTGCCAGCGTGTCAGCTCAAAGCCCAAGCTTAAGCGGCATCTTGTACCTTGCTCGCACTTTTTACCCTTTGCACAAGGAGGGCATGCCCCCTTGGCTCACGGTCCCAGGAGGAAGATGAGAGACATTAGGGCAGAGCCACTCGGGCTGCCCCACCAGTCCGTGACCGAGGGACACGTGCTCATTGCTGCACGCCACTGGGACCTGGGCCAATAGCTGCCCGACACAAGGCTCCCTTATTAAACGTAACATCTGAAAACCACAAATGGTACTTGAGGACAACGGAAAGGCTTCTCGGCTATAAGAGTTGTAACTAAATTAGCAAACGGATGTTTAAGTTCCTTCCAATGAGTTGTTTTTCCAGAAACTGTGGCTTCCATGCTCTATCAGGGATGTCAAACTCATTTTCACCAGGGGCCGCATCAGTCTTGCGGTTGCCTTCAAAGGGCCGAATGTAACTTTAGGACTGTATAAATGTAACTACCCCTTAACTAGGGTCAAGGAGCACGGCGCTGCCACTGGGTAGAAACAAGGTGGAGGGCCGGATTCGGCCTACAGGCCTTGTGTTTGCCACCTGTGAGATTCTAGACGCTAGCTTTATTAAGATGCGAGGTTCCTCTTCTCCTGAGCTCTAGAGCCTATAGAGTCACCACTAGGAGCAAATTTATTCCAGGCTTCTTACTTCTTACTTACAAGTACTTCTTAAAGCAAAAGCAAAACCCTCTTCCGCACATACACTAGTCCACTTTACTGTTAGCCCTTCTGCAGCATTCCCCAGTCCTCACTGGGGGATGGAGGCAACCATTACAATGGATCAAAAACTAGAGACTCTAAATGCAGTAGAATTATTTGAAGTGACTAAATAGTGCAACTGTAGCTATTTACACGTAACCTTTATTTCAGCAAAGTTCCTCATCGAACAAGAGATGAAGAGGTGCTTTCAGGAATACAAGGGCCATGTCAATGTCAAGTAGTGGGTATTATTGTTAAAGCAACTCAACAGACACTGCTTCAACTGCCTTGTACCAACTGGATTTTTGTACTGACACACAGAAACGATTCATTGGGGCAAGAACTCATCTGTCAAGGAACACACTTAAGATGAGATGAACCCCAAAGCCCAGAAGTGGCCGGGCAAGGGCTGGCCGTGGCCAGCGAGGGCACTGGGCTTGCTGTGCGATCGGTGGGGAGCTCAGTGGCTGCCTGGAGGCCACGGTCATACTGAAGGGAAAACCGCTACGCGCCCCTTGGACTGCTGCCTCCAGGAATGAAGGTCCAGTCACATTAGAGCTTCGAAAGAAATCTGGGGTTTCATGCGAAACGTCCTCATTCTTAAAGGCCATCTTACTTTACATTGTAAGACTCGCTGGGAGTCGAAGAAAATGTATCAGCAGGCCACATGCGGCCACAGGCTGGCAGTTCGCGACCTCCGCACTTGGTATTCTAAAGTCAGCTTGAAACGTCACAGAGAGGCTAAAAGATGATTCTTAAATTCCTTGTATTTGTAGTTTTGGATCTGAAATTTTATTGTCACAGAACCTCCCCACCCCCCGACAAACACTTCATTCTCTCATTTATAAATCCTCACTCCCTCTACTTTCGGACCTCGCCGCTTTCAGTCTGTAATTCTCTACCAGGACACCCTTATGACAGGTGTCCCACACACCTGTGTAAGTCCTTCTAGTTACTGAAAACTTGATGCAAATGCTGGCTTCTGCATAAAACCCCCATGATCCTCCTCGAAGTCCCCTACATATAAACTATAACAACATTGTCCAGTGGGTCAGATCTGCATTGATTTCTAATCCCATCTCATCAGCTCCTTTCCCCACCCCCGCAAATGCTGCAACCAAATAACAACACCACAAGATTCGCCCGATGGAAGTCAAAGGCCGGGATCAATAGGCCAAGATCAAGTTCAAGGGCACTCACCGCCAAACACATCTCCGTTCTGGTAGTTCTTCCCTTTCTGGGCTTCCTCTTCATTTTGAACAGTGGCAACATGCTTGGCGGAGGCACAGCCCATAGTCTCATTCGCTCAGCTTCAGCCGGGCTGAACTGCAAATCATCTCTACAGACACGGGGACATCTTTCTTTTCTTTAAACACGAAGAAAACCAGCCTTCCTGCTGAGTCGGTCAAGATGTGCGCACCTGCAAGAAGTGAAAGCCAGATCAGAATGCGTGAGACAAAACCCACGTCTGGGTGTCTTGCTGTGCGGCGTGACCACCAGGCACTGGGATTCCTGCACGGCCCCATCGCGCTGGGGATGTGACGGCGCCCCGCCGAACGCGATGCCCCATGGGCCACCCTACCTCATCCCCGTACAGCAAGCAGGAGCAGGAGGCATGGCCCCTGCACCACGCGTGGCTGAACTCTTTGAGGAGGTACAAATACATACATATAGTTATTCCAATAAATTCCAGAGCACTACTGCTTGCTACCACACATGTAAAGCGCATGCATGTTTGCTAATTATGTTCTGGAATATGAAAACCTTCAGCCCTGGCCAGGTAGCTCAGTTGGTTAGAGTATGGTCCTGATAACACTAAGATTGTGGGTTTGATCCCAGGTCAAGGCACATACAAGAATCAACCAATAAATGCATAAATAAGAGGAACAATAAACTGATTCTCTCTCAAATCAATCAATAAAAAATACTTTCCAAAAAAACCATCAGAGGAAGGAAAGCATGCTTATGAGATGCACATCGCTCAGGCAGCTGCGGAAAGTTGTCCACATTCCCCATCCTGTTCTGCAGGCCTGATCCCAGTTCCTCTCACTTTGCCAGGAGGGGACACTCCTCTCCCCAGGTGGCTGCTAAGGGTCATTGTGATTGTCGCGGCTGCTGCTGCATTCCCAGCCAGCACTTTTCAGAGCAGCATCCCCTTCCTCCACGTCTCCAGCTCCACCTGGCAAGATCACAGGTGTGGGCTCCCAGAATGAATTCCTTCCTTTTTAAAAAGGAATGTGGGAAAACCACCTCACGGTACAAAGGTGAGCAACCACAAGAGAGAGTGGAGACCTGCCTTGCCCGTCTGTTGCCAATTCTTCAGAATAAAGAAAATGAAAATAGAAAAGAGAGGGGGAACCCTAACAAATTCCCAAAGGACGGGGCAATCCAGTGACAATGTACCGTGGTCCTCTCTGGAACTCTCTTTCCTCTCCCTCAGGTTTCGTGTTCCAGCCTCCTATGCTATCCGAGAAGCACTTGTAAGAATCTAGGACGTGAATGATCCTTGGCTGCCCACCCTTGAAAAGCATGGGTGGTGTGTGCAAGTTGTGCTGGTATCAAAAAACCTTACCTGAATTTAAAAATTTGAAATCACATGAAAGTCAAATACATTGCAGCAGGCTAACAAACACAAAACATGTAAGAATTTTTAAGGGACTTCTCCGTTAACCAGGCTGGAAGTGAGGGGCATGTTAACAAGCAGATCAGACGTGATTTACATTCAATTCAAGTGATGATGACTCAGGAAGTTTCCATTCCATTATTTTTTTTTAAAAAACCACTATAGCTTAATGTGAGCACGCTCCAAATCGTAAGTAGGCAGAGATTTTGTTTTTGAAACATATACACTATATATTTTACTGCAGTAATTTCAAGAGTGATGTTTTTAAATTTTACAACTTCATCAAAATGACATGTTAATACTTCGCCCGTTTTGAAAATGATAGGAACCCATTTGAGAGACATGAGATCTCCAATTCATCAAGCTGACTGTGGATCACTGGGGAAAGTTTTTTACTGTGTCATCTTCATTCTGCACATACACAATTGTCTGGCTATTCATTCATTTAATCAGCAGGTACTTACTGAAAACTACTAAGTGGCAGACACATGTGGGGTAGGTATTGGGTACACAGCAGCAAACAAGACAAGACAGGGTCTGCCTCCCCACCCACACGGACCATGGACACTCAGAAAAGGGAGATCACTAGAAAGACCAGTTCCACAGCGACGCGGTCCCTCCACTGCAGGCTACACGCAGGATGACGGGAGGTCACCCCACAGCCCCTGGTTCAGCCTGGTGAGAAAGCTTGTAAAGGAGGTCAGGTTCAAGGCCTGCCCACAGCGAAGCAAGTCACTAAAACAGCCCTGAGCTGCATCTTTCATGCCTGATGTACATCAAGGTTTCAATTCTACAGAAAATCCTCTTACTTGACCTCCAACTAACCGAGACCTCAAGTTGGGCAGATCTTCAGGAATGTACCCCTAATGACTGCTACAGCAATCGACACAAACACATTCCCTTTTGGCTTGTACTAGCCTTCCCATAAACCCTGGCAGGGTTTTTAGCTTCCATTTTCCCATTAGCTTTGCTCACCTTTCTCTCCCAACCCCCACACGTTCCATTCCTTCACCTCCCTGAAGCCACACCCCTCAGGGAGGTAAATCTGAGTGTGCAAACAAGCATGCAGAGACCACAACACCGAGCAGATCTGAGAGTCTCATTTTCACATATTGTTGTTAACAATACGCTATTTCTGAAGCCACAGATCACAGCGCGAGAATTAGACAGAAACATCCCTTTGATGTTTAATGGAAACTTCTAACTAATACCAAGCCCCACTGAGGATGATTTTTTTAAGCTAAATGATCTATATGATAGGATCATCAGCCCCTCTAAATCCACGGGGTCTCAGTAATTGCCCACAGACAACAGTGTGGTGATTGCGAGGGGGTGGGGGTGGGTGGAACTGGAAAAGGGGATAAAGGGGATAAATGGTCATGGAAAAATACGATAAAAATAAACTATGAGAAAATAATAAAAATAAGTAATTGCCCATGACTTTGTATGAAAATCTCCCCAAAAGGTTGTATGGCTACATACCTGTTCCACAGAATAAGCTGTAATCCCTAGCCACATGCTATAAGCTGATTTAACTTAGCGCCATCTTTACAGGACATTTTTCCTACTTTTGCTAAAATGCATTAGCAGATTTATAAATCCAATTCAAAAATTTTAAAAAGGACTAAGAACTGTGTCACCAGGCAGTTTATCTTTCCTGTCCTTATACCTCTTTAGCTAATACTTCAGGTATCACTGTAACAGGAGAGAGTTCTTTTCTTTGCACGGATAAGTCTGTTACTTTTCTATGAATACATATTATATACACAAGACACATCTAACCTTTTACAAGGAAAGATTATGATAGCTTTTTTAATGCTGATCTTTTTTAAAGCTTCATTGAGGTATAATTGATAAAACTGCAATATAGTCAATGTGGTGACTGATACATATGCATCGTGAAAACATTCCTACCATGGAGTTTTAAGTGTTAACACATCCATCACCTCACACCTTTCCTTCTTTTCTTTCTTCCTTTTTACCTCCTTCCCTCCCTCCCTCCCTCTCTCTTTCTTTCTTTTTTTCGAGAGAACACAAGTTCTACTCTCTTGGCAAATCTCAATTACACAATACAGTGTTATCATATAGCCAGCATATTATTTTTCTATACATTAGATCTTCAGACCTTAATTCATCTTGTAACTCAAAGTTGGTGGCCTTTCACCAGCCTCTCCCTGTCTCCCCCACCTCCCAGCCTCTGGCAACCCCCGTTCTGTTCTCTGTTCCCATG
The DNA here is from genome assembly GCF_019186645.2 of Phyllostomus hastatus. Taxonomy (NCBI): domain Eukaryota; kingdom Metazoa; phylum Chordata; class Mammalia; order Chiroptera; family Phyllostomidae; genus Phyllostomus; species Phyllostomus hastatus. The sequence continues at coordinate 12,219,723 of NW_025333833.1, read as the reverse complement.
AGTTTGACTTAGGTGACACCAGACAACCACACGGTATTTGTCTGTCTTCGTTGAGCTTATTTTACGTATTAGCATTATGTCCTCAAGGTTTATCTGTATTCCTGTAAATGGTAGTATTTCCTTCTTTTTTAAGGATATATATAAAATAACCTCACATTGTCTTGATCCATTCATCTATTGACGGACACTTAGGTTGCTTCCACACCTCGGTGACTGGGAATCTCACCACAGAAGCACAGGAGTCTCTTCCCGCGCTCGCATCTTGGTCTCTGCCGGGCAGTGCTCCCCTCACCTCTGGATGTATCCCCGGCGGGGGCGGGGGGGGGGCACTGCTCGTGGCTTTTTTTCTTTACCTTCATGTTTTGAACTAGGAGCACAGTTTCATAAAAAAAAACCTACTCTTCTAAAATTGGGAAGAAAAAAAAATAAGCAGAATCTATTTTCAGAAAAATCAAAGAGATAACTGACTTTAAAAAAAGTCTGTGGGAAAATATTTGTATTTATGTGATATGATGGATAATTCACTTTCCTCAAATTACTCATGGACTTTTTCATTTTAGATAGAAAAGCCAAAACGACTGTAGATAGTTTCGTTGTCAAGAAAGATACTTCTAGAAATGAATTAAAAGTGGCAACCCCCGTAAAGAAATCCTGGGCCAAAAAAGGACGTGAATATATCCCAGGCAACGTGGAGGACCGGACAGGCATCAAACGCTGACTGCGACGGGCACGCTGGGAGCTGTGAAGTCAGCAGCTAAGAACAAGATACAGCCACATTACCAGCAGATCAGGAGCAAAGTCCCCCCTTTCTTCCTCTCATTAAAAAGGGAAGCCAAGATAAGGCGATATCTAATCTAAAAAACTCCTTTCTTTTATGGAAGAAAGAGCCAACATCTAAGCTCCATATAGAAAGGATGCATGCACAAATAACTGATCAGTCTGTTTTCCCATCTGGGCTGCTTCACTACAATGAGTGTTCACACAGCAGCCCACTGTGGGTGGGGGAAGAAAGGTAGTTTAAAAGGGATGTCTAGCCATGAAGCTTTGGTGTCCTTGGGCCATTGTTAACACCCTTTCACATTTCATTGTGCATGTTAAAAATAATGCATAAAGAGATGTTGCATGTGACGTGAGGATAACCTGAGAAAGTCAAATCTTCCTGTTACAAGCAATCGCTGGCATCTGAGAGGATGCTCATTCCCCACCTCACACTCATCCGGTGGCAAGGCAGTCAGTTGACAATAGGCTATTGTCTCCAAAGAAACAGGAAGTGTGGCTTCTGCTTTCATTATGGGAAAACTCTCACTTCCACAAATAATAACGTCTAGACGTGTGTCTCAGGAACAACAAGAAGACGCCCTGTCAAGATGATACATTTCTGCTGGATTTCCTGCAGGGAGGTGTGGGGGAGAGGAGGTGTGGGCAAGGGGACAAGGGGGAAGAGTGCTGGCGTGGGAGTGGTCGTGGGTCGCATGCCCGCGTCAGTGCCACGGCTGGACTTCCTCTCTCGGACCCCGTCTCTTTAATTAATTGTACGATCAACCTAAACACGTGCCCAGGCGATGCTACAGATGAGATTACGACTCACAAAAGAGGCCCTTTTTTTACCTGGGCTCGATTTATTTTGAAACTTTGTTTCAACCTTTACCCAGTTAGGACATTCTTGCAAACTTCTTTTTTCCCCCCAAATTTCCAGAAATCCCATGAAATCTAAAGATTATCATCAATGATGTTTTGGCCCAAGGGTGTTGATTTTAATGGTGTACAAAGTTTAAAGATGAGCAAAGCTTAGCTTCCCCTTTCTTCTTTTCTATCCAGCTTTTTTTTTTTTTAAGATTTTTTATTTGTTTAATTTTAGAGAGGGAGAAAGAGAGAGAGAGAAACATCAATGTGCAGTTGCTGGGGGCTGTGGCCTGCAACCCAGGTATGTGGCCTGACTGGGAATCGAACCTGTGACACTTTGTCTGTCCAGCTTTTAATGAATAAAAATGAAATGAATTTTAAATCTATTTCTTGTAGGAAGCTGGTTAGAAGAAGCTCTTGAAGTAACTGTTCTCAGCTAAGGATTTAAGAGTTTAGTGTCTTATCCTGCACCTGAATACTCACAGGTTCGTGCACGGCTGACACTCTTTCTGGGATGGCAGGACAAGAAAACACCGGGGCCCTGATTAAAGCCACCCGCCCACGCTAGGGTGAACCTATGCGGAATTATGCTGTTTCTACATTTGGTCCTCAGTGATCAAGGCTAACAGCAGAAACTCCTGGGCTCCAGACGTCCACTATCTTCTTTCCACTTCCAAGACCAGAATACCCGGAGCATCGGGGGGAAGCTGTCTGCTGTGTCAGTGGGGAACCTTCTGTCTCATGACACCGTGCTGGTTCACCACGTCACTTGGGATAAACCGTGTGATCTCTTGGTCAGTAGCCTAATCACAATGGCAGCTTCCACTCTTTTAAAGAATTGTTTGGAAAATCCAGGTAGATGGTGAAATGTTTTGAAAAGCACTTGTAAATGCAGGGTAACATTCTTTTGTGCATGCTTTGCCATGCCGGGTGCATGATGTTACCTGTCAAAACCATGGTGTTCCATGGACATTAGGTGGAATCGATTTGCCAGAAAGCTTCTGTAGGCAGCCCCCAGAAAAAATGAGTGAAACAGATGAAAAAGGGAAAAATAAAAATCAAGAAATGATAAGAAACTGTTCTGGCTGGTGTTGCTCAGTGAATTGAGTGGCAGCCTGCGAACCAAAGGGTCACTGGATCGATTCCCAGTCAGGGCACACGCCTGGGTTGTGGGCCAGGTCCCCCGCTGGGGGTGTGTGAGAGGCCACCACACATTGATATTGCCTCCCTCTCTTTCTCCCTCCCTTCCCCCTCCCTAAAAATAAATAAAATCTTCAAAAAAAAGAGAGAGAGAAATGACAAGAAACTGAAAGTAGAAGAAGTATGAATTACTATAAAAGCACAATTTGATTTTAATCTAAACAAGTAAGTGGTCATGATTCTTCCTTGAACGGCCAGTGGAAAATGTCCTGAGGGATCTGCATGTTGGAACATATCGTTAAGAACAGATCCGATTCCTGCCCTCGAAGAGCTAGCACTCAGTAGGGCTAACAGTTCATAAACAACGAAATGAAATAAAAGGCCAATGACTAATGCACACTGTGGGGAAAGAAAGGGATCGGAGATGTTCTTGAAAGTCATAGGCTATTTCAAGTTAATTGAATCAGTGCTTGCATCAGCGTATTTTCTGCAACAAGAGATGCTGGAACAACCAGTGTGCTCACCGTGCTACTCTGAGACCCTGGGTAACAGATGCGGACAGTGAAACAGATGCCATGTCAGTTTTGAGCTGTTGATCCCCTTTAAGACCATGAAGTGCAACAGAACGGCAGCTGGATTAACCCCTCGGAAATCTGAATGTCACTTCCATGGTGCCAAGGACGAGTCGAAAGCCATTGACCTTGTCTGATGTGCACAATGGAAAAACACGTATGGTGCTTTCATCACTCAACTAAGAACCTCAGCCCTGATTGGTGCGGCTCAGTGGGTTGGGCGTTGCCCCTCAAAATGAAAGGTCGCTGGTTCGATTCCTAGTCTGGGCACATGCCTGGGTTGTGGGCCAGGTCCCCGGCTGGGGGCATGGGAGAGGGAACCAACGATATTTCTCTCCTTCTCTTCCCCCTCCCTTCCCCTCTTTATAAAAATAAATAAATAAAATCTTTTTAAAAAACTACTGTGTTCCACATTTTTTATTCAGTTCCATCTCTAAGTTTAATACTGGCCTGGTTCATGTCTCAGCCTTAAGCCGGTTACTGGGTGGATAAAAAGAAATATAACCAACAGACATAAAAGGTAACGAATTATCTAAACTAATCGTTAGAAGCCAATGTGAGAATCATTCCCAAACAACAACAACAAAGCCTGCTTCTATTTTATTTGCAGACTTTGATAGTAATATTTGTGTATGAATATATTTCATGGCCTCAGAATTACATACTTTTAACAAAGTAATGTAGTAACACTTGGACAAGAGCTGAATCCTAGAAACTGAAAACAGCATTTCCCCTCAAAATCTAAACGTGCATCCCTCCTCCCTCCTAAAATAACCTTTCCTGCTTTCCCCGCCTCCCTGCTAAAATGAAGGGAATCGCCCATGAGAGTCCGGCTCGAACTCTGGTGTAAGTCCCTGTGCTCTGGCTTGGGCCACACTCTCCCAGGTCTGAGGGGGAGTCAGCAGTGATCCAGGGACTGACTGTGTGGACCCACCGCGCCTGCGGGGCTGGGAGAGGCTGACTCAAATAAGCATCCCTGAGGGGAAGCCTTGGGACCTGAAATTCTGTCTTCTAGAACTTTCAAGTGCCATCCAACACAGCTCCAGATCTGGAAGTGCCCCGAGAACTTAGAGAAAGCAAACAGGTAAAATCTTCGTGTTGGTGAAGGATTTAGTGTGTGTGCGTGTCTCTCTCTTCCTCTCTCTCTCTCTCTCTCACACACACACACACACATATACACACACACACTGTAAAAGTTCTACAGCTGCAAAGATTACACCCAATATTTTGTGGCTTTGTGAGGGAAGCAGCTGAGTGGCTTTGGGCAAGTTATGAAGTTCACAGGGCCCTGGGGCCTCATGTATATGATGGGATAAGACCGCATGAAGTTTGAGAGGAGTAGATGAGATGCTATATGTAAGGCGCTTAGGATAGTACCTAGCAATTAGTAAACAACTGATACGTGACAGTTATTGTCATCGTCATCACCATCATCATCATTAGTTTTTAGGAATTGCACCAAAGCAAGCAGGCAGACCGGACATTCCGTAGCAGGAGAAGCCCAGGGGGCACGCTCAGCCCCTGCAGAGAGCGCCCAGAGCAGTGCCTGGGGGCGGGGAGGTCCGCCTCTACACCGCACATCCCCGGGCTCTGAAGGCAAAGGCTGCTGTGTGAGCACAAGGTGAAGGTCAGGGAGCTCTCCCAAGCTTTGTGCAGTCTCACTTCTTCCTGCTATTACGCGCTCGCTGGTCTGTATTCGCCCCCCGGGAGAGTTCCAAGGTAACCACCAGGCCCTAGTCATTCTTCTCCATATTCTCTGCGGCACAGGGCAGGCACACAGTAGGCCTACAGTAGATGCTGAGTGAGTGAATGCTCTTAGATAACTCTTCTCACAAGGGAATGTCAGGGGCTTTTAAGGAACAGTGCCCTCCTCAGCCCCTGTCCTAGGTCACCGGCAGGGACAGTGACGTCTTTACCTCACCAGTAACCACAGTTAAAGATGTTCGTCACAGACTATTTGCAATTACGTGCAGTATATACGCTCTGAAAAGCCAGGAAGGGAATGATATGGAATATTATACTAGTCTAAAGCAATTCTGAAAGCTTTTGACACACCGTTGGTCCTAAGCTGCCCCAGAAAATTACACTAATTATTTATTTCAACAATCATTTTTGGGGGAGGGGGGACTTATTTAGCTCTCAGCATTCCACTACAGATCAGAGACTGCAACATGGTAAGTCAGCCAGACCTTGATGCGCATGCCCTGACTTTCAATTAAAATCTAGAGACGTTTAGAGATGCTTCTAAAACTCACCCATCTGAAAAATCAAGATGTTTTTTGGTTTGGGTTCCGTTTGTTTTTTTTTTTTAAATTGCTGACGTGTCCATCTTTGATGAGCTCTTCCAGACAAAGAACTATTTCAGAATGATGTCCTTAGAAGACCAACCAAATTGAAATGATAAATATCATTGTCAGAGAGCACAAATCAATACCCCTCCGGCCTGCTGAGTTCTCACGCTGCCCTCAGGAAGTGCACAAGCCTTTAGGAACGTCCCTAGATTTTGTAGAGCCGGGCCAAAAACGCATGCTGGGCAACCGGCTACTTAAAGAAAACAGAAGGAAGGAGCCGAGGCTGAGGAGGACAAAGCCAAGGCAGCTGATAAGGGCCTCCCCCTTCTAACTCGCAGGAAATGCTCCCCGCCCCGCAGCGACTGCGCTCCTCTGCCTCTGCCCCTCGTCTCTGCACCCATCCTCACCTCTGGGAGGTCCAGTGGGGTTTGAGATCACGGCCACGTGAAAGGGAGGACGAGGCGCTCCTCCGTGGCCCTGATGCTCTGCCTCAGCCACTGAAAGCTATTAAAGCGCATTACAGAGGTCCAGGTTATGAACGAGTATGACCTCAAAAATGTTACCAAAATTCTGCAGTCTGCTCTGAAGTAATTATTTCCAATCAGCCCAATGTTCCCCAATTCAAGTAGCATAATTAGTGGACATGGTGTTCTTTCCAACTTGTCCAGCAAAATGTACTTAGAGAATGAGACCAGAGGGACGAGCTCGGGGGCGTGGGGGGAGGCCCTGGACAGCCTGGGCAGGGGCAACGGGACCCGGGCCCACCAACGGGGGGGGCACCGCTCAGCATCCAGACTGGTGTGAACGCGCCAAGACAGCCGCACCCAGTCGCAGTCCGACACGTGGCAGGCGCGAGTCTCCATCTGAACGGCTGCATGAAAAACCCTTTTCTCGGAGAAAGGGGCGGCATGGCACGTTTAGGATTCGACCACCTTCTCTCCCGCCCAGCTGTCAGCTCTGGGGGACCTCCCGTGGGTGGCCGGGCTGAGGCCACTCTGGTGCTGACTATGATGACAAAGGCACAGCTGGCAAGCTGCTTAGTATTCCTGCCTCAGGGAGGGTGTCACCCCGCCGTCACCTCTGTCACATCACTGCCATTACCACCCCAGGAAGGGCACTGCAAACGTTTTCCAATATCAAGAGCTCCCCCCAAATTTCTAGAATCCAAATTCAAATTTGTGTTTGTAGATTCGTTTCTGGATCCAGCCTCGAAACCTCTCACACGTTTTATTCCTCAGCCTCTGCTAGGCTCTACCTCTTGATTGTTGTTGTTGTTTTAAAGATTTTATTTTAATTATTTTTAGACAGAGGGGAAGGGAGGGAGAGAGGGACAGAAACATCAGTGTGTGGTGGCCTCTCATGCACCCCCCACTGGGGACCTGGCCGGCAACCCGGGCATGCGCCCTGACAGGGAATCAAACCAGCGACCCCTGGTTCACAGGCGGGCACTCAATCCACTGAGCCACACCAGCCAGGGCTCTAGGCTCTACTTCTTTCTGGATGTCAGGATGGTCTGATGCAGTTTTAAAAGCAGCAGAACATAATTAAAATTTTAGTAAAAAATTATGCTCCTCCTAAGTTAGTAATTATCCCATTAATTTTCTACAACAAAGACAAATTACGATCCTTAGTGCGCTGATTCTGTTGGCTCCTCTCTGGGGCCCCAAATCCTGCAGGACTCACTAATGCCCCCGGGGCAGAGTCCAAGGTATGTGGACTTTCAAGCTAGACCTGTCCTCAGGGGTCACTGAAGCCAAGGTTCTTCAAGTCACAGGTGAGAATACTGAAGGCCAAGGGGTTTAGGTGACTCACTCAGGGTCCGCCAGGTCCCAGACCCACTGTCACCTCTTCCTCCTGCTCCAAGGTAACTAGGATCCCCTCCATCACATCAGGTGGTCCCACAGACCACCCTCCCCCTCAACACTCTGCTCCTGCACCCACCTCTCTATTGCTTACGCCTTCCCTCTCCCAGAAAGAAGGCTGCACACCATTCTGTCCCTTCCTTCCTTTTCTCGCCGTCCTAGACTCTTACTCGGAGAGTCAACTATTTAGTGTTTCTCCGAGGGAAGAAATCACCTCTTGTATCTGTCGTCTTGTGTAGGGTGAGCTCCCAGGCAGACAGTGGGAACTCAATAACCCTTTTCATAATGGCGGGCTGCCTTGGTCTTCCCACCTCTGTACCTGCTACCTGCCCCGCCTGGAAGGCTCTCCTTCCTCACCTTTGCTTGGCTAACTTCTCCTTCCTGTGCGCTGTCCTTCCTAAAAGGTCCCAGTATACCTGATGCTTCCCCTTCACAGCCCTCATGTAGTACAGGACTCTTAATTCCTAATTGTCTATTGCTTTGACGAGTCTAGAATATAAACTCCCCGAAAGACATAGACTGTATGTTTCTCGCTCCCTATTGTATCCGCAGCTTCTAATGGTGCTTAGCTCAAAATATGTGCTCGATAAATACATAAAAAACGAATGCTTCCTGAAAAAAACTTTAAACTTCTCCTGTTGGAAATCAAGGCTTTCCAACCATATCTCCAATCGCACCCAGTTACTGGCAGGTGTCAGTCCAGTCTCCGGCTACCAGGCACTGAACAATGTGCATATTCTGACCTTAACTGCCTTTGGTTAGTGTCACCTTAAACCGGAAGGCCTCTCCATCAGTCTCTGCCTGTTATTCCAATGGTACCCATTCTCCAAGGTTCAGAACAAGTCTTACCACCTCTAAGAAACCTTGCCACAGACCACGCAGATCTTCCCCTTCTCTAAATGCACCCACTCGTGTCCACACGGCCATGCATCACCGATGCTTGTTGCTACGTGTCCACAGTCATCTCCCCTGTTATAGTCTGACCTGCCCCTCTTTCTGCAGTCAGCATTTACCCTCATTGAGAAAATGATTACATACACAGTCTTGGGGCATCTCCCGGACCATTGTTTTATATTATTGGCCTCTGTGCTTTTTGTCTTGGTGTCCTAATTCATTTATGACTTTTTCAAGGCAAGTCATGCTTCTGAGGTCTTTGATTCTCTGCACAAAGTAGGAGGTTAATAAATACTTCTTACTTGACGTGTTGGCTAGAAAGCAAAAGTGTACAGGCTGAGAGAATTATGCAAATTATGAAAAAGTCACTTTTTCCAAAAGTGCAATTGAAATTTTTGAATTATTAGAGGCTGTTTAAAAGATCTGTTGATGGTATAATTATACCATAATTTAATAAAATTACTTTCTGAATAAAGGTTATTTTTAAATAGAAACTTTTGTCCAGACGATAGAAAATTCTGAATAGAAGAGAAAATGTAGGAGAAAACGAATGAAAAGAGCAAGCAAGAAAAACACATGCCCAAGACTGACACTCCCCACCCCATACCTAGTTGTGGGGTGTGCATGGCTGCAGCATCCACAATTGCATCAGTTAACTTTTCTTACAAGGTCAAGTTCATGGCTGAGTTACCATCATGGCTCCACAAAGGCCTGCCCAGCAACTGCCTACCCATGAACAAAACAATTCTCCCAGTATTACAAGGGCAGGAGGAGAGGAAATCCATCTCTTTTTCCTGGTTTGCCATCAACATTTCCTTACAATTATTTTTTGATGTACTGTGTCTAACTATTTCATGTATTTATTTCATAGCTCACCATGCTCCTCCCCAAAATATGTCCAACAGCTGCTTTCAACCATAAATACAATCTTGGAACATAAATGCGTGCTCAGGATTCAAAAATTCAGGGTTCAGTAACCTAGCAACCAAATGCCAAGACCTCCGAATCTGTACCCTCCGCTGCCGCGTACCCACAGACCCCTAAGACGTAAGTCTGCAGACTCACTGCTCGGATCAGGTTTGGCTGATCCCAAATCAATACTGGCCAGCTATGGGAAGGTCGCAAAACACAGGAGGCTTTTTGCCGGGCTCCAGCAGCCCGTGTGCCAAGGGCTATAAATAGGAAGTGTATGCCATACACGCTACCAGAGCCCCACAGAGTGGCCAATTAGGATTCAACACTGGGACAATCCCAATGAGCCACATCTCACATGTGCCAGAAGCCGACCACAGGGTCTAGTAGAAACCAACACACGTACCAGGACTGGGAGCATTCTGCCTAATGAAGACGACAAGGGCGGGGAGAAAAGGACACTTCAGTGTTTCACTGGAATGCATTAATGAAAGGTGAATTCCCATCCCCGAGACATACTCCACGAAATAAAATAAAGACTCATTTTAAAATAAGGCTCCCTGCTGCATAGCCTGTCCTTATTTTCTCTACCTCGCTTTAACGAACCTGTGTTTCTGGGGGCACTTTAGTGAAAGGTCCTTCATTTCTTAAAAAAAAAATACATGTTTTTTATTGGTTTCCCTCCCCTCCACCATAGTGAAGGTCACGATACAGGAAAACAGCATAACGGTGTGGGTTTTCTTAATCAACCTTTCCAGCAGTGGCAAAAATAAATGAAACGTGGGAGGCTGTTTATTTGTATGTCAAGGAGAAAGTGAAACTCTCCATAGGGTGACACCACCATTCGTTTTCCCCAATGAGGCCAACAAATCAAATAGGAATAAAACAGAAGCCTCCCCTTCATCATTCACGGTGTAATGGGTTCTTGCTAGATTAACCAGTCTCTTTCCTTGTTAGACGCTCCAAAAAAACAGATGTACAGTGACATCAGCAAAACAGCCATAGACCATCAATCTACAAGACAGGAAGTACAGCGGCCAGACTTGCATCGTTTTTAAACATTAGCTGGCTCCCGGCTGCTGGCTCCGGCTTTGCTGTGCAGGGGCTGGGCTCCCCAGCAAGATGTGCCTTTGGGTAGCAGCAACGATCAGCAGACTTTCTGGGGAGCAGTGCCCTAACACACGAAGACCCCAACCTGCCTAAGCTCTCCAGATCTGGTGGCTTAAGGCAAAAAAAACAAAACAAAACCGTAGACCCACTGAATCCAATGAGAAGCACCCAATGGTATTCCTCTCCCCTCCAACAAATTTATTAGATGCTAGATACCAACAACACTCTGTCAAGAAGCCCAAAGACGGAGTGTGTAAGGCATTGGGGAGCCCAGGCACTAGCGTGTCTGGCTCTAGCATAAGCCATTAGGTTACCGTGCTGCTTATAAGAAACAAGTCAGTTTAGTCCTGGTTGGCTGAGCGCTCTGAGGTCCAAGCAAGAGGTGTGGCCACACAAGGAATGATACAGGCGCTTCTGGTCCTGGGAGTGGGGCAGGGGCTCATAATGAAAATGCCACCTCTACAGTGATGCTCAGACGATAGCAGATGCGTGAACACCTGCATTTTCTGTAGAGAAAATGGACACGAGGAAGACAAGGGAAGTGGGGACAAGTCGGAGACAAGGAAGGACACCTGCTCTCAATGCCAAACAGGGATGGAGCGCTGGGGAACTCAGGGCACCCACTGGTCTCCTGTCCACCCCCTTCCCCATTTGTAGAGCCCTTCACTCATGCCGCCCGGGCTCTGTCATCTGCCAAGGTCTACGCTGGATGCAACAACGACACGGATAACACAGTTCTAGAGGCCAGTCAAGTTCATCAGATCAAGGACACCTCTGGAGAGATGAAAACAGGGCAAGTGCCACCTTCAGAAACAGAGGGCCTTGCCCCATTTTGATCGCCTTCGCTTGAGAGTCACAGGGGTTTGGTGAACAAACACAAAATCGATGAGAGTTATTAGCGTGTATTCGATGGTGTTGATAACATCGTCGACATCAGTACCTCTGGCTGGCACACCCACAACGCAGTTGAGTGTCCACTGAAGCTGCCTTTCGTTTGGGGTGTGGACATTTTTAAGGGGGTCCCATTTCTCCTGGCAGTGGTGTGGCTGCTAGAATGGGCGGTGAACGCCGGGGCCTGGGGACGCACTCAGTGACTTCCTCCTGCCTCTTGCAGGTTCCGCCACCCCTGGTCTATTTCCAGCACTGCTTCCCAACACGGTTTTGAATTAAGTCTGCGGTGAAGATGTCTAGAGAAAAGCAGTGACAGTTTCCGATGGAAATGCTGTGATTTTGTCTCCGGCTCGGGCTCTCTGGGCTTTCTTTGTTGTGGGAGGGGCTGCATGGGGAGTCGCAGGGTGGAAAACAACAAAAGAACAGGAGAGAAATGGGGTGGAAGGGAAAGACACGCTAAGCAGCTGGGGGCGGAGGGAGAAACCTGGAAACAGCCAAAGTCAAAGGCATAAAAATCAAAGAGAAGGGAACAAGTGCACAAGCGTTTCGAATGCTTTCTTGGGCAGGTCAATGCAACCTCTGCACTCCTGCGCGTGTAGAGTTTCAGGAAGCCTTCTGCCATCCCGTGGCCACCCCCACCCTCCCCCCACCTGCTTCAGTGTCCGTCTCCAGGACACACCCTGAGTGACAAACACAGGAGCTCTCTTACTCACTTAAAAAAAAAAACAATCTATCCCCAACTCCTAGCAAAGCGACTGATGCATAGAAGATGCTCAATATGTTTGGCAAACCTCATGAATCCTGAAAATGAAGGTGCTACTCAACGGACACCAGCCATAACAATCCAGGGGCAGCTCTGGGACCTTAAATGGACAGCACAACAAACAGTAATGAATTCTTCAGTAAGAAAGGACAATCCGTCAGTCCCTGGGAAATAAATGAGGAAAGCTGTGTGCAGGTTCTCTCAATACTCCATGAGGCCAAATCACACACTTCTGCGCCTGGCCTCAGTCCCTATGGGTGCAGACTTAGTGGTTTGTACTCTCTGACCTACAAGCATTAAGGCAAACCTTAGAAGAGTCTGATTCACCCTTCACCTTGTCCAAGAACAACTTGTATGTTGGGAAAATACAGCCCAGTCTGTTTGACTGATGAACTGCTTCGATATCAGACTTTATTAAATACATTCCTTCCCAGACCACTTGCTAATTTTCTTTTCTAGTGAAGATGGGAGAAATGGACATGAACATTCAGGGCCCTGGAGATGTCTATAATATTAACATCTCCAAGAAAGGAATCAAGATTTGGAAACAAAAGTGCCTCCGGCCAGAGGGGAGAGGGGAGGGAGTTTCAGGGGAAGGGGGGAAGGGTTTGCAGGAACAAGTATAAAGGACATGGGGACAAAAACAAGGGGGGGTTGGAAACTGGAGGGAGGTGGGGAGGCCTGGAGGGGTGGGCTGGGATGGGGGTAAAAGGCAGAAAACTGTACTTGAACAGCAATTAAAATAAAATTAAATTAAAAAAATAGTAGTTTAAAAAAAAGAAACCAAAGTGCCTCATAACAATCAGCACAAGGCGATATCCATAGAAATCAGCAAGATAATCTTTATGCAAATACAATTACCACTAAGATATTCTGGGTTTGTTTTTAAACCACCCACTTGGCTTTATTCAAGGAATGGGAAAACCTTTAATAGAATCACCTCTAAAACAGAGAAACCTGATAAAAGTACAAATGCTACTCCAATCCCTATTTATTTAAATTTGCCACAAACTCATTTATGCAAGAGTTAATTTCTCACTCTTGTTGAAGTCCCAGCATTCTATCATCATTTTTGTTTACTGAAGCAACTTTTAATTCCCCTTAAGCCCCAAGGGAGCCTAGGTTTGATTCTTTTCAAGGCATATATTTCGAAATGAATGAAAATTAACTTTGTTATGAGAAAATTTCCAGTCTCTTGTGATAACTTGTAACAAGCCAGACTGCTGTAAAAGCCAGAGCTGGTACAAATAAATGAAGATGTTAAAATGACATACTTCTGGAGCATTGCTTCAAATTACAGCAAAGTCAAAACCATTCCCATTTACTATTCAGTACAAGACTGCCAAGCATAATATATAGTTTTTTGGGGGGGTGTTGTGGGTTTTGTTTTCTTTTTGCTTCAAATAGTCTAGATCTAGCAGTATATATGTTAACCCCTTTAGAGAAGATTTCTTTTACTTGTTTCCCCAATTGGGACCCAACACAGATGAACGAATGCCTAGGAGATTATGACAAACCTTTTCCCCCTATCAATCTTTGGTTAAACTCCCCAAGAGAAGCAAATATTAGCAGAAGATGGACAAAAGGGCAAACACCATTAGAACAACCTGTACCCTACACCACAAAACAGTAGTACTTCCTCTACTGTGATCACTCGCCCAGCCCTCAGATACCTAGCCCCCAGGCAAAGCTCCATGAGGGCAGGACCCAGGGTCCCCTCGGCCATGCACACCAGGCCCCCACACCAGGCACAGGACACTCAACACCTCCTCCACCCAGAGGCAGCGTAGGGCAGTCAAACAGATTGGGAAAGACTCAGGCTCTGCTATTTATCAGCTGTAAGGTCTGGAGAGTTAATTAATCTCTTTAACCTCAGTTTCCCCTTCTATAAAATGGGCATAATACCATCTACATGGTAGGAAAGTTCTGAGCGTTGGAAGCCGAGTCTACAAAGCAACTGCCAGGATCCAAGCACTGAGTAGACACTTAGCAGAAGCTAGCTATAGCTTATAAATACGTGAATATACATTGGGAAGTACATATGCTTTTGAATGATAAAAATGGCTATTATTGACTATATGAACTTTATACTAAGCTTCACTCCCATACGAAAGCCTTGGGACTCTCAAAGCTGGTGCGACCCCCATTTCCCCGTATCTATGTTATATCCCGTAATAAACTGGATCGAGAACCTGGGAAGCTATTACCCTGACGGCCGGCACAATGCCATTCACAGAGGCACAGAAGAACCGTGGGCAGAGATGCCAGAGTCCAGAAGAGTCCGCCGCGCACTGCAGTGACGACACCTTTTGCTGAGTGAGGCCCCAAACCAACGTGCACACAAAAGATCACAAGAGGTCAGATTGCCCGAGGCAGATTGATTCCACTTCCGAAGACGAGGCTGATACAAACCTCTGTAAAAAATATTTACATCCCACTCACTAGCCTCTACTCCCTCCGGCCGGAGTCCACGTCTGTGCCCTGGGTTCTCACAGCACCTGGCTTGCTCCTCCGGTGCACAGCTGTGCACAGTCCAGCCTGTGCACCGGCAGAGCCCACGTACCTCGACAGAAGGTAAGCAGTTTTACTGATCTTCGCTCAGTAAGTGCCTGTCGACTGTACCAATTTTCCTTTCAAGATGGCAGATGCACTTCTAGTCACTTCTATGTTCCAACAAGTTCCTTCCTATGAGGAACGTGATGTTCAGAACACTCTTCACATGTCTTCACAGGTGACTACTTCCGCAGTAACACCCTATCATGGAGCGTTTCTTTACAACTCTAAAATCCTGGCGGCAGTGTTATCATCACGATGAGGCAAGAGATGACGTCAAACCAAAAGATCACCACCGCCTTCTCCAGGAAGCTTCCCCAGAGGACCTCTGCCTGGATGGGTCTTCTCGCTCTCCCCACACACACAGACCATTCATTCATTTTGTTCGGTCAATAATTACCCTGCTGTGGGCCGGCGCTAGACTAGGCACACCTGGACATATAGAAATGTATAGCTGAAAGTGTTCGTCTCTAGTGGAGTGATGGGTAGTGGGTAAAAGATGAGCAATTAAGAAACTACGCAGAGCGAGCACAAAACCAAGTGAGGGAGATGACGTCACAAGGCATGCCGGCATGGATTCAAGGGACAGTGTGCAGAGCAGAGTCTGAGTTGACCCTTGGAGAATTTTAACATGAAAAACCATCCAATCTGGGACTCGTGCTGTCATGATTGTTTCTAAAGAGGAAGAAGGGCAATATCTCTAGTGCAAGAGAATAGAAACATATCATTGAAGATCAAGTTTCTATCTCAGAAGTCAACGCTTCGCATTGCCTTTCATTTGATTCATTAAAGAGGAAGTCACATGTAAGCAGGAAGCAATGAACGGAGATCAGGCGGCAGCCTGACAGCTCACGGCGAGGAAGAACCAGGCTCAAGAATATATTCCACCCAGAGAATTATGTCGTTTCCTGGAGTGTTTTCAGGGACTATGAAAATGCTGGAAAGTAGCTGACTCTTGCTGTCCCTTAATCCCTGAAGCTTCACATGTGCAAACTAACAGCTATTTCTTGAAGAACAAGTCAAACACAGCAGTTACAAACAAACAACCCCATGATGAAAAACCAGTCTGGGTCAAGCTTTCTTCAGGAATTGAAAATCAACACAGGTGGCAGAGTCAAGCCAAGTCAGGGCTCTGGAACAAGAGAGGATTTTCACATCAGTACGTTCAGCAAACCAGTAAAAAGACAAAATGCTGACCCGCCGGCCTGTGTTTACCCTGGATGATTTCCTCTAGGAAAATGGAACACCAGTTTCCTGAGAAAGGCACGTCCAGTAAAAATGTGACACGAAACCATACATGAGTCAATACATTCAGATTTCATGGAAAGCAAAGAAGGAATTGCCAAACTGAAGCAAAAGGACGTCAGAAGCACTGCTTTCTGCTGCACCCGCACCCAGGCAACGCTGCATTCACCTGGGGCTTCAGGGATGTCCACGTCGTCGTGAACAGGGAGCACAGAGCAGTCCCCTCTGTTGCGAGCGTCTCTGGGGAAGGGAATGGGGCTCGGTTAGGTCTTCAGTATAAGCTTGGCCGCAACACGACTCTGGCTTCCTCCCCGCAAAGTGATGTGGGCTGTGGTTCCCCGCACCTAACGACATTTCACAGTGTGCTGCCCAGCCCTACGATTTCTTCTAGAAACAGGTTGTGCCTCCTCGTCAGCCAGCTTGTTTACCATTTAGGAGGGAAATAACCCTGGCGGACTAGAGACCACTGGCCTCTAGAACACAGCCATTCTCCCAATAAAAGGCCACTTACGCTTTTTTCTGACGGCAAGCTTTCCACTCACGAGGCCGGGGAAAGCTTTTAAGGCACAAACAACGGCCGTGAGGCAAGGCGACCAGATTGTTTAAAGGCCTTAAAAATTGCACGTCAGTAGAGAGGTTTGTAATAGCAACTGCTGGGTCACCAGAGAGAGGAAAAATGCAAGATGCAGTTGACGCTCCCGCCCCACATAGCCTGAACAATCGCGCCGGCTTGCTGCGACACCACAGATAAAAGGGTTTGTCGAGTTTGTGTTCTTTAACTTCAGAAAGGCCAGCCAAAGTTCGCTCTGAGCCATCAGCCACACAGACGCATGGTGGAAAGGTGAACAAATCAGGGCCTTCCCAGGAGCACACGGTGGTCACGCCCTTGTCTTGCCACCGGGCCAAGCTGAGGTCAGACTGATATTACATGAGGCAAATAGGACTTTACTTCACAAGCAGAAAAACACAGAGCTCACTGTGGGGGCAACCCTTCCTTCTGCGGTTCCCGACAAACACAACGTCATCCAATGACATGTACCCAATGGCGACCCCGCCAGGGAGATGAGACGTGTGATGTCCCCTGGGAAGGATGGATAAGAGATCTGGTCTCCCAGCCACACTTGCAAAGAAGGAGTTTTGTTCTGACTCAGGCTGTGGGGACTCCAGGCAAATTTTCTGGAAGGAAACAAGCCCCCTCCGGAGGAGACAGGACGGTGAAACCATCACGCCTGCCAACCAAGCCTGCTATCTTGTGGACAAGAAAGAAGCACCGTCCAAGAGGCATTCCAGAAAAGGTTCATCAGGAACACATCTACGCTGCGCGCACACGTCTAGTGGGAGTTCCAGCAGCATTCCGCGCACGACCCGAGCAAATTTCATTGAAGTGGTTTGTTTTGGCTGTGGCTTCTGATTTGAACGGCAAAGGCAAAGCAAAAGATCACTTGGGCACTGATTAGTGCTTTTATTCATCTCCAGTAACGAACTCACATTAATATTTACCGCTAAAAACAATTATTTATAAAGGATGTAATCACTCAATGGAACATTTGTTCACGAAGTTTATAAACATGGAAAACTTCGGCTTTCTGATGCTTAGAATTCGCTAATGGCCTTCTTGTAAACTGCAGCAGAGCAGGCCACCAGCATGCAAGATACTCATTTTGGGGGGAACGCTGTCGTTAACCTTTAGTTCATTTGTTTTTGAGCATGCTGTGCACCCTGCTGAAGTTTCAGAGAGGGGTGTGTGTGTGTGTGTGTGTGTGTGTGTGTGTGTCGAATTCTTTAGAGCAGTAAAGCAGAATATGGTTGATGGCTGATGGGCCGATTGAGATTAAAACCAATGTTTCAAAATCAGGTAAAACCATAAAATGTTTTTTAAAAAGGCACAGCAATTATTTTCATGTGACTCATTTTTTTAACCATAGCTTTAATAAGCAATTTTTATACTGATGAATTCAGAGGTAAGCTGAATCTTTTCTCCCCCTCCACCCTCATCGCTGATTTTTAAGGAACAAAAGAACTCATTAGCACAAAAAATGAGTTAGTTTTTCTCCCTGACCTTTACAAAGCCACTCATCCAGATAAAATTTAATTGAATTTAATATTGATATGGACATAGTGGAGGACAGGAAAGTTAAAGCAAAAGGCAGAAAATTTGGCTGTATGTTTTATTTTGATAAACTTTCTCTAGCTGTGTGTGTGTTTTATTGTGTGTGTGTACTTTTGGGGACATGCCACAACCTGCCAGTACCTTACTAGAACTGTCAGTTCTGCTAATGTCATCATAAAACTCACAAATGTCTCACTCTCTATATTTATGGCATGTTGACATCCATTAAAACATATAATCGGACAGACAACACAGTCTACCACTGATACCCTTCGCTGACTTAGTGCTGCAGGTGAGTTGGCTAGACACCTACCAAGTTATGATTGGGGGCTGGGGGGCAGGGTCCTGGAGAGGGCAGCCAATAGGCTTAAAGGTCTCCTTAGAGGGTGGTGGCCGTGCCCCCCATTTCACTGACCCCAGTAAATCCAGTAAAAGAGCACTTCCCTGATTCACGCCCGAGTGACAAACCCTTTGGCAACCTCTCTGCAAGATGACCCACACACCATCCCCTCAGTGACAACAGCAGGCGCCCACCTGTGACCTCACTGTGGTAAACAAGTGACTCATACTCCTGGAATGGAAGACACCGCACGCCCCAATCCTACCACAAGATGCCTGCCTCTGTCTTGTGGTCTGTGTGTTGATACCCAGGCCCCACACCCCAGGCAGGGAGACTCTCCTGAGGTTTCCAAAATCCCGTGTAAGCCTTCCTCTCCCAGTTTCAGGACTCAGGGCTAGCACACCCTGCTTTCGGCACCGTGACCTGCCCGGACGGGGTTACTCAAGACCCGAGGTGTGTTATGCGGAGATACATAATCGCACAGTTAGATACAAACCCCCAGCTGCTCATCTGTGGGCTTATAAATAGCTTAGAGATAGAGATCTTAATTTTGACTGGCGTAATGTGAAAATCATTGACAAAACCTCTCCTGACTAAAACTGCTCTCAGAAGATTTAAATATTAATTTTCTGGGAAAGTGGGTCCGCTATAACAATATTGAGTTCAGGGCTTCTTGGGTAGTAAGAAATCTAGTTAAAACCCTATTTTCACGGCTAAAAATACTATAAGAGAAGTTTAAAAATAAAATTCGAATAACTTTAGGAGGAGAATAGTCTTACTTCAAAGCCTTTACCCACTTATTTTAAAGGGAAGAGTAAGAAATGGGGGAGAACAGAGGAACCTGGAAAGGGACGGAAATAAATCCCCAAGAAAAACTGCAGCTTGAAAAGGGTCTCTCGCCTCCCCCCTCAGGGGCCGCTCCACACGCATCCCCTCTCTTAAGGGAATGGGTCCACGAGAAAAAGAAGCCCTGTGGTCTCCCAGCCACTATCTCCTCGCAAGAGCTCAAGAAGGTGCCCACATGTCGGAAAGAGCCTCTAGAGGTCAAGGTCAGCGTGCATTCAACAACCGCTTATGAAACACTCATGTGCTTAGCACCGGGCAGAAGCTAGATAGTCTGGAAGATGCTGTGGAGGTACTAACAGGTGGGCTTAAAGCTCTGCAGACAATTATAAGGCAATTACAGACAATGACTCTTAATGGCAGTATGTGCCAACGGCAGAGGGAAGGCCCTGAGAGAAGAGTCATGGAGAGACTTGAAAGTTAAGGCGGTATTCCCCACGCTGTCAAGATGGGTGGGCTAGGGTGGTGGCAGGGGGTGGGGACTTCCAGGTGGATTGAATGTATAGGCAAAGCCCAGGAGGTGTGACAGATATGCCATTCTCTAAGCAGGTCCGAGGAGGGACTGTCAGGGGACCGGCCGGGTCAGAGAGGGAGGGGCCTTGCTCAGGCCCATGAGCCACTGATATCGGCAGGAAGGCGAAAACACCCGACTTCCGTGTTAGTAACATCATTTCTGGGAACAGAAGGGATTGGGCTCCAGGCAAGGAAGTTGGTAAGCAGGTTTTTGGGGGGCAGTCCAGGAGCCAGGGGAGAGGTGGTGCACCTCCACACTAAGACACTCTGACAGGTCAGGAGGGGACACCAAAGATATCATTTAGGAGGTGAAATGATGAGACCCTGATGGCTATTTAGATGCCGGTGTTCAGGTAAGGAATAAAGGAAAATCTAGGGAATTCAAAGGTATTTGGCATGAGGAGCAATTGGGTCCATGGTAGAACCATCACCCCAGTGTGGTATCTGTGAGGTATCCGTGGAGGTACAGAGCAGACAGGTGAATGGACAGGGCCAAAGACCCGGACAGAGTTGTGAGCCAGAGGTCAGACACGAGACCCCAAATGTGCAGGTAGAAGTAAGAGCTACAGAAGTGGTTGTTCAGCACAGCTCGCAGTGTGGAGGTTCCTGACCTTCTTGAATCACGGACCCTTGAGAGTCTGATACATGGGATGGGGCTAACCACTACTGACGGGACGAGCCGCACCCCTACGAAGGTGTAGTTGTGTATATACACACACAGTGTGAATGCCAGGGGAATTACACAGCCTTTGAAACTCATCTGTGAGCTCACAGATTAAGAATTCCTAGTACAAAGCAAGAAGAGAAGGGGGCTTAGGAAGGGGAACATTATGAAACGGCACAGAAGAAACCGTGAGAGCGGTCCGGAGGCGTCAGGGCCTTGACCGTGACTGCAGACCACTCTTTCTAGACGTGCACATGGAGTAACGGGCAGGATGCAGGCAGGGCCGGGCTTCCATAAAGAGTTTTGATTGTTGTTGTTTTTAATTTGTTTCTTATGTAAAATTTCAAACATTTAAAGTAGAGAGAACAATATAATGTGGCCCCTTGGACCTATGAGTTGGAACTTCAAAGTTCAACTCATTTCATTCATTTTATTTCTCAGCAATGATCAACTTACTTCATTTCACTCGCATCGACTTGTATCATTTCACTCCTCGATATCAGTATCAGTCTCTGAAAGGACCATACTAAAACAACACAAGCATGCCGCGATCATCACATCTTTAAAAAATAACAAGAACCTTTAAAATCATCAAATACCCAGTTAGTGGAAAACTTCCCCCCAGTTGCCTCCTACTTTTTCATGTTCTTTTCAGTTTGTTTCAATCAGGAGTCGAATAAGGTCCTCACGTTATAACTGGCCGATGAGCCTCTTCCGTCTCTTTTAATCTGCAGGTTCCCCTTGCGTGTCTGTCTTCCTTGGCCCACTCGGTCATTTACTCTGGTAGGTTTGTTTTGTTTTGCTTTGGGGTTTTTTTTTCAATCCTGACTGCATCCTGGAAATACCATTTAATGTTCATTTTATCCCTCTCCATCCTGCAAATCGGTACTGGGATATAGACTTTCGATTCGATTCAGGTTCCCTATTTTGGCAACAATACTTCGTAGGAGGTGTGGAGTTCCATTAAGAGACATACAAGAAGAGGATTTTTTTTAAATGGGGCTGACAAATCATGCCCATCTGCTGTGGGGAAGAAATGAGGTTGAAGAATAGGAAAGAACGCAGCATAAAAGACAGTGGATAATGAGAAAAAAACCAGAATATACAAAGCAGCTGCACACTTGACTCTTCGAGCACCAGGTTCCAGGACCACCCCAGAGTCCTGGGCTTCTCTTCATAGACTCAGGGCAGTAACCAGCACCCCCCACGGGGGTCCTAAAGGCACCAAGAAGACTGAATTAGTTTGCATTGACTTTGGTGGAGAGTGTGAAGTATCTCCTAAACTTCAAAAAGTTTACCATTAAAATTTCCATCATTAGAAGTTTCTGCGCTTAAAGAGTTAATCTCCTCAGCAAATTGACTGCAGAGGCTCTCTGCCGCATCACCCACGTGGGTAACTATTCTGGCTTGTAAACACAAGAGCCCCTAAAACCACATCCCTTGGCCCGCCAGGGGAATATTTAGCCAATAATATAATGTTGATGTAAAGCAGGAATAAAGAGATCCAAGGCTACACATACAGTTTTAATTAATTTTCACCATTAACCTCATGTGACATTTTGTCTAGGGTCCAAAGCTTTTGTTTTACAAAATGTACCTACAGGAATCCCGGGGCCCCCATAACGGATGCCCTCTTAGGAACACATTCATTCATTCAATCAACTTGTCTTCCTGATAAACTGGTCTCATGGTCTGTGGCCCTCCTTCTGCCCTTGCCTCAAAAAGACAAATTCTATTTCAACGTCTCCAGCAAGTGGGTTCCGACTCGCCGCGTGTTCTCGCGCACTGTAATTACTCTGCCGTCAGAAACAAACGCCAGGTCTAAAAATAAAGCACACTTTAATTTAAAGCGCAGGAGTATCAGGTTAAAAGAAGGGGGGCTCAGATAAATTAATAGGTTTTCCATGATAAAAAATTTTGCATCTGAAAAACTTTCATCTGAAAACAAGCCTGTTGACATCATGAGGATAAGTGGGCAAGTTAGCAATCAAGGAGTGCTTCCCAGAGGCCGGTCCAGAGGCCAGGGACCGTCCTCTGTGAAATGCCAAAGCTAAGGGCAGCCTGTTAGATTTTCCGTGGCACTTCAGCCACCCCCCACGGCCTGACTCGAATGGTACCTCCGCTAGGAGGCCTTTCTGCCCCCACGGGAGTACTACTAGCACACCATCTCGCCACTGTCCCTTCCTGGGCCACACACCACATTACAACACGCATCACGCTACACATGAACAAGCACTACATTCAGACCAGGTGCTCCCTTTACCTCCCTAGACAGGGGACCACGTCACACACGTGCACTTGGCACAAACTCTACTTGGTGCTTCTCATGTGTTTGTCACACGTTTGAGTGAAGCACTTTCTTAATCTTCCTCCCAGCAACCTCATGAGGGGGACCAGAAGGATAGAGATGATATATCCTTCTTTTAGATTATATACCACTCCCTTATTTTTACATGAGGAAATCCGATTCAAAGGTATGTGATCGCCCCCAAGTCTCCCTGGAACCCAGTCCATTTTGAAGGGAGTTGAGAGAGAGGACCAGCAGCCCGAAGAAGATTCACAATCCTCCTTTGCAGAGGCTGACGATTAGGTGTTAGGAGATCTTTCTGGGGCTGTCCTCCGTGGGAGACGGGGCCGTCCCCAGAGATACACGTTAAGCAAACCGGGACACCAAAGGCATTTGAGGAGTACTGTCCCCACACCCACCCAAAGGCAAGAATTTTCTAATTGAAAGCATTTTCAATTACCAGCTCATTCTAAAAGGCTGTGGCTTGCTTCGAATCACAATGGATGATGCTATCCGCAGACACACAGCCTGACCTGCCTGGCCTCCTCCCCTCCTGCCCGGAAAGGACGGGAGGCTCTCTACATGTGGTGGAACCCAGCGCACGCCAGGCTTTGCTTGGATGTCAGAGCCTGACGCCCCCTTCCAGGGACTGCGGGCCAGGGAGAACCCACTCTGGCCCCACCACCCCTTCTGCAGCTTTAGGAAAGGGAGCTGGTTACAGGGACATGATGCAATCAAGTCCTAGGGACTTAAGCACTGTCCCTCGGGCACACATAGGGGGTTGGGAAGGAGGGGTGTGGACCCCAGAGGGATGAATCACCAACTGTAAAATTAGCAGGGGCAATAACTTGGGGTGAAGAATTCTCCCAGTGCCCCTGAAATAATACCAACTTGGCAAACTCTTCTTTTGCAGTTGCTGTGTTTATAAAAAAACAATTTTCGAGTTGGGGGCTCCGGGAGACCACGACAGGGCACCGTTCAGGATGACGGCTACTGGCGACCCGGTCGCCTCCAGGAGAGAAGGGAGGGTAGTCACCGTGGTATTTATAGACTTGCCTGCTGGTGGAATAGAAAACCTGGCACCCCGTGGCGAACAACATTTGGGATTTTAAAACCAGGTAACCACTCACATCAGAACACCTACTGCACGCCCAGCTCCCAAACACCGAAAAGCAGCTTAGGGAAGACCTAACGACACATAGCATCAGCTCACCGAGTCCTGCTCAGGCAGGGCACCCAGGCACAGCCCACGGACATAAGATAAATTTGCACATAAGGAGCAAAAATGCTAAGACTACAGCACCTAAACCTCAGGGAGGATCCTGCGAGCAGGGGAACTCCTTTCAGGAAAACACGCAGCAAGATTCTTTATTTAGTTGCTTTGCTCATGGTTCACTTCACATTCGGAGCCCAGCCTAGTGCTATTGTTATTATGAACTTCAAACTGTCGGGCTTCACACGCAGTAAGACAGGGCAGAGCAGAGACAAAACAAATTGAAAGGTTGCACTTAGCATTAAATTATTTACTGTGTCGATGATCTCAGCGTTAAATTCCATCACTGGCAGCCACCACACACAGTGCCGACCAATCCACAGGTTCATGGAAACCCATAGGCCGCCTGTCATGCTCCTTTGATTTAGAACTGGGTTCTTTTTTCATGTACACAAACATGTTTTGTTCAGCACAGAATGTATCCAGGAAGATGGCGATAAAGATCAACCATAGAAGAATAAGAACTTTAATCTTAACAATCAAGTAAGGGGGTGAGGGTCCTGACAACATTCCTAGGTCTACGCAAAGTCACGACCCAGAGAGCAAAAATAACTTCCCCGTCACCTAAGTCATGGGATTAGAGCCAAACCGGTGAATGTCGCAGGGAAACTCATGTTCAATTGTAAGTAAAACTCGAACAGTTCTGGCTCCCTCGGGCTGCCTTGTCCCTGGAGGTTGTCAGCCAAGGGGGCAGGGGGTCGCCACCGTTCACGAGGGTCAGTTAGTGGGAGACAACTTCACAAGTGTCCCAGATGTCCTGGGTCACCTGTTATTTCCGTTGTGCGGACGAGGAAACAGAAGATCAGAGAGGCACACGGCCTGGCCAAGGCAGATGCTAGAAGCACCAGAACCTATATTAAACGAGGTCCATCTGACCATAAGATCCTTCCCAACTCAGAGAGTCTATGCTTGTAACGGTTGTTACGAACGACTACCATTTCACCGAATATTTATTATGTGCAAGCTTCTAAGCAATTGACATACACTTGCCCATTTAAGGAAATCGCCACCGCAGCCGTATGAAGCACCCTATTGGCTCCGCAAATCCACGGGACACTCACCGACAGGGCTGTTCCATCCACAGACAGCAACAGAATCGAATGGAGCCCAAGAGTTTGGCTGCGATATTCCTCGATATCCACCCGTAATGTTACCGATGAATACCCACCCCTGTAAACATGAATACTTGCTGGACGTGAACACTGCAAAAGGGGCCTACGTCTTTCTTTAATTATTGTCAAATTCTTTGACGTGCTTCTAAACCAAGTCCGAACAATCTGATAGTATCTTGGGTTTCCAGCGGCTTTAGATACACTAACAAATTTGCAACTAGCTCAGAACCGTACATTTACTAGACAGCATAACCAGGCAGTATAAGCACGTTATGACCTGAATAACAGTTATGATCGGCAGCTCTGCTGACTCACCTACAACATGGGGATGACCCCGCCCATCTGAGGACTGTTGAGTGAGATTTAAGTGGAGTCATGGATGCGCACTGCTCTGGCATATGACATTCACATGACATTGCCACCACCTCTTATTTTGAAATGGGGTCTCTTAGGTAGAGTAAGAGTAGAAGAACTAAGAAACTAGTGAATGAATTCAAACTGTGTTACAAGACACAAAAGCACAAGTCTGGGATTGAGCCTCTGATTTGGGGACAGATCTGATATATGATTTCTAGACAAACCAGATGCTTCCCTTGTTTTTTTTTTTTTAAAGAGGAACATTAAAAAATAGTACAATCTCTCTCAGTGTAGGAAAGGTTTAGGAAAAGAGCTGTGGGAATTAACTAATGGAGAAGGAGAAGTGAGAGATCCAGCAGAGTTCAACAAGGAATGAGGAGAAACACGGTAATTCACTAAAAATAACTCAATCACAAAACCAAGAGGAGGCTGCCTTGAGGTAAGAATGCATCTGTATCCCGGGAATGGAAATTTCCACTAACCAAACGAGGAAGCTTTCTCCTAGCAGCAGACCTGGAACTGGAAGGAAGTACTTCTCCCCGATGCCTCTCCGAAGGCTGGAAGTGGAATTTCAGTTTACCTAGGATGTTGGGTCCAACAACAAAACCCCAAATAGGACTCTTCCGTTCAAATTTTAGGGAGAACTTGGTAAGACTCTCCCCCCCACCCCTGTATCTTTGATGTATGTCTGGCAGCTACATTCGAAAGGAAACGCAATCTCTAGGACCGGATTTTCTTGGAAAACATAAAATCTGGCTGGTCTCTCGGCCAGGTCCCTTTAACTGTAAAAAGTAAATCAGGTCTCCTGAAAAAAATTTTAACATGAATGCTTAATACGTAACTTCATGCTACATATTTTTTATCGATACTTTTTTTAGAGAGAGAGAGAAGTTGATTTGTTATTGCACTTACTTATGCTTTCATTGGCTGATTTTTTTGTATGTGCCCTGACCAGGGATTTGAACTCATAACCTTGGTGTATAGGGATGATGCTCTCTCCTACTGAGTTACCTGGCCAAGGCCAATACCGCATACTTTTAAGTGACACACACTTCATAAACTTTACAAAACACTCCTCTCTCCTTCTCCCCTTGTCTGCATGCCTCTCCCCACCCAAATATATATATATGATTTTCACATTATGGCCTTTAAACTGTCAGAGGTGGAGATGTTTTTCCAAACCTACTGTATTGGAATATGTTTGTTTAACCTCTTAGTAAACCATTCAAAGCAGCTTTTAGAATCATCAGATTTCCTCAAGAAAATATTTACAGGTTCCTCTAATACTAAAAAAAGAAAATAAGGCAATCGATATATTGCCTGGTGCTATCTTAAAGCAAGGTTCAATCATGCTGATTGCTGCCCACACTCTCGGTATCTAGGGCGGAGAAATCAGATATCAATCCCCCCCCACCCCGACCTGTGCTCTCCCGAGAACCGCTCCACAATCCAGCTCAGTGGCTCCTCACTCTCACCAGACCCACCCCCAGTCAGAACAGGGGAAGTTAGAAGCAAGAAATAAGTCTCATATTAAGTCTTGTGGTTTGGCTTCCTTAGAGAAATGTACTTGTTACCAAGCTGAATTATTACTTCCCTTTAATTTTTGCTAAGGCAACAACCACAAAAAACTTGAGAAATCATCAGGCTCACTTTTTATCCTACTTTTCCATAGATTCTTTGCTTTGCCCATCTTTGTAAATCCAAAACACAAGACCACGCTCAGTACCATGTGTTGAGTGACTGATCTCAAGTACTTTACAAATCTGAGCATTGCTGGCCAATATCTAGTTTAACTAAACCATACACTCTTCCAAAAGAGAAAATCCAACCTTTGACTTCTCCAGTGTCTTATAAATATGTTTGTGTTAACAAAATGCTTCCACATAGGAATTTTGATGAAGTCATTTCAGACAAGGGCTTTGGAGGCAAACAGCTCTGGGGTAGAGTCTGGATTTTGCCACGCACTAGATATTATTGTCCTCACTGTAAGATGAGGAAACTGTGGCTTCGAGAGATGAAGTGACAGCTCGAGATGAAACAGCCAACTTGAGTGGCAGAACCGGAAGTCAGACCTCAGAGTGTCCAGGCAGCCAGTGATGTGTGTTCAGTCATCAAGGAAGCGTAGGAAGAGTTTTCTAGAGTTGTTTCTCACTGAAGATATCCCTGCTGCATTTAAGGCAACCACATTCGTGGGCTCTCTATCAGTTTTAAAGAACTTTCCAAGGCTTGCAGTATTCCAGAATGACCACGCACAGCCCCTACCCTCACGGGCATGCCACCGAGTCAAGTTGTACCTTCTCTCAGCAGCGCTTCCTACCCAGACGCTCACCACTGGCTTTACACGTGCCGAGACATTATCCCTCTGCTCTGCGCATGCTCTCCCCCAAAGATCCCCCTGCCAGTCACCTCTGGCCTTAAGCAACCTTGTCTAGGAATATCAGTGTGCCCTGCCAAGATGATTTTTGACCTCTAAAGAAAACAGGCTGGAAAGCACCACACTATGGTACCGAAGGGGCTGTGTAGCAAGATGGGACAGTCTGCTCTTATGGCACCAAGTTATCCATGAAGGAGCACCCGAGACCTCCCTGGGTGATCTGGACAAGCTCCCAGGTCGCTTCTGGCTCTCAGCTTCCTGAAGGGGAAATCTAATTGGCAAATCAAACTTTTTTCTCATGATAGTACCCAGTCAGGACTCCCAGGATGACATGGAGTCTGGACTTGAGCTATGCTCTATATTGCAGTCATCCAGAATGAGGAGCCGGCTTTTTGAGAGCGCCTCCGTAGGTAACCTCTTTAACCCTCCTCTTTTCCCTTCTCTGGAAACAGTGCAAACAGGGATCATGGCTGCACAGCAACTTACTTAAACCATGAGCTCCTCTGCATCCACTCAATGGGCACACAGACAGCCTGACACCCCCAGCCCACAGCTGTGGCTATCTCTACACTCAGGGCATGCCACCAGGGGGAACAGGGGTCTCAGGTGAGACAGGAACCGAACACACAGAGTTAAGAAAGACAAGAGGAAAAGCAGGAAACAAGCAAAGGTCTGGGTAGAACAGTATCTTTCTCTATTGTTCAACTGTGTTACTGAGAGAAAAGCCTTGATTTTGAGTTTCGGGTCTATTTTCTGGGTTCATTTTGCAGTGGTCCTGATCCAAAGATCAAACCCCTTTTTGTGCTTCCAGGATGATTTTGTTTCCTGAAATGAACAGTTGATGAAATGCAGGGAAGGGCAGGAGGGAGGCGGGGTGAGGAGGGGGGAAGGGCGTGGAGAGGGAGAGATTCCTTCCACGATGAGACTGAAGCGCTGTAACAGTTTAATCTTCTGAACAAAAACTCCAAGAGGATTTCCTCACCCCATCCCAACACCCCACTCCCACAAGAATTCTCTTGTGTCTCGTCTCCTCTTCTCCACAGGGGACACAGAAGCCTCCCAGGTGTCACAGATTCCCCACAGCTGGTTTCTCCTTACCCTTTGGGGCTCAGCTCAAAGGTCCTGTCCTCGGAAGGACCTACTGAAGTACTGTCCCCGGACCCCGACCAACCCGGGGACTCCATCTCACTGCCTCAGTTGGTCCACTTCACAACACTTACCAGTGTCATAAATTATCACGTACAATTACTTCTTTACTCGGCTACAGCTGCTGCCCCCTCTTAGAACAGATGTTCCTTAGACCTCATCTGCCTGGTTACAGCTGTACTCCTGGCACACAGACCAATGCCTCCCTGCTCAGTGTTCAGTGAATGAATGAGGGAGAGCTACAGGGGCGAGAGATGGGAGGAGTCATGGGAACGGCAAAGGGGAGGAAGGGAGTATGCGCTCTGACCGCTTGTCGGTTCCGAGGGGCGTGAAGCCCGACGGCGAGGACCAGATGGATTTTTTGACCTTCGGAGAAGCACGCTGCTCGGCCGTGGGATCCTGGGCGTTGGGCAGGACTGGTTCCAAGGCCGCTCTGCTTCAAGCCCACACGAGAGATGGTTCTCCTTCTGTGGGGCGCTTCTTTTCACGGACACTCAGCTGTGCCACGTGATCCATCTGCACTCGCTCGCTGTGCGAGCTTTCCACCTACCCCTGCTGAGCACCCGCAGGTCTTCAACTCCTCGCCCCTTACTCTCAGCCGCTGCCCTAACAAACACCATCGAGAGAACAGGTGCCGCGAAATGAGAAAAATCCTGTCTTCGCAACAATAACGCCACCGACTTAGCGGCACCCATGCCACGTACTCCACCTTCTAACCTGTCCCAATGCCAAAAGTGTTCTTTCCGCTGAGGCCTACCTCCCTGCCCCTTCTCACCAACCGAGGAGTGCCCTCCTGCCATTATCCCCTCTCTCTGCGTCATCAGCGTCTCCCTTTCTACGGGTGCCTTCTCCTCTCAACACCCCGTTCTCCTCTCTTCCCCACCATGCTGCTTTCCTTAGATTTTTAAAAACTCGTCACGTAGGTCATGGGAGCCACTGGAAGTATCTACATGGGCAAGTCGTGCGTTCAGATCCGCACTTCACAAAGATAAGCACACAGTGACAGCACAGGTTCTGCATATTTTAAACCAGTCCCTTCTCAGTCCTCTGCCAAGAGGGAGCAGGGAAAGAAAGGCTTCTGCATGCCCACTCTTCTCTCTGCCTGCCCGGCAGAGAGCTCTGCGCCCCTCTCCTGGCAGCCTGCGCAGAGGGAGAAGGGATTTCCTACGGCTACAGTTTTGGACCACAGCAGGGGTGACTCCAGGGCATGGATGCCCACCACACACGCGCGTGCGCACACACACACACATTCCCCAGTGGTACCTGAGGTAGGGGCTGTCAGATCTGCTGCACCCCCGGATGCCACAAGCAGATGGCCACGCGCTGCCTCAGTGGCAGCAGACAGCCACCTGCCCACAGAAAGCCCAGAGCGAGGGTGAATCCAGGGCCCTGAAAACGTTCACCTACCGGTGTCTGGGGACCGCTCAGAAGACAGCCCTACAGGTGGTCCCCGCACCACAAACTCGAGGGAACAGAGGCGTGGGCCTCTTGGGGCTGGCTCGGAGACCACTGCTCCTGAACGCTAGTTCCCGAAGTTCCATGACTGGATCCAGGTTAAATAAAACAGACTGAGGCTTATCTTTGGGTATCACACACAGTAATGGAAAATGACAAATTCATTACTCCATATTTCTTTTTTTTCAATAAAAAGGAGAAAAGCAAGGAAGAGGAGTTCCTAGTCATCTTAAGGTTTCTGTAAAACTTCTCATGTTCTCCATTGAGTTATTCAGCAAATACCTGAACTCACCAAAAGCCCTGTTGTGCAGGAGCACGGGGCTGTGTTCTCCCTTCTTCCCCACACGGGCAATGGATCGCAAAAGAAGGAATGGTGAATGGGTACAGCTATAAATATTTCAGGAAATCTGCCATTTGGGGGGCGGGGGGGATGGCTCCCAGCGTGTGCTTGAGTTAACGGGTCCTGACCCCAAATAAATTCCAGAGCTATTTTATCAGATTAGAACTACAAAGCCAAAAAGTACTTTTAAATGTCATTCTAATTTCACCAAATACTTTTTAATCAAAAATGTCTGCTTTTCCAAATGCAAGTAACTGACTGTTGATTAACATATACATGCTCTGTGCGGACATTTGAAGGGTTTTCATAGAATGGGTGTCACTTCATTAGCAGTGGGGGAAAGGGAAACATCAATCAAAGTCTTATAAACAATGAAGTGTGTTATGCTTAAAATAGCAACTCCTTGCGTGTGGGGAGGAGCTTAGAGTGGAGAACATGCGGTGGGAGGCAGGGTTCACTTACTGGAAAATGTCTTACTATCCGATATTACTCTGGGGCGATGTTACTTGCACCACTATGTTGACAAGATCACAAGGTATAGTGGATGCTGCCTAGACTTGCCAGAGTTAAGCAAAAAAAAAATCACCAGTTATATCTGAATTTCAGATAATAAATAACATTCAGTCTAAGGGTGCCCCCAAGTATATCACATGGTAAATACTTCTATTTTAAAAATTATTTGTCTTTTTCATTATACTGTATTTTACCTGGCAGACTGCTACCTGCTGGTTCACTAAGCTGCTAAAACATTCCAGCTAACCACCAGGAGAAGAGCACATCCCTCTAAGTACCTCGAGCTGCCCTCAGACCGAAACCCAGTGATTCCTGTATGCCAGATGGCGCCGAGTGTGACTAAGCAGACACCTCAACACAGCATCCACAGTGTCCATGGAGACACGTTCAAAAACTGTCTGCCTCCTTCCCTAAATTAATTTAGAATCATACAGTCAACAAGAGTTTAGAATTGGGGATTTGCATAAATGTCTTTTTTAAAAAAGAAAAAAATGATGTCATTCCCAAGCGCAAAGAAATCTCCTACGAATCGTTACCAGCATGGCGTCAGGGGAGTGACGTGAGCGCCGCATTTAACCACAGGAGAGCCAAGGAGATGCCAGCGCCTCTCCAGCCTGAGGACCTGTTTATTTTTCCAATGTGAGCAGCTTATTAAGGGCCCTTTTGACAAGTGACGATATAAACAGAGAAGAAACGGACTGCGAACTCCCTGAGGACCAAACGAGGACTGAATTCATCTGTGTAACCCAAGTGTTTGGCACTTGCTGGGCACTCAATGCGTGTTTGATGGATGGACGAGGGAATGAATGAACAAATGAATGAACAAATGAATGAACGGCTGTGTGTGCAGTGTTGAGCCATGAGACCTCATGGGTGTGGACTGGGGAGAGCGAGTGAGATGGGGAACGGAGGGCAGGAGGGGAAGCCGGAGGTCGGGGTGATGGGAGAAGGCGGGATGACCACAGACAGTCAGTTTCATCTTCCTAACCAGATCCTTTCGTTTGCCCCGCCCCCCACAATGATGCGAGGATGCCATCACTCCCTGCACCTGGGCCCTCAGGAAGCCCATGGATCTCAGCCCAGGGTCAGCTCAGACCTAGTACTTGCCTCTCTAGGACCATTTTAGGCACAGGAGGCACAGGCACAGGGAGTGGCTCACAAGCTCTCCCAAATTACAGAAACATCTGC
Organism: Phyllostomus hastatus; assembly: GCF_019186645.2. Lineage (NCBI taxonomy): Eukaryota > Metazoa > Chordata > Mammalia > Chiroptera > Phyllostomidae > Phyllostomus > Phyllostomus hastatus. Next base: position 12,187,352 of record NW_025333833.1, on the reverse strand, counting down.
AACCCTAGGGAAACACGGTGAGCTCCAGAATCCAAAGGGAAATCAGAACTATCAACAGTAGTAAATGCTTACTGAAGTGTCTACAAAATATTACCTTAGGTCAATAATCAAATGCAACTCGATGCTCGCAACATATAGATCACGTTTAATGTGGGACATGAGGACATTTTACTAATTCTGATAAACTGTGAAGGATGACCAGCCTTGCCCACATTCGCGTTTACAAAAGAATCATTTCTTCTGCTCCCTCCTCTCCTTCTCTTTTCCTCCTCCTCCCCAGAGCTGCTCACTGCAGGGGCGCCCCGATTTCCAGTGCTTCTCCCGGCAGCAATTTCGTTTACCTGTGAAGTTTTACACACGGTGACGCATCGCACAGGACAGCTAAAGAACTCAGCGTAGGTCCGCTGGGCAAGTTTCCAATGGTTGAAGAATGAAAAGAGACGCAAATGTTAAAAATGGCTTTGAACGCGTGCTCACTGTGTATAAATGACTGTGCCCAGGGAGGTGTAAACACCTCACCATGCCCACTGAAGTGGTGATCATCTTCATTTTACAAACGGAAACTGAGACTCAGAGAGGTTCAGTATCAGGCCAGAGGTCACACAGCTGATACAGGATTTAAATGGGGATGACTTGGGCTTCCAGTCAAGATGGTGATGTAGGCAGACAAGGCTCACCTCTTTGCACAATCACATCAAAATTACAATGAAAATATACACCAATCATCACTCAGGAACATCAGAGATCGGGTTGCATGGAAGTCTGACAACTACGGAATTGAAGAAACCCCATCCATCCAGAATGGTAGGAGGGGCACAGACGCAGAACAGGCTGGCCCCACACCTACGTGGATAAAAGTTCAGGAAGGGTACCTCGGGCGCAAAGAGTCCCAGACCCAGGAGTCCCAGACCCTACTATATTAGGCCACACCACCAGAACAGGCAGTCAAAGCAGCTCTACCTAATACATCGAAAAAAACACAGGGAGGCTGCCCAAATGAGGAGACAAAGGAGCATGGTCCAAATGAAAGAACAAATCAAACCTCCACAAAAAGAACTAAATGGAATGAAGATAAGCAATCCCTCAGATGCAGAGTTCAAAACACTGTTTGTAAGGATGCTCTAGGAATTCAATGAGGACCTCAGCAGCATAAAAAGACCCAGTCAGAAACGAGGGAAACACCAATTGAAATAAAGAACAATTTACGGGGAAACAACAGTAGAATGGATGAAGCCAAGAATCAAATCAATGATCTGGAACATAAGGAAGCAAAGAACCACCACGCAGAATAACAAGAAAAAGGAATCAACAAAGTGAAGATAGCAACCTCTGGGACAACTTTTAGAGGTCCAACATTTGCCTCATAGGGGTGCCAGAAGGAGAAGAGAAAGAGCAAGAAATTGGAAATCTATCTGAAAAAATAGTGGAGGAAAACCTCCCTAATTTGGTGAAGGAAATAGACATGCAAGTCCAGGAAGTGCAGAGACTCCCAATTATGATGGATGCAAAGAGGCCCACTCCAAGGTACATCATTATTAAAAGGCCAAAGGTTAAAGATAAAGAGAAACTTATTGGAAGGTTGTCAGATGGGAGTGGGGAAGGGGAGGATGGGTGAAGAGGTGGGGGGATAGCGAAGTACAATTAGGCAGTTACAGAACAGCCATGGGGATGTAAAGCACAGTATAGGAAATGGAGTAGCCAAAGAACTTATATGCATGACCCATGGACATGAACAATGGTGGGGGGACTGCCTGAGGGAGTTGGGGGTGCTGGGTGGAGGGAGGCAGAGGGGGAAAAGTCAGGACAACTGTAATAGCATAATCAATAAAATATAATAACTAACTAAATAAATACATTGGGATGACTTGTTTGTATTTTAGATAAGGCATTGACGGCTCCAGCCCTGAAGTCAAGCAGACAATAAGGTCATCGCCCAAGAGCTGTTCACAGCTGGAAAAGTGTTAGGATGGCCACCTCTCCAATGGGCTCAGTCTGGGGTGGGGACAAGGGGCAGGCAGGAAGAGAAGAAAGACAACCAAACAGATGTTTCCCTGCAAGGATGATGGGAAAGACGGACAAAGGCAGAGGCATGCTTCTCAAACTGATGGCAGAGATCACCAGCCTCCGATGTGGAGCTGGAGAGTCACTCCATGAGGAGGCAGAGCTTCCTGACCCCTGGAGCCGGGGGAGAGACAGTGAGTTCATTCATTTCAGCCACCTCATATAACAAACGGAGACCCCAAGCCAGGAATCAAACAGCACCCCATGTGATCACACAGCGGAAGAATATTCCAGCCTCCCAGTCTCCACTCCACGGCTCCTCTCCCCACAACTACCTCCCGGAGCCTGCAAGTGAGAAGTCAAAAAGCAAAATAACTTAAGAGGGAAAAAGCAATCCGGGACACCTATGGGGATCCTGACCGTGAAGCCTCTCTGAGAAATCTCTGGGGATGCACAGGTGTGAGAAAAGGAGCTTCAGCAAATGAAAGAAGACAGGTCAGAGGATTTTTGTTGTTGTTGTTGTTCTTTTTTTGTCAAATGGAATAGATCCAGGAAACCAAACCAGCAGACTTCTGTCCTAGCTAAAATAGGGGCTTTAGCCAATTTTTCTGAGTACCAGGCGCTAGCAAGAATTCACTAAGAAACCGTGTCAAACTTTACACCATGTTTTTTCAGAGATCCGGGTGAGCAGGAAAAGCCTGGTCACTGAGTCTGGTGAAGACTCGGGCAGGGTATGTGGCAGTCTGATACCTGGAGGTGTAAACGGCACAGCAAGACCTGGATTCCGCATCAATGTGACCTTCTTGAGACACTGTCGCCAGCCCCACCGCAGACCCGGAAACTCCATCTCCACCATTCCCACAGGACTGCACCTTGAAGCCTGCTAGTGAAGGTGACCCCTTCCTGTGGTTCTTTCACCTGGCTGAACCCCCTAAGTGGCCTGTGAGCTGAAGGGTCCCGAGCCCCTGCACACCGGAGCATCTTGATAAGTGTCAGTGGAATGAATGAATTCACACTTGTGTTTACACGGCCATTAATCTACCGAGCGCCTCCAATGTGGCAGGCACTGTGCTCAGCACCAACAATGCCTCGCTTCACAAGACATGGTCCCTGCCCTCAGGGAACTTGGTGTTTTGTGAGACGCACAGGCATAGGTGGAGTCATTGCACAAAGAATGATGAGTTACAGAGGCAAAGTACCAGATGCTAGGAGAGGGGACATCAGAGAAGACTTCTCGGAGGAAATGACACTTAAGATAAGAATCAAGATAGGAGTTAGTTCATTGAAAGAATGAAGGAAGGACGTTTGTAAAAGGAGAAAGAACCCGTGGAAAACCCCCGAGGCAGGAAGATGGGGGGGGGGCGCAGTCAGCGACCTGGAAGGCCTGTGGGGCTGGAATAAGGCTGGCTGAGTGCACCCCACAAGGGGAGAGGGGTGGGTGGGGCCCACTGAGGCTCCTTCCCGGAGAGCCGCGGGGCATGCTCCAGAAGGGCCCCCAGCGGGGCAGCTCTGTGACCACACAGGCTTTTTTAAGAGGCCACTCTGGCCGCGTGTGCGGAAGACACTGGAGAGGGAGAGCGGAGGAAGGCCGCTCAGGAGGCCCCTGCAGGAACCCTGGACGGCTCTGGGGGAACAGACACATGATAAGGGCACTGTTGTGATGAGTCATCCTGACAGGAACAAGAACCCACGAGTTCATTCAAGCTTGGGTAACGATTTGGAGATCGTCATGGCACCTGGCCACACTCCTCCTCGGCTCTGCCCTTGGTCTCTGTCCCTCCCAACGTCTGTCATGTTGAGGAGAGGGGAAAGGAGGCGCATTCCCGGGCTCAGGAAAAACCTGAGTTAGGGCAAATGCGGAGAGGAGCGGGTCAGCTGGAGCCCGAGGGCAAGGAAGGCCCCTGACCCACATTTTCAACATCAGGGTTGGCAACAGTTTGCCAGCCTACAATGCCCTTCTACACACAGTCCATTGTTTGCCCGATCTCACCTCCCTGCTGAGGTCAGAAAGACTGATCCCAATGACTGCTAAGAACCCTGATGTTCCACTCACCCACCCAGATGCGTGGGCAGAGTCAACACTCACGCCCTAGCGGCCAGGCCGGGTTCATGAGCCTTGTTCCACTCCTAACAAACAAGACCAGGCAACAGCACTAAGAGTGGGACATTTAAAAGAAAGGAAAATAAAGACCACTATTTAGGTTTAAAAAAAAATATCCGTAAGGGCAGGATGACTACAAACTCAACACAGGTTCACAAACACTGTATTTCAGCAAATGCAAGCGTCATCAAAATCCACGCATAATTAAGACATTACGGTAACTGAATGGCCCTCTGCGACCTTGAAGTCAGACAGCCTTCGGTTTGACTTCCAGTAACTCCCCTCCTAAGTGAGGCTTCCCCCTTAGAAACCGGAGCACTCACCCGACCCTACCAGGGTCGCTGGGAGACTGACGAGGAAGTGGAGGTAACGGGGTTGGCATGAAACTGGGCACATTCTGTTCGTCCTTTTGTTCCCCCTGCTTTTATCCACTCTCACTGCAGCTCTTGGCCAAGGGAAGAACACATCTGAGATGCCACACTCAACTTGCGGTTCCACATTTTATGACAGTAAAAATTCACGGGACGTTTGGGAAGGACTGTCATAAGAGAAGGTTCGAGAACGCACTAGTCTCGCAAGTCTCAACACCTATAAAGGGCTGAGTTCTTGTCCTAGTTTTGTCACTGACTAGCTCTGTGATCCTGGGCAAGTCATGACTTATTTGTGACTCAGATGTTACCTGGGAGGTGAGGAGGGTTGAGATATGAATTCTAAATGACTCCCTACAGTCCCAATCGGCTCCGAGAGTCCTCAAGCGTTATGAATCCTGCCGTAAGAGAACCTTTTAAGAAAAAATGGACTTTCCAAGAAAGACTTGATTAGGAGGTCCCATGGTACAGTTTTTAAAATGATAAAAGCAATCACATGAATGACGAGAACATTTGGTTCGTTTTACAAGAAATGGGAAAGCGGGGCTGATAGGAGAGGGTCTCAAAAGGAAGCAGCTTTGGACTCAGGCTAAGGAAAAAAGGATTTTCCAACAATAAAAATGGTCCAATAATGGATCTGTGGTTATTCAGAATTGCGAGATCTTCAAGAGCAGGACAACCTTGTTCTCAACACTCCACTCTCACCACCTGGTTCAGTAAGTGGCGCATAGAAAACTCTCAAGAAATGATGAGGGTTTTCAGAGGGAGGGGTGGGTGAATGGGTGGGTCAGTGAGTGGATGGGTGGGGAGATGGATGAATGGATGGGTGGATAGTTGGGTGAATGGGAGGGTAGGTGAATGAATGGGTAGGTGGGAGGAGAGGAAGGAAGGAGGGAGCGAAGGAGGAAGAAAGAAAAGAGGGAGCTGCCTCAGGAGGCAGTGAACCTCCCCCTGCTGGGTTTGTTCAGGCATCAGCTGGAGAGGGGGTTGCACAACGGACTTGCATCCCACGTAGGAGGTTCCACTAAAGGTCTATGATATTTATTTCCTCATTTCTTTCCCCACTAACATCCTACGTAGTTTTGTCACATTAATCTCCCTAAAGGGCAGTTCTGTTGATGTCACCCTCCTACTCAAAAACTCAACAGTTCCCCTTGCCTGTTCAATTAAGTCCATGATCCTAGCAATGAGGGCTCCATTCTGGCTCTGCCTTAAGGACTTTTATTCTTTCTTCAAATCCCAACTTGGATATATCGTCTATCAGAAATGATCACTCTTCATAGCAGCCCTCCCCCTGCCCGACACACACACACAGTTTATCTGAATTCTGCCTATTGTACATTATGGCGCACAATTCTAAGGCATTTGCTGACAGGTCTTCTGTGAGACTGTGAAGTCGCTGAATGAGGGAGAGATCTTCATCTCTGTATACATGACAAGTAGCTGAGTACCTGACTTTCAGCAGTTATTCAATGATAATAATAATAGAAATTATTATTTTTAAAATTTTTATCAAATGTGTTGAGGTAATATTGATTCATAAAATTATACAGGTTTCAAGTGTGCAGTTCTATTATACATCATCTGTATATTGTACTGTGTTCACCACCCAAGGTCAAGTGTCTTTCTGTCACCATTTATTCCCCCTTGGCCCTCTTAACTTGTCCCCACCTCCCCACCCCCTTTCCCTCTGGTCATCACCACAGGGTCGTCTGTGTCTACGAGGACTTTTTTCCCTTCATCCCTCCCCTTTTTCACGCAGCCCCTGAACCCCACTTCCCCTCTGACAGCTGTCAGTCTGTCCTCTGTATCGATGAGTCTGTTTCTGTTTTGCCTGTTAGTTTATTTTGTTCATTCGATTCCACATACAAGTGAGATCATATGGTATTTGTCTTCCTCAGACTGGCTTATTTCACTTAGTGTAATACTCTCCAGGTCCACCCGTGCTGTTGCAAAAGGTAGGATTTCCTTCTTTTTTTATGGCCAAGTAATATTTCATTATATAAATGCAGCATCGCTATCCACTCATCTACTAATGGACACTGGGCTGCTTCCAAATCTTGGCTATTATAATAACACTACAATGAACGTAGGGGTACACATGTTCTTTGGAGCCAGTGTTTTGAGTTTCTTCAGATAAATCCCCAGAAGTGAAATTGCTGGTCCATAAGGCAGTCGCATTTGTGATTTTCTGAGGAATCTCCATATCGGTATCCACAGTGGCTGCCCCAGTCTGCATTCCCACCAACAGTGCACCAGGGTTCCCCTTTCTCCACGTCCTCACCAACACTTGTTGTTTGTGGATTTATTAATGATAGCCACTCTGACAGGTGTGAGGTGATTATAACATTGTGGTTTTAATGTGCATCTCTCTGACGATTAGTGATGCTGAGCATCTTTTCATACGTCTGTTGGCCATCTGTCTGTCCCCTTTGGGGAAGTGTCTATTCAGATCCTCTGCCCAATTTTTAATTGGATTGTTTGCTTTCTTGGTGTTGAATTGTGTAAGTTCTATATCAGTTTGGGAATTTGGGATATTAACCCCTCATCAGATGTGTCACTGACAAATATGTCCTATTAACTGGGCTGTCGTTTCATTTTGTTGATGGTTTCCTTTGCTGTGAAAAAACGCTTTAGTTTAATGTATTCCCATTTGTTTATTTTTTCTTTTGTTTGCCTTGCCTGAGGAGATACATCAGAAAAAAAAATATTGCTATGAGAAATGTCCAAGATTTAACTGCCTATGTTTTCTTCTAGGATTTTTGTTGTTTTGAGTTTTATATTTAAGTCTCTAGTCTATTCTGAGTTTATTCTTTGTAAGTGTAAGAAGGTGTTCTACTTTCACTTTCTTGCTTGTTTCCAATTTCCCCAACACCATCTATTATATACACTTTCAGCCATTATTCAATAAATAATATGAATGATTTATTAGTATAAACCAGGCAGTGTGTTAAATTCCTGATATGCATTATCTACTTGGCTCTTCGTTTCATGTTGTCCCCATTAAATAAACAAGGACGTGGAGGCTTGAAGGACGATCAATAATCTGCACAAGACACAACTCGACTCAATCCTGGTGCTGTACGCCTTTAAGACCTGGGTGGGAACCACTCCACAGCGCTGTTTTCCCTGCGGCAAGACCATGCACAGCAGCCAAAACTTGCTGTTCTTTCTCCCATGGAACAGGCATTCACTGAGCCATCGGGGTCAGGCTCTGCATGGAGAGTTCCCGCCCGCAGGAAGCTTACAGTTTAATGTGTGAAACAGACAAACCCACAATGACAGCCCAGTGCAATAATGCTGTCAGAGAGGCAAATACAAGAAGAAAAACACTTCAGCCAAACTGAAATATTAATCATAGCAATGACTTCCAAAGATCAAGCACCTACTACACGCCGAACAGTATGCTGAGAAATCTTATCGCAAGGCTTTATAAATAAATGGCAGCCTAGCAAGGTTAAGTGTAGGTAGAATTGAGACAGTAGGTTCTGGAGTCAATGTGCCATTGGTCTATGCTCAGTGCTGCTACTTTCTAGCTGTGTGCCCTTGGGCACCTTACTTATCTCTTTTGTACCTTAGTACCCCCATCTGTAAAATGGGAATAGCACTTCCTACCTCATAGGGATGTTGTAGTGATTAAAAGACTAAACCTATGAAAGGCACTAAAAAGGTCGCTTGGTATATGGTGTTGCATAAATTTCACTTATTAGTAAGTAGCTTGATCAAGAGCATAGCAAGTAAATGTCTGAAACCAGCACATGTGTCCTTAGCATACAAAGCCTTTCTCACGGATGCACCTAAGAGGAAGAAGTGGCTGAGGTGAGCTTTGATAGGCAGATGAAGGGACAGGAGTGGTGGAAGGGTATGACCCCTAACGGGGCAGCCAACGTTCCATACTGCCTTTCCGCTGCACTGCTGTTCCTTCTTTTCTCCTCCTGATTATTGCTTCCCAGCCACCTCGACCCACTGAAATGCCATCCATCAGCTAACAAAGCCACCCCATTAGACTTCTTCCATGCACGTGCCCCTGACCTCGCTCCCATGCACGACCTCTCTGGACAGGGTCGGTCTTGTGTCTACAGTGGTATTCACATACACTTCATCCATACAAGTACGCCCACTCATGCAAGTGCGGGAACAGAGAGCCAGTGGGCTTCTGGAACGGCCCACACTCCTGGAGCAGGTTCTTCAGAAAGGCCCACAGACAGCGATCGTCTGCTCCAGTGCAGAGGTCACTGGTATACTACGCAGTGTACCAAAGCTGAACTTAGAAACCATCCCTGAACTGCAGACGGACAGCTCCACTGTAAGCAGTGTTCCCTACTCAACCTAACTCATCATCTTACACTTCTCACCAGCGGGGGAGGTGCACTGGGATGTTTCATCTAAAACTGTGACTCCATCTAAGTTGTTAAAACACAGACAAGGGGAACTTGAGACAAAAGAAACCGCTACTCCCCCCTCCCAAATACATATTTATTGGAAACTGTCACATCTGCTTTCTTGGCTTCCTTGTACGCTAGAGTGACAGACAGCAAAAAGGAATTTTATATTAAAAATTGCTAGAAACATAATAAAATTGCCTAATGCCAGCCGATGTCAAATAGTGTTTTATTTTAAGACTGAAATAACTTTATGTTTCTCACAGCCAATTTTCTCACCCAACACCTTAAGAATGCAATTCAAACCACAGGGTAATTGCAAATCAGGGGGAAAATGACCCCCCCAAAAAATGGTGAAAGTGTGAAGTTAATGGCTGAAATGCACCAATGTGAATGAACCCCCATCTCCTTCCCCTTGTTCAGCCCAGTCAGAGAAGGGGTAGGGAGATTTGTGGCCACGGTTTTGTCGAAGTGACAGAAACAAAGTGGAAAGATCGAGATAATCCAAAAACTAGATAATCATCCATTTTCCATATAATTAACGTGGCATCTGAGTATATACTCATCTTTATTATAAGTCTCATGTTTTAAAAAAGCATGAGCTTAAAAGTTCTTAGAAAATTACAATTAAAGAAAAAAATTTCTTTGGCTCTTTAGGTTTTTTAAGGCATTAACTTAATTTTAATGACTACAGGTTAAGCCACAGAAAGGATAAAAATACATTTGATGCGAAGTAAGATGTTTTGGGGCTTCTCCGGAGCAGAAAGGCTGGCAGACTGAGTAACTGACCAGGGTGGAGAACTAGAAGGCCTAATGGGAAAGCAAGTCCATCAAACTAAGTTACTTTTCCTCCTGTCTAAAATTAGACGCATTAGAAACACCATCTTTCTTTAGGTAAAAATGACATATTATCACAAACCTCCCTTTTTTGCACCACTGAAGTATTTCGGTTCCCTAACTTCTTGACAGCTAACTTTCCACCCAACCAGACCTGGAGAACTTGTCTAATGAACTGTCACAACCAGCCTCACTAAATCTCATTCCTTTTTTGAAGTATCGAATCCATAAACCCAGAGCTATATGGGCAAATGCCCCGAAAGTAATTTTCGGCTGCAAAAAAATACCTCAGCTCTCAGCCCCCGAAGGCGTATTGTTGGCAAAATAAATGGAATCAGTACTTTTTCCCTTCTTGCACGGCCTAAATCTTGGCTCTCCGAGAGTAACAGGATATTTTCAACACTTCCCTGAAGACCCCCTGAACTTCTGGATCTCCGACGCCCCCCACGGTACACAGCAGACCCAGGATTTCCGATCATGATTCCAAATTCTGTCCCGGCAGGAGGCGTGGAAGGTGACCTGGAAGACAGGCTCTTCTCCTGCATCGCTCCGGAAGCAGCGACCGGAGCGACCCTGTGACAGCCCAGTCAGACTCATACCGTATGATTTCACCAGCCCGTGGAAATCTCAACGACAAAATAAAATCGAAAGAGACTCACAGACACGAAGAGAGAACGGGTGGCAGCTGGGGGCGGGGCAGGGTGGGGACACCGGGTGAAAAAGGCGAAGGGACCGAGGAGCACAAATTGGTAGTCACACGACAGTCACAGGGAAGTCAGTCAGTCACAGGAAATATAGTCAATAATACTGGGATGCCTACATATGGATGGGGCCAGTCGGGTACTGGAAACTCTGAGGGGAACTCTATGTACAGTATGTATACAATTGTCTAACCACGAAGCCGTATACCTGAAACCAATACAAAATACAATTTAAAGAAAAAAAACCTTGAATCAGATCATGGCACGCCCCTGCCCAAAACTCCCCGTCCATCTCCCCTCTCAGAGTAGAAATCAAAGCAGGACAACGACCCCACGCCCCTAGGCATTCTGGCCCCTGTGCCCCTCCCCCCCCAACCTCCTGCTCCTCCTTTCCTCCCCTCCCTCCAGCCACCCGGGCCTCTCCAGCTCTTCCCCACCTGGAATGTTCTTTTTCCAAACTGCTACCTGGCTAACTCTGTTACCTTACAATCTTTGAATAACTGTTTCCTTTCCAATTAGATTTCTTTAAAATGGCAGGTCTTTTAAGCTCTCTTTCTTTTTCTTTGTTTCTGGGTACTTACCACATTCCAGCAAACAACATGATAGACGTATTCATCGAGTGTCCTGCTTACCGTGTGTGTCCCCAGCTAGACTGCACAGTCCTTGAGGGCGGGGCCGGGCCTGCGTCCTTCCCTGATGTATCTCACGGGCCCAGTGTGTAGCAAGTGTTTTAGCAAATATTTCCGGAATGAGGGCATGAGATCTTTTATTCCTCTCCCTTCTTACGATTCCATGAAGTATCCAGTACTTCCTGCTTGGTGAACCCAGAACTAGTTACTTCCCTACCCAGGACGCTGAGTAACTAAACCAACCCCGGAAACTGAGTAACTGAAGTCCAAAAACATTTGATTAGCTGCCACCATCTATTGAGAATTTATTATGTGCCAGATACCATGTTCTACGTATGCTTTTTCATTTGACCTTCCGCAAAAGCAAGTTGGAAAGATGCTGTATTCCTCCCTACTGTCTTAAGGAACGTAGGCTCAGAAAAATTAAGTATGTGGCCCAAGATCACACCGCTGTGAGTGTCGGTGCTGGCCTTTCTGCAGACGGATCCGGGGCTGCTGACACCCACTCTGCCGCCTTCATTGTGAAATTGATCCACGTGGACTCATCGACATGGAGAACAAACTGATGGTCACCAGAAGTGGAGGGGGGGATTGGTGGCATTGAGGGGGTGGGTGAAAAAGGTGAAGGGATTAAGAAGTACAAAGAAACAGTTATAAAATAGTCATGTGGATGTAAAGTGCAGCCTAGAGAATACAGTCAATAATATTGTAATAACTCTGGTGTCAGACGGGTACTAGACTTATCGGGGCATTCACTTCATAAGTTATATAAATGTCTAATCATTGCGTGGTACGCCTGAAACTGATATAATACTACATGTCAACTGTAACTGAAAAATTGAACTAATGGAATAAAATGGATAGACCTCCTCAGTAGCACCTGACAACAGACAGACCACGGTGGGCACGTCATGGAAAGACCCCAGGGTGCTGTTAATCCTCCAGAGAAAAGCTGGACACAAAAAAATAAACAAGTAAGTGCAAACAAAAGACTTCAAAAGCTGCTGTGCTTTCGTGATGAAACATACCGTCATGCTAATGAAATGATTCTGACGCTGTCATAACCAAACCGACAATAGACAACAGAACGTGAAAGGGAGCTGGCGTGGCCCACTGAATTCAGCACGGTCTCCCCAGACTCTTGCTGTGACCCCCTCTCCCGCCTCATGGAGCCTCAGCAAACTGGCGCCATGCTACCCAGCCTTGTGTACTGCCTGAAGATTTTAAAACTAAATGAGAAGAACCTACGTGCAAAGTTAATGAATTTACAGAAGAAAGTCACTGCATCAATGAAACCATGATCTCCTGAGCGCAGTTTCTGAGGCTGGTTGGAGGGGCTCGAGAGCCGTTTCACAAGCCCAGCAGAGCCAAACCTCAGCCACTGAGACAGGAGGGGTCTGGCAGTCCCCAGAACATGGCAGAGAAGGGACGGGTCAGCAGGAGGCTCTTCTGTCTGACTCATCTCAGTGGCGGACCACCGTCTCAGCTGCCACCAAGCCACAAAGGAGACAGGGGCCATGAGCAACAGTTCCCAGAAGGGTCAGCCTCCGCTCAGGCAGAAGGGGAAGAGTCCAAACCAGTCACCCACTCTCATGGCTTAGTCTGGGTGGTGTGGTTACTTAGTCAAGGCTGAGGGTGCCTTCTCCATCTCAGAGGCTACTGTCACCTCCTTAAGCAACGCCTGTGCCACAGACACTGCGGAGGGGGAAAGGCCACCCGAGGGCTCTGCTGATCCCACACGCAGAGCATGACAATGCTTTCCCCCCAGTCGGACCTGGCCTCATTCCAGAACCATCTGTTAGAGCTGCTACGCCCATTCGCCTGGTGGTCTCCCAACCAGACACTGACTCAGGAAACACTTGTTTCCACTTTTACAAGATAACAGATGGCGACCTCAGGGACCAGGGACAGAGGGCAGAGGACCCTCTCGCATGTGGATGCTGGAAATCGCCTCATTCAGACGAAACATCTGAACCTTCCAAGTGTCATGTGGGTAACTGAAGGTTTTCTTTTCCTTGATAATTTTACATTGGGAGCTCAAATGTCTAAAATTGGATTGCGCGTAAACGCCAAGAATTTCTCTTGTGATGACTGTTAAAAACCCAGAGTTTAAAATCCTTGCTTCAATTGTCTTAATCAAGATAGCCATTCTGAAATGAAGCCTTCATTTTTTATGTCTATCATTTGCAGAAAATTTTACTCTATTAGTGATGTCAAATAAACCAGTCATCCCTAGAGGAAGAATTTTTTTTTTTATGAAAAAAGCCTTCCAAGTATCCCTAAGCACTCCGAGAGCTGTCTCGCCACATGGATGTCTTTGGGGGAAGGGTGTACGTAGGATCTAACTGTACTTGAAAAATAGCATTGTCGCTATGGAAGCAGCTCTAAATTTTGACTGTTTTTCCTGTTGCTCGCAAAGGCCATATTCTTTACAGGCAGCTCTCCTTCTCCCTGCAAAGGGCTTTGAAGGTAATCCACCGTTTGTAGCACGCCCTGCCCTGCCTACGCCATCACCCTCCTCTTCCCGTGCAGGCTCCACTCTCAGCTGGACCGCAAACAGGAAGGCGGAGAAGGGGTCAGCTGGAATACCAGCATCCATCAAGGAAAGGATGAGGCAGCATCCATTTACTCAATCACGCCTTCCTTGGAGGAATCACCGACGAGGCCCGTTCAGGTCCTTGTCCCTGGACAAACTGGCCTAATTCCAATCTCTTTCCAGACACTTCACTAGCACCTTGTCTATCAAAATCATGTGAGTGCAAGCAACTTGTTTTAAAACCAATGCCTCAGAAGTGTTACACTTACAAGTACGGGCATTTTGGAGCGCTGTCTTGTTCCAGGGACACCATGGGGAGGGCGGCTCAAGAACGTTCGTTTGAAACCCCTCCCCCTGAGCTGCCTTCGGAGTCTGCCCGTGTCCACGGCTCGGGACAGCATGCTGTCGCTCTGTGACGTGGATCAGGTTCTGGGAAGCCACCACAGGGCTTTCAGAGCCAAGCTTGCCAAGCTTGCCAAATGAGGTGGGTCATCACGTTGAGTCACACTGGGTTTCATAAAAATGAGGTGTGGCCATTAAAGTAATGAAACTGGCTTTCTTCTGAGCATCACAAGCAGACTCTGAGAGCAAACTCAGAGTGATGGATATTCTTATTTTTCACCTGTTTTCAAGCACTGCCAAGATCTCTGGAAATAGTACAGAATCACCAAAGCTACTCTGAAGACAACGTTTCCCATTGGGACGCACACGAGTGTATATGTAATAAATTAAATGACTGATTTCTGCCAACTGCCTCCTAAGCTAATGTTCTGATTCATTTCCACAAAACTTTATTCCTTTCCCATTATCATTCTCATAAATTAAAATTGTTCACTGTGATGGATAAAAATGTTGACATATAGGATTCCTTCAAAGAAAAAAAATGATTGAATGGATGAAAGCAAAGTCTGATTTAGCAACTTCCAATTGCCATGACTTTACAGGATAGAGCATCCGCCCAAAGGATATTTACTGAGCACCTAACTCGCAGAGAGAGAGAGAGAGAGAGAGAGAGAGAGAGAGAGAGAGATTGGTTCAGTGTGTCAGGAATAACCACCTACATCTCCTTTCCTTTCAGTCGATCATCTCTAGGAAAGTGACTCTGCTGTTCTGAAGATGTAATTTGTCCCTGGCACTCGTTCTGGCCGGGGACTATTTTTTTCTGGGTTACCCAAGTTGCTTTCAGTAAGTGGGAGGGAACAGGGTTTCCTATTGTATTCCTTAGGGGAAGACTCCTCACTCTGGGGAAGGGTGTTCTTACTCCAAGTTACCGTACCTAGAGAAAGTTTTCCCTGACCCGCTGGGGTCAACACTTCGGAGCTGTTCAGGTGTTGCCTGTCTGTATTAAAACCCCTACCCCAGGTAAATTCACCTTCTTGAAATAACCGTGTTCTGGGAACGAGACTTGGAACTCTCCAAGCCTGCTGTTTGCACATTCAAGTCCATGGGCGGAGGGTAGGCCCCCAGTCTTCTAGGTGCCTGAAAGCGGGGCGCTGCCGCAACAGACACCTAAAAGTGTAGGCAGTGGCTTGCTAATTTCACTCCTCTTTGCTGTGGCACACCCCTGATATTTTCTCTTCTCCTCTCTGTCACTTTTGAAAAAAGGCTTTTCAAAAACTCCCGAGTTGATGTCATGACTCATGCATGGGTCACCTCCCGGGGTTGGAAACACTGACCAGGGGTTTTTTGACAGTGTGGTCCGCAGAGCACTTCCACTAGAACAGAACAGGCAAAAAACGAAAAAACAAAAAAAGAAAAGGCAAACCGTCCCAGACCGACTGCAACAGATGATCTGTCGGTAAAGCCCAGAAACTGTCATTTCAGTAAGTTTCCTTGGCGATTGTGATGTGCACTGAAGTTTGAAAACGTGCCTAGACTGGTATCTGGCCGTGAGACAGAAGGAAAACAGGTCCGAGAGGCTGCGGGATCTTTCAAGATCGCACCGCTAATTAGCAGCGAAGCGAACAGCAGGGATCCTTGCCTTCTGCATTCCTGGAGAGTGTTCTTTGAAACACAGAAAGAACAGGACACATGTCGATCTCAGACCCGGCATTGCACTGCTCTGCTCCACGGTCAAGCTCACTGCTGTACCTCCAATGCCCCGAACAGTGCCATGTCTCAGGAAGAACTGGAGAAATGTATGTCTTATCATTTTGAAAATTCAAGTCCCAAGTAGTCAGGAGCCCTAAAACCCCACACACGGCCGATTCAACAACCAGCACATGGTTTCGTAAGTATGAGTCTTCCTCAAATGTACCTGTGACCTAACAAAGCAAATCATCTTCAATGTGGAAAATGAAGTAAAGGAGGCAAAGGCACTTTGCTTTCCCCGCACACAGACCAAAACAAAACATGACATGAATGATTCAAAGGTGGCCAAAAGAATCAATAAACTAGGAATGGGAAAGAACACGTACAAAGGGTTTTCCCAGGTTTTAGCAAAGGGACGCACATCAACAAAAAGCCAGTCAATCTAGGACATTTAATAAATATAAGAGTATAAAAGTAAACCATGGAATTGGGACACTGGCTGCCGAATCCATGGTTTGGTCAGGCTTTCTGATTTTGCCTTTGTAGTACCAGTTCTCCATCAGATCCCCCCACCCCGCCCCAGTTAGTTCAGGTGCACACGGTCAAGCCCTAGTGCCACAGACACTGCCGTTCCCACCACAGGACCAGTGCTCTATGGAGTCTCTGCTGAGTGATGTTCACCCTCTCTTCCAGAAGCAGCCCAAGAATGGCTGTCCCAGGCTCTGAAATCAAATTAATTCCACATGCATTTATTGAGCAACTACTAACTTCTGGGTCCAGTATGAGGCTGTGGGGAAGTGGGAAGAGATGCAATTAGGCTATGCAGTTCTGGAGTCACATATTTATTGCAAAAAAAATCTCTCTGTGCACACAAAAATACACAGTTATTATTAATAATCACACAAGAAGGTACACAATGGCCAACAGATTTACCTGGGAGGAAGGAAGAAGGAGCTAAGACATGTCCACAAGGGAACTTCTCTTCAGGGAAATGGCACATGGGAGGCACTGTGACCTTTCTTTTGCCCCTCCTCCTTCTCTTTGGGACTTCCCTGGCCAAGGGTAGATGGTGGGAAAAGAGGCTCAAAGACGCCCCCATCACATGCACACACTGTGTCTCCCACGTGGCCCTGTTTTTAAGGGCAGAGACACTTCTGGGGCTCAGGGAGTAAGCACAAAGGGGATACACCCTCCCACTTCACTTCCCGCAGCCTTCCCCAAGCTTCTCTGCGCTGAGACAGCCGACCGGGCCCACAGACTCCACGCCTCAGAAACACACTCCCCTGGTGGTCAGGGCTGATGATAACGACTTCAGAGGCTTACTGCCAAGCTCTGTCACTGGTCGAAACAAGAAAGAAATGTTCTATGGGCTTGAAGCACGTTCGTGAACCAGAAAAGAACAGCAACTCGGGCTCCCTTAGGGTGGTCACGCAGGACGTCTCTCCCGATCCCCAGCAGCTTACTGCATTACTTTTGTCGTCATTAATAACTGTGAGGTTTAGCTCAAATAAACCCGGCAACTGACTGCAAACACACTGTATAATTTTTCTAAGGATGTGAGGATGAGCTTCATCTCTGGGGCCTGATGACAAGTGTAAGTGTTTGAAGGGTTTTCAGGAACAACTATAAAGGACACATGGGCAAAACCAGGGGTTGAGGGGGTGGGGAAGCAGAGGAGGCAGGTGAGGATGGCTGGGGTCAGGGAGAGTGGGGAAAAATGCAGACAACTGGACTTGAACAACAGTAAAATAAAAAATAAATTGAATTAAATTAAAATGAAAGAATCTCCCCCACATACATCTGGTCACAGGTCTACATACGTACCCATGACAACATGCATGAAGCTCCAGTCATGCCTTCGCTTGAAGAATTTAAGAAACCACTCATGGCAGACATTGGGGGATCCCCGGATCACTCCAGTAACACAAGTCCGCCCAAGAGATAACAGGAAGAAAAGCGGAGATGAGATTCTTCTGGTTTGCTCTCAGCATCTTAGGATGACTGTAGCCCGAGAGTTAATCCCTCGAGATCGTGTAAAACATGCTATCTTACATTGCTCCCCGACTGCGGTCACCAACAGAATTATTTCCAGAAAGACTCAGCTGGACTTTCCCAAGTCCAGCTCCACTGCCCTCACTCCCCGCATGAGAGCAACACTGGTGCCCGCGCAGAGCAAGGACACATTTGTGTATCTGATAACGGAATCTTGTCGCTGAGAACGTTTCTTCCTCTCGCCTGGCTACAGGGAATCTCGGGGCCAGGGCTGCAGACCACCAGTCCCGGAACAAGGCAGAGCCTTACAGGACGCACCTCTGGAGTTCAACGCCACTGTGGTTTCAGCTGTTGGAGCCCTAGGCTGCGTTTGTTCTGGTTTCTTTGTCTTTACTAATGCGTTTCTTTAAGAAACAGACAAGGAAGTACCTAAGCATCATCAGTCCTGTATGAGGCTTCTCTGGAGTCTCTACCACCAATAAGGACGTTCCGAAGCACGGTGACACATTCACGTTACCCTGACTCTGTGCCTCTCATCTCCGAGAAAAGCCACCAGCAGCCTGCCGACAATCACAGGGTGACATCCCCAGCCTTCACAGCGGGAGGGTAGTTTTGTCTTCCTCGGAGTGGCCCCTCAACCCGGCTTCACAGTTTCATAAGAAAACCCTTGGTTTCTCTGACAGAAATACTGAGAAATGGAAACTAGAAAAGTAGAATAGCTAAACTAAAAATAGAGAAATATAAAAAGCATTCAATGCTACCGTCTTTGCCCTCGAATGCGTCTGGCTAAAGAGACATCTGTACTTCCACAGTAAGGGCAGAGTAGACAGTCAAGCTCCTTCACTCAGGTCTCTTTGAAATTTTGTTCAGTGACGAAGAGCCGTAAAACAGTTTCTAAATATGCAATTATCTCGGCATAAATTTAGATGTCCCAACTACATGAAGAGCGCCAGGAGAGCATCAAATAAGTTTTGAATCACACAGAATGCAGTACCTTCCCGTGACCACCTCAGGATGAGTTGAGGCATTTAAAGAGAAATTCACGTAACCAGTAACTGTTAGTTAGGTACGTTGACCTTAGGAGAAAGATGGCACTGAACCCTCCACACTGTAATTTGAAAGGAGCATGGAAATTTGCCCAGCAGCCACACTTTACTGAAATAATAATAATAACAATAATGAAAAATAGTGGTAAATATTTTTAATTATTTTGCAATCATGAACAAGGGAGTCATGTCTCCTAGTCCGTCTACGACGAGACCACGACAGCCTAGAGGAGTCAGCCTGTTTTCCAAGCCTGGTGAAAGCCAGACCCTGAAAACCAGACAGGGCCTCATTGATTTCTGCATTTGGTCATAAACACTCCCAAAAGGCACATATATTCCTGTTTAAGCCTCCATATATATTGAAATGAAAAAAAAAACCCACTGGCAATAAAACACAGAGAAAAACAAAAAAAAACATTGGCAATAAAACACAGAGAATCAATAGGGTGTTTTCTCCAAACTGGAACCATTTCATTTATATTCTCTCCGTAGAATTTTAGAATTGCCCGAGAGATACAAGTCCAGTTGACACAGAGATTTAGCGGGGGAGGGGGAGAATATTTTTGGCAAGTTAACCTTTCATTACATCGGATAAAATAAATTCAAAGTACGTAATACAAGAAAATGTGAACACCAACGAGTTCTCGTTCAATGCTGTCATTGACCATCAGCCACCTTCAACCACACAGAGTTCGCTGTAATTCATTTCAGCTTACGGAACTATGCCCATCTGGAAATGAATCGGCTTTCATTCTGTTTCAACTTTACACACCAAATCACAGGTCAAATCGAAGACAGTTCTGATGCTATTATGAATTGGGTCAAAATCATTCAGCATGTTCAAACGTCAGGATGGAAGTGTAAAATCCACGATATCCACCTGAAACACATCCTTGATTTCAGCATTACCCTTCCCCCACAAGACAGACTCTAACTTCCTGAAACGTCTTCACTTATCCAGACACAGGTATACAGTTACCAGGATGTTGCTCCAAAGCCATATTTTCTAGATAAACAAACCATTCACAGACCTCACATCTGAGTTCTTTCTTCCTTCTGCTGAACAGAATAAACTCTTAAGTTAAAAGAATCTTGCAGTATATTAGATATTGTCTTAACATTTAGGAGCAGACACTTTATTTCTAGTTGATTGAAAAAAATAACTTCCCTACTCCCCCACACTTGCTTCTCCATGGTCTATCACTTTCACTTCTCATAAGTTTGCCGGTTTTTCATCCTTTCCCCCGGTCTGCTATTTGTCTCTCCCTGCCATTATACAAATTTATATGAATGTTTTCATTCTCTTCTGCTGGTAGCTACTCTGCAGTGCTGCTGGAGAAAGGGCATAAATAAGAACAAAGCCAACCGAGAGCACAGCTTGGAACAGTAGGATATTACTCAGTAACCCACGGAGAATGGAACGGAAACAATGAACATCCAGAGCCCCAGGAGTCAGCGCTGCATTCAGTTCACTTCTGCAGGTGTGTGTCCGGGCCGGCCGTGGCCCAGGCGAGGCGCCAGATAGACGGTAAGCTACAAAATGGGGTGGGCCATGTGGACCGCAGTGCTCCCTCTGCAAGGAGTATGAACTGGTGGTCTGTGAAGAACTACCCATTGGCCCCGGCTGGTGTGGCTCAGTGGATTGGGTGCCCGGCCTGCCAACCAAAGGGTTGCTGGTTTGATTCCCAGTTGGGGCACATGCCTGGGTTGCGGGCCAGGTCCCCAGTAGGGGACACGTGAAAGCCAACAACACATTCATGTTTCTCTCCCTTTCTTTCTCCTTCTTTTCCCCTCTCCCTAAAAATAAATTAATAAAATCTTTCAAAAAAAAAGAATTATTCATGACTGAGGCCAATGTGTTACTTGAGAAAGATCACTTTCTTCTTATTCTTTCTAATTCACCAAGATACATCGTGGCTCCCTTTATCCCAGGACATTGCTGAAAGGGGGGTGTGTTGAAAATCCACCTGCAGGTCATCTCCTGCTGTCTCCCCACCCTGCCCCCGTCTCTAGCGTAGAGTCCGCACCCACATCCATTCCATTACCACCTCCTTTCCTGCGCTTCCCCTCCCCCAGTACCAGCACGAGGTGATTTCTTCCCTAAAGGCTGAAGATCAGGACCCATTCCAACACAAGAGCCTGTTCACGGAAAAGTGCAGATAGCTGGTCCCTCAGCTGTAACTCACCTGAACCAAGAAGAAGCTACGGCGAGTCGTTTCGCCGGCTGCCGGCCGGATGTTGTCCCAGTGCTGCACAGCAAGCCAAAGGAAACTTCCTTTGGCAATCGAGTGAGAATGAAAACAAAAAAAGTGCTGACTAGAAAATGGAAATGTTAGAAACTACCTGTAAGTCACCTTCTGGGCCGAAATAACTCTGGGTCGTCTAGGGAAGAGAGTAGGGCTGACACCCAAACCCAGTGGGTCACTGTGAGAACAGCCAAGTGCCTAAGGCATAGACTTTGTTCTAAAAGTTTCTGATGGAGCATTGTCAGGATTACATAAAAGGACCCTGCTTTGCCATTCGGGGTATGCATGAGACTTCATCAGATTGGGATGCAGGAGAAAAGGTGGTGAAACCTGACCAGGCTTCCAACAGCTCTTTCAAAGGTCAGAGTGTCCCCAAAGGACGGCAAAGCCTTCGGGGGACACGCCTTCCCATTCAGTCCACTTGGCGGCTCAGTGGCCAGGCCCGCTTGGAAGGGCTGATCAGGGATTCCTCACTTCTCACAAATACCTGACACAGATAAAAAGTCCTCTTTGATGAGGAACATCCTAACTTACAGCTCAATGTAGCGAAGCTCCAACCCTTAGCAAATGACCCAAATAATAACCCTTTGTGGTGTGGATTCAAAACAGTGGACGATAAATGGAAAAAAAAATCAGGGCAATAAAAAGTCCAGTACAGCAGTGTCTTCTCAGTGATAGGATAAGTCCCACTGTTGAGACACAGAAGAGTCTTTGGGGATAGGGGTCGCCAACAAGCCCAGACCCTCCTTGCCCAGGGCTGCTGCTCCAGAACAAATTCATTCACCTTCTCCGCCCGTGCTAATCCACAAGACGTAATGTTTCAGTTCAGGCTTTACGTTTCACCTACGAACACACTACCACCAACAAAAATAACCCCTCCCCCACTGCGATGTTACAATACTAAGAAAGAATGTCCAGTTTTAATAGAGCAATTTGAATGTAGTACCACATGCATTGGGTCATGTAACTACTCGGCAAGGAAATGCTAAGTTGCTACAGTTTCAATTCAGGACACTTTTCTCATTCTCATCCACCCAATCTCAGTATTCTTGTCATTGAGTTATTAATTCTCAAACTGCTCTTTCTTGTGTTGATTGTTCCTAGGTAACAAAGTCAGAGTCAGGTTAGCAAACGTGAAAATGGGAAGCCGAACTCCCACTGTCCCACCTCGTGGTTTTAAAACCCTGGGAGTGGAAGGTTCTGGGTCCTTTCCTCACCGGCCACCCAGTTAGTGTTGGAATTCATGCACTCAGCAGCGCAAAAGCCAGATCCCGGGTCCTCGTCATGACTTCCTCAGTACCTTATCCTGATTGTCAGTGCAACGGAGATCCTGGGTCGGCCAAAAAGTCTGTTTAGTTTTTTCCATCAAAAAAAGGTGTATTTTTCATTTTCACCAATAACTTTATTGATTTGGATGTTTTGAGTATGGTACGTCAGCTATCTCCTGCTGTTGGCTTCTGCCTAAAGGCCAAGAGTGCTGCTAAACATCTTCCAATGTATGAGACGGCCCCGCAGCAAAGAATTATTTGGCCAAAATGTCAACAGCACCAAGAAACTTTGCAAACCATTTTGGACACGTTCAATCAGTCACAGCACCTTCTCCATACACCGCACTAACCTTTTTTTTTGCATTTCAGTTGCATTTTTACCTTTCTTGAAATAATAAGGCATAATAAGCCAAAAATGGTGTGTATTTTCTTCCATCTTCAATATGAAAATGACTGCACGAAAATTCACCAATTTCGGTAAGTTTTTTTTTTAATGCACGCAGATATGACAGCTGTCACAATACAACCTAACAGAATTGGTTTGAATGAAATTAAAGACAACCAAGCGCTACCACAGCCATAGCACAGAAAAAACTAAATGTTTTGGCCCACCCAATACATAACTTTTGATTTCAGGCCTTTTCACACTTGATTTAAACAAACACACAAACAGTCATGTGAAAATATAATGTGCACTTGGCATCCTGAGAGCCAAGAGTGATTTGCTAGAGACCTGGGTACATTTCCTTAAACACCCCAGTCCCTCCTGCCCCGCTCCCCACAGGCATCATGCTTCAAAGGTAAGCAGGTGAGAGATTTCTTGGAGATGTTGAATTAACCCAGGATGAAGCATTGTGTTTACTTCGGAGGGAAAACGGTGTTGGTGGATTTCTGAACTACCGTGCAAGCAGTGGTTTAACAGACACGTACACCGCACTGAGTGGATATGACCCACGGGGAAAGTCTAATTTAGCTTCAAAAGAAAATCGTACCTGAGAGATTTTCTGAGTTTATCATATTAGATGTGCCTAATGTAGGTGTATATTCATTTAATTATGGGAAACTCCAGTTCGGTGCCTATTGAAGGTTCCCCACTCATTTTAGACAGGTAAAATGTTATAATCACGGTTCCTTCCACATCAAAGACTCAGGTCACTAGAGAAAGGGGGTCCAGCACGGTGTGCAAAGGCGGCCGAAACCCGCATAATCTCTCGAGCGCATCCAAATGTAGGGCTGGGTTCCTACAAGTTCCCTTTGCTTTTTCACTCACGCAGCTGGCCCATTCAGGCACAGTGCAACAGACAGAGTGAGACTCGAGGCCTTCCTGAATGGCCCGTTGAATGAGCAATCATGACAAGACGGTCTGAATGCGTTCCTGGAAATTACAAGGTTACCTTCGGGCTGTGTGGAGGAGACGGGCGAGACGGGCAGCGCTCGCGGGAGCTGGGTCTCTCTACATTTCTGATCCTCTCTGCCACTTACATAAGCTGCTACAGGTTCTAATGCAAATGCTGTTTTCCAAAGAGCCACTCCTGATCATAAATGAGTGTTTCTTTTTCTTCCCTTCCAGGAACATTACTCCTTCACCCTACTCCAATCTCACTTTTGCAGTTGACTTCTAAGATCTCAAGAAGAGCCCCGAAAATCATCATTACAGAAAGTCAGCATGGATCTCACATGCATTCATTTCTGGATATACTCATTTTACCCCCTTGCTAATCACAGGAGTTTAATTTTAACTGGTTCCTTTTTAACTTGGTTAGACTTCGGTATCATGATTTTTTTTTTTAAAAAAGTGAAAAATCAGAACCCTTGCAAGGGACGTCATCTTCACACCCAGCGTCATAAAAACCCCATTTGAGAATACCCGAAGGGAACCTGAAGCAGACCTGGTAGAGACGCAAATATGATGAAAATAGGAGGCAGATATAAAGATGGCTTCAGTACTGTTACAAAAACTACCCTCCTGGGGCTTGGAAAGACAACCATCCATCCATCCACAGATAGCGAGATGAGCTGGGGGTTCACCATCATCCCCTTTACGCTGACTTCCTATTGCGATGAGGAAACAACTTTCGTCACACACATGCCCTTGAAACAAGTGTTAACAACCCCCCAGCAAAAGAGGCCGAGTACCTCCAGGGGCTTTACTCAGCTCCGGAGCTGAAGGCACACTCATCTAAAAAGGAATGTGCTCTCCGAGATTCCCAGCAGCTGGGCCACAATTTCCATATACCTCTGGGAAGTCCCAATTCCTGTAAGCTAGGTTCCCTAGCAACCAAAGGCTCATCTGAATGCTCCTTCCCACCCGGTTCCCTTCATCCAGCTGTGTTCGCTCCTGAGCAGTAGGGTAGGAGGAATGGGGGAACTTGAAAGATAAACGTGATGCCGCTTTAAAGCATAATAATAATGATCAGTGCTGGGCCTGATAAAAAACAGGCCACATAAGGACTCAGATAAAAGGTCAACTAAGTCTCACTCAGCTAACATCACAATTCAGAATATGTAAGGTAATCCTTCAGGAACCAAGAAAAAAACAAAGGTTTACAACTGTTTGGCAACTTGGAGAAATCGATACCTAGAATCTGGATGCCGGAAGGGAAAATGGGCTGTGAAGGTTTTGCACAGGCCCAGTCAAGACAGGTTTTGGGGTTCATGCTAATCTTGAGGATAAGAAGTTAGAGAAGGTGTCCAACCAGAAAACAAACAGAAACCCTGGCGGTTCTCCCACTGCCCAATCAAATCCTTTAAGGCCTCCGAGTCTGTGACAGGCTGTATCGCGCAGGGAGTGGGGAGTAACTGCTCACTGCTGCTAAAGAGAAGCAAACAGTGAAGTCCTAAAACTGATCTCAACGACTCACATAGACGCTACGAAGCTCTGCCACAATAGACCCAAGGGTTTTCTTCTCTAAAATTTTAAGTGCAGAAATACTGACTTTTCTGGCATGGGCCTCCACGAAGCAAAGGGATAGATTAGCCTCCGAATTCTTAAAAGATACCCTGGACAAGAAGCTGGGAAGATGACATTTGGGGCCAGAAACACCTTCCCCGAGATCCCATCATGTAGCTCCTGAGCTGACCCTCAGACAGCATGTGCTTCTGTCTGAGCATCAGTTCATTCATCAGTTACACAGGAGCCACATCTAATTCCTCGCGGGCCTCTCATCCAGATTCAATGAATTCGTGTCCGTTGCATCGGGCTTATAGCATATGCTTGACAAAGGTTTGCTATTTACGAGGTTGTCCCTTCAAAAATCTCCCGGGATAAAGTTTAACATTGGTTATGATAACATTTCATATCATGGTACAAAAAAATGATTTAAGTGGCAAAGCATCCATGACCCAGCCTGTAGTTGTACCTGGTGAAATGCTGCTGGTGTGAGTGCACCACACAGTAACATATAGTATCATATTTGTTGCTGCCTGACCAGGCCCTCAGAGCAAAGCTGTCTTCATTCGTTGCCACAACCAACTCAAAAGTCACTGTCACTAAATGAGAAACGGAAAGAGCCAAGAGTTTCCCATCTAACAGAACGTCATCTCAAGTATAAATTCAATTAATTATTTCAGTTTTGTTAGCCTGTTCCTGAATCTGCATTTTTGCTGTTGCTGTTTGCTTCTCCGTTGTTATGAAATAATCACATAGCACGTGTACAACGTCACGTAGAAAAGCAAAACGAGTGTCTGCGTCCCTCCTTACAGAACACCCCACGCGCCTTTGAAGTCCCACGCGTGCAGCCCTTCCCAATCACACCCTCCCCTCCATCCCCAGAAGTAACCACAAACCTCCTGCATTTTATGTTAATAGGTTCCCTTGATTTTCTTTATGGGCTTCCCATGTGAATCAGTCCTAAACGACGTGGTGCTTTAGTTTACCAGTTTCTGAATTTCACATGACTGGAATCACACTGTACTCTTCTCGTCTTGCTCCTCCACTCACTGTTCCGCTTGTGAGATTCGTCCCGTTGATACGCACAGTTGTGGGGCACCCTCACTGTTTACTCTCAGTGACCCACAGTTTCTTTACTGCACCTACTGTTGACAGATGTGTAGGTTGTTCCTGGTGTTTTGCTGTCATAAACAGCATTGCTGTGAGCATTCTCGCACACGTGTAAGAAGTTTCTCTGAGGCACCGCTTCCCATCCTTTGTCACAACCCAACTTACAGAGCAAATAATAACATCAGAATGGCAAATTGATATCGTTAGACAAAACTGGTCCTACTCCAGGCTTGCAATCTGCTCTGTGACCTGGCTTTGCTATCCTGCAGGCTAGGGAATTAGGGGATGCTTTTATAAGGCATTGCAAACTTCTTTCCCAGACCATCATGCCCGTTTTTACTGTCACCAGCCTCGTATGCATATTCCCTCTGCTCCAGACCTTTGCCCAAAGCTTGATGTTGACAGATATTACCAATCTGGTAGGTATTAACTGGTATTTCGTGATGGTTTCAATGTTGCATATTATACTTCCTCTATGATTAAAGCAGTAGAGGCCTAGCACATGAAAGGGCAGACCAAAAAAACAAAATAGAGAATGCAGAAAAACAGCTAATTAATTACTTATGGAAATTATGTATATGAGAGGGGCATATCTCAAATCAGCGGGGGAAAGACAGACGTTCTAATAAGTGGTCTGTGATATCCAGAGAGCCATATGGAAAACAGAGACGCGTGGAACGATTCTCCGTACCCTACGTAGAAATAAATTCCAAATGGGTCACAGATTTGTATGTTAAGAATAGCTAAGGAACTAAATTTGCAGTTTTAAAATACAGATCAAGTATTTACAGATAAAATTGTACTGACTGAAATAAACTGAATGACGTTTTGTTAATACAGATGAACATTTACTGACCAAATTGAGACACGCAAGAATACAGACACAAATACTCACACAGCTGTTCGCTTGCAGCACCATTCATCCAGCCGTCCATTCAGTTAAGAAAAAATAATGTTCCGGTTCAGGCTTTAGTTTTGATGTGCAAATAAACCCCCACAAACAAAAATAAATCATTCCCACTACAATGTAACAGGCAAGTCTAGAAACAAACATATATCCAAATGAGTGAATTTTGGCATATGTACACAATCAAGTCTCTGCAGTTGTAAAACACTACAAAATACACATCTTTTCAAAGTGGCTCCAGAGTGATCTCTGAAATACACTGTTAAGTGCAAAAAGCAAGGTATGGAACTATAATATGCTACATTCTTTTTTAGAGAAGAAATAAAGATACATTTGCTTACATTAAATAGAAACAATATGCGTACATACATGTGTACATAAAAGCATACTTATAAACATACATACATATCGACATCTCACTAGCTAGATATACATACATACACATATATTTTCCTCACTGTCCACTTGAACAGACCTAGAAACAGCCACGAGCCCAGAGGCAATGAGAACCCCTAACACCCAGACTATGGTCTCTAAATACCATTCACCACGAAAAAGATCTGGGTCAGGGAAAGCACTAGAAAAGTCTGAAATGTCGTGTGATACCAGCAAGTAAAGATGTCATTAAAGACCACTACAGTTGTGTCAAAAGGACCCAGGAGCCAATTTAAAGAAGAATCTCTCATGGGCCAAAGAAATGCGAATTCCAAAGCATTAACTGCAAAGGACTGAAACACATAAATTGTGTTAAAATCCATGAGTCCATAGTGGTACTTAAAACCAAACAAAGAACTCACTGATTTTGTTTGGAAGATGCTAGAAAAATCAACTCATTGTTCTGAACATTATTAAATACAGAGGGGATAACACTAAACATTAATATTCCCATCCAAACTACACCCAGAGGTACCCAAATAATGGGCATAGTTGATTCTTCCTTGATAGAAAAGCTCCAGCTAACAAATGCAGAAGCAGTGACACAATATCATTTTATAACCCTTACTGAAAAAAATACATAGCTAAGCAATGACTACCAGTGATTTCTGAAGGGGCTGCGGAAACTTCAGAATGGAAAGATCTGTCTGAAAACACCTGAATCCACTGGTCAGTCTATCCCCACTTCTATTTAACAAACGAATTAGAAATTCTGAGAAAACCTCTTCAATCCTATGTTACTTCTTCATGCGACAGTTCCGACGACAAGCCGATACTCGACCCACCCTCTCTTTCCCCGACTCCAGGCTTGCCTGGTGCCCGCGCCCTGCGCGAGGCTGCACTTCTTCATCTCCCTCCCGCCACAGCCCTTCAAGGCCGGTGTTCCTGGAACTTACTGTTCCATTTTCTTCTTCTACATTCCTTCCCCGAGGCGATCTCGGCCCAAGCCAGGTAGCTTCAACTACCCCATCTACAAAAACTCTCTTTCATTCTTTGTTCATTCCTTCAACAAATACGTGTGGGGCCGAAACGGTGAGGCAGGTGTCCTGGGGATTCAAGAGGATGAAAGCAGATATACAGAGAGCCCCCGACTTACGAGTTTTGGACTTTATGATGCTGTGCAAGTGATACTCATTCAGTTAAAACCGTTCTTCGTGTATCAATTTTGATCTTTGCCGGGACTGGGGACATGCGCAGTAGGATATTGTCTCCTGCCGCTGCACAGCCGCGGCGAGCGCAGCTCCGGGTCAGCTGCGCCCTTGGGAGGGTAAACAACTGAAACTCTACGGCGAGCCGTGTTGCCCGTGTTTTTGAATACTGCGTTTGTATTTTCACATCCCATCATGTCTATGTCTCCTGCTTCTGATGAGAAGAATAAGAGGAGGGCAATTACAGATGGCCCTGGAATTAGAATGAGCTTCTGTTCTGATCATGTAAGTGCTCTGAGCTCGTTCCAAGCACGCGAGGCGAAGCTGTGACGGTCGGTAGGTCCGGTGTACTAAACGCATTTCTGACTTACGGTGTTTTACCTTATGATGGGTTTATCGGGATGTAACCCATCTGTGGGGTGGGGGTGGGGAGATGGGGTATCGGTGTTTGGAGAATCCCCAGATGGATGTGCAATTATAAAGGCGGTGAGCGTGTGCCGGCAAGGGCGCAGTGCAGCGAGAGGACGGAGGGGTCTGACCTCATCATGGAGATGGGGAGTAATGCCCTAGGAAAATGATGGCTGAACTGAGATCAAATCCACAATTCTGTCCCAAACCTCTCTTCTGAAGTCTAGACCAGAATTTCAGTATATCACCGTCTAAAAGAGTATAAGGCCCTCAAATTCAACATACTCCAAACCGCGTTAATAATCTTTCCTTCCAATGCCTGGATTCCCCGTCTCAGAGAAAGGCAGTGCAGTCCATTCAGAAACTTGACGATCACCCTTTACGCTGTCCCCTTCATCCCTCCCCATTCCCGGTATGTCCCCGAGTCCTGCCAATATTGCTTCCATTTTCAGGTATCAGCTCCCATCAAATCATTCCAAGTCAGCACCAGAGCTCACTTGCTGAGGCTCCAGTCTCTACCCCACCCCAGGCTCCTACCCGCACTCACGAGGGAACCGTCCATCACACAGACTGTGGCCCTCCCTGTTTACAACCTTCCAGCGCCTCTCACGGCTTAGATTCTGGGCAGCAAGTCCAGTCGCTGCTAGGAAGCCTGCATAGTTCGCCGGCCTCCTGTCCCACCGGGCGCCAGGGCACGTGGGAACTCCAGGCACCACGGCCCATCTCCAGCTGTCTCCACACCGTTGTGTGTCTTCGGCCGAAATGCCCGCTTTCATCTTCCGCCTGCCCCCAAGCCCTTTCACCGCCCCCCACCCCCCAAATGCCAGTCTGTGAACTAGTCTATGAATCCACGGTCAAGTGAGAAAAATAAAGTTAGCAAACCAGTGTTAGTCCCCTGATACTTTTTGGGAATGTGAACAATACCCTCAAGATTGTCGTGTAGCTTTTGAGTGTCATCCTAATACCCCCTTCTCCAAGAAGCCCTCCATGACTTGTTAATGTTGAGGAATCATCTAACTTATTGTCTAAACGGGGAGACTTTTGAGGGTAAAGGGGGCACCATTAATAACGATGCTGAGCAACGGGTACAGGCCAGGCCAGGACTGTCACGGGGCCACCGGATGCGTGGCGGGCCCACCTCTGGACGGAGTTGGCTGCTGTCCTCCCTCAACTCCCAAAGAACCTTTGTCCGTTCACTCACACCGCGTGTTTGCACGTCAGCTCCTGCACCAGTCTGAGAATTCCACAGAGACAAGGCCAGGCCTTTTTTACCCAGTGTCACCAGCATCTCTCAGTGCCGGGGACAGGGATGACACAGAATGTCATCCACAAAAGCAAATGTTTGTTTAATAAATTGTCTGAGGAAGAGAGACTAGATGCCCTAACCTTGGCCAATGAGAGAATTTAAAAATTCCCATTATCTTTTCTCATCCCAGACAATACTTCTTCATTTGGCTAAAGAGAGTTTTAAATGGGAACAAAGTCTCCACAGAGAAAAACTCTAAGCCTCAGGCCAGTGACCAGCTGTCTAATCAACCAACAGCTATTTACTCAGCAAAATACACTCTTAGGGCCAGGTGGGTATAATATAATAGCTAATAAGGTGTGGGATAACCAAAAAAATGCATAAATGAAAAATGAAAACTAATAATGAAACAAACATCAAATAAGTGTTACAGGAATTCATGGAAGGCAGAGGAGAAACTTCTTGTTTGGTCAGAAAAGCAGGTCCCTGGAAGTGGTGGGATTTGAACTGAGACTTGAGCAATGGCTTCGACCACACAGGAAGCAGGAAGGACATCCCAAGCCAGGGTCAGGGAGAGTGTTGGGGGGTCACCAAGGACAGGAAGAATTATTTTGGGGAGCTGCAACTAGACTGTCACGGCTTAATATTTTCAGCAAATATTAAGCCACTCAAAAAGATTCCTGGATTCTCATCTCCTCCCTCAAAATAGTTAACAATTTGAGATGCAGAATGAGATATAGGTTGTTTTTTCCTTTAGAACCTCTTTAAACTGTACAGGTGTTGAAACATCATCTTAGGGAAATTACCTTTGGCAGAACTTTCAGGCAGAACTGCTGGGTTACCCATTGGCATGGGTTAACTCTCAGCGTGTTTGAAAAGCTCTCTGCAAACCTCAGCCTGGCAGCCTACGGCCTCTCCTTCCTCTACCCCCGGCCTTTTAACCTTCTCGTGAAAGCAATCGTAGTGTTAATATGGGGGTGCCACTGTGCGGCAAGCAACCATGGGTAGACCTCCCTGTCAACTTTGGGGTTCAGGGAGATGCTTGTAGAAGCGGCTGCCATATACACGCTGCTCCTCTTGAGTTACGGAGTGGGTCTCACCTATACCACTCGCACCAGTGATGGTGGGTATGCAAAACGTTCATTCCCCGTGCGGCACCCTGCTCCCGTGGGGAAAACCTTACGTCGCCAAGGGAGGTCGACTATGGCCTGACGTATGAACTGAAATTACTACACGATCCACTGCACTCAAACAAAACATACACCCACCAAAGAAAGGGAATTCTTACTTAAAAGCCATTCTTTCTGCTCTGTTTGAAATCTCCTTCTTCCAAAAGCCCTAGAGCACTCAGGATATTGCATAACTAGTATTGGATCTACTTTTGAAGTGCAGTTTTATAAAAGGACTAAACCAAGTGTGCATGGACTGAGTCAAAAGGATGAGTTTTGCCAGTAGTAGGCTTCGGTTTAATACTTCTTCTCCCCTGACCCTAGTGATAGGGCCAACACAGGCCACAGGCTTATAGGGAAAACCAACAATATTAGGTTCACATGGTTTGGCATACATGCGTCCCATTAGCCTATAAAATTTTCATAGAGCACAGTAAAACCGCAACAAATGAAAAAACATTTGGTTCAAGTTACAGTCGTATTTATTTAACCAGCACTTGCTTACCCAAAGGAGAAAAAAGAAATCAAGGCAATGAGGATGGAATGAAATCAACCATCCTGTGATTAGTGAGTAGATTTCAGTGGACAATAAAGCCTTTCGACAGTGCTAGTATAAAAATATGTAAAATTCTTTTCAAGATTTGTTGTGCAGATCTTCCAAAATAACGAGAACCGTTGGGCGACTCCTTTGCCCATTATCCCACATAGGCTGTAATAGCTAAGTGAAGTGAAGGAGCAAAGCACTTCAGCTGTCAGTCTGTGCCTTAAGAATCTTAAGAAGTCAAAGATATATATACATAGTGGAATCAAAAGTGACAAAAAGAGGCAGAAAGCTCCCTCAACTTGAGGGTGCTCTCATTCCATTTTTTTTCTGCAAGCCATAGAGCACGTGAACTTCAACCCACGAATGCTACGAACACACCTGCTGAGACCGTGTGAGCCCATTAAAAACAGGCAGAGGCAGGTACGCTGGGAGATCTGAAGGCTGGATGGAGAGAAGTGGGAGTAACAGTGGGGACAGGGCAAGGTGGAGGGGCCCTGAGGGCATCAGTCTGCACTTGACAGAGAGGTGGGAGGAGTCCGAGAGGACCTGGCCCCGGAGAGGTTAAAAAACTTGAAAAGATCTTTCAGGCACACAACACCCACGTCTTGCAGGCAATAATTGGGGGGTGGGGTAAGAAGCAGGAGGGCCCATGGATGAAAATCTCTGGGTCAGAAAACCATGGAAAAGCTTCAGGAAGGACAGAAAGGAGAAAGGGACATCTGGCGGAAAGCAGTAAGAGGTAAAGGCGGCCCGAAAAGAGGGTGAGGGGCGGAGCCAAGGATCCCGGCAGCCCTACTGCGTGCACTGCAGGGGGACAGGGCAGGACTTTCCCTGTTTTAAGTTATTTTAGAGGGAGCAGCAGTGAATACTGAATATTGTCTTTCTTGGGAAAACCTAAAACACCAAAGTGGTCGGGCTGCCTGAGCTTCCCCCGGTTCTGATCCAGGCACATTCGGGGAGAGACCCCCAACCCCGACATGGAAAACCCTGGGTGCTATGGCTGCAGCACAGTAGGACCAGTGGCATGAAAGGACTGTAACAACGCTTCATTGTCAGTCACTGAATCCTTCAGACAAAAACCTACAGACCAGAGGGACCATCGTGAGTGAAGAAATGTTTGTCAGCTATGGATATGATAGCTCTCCCGAATCAGGACGCCCTACTCAGGAACTCCAGCAACTGCACAGGGCCCTACCCTTGGCGTGTTTACTCTCCTGTCATGTATTTTTCAAGATTTAAAAACCCTACCTGAGGCATCGTACCACGGAGCTCTTAGTAAACTCTCTCTCTCTCTGATTTATTAAAATGGAAGCCTGCATCTCATGCATTTCCAAGGGGTTTTTTTTGTTTGTTTGTTTGTTTTGATGCCTTCTAGATCTTAACTACTGAGGTTAATTCCATTCGATGCAATCACTCCTTGAGTGACGTCCAAGTGCAGAGCCGTGTGCTGGCTGCTGTGGGGCTGCGCGGATGAATCTCCTCAGTGTCCATTTCAGGCTGGGGCGGCCGCATCTCCTTTCACCAGTGTGGAGAGAAAGCAAACTTCTCCATTATCTGACCCGCCTACCACCCCCTAGCAAGTGCTTTTTCCAGGAACACGTTTAATAATTAAAAAGAAAAAAAAGTCCAGGAACTTCTTAATACCTGGTGACCACAGACACCGCTGCGCGTTCATTTCTATGTTCATGTGAGCCAAGGCTACGTCCAATCACTCTTGTCAAAATTGCATAACCACGGCATGTCAAGTTGTTGCTTGTTGCAACTGTGACTTGTAAAATTAAACTTCAGGACTGAGATAGTCGAGCTAAATAAATGCCTACGTTAAAAATATGTGTATATATCATTTACATGCCACTTCGGATAAGCTGGTGAATTATGATCTCTGAAAGTCACAACTGTCACCAGTTGTAAAATACGATTTCAGTGTTGCAATCCTCCCAGCACGCAGGTCCTATCCCTGTCTTCTCAGCTTTCTAAGCAGTTCGTTACACTGATCTATGGCAATCTGCTCTTCCTGTTTTAACGAGAACCTAATTAATCACAACATTTACTTTTCCCACGCTAAGGGACTTCTGACATTCCAAAGAAGGACCATAACATGGCCCCAAACGCCCTTGTTTGGGCCTCCTACGGCTCCACATTGTATTGATAAGTCCGAGTGAAGCTGCCGATACTTATCCCTCTCAGGACATCATGGGAATGAGCCACCTGCCCTCTCCGGCCCTTCATGGGAGGGGCCACACTTCCCTCTCCAGCCTGGGGCATCCCATTCTCTGACAGAAAACACCCAGCGAAAGGGGGCCACTCCGGGCCTGGAGCAAGCTGTTCAGGATGTGACAGCCGAGGCTCACCCCGTCAAAACTCCAACACAAGGCTAAGGCGCCGTCAGCCTGGCCAGGGTCCTCTCCGTGGGGTGAGCCACCCTCTTCCCTGGTAGGTTGTTTGAGTCAGTCACAGCAAATAGTACCAATTAAAATGAACAAGCTCTTGATTTACACCTTGGGATTCTTCAAGAAGCTGCAACTACTTTAGATAGTGGCCTATCAACTCCCAGAAATCCATGCTTCACAATGGAGTGAGACAGAGTTGGGGATGGGCGTGGCAAAGGGTGGAGGGATAAATTACCAGCCAAGCAAACAAAATGATCAGTTCTCTCAACCACTGAAACGGGGGCAGTGCTGAAGCTAGAACCTCAGGGTCTTTCTAGGATAAAAACTTTCAACAATGGCTATAAGACCTCCCTAACCAACCAAGGCCATTTTTCTTGGAAATCTGTCTAAATGGAGATCAGCCTGACAAGCGATGCAGCCCACTCCTCCTCAGGTATCCACGCAG
Source organism: Phyllostomus hastatus (assembly GCF_019186645.2). Classification (NCBI taxonomy): domain Eukaryota; kingdom Metazoa; phylum Chordata; class Mammalia; order Chiroptera; family Phyllostomidae; genus Phyllostomus; species Phyllostomus hastatus. The sequence continues at coordinate 12,152,522 of NW_025333833.1, read as the reverse complement.
CCTCCAGCTGAGTTTGCTGTCTTTGTTGCTTTCCCCAGCAGCCTTCCAGGGCCTTTCTCCCAGCCCAGGTGGCACAGCAGGAAACTTGAGGGGAGGTTCCTCTCAATGTTGCATTTGTGATTGGTGAAGCCGGCAGTCCCAGCTGTGGCTGAATGCAGATAAAGACACTCAGCTGTCCTGTCATCGCTACTACTTGTATAGCAGAAGAAAAACAAGTGATCAAAGTCTTTGTGAATTTCATGTCTGATCAGTTACTTTTCCAAACAGCCAACACAGAATAGTTGCATAGGATCTACCATTGACCCTACAACCCAGCTCTGGAAGTATGAAAAAGGGAAGAAAACTCCCAAATTGAGCATCTCGGACTTAAGGACCCTTGAGAAACATCACCTCCCCCTACCCTACCCCAAGACAGCTAAAACACCCCAGGCCCCAGTAACTGAAAGGTGATTCTCATTAGGTAGAAGGTGAGCCCCACTGCCGGCAGTGGGGAAACGTCTGTAACATCTGTCTGTGTAATGAACTTGTCACTTCCCCAAACAGTCCATACTGTTTCCTTAAATTAAAAAAAAAAAAAAGGACTACATGAAATCTGTGGTGTGGCAGCCCCCCTCCCAACGTCTGAGTCACAGCCTGCACGTCTTTGCTGAGGTTCTAGGTGACCAGGGTGTATCACTTTCAGAGTTGCCCCAACAGCCGAACTTATGGCTGCCTTCCAACCACGCACAACACAATCGCTGTCTATTTTAAAACAATTTTCCTAACCCGCATGCGATGGGAGATGCCTCCTACACAGGTCTTCAACTTCCTACTGCAAACAAAACATTCCTGTCTCACACTGAGCCTGTCGTCTTTCAGGACTAATGCGTGTGTGTGTGTGTGTGTGTGTGTGTGTGTGTGTGTGTGTGTGTGTGTTTTCGACCATGCAACTCTTGGAGCAAAGAAAGCCACCCCAAATTTTACCATCATACCTGAGCCAATCACGAGCTTTGGAAGAGGAATGAATAGGCGAGCCCTTAAGCCCAGGGACTTCTCTCACGCAAACAGTAAGTGGAAAAAAATAAGATCTCTCCGTAGGAGGAGGAGGCAGGGTGGATGATAGAGGAAGGGCATTGAGCAGCCGACCAAAGGCAGCCAAGGCGCCCGCACTTAGCGAGCTGCCTGCATAGAGAAGCCAAATCTTTTCCTTGTTCAATAACCAAGCACTCTCTGCCAGGCCTCCCATGGGCACGAATAATAAACACATCGAGGTGGGCAAACAAGATGCCCCGAGATCAGCCACCCCCCAAAAGGTCGAAACTTCAGAAACCCCGGGGATCACAGCACCCTCAAACACATCCATCAGTCGCAGCGGGAGAAGCGACTTGGAGACTCAGCAAAGGATTCTGAATTTTGTGGGATTTTTTTCTTCTTCCAAGCTCTGCCTTGCAAAGTACGGCAGCTACATGCAAAGCCAGAGAGGGGCAGGAAGGCTGAGGGCGGCAGGGGTGCGGGTGGGAAGGGAGGGGTGCCTAACACCAGCCACCCAGGCCTCCATCTGACGAAAGCCGTCAGCAGCCCCAACCGCATCCCACCCCGCCGCACTGCCAGCAGACGCCCCCTGCAGCTACCCCCCCGCCCGCGCACCCTGGCTTCCGTCCCCGGCAGCCCTACCAGCCCAGCACCAGCAGCAACCCCAGCCCCGGCCGCGCGCCGGCAGCGCCACGACTGTGGCTCCCATCCCTAGCGAGCGGCAGACACCCCCGAGGCCTCCCTCCCAGCCCACCGGGCGTGCCGGGGGAGTCGAGCCCGGGCGCGCACCGCCGCCAACTCCCCACGCCCCGGGGCTGGCCACGGCTCCAGCTTACCTTGGGCGCTCGCGGGGGGGGGCTGAAGGTGGCCAGCCTCCCGCCCCCCGCCCCTTTCCTCCGCGCCTGGTTTCTTCCTCCCGCCTCCTCCTCTTCCTCCTTCTAACCACTGTGTGTCCGGGGCTCCCCCTCCTCCCTGCGGCGGGGAGTAAAAGCCGAAAACCCCGAAGCCGGGCCCGCGTGCTTGCAGGCGGGAGGCGGCGGCGCGCGGCCAGCTCGCCAGTAACTGAGCGCGGTGCGCGGCTCCCAACTAAAGTGTGAAAGAAGCGGCGGCCGCGACTGCCGCGGCAAGGAACGTCCCCCCCCCCCCCCCCGGAGTGGGCAGGGAGCGAACGAGGGAGGGGACAGGGAGGGAGGGGACCTCCTTGCCCAGTCACTCACTCGAGGGGCGGGGGCAGCCAGACACTCCCCCACTGCCTGGCCCTCCCCGCGCCTGGCTCCCGCTCGTCCGGCTCCCCTCCCCCGGGGAGGGGCCTGCGGAGGCTGCGAGGGCGCCGCGCACCGGAGGAAGGGACCCGGGGAGAAGGCGATCGGGGCTGTGAGGGGCTGCGCGGGGCTGCGGGGACGGAAGGAGAGAGGAGGACCCGCTTGTGTTCGCGTGTGTTTGTGTTTGTGTGATCGCGCGCTGCGGGGCCCGCGGGAGGGCAGAGCGCGGCGGGAAAGCTGCGTCTTGGGTCTGTCACCTAGGCCTTGGGATGAAAGCTGCCGGGCACCAGGAAGGCCGGGAGGGCGCCGCTCTGCGGGAGACCCAAGCCAGTCCGTGGGCCCAGCCCAGCAAGCTGCGCCTGCTGGATGCAGAGAGAAGGCCGGGCATCCTCTGCGTGCCGCGCAGGCCAGCGGCCCAGGCCCTGCCACCAAACCGCCTCCACCCTGCCCTGGAGCGTTGCTCCTGCAAGATGAATGAAGCTTGGGCGACTCAGCACTAGCGGCAATGAGGCAAAGAGCGGGGCGCACCCTGGGTCGGAGACTTGGAGTCCTGCGCCCCTCCCCGCCCTTCCCGGCTTCTGGGGACTAAAGGGCGGAGGCTGCGCCTGCTGGGCACGTCTGGGATGGTTGGGATCCAGAAAGGCTGCTGTCCACCAGTTTATCTGTCCCGCTTTTTGTGGATCCTCACGAGAGGTCAACCAATTTCCCACCCTCTGGGAAAAGGTATTTTTCTTCTTTCACCGGTCAGATCGCGCGTTTTGTGTGTGCACTTAATTGGTCTTTCGGCACTGATAGTGGTTGGTGCCTTTGTGCAGCCCCCGCCTCCGCCACCCCCCACCCCATTTCACTGCTCCTTCATTGCCCTGGACACGTGAGGCATGTCAGACCTCCAGGGTGAGAACACCCGAGAAAACAATGGGGGCGGGGAGGAAGAGCCTCCCAAACAGGGTCCCGAGGATTGCACACAAATCCGGCCATTCCTCGCCTTGGGCCAAGATGAGGTTGGGAGCCGGAAAAGGACATATCGGAGTGTGACAATGACGAGACACTGAACTGGAAAACCAAAGTCATCATTTAATGAGATGAATTCATAGCCACCCATAATGGCCAGGAAGTCCGCCTTTTTCAAAAGAGAAACAATTTTCAAGTGGGCTCCCTTTTTCAATTGAAACGGCTAGGATCACATTGGTTTTGAAACTGACTTGTATTCCATTTTTATTATATTTTTTCCATTACCACTTAACCCCCTTACACACCCCGTCCCCAGCAATCACATCCATGAGTCCTTTTTCCGTTCTGCTCAGTCCCTCCACCCCCAACCCTCCCCTCTACTCCTTAGCAGGCACCCGGCTCTCCTTCTACCAGTCTGTCTCTGCTTCCCTTCTGTTAGTTCAGTGTGTTCATTCGATTCCACATATGAGTGAAATCATCTGGCATTTGTCTTTCTCTGACTGGCTTATTTCACTTAGTGTAATGTTCTCTAGGTCCATCCATGCTGTCACAAAGGGTAAATTTTTCTTTTTTACATCTGAGTAGTATTCCACTGTGTAAATGTCCCATAGTTGTTTTATCCACTCGACTTTTAAAAAAATGTTTTAAAATTTATTTTGTTTTCAGACAGGGGAAGGGAGAAAGAGAGGGAGAGAAACATCAATGTGTAGTTGCCTATCGAATGCCCCCTACTAGGGATCTGGCCTGCAACCCAGGCATGTGCCCTGACTGGGAATCGAACCCTCCACCCTTTGAGTATCCCAGGAGGATACTCAAACCACTGAGCCACTGCAACCAGGGCTCCACTCACCTTTTGATGGACACTCGGGCTGCTTTCATATCTTGGTGATCGTAAATAACGCTACAGTGAACACAGGGGTGCTTATGTTCTTTCAAATTAGTATTTGGGGTTTCTTGGGATATATTGCCAGGAATGGGATCACTGGGTCAAAAGGCGGTTTCATTTTTAGTTTTTTGAGGTATCTCCATATTGCTTTCCAGAGTGGTTGCACCAGTCCACTTTCTCACCAACAGAGCAAACTACTCATACTCTGGTTCATGTTTCTTTTTGGAACCAGAACACTTTGCAGTCCAGCCTCCTCAAGAGGGGTGGTAAGAAGGGAGGGTATGCTAATTCAGATTCCCACCAGGGGCTGCCAGCCACCCTCTCTTACCCTAGGCGACTGGTTTCATTTCTTTGAGCCTTTCTTTCTCATCTGTAGAATGGGATCCACAGACTAGCTCCTACCTCATACGCTTGCTATGAAAGTAAAAGGAAAGTAAAATAAGGTGGCAATGTGTGCAAAACACTGCATAATTGCTGACAAAAACTCAATAAATATGAGCTATTATTTCAGATATATAGTTTAACCCCAAATTTAGTAGACTTTTTTTTCCTCTTTGCATTGTTTCTTAAAGTTGAGGGAAGAAAGCTATCTGCTGGATTCATCCCAAATGCAGTGAACCCTTCTCTGGGGTGTTCAGGCCGTGCCTGGAAACTTCTCCTCCGGTAAAGGGAAAGGAGTAAGTAATGTGCATACGATGCTCTGAAAGGACCCTGCAGAATAGCAAGCTTTTGTGTTTCTCCACCTCCTTCCTTCCCTCATCTACACAGACCACCCCGAATAGGCCGGGCTCTTTAAATGTTGACCAGTGTTGTATTCTATCCTGTGACGGCTGGGAAGAGTGACTGGCGATGTTGATTTCTTGAGGGCAAGGCATTGTGGGTCTTTTTTGATTTGACATCCTGAAAACTATCAGAGAGACACCGCTCAATCTCTTCATACACGCGTCAGTTAAAGGCTATCCATACGATGGCCTTTCAAAGTAAGTTTTCAATTATTCAGAGTAATACATCTTCATTGTAGAATACTGTTGGCTTTTGAACAATACAGGTTTGAGCCGTGCGGGTCTACTTGTACCTGGATTATTTTTCAACAAATACCCGTCCTGTTTTTGCTGGTCTGCAGCTGGGAGCCCACGGGAGCCAAGGGCCAACTGCATGCACTGGTCTATGCTGTTTTATAAGGGACTGAGCATCCACGGATTTTGGTATCCCTGGGGGTCCTTGAACTAGTTCCCCACAGATACTGAGGGACAAGTAAGTTTTGTAGGGAGTCAAAAGTTACATGTGGATTTTCCACTGTGCAGGGTCGGCACCCCCAACGCCTGTGTTGTTCAAGGGTCAACTGTTTTTAGACATTTCAGAAACTCACCCAAGCACGAAGAAAATTAAAAAACCACCATAATGCTACCATCCAGAGAGAAGCACTCGATTAGTGCTTCAAGTATACCCATGTTCCCTTCCTTTATTTGCCTACTATTTCATTACCAGACATTTATGAAGTACCTAGTTAAGGACGGGACAACTTTCCAGGGCCAGAACAGGTTGCACGCTAGTGCTGTTTGTTCCTCAGTAGAAACTACTTCTCCGAAGCAATACTTTATATGGTAGTGAGGCTTTCAGGGCAGTCTACACAAAGTCCGTGAAAGGAATCCTGTGATTAAATGATAGTGCTGACCAGAAGCAACCCAGGTTCCGTAGAGTGTGAAGCACCTACCCTTTGGGGAGCCATCTTCAAGGTGAGGAAGACAAAAGTACAATGCCCCCTGGAAGGAGGGGTCATGAACTTAAGTCCCTTTTGCATCTCCGTATACCCCCTTTGATGCTGGAGTGCCTGTAGAAATGAACTGTTTGATACACATTGAAGGTGAAAACTCATTCCTGGGGTAGATAGAACACCTCTCCCTTCCCTCCCCAAGCAGGAAGAGTGGAGACTTCCACTACCCCCCACCCTGCTCCCCGCACACTTGCTGTTTTGCACGCAGCCACCTTAAGGGCAGTGGAACTAGGGGGACTTCCAGCAACGGCTGCAGAAGGGGGTGGGCAGTGCACAGTGGGTGGGGAGCAGACACACAGGGTGGGGCACTGAGCTTCTGGAGAGCCTCCTTAGGTGCACGTGCACACCGCAAGCCATGCAGCAGCAGCTGCCTGCAAGCCCCTTTGGTCAGCACCAGCTAAATCTACCAGACATTTTATCACAGAGTCATCTCTGTAGATATTCATCATTATTAAATGACTATAAACAGACTGATGTCAAAGGAATGAAACACGATTCTCTGTTTCACAAGTAATCAAACTATCTCCTCTTTGCCCTTCCACTCTACCGGAATCTCTGAATTCCGTAACTTCAAACACTCTAAATATAATTCTTTAAAATTATATCTGCTTTTTGGTCAGTCAAGTTTAATTTTAATCTTCAAAGGCATTACTACCATCATGGATTTTCTTTTATCCTTAACATTTTAACTTATGACTACTTGGCTCCGTAGGACCTTCCGTAACACATAAATTTGAATCTTTTATACTAATTTTTAAGTAGAGTGTTGTAGATTGAATGTTGGTATCCCCCCAAAATCCGTATATTGAAGTCCTCAAGGCCCCCAGCGTGGATGGTATTAGGAGGTAGGGCCTTTGGGAGAGGATGTTGTGAGGGTGGGGGCCACATGATGAGATCAGTGCCCTTATAAGAGACGAGGGAGCTCGTCCCAACCTCCTAGTCCTGGACACCCCCCCCCACCAGGACACAGCCATCTGCAAGGCAGGAAAAGGGCCGTCCCAAGAGCCTGAGCACGTCAGCCCCCGGATCCCGGACTTGAGCTGTGATGTTTGTTACGGCCGCCCACGCTGACTGAGACACACAGGTTCCCTCTACCACTGACTATAAAAAGGAAACAAAGGGAAAATGCAGGTTGATTGAAAAAAAGAATAGTAAAAGCTATGCATATAAAAACAGTAAAAACCTCTTGTCACTTACATAAATCTACATGACTTCATTTTTAACTGATTTATTTTAAAAGGTTTCAATCAGGTTAATTTTTCTGGATGATCAAGTTCAAAGTAGCTTTGGAAGGATTATTCGGAAACAAGGGAATATCCTAACATGAGTATTACTCTGATACGTGCTATCTGAGCAACCCAGCTGCAAGTTCCTGAGCTTTGGAGTATCCATGGTCTTCCTTTCTTGCTGAAATCTACAGCCTTAGATGGTGGGGGACCTGCCATATCTTCGATGTTAGCTCCATCAAGATCTGAAGCTAGATGTGTGTGCATGTGTGTGTGTGTGCGTGCGTGCGCACATGCACGTTCAAATCTTTTTCCTTTGGTGGCACCACAATGCACGCAGATACACAGCCCTCAGTGAGGGTTGTGGATTGAGGGTTGTTTATGTATTTTCTTTGTGATGGTTAATTCGGATGACACCACACAGCTCCTACTGAACGGTGGAGGGCAGAATCTGAGCAGGGAGATTAAAGTCTGCGCTAACAACTTGCTAATGGTTTTAATTGGTCTCTCCGTGACGTGTGAATTACTCGGAGTAACCTGCTTTTCTAGATCTGATAATTATGGCTCTTATTTACTTCTATTTATTTCTTCCTTAAGGTATGTATTTTTCTTTTATCTCACTTTTTAAAACTGGGGCTATGGAAGATGGAAACATGGAATCCAGTCCTTTGAAGCATGGAGTGTTAAGAACCCAAACGGAGGTGTGAGAATCGGCCACAGGTAAGAGAGGGATGAAGGAGAGGGGGGAGAACTCCAGACACCTAAATAGGAGCAGCTAAGCCCCCAGACTATCCCCTCCCTCTCCTTCTTGGGGTCGTGGGCTTGTCCAGTTACCAGAAATTAGCTCTGTCACGGGGAGCCCCTGTCCCAGGCCACACAGCAGCTCCACCACCGTGCGTGTAACAGATGACGTCATCTGGTGCTTACTGACACCCCCTCAGAGGATGGTCCTGCTTTCAGCTCACATGTGCGGATAGTACTGTTATTCCACATATCAGTCTTGTCACTGCAGTGAACTGTAAGCTCTGTGAGAGCTGGTGCTTTGGCCGTCCCTAGAGGCTCGGCCCAGACAGCGACACCTCCTGAGGCCTGAGAGGTAAGGTAGTGATGAAGTTGCTATGAAGCTGCCATGTGGGTTCCACTTCGTAATGATGAAAAGCAAATATTGATAACCAGACGTTTCAGCAACTGTGATACAGACAGGATGTGGTTGAAAGCAATCTGTGTGTGTGTGCATGTGTGTGCGCATGTGTGTGTGTGAGAGAGAGAGAGAGAGGGAGAGTAAACTAACAAACCAAATCCCCATTATTTTCGCCTCAATCTCAGCTTTACCTCTTCAAACACAGCCTTTTCCAACTCCCTTTCAGAAGGTGAAACAATATTGAGATAAACGTAAGGAGTAAAGTCGTAACTTGCTTCCGTATTTAAGCAAGAACCCCTAAAACAACTAATGTCATTAGTTCTCATTATGTAACGGTTTACAGAAGCTGTGCTGGTTCAGTGTTATGGACTGATTTCATGTGCAATTATTGAGAAAAAATGTTTAAGCTTCACCCAAGGATACGCCCATTGATTCCAGAAAGGGGAAGGGAGAGAGAGATAAAGAGAAAGACATCACAACTCATTGAGGGAAACATCAACCAGTTGTGAGAAGCACATCGATCGGTTGCCTCCTGAACGTGCCCTGTCAGGGGACCAAACCCACAACCTAAGTATGTGCCCTGACTGGGAATCGAACCACCACTTTTTGGTTTAGGGGATGATGTTCCAACCAACTGAGCCACACCGGCCAGGGCAAGAATCAACATTTTTAAGAGCTAATAGAAAATATGGCTCCCATAGAGATGTAAACAGCCTGCTGCTTTCAGATCATATGCTAAAAAGGAGAAAGGAAGGAATGGGGAAATTCCAAAATAAATGTTTCAAATAGTTTTGGGGTGTTACCATGTAATCCGAAAATTTTCTAAACTCCCTCATGGTTTGACTGATTCAAGGCCCCCTAAAATGCTATGAAGGTGTTTTTATTTAAAATATCTCCATTTTCTAGATGCAAAATCTGAGGGACAATGAGGGTAAGACATTTGGGCAAAGCCCACGCCTTACTCAGCTAATACTCAGTGACGGGGTGGGACCCGCTCTTGGACCCGGTACTAAACTGTACCATCCTGCCAGCACCCACTGGGCCTGGAGAAGGACAGCTTCATCTTCGGGAATCTTCTGAGTGGAAGGTAGCCTCACTACACTTCCCACCTTCTCCACTGTGGTGTTGATCACCTGTGAGGGGCCAGAAAGGGATTCATTGTGCTGTCATACCATGACACCCGCTGGCGACTCAGAAGCCCCCCGTGGGTTCCCCTAGTCAGAAGTTTACTCACTCAGATAGAAGATTACCGAGCCCAGGCGGCCAGAAGGCTTGGAACACTATAAATTTCCATGCTTCCTCGCCTGTTTGGTTAAATCAGTTCTTGGTCCTAAAGAAGTCAGTTGATAAAGGACAGCTTTGCCTTGTGCAAAATGCCCAGTGTCAGTGTCAGGCAGCCATTAGCATAAACACTTATAATGCTTTCATCAGTTGGAAAGAGCAATTTTATTTATTTCCCCCTTTCCTCCTTTGTCGGTTCTGCAAGCCCAGTCCAAGCCTTGGCCTCTCTCTGCTGGCTCCTCAACCAGTCAGTCGCCTTGACCCCTGGCTCTCTGGTGACACACTGGTTGCTTCTAGCTCTTGCATGAGTCCAGAGCAAGGTCTAAACTTCTCCGTCAAGTGCACAAAACCTTACAGAATGTGGCTCCTGCCTGCCTTTTCAGACTGATCCCTGTTCCAACTGCTGACTGGATGGATGGCCCAGCTACCTGGCTGACTTGTTGGTTTTCACCCATATTCTACTGTTTTCCACACCTTGACTTGCACACGTACTTTCCTCCGTGTGGATGACTCAAACCCCTACACATTTCAAAAGCTCTCCTCTCAGCTGACCCGGCTCCTTCTCTACCACTCACTAATTCCATGCCCATGTGCAAGCCATCTTGCCCTCTCCAAACCTCAGGTTCTTCATGTGCAATGGAAGAACCACACTAAGTATATAGAGAACCGAAGGCCTGGCATTCTGCACCTTCACAGAGCAGGTATGGATGCTTTGCAAATGGCTATTGTTATATTATCACTTGTTCTTTCAGATCTGGCTTAAGTGTCACTTGTTCTGGGAAGCTTCCCAAATCCCATGTAACTGCTTTGAAAGCATACGAAGTACAGAGCAAGCTAGTGAGCATTAGCAAGAGAATTCAACAGGAGAAATCATAGAAGCGGCTACACTGCCCTTTTTTGGTGGGGAAAGTGGTGGTGTCATACGTTCTTCAAGACTTGTTTCAGAAATATTAAAATCTTGTGGTTTCAGACTATGGTTTCTTAGTCTCTCTGTGTTTGTGTACCCATAGATAGATCTTTCTTTAACATTCCCTGTAGAAATATAGTTAGTTGGGGCACAACCCTTTTGTCAGTGTTCCCCATCATTATTGCTAAATGAATCCGTGCTGCAGAAAATGTCTACTTAAGTGTGACATTGTCAAAGTCCTCCCCACTCTCAGCTACAAAAGAGCTGTGACCTTTTGTCAGCAGGAAGTCACCTTGAGGTGCACTGCTACAGCTCTAAGACTGCCACCCACACCCCGCAGTGTGCCTGGGGTTCATTCAGAGTGTCCAACAAGCTGAGGACCCTGCCCTCTATGGTGTCACCTCCAGTGGGGGTTGAGGAAGGGCATGTTGGAAGTGATAGTGACCGTGGGCTTTGATACAGAATATGTGCTAGCTCTATTAACTGGTACCATAAGCATTCCAGAGAGCAACTCTCTGGTGGTCATCTGGGTTGACCACCACCATCATCGTGTGGGTGGGGGTTCGACACTGATTCTGTAGATCTGGGCTCCAAGAGAGTACAGTTGCCGTGTCTACTGGATAGATGCCTCTGAAGGCAGGCAAAACACAGTGGCACACGTCTGAGAAGCATGGGGACCCCTGAGACTGAACTGCTATCACCCCTATTGGGGTCTTAAGTAAAAGAGGCCATAAAGTTAGTCCATGGAAGGTTCAGGATTTAATCCCAGGGTTTTCTGATTCCAGGGCTCTGACTCCTCCGTGATGCTCACTGAGTGAAGAGCCAGAGGTTCCTACCCCATGGGTATCGCCCTCATGCTCTCTGCTAAGCCTCCCTGTTTCCACACAGCCTCCGGGCTGTTCTAGATCCACTTAGATTTGGCCATTGGACATGGAGGTAGAATGGCAATGGCAACAACAGCTTGTGTGTACGGAGGCCTCCTGTGTCCTGTGCTAAGCTTTGACCTAAGCCATTTCCATCTGATCCTCTAAGCATCTCCACGAGGAAGGGGCTATTATCATACCCAAGGAGCAGACACGGAGACACGTGACATCTCGTGGTGTTTAGGTCCTTATGCAAAGTCACAAACTTAGAAAATGGCAATTTAGAATTCCACCTGGATTTTTTCTTTTTTACATTTATTATCCCAGGCCCTTCCAAGAAGGATTTGAGGTTAGTATGGTCAGCAGGGTTAAATAACACATAGAAGTTACTTTCACAAGAAGAAATTATTCTAGTGGAAAGTGAAGGAAGGTAAAGGGATTCAGGGCAGGCTCAACTAAATCATGCTACCATAGAAGTTGACACAGCTAGACTCGTCTGCATTAATTTAATTCAGGTTGTTAACTATAAATTCAGGTAGACTGTACTGGGTTGCCCATGCTTGGGGTCATCGGTCACTCCTCCCATTCCCACACCTGCCCAGTCAGTTACAATCTCATCCCGTCCAACCTGCCCTTCTTCTCTGCTCTAGCCACTGCCCCCCCGCCCCGTCAGGTCCCTATCATGTCTTGCTGAATATGGAAGTCATTTCCCTCTTCCTTCCTCTGTCCCTTTTCTTCTCCATGCTTTCACCAGAATCCTGTGTCTTTACTTCCTAAGCAAGTCTTCCTTTGCTCATTTCTTCCTCTGTTTGTTCCAGCTCAGATGCCATCATCTCTTGCCTGGATATTGTGGCTGTTTAACCCCTTGGCCTTGCCCCACTCATATCCGCCTTCTACATACCAACGGAAAAATATCAATTCTCTGTTTAAAATTGTTTACTGCCCTTTTGTACATCCAAGAACACCATTAAAAAAGTGAAGAGGCAACTCCTGTGATGGGAGAAAGTATTTGCAAGTCATATGCATGATAAGCAATTACAGTCAGGAATACGTAAACAACTCCTGCAAGCCTACAACAAAGAAAGTAAACAACTCAATTAAAAAGTAGGCAAAGGATCTGAATAGACATTTCTTCAAAGAAGACATACAAATAGCCAGTAAACACATGAACAGGTGTTCAGCGTCACTAATGGTTAGGGAAATGGAAACCAAAACCACAATGAACTACCGCTTTATACCCATTAAGATGGCTACTATTAGAAAAAAGAAAATCACAAATGTTGACAAGGATATGCAGAAACTGGGATGCTTGTGCATTGCTGGCAGAGATATAAAATGGCACAACTACTGTGAAGAACAGTTTGATGGTTTCTCAAAAAGTTAAATGTAAATTACCACATGTGGTACATACCACAGTAATGAAAAGCAGGGACTCAAAGAGGTACTTGTACATGAATGTCCACAGTAACATTATTCACGATAGCCTGATGGTAGAAACAACCCAAGTGTCCATCAACAGATGACGACATACATGAACATGGTGTGTGTGTAATACAGCCTTAAGAAATGACATTGTGGTACCTGCTACTAATGGATGAACATTGAAAGCATGATGCTAAGTAAACTGACACAAAAGGACAAATACTGCATGATTCCAGTTATATGAGGTGCCTAGAATAGGCAAATTCATAGAGACAGAGAGTGGGATCGTGATCAAGAGAAGAATGTGGGCTGGGAGGGTGGGAGAAATGGGGAAATGATGTTCAATGGGTAGAGGTTTTGTAGGGATGATGAAAAGTTCTATAAGTGGGCAGTGGTGGTCTGTACAATATTGTGAATCTACTTAATGCCAGTGAATTGAGAATGGTTACACTGGTACATTTTAGGTTATGTATACTTTACCACAATAAAAAAAATTCTTTACTGTCAACAGGATCGAGTCCAGGCTCCTTAGCATGGCCAACAAAACTTGTCATGGCCTCACCTCCAGGTTCATCTCTCATGTGTCTCCCTATGATAAAGCCCTTGAACTAGGTTCCTTTCACCACAGGGTCCCATGCTCCCTCATCCCTTCAGATCTTATCTCAGACCACCTCCTCCAGGAAGTTCCCCCTCCCCTTGACTCCTCATACTTAACTCAGAAACTGCCCCCTAACTTTGCTTTCTATATCACTTACACAGACAGATTTCTACATGTCCCTCAAGATGAAACTTCACTGTAGCCCCTCTGTGAAGCTCTCCTTTCCTTACTCAGGCAGGGTGCCTTCTCCTAGCACCATGACCTTGAACCTCTTAGTGCTTTTTTCCCTGTGTGTGACCATCATTGGCTCACCCTTCTGTCTCTCTCACTGGCTTGGGAGCTTCTCAAGGGAGGTGACCACAGCCCCTCAACTCAGGCAACATAATGGAGTAAAAGGCCCACTCAGAAGCCCTTGCAGGGTGAACTAATATCTCTGAATGGCTACATCTCAAGTCCACGGCTTTTAAATCTGGACATGGGAAGAAAAGGCCTTTGATCTCTTGGGAAATAGAGGAAGGATTTTCTGCTCTTTCCCCATCGAAGCTATAGATGGGCTCATTCTCAACCTATAAGACAGTAAACTCTTAAAGACATCTACACTTTTTTAAAGTTTTGGATGGTTGCTTTTCTTTTTAGTTCTAAGGATGTACTATGAAAACCGAAAGTTATATTCTTTCTAGCTTTAAGAAGAAAAATACTAGGGAAAAAAAGAAATAAACTTCTAATGACTTTCAGAAAATATGTTTCTTTAAGGAGATATTTTGTTCACATCACATAACTTACCTACCTAATGCCATCTCTTCGTATTTTTATTCTGACTCATATTAATCAATCTCTGCCTATATAACATAAATCATTATATCATGACTCACTACTGTTTTCAGTTGCCTCTACCAAAATCAAATGTTTCCCTGTAGCCAAAGTCATGTTTAAACATAAACATCTAAGCAAGTTTAATATGGAAAGAGAATGATAAGTGCAAATTTTGAATACCTATCACACCAGGTATGGCCCTGTCTCTATTGCTGTGCCATCCGTATTAGTTTGCTAGGGCTGCTGTAACAAAATTCCACCAATAGAGTGGTGTAAATAACACAAATTTATTGTCTTGCAGTTCTGGAGGCTAGAAGTGCATGATAAGGCAGGACCGGTTCCTTCTGTGGGCTGTGAGAAAGAGTCTGTTCCGTGCCTCTCCTCCAGGGACTGGTGGCTGGCTGCAATCTCTGGCATTTCTTGGCTTGTGTAACCTCCACCCTGACCTCTGCCTGTATCTTCACATGGTATTCTCTCTGAATGTGTGTGTGTCTGTCGTCGAATTTCTCCTTTCTACAAGGAGAAAATTGGATTCTACAAGGAGTCATATTGGATTCGGGGTCCACCCTGCTTCAGTATGACCTAATCTTAACTCATTATATCGGCAATGATCCTGTTTAAAAATTAGGTCACAATCTGAGGTATTTGGGGTTAGGACAACAACATATGAATAAGAGAGCACAATTCAACCCATAACAACAACTCATCTAGGAGTTTGTTGTTATCCCCATTTTACAGGGTACAAGATGATGTTTAGTGAGGTTAGGTAATGAACTCAAGGTAGAACAAAATGAATTGCAGAGCTGGGGTTTGAAACATGGTAGGTCTGATTACAAACCCTATTACCTCGTGTTATAGAAGCAAAGTACCTTTGTTCACAGTCTCTGTCTTATTTCTTCCAGGTTTAGTAAATGCCTGTCAACATAGTGAGTCTGGGCCTTTTCATTATTATATAATGATTCAGTTCTACTTCAAAATATTTACTGAGTGCCTGCTATTACTCTAAGTATTTCAGGCACTGGGTTCAAAGATGACTTGAAACATGGACCAGGTTTCAAGGCACTTTGCATTTAATGGAAGAGACAGACATATAAGCAAATCACTATTTCATAAAGAAACACTAAGTGTTAGGTAGAGATCCAAGCAACTCTGTCGTGGAGGGAACACTACTCATCAGTGAAATCCAGCCAGCAATTTATGTACCTTCACGCATATAATAGGAGCCTACAGGGAGGGCATTTAACACACACGCCTTCCTCCTGCAGGGGACTATTGGAGAAGTCCTGTCCACTAGGAATTCATTTCTGAAGCAGAATCAGCTTCTGAGAAATGTGGTCTCAGCCTTTCTCTTCGTTGATGTCACTGTATCTCTCTCAGTGAGTACAACCTGGTTCTTGAGACACGGACTCTCAGCATAAAACCAAGTCCCTTCTCAGAGACAAAGGATGAATTTCCCCCAAGAGAATAAGGGCACATTCCCTTCCTTGGCAGGCTTACCCTGAAGGTCACAGATCTGCTCTTCACTGGACAAAAGTACACGGGAGGTTGAACAAAGCCATTAATTTATTTTTACCCCAGCTACCAGAGTCAGCCTGTTAAATGAAATATTTCCAACCAAGCCACTTCTTCAAAGCCATGTTAAATGCAGTTGCTTGCCTTTGAAGTCATCGAATGAACAAGTTCCTATAGGACCTGCACGACCACATACACCTAGCCCTCTCGAAGTGCACTCATGCGCACACGCGCCTGTATGTCAGAAACTTTTAATGAGCAATGATGGAACTCTTTGGGCTTCAAAGAAAGATCTTTACACAAACAGGAAAATATCTGCTTTAAAAATATTCACAAGATCAGGTCACTTCAGTTCTGAAACTTCAGATAGAATAAGCACGAGAATCAGAGCAAGAGAGAGAATGGGTGGGGACACTTCATTTTTTAAAGGGAAGCTACGGTACTTTCACTCTCTGGTTTCCACTAGATGTGGCAGAAGGAGGCACTTAGTACGCAGGTTTCTCTCTCAAAAGGGAGCCTCAAGTATCTTCAAGTCTCTAAATTCTCCTTGATGTGCTATTTGCAAATAATTAGAGTTTGTTTATGCGTTCATCCAACTAACATTTACTGAACGTCAATATTGTGTCAGGCAGCGAGGTTCTGAGGCTCTCAGACTGATGGCTATGGTAATGCCAATGTCAATGTTAACAACACAGACTGAAATGCTAGCATTTGCATAGCGAGGCCCATCCTTTGTTGGATCTGTGCCTGGTGTGGATGGGACCACTGTTCTAGGCTGTTACTATACCCAAATTAATGGTTCGCTTGGGTCTTCACGAAGAAGAGTGTGGAGATAAAGCACTCAGGGAGACATAGCTTTGTGTTGGAGACAAGCTATGTCGGTATGGGAGAAAACTAAAAAGGAGTAAGTAAAAAAATCTTTATTCCAACAGAAAAATCCTCTGTACTTGAATACAAGTTTTGGGACTAAGCAAGCATTAAATAGAATACAAGATTCTTCTGCATCTGTATTAGCTACGATGCTTTTGGCTGTAAAAACAAGACAATGCACCCAAAATGGCTTAGATAATGATGTTTATTACCCACATGAAATCTGGAGAGCAGGTGGTTTCTGGTTTTTTCATTTAGTAGCTTCACAAGTTCATCGGGGAACTCACATCCTTCCCACCTTTCTGTCACCCTGTGCTCAGCGTGTTGGCTTTTGGCTCCGGACATGTCCCCTCATGGTTGCAAGATGGCCAAGGAAGCTCTGACTATCGTATCCTCACAGAACTGTATCCATTAACCTAAGAAGAAGCATCTTCCTCTGCATGTCTTCTGAACACCAGAGAGAACTTTTCAGAAGCTCATTTTGCAGGTTTCCTCTCAGGTCTCCTGGGCCAGAATTATGAGTCACATGCATGATCCTAAATCAATCACTGACAAATGAAATGAAATTACCATGGTGTATCTAAACCATCAAGATTTAACCTTTGGGGCTGGAGAGAAGGCTAACATCCCTCCCTTCCCCTCCCCACCCACAAAGAACGTGGCTACCTGATTCCTGAATGGAATGGGAATGCCTATAGTACGGAAGACAGGGCAGTGCTCAGTGTTGGCAGGAAATGGATATAATGTAGGCAGTCGGAGGGACCACCACATCAGAGTCACAAAGCAGAAGCACCTCCAGGCAAGGAGCAATTCCATGAAGGGAACCTTCTCTGATGACCCCTGGACTTGACCTTGCTTCACAGATGAGCTTCTCTTACAGGAATGAGTTTTGCTGATCTTTAGCATAGCTGCTAAGGACACACTGTGCTGTATATTCTGCTGGTTCATATTATACCACCTTGACCTGAAGCCAAATTATGCATAACAGTTCTAAAATGGTTTATGGCTAAGGCAGGCTGGCTGATGTCATTTGTCAGCTGTGGCACTCTAGAATTATAAAACCATACAAAGTCTTTTCTACACACTGTTTTTTTTTATGTGTTTTTGAAACAAGAAAGAAAACACCCTCCAGCTTATTCCATTTGGAATGTTGCAGTAATGGACCCAGCCCATTGTAGTAATGGGGGAGGGGGCAGTCAGGAACTAGTGACCAGTGACCAGGTTTAAACTCAGTGAAAAAGGATATATGAGTGATGTTTCTTAAGTTGATCCTTTCTTATAAAACTGAAATTATGAGCTTCTTGGAGAAGCTTCTTCTGTGGAGAAGTTTGCTTTTTATATGTAAGTTATTCAAAGGTAGAAACCATCTTAATATACTTCAAAAAATATTCCCAGTGTACCTACCTAACATAGTGCTTTATATGTGGTACTGAAAAGCTATCATTTGATTAACTGATTATAGTGAGAGTTCTTCAAGAACTTATGGAAATAAGGAGACACCCATGTATTGGGTACCTTGGCAATGTTATTAGCACTAAATCTTTGCAGATGCAAAGGTGATCTGGTAGGTTTTTTCCAAAGGGAACCCAGCAGATGCTGAACATGAAGTCACTTGCAAGGCCTTTCAACACCCATGCCTTCGTCTTACCCCTGAGTTTCTGGTACAGAGTGAGGCGTGGGCATTAACAGGTTTTAAAGCCCTCCAGGATTCTAACGTGTCATCAAGATTGACTGCCCGCAACACAATCACCCGGAGAGTTTGTTAAATACCTGCCCACGTTCAAGTTTCTGGTCCAGTAGGTCTGGGGTGGGGTCCACTAATTTATGTTCATGAGTTTCCAGGAGATGCTGTTGCGACTGGTGGAGAGGTGGGTGGCCACACTTGGAGAACTCCCACTCTAGAACAGGGTTCAGCAAACCTCTAAACCCACACATGTTATAGGGTCATAGAGCTGACTCTGTTAAAGGTCTGTTTATGTACAGCCTACAAGCTAAGAGTGGGTTTAGATTTTAAAGGAGTTTTACAGAAACCAAAACAAAGCAACAACAACAAAACACAAAAGAATATGCAGCAGAGACTGAGTAGTCTGCGAAGTCTTAACATGGTCAACATCTGGCTTTTACAGAACATCTTTTCTGACTCCTGCTCTAGAGAATCATCGAGTCTGACCGAAAAAAGCAAGAACCTCCAAGTATAGGAGAAAAACTTTGATGGGAAGAGTTGTCCTGCAAGGCCTGGGAGAAACTCCAGACGTTATTAATCCTCTGCTCTGGGCCAGGAGAATGGCATGAGCTCATTCATCCTGACAATGGTGCTGTTATGACCACTCCCATCTCACAGATCAGGAGATGGAGGATCAAGAGACAGGACCCTACCAGGATAAAGTGAGTAGGTGATAGAACTATAATTCAAAGATTTCTGCCAACCACACCGTGTCCTAGAAGGAGCTTAAAATTCTGTTTAGAAATGGCTGGAACTTCCAGAGACGAGTCTAAAAATAAAATAAGCACTAAAAATATCCTTTCCCCTCCCCCCCACCCACAGTGGTTCAATTCAATTTGGTATTGGCTGTCTGTGTTTCAGGCACTCGGCTGCAGACATATCCCTGTCCTCAAGGCACTTGCTGTCTGAGCAGAGAAACAGACCTGGGAGGAAACCCGTACAACAACCCCTGGCGAGGGCTTAAGAGCGCAGAGCGGTCAGGCAGGGCTTCACGGGGCAGGGGCCCTTTAAGGATGCCAGTTTCTGGGCCGGAGGAGGCTCGGGAGTTTCCCAGCAGGGTCAGCAGCTCTGATACTCCAACCCAGTAGTCTCGATTCCTTGCGGTTTCTCTCTCTGAGGTTTCTGTTACTGATGGCCAACCACAGTCCAAAAATATTAAATAGAAAATTCCAGATATTAACAAGTCGTCAGTTTTAGATTTCACACCGTTCCGAGTAGCGTAGTGAAGTTTCTTGCCATCCTGTTCCATCTACCAGGATGTGAATTATCCCTTTAGCCAGCCTATCTATGAGGTACACACGGAGCAATATGAGAGAGGGAGAGGCCCCATTCTCACAATTTTATTCTAGTATGTTGTTATAATTGTTCTATTTGATTATTAGTTATTGTTAGTCTCTCACTGTACCTAATTTATACATTAAACTTTATCATAGGTATATACGTATAGGAAAAAAACAGCACACGTAGGGCCCAGTGCTATCTGGGTTTCAAGCATCCACTGGGGGTCTTGGGAGGTAACCCTTGCGGATAAGGGGACGACTGCCTAGGCAAGCCCCAGATGGAAGGATTTTACTAGCTTGCAGAATTTCCCAGCATTCTGCAGACTGCAGAGCTCACTGCCACCTCGGTCTCTGGCTGTACAAATGAGACGTTGAGGCAGCTAACAGCGAGAAGGCCCCTGGCTAGGAAAGCCAGTGACCACAGCAGTTTCTATATGACGGTAAATGTGGGTCCAATTTCAGTGAAACGAGAAACCATTCTATTTCATGGTTTTATGCAGTCATTTCTGAGCAAAGTTATTAAAAGAAAGGCCTATTTAAGGCACCGATTAGTCTGTTGACGGACAGGGAGAGTTGTAAGTGACCATGTGACAGTGACACAAGGGTTGGGTTTCACACAGCCACTTTTGGCCAGAACCCTCTGAAACCACCAATTTTATGTATATGTGATTTGCCGTGTTGAGATGAGGAAGGAGGAAGGATTTACCATCATTCCCTGATCTTATTTTCAAGAGACTAGTGTGTTCACTTCTCATTTGAACTTGTTTTTTTACTGGTCAAGGTACAGACAAAAGCACTTTTGTGATTGACCAGGACTGTGTTTTGAGTTGCAGAAACTAGTAAAATGGACACTTAAGCACAAGGAGTGCATAGCCAAGGCTTGAGAGGAGAAAGGCATGTGAACAGATTATTTCAGAACAATGCAGTGAGTGCCAAGGTCAAGTCGGGATAACACAACATAAGAAGACAGAAAAGAAACCTCTAACCTTCCCAGGAATCAAGGAAGTTTCCTGGGGGGACAGTCCTGAGTGGAAAGTTTGCTTCTGAAGTCTGATGGGTGTTCCTTTGACTGTTTCTTTGTCTGTCTGTTTTTCTTTTTATGAACCACACATATAACCCATCAGGCTTGACCTGGCTTTCAGTAATTTCGGGATTGTGTTAGAGAAATTGTACCATCGTCCATCCCTGAAGTGCACCTGTCCCTGGGGAGGTGAGAGAACGTAATGGGAGCTTGCTCATCTAGAAAAAGCTGAATGTTTATATGGAAGCATTCTAGAACTTTCCATTGAGATGAAGCATTCCATTTTTATTTCATATGCTACTATTTGGAAAAGTAATATATGGCCATTTGTAAACCATTTTGTAAAGTAAAGCAAAAGTGCAAAGAAGAAAAATTCATTTATATGAGTATAACATAGAGTTAATATTTTGGTATATCTTCTTATAAACTGTTTTCTATGCATATACAGATATATAGGTTTTAGGTAACTGGAATTACACTTTATATAAACCTCTCTACACACAATTTTTTGTCAATATTATTTCATATGAATTTTCTCATGAGATTTCATCAAACATTTTCCATTTCATAATTAGTTTAACCATTCCCATTCTCTTTAGACATTTATTCCCCCACTCCTCAGTTTTTGGTCCTTAGAAATAATGTGAAAAAAATGCTATACATCCAAACTTGCCCTGGTTTGCCTGGGAACCGTAAGGCTTTTGGAACGTGTTCTGAAAATGCTTTCCAGAAAATCTATGCCTTTGCCAGTATTAAGCATTATTACTTCTGAAATATGTACTAAAGCCATAGATCAGAGTAACTCATTTTAATTTCCATTTATTATTATTAGTGCTGACCATTTAAAAATGTTTTTAATGCCTATTCTTATTTTTCTTCTTAAAATTGTCAGTGCCCTTTGCCAGCCTTTGTATTGAGAAATTACTTTTGTTGTTGATTGTATCAATGCTTTATAAATGAGGGCTATTCAATCTTTACTTAGTCGTGAAAATATGTTTTTACTTTATGTTTGCCTTTAGACATTTTTATGTGCAGAAGAGTTTAACTTGCATATAATACAATCAATGTATTTTTCTTATTGTTTTATCTTAGATTCCTTTCTTAAATGTGGGGGAGATAAATATTCATCTAAATTTTCTTTTTGTTTTTTGATTATCATTTTATCACTTTCTACATTTACCTCTGAAACGTCTGGAGTGTCGTGTGGTTTCCGACCTGCGGGAAGGACCAGGCAGTTACCACCCAGTGAGGACCCCCTCGGAAGGCAACCTTCCAAGACCAGGAAGTGACTTGTATTCTCAGTAAGTGAAATCCAGTAAGAGTCCAACAGCACGAAGAAAATCAGAACTAAGAGGAACAACCTTGTAATCATACTGATCTGAAAATGCAAGTTCATTGTTATCCAAATGCAAATTGTGTACTAGACAAATCCTTTTGAAACCTGGAGCACGTGGGAGAAAACAAGACGAAGGCCCTAGGCGATTCATGTATTGAATGCTTATCACAGAGAGCGGAGACGCACCAGGAACGGTTTCTGGATTGGGAAGCCTCGGGAATTACAATTGCAATGCTCGAGGAAAGGGCACCAGCTTGTGCTCCACTAGGGAACAGGAAAACATTATCTATTTAATATGTTTTATATGTTTGCAAGAAGCAGTTCTCCTAAAATATAATGAGGTCGGCAATGCCTCATTGCTGGATGTAGCAATGTCATGAGGGAAAGCAATGACAGAAGTTTCTGGGAGAGAGGAAGATATTTTATCAGGGCTTACTCAAGGATGATGCTACATTTTTGGTATTACAGGATTAGAAAGTTATACTGTGTTGTAGCTTGGCAGTGATACCTCAAATGTAGAAAATATTTTGCAAAGCTATCGAATTCCTGTTGGGATTATCAACCCACACATCTCAGTAGTCTAGGTCCTTTTTTAGAACGCATGATCTGACTCACTGTGAAAGTGACTTTATATTGAATTAGGAGTAGGGCTTTTTACTGAGGGATAGTGAGATAAAGTTCATTGCTGTATTTGTCACAGAAATAAGTGTCCTGTCTAACAAATCAATCACCCCTCACGTCATATTCTATCCACAAACTTTTCCTCCCTCCCTTCCTCCTTTCCTGGCTTCCTACCTCCTTCCTTTCATTTTCTTTCTTGTTGAACTTCTGCATCCACTTAATTTATATAAAGTTCTAATGATATTTACTAATAGAACGAGGAACCCTAGTCATCTTGACTTCCTACGCCTTTTTACAATTCCTTAGTTGTAATTTATTTTCACTTGTGTTATTTTATTCTCCAATAGTATTTTTTTGGTACTAGGTTATTTGCTCTGATTCCATTCTTACTAAATAATATTCTAATAAATTACTACTCCCTAGCTACCTTGATATAAAGAAGAACAGCAATGGCAGCAAAGGTTTTATCCTTTACTGGGCAATGAATATTCTTTGCAAGGGCAATGGTTGCCTGGAGTGCTGAGTGAAGAAGGAAAAGAGTGCTGTGCTCGATTAGCAATGTCTGCTCTGAGCACGGTACAAGAAATTGTTGGCATTTCTGTCAGGTATTTGACTTCTATGTCTTAAGTAGAATACATGACTAGTATGGTAACAAGAAAGCATAAACAAGTTAATAAATAACTTTCTGATTTAATTCCAAAACAATGCTTTTTTAGTTTTATCAGCCCAAACTTATTCTCCAAAGCATGAGTATACCTCTGTAAAATTTTTTTAAAAAATCAAGTTTCTAAATTTTACTTAGAAATTAGATCTTTTTCATAAATCTTATTGGCACTTGCTTCATCAGTAGTTAAAATGGGCTTCTTCCTAGAAGAGAGATTTAAGAAACCTGCTCCCTAAATCTCTCTTCCACTGGCCTTTCAATAAATGAATATTTGCAATCAGAGATTCATTTCTTTAGACCCTAAAAGTTAGGTCTTAGTTACTCTTTTACTAAAAGACAAATAGTTCTTTAGAGGGGTAATACTTTATTAGCTCTCACCAGCTAATTGATTGCTAGTTAAGGGGGGAGATGGGAACATGGGGATGAGGACAGGCGGATATGAACAGCCGTTAGAAGGAGGAACGGCAGAGCTAGATTCTGCTTATTTCACAGTCTTGCTTGGCTTAATCCAACAGCTCACTTGAGAAAAGCAATGAGGAAGTTTATAGAGGTTTCGTTATTGGGCCTAAATAATGAGGCATGCAATAATTTTCTAACAGGGAGTGGAAAGGAATACACAGGCAACCATTAATGACACAAATAACAACTTATCATATGCGGATGGAGAATTCTTGCAGTTTTTAGTAAATAATTGGTTATACCACTTCTCCCAAATCCCACACACACAGTTTGGAGAGGAGTTTCTTTTCTTAATTGGCATAGTAGGAGAGATGGGCATTACTGCTCACTTACTCATTCACTCGTTGCGTTCTGTGAATCAATTGACAAACATCTTTCTGTGCACCCAGGGGTCTAGCACAGCGCAATGCTACTTGGGATGTACATGTAATGGGAGACACACTTCTCACCTCCGAGGAGGTTTCATCTGGGTTGGGAGATGAATTATACGTACATGAAACAACTGGGGAAAAACAGTAGGCTGGATACAATCAAGCGTTAGGGTGTTTGGGTCAGATTGCAAGCTCTACAGAAACTCAGAAGCAAGGAAGATCACACAAGGAGAGAAACCAAAGAGCGGCCACTTTGAAAGAGATCGAAAGAAGCCGCTCTTCCAGGTCTCGGGTGTCAGCGGTAAACTCTGTGGCTCTTATCACCCTGGGAAAAGACTGAAGTCAAGACTGTGTGATATTCCACACCCACCCGGGATGATTCCAGCACATGCCAACTCTGAGCACCGCCTGGTAACTACCCAGAGAAGGAAATCAACCAGGGACTCTTGCAAGTTCTAAAATAATCATTCAAAATCAAAAAAGCAAGCAATTCCTATTCTTGGTGAGTTCTTTGTGCTGAATCAGGATCTTCACTGTTCTGGTCGTCACTATTTCGGAGAAAGCATCGAGCATGAGGATACGGGTACGGGTGCAGCAGGTACAAATCTCAGGCCACAAAGTCAGATTCACTTGTGTTCAAATTCAGGAAACTATTGCTACAATCCCATTAACTAATATGCAGAACAGATTTGTACGTATGAGCCAGTTGTTTGGTAGAATGTCCCTCAATTTGAGTGTTACCAACTGTTTCCTCGTAAGTAGTCATTGAACTTTATAACTCAATTTCTGCTTTATACCCTTATCAGGCCAGTGCCTTGGGTAGGACAACTGAGGTGGCCATTTCAGGCCCCAACTTGAAGGGTTTATCATGAAGCACAGTCCCTTACCCATGATCCCGAAGCATCACTGAAACTGAATTTCAAAATTTCTGCCTTTAACAGTATCCCAAAGAGCCTATAACAATGCTAACAGCATGGGCCCTTTCAAATGCCCTATTTCACTTGTGACCTCCCAGATCTTTTACCCTTTCAGGGACGGCCTTGGCTCTATTCCAACAAGGGGGTGAAAACAATGTAAGTTCATGGGAAATGTCACCCCTTTCCCTCTGTTCATGGCCAAGTTCTGGAGGCTTTTGAGGCACTAAACTGTCAGGATGCAGAAGGCAATCTTGCCCATGAATTCATCCCTTCCTGCAGGTGTCTCCTGACACGTTGTCGCCGTAGTTGGCCCTTGGGTCTCGGTTCATGCAGGCCACTTTGAAGATGGGCCACCTGGGCCTTTCTAGACTGCGGTTTCTTTCTACTACTTTCCTACCACTCTCACACGTGGCCAGCAGGAAACTTGGTGCGTGAACCCGAAACCCAGAACTGCCTCAGCCTTGCTGCCTCCTCAGGGTCCAAAGGGGGCTGAGTCTTTCTCTGTGTAAGTCCCTGACACGTCTGTGTGGTCATCACTTCTCCTCCCCACCTCCTTAGCTTGTCAGTCCAGATCACCCTTTTCTAATCTGAAGCCAAGGAAATCCTGCATCTATTCAAATTTTATGTGGACCAGTGGTTCTCAAACTGTGGTCCCTGGGCCAACAGCATCAATATCACCTGGGAATTTGTTAGAAAGCAAACTCTCTTCCCCTGAGCCAGCCCTACTGAATCTGAAGCTCTCAGAGTCAGGCGTAGTGATCTTTGTTTCCATAAACAGCTTCTGATGCGAGACAGAGTGAGAAGCAGTGATCTATACCTTGAGTTCTTTTTCTTCCCCTTAGTGCATTGGTTCTCGCATTTTAACATTCATCAGTAGCATTTGGAGGGCATGTTAATATAGATTGTTGGGTCCCCAGCCCCATCCACTCAGAATTTCTGATTTAGTAGGTCTGGGGAGAAGCCTGAGAGTTTGCATTGCTAACCTGTGTCCAGGCGACGCTGCTGCTGTTGGTCTGGGGACCACATTTCAGAGAACCATTGTCCCAGAGGTCTTAGTTCTGTAATGTCAGTTCCCTTTCTTCTATGTCTCCCAAGAAAATCCATCTGATTATTATTGCTGCTGTCATAAAGTATATTTTCTAGAATTGGCCTAGAACCATCCATCACTAATCCATCCATCACTACCTTGACATGAGCATTTACTAATGTTTTTGGAGCCAAGGGTTGGTGTTAGGCCAGCAGCACTTAAGCTTTTTCGTCCTAGGACCCGCCCCGGTTCGAGGGCTCCCATAGCTAGTGCTTCTGTAGGAGATCCCGCGAGACTTAGGAAGAGAGAAAAGCCTGCTGTTCGCCTTGTAATCTCTCACTTACAAATAGCAGGTCAGAGTTCCATTGGCTTCTTCTCAGAACCCAGAGACTGAGTAAACTTCAGTCCTTCAGGGGAAGACAGAGGAGTCAGAGACAAGGGGATGGCCAGGAAGGTCAGGGGCAAGTGAGAGCGCGAGCAAGTGTTCTGAGAGCCATTTACTCTTCCTTTGAGGCGGAGGCTTTGGGACATGGTTTGGGGCAGGAGGGAGAAGCAACTGAACCCATGAAGTCTCGGGGTTTGAATTTTGGTTGCAATGTCCCCAGACTTAAGGAGAATAAATAGCAGCCACCGCCTCCACCTTGTTATGTTTAAATCCACTTCTTTGCCTGAAGCGATATCGGGGTCCCCACAACCCTGGAGCCCATTCATTTTTGTTCTTTACCTGGCCTCCTAAAGAGACACAAAATCTCTTTTCCCCCCTTAATTACCACAGAACAATTACTTTAAGTCTGCAGGGCACAGCCACACTCTCAGGAGGTGAGGCGCCCCTCCAGAGACCTGCTTATCTGAAAGTACCTGCCGAAGAACATGCTGAACATTAGTTACCATGATTATTTGGATGGTTCAGCATCATTTATTAATACTTCCAAGCACTGCTATTATTAGGACAGTCCTGAGGGTTCCCAGAACATAAATAGGACTATTTCACTTAAGGCAAAATTGCAAAGGCTTTTCTGCTGAAACAACACTCTAGTTGCGGCTCTACTGACAGGTGTGAATTTCTCTCCTTATATTTGTGCTGCAATAGATTGGGGCTACTTATGTTCTTCAAATGCTTGTTGTAATTTTCTACCTCTGTCTTTTATCCTCCCCAATACTAAGCACGGTGCCATGTTCATCATAGGCACTCAATGAGCATTAATGGAGTGGAATTGAATGAAAATAAATAGCAGAAACTTCCAATTAAAGATTAGAATGAAAACTCTTTTACGTGACTCTTCTCTGTGAAATAACAGGGAAAAACTTAACCATACTAATAATTGCATTACATGTAAATGACATAGAACATTTCTATAAGAAATCCACCTAAATATAAATACAAAATACAAGTAAATATATAAATATAAATAAAGATACAAGTAAGTTAAAAGTAGAAAAGATAAAAACACTGATCCTAAGAATGCTCAAGTGGCTGTAGTAATATCAGACAGAAGAGACTTTTAACTTGTCGCATGCTTTGGTTAATTTGTAGAGTTTTGAAAATGTTGTCTAGTTTTATCACTCTCTGGGGACAGTGTTAGCTGAGCTCCTCACTCAGCGCTTCTGGGAGTTGCCCACCCCTCGAGTGCTGGAAGAATGACTGTTGAATTTGCTAAATGCCATTCCCCTCCTGTTGCTCTGATGGGTTACTTTGATGGACTTCCTGGTGTACAACCAGCTTTGCATTCCTTGAATAATTCCTAATTATTCATGTTCTTTAGTCTTCAGTGATACCACTAGATTTCATTTGCTTTAAGAGTATACAATAAAGTGTGGACCCAACGTCAAAAAACACTCATGACTAGGACATGAAGAGACATATTTCTAGTGATTGGATCAAGAAAATCTCAAAGCTAAAATTCTAAATTCCACAGACAGCATGAAAAAGAACCCTTTATTTATAAATTTATGGGATACGGCCAAAGATGTGCTCAGAGCTAAAATATAATAATAGCACATGGTCATAATGACTTTATTATTTTAGTAAGAAAAATGGAACATGAAGAAACTTGCTATCTATCTAGTAAATTAGAAAAAGACTAAGAAAGTGTTTTTTTGCAATTTAGGAAGAGAGAATTTATAAACATAAAACATCGAACCTAACCAAATGAGAAACAAAATTTAGTAGAATGATACATGAATCTAAATGTTGGTGTTTCAAAATAAGCAATAACATGTATAACATGTTGCCAACTTGATTAAGGAAATAAGAGGAAAAAGTGAGACTATTTTTAAAAACAAAGATGAGAAAAGAGACAGACTACAATATAGGGGAGTTTTTACAAAATATTATGATAGGGAATTACATACAGCTCCGTGGGGACAACTTTGCAAATCGGGCGAAAATGGATAATTTCTCGGTAAAATGAGAATGACCAAAATATTAAACCAAGAAAAAGGCATGAAAAACTTTGCATAGACCAATTACCACAGAAGACACTGGAAAGGTCAAAAAGATCTTTTACTAAAAATGTTACCTACGGGTTTCATAGCTAAAATCCATCGAAGCTTTAAAGAACTGCTAGTTCTATGTCATTTAAATTATTCTAGCCACAGTAAAAATATAGAAGCTCCCTATTCATTTCACAAAGACAATGCAACTTCAATACAAACCTTTTTAAAGGAGATACATAATCTCATATACGCATTTAGCAGTTGAATCAGTATCTAGAGAGTTCACTATCTGGCTTCAATACTCAGTATTTACGTCACCTTGGCCAAGTTACATAATTTCTTGGTTTTAATTTATTTTTAAAATGGCAATAATATTACCTCTTTCCTAGTGCTGTTATGAATATGAAATCAGATAATGTTTTTAAAGAACTTGGAACGGAGGATAGCTTTTAAGTCCTTAATAAAGCTCTGGTGACTGGAAAACAGTGAAGGGAAGACCCCAGTGTGCAAAGTGGTTGGCCGCTGGGGAGACCGCATCTGATCTTCGAACGCAGTAAACAGTTCTCTGCGTGGCTAGGAGGGGCTTTCACGCAGGGTGTGCCGTGACCTTGCATTACTAATTGTATTGGCAGGTCATTGCACTGTCAGCATTCAATCTTGCTTTTACACACTGTACACAGCCTGGGTTGTCGTGGACACCAACACTAGTGGACAAACAAACGACATTTTAAAAAACTTTGATTCTGTGAGAAAATGCTGAGAAATGACACCAAAGGGGAACATTAGCTGAAAGGCATCAGCATAGTCCCGACTGTTCTTGAATCTGCTCTGTCGTCAAGGGTTTCTCTGCCAGTTTGTGCCTCGCTGTGTTCTGCACATCGACCGTTCTTGAGCAGCAAGCAACTGGACCTTGGGGACAGCTGGCACTCTGTAGCTAGGCAGAGTTCCAGGCCCATAAAATGAAGGATCAGTGCTTTATATTTACCAGACTGCAGTCACACGGATGCTGAGCTCAGACATTGCCCGACCCTTCAGCAAACATCTTCATCCCGATGCATCCCATGGTTTATCTGCATCCAGCAGACGGATGCTGCAGCGCTTCGGAGAGGGCTCCCTTTCGTAGAAGAACTGGATGCATATCTAGTTATGGCACACACACTCGAGCTTGTTTAACCTTCGGGGTGGATGTGCTGCGGATCCTCTGAACCTTGCTTCGAATGCAGTGCAGGGCCCTTGGTAGCCCAGGTGCAGAAGCTGAGCAGGGGCCCCTGGTGGCTCTGATTTCACGTGTATCCTTATTTATAGACTTGATGTAACAAGTGATGACGGGTCTCCATAATTCTTTCAGTCGTTCATCCTTTACAAAGCCCAAGAGTGGGACAATTAGAGCATCACCTCTGGAACATTACAGAGAAAGATTTCCATGAAGCACTGAAACCCCAGAGGCAGCAGAAATGAGAGTGCCGTCTGAGCCACTTTCCAGTTGACTCCTGCTGCAAACAAAGTACCCCTAAGCTTAGTGTTTTAAAACACGCACTTTTTTTTATCATATTGCATGATTTCTGTGGGTCAGGAATTGAGGCAGGACTCAGCTCAGCCATCCACTGTGCAGTGTGACATTGTGTGGGGTCATTCTCTGTCATTCTCCCTGGGTGGCCCGGTCTGGAGGGTCTAAGATATTTTCACTCACATACTTGGTGTCTTTGGGAGAATGGCAGGGAGCTGGACTGGACCCTCCACCCACTCTATGAAGTCTCAGGGCCCCTCCATGCAGTTCTCAAGTGGGTAGTTTGACTCCTTGTAGGGCATCCCAGGGCTACAATGCAGAAGCTGCCAGTTTCTTAAAGGCTATCCCATAACTGGGATAGTGCCATTTCTGCTTTGCTCTCATGGTCAAAGCGTTCACAGGCCAGCTTAGATTCACAGGAAGGACAGCGAGACTCCACCTCTTGATGGACATAATATCAAAGAAGGTTAACACATACCGTTAGGGACAATTATTTAGGTTGTTGTAGTAACCAAGTAGCTCTACAAGGCAATGTTTTCTAGTGGTGAGAACACTGACTCTTGGGTAGAACTGCCTGGTTTCAAATCCAAGCCTCATGACATTAGCTGGGTGACTTGGGACATATTTTTAGAAATCAATTTCATTGAGATATAGTTTAATGTGGTGAGAGGGACTCAGGGGTTCATTTCTGTGAGTTTTGACAAATTTATACACTAGTATCACCATTAATACTATGGCGATAAAGAAGATTCCATCACCTAAAATGCTCCCTTATATACTCCTTCCAGTTCATCTGGAAACCTCCAACCCAGGCAACTGCTGATCTGCATCCTGTCACTATGGATGATTTGTTTCTTCTAGAGCTTTCTATGAATGGAATCCTACAGCATGCGCTCTTTTGTGTGTTTTTGAGATTCATCTTTTTTTTTTTGCATGTTTTACTATTTCTTTTTTACTATTTGGAAGTATCCCATTGTATGGATATACCAAATGCTGTAAGTCCATTCATCTGCTGATGGGCTCCTGGGTTATTTTCAGTTTAGGCTATTGTGAAAAAGCTGCTGGGAACTTTTGTGTACAAGTCTTTTTGGGGACATATTTTTTTTTATTTTCTTCAGTAAACACCTAGGAGTAGGAATGCTGGGTGTTACAGTAAGTATGTGCTTGCTTTGAAAAAAAATTATGAAAATATTTTTATGGTGATTTTTACCATATTAGATCCCACACCTATATGAGACTACCAGTCTCTCAAAAGTCTTTCCAACACTTAATATTATCATTTTAGCTTTAGCTGTCTCAGTGCATACGTAGAGACCTCACTGTTATTTTAATTTGGCTATCCTCGACAACCATTAATGCTGAGGATCTTCTCATGTTTCCGTTGACACTCATATCTTCTTCTGGAGATTTCTGTTCAAATGTTTTGGACACTTTTTTATATTTCTATGCCTCGGTTGGCTCATCAGAAAAATGAGATAATTGTACATACATCATAGCATCTTTACAAGGATTAAATAACTTAATATATCTATACATATAGCTAGAACAATTCTTAGCAGGTAGTCTTATCAGTTTACTATTGCAGATAAAACAAGTTACCAGAAATTTAAAGGCATAAACAACGCAAATTTATTGTCTTAATCGTTCTGCCAATCAAATGTTTCCACACAGGTCTCACTGGACTGAAGCTGAATTGTTGACAAGGCTGTGTTCTTTTCAGGAGATTGGAGGTGAGGGGGCCTGTTTTTTTTTCCAGCATCTGGAGGGTTTTCACAGTTCTTGGCTCATGGGCCCTTTTCCTCCGTCTTCAGGGGCAGCAGAACAGTGCCAGCAGTGCTCTGTGTCTCTCTTCTGCAGTCTCGTCTCCCTTGGGCGCTCTTTCTCCATCTACCTCCCTCTTTCACTTTCAAGGTTACACTGGGTCCATCCAAATAATCCTCGATAACATCCCTGGCTCCTTAGCTGATTAGCAAACTTAATTCCATCTGCTAGCTTAATCCTTCTTCCCCATGTATTACATGCACAATTCCAGGGACATTTTTGAGGACCACTATTTTGCCTACCACATACACATATCACATGTTTTGTAAGTGGCAGCCAGTCTTGGTGTCATTATTATTATTATTGGTCCTTAGACTTGTATTCAAATCCTGACTTCTCCACTTACCAGCTGTGAGGGCTTGGGCACGTTAACTCCCTTCTTGAATTTCCATTTCCTTAGCTGAGAAATTTCAGACAATCAAACCAGCCATCTTTACAGAATTTTTGTGAGGAATACATGAGACAAGATAAGTGAGGATGCTGTATGTATATCGCACCCAAAGCAAACAAATCTGATTTCTGATGAAAACGGTAAATTAAAAACACTTATCTTATCTCTCTATGGGAACCTGAGTAAAGTAAAAGAATGAAAATGTGAGCGAAAAATGCTGACAAATTGGTAGATAGAGACAGATAGGTTCTTCCGAGGAAGTGGTGACCTAAGTCCCAGCAGAGGCAACGGCACTGAGAAGCGCACCCATTTGCCTCACAGGCCTCTGGGGAGGGGAAGGCTGGGAGGCACCAGGCGCTCTGGAAGGTGGAGATGCCGAAGCCCCAGCTGGAAATAGAGGACTGGCAGTGAATCCGTGAAACACCTTGGCCCTTCTCGGGCCTTGGGAGCAGCCAGGTGACTGCAGGAGACCAGCGGTTTATTACCCGGAGGAAGTGGACCAGAGAGGTGCGCAGCGGAGGGTAAGGGGAGTAATGAATGAACGGTGGAACCCCAAAGAGCCATCAGCCAGCTACAGTCCCCCAACCTCTCCACACACAGGGGTACAAACCAGGCGGAATTTTAATAATTTTCCTCTTCAGAAACCAAGTTTGCTCAAAGAAGAGACTTTAAAGTACTGACTTCTGAGTTTCCCTAATAAAGGTTCCAACTGGCCTTATTACTCTGCGGTGACATGCACTGCCAACCAACTTTCAGAGTCTCGACCCTAAACATGAGCAGACAGTCAGGGATCATGTACATTTGAAGAAAGTCTTTAACATGAAGGACGGAGAAGAAAGTAAGTACACAGGAAGAAAGGACTTGCATGAAATAGACAAGGCCGGAGGCAGAATAAAAGTACGAATAATTGTAATATACATTCTCAGAGAGAGAAGAAAGATGTTGAATTGATTAGGAAGATCAGTCTACTGCAAAACACAAAGTCAGAGAACAAGAAAGAGCTCTTGGATGTGGAAAATGTACTTGCTGAGAAAGGGAGCTCAATTTGCATCCACTGTAATGGGGAGTCCGTTGAAAAATGTCAAAATGTATAAATCAGTAGATTACAGCACACTACAAGCATGTTATCTGGAAAGATGCAGCCGATATCCAGATAATCAGTTACACACAAGTCAAGGTTTTAACTGGAACCCCTCGGACCACAGAACTGGGAGTCAGAGATCAGCGAGCAGGGGTCTGATATTTTATTACACTTTGACTTTACAAACAGTTCCATCTGTCCCATTAACATAAAATTTACCATTATTGACATTTAGCACTTTCACGTGGCTGTGCAAGCATCACGGCCATCTCATTCCCGGAATATTTTCATCGGTTCAGAAGGAAACCTTGTACCTTGTCGCTCTCCGCTCCCCACTCCTCTCAGCCCCAGGCAACCACTGATCTGCTCTCCGTTGCTATAGATTTGCCGACTCTGGCCATTTCATATAAATGAAGTCAAACAACATGTGGCCTTTTTAAAGTGGTTTCTTTCACTGAGCGTGTTCTCAAGGGTTATTGACCCTATACCATATACTACTAGTGCTTCATTTCTTTTTATGGCTGAATAATGTTCCGTGGTATAAGTATACCACATTTTGTTCATCCCTTCATCGGTTGATGGACATCTGGGTTGTCGTCACCTTTTAGCTGTTGTGAATAATGCTGCTATAAACATTCATGTGCCGGGTTTTGTTTGAACTCCTGTTTTCGATTCTTTGGGGTTTGTATCAAATGTGCCATTTCATCATTCCATGTTTAACTTCCTGTGAACCCACCAAGCTATTTTCCACGGTGGCTGCACCGTTTCACATTCCAACCAGCAATCTGCAAGACTTCCCGTTTCTCTACACCCTCACCCACTCATCCACTTGTCTTTAAATGGAACAAAAAATTGATAGAATTCTGCACAGAACTAGAAACTATCTCCATGTAGTGCTGTGATGAATTAAACTTATTAAAATAAGACCATACGGTGATATCATTAACAAAGGATGAGAGGGGAATCTGGGGACTGTCAGACCCTTACCACGTGTATTAATTTCCTGTCTCTACTCTGACAAATGACCGCAAACTTAATAGCTTAAAGCCGCAGAAATCTATACTCCGGAGGTCTGAAGTACTACATGGGTCACAGAGGGCTGGCCTCACGATGTTGACGAGGCTGTGCTGTTTTCCCGAGGCTCTGCGGAGAAGCCATGACCTTGTCTCGACTTCCTTGTCTTCATCAGCTTCTAGAGATTGTCAGCATTCCTGGACTCATGGCCCCTTCCTCTACTGAAAGCCAGAAGTGCAGCGTCTTCTCTCCTCTGACCTTTGTTTCCATCCTTACATCTCTCTTCGAACTTCCTGCTGCCATTTATAACTACTTTGGGCTCACCTGGATCGTCCAGGATGATTTCGCCACCTCAAAATCCTTCACTTAATCACATCTGCAAAACTTTTGCCATGTCAGGTACCACATTCACAGGTTCTGGTGCTATGGACGTGGATGTCCTTGGAGCATCATTACGCAGCCTACCAGAGCGGGGGACCATTGTTGCTAAGGTCTTACGGAGAAGCAGCCAGAGAGAGCCCTGCCAAGCGGACATTGGCACAGAGACTTGGAGAGTTTTCTGTTTGGTAAAGGGATAAACATGTCCTCTACTGTACATCTTGTTGGGAAAAGGAAACTTTAAAAAATGCTTACCTACGTTACTCAAAGTTCCACCAGGCACCCTTAATGTTCTTAGCAGGCTATGGGCAGAGCTCATAGCTAGCTGCACATTTCAGGCATGGCATGGCTTTGAAGTTTCAGGTTTTTATCTCAGAAAGTCGAGTGAATTATGCATTATATTTAATAATAGATGTGTGCTTGTTTTAATACAAAATAACATTTTAAATGCCTTACCAGCAGGAACAATAAAGCGATGCTCTGCATCCTTTGATCTTGTATACCTCTGTCACACCTCTGATGGTCTCTGTTTGAGAAACAACATGATACAAAAGAAAGCCCATTACCAACTATAATGGGCAGTGAAAACTCATATTATTAGATTTGAATATCAACTATTGGAAACATCACATTGGTCTTAGCTCCACGTGGTGAATCTGAGAGAAAATGGCATTCTTGAAAGAGTTAGGCAAAGCAGAACTCTACAGAAATATAGGATTGTTGTATTTTACCTTTTATTAATACAGTCTAGCCTGTTTTCTGAACTGTGATGCAGTAGGTTTTTTTAGTTTGCCTGATAGTTAGGGAGGTTTATTACCAAGGAGAAATACGTCAAGAGAAATAAAACCCAGTGTTACGTGAGCGTGGGAGATACTGGGGTCTCTCTAGCACCCCCATAATCTTCATAAACTTCTTAACCACCATTCCTTAAGGTGGCTAACTGATGTTTTTACTTCTACTTTCAAAATTTGTGCAGCTTCCAAAAAC
This sequence comes from Phyllostomus hastatus, assembly GCF_019186645.2. Taxonomy (NCBI): domain Eukaryota; kingdom Metazoa; phylum Chordata; class Mammalia; order Chiroptera; family Phyllostomidae; genus Phyllostomus; species Phyllostomus hastatus. Next base: position 12,116,971 of record NW_025333833.1, on the reverse strand, counting down.
ACCACTTTCCCTATCCCGATCACACTCTTTGGAAATTCCTTTGCCATCGTTTTTAAATTGGTAAGACCAGCCCTGGCCGGGTGGCTCAGTTGGCTGGAACATCATCCCATACACCAGAAGGTTGCAGGTTCAATTCTTGGACAGGACACGTGTTTAGGTTGCAGGTTCGATCCCTGTCAGGGTGCTTATAAGAAACAGCCAATTGATCCTTCTCTCTGTCTCTCTTTCACTCTCCCTCTCTCTTTCTCCCTTTCTCTCTTTCTAGCATCAGTGAATATGTCCTTGGGTAAGGATTGGGAAAAAAAATCAGTAAGGGCACCATGAAGAGAGGATCTGGGTTCTCTAAGATGTCTTGGGTAATGGCAAAAAACTGGATGATTAGGAGATTTGGGGGAGACCTGTGTGGTATTGTTATCACTGAATTCCCAAGTGGTCTTCAATCTACTCACCCCATCAGCCAGGAGCCAACTTCATTAGGGGCCCAGAAATCATTCCATAATTAACACCACCAGGGAAATAGCCCATCTCCTTATGATCTGTTTTTCTCTCATTTGTTTCTATCAGAGAGTGTCATAAGAACTTGGAACATGGCCCCCTCTCAAGAAATCCTTAAGGAAAATAACACTCCCGCTGCCCAACCACTGTATAAATGCATGCTCGTATTGTCCTTTAGAAAAATAGAGCTTTAACACATCAATGGTGGAGATAAGCCACAGCAATTGTGTCTTTGAGAAAGTTGCTCTTTGGCAAATAGATGAGCTCGATGATATTCTACAATGTGTATCCAGGATTTAAATGGCTGAGAAATGAAAGTCTAATGAAGATTTGCTATTGTGGGAAAGGAGGAGCTGGGCTAGCACACACAGAATTGCTAACGAGACAGTGTCCAAACAGGCATTCACGAGGGCTGATTGAGAATCTGCAGAGTGAAACAAGCAGACGCAGGCCTTTGTGGGTTTCTGCGATTGAACAGCTATGGGGAGAGGGGTCTAGTATAAGAGGCAAAGACTGCTTAAGAAGGTAAAAATGAGGAGCTTGGTGCAGGAATTTAACAACAATATTCCTGCCAATAACCCCTTATTCTTTTGCAAAACAAGAAAAATGTTGCATGCTTTTATTTGTGCCATGTGAGAAATGAAATGCCAATTCTTTTGCCTTCCACTCTCTCAAGAAACGATCTGTTTGCCTTTGCTTCTTTTTGGTAGAATGAACAAATCCTAAAATGCTATGAACTCCATTCTAATTCAAAGTCTGTTCTGTTCTCAAAAAAAAAAAAAAAAAGACACTCATCCACTCTTTGTCCTGCAACAACCTGACCAGTTCTCTATTTTTACCTCCCAGTCCTGAAATGACTTTGGTTCTTAATCTGGATTTCCCTCACCTTGTACATGTTCTAAGCAAAGTTGGAGAGGCCTGCCTTTGGTTCACTGGTCACAGGGCAGTTTTTAGCCACTGGTGACCCCTTTGCGCCTCACCTCAAATTCCCATTACTCATGCATCAGATTGCTTCTAGGGGCATCATAGTTTGGACGTGACTGGAAGGCCAAGTGAAAAATATTTAGCGATGTCACATGACAAGGCCACTTGGACAAAAGGACTTTGTGCATGTGACTTCACACAATGGGAAATCGTGACCTTTTCCTCACCCTGTAGGTGGCCTTGTGCCAGAGTAAACTTTGAAGCTTCTTTCTGGCATGAGTTTGGGAGTCTTTTCAGTTCTGCTATCGGGAGCTTTAAAGCTCAAATGCAAATTAACTTTGGGAAGAACTTAATTACTTTTCATAGATTAAAACTTTATAAGCCCCTAAAGCTCATTCAAGAATACTACCCTCTTACAGGCTAGGAATCTCATTTGCTGCTACCATTTCATTTGTTTATGCAGTATTTTGTCACATGTGGGAATGTATATGAAAACTAAGGGCCTAACAGAGCAATAAGAATGGAAGAAAAACAAGAGAGTAGAATTAAATTCATGGTTCATTTCAGTGAATGTTGTTCTTCCAGAGAACATTCGCTTACGCAAACGGTGTCCTTTCAGAAAACTTTTTTTTTTTGTTAAAAATGTATTTCTGAAGCTCCTCTCGAAGGCTCTGAGCTGACTTGGGCGTTCCAGAGACTATAGCAGACTGATACAACACAGATCTTACTTTCAAGGAAATCAGTCCTGGCAGCGTAACAAAATAAAGTATTGGAAACCTACAGTAAGATTTAGTACATGCCAGGCATTTTTTATATACGATCTCTTATCATCACAACAGTCTTACAACGAAGATGTTATCCTTCCCAGTTTATAAGCGTGGGAAACGTGGTTCAGGAAGGCGTTGTAACTGGCCTGATGAGACCAGTGAGCTAGTAAGTTGCCTAAACATAGTTGGCATTCAGGGGTTTCTAACTTTAGAAAGCCAAGCGATTTGCATGATCCCTACCCACCTCCTGTTGATAGCGTACCACTTCATTTCTTAGAACAACTTGCTCAGTCTATTTATTGGTTTTTATCGTCTATAAGATAGAGGGGTTTCTTCCCCAGGGTGGTCCCGCTTTCAATTGTCTTTAACCCAGGAAGCAAAGACTGGTCCCAGCCTCCACCCACACTCAGGAACGGGGCCCTCAGAGTGCCGTCCGTTCAAAGGGAGACACGCAGTTCAGCGCCGCTGGGCCTCGAGGGAAAGCAGGGTTTGGGTGGGCACTGAGGAAGGGGGGGGGGGCTTCCAGACTGAGAGCAGCCAGGGCGGGAGCGCAGAGCCGGGAGGTGCTGGCCGGCGTGCCAGACGGGGAACGGGTGGAGAGGCGGCAGGTTGGAAAGAAACGGCATCTTAATACCGCTGGGTCTTCTCATACATAATTATGGAACATTTCTCTCTTCGTAGGTCTTCTCAAATATCTCGTGACATTTTTATAATTTTCTTTTTAACGTGCTCACACGTCTTTTGTTAGATTTATTCTTTCTAATTTTTATTGCTCTTGTTGATGTTATTTATTTTTCAACTACATTTTTCTAAATGTTTATAACTGCTATACAGGAATGTAATCTTCACCTAATACTGATTTTTTATCTATCAACTAATTTTACTGAAGTCAAATATTAATTCTGATAGTTTCTGAGCAGATCCTCTTGGAGTTTTTATCCAGGGGTGTCCACACTTTTGGCATCTCCGCGCCATACTGGAAGAAGAAGAGTTGTCTTGGGCCACGCATTAAATACACTGGGACACGTAATCACACACACAAAAATCTCGTATTGTCTTACGTAAATTTACGATGTTGTGTTGGGCAGCGTTCACAGCCTTCCTGGGCTGCAGGCGGCCCACGGGACACCGCTGATAGACAGTCGTGTCATCTTAGAGCAGTGGTTCGCCCCGGGGGCTGATGTGGATCATAAGGGGGCACGTGGGCACGTCTGGAGACATTTTTGGTTGTCACAAGTGGGGCTGGGAACATTTTGTACTCGTTCACTCAGTAATTGTTTAGTGAAGTCCTGCGCACATCAAGCCCTGTTTGAGGAACGGAGCGTTCGATAGTAATCAAAATAGGTATGTTCTTATCCACTGCCAAATTTAGAGTCTCCTTTATAGCTTGCAAACAGAAAACAGAACTTCTTTTAAAGTACTCATGGAAACGTAGAAAGCACAGAAAGTAATCATATAAAAGACCAAATAAAAACTGGCCAAGTTCCAAGAGGCAGAAGTTATATAAAATATACTTTTTTAACACTACACTATAAAAATGGAAATTAATACTAAATGTTTAAATAAACAAACAACCCCTTGCCAACTGGAGATCATGTCTCCTCAAATGTTTTATGTATTTTCTAAAAAGAACTAAAATAAATAAACCTATAATTTAACTCAAGCTAGAAAAAAAATAAAAAAGGATGTACGAGTATGACAGAAGAATTAATCAACATAAAAACAGTCATTAATTACTTATAAAACAAAAAGACAATGGAAGTGACAAATATAATACTAAAGCTATTTGTATGACAAACGTTAAACAAGGGAGAAGAAAGAGTAACTTAGGCCCTGGCTGGCGTAGCTCAGTGGATTGAACACGGGCTGCGAACCAAAGCATCACAGGTTTGATTCCCCATCAGGGCACATGCCTGGGTTGCAGGCCATGACCCCCAGCAACCACACATTGATGTTTCTTTCTCTCTTTCTTTCTCCCTCCCTTCCCTCTCTAAAAATAAATAAATAAAATCTTAAAAAAAAAGAGTAACTTTATGATGGAGAAACTGACCAACCCTACTTCAGCCAGATGATCAAGATCAACACCAACAGTGATGAATCACGTTGACAACATATATCCTTGACATGATGTGATGAGAACGGCATCTTATCTCCGTGGTCTCCATCCCCCAAACCCATAGCTCCAGTCCAGTCATGAGAAAAATATCAGACAGATTCCAACTGAGGGCACTCTAAGTACTACCTGACTGGTGTGTTCATATTGTCAAGATCAGCGAAGTCGTGGACGGTCTGGCAAACTCTCACAGCCAAGAGGAGCCTAAGGAGACACGACCCCGGATGCCATGCGGAAAAGGCCATTATGTGAAAACTGAAGCAGGCTGAATCAAGTGGGGACTCTGTTAATTGTGACGAAGGCAGTTTACTGATGCAAGGTGGCAACAGCAGGGGAAATGCAGTATATGGAAACCCTATACTACTCTGCAACTTTTCTCTTCCTCTAAAACTATTTGTGTTAGCTTCCTATTACTGCTGTAACAAACTATCACAGACTTCAGTGGCCTAAAATAGCACAGGTTCATTCTTTCAGAGTTCTGGAGGTCAGAAGTCCGAAATGAGTCTTTGGGGGCTAAAATCAAAGCGCTGGCTGGGCTGGCCCTTTCTGGGGGCTCCAGAGGGGGTCCCTTCCTTGCTCCTTCCGGCTTCTGGAGGCGGCCAGCATTTCTTCACTGGTGCCCACATCACCACAGTCTCTCTCTCTGTCATCATATGGTCTTCTCCTCGGTCTGACCTTCTTGTGTCCCTCCTTTGAGGACCCTGTGATCACACAGGGCCCTCTTGGATAATCCAGAATAATTTCCCCAACATAAATCCTCAATTTACTCACATCAGCAAATAACCTATTGCCATAATGAGATAACACTTGCAGGCTTGGAGTTTAGGACACGGGCATCTTTAGGGGCCATTATTCAGCTTACCACACTATTCTACAAGTTTATTTGAAAAAAACAACAACAACAGGAAACCACTGAGAAAATCTAGTGAAGACAAAAGATAAGCACACAATTAGGTAACCAAGACCAAAGGGAATATAGCAATAGATATGGAGATATTAAGACTATAAGAGGATAATAAATATGACGATGAAATAATATATTTCATCATCCCATAACACCTGGAGCAACAGGGTACTGTGAAAAAAATATTAGAAAAGACCCAGCACAAATGGGAAGTGTTGTCAAAGAAGACCCTGGGACAAGACTTTTTTGTAATGACCATCGTTTCTATGTACTAAGCTCCAGTAAGTAATGGACAGAGCTGGAGACCAAACCATCCCGTGTCTGGTTTCAGAGTCTGTGCACGTTTACAGCACCCCTGCCTCCTGCATGTGCACGGCCCAGTCTTTTCATCTTCCAAGGAACAGATTTTTCTCATTTCATGTATTTCATTCCAGACTCTGGAAAGCTACCCACCTCATACTTGACCCTCCAGAACTCTGCAGCACAGGCCATGGAGACAGGTTCCCCTCTCAGGGCCTCCATCCCTTGTCTGCAAAACGCAGCTGATGCTACATCTAGTCTGTGATGGCTGTAAGAATGACGTGAGGAAACGCAGTGTTTAGAACATGGTGTGAGCGACTGCCAGCATTATTTTCAATGACAAAACCTAACACAGATAAGGTCAAAAGACAAGAACTAATATATTTTGAAGCTCTAAATAATTTAACAGCCAGTTGAACTAAATGTATTTAAAAAGAATAATCCACTACAACCAAGGGGACTCTATCAGGTTGGTTTAATATTAGAAAATTTATTGTCATATCATATTGAAAGATTAAATAGGAAAGACTACATGATCATTAAATTTTGAAAGGTACTGATAAAGTATCACAATCATTTCTAGTGGGAAAAAAATCTTTTTGCCACCTATGAATAGAAGAATCATCCCATAAAACACATTAAAAGAATATTTTACACTGACGGTTTATATCATTATTTGTTACAAAAATACCATTCACATCTAGAACAAAACAGGGATGTCTATTATTCTCCTTATTGTTTCATATTATTTTATAAGTTTAAGTCACAGAGCAGAAAATAGAAATAGGAAATGTGATTACTGGAAAAGAGGAAACAAAACATCATTATCTGCAGATGAGATGATCACACACCTAGAACAACCCTGAAGAATCAGCTAAAGAAATAATTAGAAGCGAGTTCCGCAAGATGAATGAACATAAGTATCAATAGATTTCAAACATCCCAGCCACAGTCAGAAAATATAATGAGGACAAAATCTCTTCCACAAGAGTAACAGAAGTCTCAAACACCATGAAATATAAGCTTAATAAGAAATGTCAGACTTCATGAAGAATGCCACAGAATTATACCAAGAAACATGAAATAAGGCTTAAATAAAAGGAAAGACATACAGTGTGTCTGCGTGGACTGTTAAAAATATATCACGTTTACCCACATTAATTTTTAGGTTTAACACAATCCAATACTCTCTCCAAGGGATTTTTCTTTGGGAGTTTTGCTGGAAGAATAAATATGTGAGAATAATAGAAAAATGTTTTTGAAAGGAGAGCTAACAAAGAGGAGAGAACTTGTTCTGTCCCATGGAAGATACATTGTAAAGCTGCAGCCGGGAGTGGTGCTGGCACATGAGCGGATTCATAAAAGACAATAGCCCTGAAAAAGAAAGCGCCCTATTGCGTGCAATGGCTTGAGACACATTAATGGTGACATTGCAAAGCAAAGGAAGAGATGGATGATTTGATAAATGGAATATGGAAAGTTGCAAGTTTGAGCCATACCTCATCTCATATGTCACACAGTAATCAGTTCTGGGGATGTTTAAATAATGCAATGCATGAAAGCATGCAAAACAACATGAATATTAGGAGAAAGCAAGGGAAAGATCAGTAGATTGGGTGACAAAGTTTTAAACCCTATATATCAAAACTCTCATCTCTTAGACCAAAAAGACAAAACCATGAAAAATATTGAAATGAAAAATTTGGAAAATATTTGCTACCGATGATAGGCACAGAGGTAACATTCCATTTCAAAGTTTTTGCAAATCCATATGAAAAGCACTAATACTCATAGAAAAAAATAGATTAAAAGCATGGATCATTTATGGAGAATTACAAATGGTCAATAAAGCTGGGGGAAGTTTAATTTTCCTAATAATTGTACAAATCTAAAGCTCACCTTTAGTCTGTCTAACTCAGGGCTACAGAGGGTCAGCTGCTGTCAGGGGGAGGGTCCAGCGTCACCTGGGGAGGTATTTGCAGTGTGTTTCTGGAGCCTAAAAACCTCTGGTCATTTGGTCCAGGGTTTCTTCCTCTAGAATTCCGTCATTAAAAACAAACAAACAACAAAAGAGATACAGATAATGCTTTTCCCACTCAGATGCTATTTTAGATTCTAGTTATGATATTGAGCACTGGAAAGAAATGGAATAAACGATTGCACTGGGATGGTTAGACTAGGGTACATGGATGATTCTGCAAAATTCCGATTTTGAAGAACTTTTATGATATGGTAAATGTTCACGATATAATTTTTAAGTAGAAATGTAGGGTTCAAAACTGCACCCTAGAGAAGTTGTCTCTAGAATTCATGGAATGGTATTTTAGTTGGAATCTTTATTGGCATTTTTAATAGTTTCATGTTTTGTTTAATAAGAGGCATTGCTTCCAAAATCTAAAAAAATAGCACATATGGATCACTGCGTGTTCAGGATGCCCTGGGTGTGGCCGGTCAGTGCGCTCTCTAAGGAGCCAATCAAACTTGGGAAACCAGAACTGGGTTTATTGGTGCCTCAGGATGTTTTTTATTTTGTTTGTTTTTTAAAACATTCACCCTGTCTCTCTTTCCAAACTTGTTCTGGTTTCTCCAAGAAACACGGTCAAATATGCAGCCCATTCTACTTAGTACCTCCCCTCCTTTCTTCTGCTTTAAGAGAAAAAATATTTTTAAGTCGGATTTTATTTTTACAAATTTATGAAAAGATTTTAAGGCTTCACTTTGCTAAAAATAAAAGGATGTTGGTGACAGAACCATACTTGGTTGCCTAGGTAGCAGAAAGGCTAACAACTCTATCAAAGATAAGATTTCTAAATAAACTTTTGCCGAAGCTAACGTGGTGCTTCCACATGGTTAAGGGGGTAAAAGGCCAGGGAGGAAGCTGAGGCGGAGAATCAGGTCTTGACTTGGAAGGAAGTGGAGGTGACGGATAGATGTTCCCCTGAGCGGGTCACGTGATAACCTAACACTGGGAGAAGGCTCGCCGGAGCATCTTGAAAACATACTTTGGTCATTTTTCATTCTTTGTATATTTCTGTAAGCAATGTAACATCTATAATGTACAGGGAAATCCAGAGGAAAAAATAATAACCAAGAATCCTACCATCTAGTGCAGTGTTGTTACTTCCGATTTCTATTCTCTCTCTCCACATCCTCCCCCCACACATTATTTTTAAAGCTATTTACTCATAACTGTACATACAATGTTGTTTCTCACTGCTTTTCAGAACGGATTCTCTGGAGAGAATGCGGGCGTTTGCTCCCTCGTGAGAACCCTTCCCCAGTCTCTCATTGGAGAGCCCCCCGCCGCCCCCTGTGTAGGATGGCTGGGTAAAGTCTGACAGCTGAGAAGCCCCACCCCTCTGCAGATGGAGCTTTTATTGCCTCTTTCTTAGATAGGAAGCAAGGATTTATTTAACAAATATTTATTACACACCCACTAGATACTGGACATGAAAGAGTAAACAGAACAGACCAAAATCCCTGCCTTCTTGGAGCTTACATTCCTGGGATGCGAGAGGGGGAAAGTAAGTGAGTCATTCAGGGTGTTAGAGACTGCTACGTGTGGAGGACAAAAACAAGGCAGGGAAAGAAGGAGAGAGATTGATTGCCGGGGCAAGTCTGCAACTTCAGCTGGGTGGTCGGGAATAGCCTTCCCCAGATGGTAACATTTGGGCAAAGATACTAGAGAATCAAATATTTTGTATTAAAAAAGAGGCTAGGGGATGCCAAGATGACCCCCGTGAATGGTCATATGCACGGTCAGATGTGCCCTCGGGAAATTCTGGATGTGAGACCAAAGTCTCCAGCGGTGAGAGGATTGGAGAGGTGAGGGAGAGGGGGCGTGCAGATGGGTGAGATACAGACTGGCATCCACTTGTTAAAAAATAACAGGGGATGGTAAAAGAAAATAGATCAATGTCTTTAAAATGTTTTTCTTAAATCCTTACCCAAGGATGTGTTTATTGATTTTAGAGAGAGAGGGAGGCATGGGGTGGGAGAAAGAAAAACATAGATGAGAGACAGAAACACACATCAGTTGCATCCTGAACACACCCCCACTGGGGATGACACCCACAACCTACGTATGAGCCCTGACTGGGAATCAAACCAGCACCCTTTTGATGCATAGGATGATGCTCCAACCAATTGAGCCACCCAGCCAGGGTGAATCAATGCTTTTGAAGTATGAGAAAAATATTCGAATCTAGAATATACTGCTCGACCCAATTACAAAATATATTCAAATGTACCTGTACATTGAAAACCTACTTCCCATGCACCTTTCTCAGTAAGTTACTTGAAGACATGCTTCTCAACAAATTGAGGGTACAAACTAAGAAAGCATACTAATGGAAAAATGAGTTCAGGGGTAGTCAACAGATGAAATAAAAATAAGTATTTTATTAGGGCTCTCCAGAGAAACTGAATGGATAGGATAGAGCTGGAAAAAGATTTAGTATGAGGTATGGGCTCGTGAGATCATGGAGGTTAAAAAGTCCCATGACTTGCTTCCTGCAAGCCGGAGACCCAGGACAACCAGGGGTGAATTCTGAGAAGATGTGTCATGTCAAGCAATCAGGCAGGGCGAATCCAAACTTCCTCTGCCTTTTGGTCCTGTTCAGGCAGGACAAAATCAGTGGATTGGATGTCACCCCCACCCCAACACGGGGGAGGGCCACCTGCTTCACTCCGTGCACCAATTCGCATGCTGATCCCTTCCGGAAATGCCATCATAGAGCACATCCAGAACGCATGTTGAAGTCAGATGTCTGCATATCCCATGGGCCAGTCAAGTGGACACAGAAATTTAACCGTCGTAGGTACATATAGAAAAGGAGGGACAAAGGGTAAATTACGGGCCTACTTCACCCGAGAGCCAGGAACTAATCCAATGCTGATGTTGCTCAAGCAAGAAATAATAGTGCATACACTTCCGGAATGGTCTCCATCCCCCTCCCCCATGTGTATGACCTCGTCAATGGAAACTGCAGAGAAATGCTTATCCTCCAACTGGCCGTCCACGGTGAACGGACCGACAAAGAAGGAGGATGCAGGACAGGGAGGAAGCAGAAACTCTGGAATCCTGTCGGGCCCAGGAGATGTTAAGGAGGACGGAGAGAATTTCCTGAACTGAAAGGGAGGGTACTCACAGGAACCTCTTAGAGGACCCAGGGAAGGAAAAAATGATGGAGAGTGTCTTCCCTGCCAGCCCACCCGGCCGACACAAACGCAGAGACGATAAAACGCACTCGTACGTCATTTTTGCCTGTCGCTTAAATTTACACAACACAGTGAAAGGCCACTTGTCAACACTTTATTCATTCATTCATGACTTTTTATGTGTCTACTATATAGCAGGCACTACTGAACTGATGGAACAATAAAGATAAAGAACATTCTCTCCCAATAAAGACAAAAGAAATTACTTTAAGCATCCACAGGCAGAATCTGGTAAGGGGAGATAGGCACGCAATGATTAAATCCGATAAGCTGTTTTAGGTGTTGTGACAGAAATACGTCCAGGGTTCAAAACGGACACCAGGAAGAGAGCCGTCCTTTCTGTGTGGGGGCAGGTAAGTTCAGGAGCTGCCTGATGAATGGAGTGCGAGTGGTGCTGCCTTGAAAAAGAGTTCAGCTTCATCGTTTTGAAAAACGCAATTATTCTCTTGCGAATCAAGCCTCAGGAAGCCATCTGAAAGAAAAAGGATTCAGCAAAACAAATAAAAACTCCCCAACCCGCCAAACAAACAGAAACCTTTTTGGTGAATTAGCTTTTGAAAGTACCCTGTAGCATTCATCCCCAAATGAATCCCAAATATTGAATAATTCTTGAGCTAGTGCAATCTCATCCATAGATTAGAGATGAGAATGCCTATCCTAACGATTATAATTTAAATTAGAAATAATACACATATAGGTCTTAGGACAGAACAGACAAGACACTCTGTGGAAGTTCCTGGGTTGATGATGGTGGGGATGAAGATTTGTGTTTAAGTCTTTGCACCGGAGCAGAAAAGTCAAGAGTGACTCAGCATTCTGCAGGCAGACCCTTCAAGGAGCCAGTACGCCTAGAGAAGGCTGAAGCATGGGTCTTGGAGGCCAGTCCAGCTTTCTCATTTCATTGTGGAGGACACGCACACACACAGAGGTTCAGTGATTTGCCGGAGAAGCCGGCACGGAGCCTCAAAACATCACATCTGGAACTCTTCCAAGAGACGTGTGCGTCTTGAGGCAAAAGGTGCTGGTGAAACGAGAGCCCTTCACTTGCTCTGAGTTTTTTAAATAATGTGTCAGCAAAGTGCTGCTCACAAATTACGCAACCAATGTGCTTCAGGGGTCTTCTCTCCTGGAATCAGTTATTAGCCCCATCAGTCTTAACACTGAGGGTCCTGGGAACTGAAATCAGAGTGACTGACACTCCCATCTCGGGGTGCAGACGCTGCCTGGACCAGAGTGATGCTTCCCTGTGTTTCAGAACGGCACCCCGGGCTCAGGTCACTTCCAACCATGTTTCTATGATCAGCAATGGGCCACCACTGGGGGAGGGCTCAAAGGAGACATTAGTGGTACAGAAGAACTTGTGGAGTGGAAACCATTGTAAATCCTCTTATCACCTTTTCTTCTGCCGTATCCAACGAATAAGGAAGACACGAACTCCAGTCAGTATTAACCCAGGGTCTGTGCAGCGCACGGGCGCGGCTGGGGTCGCTCCATCCTAGTGCTGTAGTCAAAGCTTTTGCTCCGTGCGAGTCCACCGCACCTCCGGGCTGCCTTTGTCTCTTCCAGCGGCCCTGCAGGGGGAATGCTGCCCCTCCTATCAGTGCCTCCTTTCTCCGAGCACATGCTAAGAATATATGCCTTTACATTTTCTTTTTGAACTTCAGTTTTTGCAGCTCTAAATTCAGGGTATGAATGTCTTTGTTAGTGGTTTGTTAATTTAATTCGCTGGGGAAAAATCCAATAAATACTATTTACCTTCTTGCTGGCCTTTCCCGCTCCCTGATTCCCTCCATGGTTTCCTCCGTTCTCCCCTTCTTCGTCCCTCTCACTCCCTTTCATTCCTCCCACCCTCCCGCCACCCAAGGACACGGATCCTATCTCCAGCGCCCTACAATGACCCTGGGTCACACAGGCCACCGTGCCTCCTCTTTTCCGCCTACACCTTCCATCTCGTGAACTAGAAGAGAAGCATCGTTGAGAGGTTTGAACCGAGGTCCTTCCATCTCTAAACTCGTACGATTCTTTTTCAAGGCATCGAGTCATCCAGTCTTCAGGGTAGAAGCTGTTTCTAGGGACAGTTTGGTTATAAAATTTTTTTTGCTTTGGGACTAGGGCTTTAATCAGCTTCTGTTCAAAACGTCACTCATTCCTCTTTTTAAAGAGAGAATTGTTAAGCTCCCTAGGTTGGGAAGAACATACATTTCCAATGGTAGTTTTTCATGCTGTTCTGAAGGCAAGAAACCAAGATTGATTTATATTTCTTCATTTTCTAAAGAGGAGGATGGATGTTTTCATGTGCTCTTTTTACCTACAGCGGGTTTGAGGTTAAAATGTTCCTTCAAATAGATGTGTCTTGAGAACCAGCCTGGAAGTTTGGTATTAGTGGATTGCATTTGTACCAAATTTTCCATTGTTTCAAATTCCCTTTGAACAGCACAACATTTTACTGTAGTATTTTGTGCTTCACTATTATTTTGCTCCTAAGACTTGGATACAAACAGATACAAAGAAAAAAGGAAAAGAAAGGGAGCATTTCTTAGGAGTAGTTTTGAAACAGAAAATTATTGAGTTAGGTTAGTACTATGCTTCTTTGCACCCATTTCAGGGAAAGAACATAGACTTAACTATACCGTGACAGTGCAAGAAGTATCGTGAGCGTGAAAAAAGAAAGAGGGGCAAGGGAAAAACAGAAAGAGGGACAGACAGAAGAAACAGACGACTGACAATGTTATCTCTCCTAGTCTTACAGGAACAGAAATCCCGAACCTTCAAAATCCAAGCTTTGCATAGGGAAGATTTCTAAACTCACTGGAAGTATTACTTACCTTCTCACGCTGTGTGATTGCCTAACTTGATGTCAGACTGAAAGCTTAGGTGTAGGGTTTAGCCATTGCTATTTAAATGATACACCCCGTGCAGAAAAGACAATAAGCAGAAAATGCTGAATCACAAAAAGGAGGAGCAGAGAGGTGCCGAGGACCACAGAGCTTTGTCCACCTAGCACAAAGTTTCCCCCTCTGATCCTCTACCTCCCAGCCACTAGAACGAGCTACAGAAGTCCTTTTGGAAGGAAGGTGGCCTCAGTTACATTATTGGATCCGCACAATCCAGATGGTGTGTCCAGGTGAGTGAATGCATGAGCACAATGTGGTGTGTGCACGCAACGGAGTATTATTCAGCTTTAGAAAAGGAAGGAAATTCTGACACGGGCTGCAGCGCGGATGAAGCTTGAAGACACTGGTATGTTCAGTGAAATAAGCCAATCAGACAATAGGACAAGCACTGTCTGATTCTACTTATGTAAGGGACCTAGAGTAGTCAAATGCATACGGATAGAAAGTGGAATGGTGGTTACCAGGGGCTGGGGAGGGGAGGAGGAAATGTGGAGTTTAGTGGGGATGGAGTTTCAGAGTTTCAGAGTTTGGTAAGGTGAGATTGTATAAAAATGTGAATAGAGTTGATACCAGTGAACTGCACACTCAAATATTGTAAAAGTAGTAAATTTTATGTTATGTATGCTTTACCCCAATCATAGTAGCAGTAGTAGTAGTAATAATAATAGTAATAATAAATTGCCTCTTCAGGTCAGAAAGGGCAGCAATGGAGAAAATTGCATTATAGAAAGCAAGCCGTTTCTAGATGAACTAACTCCAAGAACTGGACAGAGGGAGTAACTTTTACTGTAAAAAGCTCCTGCTGTCTCAGATGTTATGCTAATGTTATCTTGTTCAGCAAAAACTCTGTAGGGCAAATATCACCAGGAAATGGAGGCGCAGAGGTGACTAGCGCCTATTCTTACAGCATGAGGTGGTTGCAGAAAGAATTTGATGCCGGGTCTGCCTGTGATAAAGCCCCACACCCTCTCCTAAACTGCACTTTCTTTAGGGGGCTAGTTTTCCCTGAGTTTGAGAAACTGAAGACCATAACTCCATACATTTTAGGGGAACATTTGAGAAAATATAAACATTGCCCGGCTGTGGGAAGAGAAAGCAGGAAGAAACGATACCTAACAAAACAGGAAAGATGGCCCTGGCTGGGTGGCTCAGTTGGTTAGAGCTTTGTCCCCTCACACCTAAAGGTTTGCAGGTTCGATTCCCCGTCGAGGTGTGGACAGGAGGCAACTGATTGGTGTTTCTCTGTCATATCAGTGATTCTCTGTCTCTCTTTCTTTCTCTCCCTCCCTCTCTAAAATCAGTGGGCATATCCTTAGGTGAGGATTCAAACAAACAAACAAACAAACAAACAAACAAAACGGGAGAGATGGCAGGATCAGAATGTTCCTATTAACTTCGAGAGATCGTTCTGGGTTTCTAACCTCCCTTGACTTCTGAATCTGAAAGCTCAACAGCAGAGATGCCTACTTCATTCCTAACCTGCGAAATCAGAGGCTAACAGGAGCCTTTTCTGTGGATGTTCTAGTGAGGGTTTGGCATTACCTTTGATTTTCAGAGAAACGAGGACCAACTCCAATAAAAGATAGCATAGCTCAGAAATAAATGAAAAACTTAGAAATAAAAGCACCATCTTATCCTTCACCTTAACGATATTAACTATTGGACTACTTCCTGACTGCCTCAACGAGGTGAGAAAATCGTTCTGTGATAGAGTATGTCGCTGGAATCACAGAACAAGTTTTGTTTTCATTAGCTGCTTCCTAATTGTGTCACTCCGAACTCCTCGCTTAACCTCTGATACGTAAGATGGGAATAATAATGCCTAATTTACAAGATTGTTGAAGGATTGAATTACATTAAAGGAGAGGCAATTTGTTACAGCGCCTGGCATGCTTTGACTAAATATGAAATGGTTGATCATTCAGCGTGAAAAAGATAATTTATTTTTCAAGTAGCTGGTCTCCTGTGTATCAGAGTAAGGGTGTGCAACTTCAGAGCTGATCTCAAATAGAAGTTACTCGTAAAGAAGGGAAATGTTTAATAAAAAATTTAAACCTTCCCATGTGTTGAAGCCAAAGGGTAACTGGGACAATTTTAACACCAAATGGAGAGCCGATAAATAAAATATATAAAATGGTGCTCAGCCATTACATTGCACTTTAGATTGGTTATTTAAAAAAATCTGCCCATCTAATTTAGGAAAACTAATGGGTATTAGCTAAACATCTTTATAAGAGAAATACTTTATTTTACTTACTGGTATCCCCCATGCATCACCAGGGAAAGAATTCTCTTGACTTGATCCAAATAGCAGATTAAGAACACATCTGTTAAAAGTGAGATTAATAATTAAAATACAAAGCCACCACTTAATTTTAAGCTACAGTTATTGGCTTCAGCGGAGTGAAAATCCCCTGAACACCTGGCCTTTAAAGTCGCTCATCAGTTGCTTTTCAGTGAATGGGGGAGGTTTAAAAACTAGCGTTGCTCCCCTGGTCATCGCTGGTCAGTGTCCCTCGGCCAGAGTGAGCTAGAGAATGGAGAAGCTGATGCGTTTTTCTGTTGTTCTTAAAATGTTCTCTATCTGTATTCCTAATTTGTACACGAGCATTTGAGATAGGCAGAATTGCAGGTCCCACCCACCCGTGCCAGGCAGTCTCCCGCATCACTACTTACCCACCCCATTTCACAGAGTGGGGATCATGTCGGGGTAGGAAGTCACACCAAACCTTTGAGAGATAAGAAAATGGATATGTAGTTCCATAAATGCTCACAATCATGGAAATCGTTAGCCGTTTTCTGGTGACGCGTTTTGCTTTATCATCCTCCCAGAGGAAGATGACACTACGGCGGAGCATTGTTAGGTGCGAGGCAAAGCCAGCTTGCCAGCATTTTTAAGAAACAAGCTGTTCCCTGCTTATCAATATGAAGTTGAGACACTTTGGGTTTCTGGGTTGGAAAGCACGCTAGCATTCCTGAAAGACACAATAGCAGAATTTATCTTTCTCTCCTTTGTCAACAAGCGTTTAGCGTTGGTGCTAATTTTATCGACGAAGACAGAGGCGGTAAATGGGCTTCTCTGTGGATGATGGTGCAGTTGTGGTTTATTTGTTTATTGATAACAGCACTTCAGATGAGTTGGAAATCTGGTCACACATCACCAGCTACTTTTTATGAAAGTGTCTTAGTCACTGGCAGTTTTGACATTCTTACTTCCTGGGAGCCACAGGAGGGAAGAAAGAAAGCAAGAAATCACAACTGTGTTATTTTGCTTCCTGATGTCTAATTTTAATCTGTCAAAATGTTCCCGATACAAATCAGACCTGCTCTTTCCCCTCACTCCCTGCCTGCTTCATGGCCGGAGGCTGATGGTCACAGGTCAGGACCTGTGTGGCCATCGCAATGGGACATCCAAGTCACTTGCAATCTGCTGGCTGCCAAAATCCAGTAGAGATCTGGTATGTGTTAAAAAGCCACTAAATAAGGAAACAATTTCATCTGCTTCCTCGCATCCTCCCTTTTCGATGAACTGGTTACTCAACTAGTGGGTCGCTCCTCTGCTCCCTCCGGAGACCCAAGAGCCACACTGTCCCCTGGACCCCACCTCTGCAATCCCTCCAGCCCTTCAATCACCGGTTTTACATGTCAACAGACTCCGATGGATCCCCTTCGACATCCCTGAGTTTGTGTTTTCAGCTAGATGCCAAATGATAAAACAAAGTCACCAGCTTTTTTAACGTTAACTGCTCATTCCTTATTGTAGTTTGATATTGGTATTCAACGACTGTAAATAAATGCTCATTAACAAAATGTGAGTTGACTTTCAAAGCAGCTGCAGATGGCTCTTACTTTTCAAAAACCAGTCTCATCTTTGTCAGCAACAGATGAAGAAACAGCGTCTCTGACAACACAGCGGTCCATGACAGTTCTGGCATATGCATTTTAAATTAGGCTCGATACAATGTCTACTGAATGATATATTTTAATTGATTTAGTGATGCCTACTGGGATTTTAATAAATGAGCTTCCCTGGATGATTTTTAATATAGTTAAAAGATATTTTTAGAGGAGTCACAAAAGCAAAGGAGAGATAGCAAGGGACCTATGAACAGGTTTATATAGAATTGTGAATTGTCTCATGTTTTCCTCACTTGGAGTTGTTTTGTAACAAATTTGCAGGCTCAAAAAAAGTAAAGGACCAAGAAACTACTGGGGCCAAATACATGTTTGCAGAATAAGTAAGGAAACTCTATCTTAAACAGCAGGGAGAACCTCACTAAACTGGAGAAATTTAGAACTTAGCAGCGTTCACCCTGAAGCTCAGAAACAAAACGCAGCTTAGAGAAGTATGTGTTCCCAGAAACTAGACTAACATACACCTTAGGAAATATGGTCGAGCCATGCTGTTTTACCCGAAGGTCTGGGCACACTCAGAAGTAGGAACTAGGCAGCTTTAGCCCTGAAGTGATGAAGACACAGGACCTGTGAGTGTATTAAAAGAAGATTCTCACATCTGAGAAGGGACGAGAGCCAAACTTTCTTGCACCTGACAAACGAAGAATGATAGAAGCAGAGATATAAAAATTTTATGTTTCTATAATAGGAAGTTTGTTCTATTCCTGGTTATAATGGAGTACCTCGCAGCAGACCAAGTCTCCTGCTAAAAACAGCTAGAAAATCCATATGTATAAAACACAAAATACATATGTTTACAAGACATCAGAGAGCCGCTCAAATATCCTGGACCGGAGGGGTCAACTCTAAGAAGGAAAAAACCTCATTAAGGTGACTCTAATATTCGGGTCACATCCAGTGAATCTGCCAGTTTGGGGCATGGGAGGAAAGGCTGAGAACTGGGCAGAAGGCGGGTGCTCAGAGGCAGAGGACCCCCCAGAACCCCGAGCAGCCCCACACAACCAGGGAGACAGAAACCGGAGTTCAGTGCCGTCCAGGGAGACGGGACCTGAGGAGTGAAACTGTCCGAGAGACGAGAAATGTAGAGGATGCTCCGGTTTTCACCTGGAGGCATTGGTTACATTCCTGAGTAATGCAGACCAGAGACTAGAAAGCCAGGCTGAAGGAAGGTTAACAATCGGGGCCGTCTCAGGGGGGTGAAACGATAAAACTGGAGCTCGGAGTCTGCCGAGGAGAAGCTCTGATAAACCCTCGTAGTCTCCCGGTGGACGTGCCAGAGGCATGCGAGGCCTTACGGGGATTGCAAGTGGCCTCAGTCAGCCCGTTTTGGGTCTGCTGCAGCTGTCTGTCGAAGGGTAAAATGAACTCCCTCTGGAAAAAGATAACTTTCTCCTGAACATCTGTAATTTTTCATAAACAATGCTGTGCATTCAAAAAAATCACTAGACATATGAAGAAACAGAATTTAAAACAAAAATTGACAACAGAGACGGACCCATAGTTAACCCAGATATTGGGATTATGAGATATAGATTTTTTTCAAAAAAACAATGGACTAATATAGTCAAGAAAAACAGATGTCAAGAGGGAAAATTTCACCAGAGCACTGAAGTCTATAAAAGCATGCATTGGCACTTCTACAACAGAAGAAGGTAATAAGTGAAATTAGGATCTCAATAGAGGGCTTAAATACATATTGGACCAAAAAAAGGGATTGTTAACTAGATGATGGGTCAGCTGGAATACTCCGATGGGCGTGCAGCGAGCACAGGGATGAAGAACGCAGGAAGTCCCGGCGAAAAGATCCAACGTACATTTAACGGCAGCCACAGAAGGGGTGGAGAGAGATAATTACTTGTGCAGAAGCAATACTTGAAAAGATAATAACCGAGATTCCCCCCCCCCCCCCAAACTGATGAAACGCATCAAAGGAGTGCTGCAGAGTACAAAAGAAACCACAGTGAGGCTCATGATTGTAAAGTTTCTGCAAACCCAGATCTCCAAAGCATTCAGAAAAAGTAGACACCTTTCCTAAAGAGGAATGTCAAATTTAGGGAAGTTATTTTCTGAAAAGAGAAATAAAAGCCAGAAGGCAACGTAATGCAAAAAGAAAAAGCAAAAAGAAAACATGCCAACTTGAAATTGTTTATCCAGGAAAACAGCCTTCAAATGTGAAAGTGTAGCAAACATTTTTCTAGACAAAAACAGAAGATTCATGCTCAGGAGACCTGCGTTAAGAAAAAGGCTAAAGGGAATTCTTCAGACAGGAGGAATGTTATCCCAGGAAATACAAGAAGGAATGAAGAGAAATGGAAAAAGTAGAGGATAAATCCAATTCATATTGATAGTCTTCTGGGGGTTAAAATGTAGAGAGAATTAAAATTTATGAAAACTGTAATACAGAATTAGGATGAGCTGTCAATTCTGTATTACAGGAAGCACGCCCAACCTCCCCAAGAGTCTGTGCATTGGTTAAGTCCTCACGGTCCTCACGAAGGCATCTGGGCAGAGCTGAGTCATGGTGGAGTCAGTTATACAAGGGGTGAGGGCCTTGGGCACCGTGGAGACCATCAGGGTAAGGGCAGTGACCAGAGCCTTCGGAGGAACGTGGTGGATTACAGAGCCCTCTCTCTGAGCGGTGGAACTACCAGTGGAACTAACATCTTCTTCTGTATAGACTTCTAAATAAGTGTAGATGAAATCTCACTGTTTTTTTTCCCTGTCCTCAACTTTGCTTGTGCTTGGTTATTCAACACAAGGGTCCCTTGATCAGTAGCAGGCTATTCTTGCTTTCCTTTCATTATCTAGAACAAACTGAAACGAAGGGAGCGAACTTGAATTCCACTGTAGCAGAGCCAGTGAATTTGGTCATAAGAACAGAATTCCTAGATAGGACAGAAGTATCGATGTCCCGGCGACCTGATGGGGAACGTGTCATTAGGAGGCAGAACGTGGCTCCAAAACTGGACGGGAAATTATCAGGTTAACGTGGGGAAGAGAAGAAGACAAGTTTTCCTTTTCCCCTTAGCGATATCAACACGTATTCCCACAAAGTTGGCCACGTTTTGAGACATCTGTGGGACTTTAGGTCCAAAGAAATAACTTGTCATTTCTGAAGCACTTGCTAATGGTGGAGTATTGGGTACTTCTCCAAAAATAAAGAATCTTTCTCTCTTTTGGTGTGTCTAGTCTGCTATTAAAAACGTCTGTTAAGTTTTTAATTTCTGCTTGTTTCGTTTTCCCTTTTTAGAAATTTTTTTGGTCCTATAAAGAAAAAATTGTGCTGCCATATTTAAATGGTTTGCTTGCTCTTTTTTCCCTAGGAAACACTGTTGCTCTATAGCCTGTATCAGATAATTTTAATAGCTAATGTATTTGCAAATTGGTTTTAGATGACATCATGGTGCTTTGCTTAATTGCAACAGGATTTTCTTGACTATATGCAGGGTCCTTGTGTTTGGGAAACCATTTGTAGGAGGAATTTGAGGCCCGGGTTTAATTACATGTGCCTTCTTCCAGAGAGGATTTGTATTCATTTCTGAAAGATCTCTGGAGGATTAAATAGCTGTTTAATCGTCAGGTGTTATTATCGTTAGAAAGTGCAAGAGAGAAGCCCAGTTTCTGTGTGGTTGCCATCTCCTGGGGAGATGCGCCGTCCCCTCAGAATGACCTTGGTTTGTGAGTGGCCACTCACTCTCTAGCCAAAGAAGATAACTTGTTAGGACGTTAGTACACAGCAGAGGCCAGCAAACTGTGTCCTTGGAGCCAAATCTGGTCTGTGGCCTGGTTTTAACAATAAAGTTTTATTGGAACATAGACACACTTGTTCGTTTGCATATTTTGTGTTACAAGGACAGAGCTGAATAGTTGAGATGGAGCCCACATGGCCCTCAGAATATACAACATTTACTCTACGTTCCTCTGCGGAAGAGCCTGCCACACCCTGCTGTGGAATGTTATCCCTCAGAAATCTTGCCTGACCAGTTTAGACGCTGGGAGCAAGTCCGTGCTACCCGAGTATTTCCATGAGATTTTATTTTTACTTTTTAAAAAAATCATTGATTTTTTAGAGACAGAGAGGAAGAGAGAGAGAGAGATCTATTTGTTGGTCCATTTTTTGATGCATTTATTGGTTGCTTCTTGTATGTGCCCTGAACAGGGATGGAACCCACAACCTTGACATATCGGGACAACTCACTAACCAGCTGAGCTACCACCTGCCAGGGCTTCCGTGAGATTTTCACTACTTAAAGCCTGTACTCAGGATGATAGACTCCTGTGTGCCACTGAGAAACGTAAGCAGGCATAGCACTAAAGAACACACTAAGATTATCCTCATGGAGTAGCATGACCATTAAACCTTACTCGGAAACAGTTAAGAAAAGCTTTGGTTTTTCGTGCACAGGTCTTGGTTCTCTTAGTTTCTGCTTTTGTAAAGAATGCATATTCTGCCCTGGCTGGCGTAGCTCAGTGGATTGAATGCGGGCTTCGAACCAAAGCATCACAAGTTCGATTCCCAGTCAGGGCACATGCCTGGGTTGCAGGCCATGGCCCCCAGCAACCACCCATTGATGTTTCTCTCTCTCTCTTTCTCCCTCCCTTCCTTCTCTAAAAATAAATAAATAACATCTTAAAAAAATTTTAAAAAAGAATGCATTTTCCTCTTCACTTATAAAGACAAGCTTTTGGTTTCTTCATTAAGCTGTTCTTCTTGGGGGGGTGTAGAGTACCTAAGGCCTAGAGGAAATGGAAATTTATGAGCAGCCAAAGGTGAAGTCACTGGGGAGGGACTGGGTTTTTAGCAGATACTCAGCTCGGCCCCTCTGCACTGGACCGGCAGGGTGTGGGGGGCACCGTGAGCCTGCGGAGGGGTATGTCAAAGAGCAGTATACTGCCCGAGACCATCCCGGCTTCTCAGGAGTAATCATAGGGACCTTAGCACAGAAATCAAAGGAAAAGAGCCTGGAAGAGGAGGTTTACTGCCTTTCTTTGTTCCCCCAGCACCAGCTCTATGAACAGGCCCCCCCGGTTCCGTGTGTGATGTCAATGAAGCTACCGCCCTGGTTTCCGATCACACGTGGACTTTCTGGGCAGAGACGGTGGCCGTGCCCCTCAAGCTGTCGTTACTGAGACTGCATCAGTGTCCCCGGGCAGGATTTTGGTTTAGTGGCACATGCCACTGAGTCAGGAGGGTGACCAGGATGAAGTGCCTCTTTCCCAGATGACTCAGGAGTCGTGAAAAATGCACCGGTCCCGTGGTGGAGGTGTTCGTGCTGCTGTATAACAAACAAGAAACTCAACCGCCTCCCCCGCCCCAGAGCCCCTGCCGGACAGATGCCTTCCGTGAGGTGGGTAATAGGCACCGCATCCAGGAGGGAGGAATAAAGAATGAATGAAATCATTGCTTTATAGAGAATCAGCTGCCTTACATGCACGCCGCTTTGTTTATTAATCCCTCTGCAACTCCCTGGGGACCGCGAGCTGGCTCTTTGCCTGCCGACGAGTCTGTAACTCTGCGACAATTAACTGTAATGACTTCGGGACAGACCCTCCTAAATCACCACCGGGTTCCGGGCTGCCAAAAGCCATCTGCACCTGGGTGGCTGGCTAACAGCACCCCTATTTTATCCCGCTTTTCATATGGACGCCACTGTCCTCCGTCTGCTCTGGAGAGCCAAGGCAGCCCTAAGTCTCTCTCTGTGATGTGGCGTGGTAGGAAAGGAGAAGCCGCAGCCACAGAAAGCGTGGGTGGGTGGGGGCGTGTGTGCGAAAGGCAAAGGGGCTCTCTTCTCTAAGACCAGGACACAAAAAGCCCCTCTGTTCCCGACCACCTGGGCTCACTAGGCTCGTTATGTGAGAAGGCGAGAGTTGACCAGGCCGTCAGAGGACTCGGGAGTGTCAGAGAAGGGAGCTCCTATGCGGCCAGCTCCCGGTGCCTGGTGGGAACTGTGTGAGGCCGCTGGTAATTTTCCGGCCACTCAGCATGCTCCCCGGTGTCACTCACACGGGCCCGGTGCCCACGTGGCCGGGGAGCCAGATGGGCTCTATTCTAGGCAAAGGCAGAAAGGGGACGCCAGAGCCCAGATTTGCTTAGCTCCTGAGCCTTCCTGCTGGCCTTCTGTCTTCCAAGGCTGGATTTACCTTTCAGTGGTCCCCAAAGGGAGGGCGCATCCCAGCTGGGTCCCCTGGAAGCTGCAGATTTGCTGATTTGCACCCTTCTTGTGCATATTTTTCTGTGAGCTGGGAAAACAGATGGCTCCATCCAAGTTGCTGAAAACCCAGCTGGTTTCTGCTGCACTAGAATGACCTGAGTTTGGGGCTCTGAGCTTCCCCTGCCAGAGCCTTAAGCAAGTCGGGACATATGTCTGTCTTTGAACTTGAGCACAGATGGATGCGGTCACAATGTCTGCATCCCGCCCTGTCCTGTGAGCCACGGGAAGTGCAGGAGCGGTAACATTAAGCACATCACATTACACCCCACACCCTGGTGCCCTTACATTCCTTTTAGGAATTAGGCAGGTTATGAAATATTAATTATAATAAAACAAACCAACAACAGGCTTCCTCCATTCTCTCCCACTTTGTGAACCCAATCTGCACCACCCGCCATGCTAGGTAATGGTGAAATATTCTTTCATAGAAGAACTTCAGAAACAATTTCACTTCAGTGTTTCCTGAGCACTTGTTTTATTCCAGGAGTGATGCTAGCTGCTGGATATATGAAACCGCATAATGGATTGCCTCTATGATCAGAGAACTCATAGTCTAGCTGGAAGAGAAATGTGTAAAAAAAGGTATCTGTAAAAAAATAGATGTAAGTGCTGTAATAGAGGTCGTCACAGAGCGGCATGGAAATCTAAGGAAGGATGGACTTTTTTTCCCTCGGGGATAGCAGGACCCAGTCCTGGCATGGCGATAACTGAAGGAAAGTCAGGCTTTGGGGCAGAGGTGGGAGGGACAGTCACGCTGTGAAATGCACAGGCCTGTAGAGGACACTGCTGGCCGCCATCCACTGTCCAGCCCCCCAGCTCTCTCTGCCTAACCTCCACTTTTTCAGGTGCCTACCTCGGCTCACGTGATCCCGGGGAGGTCCGACCCTGCTGCAGCTCTAGGGGACATCCCCGGGAAGCCACACTGGTCACGCCAGTCCCGTTCCTGTGAAGGCTGGGTTTAGAAATGTGTACACAAGAAAGGTTCTGGCCCTGGCCAGGTGGCTCAGTTGGTTGGCGCATTATCTGGTATAGCAAAAGGTTGTGGGTTCAATTTCCAATCAGGGCACCTACCCAGGTCGTGGGTTCAATCCCCGGTTGGGGTGCATACAGGAGGCAACCAATCAATGTTTCTCTCACACTGATGTGTCTCTCTCTCTCTCTCTCCCTTCCTCCCTTTCTAAAAATCAATAATAAAAAGAGTGCTTGGGTGAGGATTAAAAAAAAAGAGCTCTGGCCAGTGGAACCTGGTGTCTCTGTGGGGTGTCTGGGAGAGCTTCCTTCCCTCTAAGAAAACAACACCTGAAGAGGTGGTTCCCCTTCCCTCCCACAGATGCTGTCCTGTCTCCTCTAAGCAAAGTCGGGGGGTTCTCAGCAGGCGAGAGATGGGGTTAGATGGTGCGGTCCAAGTACAGCCAGGGCAGGAAGCATCAGTGGGAGGTGGCAGAATATTTGCTGAAGGGTCTTGCACACACCAGGGCTTCTGCTTCCCTAAATAGGGGACAGGATGAGCCCTGCCATCGTGGCCGTGCACCGTGACAGCAAAGCATCTTGCCTCAAGGTGACCTCGTGCTGGAGACAGAAAACGGTGTAGGCAGGGGAGGTGGTGCAGCGCTCTGAATGGAGGTGGCTCCTTTTCAGCAGAGAATCTGCCCAAACGATGCCCCCTGTGGAAACCCTGAAGCTGCACCCTGACCTTTCAGCCCCTGCTGTTGCCATCACTCTCCACTGAAATAAGGTGTAAGATGCTTAGCACCGTATCGCAAACATGCGAGTGCTTAGCACGCGTTAGCTCCCAGCATTATCAGAGAGAGCAGAGGATCCCTTCTGGATGTTGGGGATGGCAGAATAACCTACAAGAATGATCCGGGGCATCTGCCTCCTCTGCTCCGCCAGTTGAGAGGTGGGTGTGTCTCACTGTATTGTTATTTCATGTACGACACTTACTGGCTTGTAAAATCTCTCTGGTACTGCCGGAGCGGTGACGCACGCAGCCCGGGTTGCAGGCTGCGTTTGGCCTTGCTGGTCCAAACCTTCAAACGGAGGTTGCTGATCCCACAAGTGCGAACCTCTTGGCTCCGCGTCTGGGCCTCTCTGCTTTCAGTTAGACAGGAAACCGGGGCCGGGCAAACCTCCAGGGTTTCGGATGGGCCTTCTGTTCAGATAAGCTTCCAGGGATGTTCCTGCCTGGGAACAGTGGCAGCTCCCGCTCTTTTCTGGATGTTAACTTGTGCCTTTGTGACATACCAACAGATTTAGAACTGACGTTATAATTGGAGCGAAAATGCCCACATGTGACTCCAATTAAACAGACGTCTGCGGATCAGAGACACAAAGCTAACTAATCTCGGGGTGTGAAGCCGAAAGACTCTGAGAGGCACCGAGCAACCTACTCTGTGAGAGATAAGTCTTCGGCCATGTGCTCATTTTTAACAGACTTCGGTTTCATGTTGGGATACAGAGCAGTTTCCTGAGAGTCTTACAGAAGGAGCAAGGCAGTGGGAAAATGGGCTTCAGGGTCGTTCTGCCCTGAGCTCAGATCCATGCTCTGTCCCTTACTTATTAGGTGTGGCTGAGTTATTTAACTTCTCCGATCTGCCGCGTCTGGGGCCTTTTCTCGTAGGCTTATGGTGAGGATCACATTAGACAAGTGCCCAATAACCGGAAACCAGCACATGCTCAGTAAATAGTGGTTATTATTTCTAGGTACCCAAGGAGAGGAGATTGCTATTGTACACATTTCTTTTCCAAAGTTCAGATAAAAACAATGTTAATAAAAATAATGAAAGCTAGAATTAACGGACAACTTACTATACGCTAGGCTCTCGTCTAAGCATTTACATGTTATAATTCATTGAAACCCTCACGATACGCTTTACTGCTCCTATTTTACAGACGAAGAAACTCAGGCACTGAGAGATAAAGTGACTCCTTTAAGACGGTTATTCAAAATATGCCTGAGCTATTAGTCTTTTTTGATGGGTCAGTTTGCTCAAGAGGACAAGTTCTTTCAGACATTGTCATCATACTTGATTCTCTCTGGATCTTTGACATTGGTTACCCAGGGTTCCCTAGGAGCCGTGTATTAGGGAGAAGTTCTTTCAAGCATTGCTGAAACTACTCATAGTGTTTTCCAGCACAATTTGGAAGAACGGAACACATCTCTGAGGAAAGAAGTTCTTCTTTAACCATTGATCAACTCAGCCTTATCAAAAACAGAGGAAAACAAACTAACCTTCAAAAATAGATAGCTATGAACAAGTCAGCGAAGACAGAATCTCTGCCAGCGTTCAGGGTTTGCCTCTTCTGGAAACGAGGCAGGTACGAGGGTCATTTCATTCCGGCTCTGATTCGTTTCAGTGCACGGAGTTGAAGTGTCTTTGAGGATCTGTTCAGCAGGCAGTCTCTCAGCACCTGCTACGTGCACAGCAGTGAAGGATTCAGTGACTGCGGAGAAAGAGCATGCATGTGTCGTAGGTCAGACTTGAACTTGACAGACTCCAAGATGAAACATTTCCAGCCAAGAATCTGCAACTCAAGATTGCTTCCTTCCCAGAAGAACCGTCCGCCCAGACTCTGTGGGCGGGCACTTTCCAGAACACACATGTGACCCTTCTCTTCCCCAGTTCCTTCACCTCTCTGTGACTTATTAGAGCCCCTCAATTTGGTTTTCAATGTATTCATTATCTGAGAAGTCGCTTTCAAAATATAACCTAAGGGACTCTGATGCGTAAGCCCCTTCCTTAATGTTTAAAGTGCTCATGCTTAAAATCAAACAAGAACAAGATTTTTTCTGCATGCAATTGCTTATTTTATGCCATGCTTTCACATTGCAAGCAATTTGCTCCTTTTAGCATTCTTCCTCTCCTCCACCAAGGTCTTCCTTGTCAGGATTCTGTATCTTGTATCAAGGCCCTGATCCCATGAATACTTCCAAAAACCATAGCTAAAATAAATTTTAAAAAATTTTAGTGCTAGCGTAACATTACTCTCCCTACCAATTTTACTAAGGTGTTGAAACGCTTTCGAAGGACAGTAGTTGCACGGCAGCTTCCTTCCCCCACTCAGATCTGTCTGGGGGCAGAAACCACAAAGAACCACCTGTCTGGTGCTCTCCTACCAAGTTCACCTGTGGCGTCGGTGACCAGACGAACCTCCGTGAAATGCTGCAGAAGGGCTGTGAGGCAATGGCCACTAATCACATTGTTCCACTTGATATCTGGACAAGGCTGCCTTTGTTTGTGGCTCAGATGAGCACATTTTAAAGAGCCAAAGAACATGAACACAAGTGGCCACTTCCAGTAAGTATTAATTCTGAGTAAATACATGCAAATGCAATTGTTGGTAAAAATGAATCACTTTTGACATCAACCTCCCTGATTTATTTTTTCTTTAGTGGGCGCTCTGGCCAAAGGTTGAAAGAACCATCCCATCATTTCAACTCTGGAAGGTGCACGTGCACCCGGTGAGGGCTCCAGACACCCAAACTGTCACATAAAAGTACACCCTGTGCCAGCCAGGAAACACCAGGGATCCGTGTTCTCAAAAACAGGCCACTTGCTTCTATGACAACACTGGCAACATGTAAATATCACACATTGAGCAAAACCCCACACGTCGGAGAGCGCGCTCCTGGCCGTCCGAGATGTTTGGCAGTTTCCAGTTTTATCTGACGCATTCCCTTCAAGCCTGCCATTTCAAGCAAAAAGGAAATGGGCTGCCTTAAGCCAAACTTTCACTTCTCCCACACCCTAAAGGGAATCATGCCACAGAATCCTACAAAAGTTTGCAATCAGAACCAGAGCGTCGGTCAAAAATGTTCAATGGCTCCTTTCTTTCCTTGCACAGAGAGTCGAAACCCTTGAAGCCTACACAACCTGGTGCTAATGAGCCTTTCTACCCTTCCGTATCTTCCGTCACATCCTCCTTCTCCCGGAACTTTATGCTCCCGCTAAACTGACTCTACAACGGACTGCTCCCCGGGAGCACCCCGTGCTTTCACATTCCACGCACTTTGCCGCTCACAGCCGTCTTACTCTACCCCACCCTTCCTGTCGTCTCCCAAGACCCTGCTAGGTTCTCCCTCCTCCCTTTAGAGATCCTGTATCCTGTATCAAGGCCCCGATTGAAGGAGTCCTTCCATAAACCGTAAGTCAAAACACATGAAAAACTTTTCCCACTATTAGAACATTATCCAGTCTATATGGTGGTGTTCCTATCTGCTTATAGTTCATTCACTTTGAGTTCCACCAGCGCTACACCATGCCAAGGCTGGCACATGGTACATGCTCATGCGGTGTCCTTCCATGTGCTGAAATGGATGAATGGTTACCGTTCCTGTTGGCATGATTACTATTATTACTACCATCATCAAAATAGTGGGTCTAACTAGTATCTTAATTATATATAAAAAGTCATCATATACTTGATCCTTCTACGTGGACCAACTTTATTCCCCCAGATGAATTCAGAGCTTGTTTCTTGGTGTTTTTCACCCTTTCACTCCGGGCTCTCATAACGTTCTCATCAGTCGCAGTGAATGAGGTATGTTTTCCTTCTTAAGAGATGATATGGGTCAGCAAGTTTCCCAGACCCACTGTGACAGGCAAAGTGAAGAGTACAAAAGAAACATTATAATTGTCTCAGAAACTTACAGGTAAGTTGGGGAAAAGGTACGGCCACATATGGAATATTTACGGAACAGTAAACAGTCATGGTACCAGGTATTAATATAAAGGGAGCCAGGAAAAGAAGAGACGGGTGGGCACTAGAGTGGAGGGGATGGGATAGGCCCTGAGGATAGGTAAGCATCCTACCTAGGGTGAGGTGAGGGCATTGCCTGCGGAGGGAGGAGCTGAACAGAGCTGTCCAGTAGCTTGTCCGAGTGAGGGGGAGGGGTGCAAGCATGCTGATGGAATAGGCAGGGAAACAACCCTCTGAACCACGGTGGACGGTCTGTCTTGGCTGGGTGGAGCAAGAGGAAGTACAGTGAATAGATCCAGGATAAGTAGTTTGACAATGACTCAAAGAAGTATTTTAGGGAAAAAGAGACACTAACAGGGAGCCATGAGAGATTCTCGAGCAAGTTCAAGGTGAAAGCAAGCCTTTCTCTTTATGAAGATGAGTGTGGAAGCTGGTGATAGCAATAGTTGGAGGTGAGAGAGACTACCAACAGGAGAGGCAGGCGAGGAGGCCAGTGCTGTGTTGTACGAGGGAGGGGAGGAGGTCAAGGCTTGGGATGGTACGGAACGCAGGGACAGTTGGGACCTGATGAGGAACCACCATTCCGGTCTGGGAACTTTTGTAGCAAAGAACAGTGACTTTTTTTTTCTTTAGAGAATAAGGAAACATGTTTTTTCCAGAACATACTTTTAGTTGGTGACCAGACAATTCTATATCAAGTATATATAGGGATCACAAACTTCCCAGGTGTTTCGAATCTGCTAAGTGCTGTGAATTCAGACATGAACAAGCACCGTTTCTGTCCTCAAGGAGGTCGGATGCAGTGGCAGGTGTGGCCATAGGGAGGGACAGTAGGTATGATCAGGACATCAGGGTTCTAAGGAAGCCTTTCCAAGGAGGTACCCTGAAGAATGATCTGGAAGGGATGAGGCGAAGAGGGCCACTGTGGATGAAGCTTTCGGGTCGAACCGGAAGCCTGAATGAAGATGAGCAGGTTGAGAAGCAGGAGTTCTGAGTGGGTACCGATGATCGGCGTGATAGGTTTTGCACTCTGCATGGCGGCGTTGTGCTTTGATGGATTGCACTCCTGCCCTATCCATCCATCACCCACACCCATGGAGCTGCAAGGGGATATTAAACCACAGCAATGAAAACCTAGGTGTAAGTGGAATCAAAGAATCCAGCTCCGAGAGTGGCCCTAAACAGTGAAAGAGATTGCTATGTATCTCTTCTGCTGTTGATCTTGAAATATTTAACGGTGCACATACAGACAGGTGCAAACATCCTGCAGTGGGAGCACAGATGCGAGCCTTCCTTTGTCTGATAGATGGGGTAGGGCAGGAAAACTGCGGATGGAAAATAAAATTCTATAAATCCATATTACACCCCGTAGCCCCTATGGATATGAAATATTCATTTACTGCTACCAGCATTCTAAGTTCTGAGGAAATTACTCTAATGCTGTCTAAGCACCGGTGGGCTGAAATTTTCAGGGACAAGGTCAAGGATGGGCCATCCGTTATCAAAAACGTCCCAAGCTCCTACTACGGGCCATGCACTACGACAAAATCACCTTGGTTGGGAGAAACAACAATAGAGTTAGGTGGACGTGAACACTGATCCACAGGCAATTTTTTTCTTTCGGCCTCATTGAGGGCAGGTGTTCTTTAGGTAAATCAGATCATTGAATGTGATCAAAGGCCATTGCAGGCTTAGCATAGGCATGGAGAAGCACAGCAGCTCCCCAAGAAGAGGGTTTTTTTTAAAGATTTTATTCATTTATTTCTAGAGAGGGAAGGGAGGGAGAAAGAGAGAGAGAGAGAGAAACATCAATGTGCGGTTGCTGGGGGTCATGGCCTGCAACCCAGGCATGTACCCTGACTGGGAATCGAACCTGCAACACTTTGTTTGCAGCCCGAGCTCAATCCACTGAGCTACGCCAGCCAGGGCCCTAGAAGAGGGTTTTTTAAGGAGGGTTACATATACCGGGGACATGGGATTGGAAGCTGGGGGTTTCTATTCCGTTGTGATTCTTCTGATGTTTCATGTGTTTTAAGTTCACGCGCCACCGTGTGATCCCCTGGGGCTCCCACACTGCACGCAACACAGCCAGGTGCCTTTGAACCAGGCCGAGTCACTCATGCCCTGGGCAGTGAATCATGGGAGCCTCGGGCTCTAGAGTTCTGTCTTCCAAACTCTCTCACGGATCATTCCACATTTCTCCCACTCCAGCTCCCAAGCCGTGCCTCCTTCCAGAGTGGACGTGGAGGACATAGGGGTTGGGGGTAGAACTCTGAGGCTGGTACCTTCAGGGGCAAGGCACCCTTTGGGACTTCTTAGGGGCATGCCCACAGCAGCTGCCAGGCAGCCTCCGACTCAGGATGCCCCAGGAAAGCAAAGGCGGGGCTTGTCTGCGGCTGCCCTCTCCACCGTTTTTTACTCAGAGTTCGTGCCCTGCGGTGACTTGCAGTCAGTGTGTGTGGGCGCAGGTTAATGGGATTTCTTTGGGAACAGAAACATTATTACTCCCATCTCCCCTGTCCCAAGTGGAGGATTCAAGAGGCTCTCGTGACCGCAGGGATGGGGCAAGGGGCCAGGGCTCCAGGTAGGAAAGGCGGCTTATCAATTTTGAAGATGTGAGAACCAAAATATCATCTCAAACACAAACTTTCTGGGTGAGCTCCACTTAGTTTTCTGAATTCTCCTGTCTGTTTGGGAAAAGCCTTCTGCTGCATTACTTTCACTTTAGCAAAATATGGTCATCTACAGTCTCAGCCTTTATTCTTTCATTCTGTCTCCCATAAGGAAGACCGACGTGCAATAGACAGACATGTGATGAAAGTGAGTGATAAAGTTCCTGCCTGGCTTCCTCTCCTCCTGGATTACAAAAGTGCTCTGAGACCCGGGAGGACCTGAGCGCTCAGCCAGGCCACTGTCCTCATTTTACAGCAGCAGGGAAGGAGCTCCTAAGAGTTGAAGTGACTCATCCCAAGTCCCACCGCTGGTTGGTGGCAGGCCTGTGTCCTTTAACCTCCTCTCGCAGGTATTACTTTCCAGACTCTCAATCATCCTGACGGCTTTCCTCTGAAGCCTGTCCAAAGCCCTGCTCAGCTGGAGCTCCTGGCAGGGGACGCGTGACCCCGGAGGGGTCTGATTGTATCTGAGTAAGGAGAGAAGATTGCTCCAGTGTGCCCACATCCTGGGTGCGCATTCCGACACTGGGCTGGCTCCCGGGCCCTATTTGCGATGATGACCTTCCGGCCCAGCCTGACGTGCCTGAGCACGTTCTCCCAGCTCCTGTGTCTCGGGCCTGGTTTTCTTCCCCAGGGGTAATGAAGTCCTTACCGAGTCACACCCTGCAAACGATAACACCTCGGGTGTTCAAAACGTCTTTCTTTCTGAAGACAGAGAGCACTCTGCTAAGACTACCAGCCCCCTGGATGCTTCTGTGGGGAGGGGAGGCTGCCAAATGCCAATGTCCTGGACAGAGAGATTAAAGACTGGAGCTTAACTGATTTTGCCTGAGTCACCTATGAAGATGGATGAAAATTATTCTGGAAGAAAGAGAGAATACTTTATCCAGAGTGAGCACGGAGCCCGTTAGTCCGTACTGAAGGCACCGCCTCCTCCACTCTGCCCACAACGGCCAGCGAATGCTGCTGCCTTGACCGTTGCGGTGGTCCCGCCAGGTTCAGTGTCCATGAGCTTTCAACTCCGTGGCCGATACGACACAAAGCAAATCGGAGGTGCCTAATCCTTGCCCTTGCAGGAGCTTGCAGTTCAGCAAGTTTTAAGTCATCAGGGGCTCTGTTTGCTTTCCAGACCTCACCGAACCCCACCCCCATACACAGGGCTCTCAGGCCCTTCCTCTCGGGTGGGGTCTGTATAGAATGCCACCTCCACTGCGCTCCCTGAGCACGTTATTTTCGGTCACTGTGTGTATCCCGCTGTCTGTACTCGCTTAGCTGTCTGACTGGCTGCCCTCCTGTTCCCCTCCCGGGGCTCCAGGCCAGGAGCTCCACAGCCTGCAGAGCGTGCGTGCAGGGATGGCCCACGCAGGCCTGTGGCGTGGATGTGTGCCTCAAGAAAGGCCCTTGTGTTGGCCCCCACTGCCACCTCTGGGTGCCACCCCTCTGAGCATGTCCCAGGAAACAGAATAGCACTTCCTGTGTGTAGTTTGTGGGTTCTGCTGAGGGGTTTGGATTCTGCCTCATCCTCAAGCCGATGAATCAGGGGTCCACTCTTTCAGGGAGCGGCCATCTCCAACATTCAGGGCTGTTAGCTGTCCCCAGATGTCCTCAGTGTCTTCCGTCGAAGGGTTGTGAGATTGGATATGAAGCCATTGTGAGCACCGGGTGGAGCACGAGTAAGCGCATCCGAGGATTGGGTGACTGCGGCCCCCAGCACACCGCCGAGAGAGGGGGCGTGGCGCAGCATTCAGCGCTGATTGGACAATGACAGCCTCATCACCTCCCTAGAAACACTCCGAGGAAGGCTCCCGCCTGCTGCAGTTGCTCCTGTCTCGTAAAGTCTGACACCAAACTGCCGAGGACATGACATTCTAGACACTGAGCTCCCTTGGGATGCTGCCCAGAGTGAGATTTTGGGAACACAGATGTTTTCCTGACTCCTGGGGTAAAGCTACTGCCGGGAAGCTGCCGAGGGGAAATCTCAGTAGGGGGCTTGTGACTCCCCAGTCTCTGTCCCCACCCTTCCAGCAGGGATACGGCGGCCAGCCCTCTGGAGTTCCTCCTCAAAGGGACCCATGGCTGTTATTGCAGACCAAGGCCATGACCCAGAGTTCAGAGCAGCCGCAAATTCACATGTGAGAAGATAATGTTGCTATAATAACCCTATGACTAGTTATGTTCACCACACTGGTCATGAGGCAAGCTCATTGCATGGGCCCCCTCATTTCATACAACCCTAAGGAGGAGATCCTGCCATGTCTGAGTTATAGCTGAGCGGGGTATGTGGGCTTCTCAGTGTCACAAAGTTCGGCACACTGCAGAATCAGAAATTCTAACGAGCAGCATGGACCCGGTGCCCACAGGCCATTCTCTTTCCATTTCACAGAGCTGCCTCTCTGACGGCTGGTGGCCTTGGGAGGACCAGGCCCAAGGAGTGGCCAGGGTGGCAGAGGGAAAAGGAGCAGAGAGTCAAGGGTTCACCTTTAGGTGGAGAACCTGAAGGTAACGTGGCTGCTCCATCCAACAGAGGCCCCACCTCCAACATGGTGGCGTGATATTGATTAAGCTTCTTAAACAACAAAAAATGGGGGGTTGGGGGAGGCCCATGGATGGGGAGCACAGCCCTGGCAGGATCTCCGGGAATCTGAGACACACGCACACACACACACACACACACACACACACACACACACACGTGCGCCATAAAACGGAGTTCGCTGACACCCAAGGCACAGGAGACAGCCCTCTGTTCCCTCCCGGTTTCAGGATTTCAGTCTGCACTGCATCCCACCCTGAAGAATTCAGCAGACTGAAATTATAAAACTGAACTCAGTGGAAAGGCCGTGAGGGGAAGTTTTAGAAGAGAAAAATCTTTGCTTTTTTCCTGGAAAGAACCTTGAGAGAAAAAATAAAGTCTTGCTTTTCCAGCCATTTGAACCACACTCAGAGCACGTGAACAACTAGACAACACAAAACGTTGGACGTGAGAAAGGATTCACCCACTGCCAGGGGCCACATGCCCTAACGTCCCCGTCCGCCTTAGCCATGACCGCTTCTTCTTGGCCCCCACCTCAGCTTTAGAGTCTTTGAAAATGAGTCCTAGCCCTGGCTGGCGTAGCTCAGTGGATTGAGCCTGGGCTGCGAACCAAAGTGTCGCAGGTTTGATTCTCAGTCAGAGCACATGCCTGGGTTGCAGGCCATGACCCCCAGCAACCGCACATTGGTGTTTCTCTCTCTCTCTCTTTCTCCCTCCCTTCCCTCTCTAAAAATAAAAAATAAAATATTTTAAAAAAAGAAAATGAGTCCTGTAATACTGCACTACACATGCTGAATAGCCATCTCTCCCCTTTTAGACCACAAGCCACCTAAGCGGTGAGTGTGTACCATCAACCCTTCACATGGTGGCGATAAACATAGGAACAGAGTAGTCACTTGCTAAATTAATCCATGACTTTTTTTGCCTTCCAAATACCAAGCCTAATAGAACATACCGCTTCTTCCTATACTTGAAATCTGTACTGCAATCATCAGGAACTTGAACTAAGGTGAACCTGGAAGCTCGTCTTTCAAGGCCATCATAAAATGAGTCCAGGCTCGGAGGTCAGACAGTGCCTGGCTTGGGCTTGAGTCCTGGCTCTGCCACTCGCTTAGAAGTTACTTGATTTCTCTGCCCTAGCTTCTCGTTTGCAAAATTGGAAGCCCAGGAAACTCAGAAAACCATTGCAAGGTGGAGTATTATTTTCAACAAAACCACCACAGTAATTCTTTAAAAATGTACGTTAGACCATGCCGAACCTCTGCTCAAATCACTGCCGTGATGTGTCAGTTCATTCGGAATAAAAGTCACCCTCCTTCCTTCGGCCTGCCAGGCCCTACAGGACCCGGCCCCCAGCTGCCACTCTCCTCTGCCCGGCCTCGCTGGCCTCCTCACTTGAACACTCCACCTACCCACTGCCTTGGGGCCTTTCCATTGGCTGCCCCCTCTGCACGGAGCCCTCTTCTCCGAGATGCCCCTGCGGCCAACCTTTCCTGCTCCTTCAGTGTCACCTAGCACCACCGCCATCACCACCTGTTCAAAACTGCAACCTGAACCACCACGCTGATTCCATACACGCGGATCTACTGTTTTCCCGGCACGTATCCCTGTTGGGCATACTCTCTCTCTGCGGTTCCCCACGAACATGCGGATTGCCTGGGACTCCGCGGGGCTCCTCTCACCAGCGATCTTTCCCGAGGGCCAGAGTTGTTGCCTGTTTTGTACGTCGATGTGTCTCAAGTGCCTAGCACAGCGCCTGGCACAGTGTGGGCACTCAGTAAATGACTTTCGAATGAATGAAGATTGAGTGAAGATAGTGCGTGCCTGGCACCCGTAAAGTTTCAATAACTGTAGCTATCATTGCCACCACCACCAAGGTCATTGTCAGCGTCAGTGTCACCATCATGACAGTGGTGCCCCTCTTGAGAGCCTGGAGGAGAATAGAAGAGTTAGGGTGTATAATGCATCAAGCACAGGGTTGGTATACATGACATGCTTGATAAATGTCATCTCCTTTGTTCTTCTCTTTTGTGACATTTTATGCTGCTCCTTTTCTATGGAGGACCCTCAGGGCATAGTTGTAAAGCAAAATTAACTACTCAGGGCACAAAAGTGTCATGTAGGGCCGTTTACAGAGCATTCTAGAACTGCTGATGAATTCTTACTAGCTGAGTATCAAAATTAAGTTTATGTGACTGTATTTTTTTATCATGATTCTCTATATTAAGCAAATTTTCTACTTTTTCTACAACTCATAAAGGAGAGGAGGAAGTGGAGGAGAAATAAAAATATACATTTTAGATTTCATAATACCTGGGTTCATATACCTACCAGGGGGAAATATACCTACAGGAAAAGAAAATTACATTACCAGTTTAAAATTAAACATTCTCTAGAAAATTATATAAGCATAAAGTCGATACTGAAGGATAAAAAGGTAGATAGACTGTGGATGTTGTCAAGCTATCAGAAATAGTTACTTCTTGTTTCACCTTTTCTTTCTCGCTCCTACGTCAGTGTAAAGGGAATTATTTCAAATGTTAAGCATATGCTGGTGTCCAAATTATGCCTGTTGATAGTTCACACAGAACACAGTCGTGACTGCTGCCCTCTACCTCTTAGAAATGCACAGAATGCCAAGGTCTTGGGTAGGACCACCCACCAGGACAAGTTGCTTCTGGCTGTCAAACCCAACGCGGCCCTCGGGCTGGAGATGCACCCGCATCGCCCCCCCCCCCCTTCTCTAAAACTCCAAGCGTCAGTGTACAGCTCGCTCGTGCTCACTCTCTCAGACAGTGCTTTCTCATCGTTCGTTTCTCCAGATCCAGCCAGCAGTCCTGGGAGGCTGCGTGGAACAGCTCCGGCAGCTGCTGACGCAATTGTCTTCCCTGTCAGCTTGGTGTGGGGCCTTCTCTTTTCCTGTAAGAAAAAGATGCTTTTACCAGAAGGCGTGCTCACCACGTCACATTAGAAAGTCAGATGGCTCTTTGATACATTCTATACTTTTTTGGTTGGAAATCGTGCCCAGATGCTGACTCTTTTATCGCGCCAATAGGTCTATCTTCTACATAAAATGTGAATTGTCTTAACTTCCTACTTGCCAACCCCTCCCCCAGCTCAGGGGACAGCCAGGGCCGGAATAGCCATGGTGACAGCCAAGTCTGTTTTGTCTGGCACCCAAGTTGAAGTACAATCAAGGTTCAAATTGTAAACAAATGCACACATCATTCTGGGAGGTCAGGAGCAGGACTGCGGTTAGGATCCTAATGTTAGCAGTGGGGTTTATATAAAACAGCAAGGAACTGTGGGACATTTACACAATGGAATACTACTCGGCCATAAAAAGTGGGAAGTCTTACTTTTTGCGAAAGCATGGATGGACCTGAAGAAAATTATGCTAAGTGAAATAAGTCAGTTAGAGAAAGACCTTATGTTTTACTTGTATGTGGGCTCTAATGAACACACTGATCTTATAAACAAAACAGAAACAGACTCATAGATGCAAGCAGGATGACAGCTCTCACAGGGGGTGGGTTGGGAAGCTGGGTAAAAAAAAGGGTAAAGGGTTGAGGAAAAGACCCAGAGAACTTACAGACACAAGCACCAAACAGTGTGGGAGTGGAGGGAGGCAGGGGAGGGTGGAGCGGGGTAAATGGTGATGGAAGGAGATGTGACTTAGGGTGGTGAGCGCACAGTACAATGTACAGGTGGTGTTTATAGAACTGTACACTTGAAACCTGTATAATTTTACTAACCAATGTCATGCCAATAAAACCAACAAAAATTTATTTTATTTTATTTTTATTTTTAATTGTTGTTCAAGTACGGTTTTCTGTCTTTTACTCCCATCCCAGCCCACCACCCCAGCCCTCCCCACCTCCCTCCCATTTCCACCCCCCCTAGTTTTTGTCCATGTGTCCTTTATACTTGTTCCTGTAAACCCTTCCCATTGTCCCCTGAAATTCCCTCCCCTCTCCCTTCTGGTCATTGTCAGCCTGTTCTCTCTTTCAGTGTCTTTGGTTGTATTTTGCTTGTTTGTTTGTTTTGTTGTTTAGGTTCCTGTTAAAGGTGAGATCATATGGTATTTGTCTTTCAAAGCCAACACAAATTAAAAAAAAAACAAATTTCCTTACATCAGTGTGTACAAGTCTCTGATAATTTGAATAAGGGTTTCTGTTTAAAATGTCAGTATATTGCCTTGAAAGGCTAACATGTTACTCCATCACAAGCCATTAATAAAATTCATGTCTCAGTCAGTCACTGCCTAGGCATGGCCTCAGGGAATGGTACATAGGGCAAATTTGTTAATTTTATGCATTTCATATTACTATGTATTGTGTAAACAAAAATCACAGCAGCAGTAAAGAAAAACAAACCAAAAAAATATTTAGATGAAGAAAAACAATTTAAAAAAGCACAAGGAACCAGGGAAAAAGTGTGTTGAACCCTTAGGGATGGTGAACCCAAAAGCTAGAGAATGCAAAAGCTAGAGAGTGAACTGGCCAGGCATTCTCAGAGGGCCAGAGCAGGGCAGCGGTGGAGGCCAGACCCACTGGGCAGAGTCTAAGACGGAGAACAGACAGAGATGTAGGTTATTTTTGAAAAAGAAACTTACTGAACATCTTACAAAATGAATTGAAGACTTCAATGTATGACCTGAAACTATAAACATCCTAGAAGAAATCATAAGATAAAAACTTCAAGACCTTGGCTTTGGCCATGATTTCTTGGCTATGACACTAAGAACACAGAAAACAAAAGCAAAAACAGACAAGTGGGACTACGTCAAATTAAAAAATTCCTGCATAGCAAAGGAAACACTTACCCAAGTGAAAGGTCAGCCTTTGGAATGGAAAAGATATTTGCAAACTGTATTTCTGATAAAGGATTTATATCTAAAATATATAAGGAACTTTTTCTATTCAAAAGCATGCAACAAATAACTTGATTTAAAAATGAGCAAAGGACTTGAATAGGCATTTTTCTCCCCAAAAAGGCATGCAAATGGCCAACAGGTCCATGGAGAGATGTTGCAGCATCAGTAATCACCAGTCCAATGCAAATTAGAACCACAGTGAGATGGCACCCCACACTTTTGGCGATGGCTATTATAAAAAAAATACCAAGGGTTGAAGAAGACGGGGGAAAACAAGGGGACATTGCACCTTATCACTGGGGATGTGAAATGATAAGGTTATTGCAAAAAACAATACGGAGGTCCCTAAAAAATTAGAATAAAAGTACCATGTAATTCAACAAGCCCGGTTCTGAGTATTTGTCTAAAAGAACTGAAATCAAGATACTGAAGAGATATTTGCATTTCCATATTCATCACATAATTATTCAAAATAGCCAAGATGTGGAAACGACCTAAGTGGAATGAAGAGAATGTGGAATAGACACACAACGAAAGATTCTTCAGCCTTAAAGAAAGGAGGTTGTGTCATGCGTGACAACATGGATGAAACCTGGAGAAGAGGGTCAGTGAGATCAGCCAGTCACAGAAGGACAAATCCTGTATGGTTTCACTTACATGAGCTGTCGAAAATCGTCAAACACGGAAACACAGTGGAATGGTGGTTCCCAGAAGCTGGTGGGGCCGGGGGTGGGGGAGAAAGGGCGGTTGCTAGTCAAGGGGTGTACAGTTTCAGCTATGTGAGATAACTCAGTTCTAAGGGGCTGCTGCACAACGGTGAGCCTACAGTTCACTGCACGGTACACTTAAAAATTTGTTAAGAGGATACATTTGTTAAAAAAAAAACAATACCTTATTGATTTTCTCATCACACCTGCGTGATCTTGAGAGAAAATTTGGAAAACACTTTAAGCATGACAAAAGAAATAAATAAATCATCCACAGTTTTACCAATAATTCCAATCACCAGCAAGAGCCACACATACCGTTTGAAAATGAAATACTTCTATGGAGCATCGTCATCATGATTATCATTGAGGTGTATGGAACACTTACTAGGAGCTGGATACTGATGGAATGGCTTTACGTGCAATTACTTTGTGTAATTCTCCAAACACCTCAGGAAGGTAGGAACTACTATTAACTCCATTTTGCACCTGAGGAAACTCAGGCACTGAGTTTAGGTCACAAATCTCCCAGCTATGAAATGGTGGAGTCGGAAGCAAAACTAGATTGTGTGAACCTAGTGTATCCACGTCAAATCATTTAATTTTAGAATGAATGACACATTCACAAGTCATAAATTTTTTTAAAGATTTTATTTATTTATTTTTTTAGAGAGGGAAGGGTGGGAGAAAGAGAGAAACATCAATGTGTGGTTGCTGGAGGCCGTGGCCTGCAACCCAGGCATGTGCCCTGACTGGGAATCGAACCTGTGACACTTTGGTTCACAGCCCGCGCTCAATCCACTGAGCTACGCCAACCAGGACAAGTCTTATAAATTTAAAAAATGTAAAAAGGTATAAAATAAAAGTCTCATTCCCACTTCCCTCCCCATCTGCCCCCACGACCCCACCATCACTGGTAACCACTTTTATTAGCTTTAGGGGTACCCTTCAAGAGTTTCTTATGCAATAGAACTACATTCTTTACTTTGTTTGTTTGGTTTGGTTTTAGCTTTTAAAAAAATTAGACTTCAGCGTTAGTGAAGTTTTAGGTTCACAGCAAAATTGAGTGGTAAGTAATTGATAAATATTGATAAATATTTGTAGAATGAATGAACTTCGGATCATCAGGCAATTGTCTCCTCGTCCTTTAGATCAATTCCATCTTTCATTACAATGTTTTAAATGTTTTAAGTTTTGCTGGCCTTAAGTCAGATTTGAGAAAAAGGAAACACCTCAATTGCCTCTGGACTAGGGTGCATGACAGTGTCAAGTAGAAAATCAAAACGTTGTCAGATAGAGTCCAGAGGGGGTTCCTCATATGTTTCCCATGGACCCTTCGATTGGCCATCAGCAGAAATGGTACCTGGGCACCTGCCAGGCTTAGTTTGCAAACATCCTTGCATACCAGTTCCTGGTCCATGCCACAGCTCGATTCTAAAGTCTGTGATCACTGCTTTATATTCTGGTAACTTCTAAAGGGGTGAGCCAGGGGGAGGTGAATATATATGTTATGGCATTATAGGCTAGTGGTAGAAAAGATTAGGTGGAAAAACAAATGGAATTTCACCTCCATCTAGTTCAACTGTTCCAAGAAGAGGAAGTGGAGCCACCCGTTGAATTCCTGGGTGAATCCTGACCTTCTGATAAAGTGCCAGAGGCAGAGCTGTGACCGTCACGATGTGCAAGCCTGATGCGCTGCGTGCAGGGCTCAGAGGGATTCCAGGAACACGGAGGATGACGTCCATGGTGGTAAAAGTTCATGTTTCTGGAGAAGAAGAGATCACAGGAGATGCTGCCAGATTCCTGAGCGTGGTGTTTGGGTAAACGTATTTATTGTGATTCTGGGTCAATGACATTTTCTTTTTCCCAAACCCTTTGCTTTCATAGCAAGAAAACTGACTCATGAGCTGGAGCAGAGAAGGTCAATGATTTGGTTTAATTACTTCTCCAGGGGCATGAGGAGAAGGAGTGCTGCTCAATTGAGACGTTTTCTGTAAGAGAGCAAGCACGCATATATTAACACATCACCTCCCTTTCCACAGAGGCCCTAAGGGGGGCGGGGAATAAAAGACTTGTTAGCTGTTGCCTCCTAATCAGCGTTTGTATTTCGAAGATGAAAAAGTGGCTTATTATGAGAACTCCCCAGTGTCAGGAAACTCCAAAGGAAATCAGATTTGATATGGATAAACAGGGTGCTTCCTCCCAGGAAGATCCTTCGAACATACATGCAGCTCCCTTTGATGTGCCCAACCACTCCTTCCCCGTCACAGGCTTGTAGAACACCTCTGGCATAGCATTCATGGGTTCTTACTACCCCTCTGCGTACGTAGTTTAACATGGGGGTGTCCTCTCTGTGTCCGGCACAGCGGGGGCTGTATGCGGGTGTGACCCAGAGCACAGATTCGGGGGGCGGACCACTGTGTGCCTCCTCCTCACAGTGGGAACTTGGGCCACTTACATAACCTCTCTGAGATTTAGTGTTTTCATCTGTTAGATTAGACCGTTGGCATGGATCAGGGAAGCAATGGAGATAAGCATTTACTCTCTTCCCCGGTGCCCAGTTACCATACCAGAAACAGCGGTTATTATTACTGTCAGTATTAGCAGGCACTGAGGAGAAGATATGGCCCCTGCCCTCCACGATCCTAAAGTCCACTGGTGAGACAAGACTCGGGCAATTACTAGGATAACTGAAAGTTCAAAGCAGCATATGACGCCTGCTGCAGGTTATCTGAATGAGGTAAGCATGTGTCTAGCCAGAAGAGCTGCAAATTTTCATGCAGTAACAGATAGAACAGGATCGGGCTTTCATTGCTCTTGCAATATTGTTTCATCTTTTAGAATTATGAAAAAATTTTGTCTTCTCTGGAAACTTGGGGCTGGGGTACACCTAGCCCCCTTCCTGACTTTTTTTTTTGGATGTGTTGATGACCTTTTTTTCAAGTTAATTTCAGTTTACTGCAATATGCCTCGAGTCCACTAAATCATTCTAATTATTAAAACGCCACCTGTGAGACGTATGGGGCATTGTGAGAGTAAGTAAGGTATGTTCAGAGTGGTCTGAGAAGGGAGCAAATTCATAAAACAAGGATGGCATGCCCTGTCAGTTCTAGCCTCTGGGAAGCAAGAGCCAAGACAACGTAAG
Source organism: Phyllostomus hastatus (assembly GCF_019186645.2). Taxonomy (NCBI): domain Eukaryota; kingdom Metazoa; phylum Chordata; class Mammalia; order Chiroptera; family Phyllostomidae; genus Phyllostomus; species Phyllostomus hastatus. The sequence continues at coordinate 12,073,594 of NW_025333833.1, read as the reverse complement.
GAGTGTAGGCAATGGGAGGAAACACCTGTGAAAGGTAAAGGCAGAGGGAACAGAATAAGCAGGGAAGGCCTCCAGTTTGTGAGACACGTCTGACAGCTTCAGAAGGTAAGGGGGAAGGAGACAGGAAGGAGCTAGGCACTCAGACTGCCGTGAAGCCTGAGAAAGTCCCGGCCAGCCCACTGCGGGTTCCCCAGCTGCAGAATGACCAGGCCCCGCAGCCCCCACCATGCCCTGTCCTTGCCCTGGAGTCTCCCCGTGCATGAGGGCTCGGGCTGAACGAGGCAGTGGATTCCAAAAGTCTTCAGCTATCTGCGCTCCTTCCAGCAGGTTCTGCTTGAAGGGAGGTCTGAGGGGTGCCCCTCCAGGGGGGCCACAGGTGGTCTACAAAATGGGTGATCCGAGAAGAACTAAGAGTTCTCAAATACTAAAGGAGTGATTACTGAAATTAGATATTCAATTGAAGAATTAAAAATTAAAGTGGAGAAAAATCTCTCAAAATGCAGAATGAGTCAAAGAGATAGAAATACATGAAATTTTTAAATGAAACATTACAAGAGTGATCCAAGAAAGCCATTATCCTATTAATAGGAGTCTCAGGGAAAAAAAAAGGAGATAAGAAAATTGCATTATAAAGAGAAGAGAAATTCCTGGAACTGAAAACGAGGTACAGTGTTCAGCACAATGAATTTTAAAAAGACCCACCCTTGGGTGCAACCTCCGAAAATCACCCGACACTAAAGAGAAAAGATCCCCAAAGCATTCAGAGAGATGCCATTGTTCACCAGCAAAGACAAGGGAAGCAGACTGTTATCAGGCTTCTAAAGAATTAGGCTGATTGCTAAAACACAGGAGGTGGAGTACTTTCAAGGCATTAAAGAAAATTATTTTATCCTAAAATTCTCCACTTGGCTAATAATGAGAGAAGATGAAAAAGCAGGAGAGCATTTAGAAAAAATGTGGTTTGCCAGCGACTGGTCTCAGTCCCTGGAGGAGACGCTCCAGCGAAATTGGAAGAAAAAAAAAGAAGGGAGACACGGGAGCCAGGAAACAGTTCATGCAACCAAAGAAAACAATGACAGGAATTTTCGGGGTGATATTTGCAGCGGATCTAGAAAACCTCAGTCCAAGCTGGAGCAAGAAAACAGACAGGACCAGGAGAGAAGCCCCAAAGGACTAGAACATGCGATTGAAGTTGGTAACAATTGAGGATATCATAAAATACTGGAATGCCCCCTGTCCTATCAAACAAGAGCCATGCAAAAAGGGTTCCAGGAAACGACGCTCCGTAAGAAACATGTGGCGGTCTTTCAGGTCGGGTCCCCCGGAGAGATGGCTGCGGTGCAGGGACTGAGGCGAGTATGGGTGGTCGTGAGCCGAAACTGAGCTCAGAGGAGTGAAAGAGAGGCCTGGCCGCTGAGCAGGAAGTAGCAGAGAAGGAGGCCAAGCAGGAGGGGCTCCACGGGAAACAACTAAGCCAGGCCAAGGCTGCTGCTGGCAGCCTCGCCACCGATGTTAGGATGTGGGTGCCGAGGAAGAGTCGGGGCCCAGACCAGTGCGTGGCTTTCCGCAGCCGGGCAGCCCACCAAGTCAAGCCCCTTCGGAGGTCTCACTCACTCGTTTCATTCAAGAATACAGCCGTCTGCCGCCCGGGGACGGCCTGAGTGACATCCCCTTAAAGGTGGCAGGTAGGGTCCATGCCAAAGGAGCTTCTGAGGAAAAGCTCATCTTCTATGGCCTTCCAGGGAAGGGGGTCAAGTTGCGTGTCATGGCCAATTCCAGGAATTATAAATCAAAAGAAGAATGTATTCATATGGATAACAGACTATATCAGGAGACGTAATTGGAGTTCAGGGGGATTCTGGGAAGACCAAGAGAGGTGAGCCCAGCATCACTCCCAATAAGATCACACTGCTGTCTCCCTGTCTGCATGTGTTACCATGTCTGTACTTTGGCCTCACAGATGAAGAAACAACACTGTCAGAAATCATTGGACTTGATCCTGAATGACCTCGTGAGGCAGAAATTTACCATCTGCTCTAAGATCCTCATGCACGTAAGAAGTTTCATGTTTGAGCTGGGGTTCTGAGTGACTGGAACTCCCATGGTGAGCCCCATCCTGGGGGAGCCATGGCCAAGCCTTCTCTCCCCTACCACAAGGGGCCGGACATGAATTTGCGTCTGAGGACCGTTCCAGAACCCTACCAGAAGAGGCTGGTGGTTGGTGGCGTTGACTGGGTTTATGACACTGGGTGCCAGTTCTGTAAGGAGGGGACCGATTTCGCTCACGCTCCTGAGGCCACCACCTGTGAGCTCTGCACGGCCTCTGCAGACTGTCGTGTTCTCATGAAAATCACGGGATGATGAAACACATTGTAGGCAGTTCGTAATGTCACCTACTGTCCAGATGGCCCGGACGAGAGCTTGAGAAAGCCCTGGGAGAGAAGCTGCCAGAAACTAACTTCATGAAAAAGCTGTTGAATGCTCTCCACCTTGGGCCACAGCCAGGCTCCGTGATAAGCTTGCTGGGGGCTTCCTGGAAGTGACATGCGTCAATCCTACATTCTTCAGTGACCACTCACAGATAACGCGCCCTTTGGCCAAATACCACCACTCTCAAGAGGCTCTGACTAAGCAGTTTGAGCTGTTTGTTGTGAAGAAGGAAACATGCAAAGCCCACACCGAGCTGAGTCACCGCAAGTGGCAGCGGCAGCTTTCTGAAGAGAAGGCCAAGGCCAAGGCTGCTGACGATGATGCGGCCATGTTCATGGACGGAAACTCCTGCACGGCCCTGGACCACCGCTGCCCTGACGCATGGCTGGGGCTCGAGCACCCACCGAGTCTCCATGTTTCTTGCAGACTCCAGTGACATCAAGGAAGTACTTCTGTTTCCTGCCATGGAACCCGTAGACTAGAGGGAAAGTGTAGCAACCGCTGATACACTGGCACTTTGTCTTCAAAATTATCATCGCAAGTCACGCAACTGAGGCATCCTTGCCCTTCTGCCAAAGACAAGCACGGCAAGGGAATCCGTGTGCGTTGCTGTCCATGTGACTCCTGCAGTTCAGTCACGAGGAGAGAGGAAAGGAATCAAGAATTCCATTTATGCCCCTTGCAACCAAATAATCTGTTTGTCTCTAAAAAAGAAAAGAAAAATGGGGTGCAGTAAGAAGCAAACCCAAATGTGACGTTGATTCAGGCAAACGATGCAGTGGCAAAAAGGAAACTCTGTTTGGCTTCGATGCTGGGAACAGTCTCTCTATGGCGGCTCAAGAACCCTGGTGTGGAGCCCACAGACAGTGAGACGTAATCCTGCTGCGCTCCTGGGCGGAGCAGGCAACTATGTTGACGTTGTTACAGGAAGGTAGGCACTCCTGATCATTTTCAGATTTCAGAGTCAGTCCACAAAGCAGGAATATTGGTGAAATTTCAGCACAAATTGTAATTGTTAATGAATCTTCGACAATGTGAGATAATACACAGCTGACAGATGGAGATGGGGGGTGGGGGGTGGGGAGAGGAAGGGTAAGGCCATTTCCCCAGTCGGAATGATGCAGTGGAAAGTTGGTGAAGACAGGTAATCTAATTATATTATTTAATGTCACAGAGTAACTGATAAAAAATTTAAATTAATACAAATGCTAAATATTGCGAAGAGGATGAGGATGGGAAAGAAGAAGTTAATGTGAAATAAATTTTAATTGCCCATGAGTTAATTGATAAAACTATATATTATAATTAGGATATACGGTTAAAATGATAGTAACTGTACTTGTGAAAATAACTAGCTAAAGAACTAAATACAGAAACAATGAAAAGAGTTGAAAATAAATCAAGAGCTGGCTGGGGGCAATATCAGTTTTCATGAGTTCTTCTGTATTGTTTGATTTTTACCAAGAAGAATTATTGTTTTGATAAAAATTAAACAAAAAATACTTTTTGTATTATGTGGGGCAATAGGGGTTGCCACTTTTGCTACAATTTTATAGTACATACATCCTGGAAGAGTAGCTTTTAAACTCTTTTATGTTCTTTGTCCCTTCAGTGGGGCAGAAGATTGGGTGACTCATTGACTCAATCCCTCCTCCCATTCCCCGCCCCAAACTCTCTCTAACACACGCACTATGCCAGAATGAATAAGAAAATTGGCAGGTTTCTTAAGGAGATGCAAATATAGTAGTCACCATTTTTAATTGCCTGTCATAATTAAGCTATTATTTCACGTCCAAAATAGTACTGTGCAGACAGCGGCATATTGTGAGCATTCTGTCTGCAGTGACAGGACAATGGGAAGAGCGTCCCGTCACCACTGATGCGGACGTCACCCAGGGATCAGGCCTATTCTTCCCCGAGTCCCCTTTTCATGATTGAAAAAATATATAGTTTTTTTTTTAATGTTTGTTAATTTTTTTAAAGATTTTATTTTATTTATTTTTAGAGAGGGGGGGAGGGGGGAGAGAGAGAGAGATAGAGAGAGAGAAATATCAATGTGTGGTTGCTGGGGGCCATGGCCTGCAACCCAGGCATGTGCCCTGACTGGGAATCGAACCCGAGACACTTTGGTTCGCAGCCCGTGTTCAATCCACTGAGCTACACCAGCCAGGGCTAAAAATATATAATTTTAATCTCACTTTTAGGTCAGTGGTCACCTTGGTAAGGGAAAAGGTTTCAAACACATACAAAAATGGAAAGAATTAGACGGCAAACACCCATCAACACACGATTCCCTAAGATTCTACTGGTGATATTTCGGGTGATTTGCTTTATGGAACACCTATCTTCTGTCTGTGCATTCTGTATTCATTCCAGCCCTTGTTTCTGAATTCTAACCTTGTATCTTAATGGGCTAATAAGGATTTTTTACTATAAATCCAAACCTATGTCTGTGTGAGCAAGGAACTGACCGATAGCTCTCAGCAACAGCTGGGGGCTGGACCGGTGTCTCTGGTTTAATGCTTTGGTTAATGCGTTGCTGGAAGGAATTTTTAAATAACGCATTTGTTTCTCACAGCATGCAACCATCTGTTCTTTCTGACGGGTTCTTTGACTCCTGTCATTTTTAACTCTGTCTCTAAAATAGATTTTTTAGAGAGCTGCTTTGGGAATGATGAGGAGGAGTTCTTAGGAAAAATTCACTGACTGGAGTGACCGAAAACCAGAGGAGTATGCAGGTGAAGCAATCCTTAACAAGACAACAAAAAAACAGGTTTGGAAAAGTGTCCACAGTCTGTTTTGCAATCACTGCAAAGTTTTCCACAACACATCACCAAATCTTGGAGGAGTCTACGAGTCTAAATCCCCAAGAGGGAGGGAGACTTCCAATCCTGAGAATCAGATAAACATCTCAGCTCCCGAGGGCTATTTGAATACGAAGACAATTGACGCGTCCTAGGCTGTGTTCCTTCTTATTGACTGGACTTCACTCTGAGATTCATTTCTGGGTTGAGTTCCTGTCAAGCATCTGGGTTTTTCCTACTTGGTTTACTTATTGAAAGGAGGTGTTGAGCTGGTGCTCGCCACAACTTTAGGTGCGAAGGTAATGAAGCAGATGAAACCTGAGATGGCCATTTTTTGAAGAGTAAATACAAGTAGTTCCCATTTAGCTCCGAAACACAGGGCGTCTACTCTTGGTGCCATTTGTCTGTTTGTACATGCATCACATCTGGATGGGTGGCTAGGAGTGGAAGAGTGTGTTTGGGGAGTCCTAGGGAAGGTGGAATTAGCAAGTGGTTGGAGAAAACTTGATTTAAGAAAAGGAGACTGAGGAATAATCCTGCCAGGAGGGGCGGAGCGGTCTAATCTGTATGGCCAAGAGTGTAGGAACAGAACCGGAATCCCAGGACACGTCAAAGAGGAGAAAGGAAAGACGAAAAGCAGGTAACAGTGTCATGGAGAAGTGGGAGCAACCCCTAAGTGAGTAAATGCAGACTGAATGGAGAAGAGGTGTCTCTGAGTTCCCTTGGCAAGTTCTCAAGGAACCGGGTGTTATCTGCTTAGGGCTGTCCTGGGTAATAGGATATGATAAAAATGAGGTGAGTCCTAGGGGCTGCTGAAATCCCTCCCGAGAAGCTGATCTGACCCACAGCTCCAAGGATGGACCCTCGTGTGCTTAAGCCAATCAGCCTAACCTATCACCTTAGCCACAGTCACTGGTTCAGAGATGGCTTTGTGGTTTGGGGAGAAAAGTACTCTCCTGGATGGTGTGCTCTGTGGCTGTGAAGCTGGGAACCGCTGCAGCCATGTTGACACCATGAGGGAGGACAGCCTTCCCCATGACGGGCAGAAACTTCATGTCCTTGAGGACAACATGGAACCACGGGATCAACTTCCTCTGAAGTTTAAATGACCCCTGTACTTTACAAATGGGACCTCGTCATTAACTAGCTACAGATTGATAGCGGTGTTGGTATAGCCCAGAAGGCATGCCTAGCCTACCTAATGGTGCAGATTTTACCCCCTTATTAGAAAGTAATTTTCCACTGTATCCTCTGGCACATAGACAATGCCCAGTTCAGATATGGGATGGAGAAAACAAATCTCATTTCACCCAATACATGTTATTGCTAAAAACCAGGGTTAGAAGCAGAGGTAGAATGATATCCCATGTTTCTGCTAGCAGGGTGCTGCGGGGGGTGGGGGAGGGGGTGCAGTTGCAGCCCTGAGAGGTCAGGAGGAGTGGAAGTAAAAAATGTTGTGGAGCATGTCTCTCCCATTCACCCGCGGCAACAGAGATAAAACACCTGAGCAGGTAGGGACAGTGAGCAGCAAACCGGTCCCCTCACATTTTCTCAGCTGCCCTTTCCAATTCTTTCTGCTTCTGAGAGCCAGCAGCTGACAAGAGCGCGGGAGGTGGTACACTTCTCTTCTGACTTTTCAGGGCGGAGGCAGCTACCTAAAAGGGAAAATATTTGATAGTGTCATATAAGAACTGTGTTCTGATACTGACTTTTCTAAGGAGCCATTGTTCCCCCCAAATAGCTTCTTTCTACTCTGGGTAACTCTGCTCCCTTTTCCACTGTGGGATGTCAACCAGCACGGTCTTGCCGAGATGCTCAGAAAGCCTGCTCAGTAAACTATTTGAGAAATGCTCAGGCACTAGCTGGGTAGAGAGAAGAAATTACAACCTGGAAGAAATGCAAACCGCCACTTCCTTAGTATTTATCGCCAAGGTTGTGTGCCAGGCGAGTGCATAAATTATCAGTGACACCCAGAAGCCCTTTCCTAATGATCAGAATCAACTTTTAGAGCTCAAACAAGGCATCATTTTGGCTAATAAACGAGGCCATAAAGTGAATACACTGATATCCAAGCAACCACGGCATGGGGGAACATTTTGTTTTCTTTACAAACTAAGCACATTAACTTTTATGGCAGCTGAGTTGCTCCTGAGAGCAGTAGTATATCTCGTTTATCAAGACTGTGTGTTGTGTTGTGTGCGTGTATGTGCGTGCGTGTGCGTTGTGTTGCTGGGAGACATAGAGTGAATAAATATGGTGCCAATTACAAAGAGTGGCTCACCTGTGGGGAGGAATAAACGAGATGAACAGGGGGATTGTGGAAAGGGAGCCGCCTCCTCCATGCCTGTGTCCCACGGCCAGATCCTGCAGAGCTACTCAGAGGCATGAGTGTAAACAGTGGAAAGGTCAGGGATTAGCCTGCAAGTAAATACCCAGTGATTTCTAGGGCTTAGCCCGGGAGAACATGGGCCAAGGCTATCACGGGGGTTATTTATGCCCAAAGCACATAAAGAGGTAAACACGAGTGTCTCTGCCCTGCTGAGATCCACACTGTGTTCAAAAAGGTATATTCTGCACCAGAAAGTTGAGGTAGCATGCCCAATGCTGACAGGCAAGGGCCAAAAAAGCTAGAGTCCTCATGTTGCAGGAGCTCACAGGACTGCAGCGAGCTGGAAGAGGTGGTTTTGAGCTGGGCTTTGCAGAGTGAGCAGTGCCGAGCGGCTGGGTGGGCAAACATATGCAACCGGAAGTCAGAGAGGGGGAAGGAAGAGACAGACGAGGTGGCCCCCCATTGATTCTGGGAAATCTGTGGATTCTCTGCATGCCCACGAATTATTCCTTGGTTTCTCCTTCTTAAGCAACAGTGTTGTACTCATGTGTGAAAGGAGATGACTTGAGTGAATAAGACAAAGTACCAAGGAGGCCTTCTAGACACTGTCCTTAAATACAGCAATTTTATTGTGGTGTGGCTTTCTACTACCTCTGTGTGTGTGATTGCTTTCTCAGTGCAAATGACATTAAAAAGGGGCGGGGGGACTGTAGACTCCCATCCCGATCTTCGTCCTTCTCGTCCTCATGTGACATTGGAGTTTGCCAGTAAATGCATATATTTTTTAAGTTTTCTGGATGCTGACTTAGGAGGAGAGTTCAGGTCAGAAGTTAAATGAAGAGGCTGTTTGTTGAGCAGCAGGACAGACCTGTTCCAATGCCGCATTCTGCGGTCACCTGCCATATTGCCAACACAGGCCTCGATGTCGTCACGTGGCCAGAAGGGAAAAAAAGACCATATGGGAAATGGTGACTATATCTGCCGTAAGTGTCAGATCCTGGAGATCTTTCCTGGAAACACTGAGTGGTTTCCATCTTCTTAATGAGCAACACCTCTTAGGAAGGCGACAGTGATGCCATCGGGACTGCAGAGTCCAAGTTCAATGTCTTAGTATTTATTGCCGGGGTTGACTCAGCTGCCTTTTAAGGTCCTTTAGACAAGTCCCACCCTGACCCCATCATGCTCTTACTTCTCATTCCAGTCCCCTTGTGCCTGGGCCCACCTTCCTGAGCATCTGATAACACACTCTACTCATGTCATTAGTATATGTCTCTGCCCTTTCCTTCCTCAGCATGGGAGCAAGATCATTGCCTCTGCTTCCGTGGACCCCCCACGGCACAGTAAATGTTATACAAATAAAAAATGAAGGGGTGAAGTGAATAATCCATAAAAGGAACATCCATTTGAGTGGGAGGCATTGGGCACATTAGCACTTGATAAATACTGCTGATCACTCACCAGTGTAATTTATGACCCTACTTTCTCGTGAGTGCTCCTTCCCATTTGGCTATTGTTATTTGGGCCTAGGTCTCTTAAAGGAAACAGCAGTTTAATTCCTGTGAATTAGTGACAGAGACAGTCACAGCAGGAAGAGCACAAGTTCGGAGTCCAAAAACCCTAGGTACGCATTTTGAGTCTGGCGCCCATGACCTTGGGTCAGTTACCTCACCTCTCAGAGCCTTGATATTCTATCTGCAGTTTGGAGTTCTAATCATAACAGTAAACACTTATGAGGTGTGATCTGCCAGATATGCTCCGAGTGTTGTACACTGATGAATGAATTTAATCCTCACAACAACCTTATTACGTATCTACTATAATCACCCTCTTTTAGGGACAAGGAGACCAGTCTCAGCTTGTCTAGGATCACCCAGCAAGGAATTCTGGGGGTTCAGGTGGAGAGCCAGGCAGTCTGGCTCCAAAGCACGGCTTCCCAACCATCTGCTCGATTGCCCTGTTTCCTTTCCCAATTCCCAGAAAGCTCCCTCAATGAGCTAATGCATGTGGAGGGTGTGGCTCATCTAAGTGTCGCATGAACAGAGCAAACCTGGCATCCAGGGAAGGAGTTCCGAAGGAGCTGAGGTTCAGCAGCACGGGTTCAGGTTAGAGTTACCATTTCAGTGACCTGGCTGGCTCAACTGTTATTTCTGGGATGAACGGTTTGGCAAAAGCCTCCGCCTCCAATAGTGGCAGAACACTTTCTCGGAGGACAACTCGGTGAGAGGCCTTTGGTTCTGTGATGTTTATTCTGTGCTCCGTTGCTAAGGAAAAGTGAGGTCATCAGATGAAAAGGTGGAGATGAAAGTGGAGCCACGTAGAAAGCCACTACCCCAGCCACGAACCAGCCCGCGTCACCCATCTGCCCGGCTTTGGGTTTCCTCCCGTGCCAATTGCTACCTGAGAATATATGTACTCATGTCCCTAGTGTCTGCCCCATGAAAATATAGGCCCTAAAGGGCCAAAACTTTATGTGTTCCATTCCCTTTGCCTAGAGCAGCGTCCTGTCCGGCTCAGAGAGGGCTCTCTGTAAGCACTTGCTGAATGAACAATGGACAATGTCTCTAGTGCCCGTTTCCCCGTGAGCACAGAAGGATCCTTCTTGTGCTCTTGCTCGTGCCCACTGCCGACACGAGCTGAGGATCTAACCCTACAATGTGCCTAGGCAGGTCCAGATCGCAGTGCAGGGTCAGAGCTTGGACTTCCTTCCATGATGAGTGCAGGGTGTGGTTTGGGCAGACCAGCCGGACCGGGACTGTCCATGGATGCCACATTCGCGGACAGATCTAAACGGAACAGGGAGGTGGTTTTGCGCGTAGCACCTTGAATGAGGTCCAGCTGGAGACATTCCGTTCAGAGTTTAGTATCAGAAAAAATGAACATGGTCTTTCTAAAAAAAAAAAAGAATGAAAAGAAAAGAAAAACAGTGAGGACTAAGGAACTCCATGCTGTTCTTTTCTGCTTTAGAACTAACCCTAAACACAGTATTACTGTGATCTGTAATAGCAGTTGTGCTGGCCGAGGCCACAGCTTTAGCATCTTTCTTCCTCTCTCTCTCTCCCTCCCGCTCTCTTTCTCTGTCTAATATATTTATTCCTATTTTAATATTAAAATTTAATACATCTTTTTCATATATACATATTTTCCGTGTTAATAAGTTCATATCTGTTTCTTTCATTGCAAACTATCTCAAATTTAGAAAGCAGAAGATAAATGGAAATATCTAAATAGAGAACTCAGAGAAAACCAGGCATGGCGAGCCAGGCTGGTGACCCTGGAAGAACCCTCCCTTCCCTCGTCCCCTGCACCGTGTTCTTTCCGCCCCTTCCTGCACCCCCCTCTGCCCCCAGTCGTGTCCTGAGCTCTGGGTTGGCCAGGAATGTGCTCCTTCGTCCCCTTCCAGCTCCTCTTCTGTCACCTGTGCCGGCCACACGTCCGACCAGTCGTTTCCCATGCTCTTCCATTCAAACTTCATCGGGACCCCCGACTGCCCAGCAGGGAGACATCTGCTCAGCCTCCTACACTCTCCAGCCACACCCTGGGTCACGTCTCCGTCCTAATTTACGTTCGGTCAGTGTGATTCTGTTGATAAAAATGCATGGAGTGCCTACCCCGTGTCTGGCCTCGGGTCCTGGCTTATAGAGCGGTACAGCCTGGCATCCTCTGTGAAGCCCCCTTGCCTCCCGCGAGTTACTGCTCCTTCCGTCCTGCCGTTGGCACCCCACGTACTCCTCTCGTACCTCGCGCCAATCCACGCTCTGGCGGAGGGACTTGCTGAGCTACTGGTTTGTTGCCTCTGCTTGACTGAGTTCATGGGAGCAGGAGACATGGCTCATTCGTCTCTGTGTCTTCGGGGAACAGGGGAGGCACATGGTGGGGACCGATACATTTATGTGTATGTGTCTACAATCATTTCTTTATCCTCACCTGAGGACATGTTTGTTGATTTTAGAGAGAGAGGAAAGGGTTGGTGAGGAACATTGATGTGGGAGACACATCGATCGGTTGCCTCTTGCCCGTGGGGCTGAACCCACAGCCCAGGTATGTTCCCTGACTGGGAATCAAACCCACTCTGACCCCCTTCCTCCTGGCCAGCTTGTCCATCAAAACTTGCTCATAATGCGCACTCTGCTTCCTTCCAGAAAGCTCCTGGGAGTGTCTGTTCCCGCAGCAATGAGGCTGTCTGTGCAGTTCACCTGACAATTAATCAGGCGCTGTCTCGTGACAAACCTTCTGTTCCTTGAACTGTATACAAATCTCGTAATGGTTTCAGCTTTCCTCAGACCGAAAGCCGTTACTTAGCATGGACGGAGAACGACCAGGCCACCTTGGAAGCAGAGTCCCAAGTGCTGCAGGGTGCCGGCGAACAGGAGCCTTGTGGGAAGGTGACAAGAGCTACAGGACCGTGACCGGCCATCAGCATTGGGACAACGGGCTGAGGGACTAGAAACGACTTGTTCTGCTCCCCTTCACCGTGTAGAGAGGTAGGAACCATAGAGAGAATCTTAAATGACAGGGTGGGAGGTCCCCTGACGTGAAAGAAATTGGAGGCACGCTGTTCCTCACCTCTGTTAGGAAGAAAAGAGTTTTTGCCCAAGAGCAGTGCTCAGGAGACGGCACTGCAGGACAACGTAGAACCTGCTGTCTGGAGGGTGAGCAGCCCACGAGGAGGTGGCTCTTCCGTAGGTCTGCAAACCGCTGGACTGGAGGATGCGATATTCCCAGCCCTTGTCTTGCTTTCCTGTTTCTAAACTGTTCATCCCTGGGGGCAGGGATTGTGTTCAGTCTCTTCTTCCAACACTAAAACACTAAATAAGGATCTGCTGGGGTGACAACAGGCGCATCCCAGGCCCTCTACCTGACGGGGCGCCATGATGGAGAATGGGCAGCGAATCCTCATCGTTGCCATAACTGTGGGTGATCACAGTGCCTGTGAGCCTAGGGGGTTCTGTGTCTCGACATCAGCCTGAGACCTTAAGGGTGTGCCTGGCATAGCTGCGTATACCCGTGAAAACGTCATCACGGTCATCCCTGTTTGTGGAGTGTGACTTCTGTACAACATCAGTATCTTGTCAGACCGTGCATCACGGAGAAGATGGGCATTGTCAGTCTCCCTTTAATGAGGACTCAGAGGCTCAGAGAGGTGAAGGAACTTGCCTAAGACCACACAGTTGGTAAGGAGCAGACAGCAACCCCAGCTCCTGAGGTCTGTCCTTGACCTTAACTAAGTTCCTTTTCATGAACACTCCCAGAGGGGAGGGGGAGGGAGGAAGCAGGAGGAGCAGAGGTGGGATTTGTCTCATCATTCTCCAGCATTTTCAGGTGTGGACATGGATCTCAGGCTGCTCTGCACATGCGTTCTTGCTCTGTGGGTAGTGCATCCCCTCTCCGCACCCCCACCCCGCTGGTCTCAAGGGCTACAGGAGAGAAGATGAGAGCTGTGCTCTGGCCGGAACCACCAGCAGGGCTGGGTGGAGGCGGGCCAGGTGATGTAATGATTCAGCGTCAGCGTCTGAGCCTAGAACCTGCCTCCTGAATCTTAACCGAATCTCCTTTTAGCTAGTGACTTCACTCCCTCCCGAGTGGCTGCCACAGCCGCACATGGCCCCTGGCTCAGAGATGCTACACATGCTCCTCCTAACTGACATGTGACATGTCGTCTCGCAGCTACGGCAGCAGCACTCTGCGGGCTGTCTCCCTGCGGAGTGAAAGGCAGGTGACAAGAGAGCTTTTGTCTTTCACGTGCCGTCTAGACTGTGATGTGCCCCACGGACAAGCCGGGTGTTGGGGGTCTCTTCCTTCGGCGAGAGACGGGATGTGTGCCAGGAAAATGAGCTGGCTCCCTCTTCAGGGCGAAAGCTTGCTTTTTGCCCGGTATCCGGGGCAGCTACCGGGGGACTCGCTTTGCCTGACGGGTGTACAACGGGGAGGCAGATCCCCCGACGCTGAGCCCAAGGCATCAGTCCCCCTTCAGGTGACTGCACACTAATGCTCCTGGTCTCCACGAGACGCCGAGCTCCCCTGTGGCCTGAAGCAAGTGGCCAACCCCTCCCTATACCTCTGCTTCCTGGGTTGTAAGACAACAGTTCTGGAGCCTGTGGCTAGCCCTGGGAAGAGCGAATAAATCATTGTGATACACACTAATACATATTAAGCCAAGCTGACAATGATGATGGGTTTGCAAGTGCGAAAGTGCCCAAGGAAGAAAGCCTGTCTGATTCTGCTGAGTGATTTCCACGAGGCTGGGCCAGCACCCGGATGGTGTTATGAAGCCGCGACACAAGGGGACTGCTATTTGCAGCCTGTTCTCTTATTCGCTCATCCTGCTTTGTCCACATTTCGATGGTTGTCTAAGGGGATGCCACCAACATCTCACTCGTCACGACGGGGACAGGGGTGTCTCTGTGTCAGGCCATGTCGTTGACCAGCGGTGTCGGCGTTGAGACAGCACCAGCACGGCCCACCAGCTGGGCAGCCGGAGGAAGGGCCTCACCCCCGTGTGGGGTGTCGCAGATTCCACACAGACTGGGGGCTCCCCGGTCCAGGGTTCTAGCGAGCCCCACAGATTCGCTGAAGGTCAGGTTCTGGCCCTTCAAGACAGAGCTATGTTCCTTGAGGAGAGACCTGTTCAAAGCCTTTTGTGCCCGGTTTTCTGAAAGTTCAAGAACGTTTGTGGCTGCTCAATGTAAATTCAGCAATTTTTTCCAAGACCGAAGTTAGTCACGAGTGCAATCATCTTTTATTGCACACATTGCAAGTGCTGGGAGCACCTCTCTCCTCAGGCCTGGAGATGTTAAGGGTGAAAAAAACACGATGCCCCAACTCAAGGAGCTGACAGTCCCATCGGGAGGACTGAGCAGGGACAGACACGCGCAGTGCAGAGTGGCAGGTGCCACAGGACACAGAGCGGGGCGTCTCACCGCGGCCGGAGGAATGACTCCTGGTTAAAGAAAACTGCTCAGCCCCACACGGTTAACCACCCCCCTCCCCCACTCTCTCTCTCTCTCTCTCTCTCTCTCTCTCTCTCTCTCTCTCTCTCTCTCTCTCTCTCTCTCTCGTAATCAATGGTGATAATGGAATAAATTGTGAGGATAAACTCACAATGATGTTTAAAGGAGGCGGGGGAGGGGGGAATGCCTTAAGACAAGACACTCAACACATCTGTGGAAGAAAGAGAGTGGATGGAAGAGAGGAACTTGGGAACAGGGTGGAGGCGGCGGCTGCCCAGAGCACCAAAAGGTGGTGGAAAAAGAAGGGAGGGTGGGGGAGGCTGCAGCCGAGAAGTGAGGCTCAGCAAGCCTGGGAAGTGAGAACTCAGGCCTGACAGACCCCCTCCCCCGAGCACCAGCGGGCGATGGGCAGCACAAAGCAGGCGGATTTGCGGGAAGCTTCCACAAGAGAGGCGGTTTCGGAGACCACCTCGCTTCCTTCCAGCGTGCTCGGCAGCAGAGTGCTGGTCCCCAGCACAGACGACGGTGCCCTTCAAGCCACTGAAGGGCGTCAGAGAACAGACCGACACCTTCTGGCATTTAGGAGCCCTTCTGAAAAAGCGAGTCTTCCACCCTCTCACCCTAATGTGGCAGCAGTGTGGCGGGGGGCGGGGGGGGGGCGCGAATTTTGAGTCATCCAGGAGGTGGCCACTTGGGGGAGGCGCTGCTGGCATGTGGAGGGTAGAGGCCAGGGGTGCTGCTGAACGTCCCACGATGCGTCGGAGAGACCCACACAACAGAGCTCTCTGGCCCCAGATGCCAGTTGTGCTGAGTTTGAGAGACCCAGCTGTAACCGAGCCCTCCAGGGTATAAAGCCACTCCCACAAGCCCCAAACAACATTCCACAACCATTTCAGTCACCAAGAATCCACTCGACCAAGTACCTGGCCCGTGCCAGGCTGCGGGAAATGCTTCACTGCAGATCCATGAGATGGTTGCTGGCAACATGGGAAGATGGGGTGTTTCAATGTCGCCTGAGAAACTCTGAAACGGTACAACCAGATTTTTTAAAAAGAAGGAAAAGAAGGCATGAGAATTAGGACGGAGCAAAGAAAATGGCTCCTGTGACAGGCTACGTACCAGCGACAAGGGGGTGACCACAGTAGGCTCGATGGCCAGCAGAGGGCATCCGGGGCCCCAGAGCCAGAGTCCAGGAGTTTCTGCCCTCCAAGGAGGCCATTTCAATGGTGAGCACTCAATATCAGGTGTCGGGAGTACAACTGGATTTAAAGGCAGGAGACAAAGGGGGCATTTGCTCACTGACTCCAGGACAACGCAGATTCCATGTGGTTGAGAGGTAAGATGGTGGAAATACCGGGAACCAGGGATGATCCCCTAGGGCGGGCGTGGGGCTTGGGGTGGGGGAGCCCTAAGCACTGCCAGGAGCTGGGCTCACCACGGGGCGAGGGGGCACAGCCTCTGAAATGCCGTCAGGTGGCGCCGGGATGCTGGCAGTGTTCACCTCCTCCTCGGATCGCCTCTATGTGCTTGCTAGGGGTCCCGATGCACGGCTGAAAGAAGTGACCTGCAGGCGGGCAGTGACGTGTGTGCATTTGGAGGAGGTGGATTCAGAGCCGGCGGGAGAGCGGGCACCTGGCTTTGGCGGGGAAGTAGGATGTTCCGTGTGCGGCTCCTGCCAGCCCGCCCCAGGGGGGTCCAGCAGACCCAGCGTGGGCCCACCGCTGTGTTCCGGCTGCACAAACCTCCTTCACAAGTCACTCCGGAGGTGCTTTTTGCTTTGTGGAAATGCGGTAACAAGCAAAAGTGGAGATTCCTCCAGGGGAGTTTTCAGGGAGGGCCTGCAAGCATTCCGGGACAGCAAAGGTGAATTCTGACCGCCAACAAACAAACAGGGCCACCTTCCAATACTCATTTCTGTCGTCACTGACAAGAGCTACTCACTCCTTCTCCGAGTGTATTTCACGGACGTCTGAAATCGGCTCAAGTCTGGACATCTCAGAAGTTGTGCTTTTTTACAGGAGTCTAGCCAAGTGGGAGAGGAGGGGAAGGCTGTTGCCTGGGGATTTGGGCTGGAGCTGGCATACCCCCTGCCATGCCTATGGGGTACAAAATGCTGGCGCCTCCTGCGAACACAATGAAACCGATACACAGTGTTCAGGCGCGCCACGTTCTGATTTATTTGCTGTTTTAAGAACAGGTTTTGCCTGATATCGATCAGAACCAGAAGTAAATAGCCCTCCCATGCCAAGAGTGGGGAGCGGAACCACATGTTATTTAAGTGCTTTATTTGTCCTGGCATTTCAGCCTCAAAGCAGCCATTTGAGTTAGTATTATTGCACTACTTCACACGCGAAGAAACCGAGGTTCTAAGGCATCAGTGTCATAACCCAACAAGTTTTGATTAAGTGCCTTCTGTGCCAGGAACTGAGCTATGCTTTGGGGGACATAGACGGACTGACAGCCACGCCCTGCCTGTACAGACCCAGATATGACTCTTACACACTAGAAATACTCTAATGGCAGGGGAGCTCCTGGGACCTGCCTGAAGGAGTTAGGGACAATGTCTTAGCGAGGTGACGCCAGGAACTGGAATTTTCCCGTCTTCCTGCCTACCTGACATTGTACGCCTATGCTGTCGCAAAGCCGTATCTCCAATTGCCATGGACACTCCCTGCAGGCTACTTAGAGTCCAGTTTACACATTTAAAATAGGGAGAGCTTGATATTCCCCGATGCATGCTTGAGTCTGCCTGCTGGTAGAGTTCTGTGGCCCATCGAGAACTTCTGGGGAACCCTCCAGGTGGGACAAGACGGATAAAACAGCTGAGCAGCTGGGTGTCGGCGAGGTCTCTTCTTATCCAGGGGCCACCTTCACCTGCAATGCCACATGGGGCCACCAAGCCCCCGATCTCTTCCACCTGCCCTAAACTGTTGCCACTCTGGGGGCCGAAGTGCCCTCTGCCCCTCAGCTGGTGGTCCTCAGACCAGCCCCGAGCAGCCCGCCAGTGGCCTTGTCTGCAGCTTTTTGTCACTGGGGCCCATTCCTAAAGGGTGGTCAAGGAGGAGACGCTGACACCTGAGAACGGGGCCGTTCCACGATGGCAGGACCTCGGCCAAGATTCCTCCAGTTGTCTGCAGTCCCTCAAAACCATCAGAAGAAGCTGACAAGAAAAGTTAGGCTTCTACGTGAGAAAGAGAGTTTTAGGCCTGGGGGTTCCACGGTGACAACTGCCGCCATCCCGAAGCTAGAGCCCTGCCGTGTCCTTCGCCAGACAATATGTATTGTGTCAGTTCCTAGCAGAGCTTGCTTGTCATTCCACTGGAGTACTCTGAACAACATGTTAGTTCGTAATATACGCTCTAACTTCTTTTAAAGACTCAAGTGAAGCATTGTTGGAGAAGAAGTCAGAGCAGGGACGGCAGCTATGTGGTGAAAGTGGCTCATGGACGCTGGACTGGACAGACATAAGAAGAAGCTGAAACCCCCTTGGCTTGCCCGGAGACCTTACAGAATATTAATGTAATGGGTTCATAATAGGCTCTATCGTTCATTTTAATTAGGATCCCACAATTAAGGTGGAAAGATCTATTAGGTCACCTGGCCCATCACCTTCCCTATCCGCTCATCAGTGCAGAATAGTTCCCTGGGGTCCGCTCGCAAACGCACAGTTCAGTCTAAATTTAAATGACTGCAGTTATGAGGCTTACGTCATCTCTCTCGGGAAACGTACGCAGTCTAATGGGTTTCACCATGATGAGTTTTTTTTCCTAGAGATTCAGCCCAAATTTCTCTTTGCTTGAGTTTGCCACATTTTTCCACATTATATACCCTCAGATTCAGAAAAATCACACAAATGGCGGTAAGAATGACCAAGTCTCTGTTTCCTACTCTTTGACAATAAAGATGGGAATCTCAGCCCACACCACTTCCTCAGTTTCACATTTACAGCTGACCTGGGACATTACTCACCCCTCTCACTCATGTAAGATGCTCTACTTTTCTCTTTAAACAATGCACGGACTCACCAGGCTGGGGACAATTTTGTGTTCCCATGGAGGTGGCGCCTTGGACATGATTCATGCCATCCTGTCTGGTCTGACCCCCATACAAATGTGGACATATTTTCTGGGATTTGAGATGCTCTCTGTATCTGCTAGACAGACGAAGTCACTTTGCTTTTCGGACGAGGGAACCTAAGGCTTTCCCTTCATTAGCACCATTCCCCACCAATTAAGCTACTGGTCCATATTACATCTTCTTGGATGACACCCAAGGAATCTTAGAACTTCCAGCTGGCTAGGAGAATAAAGAGCTTTGGCGCTCATGTGTCCTGTAGTTCACATATGTGCACACACATGTGCAGAGAGAGGGAGCAGCATCAGGAGAGGGAAACAGAAGAGAAACTCAGCAGGGCTGCGAAGAAAACACACCCCACGTTCACAGCCCCTACTTAGAGAGCAGAATGGAGTCCCACGCAGGTGGGACTGGGGCTCATTTGTCCTCCTTAATTAAGGAGGAGGTGTCCTTGGCGATTTCGCTTCCTTTGGTTTGCTTTGGGTTATTATTATTATTACGGTACCATGAGAAAGACAGCAGTGCCCTGCTCTGAGAGAGGGTCATTCTTCTGAGTGCCACACGAGGCTGGAAAGACACTAATGAATTCAGAGCACAGCTGAGGCTGAATCCTTGCTGTCCTGCAAGCAATGGTCCCTAAATGCAATGCCCCTGAATTATTATACTAGGTGGCAACTCAGGCTGAGGGAGATGGATGGGAAGGAAATGACTCTCAAAGTGTGATTTAATGATAGAAAGGGCATAGGGTATGTGTGACCGGGCATCTATCTCCAATGACAGGTCCATTTATTCTTTCATTCTTCCCACCTCCATTTATTACGTGCTCTTCCGGAGCCAGGCCCCGTGCTGGGTACTAGGGATAGTTGTCCTGGGCTGTTGGGAGGAGGTGGCAGGTCATGTTGGGTCAGCCAAAAAGTCTGTATGGTTTTTTCCATGACATAAAAGACACATGTTTTATTTTCACCAGTAACTTTATGGATTTGGATATTTTGAGTATGTCGGCTATTCCCTGCATGGTATAATGTTGATTGTTCTCAATTAATGTCTCAAGTTGATCACTGTTAACTTCAACTGGTCTACCCGACTATGGAGCATCGTCCAGCAAGAAATCTCCAAGCACAAAACTTTGCAACCCACTTTTGACGCATTTGATCAGTCGCAGCACCTTCTCCATACACTGCACAAATCTTTTTTGCATTTCAGTTGTGTTTTTACCTTTCTTATAATATAGCTTTAGTATATTATAATATACCTTTAATATATTATAATAAATAAAAGTATAATATACCAAAAATGCTTATTGTTTTCCATCTTCAATATTAAAATGGCTACACAAAAATTCACCAGTTTTGTAAGTTTTTTTAATGCATGTTGATATGACAGCTGTCACAATTCAATCTAACAAAATGGTTTTGAATGAAGTTAAAGACAACTAAGTGCTACCAGAGCCATTGTACAGAAAAA
This sequence comes from Phyllostomus hastatus, assembly GCF_019186645.2. NCBI lineage: Eukaryota > Metazoa > Chordata > Mammalia > Chiroptera > Phyllostomidae > Phyllostomus > Phyllostomus hastatus. The sequence continues at coordinate 12,053,546 of NW_025333833.1, read as the reverse complement.
AACAGACAAACTTCTTTGGCCAACCCAACACATCAGCACTGTAACAGCAAACAAGTATATTTCCACTTTCCTTTGTGTTGGAAGTAAAAACTAATTTAAAATTTTTATCATCATCCAAGGATATTTTTATTGATTTGAGACACACACGCACACACACACACACAGAGAGGAAGAGAGAGAGAGAGGGGAACATTGTTTTGAGAGAGAACTATCAATCAGTTAGTTGCCTCCCATACACACCCCAACCGGGGATCGAACCCGTAACATTTTTAGTGTACGGGAACACGCTCCAACCACCTGAGCAATCCGGCCAGAGCTTAAAATCTTTTCAAATGGATCACAGAATTCTTGTAGAGATGTACCAAATGAGAGAAAATAACATAATGAACACATATCTGCCCACCATCTAACTTTATCAAATTTTAACATTTCAACCTATTTGCTTTAGATTTTTTGAAATAAAGAAACATTACAACAGTAATTGAAGTCCTCTGCATACACCTCCTCCAAGCCACCCTGCGGGCAGCCGTCATCCTGAATCTGATGGGAATCATCCCCACTCATATTTTGCTCTGCTCTTCACTCAGGTCTTACGTGGGAATCCATAACTAATAGAGTCCACAGAAGTGGGACTGTTGTATGTCCTTTTTAGGTTTATACAAATGACATTCTATTGTGCCTATTCTTCCGTGATTTTCTTATTGTCATTCAACATTATGTTTTTAAGACTTTTGCATTTCAATCCATGTGGTTTTAGTCCATTCATTTACATTCCTATGTAATGTTCCATTGTATGACTATCGTATAACTCACCCAGTCTTAATGGTCACTCAGGTAGTTTCCCCTTTTTCTTGTCTTATTACTGACAGTGTTGCAATCGACCTTCTTTTATAAATTTCCCATTCAATGTGATAGAGTTTCATTAGATTATATGCCTAAAACTGGAATCTCTGGTTCAAATGGATTGTAACTAGGTCCAAAGTAGTATGAGAGAATTTTTATCTACTCATGGCTGAGCTTATACTTGTTATAATCAGACTTAAAAATGTTGGTCAACATCATGAGTGACTAATGGTATCTTATGGTTGTTTTACTTTGTGTTTTATTAGTTACTGGGAAGTGTGAGCATCTTTTCATGGGTTCAATGGCAACTAATGGCTATCATCCTATGTTTTGCCTGCTTTCTCTTTTTCTTTCTTTCTTATTGAGTTGGAGTTCTCTTCTAAATTCTGGATACTAAGCCTTTATCAATTATTTGTGTTTCTGATATTTCTACCTAGTCTCAGGCTCATACTTAATCTTCATTTGTGGTGTTACTCATTAAATAGAAGTTTTAAATTTAACCTTAGTGTAGTCAAACCTGTCACTGTTTTTCCTTGTGGTTTTTCTTTTTTATGTATTGTCTAAGCAATCATCCTCTAGCCCTTAAGTTGAGGATGCTTTTCTATATTTTCTTGTAAAAGTATTCCATTTTTGCTCTCAAGTAGAGCTTTTTAATGCACTTGGAATTGATTTTTAGTGTGATATGTTTTTCTTTTTCTCCATGTGGTGAACTAATTGGCCATCATTTTTCTGCTTTGTCATGCCAGATTTTTACTTATGTGTTGGGTTTGTTTTGTCGGCTAGTCTATTGGTCTATTTTTTCTACTCACGCACCAGCACCATCCCTCTTAATTGCTGAAACACTGTAAGAAATCTTGATGCTTGATGAAGGCAATTTACTATTTTGTTCTCTTTCCAAACTCCTCTTGCTATCCTTTGTCTTTGGCTCTTTCATTTAATTTTTAAGTTTGTCCAATGCCATGAGGCAATGAAGAGAGCAGGCCCCAAACTTCAGACATCTGAGCAAGGTCATCTTTGCTTTGACTGCCGTTACTGTCCTGAGCACCAACAAAATGCCAGACTCATTCAAACCTCACAGCAGCCCTGTGAGGTTGTCACTAACCACTGTTACCTTGTTGTAGCTGAAGGGACTGGACACTGATGAGATTAAGTAATCTGGCCCAGGTCCCAAGTTACTATGCAGCTAGCCAGCGCGCCCCTGAGTAAACCCATTCTAATCCCATGCCAGGGCTTACCTGCCCCTTCAAAAACCAAAAAACATATTTTTCACTTACTGACAAAACAAGAAAATTAAAATGAGTATCCTTTTCATTTGAACCAAGAAGAAACAAAGCATGGACAAGGCACACGATTCGTCTAACAGCTTATACAATGTCCATTGCAGGACAGACCTAAGTCCCTTGACCTTCGCTGTACGAAAGCCTCTTCTCCCACACCCACCCTTAATCCCGCCCACAGCTCACACCACTGTGTCCCCAGCCCCATCAGACAACTGGTGTGTACGAGCGAGAGGCTGCAGCGACGTGCCAGTCTCCGCTGAACACCGCTCAGTCCTCGGTGGGCCACGGCGTGGAGCATGTGGAAATCAGCTCGAAAGGAGAAACGGCTTCTTCAGCCTGTGGTTTCTGGGGTGGTTGGCAATGCTTTCATTTTGAGAACCTGGTCGTGGGAGTGGAGACTGACACAACACAGGTCCTCTCTCGCCTGCGACAGGGCTTGCCAAGTGGGCGCCGACCCCACAGTCAAAACTCCACCTCTCACCTTCCACTCTGCAGCTGGCCCTTCGCATCCTCGGATTCGACCGACCACGGACTGACAGCAGAACTTTCAATCCGTTGGGGAACTGCGGGTGCGAATGAGAAAGTGCCGTTTTCAATCCCAGTTGGTTAAATCCCCAGATGTGAAACCCAGCCCACAGATTCGAAGGGCCAACTGTATTTATTCAAAAAAACCCCCCTGCATATCAGTGGAATCCTGCAGTTCAAACTCATGTTGTTCAAGAGTTACCTGCAGTTAAATAAGAACATACCAGTTAGGAGCCGTCAAGAGAGCCCACGAGAACAGTTGTAAGAAGATTCTCATGGACCCAAGGCTGGAGGCTGACACACAGACCCCATAAGAAGCGGCTTTTCTTATACATCTTGACTCGGCCACCAGTGCGCTCAGTGCCTTTGAGCACGTCGCTCCTAGCAGCCTGCGTGTCTGTGTTCCCTCATCTGTGAGCGGAGGCGCACCTGGGTGTCGGGGTGGACAGCGGGCGGCGGGGCAGTTGCTAAGGTGAGGGAATCACTGTGGTGGGAAGGAAGAGCACAGCCCTGATAGTGGGCTCTCCCCCACTAGAGATTTGGGGACACCTAGCTTTCCTGAAGGCTCAAAGTGGGGTGCAGAGGACAGCCATAGAATAAAGCAAGTGTGTGCAGCTCCCTCCAAGGGCAGTTCGCCTGCCTGAGAGCTTGGTCTCCTCCCACTTTTTCTTTTTTGTTCTCTATTTATATATACGTGTGTGTGTGCGTGCATGCGTGTGTAATTGAACTTATTTAAACTTAAAAAATAACCCCAAACAGAACAGTTCACCCATTTTCCCCCTTGCCCCCCTCCCCACCCCAGCTCTGGCCACCACCAGTCTGTTCTCTGTGTCTATGAGCTTGTTATATTAATAAATACATATATTTTACTCTACTTATAAGAGAGATCATATGGCACTTGTCTTTCTCTGTCTGACTTATTTCACTTAGCATAACGCCCTCGAGGTCCATCCATGTTGTCAAACCACTTTTGCCTTCACTGTCTTGTACTGAAAAAGAGTGTTGGCAGATCATGTAATTTTTTCACACGTCAGTCACTCGATTGTAAGGGAAGATTACAGCACTGCTGGCCCTGGAATGGGGCAACAGATGTGGAGGTTAACACGAGGTGCCATTAAGTCAGCACCTACGGCGATTAGAGGAAGGTGAGGGCTGGAGGTGGGGGTGCTCCTGTGCTTGGGGCTCCTCCAGCACAGCTCGGGGGCTGGGGCAGGATTGCAGGCCCACCCCCACACCTCAGAGGAATCCCGCACTGGCTGGAGGCCCCAGGCAGGAGCCTGGCCCGGCCCTGCCCCCTGGAATCAGCCTGTTCCCACTGGTTTGGATATTAATGAGGTAATTACTGGGTGTGTTTACGCACCTGTGCCTTAGTCTCAGCCTCTCTGCATTCCTTCTCCAAGCAATGTGGTTCCCTCTGCCCTTACCCTTTCTTCGGCAGGAGGGGATTGAAAGGAAGGGGGCAAAAAGGAAGGTTCTCCTTTCTTTAACTTTGGCTTTGACTTTTGACTTTTCCTCTGGTCATAATATTTATAGTTTTAATCACCATAATAGTAGCTGCTACTTACTGAGTACCTACGCAGATCTCAGAAAATCTTCAAAGGAAGTTTTAACCCATTTTTACACGCACCTTGCTTTTCTGGATAATCTATGAGCAAATGAGACCACCTGGGCCTGTGGACTCTCTAACCAGCATCATACCCATAGGCATGGGACTGGCATTCTTTCCACTCTGAATGTAGTGGGTGCTGTGGCCACAAGACAGGTTGCCAAGGAAGAGCCAGCCAGAGCCAAGGTCATCAATAAGGCTTGCTCACTCATCGAGCCAGAATCCCTCAGCCTTAGCTTTGTGCAAGGAGCAGCGTGAGGCAAGACATGAGGGTGTAAGAGGGGTGTCCGACCTTTGGGTGTCTCTGGGCCACCTTGCAAGAAGAGCTGTCTTGGGCCACACATTAAATATACAAACACTAACAAAAACAAAACAATCTCATAATGCCTTAAGTAAATTTATGATTGTGTGTTGGGCCGCATTCATAGCCATCCTGGGCCACAGGCAGCCTGTGGGCTGTGGGTCAGATACCCTTGATACAAGGTGGGATCCCTTCCCTCCAGGACTTCCTTCACTGGTAGTGATCACACACACACACACACATATGCACACACACACGTAACCAGAGCATAGACCAAGTGCTCCAGGCCTGAAGAACGAGGCAGGGTCAGGGACTGCAAACGAGTGAAAACCAGAATTTGTCATCACGTAACGTTGCCAAAGCATTCTTTAAACACTTAGGCCTTTTGGTCCTCACGAGAAGACGGTAGTGAAGACTCAGTCAGATGCGAGACGCCCTTTACAGGACAGGTATTTTGCAATGTCCTCTTTACTTTTACAAAATTTACTGAAAATACAGCGTGGATACACGTAGGATTTTTACAAAGGCAATTCTCTTTACTGCAAGGAAAATTATTCAAAATTTTATAACGTGGTCATGAAGGAACTCAACCCAGTTCTTCTGATCCACCGCCATGCTATTTCCAGCATCTTCTTCGGTTATTTTTAATGAAAGACAATTGAAACTAACACACAGTAATTCCCCACTGCCATCATTTTTCTCTCCTTGGAAGGAATCACAGCATCCTTCCCTAGCAAGCCCGCTCCCACTGGAGAGGTGAGCTCTCCACGGTCACGAACACCCCCTGATTTTCAGTGGCTCCCGTCACCGAAGGCTGTGGGTTGGCTGCTGCTCTGCCCCGTGTATGGCCCAGCTCCAAGTCAGATGCTTGTCTGCACCGTGCGTGCTTTCCCTTTTCTGGGGTCCGGGCTGGAGGATCACGGGGTGTGCTGTTCCCCAGGTGGAGGGAAGGAGCCTGAGAGCTGGTGCTGACTCACAACGCCTCTGAAAGCTTCTGCTGGAACAACGCACACACACAGCCACACAGCAGTGCTCAGAGACGCACAGCCCCCCGCCAGGGGAGGGGAGGAGGGCCACTGGGGACTGTGATTCGGCCTCCCACAGCTGGTCAGACCCATTGTGGCACTGCAGGCAGTCCTCACAGACGTAAGTAGGCACATGGAAAAACACGTGCACCATCTTTTTTGACACCGAGGGTCACCGCTACAGCCACTAGGAGGGAGTGATGGGCACTGAGGCCCAGCAAAGGGACCATTCCTCATGAACAGAAGCAGCCACTGTCAGCCCCTGAACGTGGTGCAACGTGGAGATGAAAGCCCACACCCTCCGATTTTCAGTAGAAGTCAGAAAATTAGACACGTTTTTCTTATGTGTTTCAACGGCTCCGAGAAAGTCAGGGCTGCCCTGGCCCAGAGTCGCTCAGGCTCCGAAGCTGACCCTGGACTCAAGTCACGGTGTCACTCGCGGCCTTCAGTTTGCTTGTCCTGAACTTGGCTCTCCAAGCTGTGCCATCTCCCAGGGGAAGCCTTTCAGGCTGATTGACTTAAAAATGAGAGCTCAGATGGTAAAAGAAGAGGGAAATAATAGGGCGAGAGATTGCACTCATCTGCCTCTTTAAATTTTAATACCGAGTGAGATTTGTTAACAAGGGGGAGGTCCTGGGCCGGTGGGGGACATCAATAATTCAGCAGAGGCTGTCAAGCTGCAAATAGCCCCATGGTGCCCAGCTGATGCTCCTGGTCATGACAGGGGCTCTTTTGAGCTCTAAGAGAAAAGAAAGAGTCAGGTTTCCATTGTCCAGCCCACTGCAGTCCTGACTTTCCTCAGCTCCCAGTTCCTAATGGAACTGGAGACCATGGTGCTGAACGCTTTGACTGTGTACGGACCCGGAGGCGAACAGCCCATAATGCTAAGTGGATCGCAGCTCGAACACAAGAGTTCCCTGCGTTAACACTACCTCACAACCAGATGCACTTAATGTGCAGGATTTAATAAATCCCTTGTCCCACCCCCAAAGCAAATGCCACTCCTCTCTGTTTGCCAGACCTCGTTTTTTCCCCTTCCTCAGAACCAGGCTGGAAACTCGCCTGGCCCTGGTCACCGGCTTCCCTAGACGATGGCACCCCCTGTCCCGGGCGGACGAACACCGTGGGATCCAGCCCATGGTGCCGGAACACGGAGGCCTCGGATCACATCCACCCACACACCTTCCTCCACCAACCTGCACCACCTGGGCAGGTGTCTGAATCTTTGGCTTCAGTTTTCTTACCTTTAAAACAAATGTTAAAATGCCCCCTTCATTTTAGGATCGAATAAAACAGCACACCCAAATATATTATGATTATTTCTACAACTTTCTCAACGGACTTCCAGTTGTCTCCTTTCCCATCCACTTGTCCTTGGCATGTTGCCATTTAAGACCTGCATGTCACGTGGGTGAAACTGGGCATCTTTAGGCCAAAGCACCAATGACTCAGCTTCTGTTTTTAACCACGAGGGACAGAAATAGATGAAATTGATGTCAGCCACACAATGGAGGGGCTTCCTGGGGCCTTTGATAACGAAACTCAGAATGTCAACAAACTTAGGCCCTGACCGGGTAGCTCAGGGGCTGGAGCGTCGTCCCCATGTACCAAGGTTGTGGGTTAGCCCCGAGGTCAGGGCACATGCGAGAAACCACCAGTGAATGTGTAAATAAGTGAAACAGCAGAGCTATGTCTCTCTCTCTCCCTCTTTCTCTCTTTCTCAAGTCAATACATAAAATATTTTTAAAAAGAATGTCAACAAACTTCGCTTTCTTTGAAAGGACCACCAACACGTCAGCCCAAAGGGCAATTGGCAGCATGAAGATGACATTCATCTCCTGTCACTGTGGCCAGGAGATATCACACACAGGGCTTCGGCCCCACAGAGCCCATCTGCACAGCAGGGCAGGCCCGCTCTCGTTGAGAGAGCAGGAAGGGGAGACAACGCTAACCCAGTGGCTCCTACGTAATGTACCGCATTGTCTGGGATAGAGTTCCTAAAACACGAGCGGTTGGTGCTATTAGCCCGCAGCAGGTGTGGGAAATGCTGTTCAGTAGTTTTTCCACTTCTGCGTGAGAGAGCTGGAGATTAATACCACGATAGCAAAAGCTTTGCTCCTGGCAAAGGGCATGTCCTCTCCCCATGATACCTCGCTTGGTGCCCCGCTGGGGAGCAGGGCACAGAAGCAAAGCTGGGGCCGAGGGTGGAGCAGGGAGAAACGTTGATCCCGTGGAGCGATGTCAAAAATCTGTTACAGTTTTAATCGTTTGTTCTTCTACAATCCTCTCTGACTCAGGGTAACACCTTAGTAAGGTGTAAAGTCCCTCTGTCACTTTGAGAAGGGGTGTCGTGTGGAATAAAAAGATGAAAAAACACTAGAGCGTTGTCCTCTTCCCCATTCACACCTCCTCTGGCCCTTGGGCTAGGGGGCTGACTCGCCCACTGGTCCAGGGTTTTCAAGCAGTGAAGGATCGCGAGATGAAAGGCGGCCAGTACCGAGGCTGGGAGTGGTGGCAGGATGGACAACAAGCCCCCTGTTTCCTAACACACACACGGCAGATAACCAGCACAGGGACACGGCCGGCAGGACAGAAGGGGGCAGGGCAGGCAGGCTGATGCTTGACTTACAGGTTCGCAGTCGTATAAAGAAGATCAAAGTATGAAGGGTGGGATACGCATGGTCAGAATACATAGTAATTTTGTACTTTAAATATAGTGACTTTCACTTCTTCCAGAAAGTCGTCCCTGTTCAGAAATATTCCTACTGGCCCGTCACAGTGCTTACAGTTCCATTGCGAAGTGGAATTTTTTAGTTTCTAAACAACACATTGGAGTTGGGGGAAATGCAGGCACACATTTCCTGAGTCTGTCCAGTGCACCCGTCTCCTCTGCTGCGCCTTTGTTCCCTCTGTCGCTGCCTCCTTCCCGGGTTAGTGCGGTGGCCTCCTTCCCCACGGCCTCCCCGCCTCTGATCGCGCCCTGTTCTGACCCCCTCTCCACAGGCTGGCCAAAGGGGTCTCTGCTAAAGGTCAGTCCACATCTCCCTGTCCCGCTTCAAACTCCAAGCGTTCTCCGGCGTCCTCATGGAAAAGGCTAAACTTGATGATATGGGTTACGAGAGGCCCTGCCGACCTCTTCAGACTCAGAGCTCATCACCATCGTTACTCCCACCGCGTGAACTGTTGGCGGTCCCTCGCTCTGGCCTCCTAGTTTCTGCACCTGTGGCTCTGCCTGCCCAACATGCCCTCCCTGTTCTTCGACCTCACCTGGACGAGCCCTATGAAACCACCTGCTCTGGATGTGGGGTTCCTCCCATGGACCCCCGTGAGATTCTGCACAAAAGTCTATGCTCGCCCATGTCCTTCTGTGTGGTCATTGCTGTGGCTGTTTCTTCGCCCACACCTCCCATTAGACTGTGTATCCCTTGAATGTCACATTCATTTAGGTGTCCCCAGCATGGAGGTGTGGCATAAGGTGGTCCACAGGAAATGAATTGTAAATGAAAAAATTCATTACTTTGATGAGAAAACCAATGCCCAAAGGAGTGTTGGACTTACTCAAGGTCACTTAGACTATTTATTACCAGGGTCAGACAGGCGTGTGCAGTTTTTCTAGTAAAGACATTAATCTTTTCTTCTTAAATGAGACACCAAACCTATAGTCATGAAGAAAATGTCTACTCGACAACAGACACCATAATTGGAGTTAATACAGATGTGATGGATGACGAGAAAATATGTGCAGCAAATACAATAGGCACCTCTCTATAAATGTATAGAACAGGGACTGACAGCTACATACCAGACTCCTAAGAAGGATGATCCCCGAGGCTGGGAGTGGGATAGAGGTCTGGTGATAAAAGGAGCTTTCATTTCTACTTTATTTCAATCTTTTGACTCTTTTACAGTGAGAAAGTATATATGAATTATTTGTGTGATCTAAAAAAGCTAAGTCAATCAGAATTCAAATGCACTTGACTAGATATGGAGAATTTTCCCAGCAAACCAAATTTGAAAGAAACTAGCTTAAAAGCTGCCATAGCGATGTATGGATTTACAAAAGAACAAGGCTTCTTCGTAGTGACTAGAATAGCCAGATCCATTAGCAAGAGAATATTTCCCTTAAAAAAACATGTAAGAAACCAAATTAGTGAACAGAAGGGACGTGTTAAGCATGAAATCAGAGCGCAGAAAGGCAGATGTCCTTGAGGGATGTTTTATCTGAGCTGAGGCTTTAATGCCAATGAATTATCCAATTGACCCTAACACTTGGGCCTCTAGGCACAGCCTCTCTTTCTGGTAATAGCCATCTCTCTACGCTCTGAAGAGTCACTTGAGAATTACGAGCAAAATCTCACTCTCCCACTGTATTTCCAGAATCTACACTGGTTCCACCTTTCCTATTTGCACAAAGCACTGCACCGTGTCCACTCTCTTTTTTCACGGACTCTATCAGACCATCTTCCATCTCTTCTGGTGTTTCTCATTTCCTGGCAGTGGACTGAAGGCCAATTGCATGCCCCCAGCAAACACAGAAGGGAGTGGGTAACCTCAGAGACAATCACTGCCAAACAACCAAGTCCGTTCCTGGGGGGGCTTTTTCTTGGCCTTCTTAACCTTATCCCTAGATCTACAGTTTCCACTTACTTTAGGGAACTGAACTTCCGTTGATGATTCTGAGTTATCTTCCTGGCTGTGTGACTTAGGGTAATGTCATTGCCCTTGGCCATGTTTATTTCTTTGTACCCAAGATGAATGGGAAGTCAGCTTCTGCCACCTTACAAGACCAGTGAGAGATTAAAAGAAGGAGATATTTACCCATTTGATAAATGTTTTGCTGAGGTCCTTGGCCCAGATCCATGCTTGGTTCTAGGAATACAAAATATATAAGACAGTCCCTGCCTTCATAGCACTCACAGTCTGTGGGAAAGATATACTCATGAATAATTGCAATGCAGAATAATAAATGCTAACATAGAGTGTTATGTTACACCCTGATGTGGGGTTGAATTACAAAAGACTTGGGGCATGAACTCTTGAGCAGACTCTTGAAGAAAGAGCAGGAAATAGGACAAGGTGGAAAAAGGTGTTCAAGACCAAAGAGACGGCATGTGGCAAGTCATAGGAGCAAGGAGAAGACCGCAAGAGTCTGGCTGGGTGTAGGGTGCAGTAGATTAAAGACAGCCCTAAATTCTTGGATAATCTGCATCAGCGGTGGGGTTTCTGTTTGAATCTGGGTAGGTCTGTGACTTCTTGGCCAACAGAATACAGCAGAAGTAACGCTGGGCCAGGTTTCGGGCCCAGGCCTTAAGTGATCTGTATATTCTACTTCCTGTCTCTGGGAACAGCCTTGGGACCTAGCCACCATGCTGTGAGGAAGCCCAAGGAGCCCATGAAGAGCCCAAATTGGGGGTGGGGGGGAACTGAGTCTTCCTGTCCTGATGTCCTGGGTGACGACCAGCACCATCTTGCCAGTGAGTCATCTTGGAACGATCCTGAGTTAAGACATCCGGGCTGATGTCCACAGCGCAGAGATGAGCCATTCCTGCAGAGCCCTGTCCAAATTCACGGCCGAAATAAATGACTGTTATTTTAAGCCACTACGTTTCACATCAGTTGTTGGCAGTCATAGATCACTGAAGCAGAGAGGAACAAAAGGAGACAATCAAAGATGGTGTCTGGTCTCCAGGCTTAGGTAACACAATGAAGACTCCTTTCTCAAAGAAGAGATTTAGAGATGGAGCAGGTTTGGTGAACAGAGAGGGTAGAGAGGTATTGAGGGGTCATAGTAAGTTCAGTTTGGGACTATTAAGATGGAGAGGCCATGGGCTATTTGGTAGGGAGTGATGGTAGAGTTGGACATGCAGATCTGAAGCTGAGAGAGAGATCTGGACTGGAGCTAGAGAGATCTGTAAATGGTTGTGGACAGAGGGAGAATGCGTGACCATGGCTACAGACACCTAGAGGAAATATACACAGGGAGGAGCGATGAGGGCTCAAGGGGCTAATCAACGTTAAGGACTATGCAGAACAAAGTCTAGGAAGAAGCCTCAAAAGAAGCAGGAGTAGGGAAGTGGGACAGGGAGTCCCGTCTGTCTGGCCTTGGTGAGCAGCACTTCCAATCACAGGGGGGAGGCTGCGTGGAGCAACCCAGGCGCAAGGCTCAGCAACAAACCCGATTCGATGTCTGCCAAACCTCTGTGTCAGGGAAGCCTTGCTCCCTGCGCCCTGCTTTATTGCTTACGGGGAAGATAAGCTCAGGCTGAAACTGGGAGCATTACAACAGCAAACCAACCACCTGAAGCCTTTCTCTTCTCTCGTTCTAGCTATTTCAGCCCCTCCTTACACAGGTGCCAGGGCTTCTCTCTGTTCAGGAGCCCAGGGAGACATCCGGTGCTTTGGAGAAAAGGACAAGGAACCAAAAAGCGCATTGGTGTCCTGCCTCCGAGCTAAAAGCAGCTTTCTCCATTTTGTGTGAAGCTTCTCTCCAAGCCGCACACCTAAGCAGATGCTGGCGCAGTGGTTTACTGATGCAGCGGAGCAGTAACTGTAGGAAAGAGTGGATGAATATTTCATAGGCATCAGTGCACTTAATAAATCATGAGGTCGCTCATTCGAATGGGTCTCCATTCATCCTTGACCATGGGGGCTCAGTCTAGTAGTCAAGTAGAACCTCTTTTTCTGGCATGTCCTGTCTGTCCTGGTGCTATATGGAAGCTGGAGGGTCTTTTGTGTGGGCTTTGATTTCTCAACTGAGTACATACAGAGGAAGGCCTAGTGGTTCCATGGACAGCTATCACCTGGATGATGGAGAAAATGCAGGGAAATTCAGAGACTATTTACCTAGGAGTCAAGAGATTTGGCTTCCTGTCCCAGTTCTGCTAATGGCTAGCTGTATGACATTGGACAATATTCTTAACCTCTCTGAATAATAGTTTCCTATCACCAGAATAAAGGGATGGATGGATTGATCATCCTGGATTTTCCTGTCAGTTTTCTGAGTCTCTGAATCAATAGGTTTCTTGAAGCGACCTCAGGACGCTGAGTGATCCGTTTCATAAATAATTACTGACAGAAGTTTCTGTGCTGTGTGCTTTGTTCATGAGGAGCAATGGCAACCTTTCTCCCACGTCCAAGGGATGCACCACCATGCACTTATGCTTAACTCTTTAAAAAGAAAAGAAAAGAGAAAAAAAACATACTTAGACCTACTCAATAATTACATTTGGAATTGAGAACAGAAAACAAGTACCATTTTGACAGATAATAGTTGCAGTCATTTATTTACTTATATAACTAAAATTTAAAACTTTATCTATATCCCAAAGAAATTTTAGCTGATTACACCAGTAAGGAAAACGGCAACAAGTGGCTACATGCACAGGAGAGTCAGCCTTGTAAACCTCCACTTCTAATAATAAAAACGGCACTACTACTATCGACTGCAGAGTCTGTGTCAACCCACATGTAGAATACTTCATAAATGTTATTCTAGTTACTCCTCATTCATTGTAGAATAATGGCATAGTGATAAGAAAATTGGCTGAGAAAGATGATGAATTTTCCCTTGTCCAAGTCACCCAATCAGTGAGTGGCTGAGATGAGACTCAGATCCTAGCCTGTCTGATAACAAACACACAGTAATTGTAATGACAAATAATGGCTAAAGTTTGCATTGAACGTACTATGACTAGAAAGTGTTCTAAGCAGCTCATTCATCTAAAATTATCTCCATCTTTCATCAGCTTGAGCTATTTTGCCGCCCTATAAGTTGCAGAACATGGATAACAATGAAAACCATTCTTATCTATTGAAATGGGCACATGTTGCATTTATTAGTGAGTTTACTTCTGAAGTTGTGATTCCCTATTTCTGTGTGGGTCTTGGAATTCTTCAAGCCAGTTGGAAAGCCTTACTGGTTCCCTCCTTTGTTGAGTTAAACACACTATTTGGCGCGTTCATTTTATGTTTGTGGGACAGCCATGGTTTTACCTTTTGAAATAAATACCCTTTAACAATATATTACACACACTCACGTGTTCTTGGAGACGGAGAGAGTTACTCCACAATGCCACTGCCGCACGGGGTGGGCGTGGGCGAACCAGGCAAGAGAGGAGGCGGCCAGGTGCCCCAGCCCTGTCCAGCCCGCTGTCTTGATGTCGTGCCAGGGCCTGTTGCTAACTAAGCTGGTGGCTTCCAGCAAGCAGCTTGGCTGCTCTGCCCTGGGTGGCCTGTGTAATGACTGCTCCTCCACGTGTCCCTGCTGCAGTGGCTGCCAGAGCGTCACCCAGCCGCCTCTTTGCAGAGCCCTGTGCAGGGCCTTCCTGTGGCCTTCCGCAGCCCTACTTCCTCCAAGGGCATTAAGGACTGTACAGAGACAGAAGGACAAAACTCAGCAGCTGTCTGGAGGCTTCCCTCTTTCTTTCTGTAACTGCCTTTCAGATTCAAAGACGGCGGAGCCCCACAGGTGAGCACAGAATCGGGGACAGTCAGAAGCCAACCTCCCCAAAAGCGTCTCCCATACCGTGTGCCGTGGAACACCGGTGTCCTGTGAACAACCTGCAGGTGTGATGAGAGTAAACGGAAAAATCCTTTCACGTCTTGTGATAAATAACCATCTTATCCTACTAGTGGTAAATACTGAAGCAATTTTATTTTCTTGCCTTTCAAGATCCAATACTCTTTTTTTATCATATAATAACTTTGAGGTTGTTGTCCTAACAAAATACAGAGTTTTTAGGGAAACATTTTATAAGCTTATGCATAAAAACATTATCAGGTGGTATTTTGTGATATCAAAACATTAAGAAATGTCCTAATACACATAATAAGGAAAGTGTAAAGCTGTGGACTTCCGAGAAGAGAGTTAGAGTCAGCACGTGCACACAGTCTGGACATGGTTCTCCCCTCCAGGTCTGAGAGCTGTGAAAACATCCCTGCCCCCTCTCCTGCCACAGGGCTCAGTAGAGTAGGAGCTACCATGTGCCGACTATGCAAGGCTGTGCCATTTCATAGACGATAGGTTTAAGGAGAGAAGAACTATGCTCCCACCAGATCCCTGAAGTGGTTGAAGACAGTTGTTGGAGATGCTGTTCTCAGAGTCAGAACTTGAAACAACCGCACACAGAAACAGAATTCTCTACAGTTGGCATTAAAGTCCCAAACCGAGAGAATGGCCCCGTGGACACCAACCAACCAGCTCAGAGACAGAGGAGAATACACTGAAGGGATGAACAGTTTACTATCGGCTGGCACTGAAAATCTAGAATGACTCTTTTTCTCTGCATACTCTGTGCACACCCTCTGTGACTTTAGTTTGCTCAGGACTTTGGCCACCTTCCCTATGGAACTGAGTCCGCCTTCCCATCACCAGCCCAGACTTTTCCCCTGAGCTCCTGAGCGTCCTGGGCAACTCCGTCTGGGTACCTTGAAACGTTCGTATTCTCCCTGCATCCTCCAAACTCACCTCACCTGTCAACTTGGCCTTCTCCTTATATCTCCTGTCGTAGAGAATGACATCATCATCCACTGAAAATACGGGAACCATTCTGAAACCTTCCCTATGCACACACATTTAACCCACTACTAAATCCCAGCTCTTCTACCTCCGAGTTACGTCTCCAATATCCCCCTTTCTTTTTGCCCCCGCTTGCCATCAGATCACATCAAAGCCTCCTAATCTGTCGCTTGGTTACTGAAAGCTCATGTTAACTGGTTTCCCTGAACACCGACTTTGAGTTAATTCTCACCAATGGCAGACTGACCTTTCTACAGTTATTAGCTAGATTTGATCATCATTTTCTTTAAAAAAAATCCTTCTGTGACTTTCCATGGCCTTTCCATGGCATACTTCCTGATTGGAGGCTAGTGCACCGGTTCAGTGTCCTGTTTCACCAAGCCCCCATCTCACGGAAGTTGTATTCCAGCCACACCAAATTGCTTGCAGATCCTCACGTATGACACATTTTCCATCGTGCCCACAACCCTTGGTCATGCTCCTTTCTCTGCCTCCCAAACTCCCTTATCCTCTTGGCAAAGTCCTGTCTCCAGGAAGTCTTCCCCAAACCTCCCAGTCGGCTCAAGACACGCTATGGTCCACTCTGTCAAAGGCCTTTGCACACTCTACTGGAATCACCCACATGGGGAGAAGGCATGGGGAAAGAAACCTGCATTTCCCCCCCTGGTGTCTCTGATACCCGACCTTTCCCCAGTTAGAGCAGACGGGCCGTCCATACTCACTGCCCTCGAGTCAGGCTGTTAAATAAAAAATTCAAAGAGCAGGAAATGAATTCACATTAGCTTCTGAGTTTCCCAAAATAGACTCAAGTTGACAGTTCATTGTTTAAAGGATATTTTTAAGGATAAAAAGCTTAGCTCCCGAATGTCTTACAGTGCAAACTTTATTCCCTAAACAGCTGATTTGGAAGAACCCACGGGCTGGGGCCAGAGGAAAGGGAGGCAGGAGCAGATGAGGGTCAGACGCCTGACAGTGACCGAGGATGGGCGGGGTGGGCAAGGAGAGGGCACAGGCCGCATGGCCCAGGAGGGAAGGACAGCATCTCAGCTTATTTCTCACGTTCAGGAAGGAAACTGAAGGAGCTGGGAGGGGCTTGGCGGCCCTGAAGGGGCCTTCAAGGGGAATGGGAGGGCACCGTGTGCCCTGCAGGAATTGGTGAACTGACAACCAGATACAAGCCGAGATGCCAGATGCCCGCGTGTGAGAGAGTGCTGTCCCTCCCAATGATGTGGAACTGATGGCGTCCAAATGCAGCCCCAGGGAGCAGGGCAAGGGGGGACCCTGAATTGTCTATTACTATGAATTAACTTCTCACTATAAGCATAACGAGGGATCCAGTAGAAATCGCATGTGGTTATAGAAGAAACAGTTATCATCTTGCTGTCTCGAATCTGTGGCCTGGGACTCTCACTTGCGCACCTACTGGAAAACTGGCTTTTTCCAGGGGACTGGGGGCCCCTTGAGGACAGGGACCATTTTGCATTCATCTTTGTAACTCTAGCCTGAGAATGGAGACAAAAGAAATGATGGTCAAATGGAGAAAATGAACAAATGAGCAAACCTGGATGAGAGAGGATGAGAGAGGACGGAATCGAGGCAGCGCCGTCTCCCTGGAACAGGTGAAGGGATGGAGGACAAAGACTCGCACCTGAGGTGGGCATCAAAACGCCACAGGTGAGCGCTCACAGCAGGGGTTCCACTCTGGACCCAAGTGCCTCCCCAGAGCATTCGAACCCCCGTTGCCTAATTTATTTATTAGCATCAGATTAACCTGGGTGCTGATGACTAGGCAGATTCCTATGCCAAACCCGCAAAAGATTCTACTCCAGGAGCCCTGAGGTAGGGTCCTAGGAATCTTCCATTTAACCAGCACTCCTAGGTGTTTCTGATAGAGGGGCCCACGGGCTACACTGCAAGAAAGGTTATTTTAGAGAGAAGGTAGTGTCGGGTCCTCTGCCTACAGCCAGTAGGATCTGGGAGTAGGCCTTTTTCTAGCCCCTTCCGTGGTGGGTTTGGCCCCTGAAGGAGTCCCAGCAGCCATCAAACCAAAACCTCTGGGCAGAAGGGACTATGAGCAATGAAGGTAGACCTCACCCGTAAACAAAAGCAGCAAGCTGCATTCCAATCAAATGTGGGGAAACCGACCTTTATCTATAAATACTCTGGTAATAAGATGAAGAATTGCTTACTAACCTACTGAGCCCTTACTATGCATTAAATGCCTGAAATGTGCTACTTCATTTACTCATTGTAAAATTCTCTGTTTGTATTCTTGGGAGGATAAGAAACTTATCCAGATATATTGCAGGTAAGTGGCAGAGCCACGTTTCAAATCTACGTCTGGGAGAAGTCAAAGAATGTGGTTTTAACCACCATGGTGTATTGTAACTAAGAACTCAGATTACTTCTGAAGTCTAAACAAAGAAATCCATAAATGTAATTTTAGTATACACCAGGAGAATTAAGGACTAATAAAAGCGACGCTGAATTTGATCACAAAATCTCTTTGTGGTAAAATTAATCCATTCCCATAATTTACTAATTTGGTAGGCTCAGATTTTAATAAATTGTGTTTTATTAAAATTACACGCCTGTATGGTCTAGGAGGACCCTAGAACTTCCCAAATGTGCAAGTAATTAAAAGATACAGAAGTGGTGTAAAGGAAACCAGCTAAGGATCTGAGACTAAATAATTTCCCATTCCCGTGGAAACGCTGCTGCTGAGATAAATCGGACAGCTGTTGGTGCTGTGACAGTCCTCTGCCTGAGTCAGAGCCACGTTCCAGGAGCCTGCTCGGCCCTCCTTGAGTGCAGCCCCTGCTGCATCCACACGACAGACGGGGCCACTCACCCAGGCGTCAGGGTGTCCCCAAACCAGCAGGCCCCGGGGCTCTGATCCCTAGGCCCTTACCTGCCCCTAGGTCCCTGTTCGGGCATCCATTAGTAGCCTGGCCTGCTCCGTCTGACCTGGCTGCTCCAGTCCCTCCCACCAGCAGCAAGAAGAGGCGGGGTCTGACCTCCAGTTTTCTGCAAACTCATGTGTGGAGAGCAAATAACTATAATTAAAACGCCTTCTGTTGACTTTGCAAAGCCTTGGAGGAGGTGTTTACAAAGGCTAAACACACGTTTCCAAGTGCTCATCTTCAAAACAGTCCTTTAAGCTACTAAAAAAACCAAAATAAACGAACAACAAAACAGAAACCAGTTCATAGATACCAGGGACTTTTTGGTGGTTGCCAGATGGGAAGGGTGTTGGGAGCTGCGTGAAAAGGGGGAAAGGGATTAAGATGGACAAACTGGCAGTTACATAAACAGTCACGGGGATGTCAAGTACAACATGGGGAACATTGTCAACAATATTGTGGTAACTCTGTATGGGGACAGGTGGGAACTAGACTTACTGGGGGATCACTTAGTAAGTTACATAAAGGTCTGACCATTTTACTGTACACCTCTACCTAATATGATATTGTACATCAGCTATAATTTAAAACTTTTTAAAAGATTTTATTTATTTATTTTTAGAGAGGGAAGGGAGGAAGAAAGAGAGAGAGAGAAACATCAATGTGCGGTTGCTGGGGGCCGTGGCCTGCAACCCAGGCATGTGCCCTGACTGGGAATCGAACCTGCGATACTTTGGTTCGCAGCCCACACTCAATCCACTGAGCTACACCAGCCAGGGCTTAATTTAAAATTTTTTCACTATTTACAAAGGGTCGGGGGCTGTGATGGGGAATGAAAGGACAGTGTGGCAAAGCGTGGCGGGTGGGGGCTGGGGAGAACTGAAACCCCAGGAGTGTCTCCAGCCCCACACTCTGCCATGCCCCCCCCAAACAGCTCCTCATCACTGAACAGAGCCTGGAATCCCTGAGACAGGCCTTCATTTTGCATTTGGTCTAATCTGATCGTAAACACAGATAAGAAACAAATGCTTGCTGCAGCACTACCGTATTTTACTATATTTTTGCACCCACAGTTTTTGTGCTCATTATACACGGGGTTATTACACTCATTATTATACCCATAGTATGTAATCATTATACCCATGTATAATGCACATCCTTCTTTTTCCCTAAAAAATTTGGGCAAAAAAAGTGCGTATGATACACAGCAAAATACAGTATGTTTCCTGAAGCTGTTTGAAGATGGATGACCAGAACGATGACCAACAAGTGATCCCTAAACCACAGGTAACCTCACACCTCCCTACTGTCAGGGAGTAGCCTGAATAATGGGTCTCTGAACTGTTGAGCTCCCTGGTTCTGTCATTAGTCACTTCATTAACAAGGAAACCCATCACTGAACGGAGCAAGATCAAAACTGCAAGACCCCGGATGGGCCTGCAAGCTCACTGTCGAGAGGAGGACACCAGATTCGTAATTGGAGGACACTGCAAGGCAGTAGGATTCGCGTGCTGCCTTCAGAACTAGAGCGATGGGCTTTTCCTTTAGGAAAGAAAAAACGGATAGAGGGGAACCAGGTATCAAGGGAAGCTTCATGGAGGAGGAGGGCTTTACACTTCCTAGGATTTGGAAGGCAAGAGAAGACAGTGCTGAGGGCACTCCGGGAGTGGGGAAGATGGTGGGAGGCGTCTCTTCTTTCCTTATCCAAATCTCGGGCCAGCGCAAGTCAGGCTGGCCTCTGCAGTCTCCCACCTCGAGGACCAGAAGGTCCATGCCGGCAGACGTCTTTGAGTCTTCAGAGAAAACAAGGCTGCTCTACCCACAGAGGTACTTACAACCTCAGTGAGATCACATTCCAGCACTCACAATTAAAACATGAACTCAGAAAAACGAACCACCGAATCCCTTTCACCTTCTCTTTGCTTGGACACAATGAACGGAGAAACTTCTAGAGGAAACAATTAATTGAATTGAGAAGAGCAAAAACCTCCTCCTTACAAGTGGTGGCTTATTTCCTCAGTTGTGTATACACCGAACAGCTGCGTTTATAGCAGATCCAGAAATCCTGTTATAATTACAGCCGTTCCTAACCTGCCATTTTTCTGAACATGTGAGACACTGACAGTGTAGTTGAAAAGATAGTTTGCATCCTAGTTGATTACGAAGAGGCAGCATTCTGAAACTCACACCTGCCTGCAAACAGAATTTTAATTGGCAATTTGGCTTCTAGGTTGTATATTATGACTTATGAAATAAATTCATCTTTTTTCCTTTCACAAGGAACACAAGGCCACTATCAGGGCCAAGTCCGCTCCCCAGAGCTGCTTGGCAGCGTTCCCAGAGGTCCCCGCAGCCTTGCAGCAGAGGTTCTCCAACCTGTTTGCGAGGTGGCGCATTTACGGTTTTCTCCTAGTTTAGACAGCTTGCAGCACGTCCGCCCCATTCTTCCTGGTAGCCTTGAACGGTACTATTTTAAAGTCTCCCCTAATGTCTTATCTCCCCAAACCTCAGGTCTTTCTAAGAGTGACCATTCGAGTCTGTTATTCTTTTCAAGCTAACGTGATTATATTATTCCCTTAAACAGGCAAATCAAACTCTAGTAGATTCTGATTCAACTTAAAAGGTGTTCCCCAAACAGTCAGATGTCTCAAGATGTTCATAGGTGTCCAATGAGATAAAGACTGTGATGTCAAATAAACAAGGAAATGCTTCAAACCTTCTATGGTCCATACTTAGGGATTTATAACTCCCATTAGCAAAAAAACAAACAAAACAAAAAACAAAAATAAAAACTTAGAGAAATCAGGTGGGAAACTTGTTTAATTTGATTGTGTTTGGACTACAGAATCAAATCCTTCTCTCATTCTCTTTCTCCTCCTCTCTCTTTGCTTCCTTCTTTCTAGAAGATCCCTGGAATGTAATTGTTATAATCACAACAATAACAACAATAATGATAAAAGCTAACAGGTAGAGGTAGTTCTGTTCCTTTAGTAATCATCCCAGAACCGTTAACATGCATCACTAACAGAGTTCCATATTAATAGTTTTATTCTTTTTCCAAATTATGTAAGAATCATAGAATGCTGTCATGCCAATCAACACCCTCCCTAAGTTATATGCTATTGTTTCTTGATATGCAGCCTCACACATTAGACATAAATTTCACTATTATACTGTCAATATTTATGCTTTCTGTTTGCATGCATCACAAATATTCCTTTTGACATGGACTTCTACCTTGATTAGAAGTTCCTTAAGTTCCTTTTGTGAAGGTGTGTTGCTGGTAAATTTCTTGGGTTTTTGCCTGAAAATGTCTTCCTTTTACCTTTATTTTTTTGAAAGATTGTCATTACTAAATGTAGAATTGTAGGTTGAACATTACTTTCTTACAGTACTTTGAAAATTTATTTTCAGTTCTTTTGAGTTCCACTATTGTTTTTAAGAAGTCAGCTATCAGTCATTGCAAATGGCCCCTCCCCTTTTTTCCTGTTTGGCTGCTTTTGTTATCTTCTCTATGTTTTTTATTGTTCTGAGTATTGCTCTGATATACATATATTTCTTTCTACTTATGGTGTTCAGCTCTTTGGAGAACTTTAGGTTGAGGTTTGGCATTCCTAATCCCCTCTGGAAAACATTCAGTAGGTATGTCTTTTACTACTGTGTTTGCCCCATTATAGTTTCTTTCTAGAACTCAGATTACTTGTATGCTGGAACTGCTAACTCGTCCCTTCATGTTTCTTAATCTTTTTTTCCCACTTCCTTTTGCTTTGTCTCTGTCTCACATTATGTGTCACTTCTTCAGATTTACATTCCGAAGCACTGATTATTTCTTTAACCATGCTTAATATAATTCTAAATCCATCCATCTAAATTCTGCTTTCAATTATACCATTTTCATTTCTGGAGATTCTTCCCAGCATGTTTTTCTTCCAAATTCGATTCCTTTTAAATGTGAATTCATACCTATTTATTTTTTATTACATATTTGGTATCGGATAATTCTAATATTTCAAGTGTTTCAAGGTGTGATTCTGTGGTGTGCTGTTTTTATTGAGTCTCCTTCATGGTACTGCACTTCTAATGTTTGCAGTGACATTTTGGTGAGTGCAAGGAACATGGGACCTTACCTGCAGGATTTCTTTGAGGCTTCGTTGCAAAGTGTGTTCCTTCAGAGAGGACTCGTTTGTTTTTACCAGAAAGGAACATTGCCCTACTCAATATAATGCTTATTATAAAGCTATAGTAATTAAGAGCATCTGGTGTCGGCATAGGCATAGACAAACCAGGCTCACGTATGTGAGAAGTTGATATATGATGGAGGTAGCATTGCAGAATTGAACAAAAGATGCTCTATTCAATAGATGATGTGTGATAATAAGCAAAACGAGACCCAGACGGGACTACACCAGGAAAACGTATCTTAACCACAGCTGGTTTTTGATGAAGAGGGATTGAAAGAGAGCTAAAGTGAATAGCAGTCACTGTCACATGGAGACCTAATGGTTTCAGGACAGGTACCCACCCGGATGGCATATAAAAAATTACATGTATGTAGATGAAAAATTACAGGGAAAATAGGGATAAAACATGTAAAAAATTTAAACTGTTTTTTAGCAATAATAATGGGCAGTGGTAGTATTAGCATGCTTTTCTGTGACTATCTTGTGTGTTGTATGAAATAAAGCAAAAGAATAGTTATAAGATATTCAAACTGTAGTTTCCCCTGTATCTTTAAGAACCAATGTTCTCAATGTGGAAGAAGGTGATAGAGGTGCATTATAGAAACGGTTAACAAAATCCTGTATTTCTGAATTTAATTGGTAACATCAGATAAAAAGCACAAACACACAACATATTCTATCTGTCTGTCTATCCATCCATCCACTGACAAGGCCTAAAAACAACGAACAACCTTTAACATTGTATATACTTTTGTCTTGAAAGTCATTTCCTGTTCAAAGAAATCAGTGTTCTTGAAGAAATGGCTGGTCCCAGGTAGAAGGCATGAAATGAACAAGACGAACCTAGAACTTTTGGACGTACCAGGTATCAAGGAAACTTTTCAGCACCCCCAGGATATGTCAAAAGGACTCAGGAGCCAAGTTAATTCGATCCTATCCTATTCCATTTCATTTCATTACCACATTCTTCTGCCCAAGATAGGACGATTTGAATGTCAACAAGGATAAGAATTGCAGTGGGTGGGAACCATCAAATATTTCAAGTCCATGCATTTCTGGCAACATCAAAAAACTAATTGGATGTTAAGGACTTGAATCACTACCTTGAAAACAAGTTAAAAGGAGAGAACCAAACATTTATCCTTTCAGAACTGTACCACTAGACAACTAAATAGAAGATGAAAAGAAGCTTCTCTCGATAAAATTATTCCAGCTGGTAAATAATGGAATTAGAATATTATCACTTTGCTAACATCATATAAGAACAGGAACTAGACATTATGTGTCAATGGATGAAACAACATGCCATCCTTTGATTCAAAAGACATCAAACCTGAGTCTGATCAAGTTCCTGGATCCAGCTTCCAATTTGCAAGAAGCACATGGGTCATGTTGAACTGAACCATTGGTAAGCAACCAGCGAAATGCAGACTGCAATGGACTGCAGTTCAAATGACCTTGGTTCTTCAAAAGAGGAATGAAGGAGTAACCTGTAGATGAAAAGATACACAAAATGCAGACCAAGTTCAAAGAGGACTCACACAGTGTGCACATTTTGTGTCCTGCTTATTTCACGCAGCATAATGTTTTTGAGATTCACCTCTGCTGCTCTGTATGCCAATAGTTATTTCTCGTTTATTGCTGGCCAGTAGTCCACTGTGTAAATATATTAAAATTTGTTTATACATCACTTGCTGGTGGACATTTTGAGGTGTTTTCAGGTTTTTGCTATCATGAATACAGGTGCGTACATTTGCGTGTGTTGTGAAATACGCTTTCGTTTCTCTTAGGGAAACATCTAGAAGTGTTGGTTTATATGGTAAGTGTATGCTTCGTTTTATAAGAAACTGCTGATCTGTTTTGCAAAGCGTTTGTGCCATTTTACTCTCGCACAAGAAACACATAAGAATTACAGTTGTCCCCTGTTTGCCCCGCCATTTGTCAGGATGTTTGGTCATCTCAGGGGGGTTGTAATGGCATCACATTGCAGTTTCAGTTGGAATTTCCCTGAAAACCTCCATCCCTGTGTGAGCTGCAGCAGGGAGGTCAGAGAGCGAGCTGGAGCTGACTCTCCAGCATTTCTGGAAGAAGTCTGTGCAACTTCATTCTATGCATGGGCTGCCCAGTACTCAGCAAAGATTCAAAGAGACCTCTGTGTAGATTTCTGGACTTATTCCTTTTATGCTTCCTCACTTCTGGAGCTTACTGAAAGTGTTTTTAAAAATGTAATCAATTAAATTCATAACGACTGTGATTTCTTAAAAAGTGCCCTATAACAAACAACTAATCCGATCACCAAAATGCTCATGTTCCTCTTATTCATACTGATAACTTACAACATGTGCACTTCAATCAATAAAGTAAATGAAGACATGAGTACATTACTTTGCTGTTTACTAAACAAATAGTTCTATTATGATCCAAGTGATGAAATACTTCAACAGTGTCAGCTGTGCCATATCGCCTCATGGCGCTCGGTGACAGGTTCCAGGTGGCAGCTCAGCCACCCTAGGGCTCCAGTGCTCGCTCTCCTGGAGAGCGTGCTTTGGCCCCGGCCATGTTAGGTACCACATTTGCCCCTTTCTTACTCTGTGGTCCCTAAAACCAGACCCTGAAAAGAGAATTTCAGCACCAGTAATTTATTTGCGAAGTCGTTCTAGAAAGGACATTGAAAGAATCTGAAAGTAAGACAGAAAAGGAGTTAAGCCAATAAATTGCAAGTTAATGAATTGTGAGTTAATGGGACTTAATACTTCTGGGATCTTCTAAGAAAATGGATGGAACACACCTGAGAACTGTCCTCTGAGGTAACAGAAAGTTGAATTCTTTATTCAACACTCCTGTCCCTCAGTGGCTGAGGCTGCGGCTGGAGCATTGATTCCCAGCATGCTTGGCCTGCTCCACTCCTAAAAGCGTAGGGAGTGTGGCTGAGCTTAGTCCTACAGCGAGACACCGCCCTCAGGCACAGGTCACAGGACTCCATCAAGGTATGTGGGAACCATTGGCCGGGGACCTCCAGGGCAGGTGGAGGGGCTAGGGATGGGGCATCAACAGGACCCCCATTTCCTTGGAAACAGGGACTCATTCAAATCTCCTTCTCTGTTTACCCTGATCAAGGCCAAACATCCAAAAAAGGAAGGAAGTATAAGTCAGGTGCTCACTAATGGGAGCTTGACCCTGTACCATACTGCGGGGGGAGGAGACAGACAAAACAGTTCCCAACAGTTGCTGCGTGGGCAAAGGTCAACAAAACAGTCCCTGAGCAAACCAAACTCTTGGCCTCTTCGGTGGGTTCCTTCCTTTCAGCTTCTGTTCATCCAGCGTGAGGTCTCTGATGCAGCTGTGTCCCCACGGCAGGCAGACTCACGGCCTTTGTGTTTGTATCAGGAGTGGGTGTGTGTGTTGTGTTTGGGTGTGTGTGGTGTATTTTTTTAAGGAAGAGACACTGCCCTTCAGTCTGTCCCCAGAGGACAGTCATGGCCATTTAACTCTTTGTTCTCCAGGTTTTTCTCCAAGGGATGTGAAGGGTGGGAGTGCAGGCTTCCCACACCATGTAGGAGGCACAAGGTTTGCAGTCAAGCCAGTGGTCACAGTGATCAATTTATTGTAATGCTCGAAAGACCCTCCCTCGCCCAAGCCAAAGCAACACAGTCACCCTTTTATCATTAACTTTATTTGTTATAAGTTTTATTTTGATTTTTATTTTTTAAATTTTATTTTAATTGTTGTTGCAGTACAATTTTCTATCTTTTACTCCCATCTCAACCCACCCACCCAACCCTCCCAGCCTCCCTCCCATTTCCACCCACCTCTAGTTTTTGTCCATGTGTCCTTTATACTTGTTCCTGTAAACCCTTCCCCTTTTCCCCTGAAATTCCCTCTCCTCTCCCCTCTGAACTCTGTCAGTCTGTTCTTTATTTCAGTGTCTTTGGTTATATTTTGCTTGTTTCTTTGTTTTGTTGTTTAGGTTCCTGTTAAAGGTGAGATCATATGGTATTTGTCTTTTACTGCTTGGCTTATTTTGCTTAGCATAATACTTTCCGGTTGCATCCAAACTGTTGCAAAGGGTAGGAGCTCCTTCTTTCTTTCTGCTGCATAGAATTCCATTGTGTAAATGTACCATAGTTTTTTGATCCATTCATTTACTGATGGGCATCTAGGTTGCTTCCAACACTTGGCTATTGTAAATTGTGCTGCTATGAACATTGGGGTGCATAGGTTCTTTTGGATTGGTGTTTCAGGGATCTTAGGATATAATCCTAGCAGTGGAATTGCTGGGTCAAAAGGAAGATCCATTAACTTTAATTTCTAAGTGAATCCTTAGAGAAATAATTCTCAGAATAGATCCATTTGAAGGCAGGGTTCAGGACCCCACAAAGAATAATTTTCTGGATATGTTCACCCTCATCCTATCTAAATCTTGAAGTTCCTTAATAGGAGAGTTGCTTTTATTTATGCAAGGAGAGATAAACTGAATTACAAGTAGTCCTGTGATAGACAACGGTCTCTTTTAAATTCATTCATTCAACAGTGTCAGGCACTGTTTGAGTTGCTGGGGATATGTTGGTGAGCAAAATTACCAAAGTCCCCACCTTCCCTGGGACTTTTTTCCCCTACTTCCCTGTACTTAACAGGGAGAGACCACTAGTAAACAATTACACATAATAATCAAGCAGCTATAGTTTCCAAGTACCAATATATCAAGTTAGAGGGTAGCTTCTCGAAGAAGGTGACCTTTGGGCATTGTAAAAAGTAAAGTAAGTATGAATGCCAGCCGTGCACATATCTGGAGAAGTGTGTCCAGACTGAGAGACGCGTGCAAGGACCCCAAGGTAGGAGTGGGACTTATAATTCAAGAACAACAAGAAGTCCAAGAGCAAGTGAGCAAGTGAAGTTACAGAATAGGAAGGTCAGGGAGATATCTGGGTGGGGTCAGGGCACTTGCAAAGCACGTAGAGCCTCTGAACTAGTGAAGAAATTTGGTTATTGCTTTGAGTGGCATATGCAGCCATTGGAGGATTTGGACTTCTACTTCTAACGGTCCTCTCTCTAGCTGGTAGAACGGGGCAGGTGTGAAAGAGCGAAGACATTAGGATGCTATTACAACAATCTAGGCCAGGTGGTGGAGGCATGGACCGGCCCAATGCAATAGCTGGAGAAGGTGAGAAGGCACTGGATTGTAGCATATGTTGATAGTAGAGCTACAGGATGTGTTCACATGAATATGGAGTAAAGAGGGGAGTCAAGGGTGACCTCAAGATTCTTGACTTAAGCAACTAGAAAGATGAAGTTGCCATGTACTGATGTGGGGAAGGCTGGTTTTGGTCATAGTAGATTGGAGATGGCTCTTAGACATCCAAGTGAAGATTTCAAGTAGGCAACTAATCCTATGTGTCTGGAGTTCTGGGACAAGGACCTGATAGGGAATGCACATTAAGAAATTATTTTTAGAGCCAAGTGGCTAGAAGGAGTCACCAAGGGAATGAGTCTAATAATGGAAGCGAAGCGGTCCAATGGCTAAGCTCCGGGCTTAGAGTAGAGGAAAGAGAAGGGACCCTGAAAGATACATTGAAGTGGCAGCCAGTGAGGTAGAATTTCAAGAGAGAGTGCTGTACCACAAGCCAAGGGAATCAGAGTTCTCCAAGGATAAGGGCGAGAGTGATTCATGATGTCAAATTCTGCTGATGGGACAGGCAAGAGGAAGGTGGAGAGGTGACTATTGGATTTGGCACCAACATCATTTGGATGTTAGTGGCCTTGACAAACAAGTAAGGGACAAATGCCTGATATAGGACCCTTCCCTAAAAATGGGTGACTTTATTAAAAAGCTGGGGTGGGGGGGATGGGCTCCTGAAACATGTTGAAGAGGAAAAAATGAAATGGGAAATTTATAAAGGAGGAAGTCTGAAGCCGAATAAAACAAACTTTAGTAACTATATGCAAGATCCCTTCACATCTCTTGACATCAATATTGAGGAATGCCAAGTAAGAGACTTGGTCTCTGTCCTCAGTTTTGGTGAATAATGGGCATGTTAACTGTACCTACCTTATAGGGTTACGGTTGGGATGCAACGCGTTAAAACGTGTGAAGTATTTGGGGTACTTCTAGACATAGGAAGTTCTTAATAAGTGTTTCTATAATGATTGTATTATCATCATCATGTTTAATATTCCTCTCCCCCTTTGAGCTCGGAAATTTCATGACTATATGTCATTGTCATCTTGCGAAGAACTAGCCACCTCTTACAGTTCGCTAGTTCTAGAGTGGTACTGCCACAGTGCTGGGGATTTGCTTCCTGCCCAGATATTAGCCATGGCTTCCTGTCGTCTTCTTAGTAAGAGTCCATTTGAGATCAGAGAATAGTAGTTTTTTTTTTTAAAGGAGTTAACTCTTCTTTTCCCCTGGCTGAATGGTTCTTCATTGATAACTATGGATTGGTGGATACAGCAGGCTTTAATTTTAGGGCTGTGATCTTAGGTCCACTTGGCTTAAGATAAAACATTCTCTTAGAAAACTGGTCCCTGCATTTGCTGTGGCTTTGGAAATGGTTGCTCTCACAGTTTATATATATTTTTGCCCAGTTATTTTTGAAGTGTATACACTGGCCTCTCTAGCTAAAATTGCTGGTCCAACTTTGTTTCATCTGGACTTTATATTACACCATAATGATTAATCCACTTGGGCTGCACCAAAGTCGGCGAGCATCTGAGTACCACTGGGATGTCTACATCCAGTGAAGTCATTCTTCCTAGCCGGAGGCTGGACTTGATAAATGTCTGATCCTTGTCTATAGTGTACCTGGGACCACAGATATAACATCATAATAGTGAGAGATTTAACAGTTCATTTCTCCCTCTCTTTCATCCCCTATTTTCCAAATTTCAGAGAGGGGTTTTATGCACATGGGACTGGGATTGGTAAAATTCAGAGGGAAAGAAAGGGCCAAGAGAAAGTGACAACTAGCTGAATGAGATCTCCCCTGAGGCGGAGATGATAGCAAGGAGCCACCTCTGTGCAAAGTCACGTGGTCCTCGAAGTGGACACTGTGCAGAGGAGGGAATGGGGGCCTTTGGCTGCTTCTGGTCTGACTCCTCAGGACACTTTCCAGACTCTTTGAGGCTGGTGTGTGTGTGGGAGCGCATTTTGCGTTAGGCGTCTTTATTTGATTTTTTTCAGATGTGGAAATTGAGGATTAGAGAGAATTAGTATCTTAGTAAAATTACAGAACCAGAACCAGTAGGTGGTAAAGCCAGGACTTGGATTCAGGTCAGCCTTATTCCAAAGTCTGCATTCTTAAACTGGACTCACTAGTGCCTGCTGATTCAATCTTTCTTCTTTAAGTATAAAATTCAGTGGATTTTACTATATTTAGCACTGTATAAATATCCCCACAATCAATTTTAGAATATTTTCATCACCAAATAGAAACTCTGTATCCTTTGGCCATCAACCCCTCAACCTACCATCCCCCAGCCCTGGGCAACCACTAACCTACTTTCTGTCTATAGATGTATTTATTATGGATATTTCATATAAGTGGGATTATATAATATCAGTTTTCTGCCACTGGCTTCTTTTAATTATCACAATTTTTTAAATTAAAAAAATTTTTAGAGCAGTTTTTATTTCAGAGCAAAATCAGGAGGAAAGTACAGAGATTTTTCATATGTCCCCAACCCCACACAAGCATAGTGCCCCCCATAAACAACATTTCCCAGCAGAGTGGTGCATTTGTTACAACTGATGACACACAATAAGTACCCCAAATCCATAGTTTACATTAGGGTTTGCTCTTTTTCTGCATCTACTGATATAATCATGAGATTTTTCTTCATTAGCTTATTGATATGATCAGTTACATTAATTCATTTTTGAATGTTGAACTAGCCTTGCATATCTAGAATATACCTCACTTGCTTATTATATATAATTTTTATACATCATTGGGTTTTATTCTGTAATATCTTTTGACGATTTTTGCGTCTATATTCATGAAAGGTATTGGTTCGTAGTTTTCTTTTCTGACACTACCTTTGTCTGGTCTTGGTGTTGACCTCGTACAATGTGGTAGTAAGTATTCTCTCTGCTTCTATGCCCTGAGAGAGATTCTGGAGAACTGGTGTAATTTCTTTTTTCAATGTTCGGTAGAATTCACCAGTGAACTCATCTGGGCCTGGTGCTTTCTGTTTCTGAAAGGTTATTAATTGGTGATTCAATTTCTTTAGTAGATATAAGCCTATTCAGATAGTCTATTTTCTTGTGTGCGTTTTGGCAAATTATGTGCTCCAAGGAACTGGTCCATTTCATCTCAGTTACCAAACTTGGGGCCATAGAGTTATTCACAGATTTCCTTTATTACCCTTTTAATGTACGTGAAGTCTATGGTGATATCCCCTATTTTATTTCTGATATGAGTAATTTTATTTCCTCTCTTTTTTCTTAGCCTGGCTAGAGGCTTATTGACTTTATTAATCTTTCCAAAGAACCAGTTTTTGGTTTTGTTGACTTTCTTTATTAATCTCCTCTTTTCAATTTCATTGATTTCTACCCCAATTAGTATTACAGCCGACCCTTGAATAATGCAGGTTGAAGCAGCACGGGTCCCCTTAAAGCCGTGCATGAGTAGATCAGCACAGCTTAAACCTGCACTGGGCTGACTTCAGCTCTACTCAGATTTCCGACTGTGCTGTGTGTTGGGGCCCGCAAGCCCAGAGTCATTCAAAAGTCAACTGTATTTCTCCTGCTGACTTTGCATTTAATTTGCTCTTCTTTTTTTTCTAATTTTCTACGGTGGAAACAAAGTATTAATTTTAGATCTTTCTCTTTTTATAAGATATGCATTCCATGATATAAATTTTCCTCCATGAACTACTTTTGCTGCATCTCACCAATTTTGATAAATTGCATTCTGATTTTCGTTTAATTTAAAACATTGTTGAATTTCTCCTGAGATTTCTTCTTGGACTCATGTGTTATTTAGGAATGTGTTGTTTAATCTCCACATTTTGGGATTTCCCAGTTATACTTCTGGTATTGATTTCTAGTTTCACCCCACTGTGGTCTGAGAGCAGAACCCCTTCTCCTGGCTGGGGGACATGCCCGAAAGGGAGGCAGCCTGAAAAGGCAGACAACTCACATCCACGGCAACCAGTCCATTCCCTTACCCGCACACAGCAAGGGAAAACCTTGGCACAAAACACGAGAACCAAGATGAACAACAGAGCAAACGGACTTAAAGGAGACAGGTAACTCAAGTTAGAAAAGAGAACCTTAAGTAACTAAGAGATTGCATCCTTAAACAAACAAATAAACAAACAAATGGCTGCTTTCTGAGAATATGAAAGAATTCATGGACATTAAAAATATCATCGTCAAAATAATAAGTTCCAAAGAAAGACTGGTGCAGTGTGTTAGATAAATCTCTCAGACCGTACAATAAGAGAGAAGGGAGGTGAATTAAGAGGAGAATGAAAAAATACAGATAAACAATATAAAAGACCTTTAACCTACCCATGGTTGCACCTATACAGTACCCAGAGAAATTCATATCAATAAAGACTCATATTTAAATATAACCTTGTGAAATGTCTTTGGCCAAGGGCAAAGAAAAGATTTCTAATGCTTATGGGGTAGTATGTGGACAAGTTAGCCTTGCTGGTAAAAATCAAGTTGGCATTTGACTTTTTCATTGGGACGAGAGAGAACTACCTTCAGAGTCTGATGGGAATTAATTTTGAACAAATAATTCTATACCCACCAAAAACTATTGACCAAATGAGAACGTAAAATGATAAAAATAAAGTTCTTAGCTGAATACATAATGCTTCTTGAAAGAATGGAGAATTTACTCCAGTGGGTGGGGGGGACAAAGGAAGACAAAGAATTCAAATAACAATTGACCAAACTCAGTTGCTCAATGCAAAGTAAAACTGGGAAAGCAAAAAAAAAATTCCTGCAATAAACAAAACTAAACACCCTGGAAAATGATGCGAAAAACCAGGCTTTAAAAGTTAGCAACCTGAATTAGATTAGCTAGTCAGGAAGTTCTGGAAAGAATAACTTCAGGAAGAAAATAAACTCCCTTTGGAAGTGCTATAGATAACAGGTTATCTTAGTGAGAAAGTGCAAGCGTATGATAACAACACATTATAAAAACTCAGTGCCTTCCTTCTTCCGCTTCTTCTTTCCCCTCCCTGAGCATGTATATTTCTGTTTCTGTTGGCACAGGTTAAATGACTTGGAGTCCACTCACTTTCTCTATCAGTCTAAACGCATTAAAGTGCAAGCTCTATGAAGGCAGAACTACCTTATCTATTTTGATTATCTGTGTATTTCTAGCACTTAGAACAGTGCTGGCATGGAGTATGTAATCAATAAATGTTTTTTTATTTGAGTTGAAATTGATTACACAATGAATAATATTCATTTAATTAAAACATTCTAAGTTCGGGGCAATTTCAGACTTACTACACAGCCAAGACACAGAAAATGAGTTATGTAAGAAGGTGTAAATTCTATCCATTTTGACAGTGTAAAATAAACTATATAATGAACCGAAGGCGTGATATTGGGAGTGGACATAAGAAGAAGACAGGGCTATTAAATCTGTCACTATCATAAGGGGAAATCAAGAGATACAGTCTAAACTGATGGATTAGGTAATAGAGGGTTGACTATATTGTATAAACTCAGAGAAGTATCTAACAGAATAATAAAAAGAACAAAATATATCTGGCAGTGGTTGTCAAAAGGAAGTATATATGAGCCAAGATCCTCATCTGTCATTAGGGGGCCATCACATGTACTTTGGAGCTGAAACATCAAAAATAAAAGGGTAATAAATTATTACTGTGGAGGTTGGCCTCAGAAAGATTAAACATAGAACAATTTTTAGCTGTTACCTCTAGGAAATGCCACAGAGAAAGACCTTTACATTTTTTTTTCTAATTAGCCTCCATTATCACCTGAATTTTTAGTGCCCTGTGCGCCTGTTTTAAAAGTGGTATTTTTAATTTAAAAACGGTTTCTAGAAAAGAGGAGAGTTTTTAGAACAGGAAAAAAAACGATCTAACAGTTTGTAATTACATACTGTCTACCAGCAAGGACCGTCAAACATTTTGCAAACAGTATCTGATGCTCAGCGTCAGAATCTACATTCGCCAGATGGAGAACTTCAGACAAAGATGGAAGCGAGGCACCCATTTTTGGTGCATCTGCGACCACGCCAGTGACAAAACCCAGGCTTCCCGGATTCGGAGTCCAAAGGCACATTTGGATTGAATCCCTCTTAGAAAACCACCACATATTGGTATGACGATAGCTGCGGAAAAAATCCAAACTAATCGATGGCGTACTCTGTGCTTAGGGCTTGGAAAAACGCCTGTATTTTTCCATCTAGTAATCCGGTGCCAAAATGCACATTGCCTGTCAAGCAAACGGCCAGGGCTTCTCTGAAGCACCTGATGGGAATATACATTATTTCCAGGGGGCGGTGCCCGGAAAGATGAAAGAAATAGCAATTACTGTAACAACCGCAATGAATATTTAAGTTTCATTGTATATATAAAGGTTTCTGCCGTTTCGTGGCCGCTTTGGAAACTATATATAGAGCAGGAGCTTGATAAGTAATTCTGATTATTCTGCCATATGCCTCTGTTATTGATTCAGACCACTGGCACAAGTGGAAAGGAGGAAAAATGTTTGATTTGGCATTATTTTACCTATTGGCTTTACTCTTAATGTGGATTTTTTAATATATATTCTTTGGGGGGGGCTGGCTTCTTTATGTATTTAAAACGAGAGGGGAGAGAAGTGAGGAGTCATGAAATGATTCTAGTAGATTCTTCTTGTTTTGTCAGTAACGTTACATTCTCCTTCGATCCTAGCCCCCAAACGACACACTGATACTTTTGGAAACAGGTCGGATTATGATGGAGTGGAAAACTGCTGTGTCCCCAGCCTGTTCTCCAGCCATAACAGCCTCCCGGAAAACCAGGCACGTTCCTCCTTCAGAGTCTGTGCTTGCCGCTCTCTCCAGCCAGAAGGCTCTTCCCTGACCCACCCCACCCCCGATAGCTGCAGTGCCTGGGTCCCTAAGCCCCTTCAGATCTTTTCTCGAGTGCGACCTTCTCAGTGAGATCCTGGCCAGACATATATAGTGCAATCTCCTATCAGTTCCTATTCCCCACCTTCAACGTCAACTCTCTCCTTAGCATTTGTTGCTTTCAGCTATTTTAGATGTTTCTTGTTTTTCCTGCTTGCCGTCTAGCTCACTTGCAAGCTTCTCGGGAGTAGGGACTTTGCCTGCTATTTACTACTATACCCCATGCCAAGCAGAGAGCCTGCATACAAAAGTAACACAATACATATTTATCAAATGAGTGAGTGAGTGCATGTACATTCTTCAAGGAATGGCAGAGCTGGTGGGGAAATGCTTTCTTGCATTTTTTAAATGGGTGAAGTTAAAACTCCCCAAGTTGTATTTATTTTCTCTAACTTCTCTCCTTGCCCTCGCCGCTCTGAGCTCTGGGCTGCACGGTGGCACCTCTGGCTCTGTCCAGCGGTGGAGCTCAGGTCCAGACTCATATCTCTGCCCCTGCCCCTGCTCCCTACGTCCCCTTCTCTCCGTCACAGGTAGGGTAGTCTTTTACAAAGGAAAACTCCTTTCACCTAGCCCCCCACCCTCCCTCCCCTCTGGATTAAGAAGCACAGATTAGCAGTTGCACAACAGTCGCAGGGATGTAAAGGACAGCACAGGGAATGTAGTCAGCAACACTGCGATAATGACGTAGGGTACCAGGTGAGAACTGGAAATATTGGGGGAACACTTTGTAAAACATGAGGTCTGTCCGGAAGGTGTCCAGCCATGTAATATGAAAAAATATAGAGGTATTTATTGAGAAGACACAAGATACAAGAAAGGTCCATACCCATGGGAGTGATCGCTCCTCCTAGTCACGGGTGCCTCCCGTGTGCCTCACGGGGCGGGACCCGGCCCACCGTGGCAGCTGGCAGGGCTGACAGCAGAAACAAGACACGGCTTACTGAGAGTGCGTGCTCCCTGCC
This sequence comes from Phyllostomus hastatus, assembly GCF_019186645.2. Lineage (NCBI taxonomy): Eukaryota > Metazoa > Chordata > Mammalia > Chiroptera > Phyllostomidae > Phyllostomus > Phyllostomus hastatus. The sequence continues at coordinate 12,018,299 of NW_025333833.1, read as the reverse complement.
AGCATGTGGTGCTTTTCAGCATTCGACCTTTAAAATAACCCGGGAGGGAAATCCTACCTCTTTCCTTGTTTTACAGGCGAAGACCGACTCTCTGAGGCCAGTGACGGTCAGTTTCACACCACCAGTAACCCGGATTTTGAACTCCGGTCTTTCTGACTCCCAGACCGACTGTTATTCACTCGACCTCACCCGACCCGGTTCTCCCGTGACCATTGGAGTGATGATTATCACTGTTTTGTGGCTGTAAATGCTGGTTTGGGGAGGTAAAGGAACACACTTGAGACCACCCAATCAGTAAGTGACAGAGCAGGGGCCTTCGATCTAATATTCTCCTACTTGGTCCCCCAACTGTTGGCCTCCCATGTAATTGGGGGCCATCCCGAATTGTCTGTCAGCTAGAAGAAAACTTCGTAATGAACCCTAACTGCAGACATAAGGGACGCCAGCAAACCTCCAGACTCCAAGGCCTGGTCCAATGACGAAACACGCATGTTCAGAGCTACCTCTTATAAGCCGAGTGCAAGCAGAAGTGTTTGGGTCTCTTGCTGAGGAAAGTTCTCTGAGAGAAGACAAATCCCTCCATGAGAACTTTCATGATAACTTAGCATCAGAAGGTGATGCTATGATGAGAGGAAGGTGATCCTCTCAAGATGATAAACTCCCCGAGTCCAGTGGGAATGGAGAGGCTGAAAGTCTAAGAGAGGAGAGAAGGAAGCAGAAGTCCAGAGTGGGGCAACCAAGGGGGCAAGCAGAGGGGCCCATGAGCCTTGTGGAGGCCCAGGGCAGGGTTCCTCCGAATCGGAGGGAAGGAGCCAGAACCAAAACTGTGCAGTTCTCACCTTCTGGTGAAGTCCCCCAACTGGTGATGATTAGCAGCTCTAAGCAGGTTTTCCGAGTGGCAGGGCACTGGTTTCAGAGTTCTGCAAAGCTACATCTACATCAGCAGGCATGCGATCATGTGGGCCTCACATTATTGGGGCAGGAGGCTGCCCACATGATGGGATTTGGGCAGTGGCCAAAGACCATCACCCCACAAATATCTCCGAAGCCTCTTTATAATGACAAATGGTGCAATTAAGTGAAAAGATGATGCAAGGTTTTGAGACAACAGATGAGTTTATGGGCCCTCTCTTTTGTCACACACAGTTTTTGAACTTCAGTTTGACTTGCTTCTATGAACCTTTTCTAGATACGCTCATGGCACCAAGGCCACTGCCCTCGGTACAGCCCACGACATTTCCTTTGATCAAGCATCTGGAGACGGGGCTGACACATCCTGGGGCTGGGCCCGCAGTGAGAACTACCCACAGTCCTCCAGGTGCCAGGGACAGAGAACTGCCTCCCCAACAAAGTAGGTCTGCAAGGAGAACTAGGGCCATTTTTGTTCTCTTTCTGTGCTTTCTTTCCTTCACCCCATCCATGAATCAGGAAGTCCCAGTGTCTTCTGGCCTCTCCTGCCCCTCAGAGTCCTGCCTATTGCTACTGACCACACAGCAAACCGCCCCGGGTCAGCAGGCCTCAGATATGCACACAGCACTCCAAACCGGGGCTTCGAGGAGACCACAGCTGTCTTCCGGAGGGTGCAGCAGCTGCTCTGGAGCGAGCAGCGCAGTGTGCACTAGGCAAAGGTTACTATTCCCAATGCTCAGGCCAATCCAGGGCAAGCTCCTGGGGAGGGGGGGCGGGCGTTGGCTCTTCCCGGTGCCTGTTTGTAGACACTCGTCTTCCCAGTTTACCCTTCAAGCAATGCCTTGCAGGAAAGGAGCAGTATCCCCCGCACAGCTTCGGGAACTCTGGGGCTTCGCACAAACGTGTACAAAATGCGGAGACCGCAGCCAAGAGAAGAGAGTGGGAAGGAAGGGTGCAATGGGAGAGGCTGGAAGGCGCCATTAATTACAGCTCAGTGGGGATGGGGAAGGAAACGGTAAGTCAGAAGGGAGCTCCGGAGTGAAAGCAAACAGGAAGGTAGCATGAGAAAGTCCCTGGAGGAAATGACTCAGTGGCTTGGAAAGAGAGGGCTCCAGCAGGGCCCCCTCCTGGGGGAGGGAGGGGAGCCAGCCCCAAGCGGCCCACTGGGGAGGGCAGGGCTGTCTGTCTCTTTGGTGCCACAGCCGAGCACCCAGCCTCATCCCCCACATGTCCCTGGAACCGGGTTTGGACAGGGGGTCCTCCGAGCAGGCTCTGCTGTTTCCTTGCTACCAGACTGACTCCCAGTATGGGAGGGGGTGCTGAGGCCCTGGGCTCCGGAATCAGCTCGGTGAAGGTGCTGGGATACTTGGGGCTGTGCCTGCAATGAGGGTTGCACCATGGTTCTTCCAGCGGCTGGAACAGAGAACGTTCTCCCCCCAAAACCAATGCCGATAAAAGAACTAAGGCACGGTGATTCCCACGACCCTGTTACGTCAGAGAGGGCGGGCACCTCAGGGAGGGGATGCATTTTCTGATTCGAACACCAGAGCATAGCCTCTGACCAAAGAAGATCTGGCTTCTGAATTTGTGTACAACAAATGCCTTAACATGGTGTAAAATGAACTCATACTTAGTCATAAATGTAACAAAGTGAATTTATGAAACATCCGAGTGTGGCATGAAATTGGAAGTGTCCTGGAAAATCTGACGTGAATGAACGCTGTGTTTTGAGCCAAAGACACTGTGTTTTGAGCTGAAGCGTATCTGAGAAGAGCTGAGGAACAAAACTCTTTACAAATCACGAAGTCATTAGTTTCTTCATGAATCAGCCCTTGGGGGAACAAGGGGACAGCATGTTCCCTCTGAGGGGTGGGGGGTGGGGAGAGGCTGAAGTCCCTAACGCAGCTGGAGTGAAAGGACTTGGACGTGGGGACCGGGGGCCTACGCTACAGTTGATGCCCCGACTCCAAGCCCTGGCTGACTCAGGCGCATGTGGGTCCCCGGTCTGCACAGTGTGGACAGGACTGAGCCTGCCGGGTGGCTGTAAGGATTCCAGCCAAAGCCCATTGGGCACCTACTCCAATATCTGGCATGCCCTCACCCACACTGACCCCCTCTCAGGGATGTATGGAAAGATGCCCACCTTTGGAAAGAGGCTCAGTCATTTATAAAAATCTTGCAACTTAGCAAGCGCTTGGGAACACCTTCGGAGGCCCGGTGAGGCCTGTCCCTTCTCCCCCAGGCAAGTGGGTGAAGGGAGAACACCAGGCCTGCCGGGCTCAGGGTCCGCCACGGACCAGTGATGGGCTGGCCCTTTCCACGGCTGGAAAAGGGCCCCGACAGGGAGCTGGGAACGGTCTGGGAGGGAAGACAGTTTCCCATGGAATGAGGGGCCAGGGCCTGGTTGTTCTGGAAGAGCAAGGACGGTGAGAGGGGGAGAGTAAGCACGAATGAAGGTGGAGAGCCCGGTGCATTTTGTCCCGCCAGGAAGAACATGGGAGCTTCCAGGGTGCCGCCTTTGATCCCCAGCAACTTCCCAGCCTGAGCTGACCCGGCAGGCCGCTCCTTCGGCGACTGAACAGGGCATGTTAAAGCCACTCACCAAGGCCCTCCTGCAAGGGGAGCGGGGAAAACGTATCATTTCCAACCAAGCCCAGCTTTCAATGCTGTCACTTCTTCATGCCCTGGCTTTTTCTAAAAAGGTCTCTGTCTTTTGAATTTCGTCATCTTCACCACTTGCTTCAGTGACTCTGAACTTGGCACGCGGCTCCATGGCTTTGCTGTTCTCTGAGTCACGGGCTTTGGCCTGCCTCATGCAGCAGGGCGTGGAGTCCAGCCTCAGAAGGAGGCTGCCAGAGCTCCCTGTCCCCTTACCAGGGCGGGCCGGTGGCGGGCATGGCCAGAAACACACTCCCTTCCCCCGAGTCTCTTTTCTAATTCTAAATGAGCAGTGAAGATAGTCCTCAGCCCAGACCATGACCACCTCACGTCACTGCAGATTAATATGTATGTGGGCACCTACTATGGGTCGGCACGAAGGGGATTTCTCCGTGAGGACCCTTCCTTTCCATTCCCCAGGGCCTTGCTGTCTATAGTGGAGCAATAGGGTCTGTATGGGGTCCAGAGGAGAGACCGGGCTGTGGGTCGAGGCAGACTAGCACAGTGGAAACAGTTCACTGTCCTCGGCAAATTCTGGAGTTACTGAATACCAGGTATGCGCCATGCGCTTCTCAACACCCTGGGGACGCAGTGGGGAACAAGAACGTGGGACTTGAGGTCAGACAGAGTGGCAGGCAAGCCCTGGCTCTGACGCCGCTCACTGGGCTTTGAGACAAGTCTCTCCAACTCACTGAGCTACAGATGTGTCGTTTTAAAGATGAACTCATAACAAGGATAACATTAACCACATTATCTACTTCACAAAGTTCTCATGAAATCAAGAAGTCGTCACGAAAGCGAGGGCCTTGTCCCTGGCTCACTGCTGCAGCCTCCGTGTCTGGCACCCGAGTACCCGATCCACATTTGCTTGATGCGTGAAGGAAACTTGGGTCTCGGTTTCCCATCGCCATACCCGCTGGCACTCAACTACCAATTTGCCCAATTTCTCCTAAATCCAAGTTCTTCCCCTAGCTGGTCGTGATTGGTATGGAAGATGGTAATTTTCAAAGATGACCACCACAGTATACACCCCAGTCCACAGGCCCCTTCTGCAGACCACTGTTGATACCGCTCTCCCTGAGGAGTATGTCTGTGGTCTCTCTTCCTGAATCTCCGATGGCCTGCAACTCGGATGGGACCACACTGTGTGACTTCTAGGACTAGGTCATCAAAGGTGATAGAGTGTTTACCTTACCTCATTCTATTGGGTCTGTCCCTCTGGGAACACAGCCCCATTATGGGGGGACACCCAGGCCACACAGAAAGGCCACAGCTGCCTGTCCTGACACACACCTGAGCTGAGGTCCCAGCTGAGAGCCAGACCCAATGTCCAGATGTGGGGGAAGACTCCGAGATGACTCCAGCCCCAACTATCGTCTGAATGCAGTTATAGGAGAGACCCCAGCGAGAACCACCAAGCCAGCCAGCCCACCAAGTCCATGGGAGATGATAATACAAATAACTGCTCTTGTTCTAAGCCACTCAGTTTAAGGACAGCTTGTTCCAGAGCTTAACCAGATGGGATATGGCGTCGCTCCCAGATCTGATTTCCAGTCTCTGCGCACTCGCACCCATCCGTCACCCTCCGCTCCCCAAGAACTTGGTCCCCACCTTACTGAAGTCTCGCAAGCAGGAAGCCCTCTCTTCCAGCCTTCAGCCTCGGGTGATGAGACGAAAATTGGTCCTCCTCCGGGGCTGTGCATAGAAAAAAGAATACATACATATTTTAAGATTTTCCTATTATCACAACTTAGAATTTGTCCAAGATTCGGCCACACTTGAGATTCGTGGCTCACGAGGGGCCGGTTAATGCCCCCTCACGGGCTGCTGAGAATCCCAAAGACGGCTCCTCCCGCATCAAAGCCGTCCTGAAGGGGCGGAGACTCCCTAAAGGAAAGAGATGAAAAATAAAGGTTGCCATAGGTGTGAGTAGACCTGTAGAATGAATTCCTAGAAGTGGACCTTTCAGGTCAAAAGGCTCGTGAGTTATCCTTTTCAGACTGAAAACTGTACCAATTTTCACTCCCACCAGCAGCATATCAGAGAGCTTGTTTTCCCATACCCTTGTAGATGAGAATGGGGTTTTAAACTTTGCCAGTCTTATAGATGAGAAAATAAAATAAAATGTGTACCTAACTGTGAACAAAATGAATGACTCGCCCCAGACAGCTGGATGAGTGAGCTTCCCTCCATGGTCAGCCTTCTCAGCCCCGGGCCCCGGGCCTCAGCCCGGCCCTGCTGGCAAGTCCTCTCCAACAGCCCTGGTCCTCTGGAAAGCCAGGCTCTGCACGTCTCTGGTCCAACCTCCCTCTGCAGCTGGGGCGACCTCCCATAAGGCTGCTCAAACACTCCGCCAAACAGTTCTTACTCAAGGGTGAAGGGCCAACCCAGGAAGGCCACTACCTCAGTGGGCTGTGGCTGGGCCCACTCTGGTGGGGGTGGGGTGGGGGGACGGGCAGCATAGTTGTAAGGGGCCCAGTGTTTTCTGGACATGGAGCGAGAAGGATGCACAGGGGGCTGGTGGAGGCTGAAGAGTCCACCACGGAGCCGGATGAGGCAGCTGAGAACGGGGCAAGGCGTCACGTTGCCTCAGGAGCGCTGTGTGAGAGAGCCTTAAACCTTTTATATTCCTCCCCCACTTCCCCCCTCCAGAACCTCCTCTGCCTCCTCTGCAGCTGCCACCCCTGGGATACTTTTGAGCCACTAAAAGCATGGGTCCCTGGGACCGACACCCTGGGAAAACCCTGCCTCTTTCCTCTCCACCATCTCACTTGAAGCTTGGCTGGAGGGCCATCTCGCAGCTTAACAATAAAAACCAGAAAATCCACTTACTGCCCTTGGTTTCCCACGAACCAGTGGTGGAGCAGTTGCATTTGCACAAAGCGGCATGTACGAAAATAGGCAGTTTGAAATATTCCTGGCAGAGGGTGCTAAATATAGCCTCAGTGACAGATCGGCCCCATCGGGCGCAGCTCTCCCGAGCGTTAAAACCGTGCTGGAGCCAAGAAGCTTCTCTTTGCTGGAAGACTGTGGCAACAGCGCCAGGATCTCACCACGCTACAGAGCTGCTGAGATTTAGGGAAGGGAAGTACCTCGGAGAGAGAACATCAGGGGAAGATGCTCCCAAATTCCACAAGTGCTGGAAAGAAAAATCAGTGCAGACGCAAAGTACTGATGAACTGGAGGTCACTTACTGGCCCCCTGGAGGGGTCAGCTACTCTCTTAAGCGCTGTCTTCCATGAGCAAAAATCGGCTGGACGGAAGTACAGGCAGTATGTACAATGGTGAGGGCAGAGAGCCCTGGTTTTGCTGTAGGAGCTTGGTCAGGTGACTTCACCTTTTGGTGCACCAGGTTTTTTGCCTGCAGAATGGGATGATGGGTAATACCTATCTCCTGGGAAGATGCCATAATGTATGTAAAAGCCGTGCCCCATGCCCGGGACAGAAGTTCTGTGCCTTGGATGGCAGCTCGTTCATTCAATGGACTAGGGAGGAGGGAGAGCTACCTAACATGGCTGAAGGGTTTTAAGGCTTGGAGGAACATTTTGGGTGAAAACAAAGCCAATATTAAAAATAAAGTCAGGCTGCAAATTCTTACATTGTTTCTATATCCATAGAATTGTGTGTGGAATGGGCAATAGCATTAAGGGCTACCAGTGAGGGCATCACGCAGTACGAAGGATGTGGAGTAAGAGAAGGAGGCTGGCTTCCATGGAAGGGAGGGGACGTTTTGGAGAGGCTCCGTCATCTTCAAAGGGAAGGAAAACCTCTTTCTTCTTAACTGATAAGGATTAGGACTTTGAACGCTGTGAAATTTGCTATCTGACTTTCATGCAGTAAAGCGTGTTAAAAACCAAAAGAATTGTCTCTTAAATATTGATGACAGCCCCTGCCAGTCTGCGCCCAGTGCAGCGAGGGGCCTGGAAGGTGGTCCCGTGTCCTGGCTCCGTCTCTGCTGCAGGCTGTGCTCCGCTGTGGCTGTGCCTCCAGCCTCCTTCTATCCAGATTCGCTCCCTCTGCATTTTGGAGTCAGCAGTCCTGAGGATGTTATGCCCTGGGTGTGGCGAGGACCACGTCACACATGTGTCCCTACAGTAAAAGTGGAGCCGATTCATACTTCACTGCCTAAGTGTCCTTGTGAATGGCACGGTGAGTGAGTGCCTCCTTTTAAGAAGAAAACACCAATTATTCTCCAGAAGAAGGCTTGTTTTCTTCAAGTCAAAACTCATAGTTCACACTTTGCATCATTGCTGGGGTTTCAGTAGAAACTGCTACGAATTCTTCTCCAATGCTGTTTGAACCCCTTGTGTCAACGGGGTGCAAAAAAGTCTCATAGGCAAAGGGGGAAATAAGGAAAGGACACTTTCATTTCTGAGACAACCGGACCTGTACTGACCAGCAGCAGGCTCCCCAGGGTGTATAAAAGCAGGAATCACCAGATACTTTTCTCATTCCTGCTAAAGGAACTCATACACATGGATATGATGATTTTTGTATGTTTACGGCATTCTCTTACTTATAGGATCATTTGTAAGGCCATTATAAAAATTCCTGCACTACTAACAAAAGCAAATCATCTTGCTGGGGCTTTGAAGCCCTAACAAAAATTCCATTAGAGTTAAAAAATTGCAATAATATTGTTGAGTGTACAGTCTAGTGTGATAGTAAGATGTGAAAATAATAAAACTTAATGTACATTCTACCCTGAGCATACGTCTGCCTGACACATCTTACCATCGATTACACTGAAGCTTCTCAGTAAATGTTTTTACCTAGCCCAGGAATTCTAAAACTTTGCTGTAAATCAAAGTCAGATACAACTTATTGAACTGTTCCTGGACACTACCCTGAGCCCACTGAATATGAGGGGTGGGGCTGGCTCACATGCATTTATAACAAGTTTTCCAAGTGGTTTAGATGCACAGCGCAGCTTGAGAACCATGTCTGATGCATCTTAATACTGCTGGTGCCTGGCATACAGCCCACACTTCACATACAGGGGCGGGAAAAGGCAGGTTTACAGCAGTGAGTACACGAGTTTATTCTTTTTATTCTTGTGTTATTATTTATTTGTTATTTCTTCCGTACAAACAACTGTAAACCTACTTTTGCCCACTCTGTCCATTTGATGGATGAATGAATGAGTGAACCAACTATCATACATACACTTACAAAGAAATCTATTATTGAGTCTAAAGCAATAAAGTAAAAATGCATTGGGAATTTACTGCCACAAACATTAAACACAAAAAGAAATCATCTTATTTCCAGGAAAGCCATGACAACAACCTAACTTGTTTGAATAAGGCTGATTGTCACGTTTCACTGATATCAAATATTCAAATTACTACTGGAATGCCAAAGGTCATGGGTAGATCACAGGGTCATCAGGAAAAGGTATGCCACACTTAGAGGGAAACACAAGGATCAGAGTAAAGTAATTTTCATAAAAACACAGCATCTTAACACAAAAACCTCCGTCTGTCCAGTGTGCTAGGTACCTCTGACTGAGAACTATTTATCTAGTCTCAAACACAACTTCAGTATCATCCACTTAACGAGAATTTATAATTAAATGCCGGGGACTTTACTAGGAGTTAGACTCCTCCAGAGCAGGGTATGTGGTGAGAACTGCAAGCTTTCAGAAAGCTGACACGTACCTTCCCACCTCGCACATCCTCCCAGTTTTCCTGCTACCTCTGCCTGCTCCTGCTCCTTCTCTGCCTTTTCAGGCTTGTTATCCCCCCCTCAGCTGCTACAAGTTAAATTCCTCAAAGCTTTGACCTAGTCACTCTCCTCTTCTTAGTCTCCAGGGCACATGATCTATCCCTATAGCTCTGATTATCATATATTTATGTATACACCATCCCAGACCTCTCCTCTGAGCTCCAGGTGGTGATACAGACCCTGTAAGAACAGTTCATAAAACTTAGACCTAACTTCAGTGAGTGAAAGAAAACTATCAGTCAATGTTTTATTTTGAACTGATTAAGCGTATAGACGATGAAGTTATCTAACATGCCAGATACTTGCAGCATATCTCGACATCATGTGCCAAGCACTCAGTAAAATTACATGCTGTGTTTTTCCTCTGATGTTGTTGTATAACAGAGCCCTCCAAAGCACGATAAGCATAAAATTGCAAAGCTACATCTAATGCCAGCCCTGCTAAGCTGAAAGGATGTTTGGCTGGGATCCTGAACGTCTGGTCTTGGCCCAGCCACCCATGGCTGCCCCTCTCAGGTTCAGGAGGGAAAAGTATATATGCAGGGGAAACTGCTCTGTTTATCTCTCTGGAATGTCAGCCCCTCCTCGCCCTCTCTACTTGAGAATTAACCCTAGTGACCTGCACAGAGCCACAGGGATTCCTTTGCCCGAAGCAGGCAGCCAAATAGCCCAGATCCATATGAAGCCCAGTGGCCCAGCTCCTCAAGACCTACATCCAGTCCTGGTCCCCAAGTATCTACCACTTCGGTGACAAGACAATGCAAGAGAGATAAACCCAATGGGAAAACATGAAGGGAAAGGTAGAACTTCTACCTCTGGCCAGAAGCATAGTTACCTCTTATATCCTCCACCCTTTGCCTTGACTCTATCTGAGTACTCCACCAATATTGACCTGCTTCTCCTCTATAGAGTGGGGATGAGGAGTTTTGCCCTTACCTTGGTGAACAGGAGGTGCCATTTGTTTGGTGGTGGATATATTCATCCAGCAAATATCTGTGAGTGACAAACATGTGCCAGGCATTGCTATGGTGCTAGGGATGGAGCAGTGATGAAAAATGGCAAGAACCCCTGCCATCATGGGACCCATCTGGTCTAGTGTGTAAGTAAAATACGTACTGGGTCAGATAAGATAAGTTCTATGGAGAATAATAAAACACAGAAGGGGCACAGGGGGTACAAATCTATTTCAATAACCTAAGCGAGAGATGACAGTGCTCAAAAACAACAGTTGGAGATTTTAACGCTCCAGTCTCAGTGACTGATAGGACATCCAGACACCAAGCATACAGACGCTTGAACAACACTTGATCTCACTGATGATATTAATACATTCCCAGTGACAGAGGGATAGACAATTTCTTCAAATACACATGAAACACTCTCCAGAATAGACCATATGTTAGGTCATAAAACAAGTTTCAACAAATGTAAGAGGTTAAAAATCATGCGAAGTATGTTCTCTAACCGCAAGTCAGTCAGATTAGGAATCAACAACAGAAGGAAGTTTTGGGAATTACCAAATACTTAGAAATTTTAAAAACAATGACACTTCTAAATAACTCATCTGTTAAATAAAAACACCAGAAGGAAAAATTTAAAATATTTTGAAGTGAGCAAAAATGAAAATTTAACATATCCAAATTTATCAGATGCAGCCAAAGCAGTAATTAAAGGGAAATATATAGCCATAATGCCTACATTAGAAAAGAAGAAATGTGTCAAATCAGTAACTTAAATATCCACCACAAGAAACTAGAAATAGAAGAGCTGACTAAATCCAAAGCAAGTAAAAGAAAGAAAATAATAAAGATTCAAGTAGAACACAATGAAATGGAAAACAATAGAGAAAAATCAATGAAATCAAAGTCAGTTCCTTGAAAAGATCAGCAAAATTGATCAATGTTTAGTAAGACTGACCAAGAAACTAAAAAAGAAGAAACAAATTAAGAGAATCAGAAAAAAGAGAGAATCCTTACCATCCTTACAAAAATTAAAAGTTTACAAGTGAATATTATTAACCACTTTGTATCAAATCAGACAATTTATGTAAAAGGAAAAAATTTCTAGAAAAACACAAATTACTTAAACTGACTTAAGAAGCATCAAAAATCTGAACATACCTATAATAAGTAAAAAACATTTTTAATTACTAATTTAAAATCTTCCCAAAAATATAGAGTCAGGCCCAAATGGATTTACTGGTGATTTCTATCAAATGTGTTCAAAATAATTCTAATTCTTTACAAAGACCAAGAACAGAGCATAAGGAAAGACTTTCAAACACACTCCACGAGTCCAGTATTAATTACCCTGAAACAAAAGTCGAAGACCACTTAAAAAAAGAAAACCACAGAGCAGCATCTCTAATGAAAACCAATGCAGAACTCCTTCAAATTTTAACAAACTGATCCAGCAACATATTAAAAAAATTATATGCCATCACCAAATGGAAGTTTTAGCATTTAGAAATCAATTAGTGCAACACACCGTGTTAATAGAATAAAGGGCAAAACCTACATGATCATCTCAGTAGACAGAGAAAAAGAATTTCACAAAATTCAGTAATTATTCATGATAAAAACAGCAACAAACTAGTAATATAAGGAAACTTCTTTAACCTGGTAAAGATAATCTACAAACAATATACAGCTAACATCATAATCTAATAATTGAAGATTGGAAATAAGGCAAGGACAACCACGCTTACTTCTTCTATTCTACGTTGTACCAAACTTCCAGTCGGTTTAAGAAGTCAAGTTAAAAAATAAAGGCATCACATATCTCATCCAACGGGAAGAAATAAGAACGCCTTTACTCACAGACAACATGATCTTGTATGCAGAAAAATCTAAGAAATCCACATGTAAAAAGATCTATTAGAACTACTAAACAAATTTAGCAACATCACAGGATACTGGATCAATACCAGATACCAGTGGGTAGACCAGTTGAAGTTGATAGTGATCAAATCAGGACAGTGATCAAATCGAGCCAATAACTGAAAACAACCAACATTATATTATGCAGGAGACAGCTGACATACTCAAAATATCCAAATTAATAAAGTTATTGGTGAAAATGAAAACTGTGTCTCTTTTTACAGAAAAAAGAACACATGGACTTTTTGGCCAACCCAATATTTCTGGTTGAAGACAGGGCAGTCACCCCAGCTGGCTCTTATTGTGTTGGCTGCTGTCATTCTCTTTACTTGACAATCTAAAGTTAAAGAGGTGAGCGCCCCTGACTTCATGGGCAGGCATTGCATGTTTGAAAAATTCTTGCAGCACCTTGGTTGAAAATTGCTGCACCAGGGAGATGCAATGTAAAACCAAACTGAAGTGCTACTCCATAGAATGGCTGTGATCACAGGCAGACAACAGCGAGAGTTGGGATGGATGTGGAAACATGAAAATCCTCCTACCTGTGGCAGTGAGAAGTTGTAGAGCCCCTTGGAAAACAGTCTGACGGCTTCCTCTGAAGTGAAACATATTTACAACCCTGCAGTTCCACATCTTGGTACCTAAGTAAGAGAGATACAAACATATGTCCCAGGAAGACTAACACATTAAGGTTTACAGCAGAATTCTTCGTAATACTCCAAACTGGAAACACTCCAGATGTCCTCTGATGAGAGGGCAACCAAATGTGGTTTGTCCAGGAAATGGAATGCTATTCAGCAATAAAAAGAAGCAAGCCACCAATACATGCTACAACACAGACGACCCTCCAAAACAGGATGCTGTGTGAAAGGAGCCACACGCAGAACACTACCTAGTGTGTGGTTCCATTTCTGTGAAACGTCGGGGAAAGGCAAATCTACAGGCATAGAAAGCAGGGCAGTCATTGCCTGGGATTGCAAGTGGGAGCAGAATCAACTGCAAATAGGCACACAAAACGTTTTATGGTAACAGGGATGTTCTAAAACTGGATCATGATCATGGTACATATTTCCAGACATTTACTAAAAATTGTTGAATTGTACACTTACAATAGATGGATTTTACAGTATGGAAGTTATGCCTCACTAAAGCTGTGGGGGAAAAGGAGGTGATGGCACCCCAAACCCTGGGGTTGCAGAGAGGAGGTGATGAAAAGCCGCATCAGCAGATGGTGGAAGACCTCATGCTCACGGGTGGGTAGAGTGGGGAGATCACCTACGCATATGGGGACTGGCTTAAGCAATTATGGAGAAGCCCTACAACCTGCCTCCTGCACCAGCCTGACAGCTCACTACAAGGGCCCTGGTTTAGTCCACGGCCTGCTGGGAGGCCACCCAGAGAGTCAAGCTCTGTGTCTCGCCCATGGACTCCCACTCAGTGCAAAAATCTTTGCAGACTGCTTTCCCACTAAAGTTTTTTTTTAAATACCAGAAAAAGAAAAACAGGACAGTCATAATATACAGCCCCTACATTCCTGTCCCATCAGCAACATGCAGCTTTTTCTCTTTTCTTTTATTGCACACGCCCCCTCCCCTATCCTCCGCCCACACATTCATTTTTCTTGCTTGCCTTTTTGTACTTAGTTTCCAGTCCTAAGTGTCAGAGCTGGTACTGGAGATTCTGTATTCCGTTCATTAGTGTCATTGCAGAAGCCATCACGTCTTCCTGAGCTCATTCATCATCCCCCCCTCCTCTCTTGACATCATTTTAAATATGCAAGGTCTCATCCCCAGCTTCGGGGTCGCAGCTGCAGTCAGAGCTAGCCTGGCCTGCAAGAGCAAATAAAGGAAAGATTGCAGGAATACAATGTTGGGACATAGTCTGTCTTGGAATCGTCCATTTATTATTTCATGTATGCGAACAACTTTTACTAAGTAATGTGTGAAGGTCACCGTGGAGAGACACCAAGGAATGCTAAGATATAATACAGTTTTTAGCTTCACATACTTTGTTTTGCCGTGTATAATGCACACAAAAACGTGGGTGCGCCTTATACACGGGATTATTATACCCATTATTATACCCATGTATAGTGCACATTCTTATTTTCCCTTCAAAAACTGGGGCAAAGAAGTGTGCATTATATATGGCAAACTATGTAATTTACCCCCAAGGAGTGGAAAGGAGAGCGCTATGAAAGACCAGGCAGCAGACGATAAGCCCCTGAGGGAGTGGCGTTTTCACAGAAGCACCAGGTCACCAGCTGCTGTAGTCAGAGGAGGTCTGGGGGGGGGGGGGCGGGCGGTGGCTGGGTGGTGGCATCTGAACTGGGCCTTGGAGGATGAGCAAGGCTTTGAAAAAACAGAGAACGGGAGGCAGGGGAGAAGGAATCCTAGGAGGAGGGAGCAGTGTGCACAGGACTATGGTAACAGAGCTTAAATCATGCTTGAGGATGATAAAGGTAATTTTTATTAAATTATGCAAGAGGATGATAAAGGACCTGCAAAAGGCAGGATACCCCAGCGCGGGCCCACAGATCTAATCCAAGGTCAGCCTGCCCTGGAAATACCTCACTGTCAAGAAACCCAACCCCAGTCACAACGCTCCATCCAACTCCAGTTCAGGGAGTTGACCTTAGAAAACGGGACCTGCCAGCCTCTCCAGGAAGGGGCCGACCTCCCAGCTGGCGTGGCCCTGCCTCTGAGGGCCTCTTCCAATGCTCCGTAACACTCACTCTTGCCCATAATCCCTTAAAAGAAGGCTCATTGCATGTGAGTCACTGTACCCCCCCAAATCCATGGACTGTTTTCCCTTGGATAAAGGACACCAAATTTTTGTCATTTGACAAGGACATCACCGAGATCAGGGCTCCTTCATCAGAAGTGCCCAGACGACCATGGGAATTTGCTCCGACCGAGGCAGGGCAAACGAAGCACGCACAGGAGACGGTGACCATCAGAGTGGCCATCTGACATGCAGAGAAGTGACCCACAGGGGACCGTAACCCAAGAAATAACTCATGGGAAAACAGAGCCATTCCCAGAAACGCTGTTTTTAAGTAAAAAACTATAAAGAACTAGGAATCACACCCTGGTGGAATGCTACACAACTATTAAAAATAATAAGTTATGCAGTACAAACAACACTTACACACAGCAGTATAAAGTGGAAAGCCACAGATAACAACATCAAAATCAATTTATGCACCTGTGTCTAAATGCTGGACACTGCTGTAAAAAACCTCGCAACCCAGGAGATCGGAACCTTTATGAATTTGTCCTATCCCAACTGACACGGACCGTGCACCCACATGACTACCGCTCTCTGGTAAGCCCACTCGGTCGTACCACTTCTGTTTACACTGCCTGCACCAGCCTCACACCTCCCGCCTCTCTCCAAACAGACTCTCGCTCTGCTTGCCTCAGTCGGGCAACACCACCCTCCCCTTTCCCTTGTTCCAGCCACACGGGCCTCGAGTCCTTAAATCTGCCAAGTGCTGTCCTACCTTGAGGCCTTCCCCCATGCACTTCCTGCTGCCTGGCAGGCCCTTGTCCCAAGTCCGTCAGCTTGGCTAGGTCTCATGCTGATAGCCCTCCGCCTTATACACGCACACATTTTCCTTCATAGCACCTAGCACCATCCTGGTGGGTCACTGCTGCAAGGAATGACAGGAAGTGACAGCCTGCCATCTGGGAAGAAGGTCCTGGCCCTGGCCAGGTGGGGTTGGACCAGGGAGGACTCCACTGACAGTGAGTCCTGGACGTGACCCTCGGGTCACTCTTTGACAGCGACCCACAGTGGTTAAGTGCTTCGTTGTCAGTGTTACTCTGGCAACCATGCAAGGGTCACAGCAGACTGTGGGTCTCGGATAATTGCTCAGGTGGCTCCACAGTCACCAACCTCAGCTGCAACACGGAAGAATGGACAGAACGTGGGCTCGGGGTCCGAGTTCCTGGGTGGAACTCCACAGGTGAGGTCAGAAAGGTCAAATGCCATGGAGAAGTCAAGGAGAGCCAACACGTGTATTTCAACACTGTCACCCTGGCAAAGATCTGACCTGACTTATCATACTGTTTGTCCTATTTGTTTACATAAATACAAGCTCAAGGGCAGAGGAGTGGTTGGGAAGGAGTATGGAAAAGATGAGCAACCAGGTGGAGGCAGGAAACGCTTCCCTGTGCCCTTGCTTCTGGGTGCCCCTTACTGCACCTCACTTCAACTTTCACAGCCTGTGGAAGCCCTCGTCTCCTCTTCAGCCCCGTCCATGGCAGCTTCCCGTGCGCAGCCCGAGGACGGCTGTGTCTGGCGGGGAAGCCACATCCTCGCTCTTCTCTCTTCGTCAGTGTCTTGGGACTCTGACACCTGCCGCTACTCGACAAGGTGGGGTCTGCCGGGCCGGCAGGGCAAGACTGGTCATTTCTTCCCTGACGGCGTCTGTAACTCCGGCGGTTGCTGGGCTGAACTCTGGCCCTTCCTGTCCACCCCTCCAGTGCTTGCTCACCTGGGATCCGGTGACACTGACATTGGCCTCCTCCCGTGCTAGTCCGTTTCCACTCTGCCTGACTCATTTCGTTCCTTTATTTACATGTGTAAGGAGGACCTCCTGCATGCCGGGTCTTCACAGGAGACGGAGCGGAGCCTGGGTCAAACCTGTCCCTGACCCAATAGCCTACAGGCTGGAGACAGTGCGTGTATGTCATTCCCACGCTTACAAACCAGAACACAGTCCTCTTTACCGATGTACCTGCAGGGGTCCCAGGAGGCTGCGTTCCCTGGGGAACACAGCAGAAAGAGTCAGCCTTGGTCTCAGGAGGGGGTATCTAAACAACAGCTCCTGTGTGTGTGTGTGTGTGTGTGTGTGTGTGTGTGTGTGTGTTTCTGCGTGCTGGCAGGAGGGGCTGGAGACACGGGTGGCACGTGTGCCTTCTGGTCCCCACGTCGGGTCTCCCAGGTGCCCTGGGGAGCACCTCTCCGGCGTGTTCTGCCCACAGAGTTCCCCCACATTGCCGACCACTGTTCCCTGGTCCCCGCGGACCCATCACAGCTCAGTGCTCTGCACAGGCCCCTCCCTCCGTGTGATTTTCTTCATCTCTTAACCTGATGACCTCCGTTCACCCTTCAAAACCCACAACAAATAGCGCTTTCTGTGAAATCCTTCCCAGAGCCCCCGACTTCTGTATTCTGTGTGCCCACAGCTGCCTGCTGTTCGCCGAGTCGACCGCTGGCTGCGTTTCCCCTGCCCGTGTGATGGCATCTGCCTCCCTCCACAGACTGAGTGTCTACAGGTGAGGAACCTCGTCGCCGCCAGGCTCCAGCGCCTGCACCGTGATGGGCCCCCGGTACAAGATTGCGGATGGACGATTAACGAGCGACTGTGTGACGAAATGTGTGAACCCATGTGTGGACACTGTGAATGCGGTCAACCCGTCTGCCGTTCCCCAGGGAGGCCTCGGAGGTGCTGGGACTTCCAAAGGGAAGAGAAAGACCGTAAGTACCTACTTTTATCAAAGAGAGATTGTTCTTGCCCTGGCTGGCATAGCTCAGTGGATTGAGCGCGGGCTGCGAACCAAAGTGTCGCAGGTTCGATTCCCAGCCAGGGTACGTGCCTGGGTTGCAGGCCATACCCCCAGCAACCTCACACTGATGTTTCTCTCTCTCTCTATCTCCCTCCCTTCTCTCTCTAAAATAAATAAATAAAATCTTAAAAAAAAGAGATTGTTCTTCTTAACATTCCTATTTTTACCCTGTCCTGAATGTCCCTTCTGTTCCCCCTTTTTCCACTGGGAAGACCTTTTTTTTTTCTCTCTTACCCCCTCAAGCTTTCTTCCGTGGCTAACCAAAACCCAAGGGTCACGGGTTTCACGTCCAAGTGCCCCAGGCCCCAGGGCGCTGGGGAAAGGCCTCCCTGCCGTCCGAGCGCCCTCCCGCCGCCCCTGCCCACGCTGGTGTCGAGGGCCGCGGCTGAGACTGTTGTTCTCACCGCAGCTTTCTTCCTTCCACACCGTCCCAGCACTTCACGTTTCAAAAACCCATGTGAGGCCGGCCTGACATTCTTAATTTTCCCAGACCTTCAAAAACACAGTCGAACCAAAGAGAAAGTAATCACCCAGAGGCTCCCCCGGGGGGCCCGGGGTGCGGCCCTCCATCCACCCAGCAAGCGGATGCCTGCAGCCTCAGAGGAAGGAAGGGGCTGCCCTTGCTGCCCCTCAGCAAGCCCGTTCCACAAACCAAATGTTAACTGTCCCGTTCAACTGGGCCCCAAACTGTCCGGGACCTGAATAGATTTTCTTGATGTTTCAGGATATTTCAGGCGAGCAGATCAGTCTCTCACATCCGGCCCCCAAGTGACTCTGCAAGTTTGTCATCGGAGAGGGGACCTGGGCGTCTCTGCCAGAAGGACACAGCCCCAGCTTCTCGCTCTCCCCTTGAATCTGAGCTTCACGCCCTCACTACGGGCTGGGCAAACATCTCCAACCCCGAGAAACTATTTCAGCTACTCTCACTAGTATTGATGACATTAGAGCGGTGTTTCATCGTCGAAAATCCTGGTTGCTAAAGTACTTTACTAGCCGCTTGACGAGCAACCCTCAGAGGCTAAGCCACATCCAGTTGTTCTTGCCTCTAAGGTTTTGCTATACAAAGCTGCAATCCTTGCGCTTTTCAGATTATTTTCTGGTAAACTCCTGTACTGATTTTAGGGATGATCCAGTATGTGTATGGCTGTGATCAGGACTGCATAAAGGGCGTTAGGTGTGTGTGCCTGTGTGTGCCTGTGTGTGCCTGTGTCTGTGTGTATATGTATGCCTGTGTGTGTCTGTGTGTGCCTGTGTCTGTGTGTATACGTGTGCCTGTGTGTGTCTGTGTGTGCCTGTGTGTATATGTGTGCCTGTGTGTGTCTGTGTATATGTGTGCCTGTGTGTCTCTGTGTGTATGTGTGCCCGTGTGCCCGTGTGCGTTATCCTCAGGGTGTCAGTAGGCATTAAACCACAGCAAGGCAAGGAAAGTTCTGTAATAAAGCTTTGCCAGAGGCTCAGGATGTCCCAACTGTGGCTTTTGCTACAAAAGAGGAATTCCTTCCCAGACCGTGAAACTGTTGTTGACCTTGCACGACCTTAACCTGAGGAAAAGGATGGGGGTTTCTCGGGAAAAGGTGTCGTGTGAGTGCAGTGGCTCTGCCTCCCTGTCCCGGCTTAGCCTGGAAAGGCGGGGGCGAAGGGCAACACGTCAGCCCACCTCAGGGAGAGGCACAGGCTCGGGGACCCCGAGGACCCGTGTTCTCTGCCCCAGGGGGCAGCACACGAGAAGAAAAGGACTTGAGTTTCAGCAGCCAGACAGAGCTGGTTGGTGCTTCCCTGAAGAGAGCAGGGAATGTGCCGACTGCCTACGGGTGACTTGTAGGGGACTGGGGTTGTGGACGACAGGGAGGAGAGTGAGGTGCGTACAGTCTCTGCTCGTCAGGAAGTCCCAGTCCGGTTGGAGATCAGATGAGCAGTCACAAAACGACAGCTAGTACAGTGTAATCACCCAAGTCATGTCCCGAGACGGCCTGCACCCGGGCCCGGGGGCTGGGGGAGTCCGGCATTCTGAGCACCCTGGGTGCAGCGAGAGACCCCACGGGCCGCAACACGTAGGACATTTTGGTGTTGAGCCTCGAAGGATGGGAAGGGTTTTGAGTCGAGGAGAGGAGGAGACGGAGCAGAGGGCCTTTCAGGAGAGGTTACTGAACAGTTTAAAGCTGAGCTTGAAGGATGGATATGACGCCACTGACGTGAGGCACCCAGAGCAAAGTCAAAGTCAAAGAGACAGAAGGGAGAATGACAGGTGTCTGGGGGCGGGGGCGGGGGGAGGAATTTATTCATGAGCAGGTACGGAGTTTCAGTGTGAAAAGATGAAATAGCCCTGGAGATAGATGATAGTGGATCTGTATTCTGCTGGATTTTTAATAAAAGGCATCTATTATCCTTTTCTTCAGCACATGGCAGCCAAAAGGGAGAAAACAAAGCGCAGGGCGCCCAGGCAAAGGGAACATGTAGCGTGGGGTTTGAGATGACACGGGACCCTCAGCGCATGAGCTGACGGTAAACCGTCAATAACCGGTATTTCGGCATGTTTTGAAAGGCATCAGGGTCCCCTTGGCCACGGAGGAAGGCTGCATTTCAGGGGGCTGCTGGGTAAGCACAGACACAGACTCGGGACTCTGAAGAGGGGGAGGGTCCAGGAGCGAGAAAGAGGTGGCCGTGCATCCCAGAGCCGGGTGCTCACGGTGGAGGCTCAGGTGACGGCCGATGGCACCCAGAAGAAGAGCCACCCAAGGTGGACATCAACCACTGTCTTCTCCTAACTCGGGGCATGGAATGTTCCCGTCATTCTCAGCGAAGCTTTCTGCCTTCCTCATAAAGAGCCACGTTCAGTGCTCCTCACCGTGTAGCCATAGACAAACACCAAGTCCGCGTGGGGCTTCTTGGATTGCGAACATAAAGACTCGGGGCTCTTTTATCCCAGTTTTCTACGGAGGTGAGCACCTTTCTGGAGAGCTACCATTTGGATACGGATGCAGCACTTTCGTTAGCTGGGGTGGGGGTGGTGACTGCTGCCTGCACAGTGGGTCAGGCAGGCACAGCCACAGAAGGGGGAGGGCTCCACGCTGGCGGCCCTGAGACAGGTCCAGGCATGGGGCGACCTGTGACAGTCCAGCTAGGAGTGTCCTGTGGCGCTTCAAATGGAACCAAGGTGCTGTGCTCAGCAGCCATCCCCTAGGAATGGGACTCCGTGACTTGAGGCCACTGGAATTAAGCCACTTCTCCAGAAAAGAAGAGATGGGTTCCTTGATACTGCCTACCCCCTTCCCACGCTTTAAACTAGCGTGTAGGAAGAGGGAAACTTGCGTCCCCTGACAGGAAGTTCCCTAATGCTTTACAAAGCACACGTCAGAATAAACAAACAAACAGCCCCCCAGCCCCCAGCCCTTTGAACGAATGCCCACACATGTCCTCATGAACCGAAGCCTTTGTGAGACGCAGCTGACCCAGCTCACGAGGGATTAGCGGGACTTCCCACGCGGCCCAGCTTGCTGCAGGGCTAAAAACGGAATTAGACATTCCAGCTCCTATCACTTGATTCCGATCAAGGGCAGAGTCGTCGGGCTGCTCTCTCAGCGCTCAAAGAATGCGGTATCACTCCCCAGATCGCACGCAAGCTCTCCGTGAGCTGGAGTCCCAGTGGAATGTAAGTGTTTGGCCTCGGGTGAAAACGAATTTCCGCGGAAAATGTGACCCCAACACTCCCTTCCAATGGATCAGGTTTTCTCCTCGAAAGTCTTTTCTCATTAAAACTGTACTTCGGGGTCATGGCTCTTTCAACGGGCTTGTGGGGCTTCCTGGTGGTCCTCCAAGGCCTTCTGGGGTCCTGTGATGCGTCCTGTCTCATCCAAGTGTAAAAACGGGGCCAGTGTAAAGCAGTGGGAAGCGCATGGGCCATGCGGTCAGATACGGGATTAAATGGGAGCCTTCTGCTTCCTGACTGAGTGATTCTGGACAAACTAACTAATCATACTGCCTTAGAGGGTCGATGTCAGACAACACGTTCAAAGTACCTGAGAAAACACAGAGGGTTGGGTTGTTGAAGCAGAAGCAGAGGAACAGATCATACGAATAACTTCACTATCAAGCTTTACTACTAACGTCAATGGAACAAGCAATCACAAGGCTCAGGTGAAGCAGCGAGTGGTCCAGGACTGACGCAGCCTCCTGGGGCTGTTCACGCCACATAAGAATATTCTCTTGTTCAGATTCGCACAGAAAGTCCGTGAGCCACGTATGTGGCCTCGTCGCGTATGCAGAAGAGAGCCATCCTGAGGTTTCTGCGTATGACACTCCGATGGTTTAAATAACATAATACACCTTTTCCCCCAGGATCCTCCCCGCTCAGTACCTCTGTAGACTCCAGATTTGTCACTAATAAGCAACCTGGGCAGACCAGGTGCCCCCTTCAAAAGCATTTCACAGACAAGGGCCCCGCATTAGCAAATACCATTCGTGTGTGCACCTGGACGTCTATCATGAGCGTGTTCGCATGACGTTTTGGTAGCTACCTTCCTTATTTCTTTCCCAGGGCCCCCCTCTGGTAAAGAGAGAGGATGGATTGCAGGACTGTTGCTAGACATCGCCCGCCGAGCACCCAACCCACACGGGGACTCGACAAATAGTGGCTCTTGTCACATTATTAAAAACAGTAACTACGCCATGACTATGCAGACACTCTTTCTGCCTGACCTTCCTGGCCCGGCATAGCTTAGCCTCTCCGGCTCCTCTAGGCCCCACTTTCCCAAGTGCGTGCGATTCTCACCTCTGGCTTTTCCCCACTTGCTCGATTCCACTGTTCCCCCCGCCTTTCCGGGACAGCCCAGCGCCCCTTCCTCCGGAAACTCCCATGCCCACAGCTGCCCTCTCACTTCTCCTTTCTACCTTCCGTAATCCATGATCGGACCCTGCACCTGGAGTCCTTATATCACACTGATTCTTGCGTTGGTGTGTGTGACAGCATCTTTTCTCCAAACAGAGCACAAATCCCACTGGAGCCGCGAGCGCTCACTCCATCTGAGTCACTGATGCCAGGAAGCCTCCCTGACCCGCCCCCTGACAGCTGCGGCCCCACCGGGTACTGACCCCATCGGCGCACCATTCACCACACTGTGATGTTATCACAGTTTCCTGTAGCTCCTGACTCAAGTGCCGTCTCTCGGTGTGAGCGATGAGCTCCAGGAACACGGCACCCCGTCTCTCCTGCTCACTCTCTCACGTCCCCACTTCCCGACACAGCACCCGGCAAAGAGTAGGAAGTTCATGGATATTTGTTGAACAAATAAGGTTTCTAGTGCTGCAACAATGGGTAAGACTAAGACGTGATTTCAGTCATCTGATCTCTGGACTGAGAGAGTCTGAGTCAACTTCTTTATCACAAGACCTGGGTCTCCAGGTGTGTACAAAGTAACTATGCACCGGAAATCAAACCCAAAGCCACGGGTTAAGCCCCACGAGCTAAGGGGAGGGAAGGAGAACATCAGGGACTACAGAGACTACAGCTCCGGGGGGTGGGGGGCTCAGGTGCTCCCACTGCCCCAGCTTCTCCCCACATGGCCAACACACAAGCTTCCCAAAGGGCCCCAGTGCATGTGAGAAGCTTGCAGCAATCCTTAGACTGAGCTTTAACTCACTAGCTAGTAGATCATCCTCCTGCCTCTCCCCTCTCGGCCCCCGTGAGCAGTACCATATTGGTGAAGGTCTATGCCACGACACCTTTCCAGAAACCCCGTTTCTTAGAACAACACAATCGGAAGAGCATCCGACTTGTGTATAACAGGTTTTGGCCACTGACATAACAAATTCAAAGCTACATGCTAATGAACTATAATGTTCAAATAGATGAATAATATATATGTCATTTCATCCATCTTACTACCACTCTATTTTATAAAAGGCATCGTACTGTCATTGCTTTCCCAAAGTCAAGGCACTTCTCAAGGGTTTGGTGCAAGATCAGTCTGTTCCTCAGTCTTCTGAGCAACATGGGAGGTAGTGGATTCAGGGTTTATTAGTTGCACCTTGTGAAAGCTAGAGATGAACTCTGCTGCACCAGCCTCTCAGTCCTCCTGGGAAGAGAGGAGGGGATGATGCGGTAGAGGCAGGTGGATGCACATGTGATACTTTTGCAAGCACATAAGGTAGCTCCTCTCCTCCCTTCCTCCCTTCCTCCCTTCTTCACTTCCTCCCTTCCTCCCCTCTTCACTTCCTCCCTTCCTCCCTTCCTTCCCCAAATGATAGCATCCTGCAGCTCAAGAAGGGAACCAGGCACATGGTGAGCGTTGAGCGAACATTTGGATTTAATGAATACATTGACTTAATGTTGAATCTGAGAACAAACACTTAGCAACTGGGGGACACAGAAAGGAGTGGGTTTAATGATTCATATTTGAGCCCTTCACCCACCGGTGACAGATGAATAACGGGCAAGGGACCCTCTAGGCCACGACACCCTGCCCTGTGAGGCCAGGATTGGTGGGGAAGTAACAGGAAAGGACAACAGGTATTTCACCTGCACCTTATGTAGCCTCTGGGAACAGCTGAACAACACTGATTTGAAGAAACACTTGAGGAAAACGCAGACAAAAGAACCTCATCAATTGGTTTTAATTAAGCCAATGTAATCCCTTTTCCATCGATCAGAAGTCAGCACAGTTTTTTTCTCTTTCTACAGCAGGTGGTTCTGGTTTTCCAAAGATTTTAGTAGCAACTCTAATCCATTCATGCGGATTGCAAATGAGGGCAAAGGGAATTGGCCTCTTCCGCCCCCGTCCCCGTCTGTCTGCCGGAGGTCTGCCCTCGGAGGGGCCTGATGGAGGTGTCCTGAGCAATGTATGCACGATATTATGAAACCAGCACAGAGTCATAGGAGGTCCCTCTGCCTGATGAGCTCATGAGTCAGCTGTACTTCTAAAGAAATGGAACAGCCATCAGTCAAGGCCAACTTGTACCATAAGCTCAACCCTGCAATTCCTGAAAGCCACCAGCCTGGCCTGCATTCAGATGGCACGGCCCAAACCACGGAGAGGGTGGAGTGTCTACAATGATCACATTTCATTAGTGTCCCCGCACACAGTCCCGGCCTCGGGCACCTGGCCACCCGAGACGCTCCCAGGGCTCATCTTCAGGATGCACGCAGCTGCCCGATGGGTCAGTGGTTGGCCAAAGCACATTAGGTTCCTCACGGGAAAGATGCAGTCATGTTATTTAATACCGATCATTGTGCCTTATGTACAGACATAGGGTTGGAAAGTTTCAGTGAATGCAGTGTTTTCTTTCTGACGTCCCCATTTTCTCACGAGAAGCTGAAAGTGGACTTGCAGGCTGTTTGGTATCAGGATCTCCACAATGCTCCTTCTCTCCTAGAAAAGCGGGCGTTTTACTAGAAACACTAATCACAACAGTAGCTACCATTAATGACTTTGCCTTGTGTCCTGGTGCTGTAGCAAAGTCCTCCCTGGATGAGTTACCTCTGTATTGGTCCGCTAGGGCTTCCATAGCGAAATCTAAAACAGAAATTCACTTTCCCACAGGTCCAGAGGCTAGAAGTCTCAGATCAAGATGCCAGAAAATTTGGGTTTGGGTGAGGACTCTCTTCCTGGCTTGTGAACAGCTTACCTTCCCACGACGTGCTCACCTGGCCCGTCCTCTGTACACATGAGGGGAGAGATCTCTGGTGTCTCTTCCTCTTCTTATAAGGACCCCAGCCCTATCAGATTAAGGCCCCAGCCTCAATTACCTCCTTATAGATCCGAACTCCAAATCCAGTCACATTGTGGGGTGAGAGCTTCAACATATGAATTTGAGGGAGACACAACTTAGTTCATGGTAACCCCACCAGGTCCTCACTACAAGCTCAGGAAGCCAGGGGCTTTCTCTGCTTTTCATCACTGAGTGAGTAAACTGGGGGTTGAGTAATTTGCCGAAAACATCACTGCTGTTCAGTTGGTGGTAGCATTGCTCGTGTACAGAAGTGGAGATTAGAAGAGCTCCTGGGCATGGACGTAGGGTTGTCGACAGAAGGATCTGGAAGGATCTGGCAGGTACAGATGAGAGCAGAGCACTGAATTCATGGCAGTCCTGTTCGGGCAGGTGAGTCAGTCGCAGGTCACCGGGCCGAGCTCCGGGGCTACAGAGACGAGAAGACTGGCCCCTGTCTTCCAGGAGCTCCCAGCTTCTGCTGTTTTCCTTCTTCCTTCCCAGGCCTTGCTCTGGATACAACTGGAAAATAGAGAAATGCCCCTTTGTGTCCCTGCCACAGTCCTCAGAGGCCACCGCCCTCACGCCCACCTCCAACCTGGTGGCCAGCCCGCCAGGTTACGTAGGGTCTTCACCTCTCGTTATTCCTGCTTTCCCCTCACCCTGGTGCAGAACTTTCTTGATAGTTCTTCCAAGAAAACATCTTTGTTCCAAACCCCATTCTCTTGAGACAAGTCTCTCAGCTAAGAAAGGAAAAGTCATAGCTCATCTGTGACTTCTCCAGGGCATGGTGCTGACATTTTATTGGTGGCCTCTGGGGACTGGTGACTTATGGCACAAGTTGCAGACACCATGGCAAGCATCAAGTGGGAATATTTTGAGGGTAGGCAGGCCTGTCGCTGGACACGAGGCTCACAGTCAGCGAGACATCTTCCATCCTGGGCTTCTCACGAACAAGGCTGTCCCTGCGACTATCGGAACTGTGCTAAAGGGTGTGTGACAGGCTCTGTCACTGCTTCCCTCACATCTGTAGACCTCACATTTCACAGTGAGAAGGGTCATGGGAGTGGCCCTCTACCGATGGCTCTGCCTTGGGTGGCATCATTCTGAGGCACAGGTTTGACACTGTGACCTCGTGCTCCCCTGTGGGGTATCGGCCGCTCGCTGTGGAAAATGGCATCATAATGCTCCCATCGTTGGCTGCCTCCCCTTCCCTAGATCACTTCCCCACTGCCGAATGGCAACTGGTGTTTCCTGTGATTCACGAATCAACTCCTCGCACGAAAATCTCCTTCTCAGTGTCGGCTTCTGGAGGGACCCAAACAGGGCGGCCGTCAGAGACACGGGAGGAGGCAAGCAGCCTCACCAGCACCCCACTGCCCCGTCTCCAAAGGGGAGGTGCGTGCTGCTGACCATCCTGTGGGTTCATCTAAGGTCACGGAGAGCCAGCAGCCGGAGCAGCGGCTGCCTTGGTTGGCCTCGCTGCCCCAGAAGACCTTGCGGTGACTGACTTCTGCTTTGGAAAGCTCCACAACTCAATATCCTTCTTCTTTGCTGCCCACTCTGAGAAAAGAACAGTACCCAGTGCTCACTAGAAAATGCAAGGGAATCGATTGGAAAGAAAATGTAATCTTATTCTAGTCCTATCCATAGTGGTGTGCCATTCTATATTTAGAAAAATGTTCCGTGCAGCCAAAGAGGGGGGGAAAAACCACAAGTAGTACCCACTGGGTTCATGCCAGGAAACAACAGGAAGCTGCAAGTTCTCCTTCTTTGCAAAGTCAGGGGAGAATGTGGACAACGAAAGCATGGGCTGGGTGTAGGGATCCCCTCAATGTGCCAGGTATCAGCTACTGCCCCAGACCCCCTCTGAGCCCCGTGACTTCAAAAAGATGGAAGCGAGTTTGGTGGATGACTAAGGCGGGTTCATTCATGGGTCTGAGGCCTCGGCAGATGGCCATGGCCCAAGCTCCCCATTCCTCTCGAGAACCCATGCTCTGGGCTTCCCCAGAAGGCTGGAATTCCCCCAGTATTTATAGCGACACGTTTCAATTATTACCTGACCTCCACTACAGTTATCTGTGCGTGTCTTACGTTGTTAAGGGCCTTATAAACTGGGAGGGCAGAGAGCAGTGTCCAGCTATTCTATGACCTCTGTGGCAGCATTTTCCCGCCCTTTTCATCTCATGACAGACATAGACTAATTACTAAAGTTCTCCAGGACACCAAAAAAATGGATTTTTTGCCGATCTGAAAAAAAAAACAGGTATAATTTTAATTCATTCACTCCAGATGGCTATTGTTGAGTTGGTTGTTGTCATCTTTCTATGTGACAATCTAAGGGAAAAGAGATCAGTGTCCCTGACCAAATTAGTCAGGTATTGCATGTTTTAAAAATTCTTGCAGCATGCCGGTTGGAAATCGCCGCATGCGCACTGGCTGAAACCCGCTGCTCTGTGTGGGCCAGCTGTCACGGCGTCCACTAAACTGACGTTTTTAATGCATCTCTGTTCAAAGGCTTGTTCTAGTCATGTCTTCTCCTGGTTGAGCTCAGTTAAGTAGCTTTCTTTTCCAATCCTCCGACACATCAGATTTCTGGGCTCTATCTAATCCCTTTATTTCTGCTCTCGTACAAACCAGTTTTGTTTTGTTTCGTTTTTTGCCTGAGGTCGCCCATTTTGCGATACCCTGCTAAATGTGACTTCATGAGAAAATCTGAGCCAGAACCACCCAGCTAAGGGGCTCCCAAAGTTCTGAACCAACCACAGACACTGTGAGGTAATAAAAATTCGCTGTTTACAGCAGCTGCATTTTGGGATCATTTGTTACATGGCAATAGATAGCTAATACACCACTCGTGCCCAACATCCGTTTCCATTCTCCGCCTGAGGACAGGAAGGGAGAAGTTGCTAAGAGTTCAAACTCAGGTCTCACCTACACGGATAATCAAGATTTGCTTCAAAATCATCCCCTCTATGCAGTGTTTCCTAACAAACTCCAGCCAATGCCCATATGTCTGCAGAATTTTTTAAATTTTAGAAGTATTTTTATACCTTTTGAACTCAGTGTCTTACCTAAAAACATATTTCTTGTTTTTAAATTAACTTTATAAAAATAACTATTTTTCTCGACAGAAGCAGGATAAATATGCCTGTTAGAAATTTTACAACTCTAAAAAGAAGAGAATTTAAATCACCTGAAATGCAGCCTCACTGAGGAAAACATTATTGGCATCTTTAATATCCATTTTTTGCATGTAGTTTTACATAGAAAATTTGCACATGCGTCTTTTGCCTCCTCTTTATCTCATTCAGTGACCTTGTCTTTCATTTCCTTGACCCCCTCACTTCTGCTACTGACCCCACGGCCAAGCTCTAGACCAATGCTTGCTCCTCCAAGTAAGCTCCATGGACTGGCTGTGTCGGCAGCACCCGACAGCCCACCGGAAGTGTGGAATCTAAGATCCCATCACGTTCTCACCCCAGGACATTTGCACTCCCCTTCCCCGCAAGGCTAATCCTCCGGTCATTTGCATTCGGGTCTCCATCCCAGTGTCACCTGCAGAGAAAAGCTGTCCCTGACCTCCCGAACTAACCTTCCTTTCCTCTCATGTTCTGTCTCCACATCCTGCTTTACTCTCTCCACAGCACTTATCACGACTGGACATTATTTTATACGCCTTCGTTTGTTTGTTTCCTTCCACACGTACATGCGGAGCAGCCAGCGTGCGTCAGGCACTGTTCTCAGCTCCGGGGACACAGAGGAGACCTGAATTAGGTCCCAACTCTCCACTCGAACATGCGCATGCTATCCAAACGCAAGTTGCTTCTTATCGTTTCATATTTCTTTACTTGTTAAGTCCTTCAAGAAGGGGAGAAGAGGCCCCATCCCGTCATCAACAGAGAGCTCCGTGCCAGGTCCCACGACTTAAACCCACCCCGAACAGTCCCGCTTCTGTTTAGAGGGGACTTTTCAATGAGCGTCTGTGCTGTGCTGAGCTAAGTTTAACGTGGTTGTTTTTGACCCCGGAGAATTGTCCCAACCCAGCTTCCCCGCAGTGGAAATTTCCCTTCTTGGTGCAAGCCTCCAACCACATAGCTGGTCATTGTCTCCTTGCTGCACGATTTTTCCAACTTCACAAGTGTACTTCCAGCAGTGGCAGCAGCTAAGTGAGGCCCTGATAAAATTTTCAAGGGGCAAAGTTGGTCTTTGGTGCCCTCCCACTTCTTTGGGTGCCTTCTTCTACCCTACCACGCGTCTGGGTACCACCCCTCGGAGGCCTGGCTCTCTCCTGGTTATCACGTATTCCCTCCCCAGGAGGCAGCGTGCACGTCACGGGGAAGTGCCTGGAGCTGGCCGGGGGAGGGGAACGCTGGTGGCTTATTCGGTGCCAGCCACCATTTATCCCCAACATGATTGTTTCTTTATGTGATGACAACACTCCTGGAAGGACACACTTTGTCCCTCGCTTTACAGAGGAGAGACTGAGGCTCTCGGGGACCACATAACTCCCCCGCGTCACTCTGGGTGGTCTGAAGTCGCAGCTCTGTCTTTTCCTGAGCCTCACAAGTTCCACAGAGCACATTGCTAACGACAGATTATCAAAGCCGATGATTGGAAGGACTTTTTTTTTTTTAAACAGGTGTGGAGGTGGGGAGGGACTGGTTAGGACATTGATGAAACGTGTGGCGAGGTCCCTCAATTTCCGGCCCGGCCCAGCCCGGCCGGCGGGAATTTAGAGGTGAAGTGGCTCTCCACAAACGCGCCTCCTGACTCCTGCATGCTGTGGAGGCGGAGCCGTGAGGCCCACAGTGGGTGGGTCACACTCACCTAACCCTCAAGGGCCGGGATAACGACATACGATGCAGGAGAAGCACACCTACATTATATTTATTGGAACCGATTTTCTGATGTCTTACATGGGATGGGAGAAGAGGTGACTGATCTTCCACCCATTTATAAGACCTCGGAGTCCCCATCTGCAGTCATCAACAGAAGTGACATCACCACAGTTTTATAATTATGAGTAGGGAATTGCGATTTCTAAACAGAGCTTCCAAATTTAGTCATGTTAACATGCCTGCATTCCCCTCCGATAACTGTTGGATAAGTAAGAACGCAAAATTTAGCATAGGAAAGAATATGTAACAAAATATTAGGTAGGCTTATCAGGCAGATACATTGTGTTTAGGAGTCTCCGTTGATTCTGAAAACTACCAAAACAAAGAGTCACCATATAATGGATCTCACAGCACAAGCATGTTTCAGGAGCGTTCAGCATGGGATGAGCCCTCTCCCACAGCCCAAGAACCGTGGGGCTCCCCCTTTGCTGCAGGGCTGGCAGAGCGGAGGGGCAGCTGGTCCCCGCCCTGGCCCCAGAGTGGCAGAGACAGAGCTGGGGGAGAAGCAGCCCGTGTCCGGACACGTGAATGCCATGGAAGAAAACGTTGGTGGAGCTCTTCCACTGTGCCAAGTACCACATCACGCAAAGGTAGGAGACAGCTGGATAGGCCTCAGGAAATGAATCTCACGAGTGTAAATATGCATGTTAATGATAATTAACACCTGTCTGCGAACGTAGCAGGATAATATTTGGGTCTATGAACCGGCATGTTGTCCCCGCTCAGCCGTTCTCGTGACCTGCGGACCTTTCCCACACAGCCTTTCCTGGCACCGTGCCGCGGGGACGGGATTACCCTGCAGAACAAAAGAGGCGATTTTTTTGCCTTTTGAATTCCAAAACCTGAAATCTTGGCAAAAGCGGTATGTCTGGAAGAACGCTGGACCTGGACACGGTCATCGTCTTTTCTCCCCGCCCCGGGAGAGAACTAAGGGGGAGGGGCTGGCAGGGGCAGGCGAGAGCAAACGCAGAAGGTGTAGAGGCCTGGGTGGGTCCCTGAGCAGAGGCCTGTGTTCCGTCCCCTGTGCCCCGAGCCCGGCTGACTGAGCTCCTGGAGCGGGGCAGAGATAACAGGAAATCGGGGGTCCCCTCGTTCACGTGAGGTTATCTGCAGCCGCACCCCGTTCCCCAAACCCTGCTGCCGCCTCCCACCCAGCGTTTGTGGAGACGACGTGGAAACACCCGAGAAGGCCCGAGATGGCCTGCAGGTGCCCTCCCAAGCCCGGGGAGCTCAGGCGCAGAACCAAATACTTTCCAAGTCCCAAGTGGAGTGGCCGAGATTCGGATCCGAGAGATCATGTGGCCGGGGACCAGGAGGCCTTGGCAGTGACTCACGGGGAACTCCATCCAGCACTGCAGGACGATGCTCCAGTTGGCCGACGCCGGCACGCACGACGTCCACCCCCAACCGCCCCTCCTCATCCATTGCTAACGGACCCTGACGCCACCTAAATTTGGAGATGCTCCAGGTGCACGATCCCACCAGACAGTTATCCACCCCAGGAGAGAAGCCTCGGGCCCCTCCCAAATCCAGGCCCATGCACACATCCACGTTTAACCAGCTTCTTTCAGAAATATTCCCTCAGGGTCCAGCTAACCCCTCTCCGCTGTGGGCACAAATGCCTTCTTTCTCCCATTCATCGGAAGTCAAGACTAGGACAACGTATTGCGCACACAGCCCAGGACGCACCTGGAGAGGGCGAAGAGTGAGGTCTCCGGTGATCCCAGGTTCTGACACAGAAAAGATCTCCCCTCTGAGCCTGAGTAGAAAAGTGGGGACCAGTCTGGCTTCCAAACCCTCCTCTCCTCCCCGACCCCTAGGTTGGCCCATTGACCATCTTGGCGGCCCTGTGCCTGTCCTTGTGAAGTGCTCTCAAGGTCTTCCCATTGCAACTGGAAACGCATTCATTTAAAGCAACTCAGCACAGTTTGCGGTTTAACTCGTCCTCCTTCTCTGTTCCCGCAGCTAATCGGTTTGTAGATCTACCTCTACATTGTCTCTCCACGCCTCCCCGTTATCTAGAAATGATGTTCTCTGACTATTCCTTCTCCTTGCCCGGGAACAAGGCAGAATTCACTTCCTCTCCTTCCTGAAGTTGATGCCAGCCATGTGACTTGCTTTGGCCAATAACATGCAGGCAGAGATGCCTGTGTTGCTTTTGGAGGAAACATTTTATTGCAGACATTACAGTACTTTCTTCTTCCTTCCACTGGGACCAACACCATTCTGGAAGGCAGAGCCTCTGTTGACCTGACGCCCAGAGTGAGGACTCCAAGTCTATGTGAGCCAGAAACAAACGTCGGTTAAGCTAACTCCCTGGTTGTTACTGCATCAGAATCTCGCCCATCCTGACTAACGCCCCTGGGCTACTGTCAGGGCTCAGGCTGTCAGCACCTGTCATTGGAGCTCTGCCACTTGCTACTCAAATGCCAACCCACAAAACACCACCTGTCTGCAATGAGGCAAGTATAGAAATTTAGAATAAACATTTAGAAATGCTTCTAGTTAACTGTATCTATTGGATCTATGAACATATTTGGGGTTATATTCCCCCCAAATCTTAGCATTGTGCCTGGCCTATGCTTGTCACCAATGTGGATCGAAGCTTCATGATGAAGAAGTAGAATTACGGTAGGATTCCAAGCAATAGCAGGCAGATTTGGGGGATGTTTAGGGTGCAACAGCCTTCCTCACTCAGGGTGAAACCATCATTTAAGAGTTCCCCGAGTCTACTCTTTGTGCCAGTACAAAATCCAGCTTTAACGAACAGAGAAACTTTCTGAGCTCTTTCTCACTCAACATTAAATTTGTTTTACGTTTTCCTATGTAAGCACGTGGGCATGAATGTATTTCTTCTTTGTAATAAGACATCATAGGTATATTGCCTATGAATATTGTTTTCTAGATTACCCACAGACAGCCTGGCATTTTGATACATTCGTTCTAGAGCACAAGAGGATAATACAACTGATCCCTAAATCACATCCTAGCTCCCTCTGGCACTAAGCAGTCATTTTTTCGTTCTCCGTCCCTTTGACACATATCAGGATATTTCTGTGCACCGTGTAAGAAAGAGGCAGCGTGGTCTTCCGAAAAGCCCAGTGTGCCAAGTGAGAGAGTTGGTCCTGGTCCTCGTTACCCACTTGCTTGCTGCTATATAAAAGCCATGGCTTAATCACTGGGTACCCTAATTTCTCCATCCACAAAATGAGGACAATACATTAACAGTAACAAGTAAATAACACCAGCTCTGTTGTGAGAGTCACAATAGAGAGTGCTGAAGCACTCGGCAGGGAATCGCAGGCTCCGGAACTAGGGTTGAGCAGGTACACAGAACACGGCACCGGGAGGCTCTCCAGTTGCCCTGAGAGGCGCATCGCGTGATATTTCTTCGTGTCCTATTTAAAGTTCAGTCCTTTGGGACAAATATTATGCATATGGTTGTTTCAAAACTGTTTAACATGCCCAAAATTGTTGACCCCTTCACCATGAAGTAAAGTGTGTAACTTCACAGACCACAGGACCGACGGTGTTCACTCACATTGACAGCGTGCTTTGGGATTTTGGCCAAGGAGAGCTGTGATTGGCCTCTGAGTTTCTTGAGGGCAGAGGTCATATCGCATTAATCCTTGTCTCCCTGGTATTTACCAGTCATCTAAGTACACAGAAGGCGCCCAATTAATGTCTAAAAAGGAATAAATAAATAAAGTGAACTTTAATCAAACATTTCTAATATTACCTCCATTCAATACCCTGAAACTTAAAAAGCCAATCTTCGACTTTGGTTACATTGGTTTGGAGGAGGTTTTCCAGTATCACCTAAACATTTTAGAAGCACACCCACCCAGTCAGTCTTGGGATTTTCCCAACCTCTTTCCTCCCGGAGCACAAGCCGTTCTTACTCAAAGATCACTAAGAGGCGTAGGCTGCGGGAGGGGGGAGGTAAGGAACCAGCCGCGCTGGGTCTGGAAGAAGGGAAATTGTCCTACTCGTTGTTCAGAGGCCACCGCGGCGTTATCCCGCGCACGCGCACAGTCGAGGTGAACCACCGCAGACGGATAGAGAGCTTCTGTGCCGAACTGTAAACTTTGGCAGGAGCGCTGTGCTGCGGCAGCGAAAGGCCTCCTGCGGGGGCTGCCACGGAAAAAGTGACCTCAGAGAGGAATTCAGAGCAGAAACGCTCCGACAGGGGAGATGAAACCCCGGGCCGTTTGGGCCAAGTCCTTTGGTCCCAGCCATGTTGAAGTAGAGAGCTGTTTCAGTTTAAAAACACACACTTTACACGGATTTGTTGGAGTTTACTATTCTTTTCTATTTATAGCTTAGAATCGCGAGGTGCCACTGCTTGAATGTTTTTCACGGGAACTCATTTTGTAGAGAGGCCCCAGGTGGCGGGGGGGGGGGGGGTGGGAACTGGATTCATCCGGACTCGTGGGACCGCCAGCTGAGTGCAGAGGGCGCGCCAACAGGGGCTCCAAACAAACAAACATACAAACAAACAAAACCACCTTTAACAGAGAGAGAGAGAGAGAGAGAGAGAGAGAGAGAGAGAAAGAAAGAAAAAGAAAGAAGAAAGAAAAAGAAAGAAAGGAAGAAAGAAAAGAAAAGAAAGAAAGGAAAGAAAGAAAGAAAGAAAGAAAGAAAGAAAGAAAGAAAGAAAGAAAGAAAGAAAGAAAGAAAGAGAAAGAAAGAAAGAAAGAAAAGAAAAAGAAAGAAAGAAATATTGTGGTGGACATATATGATACTTTAAGTTAAAATGCTGGGGATTCTGAATAACATTTCATTTTTAAACTGTATTTTATGATGTTAAAATTATATGGTAACCGTATGGAAACCACTGGCCTAATTATTGATTCTTTAAAACATGAGAAGCTATGATTTCATGTGATATAATGCTGATTATAAGAAAACTCTAGCTTGTCAAAATATAACCAGAGACACTGAAATAAAGAACAAACTGACAGGCACCAGAGGAGGGGGGAGGAGGAGAATGGGAGGGGGGGGAAGTGGGGGAGGGTGGTCAAGGACATGTATAAAGGACCCGTGGACAAAGCCAAAGGGTGGAAGGATTGAGGGTGGGAAGTGGGGGTGAGGGGCGGGGGAGTGGTGACAGGGAAATGGAGACAACTGTACTTTAACAATAATTAAAGAAAACAAAAACAAAAACAAAGGCAAAGACAGCACTACAGTGAAACCGCCCCCCCCCCCCCCCATCCTGCTGGAGTCTGGGGTGGGCCCCCTTCCACGGAGGAGTTTATATGCGTCACAGCAATTGCTGCCTCTCACCACTGGGGGGCAGCCCGTTCAGTGAGCATTTCGGAGCTGGGGTCTCCTGCTCCGTGATCTGTATTTGAAATTTCTTTAATAAATTAGGCTTTTGCAAGGAAAAAAAGAATGAAAAGCACCATTTCATATGGATATGAACAAAACCATAGTCTAGAGAAAAACTCCCACGCCACCTCCCCCTGCCCCAAACAAGCTTCTTTTTATAGACGGATCTACATTTTGAGGAAAGCATGAATAGAATCACATATTTAACGACAGTCGAGAGTGTAATTTTAGAGGCATGCCAGAAAGAAAGGGGGTGTGAGCACATGAAACTTATACTTTTATTTATGCTATTTCCCACAGATCGAAAATAAATTTTCAAGAGCACTGCTTCTCAAACCGATGAAGGGCACGGCACCACTTCTCAAACTGATTGATTGGCTCCTGGTCTGAAAAATCTGTGCTTGTTTAGCAGCGCCCTCTGCTGTCCAAATGGATTTCGGCTCGCCTTGAGGGAAAAAGTCAATCACTATGTGTATGTAATTCACCAAGCCTACGAACAGCATGCATCCACTCACCAAATATTTATTAAAAGCTTAGTATACATGCCAGTTGCTGTGGAAGGTAATGGGGCACACAGATGTGTAAAAAGAGATATGAATGCAAATGCAATTATACAACCACTTGATCACACATAAAAAAATCACTTTAGCTAGATTTTCACTAAAATGAAACAGATGCAGGCAGCTGAGTTGTCTCCCTTCCCAAACTGTTCTGGACCGTTATTCACATTAGCAGGTGTCTGGCTGGCTTTGGACGGAACAACTCGGGTCCAGTACACAGGGGACGATCTGGAACACAGTAGACATTCCGGGATGGACCGTTGCAACGTCGTGAGAAAGCTTTCACAGTCGACCCAGGACACTCCCGGTCTCAGGGTTATCTGACCTATCGCTCATTAAGCTTTACATTTCTTTCTGAAAATGCACCACTTTTCCAGCACTGTGATGAAAAGCCTCAAAAGGGATCCAGTGGGAGAAACCCTAAGAATTAATCATACACTGCTGTAGGATTCTTGGAAATTGACAACTGGAGTTCTGGAAATTCACTGTTACGAACCGGTGCGCCTGCAGGCTTTCTGCAGGAGCAGAGGGGGAGGGGCCGAAAGAGCTCCCAGGACCTTCCATCAGGAATAAAAGTGAAATTCAAGTATTATCAAAAGAAAAGTGTCAGGAGCTAGGACAGACCAAGAAGGATGCTTTTATAACATTTTGTAATATTCTTATCCTTGGCCATTTTCCATTCTTGTTATTGTCACTCTCCTAGAGTAATCAGCCATGACTTGACTCTGAACGGACAGAATAGGGTAAAGGTGGGAGGATGTGTAAGATTATGTTACGTAACAGTGTGAGGTCCATCTTGCTGAGAAACTCCTTGCTGGCTTTGAGGAAGCAACCCCGTGTGCTGGCAAGGCCCACGTGGCCGAGCTGGGGGTGGCCTTCTGCCAGCAGCGTCCTAGGGACTGAAGCCCTCAGTCCGACTGCCAACAGGGAGCCAGGAGCTGCTACTAGCGAGTCAGGAGGCAGGCCCTTCTGCAGTCAAACCTTGGGTGAGGCTGCAGCCTTAGGAGGGGCCCAACTCTGAGGTCTGAAATGGGTGCTGTTGTAAGTTGTAACGTGTGGGATAGTATTGTGCAATAATAGGTAACTAACAGATTTCAAAATATTTTTTTAGAAAAACTTTTATTATAAAATACAAATAAAGGAAAACAAATACTGAAGAAAAACCAAGTCATCCATTTACTGCCCTGCCATTCTATTATATAACCGGTTAGTGATTCATTCTGTTGTTTTATTACACGTTGGGTGTGTTACTTACAGCCATGAATACACCCATTCACACACTTTCATATCTTGCTTTTTTACTTAGTATTTTTTGTTCACTATATTTTTTACTAATTTTTAATGACTATATAATGTACCACTGTGTGTGTATATGCCTGCATTTGTAAATAAAGTTTTATTAGAACACAGCCATCCATGCCCATTTGTTCACCTACGGTCTACTGTGACTTTTGTGCTGCAAGCTGCAGAGCTGCAGAGCTGTGACAGAGACGGTATGGCTTGCAAAGCCTCAACTATTCATTTTCTGGACCTTCACAGAAAAAGTTTATTGAGCCCTGAATTTAGGGTTATAATTGTTACTTAGAACATCTCTGTGTATATCATTTTTTACACTTTAGCCAACTGAACTGGAGTATATTATACGAAAGTGGAATGTCTGGGTCTACTTCGTCAGGACGTCTTTAAGGCCGACCCTGCCCCCACTATTTCTCTCGTCTCCTGCGGCCGTGGCAACAGGGAGGGAAAGGAGGCCCAGTACTCTGGAGGCGACACTTCTCGGCTCCTTATTAACCCAGACGTGTGGGTTCACCCTGTGGATAAGTGTATTTATAGTTTTCACCTAAGAGGAAAGTAACAGTAGTTGCAACATTAAAAACAACTGAGAAATGTTTTACTTCCTGTGGGATGAAGCAGCAGACTGAACTCTCAGCCATCAAGGTGGACATGAGCGGCGTCCCGGCCGGCTGCAGTGGCCACGGGCACCGAGCGGGCTGAGTGGGGGA
This sequence comes from Phyllostomus hastatus, assembly GCF_019186645.2. Taxonomy (NCBI): domain Eukaryota; kingdom Metazoa; phylum Chordata; class Mammalia; order Chiroptera; family Phyllostomidae; genus Phyllostomus; species Phyllostomus hastatus. Next base: position 11,980,054 of record NW_025333833.1, on the reverse strand, counting down.
GCGAGGTGGCAGTCTCAATGACGAGCTCACAGCTGTGGTGGACGGGGGTGGGGGGCAGGTACAAGTGGGGGTGCCAGAGGAGCCACGCATTCCACCCCTTGTAGCACACCCGAAGTGTAAACTGGTGCAACTGTAACCAAGCTGTCTCCAGGTAAGAAAGTCTTAGAGCAACTGTCCCATATTTCTGAACAACAAAAATTTCTCCTATTGGGGAAAGTTTTATATTTCAGGCAGAAACTATGGGGTGGGACCAGCTGGGTCCACCCCGACCGTCTCTGAGATGAAGATCACGCAGGTCGATGGGTCTCAGATCCAACCTCGTGTGAATAAAGTCGGCCCCGAAGCGCAGGCGTCATCTTCTGAGGGAAATATTCTGCAACATAAAACATGAAGATCAGGATGGGCCTGCCCCCAAAGGATAATGTCATTCCAAAGCAAGACCAGAAAGATATGTCATGTAAGTATCCTGACTATGCCAACAAAACACGTAAAGACATCGTAGAGAGCACGTTCATTTCATGAAAATACGGCTCTCAAAACGTCAACCGATGTCACGCACCCAAAGAAGTGGTTCTTTGGTTAGAAATATCACTAGCCTTTACTCTCCACCTCAGTTACTCATCAGATAATAAAGTGCACCATAACGTCAGGAAGTTCTCTGGGAAACTGAAATTCTCCATAGAGTAAGGAAGCGCTTTCTAGGGACACTAAGAACATGTCACTTTGAGCAAAACACAGCAGTTTTCTGAGGTACGAGGAGAGAGCCATGATTTCTCACGAACCCTCACGGTGCAGGGGAAGGGGGAGCGCCGTGAGAGGCTCGGTCCACAGCGAGACCCGGCCCGGTCTCCTCTCCGTGCGCCGTGCACCGCTGGTGCCTCCACACTGACCTGAGGGTCCGGCAGCATGAACCCGTCGGTAAGTCTGTAGTAGACTACGGTGGAGTCGGACTCCACTATGGCCAAAGTAAAGGACATCGGCAAGTCCGGGTCACCCTGCAATTTTCGAGAGGCCTTCAAGATCTCCCTTATCCTGCGAAGAAAGTCACAAGGCATTTAGGATTCTTAGTCACTCAATTAATAGGGTCAAATACTGGGAAGTCTTGGGGAAGAGGTGGGCAACAGCATTGTTACGTCTATAATGCTGACTACGAACATGGCGAAGGCTCAGACAGAAACATTTAAAGTGGTTTTCTCATACAGAAAATCCTGGAAGGAAGGGCCAGCCACTGACTTTCAACCCTTCTCTTTAAAAACATTTTTTTAAAGATTTCATATATTTATTTATTTTAGAGGGGGGAGGGAGAGACAAAGAGAGGGAGAGAAAACATCAATGCGTGGTTCCATCTCATGGGCCTCCTGCCGGGGACCTGGCCCGCAACCCAGGCACGTGCCCTGACTGGGAATCTAACCGGCGACCCTTTGGTTCACAGGCCGGAGCTCAATCCACTGAGCCACACCAGCCAGGGCCACCCTTCTCCCTTGTATGCGCCCCTCTCTCCTGATCATCCCGCCGGAGAGTCAGACCGGACCTCAGGACCCACAGAACGGTCACCGGAAGTGAGCGTGCAGGGCATCGAAACCGGCCAAGGGCCGTGAGCGGTCCTGCTCCGGTTCTCCGGGTCTGTGTCTGACCGTGAGGCAATTTGGTAGTGAGGTTAGTTTTTAAAAAAATAGACTATAATAAGTATTTCCCCCACTGTGTTCATAATTACTACTGCTAAGTGGCTATATAATATTCTGTTGCAGGTTTTCAGGGTGAAGGTGCTAATAAAAGTACCCTGTGAAGATCACCTTTCTCAAAGGTATTTGTTCCTTTTTAAATATTTGTTGGATTTTACCAAGTATTGGAATCATTAGATCTGAATATAGATATTTTATCGTTCTCAATATGTATTCTGATACATCATAAAAGCAAAGAGAAAAATATAGAGAAAAATTGAACTTTTGGAATAAAATTATATACCAAGCTATCAAGGCTCTAAATGATTCCGGTTTGCTTGCTGTGGAAAATAATCTATCAGATCTAAGACCCGGGTCCTCAAAGCACTGCTACCTTTTGTTGAAATTGAAAACCACCCACTGAAAACCTTATTCCCTGCTCCACAAAGCCCGGGTCCAACAGTTCAGCCAATGGAACCTCCAGAGGAGCTTGCTTTCAAAGGCAACCAAAAACCGATCAGTTGTTTTTCTCATTAAGCTCACCCGGTCTCCAGAAGTTGGGGACAGATTTACTAGCACGTTGACACGCTGCAGCTGGGCCCACAAATTACTCAGCTCTGCATTCTCTTCGGCCAACGTGCCATTTGTCCCCTTACTTCCCGCTTCCCATCCCTAAGTAAAAACTCTGAAGGTCACCCTTCACCCATTCTATTAGCTATTGAACCTATTAAAAAAATCTAAAAAAGAAAGGTCTCTGCTCTGAAATATTCTTTCTACAATTATCAATTTTTTTTTTAAATCTGTAGTAGAGACTGGAGATTTTAAAGTGATTTGAAACAGCAGTCAACTTCTGGGAAAGCCGGAGTTCTGACTGCTTTGTCAGAACATCAGCCACAAAGGGCTGCCCACCTGCTACTTATAATTTCAGTATCTGATATTTGCTCATCAAAACATTCAAACTTCCTACCACGTGTCTCTGCACAGGGCTCGGCACACTGTGCCCCCACGTTTGCACGGCCCGGGAACCAAGGGGGGTCTTTACGTCTTTAGCTGCAACATTCTGAATGGCCCCATAAGTACCTGCACAACAGCCTCAGTTTTGCCACTCCTTCCACAAGCCTCAAATGTTTACTACCTAGCCCTTCCAGAAAAGGTCGCTGGCCCCTGCTCTACACTACAGAAGAGGTTAAGAATAAGAACGTAAGATATGAGCACAGGGCACTGTGCGTTTTTTCGGTATTACTAATTCAAAAGTCAGAGCAGGAGGATGTCCCACTTCCAAACAGTGTGCAGATCTCACACCATTCCTACCGTAACAACGAGAATGCCCGATGTGCTTAAAAAATATCACATTTTTCCCCAAAGCCATAAAACAGATGTGAACACGAAGGAGTTTAAAGGGACACAACTCCAAGGAGAAACGAGCCCTTCCCAGGTAAACAGGTCAAACAGATCCCAAAGACGTGCACCCCCCCCGCCCCCCGTAAAAACAGTTTGCACCTATGTTCAACTGCACGGAAATCAGGGGGGTTCCCGTTCCCACCAGGGATTCACTGTAGAGAGGGCCAGATGCAGCGAGCACAGGTGTCGGTCAGACGCCCCACACCCGGCACCGGCGGGAAAGGCGAGTGGGGACACCGCGGCACACGCCGGCTGAAGGCGAGCGTCTTCCAACCCCCGGACGGGCAGAGTGCAACAGACACGGGTGGGGGACAGATGGAAGGGAAGAACCTCTGAAGCGATCTTTACGAATCTTCCATTGGTTTGAATCAGAATGTACGTGTGTGTGTGTTTCGTAAGGTGAACTGTGTGGAAATTCTAGCCCGTATACCGAAAGTTAGGATAGAAATTTCCATTTCATTCATGTTTGTTTCCAGAGTTCTTGGATACAAACAGCAAAACATTTTCTGGCTTAGTCAGAACACCCGTGTGGGAAACCCCAACATCTGAGAAGCAGCCCAGGGTTGTGAAGCCGGTTTGTCTTCAGGGTTGAGAGAAACCACTGCCAGAAACGAAGTGGGACTTCCCGTCCCTGAGCTGGGCTGGTCCTGCTGGGGAGCAGTCTGGGTGGGGGCGGGGGACCCCCTGAACCCTCCGGTGATAACACACTCGCACTCGGACAGTCCGTCTGCCCCGGCTCTCAGAGCAGACTCGCGGAGTCCCACCACAGCCCTGCTGCGGTCTGCACTAGCCTATTTTTGTCTTACAGTTAAAGTAGTGCCGTTGTCCTTCCCATTTATAGGATGGTGATAAACTCCTTACAATGTTTACGCTTCCTTTAAGTCAACAGATTGTGCAGCTTTCTCAATCTAGTAATAATAACAACAACAATAAAAGGTGCCAACGTTCTATTTTAAAAATCACAGACAGTAAAGATGCTGAGAACCAAGAATCACTAAAATACTATAATCTCACGTACCTTCCAACAACTTCAGTTTGAAATTGTAACTCAGAAATCATGAAACAAAGTTTCCTCACACGTACATTTTTTAAAAGCTCAGTTATTTAGAAAAATACTGTAGTGATGTTTCATCACACAAATCCAAAGTAGTAATTTAGATAATAGAATTGTTTATAGTTCATATTTGGTATAAATCCACTTATGAAAAATACAACCTATGTATTAATAAGAAGAATTTCATATTTTTTTAGTTCATTACATTTCAAGAGAAAAACCCCACTTGACCAAAGAGATAAATCAGTAATAATCAGTTGTTTCAAATGTAACAGAATTTGACATTTGCAATGGGTTTTCTTTTCACAGCTGTTCGGAGAGGTGCTCAGCGTGCGTAAACAGAGGGATTCGGAAGTTTAACGAGGCTAACTGGAGCACAGGCCTGCGGCAGACAGACAGGAAACACTGTTTGGTGACTGCCCCTCCTCCCACACGCCCTCCGTGAGTCCGGGCCTTGGGCTGAGTGCCGGCCCCTCAGCAGAGGCTGAGCGACCTCTGGACATGAACACAGAGGACAAGAGGGTTGAAGGCAGCGTTACTGTTACCTTCAAGTGTTGCTGGAACAGAACGCATCACGGGTTAAAATTATTATTAATTTCGACCCCCAGAAAGCACTATCTCCTTCTGTCTTCTTCAGTGTGGCCAAACTGGCACATGCTGTATGCTCATGAATTAAAGACATTAACTCCTTGACTTGCCTCATTATATTATTTACTAGGACACTCCAAAACCCGGCTCCAAAACACAATGCAAGTTTCACCTGGTGCCCAAGAAGGTTTATTCATCCACAGGCTCAATCCTGAAGAAAAGTTTCAAGGACAACAGACCGCCTCCTTGGGAATCAGGCCAGGGCCTTCCTAGTGAAAAAGCAAGGTGGCTAACCTCCAAGGGGGGCTTGCTGAACAATTAGGCGCTTGTGTGGCTGCTCGCCCCAGTGGGAAGCCATTCTGCTCATGTAAACTGCAAGCTCTGTGCGTGCGTGTGAGTGCGTGGAGGGCAAGAGAAAGAAGCTGCCAGAATTGGGGATTTCACGGGCACCAGACTCCCAACAGAGGCAACACAGGGACACGCCCCTGACACGCAGGGAAGTCAAAGGACAGAGATCATTTTACCGGTTAGTAAGCTTTAGGCCTCAAATAAATAAGTCATTAAATGATTCTGTAATAAAGAATCTACTTTTAAAGAGTGGAGATATTTTTCAATTACAAGGAAAGAATTAATGAAGTATCCTTCAAAAAAAAAATGATCACATTTCAGGATTAAATCTTATAATTAAGAACATCTTTTAAGAGGCTCTAAGTACAGTTAATAATACTATATTGCACATTCGAAAGTTACTAAGAGAGTAGATACTGAGGTAATTGTCACAAGAAAAAAAATTTTGTTAACTACTTACTGCACTGATCATTGTGCAATGTATGCAAATAGCAAATTATTATGTTTACACATGCAACTAATGTTATATGTCAATTACACCTCAATTTAAAACAATTAAAAATTTTTAAATGTTCTAAAGAAGGAACTCAGTCAATTCTAGCAGCCCTTTACTCCTCCACTATTAAGTCCTCTTCCCCAGACGATAAGGGAAAAAAGGGGATTAAAGGTAGGGGGGCAGGTATGGATGAAAAAGAGATTCTCTAAAAGGTCAGGGGGCATTGTCATTGTCTCCTTCCTCAGTAGCGTAGTACAGTTACAGTGTAAAGTGTGGGAAATAGTGATAAATCTTGCAAGCAAATGGATTTTGTAGACAATCTAATCTTTTTGAAACTCTTAGAAGACTGTTTGAGCATGTCTTTGTGTTCTTTAAGATTTGATTTAGCAAATCTCCACCACAGGAACTTAGTAGTCTCAGAGAGCTCATTTAGCCATTCAACAAACACTGATTTAATATCAAGTACCAGGTACTAGGCTATACACTTGGGAGACAGCAATGAACAGAACAAAGTTCCTGCTTTCATGGAGGTTATTTTCTAATAGAGAAGGAAGACAGTAAACAATAAAAATACATATATATGAAATATACTGAGTAACAATAAATGTGATAAGTGTTATAAGAAAGGACCACTTAGTAAGTGGCAAGAGTATGGCCAAAAGAGTCTTGACCAAACAAATGACAAAAGTCTTAAGGCTTTTAGCCTTAGGGCTGCTGAATTAGCAAATGACCAATTTGGTATACGGAATATTGAAGCTTTTTTCTGAATTTCTAGAGTAATTTTCAGATTGGAAGATGCTAAGAAAGGGGAAAGTTTTCTCTCGGGTAAAATGGCCGAGAGTACCCATGTATCACCAGAAATCAAGAGAAACGCCACTCATCTGTGGAACCCAGGGGGTAAATGGCCGCTGGAGAGGCCCCGCCCTCACACAGGCTACCTACTCTCCTTCGCTGGCGGGGATGAAAGGGCCCTTTATTGCTCAGTCGGGTGAACAGGGTGAATGATTCACTGGCATCATGAAGCAAAAAAAAAAACAACACAAGATTTGCAGATCATTTTAAAAAACAGTTGTTAACTGTCTCTGGATTTTATAACTTACAAAAACACTTCACTCAGCTTTTTAAAAATTAACAAAATAAGTATAAACACAGATAAGCTTGAAATACGACAACTGCGGTTTAGTTTTCGGCATCTCTCTCTTGCATTTTACCAAAGAAACTGCAGTGACATTGCAACTGGGAGACCGCACAGGTTCCATCAGGAAAAAAAGGGGAGCACAAAACAGAAATGCCCTTTCCTCAGAACTTGCTCCAGGTCCTTGTGTAAGTTACTGAGACGTTTTCCCGTGGACGACTACTGTGACGCTAACACTACCACAGAAACCCGAGGTCCTCGCTCCCTAGCTCTGCGGCGACAGACCCCTGCTGTGCAGGGACACTCGAGGAGGAGCAGAGGCACGGCGGCCCAAAGACGCCACTCTGGCCCTCTGAACACATGTGGGGCTCCGGCTGCTACTCGGCGCTGGAAGAGGCCCTGTCTTTCCTTAGGGTTCCTCTGCTCGCCTCATCCGAATCAGATCTCTTTGACCTCTGCGAACTTACTAACACCATTTTATGCCATTGCTGGGTCTGGGAAACCAGTGTCCACACCTCTGAGGTCACCTACCAAGTGCGCCACCTGGATTCTCAGATTCACTTCAGTAAGAGACAATCTAGAGGACTCTCCAAATGCATGTACAATACAAACACATAACTTAATGTAATCTGTTTAAATGTAAGCTAATAGTTATTTAACATGAGCATGAAGTAGCATTTTTAGATGACAGAACAAGGAGATGTGTTGTGTCCTTAAAGAAACACTAACAACCTCACCCTCCATCAGCACAATTCTCCCACCAGACAATCCGATGTGGGCACTGGACCAGCTCTATTCTCCTACCAGAGATCAGCGAATAGTACTCGGCCAACACTTCCCCAAGGCAAGTGCTGAGGGCGTGGGCGCCACGGTCTGTGCCCCTTCCCCCACCTCAGCACTGACAGGATGGATGAGCTGGGGACCTGGTGACGCCACTCACTTCACTCCACGCCAACTTCCACCCGAAAGACCTTCTGAGACTTGAAAATCATGCCAAGGTGTTTTCACTCTGAGCACCGGTGAGGTATGAGTGCCGCACAGAACACACCAGTCACAAAGCGCGTCTGCTCAGAGCAGCGCGTTCTCCCCCCGCGGCTGTCACACAGCCGCTCTGTCACACGGCCGCTCTGTCACACGGAGCCAGCCCATCTGCACTCGTGCCAACGCCTGTGTTCTCAGTGAGTGAGATCACCAGGTCCAAAGCCCGGGAAACTAAGCAGGACATGGATATGAAAACTGTGCGGCCAATCTTATAAATTCAGGTGTAACATGAAATGTTACCTAGAATTGTTACCTTGTAAGGAGTCTGCACATACATATACATCATAAAATAAATAATGGCAAGAATGAGTCATGCAAATACACACACACACACACACACACACACACACACACGCCACTGTGTCTGTCACTCAGCAGTCGAGAGAGCCACTAAGTGGTTTTAAACTAGGATACAGTGAGATTACTTACTGTCATCATTGGGGAAATATTTTATGAGTAATTGTAGTTAACTCTGTAAATGACAGAGTTTAATCCAGTTTCACAAACTCCGGCTTCAGTGACGGGGACGGCTATCATGGCTTGTATCCCATAAGCCCCACGTAAATAACATGAAACTGCCCCTCCAGCAACATGCTCACTCCTCTGGCTCTCGGGCTTTGTATACCACCCAAACTCCCTAGTCATAAAAGTGTTATGTAAAGTTTTTGAGAAATAAAGAGCATTAAAAAAAACCCCACTGTACTCAAACCGCTAAGCAGCACAGTCTAGGATAACAGTTTACAACTGATGTCTCAGACTGGTTGTGCAGTGTATGGAAAATAATTTGTTTCTAACAATGAAGTATCAAAGTCAGCGCATTCTTTTTAATATAAAATCAATTTAAATTGCTATTCCCTGTAGTAGATCATCCTTTTCACCCACTCACATTCCATCATGCTTTTTTTTTTAACTGACATAGAATTGATATATATTGTGTGAGTTTACAGAGTGCAGCGTGACGAACGGACGACCTGGGGACAAAGACCAGTCGCCGGCCCACCTGTTGTGGCTGAGGGAAGCATGGACGGACGTGGGCACCACCGTCTGCAGCCCCTCTCCCTCTATCTCGGTGCCGACGAGGCAGATGAGCTGGAGGTCGGGTAGCCCCACGCAGTTCACTTCGTGCCAACTCTTACCTGCAAGAGCATCAGGGAGTGAACAGTAATGTTCATGAAAAATCAAAGATAAAAATTCTAAACTTCTACCTAATATTCAGCTCAGCAAATATCTCTTATAATGTTATCTTCTCTTTATATTTTAATTTACCTTCTCTTTTACTTATTTTGTTATCCAGTAATTCCCAATGTAAATGAAGAAATTACAAAACTGATGACATTAATAGCAAATGCATAAATAATGGCTTATTATAATGTCAACAATGCTATAGCCAAACCCAACTCCCCAACCCTCTACCATGGCCTGTGCCAATAATAAAGCAATATAAACAAAAACTTACTCTCCATGAGGTCCAGGTACACCAGGAATGCTATATAAACTTGGGTAGCATCTCCTATATCTAATTCCATCATTTCTAAATACTGAAAATCAAAATGTAATTATTAAACAGAGAACAATCTTTCAATATTTTCTTTCACTCAATGACTATTTATTAAATATATACAGTGTATAAAACTCAATTCTAGGCACAGTGGGATTTACAAGGCAATATAAGACCTGCTCCCTGCCTCTAAAAAACTTGCAGGGTAAACACATTGCATACTTGCAACTGTTAGGCAAATAACAATACATGACAGAAAGTGATTAAAAATCAAGTGAGTGAAATTAAAAAAAACATGGCACAGCCCTGGCTGGTGTGGCTCAGTTGGTTGGAGCATTGCCCTGTAAACTACAAGATCATGGGTTTGATTCCCAGGCAGGGCACATGCCTAAGTTTTGGGTTTGGTCCCGGGTTGGGCACCTACAAGAGGCAACCAATTGATGTTTCTCTCTGGCATCAATGTTTCTCTCTTTCTTTCTCGTTCGCTTCCCCTCTCTCTAAAATCAATAATATGTCCTCAGGTAAGAATTAAGAAAAATGACACAACAGGTCAGAGGAGCTACACTCAGGTGGCTTGGCTGGTGAATGTTTTATGGCAGAGGTGGGATTCAAGGTGGGCCCTGAAGGGCATGTACTATTTGAGTAAACAGAGAAGCTACGCAACAGTGTCACTAATCACACAAAGGGCCCAACTTGAATCCCACCTCTGTGTGATTATTTAATCACACAAATAAGCCACACATATTCAAAGGCCTATAAAGAAATCTATCTGCCAGAAGTAGAGACATTACTTCATTACGTTTTTGTTGGGTCATGCTAGTAGGAGCCTCTATTGCCCTGGTCTCTCATTTGCACATGGAGAAAATCTGCTAGAATACCACTCCTGGCCCCTCTCTCTCTCTCTCTCAAGAGTAGGAGTTAATTAATTGCTAGATTTTAAAGAAAGGACCAAGCAATGCACTGCTGCTTTCAGACTTGCTGGTCAGCACTGAGGGAACATTTTTCAGGGGCCTACTCCTGCAGGGGAAGCCTGAGGTTGCCCAGCTGCATCAGTGACTAGGGGGGTGAGCAGAGCTAGTGCAGAGGTGAGAGATTAGCAGACACGCCCCGGGACACAGCTGAAGTCCCATTCTCCTGCTGGCTTCAGCATAAGCGGACAGGTGCAGGACAACAGGGGTGTTGTTAGTTGTCCTCCTCAAACCTCATATGTGCTTGGCCACAGCAGTGAAAAAGTAATTGGGGGCCAGGCTGCAAGGCTTTGATAGCCAAACTGAAAGTCTGAATTCTACCCATAAGGAAACACTGAGGACTTCTAAGCAGGAGAATCTGATGAAAAAGGTATTTGAGGATGACAAATCTGATACCATGTAACTAGATGGACCTAAGTAATTTTCAAATTGAATAATAAAAAGACAGAAGTGGACAAACCAAACACCCAATATCTTTTCTTTTCTTTCTTTTTAAAAAATCAATTAGATCCTTCAAGAGGAAAAAATATTGGAAGGGAAGATTTGATGGTCAGAGCCTATATAGCCAGTAACTTCAAAGACAAAAAATCCGCAAGTAATAAAACTGAATAGCAGCACCAAATTACAGATGAGGTTTTTAAAACTTGTTACTGGTGTTTCACTTCTTAAATACTTACATAGTGCTTACTATATGTAAAATACTTTAGCCCTGTAAGAACCCTATGAGCTAAGGACTCTTATCATCCCCATGTTACAAATGAGAAAAACGAAGCACAACAAGATGAAATGATTTTCCCCAAATCACAAAGCTGGTGACAGAACCAGGATTCAAACCCAGGCAACGTGGCTTCGAGTTCATGCTCCCAACCACTATGCTGCCTCTCCATGCTTCGGTTTTTGTTTTTAGGAAACGGAATAGCATCTCCACGTTATTGTTTGTGTTTAAGGAGACAGAGAAGGAGGGTAGCATTAAGCAAGATAAAACGGGAAGGGGTTAACTCTTCAGACTTATGGCTTCAATACTTTCCTCTTCTTGACTGTTTTTAGATGATTGCCTATGACATACTGCTCTTTGGCAGAAGACTGCAATTCTACCAAAGTTACTAGACCAGTCCCCCCAGATTCCTACAAAGTCCCCATCCCCATTCACTGTTCCTTCATTGCCAGGGGCAGTAATGGTATAAGGCAGCAATCTGCCAAGCAGAAGCAAGCAAGGAACTATCCTTTTCTCCCTTACCGCTAATACAGAAAAACACACCACAATGTGAGTAGTTCTGTTTTGGGGAACAACCTATTCAAACTTCCCAAGAAATTCGAAAAATTAGGCATCTGCACTGCAGCACAATCAAGACGCACACTCACTCTGGGCCCACGGCTTAGTTCCTGAACCTTTATCATTACAGACTCCCAGATCTTATCCACCTCCCACAGTCTGTTCTGCGTGGTCAGTGTGAGGATTAAACGAGACCATTCCCCAGACCAACCCTAGATGGTCACACTTAGACATTTAGTGGAGTGGCTACTGTTGGCCTTCGACCTGTGAGGGGCCGTGTTTGTCTTCACCTGCGGTGAAGAATGGCGATGGGGGTATGCGGTAGTGTCCGAGCAATAGTTGAACTGATTGAAACAAACGAAAACAATATTGCTTGCAGATGGCAGTGCGCACGCGGGCCCCCTTCCGCGAGGGTCGCGCGCGAACTCAGCGACCGGGCCCTGCAGGGGTGAAGGGTTAGAAGGGGGAGCGCGCTGCGGGGATTCTGCCTGGGGTGGGGGCCTGGACCGGCGCCACGCTCCTTTGGCGCCTCCTGACCTTTGGGTGAGTGGCCATCCAGGCGTCCTCCGGGGCCCATGGGTGGGCGCCACCGCCACCGAGAGCGCCGCCGGGTCTCGGACCGCTGCAGCCCGGGCTGGGCTCGGAATCGCCGCGTTCTTCCATGCCGGCAGGGGTGCGCGCACGTTGTGCACCGCTCCCCGCGCCCGGCCAGAAGCAGGGACGCGCGCCCAAGGGTTCCGCCTCCCGGCCGCCCGCTGCCTCCGAGCTGCCGGACGCAGATCTGCACCTTTAACAAAGGTGGCTAGAACCTGCCGTAACGCACTCCAGGTTTACTCTCGTTTATTCAAATTTGAGCAGATACTAGAGGGAAGAAGTTTCCTCACATCAGTGTTGTTTGCAGCTCTGTTGGGAAAGTAAGGAATACAGAAGGACTCTTTGCCTTCAACATTGGGTCCAGGTGTCCAGTTCTAGGGAACAGGAAGAGCCTCATTCAGTGCCCTATAATTAATCTTCAAGTGTAGAAGTGGGTGAGATGACCATAGAGGAAAGTGGAAAAAAGAAAGACCAGAGTGCCAAGAACCGCATTTTTAGGGTGAACTCACCTTTCGGGATTAGAGGAGCAAGAGTGAACAGGAGCTGTTGAATGAGTGGTCAGAAAAGTGGGGTGCAACCCCGCAGAAACATGTGACCAGGAAGCCAAGGATGGGGAGTTTCAACCAGGCAGCGGGGGACATTGTAAACATTAATGGATTTACTGTGAGAGAAATGGGGAGACCCTAGAAGTTGCTGTTAACCTTTAATAGTATCCCTCTGGCTGGTGTATTGAGAATAGAGGTAGACAAAGGGAATGGTTAGGAAGCTGTTGCATTGGCCTATGCAAGAAATGACTCTCAAGATTGAAAGTCCCAGGTAGCAAGAGAACTTCTGCTTCCAAATACGACAAAGACCCTACTGGACTATCCCCCGATAGAAAACATCGGTAAAACTTGGATATCGGACAAAAAGCAACCACCTGAATATACTTCCTGGGATGCAAACAAAAGTAGGCTGACTTTGGTAGGAAGAGCAGCCTGCTAAACCTCTCTGTTTTTCTTATCTGGGGAGCCAGAAAAGGGAAGGAAGGAAATCTGAATGCGTAAGAACTCAGGACATCCTAGAAGAAGGCAGAGAGGGGATCCCCAAATTCTCTCTGCTTCTATCTCTGACAGATCCTGAACCAGAGTCAGGACTCTGCTGAAACAGAGTCACAGCAGTTTGGTTAAAAACAAAAAATCTGAACTGAGACCAGAGCTGTCCCCAAACAAGCAGAATTTGCAGTTCAAATCCAGCCAAGAAAATTACCTACCAATACACAGGAAAACACACTGATCCTAGAAAAATGGGATCAAAACACTCCATGACTTATCACTCATAAAGTCTAAGATATGATGCAAAATTACCAACACATGAAAAATAAGAAAATGGATCACATTTTCTAGAGGCCAACCCTTGGGGAAAAAAACAGATAAGGATCTGAAAGTAACTATTATAACTATCCTCAAGGAACAAAAATAAAACATGTTTTCAGTGAATGAAAACCCCAGGATACATATAAAAAACCCAGCAGAGAAAAAAAATGGAAATTATGAAACTGAAAATTAAAATTTCAGAAATAAAAAGTTTCACTGGGCAAGTTCAACAGCCAAATTACAGAGGAGGGGGGAGTGAACTTGAAGGTGGGGCAATGGAACAACACAGAGGAAAGTGATTTTTTAAAAATGAGCAGAGCCTCAGAGACCTACAATATGTTATCTAACAATCCAACGTACATATCAACAGAATACCAGATGAAGAAAAAGAACAGGGCAAGAAAAAAATGGAAGAACAACAAATTTTCCCAGATTTGAGGACAGACAGATATTTGCAGGTACAGAATGCTAAATGACCACAGAGTAAAATAACCACAACAAAGTCCATGCTGAAGTCAAATTACTGAAAGCCAGCTAAGAAATTGGAATGCATCCAGAGAAATGCAACATATTATCAACAGGGAGAAGTGCATCTATTCCTGAAAGTGATGGAAAGCCGCACATAAAGATTCACAAGTTTCCCTACAATGTGTTGCATTGGAATCACCATTAACCTTTGTCTCCACAGAGCAGCTGCTAAGCCCTAAAGAAGCAAATGGCACTGAAATTAGTAGACTCCTTGAAGCACTGAACTTGACATTAATTGAAGTAATTAGAAGTGAATGAATGTTTCTCTCTGACCTCCAATCAGTTCATATGATGGTATTTATAGAAGCATTAAGAGCATTTCGTTCCTAATGAGAGTAGACGGGAGATTTTATAAATTAGTAAGGAGACCCAGTGGAAACAGGTACCATGTGAACAAGGCTCAACCATCTTCAGGGAAAGGTTTTCAGCTTAAGTTTCAGCAGAAAAGAGGGGATGCAGAGAATCCCAGAAGGATGCGGAAAGAACTGTAAATGGAAAAAGCAACAGGCTAATGTACCCTTTGGCAAATAGATGACATTCTATTGCTTACAAAAAACCATGATACATATAAGCATGCATTTTAAGTACTTCTGACTTTTAAAGTCTACTAAAAAGAATTAAAGAATGAAAATAGAGTGTCTCTTGGCTTTCACATTAAGCGATGTAAATTTATTATAAGTCTTGATGATTGGAAATGACTAAGGGAGAAAGAAGATTTGGGAGCACAAACACAACCTAGGATTTAAAGTACATACTCAAATCAAAATGACTACTGTGGCAACCTAGAGTGTAACCCACAGAGAACAGGTTAGAGTTTCAGCTTTTCATAGACTATAGGGTTTTTTCTTTTACAAAGCTTCTTCAGTAGAGCACTATATTGGAGAATCAAAGTGGTCAGGGAAAAAACTAGTTAAGTAACAACAATAAATGTCCCCCTGAGTATATGGGTGTGATCAAATTCTGTGTAATCCGGCACTTGCTCCACTGATTTCCCATCCTGATGTCTGAGCCAGGGCATTTTATTCCCTCAGAAAAAACAACAACTCTAATGTCTAGGCAGAGACATATTAATTCAGTTAGAGTCCCAGGAGGAAAAACAAACTTTGAATTTCAATGCGAGTTTTTAGTGTGTTAAAAAGAAAATGACTCCATGCAGTGTTGTATACGACTGTGATTTCAAGTTGGAAAATGGAGGCTCATGTTCTAGATCAGCTTTTCATCCATGGGTCATAAGAATGTCCCTGGGTCTCTTGCTCCTTCCTTTGTACACAAACTATGCCATTTTCCATTCTCTGTGTTTCAGGCAGAATGGGTGAGATGTTTATACCTTCAGTAAAATATTTAGAATGCTATGCTATTTTACTATCCACACGCATGAGCATATAGGAGGGATTTCTAGCAGGCAGGAAAGAATTTAGAATAATTCAAAATACGTTTTCTCCAATTTCTCATAAGTTTAAGAGTGTGTTCTGAATTTCCCATTTACAAAATCAGGATATAATATATTTAAGTTTTTTAAATGCTGCTAACATCTGGAACAAAAAAATCCAACAAAAAATAAAGTACCTAGAAAAGACGAGCAAGCTTTTTATGAAGAATGCTATAAATGTTATTGGTGATCATTAAAGAAGACCTTAAATAAATGGACATACTATATATGTGCAGTCTTAAATAATACTTGGCTTTGTGAATATGAAAAAGCATCAAAAGCAATTCAGGGTCCCCACAATATTTCATCTCTTTTTCTAGGTATTTATTCAACATTTCCTATCAACATGGTGCTGAGTCTCACTAAAGAGAAATGAGTACAAACCCATATTGAAAATATCCAAGTTGAAAATGTCAAATTAAAGTGATCCCAAAATGGTAATAATAGTTATGGTGAGGCAGTGGATTTGGGGTAGTTATCCCCGCCTTTTTCAACATATTTTTATCCAGCAGTAAAATAGACTTAATCATTAAATTCAGAGCCTTTGGCACAGAAGAGCTAATCATACTTGGATTGTTTTACACGTCCCTTCCTGCGCCCTTCCATCCCTCCCTCCAGTCCTGCCTCCTTCCCTCCGTCCTTCCTTTTTTCTCCCTCCCCTCCCCTGTCCCAGCGTCCAAGTTTTGTCTACACTGTGGTCTGCATTCAAGAACTACATAAAATAGTGACTATAGAAATATGGTTTTCAATACAGTTGAAAAACAAATTTGAAATATGCTCCTGTAGCTCACTTAGGAAGACTAGACATGCCCCTTAAATTGTATTCACTCACTGCTTCCAACATGTACTCAATGCCCACTCTGTGCCAAGGCGCAGGTGCGGAAATGCATGGGTAATGAACATGTATCGAATAAACACATAAATATAATGGAGTGGTACGGTTATGGTGGAAGAGGAGGATAAGGAAGGGTGTGGAGAAAGTTAGGAAATGCCTCATTAAAGAAATGTCCTTGAACTCAGTAGTATGTTTTAAAAAAAGAACAGGGGTCACAAGGGGATACAGGGGTTGGAATTTCAGGTAGATAGAACCACAGAAGCAAGAAGGGTTAGGGTTAGGGTTAGGGTTAGGGTCAGAGAGATAATTAAGAATAAGAGAGGACTGACTGAGCTCTTATCATGAGGGACAAGATAGAGAGGAACCAGTTGAAGATTCAGTAGAGAGTGGAGCTAAATGATGGGGGAAAGTCCTAGACCAGAAGGGAGGGGAAGGGAGGGGATCAAAGGCCCTGTCAGGACAGGTGCGTGCACGGCAGGAGTGTGTGGGTAGAGGCGGTAGTCAGAGGTGGGTGTGAGGAAGTTCAGTAAAGAAGGTGAACTCTTCAGAGGGAGCAAGGTGGTTGCAGCCGAGTGGCCAAGGCTTCTTCTCATAGTTGCCGAGAAGGATTGATGAAACCAGTAGAAAGGTGGTGGGACAAGTTAGGACGGGGGGTCGTGAACGCGCAGTGGTACCAACCCACCTTTCCCATGACTGATTACAGCCCGCACAGTCCCACGGTGAAGGTGCTGAGGATTTCATTAGCGGCGTCTCCGTGTCATCCTCAAGAGCAAAGGTCCTTTAGCAATTTCATCTCACGGCCTCACTGTGTTCCTCCTTCTCCTCTTCCTTCTCTCTCGTCTCCAATATGGACGGATTTTTCCTTTCCTGGTTAGTTTAGGTCACTAGGGAAGAAGAAAACTATCTAACTGAGCCACCTGTCCTGGGTCCTGCCTATCCCAGCAGCAAGCTCAGGGCCCTGGGCCGGCCTGTAGAGCGGGGGGTTCAGAACAGCGCCCCAAAGGGCAGGTCCTTTCCGTTCAGGGGTTCCATCCGGCTGCTGTGAGATTCTCCAAGCCTTCGGACTTGGTCTGCTCAGATCCAAGGTCTCCCCAGTCTAGGATAAACTTCAGGGGAAATTAAGTGTATACGTGAATGCAAACATTCTACCTTTGTGAAAGTTAATTTTTTTTTTTTACCACAGTAATGAAGAGTTGGGTGACTTTCCGTTTCAGAGCTCTCCCATCTCGTCAATAGGTGCATTATGAAAACCGGGATGCATTGCATCACTGGGAAGGACTTGAGACTGTGGTTTGCGAAAGCAGAATAAATTTTCTTGGAGTTGTACCGTTATGCACACACACACACACACACACACACTCACTCACACGCCCATTGGCAGACAGGGCCACACCTCACGGCTCCGGGGGAAGCCACAGACCTCAGCTGTACAGGCTGAGCCTGGGCTGGAGGAACTTTCCGCAGGACTGAGGACAAGCAGCCCCACAGACCCGACTGTCTGCGAGCCTGAGCCCCGGGCGAGCCCTGGCGGCTGCAGGTACTCGCTGCGCCCCTGCGTCAGGGCCTGGGCGGTGCAGCGGCGGCGGCGGCGGCGGGAGGGTCCGGGGCCACGGAGGCCGGTGCCGGCGTGCGCTCTCCTCCGGCTCGGCAAGCCGCATCCCCCGGCTCGGCGTTCGCTGCAGGTCCCCCGCCGCCCGCCGCAGCCGTGAACATGGCTGCGAGCCCCGCCGCCAGCCTCGCCTGCTCGCTGCTGCTCCTCTCCTGGGCTCTGCTCCGCGGCGGCTGCCGTGCGCGCTTTGCGGCCGAGCCGGACTCGGAGGACGACGACGAGGAGGCGAGGGTTTTCCCCGAGTCGCCTCTGCAGAGACCCACGGTGCTGGTGGCCATCCTGGCCCGCAACGCCGCGCACACGCTGCCTCACTTCCTCGGCTGCCTGGAGCGGCTGGACTACCCCAAGAGCAGGATGGCCATCTGGTGAGCCGCCGGGGGCCCCGGGCTGTGGCGGTGGGAGGAGGCGCGCAGAGCGCCCGCCGCCTGCGGGGACCTGGGCGGGGGCCGCCCTGCGCCGCTGCGGTGCGAGCCGACCGCTGGGGGACCGAGGGAAGGATGCCGCGCACACCCCCTCGCTGCCCGCGCGGGCCCCGGGAGGATCGTGCGGCCGCGACGGGGAAAGACGCGCGGGTGGCTGTGCGCATGGGGTGCTGATGAGGACAACAAGCAGCCAGGAGCTCCAATGGGGGGTGGGGGGGGGGGAGTCGGGGCGTCCTCGCCCCTCTCCGGGACAAGGGCTTGGGGAACCCGCGCAAGAGTGCAAGCTTCTCCCCCTTTCTACTTTGGAAGTTTCCTCTTTCTCCACCTCGTACCCATCGCCCTTGAGTGAGAGAATAAGGGTGCCCGTCGCTGCCTCGTCTTCCAGAGACGACAGGGAGCGTAAGTGCGGCTGGCAAGGGGGTCTCCGGAGTGGCTGGGGTGGCGAAGAGTGCGCCGTGATAAAAGCGCACGATAAAAGCTCCTGCTCCCCCGTCAAAGAATCCTGGTTCTCGGGGGTCGGGAGGCAAAGAGAGGATGTAGACCCAGAGTTTCAGGCTAGGTGGGGCCGCGGCGCCTTCTCAGCCGCACCACCGCCGTGGGCCCTCTGAGCACTCCCGGCTGTCCCCACCTGTGCATCCTCCTGGGACGCATCCTCCGCCCCAGACGCAAACCTCGCCGGGCCCCCTGGGGACCTGGGAGCTGAGTCGCCCTGGAGAAAGCACGAGAAAGCAAACAGCCAAGGTTTTGTTGCCCCCAGGGCAGAGCCCCGGGCCTGGCTCCTGGGTTTGCCAAGGGGAAGGCCGGGCATCCCTGGGGGTTGGCTGCCTGACCCAACTTCAGAAATGGGTTCAGTCCCGCAGCTGTGATAAACACAGGTATCGGAGGGCAAGGCGTTGATGGCCGGGTGAGCCTGTAAGGGGCTTGTGGACAGGCGAAGGACGCTGCCCAAGGGAGACAGGCAGCCGGCTCCATGGACAAGAGGACTTCCTAGAGGAAGACAGAGCTCGGGTCACTCCCGGGCAGCTTCTGTCGTCTTGTGCTGATAAAGGCAGCTGTCTGCAGACAGAACATATCCTTGGAGCAACAGTTGGGCAGAAAGACAGAAAGATGGATAAGGCAGTAGCTGGCACTGGCAGCCCCGCCGTACCTGGCGGGAGAGGTGCAGAGGTGAGAAAGCAAACATGAGGTATAGTGCAGCACTGTGCTATACACTGCTTTACTATACACACCAAGCTATACGTGACCGCCGCCACGGAGGAGCGCATGTTATGTGGCCAGTGGGAATGCTGGTGCAGCCAGGTTTAAAGTCAGAAGGAAGAATTTTTTTAACCACTTCAAAACCAAAAGAAAAACGAGAGAGAGCAAGAGAGAGAATCAGTTCTTACATGCTTTTTTCAAAGGAGATGTTTTACAATATGGTCTTTATGCATTGCTTAGTTTTAAAGAACATTGCAATTGTTACTATTTAGAAGAGATACTATGATCCTTATTTTACAAAAGAAGAAACTGAAACTTGAATCCCTTGAATCCATTCAATGATGCATTTAAAGCCACAGACTTAATAAATGTTAGAACTGGGACTTGAGCCCGTGTGTCCCTAAACACTGCCCTGGGAAGGCAGCAGTGGGGATAAGCTACAAGCAAAACTTACCTAAACCCGTAAGCTGCAGATTAGGAGGTGAGAGCTGTTGGTCGCTGGCTTGATACTTGATTTGGGGGCAGTTTCTTGGGAGCCATAGACATCTGTTTTCTCATCCGTAACACAAGGGAATGGGCATACATTTGAAATTAGAATTTCAAAAATTCTTTCTGGTTCTTGAATTGCATAGATTTTATGATGTGCTCAGAATCAGCCAACAATGACTGCGCTTCCTAGCTCCCCTGGGTGCTCCAGGTTCTGCCGACATCGGTGCTCTGTTTGAGTGGGTAGTATCCCAATTCTTCATAGAACTTTGGGGTCTATATTCCCTTACTCTCATTCATGGTCCCTGTAACCTTGTGTCCAAACTGTACCTCGTCCTTTATGGCCAATGTTGGAAAGTTAAGGAGGAAGCCTGAGGCTTGTGTAAGGCCTTGGGCACCCATGCATTAGCCACTAAAAAATCTTCTTGGAGTTCTGGCTTAGAAACCGAATATCATTTATTAGATAATGATAACCAAGATGGGTAGTCATAGATCACGCTTTATAGCTCCCCAAGTACTGTAATCAACCATGTTATGTTATTTGATCCTTACTGTCATTATGTAAAGAAATAAAATTGTCTCCATTTCATAGAAGGTATTCTGTCTAAAGTACCTGACTTACTCAAGATTACACTTATTTGTTAATATCACAGACACTTAACACCAAGAACTCATGGTTCTTCTGAGCACTTCACATCCACTTGCTGGTTTAATCTTTATGAAAACCCTATCAGGTATATACTGTATTCTACCCTTTTACAGATGAGAAAACTGAGGCACAGGGCGCTTATACAAGCACGTATCCCTAATGACCACGTTTGAGCAGAGAAAAGTTGAATAAGATGTGGATCTTCACAAACAAATATAGCTTCCCCCCCCCCACCCCCGGGCAGTGTAAGGTGATCTGCATGGCATTTACAAGAGGTGTGGGGAGCAGCAAAGGACTTCTAAGTCAGATCGGGGCAGTTGCGTGGTCACAGAAGGCTTCTTGGGGAGTTGGTACTTAGTTTAAACTCAGTATTGAAGGACAAATAGGAATCTACTAAAACCTCGGGGGCAGACATGGGGGTTCCAGAAAAGGGCACAGCGGGACCAAAAAAGGCACTGGGACATTAACCAGAGTTTTCTGTCAGGGGAGATAATGGGGGTGGCAGCTCTGATGACAGCAAACCTCCAAACTCATTGTATTCTACCCCCGGAGCTGCTAACTTAGCGCCCAGCCCTAGAGGGGTATTTGGCCGGGAAGGTTATGGGATATGACCCTGCAGGTGGAACCTCAGTTTAGGATGCTGCCACTTTGAGGGGCTTCTGCCAATTGCTTGCCTCTATCTAGTCTCTCCGTCCCAAGCTCTACTCGGCATTCTGAGATGCCAAGCTGGTTCGTATTCACTCCGCAGAGCCAGCACATGCTGGTGTTAAAAAATAGTGTCAGAAATGGCTGTGAGCTCTCCACAACCTCGCAAAACTGAACCATGTTGAGCAGTCTGGGTGCCAGCTTCCAGTGAATCTTATTTCAATAACTGTGCTGTCTCAGTCTTCTCATTCATCTGCTTACCTCTAATCACGGCTGGGGGGGCATCTGATCATCTGATGAGACTTCTTTCCTCTGTGGGTAATAGAGAGGCAGGGCTCACAGGTCACATCCAGACTTCCTGGTGATAGGATTTTTTCTTCTCACCTAAAGTTCTACACCAGGTCTGCACTGAGCATGCTGGTGGATTGAGGGTCAACCAATGCACCTGAAGACCTTTGCTATCAGAGAGTGAGTGTAGACACCTCAGCCTCAGGCTCACTCAGATGAGGGTGACTTAAGGACAGTTTATATTTTAGACATCCTTTGTACCAGCAAAAAGGAAAAGTCCCATGTACCCATCTGATCGGGAAATTCTACCAAACTAATTGTTTTCCTTCAACTAGCACAGCCTTGGGATAGGCAGCTAAGGAGGGACTCCTTGTGTTCTGATGAAACTCTGAGCTAGTGGGAGTCGCGGCTGTGCTGAGACGAAGGGAGCTGGAGGCACGGGACGTCGGCAGTGGGCTTCAGACGGCCCTCCTTCATTCAGGGGAGCCCCCAACAGTGGATGTAGCCGAAGAGGGAAGGCCGATCTCACCCCCTTCCAAACCTACGATTAAGGGGAGCAGGGCCAAGTACCTTGATAATGAGAAACAGGGCCAGGGGCGGGGGCACGCATCAGGCAAACATTTGACCCAAAAGATACATTCAGCTTGTCTTTTGGAGAGCCTGTTGTTGCCTGAGCAGAGACGGCTGGGGTTCGTGGAGTCTGTGCCATCGCCAGGCAGTAACTGCCGTGGACCTGCAGAACAGTGTGAGCATCTCACTGGGCAGAGTTTGGGAAAGTAGTGCATGCACCGGGGACCACTGGATGGCTTTCTAAACAAAGAGGTGGGTTTCCATGGACATAAACAATGGTGAGCTGTACTTGGTCTGGGTACCGATCCCAGCAATTTGTACACGACTCCCTCTGTGCAGTGTTTGGGGATTCGCTTGGATCGATCTCCACCTTTTAACACCCTCCCGGAAGCATGTAAGTAGAGTCACCAATACACATATGTTTATAAAATGTTCCCAAGTACTGTGAACTATAGCTCTGCGTGCCAGCAGTGAGAACGATGTCACACTTTATCATCACCATCACGGCGTGAAGTGTTTCCGTTGCCCTTATGGAGAGAAGCTCCAGCTCAAGGCGGAAAACAGAGATGCTACTTTAGCCCTCTCCTCCCCATTAGTCTGCTCGCCTCATTCCCCCCCTTTGTTTCCTTCTTACGCACAGTGGGTGATACCGTGCTGAGGTCGGAGTGTGTGATCTTGGAGTCAGACAGACATGGGTTCCAGCCCCCTGTGTGATTGTGGGCACGTCAGCGAACCTCTGAGCGTGGCTTCCTCATCTGGAAATGAGTAACAATAACGCCTACCTCAAAGATTTCTTGTAACAGGAAACGAGATAGTGCACCGATGTCGTCTTTTACATAAATGCTGCCAAATTATAGCTGCTATTTCCTATTCATCTTTTCCTTTTTGTTCCATCTCCCTTACTTTTATCTTCCCAACTGAAGATTCCAAAACACATGTGATCAAAAGGAACTCGATGTTCTTCCTTCCAATAACACATGACCGGTGTAAGGAAAACTAACTTTGTGGGCCATGCTGTTGTAAACATTTTGCTTTGAGAACTAACTTACCCCAGACCACAACCCTGGGTGAGAGGTGCCATTACTCTCCTCACTTTACACAGGAGGAAACTGAGGCACAGAGAATTTAAAGGAGTTTCCTGAGGTCACAAGGCTAGCGCGTGTTGGCGTCAGGCTGTGACCCAGGCAGTTAATGTCACAGACTGAGCACAGGCAGTGTGTTTGAGATCAAGAAAGGAGCAATTCGTTCTACAATAGTTTTTGCTTCTGTCACTTGACCCAATTTGGGAAGGTAAGGGTGCCAGTGTTTCTTTCAAACAGGGACAGCCCCTTCTACTTGAATGACATAAGGGACTCAGGGGTTCCCTTCCGCTGTCGTGATCATTTTGTCACTTCGCTGGGCATTTTCTAGTTACTGGCCTCTCTCTGTGGTAGATTTCACAGGAACAGAATGAGACTAAATATGTGCGCTGCCCATAAGTATGCAGGGCACTTGCTACGATCACAGCTACACAGAAACAGAAAGAAATGTATCAAGGATTGTCTGTGGCAAATGAGTCAAGCAGCACTCTTCATACACATGAGTGGCTGCAGTGTTTTGGGTTCATACTGGCAAAATTGAGAGTATCAGCTTTTCAGCCTTTTTGATTAGTGGTCTTAGAGTTGGTTGACCCCTACACACAGGTTCCTTTCAAATGACTGGAGAAAATTATTAGTCCTCCCCCCGACCCTCCAACTTCAAAACATGATTGGCCCTTGGGATTATGTATTTCCTTTGGGTAAAAACTGAAGTAACTAAGCATGTCACCAATCCTATTGCTGTAGCTGTGACGGATTGCCGGCAGCATTAGCAAGGATGCCTAAACTGTCCTGGTTCTGCGTTGTTAATGAGCTTCCACGGTTGGGGAAAGTAGAACCCAGTTAAAGGATTTTACCCTTATATATTATGCAGTGAATGAGTGTCTGGATGAGGTAACAGATCCCTAGACTTCCAGCCCTGGGTGGCTGTTTTAGTGTTGATTATTTTGTAACTCCTGCTGCTCACTGTCGAAAGGAGCGTGCCAGTGACCCTCCCGGCAGGTTCGGTGTTACAGACCGGTCTCCAGCCCTTTCTGCAGGTGACTCCACCACCACGTTGCTTCGTGACTCCAGGGATTCATGAGCCTGCCTCTTGGTCCTCTCCCGCCGCTGTGCCTGGTGGCCGCGGGAGTGAACAGGGAAGGCTTTGTGACCAGGGGCTGCTCGTCCTGCCGCAGCCCCTTTTCCAATCACTGAAACGCACTCAGGGGCCGTATCCCTGCGCGGTGCTGTCCCCCAGCCGGTGGCCCAGCACAGTAGGGCGTTGTGAGGCTCACATAGGGACCGGCGTAGGACTATCATAATGCTTGTTTCTGCGCGTCTTCAAATAACAACACACAGTGAAGTTCAAGTCCGAGAGAAAATGACCACCTGTGGTAGGATTGTTGGTCCTGTTCTCTAGGTGTCTAGTATGAAGCGCCTTCACTCCATGCGTTTAAATCATAGTTATTATTCATCGGGAATTACAAAATGTGTGTGTTGTCCATGGGCATGTCTTGACGTTTGTATCCTGAAAGGACTGACTGACTCATTTCACTGCACTTACGTTATTAGAATATCCAATGTGACTGATCTGAAAAAATCTGAATCTCTTAGGGGCCTTGTAGATTTATTTAATAGGGATTTAAGTATATTAAGAATTTTGTCTCGACTCTTTTAAAGAAACGGAAACGGTACCACATTCCCACAATGAGATTCAAACGGCATGAATAGGAACACGATAAAAAGTGAGCCTCCCTTCTACTTCGTGCCACCTGCCAGAGGCAACCCATGCTAATGGTTCCTTGTGCGTTCTTCCAGAAACTTCCTGTGCATGTACGTGTGTCCTTCACTGTCAGCCTAAATGTGAATATTTTATATAGCCTGATCATCAGTGTGATTTTTAATTTTTTAAAGACTTTATCCATTCATTTTTAGAGAGAGGGGAAGGGAGGAGAAAGAGAGGGAGAGAAGCATCAATGTGTGGCTGCCTCTCACACCCCCTGCTGGGGACCTGGCCTGCAACCCAGGCATATGTGCTCTGACTGGGAATCGAACCAGTGACCTTTTGTCTCACAGGCCTGCACTCAATTCACTGAGCTACACCAGCCAGGGTCGTAAGTGTGATTTTTAAAAAATCAACCTCTGTACCCTGGGTTGTTACGTTCTACCAGCCCCCCCACACTGGCACCTGCTCCAGGTAGTGACTCCGAACCTGCCTTGATTATACTTACCTTGTGTCTCGTCCTTGTGTCCCCGGCCCCCAGAAAATAGGGCCCTACGCTCATTAAAGAACACACACGCACATGACTTTTTAATGAAGTGTAATACGTACCCCAAAAGTGCATATGCCCTAAATAGACACCTGGATAACTTTTCACAAACCGGGTGTGCCCGCGGGACCAGCACCTGCCTCGCCAGGGCTGCATTTGTGCGGGGCAGTGGTGCCTGTGGGGGCCGAGCAGCCGCCGCCCCTGCCCCTTTCCCTGACAGTCACGTCCCCATTGGGCCCCTCTCTGTGCACGGTCCGACTCTCTGATGTGGCTTACCAGCCCCCGTTGGCGTTTGGGCGGTGATCCTTGCATCCTCCCAGGCTCCCCTGGAGCCGTAGGACTCAGGAAGTGACTGCTTTCTAGAACCAGCAGGCCTGGCCCACAGCCAGGGAGCCGTCTAGGGGCAAAGGGATCGGGATCCTCTTTCTCTTCCCTCAGCTCTCCATTTCTCTGGTAGGAAAGCTGTGTGTGAATGTTCATAGAAGTAGAAAGGCATCGCGTTAGAGGTAATAATTGAGAAGTCATGCAAAATAATAAATAGAGTGGCTGTAATTAATTCTCTGGAAGCCGCTGCCGCTGAGATCCCTGAAAGCACGGCGTTTGCGGTTGGGGGCGTCCGCCAAGTCTCCTGCATGAATTAAGCCTTAGATTTGCCTAGAGGGCTTTTCTTTTCCTCTCTGGGAGCACCGCACAGAAGTCACTTCAGACTGGGACTGCCAGTGATAGCTGCATGACATCCTGCCAAGGCTGAGCCTAGGACTTCCTGACCCGTTTCATTTCATGGGAGCTGCTGTTATTATTATTTCAGTTGTCTATCAAATTCGGCAAGTCGAGGCCTGTCCCAGGCCTGATGGTTCAGCCGATGAGACTTCATTCCTTTGTAAATATAACGCAAAATCGCCCCCTCTCCCAGTGTTTTCCGATTCGTGTTTCAAGACCCCTTAGAAGACGTGCATTTCAGCAACATTAATGGTCAGGTGAGCAGTGACCCTGGGCTGCATGCCCGTAAGAGTCTGGTGGAAGACGGGGTGAGGGCCCAGGCCGAGGCTGGGGAAGCACTCTCAGGGGCCCCGGGTTTCATCGATAAATTGGCTGTATTGGAAGAACTTGTTACCTTCCAGGTTGGACCACTTCAGAATCTTCTGAGGGATGCGTCCGGCTGCAGAGTGAAGGCCCCTTAAATAGATCTCTCCCCGTTTGGGTGGGGGCTCTGGTTTGAACGTGTTCCCCCCAAGTTCATATGTTGACATTTTAACCCCCCAAAAGGGTGGAATCAGGAGGCTGGGTCTCTAGGAGGGTTCCACCCTTGGGAATGGGACAAACGTTTAAAAAAGGCCCCAGAGAGATCCCTCATCCCGTCCCCCACGCAAGGCGGGCACAGCGACGAGCCTCAGGCCGCAAGAGAGCCCCCGCCAGGCCTGGCTGTGCGGACACCCTGCTCTCGGACGTCCAGCGCCCAGAACTGCGAGAAGCAAACTTCTGTTCTTATAAGCCACCCCGCCAGGTGCCCGCACAGATGCAGGCAGCCGTCAAGCTCGGGACAACCGCGCAGGCAGGCCACAGTGCCTGCGTTGTAGACAGCAGAGCAGTAGGAACGCTCTTCTGTCCGAGAGTGATGGTTTTGGAGGCAGTGGGGACAGTGGGGTACCGCAAGCTTCCCATTCTCACTGGACAAGAGATGATCCCGAGGACGGGGAACAGATGGAAGTATACCGGCATTCTCCTTCAACGTCACGTTCAGTGAGGAGCTGCTGCTTTCCAGGGCCTTGGGAAAGGCGGACTTTTCCGGAGACTTACAGTGGAACTCAAATTCCTGGGCCCTCTGTGAGAAATGTGGCTGTGGACAGTTGGGCGGGCTGTGGCATTTCCAACACGGAGTTCCTTGCTGGACCTCTGGACTGCATTTTAGTTTCTTGGTTTCCAGCCAGCCCTGTAATCTGTCCAAGCTCCACACACCACAGCGACTGTGGTTGAGACCCGCCAAGATAGTGGGACATAGCTGCCCAGTGGGATCAGGGTTTTTTCGTGTCATCGCTGCGCCGCGGAACAGTAAGTGCACATGAGGCCCCCACACTGCCGCATGCCCTCTGCTCGGGGCCGGTGGGGGCGGGAGGGCGTTCAGGCAGTCGGGCTGTGTCTTGTGTTTCCAGCGGGTTTTGTTGAAACAGCCGGCATACTGAAATAGTTGAGAAAATTACACATCTCCTCTTTAGCTCTCCTCCATCTTGTTAGACTTTATGATTTACTGGGCACATTGATTTCCATCCTAGAAAATTCTTGTTAGCACCCGAAACCATGAATCTCTAAAGCAATGGACTAAAAAAATGCTAGGTACGTGACTTTATTTACCTGGCCTTTTGCAGATTGTCTGTGTGGATACATCCAGGTCATCATGTCGAAAACAGGTAGTCGGGGTGGCCTAAAAGTGACTTACTCACCTTCATTGGTCAAGTTCATTGGCCATGAATGGACATGGCTCTCATCACTGTTCTGTCTACCTTTTGGTATGACTACTGGCCTTCAACTCCAGGTTCCTTAATGCTGGTTCAGGGGCCAACTGTATCCCAACACCTGAGACATTTATCAGTGACATCGATTTCTGGGCCCCATTTCAGCCACATTCAACAGATGACCTATGGGAAGAGCCTGGGAATCTGGTCTTGAACGTGGACACAGATGATTTGGATGTACCTCTGGGTTTGGGAATGAGAGGGATGGGCTCCCAGAAGGCCCCCTGAGGAACAGGGGACCCTCGTGGGAGGACCAAAGATCGTGTATGCATCTAAAATACAGGCCATGGGATTTTCAGAGCTTGGGAAGTCGGCACAGTGTGGATCTTCTCATCTCCAGGTCCCAGGGACTGAAGCAATCAAAGCCAAGGGGTTTCCTTATCAAGTGATGTAGGAAGACACAAGATTACAACGGAGAGGTTGTGCCAGGCAAGCATCGTCTGTGGGGCTTTTTTATGGAGTTAAGCCATGTTGTCCCTCCTTGCAACACTGGCTATATTTTTAAAAAGTTATTTTTAAGACCGTGCCCTGAACTGCCCACCAGGTGAAGTGCTCAGTATAAAGAGACACTCTTTCAAGCCTTTTTGTTTGCTCGGTGTATCTTATGCCTTGAGCTCATTAAGCATTTAGTTTTAAAGAAGAAAAGCTGGCTATTGATGACCATCTCTTAATGGTGTGAAGGGAAATCAAATCCGTGCATTTGCTTCAGATAAATAGTGGTCATTTGAACCACTTGGGTCCTCATCTTTGCTCATCTAGGTCTTTTTGTTGCTTGTATTTAATTTTCCTGCTCTTCTCTTTGGCATGCCGTTACAAACCCCTCCCCTCGTTTGGGAAAAACAGAAGTACTCTGTTAAATTGGCCTGCGTTGAGTAGTTGGCATTTCTGTCCTGATAATGTGATGTTACAAAGTCTCTGTGTCTGGCGTCTTCACAAGTTATGAAATCGAAACTCACCTTTGTGGAAATCCTGCTGTTCCAGCAGGCTGCATAAAGGATGGCTTTGCATGTGCCGCTGCTGTGCAAAGGTGTGTCCCACGTTGATATAGGGGCGTGATTGCAACCTCACCCACAGGCAGCCTTCTTGGGGGCGGATGGCAACTCAGCTGCTAAATCCTGTGCTATTCCACACCCTAGTTTCACTGGGTCCTGTGGGCTCAGGTCTATCACAAATTCCACAGTGAAGGTTCTCAAGGGTATGTGTCCATTTTCTTTTTTTTAGTCCTTCTTCCCCTCAAAAAATGTGAGCTGCAGTTTTTTAGCTTACTGCGTGCCATCAAGGAGATACTAGTCACCGGGGGTGTCCCGGGCAGTTGCTTCTAGCCAAAAGCAGCCTGGTCCCCAGGGTGCAGATGTTGTCACTGTGTCATCATGTTGTCTCGTGAAAGACTGGGAGGCGCCGCTCGTGCCGTGTCACTTTGAACAAGGCACTTGTTCTGTCTGGCCTCGGTTTCCTCTCCTGTCACATAAGGGAGATGTGTTCCCGGAGCTGTGGTCTCAATGCGGCTGCTATTTCCAGTCATGTGATGGGGTTTTAACAAATACCCGCCAGACCATTTACGTCTGAATCTCTGGGGCAGGGCCAGGGCAGGTGAGGTATTTTGAAAACTTCCCAGGCAGTGGTGACGCGCAGCCGGGTGTGAGAACCTCTGGATCAGACATTCTCCAGGGCCCCTACCCGACCTGAGTGTGACCATAGCTGAAGCACTTTCAGGAATCATCACTCTGCATCACTGATGTTCCTGGACCCTCAGCCCAGCTTTAGATCCCTTTGGAATGACCTAAAAATAAAGTGTCAGTGTTCTCGGAGGCCCGTTGTACGTCATCCTGTTGTAGGTAGATTGGGCCCAAAGGTGCTCCCTCAGACCGTTGCGTCCTGCACAAGGCGTGTGCTATGCGATGACTGAGGGACGTGGCAGCCAGAGGGCCGGCCTTGCAGGGGCACCGGTGGGACTTCTCAGGGAGAGGCCGTGAGCACCTGATGCAGAGGCAGCGGAAGCCCGGGGCCTGCTGCCTGTGGCGCGCAGATGCTGCCCCTTGGCACAGGGAGCTGCGTGTTCCAAGCCTCCTAAGTGCATGCAGCCAGCCTCCGGCCGCTCAGGGTTCCTTCCCTCCGTGTGTGTGTTTTGGTGCGTTGCCCAGCTTTGCTTTTAGGCATCAGTTTCCTACGGGTGCAGGGCCTCTAATCATCTCTGTGGATTGAATTTCTGATGTTACTTTTAATGGCTTTGGATTTTAGCTTCTTTTGTTTCTCGATTTGCATAAACAGTGCTGCCTTTGTCCTGTGGTCATGACATGGCTTCAAAGCCTGGACTGGGCATCAAAGACGCGCTGGGCCCTCATTTCTTAGGCATTGGATTGCAGGAGGGCCAGCAGGTGACTGAAGGTTACAGCTCCGCTTCTGGGCCAGCTTTCTGTTTCCCAAAGATTAGGTTTTGCCAAGTCCCCTTTGATAATGGTCCCGAATCTTAATAGCTTTTCCTAAGGCCTGTGCAAATACTGGTGAATGAAATGGGCCTGCTGGCGTTTGTCTGAGGGGCAAAGGACAGTAACTCACTATACTGAACTATCCCTGCCCCACGAGAGGCGGTTCATTCAGGGTCACGCTGGGAAACACGGAAGCTGGCCCCCCGCTCCAGCCCCGCCGCTTATTGGCCAGTCTTTGCTGTTGTAGGCACGGTGGGGGCTGAACCCTCATTTTCCCAGGTATCTTATCAGAATAAAGGCAGTCATTGAACTCTAGTTTTCCATGGCTGGATTGTCTGTGTTTTGGATACAGAAAGGCCAGTTTTTGATTGGTCAGTTTGCTCCCAGCATGAGCTGTGTTTCTCTTTCTGCTGCCCAGTCGTCGTGTGTTCAGACAAAGGGGAGTCATTTTCATCTCAGCTCAGAGAAAAAAGCTGGAAGGTATTTGGCAACATTCCCCATAGGGAATCCTGGAGCCTGTGAGATTTGTTTTTTTAGCTATTTGTTCTTTTGCATCATCTACACCACGGACCACTGTATCTGCAGGTTTTACTGAATTTTCCACCTTGTGCTGGTCTCCTAACCTGCACAGGGAGCCCTGGACAGGCTGGTGGTTAAGGACCTTTAATGCACAATGTGCTGTGTGTCTGTGGTTCCACCACAGATGCCACGGGAAATGAAACAGCCTGCTCTGTTGCCGCAATATTGAAGATGACATTTCGGCCTTGATTTCTCTATTTGGACATAGATAAAACTTCTTCAGTACTTGTAACTCATCCATGTCTCATATCCTTGCTAAATAGACTGATGGCTTGCATCTATGTAAAATAATACAATTTAAACAATGTTTTGCCCTTGGTGATAGTTAATTTCATGTGTCAACTTGGCTGCGCCATGGTGCCTGGATAGGTAGCCAAACATGATTCTGGGATGTTTCTGTGAAAGTGTTTTCTGATGAGATTTATATTTAAATCAGTGGACTTTGGGTAAAACGGTTGCCTTCCACATTATGGTTGGGCCTCATACTACTCAGCTGAAGGACTGAATAGAACAAAATACTAATCTCCTTTAGTAAGAAGCAGTTGTGACACTGGACTGCCTTTGGACTTGAACTGCAGCATCAGCTCTTCCCCGAGTCTCCAGCCTGCTGGCCTGCTCTGCATACTTGGAACTTGCCAACCTCCAAGATTTCATGAGCCCATTCTTCATTTTTTTTGCTCTACCTCTGAAGAAAATATATTATATATGTTCTAGAGAAATAGAGTATATTATTATATCGTTATGTATTCTCTCTCTCTACACACACACACACACACACACACACACATCTTATTAGTTTTGTTTTTCTGGAGAACTCTGACTCATATAACCTCTCACTTGACATAAAACGCCGTCTCGGATTCATGGACAACAGCAGCTCAAAGAAAAGCTGCGGCGAGAAGAAAAAGAACCCAGAGAGTAATGTCAGAGGAGGTAGTTCCAGATCTGAAAACTGGAGAAACCATTCCTGTCGACACCTGGGCAGGAATCTTTGCTGCAGGAGTGTATATATATTGCAGATCTTTTATTAGATTTGGGCTTTTCTCCCGCATGCAAAATAAGTAAGTGCAAATATTCCCTGGAAGGTCCCCTTCTTTTAGAAAAGGCAACAATAGGAGTTTGATATTTGCTCTTGTGATGGGAAACAGTATATATGTTTGCTCTTTGCAAAAGCTGCTGACCGGCCTGCAGGCTTGTGTATTTTGCTTAGTCCCTGAGTGAGGACAGTAGTTTGCATGTGCACTTTGAGGGTTAGGAGAACCTGGCAGTTAGAAGTCAAGTTTCACGAGGCTAATGGGTTATTTTACCAAAGTGATAGCTCCCTTCACCCTCCCAGAAGCTTCCCTTCACAGTGGCACCTTCATACCACAGAGATGCTGCAGGTGGGTCTGTGCTGTCCTTCAGAGGGCAGGAGCATGAGTGGCCGTGGAAAGTTCCTGCAACAGGAAGCTGGGCGGGGCCGTGTCCCTTCTTGCCGATGCAGAAAAATGTTGGGGCTGGGGTGGGATGGAGATATGGAGACAGAATCACTTATCTCCAGATTTTTGAATTCATAGTCTGCAGAAAACTAAAATTAAGAAGTCAATGATTTTCTTTTCCAAAAAGTGTTCCTGCTGGTGACGCTTTGATTTACATTCTTGGGGTTCAGTCTCGTAAGTCAAACTCTTCCTTTTCTGACCTATAACCAAGAAATAAGAAAGCGAACCCTTCTGCTGGATCAGAATCGCCTTGAGAACACGCTGCCCTCTGGCTCCCTCTCCCAGCCCTGTCCGATCTTGCTGCTCACAAGCTGCAAGCTGGCTGCCTCCTTCCCCATGGCCCCAGGACCTTGGGCCAGCTGCTCGGACTTTCTGAAGTAAGGCTCCTGTAGGATGCCTCAGGGACCTGGGCCCAGGCACGAGGGCGCGAACTGCCCTGGTGAGTTTTTTCCTGCTGATATAACAGCAAATGGGATTTAAGGGACCGGGGGTCCAACCATTGCTGCCCTGGAGAAAACTGGATTTTGAAGTTTTTCCTCTCTTCTGTAGAACGAGGTGTCTGAGATTTGACAGTGCTGTCCATGATCTGTATTGCAGCTGTCCAGTTTCAGACGATAAATCGCGCTGGCATTCTGTTCCTTTGAGTTAGAAAGCAAATAGTTTCCCCGAACGGAACACTTTATCTTTCTGATGTCGAAGGAGCAGAGGATAAATAAACTGTCATCTTTGTTTTATCCTCTCAAGTCCTTTCTCCACGGTAGATTTTTTGAGTTCTCATTCTAATTAATTTTCATTACGTTTATGAACATCGCAGATTTGGCTCCATTTTCTTCTTTATTTTTTCAAAGGAGCATTTTTCTAGGTAGGTTTTGGTTAATTTATAAATGGATTGATCTGTTTATTATCAGTAGGATTGGCTGTACTAGAAACTGAGGTGTCTTAGCTAAAATAATTGGGAAAGGCTGTTCTGGGCATCACTTTATTAAAAATGATTACGATTTAAAATCCAGACAGGTAGTTCTTAGTTTCAGTGACTTAAAAAAATATTTGCCTTCCTTGGCCTTTGAGCCCTGAGAAGGCCAAGGTTACACATGGCTTCGGTCTGTGGTCACTTTCGTCCTGGGTGGTACAATAATATACTATGGCTTCCAGGCCCCTGAACAATCAGCTGTTAACAAGTGAGGTCATTTTTGGTAGAAGGATTACATATGTCATTGTCCCAAAGAGACATGGGCTGCGGATTCCGTCTGGGGGCCTGCTTCCAAGTCCTTTTTGAGACTCCTCCCAGCTTGGTTTGACCTTGGCCTTCATCGCACTTTCACATGTCAAAGCACTTGAGTGCTGCACATGTCCAGCTAAGTGCAGAGTAAAACCAAACCAGTAACCTATTGTTCAAACAAGAAGCGAAAGTGAGAACAGTAGTCATGTTACAATTCTTTTCGTTTAATTCTGTCACTGAGGAGAAATGCATACTTCTTTCTCCCAGTCTTCATGGAAAAGTAGAAAACATTGTTTCTTCGAGCAGGTTTTAAGTGTTGAACTAATGCGTGAAAATGTGAGGTTGCATGGATATTTTCTGAGCTCAAAGGCCTGCTTCTTAAACAGTAAACTGTGACCGCAGTGTGGTGAGCGACCTCCACGATGGCCCCCGTGGGCCTGGCCTCCTCCGCATCCCTCCTCCCCCCGTCCCCTCCCCTGCTGACTTGTGGGAACAGGACAACAGGTGGACGTGAGAGCCTGTGACTTCCGCTGCCAGATCCTAGAAGGCATTGCATTTTCTGCCGTGGTCTTGTGGACTGCTTGCCTGGGGAGGTGTCCCCTGTGCCATAGGGACATTGAAACTGTCCCAAGGAAAGGCCCGCATGGAGAGGAACCAAGGTCTGCCACCAAGAGGCAGCACCCACCTGCCACCATGTGAGTGAGCCACCTAGGAAGCGGGTCTTCCAGCCCAGGAGGCTTTCAGGGGACACCTCAGTGCAACCCGAGAGACTCCAAGTGAAACTGTCGCAAACTCTCATGGAGCTGATGCCACACAGTCCTGGGAGAGAGCGATGCTAAGCGAGTCAATGAATAGACAAGATGATCCTGAAAGCGACGTGCTAAGGAGGAAACAGAACAGGATGGAGGGGCAGAGCTTTGCTGGGGAGGACTTCATACATAAGGGGTCCGAGAAGGGCTCTTGGAGAAGGGGGTGTCTGAGCCACGCCCAGAATGAGGAGGAGGAGCTGCCTTGTGGACGTGGCGGGGAGGGGAGGGAGCGCGGAGAGGAGGGGAGCCCCCAGGTCCCTAAGTGAGGGAAACTCTTTGCTTGTTGGAAGAAGGCAAAGAAGGCCGGTGTGCCTAGTCCACCTCGGACTTATGTCAGATTCGCCTTCTGAATGGCTTGCCAGTCTTCTGTGGGCTTCCTCTGGAGGGAAATAGGGTCCATTTTCAATACCATCAATGACAGCATATATTTTTTAAAAAATTTTGACCCTTCAGACACATATCTAATAGTTGAAGAAATCCAAAAGACCCTCAGCCTCACGTCTCGACATCACAAGTGGACTGCCTGCCCTCGGTGAGCGGGGTGGCCCCGGCCTCCCTCTGACCCACTGAGGCTGCCGCCACCAGCCAGGCATCCGGACCCGATCGCTGTGTCGACTTCTGTATGCTCTCAATCCTATTTTGTGTCCTATGTGTTGAGTTTCCATAAAGTGTTCGTACCGACGGCTCTGGAGCTCGGAGGAAGGCGAAAGGAATGTGCGGTGATTGCAAGTAAGGTGTGGGCCTGTCTGCCCGGCAGCGCCATCTGTGGGGGAAGAAAGTCATTTCTCCCAATATCGGGGCGGTCGCAAGTGGCAGTCCCGTCCAAGTGCACCAGGACGGCTAAAAGGCTGGGTAATATGTTTTTGTTTTAATTCTTCTCAATCTGTGTAACTATACAATCGAAGCCCCGCCAGTTAGTGGAAATAAATATTATTCACTCCATTAACCTTTGAGTATTGTCAAAGGCCAATAAATTCAAATGTCGGCCAATTCCCTACCCTAGCGGCCTCTGCCTCCCGCTTTCACAGTGGAATGTCTCAAGAGACTTTCTCTCTTGTCATCGGTAGCGATGCCAGTGCTAGAAAGATTCAGGGGGATGGTGCTCATAAAAATACTGAAGTGCTTTATTTGAAAATAACAAAGAAAACTAAACAAAACGTACACCCCGAACAATAAAAAAGACACTCAACATAGCTACCCAAAGAATCTAGAAAACAAGGAAGTGCTTGCTGGACATGATCAGATCTGCATATATTTTGCACTTAAAGGACCCGCTGCACCTGTAGCTAAAATCCCTGAGTTGTAGGTGAATTGTTTGCTGGGCTTCAACTGGCTTTCTTTAGCCATGAAGCAAAATTTGCAAAAATATAGGCCAGTGCTTTAGGTCCTGCGCTGCATGTTCCCACAGACATCACCTCCACACAGGCCCCTTTCGATGCCCCTGGCTCCTCGGAGGACATCGCGGCACAGATTATCTTGACTAAGAAGAACACTTCTCAGAGTGGCTGTGGGCTGACGGAGCGAATTGTGTTGGACTTCTTTCAGTTTGTGTTTAATTTCGGAGCTTCAGTTGTAGAATATTATACCCTGTAAAAGCTCTTCTATCATTTTCAACTGTTTGAAGCTTTTTTTAATGTCCCAGAACAGGAATGAAACCGCCAAACATAAGGGGCATGAATCAAAAACAATCGGCTGTGGTTGAATATTTATTTTCCTTGCACTCTCCTTTGTCAATGAATGTAACCAGAAACTTGGTCAGGCCCAAGGACAGGCAGAGGGCACTGACGATGGATATAAAAAGAAGAATCTTTTAAATCAATATTTGAGTTATGTTTCTTCCATAAACGCCATAGTTGTGTCCCGGGGAAAAGTCTCAATGAGTCATTATTTCAGGCCAATGAGCTCATAGCTGTGTCTGCCTGGCAAAGCTCCGCTCTGGTTTCTTCATGCAAAATAAGATAACTGCCAGGATTTTTCTGTCTCTTGCCTGCGCCCTCACAACAGTCGCTTTTCTCCCCGTATGATTTAGTCCTTGGGTCAGTAACACTTCCTCTGCCTTCCGTGTAACGCTCCCAAGAAGCGAGTTAACACGGAGAGGCCAAGAATCAGAGGAGAGGGCAGTGACTCACGGATTTCAGAGGGGAGAGACACATTTCTAGGGACTGGAAAAGAACCCCAGCCATTCAGATTCAACATTCAAGATGTCTCAAAATCGAATCTCTCATAAAATAATCACTGTAATCTGATTTGCATTAGGCAGATGTGTAGTTCCACGATGATCCCTCTCTCTCTCTCTCTCTCTCTTTCTTTTTTTTTTTTTTTAAGAAAAAGCTTGCTCCACTCCCTGACATTTGGCATTCTTATTGCTCGCTACTGGCAGAAAGTATTTCTTCCTCCTTGATTTATTCCGATCCCTGCTGTCTGGAGTGTCTTTCTGCATATTAATTTATGACTTAGGAAGAAGACATGTTCATCCTCAGAGGGTCCTCTGTGTCGAACTTGGCTCTAACATATCTTACGCCCATCCATGCGGACATTTTGTGCGGTCCTTCTACGCGTGCCTTGTGACACACGTGGGCACAGTGAAGGCATGTGTGTGTGTAAAGGGAAGAATGTGTGTAGTGTGTAAAAGGC
Source organism: Phyllostomus hastatus (assembly GCF_019186645.2). Lineage (NCBI taxonomy): Eukaryota > Metazoa > Chordata > Mammalia > Chiroptera > Phyllostomidae > Phyllostomus > Phyllostomus hastatus. Next base: position 11,943,001 of record NW_025333833.1, on the reverse strand, counting down.
TCTGCTGTTCCTTGATTTTATTAGCAGTGAGAGGTTTCCTATGAATGAAATCATTGTTAGGATTTGTTTTCCACTTTGTTTACTTTGCTTCTGAAGATGTTTTGAAACCTTGATTTCTGGGAAGGGAATTCTTTATGTGCTTCCTAGGGAAGGAAATATAACACACCGCTTAGAATAATTAATGCTAGAAAAGAAGCATTCTTTTCCCCCTATAATACGATAGTAAAACAAACCTCGCATCCCCCAGTCCAAACATACTGACATGTGAAGAAGGGTGTTCAATCTGTACAAGTTAGATCTCTCCAATATAATTTTTAAAAGTAGTTTTATTGGTTTTACATATATCTGGTCATTTAAGGCAAAGCTATTGCTATCCTTCAAGAATCACTTTTATATTAATACATACAATTTTGTCCTGATTAATGTCTTCATTGTTGTTATCTGAATTATTTTTTCTAGTATTCTGTGATGTAATACTTTCACTTAACAAGGAGACCTGATGCTTATTTACACTTGCTTGTGCCAGGCATTGTGATAACGTTTTCTGTGAACTAACTTGTTCAGAGCTCACCACCACCCCATGAAACACGGATTGTTATTAGAGCCTCATCTGACAAAGCAGAAACTGAAGTTCAGACACATGAAGGTTCTTCCAGAGCCACCTGCTTTGTGGCAGAGCAGTGACCCAACCCAGACCCGGAGTGCGGGGGGCGCTTGACTGTGAGGTTAACGAAGCTTGAACTTCGGTCCCCTGCCAGGGGCCCCTCGCTTCGCATTCACATCTATTGTGACCAAATGTGCAAGAGGAAAATATCTGATGAGCTATTGGACAAGACCGCATAGCCAACTTCCCCTGTGTCATGCCCCCTTTCATTCCTGGTGGCGGCAGAATTGCGATGGTGTACGTGGGATCTGGTGAAGGGGAAGCTGCCTCAGGGAATGCAGGTACTTAGGGGTTAGCTGAATCATGGGGTTCAGAGTCACTTCTGTGTATAGTCTATTACTCTGTGGTCCCCTTGACACCGAGGTGAAGCACCAGCCGCCCTGCTGTGCAGCTGGTGCCAGAAGTAAGGGAGCTACAGAGCATAAACAACAACTGCAGCGACCTCCAGACGAGAGATGTGAAAAGTTTTACGTGAGTGATTTCATCCTCATCCATCCCTGGGCCACACAAAGCATCTCTTCTACCAGAAACATACTTGATAATGCACTCAATGCCATGGAATATAGTTATAAACCCTCTGGATGCTTTTCTTTTTTTTCTGTGGGAATAGAATACATCAGAATTCCCAATGTGTCTGAAGAGCCCAAGCCAGTGTCAGTACGTCTGAGCGCAGACCTGATTTCTGCACCTCGACACCGCCAGCTGTGTCCTAGCAGGTTTCATGCCTCTTGGCATGACGGCGTCTGGCTGGTCCTCATGAAATGGCACAGAGAACCGTCACGGACATGGAGAAATGGCTCGGCACCTCCCTAACCTGTTAGTAACAGCGAGCTCATTTCCGCCGACCCTGGTTGAGAAGGGACAATTGTATTTTTGTTCTCGCTGTACAAAAAGATATTGTAAACCAATGATCATATGAAGAGGAGATCAAAGAGTATGTGAACAGCAATCTAGGAAATAACTTTATGGAAGTATGTCAGGGAGTTAATGAATGAAGTATTTTCTTGAATTTTGGATGTTCGCGGCATTTCTCAGCTTTTGAAAGCTTAGTATAATTATTTCATAATTACTGTATTATAACACAGATTTGTTGATTGGTTATCATGATCTCTATGGCTATTTTCCTATCCTAAATAAATATTCACTTTCATACCTCATGTTACATTTGGGATCTTGTATCCTCTTTTTTTTGGAATGGGTTCTCCCAAGTTACATAACCACCCCCATAAAACCTTACTTTAATCCTGCCCAAGTTCTCAGGTTTCAAACCCAATTATGGCCCTTCTGTGACACCCTGCCACTCGAGTGGCACCCATTGTGCCTTCAAAGCCTTGTTTTTCACTTTCGATTGTCTCACAAACCAGCTGTTCTTTCAGTTAAAGTTTCACGTTAGCACTTTCTGACCTATTAACATTAATCCTTACTTAACACAATAAAATCTCACTACTGGAAAAAAATACATCCTCAGATTTGTGGTTATAAATAGTATGTTAACACCCACACTCATTTCCCGCAACAACACGCTTTGAAAACCTCTCTGTAGGGCTTCTTGGCCGCACCCCAGGGCCATTCTCGGTGCGCACCCCCCCGCCCCACCCCCCCCGCAGGCCAGGCCTGCAGGCCAGTCCCCTCTCGGATCCCTGACGCAGTGCAGGGAATGACAAAAATTTTAGTGACGGGTAATTTATAATCACGGTGGAAAATTTTAAGTCATTTGACTCTGGAACACATTTAATAATTGAGTGTCCTTTAGTCCATAAAAGACGCATGTTGTCACATTTTATTCACTGCTGCGGCCTCCCAAACCACCCTGTGCCTGTAAAAATAAAGCCCCCCATGACCGTCTGAGGCTTGGAGTAGGAATTCATTTCTGTAACATCGCCCATGACATTGTACATTCTTCGGCATATTCGCCAAGGTTAACCGTGACTGTCGAGAAATCCCAGTGAGTTAGAATTTCCCACATGTTTGAAGTTCACACTCCTCTGTGACTCCCACAGCTGGGCCTTCAGGAGGCTCTCTTCCTGGGTGCACAGGCATAGCCTTTCTTTTTCCTTTTTTAATTTAATTGACCCAATCCTCCACGCTGCTCAGGAGGTGCCCTGCGAACCCTGAGACTGTCCCCTGCCACCGAACCTCAGTTCTTTGCACGAGCAACACTGCTCCTTCTGCAGTTTCTTCCCTAACCTTCCATGCAATGAGTGCACGGCCCCGGGCCCAGGGTGTGCCGCGTGGGTGTCAGTACTGAGAGTGTTCCTGGGTGCCTGTGCAAGGGAGGTGAGCGAAAGAATCGGCATGTTCCCCAAGTTGGAAGTTATGCACACCCATGGAGGTGTTCTCTTATTTATTCTATCACTGAAGATAGCAAGAGTCCAATTGGGCTCCTAAAAAGTGAGTAAAATGCCACCTCTGTGTCCCCTCTGGACTATCAGGGCCACTATCCCACTGTGAGGACCATATGGAAAAGTAACAGGATTAGATGTGTGGTTACCTTGTATCTACATAAGACTGACTTTGGGAACAGGCCCTGCCTTCCTACCGTAACCCCCAGATTCTGGCCCTGAGGTACCTCTCAGGAAGGGGTTCCGTAAATATTTGGGAAAGGTAAATAAGTTATTTTAATATCAACTATATCAACTTGCTATCAAGTTGATATATCAACTATATCATCATTTTATGATGAAACTGAGGTCCCCGAAGACAACGAGTGGTTTCCTCCCGGTTCCTCGGGGGCCTGTCTGGTTACACAGTGAGGACCAAGACTGAGGTCTGGGGCTTCCTTTCCAGAAGCAGGGGGTAGGAATTCTCTTCAGCGGGAGCCTTTCTCTCAGTTCGCTTATTCGAGGATGGGAACAAAGTGCATTTTAAAGTGCATGGCGAGGATGGATTTCCATTTTATTAGAACCCCATATCCACACTGAAAAACACAGTTTCTTTATCATGATGCTAAGTTCGATAAAAACAAACTGATTCATTGTTTCCAAAAGTGATCCACACTCATCCTGAAAATTGGATTCAGTCTTTTTTCCTCCATCTTAAGAAAAGAGATTTTGAAATGTGGCCCATCATCGTGATGTCAACTGGCTTGGCAGGAAACAGCCTCGTCCTCCAATAGCCCCGGATGCTGCAGGGACCACACACACTCGGGTGTAGACCTGGGACCACCCAAACCTCTGAGCAGTTCCTCTTCCATGTTTGTAGTGGCAGATAACATTTTACAGTGGTTTCAAAGACCCATAAAAACATTTGCACAAAAAGGCTGACAAGGGTGGTGGATTAAAAAACTCGTTTGTGCCCTGGCTGGTGTGGCTCAGTGGACTGAGTGCTGGCCTGCAAACCAAAGGGTCGACAGTGCAAGTCCCAGGCAGTGCACATGCCTGGGTTGCGGGCCAGGTCCCCATTTGGGGGCACATGACAGGCAACCACACATTGATGTTCCTCTCCCTCTCTTTCTCCCTCCCTCCCCCTCTCTCTATAAATAAATAAAATCTTTAAAAAAAATCTCATTTGCACTCAGCATCCTAAAGGAGGAGGTGGCAGAGATGCTGTAGGGCATGGACATGTGATGGGCTACGCTCGGGAGAAGTCTTGGGGACTCTCTACTCCCCTAGTTTTCATTATTGTGTTTTCCTTTCTTTGGGGGGAAGAAGGGTCTGAGAAATTTATTTGTGGCAGGCAAGAAGAAGGACAAGGAGTGTCTTTTTTTCCCCTGCCTGCCTTTTTCCTTTTCTTATGTTCTTCTTGGAGATAATAATATTCTAAACTATAATAAAGTATTTTATATGAAGGGCTAGTGTAAATGCAGGGAATTTGTACCATTTACATTTCCCATCAAACCATACTGGTCGGGTCCCATTTATTATTAGTTTATACAACAATCTGGCAGTGTATTAACCAACATACGCGAGACCGACTTGCGCCTCACAGATGGACTCCACATGCGGGGCTTGCTCGCTCTGAAAGTGAGGCAAGACAGACCACGGAGCGGACTGCACAGCGATCACAACTCCATAATGATGTCGAGAACAAAAGGGAAGTTTCGGATTGTGACACCTTGGACTGCTGAGAAGAAGGCCCCTGACCTTAGGTCCCATAGCAGGACAGCTGCTGGGGGCAAGGCAGCTGGCTGCGCACAGACAGGCTGGCAGCCACACAGGAGTTGGTGGTAGGGATGGGGGCTGCCTGGGGTTCTGTGTGGCAGCCGGCACCTGACAAGGAGGGGAAAAGCTTCTGCACACAGCTCCGGAGGGAACTGGAGGTTGGGCTTGCCCTGGAGTTGGACAGAGACAGGGGATGCGAAGAGCAGACTGGTTCCCCGTCAGCCGTCTCTTTCAGGATAGTTCCTCTCCCCTAGTTCAGCTGTCAGGGAACTATGTGGGAGAAGCGGAGCTAAAACGAGAGCTTTACTGGGGCCAGATTCCAGCGTTCATTAAATAGCTCCCAAAACAAACCGTGTGGCCGGCACTTGCATAGCTAAGTGTTCTACTTACGAGTGTTCACGGTGCATTCAACTCCAGGTGGGGACGCTCACCACAGAGGGAGAGGAACCGGGGATGTTACTGTTTTTACAAGGTTTTTAATTGTTTCTTGTAAAGGCTGCCACAGCCCTGGGTCTCCCCTAGCTTGCTTGGTAGGTTGCTACTCCTGGCAATTATATGTCAAGTAATGGCCTTCTCCCAACACACGGCTTTTCACTGAGTGTGCAGCATGGTGCCACCGAAAATTAAAAACAGACCTTCCTCCCCACAGGCCTGTTATATCTGCTTCCCTTGGCAGCAGGGCACCGTCGGCTCCCTGCTCGGTGGCTGGGATTTGTCTCATGGGAGCTGACGATCATTTGTCTCTGTTGCCTAGCACCTGGCCAGGAGTCCTGTTTGTGCCGCTGTGACAGGTAGCCAGCCAGTCCTCTTGGAGCAAAGACTGGCCCAAGTCTGAAGGAACCTTGAAGTTCTTTCCTCCCGAAGTTGGTCAAAAGCAGGGCACTTGACAACTTGAGTCTCAGATTTTCAGCTGCTCTGTCATTTTCCTTTCTGTCCTAACAATAACCACTCTTCTTATGGACTACAGAGCATCAGCAAGACTGGAAGGAATATAAAAGTTATATCCAAAAAGTAGGTAAGGAGATAGGTAATATATAAGTGAGATATATATGCACATACAGACATTATCTCCTCACCTGAGGACAATTTTTTCAGTCCTTGCTTTTAGAGAGAGAGGAAGAGGGGGGGGGGAGAGAGAGAGAGAGAGAGAGAGAGAGAGAGAGAAATAGTGATGCAAGAGAGAAATGATTGGTTGCCCTCTTGTACACGCCCCAGTTGGGGATCAAACCTGCAACCTGGACATATGCCCTGACCTGGAATCGAACCTGTGACCTTTCAGTCTATGGGACGATGCTCCAGCTAACTGAGCCACACCGGCCTGGATGGCAGAGAAGTGATATTTTTAAAATGCCGTCATAATCACAAATTTTAAATGTAAGCCAACACCTCTTTTGTTTTTTAATTCTCTCTATCTCTGTTGACTTCTTAGGCTGTCAGTACCAGGGTTCTGGTCGTTTGGTGCCATTTGGTCATTTGTTAGTACCACTGATTTGAGAAGAGTAGTGATGCCTTCTACTAGCAACATGCGCATAATCCTTGCGGTGATGTCCTCCTAAGTCTCCGTTTGAAAATCTGGACGAAGCACAACGAGCGATGTTAGAGGAAGGAAGGGGGTTTCATATGGAGAGCAGACTGTCACATACGGTCCACCGTTACAAAGTTGCTGGAATAATGGGCCAGAAGTCATGAGAAAAAGACCAGGATAAAAATTATACACCTGGTAATTTACTGATACCTCATAATTTCCAAACCAAATCTCAGGGAATTATGTTGAAGATGAAAATGTCAAACTCTTAAATACAATGCAATTTTAGGAATGCCAAAATAGAGAGAAATTTTCATTGCTCTTAAATCGCATTTATCAAATCATGTTTAAATGCTGACGAATCTCTCTCTGATCTTGACTTCCTGGAGAATTTTGAACTTTCTTAGTATTCATTCATTCACTCACTCACTCATTCATTCACCCATGTGGTGAGTGTTTCTGGAGCCTTCACTCTGAGCTCCTTTCCGTTGTGTTATTGGGTAGCCAAGGGCGAAGGGGCTGTTGAGCACCTCCTGTTTTCAGGTGCCCCCTGCCTTTAGTGTGGAAATTGCTTTCTTGTTAGTAGAAAAGACATCCTCCTCTGGGTGTATATTTTTTAATTGTTCCCAATGATTTTCACAGACCTCTCGACAGGAGGAAGTCTTTTAAGGACACTTAGCATCCATTCAGTGACGACCCACAGGAAGTGGCCCCCACTCCCCAGACCCCCCCCCCCACTCAGACTTCCTGTTACTTTGTAGTGAGACTGGCAACATAGCAAAGCAGGACAACTTTCTACAGAAAATCCCAGAACACTAATGTTCTCTTCAGTGTCCACAAAGGGCCAGTCTCTCCCTCAGCATGTCTGTGGATCGTCCACTATGCCTACTTAAAAATTAGGGAACTAGAAAATTTTGTATCGTGTGTGCCGTTGAATCGCGGAGTGATTTTTATAGAGAACCGGTGGTCCCTTGCTACAACCCCTCCTAAGAGGGCTTTGTAAATTAAAAGAAGTGGAGACAGTTTAAAATGCTTAAGGAAGTCGTTGTAGGACACAGTTAAGAACTTAACTTGCTCTGCTCCCTCATTTCTGTTCCCATTTCCCAGTATTGTTTCGAGTAGGCCCTCTGAGTTACCAGTTACATCCTGTGTTCTCTGTTACCTTCATGACAGGGCAAAGTGGGCAGGTAAGGTGATTTTTCTCCTGAGGCTACCGGATCTCAGGGCGCTGTGTGAGTGAGTTCTGAGGAGTTGTGCTTTCTCCAGCAATGAATGGGGAAGACTGACCAGCAACCACGGAGACACTCGGTTCTCACGCGGCCGCCCGGTGCCTCCCTTGGCCACGGGGGGCGGGGTCTGAGACTCCCGCTGGCTCACTCGCTCGCCGCTCAGAGGATATAACTTAAAAGCTGTGTTCAACATACACCTTAATCTGTGATGAAAAGAATGCCTTTTTACGTCCTGGGCACTGGGCTAGATGAAGGCAATTTTCTTTTTTAAATAATAATTTATATTTCTGCAAAAGAAAATAGTGATAAAATGTGCGTTATGTTTGACCTACTGTCTTTGGCAACCTGTTTTGGGGTTTTAAAAAACTGGAGAGCCTGGAATATTATCTTACTATTCTTTGGACTTTTTAACACTTGTGCCCCCTGGGGATTCGGGCTTTCCGAGTCTTGTTGCTGGTGGGGGGTAGCAGGTCTGCTCCTCTCTGGCATCGCACGTCTTCTTAGCAAATGTACTTTTGGGGGGTGGGGGACGTGCAATAATACGTGTACGTGGACAAGCAAACATCAAAATGGTGTGAAAAAGCATACAGTGAGCCCTGGCTGGCGTAGCTCAGTGGATTGAGCGCAGGCTGCGAACCAAAGTGTCGCAGGTTCGATTCCCAGTCAGGGCACATGCCTGGGTTGCAGGCCACGGCCCCCAGCAACCGCACACTGATGTTTCTCTCTCTCTCTTTCTCCCTCCCTTCCCTCTCTAAAAATAAATAAATAAATAAATCTTTAAAAAATCATTTAAAAAAGAATAAATAAAATTTAAAAAAGCATACAGCGAAAACTCTTGTCTCCACTCTGCATCTCCTGTCTCACTCCCTGTAAACAATGAGTACATGCCTTTATCGTATAGTCTTCCTGAAATTTTACATATATGAGTATATAAAAATATGCTATTACCACACAGCAAACCACCCCAAACTCCATGACAGAAAAAGACAACCATTTCCCCACGCTCATCAGTGCTGTGATTCAGAGAGTCATAAAGGCTGTAGCAGGGATGTCTTTATGCATGAGCCCTGAATCCTCAGTTCAACAGACTGGGAGGCTGGAGGCTGGAGTCGTCTGATGGCTCATCCACTCCCACGTGTGGTCCCTGCACTGGGTGGACTTCAGGACTGAGACTGCAGAGCAGAGCGACACGCGGCCTCTCCACCCTGCTTGGCCTCTCCACGCTGCGTGGCTTCCTCACGGCGTGGCGGCCCCTGGGTGATAGGGACTCTGGCTCACGTCTTCTGGTCAACAAGAAGAAGCTGCCTCTCCTTTCAGACTTAGCTTTGAAGGTCACGTGGTGTCGTTTCTGCCACCCGGGATCAAGAGGAGGAGACCCAGCCCTCCTCTTGACTGCGGCCGTCTTTGGAAACTACGCAATCTCCACCTGTCCATGGGAACTGGCTTCACTTGGAGATGATTCCGTGTAGATTTCTCAGGCTAACGGCTGCATGGTATTCTCCTGCTTGAGCAAAAATCATTCATTTAGATGTTGAACATTGAATTTGTTTCCACTCTTTTGCTATCACAAACAGTGATATAATACATTTTTATTGTATCTTTTAGGCATGTATCCCAGTATGTAAGGCTGAATAAATGAAATTTTAATTTTGGCAGATACGAAGCCTATCAGGATTAAATTTGAGTGTGAAAAAAACTTCAAACTTAATGGAAATCTTGTACAATATTTTTTATATATCATTAGCCAAACTTATACATACATACGCACATGATTTTAGGGAGTCAACCCTTTTATTGGAGTAGTAATTGCCCAGAGTCATGGTTCTTATCACCAGGAGAGACGGGGGGAATGGATGCCAGAAGGTAACTAGAAATTTCCATATAATTTCTTTATATGTGTCCTCTCTGATTCTCCCAAAGACGTACTTATTATCCCTGCTTTTCAGATAAGGCAGCTCAGAAATGGCAAGGGGCCTGCCCACGGCCCCAGAGACACTTGTCCCAAGTGTGGAACAAGAGTTCAGACCTCGGGCCTTCTCCTACCACACCACCCCGGACTAGGTCCTGAGGCTACAAACTCAGCATTTACTCAGCTGGTCCTGAAATCTCGCTTTTCTGAAATCCCAGTGAGGTGACTTGATCCTGCTCTGCTTCCGAGCTGTGCACATTGCGTATAAAATGTCAACTCTCCCACGATGATTTTTCTTTAAGTGGGACATTCTCCTCCGGCCACAACAGGGCAGCAACAGCCCAGAGCCTCTGTGTTTGCACCTCGATTTCGGCGACTGAGCAGCCTCCGCGGCTCTCCTCTGTTCTTCCTCTGTTCTTTCTGCTTTCAGGTCTCAGGCTCCCTGCCCCTCACACAGTGAGCCCTTTCATGCGGATCAGCCGAGTCACCATCAAAGGGAACGTAGGTGGCCGCGAGTTTATTTGCAGGAGTCCAACACAGGTCTCTTCTCTCAGCCTGGAGGACCAGTCACCTGACTGCTCCCCCAGGCCCAGGGGACCCTGTGCAGTGACGGCTGGGCTCTCAGAAGCGCCATCTGTGAAACCTGGACCAGCATGCAGTGGGAGCTGGGCTTCCGTCCCAAACTCCCTGTAGACCAGTGTTTGCTTTCTGCAGCAGTGAAATGGGAAAATCACAGTCTTCAAAATAGACTGAGGAGGAGAGGGGAGGAGCATGGGGGCACCTGGCTAGAGGGTCTATACTTGGTCATTTAAAAATCTCTAATAGGAAGAATTGTATAAAGAAAGGAAATCGTGTGCAGGGAGGTATGAGGCCCAAACCCGCAGACCCGTGGACTGTTCTCGACTGTGACTAAAGGTCTGGACTTCTGACTTGACCTAAGAAGACTGTGGTAACCTTGAGATTCAAGGGTAAGAAGGCAAGGGAGCTCAGCATTCTCAGGTGCTTTATAAATGAGGCAAGATATTTCTATGTGATGGCAGCTGACCTTACTAATAACAAAAAGACTCACATGCTAAGGTCAATAGTAGTTTTTTAAAAATTCTCTTAAAAAATAGGCCTCTAATGAAAGTGTTTTGGAAAAGCGATTATCTGCATATATGAAAATGTGAAGCAATGAATTATGAGTCGTTCCTAGAAAACAGTATAATGCTTTAAGTTATAAATGCAGACTAAGTATAATATAGAGTGAATCAATAAACTGAAAAACAGAGTTGAAGAATTATCCTGAATTCAGTATAGAAAGTCAGAGAGATAGAAAATACAAAAGAGAGGACTAGACATACGGAAAAGGGGATGATAAGATTTGATATTTGCTTGTCAGAATTGTGGAGTCAATTTTAAAGGGAATAGGGGAGAGGCAGTATTTGGACAGAATATGGCTGAGAATCTTCTGGAACCTGTAAAAGACACCAGTCTTCAGATCCAGATTCCAGGAATCCCAACCAGGGGGAAAAAACAAACAAACAAACCCACAACTTGATACATCCTAGTTAAACTGCAAAATAAATTTAGCAAAAAAGATGAGGCCTTAAAAACAGCAGAGAGAAGAGATAGATTACTAAAAAAGAACATACTGAAGCTGACTTTTCAAGGGCTAAATCAAAGCCAGAATTACATCTTTAAAGAGTTGAAATAAAACCGACATCCTGGGATTCCATACCTGGCAAAACTCCCTTTAAACAAGGAAGGTCCATAGAGACATTTTCAGACAAAGAAAAATTGAGAGCATTACTATCCACGGATGCCGACCAAAGACATATCTAAATGCATCTGCCTCAGGAAGAAGGAAATAATACCAGAAAGAAGATTTAAGATGCAGAAAGCAATGGTGAGCTAGGAAGGCAGTAGACATGTATGTGAATATTAAGAAATTATTGACTTTATAAAATGATAACAGTAAGTTCTAATTTAAAGCATTAAAAAATCAAGATAAAACTAAAATATGGGATAACAACAGCATTTATTTTGGGATGTGGAATGACTAGTTAAATCATTCTAAGTTTCTTATATTGGTTTGAAAAAAAGTAAAAATGTTTATTAAATTTAAACTGTGTGAGGTTGGGTATATATATTCAAATTTCTATGATAATCACTATTAGAGGGGAAAATAATGAAACGAGAGGAAAATACCTCAACCTCAGATTTAAAATAAGTCAAGACAGGAAATATTGAAAAAAACTAGTCATGGGGTGTTAAGTGCAGCATGTGGAATATAGTCAATAATATTGTGATGACTGTATGTGATATCAGATGGGTACTAGACTTACGGGCTGATCACTTTGTAAGTCACATAAATGTCTATTGAGAAAACTACCATAGCTGCAGAACACATATTCTTCCTCAGACACACGTGGAATTTGTACAAACATTAAACACATGTAGTCTAAACAAGCAAGCAACTTATAATTTCTTACCTTTATATACTGCTGTTCAATGAAAACTTTTATTTTATATTTATTTTCATAACACCTGTGTTAAGCAAAAGGCAGTTTTATTTTGCAGGAAATACATTTGAGATGAAAATGCACTTTTGCTTGAAACTCCACACCAGGTTGGCTGGGGCCAGATCCCGAACCTCTTGTTGTATGGAGATATTTCTGCAGATGGTCATTCTCATGCCATGAATTCGTTTATTCAATCACTTTCCTCTGCACCTATTCATTCACTTAATATGGAATACCCCCCTTCTTGAACATACTGCACTGTTAAAATACTTTCAAGGATAAAAGTTCAAGAACATAAAAAGCTTCCATAGCGGACTTTGTCACCCCCTGAGTGGCAGTGATGTCTGGGTGCATGTTCACCCTATTTTTGATAGGTCATATCCTTCAACCTGCATCGCATAGTTCATCCCCGATTTACGATGGTTCAACGTACAATTTTTTGACTTGATGATGGTACAAAATTAATACACATTCAATGAAAACATACGTGGCATTTTGAATTTTGGGTCTTCTCCTGGTCTAGTTATATGCGGTACAATACTCTCTCGTGAGGCTGGACAGTGGCAGTGAGCCCAGCTCTGGGTCAGCTACCAATTACCAGAGTAAACGACCAACATTCTCCCGGGTATCCACTGCATTAGAGGAGACCGACATTCTGCAGTGGACCCGTCGTGGGGGGTGATTTTGCTCAGCTGCAGGCTGCTGTAGGTGTTCTGAGCACATTCCATGGCCGGGCTGGGCTATCACATTCAGTAGGTTGCGTGTATTAAATACATTTACATTTATGATAGTTTCATCTTCTGATGGGTTTATCCATGCGTAACTCCACAGTAGGTGAAGAAGCATACGTATTTGCTTTCTTTAGGATCTCAGATAACCTACTGTGTGTTCAAACTGATCTTTAGTTTCTCTCAGCAAGGGTTTCTCGCTGGAGAGAAGACTGCCGTTCTCGTTGTCCATGTTTAAAGAAAGCCAGGGCCCCGAGGTCACAAGGCAGACAAGCGGCAGCCCAGTGGCCAGGCCCTCACCTTGAGGCAAGTGGCTTCGTTCACAAATGTTCACAAGGCCAAGAACTCACTGAACCTGCAGGAATGTCAAAACATTGATTTGGTCTAAGGAGAGATGACTTGGCAGAAAACAGTCTTTCCTTCCTAGAGCTCACGGGTCCAGTGCTTCAGGCTGGGTCTCCTTATTGCGTCTTCGCAGTGTTTTCTCTCTGTGTGTCTTGTAGGTCCTGACTTGGGGGTCCCTTTGCTGAACACTGAAACCCAGTCACTTTCTAGACCTTTACATCACCTTACAATTAGATGGAATTATCTAGCTTCCAGTGAGCTCTAACACTATCTTCTTCAACTCTCTGCATCTCCTTCCTCATGTAGGTTTCCCTTCGTTAGCCCAAAGGGGTCACCTGAGTCTCTTATGGGCACTGTGTTAGGCCATGAGTGCCAAACCTAATGAGGCCAGGGCTGGGAAAGGATACTGTAAGGTTTAAAATAAAAGAAACATAAGATTTGTTTAATGAAGTGACTAGGAGATAAGTAGTTGAAAGAGCAAAACCCACTAAGTTTGAAAAATTAAAAATATGCATCTATTGTAGTCAGGGTTGAAGATTAAGGAAAGAAAGGAGGTGTAAAAATAATAAGGATTATACTTTTAAAAGAAAAATGTAAGAATTAAATACAGATTATGCAAAGGTGGTAAATTAAAATAACCCCATAAAATGAAAAGACTATAAATGAAGATAATATACTTGAATGTATTAAAGTAAGTGATGTATCTTTAAGTGCATTGGGATACTAAATGAAAAATTGTGAGGAAAACCCCAAAAGTTTTCTTAGAAAAACAAATGGTCAAACCAAGAAAGGAAAGAAGGAAGGAAGGAAGGAAAGAAGGAGGAAAGAAAGAAAGAAGGAAGGAAAGAAAGAAAGAAAGAAAGAAAGAAAGAAAGAAAGAAAGAAAGAAAGAAAGAAAGAAAGAAAGAAAGAAAGAAAGAGAGGAAAAGGGGGTGGGCTGGGGAGGGGAGGGGAGGGGAGGGGAGGGGAGGGGAGGGGAAACACACCAGGTGGAAGCCTTTGAGAGCGTGCTGGCCTGTTGGTGGCTTCGGTGTCCTGAGCCTGGGGGTCTTCACTTGCAGAAGTTTAGGCCTGAAGAGGATGCCCCAGGGGTTACTCCTGTCCCTTCCACTCTCACCCCGCCTTCCTGCTCCAGGTAGCTCAAGTCCATATTTCTTTTTTCAAGTTCAACGCATCTGTTGTGTTCTATATTGCTAATGTTTCATTTAAATTTTTCTTTAAATCTAAGTTCAGATATGCTACTATATATTTGGCATTGTTCATTATAAGGTTAGGGTTCAAAAATCATTTTTGCAAATAGATTACTGTAAATTTCTAAATTTTCCTTGGCTGTTTAGGAGATTTTTCTACTGAACCAAGGCCAAGTGCCTTTTAATGGATCACAGTAGAAATTACTTTATTGATGAGCTACCTATAGTCATAATTTTGTGCTACATACGTTGGGAAATTTTATGTATTAAAAAATGACTATTGATATTATGCATCAGTGTTGTCATTTCTCTCCATTTTTTTGTTAAGTTTATTTTCCCATATGTTGATTCTTAGTCTTTACAACAATATGATGAGGAAGCAAAGACATAGAGATGTTAAGCAGTTTAGTGAGCATTAAATGGCTGAAGGATTCCTGAAGCCACTTCAAACACAGCCTCCCTGACAGCATGGGACCAACTTACAAACATCGTGGTCAGATTCACTTGACTTTATTTTTTTAAATATCCGACCAAACATAAAATTCTTGATTGTATGCTAGGTACTTTGTTATTCCTGCCCTCGAGACTTTACCTGAAGGAAATCTCTTTATCCATTGCTTTTGAAAATTCACCTTTAATTTACAGGTTACGTAGACTTTAATCTTGGGTTCATCTTTTGCTAGCTTTGTGATTGTTTTCTTATTCATAAGAATGGGAGAATACTTCCTAGAATATTGTGGGTTTTAAAGGAGAAAATACACACGATTCATTTGACCAAATGTTCATTCTTGAGTATTATGTTATACTAAAGAGCTTTGTCATGCCTTTCTGCAAATGGCAGTCCCCACGAACAGTTTGGCTACCTGAGGCTATGCTCTGATCCTCGGCCGGAGAAACGCGGGTCCGTGAGTTTGAACCTGGCTCTGGTAATGTCTTACTCCCTCTCTACACTTCAGCTGTGTGGGAATGAAAATGAGAACTTCACCGGTGACCTACTATGATATAATTTACAGAAAACTCGGGCTGAAAAATTGGTCGGGGGATTCTGGGAAAGTGAACTTTAAATGTGGGGCAGTTGACTTTGCGTCCCGGGTGCCCCAGAAGGACCTAGTGGCATCTAAAGACAAGCGCGCCTGAGGCATGGCTGGACGTGAGCCTGGGGAAGAGAGAGCAGGAGGCAGTATCATGGTCCTGCCTGGTCCTGGGGAAATCGCGCGCCCTCCTGTAGGTCTGAAAGGGAAGTCGCAGCTTTCTCCCGCTGTTGGCTGGAACTAGGCTCTGTTTATAATGGTCAGTGCCAAGTCCTGTTGCTGGATTTCTAATTTGGCTCAAAGGACACACCCTAATGAAAGCCGGGAAGGGGAATGACTCACCTGTTGCCATATTTACCATCGACAACAATTACATTTGCTTGAACGCTGCCCTGGCCGAATGGCTTCTGGATGCTGCCTTCAAAACAACCGGTCCTGTCCCCTATGGCCTTTGGGACGGATTTCTGAGCTCCCCCAGAGCCTTCCAACAGCTCGCTACCAAACAGTATCAGACCCCACGCCTGTGTCCAGGGCCCGTGTGAAACTCAGACTTTCCAGATAGAGATTATGAAACAGAATGGAAGTGCCCCAGAAGATATTTCCCTAAACTTGTCTCACTGTGTGCGGGTATAGTATCCACACTTCAAATGTCTAGTGCTTAAGAAGAGGGGCGAGGACGGCAATCTTGCACGCAGTTATTCTTTTAGCAACGCTTCCGTCAGTGCCAATGCCAGGCACGGCCCTGGGCTTGAAAGCACAGTGGTGAGCAAAGACAGACATGGCCCTGCCTCCACAGAGCTGATAGACAAGGGAGAGAAATAGGTCGTTCGACACCACAGAAATTAAGCCCAACTGGCAACTGCGGTGAGTACGAGAGAGAGACGAGGACCGTGGCACCAAAAGGACTTATTACCAGGGAGCCTGACCCACGTGGGGCAGCCAGGGTGGGCTTCAGAACCTTGGAAGTCTACCATCCAGCATCCTTGTCCTACCCTCCAAAGTTACCAGGTGACATTTGTGACAGACTTTTTAAAAAGTTAGTGTCTCTGCCATTTTCCCCCCTAAACCTTATTTTTCCATTCACAGCACGGGCAAATATCCTTAAACCTATCGGTTTGAGAGGACATAACCAACATAATAGTTTGAGAAACATCAAAGAGAGAAATCAATCAGCTATTGATAAGTACCATTTGCTGTTCCAGGTGTTATTCCAGATTATGAAGGCCTGGTCGGGCATGTTTGTTCCTGAGACATGCAAAGGGCCAGTGACCCCTGGGGTCTGAAAAGTAACTTAAATGGCTCTGACCGATGTGGCTTAGTTGGTTGGAACACTGTCCCACAAACTGGAAGGGTGGGGGTTCCACTCCCAGTAAGGGCACACGCCTAGGCTGCAGGTTTGGTTCCAGCCAGGGTGCGTACAGAAGGCTATCAGTCCATGTAGGGAGGCTCTTCTCTCCCTCTTTCCCTCTCCTTTTTCCTCTCTCTAAAGCCAATAGTCACGGCGTTGGGTGAGGATTGAAATAAACAAATAAACCTAAATGTCCTGTGGCCGTGGTGATTTTACTAATAACACAAAGCCTTTGATAGACCGAGGACTTGGAGGCCACAATGACAATTTGCTCTCTACTTTCTTTAAAATATTTCTTCCTGTTTTCAACTTCGCTCCAAAGTACAGTCTCAGAATGAGCCTCAGAGTAATATTTCGCAAGGCAGTCCTCTGAGCCCTGCTGTCTGACTTCCAGCCTGGCTCTCCCTCTTAGCTGCTTCTGAGGTTTGGACACGCGGTGTCATCTTTCCGATGAGGTGCCTGCTTTTCCTCATCTTTATGAAAGGATGAACAAGAACACGCATCATGAGGCTATTGTGAGGATGCAGGAGAGGTCACGAATCCAGGGCTCCAGTTCAGTGCCCGACCAGCAGCGAGCGCTCGGCTGTTGGCCCCCGCTGCTGTCCCCTCTGCGGGACCGCGGTGAGTGACAGAGGTGGAACACGTCTCTGGGCGGTGGATTCGTGCACGGCTCCCTCCCCAGCAGCATGCATTCGTACAAACCCACGTGGACCCTGGAAATGTTAGGAGCACAGACTGTTCCTTCCTTCTGACAGTACTTTTCCATCACAGACATGGGGGAAAAATGCCATCAGAATAGCCTGCCACCGTGAACAAGAGTAAATAACTCAAAACTCCTCAAAAATAGGTCTCGCTACTCCACAATGTCCCTGAGCGCACTTATGGAATCGGAACACCTGCCAAACAGTAACCACCCCTCCCCCCGCCGCCCCCAAGTGAAAACATCTCAAAGGAAGTGATGTGGGCAAGCCAGACTTAAAACTGTTCAGGGCAGGTAGACTCAAGGCAAACACTTTCTCCCTCCCTCCTGAGCTGGCCGGGCCTGTTGTTATTGGAACCAAGACAACAAGTTTGGGTAGCAGCAACGGACGGGACTGCAATGTTTCGTCAGCTGGAAGCAAGTTCTCGTTGGTGACTCTGTGGGAAAACAGCCTTGAATTCAGTTTGCGACTTGGATACTTTTTGTCTTTGCTCCCGTGTCTAGCCCACCTTTTTCAAGGGGGAAACAAGGAAGAAGTTTGATGGCTTTTAATGAGTCAAAATGTTTTACTCGGGCTTAACATTATTCTGTTATATTTGCTGCTACTTTTGCTGATGTGGTAGGTGCTTAGTAAAAATGGGGAGTATGTTTTTATTTTGTCCTCCACTTATGCCAGCATTAATTATTTTTCACTTAGTCATTCGACGAACACGTGCTAAATGTTTCACTGTACAGAGGGCACAGTTTTTGAGTGAGAAATTTGGACACGTGATCTGAGAAATATAAAGGAAATTTGGAAGCGAATGGGTCAGGATGTTAGAAGTCACACCTTTCCCAGAAAACCCATCACATGTGGCAGCTGAACCTGTGTACGAAAATGGAATAAAGCAGACCAGCACTTAATGTGCATTTTCAGCATTTCCTTTGAGGAAGTAAACGAATAGAACCACAATAGAAGTAATACCTGCCACAGGCTGGCAGGATATACAATTGTAGAGAATCATTCACTAGTTTGTTTTTTCAAACAAGGTGCTCGGCTTCTGGGATGTGGGCAACAGTCTCAAGGGAAATGACAAAAATTTCTGTATGAATGTTCATAGAAGCAGCATTCATAATAATTGAAAAGTGAAAACAACCCAAATGTTCATGAACTGATCAACGGATGAACAAAATGTGGTATATCCACCCGGTGGAATAGTATGCAGCCATAAAAAGGAATGAAATACTTATGCATATTACAACAGGGATGAACCTTGAAAACATTATGCTCACACTGTTAGCTCGTACATGGCCCATTGCACTCCTATATGTTATCTGTGCTCGGCCTTTCTAGATTTTGGGTTGGATTGGAAAAAGTCCCCCCAAAATTGTTCATTCAGTCATGAAGCCCATGGTACATGCCTGTTTCACACAGTAAACTCTGTTAGCTGTTGGACAATCCTGTCCTCAGGGAAGTAACTGGAAGAAGCTGGAGAAAGACCTAGAACCACTTAATTATAATACTACATAATGCTGGAAGCATGGGCAGGGAATCACTGTGTAATTATAGATATGGGGCACCTAAGCCTGAAGTGTCTGGGAGTTGGGGAGGTCCAGGGCTTCTGCAGATAGTGGTCCTGGATCCTGTGTGCCCTCTTTTTGGTTATCGGTGCCTTCCCTCTTGACCATGAAGGAACATTTCAGCAGTAGCTCCGTGTCTTCCAGGCACAGCCACAAACTAAAGAATTTCATAGAATTTGAAAATCCCACAAGGAAGAGGAAAGGAGAACTGAAGAGTGGGTGAAAAAGAGTGAGAAGAAAAATAAACAAAGGACAGAGGAGAAGAGAAACAGGAAAAAGAGTATTCAAACGCATGAGAAACATATTTATCTCGTCTCGAAACTGCCACTGATATTCACGTAGAATTCCCCGGGTTTTGACTCCAAGGAAAATTATGCTGAATTGAAACTTCACAGAGCTTATAGGAAAATGATGTATCCTTCCATTTTCTTGTTTTATTTCCACTGGGACACGTTCATCCTTTCATTCCGAGATTTTCATCTCGGCCGTGTTGATTGATGCCCTTGACGAGGCAGAGAACTTCCCCCAAGCTGACAGGCAGGAGTTCACTCCCGTGGGTGAGCGTGGAGGGGGGAGTTTGATCAAATGCCTGAAGGAAAAGCCCAGGCTCGAACACCCACACCTTTGCCTGACTCGGGCAAGTCGTAACCTCTCATCCCCAGCCCTCTCTTGTATCAAAAGGGGAGATAAAAATAATGCCTAGTTTAGGGTTAAAGTGGGACAGTGTGTGACATCTGGGTGAGGGGTTCTTACCCAAGAGAGGAAAACTACAGCTCGGCATTAAAAGGGTCAAGAAAAGGCTCATTCGTAACATGTC
The DNA here is from genome assembly GCF_019186645.2 of Phyllostomus hastatus. Taxonomy (NCBI): domain Eukaryota; kingdom Metazoa; phylum Chordata; class Mammalia; order Chiroptera; family Phyllostomidae; genus Phyllostomus; species Phyllostomus hastatus. The sequence goes on along the minus strand of NW_025333833.1, from coordinate 11,923,351 downwards.
TAATTAAGTTCATTTTGATGTTGAGTGGCCTATTCAGTGGTCAGTCGGCAGATTTTATCACTCCTCTTTCTGGCCCTTAGGAATAAAGTCAATTTGTTGTTTGATTGCTTTTCCAGAATCAGACATTTCTTTTGAAAGCACTCCCACCCAGCCTTCAGGTGCGTAGTGCCTGAGATTGTTTGTGGGATTAAATGAGACATCCTGAGGAGAGATGTTGAGGAGGATAAACATTTATTTTATTGGTGGGGAAGGTTTTATGAGAAGTGTGTTTTCCAGATTTCTTCATTCATTAGGAAGAATTGCTACTAATGGACTTGGTAGGACTTGGGGAAAGGCTTTTTGGCCGGGAGAATTCTCCAGCCCCCACAATCCATATCATGTGTATCCTTAACCACATCCACATGTCGTTTCCGCCCAGCAGATGGATTCTAGCTTTTACACAATCCCTACGCCATCACCGAGAAGCAAGGGACCACCATCCCATTTTGCCAAGTGGCCGAGCATTGGCAGGATGGCTGTTGGTGAGGCTGCCCCTGGGAAGAGACGTAGAAGTGGTGGGACATGACATGACCTTTCCGAAAACGGACTGCCCTAGTTGCTTCCGAGAGCGGAATTCTGTCTGAAGGTGGAGCTCTTCATTTCCTCTGCCAATGAGCTGTCCTGAGCGAGTGAGACCGAGGGACGGCAAAGAAGGCAGCTTTGAAGTCTCCAGCTGGAAAGTTCCCTGGCGCCAACTCACTAGTCACGATGTGGATGACCCAGGTGGTGACGAAGTGTGTTGTCCGTCTCATCACTCTCCCTCGAGCCTCTGGGAGACGTACAGAAGCAGCAGAGTCAACTGCTCCACAGTCTTGCCTTCCTCCTGTCCCTTCCAATGAGAGTGCAGTCTCATTGTTCTGTAGTGTTAGAAGTCTAGACTTTGCGGGGTGGCAGGGGAGCCGAGAACATTCCCTGAGGGTCAGTGCAGGTGGAAGTGATTAGGGGTACCGCTTCCTCGGTCTCCGGGTGTCCACCTGCTGGGAGACCCAGTCCGCGTGTTTACGTGGCCCCCGCGGCCCCATGCTCACCGGTGGGAGTTTGGCCCTCACGACTTCAGTAGGACTTGTAAAAATAAATGAGTCAGTGCTAATTATTTCAAGTCGGCTGGTCGTTTAAGAGCCAAGACTGAGGAATGGAAACTGACTTGGTTCAAGGAGAAATGTCAGTGTGTTTAGACCTTGCCAGAGAAATCTCGATTTTTTTTCTGGGGGGTGGGAGGGTGCACAGCCAAAGTAGCAAAGCTGTATCATCCTGCAGGCGTGTTTATTCTCTCCTCTGCTCTCTGAGCTCTCGCTGTCCCTGTAACAGGGACACTGCACTGCTGGCCCGGGAACTTCCTTAGCCAAGGAGATCCCTGCACAGGCTGTTGATTGTATTTGCGGTACATGTTTACCTTTGTCCTAATTTGACTTTGAATCTGAGACTCCTGGGCTTCTTCTGATGTGCAGAGCGAGAGAAGAGGAAGAGGAAGTGGAAACAGGAGGTGGAAGCAGAATCGGTGGGAAAGTGGGCGGGCAGCATTGTGACAATTGGCCTAGACTTCCCTCTGAGGCCACGTGGATTTTGCACCTGTTTCTGCCGGCTCTTCCGCCGCAGGTACTAGCTCCAAAGGAAGCCAATGAGATGTAAGGATGGAGAGGGGACCAACTGCAAACACCACAGCTGTATCAGGGTCGCAGGTCTGCTATGTACATAGGAGAGAGACCTCTTGGTGGTGGCAAGTCCTGGTGGTGCTCCCTAGAGATCAAGAAAAGTCACTGCCCCAACATGGCCTTCAGAGAACATGAGAGACATGGGGGATGGCGTGGCTCAAGAGCCAACCACTCCTGGCCATCTGATCCTGAGCTAGAGGGACCCAGGGAAGGGAGAGGGGAGGACTTGTAGATTTAAGTGTGACCCCGCTCTGGCTAGGGAATCGAGGCAAAGACTGAACAGTCCCAGCCTCCCGGGAGCATGGTCTTCCAGCCAGTGCATGCCTGTGCTCACACACTGAGCTTCCAGTGTGAGAACTGTACATCCCTGGCAGGCCACCTCTGCAGACATCTCCTCGCGCATCCTTTGTTTTCTTCAAAAACATCCTTCGGCCACGCCCATTCCCTTTCTGGTCCGAATAGGAGAAGGATGGCTGACCCCAGACAGCGCTCACGTTCCCTGGGGTGGGGAGGAGCCCTCAGGGTGGAAGAGATGCCTGGGCTTCCCCCGAGCGGTTCACACATCCCGAGTCCTCAGCCTCCTGGCTTGACGGGAAAACCCAGCTCTGCCGCACAGTGTTTTGTGTCCAGGTGCTTGCGGAGCCTCACAGCAGGACAGGCACCGCGCTGCTGGCCCCTTCCGCGGGGCTCTGAAAATAGAGCCTCTAACTCAAGCCTCATGTTTCCTCCAGGGAGCTTGCAGCTGGGCCTCTGCTGTCTCCCCCTCCGGTTCTCTGAATGGGCCGGCGCCCGCGTGCCTTCATGATTATGTATTTGAGCGGAAACACATTTGTGACAGAGGGATTAAAAGGCAGCAGTTGGAAGTGTCTGCCTGTGTTTCTGTTGATTTGCCTTCACGGGGCGGGGGGCGGGGGCGAGGGCAGGGCATCAGTCTCGAGGGGGGCGTGCAAGCCTTCCTTGGTGGGTGGGCAGGCGGGCGTGGTCAGCGCTGCCCTTCCTCTGGGACAGTGACTGGCCCTGCATTTCAAAGGCGGTGTGGATGGACCTCAGACCACATCCAGAGTCTCCTTCTATTCCTTGGAAGCCTGAGGACAAAGGGGATCTTTTCATTTTTTATTGTTGACACTATGACTGATGTCCATTTTCCTCCCCTTTGGCCCCCTCCACTCAGCCCCCACCCCCTCCAGGTCTTCACCACACCGTTGTCTGCATCCGGGGGCCATGCATATATGCAAATATGTTCCTCTGCTCACCTCCTCCAGTCCCCCACCCCCGCCCCTCTGAGACCTGTCAGTCTGTTCCGTGTATCCCTGCCTCTGGTTTTGGAGAACGTTACGCTGAACGAAATAAGCCAGAGAAAGACGAGCACCGTGTGAGCTCACTCGTGTGTGGAATCTAATGAACCCAATAAACTGACGAACAAAGAGAATCAACAATTCGGGGCACTGACTATATAGGACATTTTTCAACTCAACAAGAAGAGTATTTAAAGTCCGTGCTTCTGTTTTTAATTAGACACATTTATCTTTGTGTACTCCAAGCAGCTAATATCTAAGGACGTTTGTCAGTAATGGATACTTCGAGCTTGAAGTTGTTTAGTCTGTATACCCGGAAAATAAATTTTATACACTAAGGCCAAGCGTGTTCAAATCATTAGGAAATAAATGCATCAATGTGCGGGGAAAGCAAAGAGAACTTAAGTCCTGTGTGATGGAGAAGCAGTAATCAAGACAAGAAGTTGGATGCTGTATAAATTCTCCGACACTCCAAGCAATTTGGGAATACCATAGAATGTTCAGAGCTTTTGGCTGACGCTGAAGTCAAGATAATTTTTGTTTGTTTCGTTTTAACTTACTCATACTATTTGGAGTGAGGAATACGGTGCCTGGAGCTGATTCCCAGTTTCAGGGGCCGACTCTCTGAGTGCCCTTCTCGGCTGTTTTGCCGGACGTTGGGTGGCCTGTGGCTGTGTCACGTAGATGGGATTCTCGCTGACACGTTGCACTTCTCAGCACTGTCGAGAGCTCGATGGAGCCCGCGGTCCTTGTCCGTGTTGTTTTCCGTCCCATTTCCCACCTCCGGGAGTTATCCCGCCTTTGCCCAAGGCGCTTGCCCACCTGGCGCCCGTGTCCCTCCATGTCCAGGTGGGTCCGAGGGCCCCTGCCCTCGCTCCTAAACCTTGTTCTGAAAAGAGGATCTGGCTCTAACCTGATTTCCAGAAGAGACTTGGAAGTAGATAAGCTAGCCTGGGTTTTTATTAAGACTAGTTTTAGTTCAAATATTTATCTTAGAAAGTAAGTTTCGAATAGAGTCACACACCTCTATCCCATTTTTCTATACTTTATGACTTAAGTGTGACTTGACGAAGTTTCAGGTTACTTGGTCTTTTACGGAATTTTAATCCCTATGTAGCATTGCGTTCCACTCTGCTTTGCTTAATGGTTTTTTTTCTCTTGAACATTCCTGGATATTCTCTCTATTAAAGATTTCATGTGTTACTTTTGGAGCTGTTGTGACCTCCACAAGCTCAGGCTGAAAGAACAAAAGCTATTATGGACTGGGTTTAACAAAAGCCTATTTCCTGAAATTGCCATATATGGAAGAAGTGACCACTGCTGGCAGCTCTTCATTGGCTCTTCTCCAGGCCACGTGCCCAGGGAACCGTGCTGCTGGCAATGCCCATAGCTCTCTCTGGCGGGAGGACCTGCTGCATTGCCAGCAAAATCTCTTTCCCCCCATGACCCTTTCTTTTCTGTTTGCCCTCCCTCTCTCCCTCTGTCCCTCCCTCCCTTCCTTTCCTCCCTTCTTCCTTTTATTTTAAATTGTATTTAGTATGTGTTTTATTGACTTTATTGGGGTGACATGCTTCATCAAATTATATAATATGGTTTCTACAAAGCAGGAATAGATATTCAGCTTTGTTAAAGATCTTTTTAGCACTTGCAGAGCTAACCCTATGACTTTCTTCAGATCTATTAACATAGTGAATTACACTGATGGACTTCCTTTATATGGAATGGTCTTACCACAGGCTATACAATATTTTATTAATAGGGTGTTGGATTCTGTTTGTTGATACTTGAGTATTTTTGCAATATGTTCATTAAAAGACAGTCTGTAGTTTTGTGTGGGCATTTGTGCATATTGTGGGTTTCCGTGTGTGCATCTTCATTAGGTTTAGATGTCGACAGAACTTGTTGTATTAAAGGAACTTGGGATCTTCTCCCCTGTGCTCTGGAGGACCAGCTGCATCGCAGTGGAAATATCTAGTCTGTTAAGAGGTCTGGTAGAATTCCTTTGTGACACCATCTGGGCCGCACGTTTTGTTTTGTTTTCTCTCTTTATTTCTTCCATGGAAATTGTTCTGTTTAAGTTTCTTGTTTCTGCTGGAGTCTATTTTGCTAACATGCATCTTCCTAGGAAATGTCCCATTATATCTAGTTTTTAAATTTAATTTCAATTACCATGTACGGAGCAATTGCTTATGATTTTAAAAATGCCTTCCATATCAACCATAATTCCCTCATCCTTGTCATTTCTTGTTGCTATATTTGTGTTGCCTTGATTAGGTTGACTAGTTGTTGTCTTTTGTTAATTTTTCACAAAAAATTTTTTTAGTATTTTTATTTTTTGTTCTACTCTTTTTCTGATTTCTATACCACAACTTTCTACCTTTATCTTTATTATTTTATTTTGCTTGTTTGTTTTCTTGCTCTTTCTCTCACTTTTTCAGTAGGAATTCAACTTATTTATTTTTATTGATTTACGGACATAAAACTACATTTTCCCCTGTGATACCTACTGTAATTGTATCCCAAAACAGGTAATGTATTCATTATTCATGCTTATCCATTCTGAAATTGATCTGTAGTTCTTCTTTTACTCCATAGTTGTTTAATAGAGAATAAACAATGGAATATTTGTGGTTTTTACTTTATTGCTAATTTCTAGTTTTATTGCCTTCTGATCAAAAAATGCTATTGACATTATTCTAATATTTTGGAGTCATTCTTTATCATGTAACTGTTGGACAATTTGCTGACTGTCCCATGCGTCCTGGGAAAGGAAACAGTCTCTGGAATGTATTCTGTAGATCCTCTCTATCTGCTTACTGTTTTGCATCTGCGCCGTCTTCCACTGAAAGAGGATGTTAACATTTCTTACTATGGGTGTTTCTGGTTTTCCTTGCAACTTCCATACTTTCTACTGCATCAGGGGTTCACAAACAAACTACAGCCTGTAGACTAGCTGTCTGCTTTTGTAACTAAGTTTCATTGACAGACAGAGTGCTCATCTCTTTACACGCTGTTTACGACTGCCCCACCACTGCCGCGATGGCAGAGTTAAGTAGCTGGGGCAGAGAGGATGTGGCCTGCAAGCGTAAGTAGTCACTTCATGGCTCTTACAAAGGTTGCCAACCCCTGTACTATAGGAAGGTACGAACATATTCACATGAACTGTATGAGTGTCTTTGATGTGAGTTATAGCCTTTAGAATAATAATTACAGTCCTTCTTTGTCATGCCTAATTGCTTTGGCCTAAATTCTGCCTTATTTGATGTCAAGATTATAATTTTCTTTCCTTCCACCCCCCCAATTGATTTGTATATCTCTTCCTTTTTACATGTTCCGACTTTGTTTTAGATGTGTACCTTCTACACAGCGTGAGTTTGCTTTGTGATATAATATGAAAATATTTTTGTTTTAATAAGTGAATTGAGCTCCTTTAGAAGTGGATCAGTTCATTATACTTTCAAAGTAGAACAGAAATAAGCTTCTTATACATTACTTGAAGGCTTTTGATGGTACTCTTTTTGTATAAGTGATGGCAAAGTTAATCCAAAACAGCCCCGTGAAGACACCTTAGGTTTTGGGTTGCGTCCTGGGAACAGTGGTTGCCGCTTCCCCTCTACAGCACGCGACTGCGGCAGCAGTGGCGACAAACAATTCTGTTGGACCTGCAGGCAGACTTGAATTGAAAATGCAGCTGATTGCTCAAATGAAGGGTAATTGTTAGTGAAAAGGCAGGGTTTACATCTTGGGTAACCAAAAATGAAAGCAAACAGGAAGATTTCCAAGAACATTAATTTACTTACTCCAGTTTAGTTGTTTAATTCATTTTATGCTTGTACAGGTTTGCTACAACCACTTACAATTCTGCTGTTGGCTGAGCCTCGTTTGAGGATCTAACGACACAAGGTGATTCGAAGCAGCGTCTTTGTCTGTAGGAATGTACTGTTCAGTTTGGACTGCGACAGAATCATTTTCGTAGGCACCGTTTCTAGACCTGGCCATTCTCCTTTCACTTAACCTGAGGTCTTTCGGATGTCCTCCCCTTCCTTTGGATGGCGTGACTGAACTCGGCTGTGCTTTCTCTCGCGCAGGGCGGCCACCGATCACAACGTGGACAACACAACAGAGATCCTCAGGGAGTGGCTGAGAAATGTGCAGAGAGTGTACCACTACGTGGAGTGGCGGCCCATGGACGAGCCTGAGTGAGTAGCAAGAGAACATCTGGCGAACTCGTTTCTCACCTTCCTCCCTTAAGCAGGTGTCCAGTCTCCGAGGCACACGCGACCTTTTCTTGTCTTTCATCTGCGCGTCTAGTAAATTTCTTCCTTTTGACAGAGCTTCATCTTTCTCGCCTCCTCTCTACTCTGGCAGGTACCGGCCAAGCTCAGGTTCTCACTGGTTCTCATATATATATTTCAAATCTCAGCTTGTGGTCCTTAGTTTCTCTCTATATTAATACTTTTATTATGCATGTGTATACATATATGTCTCAAATCCAAGTGTATGACCCATATATCAAGCAAAATTTAACTACAAAGTCTGAACACTATAAAAATTTTTGAACACCCTTTGGAGCTCCTTTTAATGGAATTTGGCCTAATTGCAATGGCTCAGAAAGACTTTGTGTACCTACCTTGCATCCTGGTAATCTTCTCTGCCGCCAGCTTTCAACTAAGTGTATTGTATGACAAGGTTAGGGTGAGAAATATTAAGGGAGGCATTCTTCGGGATGGCAATATAGTCAGGGAGACAGGAACTGTACTGATTTTCATTGAAACGATAATAGAGGAAGACACCCCAGAGAATGCCGGTGTGGTACATAGTTTCATTAATCTTATTTGCACAGTTTTTGTGGTTTTTCATTCACTGAGGCTCAAGTGCTGCCAGCACAGCCGCAAGAACTTGAAGCGGTGGCCAATCTGGGCCCCTGTGAGTGACAGTAGCCACGCCCCCACCAATTAGGAGTTTTCAGGAGGGCTCTTGAGAGCACTCCCACCGCTTGCCTGTGCCCCGGGCTGGCTGCCCGGAGGAGGCTGCCGGGGATTCCAAGGACAGTGCATCTGCTCCGTGACCTCCCTCCCTTCCCCTGGGACACATCAAAGGGTCAGGGTCTGTGGAATCCTTTACTGAGACCTGCCCGTGTAAATTAAACCTTTGTTTTTCCACGGTTTAAACCTTTGTAAACCGTGTTTTTATGCTACAAAATTTCCAAATGTATCAGGTGATGAAATGTTTTATAAAGTATCTAGAAACATGAACTTTTGGGTTATACCTGGGTTCAAATTCTGATTGTTCTCCTTCTTAACTACACAGCATTAAGCAAGTGATTTAAACTGCTCTACACCAATTTTCTCCTCTATGAAGTGGAGAGAACAGAGATACAGTTGGTGGGTTCTGTATCTGTGGGTTCCATAGCTGCAGATTCAACCAACTGTGGGTTGAAAATATCTGGGAAAAAACTTACTTTTTGTCGATGTACACTGTGTAGTTAAGCCTATAATGGTTGCATCCCTACTGAATATGTACAGGCTTTTTTTTCTTGCTTTTATTCACTAATGATACAGGATAGCAACTACTTACATAGCATTTACACTTTACTAGGTATTCAGAGTAATCTAGAGATAATTTAAAATATATGGGAGAACGTGCACAGGTTATAAGTACAATACTACTCATTTAATATAAGGAATTTGAGCATCTACAGATTTTCATGTCCACGAGGGTCCTGGAGCCAATCCCCCGTAGATACTGAGGGATGATCCTCACCTAGTAGGGACTCCGTGGGTTCCTTTTAGAACCCGCTGAAATATTTCATGTAAAGGTTCTTGTGTACGGTAAACAGCAAGTTACTTGATCTCTCCTTGCTTCAGTCTCCCTATGTGTTAAAGGGGAATGATACTAATACCAATAGTATCTACTTCAAGCTAGGGTTACTGGAAGATTAAGGGGCTTACTACACAGTGCCTGAAATATGTAAGCACTCAATAATTATAAGCTGCTATTATTATTATTATTATTTATTTATTTATTTATTTATTTATTTATTTTAGGTCTTATCCTAATGAAATCGGCCCGAAGCACTGGCCCGCCTCCCGGTTTGCCCACGTGATGAAACTGCGCCAGGCAGCCCTTCGAACTGCGAGGGAGAAATGGTCAGACTACATTCTGGTAAAATCACACGTTTGATTTCCTGGCAACTGTTATCTAGAATGTGTCCGAGCCGCTTGTCCAGAAACTAGGACCACAGAGTCGATCAAAACAATCCTTTGGGTGAGCACCACCCTGCTTTTCAATGGAGGCACAAGGGGAACTGTCGGGAATTAATGTCAGGGACCTGGGTCTCATCTCAGACCCACTTCTGACGGGCGTTTTCAGTAAGTAAATGAGCTCTTGAATTATTCAATCTCTTTCATGTAACAGGCATAAAAAGTAGTAAAGCAATGTAAATTGTCTGAATAACTTTTTAGAAGAATTCTGTGGATGTGAAAAGTTAACTCTGGAACAAGATTAAATGAGCTACTCTGAAATGCCATTCCCTTCTGCTCCTGAGCGGGCTGGAGAATGGCATCTCTTTCTTGATTTCTCCGTCGCTCCCCGTGACGCTGGGCTGGCGTGGAGGGTTTCTCTCCGTGAAGAGGTTCCATCGCTTCCCTTGGAACTTTGAGGGGGTCCAGGATGTGCGGGGCTGGATACCAGGAACCAGTGTTGTGTCCCCTCCTTGCCCTCCATGAACCCGTCCTGGCGGGAAAGGCCAGCTTCCCGAGCGGCTGCCATTCCCGTTTCCCTTTAGAAGGTGGACCTTTGCCCTGCAAGTTTCTGCAAACCGAGTGTTCATCTGTGTCACCCATCCCCCAGTCCATTTATTTCTCTCGACAATCATTTTCCAGTACTGCACGAGAAATAACGCCCATACAGCGAAGTTGATATTTCATTAGACACATTGGCGTCTCTTTGTCACTGGACTGATTCTGGAGGGAATGCCTCGGACCCTTGTCCGTCTCCAGCCCCTCCACCACCACAAAGCCCAGCCCAGTGATTTGCCGCACACACACTTTCAATACAAATAAAGCACAGAAGCTTTTAACTTGTGGTGGGGATACATAACATTGCATAGCTGTTTAAGTATCACTGAAGTGTACAAATGTTGAGCCACAAAATTTTCAGTAAACAGATTGACTCTCATAAGAATGAAAGCTTCTGGCTATTTGTTTTGTGTGTGTGGTAAAATATACAAAACAAAAAAATTGCCATTTTAAGCATTTTGAGTGTACGGTTCACTGTGATTATTTATTTTTTATGATAGAGCATGTTGCTGTAATGTCCCTGTAAATGAATCAGTGTTAACATGGAATTTTGCTAAGAATAGGTAATGGCTTATTGGTTAGCATGGGTTGGTATAATATACTTTAAACAAAAATTCTACTTATGACATGAAAATAGCATTGATGAATCTGTTTGGGGCCATTTGGGCACTCTTATATAGTACATGAATAGGCCTGTCCATTTGTATCTAGCATGGGTGCTCAGTAAGTGTTTTTGAATAAACTTTTAAGGGCTTGAGAGCCATGAGTGTCTTGTAGGCTGGGTCCTGGGTGAGCGAGCACCCAGTGTGCTAACACCCATTCATCGCCTGGTGCCTTTTGCACGTAGCAGTCAGACTAGATGCATTTAGTCGCCACGAAAGCCACCCAGCTGCAGTGGGTTTCCCAAAGGAGAACACAGATTCCTGGTTCCACATCCCTCGAGCAAGCCTCTGTGATGCTCCGGAAGTGCCGGGTCACTCCTGAACCCGTTACGGAGAAGGACCTCCTCACCTGCCTTTCTCTTTTTCTTTTCCTAGTTTATTGACGTTGACAACTTCCTGACTAATCCCCAGACCCTCAGTCTGATGATTGCGGAAAACAAGACCATCGTGGCCCCCATGCTGGAGTCTCGGGGCCTGTACTCGAACTTCTGGTGCGGAATCACACCTCAGGCAAGTCTCGGGCGGAGGAACTAACGCCACGGGCTTTCGCCAGGAGCCACGTGTCCGCAGCAGCCCTGCTGGCCTCCTTCTCGCTGCCTCCCCGGAGCGATGCCTGTCATTTCAGGGCATGCGTTTGCAGGAGGCGAGGCACACCCAGGTCCATGCCCCAAACAGTGAGCTCTTCTGCCTTAATGAATTTTATACATATAAAAAATACTCTACTGAGCTTAGCATTAGCATTAATTAGCATTAAACCGATCAATCCAACTTGTTGGGATTTGTACTTTTTTCTCCCTGATTCAGAGGTTTTTAAAAAATGTAATAGTTTAGTTGTCATTGAAACTCTCATAAGAACACTACAGGAAAATTTAAAAGTGAAAAAAGTAGAGGAAGTTGTGTTAATCTCCACTCCAGCATCATAGATAGCAGCTTGTGTGTTTTGAGTAACTCTGTCAAGTGGCTTTAATGCAATTTACTTAATCTTTCTCTTAGTTTAAAAACATTTCTGTTGTTTGCAACTTTTAACTATTATAATGACCACCATGATTAATATAATTTTTCTCTGTATTTCATTTTTGGGGATAGCTTCTTAGAAGTGGAATGACTGAATCAAAGAGTATAAATATTTTGATGAGCTTTGATATATGTTGCCAAATTTATTTCTAAAGAAATCTAGTAATTAGAACTACTATGGTAGCTTGTTTTTAGAAATTTCACGTTAAAAACAGAATTCTTTTATTTCTATCACCTCTCTGTTCTGTTGTAAAATCTTTAAAGTCTAGACATCTGTTACAGTGAATTTGTCTGGTTGTTTATATTTTTATTCTTTAGTTAATGAATTCAAAAGATACACTGATCAATGTAGAATAAAGATGGGCTTAAGGAAAAAAATATATGTATACATTGAATGTGGTCTCATACCAAAGGGCCAAAATTTTGAGTCCCTCTTTTATATTTGGTTTGGTTCGGGGCCAGATGATAAATGTTAGTAACTGGCTCTCTGTGGGGGAAATATCCTGATTGGTAACACTTCCTGGCTTTCACAGTGTGAGGACTCCCACCGTGCACACAACTTAAATGTTGGTTAAGCTAAGAGAAAGGTTAAGTAAACTGCAGCCTCGCTACTTAAGGAGATAATTATGTAAAGATATGCAAAGCTGACATCTTTGGTTCTGTTCGATGATGGGGATTGGCCGGATTTTTATTTTCACAGCTACCAACTTGTCAACTGGTTTGCACAGTTCCTGAGAATTGAACCATCAGTGGCTCTAGCACATGACTAGCTGAAGATTTCCTCTTTTGTTACAATATTTCCACCCCCCGTCCCAACAGATTTTTGAATGCGTGTTATGGTCCATGTCTCTTTGAGGGAAGCGCTAAGTTCGTATTTATACAAGTCACTCAGTTCTCAGTGGGGAAACGTTGTGTTGGGTTCATTTGAGCTCACACGCTCTCGGTTGATAATCTGCAGGGTTTCTGGGCACAGATTCACTCAAGGGTTGTTTTGAATGAGTTACACGTTGACACCAGCAAGGAGGCTGGATGAGTCTAGTGAGCACAGCCCCGGGGTTTCTATTATCTTCTTCTCTGCTTTCATCATTGCAAGCAAACAGGAGAAGTGTGCTCACTTATTTTGTACAACGAAAGCAAAAAGCTCAGCCAGTTAGGGGCACATCTAATTTCCCTCTGTCTTTGGCTCTCCGCCATCCCCAGTCAGGCTTCTGCTGGGGCAGCCAATGACTGCACAAGCGTAAGGCAGAGCTTTTAATCACGTCCGAGACAAAACGACCCTCGGGGGTGGCTTCTGGCCAGTGAGCAGGGCCTGTCGCCGATATTCAATTGAGTGGGGAGCAGGGCGACACAATGATCACCTCAGCCTGTCTACAGGAGGCACCCAGCTCTCTTTCCCCGCTTCTTTCCTTCCTGCCCCCAGGATATTCAGTGGTTCATCAGCATCATGAATTTTCCAAGCCTCTCACTCTGAGAATGTTGTCCCTAAGTGGTCTAGAACTTGACGTTGGACATGTGTTCGTAAGCCATCCCCTAAAGACCAGCGTTCCCTTTACCCCTTGGAAGAAGCTTGCTACGTTGAACTGTTAGGAGGATCCCTGTTCTCCTAACTCAAGGGTGTTGAGTGACCCTTCACTTAAAGGCTCATAAAAATGATGCTAATAATCACATAATGAATTCCAGTTTTTGAAGTCTTCATGGATTTCATTACCTGAGGTCTACTCTACAGCCCTGTGAGAGGAAACTCAGGCTCAAAGAGAAGCATAAGCTAAGGCAGCTACACGCAGGGGCGTCAGACTCATTTTCCCTGGGGGGCCACATCAGCCTCGCGGTTGCCTTCAAAGGGCTGTAATTTTAAGACTGTGTACATGCAACTACTTCTTAAGTGTTAAGGAATTGAAATTACATTCAGTCCTTTGAAGGCAACTGCGAGGCTGATGTGGCCCCCAGGGAAAATGAGTCTGATACCCCTGATACAAGATGTTCAAAATGACTCTGAGCCTCTTAGTCTTAATGTGCGCTGACCTGGCCACGTGGTCGCTAGCTCCGCCAGAGCGCTCGTCTGGACACTAAGGGGACTGTCAGAGAAGTCGGGGAGGCTGAGATGCCTAATGTGCGGGCACGAACATGACAACACAAGATGTGACCACAGAGGAAGGGGACTGGTTGTCCCGTGTGCTTGCCCAGAAGGAACTTTCCAGAGGGGAATCCTCGAAAAGTGTGGTGCAGTGACAGCTCCCCCAGAATGCTGAATAAATAAATTCATGGGACCAAGACCCTGTTTCTGTGTTTAAGTATGGCACGTTTAACTAATTGTATTAACCAACGTAATGTGATAGTTTTAATAATAGTCAATACCGACTGGTGCTTTCTCGGTGCTAGCACTACTCTGAGCTCCCTGAGCTCCCATGGGTAGATGGGGCCATCACTTCTGTTCTACAGATGAGGCACTAGGTTGAGTAATCTCACCAATACCTACAGACAAAAAGTAGCTGAGGTGGGATTTGAACTCAGGCAGGCCAAAGTCTTAGGCCACGATAAAAAGCATGAGGGGGACTTGGCTTGGGGACTTTTGTGTGACTGGCGATGACCTCGAAGGGGTCAGCCAGCAGGAGACTGGAGGACGCAGTGCTGGGACCGGGGAACACAGTCCGCCTGCTTGCTCTTCCCCAGGGCTTCTACAAACGGACCCCCGACTACGTCCCGATCAGAGAGTGGAAGAGGACCGGCTGCTTCCCCGTCCCCATGGTCCACTCCACCTTCCTCATTGACCTCCGGAGGGAAGCCTCGGACAAGCTGACCTTCTACCCCCCGCACCAGGACTACGCCTGGACCTTCGACGACATCATCGTCTTCGCCTTCTCCAGCAGGCAAGCAGGTACTGCTGGTATGCGGTGGTCACGCCCTCATGGAAACACTGCACATAAACAGCTTCTTCATTTTGTGCCTGTTCTTAGAAACACTGCTGTATGTGGACATTGGGCTTCCTCTTTAGGTCGTGTTGGAGGCAATTCATTGTCACAGCAGCCACACCAGCACCCTCTGTGCTGCTGTCCCTGTGAGTGCCCACGAGCAAGAGCCCTTACCCAGAATCCTCTCTCTTCTTCCTGAGCAATGGTGGGGGTAGGAGCCACAGGCAGGCAATTGGTTCTCTCTGGTGCTGCTGTGTTTTTTTGCTCATTACAGGAGTCCTTTTATTAATTAGACACTGTGACAGAGACCCAAAATGACACTGGGAAAAAACCCAGACTTTAGAAATGGAAGATAATTTCTTCTCAGAGAAATCTGAGCTGGTATCGTGGCTCCAGTCCACACGTTTTCCCCTGAAGTGTGGGAAATAGAGGGACCCAGAATCCTTTATTGCTTCTCCACCCTCCACGTGGCATTGGCTTTAACCGTATGATCCAGGATGTCTCATCAGGAGGGGTGTGTTCCAGCCATCAAGTGAGCACCAGAGAGGGGCCAGCCCCCGCCCCCCTTGAAGGGTACCCTCCAGAAGCTGAACACATCACTCCTCTGCATATCCATCAGCCAGAACTTAGCCAGAGGACGACACCTAGGGAGGTTCCGAATGCCGTCCGTGCAGTAGAGCCCCGATCCCCTCACTTAGAAGAAGGAGGGGCGGGGGGGTTCGGGAGTCATCCATCAGCGTCTGCCACAGTCCCCGTGGAAGGTAAGGCAAGGCCAGACTGAAGTCCGTCATGCGGCACTAGGAAAGTATTTCCAGTGGTGTGTGTTGAGTTTTTAAAAGAAGACCGGTCAGTAGGAATGTAAGTTATTTCTCCCGAGTCACCCGCACACGCCATCAGGGAGGACATAATTCACCGAAGCAGTTCAACAGGGAGACATACAACATTCCTGAAACAACACTTTCTTCTCAGGACCACTGAGACCTTCCTGAGGGAAGTCAGGTCCCATTATGTACGAGCCAGAAACGTGCCACTTCGCCACCGGCACAAGTGAGTTCAGAAACCAGGCGGATGGTGAATGGACCCACTGTGGCCGTGTAAAGGAGGGTGGCTGGGAGCGTGCCAGGACCCCAGGCAGCCGAGCCAGGTTGCTGGCAGGTGAGACAGTGGATACAGATTGAATCTACAGATTGAAGCTACAGCTTGTTCCCCGGGCCGCTCTGGAAGCCAAGGTGTGCCTGTCCTCAGCTGCAGACTCGGTAGGAGTGAGAATATCTGGCGGAAATGTGGAAGGCTGATTTCTTTTCCCCTTGGCTGCTAGGGTCATTGAGACCCTTTGGCCTGGGGTCAGCATTTTTCGGCCTGTGTCAGGGCAAAAGCAAGCCCCTTAGTCTCCTGTGGATTGGAACTTTTCCTGAATATTCCTGTGTCTGAGTCAGTGGAACCCACTTCTTTCAGCTTGGCCTGTGATTTGTTCTGACCTCTCCAGGGGAAGAAGCAGACGCAGGGCCTTCTGGTCCCTTCCGTTTGTGCCGGGCCCTCTGCTCCAGAGCTTGCAGGAGGGCTGTCTCAGGAGAGTGAATGAGAAACAACTACAGTCACCGTCCTTGACTAACCGAGTCCCCTTTGCAGCCATCGTACAAGGCACTGGGGTGACCCCTGCGCTAAATTATGACGATAAATTCTTTTAAACCAAGAACTGGGTTTGTGGCTTGGATACAGGCTAGGAAGGGATTTTTCAGCTCTATCCTACGCTTGTCTTGTTCCCTCGGCTTTTGTTCCTCATCGGTCTGACTTCCCAAGGGCCCTCCGGGGACACTGAAAGGAGGTGCAGAGGTCCGCAGCTGTCTGGTGATTCAGCTGGGGGAAGAGAGGTAGAAAAGGGAGGCAAGAGGGCCGGGGACCTGGGCTTCCCTCTTGCGCCTGGCAGCGTGTTTGGAGAGGTCAGACCCTTCCCTGTGGAAGTGTAAGCGTCACTCTATGGAACAGTGGAAGCCGAGGGGCAGGTGGGCGGTACAAACTGCGAACGGGCCGGGAGTCCGGACAGGAAAGCGTGACTGCCATTGGCAGGAATGGAACAGCCTTCCTGACGTCATGGGGCCCCAAGGGAGCACTTTGCCTTGTCTCGAAATACCAATATTTTCAGAAGAGACATGAATGCAGCCCCAGGAGTATTTCTATGCAGATGATATGTATTCTTTTGTCCTTACTCTTGCGATGCTTCCTGGCTGGGATGCATCCAATGAGGCATCGTTTTTTAACCATCAAAAAGGAAATAAAGGGTCTGCATGCCCCAGGCAGGACCACCTCCCCACAAACCTTGGTCCTGATTCTTTAACCTTGGCCCCCAAGCATGGCCACATGTGGGTGATGAGTGACAGGGTCAATCCAAGGGCGCTGGAGCACCGGTGACGTGGCCACTTGTCTAGCCCCAAAAGAGAGCAGGGTCACAGGCGAGTGCCTGTGGCCATAATGAGAGCAGGGTCAGGAGTTCACTTCCCATGGTGGCCAGTGGCCGTGGCTTTGTATCACGGCCACAAGAACCATCCCTGGCGCCAGCCGGTCATGTTCTAGTAAGTCCAAAGAGGCACAAAACGTGGGTGATGGCGGGCAGACCTGCCTCCTGCGCATCACTGGTAGTGATTAAAAGTGCGCCCCCTGTGGAGAGCGGCGGTGCAGAGCGATTGCTCGTTCTGAGAACCAGCTTCCAAATTCCGGTGGGTAGAAAGGTGCTTGGTATTGGGCCATAGGGACAGAGGCTTGGCACCAATGACTTACTATATGACTGGGGGCCAGTCACAGCCTCTCTGAGTTTTCATCACCAAGGATAAAGATCAGTCTATCAGCTTACAGGGTTAAGGTACTGTGTGAGGACAAGAAAGGGACTGAGGTCTCCGTGAGGTAAGAACCGTCCTCCCGTCATTCAGCACTCTTTCTCAGAGAGAAACTTGTTTTCCCAGAAGCAGCAGCTTTCAATGACAGCTCCAGCCTCCTTCCTAGACTTTATCCAACTATCAACACATTTCCTCTAAAAAATGTTCATTTTTTTTTTTCCCTGGCTGGTGTGGCTCAGTGGATTGAACACTGGCCTGCCAACCAAAGGGTCTCTGGTTTGATTCCCAGTCAGGGCACATGCCTGGATTTCAGGCCAGGTCCCCAACAGTGGGTGTATGAGAGGCAACCAACGTCGATGTTTCTCTCCCTCTCTTTCTCCCTCCCTTCCCCCTCTCTAAAAATAAATAAATAACATAAAATAAAAAGGATCATGTTTTCATCAAATTATCCATGCACCTAGTTGAAAGAGTTCGAAGAGTCCCCCAAGGTTTATTATAAAATTCAGAGTCCCCTGCACGTCTCCCCCTGTGCCATTCCCCTTTTCTAGAAGACACGCTTGTAACTCTTCCCGAGGGGGATGCAAGTATAATATTTGCACCCGTGTATCTAAATAACATGCTCGTATCACTACTTCTTGGTTTTCTGGTTTTACCGTGGGAAGAATCGGTTGACCGTCCCCTGCAGATGAGGAGTCGGCACTCTCTCTGCCCTTTGGTCCCTCTGCCCACGCCCCCGTCCTCTCCGCAGCGTTGTGTGGTGATTTAGCATGGTCAGTGTTTTCGATGCTGTAAGTACCTGGACTTAACCCTAAACTGGGCCATTTACAGACTGTGCTCAGTTTTCCTTTCATATCTAATTTAACATTTGCCTTTTGGGGAGTCTTAGTTTTATCCTTACTAATACAATCCAAAACTAATTCCTTATTGTCTAAAACTCCTCTTAGCATTGTCAAATTTTTTTATATATAGCTAAGTACATCTGCATCCATTTCTTTTTTTTTTTCAGTTTACGTGCAATATTACTTTGTATTGGTTTCAGGTGTACAGCATAGTGGTTAGATAATCACATACTCTACAGAGTGTTCCCTCTGATAATTCCAGGACCCACCTGGCATCATGCATAGTATTGCATACAGGTTATTGACGTATTGCCTGTGCGGTACTTTACATCCCTATGACTGTTTGTAACTACCAGTTTGTACTTCTTAATCCCTTCGCTTTTTGTACCCAGTCCCCAGCCCTCTTCCCCTGCCAACCTTTAATGGGCTCCCTGTGTCTATGAGTCTGTTTCTATTTTGTTTGTTCACTTCTTTTGTTCTTTAGATTCCACATATGAGTGAGATCATTTGGCATTTGTTTTTCTTTGACTGGCTTATTTCACTTAGCATAGCGCCCTCTAGGTCCATCCATGCTGTGGCAAATGGTAAGATTCCACTCTTTTTTTTTATGGCCGAGTAGTATTCCACTGTGTAAATGTGCCATAACTTTTTTACCCACCTACCTGTTGATGGACACTTGAGTCGCTCCCCTGTCTTGACCATTGTAAATAACACTGCAATGAGCATACGGGTGCCCATATCCTTTCAAACTAGTGTTTGGGGTTTCTGGGAGGTCAGATCTGCCAGCGGTTCTTTTTGTGTGTTCGTGGTGGCATCTACCCTCAAGCCTCTGACAGCCTCTAACCTTCGCGGTGCCACAGCCACCAGCCTGGGACCCCCTTTCTTCTCTTCTTCCCTGACTGTCCTCATCACTGTGCGTCCCCAGTCATCCTTGTTGTTTGTAGCCCCCCTCCCCCGTCCCCTCCCCGTCCTTCCTCTTCTCCCACATCACCCGGTAACCCGATGAGGCAGAGGGCTGGGAAGTAAATATTTATGACCTTGCATGTCTGGGCACGTCTCTCTCGCCCCCTCACCTGATGGACAGCTTGGCTAGGCCTCATTCCTCTTTCCACTGGAGCTTTGGAAAGTGACATGGTAATACGATGGGCCTAATTAGGGTACAGAGGCAACCTAAATGTGAAATCACTTTCCTTCTCACTTGGTGAAGCCAGAGAAGTGACAGAGCGTGGTGGAGCAGCCTTGACTCCGCCAGCGTCCGCACAGGGGGAAATAAGAGCTCTTTTCTCTCTGGTTCCTCTGCGTTGATGCCGTGGGACAGCTTCACCTGGTTTGGCAGGTGACGTAGCTGACGGGAGGAAATCTCATTTGCACGACACAGAGAAGGCCGTGTGCAGGAAACTCTGTCTCTGCAAAGCGTAGATGACTGTAGTTGATCAACGAACAAATCGGAAGCATGGGCACATGGACCGGAGCTTAGCAGAGTCGTGCTTTTAATTAAGCAATGTTTTCGTTAGTCAGGACTGTCTGCTGCTGGGTCTCTGTGAGGCCATCCTGATCTCCGTATTCCCAGCCGTCTAGCCAAATGCAGATGCTGCAGCATAGCTCAGGGTCCGCCAGCTGGGGCTGTGAAGGCCAGTGTTGGATACGAGGGGGCTGGGGCATATTTCTGGCAGGTCCTTCACCGGACTTGAAACACAGACTTTCTTTTGTTCATTTATGAATCTGTTATAGACGTTTCACATCTATTGGTTGCCTCCCAATCCGTGCCTGCTAAGAGAAGAAATAAAACCGAAGAGAGTCATGGCGAATTTAAATTCCCTTGCTTTTTATTTTATTTATTTTTTTGTTCTACAGATGCCTACATTCAGCTTTAATAATCTATCGGCCTGTTTGCTTTCATATCAAATGTGGACTTTATTCCTCATCCTCATGATTTCCTGTAGGTGGATTACAGTGTTCCATTCTGTCCTCTGGAACGGGAATTCCTCGCCTCCCTTTTGATCACTTCGTGCCTTTCGTGTTCATTTCAGACCACAAGTATGCTTCTTCTTTAGGGAGAAAAAAGTCAATTTCCTCTGAGCTGAAGCATGGCCTGGGCTTTTTATTAGACCCCAATGCTCTGTTACACTTTCTTAATAAAGGAGCACTTCTGAGGCCTCCAGACAGTGCCTGGAAGAGCTGCTGGCTCAGTGTCAGCGCCAAACCCGGCCTCACCGGCAGTCCCGTCTCCTTCTCCACAAGCGTCACCGTCAAACTGAGAAAGGCGTTTTCTGACCAGCTGGCTTTGTCCCTCTCTTGGGCCCCCAGGCGTCCAGATGTACCTCTGCAACCGAGAGCACTACGGCTACCTGCCCATCCCCCTGAAGCCCCACCAGACCCTGCAGGACGACATCGAGAGCCTCATCCACGTGCAGATAGAAGCCATGAGTGAGTGACCCAGGGGCCCGCGCTGGCTCTGGTTCCGCGGCCACCGCGACCGCCCCTGGCACTTCCCCACTCACCCGGGACTGGAGTCTCACCGCCCCTCCGCCTCGGCTGAAGCACGGCTATTCATTCGTTCATTAGTTCTTGAGCTTTTCCTAATGTGAAATGTGACTATGATGGAGTCTTTGCCCTCAGGGAGTGTCCCATGCAGGTGGAGAGCCGGGTGCACAGTAAATGCATTTCACACACTATCGTAAGGGCTACAGTGGAGTATCGTGGTGGGGTTTAAACTCAAACTTTGCTGCTTTTTACTTAGATGACTTTGGGCAGGTAATTTGACCTCCTTAGTTGTGCAGTGGAGGTGATGAAAACTTGTAGCGTTTGGGGGAAGATCCTCCACGATATATACAAACATCTAATAACAACAACAATAATTATGACTTCAACTTGATAATAATAGCTTATGATGTATCATGACCAGGACCTTTGTACATTGTCTTATTAATCCCCACAACATATCAGTGAAAGGGGTTTGTTATCCCCACGTTGAAGATGAACTTGAGGCAGAGAGAGTTTAGGTAACTTGCACCAGATCATTCTGCTAAACCAATGACAGGTTCTGAACCAGTCTTGCTATCCCCGAAACTGAGGTCATTCGACACTGTGTTGTTACTGCCTGCAGGTCTAGCTTGAGATCAGGACTGGTAAGTGCTCAGCGATCAGTAGCCGCACCAATTATCATGTATAATGTACAGGCGGCTGAAGGAGGAAGTCACAGGTCCCCCCTGCCCGAGGACAGAGGTTGGAGATGGCTTTCCCTAGGAGGGAATATTGGCACCGAATTTCTTGTGCAGGGTCTAAGAAAGTCATCTACTCATCGCCAGAGCTTAGGATGTGTGTGTGTGGGCAGTGGGCCAGCAGTGAGCCCAGCCAGCAGAACCTTCTAAAGTGTAGGAAGGTGTTCGGACTTTTCTGGAAGGGAGGGGAGCATCGAAGGGGTAGGGTCAGGTTGGAGTCTGGATTTTGGGCAGTCAGTCCTGGGGCCGCAGGACTGTGGCTGGAGCCGGGCGGGGCAGTGAGCACTGCGTTCAAGCACTTCAGAGAGGGCATTTTATGCAATTCTTGTACTTTCCCTCTCTAGTTAGTGTTTTGTTAAAATCTCAGATTCTGGGTTTCGAGAGAGAACATAATCGGAATAGAAAATAATTGGAGAATAAACCTGTGAGGGTAATAAAGCAGAAATGTAGTCTGGAGGCCCACGGAGGACTGATAGGACTGTGCTGGTGATGGAGTCATACCTGTCGCGTGTCCCCGGGCAGGATGAGCTAGATGTTAAAAGCGCTCTGCACAACCTCTGGGCCCCAACGGGCTGTAAACAAGTAGCTGCTAATGGACGATGCCAAGGGAAGCGTAGAACAGGCGTCATATTCCTGTGCAAGCGCTGAATGCCTCCCTCCAACAGATGAGTCACTCTCGACGGTACTGGGGATTTAAAACATTTTATAACCGATTCTCTGTTTCGGGTGTTTACATTTCACTGGGGAGACAGGACAGACGTAAAAAGACCCCGGTGATGTAGTGCTTTGGGAGAGGAACAGATGTTCAGGCTAAGGGCAGAGGGAGTTTGGAACAGGGAGTGGCTTCTGGGAGCTGGGGTGACCTAGGAGAGCCTCGTCTCCTGCTGGTTCTTACGCGGGGCCTAGACAGCAGCGTGGGCTTTACACAGAGGGAGTGATATGCTGAGGGCACCACAGGCAGGGGATACACACTGAGCGAAGGCATCGGGCCAAAAGCATTCTCGCCCTGGAGGAGAGTTGGCTTTAAACAGCAGGAGGGAGTAAAGTTTGAGGCCTGGGACGGCTCCCCTGGCGTGGTGCTTGCATGCCCAGCGAGAGCAGAATGCTCCTCCTCAAAGCAGTGAGGAGCCAAGGAAGGTCTCAGAAGAGAGAATTGGGCTGTAAGTATTTATTAACCACGAACTATGTTCCAGGGATTGTTCGAGAGGCTGGGGATATAGCAGTGGACAAAATTGGCAGAAGCTCCCACAGAGAAATAGACGATATATCCAGGAATCACCCACATGAGTGAACAGCTTGGACAGAGTGTTTCAAAGAACACAAGGGCACGTGCAAAGGCCGTTGGGAAAGAGCCTGGGGTGACCCGGGAACAGAAGGCCAGCGTGGTGGGAGTGGACAGGACGCGGAGTGGAGTAGCAGAGGAAGAGGTCATGGAGGGGGACCGGTGTCCGGATCAGGCCCAGTTTTGTGGCCACAGTGAAGAGTTGGGGTTTTAATCTAAGAGTAACAGAACTGCATGCAGAGCAGGAGGAGGGAGGGGCGTGATGTGATCGATGCCTGTAGAAAGATCTCTCAGACTGTGGCACGGACACTACAGGGTGGGGGACCAGTTTATCTGTCTCTCTCGGCTGAGAGATGAAGGGGTTTGGGATGCAGGCTGTAGCCGGGAGGTGGTGGGAAGCAGATAGATTTAGGATATGTTTTTGCGGTGCAGCCGGCAGGACTTACAGAGGCCTGGAGGCAGCCCATGAGGACAGAAAGGAATCAAGGCTGAGTCCAGGGTTCTGGTCTGGCATACCATTTACTGAAGTGGGAAAGTCTCCGTGGGAAAAGATTTGGGGAGAGATGTTTCGATGATGTAAGTGGATGATATTTATTGAACATCTGAATGGAAAGATTAGGAGATACTTGGCTCTATGCGTCTGGAGTGCAGGGAGGGACTCCAGCTGGAGACAGACATTTGAGAGTCATTAACGTTAAAAGGATACTTGAAGACATGGAACAGCGTGAACTTGTTTAGTAACAGAACATCGAAAGGGGAGAGGAAAGGGAGGACAGATCCCCGGGGGAAGACAAACAGCCAGAAAGCTGGAAGGAAAAATTGAGACGTGTTCGAGAAGGGGCCAGATGCTGCCGAGAAGTAAAGTGAAGTGAGGGTAGGGAATCGATCTTCTGTGCTGTCAGGATAGAGCTCTGTGATGTCCTTGATAAGGGCCCATTCGGTGCAGCGATGGGGACACAGCCCATTGGAGGGAGCTGAAGAGAGGACCGTGGGGAGATGAGGAAACAGAATCTTGTTGGGACGGAGAACAGAGGAATAGGCTGGTGGCTGGGAAGCAGTGAGAGATCAAGGCAGAGGTTTCGGTTTTTGTGTTGTTTATTTTGAAGATAGGATTTTAGCATGTGGGTGTGCTAACAGAAGGATCCAGCATGTAAAGAGAGCTTGGAGATGATGTCGCGGAGAAGAAGATGACCGTGAAGCGGAAGTCCCTGAGAAAACAAGAGGCAGGACAACCAGAGAGGACAAGCGACGTGCAGGAGTCAGAACTTGTGGGTCGGGTGCACCTGGGTTTGCAAGTGTGAGGTCGAGGGAAAAGCCGGTCTAATGTGACTTTGGGTATTTTCTCTGTGACACGTGTAGTCCAGTCGTCAGCTTGAGAGACACGTTGGAGATCTCAGGAGAGAGGGAAAGGCTTGAAATAGATTTCTCAGAGAACAGGAAAGTAACTTTGTGTTGGAAGCACACAGTCGCGTCACGTGGCGGTGTGGCGTGCCAATGTGACATCTGCGGTTAGAGTTGTGCAATGACGCAGTCAAAACAACTGTGTGAATTTCTCTTGCGGTATTTTTCTTGGTGCTGAGTAAGTGGACAATTGAGTTTAACCAGGATTGGGGTTTTACCCCACAAGATCAATGGGAGAGACTCTCGGGTCTTGACAAGGACTGGTTAGCGTGCTGGACCCTGACTGAGGTCTGGGCTGGGCGGTAATGGAAGCAAAGGCGTGGAGGGTGTGATGGGCGCAGGCGTGGTGGTGGGCCACTGAAAGGACGATTGCTGGTGCTGGGGTCTGGGACCAGGAAGCCGACAGGCAGTGGGATGGACCACCACGTGGATGCTGAGGTGTCTAGGAATGATGGTGGGGAGGGTGAGACGGTGAGCCAGAGCCCAGGCTATAGCCACCCGTGGTGGAAGGGGCCTGATGAGCAGGTATGAAAATATGCTTCAAAGATGCTGGGAATTTTGAAGGATGAAGGAGAAACAGTTGGGAGTGAGGTGGGGGGGGTGAGAAAAAACAGCTGGACTGGTACTCGCTGTGCTGGATGGCAGGGGCTCCAGTGGAGACCGCGGAGAGGGCAGTAAGTGATGGTCACCCAAGAGCAGGGACTTAGCTCACTGAGCTACTATGAACCCAGACCCATTGCCCAAGGCCAGCTTGACTCCAGTGACCACCGAGGACTAGCCTTGGGGCAGGGGAGAACTTGGGGGTCAAGGGTACAGTGGCAGGAGTGAGGCCTAGGTTCCAACATCAGCCCTATCAGCTCTGTGACCTCGGGCAAGTTATTCAGGCCTTTGTTGCCTTCTCTGTAAGAATAAGGACAGTCGTACTGATCCTAAATGTGGCTAAATATGTCAAGAGGGAAGCCCAGAGCTCGGTGACTGATAACAACTGTGCAAAATAGCTATTACTCCTGAATCTTGAAACCAGCCAGGAACCAATGAAACACGTGGCACCAAAGGGTGGCACGGGGAGGGAATGTGCATCCAGGGGGACTCGGGGAGGGACTGGATCCACTGTGAGTGACAGAGTCAGAAACGACCCCAAACAGGCGCTAGGACATCCCTGACCTTCGAGTCTGTTGTCAGCAAAGACACCCTCCCTCTCCCCACGCAGTTAGTTTCTCGGGTCGAATTCCTCATTCCTGTTCCCCCTGTGGCTTAGCTCTCTGCCTGCAGTGGCAAAACCCAGGGCTATTTCTCGGAGTTTTGCTCAATGGTGGTTTTCAGGAGCCAGATGCTTCTCCTCAGGACACAATGTCCGCCCGTGTTGGACAGAAGCAAAGTGGTCGAGAGCAGCCTGTTTGGCTGACATGTTAAAGCCACACAAACCTTCGGAGTGCCAAACAGAGACCAAGAGAGTGGAAAGGGCAACTCAAAAAATAACCCCCTCCCCAGCCTAAGGCCCAAGGAGCGGGAGCAGACAGCTCCTCAAACACCAGTGCGAACGAGGACTGTGTGTGTGTGTTAAGCCTCTTCCTCTTGAAAACCTGACTCCATGCACGGTGGACCCTCCACAAATATTTGTTGATTTGGAAAGAAACTAATGAGGGGGGCAGAATGGAAAGGAGCAGAACGTTCTGGGCTGCCAACGAAACAAAACATGTGCCCTGTGTTCGCACACAAATGGGACCGTGAGCGTCAGGGTTGAAGTAATGGAACCAACTCTTGTGTTGGGTTTAGGAACCTGTCTCACTGTCCTCTAGAACTTGACATTACTTGATGATGTCCTGCTTTCTCTGTCATATCCCAGTGAAGGCCCTGGCCACACGGCTCAGCTAGCTGGAGTGTCAGCCTGATGCCACAGGGTTGCAGGTTCAATCCCCAGTCAGGACACATGTAGGAGACAGCCAGTGGGTGTATGAATGAGTGGAACAACAAATCGATGTTCCTCTGTCTCTCTCTAAAATCATTAAATTAAAAAAATGTTTTAAATACTAAGCTTTAAAAGGAATCCCAGCAAAGGGTAAGTCCATTAAAAAAATGCCTTTTGGACAGTACCTCAGTCAGGACGAGCCAAGTTGGGCTGGTGCATCCCACAGGGCCCAGACCTCCTTGGCCGAATACCACGCTGGCCTATTTCTGGCTCTGCAAAGTCTGCCGTGGTCTGGTGTCCTTCTGGGCAGCTGCCCCCCGCCCCCCCCCCCCCCCGCCCCAGGTTGGCACATGAGTCTGGGCTGCCTCCAGCTGGTGGCTCCTCCATGTCAACACGCTGCTCAGATCACTGTGGTGGGCCCGGCGGGGGGCGGGAGAGGGGTTTGGAGAGTAAAGCGGGGGGAAGTCACATGGCCATGACTAACGTCAAGGGCGAGGAGCTGAATCCCTCTCGTGGACCCGGAGGAGAGGAGAGTGGGTGCCGGCGACCACTGGCGGTGGCCATGGCCCGCAGCTCTTCAAACAGCCTGCTCACTGGCTCTCATTTTACACATTCTTTGCGTGATCTTTTTAAGAAAAAAAACCAAATGAGTACTTTGAATGTGGGCAATAACCAAAAATCTTCAAGACCTTCTCAGGTTTTTAAATCAACATGGCTCTCAACCTTTAAAACACATATTTTTGTCAAGATAGATTTTTTTGGAGTATCAAGTAAATAAGACTTTTATTAAGATGTGCTGTCCCTTCCATCTGGAAATGTCCTCGGTGGCCCTGTTCCAAGTTCTGGGACGTGGGCTGGACCTCAGAGCCGAGTTTGTGTGAAAATAAAGGACCTTTTGTGTACCTGTAGCGAGTCCTGCCTGGCCGGGATAAAAATAGTCCTAGACTTTGACCAGTTTGACTGTATAGAAAAAGCATTATTCTGAGAAAGTCTGGCCCATTCCTGAGCTCTTTCATCATGGGCCGCAGTCAGTGCTAGCC
This sequence comes from Phyllostomus hastatus, assembly GCF_019186645.2. Lineage (NCBI taxonomy): Eukaryota > Metazoa > Chordata > Mammalia > Chiroptera > Phyllostomidae > Phyllostomus > Phyllostomus hastatus. The sequence continues at coordinate 11,896,457 of NW_025333833.1, read as the reverse complement.
GAGAGTTATGAGTAGTTATTAGGCTAATTTACTGTGGCAGAGCTCTGCATGCCCGTATCTTTTAAATTTTATAATGTCCAAAAAGATACACTTGTATTATCCCAGCTGTACACACAGAGAAAGGGGCCTCGAGAAGGCTCCTGGCTGCTCCGGACATTCAGAGGCGGAGGCCCTCTCCCTGCAGAGCCCTCGCCCCTCCCTGCCCCCCTAAACTGCCTGCCCAGTGCTCTGACAGTAAGTCCCAGTGGACATGGGGCCAACGCCGCCATCTGCCCATGAGCAAGCGCTCTCAAAACCAGCGCCCTGGCCGTCAGGGTCCCCGCGCGGCCACCCAGTCTTGGGGAAGCGCTGAGCGGAGACCCGGCCCGGGACGCCCGGGCTGTGTCCCCAGGGATGGGCTGTGTGGGTGGATCGCCGTTCCCTGCCGTTCGCTCACGAAGCACCCCGCGTGTTTCTCGTGTCTTCCAGTTGACCGCCCTCCGATGGAACCGTCCCAGTTCGTCTCGGTTGTCCCGAAGTATCCAGACAAGATGGGATTCGATGAGGTAGGGAAGGTGTCTGTGTGTGCGCGTGTGGCACATGTGTGCAGGCATGTGTAAAGCACGCTCCCGTGTTTATACCAAGACACAAGCCGAGCCTCCGTCGGTGAGCCCGCCGGCCTGGCCTGGCTGCTGGGAAGGCACTGAGGTCTTGGGGGAAATCCCTTGGTTTTCGCTGTGCCTCAGTTTTCTTCTCTGGAAAAAGGAGTGTCGTGGGGAGAGTGATTGAATCATTGGGTCACAAAGAAGTTACTGTTGAGTAGTGAAAATAAATTTGATATTTTTTCTAAAATATTGCCATCTTTTATCACCCTTTTTACCCAGATCAAAGGGGAAGGGGAAGCAGAATACAGATTAGGTATCAGAGGATTTTAACTTTACTCAAAGTGGGTGGAGACCATTCTGGAACTCTCTCCACCTATTTCTCTCTGCCGCTCTTCCACGGAGGAAGGTTGGAGGGTAAGGCTGAGAGGGCAAAGCAAAAGAGAACCAAGAAACTGTCCTAAAATTCTGCCTCCCAGCAGGCAAAAACTTCCTAATAGCTCTCCGAGGGCCATGTTTATTGCTAAGTTTCAACCGTACAAACAATGAAGCAGAAACACACAGAGATGCCTGTCTTGGTAGTACGCCCAGCGTATGTGATACCCGGCAGGGCAAGAAAGGTGACTCCGAGTCACTGACTCCTTCCTGGTCTCTCGTGGCGTGTGGCTGCCGACAGGGCTCAGGAGCTGGTGGCGCAGAGGCGAGGGCAGTCGGCAGGAATCCACAGGCTGAAGTGTTTACATAGATTCTGGATGTTACAGGGCAGGCCTGGTGCTCGGTGCTGGGTGCTGTGGCCCTACTGAGAGGAAATTCCTTACTGACCCCCCTGTGCCGTACAGTGCATGTTCCCAGTCCCCAGATAAATGGGACAAAACCAGGATCTTCCGTCTGGATGTGACGACTGGGTCACCCCTGGAAGCCCTCTGAAGAATGCCAACCCGTGCAAGGGATGCGGGCTCAGCGACTCCCCTGAGCTCGGGGTGACCGCCTCTCTGTCCCCAACGGAGAGAGGGTGGTGGGAAAAAGATTTCCTGCGCCTTTCCAGCGCTCCCGGCGCTCCTTGACCTTGGCGGCCGTGTCTCGTTGCACTTGGCTGTGTGGCCCTTTCCTCTGTTTACTGTTCGCTAAGTATGAGCAGGCTGTCTGTGTTTTTCCTTCGTGGCTACAGTTTTTATTGCACTTGTCCTGGTAGAAACTGGGACAGGATTGTAATTTCCCAAAGTCATCCCAGGCGAGAGGTCTCTGGTCTGAGAGGGCGTTTTTGTTTATTTCTGTAAATGTTTTGTTTTGGCTTCGTTTTGCTCCCCTGGAGGGACCCTGGGTAGCTCCTTGTGTACCCATGAGCGATGCCCTGCCCACAGCCGCCAAAGTGGGGGCTGGAACACGGCCCCTCGCGGTCTAATTCTGCGCAGGGAGAAAATGAAATATCAAAGAACACCGCCCGTGAAGCTGTAAAATCCCCAGTAACCAGGCAAATGGTCAGCACAGAAATTATGTTTTCAAAAAATAATGCGCCTGACTCACTTTGCCCCAAGGCCAGTGAACAGTTTTTTTAAGCAGACACCTTGCTCCGTAATCAGTTTCTTGGCCCAGAGCTTTAGAAATGGATGGAAAGGAGAGTATTTTGTAAGGAAGCAATGAAATTTTAGTTAGTGTAGCTTTTCATGCTAGTAAATCATATAAAATTTTGGTAAGCACACTCAGAATGACTCTAACTAGGTTTTGCCTAACCTAGTCTGCACCCCGGGCTGGGTATAGGACAGCCCCTTCCTTGTTGTGGACACGGCATAAAGCAACTCTCTCGTGAACCACGGATCGCAGAAGTTTTCATCTGTACTGTACCTGAGAGGGGGGTTTGTTTGACTCCCTCGTTTCCGAAACAAGGGTCTGGACCCCGTAACATTTAATGTCTTCCTAAATGTCACCTAGATGGTTCGTCAGGAGGAAGCCAACGTCATCTGACTTACTCCTGCAGGTTTCTCCTTTTCCATGCTGTGTGCTGACATTTCTTCCCGGCAGCTGAAGTCTCCTTCACTCACAGGACTAGTTTGATGTCCAAAGTGATTTTTTTGCTGCTTGGAACAAAGAGACCTTATTAAAATACTAATTTACCTGTAAGAACATTCACGAGGCTGTAGGTTCTTCTGTGGCTCCTTAGGCCTGGGGATAGTTAGGGCAGCCTCATCCTCTGTAACTTCCTGTTGTGGTTTCGTGATGTGAACCTGTTTAGTGCGGCCAGCAGGAATGTAGGGACCGCAGTGGGTGCACAGGTGTGCCCAGCCCTCACAGGAGGGTGCCCTGAACGCACCTGCTTTGGGGCCAGCGGGTGTCCTCTGTATAGCTGTTCCTACCAACCCGCATGGAAATGAAGGGTTTCATTTGAGCCTTTCCATTTCTTCCCTCTCTCTTCCTCCACGGGCTACCCCCAAGGCCACGGCCTCTTCCCTTTACTTTTTTTCAGAAAAATTGTCTTGCCTTGAAGCGAGTTAAATTTTGACACAGATGCTACTAAAATGGCGACCTTGATAATTCCATGTGGAACCTTTGGAAATAAAAGGTTCTTTAACTTTCTAAGAGGCTCTAAAATGTGTCCATCCAGACTACATTTTTCTGACTTCAAATGTACTCTCAGGGGATGTACATTATAACAGTAGCTGGTATTTAGTGCCCATGAGGTAGGACCATTATTATTCCAGTTTTACCAAAGAGGAAACTGAGGCAGAGGACCGGGTCCAAGGCAAACACTAGGGAATAACAGTCAGGAGCGGGACTCGGATCTGCTGATAAATTGAACCAGTTGGCAAGCTGCCTCCTACCCTTTGGTGACTATGTTTGCGTTTAAGTCACCGTGAGCCTCTTGATTAGTACATTTTCAACGTTTCTGTCTCAAAAGCAAAGCGAACACGTGTTCATCAACAAGCATGGGGAAAGCGAGAGGGTTAAGTCACTGCAAACAGCTCAGATTTCAGACCGATTCCATTTGGATTCCTGTCATTTGACCTGATAAGAAATATAAACAAACCTTCGCCTCCCCCCGTTGTCCCACTCCTTGTCCTAACTAAGACCCTAACACGCGGGCCCTACATACACGTAAGCTCTCCAGGAGCCGAACAGAAGGCCCGAGTAATGTGCTCTCTTCCCTTTTTCTTCCCGCGTTAGATTTTCATGATCAACCTCAAGCGCAGGAAGGACAGGAGGGACCGGATGTTGCGCACCCTGTACGAGCAGGAGATAGAGGTCAAGATTGTGGAGGCCGTGGATGGAAAGTGAGTTGGGTTTTTTCTGGACTCTTTGCGGACAGAGTTGGAGTGGGGATGTGCCCTGCCTGACGGAGTTATTCTGGGGGGCGGGGGGGCACGGGTCGGGGTAGCACGGACCCGCTGTCATTATAGACACGTTTCCATAACAGCCCCGGGCGGCCTGCCGGGAAGACACGTGTGACGTATACGGTAGCACGGAGGTCCATTGCACCGGGTAGAGCTGGCCTGCAACCCGCTCACCGTCGAGCCATCTCTGTTCTTCACGATGCTGAAGGCTCACACGGGAAGCCAAGTCCCCAGCTCTGGGGTTCTTGTGATGGTTGGGGTGACTCCCAGCTTTCTGCTGTGTATCGGAAAGAATGTGTTCAGAGTTGCTTACAGAGGCTGAATTAGAGCAAAGTGTCTAAACTTGGGTGACCTGAAGGAAATTAATGGGAAAACAGTGTAATGGCCTGTGTATCCTGTTGCATGAGACGCCTGCCCCCCATCCGTCTGGGCTGGTCGCTGTTTCTGAGAATGGGGCAGGAGAGTAGCCCTTGCAGACTCCTTCCAGGGTTTTCGTTATTGCTGCTGCTGTTGTTCTTTTCTTTCCATCCGCTTTGCCCTGACCTTCTTTCTGATGCCCTGGTTCGAGGCATAGATTGTTGCAAAAACTGCAGCTTCAATGTTACATGTTCATGGGGACTGTGGACGCCCCTGAGGAGGATGGCTAGAGGCTGCTGTGGAAATTCCCGTGACTCCTTTAGAGAGTCTCACCCGAGCCTCCTGACGTGGGGCCTGGACACCCACGGGGCTGGGGAGAGGGCGGCTGCCCGAGCCCCATCGCAGAGCTGCCGAATCATGATTTCAGGGCTGGCCAGGAATCTGCATTTAAGAAGCTTCAGGGTGATTTTTTGAGCAACGTTGCCACATAAAATAATAGACACCCGGTTAAATTTGTCCCAAACATGACATGGAGCTTACACTGAAAAAAATTATTTATTATACTAAAAAAGTATTTATCTGAAATTTATATGGGTCAACCTACTGCCTTCTGGCCTCCATGGTTTCTGATGAGAATCAGCTATTAATCTTATTGAGAATATAGTTGACCCTTGAACCCTGTGGGGGCCGGGGGCACCAACCCCCTGCAGTTGAAAACATGCATGTAACTTTTGACTCCCCCAAAGCTTAGCCACTAAGAGCCTAGCATTGATTGGAAGTTGTACCGACAACATCACAATCGATTAACACATATTTTGTGTTATATGTATCATATACTCTATGCCCGCAATAAAGGAAGCTAGAGATCAGAACATGTTATTAAGAAAGTCATAAGGAAGAGGAAATACACTTACAGTGTTGTATGTGTCTGTTGAAAACACAATCCTCATATAAGCGGGCCCGGCACAGTTCAAACCATGTGGCTCAAGGTCAACTGTGCTTTGTCTGTGGGGAGTCACTTCTCTCCTGCTACTTTACAACATTCTTTCTGCCATTTTTGTTTTTAACCCTTTACAAAAAATTAGATCCAAAGGAAAGACAAACACACATACAATTCCTCCCTTCATTCCTTCCTCTCTTCATCCCTGCTGGTATGTAATGTTTCTATTAGCCACTCGCCTTCATTGGGAAAATACTTTTTCAGACTTGTCCGAAGAAGTGAAGGTACTTAGCACTACACTGGGCATTGTGGGGGACACACAAAATGTGGGACACCCTCTTGTCTTCACAAAGCTCATCACGCCACCAGGGCACCTTAACCCCGGGAAGCTCCCAAGGAATTATGGGAAACCCAGGATGCTTTTCTCCAGGCGCACAAAGGCTCGGGGAATATGCAGAGCTCTCTTTCTGGCTTCCATGGTGGGCACTTCTCACCTTGGTAACCTTCAGACGTGCTCTCTGTCGTGCAGGGCACTCAACACCAGCCAGCTGAAGGCCCTGAACATCGAGATGCTGCCCGGGTACCGAGACCCCTACTCCTCCAGGCCTCTGACCAGGGGCGAAATCGGCTGCTTTCTGAGCCACCACTCTGTCTGGAAGGAGGTAGGTGGCGCTTCGCTCAGATGTGCGATTTTGTCACGAGGAGGAAGGAGCACGGGACGTTACGGGTGAAGGAGGGCCAGGTGTAAAGTGAACCCACCTCTGTCTGGAAGGAGCCTCGGGAGTTGCTGTTGCCTGGTGTCTCCCTCTGTCCCAAGGCCAGCCACAAGCAAGGAGGGTCACCGTAGTGCCACTCGGGGCAATGACAGGGGAAGATACCCATGTTCTGGGGCCACACTCCTACTGATGGATGCACTCTCATCCTTCATAGGAGCACCTTGCATGTGTCTAGCATGTCATCATTTATTGAGTGATGTCGTACGGGAAGTCCCGCAAAAGTCGTATGAGCTAGGTTGGGAGGGCTGGGCCCATTTTAGCCAAGAAGAAATGAATATGTTGTCCAGGCAAGAAGTGGCAGAAGCAGGACTTGAACCCATATCTTACAGATCAGACATTGATATGGGTGGTACTGGAGTGTGAGGTTCTTGATTAAGGTTCAGTCCTCACAGGAACAGAGAAAGTCCCTCAAGAAGGGCCCCTGCAATGCCTCCTCTCCTTGAATGACCCAGTCTGAGCCAATCTTTTTTTTCCTTTAAATGAAATGTAAGAGATATGTATGAAAATGCATAGATTGCATTAAACTGCAGGTCAATGAGCTTTCCAGACTGAACACGGCACCCACACTCACCAGCACCGAGATCAAGAAGCAGGTGCCCCCCACCCCCCGCCACCGCCCTGCAGCGGCACCTCCTCAGTATTTCCTTCCAGTCGCCTGTCCCCACGGGTTGTCACCGCCCTGACTCTGAACAGCAGCAAGAACAGTTCTGTCTTCTTTTGTACTTTTTTGTGTGAATGGAACCAGGGGGTACGCACAGCCTCTCAGCATGACGCCTGCGAGGTCGTTGCATTTGATTGTGGGTCCCACATTCTAACGGCTGTAAATGCACCACAGCTTCCTGGTCCTTTCTGCTATCGACGGGCGCTGGCGTAGAATCCAGTTATGAGCTTTTACACATTATGCCACTACATTCTGACGGTTTCATACTTACTCGTCTAATAAAGAAATAAATGTCGAACCTCTCACTGACGACCTTCGCAGGTCATTGACCGCGAGCTGGAGAAGACGCTTGTTATCGAGGACGACGTGCGCTTCGAGCACCAGTTCAAGAAGAAGCTGATGAAGCTGATGGACGACGTGGACCAGGCTCAGCTGGACTGGGAACTGATGTGAGTGAGAGACAGATTTGTCAGAGCGCTCCGAGGGCACGCGGTCCTTTCTGAGGGGCAGCGAGCCCCCCTCCCCAGCTGGTAGGAGGTACAGCTCCAGACTCCGCTTACCTGCTTGTCTCTCCATAAATGCTGCCAGGTGCAATGGGCTTTAACAGTACATTTTCTCTAACCCAAAGTACCTGAATATTATTCTAACACGTAATCAGTATTTCAAAACTATTAATGAAGCCCTGGCTGGCGTAGCTCAGTGGATTGAGCACGAGCTGTGAACCAAAGTGTTGCAGGTTCGATTCCCAGTCAGGGTACATGCCTGGGTTGCAGGCCATGACCCCCAGCAACCGCACATTGATGTTTCTCTCTCTCTCTCTTTCTCCCTCCCTTCCCTCTCTAAAAAATAAATAATTAAAATGTTTTAAAAAACTATCAATGAGAGAGTATACATCCTTTTTTAGAAAAAAAATTATTTTTATTTACTTTTAGAGAGAGGGAAAGGGAGGAAGGAAGAGAAGGAGAGAAACATCGATGTGCAAGAGAGACATCAATCAGCTGCCTCTCACATGCCCCCAACCAAAGGCCTGGCCTGCAACCCAGGCTTGTGCCCTGACTGGGAATCAAACCAGTGACCTTTCAGTTTGCAGGGTGACGCCCACCCAACCCACTGAGCCACAGCAGCCAGCGCTATATCCTTTTTTTTACACTATCTTCAAAATCCAGTGAGCGTTTTGCATCTACAACACATCTCCATGCCAATGCTGTGCTGTCATTTGCTAAAGTGAACAGTTATCCTACTCAAACAGTACATTTTGTTTAATAATAATAACAGTTTTTCTTAAAACAATGAATTTTGTGTAATGGATGTCATGCGCTTATTAATGTGTAAAATATTTTACACATCTTCAATTTTAAGACTGAAATTAAGTCAAATGGAAAAAATTGAGTACACTCTCAGCTCCTCGGGTATGCTGGCCGCCCCTTACGGGCTCACCAGGGATTTCTCTTCCACTTGATGACTCACGAAAAAATTTCAGACTCTTCTGTCTGGCGAGACAGGGACTGAGAGGACACATGTGATGTCCCCACAGAACTGAAGGTGAACTTGGACTTGTGCCGCGGATCCCGGGATGTTTGAACAAGAGGAGCCCCTTGAATATTTTTCTTTAATTGCCGTTTACATTTGACATTATTTTGTGTTGGTTTGGGGGTGTGCAGCATGGCGGTTAGACAATCGTACACTTTACAGAGTGCCCCCCCTGATATGTCCAGCGCCCACCTGGCACCAGACACAGTTATGACAGTATTATTGACTGTATTCCCTTGGATGTTGAAACAGAGAGTTGTAGGGCAAAACAGAGGAGGGCAGCTTTACCCAGCAGGTGGGAGGCAGGTGCCGCCTCCACTTGCCCAGGCAGGGGGCGGGCAGACAGGTTCCAGGCGGAGGGAGTGGATCCGGGAGCAGATGGTGGGAGGGCAGACTCAGCTGCGGGCACAACCCGAGTCGCCGGAGGTGCTCATGGGGAGCAGGACTTGCCTGCGTGCCTAGTCTGAGCGGGGCGCTCCGGAGGCAGCGCGAGGTGAGTGTGAGGCGCTGTCATCATTCTCCCTTGGAGGGACCCCCTTGGCGCTGCTGCCGGGTCCCTGGGTCTTTTACTGCGGACTGCCTCTTTCCCACGGCCTTTTCCGTCCTGTTTGCCACTGGCCTTTGGAGAGCGGTGCAGGCAACAGCGAAGGCTGAAACTCTGGGCACTGGAGACTCAGGATTCTCACATCTGGCCTGTGTTTCCCCTGCCAACCTCTGTAAACACAGCTGGAACTCTCTTTACATCTTAACCTTCTGGCTGACACACTGTCCACTAAGCAGGAGTTGATAGGCTGTGGATAAATAATGCCAGGGCCACGGCCCCACCGATGGCAGATGACAGTTATGGTTGGTGACAGACAGGATGTGCTGTGTGGTGTGATGTGTTTAATACACGACAGAGTTGGTCTCAGCTTTCATGAGTGTCTGCAAAGCCGTGCTCCATTCTTGTGGATATCTGATATTCAAATTGGAATTGTCTCCTCTGCCCACTTCCTTCTAGTTATATCGGCAGGAAGAGGATGCAAGTAAAAGAGCCGGAGAAAGCGGTGCCCAATGTGGTCAATCTGGTCGAAGCCGACTATTCCTACTGGACGCTGGGCTACGCCATCTCTCTGGAAGGAGCGCAGAAGCTGGTTGGAGCGGATCCTTTCGGGAAGATGCTGCCGGTGGACGAGTTCCTGCCAATCATGTACAACAAGCACCCTGTGTGAGTTACCCTGAACTCCCTGCCTGTCTCGTGAGCACAGCACATTCGTGAATTACCCTCCCTAGTTCCCGGGTAGTACTTGGTATTTGCTAAAGGTGTACTGCTTTCCCAGGTGATCTGTCCATTGTCACCGCCCAGAGTGCTGGACTTGAGTGACTGTCCCCTTTGCAGACTGGAAGATGAGGCAGAAATGATGAATCTTGCACAGGGATCCCCTTCAATACCCAATGTGTAATTTAAATGGACCTAACCTGCTCAGTCCGCTCCTTGTCTTTGATCTGGCTTCCATAAACCCATACACCTCAAGGTGAAGGTCACCTTCTGAAGTGCCTCAATTTTTTCAGTGCACTGCTCAGAACCTCGAGTGTACTGTTGGCCACACAGTGGCTCACAGTCTCGCTGAGAGCCAGGCCTGTGAACAGTCATCCTGACGCCCTGCGTGCTGTGATCAGGGGTGTGCGTTAGAGGCTCAGGGAGAGTGAGGCGGCCGCCAGGAGGGCATCCGTGGAAGCGAGTAGCACGATACTCAGGGTTTCAGTAGCCCAGGCGTACACTCTGACCTTGCACTTATCAAGGGCTTTGGTAAGTGACGGTTTACTTGTCAGTGTCCCCAGGAACCCGGGAACCCCTGAGAGAGGCACGGCCTTCCAGCTCTGTGCCCTCAGAGCCTAGACCAAACTCGACACCGAGCAGCCGCTCTGTCAAGGATCCATTCCTAAGGTCGATTCATCATGGCGCAGGAGACCAGCTTCCAGCCTGGGCTCCTCCTCGCAGCGCCTGGGTGACGGCCTCACCCGGTGGTCCTCACGTCAGTGGCTGAGAGCCCCCGAGCTCCAGCGTGCTCATTTTGTCTCCTGTCCTCAGTAAGGATGAGCTCCCTGCCCTCTTGTACACAGCCTGTTAGAGGATGACGTGGTCTCTGCGTCCTGGAGAAACACGGAGGTCGGCCATCATCCCCCTCACAGAGAGGGAAGGAGCACTCACCCACTTAGGAGCTGAGCAGGTGTGCCCCCCCTGTCCTCCGCACCGGAGCCCTGGCAGGGAGGTGGGGTGCCCCCTCAGCTGTACACCCACGGGGAGCTGGAACCCCAAGCCGCGCCGGCACACCTCCGGGCCTCCACCAGCTCCCTTACACTGCACCGCCCTCCGCGTCCTGCTGTCGGATTGCTCAGTCCAGCCACAGGGCCTTCGCTGCAGAGGGATCCCCCTTATTTATTACCGTGGTCCCACAGAGCGTCACTCTTAACTTTTTGAGCAAGACCTGAAAGTCATCTTTTAAACGAGTCTATCCAAATACAACAGAAAGATCCTGACTTTTTCTTTGTGTATTTGTTTAGAGCATCTGGGAGCTTCTAAAGAATGTGTATTGATTTATAGACTAAAGTTTTCCACAGAGGACACGACTTACAGGACAATCCGATGAGCGCAGACCACTGGAGAGCTGGCAGGCAGGGCCCCCTCCCGCCCCCCGCCCCCTCGCCAGCACCCTGCCCCTCACCCGCCCTCTGCCTCTCGTTTTCAGTGCGCAGTACAAGGAGCACTACAAGTCCAGGGACCTGAAAGCTTTCTCCGCAGAGCCCTTGCTCATCTACCCCACGCACTACACGGGCCAGCCGGGCTATCTGAGCGACACAGAGACCTCGACCATCTGGGACAACGAGACAGTGGCCACTGACTGGGACAGGACGCATTCCTGGAAGTCCCAGAAGCAAGGCCACATCCACCACAACGCCAAGAACACGGAGGCCCTGTCCCCGCCGGCCTCGCTGCCTTCGAGGGACGAGCTCTGAAGGCTCCGCCGGCTCCGCCCCGCCCCCCACCCCCACTTTGGTCTCTCTGACGGCTGTGCGTCGGTTTGCTCCTGTTCTTTCCCATGGTCCCAGGCCTCTAACCAAAGTGGTCGATGGAAAGCGATCGATCGAAACTAATATATTTTTGAGGGGAGGAGAAATTAGAAATGTAACCCCAAATTTCCTAGGATGGCTGGAAGATAGGCTTTATGGCAGCCATTAAGACAAACTTCAGTGCAGAAACTAGGCCTCTGGTTCCTTCCCCACGCACTGCTGGTTCTCCCGTGAGGTTGGAGAGTGCGGCTCAGAGACCCATCTGAGAGAAGGGTGACGGCCACACTGTCGGTGCACGAGTGGGCAAGGCAGCCACGCCGGCCGGGCCACATCTGTGGTCCAGGGGCCCATTTTACGTCATAGACGTGACCCTAAAAACTCGGGTAGCTAACAAGTTTGTGGGGGACAATCAAATGATTTAAAATCAAAGTAATGGGGCTTGGTGTTGAAAGAAATTCTGTTGTGAGCCTTCGTGCAGAGGGAGTTTTTGATTCCTGTCCTCGTTGTCCAGTGGGACGGCCATTGGGTCCGTCCGAGACTTGGCCTTTCACTGCCCTGGCCACCGAAGCTCTCGTAACGAGGTTCCAGGTTGCCATGGGGTACAGTTCAGTAGTTCTAAACTGGGGTTTGCGTAGATGTTTGAGGGAGAAAGAACCCAGACCTTAACCCTTTTGGGTTGTGGTCACTTGAGTTAGGAAGCTCTATTTATGAAGATAGATTTAATATATAGGGGTCGGGCTGGCGTCTAATTTCTGTCCCGGGGTTCGGCACGTCGGACGCAACCCCCGCCCCCGGCCTGGGAATGAGTCGCAGGTGGGAGTTTTACGAGTCACGGTTCAGGGGCAGCAGCTACTGTCCTTGCCTGAGTTTTTCGTTCTAGTTTGAATTATTTATTTTACAAATTGGGGGGAAATAGCTGTCCGGTGAGGGAGAGAAACAGATGTGTCCAGTGTTTCTGTGTTCAGAGACCAAACACAGAGGCGCCCCGGGGGGTGGCGGTGTGGGCAGCTGGCTCAGCCAGCGGTCTGGTTCTCCTGCCGTGCACGGGCGGACTCCTGTGTGGGAGGCTGGAGCCATCTGGAAACAGACGATCCTCCGTTTCAGGTGAGAGACCTTGCTCAGAGACAGTGGACTGATCAGCTGACGCAGGCCAACCACTGGGAAGCTCTCGGCGCCAGGTCCTGGGCAGACACCCTCTCTGCTGGCCTCACAGACTGATTTTCTGTGAAACGTGGGGTTGGATGACATTGTGTCTTCGGGGATCCTCAGCTGTCTCGGGACGGTTTGCTTCCGGTTCATGTTCGCGTGCACACAAGCAACAAAGCTTTGCTCTGGAAATAGCCTCCGCAGCGTCCTGTCCACACCTTCCCCGGGGGCCCTGGTGAGGGTCCCTGGCTGCAGGACGGGGCAGCCGCCTTCCACAGAACACCGGTCTCGGCCTTCCTTCTTGAAGTATCACTGAGACTCCTCTGTGTTGACCAATAAGCCAAGACACTGAGGAAAGGGATCTCGGCCAACTCCGGTTTCTACGGCTTAGACACAGCCATCAGAGTGTGACTCTTTTTTTTCTAGGAGAAAAAAAAAACGAAAGAGAAACCTGGAGAACTTGTGAAAAACCCTTAGGTGATCTCTGAGGTTTCCTTGGGTGTTTTGTATTTTGTTTGTGTATTTCAGTGTGTGTGTGTGTGATGTTTATGATACTTTTTTAATGGGGTGGGAGGTGGCCGGGTATGGAGCGTGGAGGAGGAGGTCTGAGTTGTGTTTTCGTGTGCTTTTGTTTAATAGGGAACACTTTTTTCCCCATCAGCTGGTCTGGCGGGTTTGTGAATTCCCATTCTTAAAAGACATGGGTCTTAAATTCTAGAACTTTAGATTAGGACTGTTCTACTGTGAAGAAAGTTCTGGCTCTCTTAGCCCAGCCACGGCGCCTTTCCGCTTGGGTCTGGGATCCCAAGCGACGTTCTCTCGCCACAAACGCAGCGACCCGCGGGCCCCGCGTTCCTCTACTGAGTCGTCTCTGCGGCGGTCCAGGGGGTCCTCGGCCTCGCCCTCCACCTGCCTCCCCTCCAGGCTTCAGCCAACACCTCTGCCCTCCGCGGTGTCGGAGGCTTTGCCTCCAGCTCTGGCCCCTGCTCCAGCCTCTGAAGTTAACCCCCCGCCCCGAGATTCCCCATCTGGACCTGGATCTTGGGGCCCAAAGTGGAGTCCTCTGGACAGACGGCCCTGAGCCCAGCGGGGCTGGTGCCACCGAGCGTGGACTGCACGGACCTTGCTTTGGGGTCCTCTGGGGCTGGCCACAGGGGGTTGGGGACGGGAAAGTGCTGGCACCCCAGCGCCCTACACTGTCTGTCATGCTGTGCCATTTCAGGAGAGGACGTGATAAACTACTACTTGCCTTCTAGAGCTCCTTGTAAAAATTAAAAAAGATTTGGCTACTGATGTGGTGCCTGTGTGTATGTTCCTCCAACGCTGATCAGGGGCCGCAGCCGGGGTTTCTGGGTCTGCCCCGGAGCAGAGGTCCGCGGGCCGGAGATACCCTTCCCTGCTGCGTGGCCCCACGGCACTCCAGAGGGGGCGGGGGCTGACCTTCCTGTCCCGTGTGGGTCGTCGTAGAGTGCGGGGTGGAGGAGGGTCAGCTGGAAAAGTTTCTAGGATATGGAAAAAAAATCAGGAGGGATGGGGGGGTGGGTGTTGAGAGAGAGTCCACCTTGCATTTTTGTGCTATAGGTCAGTCTGTCCATTCGTCGGCGGGTACTAGGATGCTTGACCAAAGCCAGAGAGCCTTATCCTGTGGGGGGGCGGGGGGGGGGGAGAATCCATGCTAGACTTAGCAAAACGCCTTGACTTTCAGAGCATGCTTCCCCAAAATTTGAAACACCAGGTCTGAGCACAGCCCTGTGTTAGGCGCCGTGCTGGGCACTCAGAGACGCAGAGGACTGGGAAAGGTCGCTTCTGCTGTGGGCTCCATGGTCCCGTGGAGCAGCCTCACAAGCAGGTGGCTTTGTCTCAGAGCCTGGAGCAGAGCGGGCCATGGGACCCCAGAACACCGGGGTCTGCTGGGGAGGACTGGCGGGGCCGCTTCTCCGGCAGGTGACATTTGTGTTGGTCGGGGGTGGGGGCATGACCGGGAGGGAGGTCAGATGAGCCGGGGGGCTGGGCAGGGCGGCAGGAATGCTCTCCCGGCACTGGGACGGTGTGGGGCTGTGACCCGCCCTGCGGCCGGGAGGGGAACCTGGGCAGGGCTGGGAGGCAGGCAAGTGCTGGGGTGGACGATAGGAAACCGGACAGGGACCCAATGGTGACGATGGCCGGGCTGTCTGGTCAGGCATGCAGAGGCCACCGTTCCTGAGTGGGTTCCCGGGTCGGTTTCCTGGCAGACAGAGGGCGGCTTCCAGTCTCCAGTGGGGCTGGTGTCTGAGACAGGAACCGCTCCCGTTCAGCTCCCCACTCGGGGATCTTCCCACCTACGGTTGGGATGAATCCCTGCAACGGGGAGCCATGGAGCAAGGGCGAGGTGTCCGCGGTACGCGTGAGACTCTCTCTCCGAGCGAGCGCAGGGGAGAGAAACGAGCCAGAAGGGTCTCCGCGGCCGACGCGGGAGGACCTCGCCGAGGAGGTCAGTCAGGAGTGCCAGAGCGGGAGTTAAAACGAGGCTGGTCGTTCGATCAGAAAAAGGCACGACACGGGTATATCACACAGTCGGAGAACTGGGAGCGGGCAGCCCTGGGAACGGTCGTCGTCACACGGTGTTGTGTGTTCCATGGCGATGTTTACTGTTTCAGAGAGAAGCCTCCTCCCCCGGGAGGTTCTGGTTGAACGCGGCAGAGGAGGAGGGCCAGGACAAGACAGCGGTGGCCTGGGCGGTGCCCCCTGTGAGTGGGGGGACAGCCCTCAGCCAGCACAGGGGTGCTGAGACGGGACGAAAGGCCCGGCCGGTGCAGGTCCGTTCTGGCCGGCTTGGAAAGGAGAGAAACGGACGTGCGGGCTGGTGCGCTGTGTCACGACAGATGACAGGGACGGTGACGGCCACTCCAGCACAGAACGGGAGGCCACGGCTTGAATCACAGCACGAAGAATTTGGGGGCGCTTTTAGGACGAATTTATTCCCAGAATTATTCGACTCCGAATGGGAGTCTGAGGTCCGAGGTCTGTAGCTCCATCAGCGTGTGTCATTGAGTGGGAGAGCCGTCCCTTCTGCTCTGTGAGTCGACCTAAAATGACCTGGGTGTTTCCTTCCCCTCCCCCCACATTGGATGTGTTAATATGGAGGTGATCTTGCTCCGGAGGCTCCTGCAACACCAGCTGGCTGCTCCCAGCCCAGAGCCATCCTCCCGTCTGCCCCGGAGAGGGGTGGGAAGAACGGAGAGCTGCCTCTGAGCACTGGTTTTTCTTTACTTTTAATTTGCTGTGTTTATTTGTATGGGCCCTCCCTGTGGTTTCTTCAGCTTGGCTGCCCGTAGAATGGGCATTTTAATAAAATCTCCACGTCTGAGCAGTTCCGGGGCTCACAGAGCACAAGCTTCCCAGTCCCCCACCCTGGATCTGGGTGGGGGGCTCCCCTGGGCGTTTCCAGCACTAGGGGAGGCTGGACAGACACCTGAGTTCTTGCTCCTGAGGGAATACGGCCTTCAGAGTGTAGTGGACAGCCCCCTGTCTCCACTCCTCAGAGAAGCTTAGAATACAACATGACAAAGTGTCCTCTTCTGGACGAGACCTGCAGTTTGGGGAAGACCCCGGACAGGAGCTGAGATGCCCAGGGGTTGATGGCATGGCCCAGAGGATTTCAGCTGCTTTGGAAACTGGCGGCACACACTGTGGAGGCCTGATGGGGGTGGGATTGTGCAGATTGAGCACAGGGAGGGCCCCGCCCCGAGCTGAGTGTCGGGCCGGAGGGGAGGGGTCGTCCTGAGGAAAATGCAGGTGAGAGGAAAGGGGTGGCTCAGGGCACAGCACGCAGAGCTCAGGACAGAAGTGCTCTGAGGAGAAGGACTGGGGAGAAGGGACAGAGGCCCCTTTGCAGAGAAAGCAAGGCCAGAAAAGGAGGGAGGGATCAGAGGCTTTGAAGGCACAGGCAATGCCTGGTCCTCAAAGTGGCTGCTTTATCTGCATGAACTGCAGCAGCGGGAGAGGTTGGGGTATGGTTCGGCTGCACGGCCAGCAGAGGGACAGGTCTAGAGCTCCCAGTCCCCGTGGGCCATTAGCAATGCAGGGCCGTGCATCTGAATGGTCCCCAGCAGAGCCCCCCCTTCACCGGGAGACAGGATCCAGGTGGACAGCCTGCCCGGCGCACCGTCAGGGCCGCACAGGCCCACGGGCCCGTCTCCCGGAGCCACTTCGGCCTGCGGCGGTGGAACGAGCTGGAGCAGCCCTGGCTGCCCTCCAGCCCCGAGAGTCAGTGTTTCCCCAGAGCCGCCGCAAGCTGTTTTCCCCAGGGCGCTGCTGTCCGCACACCTGGCATCGCCTCTCACAGCGTGTCACAGCTGCTGCGTGTGACACACTGTGAGCTGCTCCCCCTGGGAAGGCGGTGGGAGGGCTCCTGAGAAGAGACACGACTCCCTTAGGCCAGGGGCCTCCCAGGGGCGACGACAGCTGACAGTTCCTGTGTGCGCACCACGTGCTCCCTTCTCTCCAGGGCGCTGTGCCATTGAATCCCGCGTGAACCCTCACCAACCCCTGCTTTGCAGGTGAGGCAACAGCTCAGTGACTTAGCTTAGGTAGCAAGTGGCTGGGAGTCAGATCCCAGGGGCACCAACCCATCCATGCCAAGCTTCTGGTGGAGAATGCCTGGTTTCTTGACTTCTCACTAACATCTAATGTTTCCATCTCTGATTTTCTGAATGTCTGTCTGTCTGTCTCTCACATACACATGGAGCCTGATATATCAATACAAAGGAGCTTGCTGCTCCAGCCCCCAGTTTACTTCCCGCCTACAGTATCTCACATATCGACCATTCGGCTGCTCAGCCCTGCTCTGACGATGACGGTCTGCTGGAGGCTTGGATGTCAGATGTTGTATGAACAAGGACCAGAAGTAGATGACTGAGGAAAGCGAACAGTCTCATTTAGAACGCTTCTCCCATTTTGCAGCTGGTGCCTTGATATATTTTTTGTGCCTGGAGCAATCCAGAAACAGTTTAAATCACTCACTGCCTTTATTTTTTTCACTTGCTTTTCTGGTACCCCTTATGTAAGAAGTTGGAGCTGGAGCATGAAGTGTAGCTTTGGGATTAATCAATGGTGGGAACAAAATGGGATCTTTGGAGGAGCCCGTGATTAAGTGCTTGTCTCAGATCGCTGGCTTCCAGAGACGCGGAGCAGAGTGGTCCCAGCTCCCTCTGACTGACACAGCCGGGCCCCAGTCACACACCTCCTTCAACTCCTCCTGCATTGGTGCTTTCCACAGGAGGCCCGCCCCCCTGCACCTACCCCACCCCTGTGGGCCTGCAGAGTCCAGGGATCAGGAATGGACTCAAAACTTAGCTAAGGAGCGAACTCACAACGTAACCCTGATTTTTCTGGCCCTGCTTCCTCTCCTGTGAGATGGACTCATGCTCAGGATGAGAGGGAGCAGTGCTCCGACCAGCAGTGCAACTCTCCTTGGAGACTTTAAAGAACCATCTAACCAAGATGGTGTGAACGCATGTAGGAATCCCTGCATTGGGGTGGGGAGACCCCCAGGCACGCTCTCCAGCTCCGGGGGGCTAGGAGGCATATCCATCTCTGGGGTTCAGGGACCAGCCCAATGTGACATGCACACGGTGGGGCCGATAATCCATAGCTCTGCCCTTAACCTTGGGCAACTGATTTCGCTGCCCTGGGCCTCAGCCCATCTCTGTAATATGATGAGGGGTCTCCATGATTTCTAAGATGCCTCCGATTCTTAACAAAATGTTAGCAACTGTTAAGTGAATTCCTCCCACAGTTTTCTGGGTAGAGATGTTGAAAAATGACACCAAATATGTGGTTTTCAAACTCTGAGCCTAAAATAATTAAATTTGCCTGGCTTCTATTGGATCTCGTGGGTTATATGTAAACACTTTAAATGTCCTAGATTTGTTTTTAACAACTACGTCTGTAAAGCAGCTCCTCCTTTAGTCGAAGTAGGGACCACTTAGATGCCTGTGAATTGGTGGTGAGCGCATGCTGAAAATTAAACACAAATTCTCTACGGCTCATTGCAGACAAACTTAAATGACCCTTCGTGGCACTTTCTCCTCCTTTGAGCTCTCCTCTTTCCTCAATGCTTCTTTGCTCTGTGCAGCGCCCATCCCCAGTCCTCAATGCCGTCCCCCGAAAACCCTTTTTTCCACGACGCGGGAAAGAGGAACAGACCCACGCCCCCTGGTCAGAAGACGGCAGCCCTCTCGGGCGGAGACAGCAGTGCTTGGCGACTACTCTCGGTGTCACCCACACGTCCCCACCTCCCCTGCACTTAGACTGGGGCCACACGGCCTGTGAATGGAGGTGACACCGCCACTGGGGTCTAAGGCAGTTAGGAACAGTTCCGAGTTCTCTCTGCCGTCGCTGTGACGTGAGGAACCTGACAGGGCGGAACTGAACGCTGCCTGGGTCCCTGAACCGCCGTTAGAGGAAAGTCACCAAGGAGCACGGCCTGGCTTGCATTATTGCACTGTGACGTGATGGAAAATGAAACCGTGTTAAGAAGTCACTGGGATTTCGTGGGTTATTGCCCCAGCCTGGCCTCATCCGTCCCTTCCAGAAGTGTTTCATGTAAGGGGGTCTCCAGGGGAATAAGCAACGCTAAACACGGTAGAAATACCTTCTCACAGCGGCATTCTGATACGGGCTGTAACCAGGGGCGTCAGGGAACCTCCTCGACACCACGGAGCCAGAGAGGGCGCAGAGCAAGCCTGCCCGCCTCCGAGGGGCCCTCCGCCGCACGGCAAATGTGAGGGGGCTCCCGGGGGGAGATCCTGAGACATAATTCCTCTAGGCAGAAAGTCACCACCTTCAGTGTTTAGACAGAGGCAAAACGATGGAGCTAGTTTTCTAGAATGATCTTGAAAAAACACCAGAGATTAAAAAAACCCTTTTTTTTACCTGCCCTACCCCATTTTATCAATTATTAAAAGACCTAGTCGTTTCTCTCCAAAATACCACAAGGACCCAGAACATCTGATGATTTGGAGCCATTTAGGGATGCCCTGGAAAACAGTTCTGGGAGCTTCCTGGAAATAATATGACAAATGACAATACCGTGCCGCTGGAGAGTGAAGCAAACCCTGGCGCGACTGCCCTTTGGGGAGACCGCCTTCCCATAGAGCCCTCCGGGGTTCGAGACTCACGCGGCTAGTGGCAGGTGCAGACTGGGGGAAAGGCTGTCGGAAAGTCGGCAAAGTGCCACCTTGGATCCCGACTTTAAGTTCAAGGTCATACAAAGTGTCCCCCCACCACAGGACTCCTAATGAGAGCAGTCTGGCAGCAAGGCATCCGGCTACAGTGTCCTGAGGATGTCACTCTTTCCCCAGGCCTGATTTCAACAGTTGCCCAAGGAGAGGGTCCCTCCCCAACCTCTGCCGCTGGTTTGCCCTCTGCTCCCGAGAACTGGGCCAGAGCGGGCGTCCGGAGGGCTTATCAGCACGGCGGGAACCCAGAGCCCACCTGATTAATACTCCAGATACAGTCCCTTTGGGGCTGGCAGCCTGTGCCGCCCAAGTCCCAGCCAGTTTATTAGTGTAACCCAGAAGTAAACAGGCGATGGAGACGCAGAAAGACAAGCACGTGCGCAGCCGAAAGCACCCGGCTGTCCACCAGAGGGCGCAATGAAGACATTGAAAGGGGCATTAAATAAAGGAGGCTACGTTGTATCTACTTGGAATGTCCATTGTCTTTAAAAAAGGAAAATATATATATATTTTTACATTGCAGTATATAAATCTAGACTCTACATGTACAGTATAGACACACAGGGCGAGCACATGGGCACAGGGGGACCGAGGTGGTCACGTGCGCTCTCCACGAGGCCGACAGCCCTCGACGTCCTTTCTGACCTGCAAACCACGGAATTCGGGCCGAGGCGCCACTCACTTCAGTGTCCATGATGTCTAGCGCCCGGCCACCTCGCCTCCAGGCACAGGAGCTCGAACGGGACGGGCCTCGCGAACAGAAGAAAGTGCTTTTCGACTCTCTGTGTCCCGTGGGTCCTGGCGACGCGCAGACGGGTCTCGAAGGAAGGCGGAGGGGAGAAGCGAAGGCTTCCCGGCTCGCTCTTCGGTCCACGGCCACGAACCCCTCCACCCTCCCTGGTGCCTCCCCAGGTTCCCGCGGCTGTTCACGGCACGTAAACCCCACGGAACCTCTGGAGGCTGTCTCACAGGATTGGGGGGGAAGAAAGCTCCACGTCACCATCTACACTTCGTATGTGGTTTCGTTCTTTATTTTTGGAATAAAAACTGGTATTTTGAGAATTTTTTTTCCTTAAAAAGGGCAACCTTCTGAAAGTGCTTCTTACACATGTCAACCTCCCACATATGGCTTTTTAGTTCCAACCCCAGCACAGCTCAGATCTGGAAGGGGACAGTCACGGGACAGCGACGCTGCGACAGCAAGTGTGGGGACCTGGAGAAAAATGTTACTGAATCCATCCGGGAGAGCGGGGCCCCCTGGGAACGCAGCCCCGTCCCCGCCCGGCCCCGCCCGGCCCTGTGATGCGGCGCAGTAATGCTACAAAAGTTAGTACGTAAAACAGGGCGCTGCGGTCCGCGGGCAGCATCTTCCGAGGGGCTGTTAACGGAGCAGCCCTGCTTAGAAATCTTTCACAGGCTCAAAATGATCAGATAAGAGTCAGTTGCAGTAGGACTTTCTACACCTGAGGAACAGATTGCACATAACACAGAGCTGCTGCGGTCCAGATGGCAAAAGGCTCCAGACACGGAGTTTCACGTGCAGAAGGCAATCGGCAAAGGCTGCGTCACCCGCGAACATGGCTAACGGCGCAGTGACGGCTGTGACGTGCCCGTCATGGGGACCAGAAACACGGTGCGGCTGCCACGCATCAGGACGGGCCCGTGTGGACTCCACAACTGTCAGACGCTGGACAGGGGGGCGGGCTGGGCCTCCGAGGCTCCTCCCTGGGGCCGCCAGAGGCTGGGGTGCGGGCAGAGGCCGGCAGCCAGGGGCTCGTCCGAGCCCTTCCCACAGCGGCCTTCCGTGGAGCCCGTGGCACTGCCCACCTCTGCAGCCGCTCCCCTCTGGTGGCTCCTGACCGGGAAACTCGTCGTCTCCCTTAGGAGGAACAGTCTGGACTCCGAGTAATGCCGGCACAAGGACTCTCTGCACTCCCAGGACCGGGTCCACTCACTCGGCAGGCGGGAAACCAGGTTCTCAGTTCCTTCTGTCTCCCTGTGGAAAGTGACCTCAACTTCCCAGGCCGTTGTGCAAATTTGTTTTTTCCGTAATCCAGAATATCCAAGTCTCTCATATATTTTATATGTACACATACATACCAGATATGTGTAATATATATTTGTAAGTGTGGATAACTTCGAGTTTCAGTCTCAGATGGGTGGAGGAGAATCGGTGAACCGTTCCTCCTCTTCGTGGCAGATTCACCTCCGATCCCTCGAGGCCTTGTGCACCGCGGGTGCTCAGTGAGTGTCTGCTGACGTCACTGAGGACCCTCTAACACTGGACGGTAGTTGCAGTCCCCGCGGCCTGTCCGCAGCCCCGCCCTGCCGCCGTGGGCGAGCACGGGGCCGGAGGTCCCCCCTTCAGAGGGTGATTTTGCTGTGTCTGTTGCTCCAGCAGCCCCGCTTTGCTGTCCTGGGCAAGGTCAGGCTGGTCCGGCTACGCAGTTTCACTTGGTCTTCCGTGGCGTTCTTCTTGCGTAGAATGAAGTCAAAGTTCACTTGGCTGTTCATGGCATAGAAGACGTTTGCCGAGTCTGGGATCACGAGCTCTAGGAATGAAGAATGCAGAGAAGCAGTCAGCTGTGCAGGTCAGCCCAGCACGGCCAGGGGCGGGGCAAGAGTCTGCCCAGGGACGAGGCTGGGACGAGGCTGGGACGAGGCTGGGACTACGGCCCTCTGCCTGGTCCCTGGAACGTGAAAGGAAGCAGATGGTGACCAACACCCACCACCCCCCCCACACACAAATTAAACAGGTTCCTACAACTTCTCAATCCCAACTTAAAAAAGAAAAACTAAGTGCAAATATCATCTTAGAAATTCGACCTCTGAACTAAACGTTCACACGCAGAATGTTTTAGCTGGAAAGGAGTTCTGTGGGAGACAGAGCCCGAGCGGATTTGAATGCCATTCCCGAGACCACAGCTAGCTGCAGCAGAACGGGACCAGGACCTGGGTCTCCTTCCTCCGCAGTCTAGTTCCCACCCCGAAATGCACCTTTTCTGGGACTGCGAGGGTCCGCTGACATGCGGGGTGGGGAGCAGGAAATCTGCAGTGTTTTCCAGAACTCTTCGCTTGGAACGCAGAAATACTTTTCAGGTGATCCCTAACCCACCCAGTATTCTACTCCTTCTGGGGCCCTGCTTCATCAGGAGCTCGCATTTTATACGAAACAGCGCCCCCTGAGACAGCGCGTATCTGCTCACGTTTGACCAGCTGTCTCCCTCGATGGTTCCCAGGTCCACAGCTGCAACTTCTGGGCAAGGGTATTCCGGGTGTGATACGAAGTTACTAAGCAAAGTTATTTTAACTCATTCTTATTTTTAAAAGAAGGTATATGCTACTGGGCACTCAGGGGCCACTGGGCTCTAAACCCCCAAAGAGGGGCTACGAGAGGTGCACTGTGCAAGTGCAGCTCCGCGGCAGTGGAGGGGGGAGGCCATGCGCGGGGCACCCGACGGCAGGACTGGAGGAAGTCGGCGCGCGTCAACTTCAGACACTGGGCTCCGACTGCAGGACCGAAGAACGCAGCCAGGTTCTCAGTGGTCGTGGAGAACACCTCCTGCAAACAGCCTCCACCTCTCGCCCACACGTTCCCATGGAACTACCGAAGCACTGAGGCCGGGGAGGTCGGGCAGCCCACCAGGACCGCGCCGTGGCCAACGAAGCCGGGCCTGCCCGCACCTCGGGGTTCCGGGGTCTTCAGACCCACCAGCCTCACCTGAGTGTTTTCATCGGTAATGCGGTAAAACTCAGGAGACCTCACTCTAGGCTTAGAATTTTAACTGAAACAACAGCAAAGTATATCTCATAACTGCGAAAGGTGTACCCTGCAAGCTGGGCTCGGCTTAATGAATGAGAGCATTCCCGAGAAGCAGCTGACAAAGGCCTTTCCCGGAGGCTGCCGTCTTTCACCCTGGGGACGGGCCCCGCTAAGGCCGGCTGCTCTCCTCTGGGGTCCTTCCGCCCTCGGAAATGCAATTTGTTCTCACTGAGTCCCTTTCTGTGATGGGACAGGGTGTGGAGGAGCTGTCTCCCAGCCTCTCTCCGCCTCGCAGCAGACACAAGCCCAATTCAGACGGGCACACAGGCACATCGGGGTGGTTATTTGCCCAGTGTTTCCATAAGAGGCATTCCTCTGAGGAACGGGTTCTGGGCGAACCGCAACAATGGCGATGACCACAGAGCCTGCTGCAGCTGGGGAGCACACCCGGCTGACCCACGCGTCACGGGGTAGAGGAGGCGCCTGGCCCCCTGCACACACCCAGCGGAACCCCCGGGCCCCCGCCCTGACTCAGGGAGACACCTGATGCTGGGCGAGAGGTTTCCAACAAACTGGCAGCAGGCATTCCCAGCAACGCGTGGATGTAAGAAGGGTTATTGGGGCGGGAAGCAGCCTGAGACGCTTAATTCCACAGGTGAGGCGATGGCGTGGCCCCCACACAGCTCTGCCTTTGCACAGTTAAACCCCACTTGGTTCCATTGAAAAAGAAGACACTGCACCCACTTTCTGCCTTTTAAAGCCGGGTGACCTACACACCCACCTTTGTCCTCCGAGATGACCTGCACCAGCTCGTACTCCTCGGCCGGGTCGGAGTCCAGGTTGTGCTTCAGCATCGCCCTCTGGATCACCGCGGGGGTTTTGTCCTGGCTCGTCAACTGCAAGGGCAGGGAAGAGGGGGCACGGTGTTCAGCGGCACCCTCCCCCCCGAGAGTTCTCCTGGCCCTCTTGCCCTGGCCACCCCGTGCCTCCCAGGAGAAATGGCCTCAGCAGTCACAGGACGATGCTGTCAGCCGCCTACCATCCCAGAGTCACAGTGTCTCCCCCATTAAACTACCGAGAAGGCGTGCCGTGCCTGTCTCCCTCGCACTGGCTGAGGTTCCAGTGAAAGACGTACTCTGAAAAATGTCCAGCATTTTCAGTCTGGGACCAAAGGCAGCCTCGCCTGCTGAGCTGCGGCCATGGCACTGGCTTCAACCTGGGCCTCAGAAATGGCCAGTTCTGCACGCTGACCATTTCAAAAAAACACAGTGACCCTGTGACCCAGCAGTCCTACACCTAGGTACGGCCAAGAGAAATGAGAACATGTGTCCACAAGAGGACTCGCACACAAGTGCTCCTGGCAGGCTTGTTCACAATAGCTAAAGACCGGAACCAACCCGAATCTCCAGCGACAGGAGAACAGGGAATGGACAACGGAATTGCAGCATGTTCCCAACGGAACACTCATCCGCAGGTTAAAGGAAATGAAGCACCGATACACGCAATACTGGGGATGAATCTCTGAAACATGAGACTCAACGTGAACTGGAGCCAGAGAAGCCAGACACAAAGATGACATGCCGCAGGAGTCGGTTCCTTTACAAACAGGCCAGACTAACCCGTGGTGTTAGGAAACCAACTTGAATTAGCCTTAACCTTGACCAGGTTAGGAGGGCATTGGATTGGGGGGAAGGACGAAAGAAGGTTCCTTCTCTAGACTTGGGGTGACGGTCACACATATAAACACAGACACAGACAGGAAGAGGCAGCGGCAGAGGTGGAAGTAAAGGTACTAAAACCCAAAGACCTAAACACAAGATCTCTGTATGTAGTTGTTTGTGAATTATGCGTCAGTAAAAATCAGCTTCTAAAAGTTTAAAAATATAAATCTAACACTTGTTCAAAAGTGTGTCTCCCCTCACCCCCAATCCTGACTTTCTCCCCTTCATCCCCGCCCATCAGCCACCCACTGGCAGGGTGCGCAGGACAGGGGGCTCACATACATGCCACCCCTTGGGCGATTTCTTTAAATACGAAAGGAAGAAAGTGAAAACACAAATTGTCCTTCCTTAAAAATAAAAGCTGTTCTCACCAGGCAGTAAAAGGAGAGAGGAGCACAGAAACAAACAGAAAGCAAAGGAGCCGACGTCCCCCAGAGAGCGGCGTCACTGGCACCTGGGGACAGCACGCAGGGGCAGCAGCTGGCGTTTGCGACTCAACAAACAACATGCATCACAAGGGGTCCTCGCAGGCGAAAAAAGACCTTGCGCATCTGTCCATTACTAAGACATCTGGCATATCCACTTACGAGGGAGAAATAAGGGCACACAAAAGTTTAAAGGAGGGAATCTGTCGTTCGCTGGTTTACACGAAATAGAAATAGTCCCACGGCTGAACCCAAGCGGACAAGGAGTGAGAAGCCAAAGGAGAAAGGACGCCCCTCGGGGGGATGGCGCATGGGGCCAAGATGGTTATTAGTGAACCCCTCAAGGAGAAAGCCAGGCCGCCCCATCTTCTTACACCCA
Organism: Phyllostomus hastatus; assembly: GCF_019186645.2. Lineage (NCBI taxonomy): Eukaryota > Metazoa > Chordata > Mammalia > Chiroptera > Phyllostomidae > Phyllostomus > Phyllostomus hastatus. The sequence goes on along the minus strand of NW_025333833.1, from coordinate 11,870,581 downwards.
CCTCCCCCAGCTGTGTCCGAACGAGGGTGGCTTTGCCTCAATGCTTAGTACTCGGTGCCACAAAAGCCACAGGGGGAGATGAGGGTCACGGTCCGCACTAACAGCTCGAGCGATCAAGCGGATGCCTGCCGATGCACGTGTCGCCTCCACGCACCTCAAGTAGGAAATGAAACAGTCCCCTGAGCCCCTCCCCGAGCTGGGTCTCCTAATACCCCAGGTTGGGTTGGCCTATTTCTGAATGAGCAGACTCCCACAGGATGTGTTCTTTTGTGCCTTGCTTCTCTGGCTCGACATGACGTTTCAGAGATTCGCCGGCTCTGATTGCTGCACGTATCAGTTCTTAGTTCCCTTTAGCTCAGGGTCACCCTACAGTCACGTAGGTGAGACCTCCCCCTCTGGCAGGCACGTGTCAGAGGATCCACCTGAACAAACCATGCTGAAAATACAGAAACCACACGATGACCTTGGCCTCCTTGACCAGCCCCTCCCCCTCCTGTCTCAGCCCACACTCATCCTCCACGGGCGGATCCACCCATGGGGCTGCATGGCTCCCAGTATTCGACTCTGGTACCAGCCCGTTTCTGACCATCTACTAGACGATGCCATGTGGGTATCCCACTGGTACCTCCAATTTCAGCGCCCCCACACCTCCTCCTCCAGCAGGTCCTACCTCACTTGGCAGGACCAGCATCGCCTGGCCGCCCGGGCAGCCCTGAGTCTCCCTCTTCCTCCTCCCCAACAACAGTAACCAGACATCGATAACCGGATAAATGGATTCTGCAGTCACATGACCATCAGCCAAACCCTTACCATCTCCTGCAGGGACCATGACAGCAGCTTCCTAACCTGCTTCCCTGCCTCCAGCCCGGCCCTGTACTCCAGCCCGAGACACCACAATTCTCGGTACTTTTCTAATGAATAAATCCGATCGTATCTTAAAAGCCTTCGATAAGGTCAGTGGGACTAATGCAAACTCCTTCACGTGGGCCTTCGGCCCCTTATTGTCTGGTCTGATCTCTATTACAGTACTTAGAACATTTTGAATAATGCTTTATAATCTCTCTTTTGACAAGTGCCTCAAAGACAGAAATGTCTCATTCACCTGCCTATCCTCAACTCCTCGGCCAAAGACTAGTACACAACCAAGTTCAAGAAATGTTTAGTTGGTTCCATGCCTGCTCTAGTAAAGCTTTTCTTCAGCAAGTTAAAAGATAGTCACCTCCACATCACTGAGTCATACTCTGAGCCGAGCTCGGAAGCACTCAAAGCGCACTGGGAGAAGGCGAGTGATGGACAGGAGACGCAGGTCACTGTGGGATCGCACTGCCAGGCAGAATGTGCTTTTCAATGTGCGACATGCTCTGTAAGCCAGAGTCTCTTCTTGTGACAAACACACCAGACCTCACACACGTGCACACACCAGGAGAGGCTCTGCACCCCGAAAGACTGCCATTGTCCAAACCTCGTGGAGCTGTGCTCAAAGACACAGTTTTTATGAGAAGCTCAAAAAGTCCTGTGTTACTTATTTGCAAGCATACCATGTTTCGCCACGCATAATGCACACCCATGTTTTTGGCCCAAGCTTTCAGGGAAAAAAATCTTTTGTTTTAATTCCATTTTTGATGTATTTATATTTAGAAGCAAAACAAATGATCATATTCCAGGGTACAGTTCTGCATATGGACATCATTATTACTTTCTAAAGTTATACTTTTAATGCATAAATGTAAATAAAAAAATTAAAAACATATAAACATGGAATTAATACTACTCATATATAATATGCATCCTTATTTTTTCCTCAAACACTTGGGCAAAAAACTGTGCATTATACATGGCAAGATATAGTAGTTCTTGTAGACTCAAACTGTATTTTCAGCCTGATCATCCAATTTACCGACTTGGATTCCAAATGACTTAAAAAAAAATGCACCGCCAGAGACATTGCTAAGAGTGCGTGGCCATTCATTTACAGACCCAGACAGGGACCTCCACAGGAGGACCCCCAAGAGGGGGTGCAGCAGTGACGCCCCCCCTGGAATCCGTCATACAGCAGTTGGAGAGGACAGTTTAGAAGGGGGTGACATTGACCTGGAGGATAAACGTTAGCACATTTTAAGATGAAAGAGTGTGCCCTATATGCACTGCTGGTGAGCAGGCTTCACATGTGTGCATCACTGGTGCGTGCCCAGGGAGATCTAGGGACGCATGGTCTGGCACTAAATACTCTTTCAGCATGAGTACGCGCGCATGCGCCAACAGGGGGCGTGTCCCGGGGGGGCGGGGTCCGAGCGCCTCACCATGATGCTCTTGTACATGTTGCCGTTGTTGTCCTCCACGCTGATGCGGATGATGCAGGAGTCCTCGAGCTGCTGGTTGTACACGGGAGGCGGCGCCGTCGAGGTAATGGAAGTCACGGAGACGGAGCGCTTGTGGACTTTGGGGTTGTTGTTGCAGGGCGGAGGGGAGGACAGGGGGTTGGCTAAGGACGACATCCCTGAGGAGCTGGTGTCCATGGAATGGATGGAGGAGCACGAGGAGGACGACTCGGAGAGCTGCAAGAGTGAGCACGCCCCAGAGGGGCGCGGGGCTGTTAGAGCCTTGGCCAACGGCGTGCGTCACAGTTCTCAAAGCAGAGCTGCTGGGACCGACGCATGTCAGTGACTTCCTCCATGCAGCGCACCGCACACAGGCATCTCATCTCTCTCTCTCTCGGGTACGCACCCCCAGGGCAGATGCCAACCAGGGACTCGGTACTTGGCCCAGTCACCCTACATCTGTGTGAGGGAGGGGGTTCCCTCAGGCCCTGTTATTAGCTGCTCTGGGGGAAGTGAGCCAGCAGGTGGCAGCAGACACCAGAAACTAGAGGCAACATGGGCTCCCAAGGAAGCCGGAAGCTTCCAGGGCTGGAGGAAAGAAAGCCTTACTGGCAGTTCATCCTGTCCCATTTGCCTGGGGCAGGAATGGTGCCTGAGATCCCACAGGGAGCATCTCTACCCTGTCCCCACTTCTCAGTCAGACTTTGTAGCAGGCGAGAAATGTCGATGTGTTTAGAACATTCTAAGGCAGGCCACAACATACAGCCCGTGTGAAACACTGGTCCTGCAAAGGCTGCAGGAAGCCAGTGGCCCACTCCCTGGCCACGGCGGAGGGTCCGAGGCCAGAGAGAAGACTGTCGGCAGTGCCCCCTGGACGTGCTCCCCGGCACTCCCTGGCTCCGGCGGCCAGGCGCACAGAGCAGGGGCCCAGCCGCCGCTGATGGCAGCGTGGTGAGTGAACCTGAAGGGACACCGTACCCCATCACCTCGGTGATACCTGTCCCTGTGGGGTTGTGATGAGCTCTCGTGCAGCTTGAGAACCAAACGCAGAGCATCGTAAAGATGAGGGAAATGAGGGAACAGCGTCTTGCCCCAGGGAGCACAGCCTGTGGGCGGCCCTACCACTCTGCACACTTGCTTCTGGAGCCAAAGTGCTCGTTCTCCAGTTGTTGTTTGTCACACCGAGGACCAAGGACAATTCAGGAATGAGGTGCTTTCTGATGAACTACACAGTTTTCTGTGAGCACACCAATGATCTCAGACGTAGGGTGCTCCACTCAGTCAGCGGTGTTCCAAAAAGTCATTAAACTGAATCATTCTGAGGATCAGTTGGTGTTGCAGAAAATGACAAATAATTTCCCAGGAGTTAAGCCAATTACACCACTTAATCCTATCAAACAATCTGCAAGTCGTTTAAAAAATAAACAACATTAATTTCCTTCGCACCAGCTTCCTTCTCCGCGGAAAGGGAGCACAGGAATTTAGCTTGCTGATCGCCTGGCTTCCGGTAGAATGGAGTCTGCTCCACTGTATTTCCTGTGAACGTCTGCCTAGGGCACAACCACTCAGCGAATCCTACTGCTCGACTACTTTACCTGGAGCCCAGCAAGCCGATGTGTCAGCTCGGAGACGCCGGGTCAATAACTGGGGCTCTGCCATACATGGTTCAGTTACATTTTCCCCTCGAGTTCCCAAGGGCACCCACCAGAGGCTGGGCGCCAGGGCTGACTGGCGGATGGTGGGTGGCTGGCAGCCGACCAGCTCACGGTCGCCCCGACGGTCGCCCTGCCTGCCCGTGCACCGCGATGGGCATCCGCCACAGGGGGTCCACGTCCCAGTTACTGGTTCTGTTTCATCACCTTCTTTCTCTTTCATATAAATCCATTCTCCTTCCTCAGACTTCCCATGACTTTAATGACATTTATAATCACTTAAGATAAAGCCTTGACGATAAAGCTGGGAGAGAGCAGCCCTACACACAGACCACCTGAGAAGCCCCCCATCCTTAACAAGAGCTTACTCTGAGGAGCAAGTGGGAGAATAAGCGTTTGGAAATCATGATCTGGGGAGTGAAGCGTAAGGAAGGGCCTGTCGAAAGGTGAGTAGCGAGACTTCACGTTTTGACAGATTCAGTGCTACAGGTCAAGGTCACGGAGAATGACCACACCCCTGGCTTAGGCAAACACCTGAGAAAATGGCTGTAGGTGTCTACAGAGATTTTCCCTAAAATTAGGAAAATGTTTCCTGGGTTTCAAAACAGAGGCGAGAAACGCAGCTGGGCCGCCTGGCTCTTCTCAGTCTGAGGGTCCCGGGCAGCGTGGCCTTCCTGCCCTGGCTGCTGTGTGACGAGGCCACCCCAGGACTCCCCGACTGCTGCTGTGGCTGTAACAGGGTGTGAAACAGCTCGGACCCCTCGCAGAATGCACATAAACAACAGAAGGGACTGTCACCAACACGCTGCCTCTCCAGCCTGAGCACAGCCAAAGGGCCAGAGGTCACTCACACAGCACGTTCAGTGGCCAGATCCCCCCCAAATGGTGCAGATTTTGGTCAGGTCAAAGGTGATGTGTTTGCTCCTAGCTCGGTGACTGACCACCGAAGCAGACGTGCACGGAAGATCAGGGTGATGGGTCTTTTGCCTCCTCCTCACTGACTGCTGCTGTGTGGAAACTGGAAACTCTCCGTGGGAATTCTGTTATCGCCTCTCCTTTCAAACCACTTTCCTTTTGAGGGATGTGGTAGAGTGTGTCACTGTTACCAGCTCCTTCCCCTCCTCTGCATCCGTGCCCTTTGCCCTGCGGCTCCCCAGTTCCTCCCTCCCACGGCCAGGGGAGTATAGTTCCTTGCCTCCTTTATTTGTGGGGATTTGGCCACATGATTGGCTTTGACCAACAAAATATTGGAGGTATGACCCAGATGAAGACTTCCTGTGTGCTTATAGGGTTGGAACTGCCCTCTGTTCACTTGCCTTAGCACGCTAAGAACATGCCTTGGGGAGCCCTCACCCCAAAAAGAACAGAAGGCAGACAGGCCCGGCCCGACCCAGCCTGGCCAGAAGGAACCGGCCTGCATGCATGACAGAGAGTGACAGTTGCTGGCTTAGGTGCTGAGTCTGCAGCGGCTTGCTGCACGACATTGTTGCAGTGGAAGCCTGACGGAGATAAGCTATGACACCAAGACGCGGACACATCTCTGTCTCTTGACTTTTCTGCTCCTTTGAAGAAAATCCTCCATCTCCTGGACAAAGTGCAGCAAAGTACAGGTTATACTCCTTCAGCCGCCTCTGGGTGTGCGTGCGCAGCGACACTGCAGAAGCTGGAGGGACGGACCCACACGCCCTTGGCCTTCAGACCTGAACCTCCGAGGAACGAGTCCCCAGACAGAACTCTGCTCCTGACACCTCCTGAGCACGTGGCTTCCAGACCCCCATGCGGTGATAAACTTGACAGCACGCATCCCCGAGTCTGAGTTAGGAATTAGGGGGAGGGACTGGGTACCTTTTTCTGAGGCTCATCGGGCGTGTCCATGGGCGTGATGGAGCCCTCCTCGGCCTCTGAGTGGTTCGACTCGCAGGACGACACGCTGACGGAGTCCATGCTTTCGCCAGAGCTCCCGCTGGCAGCGGACTTGGGCTGCTCCTTGGCGGGAGTGCTACTGGTGATAACGTCCGACCCCAGGAACAGCCTGCGGAGAGCACAAGGCCGGGCGTTCGGCCCTTGTAAGTCCGGAGTCCGTGACTGAGCAAATGCCGGGTCCGGTAACGCCCCTTGTTTATGACAGAATCGTAAGCATGTCATTCTGTAACACAACAATGTCACACTCAACCACACCCTATGACACTCTAGGTGACATGTTCAAATTGAAACTATAAATCCTCACACCCATATTATCACCTGACCAACCACACTCAGGCAGGCCTTACTTCTGCTGGACCTGGCATTTTGGTGTTAATTAAATCCTTGATGTTTTCTCAGTCCCCTGTGCCCTGTCATTGTTAGTTTGGGAGAACATTTGCTACAAAGTGTCTAACAGATCACAGTAAACATCTTGTCCCAACTGATTATTCCCAACCTCAAGGAACACCCAGGGCGCTTAGCGGAATAAAGGGCCGTGTTAATCTGAAGTCTTTCTAGGTCAAGGGTTCTCCAGTGTTCTAGCAGTCTGCGGGCTGCTTGGGCAGGATCGGAGAGTGAGCGCGTTGTGAAGCGAGCTCCATGAGGCCGAGGAAGGCTGGTACTGAGCTGGGCGAGAAAGCGCGGAAGGGGGCAGGTCCTGTTCCCTACAATCTGCCGAACTGCAGTAACCGCAGTTCCTTCACTGTCAACAACTGGATAAGAAACATGAAAACATCTTTTTAAAGTTGAGCAAGATCATAAGGAAAGCCCCTACAGGCCAGGAAGGAAAAGAAAACTGAAAGCCAGAAGCACGTGAGCCAATTCTGCAGCTGCTCTGAATGCGGAGAGGGAGGTGCCAACCCTGGCAAACCAGGGCCGTGGACGGTAACACGCACACACAGGCCCCAGAGCTGAGGGCTGCTGTCTGCACAAGGGAGGGGGTTGGAACTGAGACCCCTTACACGGAGCCAGGACCCTCAGAGGGCTGCACCCTCAGTAAAAAGACGGGCTAGAAAAGCATCTTCCTGTCGGCACGGGAAGACAGTGGCGAGGCTCCTCTGCCCTCACACGGGCCTGGGTGGAGAACACGTCTCTCCGGAAACCAGGTGCGCTCTCAGCCAGCACCTCGCTCAGACTTGCTGCCCGCGTGGTCTAGGAACTCCAGGCCAGTGATACTTCCGAGGAAACTAGATTTTAAAAACAACAACAACAAACCTTTCTAGAGAAATAAACCTTCAACTCAGGCTGCAGAGAATTTCCTGATAACAATGAGCTCACAATACAAAATTATAAAATACACACAAGAAAATATCCTACCCAAGGACAGAGTCCACAAGCATAACACACAGCAGGTGTAGACTCCTGAGACCTTCAGATACAAGAACTGTCAAAAAACCCCTAATAATTTATTCATTCACCTGACAAATATTTGAGTGTCCACCATGGACCACTCTATAAGATAAGGGTATTTTAAAAGTATTAAAGATATAAGAAAAGGAGTTGAAAACAGGTGTTAAGAGCAAGATACTCTGGCAAATGTAATTTGAAAAAAAGTTCACTTCTAGAGTAAAACAATGTAGTGATTTAAATTAAAGACTCGGTGCAAGGATTAAATAAGTGGTGAAGAGGAAAAGTGTGCACTAGATGATAGATCTGAAGAAAATCCTTGGAAATAAGCACCCAAACATGAGACACGGGAAACAAGACAGGTTAACAGACACAGAGAGCAGAGCGAGAAGTCCCCGGGTGTGTGCGGGAAGACTCCTGCAGGCGCCGGCTCGGAGAATGGGGGAGGCACCACATCTGGAGAGAGGGGAGCTGCGAAGGTTCCAGAACTAACAACCCCCATGCATCCTCAGAGCCAGGGACCACATCTAGGGTAATGGGATAAACCAGACTGAACCCCCACTGAAACTGCGTAATAACATATAAAAGAGAGAAGAAATTCTTCAAAGCAGTAGGGTGGGGCAATGATACAAAGGAACAGTAATTAAACAGTTATCAGATGTCTTTTTTTTATTTTTATTTTTTTAAAGATTTTATTTATTTATTTTTAGAGAGGGAAGGGAGGGGGATAGAGAGAGAGAGAGAGAAACATCAATGTGCGGTTGCTGGGGGTTATGGCCTGCAACCCAGGCATGTACCCTGGCTGGGAATCGAACCTGGGACACTTTGGTTCCCAGCCTGCGCTCAATCCACTGAGCTATGCCAGCCAGGGCTCAGATGTCTTAAAAGCAACCACAGGAGTCAGAAAACATGGAATAATACCTTCAAAGTGCCGAGTGAAAAAACAGCCATTCTCGAATTCTGTACCCGTCCAATAGAATTCCAAGAGTGAGGGCAAAATGCTGCCTCAGACAAAGGCTGACAGTGCCCCCCACGAACAGACAGCGTGGGAAGAAGCAGTAAACGGAGAGGAGGAATAGGAAGCAAGAAGGAATGGCACATCCCCAAACAAGCACTGACCGTATAAAATAACAGTAACAGAAACACTAAAGATGACCTTGATTTGTACTAAGTATTTTAGGAATCACAAGCTCAAATTCCAAGACCTGGAGCACGCTTTTCCTGCCTCCTCGCCACCCCTCCTGCCCCGTTTTCCGGGCCACCTCCTTCCTCGGACTGCAGGGGCTGGGGCTGGGGCTGGGGTGGGGGCTGGGGCCGGGGCAGGGGCAGGAAGGGCTAAACCCCGATCGCAGCCCACAGAAGGAACATAGCGCTGCTGTCTCACGCCTCCACGGACTGCACGGCGGACCTTCCGGTGCAGGCCCTCAGCCTGACGTCTGAGTCTGAAGCTTAGAATGACATTGTCCAAAGACCAAAGGTTCTTCCAGCTGTGCAATTTAATGAGGTCATTCTGCTTTGTAAAGGTTAATTCTAATTCAATACTAGGCATCTCCAGCCTTCAAACAAGGCCCCCCTTCCCCTGGAGCTCCAAATACTACTCTCCAGCCTCCCTGAGCAAATGGGTCATTGAATGTGGCGGGGGCAAAAAACCACATTTTCCATATCTGTAAAAATGCTAAGGTCATAAAGTCTTTTGAAAATATATGAAAACACCCTTATATGTATAATACAAAAATAAGATGGGGACTTTTGACCTCTTTTATTCAAAATCAGTGTTCAAACTCAACCACAGATACCAAGGATTGAACTGAAGCATCTTGACAAGGTTCCACTAGTGACAGAGGCGTGTCAAGTGTCCTGCATGGAGCACTCTGCATGGGGCTCCGAACCCTGGCAGTCCTGCCTCTCCCGGACTTCCCGGGGGTGTCCTCGCAGAGCTGTGCACTCGAGGGATTCAGGGAGGGGAGAGCATCCACACCGTGTATGTGGACACTTGGGTTGGAGCAGTTATATAGGGACAGGTGTGCAGTGCCAACCACCTGAGCACAGGGAAAGAAAAGCAAGTGGGCAAAGGTGGTAGCACATACAACAGGATCTACCTGTGCTGCCTCTGATGGCCCAGAAACCCCCAGTGCTTCGTGATGCCGAGAGGCCCACCGAGAGGCCCTGTGTCCCTGCACGCCCTGGTCAGGGGGCCCTGCTCCCAGTGCAGGAACTGACCTGACCGGTGGCCCCGGTGTGGTCAGGGCTTTGGGTTTTCACAAAAGAGAGCTTCTTCTTCCCCACAAGCGCAGCAATGAAAAAATAGCAAGATATGATGGAAAATTCCATGAAGGTGAAGCCAAAGGCTCATAAAGCTAGCACGCAGGAGGGCCCAGGTGGACACTGAAGCAGAGAGAGAGGCTGGGCAAGACATCAGGATTGCCTTAAAAATGCTTTCTATAAAATCACATGCTCCAACCTATCCTCAAATGCCTCACGTCACCCCGTAGACATCAGGAAGGAAGAAGCCTGAGCAGCTTCTGAGAGTGGGAGGCCACACCGTCCACGCCCCGAAAGGGCCTCTGTGTGCTCCACTGGGGAAATGGCAGTACCCAAGTTCACGTGCCATCCCTGCCTTAGAGCAACTCGCTGAGCTAGGTGGAGAGACAGTGCAGGGAGTACCAAAAACTCATAGAAACACTCAAAATCCTGACCCTCCCCCTGAAAAAAACAAACGAACAACAGATTCAAAAAGTGCTAACAGAAAGTTGTTCCATAAACAATAGAGGTAGCTTTCCATGGAGAGCGAGGTGCTATTTGGGGTGTTACGACCCCGCTGGTGCTGGCAGCAGCCCACCGAGGGGGTCATGATTACCCTCGTCTCACAAACCACGGAAGAGAAATTCACACGGTAAGTAACTGGGCGGGCGGACATGTGTCAGCTGAGTGTGGCTCCCAAGCCCACTCCGCCATGAAAAAACTGGCTGATATCCAGTCACTGCCCGTGCTTTTCCCTGGCCACAACCGGTGTGTCACTGAAAAGACGAGACACAGGTGTGTATCCTCAAAGGAGAGGGAGGTCTGGGCAGCTGGAGGATGAGGAGTGGAGCGAGCAGGACAGAGGAGGAGAGACAGTACGGGGCAGGGGTCGGGGCTGGGGAGGTGCTGCGGACCCTGAAGCCTCCTGAGGACCACTGCCGGGACTCCGGGTCTTATTCAAGGGGAGACACCCTGGCTGGCATAGCTCAGTGGATTGAGAGCGGGCTGCGAACCAAAGTGTCGCAGGTTCAATTCCCAGTCAGAGCACATGCCTGGGTTGCAGGCCATGACCCCCAGCAACCGCACATTGATGTTTCTCTCTCTCTCTCTCCCTCCCTTCCCTCTCTAAAAATAAATAAATAAAATCTTTAAAAAAAAAGAGGAGACAGGTATAGGAAGAGGGCCCCAGAGGGCCTCTCCTCTGCCTGGCACTGAGCTGAGCAGACAGCCACGAACACGAGGGGCAAGGTCCCTCTTTCAGGTGGCTGACATCCGTGGGAGAAAGAGCCAGTGTGATTGGCAGTGATTGGGGTGGACAGCTGGTTGGAGGGGTGCTGTCTCACGAGGTGACATTTTGCCGATGTTGACCATGGAGCACGGGCATGCGAGGCCAAAGGAACAGCTACCACAACGGCCCCGAGTGAGCCTGCTGTGGCTGCGGGGTGGCGGGGAGACAGTGAACAGGCGGAGTGATGGGTGAGGGGACCGTGGTCGGGAAGGCTGGGGAAGACGGTGCAGGGCCTAGTAAACTAGGATAAGGAGTTCAGGCTCTATCTTAAAATAAAACCATTGGAGCTTTTCAGCAAGGAAGTGATACAGGCCGGTGTACATTTCACGAGGCCACCAGACTCGGGTGGAGAATGGACTGTTGGGAGAGGCGTAGGCCGGAAGCTAGGACAGGTGCTGCTAGACTGCTCTCGGCAAGAGTGATGGTGGTTCACGCCAGACCCCGCAGTGGGGAAGAGCGAATGGACTTTCCTGACAAAGAGAGGAGCTCTTTAACAAGTGAGAGAACTGTCCTGCACTTTTCCCCTGGCTCAGGGGGACCGTGTTGAATACACTTCCTCTCCCCAACTCTGACCGGACCCCCAGAGGCCCCCGGGGTCCCGGAGGGACACTCACAGGCTGAGCCTCTTCACCATGCTCTTGCGAGGCTTGGGCGAGGTGGCGCTGGCGTCGGGTGCTGCTTCGATCTCACAGGACAGGGCGTAGCTGGGGAGAGAAGGGGGCGCGGGAGAGCGGAGCAGGTGAAGAACAGACTTACATCCACGTGATCTGCTGGTTTTATTTTAGAGGAAGGTCCTGATTATTCAAAGTGAAGACACGTATTAGGTTGTTCTATCACCCATGTCAGAGAGCACTGACTTAGTGGCCAGATCTTACAAATTTGCATGTGTGCCTCCGCCCCGCACCCCCGTACCAGCACACAGACTGAGGCTGATGAGCTCCGCCTGCCTCGAACCGTGGATTTGTGTTTTGTGGCAACATCGAAGTCTGATGCCGATCTCTTTCCTGACCACGCTCACCCCACTGCTAAGTCGGGAAGAACTATCTCTTCTCCACTGTCTCCCTCCCATTGCTGTGTGTGTGTGTGTGTGTGTGTGTGTGTGTGTGCACGCGCGCGTACGTACTTAACTATTTTTCCTCTAAGTTTCTTTGAAAGAAGAGACTTTTGTAAACGACCTAATCTTCAGCGAACAGAAGCAGTTACATTACTGATAAAGATACATCAATATGGTTTTTAATTGCCAAAACCTCTTAAATTAAAAGTGCTCCAGGTTCAGACACCCCCCTTGCCAGGGAGACAGAAGCCCCATAAACACAGGAGGAGCTGGTATCCGACCTGAAATGTCTTTTGTGAAAACCTGAACTCCAGCTAGAAGGTGCATTTGGTCCTGGGTGGGTGAGGAAGGGTAAGTGTGGTAATTAGCTTGGTTAGTTGCTAATTACGTGTACATTTTTTTGAACCTAAAGACAGGTACAAGTATTTGTTCAATAGAAGGCAGAACCAAGTCATTGATATGGGAATTACTCAAATATTAACTTAAGCTATAGGGATCTTTATAAATTGCAAGAAAAAAAGGACATGTTTAACAAGATTCCTTCAATCATTAAAAAGTCAATCGCACAGCTGATTCCTTGAGCCTGGACTTCGATCCAAACCATGACCCAGTGATATGTTCCATGTGGGGGAAGGGTGGACACAGAGATAAAGCTGACATGTGATCGTCAGACCAGAAAATGTGAAGAGGCATAACTACTTTGTTTTCTGCATAGCAGGGAAAACATCTTCACCAACTGAAGTGAACTCTGAGCGAAGCAGAGGTTTTGTTTTAATGTAACAGGACTGATCTATTCTGGGATTTAAAAAGACCTCAGAAATCACCTACCTTTCAAGTGGGGAAACTGAGGCCTACAGAGGTTACATGGTTTGCCCAGCATTAGACAGCCCCCGCCAGAGCTTAGGCTGCAGAGTCAGCAGACCTGAGAGTGAGTCCAGACTCCCTCACTGTCGCTGATTAGTTACAGTACTTCTCTAGACCCCATTCCCTCACTGGCAAAACACTTAACGTGCTGTCGATTCTGCTGTCCCTGGTAAAGCACTCACGGAAACCCCTTGGTCTACAGCGGGGGGGCCAGCGAATATTCTCCATGAAGGACCAGGCAGTAAGCAGTTTAGGCTTTGCAGGCTGCGAGCTCTCTGTAGCAACTGCTCAGCTCTGCCTGTACAGCATGAAAGCAGCCATAAATAGATGTGAACGGATGGGCTGGGTTCCAATAGAGCTTTATTTATGGATAATGAAATTTGAATTTCAAATGACTCTTCCCTGCAGCGTGCTGGATATGGCCTGCAGACTCGAGTCCTGCACGGTAAAGACACCACCGCTGGGCCGACACTCAGACACTAGAGGTGATATTCCTGTCCACGCTCGTCCACCACTACTGTGAAACCTGCCTCCTGTGTTCCAGCCACACCAGAGTCCTCACTGGTCCTCCAAATGCCAAGCGTGCCAGGCCACCAAGCCTTTGGTCATATTATTCCCTCTGTCTGGAATGTTCGTCTCCCGTTCTCCTGGAGCAACCTTCTCTCTGCTTCCCAGCCCCGCCCAAATGTTAGCACTTTATGACTATCTTCCCTATTTCCACCCATCCTTGGTCAGATGAATGGTTTTTGCCCCAAGGTCCTGCAGCATTTTATTTCAATTCTTCATGAACCTGGTTCCCTTCTATGATTAAAAGCTACCACCAGTTAACAACAGCAACAAACATGGTGATGACGGTGGTGGCAGTGGTGGTGGTGGAGGTGGAGGTGATGGAGGTGGAGGTCAAGGTTATGATAGTGATGGTGGTGGAGGTGATGGTGGAAGAGGTGGTTGTGGAGATGATGATGAAGGAGGTGGAGGTGGTAGTAGTGGTTGTGGTGGAGGTGGCGGAGGTGGAGGTGGTAGAGGTAAAGGTTATGAAAGTGGTGGTGGTGGTGGAGGTGATGGAAGTGGTGGTGGTGGTGGTGGTGGTAGAAGTCGAGGTGCTGATGATATGATAAGCACTTTAACAATGTTTTCCCCAATATTCCATTCAATCCTCACAAATAGGTATCCCATAGAAGCACACCCTAAAGGTCAGGAAGAATAAGTGGCTTCTTTAGGTTACAAAAATAAGTAAATGTAGAGCAAGAATCTGAAAGCACATCTGCTGATGCCATCAATTCAGCTTTTCCTGCTACACCACTATCCTTCGGAAACCGGACATCCGGAACCTCCAGCTGCACACTAAACAGCTGGTGAGTGAACGGTCACACGAGGAACTGGACACCCTATTCTCCTTGCGACACCGCAGCCCCGCCTCAGTGGGCAGTGCGTCCACCTACCTCTCCTCCTCTGTCAGGAGCTGCTGCCTCTGGAACCACTGGATGAACTTGGGCTCTGGGGTCATGCAGTAGCTGTTGCAGGCAGATTGTAAGAGCTTTATCTGGGCGATCACTTCAAACTCCTGAAGAAGACAGAACATCAGAAAGAAAGAATGAATAACAAAGTCACCCCATACCTATTTTCTTCAATATGAAAAATGCCACATTTGGAAAAACAACGGAGAAAATCATTGAGGCGGGCTCCAAAGCACTGCCTTCCTTAGAAATAAAGTAGCTGAACAACTCTTAAAAACTCCAACTCACAGTCTCCCAAGTCCTTGTACGCTTTAATTGTCAATCCCTCTATGGAGGACAGGAGACTAACATCTGTCTCGGTGAGTAGATCTTGTCACTAGTGAACTCAGCCTGCTTAGCTCCTAAAATTCTGGCTTGAACTCCAAGGTCATTTTCTTCCAAACGTTTCTCTGACCCCCTGTCCCCCTCAATAAGGCAATGTATGTGAATAAAACTGGCTACCAAAGCAACTCAAACTAACTACTGCCTAAAGGCATAGCAAATTTCTTTTTTTCTTTTCCATTTTTATTCTAAGGATAGAAAAGTTTATTTTTAAATTCAATACTTCCAAAATGTCTTTAAATTTTCTATTTCCATGGCCTAAAAGATTAAAAAAAAATTAAGTCCAGAAGTTTCCAAGTTCCCCCACCCATCTTCTCCAACCCTCTCTCCTCAACAGGTGCACCTCGGTATGGCTGAGTATCTAAACATTTCTGGGCCTCATAAACGTGAGTGTTTAGATTTCCCGAATCCTTGGGTTGTTTCTACTCCAGTACATCATTTAACTAAGTCTTTTAAAGCTCACAAGAGAAGCAAGCATATAATTTTGTCTGAAATTATTTATACTTCTTTGGATGCATCAATAAAGATTTTTATTTTGGAGTAAGCAATGGGTATAAGCCTTAGCCTTAGATTTTACACTCAGACTTTCTCAAGAGTTTTCACATGCTAGACTTAAGAGGAAAGAGATTACAGTCCAGGGTCATTCTGAAGTTAAAGGACAAAGGTGAGTAACTGTGGAGGCAATCACAACTTGTTCTCTCATTACAGGACGTGACAGAAGTAGCTCAGCGACTGGAAGATCCCCTGGTGTCAACATCCTATCAATGGCCTCAGTCCTTGGGCTCAGTATCCTCGAGGAAATTGTATCATCAGGCGACAGAGGCGAGTATGCTCTACGGAGGACAGGAGACTGACATCTGTCTCGGTGAGTAGATCTTGTCACTAGTGAGCTCAGCCTGCTTAGTTCCTGAAATTCTGGCTTGAACTCCAGGGTCATTTTCTTTCGAACATTTCTCTGACCCCACAAGTTGGGGATCTATGCCCCTCCTTCATGCCCCTCTAGTACCCACTACTCCTGCTCACAGCCCTTGATCAGGTGGCATTAAAATTGCCTACTCATGTGTCCACCTTCCTCCTGGACTGGGAACTTTATGAGGCGAGGAGCTCTGTTTTGGTTCTGTTTTCTTTCTGCTGCCGTACCCAAACCTACCATAGTTAGGTGTATTCTGACCCACATTAGGTGTGCGATTGGTATTTGTGGGGTAAAAGAATGAGTGAAAGACTGAAGAATAATAAGGGTACTCTGGGGTGAAGTTACTATTTTTCGCACTCATCTTCCTTTGGGTCTTTAAAATATCTATTTCAATACACCATGCTAACACTGTAGCCATAGCAAATTCTCAAAGCTCTCTGTTTTATCTTTTTTTAGTGCAATGAAGAACTATTCTACTGTCCACAAAGAGAATTAAAATTTATGCCGGACACCCTTTCCTGCTGACAGGAAAGAAAAAGAGTGATTATCCACATACAACAATGAAGACCCTTTCCTTCCCTGTCTTAAACAGACCCACACGAGTTAACCATCTGTGAACTGTTCTTTGTCATTTATTCTTATGAAACCCCTTCTCTTTAACAGGATGAATTACTGAAGCTAATTGCAAAGAAGGAGAGCAGGAGGGGATGAGGAAAGAAATGTCAGCTTTTCAGGGGCTGGACAGGATTTGAACCCTGGCTCTGCTACCAGGTGACTCTGCTCAAGCGACTTCATCTCTCTCGGTCATGGTTCCCTTACCTTTGACCTGGGGATGAAAACATCGACCTCCCAGGGTCTTGGGGGGTAATATAGGGAACATGCCAAGCTCAGTGGTGTATGGCAAATGTTTGGTAAATGCTAATTCATTTTTTCTGCCTCTATAAAAATAAACACAAAAGCTTATGTCCACAAGATCTCTACTTACCCTTCTCCTTTTCTCAAAGTTTATCAGCCCACCCTGAAAGAAATTAAAAAAAAGAAGAAGAGTGACAAACCAAACTACTTTGAAACACAGCCAAGGCCTGGTTGTTAAAATCAACCAAGTCATAATTATTAATAACACTCTACTTATGGCTACTGTGGAGGAAGAGAAGCATTGTTTGCCTCAAGACAAACATTCTTTTAATAACAAAAGGACAGGGTAGGCAAACAGGCTTCTCTTAAAATGTGTCTGGAAACCGCGAAAATAGTAATGATTAAGGAGTTACAACTCAGAATCCAAATACATTTGCAGAACCAGGAAAGGCAAGAGCTTGAGTAAATGTTCCATTACGCTTTTTTCCTTGACCAAAAGCAACAAGAACAGATGGTCCCTGACTCATACTGGGAACCACGTTGTCAATGGTTTATCAAAAGGGAAGTCTCTTCTACGCGGCCTTGTGCAAAGTTGAGTTTCAATTCTTCATCCCCCAGCCCCTGTTCTCGGTGGCCGAGTTTAACTCCTAAGTCATTGGCCTCTCCCCGCAAACTCCCAACACCAGGGAGTGTTTCCTGAGACACGCGGAGGTAGAGGATGTGAGGAGACTTCGGGTTCAGGAGATACGGCACGAAGGAGCGTGTCCACATCACAATGAACTTGGAGGTACGTACGGCCACCATCGTGCTCCTCCTCCTCATCACAAGGGCTGAGCGCGTGATAACCGCAGAGGCGAGATTAACTTAAATCTACACGAGCAATCCCTAAGTCTCATTTCCAATATCCAATTTATTCCCCACTCAATATGTTATTACTGTTACTAACAAGTAGCTTGTTTGATTCACCTCTTTTCCCGTTAAGAGAGAGCGCACCTGCCCAAGCATGGGTGCCTCAGAGCAGAAAATATGAAAAAAAATGGAAAACTTAAAAACCTACAAACTTGACCAACTCCTTACCCCACCAGACAGAATGGAATGTTAGGGCACATTACCACCTCCCCACATCCAACTCAACATCAAGGTCATGCTCAAACCGGCTCCTTCATAAGGTCCTACCATCTCATCCCTCATGTGGAACTAAGCATGACCTGCCCTCTCCGTCACAGCATTTGTGTTCGAATCCTGAAGAGTTCTAGCAGCCACTGCCTGCTCCGCTACCTGCCTTCCCCGGGGCCGTGAGCCACTGCTGGCGTGACTCACCTCGGTGCTCCTCGGGGCGGCCAGCACAGTGCCTCGTACACGATGAGCCCACGGCAGGTACTCAGAAAAGTGAATTTCTCTCCTGGGCACCCACTCAGAAGGCCACGGGCCCGCTTTTGCCACCTGCATGGCACTCACCTCGATGTAGTCCTGAAGAGCGGTGTCCAGCATGGTCAGGTCGGTCAGGAAGGTGCCCAGGTAGGGCACGGTGCCCTGCATCACGCCCTGAGGAGCAAGCATAGCAAAACCGTCCTGGTTGTTACTGCCACGCCTGGGGCTTCGAACACCTCCCCGCTGGAGCACACCGGCCAGCCGCGGGCTACGGGCAGCAGCGTGCCCATGAGCACTTGGAAGCCGCGATCCTCGAATGGCCAGGTTGGGAGATTAACTAAGGACCATTCGAGGCCTCATGTGGGGCCATTACTGCTAATCCATGAATAAAAGTTTGAAAATCCCTACACAAATAGCACAAGAACTCCATCATGTAACATCTGACTTTCAAGGTCTTGAAAACCAAGCCCCAAAGCCGGGAAATCAGACAACAGTCACGAGTGGTCACAGGGGGCTTATACTGTGTCAGCTCGGGTGTGAGACGCCTGTTCTCTGTCAGTGCGAGAAGACACAGCGGGTGGTTTGGAACGGCCATCGGGGAGGGCGAGGGCCACCGCACACTGGAGAAGAGTGCTGCGGACCACACGGGGACAAGACGTCACTGTGACAGGAGCCCCATGGCCTGGACTTCGTGACTCACTTCCAAAGAACAGAGGAGGGAGGGGGGAGATCGTGGTTTTAGAGTGGGAAGCCTGGCAAACTCTATCTTGATCGAGCGATGAAGGGTAACACCCCGAGTGACACTGGGTGTCACGCTGACAGCATCCGCCCCTCAACAGGACGTGGTGAGAATGGCACTCACCCCGGGACAGTCTCCCCCAAACCCGCCGTTCGGTCTAATGACCAGGAACATCACAGATTCGCCCTGATTGCGGGGCATTCTCAGGATGGCCAAGGTCATGAAGACCAGGGGAAGACGGAGACACGGGCACAGGCCGGAGAAGACGGGGGACATGACAAGTGAACGAGTGTGGCACGTGGGCTGGCGCCCGCGAGGAAAGAGGACGCTAACGGACAAGTGCCGCGCGGCGCAGGAAGCCCGGGTTCCGGGCAGCAGTGGCCCGCCAGTGTCGTGTCTTCGCGGTGACGGATGTGCCACGGTCACGGGAGACGTCCACCGGGGAACTGGGCGAGGCAGGGGTTCACGGAAGCTCACGGAAGCTCTGGGACCTATCTGTCAGTTCCAATATCAAAAAGCTTATGTTTTTTCATTGGCCCTTGGAACTCAAAGTAGAAATACTTAACTGCAGGTCTATACCATATCGATTTCACCAAATTTCCTTTAAAATCATCTCTGTTCTCCAAAAGGCCACCAAGGCCCTAACTGCGTTGAAAAGAAAAACGAAAGGGCATTTCCACGGTCACCTTATCCCAAAGTCCACGGAGGCACTTAGGGAAATTCTGGAAGGAAAGGAGAGTCTCGGCCGAGGCCAGGCCGGGCTGCCGCGGTGCGGCTGGCCGTGTCCTCAGCCAAACCTGCTCCGTGAGCTCACCCCTCGGAGGGCCGTGTCCTTCAGGAGCTCGCTGTCAGCTGCAGTGACTCCTTCCCCATCAGGCACACCGGGTCTCGTCCCGAACCAAAATAATCTTCTTTTTTTTAAAAGCTATTTTTAACTTGTCTTTGAACAACTGAGAGAGTCTAAAAGCTGGGAGTTTTTTATAGGCTCTAGGTCACAGAGGACAGGCCCATCCTCCAAGAACACCCCTGACTCAGGTCCAGCTCTCTGAGCAGGACGAAAACGTGGGGAGTCAGTCAGTCTCCGGTCTCCCCTCTCGGGTTTCCCCCCCTCGGGGCTCAAAGTTAGGAACGCTTCTCCAATAAAGCTCAAGATGATAAGAACTCTCCTTCAGCCTGGAGGAGGGAGATGTGACATTCCTGGGCCCTGAAAAACCAGAAGGACTTGGTCTGTCCTCGGGGTTAGTGAGGAGAGCTGCAAGATGCCTGGGGGGTGGGACCACCGAGACCTCCAGGAACACAGCCCCAGTCGTCCGGGAAGCACACACTCTTTCTTCAGCACCCCGTCCTGGGCCCCCTGGGCTACAGTGTGCAAAACCGACGGCAGCAATGCATTGCCACAGGGAACTGAGGCCCAGGAGGCCTCCAGGCCAAGGGAGCAGCGGCTCCGAAGTGCAGGAGTGGATGGAGGCAGCCAGCAAGAGGGACGGATGTCCACCAGCTGCAGACTCTCCCTCACCTCCAGAACAGGTACCTCCCGAGAACACCGTGGGGTGTGATTTTAGCGGTCCCTTCCTGCTGGGTCAAATGGGAGTAATAACACCTCTCCTACAGCCCCCCCCCCCCCCCGCCCCGGGCGACTGAGAACTGAGAACAGGCGAGGTTGGGGGAGAGCAGAGGACCTGCAGGGAGGTGTGGACGCCCTGCAGACTGAAGGTGCCCCTCCGAGGACGCTCTCCCGCCGCGGGTGTCAGGGGAGAACGGCGCCTGCGCATACCATGTCCTTCTGGAGCTGAAGCCGCCTCTGAGTCCGCTTCTGGTTCTCTTTGACACTGCTGTCCAGGTTTGCAAATTTCGAGGTTCCTTCCTGAAAGAGAAACACACGTGGAGATGGGGATGGAGAAGGGCGACACCAGGAGGAAGTGCCGTGACGTCTCGTTCCGGGCCGGACCCTCTGCCCACCCCACCTGTCTGGACGCCAGGAGAAACGAAGGGGCCCGCAGCCTGGGCAGAGCCGCACAAGGCCCCTCTGGCTGGTCGCCAGTGGCCTGTTTGTAACGAAACCTGACGGCCTTGGGTTGTCCCGTTTCCCCCTCATCTCTAAGGACAGCTTCGGTTGGGTTATAAAATCAACCGTCCTCACAAGGCAGGCAATTCCTAGAAGCGGGGACCATTTCTGCACACCCCAAATCCCACTCAGAGTCATCACGCATCCTGGAAACGGAGATCCGTTCCTCTCTCTGTTTTGTGATTTCTTGATCTTGGCCCGAAGTGCACGTGCCAGCGTTCTGCGAAAAGGGGCTATTTCTGTGGTATTTCTTAGCTAAACGAAACTTCTGTACAGGAAGCTCTCTGAGGAAGCCCAGCGCCGGGTACCGCACGAATCCACGAGAGGCAGACCTGCACACATTCCCCCCCTGCCCTTTTCCTCGCCCAGTCAGGCCTCTCGAGCCGCCTCCCGGGTTCAGGAGCTTACAAACCGAGGCCTCCTCCGGGCGCCCGAGGGCAGACGGCCGTCCTCTGCCTCCTCCCTCCGGTCTGCTGTAACAGCCGACTCTTTTCAGCTCCCCTGCATAATGACTAATGTCGAGTTTGCTGACTGAACACGAAGTGCTTTTTTCCGCCTTGTGGTTTCAGTCTTGCGAAGGTCACATTTTCCAGGAACCGTATGAATGGGAGACACATTTCACAGTTCAGTAGCGTGCAACGTGCACATCAGTTTTCCCTTAGTCAGTTTCCCTGGGTTTATTCTATTTCCAGAGCATGTGACTTCTCGCTGCCGTCCGGCTGCACCGGGCTCTTGGTCAGTGACAGGGCCTTTCTGATGGCAGGGAGGTGTCCATCATCTCCCGTCACTCGCCAGCCTCATCCCAGGTCCAGGAACACCTCTGGGGACAGAACCCACAGGGACTTAACTACCCACTTTAGTTCTCCCTATGGCAATCGATCATCAGGAGCACTGTCATTTAATAATCTCCTACTTCAAGTTTTTCCTGGGGATGAATGAAAGTGGCCGAAAATGTGCCACTTCCTGTGCTAGGAGGGTGTGAGTCCACCCAAATTCTTGAGAATCTTCTCGGGGTGAGAGATGGATGCTGACTCCACTAAGAGCGGCCACCCCTCCCAGCGTGCAGGTCTTTCCGGCACCCTCCACTGTCTCCGTCGGTGGCAGAGGGATTATGCACAGGGATTATTGCGGTGCGCCTGAAGTTCTTACCAAGGATTTCGGAAAAGTTAAAAGGCCCCTGATGATCACAGAAAAACAGAGATGGGAGGGACCTTAAAAGAACGCTTAGGACAACTCCCTCACTGGTGGAGAGCCGAGGACCTGAGACAGGGAGCTAAAGGACGAGCTGATGTCGTGACCTCAGGGTTTCGGCCGGAGAGCCAGCTAACGCGGTTCTTCCAAGTGAGGTGTCAGCTGAAAAAACCACTGCCCGCCAAACCCAGCAGTCCCAGCTCCTCTCTTCCCCAGCCCTGACTCCTCTGCTTGGCAACGTCCCACAACACCAGTCCCTCGAAGCTTCTCGAGGCTTTTTATAGGTTTAGCGACCGCGTCACTCCGGCGCTTTCCTCCTGCCTCTTTGCTGCTCCTGCTCGCACCTCCTTAGTGGTTCTTCTTTCTGCCAAAGTCGTCTTGTTTTTTGCTAAACTCATGTCTTTGCAAATACTATCCAGGCCCAAGGCCTTAATCACCACCTGTGCTTGGATGGATTCCAGAGCTCTCCCTTCACGAATTTCCCACTGCCTCCCACTCATCCCTCCCGCTCCCTAGCGCAGAAGTCCTGCCAGAGTCTCACCTTCTCTTTCCGTCTTCAGAAGAGTTCAGTTGCCCTCGCCCATCCTGTTCCTGGGCCTCAGGGGCCATCTTCTCCTAGGTGCTACCCAGGCAGTGGGTCCTCCTCCATGGGCGTAGGTTGAATTGCAGCTCAGAAGCTAATGGTAATTATCTGAATAGGTCTTCCCAGTCTCCTGCTCCCGCTCTGACCTTAGTGTGCTTGGAGGTTCACGGAACAATAACACATCTGTACCAGAGCCAAATTCCTGGGCCTTCCTAGAAGCTGTCCGAATCAATTTAACCCGGAAGAATTCTCACCAGGAGTCCCAGGGACCAAGGAAATATAGTGGGGTTCTGCTTCCCTGTTGTTTTGAAATTTGTGGATTCCATAATGCACCTGCTTAGAATGATCTAAGTTCCAGAAATCAGATAGAGGTAACCAGTTTAAGATAATCTTTAAGAAAAATAAAAACAATTTTCCAACAAGAGGAAAACTATAGATTCTTGCCAACCATTATGTTCCCTCAGTCATAATATGACAGAGTTGGCTCATTACACCTACCCAGAAGCAGGAGAGAAGAGAGACCATTTAAGACTAAGATTATCCAAAAACAAAACGACTCCGATATCCAACCATAAACCAGACAAATCTAGGAGTGGCGCATTAGACACAGAGGCCAGCAGCTTTGCAGGGGTTCTCCTGAGAACCTGATTACCTTGATTCCGCTTTTTTACAATTGTGCTGAGAATCAACACCCTGAATTATGTATCTCATGTTAAAGAATGATCAACAAAGATGACCGGAAGGACCCACGTGTCCACACGCACGCCCCCAACATTCCACTATCACTCATGACAATGCACAGGCTCCGTGCATTCCTGGCCAAGTTTTCCATTTCTTTGGGATCTGGGCCATACAGAAGAAATTTAACTTGGAGCCCTGGGGTAAACTACAACTGTTAGGAAAGGTTTATGGGATCTTCAATGCCTGGATATGGCTTTGTTCCTGAGGTTTCAGCCAGACCGTCACCAGGCAGTGAGCTGTGCAGTCTTCAGTTTATCTCCTCTGCAGGGGTGACTCAGACCTGCTGCGACGCGGGCGTGCGGCTCCAGTGAGTCTCGCTTCGTATCGCTGACAGGGAGGCCGCGCAGTCATCTCCTTCCAGCCTGCAGATGGGTCTCCACTTCAAGTCTGCAGACCCCGGGGGGATGTGAGGCAGGGCGCAGGAATGCGGCCTCAGCCGTCACTGGTTAGTGTGTCGTGAAGCGGCCTGGCCAAACCCAGAGTCAGACTTCAGCGCGCACTGCCCTGCTCACGCCGTCTTCTCCGAGAAGGGCTGGCAGCGGGCGCGCTGTTCAAGTCACATGGATTACAAGGCCCGTCCATGCCT
Source organism: Phyllostomus hastatus (assembly GCF_019186645.2). NCBI lineage: Eukaryota > Metazoa > Chordata > Mammalia > Chiroptera > Phyllostomidae > Phyllostomus > Phyllostomus hastatus. The sequence continues at coordinate 11,846,973 of NW_025333833.1, read as the reverse complement.
GTGGTCGAACACTGTCTCTGAACTGTCCTCGCTGCACACCGGGCACTGCGTTAGGCATTAGGGATGTGCCACTGAGAAAGGCAAACCTGGTCCCTGCCTGGAAGAGGCTTACAGGCCAGTCGAGAGACCTGTGAAATACACAGGCGATCCCAACGGAGCGCAGGGAAGTGCAAGGTCAGAGCGATGACGGGCTTCCTCTGGAGTACATGCGAGGAACCTAATCAGACCAAGGGTACCCAGGAAGGTTTCCTACACGGAAGGACAGTCTACAGGGAAGCACGAAGGATGAGCAGGACTTAGAAGGAGAACAGTTAGGGAGACTGGAACAGATGCCCTTAGAGGAAGCACTAATCTAACGGTTACCCACGGGGCGCCTTCTCTGAGTCACCCTCCTCCACTCCAAGTGTCTGCCCTAAGTTTACACACGCAGCTTGTACTCCATTCATTTTCATTTGTTATGCATACTTTGGTTTCACACGTGTGTGGCTTGCCAAATGCTAAAAATAACTTACATTTGCATAGTGCTTTCAAATATTTTATCTTAGTCAATCTTGAAAACTCTTCTCTGAGGTCAGTTGACTAAATGCCATTCTTGTCTCCAATTTACAGAAGAGGAGACGGAGGACAAGGATCCCGTCTTCTGATTGTCCAGTTGAGGCTCCCCCCTGTGGGGGCACATCTCCTGCTATTTTATGAGTGTCCGCTTCTCTCCCTCCCCCACGAGACTGTAATCCCCTTAACGGCAGAAGCTGCCTGCGATATGGTTTTTCCTCCAACGCCTATTACATAACGAATGCTCAATGATATTGGCTGAGCTACTGATGTTCCTTCTCTGTGAAGCTGTGCCTGATCTCCCCTGGCTCCTCCTCCCAAGAGGTCAGAAGAAACACTTCCATGCCTAAGTGATAAAAGCGCAGGTTTTACAGTCTCATCAGGCTGTATCCACATTCTAGCTCCACCACCTACCAGGTATGTGGCCACGGGCACGTTCCTTACCTGAGTCTCAGCTACTTGCAAAATGAGGATAATGAAATCTCCTTTATAGAAATGTCGTGAAGACAGTATCTGCTCGCAGCCTGTTATGTGCACCTTTCACTGCTCTGACTTATTCTCACGCAGTGTCTTTGTCCACCAACTAGACGGGGAACCCCTGAACACAGGATCTACCTCAGCCATCTGCCTATTCCTAGAGGCTGGTCTGACACTTTACACGTGTTCGGTACACAACCAATGTCCAGAGCAGTAACACGAACCACACTACTCCTTTCCTGTAGTTCAGAAGTCAGCACTCATTTGGCGTTCAATAAAGACTGCTGACTGACAGATTGTGCAACTCTGTCCAAATAAAGGATGTGGAATTGCTGGCTCGGCCTCTGTCACCCTAGAAGATGTTTTGCTGAGAAGAAATATTCCAGGGCCCCTCGCCCTCCTCACTACCACCACTCGGTGTTTGCGGAGCAGCTCACTCAAGAGGGACACGCAGCAGTGAGGGTTTCACAATCCGGTTGCGTAACAGTGAGGCCGAGGAGCTGGACCTGGAGTTCCCTCGCCCCCAGCTTCTTAAATCGGGAGGTAAGAAAACAAAACGCCTGCCTTCTGGTCACTTCAGACTTTCTGGTGGGGCTGCAGGAGCCTCCGCAGGCCCCCGTTCCCTTGCATGCATCCGGGGCGGCCAGGAGAGCTAGCCACACCGCCCCCAGGGCCTCACCTTCATCAGTAGCTCCCGGCTGGTCAGGTGGTTGTTATGGTCCGAGAAGATATCTGAAAGCTCTTCAAACATTAGCATCCGGTCTCTGCAAGAGGGATGGAGAAGAGACGAACAGATGAGGAGTTAGGAAAGCGCCACGGCTCCGGCCCAGGTGTCCTCGGCGCCTGTGGCTCTGGATGGTCACCCTGAGCTCAGGGTCAGTGAGCGACACAAGCAGAGGAAACCGATGGCTCTTTTCACGCAGGGTGGCTTTTTCATTTTTAAGGGAACAGGGTCACCTGTGCAAAGAGAGGAGTGTATTTTCTAGCCCTATATTTTCTGACCGTAAAAACAGAGTGTTAAATTGAGGAATTAAGTTGTTCAGTTGGGACATGTTCTCTCCAGCAAATTAAAAAAATATACACACACACAGCCCTGTGAGACCTGAGAAATCTTCCTGGCCAGTCCCCTCATTTCACAGATGAAGATGCCAGGGTCGGGGAACTGCCCAAGTTTCCACGAACAACTGCTGAGCAGTGCAGGTGTGGAACCCAAATTTCCTGAATCAAAAGGCCAGTGTTCCTCCTCTCAGAGTCCGAGCAGAGGGCAAATTCAGGACGGATTCAGGAGTCAGAGGAGGTGGGTTCGAATCCCACGCTTCCACCTGCCGAATGATTCTGGACAAGTTGCTTCTCTTTCCTGAGCTTCAGTTTTCTCATCTGTACAGTAGAAACAGCAACAGTCCCCGGCAGGACTGCCGGGACAGTCGGCGGAGTCACACCCGTAAAAAGCCCACGCTGTCCTTGCTCCTTCTAGTTCACTACATCTCCATGGTTACACACGCCTCCAGGGTTATTGAGGCAAAGAACTAACAGGGCAATATCATTCTACATGCAGCATTTTCATTATCCTGCGAAAACCATTACTAAGAACTTATTTGTTTCAGAACGCGTGTTATATTGCTCACATAATTAAGAAAACCATGAAAGCTATTCATATTTTGGAAAAACTAATTAAGAAATTGACTCCATGACAGCCTAAATAAAGAGAAATAAATAGGTATCTTCTCTGTCCACTGAAAGTTATGAGCATAAAGGGTTACAGGGAAAATGATAACCAAATAAAACATCTCAACCCTGTCACCTGAATTTCACAATGGGAAATATGTAAAGCTGATAAGGAAGGGTCTTCTCTAACGAACTGTGATATTTGGGTAGCATCCGTGCTAAAACATGAACCAACCACACAACTAGGAAACAAACCAGACACCCGTGTTGTGCAGACTGCGCCTTTGCGGTCTGTTTAAAAAGCCAGCTGGAAGAACGGACTTTCCCACATGGTAACCAAGGAGATGAAGATACAAGTCCGCTAGTTTGTTCACTTGTGTTTGAGCCTCAGATTCACTGTGGAAGAACCCTTTGGCTGGCTAAGCGACTTTTCATGCTGTCCTATTTATCAACCCCCAAAGACAGACAGGGTCCCCCTTGACTGCAACCAGAGAAGGCTGCAACCAGGCCAGACTGCAGTTAGCACCTGATCATCCTTCGTTTTTGACGTCACAGTGGGGGAGCAGTGAAGAGGGGAAGGAGCTGGAGTTGGGGGTGCTGGGGATGAGGGCTCTGTACACGTCCAGTTTCCCGCCTATTTCCCCGGGGCCTGTTCTCCAGCAATTCTACAGCACCCCTCTCTTTCACAACGTGTGTGCGCAGAGGACGACCAATCAGCTAATCTTTCACCCAGAGTCATCCTGATTGTTCAGACGAAGAGGAGGAGGAGGAACCCACGTGCAGAGTGGTGGTTAAGAAAACCACATTGGACTTTGAAAAACTTCTCTGCCCATTTTCCTACTGATGGATAACGGTGTCGCAAACAGATTTGAGCTCTGGAGGCCAAGTGGTGGGGGTTTCTGTGGCCCTGGAGCCCCAGGCATGATGATCAACCACTTCAATTTCTCCTCTTCACCCATCAAAGAATTGTGTAATGAAGAGTCTGACTATTCCCAAGTAGACCTTCCTCCGACTGGAATATGAGCTCACCGGCGACCTTGAGTACTCCAGATAGCGCCAGTCCCCGTGGGCTTCGTCAGCCCGGAGCAAACTGATGAGGCTGAGTAGCAGACCTCCTCTCCGGACAGAACCCCCCATTCCACAAAAGCAAGCCTGCCCAGGGAGCCAGCTGGCCTCTGTCCTGTCTGAAACCGACTACACTGCGTACAGCACAGACTGTAAACAGTTTACACATTCTTCCCTGACACAGCCCGACTCCTTGATCAGCTCAAACCCAGGCAGACCTGCTCAGTGTAGCTGGCCTGGTGTGTGGCCAGGACACGTTCCCCAGCCTCTAAATCTGTACTGCTTTCTCACCCACCCTTCCCTCCTTTGCAAAAAGTTCTCTGGTCTACAAGCGAAGCTCTGGAAATGGAGGATAGAGAGAGAGTGAGAGAGGTACTAAAATAATAAGGACATCAAAGCGATAGGTATTCCAAAGCCTGCACCAAGAAATACGAAGAAAAACAACAGGAAGGAACACCTAAAGCTGCTTTTCACCACTGAGATAGCTTTTCATATGCCAAAGCAGAAACTAACTAAATGGATTCTGTTGCACAGCAAGAACTAACGTCTGATCTGCACACAGTATCCCTCATATCCAGGAGGAGCTGAGGGCTTTGGGATGGGGCTGAGAAATAACCAGACACACCAGCCAATGCCTGTAACTTCATCACTCCACAACCTGATCCCTCAAAATCCAGATGATAAGCACATCCTTAAAACGGTCCCTAAAGCCAACGACCTGGGCTTTGGCACACTTTGAGAACGCGAGTGATTTCTGCATAGGCCCTGCCTCCAGCTCATTTGTGATTATGCGTAAAATGCGCCCTGCCTGGAGCACACAGAGGCTTTCAAATATGCCTCCCTAGTTACATAATACGAGCTTTGAAGGTGAGGACCCACACCATTTAGGCAGCAACTCATCGCCCCAGCCAAAGAAAGCAGAGCAGACACTTGGGAACTTACTTTGGGACCGCAGCCCAGGTCTTTTTTAACCGATAGATGGAATTGGACTGCAGCGCCGACACGATGGCCCGCAAGGAGGAAAAATTCTTCAGGATTCTGCATTCCTGTACGGAGGGTGATTAAAACATAAAAGGCATTTAAATATCAATAACACAGTGAGTTGGTCGTTTCCTGTTCCAGAGGTATCACAGCTGCTATGAATTCTTACCACTAAATAGGCAGCTGTATAAATACCGCACATCAAAAAGTGGCCCCTTACTCCCACCCCGGTTCACTGAAACACTTTATAGATTTTGGCACTGCGTGCTTGTTTTGCTCTCCTTTAATATATTTTGTGCGTTGTTGTTACAGTTTTATAGTTTCCAGCTTCCCTAGTAAAAACAGGAATGGAGGTGAGTGCGCAGAGCCGTGCTAGAGAAAGCAAACGTTCTTCTGCTGAAAGCGCACAGATGCCCGAAAAACACACATGAAAAGCCACCGCATCCCTTAGACCCACAAAGCGAGCGGGGCAGCAGCCTCTGAGGTCAGATGGTATCGGGCATCTCATGGCCAACCCAGAGAGGTGTACATAACTTGGCAATAAAAATTCACCACAACGTGAACTTTGGCTTTTATGTTCTTAGCCAGGAGGGAATATTTTTATACACATTCATTTAGTCTCAAATTGGCTTGTGCCACAAACATAAACATGCAAAAACACCTTGGTACTTCAGTGTTTCCAAAATAACTTGCGCTTTTAAAATCTAATTCGTTCTTGGCAACGTCTTAAAACAAAATAGGAGGAGAACAGGAAGCATTCTGGACGTCACTTTGTGGGGAAGGGGAAAGGCTCCCTGACTCTGAAACTTAAGTGACCACAGGGAGTCGGCGGCCTCCGCAGGCGGTGGCCCTGGAGGCCAAGGCCTGCTGAACGAATGGCAGGGGGAGCAGAGCAGTCGGGGGGAGGGTCTCACGCCCCCCTAGTGTGGGGAAGGAGGCAACACGGGGAGAGTGGGCTACGCCTTCTGTCAAAGGAGACGCTTCATATGCAGGCATGCGGGAATGGGATCCAGCCACTGTTCACCATTAAGCGCGCTGCGCGAGCAGGGGGTTGGCTTTGTGCAGAACAGCTGGGGAGCCGAGGTCCCAGAGTGGCTGGGCACAAACGCACATTGCTTAAAAGACCGTTTCACAAAGTGATGCTAATCCTGAATATATGAAGGAAAAGCAGCATTCTCTAATTTAGCATGCCGAATTCTGACCACTTAAAACTATGCCAAACAAACCCTCAAATATTTTCTTTAGAGTAAATGCCAAAGTACTTCACAAAAGTCATGCCCATTCTTTTTAAATGTCTGCATGCCTTCCCCTTACTTAGAGAGAGAGAGAGAAAGAGAGAGGGAAAGAGAGAGAAAGAAGGAGAGACACAGCTCTGAATCACAGTCGGTCTGGAAACCGAGAGCACGGTTCAACGAAGGTTCAGAATCCAGAATCACGTTCTGAAAATCAGGAAACTTGCAATAAATAAAAGAACGCAGGCACAGATACTGCATGCACATTGTGACAAACATATGGAACGCATTATGCAGAAAGAGGCTGAGGCCAAGGGTTTCAAGGAGCAGAACAGGCATCCAGCCTCGTTGCTAGAAAAGGAGGGCTCCTTCCAGGAGATAAGATACAAAAGGAAAAATGCGGCGGTGGGGCCAGTCCAAGCGATGTGGTCATATTTGGTCAGAAATTTTTTCTGTGTGTAAGATGATCAGTTTTCAAACATCCTCTCAATAAAAGTTGACTATGATCCTAATGCCAGAAAAGTGCAGTCGCTCTCGGCAGGCAGCCAGCGACGAGCCTAAGTCAGCGACGCGACTCCGCCGGGCGCAGGTGCTCGGCAGGAGGGAGCCGCTGCGTCGCGGCTCTCCATCCCAGGTCCCGCAGCACCTACGCACGCACGACGGCGTCTGGAATACACTTCCAACTGTTCGACTCACATAGCTTATTGTCACAGCAACGTGCAGTTTGTATTTAACTCTAGACCGAAAGGCACTGGATGAGCCACATTCTCATACATGCAGATGCTATATTCTTGCTACAGATTTTCTCAGCAGTTGAGTGGATCCGAGATACACAGACTGTTTTCTTCTGAGACACAGAGAAGACTGCAAATGATACTGCATTAATGGCAAAAAGTGTTCTCTTATCGTCCGAGGAAGACCAGAACAGTCTCATGCTCTCTGTCACACTCCGTCAGAACCTCTTTTTGTAGCTCTTGTTGAGAAATAAGCTCAACCCAGAAACGGAAAAATCAACAGTGCATGAGGTAGTCTTTGTTTCTTACCTTTTTCATGCACTAAAAAGTCTGTGGTAACCTAAAAACTCGAAAAAAGGCGAATTCTGTGGTACAATTATGGCCTTGTTCTTTAATTCAAGACTACTTAAAAGAATGTGAAAAAAGAGAAGGAATGTGAAATGTAAGCATTATGCCCCACAGATGGGGCTTAATGACATATACCTATATGATGAGATTTTAAAAATGTGTTTCTGTTGAAGGGTCAGCCCAGAACATGGGTTAATGAGATATTTACAGGGGTGGGGACCCAAGAAAATGGAATTATTTTTGGGAGGGCATGCCCCTTGTAGTACAGGCTTTCCCCTCTAAGTGAGTGTTCTAGGAACCCGTCTGTATCAGTGTACCAGCAGGCATTGTTGTGAGAGGCTGCATTTGGCCTCAGTGAATTTTTTTTGAAGACTCTTTCAATGCGTTTGCCAATTTCATGCTGGGTGGTTTACGAGCTCACCTGCCCCCCTCATGCTGAGTGTTCAGAAGTTTTTGACCAAAAATCGGCATGACCCCCATGCCCCACCCTTCCTATTCACCCAACCTCACACCAAGTGACTTTTTTTGTTTCCCTGGATGAGAAAAGTCCTCCAAGGGAAATGTTTTGCTGATGTGGAAGAGGTGAAACAACAGCAGAAGCACTAAAAGGCATCCAAATCGGTAAGTTCAAAAACGGTTTTGAGCGGTGGAAAAACCATCTCGATAGGCCTATTGCATCAAACGGAGAGAACCTGGCAGGTGACTGAGGTTCAAACATGTAAGAATAAGTACACAGTTTCTTATAAACATAGTCCAGTTTGTTGGGGTCCCCCTTGTGCATAATAATTATTTTTCAAAATTGTTAATTATATAGCTTTGGCTGATACAAGTTCTTCTACCTAGAAAACAAAATCTTCCCCAGTCTTTAAATACCAAGAGTTGTATCTATTGTTCAAGTTGAATGCAAATGTCACCCTATCCACAAGCCTTCCTCGGCCAGCGGCCAGCGTGGGCAGAGGGATTTCCCCTCCCTCCCACCCTGCAGCGTGGGGCTCCCCCGGCCGGACTCCTCTGCCCCTGGGGCTGAGACAGCTCCTGGACATCTGAGCTTCCTTGTTTGCCTACAGGCTCCTGTGAGACCAAGTTCATTGTGCTCATCCTGTCTAGGTAACCAAAATACATAAAAATGCACCTTACACACTTTTAGAAGTTCACAGAATATTTGGTGACCACTGACTCAACACTGTCCACCTTTCTCGGTGATGAAGTAAGGCCAAGATAAGGTCATATGGCACACAGGCTGCTGACCCAGGGCGCCAGACCGACTCGCAGCAAAATGTAATGTGGGCCGAGGAACAGACTCTGCCCCTCCCGCTGCAGATGGAAGACTCTCAGAGAAGCACCGGGTTAATGTGCAATCTCCGTGTCTCAGTCCTTAAGAAACAAAGATTCGGGGTTCTGAGAAGGTACCGGCCCCGCGGGGAAGCGCAGTCTGTCCGACACTGCGGCCGCCAGTGTGTGTTTACTGAACGCAGGGTGGAACTGACAGCGCGATTACCAGGAAATTGCCGACAGGCTGTCTCAACCTGGAGAAGCAGCCGCGTGGGGCTCCGGGGCAAACAGAAGCAAGCAAGGAAAAACAGGGTAGAGAGGAAAGATAAATCACCTCCCAATTAAAGAAAGGCGACTTGCTTACTTCAGCAATAACAATGAACAAAACCCGATGGGCCCTCGTACGCAGTCTTTCCATGGCCTTTCAACCAAACAGAGACGATTTGAACACAGGGAGGAAGGAGCCTCTGACATCTACTAAACACAAAGAATGCTTTTTGAAAAGACAATTACGTGAGCAATGTTAATCCACTTCTCGATGATTCTGGCTCTCTGCTGGGTCTTGAGCTCTTTGCCCCCCAGGATGGTGCTGACGACGCATTTGGTGAGGGTATTGAACTGGGAGATGGTGGCACGGATGGTGGGAGCCAAGTGCTTGTTCTCCTTCTTGTCCCTCTGAGACCAAATGCAGCCCAGGCAGTGGTGAGGCACGACTTTCTTGAAGAGTTGCTAGAACAAAAGAGGAATTCACTTTAGGGGCAACGCAGACATGGCCCGTGGCAAAGCGCGTCATCTGGGTCATCTGTGCATCGCTATTTTTTTTTTGAGTGGACAAAATAATCCTTTTCTACTTGATTTGCCTCATGGTGTTCATTTCAATAGACAAAAGTAAGTAATTAATAAATGAACTGATCAGAAAAGCCCACATGTTCTTTCTAAACGTGCTCAGCTGAAGAAATGAAACACAATGACCAAAAAAAAAAAATTAAAGCCCCAAAACACTTTGACTTTTCTGTCTCAAGGAAAGCCAAGTAAAAATCTATGCTATCAAATTTAAAAGTGATTAAGATTATTTTTGACCTCTCGCTTTATAAGTTATATAAATCTCTAATCACTCTATTGTACACTGAAACTACTATAATATCGCATGTCAACTGGAACTGGAAAACATTAAAGATTATTTTGACCTCAAAATTGTGCCCACGGTGCTTTCTGGGCGCTCCTGAGCATGAATGGTCTATGATACATATGAACACTCAATGACCACCTGAAAAGTGACCCACTGAAGCACAATACATGCGACATTCATCAGTGTCACCATCTCACATTATTTAAAATGAAGAAGGTAAGAAGCATATGAAAGAAAAAGTTACGCAACCTAAAAGTCATACATAACCAATGACATTTCTCATCTTTCTCTTATGCTGTCACGTGGAACAACCACAAATTTGCTGAACAAATCAGATTCTCATTTGCACAACAATTCACGCTATTTAAGAGTTTCTATAAAAAAGAGGGAGCACCAGGATTACTTTACGTTGGCATCTGTTGTACCTCTGAGCGTTTAATTGCCTGCTCACCAGATGGAAACTCTGCCACTTTTCACGCTGCTTTCTCCAAAGTGGTAAGTGCAGAGGAGCCCAAACTATCGTGATAATTCACAATGGTCCTTTTCTCTTTAACTGGCATTTACCAGCTGAGATCGAGCTACGAAACGTGGCTGACGTAATCAAATATGTACAGCTAAAAAAACACTCAAACTTCAAAGGTACAAGAAGCACGTGTGGAAGTGAGCTGCCAGATACAGTCACATGTGGGTCTGGTGAATTTACTTCAGCCTAACTTATACTTTGACCTTTGTGCAGTTCCCCCAAGTAAACAGTTCAGATCTTGAAATATTTATGAGTTTAAAGGGGGAGAAATATCCATGGGACGGGGTAGATTTTGTTTCACCGGGATTAAAATTCTCATTCCACTCTGTGCACTGAGCCAAGGAAAAAGCACCTTCGCCCTGACTTGCGACAAGAGCTTAGGCCTGAATTATTCAGGTGATTGATTCAAGTCGCAGCTTCGCTCTGCATTTACAGGCATGGCCTCTCTCAAGGATTTGAGAAGGCTTAAGTCACATGACCCCTGCCCTCCCCGGGGCCACCAGTACTGTCACCCCCCAGGCTGCGAGCAGAAGCACGTCTGAGGCACAAAGAGAAGACGCACTGCATCCATGTAGGTCAGCTGCTCTGCCACGAGGTCCTCTGAGAAGCACGTGAACTCTGCAGACCCTCCGGCCTCCGGCTCCTCTTCCTCTTCCAGGCGGCAGGGCGTGGTGCTGGGGAACCCATCTGTGGATGGAGGGACAAAAGTCAGTCGTTTGGGGGGCCACTGTGTATGACCCTGCCTATGCAGTCCAACTGACCTTCTTTCTTTCAGGAAGGAAAGGGCAAACCCTTCAGAAAACCCACAGGGAGAGAGGAGCAAGCAGAATGAATCTGAGCGGAATGTGGGTTTTCACAAGCTCTTCCTGCTCGTCCTGTGACAGACCCTGGTCCCTAGGCCAAGGACAGGGCCAGGTGAGGCAAAGTCTGGGGAGAAGCAAAGCTGGGCTACATGCTGGGGGTTACCCTCATCTCGGGCTCCCTCAAACGCTCTGGTCAGCTCAAGGACTAACCCAACTACTTCCTGAACCCCAAACAGGCAGTTCTTAATTACTGGGCCATGTACAACCAGAAGCCTAGAAGGGCCAAATGCGAAGGCAGGCCAGGCTCCGGGGAGTAAAACGGGCCAGTGTGGCGTCAGACATGCTGATGGAAGTCCTTGGAAACCTCAAAAAGTCCTTGGGATTCTCAAAATGCTTGGAATAGCTTTCAGCTTCCACCTGAATTGAAATAGGCATGAAACGGGACAATCTCAACTAAATTCCCCTCCAGCCTTATTACAGAGAAGATCACCGATGAGCAAGTGACACAGGGCACAGGCGGAGGGAGCGGGTCACGGGCCCCGCACTCCCCACCCCAGACTCCAGATCCGAAGCGGGAGGACTCAGCACGGGCCTCCAGGCTGCAGGCTGTACGCGGAAAGACCAGCGTGCGGGCGTGCGCATGACTCCCCGGCCTCCCTTCCCTGGAACCTTCCCCGGTTCCCGGGTGGTCTCCCAGGCTCGTCCCCGGCACACTCCTTGCTCTCCTCTCTGTTCAGACTGTTGGCACAGAAAAACACCTGGCTCTATTCCGTTCCATCTTAGCAGAAATTTCAATGTGTCACGACTCCCCCGAATGTTTACAACTTAAGGCTTTTCTCTCTTTCTTGTAGAATAAAAGACATCTAGGCACCATGGATCACGTTGGAGTGGCCTGTTCTTAGTCTTCTAGGGGGAGGAGGGTGTCAAGAATGGACCCTACATCACTTGCCCTACTAGGGTGCCACACAAGCACTCGCCACCTCTGGTGGCAGGTGTGTGGTTGGAGGCTGGCCCCTCCTCAAGGAGCCGAAAGCACTGCCGTGACTGGGGCGGGTTGTGACTTGAGAAGGCAGGAGGGGGTCGCTGCCTACTCCAGAGTCTGGGACCCAAACAGGCCGAGAAAGCTGAGACCCCATGACTCCACCGCTGCTCCTCCACACGACCTTGGTACGCTCTCACTCCACGGAGGAATGAGACCTTGAAATCCCGAGCAAAGGTTCAGAACGGGCTTCTCGACCTTCTTGCTAGCGACTCCATAAATCTGCCTCCATCCCTCTGCAATGCAGAGCCGGCCCACTTCAGCCTAAGGGTGTAGGGCCGGGCTCACCTCCTTGTTCATTCCACACTCCTACAGCCACCTGAGAGGGGCCCTGGCTGCTGCTGTGAGAGATTACGTGCTCCCGTCTCTCTGGGGCCTAGCCCCCTGTTTTTGCTTTCCACTCTCTTCCAGAGGCACGTAGGCAAAAAGCTGAAGCACATTTCACTTGTGAAAAACAAACAGGAGACATGGTTGCTTTTGCCGGCATGAAACGGGGTGAAAAAAGGCATGGGAACCAAGCTCCTAAAACTCCTTTTCAGTTAATCATCAGAGTTTCGAGCTTTCTTGATAAAAATTTTTCCAAACTTAGAAAACCTTCATTCTTGGGGACTGCCTGCACGGCTGTCCAAAGTCAGGGGCCCTCCCCGGCCCCTCTCCCGCCTGCCAAGTGAGCTCTGCCCTCGGTCCCCGGGCAGGGACAATGAACCACTGGTCCCACCGGTTCCCCAATTAGGCCGGGAGCCAGGGCAGCCCCAGGGGAGTGCTGGGCTCTCGCGCAGCGCTTCCCACTCCAGCACAAAGGCGGCGGGGGGCCCGGAGGGAGCCGAGGCCGGCCCCTGGAGGGGAGCCCTGGTGATCGAACATTCCCGGCAGATGAAGTCATCAGAGATACGGGCACTTGGCAGGCAGCTTCCGATGATGCAACTGCATTTCCCCTCTCCGGTCCCCCGGAGCATAAAAAATGCAACAGGTACTGTTTAGAATTTAAGGTTATTTTCTCTGGCACTCAGGCGGCTTCCCTTATCGGCGCGGAGGAACCGTTTCCGGCGCCCCACTGAGGAAATCGGGCGTCACTTCAGGGAAATGCCTGTCAGGGGCTCCAAGTGGGTCAGCTGCCATGGCAACCAGCGCCCAGCACGCCAGCGGGGGAGGAAAACACCACGCTGAAAGCCCGTCCTGACCGCTTTCTGCCTGTCTTCAAAGCCCTCCGCAACCTGGCGGCTCTTCCTTTGTCCCTGAAATGAGGCAGTCAATTCCTCAAGTAGGAAAAAACAACCGCAGAAACTTCCTCTGGTGAGGCCATTAGAGACTGGAAGTGACCGGCAGCCTGCCCTGGCAGGGGGCAGATTAAGTAGCCGAGGGAGAAACGCCTCCTCCCAGCTCCCCTGAGGGCAGGAGCGGGCTGGGGGTGGCTCCTTGCCTGCCGAATGGTGGTGGCTGTTTGTGATGAGTTTCCCTGTGATGGAAGGGGGTGCCATCAGGCAGACACTCAGAGCAAATTCAGGTTCACAAGGACAGATAACAGGTCATCCTCTCACGGTATTAGAGGAAGCCCTAGAAAACTTCTTTGCTTCTCTCAGTCCCAGTTCCCTCACAGGTGAAAGGAGGGAGCTGGGCTAGGTGGTCTTGAAAAGCCCCTCTGCTCCAAAACTTCAGGGCCCTGTAATCAGCTGTCGAATAACCCTGAGAACTCCACACCCACCACCACCTCCCCCGAGGCTTGGCCTTCAGAGGGAAGCCAAGCGCCCCCGTCTGTCACTCCAGTGTGGGGAGAACACGTCCTCCACAGGGCGGTTACAGGATCAGAGTCTAGCTTCTCTCCTGCGATCGAACAGGCACTCACTGTCAGTTTCCACTTCTTGCTTCTGGAACTGCTCGAGGAGATTCTGTGCTCTCCTCTCTGGGTCAGAGCCGGGCATCATCTGTTTGAGATAATCCAGCAGTTTCTGTAAGCACGGGAAGTGAGGGGGCTCTCGGAAGTCCTCTGCGCATTGGTCCAGCCAGGCCCTGAGGATGGAGGCGATCGCGCTGAAAGAGAGAGAGGCAGAGAGTCACTGCACCCCTCTGGCCGAGGGACCGAGGACGAGCCTGGGCACCCAGGGCCTCGCCTGGGCACAGCCCAGACCCAGGCGGGCAGGTGGTCAGCAGAGAATTCACCTAAAAGTTCCTGGCAACGTTCATGGAACTAAGGCACTTGAAAACAAGCTGACTACATTTTATTATTTTAAGCGGTGGTTGAGGACCGGGGAAAGACTGATAATTTTTTTTTAAAAAAAAGGACTCTAATCTTTGGAGAAATCCATATGGGACAGAAAAAGACGTGCAGAAGGAGATTTAGTGAGTCTCGAAGCAACTTCAAAGCAGCCTGCGCACAGGGAAGCCGCCTCCAATTCTGGACTCGCTCCAATCGGAGACCACAAAACCTATGCTCCTAGCATTTCAGGGCTTAACTGCCTGGAAATCCCGCTGATGAAAGGAAGTGCCTAGGTCTGGAAAAGATAAATGCACACACTGAATTTACAAAAATCACCAGGGCTTCAACGTAAGAACCAAGTATGTCCTCACAAAATTATCCTTTTGCTCCTCTTATTACAGGAGAAGCAGGCGTTTCACGTGGGAGAAGTGGTGCGAGCAGAGAAGTTCGGTTTCGAAAGGCAAAGGGGGACAACTCGGGACGCGGAGCCACTGTGAAGGTGACTGGGGCAAAACAAGGTCCAGGACACAGAGACAGGGGTCGCTGTGTGGTCCCAACTCTCTCGGGACGTGGTACTTAGAACGTGCGCGTGGGACGCCGTGTCCAGGTGGGGGGCGGCCCCTCGCTCGGTGGGAGAGACAAACAGCTGGCTGGCACAAAGGGTAACGAGTTTCGAGTGCTTCGCAGTCAGAGAAGACTCCCCAGCCGAGCCCGGCCCACGCTGGGCTGTGGCCCATGGAGAGCGCAGCTCCTGGCCTCAGTAACTAACCCCCAGCACCCGAGAGCCACGCACGCTCACTGATGACAGGCGGCCGGAGAAGACGGCAGGAACTGTAAATTAGCCAGGGCACGTTTTATTGACAGAGAGATGATGCTTCGTTGCAGCTAAGGACCTATGTGGACAAAATTTTTCAGCTGAAAAAAAATTTTTTAATTATTATCTAATTATACTTCAAACAAATTGCTTATTTTAATGAACAAACCTTAAAGAGGCTAAAAGGTACTACCACCCACATGTGTGGAACTGTAGGCTGGGCTCCCACAGGTGCCTCTGAACTTCCCGTGTCCCAATTTCATGCTGTTACGGTCAAGGTCTGAACACGACAGACGCCAATTTAATGCTTCATTTTTGGAATTGAAATCCAAACAGAAGAAACATAAATTTGCTCACTGTTTTCATTGGAATGGATACTGTTGTTTCACTAAGGTGAACACGAAGGCATTTGGAACTACACTATTCACATATCAGTATCACAATAGGTAGCATAAAACCATCAAGTAAAAGTTGGCATTTCAAACCATAGAAGCAACTCAATATTCTCCAAATTCTAGTCTGGATTAAATAAAAAGATAAACAAAAGTTTCATTCCTTTCCAGAGTGCTAGAAGAAATTAATCTTGGCTCTGGGATTAATTGAAAACACGAGGAAGATGAAATTCAAGAACCTCTAGTCGGCGAACTGTCAATATTCGACTCACTGGTTATGTCGTCTGTTGTGTATGTATTGGTGTTTCTGTCCCCTCAGATTCACATGTTGGAGCCCTAACACCCAAACTGATGGTCTTCTACTTTTTGAGAGCCCACACATAGCACTGATTATTTCCCCTCTCCTCACAAAAACCAAACATCGGAAATTAAAAAAGAAAACAATGAAGAGGCATTCTAATATTTCATTTTTGTAAGGAATGTTCTCTATGAATTTCCCTCATTCCTGACGAGCAGTGAGCCTAGAGCCGTGGCAGGCACACAGGTGGGGTGATGGCGTAGAACCAAGAAAACTTCGAGTTCTCGCCCATCGTGTTGACTCTCATAGAACAGCCCTGCTCTTCTCGAAAAACGGATGAATTAAGTTAAGTAGTACTACTAACTCAGCTAATATTCCTTAACATTTCAGTGAGAGCATACTCTTCCGATGACGCTGTTGGAAATACAGGTGAGGAGGGATAATAATCCACGCCACGCGATAAAAATCACCAGCATCCACCTGAGAAAGAGCCGGGCAACCCAGTGATCCTGGTGACCCCTCAGAGCTTCGTAAGTGACCAGGAAACCCAGGCAGACATCAGAGTCGCAGGTAAAGAGACGTATAAACTAAATTAATATATCTCGTACTCCTTGACCCCCATGTTATTTTTAAGATTATAAAACTGATCATTTATTGACAAAGGTAGATACTACAAATGTGTAAACTGAAACAGTGAAGTATCTACTCCCCCTTCTTATAACTCCATTCCCGTGAACTTCGGTTAATAGTCTGGAGTACACTCTCCCAGACTTTTCTATGGAGATACGTACACACACACACACATATTTAAATAGAATATGGATATACAACCCAACAGGGCTCCCCCACACCGAACAGCACGTACAGTCACCTTTCTACTCTCTACCTCTAGACCTGTCCGTCTCTCAGGGCTAGACGGCGTCACCACACGGACGCACCGTGATCAATATAAGCATTCTTCCGCTGGTGTGCAAGTATCGAAGCTGTTTTTCGGTCCTCACCATTACAAACAACTGCGAAACATGTATCCCTGTTTGCATCTCTGGGCACCTGTGTGTTTCTACGGGGCGCATTATAAAGAACGGAACTCCTGGAAAGCCGCAGCCTCAGAGGTCTGCTTTGTAGAGGAACCTACTTAGTTCCGACTGGGCGGAAGTGCAAAATGTGTCCCCCTCATCTCCTGTTTGAAACCAGCTCTGGTCATCAACTCATTGTACCCTTTGTGACCACACCATTCCCTCAGCTGAGCCTGAAGTCACTGCAAACCCAGACACTGAATGAGCTAGAACAAGCATTTTCACACAGGAGAAAAATGAAGGGGAAGGAGGAAGAAGAAAGAAGAGAAGGGAAAGACGTGCCCGGTCGGCACGACACAGCGCAAAGCAGAGCCCTGCCCTCCCATCGGCAGAGTGTTTTTCAGGATGCCCGGCGGGGGGAGGGGGAGGGGGAAGCTTTCTGGAAAGTCCCGGACAAGGGCCCAAAGCTCACAGTAGCTTCGTGTCTGCCGGTCCTGGGAAGAAACCTTCCATTCTTGATAGACTAAGAAGCAGATGAAATGTGAACTTGTAAGATTTCAGAAAAGGAGAGCGACATCACACAGTTGTGAGAGAAACCACAGGGCTACTGGCCAATGGCTTCTTCATCTCACCCTCTCGGTTCGGTTCCAAGATCCAACACACACACGACCCAGATCTGGTTAGTTGGGGGGATGCAAGGAGCTTGACCACGGAAGGGAAATCCTGGGTTTGAGCCACAAACTTAGAGGCAAGGTGTGGCTGTTAAACCAGAGAGGCACCCGGCTCTGCATGGGAACAGAACGGAGCCTGGAGAAGCAAGGCCAACCCCCACCCTAGCGGAGCCCCTGTGAGCGAAGGGAACTGGACAGGCCCCTCAACTCCATGATCCGGAGCGGAGACTCAGTAACACCTGCCTCATCCACCTGGCACGGACCCGGTGTGATTTCCAATTACACAGTTATCAACAAGGACATTTGGAGGTCATCCAGAGAGAAAGCGGTCTTCAAACTACTTGCCATAAGCCACACAAGGAAGGGACTGAAAAAAGGTTAAAATAACTCAGTGAAAACCAACCAGCACTCACAGACATGAACCCAAAGAATCTGCCACCTCTCCTGGAAAGAAGGATGCAGACCACCTACCCTGCTACCACCCCTGCAGGCCCGATGGAGAGTGCCACCACCCTGCCCCCACCACACCCGTCCCCAGGCATCCTGCATAGGACAAATCAACTCAGAGACATCAAACTACAGTACAAACTGCAGGACGTGATTCTTCAGTGACTTGTGAAGACTGAAGAAGTAATTTCTGAAACCAAGCGGGAAGATTAAGACTGTGACGTAGCCTCCACTCGGGAAGGGGACAAGCCAGCACACGACCTCCTCTTCCGAAGCGCACGCTGGTGGCTCACAGAACAACGCCTCTGTCCCCAGGGGAGGCGGACATCTGAGTGAGCGCGTTGGGTGTGTGGCCAGGGGCAGGCAGGGGGCCAAACTCCACAGCAGAGGGACAACCAGAGCTGCTCTTTCTACCTCCCACATTCTTGGCAACGAGCAAAGCTTTGGAGTACGTGAGCCTTCCCCATCCTACGGCAGGTTTACGTGGGGGAAGGAAGACGTGCCAGACGCCGACCTGTGGAACTGGCTGAGATGCTTCCTTCCAAGAAAACAGATCTCTGGGGGGGCGGGGGGGGGCGGGGGGTTAACTCACTGATTAAACTGATACTTCCCGGGTGCCCTTTATCTTCCCTGTTCACGAAAACTATCTGTGTGGTGTCTGTCACGACAGGAGAGTCTAGGGACCCCTAGAAGGATTCACCTGCGGAAAGACCTAGTCTAGTCCGGGCTTCAGCGAGCGCTTCCCCGAGGGAAGAATGCTAAAGCTGAGACGTGAAGGGTAAGGAAGAGTCAGCAGGGTGAAGACTGGGACAAGGGCCAAGCCAAGGCCCTGAGGTGAGAGAGAGCGAAACACTCCGAAGGGACAGAGGGACCTGTGTAAAGAACAGAGAAAGAGGGCAAGTATGCATCACGGTGAGATTTGTTACAGTTATTTGATGTCCTAGCCAAGCAGAAATCGTACTGAGTGGTACCTGGTTGGAAATAATAGGTAGATGACTTAGCCGAGAGGTAGAAGAAAACAGCGCAAACGTTTAGCCATGCCCGGGACCTTCAGCGTGGGGCAGGGGAGCTGAGGTGTGCACTGAGGCTGCTGTTATGCTCAGACCACAGGCTTTTAATGCAGAGATTTTTTAGGTAAATGGATTAAATCATCAAAAATCCCATGGGTAGTAAAGTACTCTAGAATTGATAAAATGTTTAACTAAAAAAAACTTTAGGTATGAAGTCATCCTTCCCATAGTTTGTATGTAACCTCCAAGGCAGGAAGGGGAATTAGGGAGTAAAAGATAGAAAATTGCACTGCAACAACAATTAAAAAATTAAAAATTTAAAAAACGGGAAAAAAAGAAGTAGGATTACAAAAGGAATCGCTCTGTCCATTCAGAGCTCTTTTCCCACCCCTGACATCTACTGAAGACAATAATTTGTTGTTACTCGATCATACATATATATATATGTATTTTTTAATTGCTGTCTGTGAGACTAGGACTAAAGTCAAAAGGAACTACACACAGGCTCCACAATAGAGTTGATAAAAGCTGTGTCCTACTGTGTAGTTAACAATTCCGACGCTGCTATGCATTTAGCCTGGAACTAAACAACTCAATAAATGAATGGCAGGTGGGAGAGGCCAGTTTTCTCACTGTTGGGGAGCGGAATTTACAAATAGGCCAGGGGAGGAGGCTAGAATGATCCCTATAGTAATGGATTAGAGTTGGAGACATCCCTAAGAACTCATGGTTAACACAATATAGACCCTGATGATTATACACAGAAATACTTGTAACATATGCATTTACGTTAGATGTATGCACATATATTTCCGAGCCGTGTCAGCTGGGGGGGGGGTGCGAAAGTGAGTGGCACCTGTTAGCGACGAGCACACCTCGTGTGCCCAGATCCTGGCTTCTAATACCAGCCCCTAATGAAAGAACCAGGTCTCCTTGATGAAACGGCTGATTTTAGGCCTGGGGTAAAAAATACACAAGATGAGACTAGAGTATGTTGTAGTGCCATAAAGTATAAAGTACAGGAGGACGAGAGAGAGAGAGAGAGAGAGAGAGAGAGAGAGAGAGAGAGAGAGAGAGAGCGCGAGCAACCCACGGTGACAGGAGCATGTCCAAGTGACACAGGAGTCCACCAAAAGGGCTCCTGACGGCCCCAAAGCGGGAGCAATCTGAGCCACGAAGTAAATCAAGCAGCAACGTATTGGAACAAAAAATGTAAAATAAATACCTGTGAGTCCACACTGGTTTAATAAGTGCCTAAATAAATTAATAAATAGGGTAGATTTCTGCATGCATGGGAGCATGCAGAAGTTTTCCAAATAAATTAGACCCTTCACCCTAAAAGAGGGGAACACAACTCCCCACTCTTTAAAGGTGGGTCGTGCATGGTGGCTTCCTTTCCAACAACGCAGTGTGAAAAGGGAGGAAAAAAGATGTTTTCCATGGAGAAATCTGAAAAAGACCACTTCAGCCAGCAGTCAAGGCCAACATCAGCAGCCATCAACCATGCGGGGATGATCATTTAACATTCTCCCGGAGGAACAGGGGAGCCGGAATACTGGTAAAAAACCACGTGCTACTCAACCAGGCTTTGTTTAGGGGTCACGTCAAAGTAGAACTTGTCTTTGAAACTCTAAAAAACTCATGCCGACAGCACACATGCTTGATACCATGTGATTAGAATGGCGTTTTATCTGATATTCCTCTCAAAGCCTCATAAAGCCCATCTAGTTATGAGAAAAGTATCAGTCCAATTATGAGAAAAATTCTAATAAAGAGGCATCCTATATCATGCCTGACCAGTACTCATCAGAACCATTAAGGTCATCAAACCCGAAAAAGTCTGAGAAACTGTCACAGCCGAGGGAAGTCCAGGGAGACATGACAACTAAATGTCACGTGGTGTCCTGGGTGGGATCCTGGGGCAGAAAGACGCAATTAGGTAAAAGGTAAGGAAGCTGACCCAAGTGTGGACTGCAGTTAATAGTGTATCAACATTGGTTCATTTATTAAAATGAATGAACTACACTAACATTAGAAAAACAGGGGAAACTGGGAGGGAGACATACGGGAACTCTGTACTAGCTGCTCAATTTTTATGTAAATATAAAACTGTTGTTAAAAAAAACTCTTCATTTAAAAAAATGGACGAACAAGAGGATCCAGCCTAAGTCCTTCAGAGCAATATTCTCATTTTTATCAAAGGAAAGAAGTGGAGGCCACAGGGTGTGGAGGTTAAGGCCTGGGCGAAGTCCCAGATCTGTCCCTTGTCCACTGGGCGGCCTCGGACGGACGTGCTCCTTAACCTCGCCACGTCTCAGAGTCCTCACCTGTAACGCAGGACTATCCACACGTAGATGTCGTATGAGACTACTAAAGGATATAATGTACTCACTCACCAACATTGTTTTTCACGGGCCTCGACAACTCTTTATTCCCCAGTTGCGCACAGTCTGAGAAGGCAGTTTTCATGTTACGTACAGGGCTCTCATGAAAACCTCGCAGAGGCTTTCTCTAGTCGTCCCCGTTAGAGTGGACTGTCCGTCGGTGAGGACAGACACTACGGGCACCCAGAACAGGAAGCAGGCTCCCGGGCTGACGGCCTGCCCGATCTGGCCTTCCTTCTTTCTCCACATCCCGCCACCACCTCCTTCCCCAGGAAACAAGCCCAACTTCCACTTCCCTAACAGCTGTTGGGAGGCCTTGCCCGGGCTGTTCATTCAATAATAAAGCCCAGGAAAATAACCTAGAGTAAAGGAAATAAACCCAAAATAAACCCAAAATAAAAGACCTCTGAGTGCTCACAAGCTAAAATATCAGTCACAATAGTGATACTACAACCTAGTTCGCACACGTCTGTCTGCAGACCTATTACTGTGACACAGGCAGATGGGGAAAACATTGAGCATCTGAGATCCCAATGTTCTTTGTGAAATGTTAGGCCTGAGCCCTGGTTGATGTGATTCAGTGGACTGAGCACAGGCCTGGGATCCCAAAAGTCACCAGTTCGATTCCCAGTCTGGGCACGTTCCTGGGCTGTGGGCCAGGTCCCCAGTTGGGGGCGTGTGGGAGACAACCAACCTCACACATTGGCACGTTGATGCATCTCTCCCTCTCTTCCTCTCTCCCTACTCCTCTCTCTAAAAGTAAATAAAATCTTTAAATACAGGCATGCGAGCAAAATGGTGAGAAGCCCAGGTCTTGGAGTCAGCTGGACCTGAATTCAAACACCAGATGCTCGGTCTCAAAGTGCACATCTTTGCTGGAGCCTCGGTGTACACGCCGCTGGAGTGAGGACAGTATCGCACAGCCCACCTCCGACGGTAGAAGGGGGTATGAGGGCCTGGCAGGATGCCTGGGACCGTGAGCGCAGCACAGACTCTCAGCCCCCGGTGGCGGCCAGCGTGGTGCTGACGGTTATCATCCTCCTCGTCATCCAGGAGGCCGCAGGGCGGAGCAAGTGACAGACTCTGTTTGTGAGGTCTGTGTGCCGTCGTCTGCCATGCAGAAAACTCCAGGGGATTCTCGGGTAACTGGTGCTTCTTCTTGTTGTATCAATGCTGATACACTCCTCCTTCATTGTGAGAAAAGCACTTTCTGCTTGGAAGCCTACTCCTTTCCCTTAAATACACGCTGTTGATCAAAGATTTCAATGACTTCTAAAACTATCATTTCTAGTTTTCTTTTTCCAGTATGGATAAAGACAATATCAAGTTCTTTTATGCAGCATGTTACTTGTCCATTTCTTCTTTTGTTTTTGTAAACTTAGACTTTTTAAAAATATTCTTTTTGCATTATAGCCTTTAATTCCCTAAATATGGAGTTTCACATCTCATTTTTGCTCTGTTCTTCAACCCTCTTTTCCCCCTCATTTTTGTCACAACTACTCAGATTAATTTCGATTGCTTTCTTAGAGTATTTGAATTTGCTGGAGTGAATGAATATTGGCTGCAAACTCTCTGGGAAGATTTTTAAATACTTTCCACTGTAAAGTCTCTCAGGCATTAAAGAATCACAGCCAACTTTTATAACTCATCTCCCTTTTCTCTAAAGTGTTTCCACTGTCTTGGATAACTACCGTGTACAGGATTCTCTACTGGTGACTGAAACCGGTGTCCCTGTTTACCACTGGTGGGGAAGGGTTACAGGAATGCCACTGATGTCACACAACCTGGGCGTGTGGAGGTGAGAGTGGAAGGATTCCCACAGTCCGAGGCACTGCAGTGGTAAAGACCCTGAGAAAACAAAACGCGGCCGTCTCGAGGCAAGTGAGGAACGTCAAAGAAAGCAAAACAGAAGCGATGTCCACATTACAGTGGCTGTTAAAGAAAATAAAGAAAAGAGTGTCATTTCCTGAGGAGTTTCAAACCTCTTTAAGTGAAGTCACGTGTCCAGATGTTCTGCCCTCGGCTCCGTTCCGGAGCGAGGAGATGGGGGTGTTCGGGCCCCACGTGGACAGTGTCCCCTCTTCACACTCCCTTCGCTTCTGAAGTCAAGGACGGTGACCAGTCTGCACTAGGAAAAGCTTCTTTTTCCCAGCTGGTTGATTTTATTATGCTTTTTTTTTTTATTGTTAAATATGTGCATTGATTTTAGAGAGGAAGGAAGAGACGGGGGGGAGAGACGTCAATGTGAGAGCGAAACATGGACTGATTGCCTCCGTGTGCGCCCTGACTGGAGATAGAACCCACAACCTCATACGCACCCTGACCCGGAATCGGTTTACTACCCTAAACAGACAGCATTTTGTCGTGTGAAAACGCCAGCAGGAAGGAGGAAAAGGGTACAGGTGGAATGAGCGTGGGCAGAGATGTTTTCTTCTGTCACAGGAAGTGAGTTTCCTGATTTTCCGATAGTGGCAACTTCAGGGAGGGTGGAAACAAACACGATAGGCCAGTCTAACGCACTAACGTCAGAAATCACTGGGTGGCGAAGATTCCAACGTCTAGAGGCCTTGGAAGTCGGGTTCCTTGCAGTAGAAGGGATTCTTGTTTCAGCCAGAGAACTTGAAAGGTTCCCGAGATTGCATAAAGCTGGAACGTGCATGCTCAGGGCTGGAACCACGGGTGGAGGTCAGGGCACAATCTGATTCTTTCCAAAGCGCATGAAGAACACTAGTCGCTTGTGGGCCAAGACACCAGAAATCAATCTTGCATCCTGACTCGTTTCATCTGTATTTCCTCTGTTTCCTTCTTTTAAGTTCTCTTATGCTCTGTGTGGTTGATTAGATCCATATTTGGACGTACAGGAAAGACTGGCATCTTGGGACTTAGGAGCCTGTATAAAATGTAAGCCTTGCTCTATGCTTTACAGCAACAACTGAAAACCCAACAATCCCTGAGCATTTTCCTGTTCATGGTTAAACCCCACAGTGACTCCCCATCCCTAAAACTCGCCAAAACCAAAGGCAACTGCCCTAAAGCAGGATGTTTACTTCTTCCTGCCGTCTGTTTCCCACCTGAAATCACAAGAAGACAGATTCACAGCAAAGGAAAACAGTGGGCATTTTGCCACTCTTTGTCTTACCCACAGTGCAACGCTTTAGCTCAGCTCCTTGTTAAGGACCATAGTGTGCAGTTGTGAGGTCACAATCAATAACAAGTGAATCAAAGCCACTGTCTATTTGTCCTCCTGTTTTATCAAAGCTGGTTACATAGCCTTTCCACCCAGGAAAGCAGTTAAGGCTGCTTCTCAAAAAGTCAATATAATATTTGGACTATATCTCTGTTTCTGATACTCATTTTCATTTTAAAAAAGCTAAAGAGAAAGCTAAATAAATGTTACCCTATACAGACACCATTGAACTTGAAAGGGCCTCAGTACCCACATATTCCAAGCACTCATTTTTCAGGTAAAAAACTGAAATGGAGAAGTAAAGTGACGCGGTCACAGGGCTGGTGGTGACAGAGTGATTGAGGGAGCTCTTGAACCCCAAGTCCTCCAGGCCCCTTCCCCAGGGCCGGTCACCTTCCACCACCCCACGGTGGGCTCCTGGGCCACCTCAGCACTTGATTCTCCTAATTACAAGAAGGGACATGAATAAATACATTGCCAAATACCCATGGCCCTGTTCTTGCACGTGGCTGGAGAGTCATAAAGACTTGGGGGGTGCAGCCTCATCTCCACACAGCTGGGTTTCTTCCCCGGACACTGGAGACGGGTCGGATCAGAGAATTCTCTGCTGGGGGGGCGGGGGGGGGGCGCACTTTGTGCATCATAGGGTGACTCTCAGCGATCCTGGCCTCGGCCCACTAGATGCCAAACACATCCCCGCACCGAGTTGAAACCCAAATTTCCCCAGATGTTGCCAAACGTCCTCTGAGGGCGAAACACCCCATTGAGAACCACCCTGTCGCCACGCCCGCTCCGCATTTATCAGCCCTCAGGAAGCCTTCCTTGGTCAGACGCCAGAATGCCGGGGCTTCCACTCCGTCACCTGTGGAACGGAGACGGGGCTCCCCTGCCTGCCCCTCGGGAGGACAAAGCAGGGACCCCACTCAGTCACAGAAAGGATCAGGACGCGGGCGCTTTCAGAGAAAGAGCAAAAAGCTAATGGTGAAGTGAGATGAAGCGAAACAGAAGGAGAGCGGGAACAGCAGGGACACGGCAGAACGGGGAATGGAAGGAAGGAAGAGGCCAGCAGACACAGGGGTTAGCATTCCGGTATCTGCAGGACACAGCCTCCCATTATCAAATGAAGTGGCATGTTCTCATCAGGCACAATTTTTTTTAAAGGCAACTCAGTCTGAGAAAAAGGGTCAAGAACTTTCTCCCAATTCACTGCGCGGCCTCGGGAAAGGACCATTGTCCCCAGATGACGGAGTCCTGGGGGAGTTCTGTGTGAAGCTCTTTGTTAAGGCCTGGTGTGCTTAAGGCCGTAAAGCCCTTTAAAACAGCTTACCCTGGAGTTCCACCCACTCACTGTTCCTGGGGCACAATGACTCTGAACGAAGTTCTGTAACAACAGGCCTTTGAAATAACATGACTCTTCCCAGCCAGGGTACAAATCGATTCTCTTTAACTGCTGCTTCCCAGAAACCTAGTTAATCTCAAACACCCCCCAGGGAACAGAAAAGCTCTGGGTATTTTTTGGCTGGTATTCTCCTTGGGGTGTGCAGGTGGCTAGTTGAATGGAAGCTCTGGATGGGACCTGATTCCAAAATATGTGGATAACAACACACGTATTTCTGAATCGGGTCAAGGTAACATTTAACAAGCCTCTGACCTCTCGACTCTCACAGTACCTCCTCTCCCACATGTGCTTAAAAAGATGCATTAGAACAATGTTCTTTTTAAAAATGTATCATCATTGTTAGTTCTCATGGAAAAACCAAATTAACAACAACAGCAACAAACCCCCTCTAACCCTGGGGAACTTTAAAGTATGCAGGAGTCACTTGAGGATATTGTGAAAATGCAGATTCTAATCCAGGTCTGGGGTGGGGCCCCGAGATTCCACATTTCTTTTTTTTTAAAGATTTTATTTATTTATTTTTAGAGAGGGAAGGGAGGGAAAGGGGGGGCGGAGAGAGAGAGTGAGAGAGAGAGAGAGAAAGAGAGAGAAACATCAATGTGCGGTTGCTGGGGGCCGTGGCCTGCAACCCAGGCATGCACCCTGACTGGGAATTGAACCTGCAACACTTTGGTTTGCAGCCCGCACTCAATCCACTGAGCTATGCCAGCCAGGGCCTTCCACATTTCTAACGAGCTCCCCAGCGGTGCTGAAACTGCTGGTCCGTGGCCACACTTTGAATAAGAAGGCACTAAGTCTAAGCCGTTCTCCAGAATCATCTAGCTCATATTACTGCGCTCCTGGCCGAGCGTTCTGGAGCTGACCGTCCACTGCCTGTCCACCAGGGAAAGTCCAGATTCTCTCGGGAGGAAGTGAAGCCCTTCATGCCACAGCCCCGATCTGGCTTCAGCTCCGCCGACTCCCTTCACCCCACCCTGTGTAGTGTGAAGCGGCCACACCGATGCTGTGTTGTCCCCTGAAAGGTCATGGACACTGCCCGTCCCTGGTTTGGTCCCACTGTTCCCTCTGCCTGGATGGCTCTACCACCGACATCTTCACACACCCCCGCTGTGGGGCCTGCCTCAGACGTCACCTCCAAGGAGCCTCCCCCAAGCCCTCCAGGAAAAAAAGCATGGGCTCTACTCGCGACACCTTGCGCTTGGCATTCAAACATCTACATTGGTGTGTCTGGTTTGCTGGAAAGTTACAGCCCATCCAAGAAAATATAAAAACTACCTGGAGCCTATTTGGGGAGTTAAAAAGACAGTTTCCAACCTTCTCATCCCTGGGTTCAGGAGAAAGAGTCCCTCGGTCAATCCTCTGAGTTAAAGGTTCCATGGGATTCCTTCCTGCACTGTGGCCCCCACGTGAGCACTCACCACCCGTGTTTCAGGCGCTCTGACGAATGTCCCGTCTACGCAGGAACACCGCTGCTACGGCGGCGGCCCCACCCCCGCACCACGGATTTTTCCTGAGTGTCTCCAAGATTGTTCTCATCAGCATAAACTATCTTTCATTGTAAAAACCAAACACAATAAACGCCCCCGTACCCAGACCATTCTCCATCCCATTTCTCTGTTCCCCTTTACAGCAAAACCACTCCCCAAAGTTGTCAAAGTCGCCATCCCTACTTCCTCCCCTTCCATCCTCTCTTAACCCACATCTGCGAGGGGTCGGGGTCGAAGAGCTGCAGACGCAATGGGGAACGTCCCAGGCTCCTCTCACTTGATGTGCGGGTGGCAGCAGCCCTAGCTGCTCGCTCCTCGCCCCCGAAACCCCCTCTTTGCTTGTCTTCTGGAACATGAGCTCTTTCTTCTCCTTCCTGCCGGCTGCTCTGCTCCAGCCCCCTCTGCCTGACCCCCTCCTTCCCTGACTCCAAACACTGGACAGAAGCAAAGCTCTGGTTCAGCGCTGCCGGGTCAGAAAGCCCCGTCCTGCCGCCCCGCCTGAATCTAACTGCCCACCTACTTCTTGGCACCTCTCTCCTCTCTGTCTGCCTTTCGTCCCCAGGGGTCACATGCAGTCCCACAGCTTTAAATGCCGCGGACCCACTAAAGATGCTCACGTGCGGACCTCCAGTCCCGCTTCTCCCTGAAATCTGGGATCGCCCGATGACCTCAAAATCAGCACGTCTAAGACTGAGTTGCTCACACACACTCCCCACCGACCTGTCCCTGCGCCCCCGTCCGTCTTGTCTCGTAAAGCTGCCGTTCCATCCTGTGCCTGCTCCTATGCCCATGCGCACAGTCTGTCCGCCACGCTCGCAACGCTCTGCAGAAGCCGAGTTCCTCTAGGGAAACCTCGAGGCCACCTACGCTCATCCTCTGCCTGGATCCTCTTAAGGGGCCTAACCAGGCTGCTTGCTGGCTCTCTGGCCCCCACTGCCACGGCCAGAGCCAGAGCCAGCCTTTAAAGATATCAGTCGGGTCTAGCACTAGTCTTCACAAAACCTTCTCAATGCTCACCTTCGTCAGAATAAAATTCAAAGTGCTTCCCATGGCCTTTGAGTCCCCACGTGGGCTGGGGTTCCTACCATGTTACAAATCGTATCCCCTAGCAACCGCTACTTCACTCGCCCTGCTCCCCCCGCAACCCCTCCCAACTGCTCCTGCCTCACAGCCTTTCCCGTATTCTCCTCGCCCTGGGTATCCTTTAAGCCTCCCCAGGTGTCTGAACCCATGTCACCAGATCAGAAAGCGCAGTCCTAGTACCCAATGTGAGTCCAACTCTCCCTCAGGGTCCAGCCCCCTTGACCTACCGCATCCTTTTTGGGTGGGTTCTTTGTCTCTCTCTGCTAAAAGTCTGGCTTTGCAAGAGCTGGGACTTATTTACTTTGTCCGTGGCTGTACCCCTTAACACAGGACCCGGCAAACAGCAGGCACTCAATACATTTTTACTGGATGAATCAATGAGTATCATTGGATAATCAAAGAATAATTGCACGTGCTTATACGTTACGGGGAAACATGGCGAAACTCCAAAGGAACAAAACTCCACTTGGCTACGTTCCCCCCAGGCGAAGAGTCGCGCCGCGATGCTGGAGCTGCAGAGAGAAGACATACTCACTTCCTGACCACCGCCTTGGACTCCGACGAGCTGGGGCTCCCGTCCTCTTCCCAGCTGGGGCTCGTCAGGTCCCCGTACCTTCACAGACAAAACGGGGAAACCCAGTCAGCGGGGCTGCAACGCATCACCGCCACCCAAGCTCTGCCCCCAGATGACAGATATTCTTTGCAGGGGTAAGTCGGGAAAGAAATGTTTATGAAATCGCGTCCAAAATGATACTGCATCATGGAGATTTACTAACTGGGTACACTGGTATGTTCTAGACAGAAAAAGGACAATGAATCGCCCTACTTAAAACTTTCTCTTAATATTTAACACTTCTTTGACTTTTTAACAAATGAAATTAGACTTTTCCTCTCAGCAGAAGGATCGGCTGTTCCACGATCCCTGATGAACTCTCGAGCACGCAGCCCGACGCCCCCACGCCCCTGCTGTGTCTATCAGAACGGCTTTCACGCCGCGTCACACACGCGCGCACAAAACAACTCATCGGCTGCACACTGCCCCTCGACTGGGGTTTCTTCCAGGGTGAGTCCGGCTGGAAGAGGGTTACGGAGATAAACCTGGGCCCTCGGGTCACGGCTGAGACAGAGACAAGGACTGAAGAACAGAGCTGTCGTGTCTCAGAGCCCGGGGAGCAGCCGTGGGCACGCAGCAGCGGCTGGGCTCACGGAGACACAGCAACTAGCGACCCCAGCACCGGGGCCAGTGGTCCAGAAAGCAACAGGTGCTTACGTTTCTACGTCCGGCTCACGACGTACTCAGAATTTACTAAACAATCCATCTGTCCCTGATGACACTGTCAGCTGTTCTTCCAACTCTGTATGCGAGCCAGCCTGTTTCACACAACTGTATCATATTCTATTTGGTTCAGAATGTACATTTAGTTAATTTACTTTGAATTCTTTGAGAATCTTTACATTAAAATGGGAAGGAGGAGGGGAGGGCTGGGTGTGTGGGTTAGGATGGGAGTAAAAGATAGAAAATTGTACTGCAACAACAAGTAAAGTAAAAAATATTTAAAAAATAAATTAATTAAAAGAATTTATTGCTTTAAAAAAAGAATCTTTACATTAACTTATAATGCTTAGGCTATTTCTCTAGTTTATCTTCCCATCAATGAAGAACTCGGAGATCCCCTGGAGTTTCCCAAGCTGGTAGTCTGTGCCAAAGTTTTGATAATAGAAATTCCACAATTGGTGCATTTACTATTAGAAAGAGCACACTTTTATCTTCTACTAGTGGGATTCAAGGCCTCACAACCCTCACGGTTCCTGGTCCCTAGGATTTAAAATGCTTTTAAAAATAAAGGTCCACCATCTGGTTTGACCAAACGCCAGCCCGTCTGGCCTCCCAGTCACGCTGTCCTGGTCGGTTCAGTGAATGCCCTCAGGCACTAGCCCGCCCCACACACGCACACAATCCCCTGCTCTCTCTCCAAGCCCATCAGCCTCATGGACTCCTTGGCCTCCTGAAAATATTTTCCACCGGCCTCCACCCTCCCTGGTCGTCTTCACTCTGCCCTGCACCTGCTATTTAGAGGGCTTCCAGGGCTGCCCTGTGCCTTTCCTGAGATAAGAACTCCGCCAGATGACGATTTGCTCGCGCCCACGTGCGCAAGGCGGGGATGGGAAATGAGGCCCCTGGTAAATAAACAGACTGGGGCTTCTGGCTCTCCCGTGGCCACCCGCGCAGCGAGCAGGCCCTCCTGTTCTCTCGCAGTCCGCTTGGTGGTCGGTGTGAGTCGGGAAGGCCAGGGCGGGTGCTGTGAGGAGTGGGCTCTCCGAGGGCCACCGTACCGCCCACCTGTGTGACCACAGCAATCCGCACACTCTTCCTGCATATCTTCCACAGCTAAACGCGGGACTTAACCTTCGCTTTGGTCATGTGCTGGGGTAGTCCATTCATCCTCTCTCTGCTGACTCTGGAAATACCACGTCTTTGCTCTTCCCACTGGGAGCCGTGGGAGAGAGAAATAGAAAGGGAAACCCCTTACACGGAAAAGACACACATTTTACTGTGCGTCTGTGTTCCTGTGATTTTTCTCTTCAGAGGTGTTTGGACTAAAAGTTTCCCGATCTTCCCACTCCTTGTCTTTGCCTTAGCTTCTCAAACTCTGCGGCCCTTTCTCTGTGTTTTCCAGACTCGGGGCTGAGACGCCGGCTGGGCGGCGCCAACCCCTGCCCCGTCCTCTCCCACAGTGACCTGCCACAGGAGCAGCGGGCCGTGCCGGGGAGGACTGCGCAACCAGGACCTACCCTGGGGAGCAAAGTCCTCTCTCATGGGTGAAGCTGGTACCATTTTCTCAGAAAGCGAGCTGACAAGACCACACAGTTGTCTCTCCCAGCTGTCAGAGTGTCCCAGGCTCATAACCAGGACCAGACTGATTGATTGATTGATTGATAATAATTGGGAGACCAGTAAGAACCACTGACAATAACGCGCATGTGGCAGAGGTCCGCATGGCGAAGGTGCTCGGGCTCGGAGCTTGCAGATGCTCCTAGCTCTTCGCCGGAGCCGCCAGGAAATCCTTTGATGGTGCCTTTAGAGTGTGTCCCGGATCTAAACACTTCTCCTCACTTCCACCCTGGCTCAACCTACCGCATCATTGACCTACAGCAGTGCAACGGCCATCTAACCAGTCCGCTGGCCTCTGTGCAGCGGTCACAGGATGCTACTCAGTGTCCATCAGCTCACGTCACTGCTCGCTTCAAAACCTCCCGGGGCCCACACCTCACTCGAGAAGAGGCCAACGTCTTTCCTGTCTCACAGGGCCCTTAGCAGCCTGCTCCTGACACCTCTGACCCTGTGTCCTGCATGCCCTCCCTCAGCTGCCCTGCCTCCTTGCTGCTCTGCCCACACCCGGGCATCTCAGCCTCAGCATCCTGCACTCCCCGCTGCCTCTTCCCACACCTGGGCCAATGGCACGCTCGTCTGCCGGCTCCTTCCGGTCTTTGCGCAAACGTCACTTCGCCAGTGAGGCCTTCTCAGGCCACCCTGCTGAAAACACCAACCAACTCTAACACCCCTGCCGTTAACACCTGCGCATAGACTGTGTGATTCATGTACCTACTGTGGTGGTTTTCCATTTAAACATAAACTCCGAGAGAGGAGGATTTTTCTCTTCTGCTCACTACTCTTTAGAACTTAAAACGGGCCCCCAACAGGCATGTAGATGGCCATTTGCTGGGGTCAGTGAGAGTGGTTTAGTGGGGTTCCCTCAGCAGACAGGAAAGTAGGCCTCCCGGCTACCAGGTTCTGCGAGGCACCATCTGCGCATACAATGGTTGTACCCCATCTGTGCCTGCATTTCTGAAGGTTTGGGAGCATAATAAGGCTTTAGGATAGCTGCAGCCCTTCCAAAGATCTATAATTAAAATGCAAAAGAAAAGAAGTTTTAAGATTCTTATTTAAGCTAAGATCTTGAAAGCGCAAGCAGTATGAAAATGCAAAAAAACAAAGTACATACAATTTTACAAAAGAGACCTTGAGAGGTGAGATAAAATTGAAGTGCCTGTATCCCTCTGCAGTTTAACGGGCTGGGGATTACTTGCCCCTGAACTTTTATCATTAAGGAGAATTAACGCTTTACAGTGAAGAAGCCAGGCCAGCTTTGGAATCGAGACCGCTTTAATGTTCAAACCAGGGTATCGGAGAGTCAGTTTTACTAGATTAAGAGTATCCCTTTGATGTTTCCTGGACCCTCTCATAGCTTCCCACCAAAAACCAAAGTCAAGTTCAATTCATTTACTCCGTGGGAGTAAATAAAGGGTGTGTACCTGTGTGTAATTAATGGCAGTAGAAGAGCTACAGACGAACCTGTCAACAGTGTCACCTTCAATCTCTGCAAAGCCTCCCGAGGATTTGAGATCAAAGCCCCAGCCTCCTAAGAAGGCTGAGCGAGGAGGACCGCCCTTCTTTGAATGGGAACTCAGAAAACACATTAAAGCACAAGCTGTCAGAATGACTTTTGACATGGTTGTCTCTGCATCACAAGGCACAAGACGGACTTACAAATACCTTCTAAAGTACAGCCTTGAGCAATGATTTACTGCGGCCTAAAAATTACTAGAAAAAGAAAAACCTACATAATGTTGCACTGGTTGCTAATATTTAAACAGGAAACAGGTTTTCCACGGGGGATGGGTGTATTGTTGAGGGCCCGTCTGGGCAGAGGAATTGTTTAATACATGTTTGAAGGGAGGACAAGGGATGTGGGCAGTTCAAAGAAAACCCAAGACACAACGGTGGCCGGGGATGGTCTTTCTGGCAGGGCCTTTCCAGCCTCTGCTCCCAGACACAACCGGCCCGGCAACAGCAGGCCAGGATGGGGGAAGTCCTGAAGACCGTCCCAGGCCCCACTTGATTCTGCAAGTCACCCAACAGTAATAGCAGTTAAAAATTATCAAGAGCTTATTATATGCCAGGCACTGTGCTAAGTAAGCACTTCACATGATTCTATTTGTTTAGTTTTCAGAGTAATCCTGTAGGGTGATAACTCTTATTCCAATTTCACAGATGAGAAAAGGAGGCCCAGAGATTTGCCCTTGAAAACACTGGTAGTCAGTGGAGCAGGAATTTGAACCCTCCTAGACTTACCAGCCTCTGAGCTACTGCCCTACCGCACAAGCTGTAGTTCTTTTGTTTATTTATTCTACGTCTCCCCCACCAGCTTCTAAATTCTCGGAGGTTAGAGACATTGAGCTTTTTCTTCATTCACTCGGTTGTTTATTCTTTCACTCATTCCGTCCTCATTCAATGAATGGTTCCTAAGACCCGCGTCCAGGTGCCAGTCTGGGCACCGGGATGGGCGGCGCAGCAGCGAGCAAACGAAAGCCCCCGTGTTCGCGGAGTGTACCCTGTAGGGGAGGGAGAGAGACGACGAACTCATAGTTAGTTGATAAATACTAAGTCAGAGAGTAAACAGCACGAAGGGGAAGCAGAAAGCGGGTCAGGATGACTGACGTGCTTGGAGGCTCGGAGAGGTGACCCCAGGAGCACTCAGGGAGGGTCCCCCGTGGAGGAGACAAGGGCGTGGAATGCGCCGGGGGGTGCGGGGGTGGGGGGCGGTGCAGAGCTCTCTCCGGAACAGTCTGCCAAGCAGAAGGGAGCGCCGGGCCAGGGCCTGCGGGCAGTGTCGGGCGGCCGGTTTGCGAAACACCAAGAAGGCCGGTGGGGAAGGAGAGACAGAGCGAGTGCAGGGAGAGACGAGGAGGCACAGCGGGGACGGGGACAGATCGTGAGGGCCTGGGAGGTCACAGTAAGGACTTTGGTTTTACTACTTTATCTTGCTCTCTGCTGTGTCCCCCGAGCCGGGAACAGAGCCTGCTCTCGGCAGACACGCCACAAACATTTGCCAAAGGAAGGAATGGCTACCCTCTACTACCCCGAAGGCAAGGCGGGCTGGGAGGGAAGAGAAGGGAAGAAGCTACTCGCCGGGGATGAAGAAAGAACAGGGCCAGGGCGGGGGAACTCGAGGAAAGAGACCTCACAGGAAGCTGCTGACTCAAGGACCTCTGGGAGCCCTGGCTTTCCTGGCGAGAGCCCCCGCCTATGGACATCTGAGACATGTTGCTTTAACTGACCTGCGCGAATACAGGTCAGACACGAGAGAAATGTTCAGAAGCTGACCCTGACTCGGGAGGACGATGCGGGCGAAAGAGCCTGCAGATGTCTGGAGCGCCCGGTGAAGCGGACCGTGAGCTGCATCCCGCAGACGGGCCAGGGGGCTGTTTTTAGTGGCTCTGAATAAGTGACGTCCTCCGTGGCGGGCACCTCTCCGCCCAGGTCTGACCTGAGAGCTGGGTCGTGGCCACAAAGCCTACCTCAGAAACGGCTTGTTACCACCGCGGAGTTGGCTGCTCAGGGAGAAGACAAAGGTCAAAGGCAACAAGGCAAAAACACCTTGTTCTGTGGGAAAAAAGAAAACACTCCTTGTTCTGTTGCAGAGAACCCGCAGCGTGCCTTCTGCTCGTGGGGTCTGGTTCTGCAGGCAAACACTTCCCACGACTAACGTTGGAAGGCCCCGTAAGGGCTGCTCTCCTCCTACCCGGGGCGCTGCTGGGAAGGGGCCATCTCCGGGCCTGTCCTTGGGTTCTACAGGTTATTTTCAGAGTAGTCCCTGCAAGTTCAGGCAACAGCAACAGCAAAAGTACCTCACTGGACAGTTACAAAAATGCTACCAAATTTTCCTTGAGAAGACTACCTTCACCCAGCCACAACCCACAGCTGCCTAGAGTGGAGACCAAAAATAAAACAAAGATTTTATCATTACTATTCATCCTGAGAAAGAAAACAAAAAGGTGACCCTTATCATCCAGGTCTCTTCTCTGGCCCGTTTTCTGTCCCCAGAGCTGGGTGGCTCATCAATACCACCCACCCCCTTGCACTTCAGTTCATACTGATTCTAAAGAGTCAGCTGCAGACTCAGCTCGCCAGCTCGCCACGACACTCTGCGCGGTTAGAGCGGAGGACAACAGAGGACGTGGGGTCAGGACTGGCGGCTGGGGCACCGGCAGCATGCCGACCATCACAGAGTCTGTTAACAAGTCAAAATCTTTCTCAGGTTTAAGGTGAATTAATGCATTATTAACAAATGAGTCCAGCCTGTGGCTTGGTTTTTCCCCAACCACCAAAAATGCTGCTATTGAACAGTTTCTTCAAGAATCCTGTGAAACACATCGCGTAGAGCCACATACAGTGCATATGAGGTTGGGATCATGGAATCCCCTGGTGGCGACGGCTGCTTATCTCTTCACCGCTTACAAAATCTCACCAGAGCATCACTGCACCTCCACTGGTGCTTACTGACGACTGCACTAAAGACCAAAGGCAAGCGAATTATGTTTCCCAGGACAAGGGGCCTGATGTTACTTTCAACAGTTAAGTTGAAACACACACAGAGGTGGAAAAAAAAAGGAAAGAAAAGAAAAAAGAAATGTCAAATGAGAGAAAAGTGATTAAAAAAACATAAAATAACTCAAAAACAGCCAGCTCTCTTTCCTTTTAAAGATTCAGAAATACATTTTTTAAACTAATGAATTTATTTCTCAGAACCATACTCAGGACATTTCCCTCATCATAATACGAGCTCGGAGCAGCGCCCTCCCCCGACTCACTGCGGCCCGAGAGCCGTCTACGTGTGTCTGGTCCCCCACAGTAAGAAAGCTGTGCCTGGGGGAGGAGAGGGGCCAAAACACACAGGCCCTTGTGGACGTACTGAGAACGAAGTCTGGGGATCCCTGAGCAGCACACGACATTTGATGGTGAGCTTCCTTTCTATGGACGGGGTCCGCAGAGTCAGCA
This sequence comes from Phyllostomus hastatus, assembly GCF_019186645.2. NCBI lineage: Eukaryota > Metazoa > Chordata > Mammalia > Chiroptera > Phyllostomidae > Phyllostomus > Phyllostomus hastatus. The sequence continues at coordinate 11,810,931 of NW_025333833.1, read as the reverse complement.
GATTCATGAAGGAATTGGTGATCCACCCCTCCCACCAGCTGCTAGAAAGTGGTCACAGACACTGCTTTAGATCATCAAAGCTGAATTTAAAAGCTTCCAGTTGCCACTCAGAATATATGCACCTTGTCTTTCAGTTTTCTGTCAGTTTTGTTTTTTAGTTTCCAAACAGAAGCACATTTTTTAAACCTGCTGAGAAAGTTGGTATTCTTTTCTAAAAAAAAAAGGATAACTGTATGTCCTGCTTCCCTTTGCTAAGTGAAAGAAGACCAAAAAAAGCTACTTTTAGAAACATGTTGTTTATCTCATTTCAAGCAGCGGACCAGCCTGGTTCCGGTCTGGGGGGAGGTCTCTCGCAGCGTCAGCTGGGACAGAACCATCCCTACCCCCCCCACCCATAAAGCCAGGGCTCCGCCATCACCACAGGCGCCCACGGAGGGTTCCCACAGTGCTGCCGGGTGACAGTCGGGTCCACTCAGCAAAAATAAAGACAGATGTACCAAAGACAACCAACCCAGCAGGGAAGAGAACTCATTTCCATTTTCACTCGTGTGATTACGGTTGGGTGTAATTCTGAAACAGTACCAAAGTGAGTTCTCCGGGGAACCCAGAGCAAGGGTATCCATTCAGGGAGCAACGCGACACAGCACCCATCACGCGGAGGCCAAGCCCCGTGCGTGGTTCCCGGCCATGCTGCCACGGCCGCGAGCGTGGGCCACGGCTGACCAGGGCATGGCGTCCCGAGCAGAACAAAGGTGAAGGGCAACCGACAGCTGACCTGCAGCAGCCGTGAGCCCGTGAGCACTAGATGCTCGGAGTCAATCTCCCTGACAAGAACTCCCAGTTTTTTATCAAATTGTGAACAACTCTTCTAATAAACCAAACATTTTATCTATGTTGTATTAGTCTTCTATTGCTGCCACCAAAAATCACCACAAGTTCAGCAGCTTCAACCACACGAATTTATTATCGTATAGTTGTACTGGTCAGAGTATGACAGGAGTCACACTGGGATGAAATCTCCGTGCCAGCAGGTGCTCCTTCCCAGAGCAGACAATCCACCTGATTGCCTTTCTGGCCCCCAGGGGCGGCCGCCTTCCTGGGCTCACACGCCCCTTCCTCCGTCCTCAGAGCCAGCAAGGCAGCACCCTCTGACCCTGTCTCCATCCTCACGTCTTTCCCTCTGACTCGCTTTGCCCACCCAGACAATCTGAAACAATCTGCTCATTGTAAAGGCGGTCGTTAGCAACCTTCATTCCATCTGCGACCTTCATTCTGCTTTGCCATGTAACCCAACACATTGTAGGATCTGGGGGCTAAGACTGGACGTGTTTGGGGGGCCATTATTCTGCCTGCCACGGATGGGCATGTAAATTGTTATAAATGTTACATTTCCTACAGTCTCACTATCTAAACTGGTTTTTTCCCACCTGATAAAGCATGAACCAGCGGGATCATGGGACCTTTCACGGAGTGCGTTCCCTATAAAAGTTCTCAATGTTCTTTGGATGTTACGAGCATTTTGATACCCCCACATCCTCACAGCCCTTGTTATAGTTCTCTTTTCTTTTCTACCAGCAAATAATTTCCTCTTCCTAATAGCCGCAGGGAAAATGGTCTGAGTCCAGTGGACCTTTCAGCAACCTCCCCCTTTTTTTAACCCACAGCACGTGCACCGTCAGAGGGCTTCTTGAGTATGGAGTTACAGAAGCACCCAAACCTGGAGAGAATCTGCTGAAACCCGCCTGCTCTAACACAAAACCTTAAGAAACGGCCTTCCTATCTAAAGGAATTCCCACCCTCATCAGGATGCACGGTGCATCTGTATTCTTATCTGGAAAAGGAAACGACACAGGTCAGGACTTCCTGAAGCTTCCCCACTCTCTGAGTAGCATGAGCATCCTGGGCCAACTGGCCGATAAATCTCACTTTGTCATACGCGGCAGGACAAAAGATTCTCCTTATTTCTGCCTCTTTGGGGGACGGTGGGTGGAGTTACGAAAATAAAGAAAATGATATGGCATTATTTGGAAAAATTTTCCCATATAAGTGATTGAAATTAGACATAAGCAACTCTTAGAAGAAATAAAAGTGTAAGAAGAATCATAGTACGAGTTTCATTGTGATGTTTGATATGTGTTAGGGCTGTAAGGGACCAGCACCAGGAGGGGAATGCGTCACTAGAGTGAGCCGCCGTGAGGCCCTCAAAGGCAGTATGATTAATTCCAGGCTCTGCTGCCTGAAACCCTCTGCCCTGAGCCCTCTCCTTGGTCTCGGAAGAGCAGAGGGAAGACGTGAGAAGCCCTGTCTCCTGCTAAAAGGGACAGAAGTGCAGGGACCTCACGAGCACTGCATGCCAGCATGAATCTAGGACTATTTGACAAGTGCCCAGTCTAATGCTAGAATTAATTAAGACAAAGTTAATTATTTTTAAATGAGGTTTTGCAAAAAGTAATTTGGAACATATTATATGCATTTCAAAAATGCTTACCCTGCTTCTCACGCTAAGAAAGCATTTGAGAGCTGAATGGATTTTGATTTTGTGTTATGAGCTCTTGAAAGGAAGTTTACTATGACCAGCCCTCACGGCTCCCAGGAGAATAAAGGTTTTTCTTAAAAGTGCCCAATCAGTCAGGAAAATGAGAAGATCGGTCACAGACAGGGAGAAAATATTTGTAAAAGACATCTGGTAAAAAACTGTTAATCCAAATATACAAAAACTCTTAAAACTCAATGATAAGAATATAAACAACCCAATTTAAAAATTGGCAAAAGACGCCAATAGACACCTCACTGAAGAAGATACACAGATTGACAAGGAAGCATATGAAAAGATGTACAATATCATATGCCATTAGGAAAACGCAAATTAAAAATACAGTGAGATACGACTATATACCTAGGAGAATGGCCCAAAAAGAAAAAAGACAGCATCGAATGCTGGCGAGGGCATGGGGCGGTAAGCAGTCTTGCTCATTGCTGGTGGGGACGCCAAGTGATACGGCCCTTCGGTGACACAGTTTAGCGGTTTCTCACAAAACTGAACATTCTCTTCTCACCTGATCCAGTGATCTTGCCCCCCGGTAGTCACCCAAAGGAACTGAAAACTTACCTCCACACACACACCTACACAGCACCTGTGTTCACAACTGCCTAAACCTGAGAGCAGCCGAGATGTCCTTCAGCAGGTGAATGAACAAGCAAACTGCGGCTCAGACAACGGGGTCTTAGCGGTAAAAGGAAATGAATGAGCTACCGAGCCATGAAAAGGCACGGAGAAACCTTAACTGCCTGTTACTAGGTGAATGGAGCCGATCATAACAGGCTGTGTACTACTGTATGATTCCAGCTATGCGACATTCTGGGAAAGGCAAAACTATGGGAGACAGTGAAAGGGTCAGTGATGGGCAGGGACTGGGGTGGGGGAGGAGGCAGGTGACAGGCAGAGCACAGATTTTCAGAGCAATGGGGATACCCTCCGTGACTCTATAATGATGGACGGATGCCGTTGTTACATATTTGCCCGCACCTGAGGAACGTACAACCCTCAGAGGGAATCCTCACGCGAACTACGCGGTTTTGGTGATAAGGAGGGTCAAGGATTATGTCCCCCTCTGGTGGGGGATGCTGATGCGGGGGAGGGTGTGTGGGGCAGGAGGCATGTGAGGACTCTACACTTTCCACTCAATTTTGCTATGAGCCTACAAATTCTCTAAAAGATAAAGTTATTTTTTACGAAAGTGTACACTGAGCCCTCACTGCCTTGACAATAATGAGACAAATTTGTGTCTCCCACTAAAAGTAGGCAGATGCTGGGTTACATTCACAGTTGTATCTTCCAGTGCAAGTGCTTATAACAGACATGAGTAATAGTCATTATTTATTTGTTACACAAATCATTCATAAGCACCCACTGCCAGGTAACATTCCTCCCTAAGGCTACGGCAATGAACCAGACGGACGTGGTTCTGAGCAGGGGAGACGGTCAGGGAAGAGCAAGATAAACAAGAAAGGTCATTTCAAAGAGTAGTAAGTGTCATGAAGGAAGAAAAACCAATGATAATCTCTTAAGCATTTAGTATTTGCCAGCCACTATACTGAGAACTTTATATTATCAAGCTTAATAACCCTATAGATAAGGGCCATGTTCCATTCTCACTTTGCAGACGGGGAAACTGAAGCTGGTAAACTAAAGGAACTTGCCCAGGGACACGGAGCGTGTACGGGGCACAGCAGCACTGGAATCCTGTTCGCGTTCTGACTCCCAAGCCCACGCTCTTCACCATGACACTCGGCGCCACGTGTGGCTCGGAGAAAGACGGGAGCCCTGCTTTCCCCGCAAAGTGTCCTAAATGAACTCTGAAAGAAAAAGGAAGCCTGTTTGGCCCTTACGGCGGAATCCATGGAAATAAAGAAATGCCTTCATTTCGTTTTTGATCAGCTCTCCTCTGCGGAGGTGTCTTCACCAGCAAGGGCAGCCCCAGTCCTCGTGGACTACTGCTGCGTCTCCTGTAGCCGGGTGTCGCCACGCTGGGTGCGGTCGAGCACGGATTTAAGATCAGCAGCCCCATCGCGGTACCATATTTGCGAGAATCCCCCCAAGCTTTCTCATGTCCGGTCCTCCAAGAAGACTCCTCCTGTGCAGGGAGCAGATTGAGGTCCGGGGCTGTGGCCTGAGCACATCAAATAAACAGAAACACTCCAGATGCACAGACCCAGCAGTGACGAACCGTGGGAGGCGGCGATACGGTTTGCTGGGAAAGGGCTGCCAAGTCAGAAAACCGTACGTCTGAACTCCAGCTCTGCCCCTGACTGATTGAACCTTTCTGCGTCTCAATCACTGCATCTGTAAACATGGGAGTAACGTCACGATAAATAAACTAAATGAGACAGTGTCTATGAAAATGCTTGGCAAGCAAACATGGGAAGAAGAAATAAGTTCAAAGACCCACTGACTGAGTCTCCTCTCTGTGACCTCAGAAAGCAAATTCAAGCCAGACTAGTTTTAAAGCACAATGTTTATGGATGGCTTCAGCCCTAATCCCCTGCAGAAGTCCTCCACCGGGAGACCTCGCTGGGAGCGAAGGGCTCTTTCAGATTATCGCTCGGTCCTTTCCCGGCTGTGGCCTGAGCGCCCTCGGTGACTTAGCAAAAGTTTCTAGAGACCTCGTTCACCCCTGTTCTGCTTGTTCTGGGCATTTTGCTCATTTAGCAGAGCTATCAGAGATGCAGATCAGAGGGAGAGAGAGAATGATTGAGAAATATCCCAAAAGCAGCTAATGTGACAGCCGTCTGCAGAAAAATATAAATATTTGGACAAACATTTCTTGGTTCTCAGTGAGGCTTACTAGCTGAGTTAGGTTTCTCCTTACATTTGACGTTGGGTATTTTCAGAGGAAACTTATTCCCTTACCCTTTTTCATGGTATGGTGGGAAGAATATATTTTTTAAGTGGAACGTATGTTTAAAGTTAGAGAAGATAAAAATCTCAAAGCCCCAACACAAACAACCAAACCACAATTCAAAAACCTTCACGGGGGGCTGAAAGCAAGCCGGCGAGCTCTGGATTAACTCTGAGCCCCGCCCGGGTGAGAAGACGGAAAGCAGGATTCCCTGTGAGTGGCTGATCACCCCAAGTACAGAGGAAAGCAAACACGTGGAATTAGCCACGTGGGACTTTCAACCACCGTCTACTGGTCAAACACAAAGGCGCCTACTGGCAGGATGGGAAAAAAAAACCTATGAAAAGATTTTTAAAAAAATCACAGAAAGCAAACAGAGCCACAGAAGAAAAGCCACATGATTAGAAGTCTTAAGGAAAATCAAAGCTTGACTCCAAATAGGTTTCTCTCCAGAGGGACATAAATACTGCAGCATCTGCCTCCAATCCGTTCCTGACTGGTCGGGATTAGCACGTCCTACAGCGACTTCTCAATGTCGATTTCACAGAAGATAAGCAATCTGCTAGTACGCAACCAAGAGACGTGATTTTAAAAATTACACCGGGGACTCACAAACATGTCTATTGTAATTTCCTAACAATAAAATAGTACATGAAGCTTATCTTCAGAAAAGGTAGGTTCACACAACTTAATTGCTTATCTCCCAATTATGGGCATTAAAACCCCACAAAATCGACTTAAGAATCCAGTGCTGCACGGAATCTGCATTTTGGTTACAATGAAACAAAGACTGACATCTGGTCACAAGATCTCAGCCTGAGCAGGAGACGGGGTGAGGATAAAATACTCACATTAGGTTTGTACACGTCTGGACAACTCCAGATTTCTGCAGAGGGAGCAAAATAAACGGGATTTGTGTCTCTGAACTTCTGCAGAACCTGTTAGAATTTCATTTTTATACCCCCTTAAGTGGCTGTCTAGTTTCATAAATGGAAACCTTATCTTTTGCAGTAAAATATTAGGTTCTCAGGGTGGATCCAGGTTTTGCAGGGTCAGCATGTATGATCTGAAGGATCCTCTCTCAGAAAGAGAATACAAAATTATGACCATACATTATGTAGAGGGCACTGCAGTGAGGGTGCCTGGGGGCAAACTACCAGCAGCTTCACAGCAAGCTCACCCCGAGGGGGAGAACCAAGCAAGTCTCTTATTTCTGCTTCATCCGTACAGTGTCCTGAAGCACTGGGCAGTTCACAGGAGTTCAATGCTTGCTGATTCCACTCACCTCAGAAGCAAAAGAAAAGACACTAAGAGATTAAATTCAAGGCCATCCAAGTGGTTCAAGATAAACCTTAACCCTTCATCCAATTATTCTTGAAATGACAGCTTGAATCAGATGTCATTTGAATTCATATTGATGTTGTTATTTAATCATTGCCATCCAGTTAATATTTTAAAAACCCCAAAATGTTTATGATAGGGAGACAAACAGAAGCCTTTTTGAGGTCATCACATGAGAGGTGGACGTGCCTGAGCCACAGACTAAACACTCGAGTTCCTGTGTGCGTGGCCACTGTCTGTGATGAACAGCTGGAACCCGCGCAGGCTCCGTCACTGATGGGGGCCACCCATGGCCTGTGACCAACGGGGTGACCCCAGGTGCAGGGCAGGTCACCCATCCCAAAAAAAGCTCGCAGGAGTTTCTAATGTGTCGGCCTGTTTCCTCATGCTGCCTGCCAACGGGCAGCATACTGCAGCCTTTTTACAAATCCGAAAGGGCAGAGAGAACATTCACAACATTCCTCAGGTTCTATGCATAGGTGAGAGGTTATGCACGCAAACAAGCTAGGAAAGAAATGACTCACTAATCCCACAGGTTTATACTCTAGGCTTAATACCTTAAGTACTGTTACGCAAAAACCTACAGAACTTCCCAAGTCCAGAGTTATCACAGCCAGATCCATGTACGGTGAAGGAGAGACGTCTTCCTGCCTCCACATACACAGAACACATGACCCAAATGATTTCACTCTGTGTGCATCCGTGAGGAAAATACCCTGAGAAAGACCCGCTGTTCTTAATCATCTTATTCACATTGAAACAGAATTTGATTATTAAAAGGCCTTTCCTCAGACTGATAGAACTTCATAAAAAGTAGTTAAATGTCTTCATAAGAAGAATATTAGCAAACAACTTTCCCAAGCAAACAATTTGTCCCAAGGGACAAATTAGGACAAATATTTCCAACATATGAGAAGCAAAAAACCAATTTTGTTAACATACCAAGAGTTATAATTAAACGATCAATAATTAGATGACGGTAATCCAAGATAAAAATAAGGGTAGTTCACAGAAAAGGCAGTTCACAGAAAACACAAGTGCCCTGTGAGGATTTTAAAGAATGCCAAGCCTCCCTCATAAGTGTAAAAAGCACACGTTTAAGAGCAGTGAGCCGTCTCTCAGGGCACAGGTCGTGGAGGAGGTGGTCCCGGCGGCGGCGCAGGCCAGGGTGCACGGGATGGGGGAAGAGGCGCTCCCCTCTGTCCATGACGGTGCGGCTGGCGCGGCTTCCGGGGGCAATGCCACGGCACCCTTCACGTTTTCAAATGCTTATATGTTTTGGCCTGTTCATCTCTCTTCTATGAAATTATCCTATAGAATTCTCAAACAGGTACTCAGAAGATATATAGTCAAAGATACTCTTTGCAGCATTGTTTAAAAATTAAAAAAAACAAATTAAAAAAACTGGAGAGACGTAACTGTCTATCCATAGAATAATCAATTCGGTAATACTAGAAAGCCACTGAAAGGAATATGGTAAATCTACCTACATGTGCTGACTTGGAAATAACAATAGTTCGTGTTTCTTGAGCTTTCAAAATGCCAGCTGCTGCTCTAATAGGCCCTTTACATATGTTAATCCCCTTGATGAATAAAAAAACTCCAAGAAACATAGGTAAGTGAAAAAATGACAGAACAGACTGTGTACTATGGTTCTACTTATATCATATTTAAGTACATAATCTATATGTAATAGATAGCCCGCATATGCTATACAAAGGTGCATATTGTATGTGTGCACATGTCCAGAAAAACTGGGGGAGAACCCAAAAGGCATGGCAGGCAGCCATCATCTAGGAGCAATAAGACTGGGAAATGGGACTTGTGGAAAAGGAAATTTTCCCCAATATGTGTTATCTGCCTAATTAGATTATGGTCTGCTTAATTTTTTTCTTTCTACTTCTGTATATTTTTTTTAAACCTAGGGAAAGTTACTTGGGGAAAGGTCGCCATCTGAGAAAACATTCCTGTTTCTTTTTATACCCTCCTAGAGTGTAACAATCTTCAACGTGATGGCATATTGCTGTCAATTCTTTTGTAAAAAGTCTAGTTAGAAATCAGTATTCGGCAACTCCAAGAAAAACATTCCATCTCATTTCCTTTCTTATACGGGAAACCCCAGAATATAAGGGTCTGGATGAGAACTCTCAGGATTCTAAAACAATCGTCTGGCTTATTGTTTAAAAGGCGAAGTTTAATTGTAAGTAGGAGAAAAGTTCAGAGGGACACAGGACTGTCGGCACGGGAACTACAATGCTCACGGCTCTACTGCACGTAACGTGTGACGTAATGACGCAGGCCCAGGACCGGGTTCACCACACACCCACCAAGCAGCCGGCAACTGGTGCTTGCTGGAAGTTGTTATCATTTTTACAGCCCCCACTCACTAGCTGCTTCCTACGGATTTAACACTGAGCTCCATACTGAACCCATATTAACGTGTTTAATTCTCACAACCACCCAATACAAGTTTTGGTTAATTATTTCCTGGAATTACCTAAAATTATAAAGACATGGATAAAACTTCAGGCTGGCAAACAGTAACTGAAATCTATAAACAACCGAGTCTTGCAACAATCGATACAAAAAATCACCAGGCAATTTCTCTGAGTCATATGTTTGACTTGTCTTAGATCAAATTCTTCTAAATTGAAATAGTCAGACGTGTGAAAATTCCAGGAGAGGGGTGGCGTGTACAGGTATCCCCAGCTCTCCTATAGATTTTTGATGAGCCATCTTCATCAGGATAGACCATACGGTGGCTCCTGAGTGGTCCCCGTGCCCTTCCCCTCGCCCCTCCCTCACACATGTCTCTCAGCACGCCCGGTGCAGGTAATTCAGGACCTCGCCCCTCACTCTGCAAACAGCCCTACATTTCTGTCACCTCTCACCCGCCTTTTGGTCCTTACCTGTCCAGCAGTAGTCCCAACACTTCTTTAGTGGAGGCAAAGCCTCTGTACGTCGACAGGAAGATGCTGATGTAGGTGAAGTCATTGTCCCCGAAAGCTGTCAGCAGGTTCTCCACAAGCTTCTGCAAGGTGCCAGCTTTTATGGTCCTGATCTTGCAGGTCTCGTACTGACTGACCGTGTGTCCTGGAGGGAGCTGGTCCCCTTCAACCTGCACAATAAATGCGTGATTATGACCAGGAGAAAGGGCTCGCTAAAATGCAACTGAAAGCACTGAATCCGTTGAACCAGAGCCTGCCACGTCCTCCCTTGCTCTTAGTTAATTTCCTTACAAGTCACGTAAGGTCGTCCCCCACCTGTGAGTGTAGTACAGTGGAGTGGTTGGAGGTGGGGGGCTGTGTTCCCTTCCTGTCTCGAGGTAGAGGCCTTACTTCCTTCGAGGATACATTTGCTTCTTCTATTCACTATCCCATCAAGAACTAGGTTGCCGGCACATTTTATCAAGGGTGTTTCCTGTGACCCCAGGATGGAGTTCAGCAAATGTTATCCATCATTTCCTTTGTATTGTTCCATGGTAAGTTTTCAAACTCATCCTTTTATCATCATCATCATCATCATTATTATTATTATTACTGTTTGCATCCAATACTATTTTGTATTAGTTTCAGGTGTGCAAATTGTTCCCTCAGATAACCCAAGTGCCCGTCTGGCACCATACACAGTTATTACAATATTGTTAACTATATTCTGGATGCTTTACCTTAAACTCCCACACCCGTTCTGTAACTACCAATTGGTGCTTCTTAAGCCTGTCATCTTATTTCACCCAGCCTCAAACATGCCTCCTCTCTGGCCTCTGTCAGTTCGTTCTCTGCATCTGTCAGTCTGTTCACACTCGTTCTTAAAGACAGCTCCTAGCGTGGTGTGCTGGAGCTGACCCACGCTAGATTTGGACAGCCGATCGCTGAATTTTCAGGATTTGTGCGAGCCATCCGACATCTTGTTGGTCTCGTGAGAAATCAGCCACGGTAGGCATGTGCTCACCACGGAAATCTAAGGAGATCTGACCATGCTCTGATGTTCGTCAGCCCATGGAACCAATGTACTGTCTCATTTAGTATCATTGGCAATCAACACAGCTGACAGAGGAGTGGCTGTACCAAGCAGCCCTGGGCTGATTTCTGGGGAGTAATGGAAAGGGTGGGTGGGCGAGTGTATGACTTCTCCCTTCTGGAAGCTTGCAATGTATAAGAGAAGACATTTGTGCAAGAGAAGCAACAGCAGCTGTCACGTGAAAATGGCACTGTGAGTCATGTGGGTGGGCACAACTGCACCTTGGAGGCACACCACAATACTCAAGGAGGGATCAGTGATCAAGTCTGTAAAGCTTAAAAACCGAGTATGAAGGAAGAGAAGTAGGTGGAAGAAAAATATGGGCATGCCTTACGCTCTGCAATAAATCTGTGCTAATCAAATCACACGGAGACACAGTACTCAGAGTTTAGCTCGTCCTCCACCGGCACTAGGGAGGGTGACCTCCCCAGAGAGTCTTTTTCCGAAGCGAGGAATCATTCTGAGTGGTGCAAAGAATCGCCAGGCAACTTCTCTGAGTCGTACGTTTGAATTGTTTTATATCAAATTCTTCTAAATTGAAATAGTCAGATGTGTGGAAATTCCAGGAGAGGGGTGGGAGAGGGGTGGAGAAGAGAGAACGGGATCGCTAAGTGGCGACATGTGCTTGCTGAGTGGCGTGCCTGCCTTGTCTTCTTCCCCCGGCCTGTCAGAAGGTAAGGGCCTGGGAGGCAGGTCGCAGGCGGGGCTGCCTCCTGAGAAACCAAAGTCGTGGCCACTGATCTCAGAAGGGCGTGAGAAGAGCTTACTGTCCCCGGGTCTACCTGCTCTGGGGAATTCACACGAACACGCCAGCTTATGTGCCGAATGACTTCACGTCTTTATTTAATTTTGAAAGATATTTTTAGTTTACTGAAAAGAGGGACCTGACCAGGCAAATGCCATATGTTCCCTGAGGCCTGCTGACTCAGGCCTCGGCCTAGTGACTGCTCCTTATCACTCGATATGTAACCACAGAGCAGGCCTAATAGTACCCATCTGACTCCCCGCAGTTAACGTAACCAGAAACAATAAAGGAAAAAGATACATCATTTTAAAGCCTAATTACATTGTTAACTGCTCGGTCCAGTGCTGCCCTACGTGGGCTGCAAAACACTAGTTCCGAATCAAAAGGTCAAGTTGGGGAACTACAGAGTTCAAGTCAAACACACTGCTTCACTTTCCAGCTTCTTCAAGTCTTTAACATGCTAACACGTGATGAAGCCCCAGGAGGAGGATTTCATATGACATCTGCAAATGAACTTCCCTTTATTCTCACAAGGTCGTGCGGACCGTTAGAATGAACAAAGTTTGGGAAATGTTCGTTTCTTATCTTCTAAATATTTCTTGGATCTCTTTCTTAATACCAAAATTTAGGGGTGTATTGTGTGATTTACTTTGTCATTTCAAATGGCCTGGTCAAAATGCTCACTAGCCTGACAATGTTAAAGAGTGACAGTCGAGGAATATACTTCCAGGTCAAGCGGCAACAAGAGGAACTGCTTCTCGGAATGCAGGACTGTCCGGGCCCCGGGTTCCTGGGTCCAGCTTCCTTCCCGAATGACATCGCCGTCAGGGCTCCCTCACCACGCAGTTTTGTAGTTTGATGATTCTGATTTTACTCGCAATGCAAACTCCAATGTAAAACGAAATCTCTTCTTATTGAAAAGTCATAACTATTTCAAAGAGCTAATTCTTCACTGAGCATTGACGTGGCCAAAAATTCGAACACAGAGAAAAACGCTTGTCAAGAGACCTGATGAAGAGGGTCCCTTTTCCTGCCAGAACGCAGATTTGGCAGGAAGCCACCCTCTCCCCTGGGAACGGAATCACGTTGCCCATTAACCCCGTCGCTTCCTTCCAGCCCGCCTTTTCCTCTGGAAAAAAATCCCAGTGTGCGTGCCTGGTCCCCACAAGGCCCTGAATGGTTTTTGTTCCTCGGTGTTTGTGTCTGTAAATTAGGAAGAACCGGGTTTGAGCTAACAGAATGGCTAATAAAAAACTTTGAACATTCCAACTTCAAAAATCCTTCCCTGAGGGCAGCGAGTGAGCACCAATGGCGATATCATGAAATGAAGCCCAGGAATTGCTCTGGTGCCTAAAATCACTCCCCCCAAAATTAACAGTGCGCACTGGGGTGTCAGGGCCTTGCCCGGTGCCATCTTCGGCCCATCTACTAAGCTCCCTCATTCACTTGCTACAGCAAGGGAAGGGCCAGGGTTTCGCAGATGGGTCCCAGTGTAGCAGCATTCAAGTACGTTTTCACAATGAAAAACAAAAATAAAAGTGATCTGCCCATCACCAGAATTTTTGTGAAATAAAATTATACAAGAGTGAAACCCCCAAAAAATATACTCTGCCCTAAGATCAGACTGGAGACATTAAAATTTTGGTTTCATTTTTGCAGCAAAATATTCAAAAGCTACATAACCCTTTTAAGAGGCTTCGGGATCTTTTTGTTTGTAATGTCTCACTGCCTCTGAGTTGTGGTGTAAAAGACGAGTCGCAGGGAGGCAGGCAGGGAGCCTTGGCAGACCAGTGCTCAATATCCCAGACTCAGAGGCAGGACAAGCAGGCTGAGCCCGCCCTCCGGGTTAGCACGCTAACAGGAAATGGCTCAATCTGGATCTAATCAGAGACCATCGCTTTACTGACAAGATCATGATACTGAGGCCGCAAAAATGTTTCATGACTGTTTCTGGCCAATCTTTCGGCCATTACAGTTCAGCTTTCCCTAAGACAGAATGTCTGACTCCCGAGGGGTAAACATCTGAAACTCTGCCCAGCTGCCCTGGCCACGGAACGTTCGTCAGTATCAGTTCTGGCACGGGAGGGACGAGAGAAAGGGAACGTGAGAGATGAAATGTGCCACATTTCAATTCCGTGTCCAGTCACGGAGACGTACGCTCTTTCATCATCTAAAACATAAACTGTTAACGAGTTGGGTGTTTCCATTTTGAAAAGAAAAAGGTCCTTCAATCGAAAGAACACGCAGTCGTCTGATACTTGAACAGGGGGCGTGCTGAATGAGCAATCTCATTAGCCTGGAACAGTATGAAGTTCTTCTCCAAGTCAGGCTCCATCTTCGCTGTTCCAGCCATAACCTGCTAGGAAAATCCAAAGTCCATACCCAAGGTTTTATGGACTTCAGGAAGGTACCCGTTGCTGTCTCTACATTCATCTCAGAACACAAAGGTACACTTTATACTCCTGTTTCCAATGCCCCTCAACCACCATCTAAGAACAACAAGGAGCCACATACACTATAGGGATAACATGAGGTGACTCACAACTACGCCCCGATCACCTGTCCACAGCACGAGTTTATATGTAAGATAAACATTCTGGCCACGCAAAGGAACAATACCTGTATGGAAGAGCGTTATGCAAAGCCAGTACACCTGAATACAGCGAGATGTGTGCCCACAGAGCAGTCAGGGATGGAGGGCAGAGTCTCTACAGAACCTTATACCATGGGATGTCAAGCTCAATGCCAGCTTCTGTATTGTGCTAACTTCTACTTTGGGTGTGAACTCACTTCTTTGCTAGGTTAGGCCTGCCAGGAGGCCCAGGTAAATCTTAATTTCAGGTAAATAATGAATAATCAAATAATCTGGGGGCATAAGTATGTCCCATGCAGTATTTAGGACCTACTCGTACTGAAAACTTTTTTATTGTTTATCTGAATTTCAAATTCAACTTGGCACCCTGTATTTTTATTTGATAAGGCTGGCGGCCACCCTAGGCGAAATGCATGCAAAGGGCAGAGAGTGGATCTCCCGTTCATTTATTCATCGACTTAGTCGGCCACACGTTAACACTCAACAGCACTTCGTGCCAGGCGCCGTGCAAGGGAGGACAGACGCAAAGGTAAACGGAACGCTAACACCCAAGTTGCTCAGTGTGGTGGAGGGAAAACACAGGGAAACCATGAAAATGCCCAGTGAGTAAAATGGCAGAGGGATAGGCAGATGCCATGGAAGAACCAGGGGGGACCCAGGAGAGAGGCTGCATCAGAAAAGCCTTCCTGAAAAGGCGAGGCTTGCATTGGAGTTTAAATCACGAGTGGGAGTTAACTGGGAGTTAACGACGCTGGGAGGGCATGGCAGACAGACAGGCCAGCCCAGAAGGTGAAGAGGAAAGGAGGTGCGGAGTGGGGAATCGTGGGAGCGAGGTGACAAGGGGAGTGACAGCTCCGTTAGAGACTGCGGGGCACTACGGCTGGTGACTGAAGGAGTCCCATCGAGTCCTGCGGAGCTCAGGCTCCTCATCCCAGGGGCCATATGGAGGGAATACCCAGGAACTGGCGAGACTTAATGATTCAGAGGCTGAAGATGAGGGAAGAGAACGAATCAGGAATCTTTCCCCGATTTCAAGCTGTGGGTGGCGGGAAAGATAGCAGCGCCACCCGGGAGGGGAGGCCAGATTTTTGTAGGGCAGAGGCACTAAATTCCACTTTAGAAATGTAGAACTTGAAGTATCCCTGGGATGCTCCGACAGGCAGTTGGAGTCTAGAAGGTGGGGTGGGCAGCGCGTGCGGGTCAGGAAGAGCCGAGGGCTGAGGGCAGTCCTGGAAAGAGCGCCCCAACCAGGAGGGTTCCGAGAGTAAGCGGTCAAGCTCTGGAAGAAGCACCTGAGCGTGTGGCGAATTCACACATTGCCTGACCTGGGGTGGCCTTCCCGGGCAGAGAACCCTGAAGAAATCTTCACTGCGAGATCCATGTATGTGCTGACATGTGGACCTTCCCACTAGCTGGGCAAACCAACCTCGGTCTCGCCAGCAGTGTGCGGGAGCCAGCTCGCACTGCTCGCACGGGCCAACTGTGCGCACTCGGTCTCACCTCCGCGGTCAATGACATCACGCTGGTATAGTGAATTTGGCCACGGTGGGAATTTACGCCATGGAAATCATCAAATTGGCTGTAGGTCAGGACTCTGTTCTAGAGAGCTGATCTGCCAGCACACCACGGCCCAGGGGTCCCTCTCAGATTATGCCGACGGTAAACACAAGTGAGACCTTCCTTCTGGTTGGACACTTTTCTCATTCTGCATCCACTCCAGTGAAGGGATTTGTATTGTCTCTATGATGCTGTCCTCATAGAAGACAGAAAAGTATGCCTCTGAACTGAGGAGAAAACAGACAAGTGAAGCAGGGGGAGGTTCAGGAGCATGCGCGCAACACATGAACGTGCTCGGAAAACATTGCGAGATCCCGAAGAGCTGACTTCGCCTGAAGCCACACAGTGGAATGTGGTCAGGTTTCGATGGAGGGTGGCCTTCAGCCTCGGGAAAATGCTAGAGGAGCTGCAATAATAAACCACAGCCGGTGTCTTACCGCACAGAAATCCCAGCCCTCCGCCGTCCTGTCTCAGCAGAGTCTCCCAGATCACACCAGGGGAGCCCAGAACTCTCCCCCCGGGGTCGCTGGAAGTTATGTTTTCCGTCTCCTAAAGAACAGTAGCCCCCGCCTGTGAATCCGCCCAGGCCAGTGTAACCCATACCAGACGCAGTCTCCTGACACAGATCCCTCTCTTTCTGACAGTCTGCCCTTCCGCTAGGGATTCCACAGTCTTCAAGGAGGTAGATGCAAGAAGTTAGTGGATTCCAGGGAGTTTGTGGACTACATTATTCAAATAAAATAATTTCACTTTTATGTGCTACTTTTCTGCTTGAAACTCAGAATGCTAATAATGAAGATGTTATAAATTAACTGGGGTTCCATTTCCACTTCTTCTTTAAATTTTTTAAAATATATTTTATTGATTATGCTATTACAATTGTCCCATCCCCCCCTTTATTCCGCTCTGTACTGCACCTCCCTTCCCACCAGCATTCTACCTCCTTAGTTCATGTCCGTGGATCGTACATATAAGTTCTTTGGCTTCTCCATCTCCCACACTATTCTTAACCTGCCCCTGCCTATTTTGTACCTACCATTTATGCTTCTTATTCCCTGTAACTTTTTTCCATCCCCTTCCCACTGATAACCCTCCATGTGATCTCCATTTCTGTCAATCTGTTCCTGGTGTAGTTGTTTGCTTAGTTCATTTTTGGTTTTGTTTTTTTTTTAGGTTCAAAAAAACAAAACAAAGTTGATAGCCAATAGTCGTGAGTTTGTTGTCATTTTACTGTCATTTTATCTTCCCATTTCCACTTCTGAGGCCAACTGACTATGGGATCTATGGCACTAACTTCAAGTTTCAATGTCTTATAAAATGAAGAAATCACATGCTATTCTGAGAAGTTCAAGGATTTAGAGTTACATAAGGGGAAAGGTTTGAACTAAAATAGTCCCTGTTGCATTTGCCAAATAACATCACAAATCATCACGTACAGTTTGGCATCCAGAGTGAACTGATAAAATTCTCAATCTCTCTCTCTCTTTCTTTCTCTCTCTCTCTCCCTGTCATTCAAAGCCAGCCTCAAATGCACAACGTCTTCACATTGTGAGGGCACAGCTTAACAGGTGCCCTGGCCTTCTGGAGTCTGGCTCTGTTTCTATGCAGCCCAGCCATGCTCTGTCTGGAAAGGTCAGCAGGGGGTGGTGAGTTTCTGTGTGACTCAGTACTCTCTGGGAACGAAGTCTACGATGAATGGAGGGCTCCCCCACTGCCCGGAAGCTTTCCCAGCCCCCCATAAATCCCACAGACAGCTCCAATGGGCTCTATCTCCTTGGGAGATGTAGCATTCCTTCACCAGTCCTCGGGCAGTTGCGGGGCGGTGGAGAGAAGGCAGGCAGGGGGTGGCCACTGCCTGGTGTTCCCAGATGTAGCCATCACATTGATTAGTGCTCTGCACACCACATTAAGGGATCTCTTATCCTCCCTATTTTCCTATGGGTTTAGTTTGGTTACAAGCAAAGAAAACATTTACCTCCCACTATTATTACCACCTATTATCATAATGATTAAGCATAAAAATCAAAGCTCCATTATCAAAATGCCAGAAAATCATTACTGTCCTGGATTTCGGATTTCCAGTAATGACTCTGTCCAGATTGTTTCCTTTCCTCTCCCAAACCAAATCTAAGTGGAGTTAAAAATTCACATGTACAATTTAACTTGGCAGTTCCCACGGAGCTCTGGGACACAGGGCCTCCGGCGCGCACTCTGTACCTTACTGCTGCGTTCGGCACAGGTGGCATTCTTAGGCCACGGGCTTACAGAGCCGACCACCTACAGAGCAAGCAGGCCATTTCCAAACACAGTATCAGGTAATCAAATCCACGTCAAGGTAGGAAGACCAGTTTAGCTTGAGTACCTCTTGACAAGAAAAAAAATCTGAGATGCTCTCAATTAAATCACAGCAGTCCGAAGAAAAAGAAAGAGATGGAGCAGTTAGGCTAACCATTGGGGGTCAGCTACAAGAACGCCCACATTCCTGAGTGTGTGCTGGAACACCGAATTAACTTCTATGTGGCTAATTCTGCAATTATCTAAAAAATAGCCAAAGCCCTTGAACCTCAGGAGCCTCACAAGAACTTTCTGGATTGTGGCCCCACCACTAATCCAAAGGAACAAATACTTCTTCCCTATGGACCTTGCGCCTGTCCCAGAACCGCTCCCCCACCCCACCCCACACCGTGCTTAATGGAGGAGACCACTTGCCAATCTAGGGGGGCAGACAGTGGCCTCTCCACCTCACCCCCCACCCCCGGCGATGCTGCTGGTGGTTTCAGCTGCATGCCCCAGGTCCTTTGTCCTTGCTAGCAAGGGCCCAATAAACCCTCTCTTTTACAATGATTGGGCTGTGGCAGTTAAAATTTTTGTTTTACAGCCTCTCTGAAGGACAGCCTGACTTAAACTGACTTTTTCTCTTCACAAGTTTTCCCCGTCAAACGCTGTACATTAGTTCTGAGAAAGCCACCCAGTGCCCTGAATGAAACGGAAGAGAGGCTTCGCAGATGCTGATTGAGCACTTGTGGGTCAGGTACTCGAGCCTCACGCAATAATCCTCTGGGGCGGGAATTATTTTCACTTTACTGGAGGAAACGGAGTTTTGGAGAAGTGAGAGGTCTAACCTGCAGTTACCCAGCCAGCAAGCACCACTGACAAAGGGAGGGCATGAAACCAGCCCTGTCTTTCTGTGACAGTGTGTTGCGTTAAAACACAAATCGACAGCCCTGCCTATTCAACTTCCACATTTGGACACACCCAAGACTCTCAGAACTCAACAGCCCAGAATCACCTATGTCACAGGATTGTTGTAAGAAAGACAGAAAGTTAGATAATAGATCTTAAGCTGTGTTGAACGGTTAAAGAACTCTTTAGGATTCTACAGATAGAAGGAAATATTGTATGTTATATATAATACTAAAATCCTTCTCGTTTTACTTTCTTTCCCCTACCCCAATTACTTTTACGAGAAGACAGTTTTTCCTACATCAAATGCTCTCTGGTATCCTCCAACCTCCTGCCACTGATGAAATCCTAACACCTACTGGTGAAAAATGTTGTTTTAGTGCTAAGCACCCTCTTTGGAGGAAAACAGAAATCCCCCTCATTATTGCAGCTTCTGAAATGAGTAAACTAAGTCTAAAAAAATGAACGACCTCACCCAAGATAAGGCAGGAAAACAATATCGGTAGCTAGCTATACGAGAAGCTACTGGACAACCATGTAGGAACCCATGTGGGGCACTCCTGTTCTGCTCTGACTTCCTGATTCTTATTTGATTTTTCTACCTGCTAGGTTTATAAACCTCTCTAGTCAAGAGACAATTTCCTTCTGTGTTGAGAAAGAAAAGGAAAGGAAAGCGGAATGGCAATGTCATTGATTATGGCATAGCCAGACAAAGTGGCAGGTTTGTAAATGCTGCCACTCAACACAGACAAATAAAGGAGAAGGTAGAGTACAGACAGGACTGACAGTTGGTGGTGGGGGGAACCCACCATAGATCCAATTTCTCCCAATGTACAGAAACTAAAAAAGCAACCGTTTTGTTCACTAGATTTTATTGTGTCAAAAAATATATGTAAAAAGAGGCATGTCAGTTGTAAAAAAAATATTTACCCTAATAATATGCTCATCATGCCCATGGCTCACAACCTACTCTTGATGTCAGGCAGGAAAAACAGTAGTGAAAGAGTTTCCACTGTGCCAAGACCCCAACTGAGTTGCTAAGGGAATCTATTAAAGAAATGAAGGAGTTAAAAATTCCTTAAAAACCTAACTGTAGAGATTATAACAGGAAGGTGAATATTTTTCCACTTAATGGCATGGGAGAAAGAGATATATAGAGTTTAATTACGAGTGATTATTTAATAAATAAATGCCAGGTAAATAGCAGGGGCCTTAGGGAGAGAATTTTAGAACTGATGGGGATGAAGATTTCTTTCAACCCTGAGATTCAGTGATAATGAAGGCAGGCCAGCAGTTCAATTAATAATTATTGAGTACCTGTTAGTGACTTCTGTGTACCTCAGCTGTAGGCCAGAATAACTCTTTTTAATTGGTTTGGGTTAGTTCCTAAATGCATATTTGAGTGTATTTATTCATTCAGCAAATATTTTTTGAGTCCCTACTACGTGGCTGCCAGAAACCAGAGGTAACAGTAGAGAACCAGACAGACAGATGCTAACTCAGACAAATGCACCTCCTCTACGACTCACTGGGAAGGAGGCAGATTCATCAGCTGTCACTGCTGGACCTGGGCTTGTCTTATGGGGTCCCGTTTTCTAGAGTGAGAATCTTCAAGTTACCAGATCCCGAGAGTTTTAGGCTGCTCTGACAGAAATACCATACGTATATATATAGATGATTTCATCATCGCATGCAAACACACAAGCTACGAATATAGAGAGAGAGCAACTCTTCGAATCAACAAAGTGTACGTAGTAACTGCATATGGGGTCATCGACCAAAGTGATGTAAATATATGCCATTCTGGCCGTAGCTCCTCCGCACTTGTATGGGTCAAATCAATTTTACTTTCACCCAGAAACACTGCTTAACCTCACAAAGATGACAAACCAGACAACACAGGGTGGGGGACAGGAAGCTTACAGCTGTGAGCACACGAAACACAGAGTTTATTCCTGTAGTTATTAATTATTGTTTTTATTTTCTATACGAACAACCGTAAGCCTACTTTTGCCCCACCCTGTAGGTTCAGAAAAGGTCCTACATTTTAGTTATAGTAGATTGAGTTTCTGAACATAAGATATTTAGGATTGTTTTTGCGAAAAATGTCACTGAAAACAATGTACATTTGGGGATTTACTGGTTTCCCTGAACACACTGAACAGTTTTCAAGAGAATCGCCTGGGGCTCGGGGGTAAAACCACCTGTGCCGCCTGGGCCCGGATTCCAGAGACTCTGATCAGCAGACCCCGAATAAAGCCAGAGGTCTGCATTTTAACCGGAATCCCAGGTGACTCCACATTCGGCAGATCCACCGGTTGCCCCTTGAGAAATACAGTGCTTGACAACATAAAAGCAAGTATGTGTAAGGTTTATCGATAAGATACAGGAGAAGGTGATTAATCAATGTAAGCTTGGACAAAGCTACGTGACCTCTACTAGTCACAGTTTCCTCATCTGTAAACTGGGAATGGCACTGTCTTTACCTTCCTTAACTCACCTTTATGTTGTCAGGATGACTCAAAAAATGTGCTTTGAACTGCTTGAGATAAAAGGACTATAGAATAAGCTAAGGTATTATTAACACTCATGCCAATGACCTGAGATGCTTTCAAGCAAGCCGCGTGATCCTTCTTGTGTGTAGCTTATGAAAGTCAGTGGGTTTTCCTACAAGAAGGGAAGGTATCGCTGCCAGCATCTGGAGTTTACCTCTGCCCTCATCACTCTTCCAGCTGGTTGTCAATCCTACAGACGCACCTCAGAACCTACCTCCCGTGGTACCCCTGGAACTCTCTCCCCCTTTTGTTATCAACATCATTTTCTCAAGAATTAACAATTCTAAGCAGCTTGTACGTAGCCATGATAACCTTACAAAGCAGATCAATTTATCATTCCCATTTTACAGACGTATTCCAGAACACTGAGGCCCCGGGCTAACTGACTTGTATCAGGTCACACGGCTAAAGACTGTCCAATGCCAGGCTGTCCAAATGCAAGTGGCCCGGACCCAGAGTCACACTGCACCACACCCCTGCCTCCTCCCCTTCCAGGCCCTCCTGTGATAGGCCGAGCACTGGCTCCTCCTCCTTCACGCACCGTCAGCAAGGAAAGGCTTCTGGCCCCAAGCCTCTTTGCCTCTGAGTCTGTCCTCTTCCCGCCCATCCTGGCCGTACAGCCCCACCAATGCGGGGGTGGGCCAAGGCGGGTTTACAGTTGTTAACAATAATTAATAAATAAAAATACAGGAAAGAACTACTTCGCGTATTCACAACTGTAAACCTCCTTTTGCCCACCCTGTATCACATTATCCCCACCTACCACAAATACTACACTAACTCCCACATCTGCATCTCCAGTGCTTTTCTTCTCAATTCTACACCAGGATTTCCAGCTATCACACATCCACCTGGAGAACCCATAAGGAACTCTAATTTGATGTGTATAAAAAGAAACTCATTTTCTTCCTCTAAAATCTCACCCCTTCTCTAGCCCTAAGTTAGAAGCCTGCAAACTGTCCTTATTTCCACGCTATCTCCCCCTCACCT
This sequence comes from Phyllostomus hastatus, assembly GCF_019186645.2. Taxonomy (NCBI): domain Eukaryota; kingdom Metazoa; phylum Chordata; class Mammalia; order Chiroptera; family Phyllostomidae; genus Phyllostomus; species Phyllostomus hastatus. The sequence goes on along the minus strand of NW_025333833.1, from coordinate 11,788,548 downwards.
CCCAATGTGACCCGATTCCCTAAATCTCTCTCCATTCTGTTCTTCTTCACCATCCTCACTGTCTTGCCTTAGTTTATATCTATTTCTAAATGGGTGAGTATAACAAGCACTTAAACAACATCACTTGCCTCTAATCTTGCTAAAATGATCTTTCTAAAGCAAATATCCTACTTTCAGAATAAAGTGCAACTATCTACAAAAGTTATATATGCCTATCTTATGACGCAGCAATTCCATTCCTAAAAGATGTGCGTATACATACATATATCTCTCTCCGTATTTTTTCGGACTGTAAGACGCACCTCCCACCCCCGAAATTTGGGAGAATTAATGGTTGTCAATGCTGCTGTTGAGTTCTGTTTACATTGACATTGGTGAAATATTATCTTATTTATGTCATTAAATATTTTACCACATTTTTGCTTCAAAATTTTTTCCCTATTTTCCTCCTCTAAAACCTAGGTGCATCTTATGGTCCAAAAAATACGGTTGTGTCCACCAAAAGACATGGACAGAAACATTTACAGCAGTTTTATTCTTAACAGCCACAGGCTTTCCACAGTGTGTTGTAAGGATTTGTTTATGTACAAGCATCCTCCAGCAGACTGAAATTTTTTAAGGCAAAGCCTAGTCACATTTATGTTTATGTTTCCAGGAATTAGCCTATGACCACATCAGTAAGTATTTCATGAGAATTAGGTAAAGGTATGTTTTTAAGATAAAAATTAGTTTTTTCTCTAATGAATCTACCTGATGACATTACATTTCCTACGAAACCTTTACTCGATCCTTCCAAATTCGGTCAAATTTAAAAATCCAAACGCATAAACAAGAAAAGTCTGTACACATCCAATAAGAACATGCAGTGCGTGATCATCATCTTAGCTGGACTGCTCAAGTAAACCCCCTTTTAAACTGTTCTCTTGGTATCCACAGTGCTCTTTTAAAAACACAAATCAGATTGTGTTACTCCCCTTCCTCAAAACTCGCACTTGCTCTCCTTGGCACTTAGAACGACAAGCAGACTTCCACCAGGGCACGCAAGGGCCTTCATGCTCACCTCCTGGACCTCACCACCAAGAACCACCTCCTCCCCTAACCCTCGGCTACAACGGTCAGTTCTTAAAACACACCGCGCTCTTTCATACCTGCTGATATCTGCATCTGTTCCTTCTGCCTAAAAGGCTGCTCGGCCTGACCTCACAGTGGGTCCTTCCCCTCATTCACGTCCTTTGACCAGGTGCTGTCTCCTAAGGTAACATCCCTGCCCTCGGCCCACCCCTCTGGTGTCACACTCCCCATCTCCCTCCCTCCCCCAGGCCAGGGCACCTTATCCATGGTAATTTCTTCAGAGCACTGACTTGTTTGTTTGTTTGTCATTTGTAAAGGACACAACAGCAGAGCCCTATCCGGTCTGTTCACTACTGTATCCCTGGGGTTTGGAATAATGTCTAACACCTAAGGACTGTCAATAAATGTTTGTACTAAAGAGTGAAGCACAAGTAAATGTTGTAACTAAGTTACACATTATTTAAAAATCTGAACTGAAGGCTTACTAAACATCATAGATCTCCTGAAAAAATACAAAACTCTGTCCTCTGAACTAAAAATCTTAGGTAAACAAAGTTAACTGATTCAATCTCTACAAAGCAGTTGAGAACTGAAGTGAATTTATCAAAATGACTGTTCTGAGCTGCTTTTCAATCTCAACTCCATACCTGCTTACCATGATTTTTAAAATTACTCCAGAATTCCTTTCCTATCAAGATCTACACGCTGGAGACCTCCAGTCAAGATGGCGGCATAGGCAGACATGGTTCACCTCTTCACTCAACCACATCAATACAACTAAAATTAGAACAACCATCTCCTGGAACCATTAGAACTCGAGTTGAATGGAAGACTGACAACTACGGAATTCAAGAAACTATATCCACTCAGGCTGGTAGGAGGGGTGCAGACATGGAATGGGCTAGTCCCACACCCATGTGTGGTAGATAAAAATTTGGAAGGTATATCTCAGGAGAGAGGAGTCGCAGCCCCACACCAGACCCCTCAGTCCAGGGTTCCAGTGCCAGGAAGATAAGTCCCCACAACATCTGGCTGTAAAAGAAAAAAAAAGCAGGGGTTGACTAGGTAGAAGAAACTTCTGGAGCCCCAACAAATTCCTCTTAAAGAACCCACACATAGGCTCACCTACTCAAGACTCACCCCCTCTGAGCTCCAGCAACAGGGTAGCAGCTTGAAAAGTACCAGCGGCATACTAGGAGAAACTGACGTGTCTGTCATCAAGGTGAGCAGAGGCCATTGTCCCTTTTCTAAACCCTACCCCCAAAGAACCACAGAGCCAAGCTGGTGCCGTATCTGAGACTCCATCAACCTGGCTAACACTATTTGACCCATCATGGAGATCTCCAGAGACTCCACCCCACTCATCTTATGGGCCACCCAAGCTGCTTTTCCATATGAATGGCTGGTCTGGCTCATGTTTCACATCTTCCTCAATCCTCTCACACAGCCGGCCTCAGTGAGCCCCAGGCCTGGCACTAGCATCAGCCAGCCTGGATTCACAGCTTGGCTTCTCCCGGGAATCTCCAAGCCCAACACAAGTGGCAGCCATCTCAGACTGCTTTACTGCTCAGGCAGGGTGCCCTGGGAAAAACACAGGTGAGGGCTAAGCTTGGCCTGCACCACCCAGGAAACCCCAGGGCCCACACACTCAGTAGATAGCTACTGACCACATTGGAGCACCACCACCCTGCCCCTGCACAGCTGATCATCCATGGAGGGTGGAGGTTGACAGTAAGTGGTCACAGCCAATTGATGCAGCTGACTGGCCTGAGAAAATCCCTCCCTACCCTCCAACAACAACCATGGCTCAACTACAAGGAGAAGGTATACTCAGCCCACACAAAGGACATACCTTGAATACCCAGCTTAGGTGATAGGGGAAGCTGTGCCACTGGACCCTACAGGACACCTACTACATTAGGGCACACTACCAAGACACAGAATCAAAGCAGCTCTACCTAATACATAGAAACAAATACAGGGAGGCTGCCAAAATGATGACACAAAGAAACATGGCCCAAATGAAAGAACAGACATAAACTCCAGCAAAAGAGCTAGATGAGATGTAGATAAGGAATCTATCAGTTGCATAGCTTAAAACACTGGTTATAAGGATGCTCGAGAAACTTAATATGGACCTCAGCAGCATAAAAAAGATCCAATCAGAATGAGGAATATACTAATTGAAATGAAGAACAATTTACAGGGAAATAGCAATACAATGGATGAAGCCAAGAATCAGATCAATGATTTGGAACATAAGGAAGCAAAAAACAACCATTCAGAACAATGAGAAGAAAAAAGAATCCAAAAAAAATTACGATAGTATAGGCAGCTTCTGGGACAACTTCAAGAGGTCCAACATTTGCATCATAGGGGTACGAGATGGAGAAGACAGAGAATAAAATGGAAATCTATTTGAAAAAAATAATGGAAGAAAACTTCCCTAATTTGGTGAAGGAAATAGACATGCAAGTCCAGGAAGCACAGAGAGTCCCAAACAAGATGGATGCAAAGAGGCCCACTCCAAGACACATCATAATTAAATGCCAAGGTTAAAGATAAAGAGAGAATCTTAAAAGCAGCAAGAATAAAGAAGCTAGTTACCTACTGGGGAGTTCCCATAAGACTGTCAGCTGATTTCTCAAAAGAAACTTTGCAGGCTAGAAGGGATTGGCAAGAATTATTCAAAGTCATGAAAAGCAGGGACCTACAGACAAGAATGCTCTACCCAGCAAAGCTATCATTTAGAATCAAAGGGCAGATAAAGAGCTTTCCAGACAAGAAAAAACTAAAGGGGTCATCATCACCACACCATTATTATATGAAATGTTAAAGGGACTCATTTAAGAAAAGGAAGATCAAAACTATGAACAATGAAATGGCAACAATACATATCTATCAACAATTGAACCTACAAAACAAACTAAGCAAACAAGAACAGAGACAGAATCATAGATACGGAGAGCGTTTTGATGATTGCTAGATGGGAGGGGAGTGGGGGCAGAATAGGCGAAGATGTGAGGTGATTAAGAAGTACAAATAGGCAGTTACAGAACAGCCATGGGGATGTAAAGTACAGTATAGGAAATGGGGTAGCCAAAGAACCTATACGCACAACCCACAGACATGAATGGCAGTGGGGGGACTGCCTGATGGAGTGAGGGGTGCTGGGTGGAGGGGGGAAAAGGGGGAAAATCAGGACAACTGTAATAGCATAATCAATAAAATACAATAAAAAAAAGACCAATATGCCAAATCAAACTACACATACCAAGGATCTCTCATTCTCTGAAGCTGACATTGCTCTCATTGTTCTATCAGATGAAAACACCAGAGCCCATTGCTTGCTCTGAAAACAGAGCAAGAGTGGGAATATGCACTTGTTTTGACTTCTTCCAGCTCCAAGTGGGAGTATCAGAGGAAATGAATACTCAAGCTAATCAACCAGATACATGATATAAGGGTAACCACGCTGCAAGAAGTTTACTTGCAGGGTGTTGAACTACCAAGAAGCTTCCAAAACTTCCTGCATGAAAGACATCGTATAAAGTAAGGATTTCCTTTGAAGCCTTTTAACTTCCCCTCTGTCCCATGCTGGGTTCTAAGCCTTGAACACTAAGACCATTGTCCGAGGTCTCTGAATTTATAATAAGTTTTATTACTGAAACAAGTAAGTGCTCTAATGCCTTACTCCAGGACACTGAGTGAAGGTGGTTTCCACCCTATGACAAGGCCAGCTTGCTGCCTCGGTCATTAACCTTGTAAGTGCAGGTCTAGAGCCGCATTTCTGTACCACAAATCCCACTCTCATTCATTTATTTATTCTGAAATATTTATTGAGCTTTGACTACATTCAAGGTGCTATTATGAGGCACTGCAGGGACAGAAGGGAACACAGACATCGCCCCTATCCTCATGAAGCCAACACTCAAGCACGGAAGACAGATATTAAACAGACAATGTAATGATAATCATCTAACGACAACAGACATCACTGCTCCTCATAAAAAGGTGCCAAAAGCAAAGATCAGGGGATCAGATTTTATCTTCGTGATTGGGGAAAATTTCACTGAGGAAAAACAGAGATCAAAATAATCGTAGGTGTTCATCAGGTGAAAAGGGGAGCGAGAACATTTCAGGTGAGAAAACTTCGTGTGCAAACACCTTGGAGCAGGAAGAAACTGGGCACAGGGAAGGACGGAGAGAAGTGGATGCGGCCGAGGCGGGTGAGGCCGAGGAGGGTGAGGCAGAGGCGGGTGGCAGGAGACGAGCTCAGGCAGAAGAGTTTTGATCCTTAACCTGGTACTGATGGGAAGCCATTAAAAGATTTTAAATGGGTAAGTATGCCAGGATCAAAGATAACATGGGTGTCCACGAAGAATGAACTGCGGGGAAACAAGGAAGGATTCAGTGAGAAGACTGCTAGAAAAGGCAAGTGTTTCAAACTATGGACCAAGATCCTCCTGCACGGGAATCATTTGGGGTGGTTCTTAAAAGCAGATCCGTGGGCTCACCCTCCAACCTACTAAATCCAAATCTGTGTGACTGGGGAGTCTGCTCGTAGCCCCAGGATGTCATAATAAACATTAATGACTGAGAGGCAGAGTAACAATGCTACAGGACTTCCAGTGATCATTACATGAAATAAACGATGACTCAAGGAACATAATCTGCTTTTACACTTGGGCATGACTTCCCTCTTCTAAAATTGTGGTGTTATCTCTCTCCTTCCCAGCTCCCTTTCTTCCTTACCCATAGCAAGGGACCAGTTTTATTCTTTTTCCATAGTCACCATTGATCCTAGTTTTATTCATAGTGAAAGCATACACGTGCTTGTGTGCTCCCGACTGAAGCAGGTCAGAAGAAATGAACACATACATTAATCAGGGTTAACTACATGTACAAGTTCAATTCTGACTAGCAAAATGCAGATCGGGAATGTTATCTTCTGTGTGTGTGGCCCTTTCTAATATTCAAAGCTCTTTTATAGGTACGATCTCATTTGATCCTCGCAATAATCCCAACTTACAGGTGAGGACACTGAAGGTCTCCAGGGGCTAAGTAATTGACCTGGTCACGTTACTGGTAACTGACAGAGGCCAGGGCCAAGCCAGGAGCCCTCAGGCTGCACGGCCACACTGACGGAGCAGTGCCAGACGGCCCCAGTAGGTGAGACCCCCATTTGCTGACTGAAGGTCCCCATGAACTGCCCTCTGCCCTTCGGTCCACACACGGCACATAGTGAGAGCCTGCTCCACGGCAGGTGCTATGAGGGGCGCAAAAACTCTCAGGTCCTATAGTCAACGTGAAGTCAAAATTCCCTCTAGGGGGGTATGGAGATGTAGAAAGATACCATTGTAGGCAAATTAGGGCATAGCAGTTCCACGTCATCAAAACTGTTTGAAGACAAATATTCAGGGTTCATCTTAACAAGACAGAGGTCACAGAACTATGGGAAACTATAACTGTCTTCATCAGACGAAACATAAGCTTCTCTTGTCAAAGAGGTGTAATGGGCATGTTGCTGCAGTAATTGTATGTTTGGATTGTCAAAAATGCAGTTTCCTCTCCCAGTTGAAAAAAAAGCTGCCATTTTCCTTTCCAGGAATGTGATTTAACTTAACAGCGAAGCTAATAATCAGGAGCTCTTTAGCTGGTGCAAACAAAGAAAGCACTGTCTCTGCAAGCGGTCATCGTGGTCCTGAACGTGATGTGGACTTAAGTGCCTGGTGGAAAGCGGCCGCTATATTACGTAATGAATGAAGCTGCGTGAATACCTATTATGTTAACTGCACCCGCCTTGTCACTCTGACTCAAGTGTTGAGGGGTGACTTTTCTTCACACCGAAGAGCTCTCCCTCGTCACTTCTATAGCTAGCACGTTTAAAAACCTTATTACATCGAGTCAATGAGATTGTGGACACAACCACTGTGTCCAAAATAAGTAACGAAAGAGACTGCAAAGGAGAAGATATGCTTCTTCAAGGACTAGGAAAGGCAGCTGCGGGGGAGGGCAGGATGCGAAGAAGGAGGCCAGGCCAGGACCGAACTGAAGAACCGTGCTCTGCAGCTGTGTCTCCATCGGGAAGAAGTACAGCATCTTCCCAGCCTACTTCGGTGATGTGACGGGCAGCTAGCAGGCAGTTCAAGGCACATTCTGATTCATTTTGCCAAAAAGGCATGAGAGGCCCAAATACTGAAGTCACACAAAGCAGGGGTCAGTATGGAAGCAAAACCACTTAGAGTGTTTCTAATTTGGTCATTTGTTGGTGTAGACACTAAGTATTTCTCTAAGTATTTCACCCAACATCTAAATAATTCCACCCCTTCTGGTCAAGGGTCTCTGAGACAGAAGGAAAGAGACAATACCTTAAACATTTCCTTCCAGTAGATCTGGAAGGAAGTTGTTCAGAGGGTGAAAGAGATCACGGAAAAATCAAAATTTTAAGAAGCCAGTATATTTAAATCACATTATGGCGATGCGTCGTGGGGAAATTTAATGTTCAGCCTAGTTATTTCCCAATGAGGGACTCTTTAAACACCAACATTCTAATGGAAATGTTTCTAATGGAAATGTTTCTGAAATGTGTTATTCTTCTGCCTTTGGAAGTACAATATCCTCAGCATGACTTAACCTTCCACTCTCAGCTCAGCAGGCTGCCAGCGCCCCAGGGGAATCCGCTGTCTGCCCCCAGAGACACCGATGCAGATAAGAGTGCTTATTCCAAAACGAAATGATCGCATTATGCCCGTGCTTTTCCAGTTCATGTGCCTGGTCTTCAGTCATCATTTCCTTGCTTTCATTTATCCAACAAATGTAGTCGTGTCTTCTGTCTGCTGAGTGCCATTCTGGACTTGAGAGACCGTAGGGGGTAGATAACAACAGAACCCACGCCCTCATGGAACATGCACTCTAACGCAGAAGACAATCGATCAGTCAATCAGTGACACGTCAAAGGGTATGTGACACGCTGGGTAAGTGGCAATGGGAGCAGAGCTGACATGGGCACAGGGAGCCCCGGAGCTGGGCAGGGTTGCAGTTTAAATGGGTAGAGAAAGCCTTGCCGAGAGGTGGTATTTGACAACAGCCTTCCACCGGAGCTGTCAGTTGTTGTTATTATGACTCTCTTTAAATTTGCTGCTTCTACCCAACCAAAACCAAAAAGACTTCATTATGACCCTAAGTAAATAACCGACTTTTGTCCAGTATCGGGAACTGACGTGGTAGGTCCTAAGGACGATGGCCCTTCCTGTGGAGTGAGCGATATCTGGGCTGCTCAGAGACCTCGTCCTTGAACTTCAGCTTCAGACATGCTCTGGAAAGCTGACACAGCCAAAAGCGAGTGGGTCTTGACCCCATTTGTGCTTTAGAGCACATGCGCCTGTAAGCATCTTGGAACGTTGGCCTCCCCCACGCTCTGTGACAATGAGCTAGCCTGCTTCTCCCCTTTCCCTCCCAAACTCCATTTTTCCCAACTTCCAGACTAACCGCTCTCTGCCTCTTGCCCCCTAATTGTGACGCTGCTCAAGCTCGGCCCTCACCCCTCTTCCACTTTCATCCCACCCATTCCTACCCAAACCCTTAACTGGGGAAACTCCAGCATGCTATGCCTAGAGCTGACATATTCACGTCACCCCCCTCCACCAGCACCCCAAAGGAGCTCTTCTTCCCACACCCCTATTTCTGACACCACTGTTCTCTCAGCTCAGTGACATCAGAAGTCTTCCAGGCATCTCTGACCCCTCCCTCTGACTGTCCAAACCGGCGCCTGTGCTTGCTTTCTGCTAGGTGTCCATCTGCCCTGTTAACAGGAGGAAATAAAAACAACTATTACTCCAGACATGATGAGTTCTAACGCAAAGGGACTGCATTAAAGGATTTAGAGAAACCTTGGAAGAAAGCAATTATGTTCCTTAGAAGTGTCAGACACCCCAAAGGTGAGGAAAACAATGTTTTTTGAAGTTAGTATAAACCTTCTCTAACAGGGAAGAGGGAGGATTCGAGAAAGGCAGGACAAATATTTCCAATGTGAAATTGAAGAAAGCCTCTAAAGAAATTAAGGAGGCTGCATTAGGTTTTCCAAATTGTTAGAGAAAGAAAGAAGGACCCGTAGTCAAGGCTGTATACTTCGGGGAGCAAGTATCTAGAGGCCTGGTAACAAGGGAGTGAAGAGTCACTATGACCTGAGTCTTGTGGAAATGCTAAGGTCAAGTAAAAGGGTTTGGGGTTTTCTTTTTTTTTTTTTTTTCAGCTATATTAGGAACAAGAATGAGGAAGGGAGCGGCTCATTGCCGATAAGGGGGCAGTGATGTTCACTGATAACGGAGAAAAGAGAACCACTTCGCCCCTCTCCCGCTTCCATCTTCACTATCATGGAAAAAGATCTTCAAACTGGAAAGCGCAGGACCCACGTGGTGGAGAGGAAACTAGAAGCCAGGCTAGGGAAGGCGACGATAAGAAAGCACTTAGCCCTTTAAGTGACTTCACGTCTCCAGAGCCAGACAGATGGCCCGAAAGGGCACTAAAGAACCTGCAGATGTAATCTGAATATCGATGAACAGAGTCTTCACAGAGCATGGGATCACGGAGTGTCTACAGGCTGGCACCAGGAAAACACGCCGATTTTCAGACGGGAGTTAAGGTAGACGGAAAACCACGGGCCGGGTTGGCTGTCCCCCCTGCTGCCAATATCCCGGAGGGTTTGTAGCAATGACCACTGGGAGCGATCGTGAAGTCACGGAGAAGAACAAAACCACATCGAACTAACTTCCCATCCTACTCTGGCCCTAGATACAGAACATGGAAGGCTACAGAAATGATGTTCGTGGATTCCGAAACCATTCCGGCTCTCTCCTTAGAGCTTTACAGTCACAAGGAAGCTCTCTGCGCTGAATAGTTGCAGAGACTAGATTTGTATCAAAATCAAATTGTCAGGGAATGCTGCGTGGGAAAGCCATGTTAACCGGTGGGCACTGCTAGGAGTGAGGATGTCTTCAGCAATGTACCAGTTTTGTCTTTTGCCACCGTGATGAAATCATTGTAATGAATGAGGCAGATAATTATATAGAAACTTACTAAATAAAAGTGGAAGTTATAGCTGATATACACTGGCTTAACGAATCAGAATTTTAGATGTTAAAAAACTGGAAAAAATAGCTAAGACTAATAAAATTAAATTTAACAATAATAAATATTGTATACATTAATTTTTATATCAACTGTCTCAATACAGGAAATCTTAGCTGAATGGAAATCATGAGTGTAATACATTTGCAAAGAGACCAAATTTAAGTTGTACATAAACACAGCTACTCTTACAAACACATAAAATTGACAATATTCAACCAATTTTTAAACTTCTAAATATGGCAAGTTCATACCGTTCAACCTAATGGAAGGTTACACACAGTATGACAAGAAAAGCACAAAGTGCTTTGAGTTCAGAAAAGGACAGCTTCCCACCACTTGGGAAACCGCAGTGGGTCTACGGAAGAAGAGGCACATGAATTGGAATTCGAGGGACGGCCGGAATTCAAACAGGAGATCTGGGGACGGCACTTCATTCGGAGGTGACAATGGTGGGGAGACCCCAGACAGGAAGGTGGCCTAGCTGGGTTACAGCGTGGCGTGCGTGGAGGTAAAACACAGGAAACGATATCCGAGAGGGAAACTGAAGCAAGACTTTGGAGACCCTCACAACCACTGTGATGAGGGCTCTAAAATTCCGAGTTCCCTACGAAGGCCAAGTACCACGTTTGGCAATAGGAGGGACTCAAATGTGAATGGACAAGCGAACGAATGAATGGACTATTAGTGAAAAGTACAGAACAGCTAGAGGTCAACAGAAGCACAGCTCCTGATTGCCTGTTCCGTCCGTCATTGGAACCAGAGTCCTTTTCATCTACAAGGGGTACTAAATGTCATTTGGTCGAACTCCCCCCTGCCCCCAGAATTCTGGGTGACTACCCACAGGACTGGAAATACCCCAGCCAAACAGAGGCGAAAGGCTGCCTGGCCCTCCGCCAGCTGCTGGGGCCATCTAGTTCACCCCGGGTCAAATCTCCAAAGACGATTTTGGTTCAGTAACTACTAAATAGTGTACTTTTGGGCTCTTTCCTGAAAACGAACGCCATCTAAGTCTTCATGTTTCAGAAACAAATGTTTGGTGGCTTTTGTGGGCAACTGTTGTTTCAACATCAAGCATGTCAAAGGTATAATTTTAAAGAATCTGGCTCCAGGAGAAAAAGCTGAGGCATTAGTCACATGTTTTACATTTCTTACTCCTGCCTGCCAGATTTTTTTTGTAATTAAGAAAGGAAAAATGGGTCAGCCCAAAAGAATTTTTACAACTGTCAGAATAAATACAAGGCCCATGCAACCCCATAAACTTCGTTTTTCAAGCCCTTTCCCCTGCTCTGTGGCTTTAAGTGCCCCTTATTTAGAATCGAGCCAAAGGCGCCAGCCCCAGAGGCCGCCCCTCCATCTCTTGCAGGGGAAGGACGTCTCCCGTCAGGAGGGGGAGGGCTGATGTGATCCCAGACTCAAGTACAGCCTCTTCCGACATCACAGGACAGTGCGGGTGGAGGCCCAAGGGTCCACCAGAACCCTCATCCAGCCCAGCTTGGCTCCAAGGTCATTCAGAAACCACATGCTTCTCAGAAAATATCACCACCCATGAGATAATTCTGAAGAAGTCTTCAAGATGCAACTCATCAGACAAAAGCCACCCCGGGGCTCAAGGGACACCTCCGTTCTGGGCACACAAGCCCAGACTTCAGTCCACAGAACTGCCGCCACCCTGAGCGCACCCCTAGCTCCGGGAGTCTCCTGAGTAGCTGCGGCTCTTCGGATGAGCACCAAAGCGCAGGCCCACTGCCACGCGGGGCCTGTCTGGGCTGAAGGGTCCCACAAGAGCTCCCACCAACTGGATCTAAAATCTGCATGGTGTCCTGGTACCAACCCGCCCTCTACGGAGCACACCAGGCCTCCTGGTGATGCTTCAGATGAAGCCAAACCATTCCAGGTCAATGGTTGTCAGACTTTTCAAGGTAAGAAGAAAAGATACATTTCACATGTGACTCAGTACACACATGCACATATTTAAAACAAAACCTTTCACAATAACGCCATTCTGATATGTCCTAGCCCATTCTGTTCCAAGTCTGAAATGCTGACTCTGACCTGCTGAAGCAAACCGCCCTCTGCATTCTGAACGCCAGGCCCTAGAGCAATGCTGTCCAATAGAAACACGGTGCTGGCCACGCTATGTAATTGTAAAGCTGCAAGTAGCCACATGCTGAAAAAAAGGCAAAAAGAAGCAGATGAGATTAATTTTAACAATATATTTCAGCTAATCCATTATATCAAAATATTGTCATCTCATCATGTGATCACTAGAGAAAATTACTGAGCTATGTTACATTATTTTCTTCATACCAAGTCTTTGAAATCTGGTATGAATTTTACAAGGACAGAGTGTTTCAATTTGGGCTAGCCACAGTTCAAGTGCTCCACAGGCACATGGGGCTATCAGCTACCATTTCAAACATTGTCACCCTACAGAGTTCCGGTCCCACGTCCCCCAGGGGAGCAGGACCCACAGTGGAGCCAGGCAGTCGAAGGACGGGGTTGTCACCCAAGTGTGGCCCGCAACTGTCACGCACACACACTCACGTGCCCTCATCTCATATTGGGTCATCAGGTTCCTCGTGAGTGCCCCGAGTCCTGATGTAGGATGGCAGGTTTCACCAGGGAAAAGTCAGAGAAATGAGACTTATTAACCAATAAGAAGCATTAGTACTGTGAAACTCCTTAAGATAAAATCCAAATGTATTCGTCTGTGACGTAAGAAATATAACAAATGTCACAAAAAATTCAAACTAGAAAATAACGTTTAGGGAATTTGTTCTCCAGAATATGTTTTGACGATAACAAAAATGAACAAATAGCATGACTGCAGCTATGTTAAAATGTGAGCCTGCAAACAAGGATTGGAGGATGAAAAGCAACAGTTTAAAGGATCCTTATAGAGGTAGGATTATGGGTATATTTTCCCTTCTTTAAAATAATATGTATAAAGTTATGTATCACTCTGTTAAGAATAACAGTGCTTATGAAAGGTTCTTCCTTCTTTTCCAAAGCAAACACACGTGCCATTAAATCCCTATACAAAGAAAAGGTAAGGAAAGCATTTCTGACAAAAGGAAAAAGGACCAGAAGCAGTCAGAAAACTAGATTTTAACACAGCCAAACACACATGGACATAAAAACACCTAGCAGAACAGAAGCCACCTAATAACAGAATTCTGAAAAGTTCCAGCAAAGACTATGTTTTGCCTGAAGTAGACATTTAAGCATTAAGAATGAAACCTCACAGAGCAGGGCAAAGTTCAAGAAGGTAGGGTCAATGGGAGTTGAGTTTTATTAATGAAAATACAAAAGTACACAGATTATACTATAGAATTCACGTTGCTTATTTGTGAGTCCCTTTACTGACGAAGGCTGGCAAGCGGAGCGCACCCAGGAAGCACCCTCCACGAAAGCCGGCCACCAACGCCTGAGAGCAGGAGTGTCGCCCCTGCATGTGGGAGGGGCGCCAGATCCCTCCACTGAAACCCCTTAGACGGAGCAAGGCTCACGCGAACGATGCTGGGTTAACACAAGACGGAAGCAGGCTGCAGTCCTCAGATACAGGACACAACAGGACCTGTGAAAACCAGTCAGCAAAATAACTTTGGGATCCAAAACAGAACCTGGGGTCCAGAGTTCCATCCGTGACCCATGACACACAGGTCTGTGTCACGAAGAAGCCTGTGGACGAACCCTGACTACCACGCCTTTCCATCTACAGAGTGGCCGGCATGGTTAAGTCCATCTTCGTAAGAGTCTGAAATGTGTAGATCAACCAATGATGGTGAAATTGAAGCAAAAGCGGCATTTTCCTTTTTTAAAAAATTGTCATTAGTTGAATATAAATTAAATACAGCTCATTAGATATTTTCTCTTTTGTTCCAAAAAAAATGGGATTTATGACATTACCAAATGGCAAAAAGATGTCATAAACATACATGTTTTATCTTAACAGATATGGTCACGCAATGCGTAAGATGCTTACTGAGTACCAACTATGGCTCAGATGTGGTCCTAGGCGATGGGAATACAAAGATTGATTAAAAATGGTCCCCACCCTTGAGGCCCTCAAATGACAGGACAAAGAGAAACATTAACAAAAACAGGATACAGTGTCAGTGCCGTAATGGAGCTTCTGTAGAGTGCTAAAGAGACCCAGACAGAAGGGCAGTTGCGCCAGAAGAGGGGCCCAGAAAAGCAGAGCAGAGCTGACCCTGGAGCCGGGGCCTGCAAGGCGAGCGGCTCATCAGTCGCTCCGGGAAGGGAAAGCACTGCAGGCTGGTTCCACGGCCGAAGCAGCGACACGAGGAAGGCAGAGCAGCACGGGAACGAGGACCTCACTGCCCCTGATGAAACCTGCAACATGGCTTCCCAGCTAAGACCCCGGCTCGCTCCTTCCCCGGAGACGAGACTGCACGGGGGGCGGCAGGGAGAGGTGGAAGGAAACCTGTTAAACCTCCTCCTGCCACAGAGGAGAGTACCATCAACCCTTCCGCCGTACCTCTGAGCAAAACAGGAGCTCACGCTAGGGCTCGGGGCTGAAATCAGAGCAGCCACCAGCTCTTTTTGGCCGGGTCCTCTCGAGGTTTGCAAGCCTCTGTCCCCCAGGCAGACACTCGTTTGCGGACTGCCTAGTTCGACACTGGATAGAAGGCCATTTCTGTAAAGAATATCAGAATCTTCCAACTCTAACGAAAGAACGCTCCTGAAGCAGCACTTCCAACCTCTCCAGTTCCCTGGAAAACACTTCTGTGGGAGCAGAAGCAGCAGGCCCTGCGGGGATTCCCACAGCAGCGTGCTGGGCGAAGGCTGGACCCCGGTAACGCGGCTTTGCACGCAGATGACTGTTAAGCATGCGCCTTGAGTCTGTGTGGAAGTCCCTTCTCCTCTACCCCACCCGGAGACAGCAAGATAGAGACTGTGCTTCCTGGTAACATTTAACGAGCGCAAGTCACTTACTCAGCATTTCTGTACAAGGGATTTAATCTTCAGTTACAGCTCTGAGGACAAGGGCGGGCTAGCCCAAGTCAGCTGAAAACAGGCACACATCACAGGGCATGCCTGAAGGGGTCTGAGTTTCTTGAGAGAATAGGAAAGGACCTCCAGAGCTCAGGGGGACTCTATATGAATAGAAGGAAGGTCAGATTCATGGGCAAGCTGCCAGAGACCCTGGAGACTATTTTTAATCCAGAAGAAGAACAGGAAGGAACAGGAACAAAAACCGGAACTCACCCAGGAGAAATGGAAAGCAAGAAGGAAACAACTGTAATAAGCAAATGGAAAGACAGTGAGAAAAAATAGATCTTATAACTAAAATTACATTCCTAACAGGGAAGCCAGGAACGCTGTAGGAGAAGGCTGAGAGCAAGAAGAAAACACAGAAAGCAGCAGTAGGACGACTCAAAGGAAGTATTTTGAATGCCTGCATCTTATGAGGGTCAGGGAGGGTCGGTTGGTAACATTCTTGCCTCTGGCATTAGGTCATGAGTTCAAGTCCCACATTAGGATTTGGCCTCAAACCAAGCTTTGATTTTCTAGCAGTCTGGAAGGCTGGAAGCATTTTCCATTCTGTGGTGCATTAACATTACCAGCCTTCTCTGCAACAGATTAAAAGTACTAGAAAGAAAGGGAGAATCAGAGGGGATCAACAGCTGTTATTTCAAAAAATACCACACTGGAGAGAATAAGAAAAAGAGAGAAAGTAGAAAAGTTTTCATATGTGAGATATTCACTGCATTTGTCTTTAGAATCCCGTGAGTAGGGGTATTTTTTCCCCACATCCAATCTTAGAGAGAAACCTTGCCCAGATTTTCCATGCACCTAGAATACCAGGAGTACCAATGGTCGTGGCAGAGAAAACACTGTTCCTTGCTGAACATGAAGATATATTAGGTAATAAGCAAGAAGGAAAAGATATATAGAAAAGACTGCTTCCGGGACGAGAGGAGAAACGCAGGACTAATGAACAGACTGCAGGCCGGTCAAGCACTTCGGTGGTGAGGACAGAGAGAGAAGAAACAAGAAAGCCTTTAGGTTACATAAGAACAAGAAAAATTCTTATATTTGCACCACGACTTGCATATTTAAAAAATACTTTTATATACATTAACTCACGGGATCTGCACAAACTCACGGGCAGAAGGAAAAGCCACGTAAGGAAACTGAGGATTTAAAAGGTCACGTGATATCCGGAAAGGCACGACCTCAAGGGCAAGTCGGCCCGTTCCTAGTTCGGGGCTCAAGGACTGCATGTGGCGACCAGCACAGGGCCCAGTGAGAAGCTGTATCTGCACTTTAACTCGAGCAGTTTAGCCTGGAACCTGAAATGTATGGCGCAAGCACAATTTGCTGACATCATAAATTATGCCCAAGGAAGGACGATGAACAATCTTTAGAAAAATTGTTTCCTACCCTCCCATCATCATAATAAACTCAATAAAAAGAGGGAAATAAATAAAATAAAAAGAAGTAGCAAACATAGAAGATAGAATATGGCTCACTGGTAAGTAGGAAAGTATTTTTTTGAAGCATAAAAATAAGAACACCAAAAAATTAGAGATATAGGAAAACTGAAGGAAATCTAACATGTAAAATATTGGGGCCCAAGTGGCAACTGTCTTTCACTGGACGGGCAGCCAGACAGGGAAAACACAGAAACAGATATTCCTCCCAATGAGCAAGAATCGCTAAACTCGGCCATGGCCCTGCCGCCCAACTGTGAAAAATGAGACTGTGACGTCGGAAAATGCCTCAAAGTCTTGCTAATACTGTTTCCTAATCAAGCAATCTGGTTGGCATACCACCCAAGCTTCGGGGACGAATGTCAGAAAGGCACCTGCCCCTCCAAGTTTCCGTGGCAGCGCGGATCCTGCAGAGAGCCCCGCCCACCGCCCAGTGAGCGAGTGCCCGCCGGAACCCGCCAGATCCTAGGCGCAGTGCCAAGCACCTGCCCTCCGGGATGCCTTCACTCCTCCCAAGGAAGAGACTGCCCTTCTCCTTCCTTCGCAGGTGAGGGACTCAGGCTCAGAGAGGCTACGTGACACCATAGCTCAGGCCCAGCACAGAGGTCACATGTAGTGGAGGCCAGTGTTGTCCTCAGGGCACAGGCTTCTGACCACTGCGCTGGCACCTCTCCTTCTCCAGCCAGGGCTCCTGCTGGAAACGCCCCTGGGAAAGGAAGAGCGACCGGGGGGGTGCCAGCGCCGGCACAGGCCCCAGCGGAGGAGGAAGAACCACGAGCTACCTCTCCAGCCAGGCCCTGGTGGCTCCAGGCCCTGCTCGAACCGGGTTAAGTCGTTTTTAAAATAGATATGTCCACTGTGTTGTGTAACGAGGAGGAGTCCACATCTGGTCAGGAAACAGCCCATCTCTCCCTGCACTTCACACACCAGCCGAGTGCTTCCAAGTTCCTGAATTTTCTCTTTAGGGGTACGAGTTATCTCAATAACAGTTTCTAGCGTGGCTATTTTAATTGGAAAAGTCATGACCATAAAGCATTTTATTTTTAGCCGATGGCTAATCCAGTTTCAATTATTTTTCTTGCCAGTATCCATTAAATGCTCTTTAGTGACAAATTGTCCACAGATTCCAGCTCCACCTGTGGGGGCCGGAGTCACGGCCGTGAAAACGGCACTTCAGGAGGAAAGGGTCACCAGCAAGCGGGTTGCAAAGAGCCCTGGCTGACTGGCCTGGCCAAAGGCATCCTACTGCTAGCAGAAAAGGCTCGGCTCTGGCCTTCGAATCATCTTTGGAGTTATGAAACTGGAAGGACTTGGCCTTGGCTTCACTTTCACAAAAGCTGAAAATGGGTATTTAAGTCAGCAGGAAACAAAATAAAGGGAAAAGTTGAATTGCTCAATTCTTTGCTGAAAAGAGCAAACAAACAGAAACCATCTGGGGGAGTGAACGCGGGGTGAGAGGAACTGTGGGGAAATGAATTCAAATGAATGGGGGCCACAGGCGGCAGGAGCATTTCAATGCTCGGAGACGCAGGGTAACGAGTGCACGAGGGCGAGGAAAATGAAACCACCGCCCACACGCCATCCCGCCCACGAGCACCCCCGGCATCGCCCGCAGAAGTCACACACGGAACGACGAGCAGGAGAAGGTGGCTCTGAGCGACCAAGCCAGGCAGAAACCCCAGCCACCAGAGCACAGCACCCAGGCACACCAGGGAGAGACGTGGGTATTTCTACAATGTTCGGCCAAAGGGATCGGCGGGGAGTGACAGGACGCTGTCTGCACCGGAGTGTCTCAGCTCCCTTCAAGGCGGGGTCTTCCACCTTATTGTCGTAACCTTATTCCTTCCTTCCCTCCCTCCTTCCTTCTCTCCTTCCC
This sequence comes from Phyllostomus hastatus, assembly GCF_019186645.2. Classification (NCBI taxonomy): domain Eukaryota; kingdom Metazoa; phylum Chordata; class Mammalia; order Chiroptera; family Phyllostomidae; genus Phyllostomus; species Phyllostomus hastatus. The sequence continues at coordinate 11,770,008 of NW_025333833.1, read as the reverse complement.
TCCTTCCTTCCTCTAGTTTCATTCTTTTTAAAAAGTATTGATCAGGATTGAATCAATTATACAGAAGAGGCCATGAAGTGACACTACAAAGATGGACCAAATCCTAAAAAATAAATTCTGAAAAGACATTTTAATTTGGGTTGTGTGTGCAGGCGTGTGTGTGTAAGAGAGAAGGAGAGACTGACGCTGCCGGAGCAGTAATCTAGGGAAGCATCAGACCTTACCGAATTTGTTCCTTCGTAACACCAGTGGAGTGAGCAATCAGTGAGCCTCCGGGAGCTGCGATGCGGCAGCCAGGACGGACCGTGTCAGGGTTTAGAGACACCGAGCGGGGGGAGGGAAAAGACCAGGCCACCTAATCATAGCATTTCTTGGGTCCCTAACACCGCAATGTGAAGTTTAACTACTGTTGTCTAAAGCACCACTCTGTAATCACGGTCCTGTGGGTTCCATATTTACTCTCTCACCATGGCCCACAGATCCAATTTGTTTTGTTTGCAGGGAAACGGAAGACTGAAAAACAAAGAGAGGAAGAAAGGAAGAAACCACCAGCTCTTGCAAGTTCTCTGGAATCTGAGAACCAAGTGGTGCTTGCCGCCTTGTCCACGGTGAGCCTAACTGAGACTCCGTCTCCCGTCTCCGGACGGGACGCGTCAGCAGGCCGGGCTCTGGTTACTGTGCAGGCCTCCGTCAGGAAAGGAGGCATTTGCTGGTGTGCACACGGAAGAAGCGGGCCTCAGGTCCCCAGGACATTTCACCCCGTGAGAAGGGGGTGACACTGACTCCAAAAGGCCAGAGGCTTAGACCCGCTCCTTGCAAACAGGTTCCTAAGACCCACGCCTTCCAGGACCCCTCTTCTCACCTCCCCACCCTCCCTCCTCCCCTGAGCCTCCCCTCCTGCCCTCTGTGTTCTGCTGCCGCCATTTCCATTCAGGCCCTCATCCTCATCCTCATCTTCACTTCGGTACCCCTTTAGTGTCCTCCCCCACCTCCCGGCATCCCCCAGGCTGGCTCCTCTCCAGTGCACCCACCCCTGAGCTGTCAGTCATCTTTCTAAAATGCAACTCTGACCCTGCCGCTGTGCTTAAAGCGGAGTGACAGCCAGAGGGAGGATTCAGGACAAAGCCAACTCCACCGCTTAGCACGCCAGGTCCTCAAGGACAGGGCTCACACCTTTCCCTGGGGCCTCCCTGCTGTCAGTTGCCCAGCAGCCTCCCTCCTCTTTTCCCGGCTGAGCCTCACACGGTGGCCTCACGTCCAGCCACCATGCTTTCCCCCATGTGCGCTCTCTGACTGAAACCTGTCCCCAGGGCCCCCCATATACCCTCACTTCACTTCTAGTCACCTGTCAACTCCTCACTCATGGCCCCCTTCTGCGCAGACGTCCCGGGGCGCCCACCCCACACGCCCATCTGATTCGCACGCTCCCTAACGCAGGACAGGTCTCTCTCGCGTCCCGCTGACCCGCACTTACCCCGGCCTGCTGTGAGCAGCTGGTACCGTTCCGTCTCCCCTACTACCTGCAAGCTCCTCAAGAACAAGGGGTGTTTAGCTTTACTCTGGAGTCCCAAAATTTAACGTGGGTGCCGACATAAAGTAGGCTACGGACGGATCGATGAGCGCTCTTGAAGGCAAGGTTAGCAGACTCAAACACAGACGAAGAATCATACAAAAGCCACACAACCGTAGCGAAGGGTTCACACCAGACGTGTTTACTAGCCAATGACCCAAAAACTGCCCAAAACTCCAGACTGCAGCTCAATCCTGTGCAAATATCCACACCCACCAGCACACTGGGCGCTGGCTGGCTGGCTCAGCTGCTTTAATGGAATGAAGGATCATTTAGTATCTTCCCCCATTTCACCAACAATTTCCCGGCTCTGTTTACAGAAGTCACTTTTTTTCTATAAAAAGTGTACCATGGTAGAAATTCAAATATCTTAGTTATTTTAGTTTATTATTGCACAATTTCATATAAAGTGAGTAAGACAGTCAGTATAAGATTCTGATTATTTAGAAGGGGGAAGTGTAAAAAGATACATAGGCCATGGAAAAAGGAAACCAGAGGAAGGGGCTAGGAAGGGAAGTGACAAATGCCAGCCCAGCGCCAATGGAGACGGGCACAATATTGAACTGTTGCTCCCCTTTTTGACTTTAAAACCCCCAAGAAACTTCCTTTATAATTACATGGAAATGAGAATGAAATATGTCTATAATATTGATTTAACAGAATGTCTAGTTAAAACATAAGGAGTTAATGCACCATGTGCCTCTTACATGTTGCTGTCATGTCGTTGCTAAGGGCAGACATGTATTTTGAACTCTGCTGGGGGTCCCCTGCATGGGTGAGTGGACATGGGTATTCTTGATGGCAAAGCTAATTGTTCCTTGCACAGATCCCAGCTGGTTCTGGAAGCAGTGAGATGCCCCAACTTGCTGAAGCAATTGGAATTTACTGTATTTTCTTGATTGGTGTAGGGTACACCATATTATTGGGTTATTCTAGAAACATGTTCCCAAGGTCAAAATGAATACCAGTTGGTTCATTTACAGAAGGTTACTAACTTTTGACATTTACTTTCTAAAGCCCAAGTTAAACATTCCCATAGACAAGAATAATGCAACACGAGGGCCAGTTTTCCCAGATGAAAACAAAGATGACCAACTGTAAACTAAGGTTACCCTCTAGGCCTTATCTCCTCACAGCTCTAAAACCTCGCTCCTGAGCTGTCCACCCACACACACCCATAATGCTCACCAACACCCTCCAGTCTGTGTACTGCCCTTTCTTTCTTCAACATTGAGCCATAAGACAAGCACAGCTGGCCCTGGCTGGTGTGGCTCAGTGGACTGAGATCGGACTGCCAACCAAAGGGTCACCAGTTTGATTCACAGTCAGTGCACATGCCTGGGTTGCGGGCCAGGTCCCCACAATGGGGCGTGTGAGAGGCAACCACACATTGATATTTCTCTCCCTCTCTTTCTCCTTCTCTTCCCCTCTCTCTAGAAACGAATAAATACAATCTTAAAAAAAAAAAAAAGACAAGCACAACTGGGCCTCTTGCTTTTAAAAGGCATTGGAGAATTCTCCACTGACTTCACTGCTGTGAATCTTCTTTCTTTTTTGTGAAAATGAATAATCACTACCTTTGTTGGCGCCCTGCTTTGTTCCAGAAAGGAAGGAAGACGGCTTTAATCACTACCTGATTGACTTCTCTCATTCCCATGCTCCCTCCTCCTCTTCATAAGCTAACGTCTTCATGCTGATTTTGTTTTAAATGAGGAGCAACCATGCCTTCACATTTATCAAGACAGTATCGGTCTCCCAAAAAGGGATGAAGCTTGATCTGTTCATTCAACAAGCATTTACTGAGTTTCTGCCAACTAGATGGGGCCACGGCTCCCACCTCACCACGCTGACGGTCTAGCGGGGGGCCCAGGAATTAAGCAGGTAGTCCCAGCAGAGGGAGGGGAGTGCAGGACAGGGAGATGGAGAATGCTCTGGAACACGCAGAAGGGACACCTCCTCCAGACTCGGGAGAGCAGAGAAGCTTCCCCGAAGTGACATTAGTTGAAAACTTGAGGAACTAGATGCTATTTGAAGGCAACGAGTAGTAATGCCACCGAGACACCAGGGAAAGCGGATCTCAATAATGTATCCAAGTGAGAGTTACTTCTGAATCCAGATATGACAAGTGGTTCGCTTACCCCCGTGCCCATATAACCCACGGACTGGCCACAACTCACCCAAAATGCTCTGTTTTATCACATATTTCCAGTTCCTTTATTTCTAATTATATTCTACTTTCTCTGAACACAAATTGTGCTATTCACTATCTTTACCAGCCTCTCAGCTATGAAGCATTTCAACTCAACATGACAAGGGCCTGTGTGGGGACAGTGTGATAAATATGGGTGTAACCCTCCACAGGGACACGCACCCACAGAGGCGTGGGACTGAGAAAGGCCGTGTGACTCTCCACGGGCCACTCTGCTCCCCACAAACCTTGCAGGAGTGGCCCGGCCCTACCAGTCCTGCTCGTGAGACAAATACCCCCACTCCGAGCTTATCTCACGCCTGACACATGCGCCTGTCATATCCTATGGGGAGCGGAGTGGGCTCTTGACCCCCAGGCCCCTAACCTAACAGTCGGATCTTTCTCCTCCGTTCAGTTGCAGATGGTACATTTCCTGCTTCCAAAGAATACTGATATTTTCTTTAATCGTTTCTACATTTCATGTCAATGTACAATCACAATGCTGGGACTGAAGAAAAATAAGCTTTGACCATCTGCTCTTCCAAAAATCACTGAACATGCTATGAGCTAACTGAATGGTTGGGTGAAATTACTTTTTAAAATCTCGTCCAATCCTGATATTTTATAATTCTATGACATAATCAAAGCCATTTTTCTTTGAAAGCGCTACCCCAGTAAAATCAGCCCAGGGTGAGATGTTACTGTAGAATAAAAATTAGGTTGCTGTTTCAATAATATTTGGTTTTTCAAGGTTGCCCAAACATAATCCCACTGTCAGTGGGCAAAGCTGCTGCTGCACACGTAAGTCAACCCAGCCTGGGCATACTCGGTCACGTGATTTACAGCCAAAGACAGAGGGCTTTACTTCGACGAACCAGCTGAACACAAAATTTAACAAACACAAAAGAACGGCCTAAATGTGATGGACGGTATGCTTCTGCCCGTCTAAGGGTCTGAATTATTTTGCTATCCTTCACAAACTGAGTCTTAATTGTGTTTTGAGATCATCTGAGTACCAGAAAAACTAGACTCAGTCTTTTCGGCTTTGTAAGTCAGTCTCACAGACATGTAAGGAGAGCCACACCCCCCTTCTTGTGCCACCTAAGCTCATACACATCTTTGATGCGCTCTACCTTACCCATACAAAATGGAAAACATATTGATAAGATGCACATCTTCACAACTAATATCTCAATTAGTAGCTCGAGTTGTCATTCAAAACGGAAAAGAAAAGAAAGAAGAAAAAGAAAGTGAGCCACATTGCTCACGTCTCTCACCAGGTGCAACATGCAGGGTAAAAGCGCACCGGAAGTACACTACACACTTGCTCTTCTGAGCCAATATTCGCTTCCAGTACTCTGGAAACAGCCTCAAGGTCCCAGGCAGTTCCTGGCAGCAAGCAGCTAACCTTGTGGGTTCAAATCCAGCCACTTCCACTTCCTAGCTGTGTAATCCTGGAAAGCAATACAACCTCTCTGGGCATTACTTTCCATGTGGGGAGGAAAAGATATAATCATAATGCCACCTTCCCCATAAGGTTGTTGTCATATTTCAATAATACCCTCATCTGACCTCTATCTCTAGTTCACTCTAAAACTAGTTGCTTTTTTTAAAAGATTTTATTTATTTATTTTAAGACAGAGAGGAAGGGAGGGATAAAGAGAGGGAGGAGAGAAACATCGATCAGCTGCCTCCCACATATGCCAAATCCACAACCCAGGCAGGCACCCCGACTGGGAATCGAACCAGGACTCCTCGTGTTGCGGGACGACGCCCAACCAACTGAGCCGTAACAGCCAGGGCTAAAGCTGGTTGCTTTGAAGAATTTTGAAAGTGTTACAGGAATATAGGAAAATAAACACGGAGAAGCCACGAGTCCTAAAGAGAAAAGTTTTATAATTGCCATGGCTCAACTGGTTGAGTCACATTTAATTAATTGGCTGGAATTTCCGAGGATAAAAAAACAGACCTTCCTAACAGAACACCTAAGACCAAAAAAAATGTGGCATCAGAGTTGGAGAGGGTCTAAGAAGTTGCTCTTGAGGACTGGGGTGGCGGCAGCCAATAACACTCTGTTGAAAGGGGAGGGAAGGAACAGATTCCTGCAATGATAAGAAGCAATCTTCTAACACTATCCTCCCTCTCAATATTTCAGCTCTGATGCTAAGTCTGGGGTGAACCAACTCGAAACACTGTGTACACCTGAGAACACTGGGAGAGGGAGAGAGAAGTGGGGTGCAGTGCAGAGAACAGCCACTGAGAACTGCTAAATAACTGCGAACATCTAAGTGAACCGTACTTGTGTGTTTGGGGCCTATGGAGTTAACCCCTCCATTTCCTCACTGCTATTGTGCTTGGCTGAAAAACGAAAACTGCCACCCAAGCAACATCAGTCTCATTAGAAGGAGGAAAACAACCGCATCAGGAAACGTAATGACCCTTTTGAAGGTAGCTGGCTGAGAACCTGTGAATCATTTCAAAATACCCCGTCAGGACAAACCACATCAACACCACATTTAAATAAAAACGCTTCTACACAACCACCAAAAACCAAGTGATGACTTGCCAGAGCTCTAGTTCTCCCTTCTCCATCAGGCCTACCGGTAATGCACGTAATTAATTTTAAAATGGCATGCAGAGTAAGGTACCAATCTGTTCAATGGAGACCTCAGGTCAGGCTACACCTGCAGCTGTCACGAACAGTTTCCTCTCCTAGTGGGTGGGACCTCGGCCCAAAGAACAGAGCAGGAACGCCGGGTGCTGAAGCAGCTGGGGAAGCCCAGAGCAGGGAAGGCCTGTGTCAGCAGACTGGCAGACCCACGGCAGACCTGCGGCAGAGGAAGCGGCACTGCGGCTGGCCACCCTGCCTTACGTTCTGGGAGCTGCAAGCCACGTGTTGCCGCTGGTCTTCACGCGAGGCCCTGGGCAGTTTGCTTCCAGTTCTCCTGCACACCCCGCCTCCGAATGCCGCTCAGAGCACTCCGCATTCTCTGAGACCCAGAGCCAAGGAGGAGTGACAGGCCGCTTCGTCTTCACTGCCCTCCAGCCCGTCCCCTAGGGGGCCTGAGTGCGGCTAGAACTCAGGCGGGGCGGCGAAGCCACACTCAGCCCCTCTACCCTGCGGGCCATTATTTTCTTTCTCCAGGCTCTCTGTGTGGCCTCTCACTGCTCTCTCTGAGAACTACTTTGAGTTTCCCATCAGGAACTCCATTATTCTTCCACATGCTGAGGTTCACTCTAGGGGTCCTGTCGCCACGTTTTCCGTGTCTCTCGACCCCTTTACCTGGGATGCGTTGAGAGATCCATGAGGAGGTGATAAGGAATAACCTCACGTGATCCCACCCAAGATTTGTTTTTAAATCTTGCTTATGGAGACAGTGTTCCTCCAAAGCCCAGCTGTCTGCGCGCCCTATACACATGCAGCTGTGGGCGCTCAGCGTGCATCTGCCTCCTCTTGGGCTGGAGAAAGGAGGCAACAATGGGAAAGCTGCCACCCCCACAGGAAGCAGATTTGGGATGGTCTGTCCCCTGAGCATTCTGGGTACTTCATAGAAGTCCAGGAGTAGGAGAGGGGCTGCCAGCACCAGTAGGGGGAGGACTGGGAGAGAAAGGGGGGCCATCTGGGCAAAACTGCTTGTGCCTCTTGTCTGTGGGAGCGCTGCTTTCTGGTCCTGCCACTCTGTGTCACCTTGCACCCCTCCACCACCCCCCTCTATTGCCAAATACCTCAAGATGTTTCTAAGAGGATCTGAATTATTGACGAACCCAGGGAAGATGCTTTGGAAAACATTAAGTACAAAAACAGACAAACCTGAACGGCTAGTGCAAATACTTGGTCTTTGGCAGTTCCCTTTTTAAGGCCGAAAGAGAAGGGGGGTGGGGGGGTAGAAGCCTGCCTCTGCTAAATGATAATGATATTCACAGAACAACACACAAGGCAACTCCCAAGTTCACCATCTCTCCAGCTTTACTCACCCCTAGCCATCTTGCTCCTTTATTGGCAGCCTGTTGGATCTGGACTCTTTTCAGGGTGACATGGTAAACGGCTCCTTCCTCTACCTCTTCACCCCAGTCCTGAATCGAGCTCTACCAGGGGATGGGAAAAAGAGAAAGAAAAAAGGTTTTGTTTTTCCCCCTCTCTGCAAACCGCAATCTCTCCCAGCTGCTTTGCTGCTTACCCCAGCACTCAAGGCAAAAGACAGGCTGTTCAAAATAAGAATTACAATCAGAGCAATACAAGACACATTGCGATACAGGGACTGCTGAGATTTTCTTGGCCTCCAGCCCTTTCCTGTGGTATCAGGATCCCTGGACTTTTCCATGCAGTTAGTTTTGCTAGGCTCACTCACGTAACTTAAATAAATTTTTAAAGTCTTTTCTTTTTCTTAAAGAAACTGTGGTACAGTCCTGATTAAGTTTTCCCCCTTAAGGGAAAGGAAAAAGAATTCATTGGCAGAAAAAGTTTGTGCTTTTACAAGTGACTCAGTCATCTGAGCGAACTGCATTTTAAACTCCGAGCATTTAAAACGCCAAGAGTCCTCACTCTTCTAGAAGTCAAATCCTTCCCATGACTTTTTCTCCTCGTATTGTTCAGGGACCCCAAAAGTTAGCAAGGGAGCGGTGGGTGGAAAGTTTTTATTTCCAGAAAATCGTCTAGCAAGTGCAGAAAAAGCAACACGTCGTGCAACTTCAAGGAAAACGTGTGCCTGGGCGCCGCGGATTTCCACGACCCCGGCTAAACCTGAAGTTTGTGTTAAAGAGCCGCTGGGGCACAGAAGCGCTGCGCGGTTCACCCAGACCATCAGTTCTTTTTCCTTAAAAGTTTTCCGTCCTTGACATAGATCTGCCCCAGACACACCAAAGGCAAGTGCTGAAAAAGTAGGTATCGCTGAGAAGGGAGGATACACGCAGCGCGAAAGGCATACAAAGCAGAGTGCGAAAGCTTTAGCTCACAAGTATGGGACCGGATTGCTCCGTTCACTCCGAGTGAGTCCAAAACACGCCCAGAGAAAGCGGGAGAAGATTCCCCACCAGAGAAGCCTCGGGAGAAGGCAGAGAGTTCTCGTTACCATTTTAGCTTGCCAAAGCAATTTCATTCTCAGTTTTCCCTTCGGTACGGGGACGCGGCATGACGCGCCCTGCTCCCAGGCCAAAGCGGTCTCGGCGCGGGTCAGCCCGTGGCACCCCAGGCCCCCGGTGTGCGCGGCCCCCGCGCTCCGAACTCAGACGCGCGCTGCGCCGCCGCCGCCGGTGCGCGCGACTCTGGCCACAAAGGGAGCGCAGCGAGCGAGCGAGCCGCCAGGAGGGCGCCGTAGACTCCTCCCCGCGCCACTCCGCCACTCTGTGATGTAAGGCTTTCCCGTTCGTGCTTGGGTACGCGCTCTCCCCTCCTTCAGTCCCGTGGATAAAGTCAGCGTGCAATAATTTCTCCAGTTGTGGAAGTGATCGGGAAACGGCCCTTTCAAGTTCATCGGGTTTCCCTGACGGTCACCAGCCGCCAAAAAAAATTGGATGCACTGCAGGAGGGAGAGAAGTGTGTGTCTTCTTCCTTCGCGAAAAGACAGAAAGGGGGAGGGAGGAGGGGGAGTGCAAGAAGCATGGGAGGTGAGGGTCAGAAAAACATCTGCTATCTGCCTGTTACTGAATTTTGATAAAATCATGGTCACCCCAATGAATGTAACAACACTAAGGAAGTTCTTTTTTTTTTTTCTTTTAAGGAAAAAAAAAAGTTGCCCAGAGAATGTACCAGAATCTGTGCCCAGGGGCTGAACCCTGCCCCACATCAGCCCTGTACCAACAGGAAAGAACTCGGGACTTCTACCTCCCATACAAACCATAAGGCTCAGCCCACAGTGTGTGGCCATGGTGGGAGGGAAGAGAGACAAGCAGAGAAGGTTCCAGCTGAGACGGACAGCCAGAAAAGTGGGCCAACGGTGGCCCTGGAGGGCATGTGAGTCTTTACGAGTTGTCATGCCCTCCAGGGACACTGGGCTAATAGCCACAAGGCGGGGAGTTGGGGAATGCCATTCATGAGGGGCCTGCCAGAGGGAGTTTTGTCACAACAGAAAGATCTGCTGTCAGAACAAAAGATTATGGCCATTTTTAGATCCAGCGTTAAGAAATCAACAAGATGCCAGATGATAATGTAATCAAACTCTGGCATGTGACAGGATTCCATGCCGATGATAACACCTTTAGGGCTCATGTCTTGTATGCTCTTCACCCCAAAATGAATTTAATTGCCTTTAGTGTTCTTAAGACCTCTCACTAATTGCCATGGTAAGGCATAAGGCAGGCTTTGGTTAATAATAAATACCTCAGGAGCTGAAAAACTAGAGAATCACATGCACTAATGTTCCCAGAAGGGCAGGACGACACTGAGCATGCATCAAGGGAAACAGCAGGATCTTTGGACACTTGAGGACAGCTTGAAGTCTCTCAGCTAATCCTCCTGTAACCGCCAGGACAGCGCCTCCAGTGTCCTGAGGAAAAGCATGTGGAAGCTAAGCCCTCCCTCCTCACTTCTTAAGCGATCCTCAGGCCTCCAGGCCCACCCCTAGAGAACCTATTCAGTGATTTTGGAGACCACAAGATGCACCTGAGGACAGTTCAGTAGCCCATAAGATTAATTTCACCCTCACTTGAACTTGATTTCTGGCTGTAAATTTGGAGATGGCTGGAGATTTTCCACTTCAAGGATATCAAGCAGTTTCTTTGATCTCACCCCTCCCAGGAAGCCTTCCTGGACAGGAAATCTTATAATTCAACATCTCAACACCATCTCTGCAGCCCACCCCCCATTTCCCTGGCTGGCCACCTGGCGTGGAGAGAGAAAAGACCAGGCTTCCAGCAGACCCAGCTTCGAATCCACGCTCACATGAAGAGGGACCCTGGGCTCTGCTTCCCTGAACTTTAACTTCCTCATCTGCAAAGTGGGACAAACATCTACCTCATAGAGTTGGAAGAGGATTACATGAAATATGTTTGCAAACCATCTAGCATATGGTAAGTGACCCAAAAACTTCCATTCCCTTATTATTGCACTAACTCCCAAACTATTTTCCCAGAGTCACTGAAGTTGTGTATGTACGCCATGTGGCAAAATCTAAAGTGACGTTTTCTCACTGAAGTTATCATGTCAGAGAGGTTTTTCCAGGAATAACCACTTGTATTTATACCTGACAATGGATGTGATTCCATCCAAAACTGGTAAAAAAAATGGGGAGTGGGGTGGGGGCTGACGTTATACAAGATAGAGCAAGCTAGTATTACAGTTTACAATTTTTTAATATTTCTTTTTAAATTTGTCACCTCAGGCAGCTCAGTCAGTATTACCTTCTTACACCTACCTTTAGGTTAAAATATTGTTCTCATGGTCAATATATGAGATGGATAAACCAATAAGTCATTTATAACTCAGTTTGAATTATTTATCAGATGAGGGTACCCATGACCTAGCATGCCCCTAAGAAGGTAGGTCAAGTTTAATTGAAAGGAGATCACTGGTCAAGCTGGAGGCATAGGCAGACATGCTTCACCTCCTTGCACAACCACAAAAAGAATTACAACTGACTTCAAAACAAAAAACACCCAGAAGTGCCAGAAAATTGAACTGTATATAAGTCCAACAGCCAAGGATTTAAAGAAGCCATATTCGTCCAGATGGGTAGGAGGGGCTGAGATGCAGAGTCGGGGCAGAGGGGATGCAGTATGATATGGAGACGCAGTAGAACAGGAGGTCCCGAGTTCACGTATAGTGGATAAAAATCAGGAGGGATGCCTTGGGAGAAAGCAATTCCAGCCCTAGGCCAGACTGCACAGCCCGGGGTTCCAGTACCAGGAAGATAAAGCCTCATAACTTCTGGCTATTAAAAACCAGTAGTGTTTGGGGCAGCAGAAGAAACTGGCAGTTTCATGGAAGAGTCCATTTAAAGAGCCCACACAGACTTAGAACATATGCAAACCCACCCACTCTGGAAATCACCACCAGGGCAACAACTAGAAGGGCACCAGTTGCATATGGGGAGTGGGGGAAGTGACTGGTAACAGGAGGAGTGCCAGATAAAACTCCAGAAGTCAGGCAGCAGCACTGTCCCCTCTCAGACCCGGCCCACCACACAGAGCCACAAAGTGGTGAAGCAGGTTGCCCTGCCCTGGCAAAAACCTAAAGATCCTCCATACAACAAAACAGGTGCATTAAGACAGGGAGTCAGAGCAGCTCCACCTAATACACAGAAACAAGCACAGGGAAGCTGCCAAATTGAGGAGACAAAGAAATATGGCCCAAATGAAAGAACAGAACAAAACCCTAGAAAAAGAACTAAATGGAACAGAGATGACCCACCTATCTTATACAGAATTCAAAACACTGGTGATCGGGATGCTCAGAGAACTCACTGAGTACAGCAAAAACATATGGGGAGAAATGAAGGTTACACTAAATGAAACAAAGAAAAATCCTCAGGAACCAACAGTGAAGGTAAGGAAGCCAAATTCAAACCAATGATTTCAAACATAGGAAGAAATAAACATTCAAGCAGAATAAAAAGAAGAAACAGGAATTTAAAAAAGTGAAGAGAGTAAAGAAGATTCTGGGACATCTCCAAAAGTGCTAACGTCCAAATCATAGGGATGCCAGAAGAAGAAGAGGAAGAGCAATAATTGAAAATTTATTTGAAAAAATAATGAAAGAAAACTCCTAATTTGGTGAAGGAAATAGGCATACAAGTCCAGGAAGTACAGAGAGCCCCAAACAAGTTGGACCCAAAGAGGACCACACCAAGACACATCATAATTAAAATGACAAAGGTTAAAGATAAAGAGAGAATCTTAAAAGCAGCAAGAGAAAAGCAGAGAGTTACCTACAGGGGAGTTCCCAGAAGACTATCAGATGATTTCTCAAAAGAAACTTTTCTCAAAAGAAACAGGCAAGAGGTCTTCAAAGTGATGAAAAGCAAGGCCCTACAACCAAGATTACTTTATCTAGCAAAGCTATCATTTATAATTGAAGGGCAGATAAAATGCTTCCCAGACAAGGAGAAGCTAAAGGAATTTATCATCACTAAGCCATTATTACATGAACTGCTAAAGGAAGAAAAAGAAGAAGATGAAAACTTTATTTAAGGAAAATGAATAAAACTATGAACATTAAAATGACAACAAACTTACAACTATCAACAACTGAATCTAAAAAAACAAACTAAGCAAACAACTAGAACAGGAATAGAATCATAGATATGGAGATCAGCTGGATGGTTATCAGCTGGGAGGGGAGAGGGAGAGAATAGGGAAATGGTGCAGGGATTAAGAAGCATAAATGGTTGGTACAAAATAGACAGGGGGACATTAAAAATAGTACAGGAAACGGAGAAGCCAAAGAATGTATACACACAACCCATGGATATGAACTAAGGTAGCAGATTGCTGGAGGGAAAAAGGGGTACTAGGCAGAGGGGAAAAGAGAAGGAAAATTTGGGACAACTATAATAGCATAATTGATAAAATATACTTAAAAAATTTCCATCACTGACAAAAATAAAGGAGATCAGTAATGTTTTACAATATTTAGTGTACAAGTCTTTGATCTCCTTGGTTAAGTTTATTCCTAAGTATTTTATTTTATTTTTTGTTTTTATTGTAAATGGGGTTATTTTCTTAAGTTCATTTTTGGATTATTCTTTGTTAGTATATGGAAATGCAAGTGATTTTTATGTATTGATTTTATATCCTACAACTTTACTGAATTCATGTATTAGTCCTAACAGTTTTTCAGCAAGACACAAAAATATGGAGCAGGACATCCCATATTCATGGACTGGAATACTTAATATTGTTAACATGTGCATACTACCCAAAGCAATCTATAGATTCAGTGCAATCCCTATCAAAATTCTAATAGCATTTTTAACAGAAATAGCAGAAGCAATCCTAAAATTCATATGGAACCAAAAGGGACGCTGCATAGTCAAAGCAATTTTGAAAAAGAAGAACAAAGCTGTAGGTCTCATACTTTCTGATTTCAAAACATATTACAAAGCTATAGTAATCAAAACGGTATGGAACTGGCATAAAGACAAACACATAGATCACTGGAACTTCATGAAGAGCTCAGAAATAAACTCATGCATATGTGATCAACTGACCTTTGACAAGGGTGTCAGGAGTACACAGTGGGGAAAGGATAGTCTTTTCAACAAAAGGTGCTGGTAAAACTAGATATCCACATGCAAAAGGATGAAACGGGACACTTACACCATACATACAAATTAATTCAAATGGATTAAGGACCAAAACATAAGATCTGAAACTATAAAACTCCTGGAAGAATACACTGATTTCGTGGACATAATACCAAAAACATATACACAACAGCAAAAATACACAAGACTACATAAAACTAAAAAGCTTCTGCACAGAAAAGGAAAAAATATCAACAGAGTGAAGAGGCAACTTATGGAATGGGGAAAACACTTTCAAACAACAAATATGATAAGGAGTTAATATCCACTATATATAAGGAACTCCTATGACTCAGCAGCAACAAAATAAATAACTAAACTTTAAAATGAGCAAAGGACTTAAACAAATATCTCTCTAAGACATACAAATAGCCAACGGGTATATGGAAAGATGTTCAACATGACTAATCATCAGGGAAATGCAAATCAAAACTGCAATGAGATATCACCTCACACCTATTAGGTTGGCCTTTTATTTTAATGTTGACAAGGATGTGGAGAAAAGGAAACCCTTGCGCACTCTTGGTAAGAGCGTGTATTGATACAGCCATTATGGAAAACAGTCTGCAGGTTGCTCAGCAAGTTAAAAATAGAATGACCATATGATCTAGCCATCCCACTTCGGAGTACATATCCAAGGGAAATAAAAGCAGGATCTCAGAGAGATCTGAATGCTCCCGTGCAGCACTATGCATAACAGCCAAGAGATGGAAGCAACCTAAATGTCCACGGAGGGATGAATGCATTAAAAGATGAGGTATATACATACAACAGAACATTGTTCAGCCTTAAAAGAAGGACATCCTGTCATATCTAAAGCACAGATGAACCTTGAGGCCATGATGCTAAGTGAAACGAGCCAGTCACAGGACAGGACTGCATGATTGCACTTACGTGAGGCATCTGAAGCAGTCAAACTCACAGAAGCAGGAAGCGGGATGGTAGCTGCCAGGGGCTGGGGGGAGGAGGAAAGAGGGAGCTGCTGTTCAATGCGTATCAAGTTCCAGTTCCGCAAGATGAAAAAGTCCTGGAGATCTACTGTACAGCATTATGGTTCATAACGCACCATGTACTTAAAAACTTGTTAACATGGAGGGAAAGAAGAAGAGAAAAGATCTATACTTAACATACTAGGATGTTACTAAATATAGTTTTACATTACCATGTTTGGTGGTCACTGACAGAAGCAATAGAAGATTCTTAGAATACAACAGAAAAGAGGGAAGACATATGGGAGAACCCCACACTGGAGAAACAAAAGAACTTTCTCGCATTCCAGTTTCACCACAGCCAATAAGCAGGGAGCTAGTGAGAGCAAACAGAGCAGCCGGTGTGCAGATCCTTGGAGAAAATCCATCCAGAAGTAGAAACATGTAGTCCATGTATTCCGTTCGTCCACTTGTGTTTTCATTAGCTTCTATGACACCACACTTCCCCAGCTTTGATTCTGCCTCTCTGGCTACAGGAAAAAGTGGAAAATATAAAAATTGTGATAGCGTATACTTACCTGTGTAGGGTGACGTGGAGAAACACTTGTGCGCCTGCCTATAAATGGCGAGACATCTGGCCTCGGAGAGCCAGGGTTTGCATTCCAGCTGCGGACAACTTGCCGACCGAGAGTCTGACCCTTGCTGCTCACAGCCTTCGTGTCCTCGTCTGTTTGCTCGCGCGTACCGTGAGTGTTAAATAAACCGTGCTATGTAAAGTATCTAATAGAATACACTTGGAACATAGGAGGCCTTGAGTAAAAAAGTATCTCCTTTCCTCCCTACCCCCACACTCTTTCCCTCTAATGTAATTCTGTATTCACTTACTGCTCTTGGTTGCAGTCTGCATTTTGTTTACATGTTTGCTCGGTTGACAGGTGGTACTGCATGATGGAAAAATAATGGACATTGTACTTGGATATAAACAGTGAAAAAATTGTCTTGAAGACAGCAATATTAGTATAAGATGGTGCCAAATGGGAAGGGCTTGGTTTTGTCCTCAGGCTCACTGCTGAACGATAATGTGCTAGGCCCAGGGAAAAGTCTGGAGGAAAACAGTTCTAAGACATCAACAATAGCAGCAGCGGCAGCGGCAACGGCGGCAGTGGCGGCGGCAGCAGCTATGTGGAGAAAGCTAAATAAGTGTGAGGTTGGGATTCCCCTCCATACCTGAGGACTGTCGAGTGCATATTGTGTCACTTGCGAACAACCTTACCTAAGCCGATGAGTCTGAAAACCTTTGCCATTTTTTAATGGAATGCATAATAGCCATTTGGCAACATTTTTTTTTCATAAACTAACCCTTCACCTATCTGTATGTCCCCCTAAACAAATTTTTGGTGGAGGATATAAGCAAATAAAGCTGTTACTTTTGGACTCCTTTCCCTGACAATATTAGAGTATTGTCAAAATGCGAACTACTGATCCTTTCAACATCCCGATGAAATGCTTCTCTCTATCCTTCAGGCCCGTAGGCTGTGTTGCTTGCTCACCAATTTACTTCGAGTTCGGCTTCCCACCATCAGCTGGGCACCCTGCAGTGCTGTGTCTAGCTGAGCCAACTGAGTGGCCCTACTTATTCACTCTTTGCTTAAACCTTCAGCCCTGCTTTGCAAAGGGTAAGGACCCAGTCTTGCTTGGCCAAAGATGAACAGTCCTCCAAACGCTCTTTAAGCAGCAGAAAGGTGCTTCCATTCTCTGAGGGCCCAGAGGGATGTTATTAATTCTCACAAAGGTACTATAAGACATAAATTAAAACTCCCAGTGCTCTGTTATTGGGTTCTCTTATTCAGGTAGGCAATTCACAAGCCCACGTGAGCTGCGCCTGCTACAGCCGAAGAAGAGGCGGCCCGGGGGTAGACAGTGGAGAGAGAAGAAACAGAGGTGCAGCTGCACAGATGTCCGGCCAGAGGCGGGGAGTCCTCCGATCACAAGGACAAGCATTGTTCAACCGCTACTTCACCAGTTGTTGGCGGTTACTCTTCATTGTCGATGCTGCTCCCCTGAGGAGGGAGCTGGTTACTGGAATCCTATGTGTAACTCGGACTAGTGAGTATTAGTCTTTGTCTAATTATAGATTTCTGCAGAAGAATAAACGACAGCTAGGAATTTGTCCACATGGTCGAAAACACACAACAGTCGGCTCGGACCCCAGGCCAGGTCTGTGTGACGTACAGTAAAGCGTTCTGCGCACTGGGAGACGCGTGACCCGCTGCCACGAGGACTCTGACCCAAATCCCAGGACTTACTGGGCAATCAGCCAAACCGTATCTGGTTTCAGGGCCAGAGGAAACTCCTCTCTCCATGGTAATGCTACTGAAAATCCAAATAAGTTACAACTGCTATAAGCTCGCGGCTACGGGTGGTGGCTCTGCAGTCAGAGACACCCAGATGTGAGTCCTAGATGCATCACTCCCCTCTGAGGCGAGGTCTTTAACGTCTCTAAGCCTGTTAAAAATAGGGGTACAAACGCTTCTGTCAATGGCTCATAGAATGAAGTATGATAATCCCCATCGAACCTCTAGCACAGTATCCAGCACCATGATGCATGCCCAGTGTTGCCTGGTGTAGTAGGAGTCATCATCCTCGTCGTCGTCACCTTGGACATATCCGGCTCTCCGAGCCTTTACACATGTGAGTCTTCCTTTGGGGACACCCTTCCCTCTTCTCCCCTCCCTCCTGGGGGACACCCCCTATGACGTGCTCTCCTGGCACCATGTTCCTCTCTGTGTAGCTCTACCACAGTTGTAATTTCACATTTAACTGTGTGATTAGTCAATAAATGTCTGTTTTCTGCAAGCCCTGTGAAGGCAGAGGAAATGTCAGGCTTTTTCTCATCATTGTTTTGCAGCAGTTCACACAGTGCCTAGCACAGAATAGATGCTCAGTAACTATTTGATCGATCCACACATAAATACATAGATAAATGCCATGCTATAAATTCAGTAAGTGCTTAGTAACGGTTGCTGAGTGATATAAATAAATCACTCAATATTGTCTCTACATTAAAGTCGCTTGTACTCTAAAAGTAGAGAAAGGACATCAAGACAATAAATAAAAACGAAGCCACAGATCAGCAAGTACAGATTCGGCCAGCAGGGCAGGCCAAGCGATGTGTCATTGAGAGGACACAGGCACTCTTAAATGACTGGCAGATAATTACAGCCTTTATCAAAAACAAAGAGAGAAGCAGGGGCTGGGAGGAGGGGAGGGGGTCCTCCAGCAGAGAGGATGGGCAGGTTCAAAGGGTGGACTTTTGGCTGGAGAAGTGGCTCATATAGGCCAGGGAAATTAGCTTTGCAGGAAGTAGCTGGTTGGAGGAGATCCCTGAATTTTTCTTCAGGGGAAATTGCAACGATAAAACAGAGCGTGAATAAGAGGATTCTTATATATTTGTCCAGCGGTTAGCTTCGAGGGAAGAAAGTAGGGAGGTAGAGCCACCAGACAGGAAGCTGTTAGAGTAAGGCGCACGCTGGTAAGTAACACCCAGATCGGGGCAAGATATGGGTTTTGAAATAAAAGAATGAATCTGTGTGATTTTTGGAAAAATTAACGTTGCAACTTGATGACAGGCAGCATGTTGCAAGTAAATAAGAGGGAAAAGAGAAAAACCTGCAAGGTTTTAAGGTTGGGACGTTGCGATTGAGGTGGGGACGCGAAAATAAAGAAAAAAGGGGAAGGACTCTCTGCTTTGGGAAAAAACATCAGTTCTGAGGAGAAGGAGAAGAGATACTGAAGAGTGATTGGAAGGAAAGGTAAAGACTAGATAGATGAAAGTGAGTTGCAGGTTGGTATGTATAGAAGGAAGGCATTTGAAACCATAAATCGTATGATTTCTCCTTGGTGGGACAGAAACAGTCTCAAGATGCGCCCACAGCTGAAGAAGACCAAACAAAATCAGGAGAGAGAAGAAAAGAGGGAGCTTGAGTTCCCAAAATTCATGCAGAAAGGAAAGCTCACACGATTAAAAATTCTCCAACATGCTAATACCAGTCTTGGAATACAGACGAGGCGGTAGACTTCAGAATACTGCAAACGGTAAGAGAATTACCTCCTGTCGCTATCACGAGGTGTTACACATACACATTGGGAGGATTTCCCTGTTTAAAAGCACACAAATGTTTTTTAAATATTCTGGCTGGTTATGCTAATCTGTGACACTCTTCAATAAAATGAAACCAAAGTTAATTGAAAGGCTTAGTGTGGTCAGTTACATAACAGCAGAATTGCTGAATAGCTTAAACACAGCGTTTTCCCAGAAATATTTGTCTTTTGGAGGAAACCAAGACTGGAAAGTTTCTGCCTTAAAGGAGAAGTTTGAGAAGGTGGAGAGAAAAGAAAAATATATATAATGGAAATAAAACTTTAACAATTATGAACCAAATGCCGCAGATATTGGTAACTGTTCACACAGAGAGACAAAAACACAGGGAAAGGAACTTTGACCACTTTACAGAGTGGCTTGTGGGTTGTATGTCAATTAGACAGTTTTTTTTTCTTTTCAAATCAGGAAATATTTCCTATATTGCCTTTGCCAGGAACAGTTTTAGACAGAGCTTTGGTTCTTTTGATTTTCTTGTTAAATTGGCAGATCTGTCTCATGCTAACCCCTACGGATCCCGTTTTGTCTAAGGCGTGAGGGAGGGCTGTGGAATGAAAACGGGCTGAGTCCGGGGCAGGAGAAGGGGAGGCGCTGTGACCTGGGTTTACTCAGCTTCCGCCAGTCAGGCACATGGCTGCTGCTCCAGAAGGCCGCGCAGGGCTCTCACTCCTAGCCTGGCTTTTCTGCCCCGTCCTCCGGGACGATGGTGATGATGGTGGTGGTGGTGGTGGTATGTGTGTGTGTGTGTGTGTGTGTGTGTGTGTGTGTGAGTGTGTGTTTTCTGCAGAGGGTTTTGGGTGGTGTGTGTGTGTCTGTGCTGTGTGTGTATTGCGGGAGGGAGAACTGATGGAGTAGGGTGGCCTTCGTGTCAAACTTCAATTGTAAAACCTAAAGATTTCTCTCCAGAATAACACCAACCCAACAGAAAGGCACTGTAAAGAAATGGTGCAATCGTAAGTTATGTGGCAACCTCATAACAAAATGAGTAGTATATTTTTCCTTATAGCCAAATAGATAATGTGTTTAACGCCATTCAGAGCAGTTTCTCTCCTCCAGCCCGCCGGGACGGCCCGCCGTGATGGAATGTGTACTGTGCCTGGGAGACCACACCAGCTGTGGCTGAGGGCTGTGTGAGCTCAGGCGCGAGGACCGGCTGGCATTCCTGGAACACACACCCAGCGTGGGCTAAGGTTTTGGTCTTCCCCACCTGAAATGGCTTGGGGTAAAGTAGGGGTTGGGAAATGAGTGAAAAACCCTTCCATTTGATTAGTCCTATAAATGTATAGCAGACTCAAGATGTCCCAAGAAGGTCCAGAAGATCCCAGAATCAGTTCTAGAAATGAAATTCACTTTGAGGGTAAGTTGCAAGGATTCCAAGACCACAGCGGACCTGCTGGAGTTTTGTCGTGACAGTTAACCGTGGGGACGAGGGCAGCACCCTAGGGGAGTGGAGCGGCAGCAAGATGTCAGGAGCCTGGCCGTAAGCACCACTTTGTAGACCAAAGCTGCCACACCAGTCCTGGGCTGCCTGTCTCTGGACCACTTTGTGAGAAAGAGAAACAGAATTCCATATTGTTAAAATCGCTGTTAGAGTGCTCTGCCACAAGCAGCCAAATATATATCCCAGTTAATGTACCTGTTAAATAGACAGACACTAGTAAAGGTGAGAAAGTCACTTAGCCAAAGGCCAGATCATAATATTCTAAGGTATATGCTAATGTACTCTAATGGTGAACTGTTCTAGGCACTGAAAAATATTTCTTGAACTATTTATTATTAACTCAGTGAACATGCAGTGAACATTGGCCAAGTGTCTGCAATACACCAGGCACTGTGCTACCCAATCTGACCAGACTGTCGTGGTGCATGCCCCATGATACAAACAGATTAGAGGGGGGAACAGGCAAAACACATACATTTACAGGATGACGAATGCTCAGAGAAAGGTTGCTACTGGAGTATACAAGCTAAGCCTGTAGGACTCAGGGATGCTTTGTGGAGAAAATGACCTCTAAAGTAAGCTCTGAAAGACGAGATAGGACTAGAAGTAGGACAGGAAGGGAAGGGGGTGAGGGGCGAGCAAGCAGGCAGAAGGAACAGCCCAGGAAGGCCTGGGACTTAGGTCGCAGACCGAACGGACTCCCGGGCGTGGCCCGCCAGCGCCCCAGACACACCAGGCGCGCTGCTGTGTGCGTTATGGGCTCCGTGAGCAACAGCCACTGTGTCCTGCCCTCGGCAGCCCAGCTCGGCTCCTGCAGACTCTGCGGCCTATGGCGTCTTCTGTGGAGCTAAAACCATCTCATATTTAGTCTTCCCCTTTTCTTGCTGCCTTCTGTTTTCCCCAGAATCATTCTTTTCCAACGAGCCCCGCCTTCTCACGATGTGTCTGCAATGGGATAGCTTCGGCTCCGTCGTTTTTGCCTCCAGCGATGTTTCTGGCTTAATTTGCTCCAGGACCCACTTGTCCATCTTTCTGGAAGCCCAGGTGCCCGCAGAGCTCTCCTTCGGCACGGCATTTCAGACGAATAGCGTTGTTCCTCTCAGCCCTCTGCGCTGTCCAGCTTCCACATCCTGACATCCTAACTGGGAATAGGCGGGCACTGTACATTTTTCCCCCCAAAAGTAGCACTGTATCTTCACTTTTGGAGCCCTGGTTTGTCATAATTGTGGAATACGTACTAACTGGATGTATGTCCCTTGGACACATGAGGCATGCTTTTGTTTTATTTTAAGTAAGCCCATTATCCTTTCACTAATCTTCTGTGAAGGTTCTGGTACATAAGTAGCTGTTTCAATGACTTTAACAGAGCACACACTGTGTGTGAGGCGCTGAATCGCACGCACTGGTCCTGGACCCAAAGAAAGGGAGGCAGACGAGGGTGTGAACCGAGCAAGCCGGCGAGAGGCAAGGGTGTTGCTGTGCATCCGCCTGTGTGGGCCCACCCAGACCCTATCTCCCAAACCAGAGCGCCAGTGTTACAGTCTGGCCCACTGAGAAGGGCCAGCCTGGCCCAGCCCAGCCGAGGGGCTGGCGCGTGTCTAGGGGCAGGAATGCAAGCCGGACGGGAGGGGCCCTCCCAAGTTTCACCTCGGAAACACTGGGTGCCAGTGCAGTCTCCAGCCAGGGAGCGGGAGAGAAGCCCAGATGGTGAAATCTCTTTTGGGGGGATGGACAGGAGCAATTTTAGACAAACTAAACTCTGTGAGCCACCTGAAGGAGACTTGAAGCATGAATAGAATTTCAGGGTAACAGGGACGGGGTTTAGGGAAGTCAGGGAGGAGAGCAGGAGGCAGCAATCCAAGCAGAGGGAAAGGCATGGGCCCAAGCCTAAAGGTCAAATGGGAGGTCACCAGAGACCAGGCAGAGGGAAGGCAGCCACCCAGGGCGCCCACACCGCCTGGGCACACCGCCCAATGTACCGGTCGCTTGCTCTCTCACCATCGTCACGTGGATGGGGATTATACTTTCCCCCAGTGTGGACAGTCTGATCTCCTCCGTGCTGGGGGGGGGGGGGTGATCTGTGTGAGACTCGTGCCCCTGGGGTCGGTCAGGACTACGTACAGTTTAGTTACCACAGCATGATCATCACCCCTTTGCAGGTACAGATACTTTTGCTCTGGTAATCAGTAACACTTTCTGTTGTTTTGCAATGGGCAAAGCGATTCTGCTTATGTTAGTTCCCTTAATCCTCACTATGACTCCAAAAGTGAAGGTATTAGTGTCTCCACTTATGACCTAAGCAACTCAAACGTCCAGACAGCAAGCACAGTGTGAATGCTGGAACCCAGGCCTTTGACTCCAGGTATCATGCTACTTTCAAAAGAATACAGTTTTGTCCTCAGGACATTTATTCGCATCTTTGCTGTTGCTTGTGTTATTGAGAACTCAGGGCACCTTATAATTATATTAGTTCTTTGTACCATTAGTAATTAGGGTCGCATTCACACGGTTGCCAGTGCCGAAGAATTATCCCCACACTGGCTGTCTTCAGAGGGACTTGTCCTTTTCATCTCAATACTGCTACCCTGGTTCAGGCTCCTACTGCCTGGCGCGATGGACCCCTTCCTCCCTCCGCACAATTGCGCAGGCAGCCATGATGCTCCAGGTACTGTGCTAAGTGCTGGGCGTGCGGTGGGGATCCTGCGAGCCCCTGCTGTCGGAGCCCTCACAGTGTCGGGGGTGGGAGACAAGTGAACAGGACCTCACAAAGAGTGTGAGACTGCACCGAGGGAGCAGGCACTCGGGGGGCTGCTAGCGTTGAGGAGGGGCGCCTCATCCCAAGTCCAGGCGTCAGGGGTGTCCACAGCGGAGACTATGATGGGAAGCAAAAGTCAGCAGACAAAAGGGGGGGAAATGCCCAGCTCAGGGAAAAGAATGGCGTGCGCAATGGCGTGGGTGTCAAAGAGAAGGAAGTAATTTCACGGTCAGAAGGGGATCCAGTTGGCTATGCCTGAGGATGAGCGCAGTGGGAAGGGGTCGCTGGGAGACGAGGTGGGGGCCAGGCTACAAAGAGCTTGGGAGCTGTGCTACAGAATCCGGATTTCATCCAGGGCGATGGGGACCGGGAGAGGTTTCACGCTGCAGAGTGACAGGGACGGGCTTCACACGGTAGAGTGACGGGGGAGGGACTGCATTTCCGAAAGGTCTGATTGCCGTGTGGAGACAGGATTGGAGCAGCGCCGTCCCCACAGAAATATCGTGTGAGCTGCTTACGTATTTTAACTTTTCTAGAAGCCAAACTTTTAAAAAGATGAAATTAACATTTTATTAATTAATTACCAATGCTCATAATATAGTTTCTTTGGCTCAGAGTATTAGAAAGAGGTAGGGAGAGAAATGAACACATTGGAGAACTATTCAGGAAGGTGAGTAGTGGAAATTTATTGCAAACGAACTTGAGTTCATTTTACACACCAGGATCGAACTAATCTTCCTGAAGTATAGCTCTAATGAAGATGTTCTCTTGCTTTAATTTTTCCTTTTTTTTCTGTTGCCTTTTGCCTTCTGCCCTCTGCCTACCAAATAAAGCCCACGCTCTCTAGCCAGCAGTGGGCTGGGCCTTGTCTCCAGTGTCCACATCCTCCCGACCTCTCAGCGGGGCTTCTCCGCTCCCACCTGCGGGCCCGGCACAGCCTTACACAGAAAGAATGAAGGGACCGCAGCTCAGCGCTCTGGAATGGAGCGTCAAACCGTCCCTCCTGCCAGTCGGGCCCCGCGTTCCAGGCCTGACTCCTGGCTTGGAAATCTGCCTGGGTCCCTCTGGGGTGGGGACCCTGCTTCTTGCTTTCCATCCCATTCTTCTCTCCTTCCAGAACCTGGAAATCTGCCCACAAGCCTGAGCTCAGCAGCCGGAGCCTGCCAACTGCTGACAGACTTTCCTATTTCCTTATTTCTGAGTATACTTCTCAGGGCCACCTGCTCCTGGATGGCCCGGTACCAGCACCTCCCAGCCTCCTGTCTTGTTACCCACCTCCCAGTACCGACTCTTCTTGCCTGGGTGACCACCTGCGGCAGTTTCTGTTCACCTCTGCACATCACTTCTAACGCCTTGGCTGCCACCCTAGCCTTCCTCGCAGCTGCTGCCCCATCCCCGTGGGCGGATGTAGCCAGTCTGCCCTGTCTGTTGCAGTGAGCCAGGCCACTGTGAACAGTATCTTGAGCTATGACAATGGCATTCAGCACCCTGCCTATTGCAGCGCCCCGCACCAATGAAACTCCTCTCTCACTAGGCTTTACTCCAGTCAAAGTAAAGCAACCTCATTGCTGTTTGCTATTCACGCCCTACGGTTACAGACCTTCCAGATTTATTCCTGTCAACTGCTTGCCTGGAAAGGGCCTCATCCCATTCCATCGCCGTTTGCCAAGGGGCTCTTAATAAATAATAAGCCCCCAAATATGACGATCCATACCCTCCTCCCCACCCTGCCTGGAAATGACACACCTCCCTCGTCTGAAGCGCTGTGGCTCATTATCTGCTCTTCCATTGTGGATTTTACTGCATCTTCCTTTTTTCAAATGTCTTATCTCCCTAAGCATATAAATAAACGTCTTGGAAATAAGATCCATGTCTGATTACTTAGCAAAGAAAAATAGCCAGGAAAGAGGGAAAGAGAGACTTGGCTCAATTTGGCAGAATGAGTAACGGGCCATCAAGGGTTATAACTGAATAAGCTCCCACTGTTAGGTGCCTGCTTCACGTCCTTAACCAAAGCATTCCTGAAACATGGGGGTTAACGGTCCGAGTCCATATGGACTTATGGAAATTCACGGAGGGTTCCCTTCGTGTGTATGCACACTCATATATATACATTCGTATATACTTTATAAAGTACATTCAGATATACTTTATTTTCTTCCTTTTTGCCTTTCTATTTGGAGTTATCTTTTTGCATCTCTCCTCCCCCAACCCTTCTGAATTCATCTGGAAACTTCCATCTCCTACCCCAAGGTTCTGTAATTCCCCACACAGAGCTGGAATAAATTGTCACCCACTGGAAATCCCTCCGCTTCTTCCTTTAAGCGTGCAAGGGGAGACAGCAGCTTCCTCCCCCAAGAGAAGGAAACTCAAGGGCCCAGGGAACAACACCGGGGTGCCCTCCCCTGCCCGCCTTTTTACAACTCAATGGTGGTTGGAAAGACACAGGGAGGAAAACCAGACTGGCGAGTGGGTGTTTCTGGTTTGTATTAAGGGGTGCAGGTTAACTCTTACGCCCTGTGTCACACGCAGCCTCTTGTTCCCAGCGGTACGTCTAGCCCTGGGGAATCCACCGCCCTCTCATTTTGCCACTGTCCATGCCGCAGTGTGAGGACGGAGAGTTAAGCAGTCTGTACATCATTTTCCAGCTTTCCTCTGAGGAGCCCCAGATACTTAAAAACGTATGACAACAATCTCACCAGATCCCCATGCAGTAGCTAGACACATTCCCAACAAAAGCCAAATAACAACCCACGTACCATAATGTCTGTGTTCCGCCGGCATTATTCTGTAATATTAGACGTCGGAATGCAAATACGTAGCGCCAAATCCTAAGCCACTAGGTTTGAAGGCCCAAAGGCCAGGAGTCTTAGGATGCTAGACCGATATCAAAGCATCAGGTTTTATGAATGGAGAAACATTTCGTTATGATCAAACATGCTTCAAAGTGCTTTCAGATGGTTAGTCATTCCTCCCTGCTTCCCTGCCTGGGCAATGAGTTCCACTTCCCTAGTTGAGGCGCCGAGTTCCCTTTAAAAGCATCAAAGAAGATCCTCTCTTGCCTCACAGATGTGATGGGGCAGCAGAGGCGGTGACAACCTTTCAAACTCCCATGTTGTCCAGGTTGAGATGAAATGGCCAAGCCCTGTGTTCCAGACGCTTTGCCTGGAACTGGAGACCCCATGTCCTTGTGGCAGGTACCTGGGGACAGAATGCCATCAGTGGACAGTCCTCAGTTCGAACCCACATCCTCTTCTAGCCCAGCACGGGTTGCAGATTAACTTTCAAGGTGTGGGGCAAGAATTACTCTATTGATTAGCTTGAGAGCTGGCTGGACCCTGGAGGGGTCTAATGGGGGAGGAGGGAGATGGTGCGAATGTCATTTATTAGCGTATCAGAAGCTAAAACACAGGGAGCACTTCGAAAATAAAACCAGCTACGTAAGTCTGGGAGAACATTATTTTTCTTTCTATTCAAAATAGATTTTTATAATCTTGAGAGTATAAATGGGCATAATCTTTTTAGAGCACAATTTGGAAATATCTATCAATATTAAAAACACTCATTCCCTTTGAACAAGTGATGTCACTGTTCGGAATTTATCTTATGGATGTATACGGAGTATTTCAACAAAGAAATATGTACAAGGATGGTCACTGAAACAGTATTTGTCATGGTATTTAAAAATACATCAACCCCTGGCTGGTGTGGCTCAGTGGCTTGAGCTCCTGCCTACAAACAGAGAGGTCACCGGTTTGATTCCCAGTCAGGGCACATACCTGGGTTGTGGGCCAGGTCCCCAGTAGGGGGCATGTGAGAGGCAACCAATAGTTGTTTCCTTCACACATCAATGGTTTTCTCCCTCTCGTTCTCCCTTCCCCTCTCTCTAAAAATAAAATTAAAATGGTCAAAATGTCCACCAGTCGAGTGCAGGGACTGACTGAATAAAAATGGCACACCCATATAACGGATTACTATGGACTGGTTAAAAGAATGAAATGGATCTGCGAGTGTCGATATGGAAAGATTTCTAAAACATGTCTTTAAGGGGAAAAAGCCAGGTACAGAACACTGTATAGTATAATCCCTTATATGTTAAAATGCACACATATATGTGGACATGGGCACACAATTACATTCAAGCATAGACGTGAAAAAGTTGCAAGAAACGGTCAACAGTGGTTGGCTCTGAGTAAAGGACTCTTGGGTAGAGAAACAGCTTAACAGAGTAGGGTAGAATTTAGAAGAAAGCTCAGGGCCGGGGTTACATTTCTGATTTGTACTCCCCGTTACTAAGAATTCTATTGTTATTTTAAAGGGTTTCTAAGTTAGTGACTCCAACCCCAACTAGGTGTGTGGTCAAAGGGAGAACAAAAATAGATTCTTCGCAGAGAGATCGATGACACCCTCGGCCAGCTGAGCCAAAGGGGAAGTGTTCCGGTCCACACAGAGGAAGACGCTGGCCTCTGCAAAAATGTTTACTGTGCACGAGGGCGGAGGGGGAAGTGGAAAGAAGAAGAGCAATAATTGCCTCATCTGGGTTTTTATTCCAGTTTAATTTTTTTTCTACTTACTTTACTTTGAAAAAGAGACTTATAAGTGGAACTCACCCTTGCGGGAGAACACAAGGAACCAAAGTGTTGCCCCAGCTAATACAAGAAGAGTCAGAAGAAGGACTCCTATTATTTCTTCACCCCACCAGCCAAGCAAAAGGCCACAGTAGAGGTGTTCAGAGGGCACGTTGACAAAGCTACTCAGCAATAGGCTTTGAAGCATGAGTAATAGAAACCAGCCTCAGAGAACAGAACTTTAAGAGCTGCTGGTGACTCAGTTACTACTGAACAGCATGACTCCTTTGTTTTCTTGAGCCTGGGAAAGAAAAAACAAAAATCCCTTTTGCTTTTGCAAGCAGGCATGAACCTCGGCTTCATTAATCCATTTCCAGGTCCAGGTCGGCGTGGCGTAGCCAGCGTTCACCCTCACGGTGGGAAGACAGGGGGCGAGACTGAGGCGCAAAGGAGTCCACTGCACGGAGGTCTCACCTGCCACACAGCTTCTGTTTGCGAGGCACAGGGAAGCTTTCCGTGGGCCAAGACCTACGTCAGTGGCTTTCGTAATGGAGCAAAATGTATCTGCGTTAAACATCCGCTGGTGTTAGCCTAGCTACAGCTCCTATAGGATTTGCATGACCTCAATGTTGTTTTCCACCAGCTGGTCCCAGGGGAGGTACAGAATTTCCCGTTCTCAATCGCCAGCCATTCATCACCAGAGCAGAAGAGGGTGGTTAGCAATGTGCTAAGCCTTGCTGGCTAATTTCTAAATGCTGCAGCTTCTTCAGGGAAGCGGGCATGCCCTCCGGCCAGGTTACTTCAGCTATTATGGCACAGGGCTGACGAGACCAAGGTCATGAGCTTATTTTTCCTGAGGGTGAATGGGCTTTGATCTGTTTCATGACCACATCCTGTAACCCTCAACCCAAACGGCTGTTTCAAAAATGGACACCCTATGACAAGGGGGACTGGCCCAAAGTCCTCCTTGGACCAGTTCAAGTGTATCGTGCCCCAGGAAAAATGATACAAAGCATGTCAAAAGTATTAAAATTACATCACCTGGTGTTTGTTCCAAAGGGATCGGGAATGATACCACCAACCAGACCTCAACAACGGCTAGGCTGGCCATCAGACAACAAGAGCTCCATATTCAGAGACAGCCACTTCTTAAGGTGAAGGCTATCACACTAACTAGGAATCCATTTCTCCAGTAACACACTAAAGAAAATTACTCCATTTAGCACGTGAAGAATGTTCTGCCTCTTCACAGGAATTCCCCCAGGGAGGAAACTGCAATGAGTTCTGTCCAATTCTATGCCTTTTGTAAGCTCACCACTCCGTATTTTATGTCAAAACTAAACAAAATGCATTTTAGTCACTATTTGACCTGCACATTTTTCATGCTAATCAGATATGGATTTTTTCCTTTTATAAACTGATAGTTCTTTAAATTACCCCATTTGTCCCTCACAACCATCTTCTTCACCCACACGCCATGCATAAAACACTTCCTTTTTTTTTTTTTTTCACAGAACCCAACACTGATGCTTTTCCACTATCCATAAAAAAAAACAAATTTACAAACTGTCTCACACTCCAATCTATCTCCTTGTTTTTGAAGTTTCCAAGATATTTTTAATTTAATCTTTATTGTATTTTTCCCATTACCAATTTAGTCCTCTTATAACCCCTCCCCTCAGGGATCACCACACTGTCGTCTGTGTCCATGAGTTCTTTTTCTTTTTTGTTCAGTCCCTCCGTCTAATCACCTCCCCACCGTAGCTGTCACCCTGCTCTCCCTCTATGAGTCTGTCCCCATTTTCCTTGTTAGTTCAGTTTGTTCATTAGGTTCCACATACTGGTGAAATCATATGGTAGCTGTTGTTTTCTGACTGGCTAATTTCACTTAGTATAAGGTTCTCCAAGCCCATCCACACTGTTGCAAAGGGTAACATTTTCTTCTTTTTTTATGACTGTATACTAGTCCATTCTGTAAAGGTCCCACACCTGTTTTATCCACTCATCTACTGATGGACACTTTAGCTGCTTCCATATCTTGGCGATTATAAACTACACTGCAACGAACATGGGGTGCTTATATTCTTTCGAATTAATGTTTCAGGTTCCTTCGGATATATTCCCAGATGTGGGATCACTGGGTTGAAAAGTAGATCCATTTTTAATTCTTTGAGGTATCTCCATGCTGCCTTCCACAGTGGCTGCACCAGTCTGCATTCTCACCAACAGTGCACAAGTGTTCCCCTTTCTCTACATCCTCACCAGCACTATTCTGACAGGTGTGAAGTGATATCTCACTGTGGTTTTAATTTGAATTTCTCTATTAGTGATGTCTATTGGCCATCTGTACATCCTCTTTGGAGAAGTGCCTGTGTAGGTCCTTTGCCCATTTTTAAACTGGATTGTTTGTTTTCTGGGGGGCACTGAGTTTTGTAAGTTCTTTATAAATTTTGGATATTAACCCCTTATCAGATGTATCAATGAATATGTTCTCCCATTCTGTGGGTTGTCTTTTTATTTTATTGGTAATTTCCTTTGCTGTGCAACACTTTTTAGTTTGATGTATTTCCATTTGTTTATTTTTTCTTTTGTTTCCCTTGCCTGGGGAGATTTATCTGAAAAAAAAATGCTACAAGCAATGTCCAAGATTTTGCCTCCTATGTTTTTTCTAGGATTGTTATGGTTTCAGGTCTAACATTTAAGTCTTTGATCCATTTTGAATTTATTCTTGTGTGTGGTAGAAGAAGGTTGCCTAGTTTCATTTTTCTGCATGTATCTGTCCAATTTTCCCAACACCATTTATTGAATAAACTATCTTTAGCCTTGCTTCCTCTGTTGAGTATTAATTGACTATAAAGTTGTGGGTTTCTATTCTGTTCCACTGATCTATGTGTCTGTTTTTTGCCAGTACCATGCTGTTTTAATTACTGTGAACGTATAGTATAGTTTGATATTAGGTAGTATTCTTCTCTCCAACTTTGGAGAGTTTTCCAAGCTCTTCCAACTTTGTTCTTCTTTCTCAGGATTGCTATTGCTATGCGGGGCCTTCTGTGGTTCCATATAAATATTTCAAATATTCTAGTTCTGTGAAATACATTATCAGAATCTTCATAGGAATTGGATTGAATCTGTAGACTGCTAATCCACAAACATAACCTCTGAAATACCACACGTACCAGTAACAGAAGCACACATAAAGACCTAGAATCAACCTTGAGGACTATCTCACACACTCACCTTGACCTAGAATTAGCTTTGGGGGTCATCTGACATACCTTGAAATCCAAGTGCATGGGCAACTGTAAACTCTCTGACCTGAGGTTTGCAATACTACAAATAAGAATCCCCATTTTTAATCCCTAACCTCAGAAAATGAGCAGCTACACTGCTCTTTCACTGGTATGAGCCTGTCACCTGTGGGAGGAGAGTCTCACCGCCTCTGTTCCTTCCTACAGGTGCCGCCTGGAAGACCAAGTCTACAGGAGGCTCCCAGATCCAATAGTGTCAGGTGTGCAACTCGGCCAGGAGGCTGAAGCAGGACCTTCTCTTGCAGAAACTGGTCCACCCATCACTGCCCGTTGGCCTTCAAAGAGCACTGAAGCCAGGCCTCGGGGAAAGATACCGCTGATCTTCTGGAGAGTGAGCCTATTCTGGAAATGAACTGGGAAAGTATTTTGCCCTAATCAGAGAGACTTGTGCTGATTGTGTATGCCTTGTCCCAAAACCTGAGATGTGTGCCTGAGCCATGGACGGCACACATCAAAGCAGGCAGAGGACAAGGATTCTGGGATATGAAATCCATACCCTTTCTCCACCCTGGAATTTCTGTTCTTCCCAACTAGTTCTTCGTGGGTTATCGAGTTACCCACAGTTCCTCTGTTTGCCCCCATAAATAGGTTAGTACGTAAAATAAGGTGCCCCCAAATTCCTCCAAATAGTGAAAGACTATATTTGAACATCATTTTACTTAATAAAACTGTATAGATATAGTTCTTCCTTACTATTTGTTGATGAGGTCACTAGAAAAAAAATAGCCCTATTATTATTTTCAATGTCTTTCTTCTCCTGTTTATCTTTAATATCCCCCTTCTCCCTCCCTAGCTTTTCCGTTCTACTCTCTCCTATAGTACAGAGCCCTTTTTCTTTTTCACTGTTTAATTCTAAACACAGCCTCTGCCAATAACCTTAAGCTCTTGCTGCATCATGCTGATTTGCACCAGCTGTGCTTGTGGTGGTTAACCCATACTTGTAACAGGGTCTCCTTAGATCTTCCTCTGAGAACATGATTCCACATATACATCTAAAAGTCATAACCAGTGGGATGAAAACTGAGCCAAGGATAAACAGACCCTGCTTTGAACTACTGATCACATTAAATTTAAAAAAAAATACAACTGGAGAAAAGAAAAATGTTACCCAGAGTTGTAGCTTAAAGATTTTCTTGGACATGTACAACAAACTATAAAATGATCTGTTCATTTAAACATCCCACTTCCAAATTTAATGTTCATTTTCTCAATATTAATGGGAGGAAGAGGCAGGGCAAGGCAGGGAGTGAAGGAAGGGAAGACTGCCATCATGAAGAATCCAAATGACAATTAAAAATATACTCTCAAATTAAAAGAGAGAAACCGGGAACTTCATCATGTAACTAGAGTGTGCAAAGCTTAGAGTCTTTGAGAATCTTATACAATTATAAAAAAAGAAAGAAAGAAAAGAAAAGAAAAGAAAAGAAAAGAAAAGCCAAAAGTGCATGGAGCAACTTTTGGGAATTAGAGTCAAATGATGTTATTCTGCAACTTCAGGCACATTACAGTCTTGGGTCATCAGTTTTCCTATCAACTCCCTCCCTAAGGGGTCACTAGCAAAGTCACCAGATGGTCTGTGTGCACCGAATGGTCTGGCCCGTGTATTTTCCATTATGTAGCCATGTGGAATGGTCGTGCAATGGAACATGATCTGATATTGTGAATGACCATCATTAGAAGGTAATCACCCTTCATCTCCACCCCACGGCTATGACGTTCCAGATTCTCCAAACCAAATTGCATTTGTCCTAGCTGCATAGGATAATGGGCAAATGACACTGGTTTTGTTAAAAGAAAAATTGCCCAGCTTATAACATTATTTATTAGTTTCAAAAACTCTGGCTAACCTCAAGATCAGGGACGCAAACGTGATTCATCTGACACAAGAGGACATCAGCAATCTAAGGAAAATATGATGAAGTTAACTTTTTGTTACAGAGCTCATCTACTTACAAGTTAGGTTCCAAAAAGCTCTCTTCAAGTCTGCTTCTCTATAAATCCAGGAGGACACTGAACAAGCCACTGCGAATAATCTCAAGCTGGTGGCAGGCAGAAATGGTGTGCTTCAACGGAGGGCAGCTTCAATCCGGCTATGAAAGTTCTTAGGTTGAAAACATGTAGGAGACAGAACTCCCGTACTCATTTTGTGCACTTGAAGTGGTTAGAGTAAGTTTCTGAACACTAAAAACAGCAGTGACATGATTTCAGGGTCCCTAGAAAACACCTTAGTCTGTCAAACTTCGAGCACTGAATTATTAGTTCCTGAGTGGCAACAATATTAGTACAAAAATGGAAGTCCTGCCAACAGGGGTTTTGGTGGAAGAGCTCTCCCCAGGAGGTAAAAGTTTACGTGACCCATCACAGTCTGACCCCTGCCATCCTTTCCAGTCCAACTCCGCCTATACTGTCTACTTGGAACCCTGCCTTCCTCCCACATTGAACTTCATTCCCCATTCCCTCGGGCTTCTACACCTTTGCACGTGCTTCTTCTCGCTGGATGCACAAAGGACTTCCCTCCCCACCCCCATTTCTTCATATAATTCACCCTATTCATTCTCCATGTCTCATTTAATACATCACTTATTCCTGCATGTTATTAATTACTCTGAGCTTGTCCTAACCTCCCAAATCCGAGTAAAATGTCCCTCATAGATGCCCCCTTAGAACCTTGTATTCTTTTTAATTGCCCTGATCACATGTATGATGCTTTTTATCTTTTTATTTTAGTTTTTTTATTTTTATTGTTGAGATGATGATTTTTTTTACATCTGTGTTTCCCACTGGACTGTACGCTCCATGAGGCAGGGGTCACATCAGTCCTGTTGATAGCAGTTATCCAACAGATACTTATTGGGGAAATGACTCAATTCACTGTATTTACTAAGGTATGGATTAATTTCTTTTAGATTTTTTCATTCAGTGATATCTGTCATTTTAGCAATGCTTTTATTTTATTTGATGTTTAATTTTAAAATTGTAAAAGATACAGAGAGACACACCCATACAAAGTCTGTCCAGAAAAAGTCCAGCCATTGTTAATATAATGAGAATGGTGTACCTGACATCGATGTAACCTGGCAGCCAAGGAGAATGGACTGGCATGCGCATGTGTGAACAATGACGACTTCACTGTATTAGTCAGTGGGGGTGGTAGATGCCTTTGAGTGAGCATGTGTGCTGTGTGGCCATCACATTCAAAATGGCTGAGCAAACAGAGCAACAAATTTGCATCAAATTTTGCATTAAACTTGAACATTCCTCTGCACATACTATTGAGGTGATTCAGAAGGCCGCAGCATGGGGCAACTGGTGATTGGCAACTCCATCACAACAACACGCCCACTCACGCATCATGTCTCTTGTAGAATTTGTTGCAAAGCATCAAATCATCCAGGTGACTGAGCTCCACTACAGCCCAGACTTGGTGTCCTGGGACTTCTGGCTTTTCCCAAAACTAAAATCACCTTTGCAAGGGAAGAGATTTCAGACTGTTGATGAGACTCAGGAAAATACGACGGGGCAGCTAACAGCGGTTCTAGCAAAGGATTCTGCAGAGTGTCTTGAACAGTGGAAGAGATGCTGAGGGAACTGTGTGAGGTCCCAAGGTGCCTACTTTGAAGGGGACTCAGGTGTCATTGTCCTGTGTACAATGTCTCTTGTAACTTGTATATTCTTCAGTAAATGTCTCTATTTTTCATAGTGCACGGTTAGATAATTTCTGGGCAGACCTTATATATGTATACTCATATTCACATCACTCCCACACAGAACTGACAAAATGTTAACAGTTGTGCATATTATTTTGTCTACTTAAAATTATTTTCAAAGGGCCAAAATTCAAGTGGTTTTGTGATCAATGCTGAGTTAACTAGAGAAACAAAATGGAAGCAATACTATTAAGCATTTGCTATTTGCCAATCATTGTTCTAAATGGTTCATATGCATTGCATATTCAACCTTCCCAAAAGAATATTATTATCCACATTTTATAGATGAAGAAACTGAGCTTTAGAAGGTTAATTATGGCCCAAGACAGTAATACATCCCAGTGAATGTCACTACTATGTTTAAAACAAATTCTATTTAAATTCCAAATCCATGGGATTTCCCCTTTATTGTCTAGATCCTCAAATCCTACCCATGTCTGAAAGAAACTTGCCCTTTTTGATCTAGAGAATGCACTTTCATATACGTAATTCATCCATTCATTTTTTAAAAATGTCAATTAAGTGCCCACCATGAGCCGAGTGCTGTTACCTCATTATTGTGCAGAAAACTAAGTTAACCACGGCACAGCGTTTACAAGCTTTCTCGTTGATTTAGCTGAAGAATAACAAGTAAAGTGGCTATGTAATTGGCATTCTCCACTGCAGAAGAAACGTGCACCCACCCAGGCAATGAGCAAATAGCATTACGAGGCCGAACAGACCCACCACACTCACTGCAAGGATGACAGATGACAAGCTCGTTCGCACCAGATGGCCCCCGAACTTTCTCCCAGTTCCACCATGACTAGAATCTTGAGGTTGCGGTTGGAAAGGCTTTTACAAGGTGACCAGGTGTTTAAGAGTCGTATTTAAAAACTGGCTATCATTTATGATTTATACAGTGTCCTATATCTTTGTTTGCACAATTTTAAAAAAAGAAACCTAGGAATGAATAATTTGGCTCTTTGTGTATCTTCTTGGCTGTCAGTTCACACTCTTCTGGTGACTTACTGGTGGCACCTGTGTGACTCTGTAGTTCAGGCCTGGCACAGGTGAGCCTCTGCCCCTCATCCTG
The DNA here is from genome assembly GCF_019186645.2 of Phyllostomus hastatus. NCBI lineage: Eukaryota > Metazoa > Chordata > Mammalia > Chiroptera > Phyllostomidae > Phyllostomus > Phyllostomus hastatus. The sequence goes on along the minus strand of NW_025333833.1, from coordinate 11,734,070 downwards.
GTGGACCCTGCCTCCCTTCAGAAAAAGGATGAGCCGTCCCCTGTCTAAAGGAGGTGACTTGTCCTTGTGTGCGTACTTTGTATTGAGCCCCTTGCCACAGCTCCGCCAATGAGTCCTGAACGTCTGGGAACCACTCGCTTTCTCTGTGACACCACTGTCGTCAGCAGTCTGGACTTCTCGTAGTAATTGCCCTGAACTCGCACTTGAAATCCTGGCTCATTCTTGCTCTCCCAGATCTACTACCCTCATCTAGTCCATAAAAATGACTTCCCCTCCCACCTTGGTGTAGTGTGATTCTTCTATCCCAGTGTTTCAAGTCTGCCGTTTTCAGGTTCCTTGGTCAACATTTTGTTGTGGAACAATCCAGATGTGTCTTTGCGTTGCATCCGTCTACCTAGAATGAATGTTTTGAGGCAAACATGCATGCTTTGTGAGCACGACTGGACCACCAGGGTAACACAAGTGGATGGAGAGGTCATTCTGCTCACTGAGGACTTTCTCATCGGCTATTTGCTTTCACTGTCACTGCTTTTTTACCCTACACATATGTTGTTGATTTCTCAGAAACCCAGTAAAACTGTAATGGTTCCTATTGTTGGCAAGTACGATCCACAGAATAAAACATATGCCCTTTTACGACATCAGAGGAAACACCACGAACCCGCAGAAATTCTGTCACTTGGGTGTTCTTCTCCGGGCAAGCACCGACATGTGAGGTAGTTGTTTATCCGTCTGTTCCTTTGTTCGTTCATTCATTCAGTAAACATCCCAACAGTACAGTGATGTAACTTTGAGTAAGACAGATAAAGTTCCCAAGTGACTGTCAAGTACTGTGATAAATATACATAAACAAAACAAAGGTAAGAAGAAAATGACAAGGGCACACAGCCTGGCCTGCGGAGATCGGGAGAAATTCCCAGAGTCTGAAGGATGCGTAGGAGTTTGCTAGGAAAGGGGAAAGAAGGACATTCTCAATAGAGCAGCACCATGCCCAAAAGGCACCGGGGCTGCTGACACTGAATGCAGTCTTTCCAAGAACGCCCATTAATCTCTTCCTCCCGGTGACACATCCAGACCTCTCCATTTCTGAAAGTTTCTTCACCTGTAAAGTTTCCTGAGATTCCCAGACAGGGTTTCTCATCGAGTAAAGCAGGTGGTTGTCTCAGAAGGCAGGTCGGGGGGCGGAGTACAGTGAAGGTTTTCAACTATTTCTTCTCCCCCGCCCCTGAGAAGGGATGGGCCTTTGAGCTAGGGGCTCGCTGCCCTGGGAAGAAGCGCCACCTCTCCCAAATACCCTGCATGTGGAATCCAAGGGAGGAATTTAAATGATGTCATTTCTTCCTCATTGTGTGCGCTCAGAGGAGAGTGAAGTCCCAAGGAGAGAAGACGCTTCCTGGGCCTGTCCTGGGAACTACTGCGGTTGGGACGCTCTCCTCCCTCCAGCGCCCGCCTCTCTGACTCACGTCAGGCGTGTCCTGACACGCTGCGTCTTCAACGGAATCGAGAGACCCTGAGGGTTACTACGGTGAACACATTTCGGAAAACAGTGGGCTGAAACGGCTGCTTTGTGAACTCTTCCCTGGAGACCGAGGAACCTCATGAATGCAAGCCGCATAAATCTAGTTTTCCCTCCCTCCCTCCTTCTCTCCCTTCCTTCCTTTTTCTAAATTTACCTGGAGTTTTCTTTACTCTCTGTAGCAAAATGCAGAGTAGTATTTCACAACCGGTACAGGGAAGGCAGGGTTTGTTCAGGACTCCGGAGGCAAACAGAGCCGCTGAATCGGTTGCAGAGGTGTAAGAGATTTTTACGGGACAAAGCTCTTCACATAGCAACCCTGTCTCATCTCCTTAGAGAGGTGTGCCTTTTCCCATTCAGATGAGCCACCTGAGCAACCTGGGTCAACAGCCCGGACAACAGTGCTGAGAAGCCAGCCTGTCGCCCTGGTTCACGAACAGTGCCCCTGAGGAGTACGCTGCCGACTGAAAAGTGTCACCCTGCCGCACACATGGGGGACAAGGGGAGTAAAGCTGAGCGGTTCTAACACACCAGCACCTGCCCTACCCCCCAGATTGCTCCTATACCTCAACATGATGCTGGTTGACTGTCTTCTCCCCGCAGAGGTCACCGTGGGGGAACCTTCGCGAGGGCAGTCTCATTGGAGTCAGGCGGCCGTGTCACTTAAAAACAGAGAAAGGATCTAGGAGTGTGGAGCCTTCCAGAATTCTGGGGAACCTTGAATTCAGGCAGCAGGGCTCAAAACCAACGACTGCACAGTTGGCGGGCCGATATGGTGTAACGTTTCATACTCCCCCTCCTCACTCAACAACAGTAACAGTCTGCATCTATCGCTTCTTCCATAGGAGGCGCTGCTCTAAGTACGTCACATATTATAACGCAGTTCTCACCACAACCACGTTAGTGTGCCCGTTTTACAGATGAGGAGCCCGAAACACAGAGGGAGACTTAGAAATTCAGTGAGGTCACACAGCAAGTCTGGTTCTAGTGTCCGTGCTCTGAGGCCCTCTATTCTTTTACGTATTCAATAAAGATGTACTCAGGGCCGACTCTGTGCCAAACGCTGTAACGCTGGACATACACAGATGCACGTGAAAGGCCCTGCGGCCGAGGAGCTTACATGCCAGGTTGGGGAAGAGCAATGTGGAAACATACACGCATGCAGGTACCGTTCGTGTGAAGTGTCTCGTGAGTAACACAAGCAGAGGTGTTGTTATGAAACCACACTGTAGGGCCACTAACCCAGACCAAGAGGTCGAGGATGCTCTCCTTAAAGAGGACACTCGAGCACCTTCTAACGCCAACACTGAAGTGTAACCATGGTGACAGGTCTGATGTCCAGGGTACCCCCCTTCAGTTAAGACTACGACGCACAGTGAAAATGTCATGCCATGACTCAGACGGTCTGACACCGGCCAGCCTGGGCCTGTGGCCCCAGGAGCCAGTGGGAGAAGATAAGAAGACGGAAAGTGGGCGGGCTGGAGCTGGAGGTGCTGCCCTGATAACAGGCGTGTGTGCCCCCGGCTGGAGCAGGCTGTTTGGTGAGCAGTGTCCCAAAGGCACAGGAACGCTGGGACGTGATTCCGGCAGGCTTTAACGCTCAGGGAAGCAGCAGGAGTTCAGGACACGGGTGAACGTATCAGGTTCCAGACAATCAGACTGTTCACAATTGGACCCGGGTCGGCAATTAGGGGCAAGTGGAGCTGAGCTCGCTTTCGCAGGAAACAGCTACACAGAGCCAGCCGAGTCTGAGGACCCTGTTTCAATGGAACAGATTTAAGCTCAGGGTGTGGTCTCCGTGAGATGCTCGGACACTGTGTGGGAGAACCGGGGAGGGAGGCCAGTCACACACTCCAGGACCACACTTTGAGAAATGGAATAGGTGAGGGGAGGAGGGTATAAAGGGAATAAATGGTCATGGGAAAAGTACAATAATAAAAAAAAAAAGACATGGAAGGAAGTTATGACCTCAGTGCGCGTTCACACCAGACACTGCAGGGCCAAGCTGGGCGCGAGCGAGACTGTGCATCTGACGAGCTGAGCACGCTGCCCAGGCCGGGGTTAGCTGGAGCCTCGCAGGGAAACCAGACGTGGAGTCAGAGGGATTTAAACGACCTTGGCAGGCAGCTTTCTCAGGAGCTACGAGTGTGAGAGGAAGAGAGGTAAACTTGAGTTTGAATCCTACCCTGCCACTTACCAGCTGTGTGTCTTTGAGCACGAGCCTTAACCTCTGATCTTGACAATGTTTAGGAAAAATGTGCCTGTGGCCGTGACAACTAGATATATTGATGAATTTGAAAGTGCCAAGTCCAGTCCCTTGCGCAGAGTGCGTGCTCAGTAAGTGATACTTCCCTTCCCTTACAGACCCCAGATGAATACCATTCAGCCTCAGCACTCCATTACTCATTGCTGAAGATACATCTACTCATCTCAGTAAAAATACTTCAAAGCACTTTTATATATTAATAACTTACAAGGCAGGACGTTTCTGTCCCTTCGCCTCATATCAAAGTTTGTGGCAGAGAGAAAAAGAAATTCATTCCGCATCACAAAGAAAAGCCCTACTGTCACCAAACCACTGCCTTTACATTCACCCGGGAGCTGACTCTTTAAAGATGAACACAATACACTCCCACTGCTTGTCCAAACTGTCATGCCATTTTTTTTTAATTCTCCCTCTTCCTGTGCCTCGGATGAGTATGATTTCATCCCCAAAGCACGCACGATGAGCACATTACTATTTCCTCCTCCAAGAATGGGATGTTACAACGTGGGGCCCGTTCCTGAGCTGGGGAGAGAGGACGAGGTCATAGGTCCCGTCCCCATTCACTAGTTTCATTTTACACAGAGATATCCCTGTCCCCTGGCCATGGAGAACACTGCTTATCTTGGCAACGTTCACACAAATGGAAAACCCTGGACGCACAGAAGTACCGCGCATTGTGGATGACTCAGTGCAAAGTCAGTCAGCAATAATCACCGCCACTTAGTGCTCTCCAGCGGGGGGCCAAGCGAGTCACCTTCGTACCTGGAAGTGGCAATGTTTTGGTTGGTGTTACAATTTAGAAAATCAACATATTACCGTGAAATTATGATTACATAATTACTACAAAAATGATTCATGAGTCAATGATCAGATATTTATTTCAACCTGTGTTCAGTGGTATTGACATACTGCTTTAGGGCTAGTAAGTGAAGGGCAGTGAAACTAATGGACATGGTCCCAAGGACAGACAGTGGAGCCCGAGAGAGAGCCCCCACCATGAAAAACAGAGTAATCCCACGTGATCTCCAGCTGAGCCTTGACTGGCACGGTATGGACAGAGGAGAGAGACCAAAGTGGACTAGGGCAGTTTTGAAGTGTTCCAGCCACCCTCCACATGTCTGAGAGTAGCGTTTCTAAAACACGAATCTGACCAGGTCATCACCTTTACCTCAGACCCTTCATGGACCGTCCCCACCCAAGGCCCCCAGGATAATCACTGGGTTTCTGGGTGAGGCCTGTTGGGCTTTAAATCGCCTGCTCCCCTCAGCCCCACCTCTGGCCGCTCGCTGCCGCCCCCGGCTGCTCCAAACCGCAGGACCTCCTCTCACACTGCCCATTGCGGTGGCCCGTCTGCTGGGAGTACTTGCTCTGATTCCCCTTCTAAAATCCTGTTTACTCTACTAATTCCTACCTTTCCTTTCGAAGTGAACTCAAGTGTCACCTCTTGGGGAAGTCTCCTTTCCCTGCTACCTGCACCTGCACACACACACACCCCCGCTGGATTACAGCCCCACGCCCGGGGCTCCCGGGACCCCTGCACGTGCACACTCCTGCTGGATTACAGCCCCACGCCCAGGGCTCCCAGGATGCCTGCACACGCAGCCACCACGGCACTCACCACGCCTGACTGCAGTCACGGACTCACTCAGCTCTGTTCCCCTACCCTACACCCGTCTTTTAAGATCAGTTTTATTGAGGCATAACTGACATCTGATAAAAGGTGTCCATTTTAAGTGTATGTACACCCATGTAACCACCTGACAGTCAAGACAAAATTCCTTTTTCTACTTAAGATTTTATTTGTTTATTTTTACAGAAAGGGGAAAGGAAGGAGAAAGACAGGGAGAGAAACATCAATGTGCGAGAGAGACATCAATCACTTCCCTCCCACACACCCCCAACTGGGGACCTGGCCTGCAAACCAGGCATGTGCCCTGACTGGGAATTGAACCCGTGACTTCATTGCAAGCTGGCACTCAATCCACTGAGCCACACCAGCCAGAGCCAAAAGATAGAACATTTTTATCACCACTAAAACATGTCTAATCTCCTCACTGCTCCCTTGCTTGCTTTAAAAATTAAAAGATACTAAGATTGTAAAAAGACATTTATTTTTACTACTTGACCAATCTATAAAGGTTTCATTATTTTCTACTACATGCAAGTATTATTTATAATTTAAAAATTAAATATTTCTATTTTAAGAGTATATTTTTAATAGTTAAAAATTAATCACTACATTGAAGATAAAATATTTTAACTTCAAATGTATTTGACAGACTGATTTGTGCTACACAAAATTTGTAAATACTTTTAAGTCAGGTATGAATATTCATGCATAAGAAGGTACGTAATTAAATCTGGCCAACAATAATAAAGACTCAACATTATCTAGATGACCAAATAAAATAATATTTAAGTAAGTTTAAAAAACATTTTAAAAACTTAAGATCAAACTTTATTTAAATAATTCACAGAAGAGTGTAAGACTTAACATTTTCAGCACTGTAATGAACTGAATACCCTCATTAACTCTCCTTCTAAAACTAACTAAAAAAAATGTTTGATAAAATAAAACTCAGCCCTGGCTGGTGTGGCTCAGTGAATTGAGCACTGGCCTGAGAACCAAAGGGTGACTGGTTTGATTCCCAGCTAGGGCACATGCCTGGGTTGTGGGCCAGGCCCCCAGTGGGGGGTGTGCATGAGAAGCAACCACACACTGATGTTTCTCTCCCTCTCTTTCTCCTTCCCTTCCCCTCTCCATAAAAATAAACAAACAAATACATAAATAATCTAAAAAATAAAACTAAAATGCCTTTTTAAATATATTGATGAGCTGGCAAAAAAATTTTAAAACTTTTAAAAGTCAAAACCTATATGAATGCAGAACCTAGAGATAAGCATCAAAGTCAGCTTCCATTTAGAGGACATTGGCCAAACCAAGCAAACTAAAGTTTTGTTTTTTGTAACGCTTTTTTAACTGCCTACCAAAATTCTATCTGTGCTTCCCCTCCACAGTAACCCACAGTCAAAAATCATGAACTCACAAAGAAAGAGAATACACGTGCAAGAGTGAACAGAAAGAACAGATAGCAGAATAAAGTTCATAGCTGTTAGAACTGCCAACTCAGAGCAGAAAACCGTTATATTTAACATTGTTGAGAAACACTCCTCCACGCGTCTCTCTTGTTCCTGCATGGCTTGCTTTGTATTCCCCAAAATTGAGGCCTGGATGACCTTTACCCAGACCATTTTCCAGGCCTGTGTTTGCAGTAAACGACCTTAAAGGATAAAGTAACACCTCCCACTAGGAGAAGGTGTAGCCTTGCTCACTGTCCGCTGTCAACTGGCAAGTTTCCCAAGGTTAGCGACTGTCTCCTGTGCAGCAGCTATCTGTGCCTCTCCTCTAGGAACCGGGATACAGGGGACCAAAACAAACACGCTGGCACTCGGACTACTGCTTTTTCTGTGAGTAATAAAGTCTTTTATCTCTGGTGCAGGAGTCTCGTGTCTTCTTTCAGCATCTATACAACCTGCAACTTGTATAAAATCTCAAATCCTTCACAGTTCTTGACAGTCTTAAAAAATAAAAGTATGAATAAAAAGCATGAGTTAAAACACTATTAGAAGATTTTAAAAGAAACAGAAGTTCTAGAAGCAAAAATACAATTGAAATTTAAGACTCATTGCTTGATTAAAGGGCAGATTAAACACAATTGAAGAGAGAATTAGTGAATTGGAAGGTATATCTAAATTTAATCAAAAGGCAACATAGAGAAGAAAAAAGATAACTCTGAAATAGAATTTAAGGGATATGAGCAAAGAATGAGGAAAGCAAACATAAATCTTATTGGAGTTACAGAAGGAAAATAAAGCAAAAGTAATTAATTATTTGAAAAGATTACAGAGATGTTTCCAGACTAATGAAAGATGCGAATCCATATATTTGGGAGGCCCTATGAATTCTAAGAGGTTAAATAAAAAGAAACTCACACCTAAATACAGAAGAATAAAACTGCAAAGCAGCAAAAAATGTGGAGGAAATCTAAATAGTTAGACAGAAAAGGCATTATATTCAATGGCATAAAGATAGACTTTCAGCTAATTTACAACAGAAACAGTGAAAGGCAGACAACAATGGAATATTTTCAATGTACTGAGAGAAAGTAATCTAGAATTCTGTACCCATGTTAACTATCATTCTAAGAGTAGGTTCAAAACTAAGGCATTTTCAAACAAAAAAAGAAAAGACTTTTCCTCTAGTTGGAGCCTTAAAAAAAGAGATTCTATAGGAAAAAGAAAAATGATCTGAGATGGAGTGAAAATGAAAAAAGAATTGATGAGCAAAGAATGAGATTCTACTTTATACCAAATTCATTGGAAAAATTAAGAAATCTGACAATTCCAACAGTTGACAAGGATCAAGGAAAACTTTATGCATAGCTGGTGGGAGTACAGATCGGTACCACTCCGAAAAACAACATGGCAATAACTTGTAAAACAGAACTTGTACATATATAACTCAAAAATTCATCTAAAGGTATTAAACTAGAAAAACTCTAACACGTAGGACACTCTTACACTGGGGCACAAGACATACATAAATATGTTCATAGTGGCACTGTTTATAATAGCAAAAAATGTAAATAACTGACCTGCCCATTAACATAATGAAAATTAATGAATTATTACTATATATATATTAATGTGGCTGAATCTGAAACATCTTAGAAACATATTAAGTGAAAAAAGTAAGATTTGGACTCTAAACACCAGTGCAATGAAGGCTAGAGTATAGTAATTTCTCACGGCAGCGTCTTAACCCCTTTCCAGAAAGGAAGTACATGTGACTTCGCTTAGCAGTGAGCCCCTCTCTCCCACAGCTTTGCATCTTGAGCAGAGAAATGTGAGGATGAGGGATGGGAGCAGTCTGGAATTATACCAGGGGTAGTGCCCTGGGCCGTTCCTACTGACTTGGTTCCTGTCCTATTTATTCTCAAGCCTAGTTTTCCAGACTACTCAGCAATTCCGTGAGCCTCCCACCGTCCTCCAGTAACTTCCCATTTTCCATAAAGGAGTGAGTCCAGGCATGTTGCTTGCAACCAAGAGTCCTAACTGATACATGTACCTGTAAGCAATGAATTTATATAATTGCACCTGTTCTGATTAATCCTTAGTTATCAACTGCCTCCCCACGATTTGGTTTCCCAGCTAGGTTTGATAGGCTTCCACAGGAAAATGCCTACTTGTACAGTTTAAGGCCTAGCTGCCGGTGCTACCCGCGTTGGCTGAATCCCTTTGGGTTATCACTATCCAAGGGGCACAACCCTGACTTCCTCCTTTCCAAGCTGGCCAGTGATACTGGCTACACTGAGAATCATGGCCTCAAGGTGTGAGAAAACCCATCATTGCACCAGCTGTGTTATTTAGGGTGTCTTACCTCCTCTGTCTTTAAAACGTCCCATATTCGAGCATGATCTTCCTCCAGCCAGTGTCCTGTGCCCTCCACCTTGGTGGAAGGTTTGAATTTAGACACCACTTGAGCAGGCTCTCCCACAGGTTGCCCCTCCATCTTGAAAGAGCCAGGCAGGAGGCATTACGAACCTGTGTGGAAGAATAAAGTGAGATGCGGGTGAAAACATCAAGTAACATAGGAAGAGATATGAAAGCAAATCATCTTGTTGGATTTGTGAATCATGAGACCATTGGAGACAGTATCACAGAAGCATCAACTTTTATGGTCACTTGTTATGTTTTAAATGTTTGTTACTGGTATTTTAACACAGGCTTCTGGAGGTAGAGACACGTTTTGGTGGTAGATGAAGTGATACAAATTTTAAAGCTAAGTGAAAAGCATTCTCTGCCTATTGTAGCTTCCTGTCCCTTTGCTCTGGCCCCTTCAGGAGGAGAGACGGGAATGGGCGGATGTAAGGCAAGCTTGTGTGACATTTTTGTGTTTCAAATGTGGGAGGAGCACTGGCTGTGGCATCAAACAGCTATTGAGCGCCTATCTGTACGAGACTTCACGCTGAGCATGCACAAGGAATGCGGCAGTGTGGTTCTTGACCTTAAGAAGCTTAGTGTCTCAGGGCAGAGAGGGCCAGGGTTGTAAACAAGTGATCACAGCACAGAGTATTACAGCACAGTGTGAGAAATGCCACAGTACGTTTCCTCTGAGCTTCCGAACTGCAGTGGAAGCTCAAAGGAAGGTCCTCTTTGCTGCTTATTAGCAGTGTGACTTCCTGAGCTCCAGTTTCATCAGCAGTTTCTATGAAGACAGTATTTAAAAGTTGATATCTATTCCATAGTGTCTGCTTCCTTGCTATCTTCCCATCTGCCAGTGGCTTATTCAGATCACATCATGCCTGCTCTGCTCCACACCGTCCTAAGGAATCCCCTCACCTCCATTCGAGTCCCTGAGAATCTCCCCTTCTCTGTAGAGTTTTTCGAAATAGCAAATCTAATAATGAAGCTCCACCTACCTGAAACTTTTCCCGGAAAATAAAATCCAAAGTCTTTAGTGTGACAGCCACGGCCCTTGTGTCTGGCTTCCTCGCCTCCCCCCTCCCACCACGCCATCCTGCCCTCTCAGCCGCTCTGCGTCAGCCTTCTGAAAGTACTTGTGGACCTCAAATATACCCAGTACATTTTGCCTTTGTTTGTGACACCTGCCCTCCACCCTGCCTCCTCCAAGAGAATAACGACTCTTCCTTCGTTAATCTCTTTACATCCCCTGGACAGATTGCTATCACGTCACCACAACACTTCATTAGGTTTATTTGCTCTGAACTTGATGCCCACAGTCTGGTCTTTTCAGCATCTTGACAGTAGACTTGGCAAGTGTCTCTTCATATACAGAATAAGTACTAAATAAATGTCCGATGAATTGGTTAATTCAGTAAACTATGAAAATGCAGTGAAAACGAGGGGACAGAATGTAATATACTCAACCAACAGATTTATAAGTCAAGTTACCTGTTCTCTTTAACTTCTTCATTGACTTAGTGGGCTGGAAGCTCTTCATAAGAAAGGGCCAAGTCTAACATTTACCATACACTACCAGCAGCGAATGCTGCAAGCTGCAATTGCTCACTACGCAACAACAGACTAGTTTCCGTGCACGCGTCCTCCAGGAACTGAGCGCGTCTGCAAAAAGCGGGCCTTCTGCTCACTTGACCTAGCGCCTAAATAAAAGTAAGCGGAAATCAGCATTGCTACGTCAGGCAGCGTGCGTAAGTCAGAGGATTTAAGAAAAGGATCTTGTGCTGCGGAGTTACTTCTCTGCCTCACGTGTTTCATCTGTAAGCCACGGAGAGCAAGTCACCCGCCTGCAGAACAGTGATGAGGAAGCTGCTAACCAAAGCCAATTTGCGGTCTGAAGAAAGCTGGAGTGCTTACGACCCTCCCCCGAGGAACCAGGAAACAGAGACTTTATAATTAATGAACAAAGTTCTTCTGAGCTGACATTCTAATAAATGATGCTGACACATACACGCAAGGAAATAAGCAAAGCAGAGTCATGCCGAGGTTCTGCGGTTTCAGTCCAAGATAAATAAATAAATAAAAATAAACGGACAAAATGGAAACAGGCCAGATTAGTAGGGAAGGAAATTCCATTGTTGTTACTGGAGATAATACTGTAAACAACAAATAATAAATCAAAACAGAGTGGGAAGACTACATTAAATTGTGTGGCTGTGTCCTTTGTATATCATGGAAATGTAACCGGATAAAATCGGCAAACTACAAACTCTCAGGGTGCACAATGGGGCGCCTTTAAGCCCAATGTACCCCAGTGACCCCACGGCTCTTACTCGAGGGTCTGCCCACAGCTGCCTTCTCATCTCTGCAGCGTGGGTGAGCGTTGGCGAATGTTCAGTGTTGGAGCCTGAACTCTGCTGTGCACTGACTTCCCACAGAGTGTTCCTTATCCTGTTTGGGAGGAAGATGCAATTCTGAGTTTTCAACCATTCCAACGCACGGGGGACACTAAGGAGGGATGAAGAGAGGCAGCCAGCTCTTACGAGGCTCTTCAAGCATTTTGAGATCCTCCACCCCATCTGAGACATGAGGCCTTTCCACCCATTCCCACTCAATACATCTCGTCACTCACAGGAGACTATATATGCAACATATATTGAGCTCCCACTGCATACCGGCCACCGTGCTAGGTATTTTCCACATTATCTCTAATCCATACAATAGCCTTGCAATGAAGTTATTGCCAGTTTACAGCAATGAAAGATCAGATTCAGAGAAGATAAGTAGCTTTAATGCACTGCTAAGAACTGTGGAGTTCCCAAGTAATGCTCTCTGCCCTAGGTCAGTTCAGAAGTCCTCCCACCCTCTCCCTGACCCCAGTACTGGTGTAACATAACCGCTCTCTTATGTCCCTCCCCTGGGACGAGAGTTCAAGTGTCAGCGTCTTAGCTCACTGGCACAACAGTGTCCCCTGGAGAGATGTCACATCTGAAGAGTACATAGATGAGAGTGGGACAGAAAAAGCAGGAGGGAAACATGGGGACACAGACCACTCCTTTTCTTTTTACTCTCATGTCAACTTCTGGCCAGGGCAGGCTTTGTGAGCGTGACCTGTGCGGCAGTCATGCAGGGCCTGGGGCTCAGGAGGGCCCCATGCTTGGTCGAGGGTTCTGTTGTCAGTGTATTGAAATCCTTAATTTTTGAACAGTCAGCCCTGCATCCTCATTTTGCACTGGGCCCCACATATATAGCCCATCCTGCCACCGACCTACCTTTTTCCTCTTCAGGTCTGAAGTTTCACTCCATACCTTCTTTAAGCAATTCACGCATTATAGGTTTCCTATCTATTTCCCTAGAAGTCTATGCACGGGAGCCATTTTTTATTAGAATTAAAGCAGGCAGGAGGAATACGTAGACCTTCTCTACCTGTGACATGCTGCATGTCTTAGAGCCGAACTACTGCCTTTTTCCTTAAAACACATGGTTAAGGCTTACAAGCCAAGTTCTATACAAATACCACCAACACAGGCTCATTCGACAAGCAAGGCAAAAATCACTGTGAATCTAAAGGGCAGACTCTTTCATTCTACTTAATAATCGATCTAAAATACCATAAGCCTATGAGCTCTTGTGGAAATCAGTTTTGAATAACTGTTGATCTAAAACACCTGATACCCACAACAGAATCTTTTTTTAAAATCACTGGATCATCCTTAAGTTGGAGGTGAGGTGGAGAAAGGAAGTTATGTGTATATAAAGGCACATCCGGCCAGAGAACATAGAAGCAAGATCTTGCTCCAAAGTTTAAAATACGATTGCTTGAGAACTGTATTTGTTTTTTAAGTGTAAAAGGACTGTGATTATCCACTGCTTCTACTGCATGAAGCAGAGAAGTATACGAACCAGGAAGGCAGGTTTGATGGAACGGAAGAAGGTGGTTGTGCTTGATAGAAATTGATAACTGAAATTGGTGGAACTAATAATTTTATTATGATTATATAAATAATCAAAACAATTCTATGATTATTAATAAGTACTTCCTTAAATAATTTTTTTATCTTTAAAATTTATACTACTAAGGCGTGTATTTTCTTTTTAATATATTTACCACTCTATGCTTATGATATAATATGTATAATATAGAATAATAGCATTTCTCCCATTCCTTCAAAAATAATCACTGACTGACGGCCATACCATTTTCTCTGGTCATTACAGAGGACCCGGTTGACAGCTTCATGTCCTAAATGACATTAAGTACCAGAAGTAAATGAGCAGCTTCTCACAGGCTAATCTTAAAGTCATAAGTATTAAGGGACATTCTAAGAACACAAAACTTTAGCATTATTAGTGCTTGCCATTGGATAAAAATTAGCCATAACTCCCATTAATATTTTTGAAACGTAGCTTTAAAATGAGTGTTAGAGCACAATTTCACTGAAATCTATATTTATTGTATTAATCACCACACTGGATTTTGTTTGATAAGTCAATCTGTACTTGACTGAATTTGACTTTCCTTCCGGTGATAGTAAATAATGTATGCGGCAGCCCTCTAAATCATTATCTTTTCCTTCTCCCTCTCCTCTTTACAAACTTTCAAAAGAAAAAGAAAAGTGGGCCATGATGCAGGCATAGGTAGATACACTGTGCCTCCTCGCACAACAAATAGTAGGACAACAACAAATTAAAAACCAAAAAATAACCAGAACTACCAGAAAATCAAACTGTATGGAAGTCAGACAACCAAGGAGTTAAAGAAAAAACATTCATCCAGACTGGTAGGAGAAGCAAAGACAGCAGCCGTGTGGAGAAAACTCGAGGCAAAGTGGCAGCTGGTGGACCAGGTGGTCCCACATTTGTGTGTGGATAACCGGGAGCAACAACTGGGGAACAAGACAGACCACACAACCCAGGGTTCCAGCAGGGCAAATAAAGCCTCAAACCTCTGACTGTAAAAATCTGTGGGGGTTGAAGCAGCGGAATAAACTGCTCACCACACAGGAGAGTTCGTTGGAGAGACTCACAGGGTCCTAGAACATACACAAAACCACCCACCCAGGAATCAGCATCATAAGGGTCCAATTTGCTTATGGGTAGTGTGGAAGTGACTGAAAGCCAGCAAAGAGCTGAACGAGGGGCATTGGTCCCTCTCGGACCCCACCCCCGCTTACAGCACCACAACACAGAGACGTGGTTGCCCCGCCCTGGCGAATACTAAAGCTCCACCCCTTACCACATAACAAGCATGGCAAGACAATAAAATAAGGCCCAAATGAAAGAACAGATCAAAACTACAGAAAAAAAAATACAACTAAGCGATGAAGAGATAGTCAACTTATCATATGCAGAGTTCAAAACACTGGTAATCAGGATGCTCACAAAAATGATTGAGTATGGTCGCAAAATAGAGGAAAAGGTGAAAGCTATGAGAAGTGAAATAAAGGAAAATGTACAGGGAACCAACAGTGACAGGAAGGAAACCAGGACCAAATCAAGGTTTGGACCAGAAGGAAGAAATAAACATTCAACCAGAACAGAATGAAGAAATAAGAATGCAAAAAAATGAGGAGAGGCTTAGGAACCTCTGGGATATCTCTAAATGTCCCAACATCTGAATCAGAGAGGTGCCATAAGAAGAAGAGGAAGAGCAAGGAATTGAAAACATTATTTGAAAACATAATGAAGGAGAACTTCTCCAATCTGGCAAAGGAAATGGACTTCCAGGAAATCCAGGAAGCTCAGAGTCCCAAAGAAGTTGGACCCAAGAAAGCACACACCAAGGCACATCATAATTAAGTTACCCAAGATTAAAGAACAGAGAATCTTAAAAGCAGCAAAAGAAAAGGAGACAGTTACCTACAAAGGAGTTCCCATAGACTATCTAGTGATTTCTCAAAAGGAACCTTGCAGGCAAGAAGGGGCTGGAAAGAAGTATTCCAAGTCATGAAAGGCAAGGACCTACATCCAAGATTGCTCTATCCAGCAAAGCTTTCATTTAGAATGGAAGGGCAGATACAATGCTTCTCAGACAAGGTCAAGTTAAAGGAGTTCACCATCACCAAGTCCTTATTCTATGAAATGTGAAAGGGACTTATCTAAGAAAAAGAAGATCAAAAATACAAACAGTAAAATGACAACAACACACTCACAATTATCAACAACCAAACCTAAAAAATAAAAGCAAAAACAAAAATGAACTAAGCAAACAACTAGAACAGGAACAGACTCACAGAAATAGAGATCACATGGAGGGTTATAGCAGGGAGGGTTTGGGGGGACAATGGGGTAAAAGGCACAGGGAATAAGAAGCATAAATGATAGGTACAAAATAGACAGGGGGAGGTTAAGAAGAGTATAGGAAATGGAGAAACCAAAGAACTTATATGTACGACCCATGGACATGAACTAAGGTTGAGGAATGCTGGTGGGAGGGGGGTACAGGGTGGAGGGAAATAAAGGGGAGACAAAAATGGAACAACTGTAATAGCGTAATCAATAAAATATATATTTTTTAAAGTGTTTAATATTCTGAACCTTACCAGAACTATTAGGTGTTTGTTGTCATTACCACCATGTATGTCGATAATACAGTATTTCTGCTTTACTCTCTTGGCACACATAAACTCTTACTTCTGCCAGAAGAATTTTTTTTTATTTTGTAACTCAACTCAGATTTCTCCTAATCTTGAAAATGCCTGGCATTTGCCCTTTTCCAGTATTTTCCAGTGATTACTGATATTTTTGCAATTTCTTTTCTCCTGTCTTCTCTCATCCTCATTCTGCCTCCTAATGAGCTGAGGTCCTATCTAGATAAGAGGTTTGTTAGTGCTTATTTCCTATTATCTTCAACTCCTCCGCCTAAAAGTCATCCATCAAGAACAGTCCTTGCATTTACTCAGAGGTTCAGAACAGCTCACTACAGAAAGCACTGAAATTCCAGTCAGAAGGCTGGGTTCAAATCATGGAGCTACAGTAAATTCTCCATGTATTCCTTGGGCAAACCAGTTCACTTTTCTTGGCCTCAGTTTCCTCATCTTTAATATGAATAGACAGATTATAAGACTGCTGAGGCCCCTTACATTTATAAAACAAAGCATTCCCAAATGTAGAAAGCAATTATTTTTCCAGTCAAGCTGAGGGATATATGCTTCCAAACAATGCTGTGATTTCTGTTTCGTGTATTGTACTTATCCCCACATTATGCCTTATTGACGAGTCGAACAAATGATACATATTATAACAGTCCCCTGGCATTCACGGATATAACATCTGAATTTTGAATATTCGAGAACAACATAAAATTCTCCAACACATAGTCCCCGTATGTTCGGCAAGGCTTTGTAAACCTGGTGTTTGGTGTGCTCACCAATCCTTGGCATCCAAATCTGGTTCAGTGATAGACTTCTCTGATGGTGATTGCAACTGTGGTGGTTACAAATTGGGGGATCTAAGAAGGACTTAAGATACAGCCTTCCCAATTGTGGGTCTGCCTTTGAGTGAGTTCACCAGTCAATTCCTCCTGAAAACAGGACAGAAGCAACTCTCCGGCGTCCAGGATTCCAGTGTGGAGATAAGGACCGAGACACAGACAGACATCAATCAGATGGAAAGGACGCCAGGAAGCCACGGCATGGACAGTCTCCTAGCCCTGGGCAGTATTTGTTCCAGGAAAGGAGGCACGTCAAATCCTTGCACAGCAATACCAGAAGTGGGCTGCATTTAAAGTGACAGCGTATGTCGCTGTAGTAGGAGGTAAGCAGAAGCTCGTGACCTTTCCCTCTTTGGAATCTCAGCAGCATTCTGGTCTATTTGCATTCCTCACCTAACTCTAGTCTCCCCTGCTAGACTGCCAGCTTTCTGAGAGCAAGACTGGACATAAATTTATTGCTTCCATTTAAAAAAAAAAAAACTCAATCACCTTTTAAAAAAATATTTTATTTTCTTTCCGTTGGGGAAAAAAAAACTTCACTGGAGTAAAAGATTAAGCATTTACCACTACGATGTACTTGGAACAAACAAATGGCAATCATTGGGCAATCATTTTCAAAGGCATTTTAATCATGTCCTGTCTCACTCAAGACTGAGTGAGCAAGATTGCACAAGCGAGTCTGCAGTCAGAGGTGACTTTCTCCAAGTGCAACTGCCTCCCGTTAAGTGCAGAAAATTAAAGAAGTGGAAAAGATTCCTGCTCCATTCAAGTTGATATTTTTTTAAAAGGCTGGTCCAATTGCACTTCAGACTTGGTGTACTTTTTCCCCTCTCACTGATAGTATTTGGCAGGAGATTTTAATAATAACTCAAAAAAAAAAAAAAAACCCAGACTGGGTTTGCACTACCCTCGTGAACCTCTCTGGAGAAACGCTGCTCTTTTGCTCAGCGATCCCCGCTCGGCACAGAGCGCCAACACGAGGAAAGCAGCCGGGCTCCCCTCCTGGCCTCCGCTCAGCGGGGGGAAGTCTGGAAACAACGCTTCAGAGCAGACGTTGGAGAGGGAGAGGACACCTAAACGGAGCTGAGGCCGAGATCACAGAGTGCCCCAGTATGCTAAGGGAGACAGACTTCAAAGGGACTAAATTTATTATGGCCTGCATTTTTTAAAATTGTTATTGAATTTATTGGGGTGGCATTGTTTAATAAAATTATATACATTTCAAGTGTACAACTCTATGATGCCTCATCTGTGTATTGTATTGTGTGTTCACAACAAAAAGTCAAGTCTCCTTCCCCCACCATTTGTCCCCCTTACCCTCCTGAGCCCCCCCAACCCCCATTCCCCCTGGTAATCACCATACTGTTGTCTGTGCCTATGAGGTGATTTTTTTTTTTTGCTTAATTGCTTCACCTTTTTCACCTAGCCTCCCAGCCCTCTCCTTCCGAAAGCTTTTGGTTTGTCCTCTGCATCTATGCTTCCATTCTGTTTCTGAGTTTATTTTGTTCATTAGATCCCACATGTAAGTGAGATCATATGGTGCTTCTCTTTCTCTGACTGGATATTCTTAGCAGAATAGTTTCCAGGTCTATCCACCCTATCCCACAAGGTAAGGTTTCCTTCCTTTTCATGGCTAGGTAGTGTTCCACTGTGTAAATGTACCACAACTTTTTTATCCATTCATCCATTGATGGGCACCTGAGCTGCTTCCAAACCTTGCCTATTGTAAATAACACTACAATGAACATAAGGGTGCATATATTCTTTCACATTAGTGTTTCAGATTTTTTTCAGATATATTCCCAGAAGTGGAATCCCCGTATCATAACACAGTTCGATTTTAATTTTTTGAGGATACCTCATACTGTTTTCCACGGTGGCTGCACCAGTCTGCATTCCCACCAACAGTGCAGGAGGGTTCCCTTTTCTCCACATCCTTGCCAACACCGTTGCTTTTTGACTTATTGACGACAGCCATTCTGACGGGTGTGAGGAAATATCTCATTGTAGTTTTAATATGCATTCTCTGACTATTGTGACATTGAGCATCTTTTCATGTCTATTGCCCATCTGTGTGTCCTCTTTAGAGAAATGTCTATTCAGGTGCTTTTGCCCATTTTTTAATCGGACTGGGCTTTTTTTTTGGTGTTGAGTTTTATAAATTCTTTATAAATTTTGGATACTAACCCCTTATTAGGTATATCATTGGTGACTATGTTTTCCCATTCAGTGGACTGTCTTTTTACTTCGTTGATGGTAGACCAATATCCCTGATGAACCTAGATGCTTTTGTAAAATCCTCAACAAAATATTAGCAAACTGGATCCAGCAAAACAGTAAAAAGGTCATACACCATGATCAAATGGGATTTATTCCAGGAATGCAAGGCTGGTACAGTATCTGCAAATCAAAAATGTAATGCATCACATAAACAAAATGAAGGATAAAATCACCTGATCAGATTAATAGATGTAAACAAAGCATTTGATAAAATCCAGCAACCATTTATAATAAAAACTGTCATCAAAGTGGGAATAGAGGGAACATACTTTAGCATAATAAAAGCCCACAGCCAACATCATATTCAATGGGCGAAAACTAAAAGCATTTCTATTAAGAGTAGGAACAAGAAAGCATGTCCTCTTTCACCACTCTTATTCAACACAGTACTGGAAGTACTAGCCACAGCAATCAGACAAGAAGAAATAAAAGGCATCCAAACTGGAAATGAAGAAGTAAAACTGTCATTATTTGTAGATTACATGATACTGTTTATAGAGAACCCTAAATATTCCACCAAACAAAAAAAAACCAAACTACTAGAACTGACAAATGATTTCAGGAAAGTAGCAGGATGCAAAATAAATATTCAAAAACCAGTTGCACTTTATATACCAATAATGAACTATCATAAAGGGAAACTAAGAAAATAATCCTATTTACAACTGCACCAAAAAATTACCAAAGAACAAATATAACCAAGGATGTAAAAGACTTATACTCAGAAAATTATAAGACACTGAAGAAGATATAAATAAGTGGAAGCATATACCATGCTCACAGATACAAAGAATTATCATCATTAAAATGTCCACATTACCCAAAGCAATCGACAGACTTAATGCAATTCCTATCAAGATATCAATGGTGTATTTCCCAGAATTAGAACAAATATTTCAAAAATTTATATGGAACCCCAAAAGACCCTGAATATCTACAGCAACCTTAAGAAAGAAGAATAAATTTGGAGGAATTACGCTTCCTGATATCAAACTATACTATAAGGCCGTGGTAATCAAAACAGCATGGTACTGACATAAAAACAGACATACAGATCAATGGAACAGAATAGAGGGCCCAGAAATAAACCCACACATTCATGGTTAATTCATATTTGACAAAGGAGGCAAGAAAATATAATGGAATAAAGACAGTCTATTCAATAAATGGTGTTGGAAAAATTGGACAGATGAGTAAAAAAAAAATAGAACTAGACCACCTTCATATACCATGCACAAGCATGAACTCAAACTAGGTTAAAGACTTAAATGTTACACTTGAAACCATAAAAATCCTGGAAGAAAAATAGGCAGTAAAATCTCAAACATTTCTCATAGCAATATTTTTTTCTGATATATCTTCTCAGGCAAGGGAAACAAAAGGAAAAATAAACTAAAAGTTTATGGCCGGCATTTTCATTACGATAAAAATCTCACTGGTTACGTCAGTTAAAATGAGATAAGACTGCAAATCCCACGACCATAACAGACTCAAGTGTTTCACAATGCTGTGGGCTCCAGCTTTAACTGGCCAAATGAGGACAAAATGCAAAAAATCATTAAAGGAGAGTCATCCACTGCAGCAGTCACAGGCTAACTTATCTTCAAATTGAAGACAGTCGAGCTGTTTCAGGTCAGAGCCATCCTTTAGTCCCAACAGTAACAACAGCAACATGGATAACATCCCCCACCCACCTACCCGCCACAGCAGGTTTATCATCCACCTGTGCTGGGCTCTGGGCTTGCACTTCATAAGCATCTGTTCACCCTCCAAACAGCCTCAGGAGAAGCTCAGATCATGAGACATTAAGGAACAAGCTGGAGAATGCTTCTCCAGCCATAGCCCAGAGGCATACCCGCCCCACCACACTGCACTGCAATACTTTCGTGGTCAATATTCCTGTTACAAAATAGCGTCATGTCAATGTTGGAAACCTGAATTCCCAGGAATCAGAGTTCCCGCAAGGATTCCATCCCTACATCTAAAAATGTTAGGTGCAGGAAAGGAAATCCGTTGAGTTTATCAGTTAACACACAAAATCATTTTTAACTTCCAAACAGATTGGCCTCTCCACGTGTCGGGTTAAAGGGCAGTCTGTTCTCAATCTTTTACTTTACCAAAAACAGAGGTCTAATCTATTTAATTACAGTCATTTTACTAGGCCATGGGATAATGGCAGCTCCTGGTGGGGGAAACCTCTTTCAGGAAAACGCTTCTGGAAGAGGCATGTTCGGTGAACTGGCGCCAGACCAGCCCTCAGCCCCTCTCTCGGTCTCTAGGCAGCAAGGAAGCCGTGATTTCTACATGTACCATGTTTTCTTAATTACAGTGCTCTCATTAGATCAGACAGCATCTCGCTCCACACAGAGGACTCTTGATTAGTTTCCCACAGTAATGGTTAAATCTAGTTGGTACTGCTGAAAACCCAGACACCAATTTGCTAGACTGACTAGATGCAGGAAGTTTTACATTCAGAACAGCATCTTCATTTCCATCTAACGATGCTGTTCCTTCCCTGACCTTGACCTCTGAAATAAGACTAAATGCCCGTGAGTAGTGCCGGGGCCACAGGGATGGGTTTAATATTCCCCCAGCCTAACTTACATTTTTTACTTTCTTCTCAGCTCTTTTTTTTAAATCTATACCTGCGACATAATTTGGCAAACCCATCCCATGTGAGACCCAAAGCTCCGTGACCATATATAAACAGAGAAACACTAGGTGACAATGAAATCACAAAGGAGAAACCACTAGAGATGCTGCTTCCCAGTTCTGACTCTTACATGAATCTTGTGGGCGTGTCCCCTGGCGACCTGTGTGGCCAGAGCGAACTCAAAGAAAAGTCAGAGCCGTATCTTACGGAACTCCAAGAAGACATCCCAGTGACACCATTTGCATGAGTAAATGCAGTTAGGTTGGTCATGATATTTGAAAAGATGAAGTTATTATTTTTGATTGTTTTTGAATAGTCTTTTAGTGATCTCTGTAAGGACACTTCTACTTCTTGAGCTTATTTTTTCCTTTTTTCCCCTCTCACGTCAGCTTCAGAAGGGTGCGCCAGAGAGAAGGCATCCCGCATTCATATGCATGTCGTGTGAGAGGCAGGTATTGGATGTACCCTGCACAGCGCATTGGAGATAGAGCCTCACGTTATTTTTGGAGTTGAACCAAAAGAGCTCAAGCCTAAATAAGACAACTGAAAACCACATTCTATTCTCAAATCTCAAACAGCTTTCCAAAAACATATCTGAAAGCTGTTTCGCACAGGAACACAGTCAGGAGTATTTTCAGCTCAGCCTGTGGCGAGAACCTTGCTGGGCTATCTGAAACAGTCACTGAATTTGAACCTACTTTTCCTTTTGAATTGCAAATATTCCTCGCAAGGCTGAGCCTGGGCTTCTCACCAGGCCTCAGGACACCGCCTGCCAGCCATCGCAGTCCCTCCAAAGGCTGCGTTGAGTGACTTGTGTACGTCTGCAGCGCTTCTGTGTTTGACCCTAGACTGTGTCCTCGCTAAGGTTAAGGGTTAGCGTTTTGACAGATGCAGCCGTGGTCTAATTGGCCCATTTTATCTGCCCCTTTCCCACACGCATACAGTATTTGATAGCCAAATTTGTGAAATGTCTCAGTTTCAATACCCACCAAAGAGGGTGGATGGGACACAGGGCTGAATACCGGGATGGGTGTCCGTTTTAGCTTTAGAGTCAGTTTGAAATCCATCGCAGCATCTGTCTGAGGGGAAATGGGATCTTTTCAGTCTGTGTCACCATTTCATTCCAGCTGGGTTGCAGTTTCTTTGCTCTTTTATCTTTCCCTCCTGAAACCTTTACAGGACTTTCCACTTTCTCCACTCTTTTTTCATCGCCACAGCTTGACCTCACTATTTGCAATAAACCCAAGTGGAAACCTGATGAGTCCGTGACTTGGAGTCAGACCTCAGCACAATAGCAATTGTGCTAACTTACTACGTAGTACCCCTGCCTTCCTAGCTGACGGGGTCACCAGGCCAATCTGACTTACTGCTGCAAAAGGGCAAGCTTCCAGGGTCGTGACCGCTAGCTTGCGTAAACCGCACCCAGCCCCTGCAGAGGAGGGGAGGGGAAGTCTCCAGCATCTTACTTAGCTGCAGCGTCATCACCGTCTCAGGTGTGCATGAGGCAGGGTGAAGTGAAGATAAACGAGCATGTGGCACCCTTTAATCAGCCTCCATGGTGGGAGTTCTTAATCCAAATCATGGACACATCCACAATCATATGAAGAGAGCAACGTATTTCAAAACGAGAGGATACCTCTCACAGATACACTTGGAAATGACAGGGCGGATACGAGTTAGAAGAGAGATATGCACAAGTGCATCGCACGGAAAGCTCTGGGAGGCATTAACTTGTCACTGAAGTAACACTGAGGCTCAGAAACGTTAAGCAAATTGCTCAAGGTCACGTAGCAGAATGCCAATTTGAAAACAGATCTGTCTGAACAGAGCTTCCCTTTCCGTTCTGTCATGACCTTTCAAATTTTTCACAGAATTGTGGCCGTGTTTATTTTTGGCTTTGTAACTTTAACGCTTAAAGAGAAACACTCACCCTTTGCACTCAAGTAGCAGGGGACAGGCCAAGAGGGTTATCTGAAAGTATCTGTGCTTCCTTAGCTACCAAAGCCGAGAGTCCACTTCTTCCTACTTCCCTTCATGCCCGTTCCAGCTCACACTCTCCAGTACATATCTCACTTCCCCAGCTCTGCCCTTCCAGAGCTAAATAAACAATTATTCCACTATTCTTAAAAAAGTAGCAGAAAACAGAAGAAAAAATGGGCGTTGTCCGTTCTTCCACTTTTTATTCACATATGTAAATTTTTGCTACAAAAGTATGGTGCTCTGTAAGCCTAATTATTTTTTAAGACTTTCTTTAAAAAGCGTGTGGAACCCATTACAGGACTCACTGGCTTCTCCCCTGTGCTTCTGCTCTGCAGGGCGATGGGTTTGTGATTTATAGCTCTAGTGAGTGCAGTCCCGGGTTCACGGCTCCAACCTGACTGTGGTTGACACTGATCCTGGATACCAGGGAGATTTTCATAGTTAGTCTTGTTGCAGACTCAACATGATGGACGTGCTGCTGAATCTTAAGGTCAGCATTGCAGCTTCTAGGCACTCAGTCCATGTCTCCACTTCAGTCCGGACAAAAAGAAAAGTGGGGGGTTTCATATTTTTTTTCTTTTGTGTATCCTGAAAAGGAATCCCAAGCTAGTTACTTTATAACATCATGAAAAGGATGAAGTATAGTGAAAACAGGTACAAATAATTTTGAGGTCTTACCTGAGAAATAAGTGCATTGGTTAAGTCAGCCTAGAAACCTGTCGACAGGGTGCCTGGGTAAAGGTTGGTTAAATTTCTCTCCCTCTCTGTTTCCTTGCCACACACTCCCAAAGTTGTTTAGATTCTACTCCAGTGCCTACTGGACCAATTAGTCAAAAATAAATTCTGTGTTCCCCAAATTAAAATCTGGCATCACTAGCTTTTCATTTCTAACAGGCTATCATAGCTGGTCTCACACAACCAGAAAGGAAATTGAAATGGAAAGGCAGGACTTCGGACACACTCAAGCAACACAGCAGCCGTGACATCAGTTGTAAACAGGAGTCCCAGTTTGCGCCATTGGGTCTGCCTAACATGCTCATGCTCTGTTTCCCGTCACTCTCTTGGGGAGAAGAGGTGGTGAAGTGAGCTCCGCTCCTGCGTGGCCCTCTCTGCGGGGCCAGTACGTGCTAGCCCCTTCCTCTGGGCCAAACCTTCTGTCCCTCTGCAGGACTCGCTTTTCCCTCAACCCACTATGCCCCGTCACAGCTGAAACATAAACGCGAGGAATGTCTGACGCAGTGCCCAGCGTGGAGAAAGGCTTTAGACGATGCAGAAATTGTCAGCACCTTTATTAAGTTTCCCTGCACAGACTCCACGAGCTTGCCCTGAAGAACAGAGCGCCTGCTGCACGTGAGGACAGTTTTAACGAAGTATGATTCACATACCTCGCGTTAAGGTGCACACTGTTACTTTTGACCAGTGTACACGTGCAGGTCATCAGCACTACAATCCAAGCGCAGAGCATTTCCTTTCCCCCACGACGCCACTGCCCCACGCCTCCTCTCTGCTGATGTCCCCGACACTGTGTCCAGGCTACCACGGGTCCGAGTTCTGTGCATACACCGCACACTTCCCGGAGTTTCATGTCATTGAATATCATGCACTATCCGCGCCCTTTTGTCTGACTTCTTTTACTTACTATACTTGTTTTGAGATTGATCAATGTTGTTGGGCGTCTAAGTTCGTTTCTGTTGCTGAATAGCGTTCCATTGTCTACTGACTACAGCGATTTTCAACGCTTTTCATCCCGTGGCACACATAAACTAATTGCTAAAATTCCGCAGCACAGCAAAAAATATGTTTTTTGCTGATCTGACCAAAAAGTAGGTATAATTTTGATTCATTCAAACTAGACAACTACTGTTGTGTTGGCTGTTGTCATTTTTTTGTTTGACAGTCTAAGGGGAAAGAGGTCAGCGCCCCTGACTAAACAGTCAGGTGCTGCGTGTTTTGAAAATCCGGCGGCACACCAGGGTGTCTTTTGAGGCATAATGAGTTGAAAATCGCCTGCTTACTAGACAGGAGAATATATTCACAAATGATATATCTGATAAAGCATTGGTATCCAAAAAATATAAGGAACTCATACAACTCAGTAACGAAAAACAATCCAACCGAAAAATGGGGAAAGGATATGACAAGGTATTTCTCCAAAGAGGACATGCAGGTGGCCCACAGACACTGCCAGATACTTAATGTGCACGTCCACCTATTGATGGACATGCATTGCTCCCAGTTTGGATTGTTTAAAAAAAAGGAACACTTGTGTATAATTCTTTGTGTGGACATAAGCCTTAATTTCCCTTAGATAAATACTTAAGTGTGGAATTGCTTGGTCGTGTGGTCAGTATATGTTTAACGTTATGAGAAACTGCCAAAATTCCTTTCCAACATGGCTGTAGAGTTTTATATTCCCATCAGTGGGGTATCGGAGTTGCAGTTACTTCATCTCCTCACCAACAGCTGGTACTTCTGGTCATTTTAATTCTACCTATTCTAACATTCTTTTTAAAAAACATTTTTAATTATATTTTTCCATTAGCATTTAGCCCTCTTACACCACCTACCCCGCAGTCGCCACACTGTTGTCCGTGTCCTCGGGTCCTCGATCCCTCCACCCTCCAGCCACCGCCCTGTCGGCCTGCCTTCCATCCACGAGTCTGTCCCCATTTTCCTCGTTAGTTCAGTTTGTTCATTAGATGCCACACATGAGTGAGATCATACAGCGCTTGTCTTTCTCTGATTGGCTAACTTCACTTAGTATAAAGTTCTGCGGGCCCATCCATGCTGTCACAAAGGCTAAGATTTTCTTCTTTTTTGTAGCTGAGTAGTATTCCACTGTGTAACTGTCCCATAGTTGTTTTACCCACTCACCTGCTGATGGACACTTCAGCTGCCTCCGTCTCCATGTCTTGGTGATAGTAAATAAAGCTGCAGCGAATGTAGAGGTGGTTATGCTAATGTTCTAATGGATGTGGAGTGATATCACGCTGTCATTTTAATTTTCATTTCCCTGATAAATGGCATTGAGTATCTTTTCATGGATATACAATCTCTGTATAACTTTGGTGCAGAGTTTGTTGAATTTGTCCATTTTTGTAGACTGTTTATTGGTTCTGTTAGTGAGCTGTAGGAGTTTCTTATTCTCGAAAGCGGTCCCGTGTCAGATACAGACTGATAATCTCCCAGGCCGAGGCTCGCCTTTGCATTTGCATTTTCTTCCTGGTGTCTTATGAGGAGCAGGAATTTTAAATGTCAGTGTATCCAATTCAAACATTTTATATTCATGCTCTTTGTTTCCTATCTAAAAATGCTTTGCCTACCTGAACATTACAAAGTTTCCTCTAGAAGTTTTATAGTTTTAGCATTTACATTTCAGACTATGGTTCATTCTATGTTAATATTGCTAGATGACAAAGTAAGGTTGAAGTTTGTTTTTTTCTGCGTAGATAATAAGTTGTTTTGGAGAATTTGTAGAAGTCATTTTTTCCATATTGAATTACCTTGGCATCTCTGTTGAAAATCAATTGACCATACACACGTTGGTCTATTTCTGGACTCGCTAATGAGTTTCATTGATCCATGTGTCTCCAGTGATGCCAGCAACACGATGTCCTGATGACTGCAGTTTTACAGGGTGTCAGAATCAGTAAGAGGAAGACCTCTAACTTTACTCTTATTTTTCGAAATCGTTTTGGCTATTCTAGGCATTAGATTTCCATATAAATTTTAGAACCAGCTTGGGAGCTTCTTTGAGAAAGTCTGCCGGGGGTGTTTATTGGGACTCATTGACTCCATATATCAATTTGAAGAGAAGTGGCATTTTAACTATATTATTCAATAGCGATATTAATTTCATTGAGATTTTATTGAATCTAGACATCACACTTGAAAAGAACTGAAATAATGAAATGGAATCTTCCAAGCTGCAAGCATGGTCTTCTGTAGTTTCTCAGAGAAATGTTCCTAGTTATCGGAGTAGAGGTTCCATGCATTTCATACTTTGGAAGCTGTCGCAAATGATACCGTCCTGTTTTTTGTTCCAGTTTCTATTTGTTTATTGCCAATACATAAAAATGCAACTGATTTCTACATATTGATTTTGTATTCTGAAAACTTGCTAAAATTACTCACTAGTCCCAGCACCTTTTTCGTAGACTGAGTTGTATGAGTTCTCCATATATTGTGTCACACATTATAAGTTATAGATAATTATGTAAGTTGTATGTAATTATAAAAATGTATATATAACATGTTATATAAACATATGTAACACTGTGAAGTAATTACATATACATACATGTAATTATATATAATTTATATATGATAAATGGGTATAATATAATTTTTATATAATAAATGTGTATAATATATAAATATTATACAACTTTATATGTAAAACTATAAATAACTATCAGTTATATGATTTGCAAATATCTTTTCCCAGTCAGCAGGTGGCCTTTCCATTTTGCTGATGGTTCCGTTGCTGTACAGAAGCTTTTTAGTTTGATGTCATTCCACTTATTCTTGCTATTGTTGCCCTTGCTTTCAGTTTCAGACCCAAAATGTCATTGTCAAGACTGACGTCAGGAGCTGACTGGCTCCTATGTTTTCTTCCAGGAGTTCTATGGTTTCAAGTCTTACATTCAAGTCTTTAATCCATTTTGAGTTCATTTTTGTGTGGGGGGTAAGACAGTGGTCTAGTTTCATTCTTTTGCATGTGATTGTCCAGCCTTCCCAATACCATTTACTGAAGAGGCTTTCCTTTCCTCATTTTATATTCTTGGCTCCTTTGTTGTAAATTAATTAACCATATATGCATTGGTTTATTTCTGAGCTCTCTATTCTGTCTCATTTGTCTATATGTGTTTTTATGCCAAACACATATTGCTTTTATTACTATAGCTTTGTAACATAGTTTTAAGTCAAGAAGCATACTACCTCTAGCTTTGTTCTTCTTTTTCAAGATGACTTTGGATTTCAGGGTTTTTGTACTTCCACATAAATTTTAGGATTGTTTGTTTTATTTTTGAGAGAAAAAACGCCATTGGAATTTTGGTAGGAATTACATTAATCTGCAGATTGCTTTTGGAAGGAAGACAAAAGGATTGGTGCTTGCAGATATACAGAGGCCAGAAGGGTAAGGGTGCTTTCTGCCATACTGTGGAGTTTGAAAGTTATGCTTATTGTCACTGAGGACACTTTGAAAGGTTTCACTGGTGACAGTGAGAGAGTTTACTTGAAGTTGAGGAGCAGCAGTTGAGGGAGAGAAGTCTGAAGCTATTAAAGTAAGCAGAGTGAAAAGAGCACCTGTGAAAGAGTGGCGGGGAAATGGAAATGAGAGGATATTGTTAAGAAACATACAAATCACAGAGACAGACATACGTGGGAGGACTGGACCTGCAGGGCAGGGAGACAGGGGGAGCATGCAAACATACTGGCTGGGGCTGCAGGGAGCGACTGAGCTCTGGAGGAAGATGACAAACCGAATTTAAACATGCTGAGTGTGAGCAGCGGTGGCTCTTCCAGTGAACATGTTCAGGGAGCAGCCGGGAATGGAGATCTGGGATCAGGAAAGAGTTCAGGTGCAGAGAACTGGGTCGAGGGGACATCGACCCGAACTCCACACCAACTTAACCTCTCCACCTGGGCGTCTCAGGTTTTCATCTCCCTCCCCAACCTTCCTCCTCATCCAGAGTCCTCCGTTGTTGACTGCTGCACCCCCACCCATCCAGAGCCCTGTCCGGATCAGCCTGCACACCTCCACCTGGCTCAGCACCCACATCCAACCACCCTCGGAGTCCTATTCTGTCACCGCCACACAGCCGTCTCCCGGAAGTCTCCACTACACACTTCCCCACACTGTAGCTCCAACTCCCGAAATCGAGTCACCTTGAACTCTCAGCATGACTGTGTCTTACCCGGTATCTCTACAAAACTCCTACCCCCCACCACAGATCCACTCTTCACACACTAATAGTAGGCCTAGTGCCCGAGCCAAGCAGCCACGGTGCCTGGCTGGGAGAGAGGCTGCCAACTGAACACTGCGATGCGAGTCAGTAGGACGACAGGGAAATAACCAGGGAAGGAAATCGGTCCTTTGCCTGAAGGGGCAGCCCAGGGGTGCGGCTCTTGGCAGGTCGGCAGCACCTCTGGGTCAGTTCTTACAGGTACCTACGTGGTTTGGGGCCAATAGGCATACAGTTTTTACACGGCAACAAAGCTTGGGCCTGAAGTGGGAGTGCAGGGCGATGGGAAAGACTTCACTTCAGGGCACGCACGCTGTGTGGGTGCCAGGGGCGAAGGAGCGGCCTCTTCTACGGTGTTTTTTACGAGCCACGCGCAGGCAAACTCTGCACTTGCATGTACTTTTTCACTCTAATATTTTGGCATTAAACTTCCATTAATGATTTTTAAGGGCCTTGCTATTTCTCTCTGGTGACTTGTCAGCTGGATTTTCCCCTTATTTCATTTCGCGTCTTTCCTTCTACTGTGCGTCTTCACAAATCCTTCCTTCTGCTTTTGGCGGACTCTTTTCTCTTTCAGGCCAAGTTTTCCGCCACACTTTGCGTTCATCTTTGCGTCTCTTCTCATGCTCTTCCTTAGGTCATTCTAAACCCCGTCCTCTCCTAACGCCGGCTTCACTCAGCTGCTTCTCTCTTCACCACGCCAGGCCACGTGAACGTGCCTCTGAACCTGCTTCCCTCTGCAATCACTCGCTTCTTCCCTGTGCGCCCCTGTGCGTCGCACAACGCCAACACGGCCGGTGAAAGTACAAGATGAAGCCACATCAGGGCACTAGGCGACGGAGCCCTCCGCGTCCGCTCAGGAGAGGCCTCTCTCCTCGTGACCGTCTCTCTAGAAAGGGATCCATGTGAACTTGAGAAGGAGGGAGGAGGAAGAACCTCCTCACCTACGAAGAGAAGCGACCGCGTGCAGTCAGAGCGAGAGCAGAGGGTGGGAGCCTCCTGGGAAGCTGTCTCAGAGCACACTCTGCCCAACAGTGAGCCCTCACTATGGGGCCATTTAGAGCAGAAACACACTGTGGCCTTGACCTCAGAGTCCGGGGTAGGGCAGAGAAGCCCGTGTTAAACAGGACGTGTAGTGGACTGATGAAAGAGTGCACTTTACAATGACAGAGGCCGGACCTTCCATCGTAGCCCCATCAAGTGAAGCTCCCACTCTCCCAGCTGACTGACCCTGGACATGTGACTCAACCCTTCGGACGTCAGCCTCCGCACCAGCAAAACAGGGAAAACAGCACTTGTGTTGGGTCACTGTGACACATGAAGCAGTCAGGAAGGAATCACAGCAAGAGTACGCTCTGCCTCCTGCGGCCAGCAGGTCAACAGCGGGCTGGGTTTGCTTGGTGTTCCAGAGGTTTGCACAGTTGGGACAATGAGCTGCGTAAGAATCAGAGTGAGTGAGCAGTAGACCTTTCCTTGTAAAGGCGGAGAAGGGGGAACAGACAAAACTCCTTAACTGTAGATACTCTTTGATCAGTTTTGGAAACATGTCAACATGTGTAAGTTAGAGATAATTGATCCCCTTGAAACTCTGTAATACCTTACCCCTTGGAAAATCTCGTGTGCCAGGGGCACACACCCCCCAGTCAAAAGATCCCTGCGGGACAGTGAACAGCTTCCCATGAATCAGTGACTCCTGTCTCTATGACTGTTAACTTATCCAGCACAGGACCAAAGAAGCCCCCGAACTTGGCTCCCAGCCTTGCCAGGATGAAGTTTAGCCCGAGAGAAGGTTTGCTGCACCAATTCAGGACTTTCACTGCATCCAGGCAAAGAACTGGCTGCCTACACATGGAACGAGATTGTTTTTAAGAGCTATATAAAACCACAGAAGCCTACGGCAAAAGATATCTTCAATATCGACTATTCAACTCTCTCATTTTACAGAAGAGGAAAGACCACCAGCCCGTCACCAGAAAAGCCAGTACCGGAGCACAGATCTGACCTTGGTCCAGGGTGTGGCAGAAGCCTCGCTCTCCCCTGAAACTCTGTGCTCTATCATGCGCTGTGCAGGGTCAGTGCTGAGACAGGGGCTGCCCTGCCGGGGGCTGCGTTTCCCAGCCCCCTAGCGGTTAGGTGCAGCCACGTGCCTGAGTTCCAAGCAAAGGAACTGGATGAAAATGATGGGTGCCATTCCTAGTGTGGCTCATAAAATCCTCCCTGTGGCACTTCCCCACCCTCTTCCCTCTTCCAGGGGGCTGAAATGGAGACAACCCCCCCCCAGAGTGACCTCAGAAACTGAATGTTAAAGATGAAAGAGCCTCTTTCAGCAAGGGTCCCTGCTGCCTAGTCCGTTTGCCCTGTCCTTCTGATGAGCAAGACCCAAACTTTTATTATGCTCGAGCCATTATAAATGTTGGAGGCCATCCGTTCTGTTGGGCTTCTCTAACGAATACACAAGGTTTTGCACAGCATGCCCCCTTCCTTTCCTTTGTTCTACTGAGTCCTGGCAACCCCTCTTGAAACGTGAAAAGATGCTAGTTCTGGTGCACGGAGATAATACTTTTGTCCATGGACGAAAGGGTGCATGCACCGATTGGTAAACTAGTAGCAATTCTTAGCCCTTTGGTGGTGTGACGTGAAAACAGAGTGTCCACAGCGTGCACCACCTAATTAGTCAAGATGCGAGTGATGCCGCAGCACCCTGGGAAACGAGGCTCACACCTGAAAGAACAGTTCTGCAGTCCCCGGGGGTCCTCCTGCCACCTGTTCTGGGGCACGGGCCTGTGGCAATGCATGGGTCAGCTCACGGCGGCGGGGTGGGGAGGGAGTGTAAAAGAGGTAGTCAGTCAAATCTTCAAAGCTAAACACCAGGAAGAAGAAGGGGTAACACACAGAATCTCTAGAGTGTGGGACTGAGAAGGGATCTCAGGGACCATCCAGATGCTGTCTCTCCACAGCGGGGGCCCACAAGGGGCACTCGCGCGGTACGTTTTGGGCAGTATTATATAGACCAGGGGTCAAATACACCTCTGCCAACTGTTAGCTCTGTGACCTGAATTTATGTAGGTCTCCTAACTTGTCTAGACTTTCAGTTTCCTCATTCTTCAGGTAACCATACCCACCTAGCAAAGATGGTAATTAGGGTTAAACAACATAAAATGAATACGGTATAGAGTGGCCCAAGAAACGCTGGTTTCTTTCCGGTAACAACATCAGAAGCAGAGTCCAAGCTTCCCCACGCCACCCCCGGTCAGCCCCTTCCTGGCCGCACCACGCCGCCACCGACTCGCGGTCCCCAGCCCTCCAGCAGCGGTTCTTCAAGGCCTTTCCGAGAGTCACCAACAAGGGTGCAGGATGCTCTTTCGGGCGCCCTGGGGTACGTAATGCAAATATAAAAACTGTTCACATCTGCACTCTTGTTCCCGGGCCTTAATCATTTGATATATAGTTATTTTTTTAAAATAAATAAAAATGCACTAGCTCCCTGTGGGTTGCCATGGTTGTATTGTGGGGGAAACTTACAGCGAGTGAGTCAGAGGGTTTAAGTCTTAACTCGGACACCTGTACCTTTGTGCTCTGCCCCCCTTTGGGCCTTGGCTTCCTCAGTGTAAACGAAGGGACTTAAATTACATAATCAGGCTAAGATTGTTATTGATTCTCAAGTTTTATTTGAAAATCAATAAATTTTATTTGTTCATTGATATCTCATCAAAAGCATCATCTTCCCTTAATTCTTTAATTCTTATTTCTGTGATTTTTGTGGCATCGAGCATTTCTGTGTATATGATCAAAGCAGAAGCAGGTGAAATACATTCTCTACCTGATCTGTTACACTAAAGTGGTTCTCAGTTTAAAAAAGAGTAAGATAAGCCCCTTTCAAAAACTGCACATGAGCATCAGAAACCTGAATTTCATTGTTTTCTGACACAGGGTTGAATGTGACAGAGAGAGAGAGGAAGGAAGGGAGGGAGGGAGGAGGCAGATTGGCCCAGCAGTTGAGTTAAGTTAAACATCACAGGAGACATCTTATGAAATAATAAATTAAGAAAGAAAATAAATGTTTGCCCCAAAAGAGGAAAAACTCCCCACCCATGATCTTTATTCATTCAAGAAATATTTACTGAAGCAAGTGGGAAGAAATGTCGGGTCGTGTTTTCACAGAAAATCACTGTCATAGTAACAAACTCCACGCTTCTTATGGCTTAAGACTTCAGCACAATGACATTATGACTCATTCCTCAAACACACATTTGTTGAGCACCTTCTGTCGATCAGGCTGCGTTCCTGGGCCTGGGATACAGTGGTGAATACAACATTCACAATTCCTGCATTTGCGGAAGACACTTCCTAATGGCTAATTTACCTCTTGGCCTAGAATTTGTAAGATAAGGTTTCAGCCAAAGGGTTTTTTTTAATGGGAGCATTATACTTCTAGATGTTTTTAAATCTATTAAGCTTCTTTTGAAAACCTCCATGCATCCCATTGGCACCCAACCATCAAAGGCAAAGGAAGGCCACGTGGGCCTTCTGTGCTGTGGGCTGTTCCATGCCAACTGATGACCGTCACCTCCCCACAGCTGGTTTGGTTAGCGGGGACAAATATCCTGTAGTCTGGAACCTGGGATCGTTCCCAATTTGCAGTGGCGAAATTAAGCTTCCATAGGCCTTTCCCAATGTGTTCCTTTTGTCAGAAGGCCACAAAACATTTCTTTATTGCAGCACCAGAAACTTGATTTCCACAAGCCCATTCCATTGTAGGAATTGGGATTAAGGTCCAAATCATACGGCCATCCTCTATTGCCCTTGCTACCAGCCAACACCCACAATAATGAGGCATAAACTAAATTATTACATGACTTACTGTGTTAGCTTCCTTGTCCAAACAACCAGGGCATCCTAGTACAATTTGCTTCATACCAAGCCATGAAGAAGGTGGCCCACAGGTAGTCACAAGCGAGTGGATAGGAATTGCTCACATGAATGCATGCAGATGCACTCACACACACACACACTCACTCGAGCACACATGGAGAGTTCCAAAGTCATAGTATTAAATCACCAGCAGGAGTTATTGCAGCTGAACTAAAAATGAACCACTTACAACCTGTGGCTGTCCTCCTGGGCACTGACGTCTCCCTCCCATAAGAGTTGACGATGGCAGGCTGTCAACTGAATACTCACGGCCCCCTCCCACTGTGCCAGGCCTCACACTGCAGCTTTAAGAAGATAAAATAGTAACTATGTGTTGGTCAAGGCTTCATCAGCTAGCTCTCTGCAGTGTCTGTCGAGGCCCCTCCCAGGCCCGTTCCTGCCAGGAAATTACCACTGTCCAAGGAATGCTGGCAGTTCAAGCGCGCATCGCCCCTCTGGGATCTCTTGGTATTTTTCCCATTTTTTCCCATTTCCATGACTCTTCAAATTTGGAAAATGCTTGATGATCATGATTTAAGGTACTTTAGTCCTACGAAGAGCCCTGTCGAGTCAATCTGCACTGCCGTTCTGGTTTCATAGATGGGAAAACTGACTTACACAAGACCACACAGCATTCCGCATCTGTGACCATTTAGTTCCTGGGCAGATAAAGTGGCTTGGAGTAGTATCTGTTTGCTATCAGAGGTGTCAACTGTGAATGTCTTCTACTTCTCCACCTCCTTCCCCTCCCCCCACTGCCCCTCCACCCAGGAAAGAGTGGAGACCTGGGAGGTAAATGAAGGAGAACGTGACCAAGGTCATTAAAGGCAGCTGATGGGTCCCCTGAGGTGAGCACTGAGAACCCAGGGACAGATCAGGCCACCCAGAGGTCTAGGGGCCTTGACAAGTGCAATTTCAGGAAGTGGGATGGGACTGGATTCAAGAGAGCCTGGGAAGGGTGAGCCTTCTCAGGTTACAGTTACATGGGGATTCAAATTGGATCAAAAACTTCTATCACTTATTTTTTAAGCTTCTGGGTCAATCTAATTGAAGATTATTCTGAGTAGGCTTACATGTTTAAAAATTATAGCCATTTGCAAGAATTTCTCTCTTAATCAGAATTCTTTTTCAATGAGGAGCAATCACCAAAACTTAAAAATACATCTGATATCAAGGCTCCAAATGACTACACAAACACAGATTTCAAATATTTGTATTCATCATGAATAGTCTATTAGCATTACTGGTGAACTCACAAGTAGGTTGTTATTAGAAAAATGGAACTTGCAAAATAAATTCATGGTAATAAAACAGAGCCTCTAGCTTAACATATTGAGCTTTTACATAAATTTCATTTGCCAAAAATACTTTAAAAACACTCGTACAATCTAATCTTTCCTATTGCTTTAAACTTCCTTATATCCATTACATATACGCAGAGCTTTAAGCACTTTAAAGTTGGCAGCTAGCAATATAAAATAGACTGTTCTGTAGTTCTTATGATCCAGTGGTCTGTTTCTGTGATTTGCACAAATTGCCTAAGTTCTCTGAACCGTAGTTTCTTTTTATATAGACCAAGAGTGATAATACTAGAAGGATTCATTAAAAATGCTTTGAAAGTACTAGCGAATGCAAGTGTCCCGGTAGCGATAGTAAGGGATACTAACACCGGACTAACTGACCAATTGGAAAATGGGAGGGGTTTACTGATCTAGACAGGCGCCGGGCTGACTCAAGTGAATGGGACAAAAGGAATCTAAAAGGACAGTGGGAATACACTGCTCGGAACCCCTGGAAAGCACTTCTGGGCCGCTTGCTGTGCAGCCTGTGCTGTGGCCACGGCCCTCAAGGGCCACCAGCACGGTGTCACATCTGAAAGAGCGGCCTCCGCACACACACCGTCCCGCACACCTTCACTTACGGGGCCTCAGCTCCTTCCTCCTTCGCTCATCCAAAAGCTTTGGTGACTGGGGCTCTGACACTTGAGGTTCTATGGACACCTTTGCTTTTCATTTTGAAGGCTTTCTGAGAACAGCTGCAGAACTACCGAGGCCTTTGGAAAAAGGCTGATCTTACTACATTTTCAGCCAGACTGCAAGCTGAGAGAAGTGGAAATATTATGAGCCTATTTTCCTGAAATCCCTTTCAGAGCTGCTCCAGGAATTTCTTGGCTCTACACGTGACCTCAAAACAGAACAATCTCCTCTTCCCAAATCCATCTGCTTTTTTAGCTTTAACTCTAGCCTTCAATTTAAATATGCAATTAAGCAAGGCACAATAGCCCTGAAGTCCCAATAGTGCCCAGATTTGCAAGTCTGAGTTATGATATGGCCATAGGAATGCAAATCGCAAATCCACACCCAAAGATTCGGCTCCAAGAATCTACTACTGACAACGTGCTACAATATATTTTCTTTTCTTTTTTTTTAAGATTTTATTTATGTACTTTCTTTTTTTTTCAAACTTTCTTTTCTTTTTTTTTTAGATTTTATTTATTTATTTTTAGAGAGGGAAGGGAGGGAGAAAGAGAGAGAGAGAGAAACATAAATGTGCGGTTGCTGGGGGCCATGGCCTGCAACCCAGGCATGCGCCCTGACTGGGAATCGAACCTGGGACACTTTGGTTCCCAGCTCGCGCTCAATCCACTGAGCTATGCCAGCCGGGGCTTACAATATATTTTCTGGCTGTCTAAAAGACAAATGTTTTATGTTGAAATGGCATTAAGCAAGGGTTGTGGCTATGGTTGGCAAATGTGAACAAATTCAGTTGATATTACCTCATAGCCAGAGTTTTAAAATACACAATAACCTAGAGAAAAGACTGAGAGAAAACAGTGGTTACCAATATTCAATGTAAAGAATGTAAGTCAAGAACTTCAAACTAATCTTTGATTCACTCAGCCCACTGTCAGCGGGCCGGGAAGCTGTTGTAAACATCGGCCGCACGGCCACTCCCGTCCGAGTGGAGCTCCGTGCTAGCCAGGGCTCGGCACACCCCACTCTCCTGGGGGTGGCTGCGTCCAAGAACCCATGCGGCCAGTGCTCTTGGAAATAAAAGTTAACCCTTCCTCTCCCAAGAGACATGAAACTCTCTCTTCTGCTCCCTCATCCAGAGCTGTCTCCCGGGCAAATGACCAGAGTAACACCCATTCAGAAAATCAGGAAATGAGAAGTTAAAGCGACAATTCGTGAGGGAAGAGGCCATGTCATCTCTGCCTTGCTGTAATAGCCCTTCAAAATCTCCAGAAGGCTGGTTTAAATTTCATTCAGGCCCCAAGGCACAAATGTATTCTTTCAAGGGGACGAAAAGCTAACTTCAGACCAGAGCAGTTCTGGGAGGCCCAACTCAAAGCACACCAAAAGGTCAAGATCAACGTAAGGGCTACTCCAAGGGGCCTCAGCATGGCATCCAACTTCTGGAACCTGGGTCGATTCCAACGCAAACCACACACTCAGCGTCAGAGCAGGGCTTTAGGCTGCCTGAGCCAGGGAGGCCTGCAGGTTGAGGCGGATGCCGCAGCAGAGTTCCAGTGGGCAGCGGGGCTGCCGCGTGTGTGTTGTCCTGGCCCATCCGTCCACCCTCAGGACCGGAACAGAACTAAACCAGTGTCTCATCCCCCCTCACTTCACGTCCCGCCGTGTAATCTAGGATGCTACTTCATCGCGTCAGATAGCATGAACTTAGGACAAAAAGGAAGGGAGGGAGGGAGGGCTGGTTGAAGCTTGAACAATCATTAACAGGAAGCTTTTGATCCAATTGCAACCACCACGTAACTCTGTCCTAAGAAGGGCCACTTTTCCCATTCCTTCTTAAATGTCCACATAACAACTCACAAGCGTGCCCTTCACCAACCTGAAGAGCTAAGAAACGCACGCACTGCATAGCTTTAGGGCCCCTGCTTTCTCCTGACTTTCCAGGACTGTTTTGGTGTACTATGAGTCATTTGTCTCTTACATGTTAAAAAGATGTTTTTATTTCCCAGCTAGCATTTTGTTCTTTATTTTGTATGTTTTTAAATGGTCATGCAGTAAAATGGACTTTTCCGGTGTACTGTTCCATGCATGTTAACACATAACACATATGTTTATGTGTCAACACCATCTCCATCAGGACACGGAACAGCGCCACGGCCCCGAGGAGCTTCCCTGCGCTCTCCCTCTGCGGCAACTCCGACCGCAGACCCGCTGCTCAGGCACGGGTCATCCCACTGTCCCACGTTCCCGAACCACCAAACCAGAAATGGTGGCTCAAAGGTTAAGCATTCTCTGTGGCAGTTATTTTAACTCACATCAAAATTTATTCAAAGCAAAATGTAAATGTACGTTAATAAGTGTAAAACTAGAAAAGGTGATCCGGCTGAAACTGCACCTTTAACCCCAGACAGCACTGACCCGGGACCGGGCAGTTCAGAAGATTGTGGGATCTTTGCGGGTTAAATAAAGATCTGTTTCTTACAAAGTTATATGATCTGAGAATTTGCATAATATATCTTTCTTAATACTTGACTTTAAAGCGAAAAAGTTCCACATTTATTAAATTAACATTAGTCAAGCATTTTTTAGGTTTTTTAAATCTAACTCAGTGAGTATTCACATCATCACATTGCTCAGCCCCTCCCACTACACGGAATGCCGTGTGGGAAAACATGGCCTACACTGGTGTTTGAGATATGATTGTGGTCTACATGTCTATTCCCTCTCTTAATGTTAATATCTTCTTCAACTATGATCAAATTAGCTAATTTCCTGAAGAGAGAATTACAGAGAAATCCCCTGCTGCATTATGTCTTTGAGGAAACCTAACGACTTCTTGGCTCCTCAGAGACGAGCTGTCACCAATCCCGTGAACCAATGATATGGGGCGTTTCTTCACTGTAACCCTCCCAGGGACACGCCCAAGAACACGAGAGCAGGTTCTGTTTTCATGCGCCTCTTTCCGCCCTCAGTAACTCACACTGTGACACGCATGTTAGGAGTTCTCGTTACGAAGCATGTTTGTGACGGGGAAAGCTCACTAAAGAGAAAGTAAAAGTAAAAATATTCCTACCCCTGACATGTCAGTCTGTAAACTTTCAGTTGGCAATGACGGGGGGCGGGGGGGGGGCAGGGGAAGGGTCTGAATGTTTCCTCTGTACGCTGAGCACCCAACATTAGAAAGAATCTGTGTATATGACAAATAACCAAGTCAAGTTCATTATGTTCAATTTTTACGATGAAACTTTTTACTAAAAGAGAAGTCCTTAAATTCAAAAGTTTAAATAGAATATCCTTTTAAAAAATTTTTAGTTGATCAAATTAAAGATACTGGCAAATATAAATAAATAAATAAATCCCAGCCAAGTCCATAAAATTGTCTGCATTTGAATCTAGTATATTTTTATCTGGGCAACAATGGGACAAGCTTCCATCCCTTCTGGTTAAGTATTTGATTTCTTTCAAACAGGCACTGGTAGCCCCAGAGCATTGGCCGTCATTGCTCAGATGATCTGTTTTGATAATCAGCTAAAGACGCCTTATGGTTAATGGCACAGTTTCAGGGGTACATCATTAATAAATATCAATACCTGTATTATTTTGCCTCTTCAAGCATTAGCCTGCACCTCCTCCCTCTCTCTTTTTCCCTTCCCTCCGGGTCCCTGAATTCTTCCTTTTTCTCTCTCATGAAAAGACAAATGGTTAAAATGATTAAAATTACAAAATTTAGCATTCTTTTAGGATTCTACATCTACATCTTTAAAAGCTGCCCCATGTCCCCAGAAAACGGCCTACACAAATATACAAACACCATTTTACAAATAGCTCCTGGAGTTCCAAGCCATCCACAAGCACAAGGCACCCGCAGTCCCCAGAGGAAACCCTGCTCCTCGAGCGACTCCCACACAGTCAGCCATTCAACTCCCCGGCCCCGGGCTCGCCACCTTCCCGGCCCTGCCTTTAGTCAATACTGCTGAGCCCAAATTAACTCGTGTCTGCCCTGTGAAGCCTTTCCCAACTGCTGCAGCTCGCATGGCTTCCTACCTTTACTGGCTTCCTGACACACACACAGCCAAGTCATAATCCGGCATTCAACCTCCCTCTGAATCAGCGGTCCCAAGACAATTTTTCCATGGGTGGTGGATGGGGAGTGGGTGATGGTTTGAGGATGACTGAAGCACATCACATTCAAGCTCAGCTCCTGCTGTGTGGCCTGGTCCCTATCAGCCCCGGACTGGTACCAGTCCCCAGAGGTTGGGGACCCCTGCTCTAAATGATCCATACAGGTATGCTACACCTACCTCTAAAGCTAACTTGCAACACCCTGAAAAAAGATATAGTACACCTTACATCTCAGCAGCTCCCTCACAGCACCTGTCCCGGCGCCAGAAGCCCAATGAACATGTATTGAATGATCAACCCTCACATCTGATTATCCTGTTAGGTGGCTTCTGTCCCACCACGGCAACTTTGCCCAAGTGGGAGAATGGGGCCAAGAATCCCACCTTTTTGAGCAGAATCTAGGTTATACAGAGCTCAGGGGGTATCACTCAGCATTGAGTTCATTCATTTAGCAAACATTTATTAAGTTCCTACTATGTGTCCAGCACTAAGCTAAGCACTAAAAATATAAAAGTGACAGATATGTAAGTCAATTGTTTATGGTGTCCTACATGCAGGAACAGAGGTGCACATAAGGCAACACCAGACAAGCAGCCGGCAGCAGACAAGCAGCCAATGATTTTGCACCGCAAGAGGCACCCTGGTGTGCGTGTGGCGAGAAGGTTGAAAACGTGCAGCACCCAGGTGTGCGGGCACCAACCCCTTTTCCCTGGGACTGTCAAATAAAAGAATGACAATAGCCAACACAACAGCAGCCGTCCGGTGTGAGTGAATCGAGATTACACCTCCTTTTTTGGTCAGGTTGGCAAAAAGTATATTTTGTGGTGTGCCACAGAATTTTAGTAATTAGAGTAGGTGTGCCATGAGATGAAAAAGGTTGAAAATCGCTGGCAGAGGCAGCAATCTGCCCAGAGACTTTGGTACAGCCGCCAGCGAGAACAGGACGCTGGGAACGGAGGCTGATGTGGTGAGAACTTACCAGATGAGCCAGGATGGCAAAGGCCTCCCCAGAGACAAACAGCAAATGCAAAAGCACAAACTCATGGAAATACCACGTCCCTTCTCTCCCGTCTTCACCTGTACTGCCAGCCCCTGGAGGGGCCCCAGG
This sequence comes from Phyllostomus hastatus, assembly GCF_019186645.2. NCBI lineage: Eukaryota > Metazoa > Chordata > Mammalia > Chiroptera > Phyllostomidae > Phyllostomus > Phyllostomus hastatus. The sequence continues at coordinate 11,692,379 of NW_025333833.1, read as the reverse complement.
TCAGCAAGGCCAGCTCGCCTTCCCTTCGGGGTTATTTACTTGGACTAAGCAACAGGGATTTATTTCTGGAGACTAAGGTGCATTGCCTAGCGAATAGGAACTTCAAAATTCTAAGTAAATTTAGTATTTTGGATTTGGAAATCCAATCCAAATCCAAATTATGGATTTGGAAAGAAATGCATGTGACTGACTCAAGATCCATTTTATAGGTTACATATTTTTATAGAGAAGATCTTTAATACAATTTTAATTTTAATCATCTGTCTGCCTTCAAGGGATAAAATAACATCAAAAAATGGTTTTAAAGTTATTTATTCAATGTTTCCATTCCTGTATTCCTGTATCACGTACTTCTCCAAGTAAGCTTCAGTTTCTCTGTCTCCTGGCTTTATAAACCTCTCTTTGGGCCTTAACAACCACGCAATCGCTTTTACTGTGAAGTTTAATATCCTGCTTCAAAATCCAAATATGATTCACATATTGCATCTTCAGTATTTCTAAAACAAATCAATCTGCTTGGACCTTTAAAAAACTTCTTTTCTCCAGAACGCTTAAAAACATGCCTTCCAGTATCTGGAAATGAAACGTTTAAGCACATGCAATAATGCTGCTTCGGGCTAATTCTCCTGCCTCGTATTTGAAGAAGAAAAATTAATGACGCTGCTAAACTACTTTATTTGAGAAATACTAATGGTATTAAAATGCATCAATAGTCTGGCTTCGAAAACATAGCTTAAAAAACCTCAAGAACAAATCATCGCAGAGGTGCCATTCCTGGCACGCACTGTTTTTTTTTTTTTTCGGAAACCTGAGCCTGTAATTGCTTTTAAAGGCACGGCCGCCCTCGCTCTCTCCCCGCTGATATCGCCAAAGAAAATTGCAGAGCTGAATTCAAGAGGATGCTCACGAATTTATAATAAAGCCTCACTGATGTTTTTATTGTTGTTGATCCCAGCTACACATAAATAACCAATTAAACAAGCCAGCCAAAATTTCCCAGAAAAGTCCTTTAAAACTATCTGGAGGTGATTCACAAAACTCTGAGCTCAGATTTCAGACACACGTAGCCCGGGAGTCCTAGAACCCCACAGACGAAAACGGCAAGATAAGGAAGACCTCGCACCAGAAGGGTGCAGTAACGACAGTCAGGATAATGTATTTGTGTTGTGCTTTATTCTTGCAAGAATTCTTTGCCAAGATTCGCCTCATGTGATTATCCTAACCTTCTGACAGAGGAAACGAGCCTGGATTCCAGAAGCGTCGTGCCCAGAGGCACGCGGCCAGCTGGTGGCGAGGCGAGAATCAAACCACCAGCAACAAACGTTTCCATTAAACGACATATAGCACGACCAATCAATCTCTCTCCCAGCACTTTCATCATATGGTTTTGCATTTCTTCATAGAGTCATTATTTTTTTAAAAAAATGGTATTTCAGGATCCTTAGATTTTCATTTCAAGTTCCTAGTTTTTAAAAACGTACTAATCAGTCCAATATCAATTTCCTCTTTATTCAAAGAGGAAAGAAGGGCCAGTTTCTTCCTTACTGGAAGAAGGGCAATCCAAAGCAAATAAAGATGTTTTTCATTCACTTCTGTGCCTTCTCTTTCACATCGCCATTGAAGTACATATTCGAGGCGTCTCAACCAGCGGAAGTGCCTTCCCACTCACCTAGCAGGCGAGGCTGCTGCCAGAACACACTAGGACCAGTTTCCTCTGCAGGTTTCCACAGAAAATCTGTCCAAAAGATCTCAGAGAGCACAACATGCATTCGACAAGGCCCGAATGATACCATAAATTTAACATTGTAAGTCTCCAATATCAATCTCAAGAACACATTATTAAATAAAAGTCTTTCAACACTTTATAAAAGGGCCCTAGGAAAACCAGCAAAGGAGTAGTTTTTCCAAATCCCAACTTCTGAAAGAGCATCGGATTTCGTCCTTCCGCTCCCTCATTTATTCACTCGCTCAGGAACTCATGCAGCGTGGAACTCACTGCTGGCAGCCGTGTTCTACATAGACCCTGGGAATTCAGGGATGGCCAGGTACGCTTCTGCCTCGCGGAGCTGACACTTGGGAAGGAGTAGACAGGCAACGAACCCATAAACAGATAAAATCAGATATTGTTAAGTATAACGAAAAAATAAAACAAAATTGTGGGGGACCGAGCGGAAGCAGGAAAACCAATTGGGAAGTGATGATGGCAACCCAGGTAAGAGACGAAGGTAAAGGTGAAGTCTAGTCAGATTTAGCACTTGCTGGTGGACTTGATGTCAAGTTCGAGGGAGAGAGAAGATTTCTGCACGAGCAAATGAGTGGCTAATGCCATTAGCCCACATAGAAAAGACCTTGAAAGAAACGAGATAGAGGTACGGCCACCAAGGATCCTGTTTATTGCTCAGTCAAGTTTAGGATGCTATTGAATTAGAGATGTTACTAAAAAAAGAAAAAGACACCTGGATACACAAGTCTGAAGCTCAAGGGGAAATACAAATTTGAGAATCCTCAGAATTTAGTGTTTAAGGTCACGGGACCAGGTGAAGTTCACCTCAGGATATGCGTAATCAGAGGGTTCAAATTACGGCTCCGCTGCAGATTGGCCAATTTAGGTGAAGACTTGAGCCTTTCCACGGCCTTTCTACGTAGGGCGGGGATGTGGCCGAGCATGCTGGGACATGTGCACAGCGCCGCACAAGCCCATGCTGTTGTCAAGCTCCTAAGAAACTAAACGCCATAGAAAGACAGAAACCATCATAACTGAAGTGAAGACGCAAGTTTCCCGGCCACAGTAATAAGTGACCGGTTCCCTTGGCGGAGCTGGAGAACAAACAGCCCGCAAACTCTCTGGAAGAAAGCGCCACCGAGGAAAACTCAGACAGAGCAGCCCTGCCTCGGGGCCGCTGGGAAATGGAAAGGCTCGCATTAACAAACACAACTAAAAATAGTGCACCGAGCCATTAATAATGAATATCTCCAGGGGCTGTTTATAGAGAATGATGACTATTTGAAATTTTTATCACAAATGTATATTACTTTCAAAGCTAGAGAAAGAAAGCTATGCAAAAGGTTGATATAACAGAAAATTACCGTTTCTGAAAATAATGTTGATCTGGCATGACATATAATAGGAAAAAAGAGTAACTCATAAGCTCTTTTCAAGAAGCTCCAGTGGGAGTCTTGGAATTACCAGAGGACTGATAAAACAGATCTGGACAATGAGTCTTGCTCAACTTTAAACTAATGTGTGTTGGTAAAGTAAAATAAGAATCCAATGGCCCTGGCTGGTGTGGCTCAGTGGTTGAGTGCCAGCCTGCAAATCAAAGGGTCACCAGTTCGATTCCCAGTCAGGGCACATGCCTGGGGGTTGCTGGTCAGATCCCCAGTGCGGGGCACACAAGAGGCAACCACACATTGATGCTTGTCTCCCTCTCTCTCCCTCTCCCTTCCCCTCGCTAAAAAAATAAAGTAAATAAAATCTTTAAAAAAAAGAATCGAATGAATATTTGTACAAGTGCTGTGGTTTGAAACTATAATTATCTTAGAAATTCCAAACATCCCCATACATTTACTTATTATAAGCTTAAAACTAATGAGTAGGTAGATTTTTTCTGATTGATACTTCTTTTTCTAAAGGAAATATTTTTTAATTTTTATTTTTCTATTTTTAAGGAGAGGAGAAGGGATGGAGAAAGAGAGGCAGAGAAATATTGAAGTGATAGAGAAACATCAGTCAGTTGTCTCTGGTCCACGCCCCAACTGGGGACCGCACCTGCAACTTAGCCATGTGCCCCGACAGGGAATTGAACCTGAGACCTTTCACTTTTCAGGATGATGCTCAACCAAGTAAGCCACACCAGTCATGGCAAGAATTTTTTTTAAGTAATAGATATATTAAAGATCACAAAATTACTGAACTACCATACAATAAGTGTGATGAAACCATAATTATTACCATGAATAATGTGCACTTTTTTTGCCCAAATTTTAAGGGAAAAATAAGGATACACATTATACATGAGTAGTACTAATTCCATATCTATGTAAATGTTTATATTTTTAATATATAATCTTTATCATATATATTTTTTAAATTTTTTCCCATTACCATTTAGTCCCCTTTATACCCTCTATATAAATATTTTTGATTCTTTTGATTTTTTTCTGAAAGTTTGGGCCAAAATTTTCGATATGCATTATACATGGCAAAATACGGTATTCCTATCATATTCATGTCGTGCATTTGCTTGTGTATATCTGCTTGCCCTACGCCTATTCGAGACTCACCTAATGTGACCCACAGTCACGGGCTTCCATGCAGCACCTAGATAGAGAGCTGCTGCTGAAGAGCATTTCAAAATGCAATCTTTACGAAACTAGAACTGCTCTTCTTACTATCACTGTGTGTTTTTGAAGCTTCCGCACTAAGGAGGACTTGAAGAAAACGGTGGTCTCTGCCATGTTGGAACTAAAAGGAAGACTTCTTCTAGTTATATAAAACTGAAGTCTTCACACGGAAGTCACTGAACACAGAGGAGAATTTCTGAGCCTCCCCACGTCCCTCGTGAGCACTTGAACTAGAATCCGAGGTAGTACGCCGTAGATGGCACTGCCGATTCATAACCAGCCAGCTGCTTTCCAGGTTTTATACTAAAAGTTAAGAATCTTTGTTGTTAACAAAGTCGAAGTTCTCGAATAATTAAAGGAATAAATATTGCACGTGGAAAAAACTCAAGCCAACTTGGGGTGTTCTCTACTTTAAACCTGTTGCCAGCTGTTATTGCTCTAAACCAAGTTCTCCAAGTGAGGTTTTAAATATACAAACTATATATAAATATCCATGCAAATATGGACATCAAACACTGGTGTACTTGCAGGTGATAATTACCATTTACCTGGAAAAGAAATGAGGTTCTCCAAGGAAAGAGAGGCCCTTCAGCTCTGCTAAAGCAACTCGCCACCAACAGCCCAAGGGCAGGGGGCCCAGGAGCAAATTACCCGCTTAGCCTTTCATCCCTGTGATGTGCTGAGGACCTATATATATAAAGGTTCTTCTGTCTACTTGGGACTGAAGCCTCCTACTCTTTCCACCTCAAAACTACAAGTGTCAATATGGTGAGTGTCCCACCCCCAGCAGTTTCTGTAACTCCCTGGGACAATGAGGCCTCTGGCCTCACCCCTGCAAACGCTCTCCCCTACTCCTCCCATTGTTCAGAGAAACAGCCAGTGCCAGGACTGGGTCTTCACCAAGCTAAAAAAAAATTCTCCAAAATCAAAAGTCTTAGGAAATAACTGGGCCTGTTCACACATCACAATGTGTTCTTTTTAAAGAATCTTGCTCTTTTGAAAGAGATTCAAAGAGGTTTCTCAACTCACCAACAATTAAAGGAAAATAAGTGACACAGCAAATCTCTTAAAGCCAGCGTGGAGACTGCCACTCACCAGTCCACGCACAGATTCAGGAACGCGGCACCGCGCCCTGAATGGCACGCGGAGCTGACCGTGCGATGGGTGGGCGGAGGAGGTGCAGGCCCCTGTCTTACAGGACCTGCTGTTCAGTTATCTAGAAATAACATTTTCAATGTTGCCAATAAGTCAACAGACAATAATATCACCTCAAGTCCTTTTTGGAGCTAAGCTTGATATAAACCATTGAAAATGAAATTCACCAATCATGATATCATGGCGGGAAAAAACATGAATCTATAGCGAGTAAGAAAATAACTCAAAAGAGGGAGCTTGGGTCTTTCGCCCACAGCAAGCACACCGTGCCTCACTGCCGAGGAGGTCACGCACAGCCGCACGCATTCGTTCCTGCACGTTCACGAAGAGGAGCAAACCGGCATTGTGGATGCTTCCCGAGAAACAAACTGGACCGTTTTCCTCAAATTCTTATTCCTTTTTCCCCAAGGTCCTGCCCCATCTACTTCTGCTTTAATAGCTTCATCTTTATGTAAGTGAAATATTTCAAACAAAATTATGAGTCATCACAAAAATCGTAAATTACAAATGCAAACATAGTGTTATCACATTAGAAGAAAGTCTGTCATTTTAGAAGGCTATTTCATCAAGAACCTCTGTCCAATTTTAGTCCCGGGAGCACCCCATTCTCCGGTCTTCCTGACACTGCAGACGGGGTTCAGGTCCCCACTCTGCACCTCACTGCTCCGTGTGGTCATGCTCTCCTCTTCTCTCACAGAGACAGACAACGCCCCCATCACGGTAATGCAACACGACTGGGAGAGATGTGTGTAAATGCTTACAGACGTGCTTTGCACATAATAAGGGCTCAATAAATGGCAACGGTTACAGTGTCCGAGTTTCAGTATAGAATCCCATTACTATAATTCAGAAGAGGGGTGTGAAACCAAAGATGAGTAAGATTTTAAGAGAGCATCTAGCTTCTCTGAAAAAGCTTACGCCTGGCCCAACTATAGTCTAGAAGCTTCCAGGAAGAGCTTAGCAAATGAGACCGCTGAGCCAACGGCGGAGGTCTTGAAGGAATCATAGGGAACGAGAGGAGGAGCTGGCCAAAGGAAGGAAAGTCCCTGTTTTCAAAACGACTGAGAATGCAAGGTCTGCAAACTGCTAGACCACAAGGACGTTCTGGAACAGACTATTAAAATACGTGGTCATTTTCAGAATGCTAGTGGGCCACCACTGAGGACGAATTAGTCCAGACAACACCACTTCCTCCGTTCAGAGCAGACTACCAAGTGCAGGAAGAACGACAGATGCGGGTAAGCGAGAAAAAGGCCTGCGACAGTAGGATGATACTGTACTTCGGACTAGAAGAAACGTCGATGGACCATACGAACAGGCTCATTATCTGTAAGATGACTGCCGAATGCTACTTTTAAATGAATAAATATTTTTAATCCAGAAGGAAGCACCCAGTAACCAGCCTCAGGGTTTATGTAAATCCTGTTCTGATGACCCCAGTTGCCACAGATTAGGACGCAGAGCGACCTTTCCAGCAGGTCAGCTCCCTGGAAGAAGGGCCGTGGCGGCTGGTCCCCGGCTCCACTCCTGGCCCCTGGGACAGGACCTGGCATCCTGTGGAAGTTCATTAACTATCCACCAAATAAATTAAAGATACAAATAATATGACATTTAGAGGGCTAATAAAGACCCTGAATAACTTAATCATAATCCAAAGTTCTTCACAGGATAGAAAGATGGGCCAGTTTGAACCCCGGTCATCGGACCCAGAGGGACGAGCCCAGACCTGGAGTCAGGCAGCCTCTGCCTTTCATCTTGGCTCTGCCACCTGTCAGGGGGAGGGGGGAGGGGGAAGGGGGGATGGGAGAACTGAGGCGAAGTTTCAACAGAAAATGAAAAAGTAAGATCTTCTACATAAGTCCAATATTGATCAATACTTAGAGAGAGAAGAGGTGGCTGTTAGGTAGGGTGGTACATAACTGGTGAAAATATTAATTCTTACCACAAAAATATAGGTTCGAAGATTCATACACAAGGTCCTGTCGGGGCCACAGGTGACTGCAAAAGGGAGCACTGCCACTTGTGTCAGGACGCCAGGCGCAGACCGGGGGCTGCAGACTGGGACTTACGATCCCACTGGTGCACACACCAAAAGCCTAGATAAATGTAAGTTGATAAAAAGTTAGATGGATCAACAATTTGCTGTCATTGCTTTAGAAATATATTAGCCCACTAAGTGTATACTATTTGCCTGGCACTGTTCCAAGTCCTTTACATATAATCAAGTCATTTAATACTCATGAAAATGTTCTGAACTACTATTATCATCCTATGTACAGATGAAGAAACAGAGGCACAGAGCGGCTGCATAACTGCCCGAGGTTACTAGTCACTAAGGCTCACAGCAGCTGAACAGACAGACGCCAAGGCCAGCGGCCCCTGGGTCTGTGCCCGCACCACCGCAGCGTGCAGCTCAGGCAGCGCGGAAATGCTCTGAGGCGCACTCTGCTAACCCGCAGAAGGGTAGTCCTGCTTGCCTCTGTTTCGGTCGGAGCACAGCTAGGGACGTTGTTTGGACTTGAGGTCTGTATTTTTCACACGAACTGGGTACTCTGGATTGAGTTAAGGATGGCGAGGAGACGCGAGGCCGCGATGCACGCGGAGGGCGGAAGGAAATGTTTAGCTTGGAGAAGTGAAGACTCGGCAGGGCATGCGGTCGGCTCACCTGCGTGGATGGCCACTCGGAAGAAAAACCAGACACACTTTATTCAGCAGCTTTCAAACTTTTCTTTGAACCATTGTGATCCAGTTGACATATGCAGTTCACTAAATAACAATTACCCAGTCAAGACAAAGGTTTTATGAAAACCTCACTATCTGTGATACACGCTGATATTTTCACATTCTACTCTCATTCCACTCTGCTGCTCCTTCGCTTTGCCCTCGCCTGTCCCTCCTCCTCCTCTCTTAATGCTGGTCGTATCCAACGAAAATTATTTCACAATCTTATATTTCAACTTAAAATTTGAAAAGTGCCGCTCTATTTGGCCACAAGGACAGGGCAGATAGATGGATAAAGAGCAGTGGATGGATAGATGTTATAGAAAACTATATTTTAACTCATAACCAGTCACTAAGTAACTGCCAGAGCTGTTCGAAGTTGTCATGGGCTGCTTCAGGGCAAAGGAGGCTTTCCATCACCACGGGGGATGTCGGTCTCCCGTCATACACTGTGGACAGAGTGGGAGGGACTCAGGGATCCATTACATGGCTGAAGTAGAAGAACATTATGTTTTCTTTCCAATCCTGGAGTGTCATCATTCTAACCAAGTTTTTGTAATAGAAACAATACCTTACCTTCAACATTGTCTATTTTCCAAAATATTTAGGCATGTGCAAAGTGACCAAGATATAAGGAAAGAAGGAAGGTTGGAAGAAAGGAAGAAAAAAGGAAGGAAAAGAGGAATGAAGGAAGAGTAAAGGAAAGACAAGAAGGGAAGGGTAGGGAAGGAGGAGAAGGGAGAAGGGAGGTGTGAGGAAAGTGAAGGAAGGAGGTATGGAGAGAAGAAAAGAAAGAAGAGAACAAGAGAGAGAAAGGAGAATAAAAAGAATAGATTGTGTTCCTTAGTAAATTAAAGAGTTTTGCCTTCAAAATAAAGTCTTCAACCCTACTTTCCCAATCCCGACAAGAATGTAAATTGGGTTCATCCAGAGTACAAGATTCCTGAGTCCCCTGCATGAGAAAAAGAAGAAAAGGCATCTGAAAATCACTGCGGGCTCTATAATTAGCTCTGATGGTTTTCCTTCAGATCATTCCGGATGATCAGATCATAACAGAGGAGCTGAGACCCCACTCAGGACCTGATGTGTAAAACAGCTTTCAACAGGGTTTGGTCCATCCTTTTTGACAGGTATACACATTTCAACAGTCTTCCAAGGCACCTTCTGGAAGCCCCTCCTAATTTTGTTAGAAGATACTGCCAAGAAAAAGGAGAGAGAAAGTAGGAGGAGAAATCTAAATAAGGGTAAAATGATTGAAAGGACCGTGACTCGAGCCCCAGAGGACGCAACTGATTAAGAAGAAAGATGCCGATGGACTGCCGACCAGCCGTGCAGCCCACAATGTCTGCCGGCTCGTTACTAGCACACAGTATTCTCTTGCCTCCAGAGATCTCGGTCAATGTTCACAGCCATGTTCTTAATCAAATGCCAACACCACTGGCACGGGGCTAGGGGCTGCTGTGAGACTCACGTTTCAGTGATGATCAGCAGGGCTTTCTAAAAGAAATAAGGAAGTCCAGACTAGGGTAGACGCCCCATCCAATACCAACGAGAGTTCTCTGAGTGCTTTTTCACAAAACTCGGTGACCATACCAGGTCTCAGAGTAAAAGAGGTCATCGAGTGGACCAGCCACAATCCAGCCACTGCTGGTGGTACTCGGTGCACAGGGAGATGGCTACTCGTGAATTAAGCAAATAAAATTAAGTCAAAGGGTATTCTCAACTGTAAATTCCTTCTGACAAGTTTAGTAATTCAGCGTTTATCCTCAATTAATACTACAGGTACATAGTTATCAACATGTAGTCGAAAATCTTTTGAATTTACACACTCAATAAGTTTAGTGTTGTTTTAAATGAAGTAGAAAGTTAGAAGCTCTTTGCTAAAACCATCTGGGCATCTTAGACATCTGAATCTTGAGTTGGACCCATTCCCACATTGTTATAAACCACACTACAAACTCTCAAATCAGGGATAGAGTCCTTTGTGGAAAGATGAATCCAGAAAATAAACTAAAACCAGACTTAAGTTTGGCAACTTAAGTTCAAAAGACAGAGACTTGGAAACAGAAGAAAAAGACTAGAAATTGACATAATTCAGGTAGGCTGGAATTCAAAGCATGCTGGGACTTTGGCAACATAGACCAGCTAGAGCAAGACGCAGCCAAGGCCAGGCCTGGCACAGCCCCGGGAAATGCATACAAGCTCCAGAGGCCTGTCTGCCAGGTGCCTGCAAACCTGGTGCACCGCATCCAAAGACACAGCAAGCTCACACTTGGTTCAGGCAGATGCTGGGAACCGGAGGATGAATTCAAGGGCAGGGCAGGGCCATGAAGATACAGACTTACAGTCTCAGCAAGACTTCCATTTTTTCCAGCAATACTGGGATCTAAGCACACAGAAGAACCTGGGATTCTTGGATAAATGTAACAAAGATTCTAAATGGACAGCTGATTCACAAGGCAGTAAGGGAAATTCTAAAACCAAAACCAGGGAGGAACATAAACACAGATGTGTTCCCCCGACACGGACGGGCTGTCCAGAGAGCACGAGTTGAGACGGGTAAGCAGGAAGGGGCTGTTTGTGGCCACGTGGGAGTCGGTGACGAAGCCTTGGGTTTGCTCAGTCTGAAGCGGAACAATCTCCCCCTGTCCCACGAGACAACAAATCTGTTTCTTTCTCTCTTTCTCTCTCTCTCTCTTCCTCTCTCTCTCTCAAATCAATCAATAAAAATTTTTACAGCCAATACCTGCATTTTTAAAAAATGGACAAAGGACCTGAAAAGACATTTTTTTCCAAGAGGATTTTTTAAAAAGGCCAGTAGGTGTATGAAAAGGAGTTTAACTTCCCTAATCATCAGGGACATGCAAATCAAAACCACAGTGAGACATCACCTCACACCTGTTAAGATGGCTATTACCAAAAACACAAAAGATAAATGCTGGCAAGGATGTGGACGAAAGGAATCCTTATACACTACTGGTGGCAATGTTCACTGGTGCAGCCATTATTGGAAAACAGTTTCTCAAAAACTTAAAAACGAAACTACCGTACGACCCAGCAACCCCAGCCCCCCATACTCACCCCGAGGGGCTGAAGTCAGGGCCTCACAGAGATGCCTGCCCACCCTCTCAACCGCAGCACCGTCCACGACAGCCAGGATGCGGAAACACCCTGAGTGCCCACCGACACGTGAACGGATGCAGAAAATATGCTGTATATATATTTAATGGAATACCACTCAGCCATAAAACATAAGGAAATCCTTGCACTTGCAACAATATGGATGAAACTGCAGGGCATTACGCTAAGTAAAATAAGCCAGACAGAGAAAGACAAATATTGCATGGTATCATTTACATGCGAATGAAAAGGAAAAAAAAAGCTGATCGCATAGAAACAAAATGAAGTGCTGGTCCCCACAGGCCAGGGCGGGGGAGGTGGGAAGGTGCCAGCCCAAGGATGCGGACTTGTAAGCTCCAGGGGCCACGTGCAGCCGTCCCTGCGGCCGGCGCTGTGTCCTCGCTGCAGACGTGACCGCGGCTCAGAGTGGGTCTTAAGCATTCTCACCACACCCAAGAAATGAGTTAACTATACAAGGCGAGTAATGTGTTAAATAACTTGATCTGGTAATAATTCCACAATGTATATTATGAAACCATCACATATTTTAAATATATACAAATATATGTCAATTATTCCTCAATAAAGTTGTTAAAAAAAAAAAAGAATCAAATTGCCTTTGTTGATATTCTCTATTACAAATGCTTTTTCATGCCCCTTGCTCTAGAGGACATATTGGTGAAAATGTGGCTGGGTGGAATATCTGAGATCTTCCTGCCTATGTCCTCCTCTAGGACTTTTATGGTGTCGCTTTTTACTGTACAGAAAATACTGTGCCACCTATGCAGTCAGGAACCCAGAGCTGAGAAACTGACATGAAAGTGATCCAGGGCTGGGAACACACTCGCAGTGCCTGTGAAAGTCAAAGGCAAATCCTCTCCAGGGCAGTGGTCTCACCCTTGACTTTGGAACTCTAGAAGTACTAATGTCTCCGTCTCACACCTGGAATATCTGCTCTGATCTGGGGTCCAACCTGCCATCCTGATTTTTAAAAGGTCGCTAGGAGATTCTAAGGTGCAGAAAGGATGGAGGACCTCCACTCTAGAGAGACACACCTTCAGTGCTGGCCACACAGAGTCCCCACCGGGCGCGGCTTCAAAATCAACATTTCACAGCACCCGGAGGGACGGTCCGCATGAGCCGGAGTAGGGAGCAGCAACTGAAAGCAAAGTTAAACCTCCAAGAACGTGAGATAGTAGAATGATTTGTTACAGACTATACAATACCAGTTAATTAAATTTAAAAAAAAAAAAAACAAAAATATGAAAATGGAGGGAAACACAGGCACAAAATAAAACTTCTAGAAAGGATACATGTATTCACTGATTTAAATAACTGGGTAAGTGGGTTGAAGAGCAGAGGGACAGGCAGGCAGAGGGGAGTGGACAGCGAGGTGACTGGCCCAGAGGAAGCCCCTGGAAGGACCGGGCCCTGAGAGACTAACGACAGGAATGACAACAGACGAAAGAGAGTCACAGGAAGAGCCACAGGATGAAGGGGAAGGTCCAATGTCCACCTCATCGATGTTCCCACAGAGAGAATGGAGGAGAGAAATATTTCAAGAGACAACGGCTGCTTTCTACTCGGAGATTTCAGAGCTCGCCTTATCCTCTAGGGAATCTAAGGCCGTAACATCTCTGCGCCCACATCTCCTGTCTGGACTGAGGGGCAGAACTGAGCGCAGCTCAGCACCGAGTCAAGCGCCACCAGTGGTTTCATCTGCAAGCGGTCGGGACAAGAGGGGCTGACAGCAGTGACCAGCTGAACACCCAGTTTGCTGGTCAGTGTGGTGACCCTGAAAATTCACGGGGGATCAGCTCTGCAGATGAAGAAACGGAAGCGCTCCAGAATCCCGTCCTCTGTTCGCTCCTCTCCCATCCAATGGCAGGCCTAAACGAAACTGGTGTTTCTAAACTGATACGTTAAATACTTCCTTTCACTGGCGGTGCGAAGTGCTGGCGAGGTAGTGAGCAACGGGACTACTTTTCCATACGTTGCCAATGGAAACATAAAACAACAAATAACTTTTGAAAACAACGTGGCATTGTTTGGGAGGAAGAAACGTCTCCCTGCCTTCTTTCGGCTGGTGTAATCATTGAATCTACATAAAACAGATTAGATTAACAGGAGAAACTAACCGAATATAATCACAGACTCATGTACAGGAACCCCACATACGAGACAGAGTCAGAGACCCACATGTATCAGAAGTTCGGCGGCCAAAGGGTAACATGAGGTCTGGGTGGCATTTGGAGCCAACGACGAGGTTAGGGGTAAGGAAGGCCATCTGCAGGATGGCAAGAAGAGCAGGTGCTCGGTAATTAGACGTTGGCCCTGCCCTATATGTGGGTCATAAACAGTTACCGCTGGTAACAGTTCTTACTGTGGGCAAGGCCCCTAATTTAAATTCTTTCATGGAGATGTAAAAGTTTCTTCTGAGCTCAAAGGGTGTCAGTTGTCTTAGGCTCGAAATAAGTCACATGGTCAAGCGACACGTCTCAGGGAGACCTGTCCTGAACCACTCGAAAGCCCCCAGAGGGTGAGATGCATTTACTGTGCAGACGAGCAATTATAGTTCAAGCATTTGTCCCAGGGACGCAGAAACGTGTGTCCACACAAAGACCTGGGCGTGCGTGTTCACAGCAGCTGCTTCATACTAGCCCTGAACTGAAATAATATGAGCAGATGAATAAATTATAGCACATCTATATCCAACATTGAGCAGTATTTCTCAATATTAAAAAGGAACAAACTACTGATGGATACAATCCCATGGCTGAGTCTCAGAAACGCTATGCTGAGAAATAAGTGAAAGGTGCCAAAGTTTATACTTTATGATTCCATTTATGTGACACTTTGGAAAAAACACACATAATCTATGGTAACAGCGAAAAGATAGCACTTCCCCGAAGCCATGAGGGAGGGTGACTCATGGGCAGGGGCGGGGCACGGGGAGCTTTGGGGTTTATGGAAACGTTCTGCGTTATTATTGTGATGGTGGTAACGTGAGAACATACATTTGTCAAAACCCAAAACACTGCACATTTAAAATGGGTGTGGTTTATTATATGGAAATTGTACCTCAGTAAAGCTGATTTTAAAAAAGTCTTTCCTCTTGCCAGGAACATTTTCAGCTGTTTCCCCTGCAAACATATCGTCTTATCACGGCACACTTTTCCTGCATTTTCCGTCCTGATTTTATCATTGGCTCACTTATCTTAAGACTAGGTCGTAAATTTGCAGTTCTCTTCTATTTGCTCAAAGTAGGATGCGAATGAGGGATTCTGGCACAAAAGAGGAAGAGATCTGGAGTACTCTGGGTTCAAATCCCGGCTCTACCCGTGATTCGCTATGCCATCTTGAGTATTGAAACGCTCAACCTTGGTTTCCTCATCCGTGAAATGGAAATTGTAATAACACTCCAGTCTTCGGGATGTGAGGGGTGTCAACTTTGTGTCACAGAGTGGGCATTCAGTAAATGTTAATCGGTTTCCTTAAACCCTTCCTCATTCGTGCCACAGGCTAGCCGGAGGGACTGAAGTGGGAGTCGGTGGACTTGGTTCAGCACGCACTGCCCAGCGGTGACTGAAGCGGCTCAGAAGCACGCGACAGCAGCGTCACTCAAGCGAAGTCTGCGAACCAGTGCCCACCCGTCCCCTGCCGCCACTGCCAGCAAGGTAAGCACAGAGATCGAGGTATTTAAAAATGTTTATAGAAATTGGAGATGACCGTGTATGAGCTAGATCAGAAAATGCGCTTTCGGCTTAAATCTTGTCCAGGAGAAGGTTCTCAGAGCAGCCTGGGCCAGAACGTAAACCAACACACTGCTTCCTTCATTGAGAAAATCTTACTATGAAAAAAAAAGTCAGCTGAACTAGACAAAGTGCTTCACAAAAACAGATAACTTGTTCTGTTTATATTTATTGAAATGTAGTTATAAAATTTTACACGCATTTATCTGTTTATAACATTTATCTGCTTATATCTGTTAAACTAATTATTTTTACAATGAGCTCGTGTTTTCTATGTTTTTTTGTTCACTCTTTTCTATAGAGTCATTTTCATGAATTTTACAAAATTACTCGTATTATGGTTTGGGAACTAAACTGGTCCTTCCCCACAGATAGTTTGAAACCTTTTTTAGAGCATCTATACCTCTTAGAATAAAGGTGATGCCTCCACCCTACACTTTCCTTCAGCTTCAGTTTTCGGAGTTACCTTTGATTCAAAACATCTGTTTTTGTTTCCCTAGGATAAGGGCGGGGAAGCAACTTGGAGGAATTCTGCAAGTCAGTGGTTGTAGCAAACTAAGGGTCACGCGCCAGCAAGGTTGCTCACTTTTAAGACTCTGCTGCCACCCTGTGGCCATTCGGCTTATGACCCCCAAGCTAGAAAACGCACTCTGCTTTTTGTTATTTCCCCATTCCCCTCAACCGGAACACTTATCTTCTTATCCCACTTTTCCCACCTAATTCCTTAGTGAGCTCCACGAAACCTACTGAATTCTCTGCCCTTTTTTATTTCTTGGTAGCTCATTTTCAACAGTTCTGTTAAAGTAATTTGTTACTGCTACGTGAATGTGGGCATTTTTACTCAATGTCAACCAAACTGCTACAAGAGCAATGAATTATACAATTAACTGGCCTTAGTCCATTCAAATAAAACTAAAAACTTTTAGCAATGAAATATAAACTATTTTACTTCTTGCCACCCACAGAGAAGGTCACCTTATATGCAACACGCAAGCCATCCCGGATAGATACCACACTGGCCGTCGGAACAAAGATTAGAAACAATTTTTGGTGCACTGAACTGAGGGAAGGCGCTTTACAAATACACAGGTGTACTCTGTGGAGCTCCTTCATTATAACTGCACATTATTAGTTTTGCACGAGTGATGCATATCGCAACTCGCCAACATGAAGACGAAGCGTGACAGGCTAACGAAGGAAGAGAGAGGGAGGAGCTACACGCTTCCTCAAAGCTCCTCCCTTCCTGGGAACGTCAACTCAGCAGTTAGAACTGCGAGCGGAAGTCAGGGTCGAGGTCCCTTGCCCCCTTGGGACTGAATTCCCTTTGAAAAGTCATTCTGTACCACCATGTGGGGTCTGCAAAGCTGACCTTCCTTCAAGGCTTCCTACACCTAACAGACATAAACCACGGTGGCCTAAGACATTACAGCTCAGCAAGAAGGAAGTTGGACCCTCATCTGACACCCTGTACAAAAACCAATCAAAGTGGATGAAAGGCTTAAACAGCAAAGCTAAAACTGTAAAACTACTAGAAGAAACAGAGGGGGAAAATGTCTTGACTTCGGTCTTGGTAATGACTCTTTGGACAAGACACCGAGAGCTCAGGCATCCAAACGGGAACAGGCAGGTGAGACGGCATCAAACTGAAAAACGTCAGCCCAGCAGAAGAAACTGAGTCCACACAGCGAACAGTCAACCTGCAGACGACAGGAAAAGCTTGCCAACAACGTACCTGGTAAGGGGTAATATCCGAAGTAGGTAAGGAACTCATACCACTCAATAGCAAAAAAGTAATCTGATTTAAAAGGACAAAGAACTTGATGAAACACTGCTCAGAGGAAGACATAAACACGGCCTGCAGGTATAAAATGAGGTGCTCAGACATCGCTCATCAAGAGGATGCAAATCAAAACCACGGTGAGACGTCACCTCACACCTGCAAGGATGACCGTTTTCAGAAAGACTGGCCGTAACAAGTGTCATCGAGGACGTGCCAGGGGAACCCTGTGTACTGCTGTTGGGGCTGTAACAAGTGAGGTCACGATGGAAACCAGGGCGGCGGCCCCTCCCACTATTTAAAGGAGGCCCACCGTGGGCCCCAGCCAGCCCACTGCCAGGTGGTTACCCAGCAGAACTGCGATCGGGCCCCAGAGAGCTACCTGCACTCCATGTCCAGTGCACCGTGACCCACAACAGTGAAATGTGGCGACGACCAAAATATCACTCGCAGATGAACGGATAAAGGAAAAGCAGTATAGACACACACGGTGGAATATTACTTGGCCTTAGAAAAGGAAATCTGCCATTTGCAACAACGTGGATGAACTTGGAAGACATGAAACTAAGTGAGAAAACCAGGGACAGACGAAGGCTGTGTGATCTCATCTCTACGTGGAGTTTGAAACGGTCGATCTCATGGAAGCGCGGAGTGGGACGCTGCTTGCCAGGGGCTGGGGAGGGGAGCGCAGTGACACTGGTCCAGGGGTGTGAGTTCCAGCCACGCACCACGGACGGGTGCTGCAGACCCAACGCGGAGCGGGCGGCCACATCCACAGTGCTTCCCTGAACGCTTGAAGTTTGCTAAAAGGTTAAAGCTTGAGTGTCTCTCACACACACACCCTAAAGAGACAATGCTTTCAGGTGAGGGCTGCGTTAGTGAGATTGATGTTGTGATCACTTTACAATGTGTAAATATCTCAAAAGGTCCGGTTGTACACCCTAAGTACACGCAATTTTTATTTGTCAGTTATACCTCCATGGAGCTATTTTTCTAACTGGCGGCTACTTGAAGTTGCCTATCCCTAATATCACCCTAAAATGCAACCAGTAAAAATACTAGTGGACAGAGGCTTGTTTTCCAAGTAATATGTTTAAAGGCAGTATCATTTACTAAGGTCAAATAAAAGGTGACCTTGGAGGATCAACTTTTGGTTTTACATTTGCAAGCTCACTGAACTGGGAGACACTAGGGAGCTGGAAGCGAGAGGCGGGGGCAGTAAAGTGTGGTCAGAGGCGAGTGCTGGGGAAGGGCTGGGTGCAGCGGAGCCGAGCACACGCCGGAGCGAGCTGCAAGGGGAACAGGGCCGAGCAGTTAACCACCAGGCCGATCTACCAACAGAGCACAGCCAAGCCAGGAGGAGCCCTGTGGGGGAGAAAGGACGGGCGCTGGTGTGGGGACGGGGAGTCCCACGATGACAGACACATTAAGAGTGGGCGACGCTGCTGCAGAAAGCCTTCTAGATGCTTCCATTGTCCCTGTTGGGGGATTCTTAGAGCAGTATATATGCGGAAGAACTTCTGGTGGAAACTGAGGGAAATCAGAGACCGAGATCACCACTCACTCCTTCCTTCCAGTGGCCCGAGGGAGAGAAAAGAGGGAATATCCAAGAGTGAGGTGTGACTGTCCCCACGTCCGTCCGGTGTCCTGGGAGATGGTGTGGCGGCGAAGGGGGCGGGGAAAAAATGCACAAGGACAAGTGACTCTTCCTTCAGCCACAGAGAAGGGGCCACGACTGTGTCGTAAACTGGAGGGAACCACATACGTATCGACAGTAAGAGTCTCCCAGGGAACTTGTGAGAGGAAACCGCCAGCACAGAACCACCCAGGTGAGGGCAAAATGAAGAGCTCCCCTTCCGGGACAGTAGCCTGTTAGTAGAAAACACCTCCCTTTGGGGAGATCGAGTCTGGGCTCCCCCTCACCCAGGCCTTCCGCTCCCCAAAGGGCAAACCTCCCTTGGAGAGGCCGGGGAACCCCCACAGGCCACAGAGCCCACAACTCTCGTCCACACATCAAGCCTGGAACCTATTCTACATCAGGACAAAGGTCCTGAGAAATGTGACCCCAGAACTTAATTCTTACGGCCAGAGAGGGGTGAGAAATCCAACATGTTCACTTGAACAGTCAGATATTACGCTTTTATCCAGACTGGATAATGCATTCCTGTATATTTTCATCTTCGGAACAGGTGGTTTGAGATGCAAATGAAGCACTAAGTGTCAGAGCGTTTCCTAGCAGTGGCTATTCTGCAAACGTTACCATGGCACCAATTCAACAGTGTTCTCAGAAGCGGCCACACCTCAGCAAGGTCTTTCTAACTCAGGGCAGCAAAGTTCAAGCAAAGCGACAGACGCCAACCGTGGAGAAGCCCTGCACCCACAGCAGGAGGTGACTCTGTGCGGTACAGCTGCCGTCTGAGGCTCCTGGAAACGGGGAACTTAGGGAGGGAGAAAAAGAACATGGACCGTCTCCGAGAGCACCTGCAGCGGGAGCCAAGCCTGGAGACGAGATGACGGTAATTGTAACTGCTAACATTTGTTTTTAGCTTCGAACAGATTGTGCGCAGATTGGGAAGGGCTAACTCCACTCTCTCCTTACTCCAGTGCCCACTGTGCTTTACCGGCACTCGCTAAACCGTCGCTGGGTGAAAAGAAAGCAGATTGCTCTCCCAGGGTTGCTGCTGCCCGGGGCTGCTCCCAGCCGGAGGAGGACGGAGCTGGGTCCTGCAGGTCTCCACCTCTCACTGCCAGTACACCCGCTCTTAGAGGGCAAGACGCATTCCCTCGGCACCAACCGAGCAGAAGGAAGGGGACTAGGTGACAGGGACGCAGGAGTCTGGGCCAACCCCGCCCGGGGCTAACCAGGGCGTGTCTCTGCCTGATTAGAGGACAAGGAAAGGACAGACACCACAAGTTAGCAGCGCAGGGCGGTCCGTGACCAGTGGCTAACTGACGAATGAACCACAAATTCCATCCGAGTTCCGAGGGGGCAGCAGCTCTTCCCCGTGTGGTCCATCCGAGGAGGGAGCTCAAACAACGGGCCGTAGGGAGAGCCACCGCTGGCTGGCACTGAACAGCCACCTGCGAGATGAGACTCCAGAGCTCCCTCCAGTGGGCATGAAGGCCAGTAGCCCTCAGATCCTCCTTAAAGACAACAATGATGCACCATCCGTGGCTAAAACAGCCACAGGAGAGGAAGAAGACAAAAGAAGGAGTGCATGGGAGAGCGGTTGGGAGTCTCCATTCCGCCCTTATCTCGAAAGAAGCAAAGAGCTCCTCTTCCCCAGATGGCAAACCTGGGACCGCTGTATAGGGTTAACTCCACCCCCCCCCCAACACCCCGCCAAAAAGGTAGAAAAGGGCCTCTCGGTCCTGCTTTCATAACATTTTGGCCAAACCAATCTGTAAATGTTCTGTGGGTGAACCGAAACTGTAATCTGAGCACAAACCTGGATGTCAGGGGTGGCACCCAAAGGTGGGCCACCGCCAGGGCTGGGCAGTCAGAAGAGAGTGAGGCTCTGGGCTGGGTTTCAGGGGGGTTGGTGTTCAGAGAGACCCAGTGCCGTGAGGAAGACTGAGCGGGCAGCGGGTGCCAGGAGAAACCCACGCTCAGGATGAAGCAGGAGATGGTGTCAGGCCCCAGGTCCTCGGTCCGTGGCGGCCGAGGGTTACCCAGAAAGAGCCCAGGGCCCCAGGAAACGCTGTGTGAGGTCTAGGGAGCCTCAGGGCAGGAATTCACGGCCCCAGGAAAATACAATGCCGCTTCGGAGGAGACTGGGGCCACCCCCTTCCTCTGGACTAGGCTGACAGGACAGAGGTTAGGAGAAATCCGGGATGTGATGGGTGTGCGACGCCCGGAGTCCCTGCAGAGATAACAGCCATCACGATAGTGGTGCCGCAAGTCAAGCCACATTCCATCTACAGCGGGACTGAGGTCCTGAAATACTTTCTGTCCGGGGCAGGGCCACGGAAGGAGCCGTGCGGGTTTCTGCCCGGAGACCAAACGCAGCAGCGGCAGCCGAGGTGCCCTGGGCTGAGGCGGCCGACAGTAGCTGATCACAGCGTTCCCGCACCAGAGGCTGGAGCAAACACCTCGGAAATTACAAGTGAGATTCTGAAAAGTGAAAAATGTCCTTTGCTGCAATGGTCCCTTTATCTCTTTCCGATTTTCTGCTTTATCTGTTTTGTTACCCAGACAGAATGTTCAATGTAAAAAATGAAATCATGGGTATTAGAAGAAAATATAGGGAATACTTAACTCCCCTTGGAGGGGAAAGTCCTTCCTCAAGGCATTAGTGAAAAAAACAAATCGTAAGGATAAATATCAGATGACATAAAAATGAAAAATGCAGTGCAATTAAAGTGCCACCAGCGCCACAAAAAGGCTCCGTACCCCCGGTAAGATGCGTGCGACAAGCGTGCAGCCGGGACTCCTGACACGGGGACAGTGCGTGTGAATCAGTAAGGAGACCCTCAGACAGGTGAAAGGTAAGGGATCAAATACACGTCACGGAGGAATAAGAACTACAGGCCAGTAAGCATGCGGACAGGTGTTCGGCCTCACTGGGAGCTGAAAGGGGACAGCTCAGACCCACAGAGATGCTCCAGTCCTCAAGGCGGCCAGGGGGGCTGTGGACCGCCGTGGGGGAGGGTGAGATGGAGCCGGTCCCCCTTCCCAGGAAGCGGTGTGAGAACGTCCGATCGAATTATGGGGCTTCTTGTGGTCCACATGAAGGACAAGAATCAGAGAGATGGACGATGTCTTTAAAGACACATTCGTCCAAGTGGTGTTCACAGTAACAAGACCCAAGAACCTGAGTGCTGTTGTTAGGTAATACAACACTAATTAGCCTTTACTGGTGTGGGGTTTTTGAAGAACTGCAATGCCATGGGAAAATGCTCACGACACATTACTAAGTAAAAAAGCGCAGTATAAACACGACCTTATTTACGTTACGCAAAACACACACACAGCAAAAACACCAGAGGGAACAGGCCTGTGCGTGGCAGTGGAAGTGTGAACTGACACAAATCGGCGTGAGTTGGCTTTTTCCTTTATGTGTATCATTAAAAATTCTTCAGGGAACATGTGCCTCTTGTATAGTAAAAAGTATTGTAAAATATTTTTGAACTACATGATAATGCCCTAGGGGTTGTTGCTTGGGAACAATGATGACTGAAGGAATATTTTTAAAAGAGAAAAAATTACTTAGAGACGTCAACTCTGGTTTTTAACATCCCAGAAACTGTCTGAAACATCCTGAAGAACTGTATTTGCTTTAAGGAGAGTAAAGTTTCCAAAACGCTCTCACAAGACCCACCCGCTGGAAATAAAACTCTCAGATGTGGAGGAATGAGCATCCACGCCCCAGAGAATGCTCACCTGGCACTGTGTTTTATTGTACTTTTTCCATTACCATTTATTGTACTTTCTCCATCACCCTCACACCCTCTCCCCCCTGCATCCCCACCCCACCCGACATCACCACGAACCCATCGCTCTGCGGCCTCAGAACCCGCGACGCGAGGAAGGTGTACTACGTACGCCTTTTTCCTCTTCCTCCTCCTCCTCCCCAGGAGTCTCAACAAAGACGAATCTGAGCTTTCTAAGCAATGGATATATATTATTATCTTTCAGACTCAAAGATGTTACCATGGTTATCACACTACCTGCTTTAAAGAAAAATATGACTCAGTAAAGTAATGCACTGTCTTCAGTTTCTCCCGCACTGGTTTTACATATAATTTCTCTTCCTCGTTTAGGATTGCGGCTCGAAGACAACGGAACGAGCCATGGAGCCGTTATTTGAGGAGTACCTAGCAAATCGCGGAACAATAGTAAAACCTTATTACTGGCTAAGCTTCTCTCTAGATTGCTCCAATTGTCCTTACCATATTCGGACAGGGGAGGAAGCGCGAGTTCCCTACACAGAGTTCTATCAGATTTTTGGATTCCCTTATGGGCCAACACATCCTCAAACCAAGCACCTCACGTTTTACGAGCTGAAAACTTCCAGCGGGAGCCTGGTGCAAAGGGGGCACGCCAGCAGTTGCACCGCGAACAACACTCACCCAGAATCAATGCTGTTTGAGACGCACGGGTACCTGGACGCGGCCATCAACAGCAACGACGGCATCAGGCACATCGTTCTGTACTCCAGCAGCTCCCCGTGCAACGAGGCTGACCACTGCTGTGTCAGCAAAATGTACAACTTCCTGACCGCGTATCCAGACGTCACTCTGAGTGTTTACTTCTCTCGGCTCTATCACACCGACACTGATTTTCCGGCCTCGGCGTGGAACCGTGAAGCTCTCCGGAGCCTGGCGAGTCTGTGGCCGAAGGTCACTCTGAGCCCAATCAGCGGTGGGATCTGGCACTTTCTCCTCGACAACTTTGTGAGCGGTGTTTTCGGATCCACTGTCTTCCAGCCCATTCTAACGGGGAGAGCGCTGGCTGACAGGCACAATGCGTATGAAATCGGCGCCATAACAGGGGTGAAACCTTATTTCACCGATGTTCTTTCCCAGGCAAGAGAGGACCAGAACGTGACCGCTCAGGCGGCTGCAGAGAACTACATCTTCCCCAGTGTCTTTCCTGGACAGTCTCTTCCAGTGACAAGTGCACAGCCACAGCCCAGCCTGACACCAGACCTCAGGGTCCCCGTTGTCTTTGTGCTGGTGCCTTTCCGAGACCTACCCCCCCTCCATGCTGGTCACAACCCGTACAAGCCCAGGAACGTCGTCAGGCACTTGAACACGCCCCAGGTGCCATTCCGAGAAACCAAGGACCTCAGGAGGCCGGCCACCGCGACGTCAGTAGAGACAGCGGAACTCACAGAACAGTCTGCAAGCAATGAGGCAGACGGAAAGAAGAAGAAAAGCAAAGGGAAAATATAACATCGACATTCCGACACCATAAGACCAAACAAATTACCAGAGGACTTACACGGTAGCCAACAAAAATCTGGAAACTTTCTCTCCCAGGTGTGAGCCAAGGTGGCGATGAACTGATACACCCAAGGCAAAACCTGGATTATTCACCATCTCAACTGTCATAAAGCTACACTATTTTAGACCTCATCCAAAACGTTTCCATAAGCAACTTAATATCTTTCCTTTATTTTGAAAGTGGCAGGATCAAAGGGAGCCATTAGTACCTTGCCAATATTTTGGTGTGAAAAAGACAATGTCACCACTCTGGTCTGCTCATGTCATCTTTCCATTAAAAAGGCCTGTGGACTAAATGGCTTCCTAAATGGGTTTCAGCATAAAAATTTACTGTAAACTTGGAAAACAGCCTGAAGTTACTGGCATTGAGTGCTGTTTGCAAAAGCAAGTCAGTGATTTTCCATTAACTGTTCATTGTGGACAGAAGATTTTAGGCAGCCCATTTTTTCCTAAAGTGGTTCGAAATAGCTTCGTGTGGGGAAAAAGCTCTTCTGCTAATTGAGCAGATACAGCTACGAAAATCGATGTTTGAAATGCAGCCACCTGCTCGGCGTGATCTCTCCCAGCCCAGGCCTCTCCCGCCTGAGCGGACGGCGGTGGCAGCGAGCGTGGCACATGCGACTCTCCGGAGGCTCCTTCCGTCTCGTGGCGCCGGAGAGACCCAAGCCACTCTCACTGGCTCTCAAGTCTCCTCCCCTGCCTTCCTGTGGCCCTGGCTCATCCGCAACATTGTAAGTTCCTGTGGGTCCGGTACTGTCTCCTTTCCTTAGTTTCCCTTTAGGATCTAGCACAATATCTGGGCAAAATACGGGTGGCAAGGCTGTGAATCTACATCTCGAAACTACCAGTCACTGCTCCTCGCCATTCTTCTCCATTCTAGCCAGGTGGCCACGTAGCTGTCCTGCCGTGGACACATTTTTTGGTGGTTGTTAGCATCTGCTCTTCCTTCTTCTGAGATGGCCCCCAGTGCATACTGGTAATTAATTTGTTTTACTTCCTTTTTTCTGAGCACTTTTTTTTCCCACCAAGGCATACCTATACCTTCTCTTAAAGCCTTGTTCCAAACACACTTCCTAGAAAGTGCCCTTTGACTAACCCTCTGAGCCTGTACATTACACCACTTCATTTGTGTTTCATTCACACTTGCTGCCTCGCTTTCTTCTTAAAAGAAAAGAAAAATGTTTAAAGTGGAAATTTCTATTGATTACAAGTCAATAAAAATGTTAAAAGAAACTTCTATTGTTAACCTGAGACTTCTGTAAAATTATTGGAACTGTATTTTGGGTATACAGTGATTATTATTTAAAGAGGTACTTGTGAAGTTTATGAAATCACAAAATCACATCTACGATTTGGGATATACAAGTCAAAAGGAATCCAATGTGGCCAGTTGGGCATCTCTGATCACTGTAAGAGCAGATCCAGGTGGGTGACTTGGATAAGGTGTCAGCAGGTCTGGGAAGCTTGGGAGCCAGCGCTAAAGCTTCTTGCCAGACGGGTGGTGACACCCCAGCGGGGAGGACCCGCCTACCTTGTGGGCTCCTCAAAAGAAAAAAGTAGACGCAATTAGTTGCCATGAAACCTATCTCCAAAGTCGTCAAGAAGACCACAAAACCAATCTGGCTACAAAGGATCCAGATCGGACATAGGCTGAAATGTGTGATGAATTTGTATTTCAAATGTGACCCTGGATACCAATGGTATATAACAAAAGGAGAGGTGTTGCCAGAACCATAGAAAAGTGCTTCGGGCAGTTAAATTCTTGTACTGGGAACTTCACACTGGGACTAGGAAGAAGAGTGTTACTGACAGGTCATGACCCTAGGCCAATGCAGTCAAGGCTTAGACAGCAGACTAGGAGAGAGCAGAAAGGCAGATGGCCCCAGGTAAGTACCGCTGCCTGACCTGAAAGGCAAGGCACATGCAAGATCATCTTGAAGGTTCCTTTGAGCTCTATCTGCTTAAATCAGCACTCAGAGCAGTGGTTCCAGGGAGTGAGCTATTACAATCAACAACAGAATCTTCTGACTCACCTCACACAGGTTCTTGGTTGAGTCAGGCTGAGCCAGGGATCTAGGGAAGAGTAGAAGTTGGAATGCTCCACCTCGCTTCAGCAAACTGGAAGTGGTGATCTAGAAGAATTACCACTGTTGCCACGTGTATGGAAATTCCAGTAAAGAAAATATAAGCCAATAAATGAAAGCAGCTGGCGGGTTTGGCGATCTAAAAAAGGCAGGGAGGTATATCCCAAGAAACTGATGAGGGTGGGGGATGGGAACATCACCTTCATCAGTCTACCATGGTCCAGGTTTAGATTCTCAGCTTTGTGAGTTCAACGACTACTTAGTCAATACAGAGGGAGTGGGTTTATTGACCAGGAGCAGACCTGGGTTAACAGAGCTCCCAAGACTGGTGTGTAAAAGCAGAAAGCTGATGCAACTGACTTCCAGCGAGGCTCACAACTGGCTGTGCACCCAGATAGTCCAGTTGTCCAGCCGACCAGCAATGCCGTGTGGATAAAACACATGAGAAGCCAAACTAGAGTCAGAAGTGTCCTTTACGCGTTAGAGGAGCTCATTACGTGATTCAGGTGTTTAGTGCTAGCAGACTCTGCTTACCCAGGATGGACATCTGCCACTTGAAATTCAATGGCGTGATATACACAAGGGCACCTGTCCCCTGGACAGGGTTTAGGAGGCCCAAGGGTGTTTCATCAAGCTGTACTTCAGTTCTGCTGGCCTCTCTTTAAACTGTTGTCACAGTTTTTTTATTCCTTTTTGATTCGTAGTTTTATGACTCTTTTTTGATTCATAGTACATACAAACCAAAATGTTTAACTCACAAAATGAGACGTTATTCATCTTATTTCCAAGTAAGGAAAGCTACATGGTAACCTATACTAATTAGAAATAATATTACTACCTAACATTTACTGAGACCTACATGCCAAGTACTTTTCTAAGTACTTTTACTATAAAAGTACTGGTATTTCTAAGTACTTGTATTTCTAAGTACATGTATTAACTCACTTAATCCTCGCAATCATCCTATTAGGTAAGTATTTCAAATATGAACTGGATATCAGTGGTGGATATCAGTGGTATATTGGAAAGAGAGAAGCGTTGCCAGAACTATAGGAAAGAAAAGCATCCGAGCAGCTACATTTTTGCACTGGTCGGTTAAGACTGGGGCTAGGACGAAGAATGTAGGCGGGTCATGAGTCCAGGCCAATACGGCCACTCCTTAAATGAGAGGCTGTTAAGAAAGCATACAGATACATGGTCCCAGGCAAGCAGTCTCTGTTTACTCCTCTGAAAAACAAGGGGCATGAGCACATCCTCTTTAAGGTTCCTTTCAGCTCTGTTTGCGTGCATCGGAGCAGGAAGTCCACGAAGTGGACTGAAGCACAAGCTTCAGAATCTGACAGTCCTAATTCCGTATCCTCTGCTACTTGCCAGTGAGTATCATTGGCTGAGGTACCCAATCTCTCTGAGCCTTAACGTTCTCATCTGTGAAATGGGAACACTAATTCCCAAGCCGTAGAGCTACTCCAAGCATTAAATAATGTAAGTATAGTAAAGAGCTTATTAACCAAGTGTCTAACAAACAATAAACACTCATCAAGTGGTTGCTATTATTGAAAAAAATATTAATAGGATGATAGATAGTAGAAAAGGATAGGAATTGCGAAATCGCTAAAATTCTATCAAAACTATAAGTCTGAGATGAGTATTTTCTGTAACAAGTAAAAGTATATTTGTAGAATTTGCAACAATCAGGTTAGGAGGAGAAAAAATGTTGATTTTAATATTTTGCTTAATAGTCAATAGTGGCAATGAAAAAAGACATATGTCCATGGTAATGGAAGAAACTAAAATAATTGTAAGAGTATATATTTTTTTGCAACTTCTTGCCAATAAGTTGAAAATCTAGATGAAATGCATAATTCCCTAGGAAAATATAAATTCTAAAATTGATTCAAAAAGAGAAAGAAAACCAAGCAAATCAATAACTACAAAAGATAAGTAGGCCCAAAGATCTGCTTTTAAGAATATTAGCAAGCCTAGATATTTTGTAAGCACAGTCTATAATTTTCAAAGAAAAAATACCATGGCAACTTAGTATTATTCAAAATATTCCAGAGCATAGAGGTAAAAAAAGGTGGAGATCTTCTCAATTCATCTTACAAAGCTAGACTAACAATAATAGCAAAACCAGATAAAGACAGCACAAAGAAATAAAATTATGAACCAATCTGATTTATAGATTCTGAAATCATATAAACAAAATAAACACTAATCAATTCTAGCAAGCTATTCAAATACTAACCAAATAGAGTTTATTCTAGCAATGTGAGAATGGTTCAGTGCAGAAAAATTTATAAATATAATTCATTACATTCATAAATTAAAGAATAAAAAACTACATGATTTTTATCATTAGCTCCCCACAAAAAAGCATTTGATAATTTCAGCCATCATGCCTAGAGCTCATAAAGCAAGAGAAAACATAAGCTGGTCAAATACCAAAAACATTTCCATTAAAATAGAAACAAAGAAGAGAAGTATACTATCACCCAATTTTTAACAGTGTTTTGACAGCCTAGCTAATGCAACAAGACAAGAAAATTAAATGTGATATTAATATTGGAGAAATGTAAGTTATCATCTCAAAAATTATGTTTGTATACTCTGACAAGAAATGTAACCTTAAAACAACTGTTAGCATTAATAACAGACCCCAGAATGTAAAAGAATGTGGACTAAATACATGTTTAAATCCAAAGCTTCTGTTTATATTATCATAAACAGGTAAAAAATTATAGAAATATAGTCCCATTCACAAAAATGTTTAACACACAGGGTTTATTCTTTCATTCTTTCATTTAGCACTAAAATTTTTTCCCAAGAGTACAAATTTAAATTTTTAGTCTTTGAAGTACTAATACATAAAGAAATAAAGGTCTTATTGTAAAATAGTTGATCCTATTATTCTTCTTCAATGTGTGATCATAACATTATGTAAGGCTAAAATTAATCACAAAGAAAAACCCAAGTTTTGAAGGTGGTGGTTTCAACACAGTTCATTTGGATATTAAGTAAAAACATTTTACCATAATACAGTCTGTGGGTAACATGCTAACAACTCTCTTTCTATTGTAGTAATTACATTTCTAGAGAACAATAAAATTAAATCATCATGACCAGAACTGAAATGTATTTTATATTTATAACACATAATACTGAGCTCACTGCCATTTCAGAAAATAATCCTGCCCCAGTGCAAGACCCAAGGTCTCGGTTTGTGAAGTATTTAGTGACAGGTCTGGGGAGAAGCAGCACACTGGAAGTAGAGTACTTGGCCTAAAACACAGGAAAGGAAAAACCTATTACAGGGTAGCTTTATCAAAACCCTTTCTGACTAAAAGATCCCTTGCTCTTTGCATTCCCACAGAAGACAAGAAGCTACCCCATCATGCAGCATTAACCTCAAGAAAGTTCAAACCCAGTTGTACTTTAGTAGTGAATCAAATCAGGTTATTTGCACAATGAATCAAAAGTGTTAAAACCTTACGGATCCTTTATTTCAGGGATAAGCATTTCTTTGGAAAATTAAAACAGGGAGAATAATATTACCTCAAATGAATGGAGTACCATGGTTAACATTAGCTAGTCACATGGTCCCAGTAATCCTCCCAATCATCCTAGTTGTAACTTGCAAGAAAGTGGAATAATACGTATTTTCTAATTGAAACATAATTAAGGACAGGTCTCTTCATGTACAGAAATGTTTTATCGAATTTACTGGCATGACACTGGTTAACAGGATCTCATAGGTGTCAGTCAAGCACGTGTGTCTGCGGTACTAGATCTGCATGCTGCACTGGGCACCCACCACCTACAACCAAACCACCTCCCCTAACACTTCAGAGAGGTAATGAATGAGTTCATCAAAAAATACGCAGTCTCTACATGAGTCCAAAATTATTTTGGCAGGTTATTAGTTCATTAAATAGAAATGTTGAGTTACCTACTATGTACAAGGTACTTATGGTAAGACAATAATACTGCATTGGAAAATCATGTTTTGGGCATTATTACACCTCAAACGTAACGTGCATTGTGTGGCTGAGAATTAATTCCTTGTAGGTAACACACTGAACATACAGAGCAAAATTCTGAGCAATCAAAAGCAATTATACCCTTGAGCAGCTCAATTTTTTTAAAATTTCCCTCAGTATTCCCTGAAGTTGACTTCTACTCAGGGATCCTTTCTCAGTTCTGAAATGAGACAATAAAGGAATTCCCTCAGTAAGACCTAATACAAAAGAAGAGGAATGTAAGAGAAGGGATGAATTAGCTCTTGAATCCTTGTTTCCATTTGCTTTCAATAGTGCTTCTAATGTTCAATTTTCTCTTCAAAAGAAAATTTGATTTAGAAGAACAAAATGTACAATCCTCTGTAATATCCAAACAAGTATATTGTTTAGTTCTTACTAAAGTTAGCAAAAAAAACTGAAACAAAAAATATATTTTAAAATCTTTAGTCTAAGTTATATAATGCCATTCACCATAGTAATGATCTGATACTTTGGTATAAGAGTTTTTAAAATAAAGACTACCAACAGGTAGAAAATTTTCCTTTGCTGCCTTAAGATGGTCCTTGGAGAAGTTTTTACCAGCATGTTTATTCATAACTTAAATGTTAATTTAAAGAAATGTCCCCTGGCTGGCATAGCTCAGTGGATTGAGCGCGGGCTGCAAACCAAAGTGTCGCAGGTTCGATTCCCAGTCAGGGCACATGCCTGGGTTGCAGGCCACGGCCCCCAGCAACTGCACATTGATGTTTCTCTCTCTCTCTTTCCCCCTCCCTTCCCTCTCTAAAAATAAATAAATAAAATCTTTTAAAATTTTTTAAAAAAGAAATGTCACTTCATCACCTAAATGATACACCTTTTAGAAGGGTAACTTAATTAGGAAAAGAAAAATGCCATATTGCTTCTTTCTCCCAAGAAAACAAAGATGAATTCCTGAAGGTTCTCTCTCACTGTCTCTCTGTCTCTCTCTGTTTTTGCCTCTCATCTCTGTCTCTCTTTCTATATGTATCTATACATACATACATGTATGTATGTATGTATGCATATATGTCCCACAAATATTTGATTTTGAGATCTTTTTTCCCTCTTTTTACTGGTTCATTATTGTCAATGTGTTTCTCAAACTGTCATGCCTTTCCCACTGTATTCACTCACCAAGGAATAATTGAGTACCTGAATGGATTGAGTACCTTCCAGACCCAAAAGGAAGATACAAAAGAAATATAAGACAGCCTCGAACTCCAGAATCTTCCCTTCTCTTCCAGGGGACAAGGTAAAACACAATACAGCACGAAGTAATTCATATGATTAGTGCCAAAATCAATGTCCAGGTAGCATGCATTGCACATTTGTGTCGAATTTTAAAGCTTCAAAACACTACCTGTGTCTAGTGCTCAGAACAACCTTGTCGAGTACACATTATTAACCCCACTTTAGCAGTGAGGAACCTGAGATCCAGAATTGGAAGTGGCATGCCTCAGCCAAATAGACTGAGTGGAAGAGTCCAAACTCAAGCCAGGATTTACTGATTACAAGCCCAGTGCCGTCTTCAATAACAGCACAGGAAACCAAGAATGGGAATACTGAAGAGGGCAACCGCCGGCCTTCTGCTAGAGGTGGAATTAAACCAGACCTCATAGGATATCAGGAAAACATAAAGCCGTCTGAGTGTCCAGCCAAATGTCCAAGTTCATCTTATTCTGAAAATATTTTACTTCAGTGTTATACTCACAGCACAACTGCCATTTCTTTCGTTATAGTGCCTTTCCCTCTTCACTAAGAGCTATGCTCTCAGAAATGGGGATATCAAATAAAATAAAAAGCTGGCCTGGAGGGATCACATAAATCTTAAATCACAAATATCAATCTTAAGGGCCTGGTGTCCACTAATTCTCACACATTTTGCTTCCTCTCAGCAGCGGAGAACGTAACTCGCCCCTACTGTAGCTTCTCTGGCACTCTTGCCCCAAATAACCACTTGTTTAATATGTCAGCGACGACCCTACCCCAAATCCCACAGGATCACCCCAATTTTGTCCTCCGACCCGGCCTCTGCCCAGACACCTCCCCCTCCCTCCCGATGGATGTGATACCTAGTTCGGGCTCTGCAGGTGCCGTCGCGGTGCTGTCACACAGCACTGACAGATAAGATGCGACCTTTCGATTCTGTCCTTGGGGATCTCCCGCTGGCCGCGCTGTGTCGTTCCAACCCCTGGAAAGGGGCTCCCGGCTCGGGCACGCAGCCACGAGCAGAACGCCTTCCGAAGCAATGTCTCCGACAAGTGGAACGATGCTGGGCGCCCGGCAGTGCATCACTCCACCCCATACTCCTGCCAACTGCAGGGGACTTGGTCCGACAACCAGTCCATCCCACCTCACACGCAAGCCCGGCCCAGCCGGACCTTACGCAGGACCCCGATGACAGGTCGTTGGGAGCGGCAGTGAAAGCAAAAACCAAGGCCAACCGCCTCCAGTGTCCATCGCAACCAACCTAAGACCCCGGAGACTGGACCGCAGAGAAGCGTTTCTATGGAAACCCCCAGGGGTCACGTGGCTAAGCCGGACGACCAATTGCCTTTTACCGCGGCCGGCTACCGCGCTTTGTGCCCTCCCCTGCCCCGCCCCCGCCTCCTTTGCTCCGCCCCGCCCCTTTCCTGCAGAGAGTCTGCGCCTGCGCACTGCGTCCAGCGCGCTCCCCCGGGAGCGCTAGGGCGGCGTGGGAGGCTTGTACACTGCAAGCACCTCAGGAGGAAGGACTGTGGCCAGCGCGCAGGCCCAGAACCGCCCGAGCCGGGGCTGCCGGCGACGCCCCAGAGCGGAAGAGGGAAGTGAAGGCACCAAGCTTCGGGTTCCTGCCGGGCTGTGCTCGCTGAGCGAGAAGCAGCACCAAAAGGAGGCCTTTGCCGCCGCTCCGGATCGGGGATGTCGAAAAACACGGTGTCGTCGGCCCGGTTCCGGAAGGTGGACGTGGATGAGTACGACGAGAACAAGTTCGTGGACGAGGAAGATGGGGGCGACGGGCAGGCCGGGCCCGACGAGGGCGAGGTGGACTCCTGCCTGCGGCAATATCCTTGCATTCCCCTGCGTCCCCACCCTGCCAGACCTGGCCCTCCCCGCAGGACCCCGCGCCTGCAGGGTGTGAGGGGGCGGGCCCCTCCCGGGGGGCTGGCGCGGAGCTGCCTGCGGGGGGCCGGCGGCTTCAACCTGTGTCTTTGGGGTCCCCCGTTCCGAGGTGACAGGGCTGATTCTCACTGGGGCGCCCCGAGACCCCAGGGGCCCGCCCTCGGGTACCACCTCTGCCAGCGCACCTTCCACGCCCCGCGATTCCTCAGGTTGCGCCTGGAGTCCTGCCTCCCGGACACTGGCTCTGCCGGCCGCGCCCCGGCGGCGCTGGGAAGGCACCTGGGCTGATCGGGACTGATGCGGGCGCTGAAGTTTTCGTCCCTGAACGCTGTTTACTGGGGGCACATCAGCTCCAGGAATTTCTGTCGGGCAGGAATGGGCATCTTTCTTTAGTGAGTGTGTGTTTGTTGTGATGGTTTTGTTTTGGTAGCCTTAGGACAGTTTGTTCTTTGCCAGGAGAGATGGGGTGGTTTGCTGAGTGAGGCTCTATCCTTTCAGCCTGGGGCTTTTTAAGGTGTTTGACTTGCAGTTGGACAGAATTTGTTAACCAGGGAAAGGGCGTGAGTACAAAACTGCCCAAACTCCGAGAAGGAAGCTTGTGGGCTTTACCTGCTGAGCTAGGGAGGCTAGAAAGAAGACAGTGCAAGTGGAGAGTCCCTGGAAATAGTTCAATAAACCCCAAAGAATAAGATAGAAAAAGATTAGCCATTTGTACGAAGCAGAACCATTTTTATAAGTCTGAAATCATTACCATTTTAGTTAAAATGTGACTGCCAGTTCCTGGGTTTTGTTTTTGCATACTTGAATATTCATAACTGAACATTAGCATGAGATCTTTTTTAGAAAAATGTAAATGTTGCAATAAGCAAAGCTGTAGTTTTAGATTCTCAATTACTGAATCCACTCATTTCTAATTATTCTTGAGTGTATTCGTAAGGAAGGCTTTGTAGACTCTCCTCATCAATGTCCTATTAAATTATAATGAGGAAATAGATGAGTGACAATATTTGGTAGGAGCTATATTTGGTCTTAAAGGCACCTAAAATACACCCTTAAACATTTACCAACATACAGATGTTTCTTTGATTCCCACAACTTTCATAATCTGCTGTTGCTATTTTGAATTATTTAACTACTTCAATGTTTGAGGTCTTAAAAACGAGCCAGTGTACAAAAGCCCTGCTTCTCTAGAAGTTTATTAAACCCTGAAAATAACAGCTTACCACCAGCCATAGGGGGTTTTTTTGCTTCAGGAAGTAAGTGCTGAACATTATTCTTGTCCAAAAACACTCTTTGTGATGGAGGAATGATGTTCGTGAAGCTAACTTATTCTAGATGATACGAGACGGCTCTCCGGTGGTGCTGCTGGACCCACAGAGTGGGTCTGCTTGCACAGATACTGTCTCTTCGACTCTGGTGACGAGCAGGAAAGACAAACGCTAGCCAGGCCCTACAGATGGAGGAACAAGCGAGCTTTGTGTGGTTTTCCTTTTAGGGGAATGGCTGTACATTCTGACAGTCTGATTGGCCTTCCGTGTTTCATACATGCCAAGCCGCTGGTGCTTTCAAAGGGAAACTAAATTGAGTAGGTATGGCCTAAGATGGTTTGAATAATCTTTATGAAGTACAAGAAAAAATATCCAAAACAGAAAGTTAAGTTGTCCCCTAAGAGTCATAGAGTTACATGTTTTATAATGCCTCTTTTCATCAGTATTGAGAGGTTACTAATGTACTGTGCATCATTCAGATTAGTAAGCTACTAGCATTTCAATTCATATAGAATATAATTGTAGCAAAAATTTGATCTTTTATTTTTCCAGTTAGAAGCACATAAAAAAACATGCTTTGGTTGAGGGTAGGCTCTTTCATTTTGGGTCCTAAAAATTCTGATACATATTTTAGAAGGGTTTTTTTGTAATAAATATCCATTAATAATGTTTCCATATGTGTCTTACTAGAAAATGAGATGTTAGCAAGGTGTTCATTTGATCATTAGAACCAAGGAGGGAAATGGTCTTTATTCTTAAAAAAAATAATAATAGAATGTTCTTTTTTGTGTTTAGTATTTTATCTTTGGTTGACATACTGGAAACCAACATGTTGAATTTTCCAATACTGAACATAGTGACCACAGTGACGTTTCTTTCTGTGCATAAAGTCAAGTCTTAGGAATCAGTGGTTCCCGGTAGTTACAGTGCTTTCCCGAGGGCTGCCCTTTGCTGCTTCCCCCTTAACCTCCATCACAGGAAACATGACCGCCGCCCTACAGGCAGCGCTGAAAAACCCCCCCATCAACACAAAGAGTCAGGCGGTGAAGGTGAGTCCCAGACAACAACCAGTCTCCATTGATATCATAGCGTTCTCACCCAAACCCTCTGTGGTGCTACCTGGCCGGCAAGTATTTGAACTGTTTGCTTTCCTATCAGTGTTTTTTTTTTAACAGGGAATTTTATAACCTGCTTTTTCAATTGTAGAGCAGTGTACATGAACATCTTTCCTTGGCCAAAAGTTCATTTCTATAACATCTTTCTTTAATGGCTGCATATAGATACACTGCAGTTCATGTATAAACTAATCTCCTTTTGTCATAAACAGCACTGAAATGAACAATTTTTGGTAAATTACTCATTTCCTTTGCATAAATCCCTAGAAGTGAACCACTGGATTTTAGAATGCACATTTTTAAGGCTTTTGATACAAGTGGTATTGCCAAATTGCCCTTCTGAAAAGCTGTGTGAGTTACCTTCCCTGGAACAGCTTTTCACTGATTCCAAAGAACCTATTTACTTCGGCATTTTCTTGTTTCAGAAGCAGCCTAGAGCACTGGCCCCACTCCCCATGGCTATCCATACACCCTGGGAGCCCCAGGATCTCCTTAGCTGAATAGTAGTAATGACTGGGTTAAGTGCACAATAATTATCTAGGCTCTATAATTTATAAGAGGAAAAATTTCTTGGTTTTTAAAAGTCGTGAGAACCATCGTTAACATTTTCATTGTACCACCTTCTGCTTTTGTATGAGTGGTTTTTAATCACAGGGTTGAGGGGCGCGGTTTAGCTCTGGAGTGGGGGATACCTTCTCAATTGGTCATGCACAGTCTTCAGACTGAAGGTGACGGTAGTAGGTAGAAACACTCTGTAAAGTCCTGGCCAGTATTTATGCTGGAAGTATTACTTTCTCTTGAGTAGAAGGGGAAATGAATTATTGAAAGGGTAAATTTAGTGTTCTCTTTGCTTGGCTTAATGAGTAAAAAATAACTTTACTGTTAGAATAGTGTTTTATCAAAAAAAAAGATCATTATAAATGAAGGTCACTATATCTTAACATCCCATTGTCTCTTGACTATAGACATGAAACTTTAAGTTTTATTAAGTTATTTCAGAAGGATAGTTCAAAGAACAGTTTTCAAAATCTGGATTTAATCAATTGGTAAATGATCACATCTGTCTGTAAGCAAATCCTTTCAGCTCTACCTTCAAATATGTCGAGGACCTGTCCACTTTTGTCCACCTCCTCTGCTACCGTGGTAGTCAGATCCAGCCTGTGGCACTGCAGTAACTTCCTAACTGGTCTCCCTGCTTCTGCCTTGTCCCCGGCACCACCGCCCCCCAGCCCCGCTGATCCTCGACACGCAGCCACGTGACCCTGCGCAGGTGTAAAGCAGGTTATGTCACTGTTCTTGTCAAATCTTCCAACGCCATAAGGCCGAAGTCCCCGCAGCAGCCTGCGGGGCTCCCACGCTCCCACAGCCTGTCTCCCCACTGCCGCTCCCACTGTCTCTCCGGCTCTTCCCCCAGAACTGTGCGCCAGCCACCTCGGGCCTGTGTGCCCGCTCTTGAACACACAAACAGCCCTTGCTCCTTCCTCTCTCTGAAGGACTTTCCTCGGCATCCCCAAGGTCTCCTGTTTCGTGTCCTTTGGGTCTTTACTCCTCCTCAGTGTGGCCTTTGCAAAACTCGAACCCCGCCCCCCCCCCCCCCCATCTCAATGTTCTGTCATTGGTTCACCCTCAGGACCGGGCAGGCAGCATCGTGCTGAAGGTGCTCATCTCCTTTAAAGCCAACGACATTGAGAAGGCAGTGCAGTCCTTGGACAAGAACGGCGTGGACCTCCTGATGAAGTACATCTACAAGGGCTTCGAGAGCCCCTCTGACAACAGCAGCGCCGTGCTGCTGCAGTGGCACGAAAAGGTGAGCTGTGGGCTGCAGGTCTGTGCAACCGGCCCTTTGCAGTCGAGCAGTACAAAGATGACGCCTCTTACGTAACCATTTTGACTGCTCGGTTAACATCTTTGTTATTACAAATAAATGCATGAAAATGAAAGTTGCAGTTATGCTTACTAGCCTTGGTCTTGAGATTGTGATTGGCAGCATTTTAATTTAATGATTATGGTTTAGTGAATATAATCTTGAATTTGGAACTAAATCAAATCTTTGAAAAGAAAAGAAATAATAGAGGTCAAGAATTCATTAACAGTGACCGAGGGTAAAAACAGCCCAAGCACCCAGAGATAGATGAGCAGATAAGCAAAATGTACATACATACAGTGGAACAAAATAGAAATTGTTTCATCTGAAAAAGGAAGTTCCGATATATGCTACCGCATGAATGAATCTGAAAACATTATGCAAAATGAAATAAGCCAGATACAATGAGACAAGTACTGTGTGATCCCCCTTGTGTGGAATATTTAGGATAGGCCAATTCATAAAGACAGAGTGTAGGTCAGAGGTTACCAGGGGGAGGGGAGAGAGAGAATAGTTAATAGCACCGAGTTTCTGTTTGGGTGACTGGAAACAGGTAGCAGTGATGTCCGTACCATATTGTGAATATAATTAGTGCCACTGAATTTTAAGAATGAACATGTACGAATGGTTAAAAGTGGCATGCTTTGTGTTATAGGTATATTTTCTAACATCTTACAATTCCCAAAACTCAGTTTTTCGGAAGCTGTTGTCTGTGTGTCTGAGTGAAAATACACGCGTGTAAGATAAACACACTGTTTAGCCTCGGCCAGGCCACTTTCTCCCTCACACACTATCAAACAAAAGCGCCAGTATTTATGGGTAGGGCAACCCACACTCCCATTTCCCCGAGTTTAGACCTAGTTGTTTCGGCGTCATTGCGAACAGTTCCCTGTGGCCCTGTGCACCCGTGTGCAGGATGATTTCTGTGGCCATCCTGCTCGTGGAACACTCTCCGTTTGCGGGGCCCTGCGCTATTGTGTTTCAGTTAATCCGCACAGCAGCTCTCCGAGGTGTGTAAACCTCCTCATCCTCCTCAGTTTACAGAAGGAGAGCCAGCGTTAGAACCTACGTGACCTAGTTCCCACCTGGCCTCAGGATCCCGGCCAACACCGGGAGGGGGAGCTGATGCTGTTCCTGATGGTGGGTGGGGAGATCGAGGCACAGGTCTGCTCTTCATTTCTTTCTAACGTCAGCCACCAGTTCTTCGCCAGTCTTACCTCCTAAGTGCTTCTCAGTTGTCCCCCCAGATCCATCTTCAGTGCAATGGAGGGGGGCAGCATCTTTCCTGGTCTGTGTGTCACTTCCCAGACTGGCCCCCCAGCTACCGGTCTCACCTCGCTCAGGTCCGTTCTCTGCCCAGTCACCACAATGCCCCTGAGAACCCAGGGCCACCCCTGGGCTGAATCACCGGAAGAATAAAGTCCAGCCCCGCAAGTCCAGCCTCACGTTCCGTGTCATTCTCCTCCTGCTCCAGCCAGCCCTGCCTTTTCCCGGAACGCACCGCACTGCTTTGCACTGCTGCACCTTGCTCTTCTCTCCGCCCATGTGCCTCCTTACCCTGTATGTCAGTCTGTCACCTGCTCACCCACTTAATGTATCCTTTTCTCCAGGCAGCCTTACCTGACCATTCCACCTTTCTCTCTACCCTCAAGCTAGGTATGTGCCTTCCTTGGTGCTTTTATAGCCCCCAAAGCATAGCTCTGTCACTTCATACGGTGTGGTGTGGTATGGGGTGGTGTGGTATACTTTAGTGATGTGTGTGTGTATGTATGTATGTATGTGTGTGTGTGCATCTTCCCAGTAGACCAGACGGTGCTGTACATACTTTTGCACCCCCGGCATCTAGCACAGTACCCAGTGCACAAAGGTATTCAGTAGGTGTTCTTTGAACACAAGGTAACTATAGCTTCAAATTTCTACTTAATCATGACTTCCAGTTTTTCACAGTAAAGTGAAAGTTCTGAAGGTCTTAGCTATTCAATAATAACGTTTAGCTTGGGAGAAAAAAATCAGACAGAGACTGGCTGACTCAATAGGACTCAGGTTGGTTTTTCCCAGTTTGGCTTCCTCCTGACTGCTGAGAGTAAGAGCAGAATCCGCGCCCTACATGTGTGTGTGACCCCTGATTAAGGCCAGAGCATTACGCCCTGGACCTTTGAGAACAGCATGCTGTATGGTATTAGTGTCTCACCGGGAGGTAAGCGCACGGGTCAGGAGCTCCAAAGGTTTCGTTTATCGCTCTCCCCCAGTGCCAGGCACAGCGCCTGGTGCATAAGAGGTGCTTGGGAACTATTTATGAAAAATACTGAGTTCAAAAACCAGTAACTGAGCACAACCCTTTTTAAGAAAAATGTTTTCATTGGTATGAGAATTGGTTCTTTGCAATCCCGTCAACATCTGCCTTTGGTCTGCTTCCAGGCGCTCGCCGCGGGAGGAGTGGGGTCCATCGTCCGCGTGCTGACCGCCAGGAAAACCGTGTAGTCCAGCGGGAACTGGATCGCTCCTGCGGGTGTGGGAGTTGCTGGTACAAAGACCAAAACAACCAAATGCCACCGCGGCCCTGTGGGCAGCATCTGTCTCTCTCAGCTTTGCCTTCTCGCTTCCTCTCTCATGTCTATAAAGAAGAAAATTCCATGTCCGTTTTCCTTCCATGAAACTCGGGATGCTCTAGAGGGAATTTTTCAGCAGGAGTGCCTCATGCTCTCCAAGCTCTTTCAGTGATATGTATACCAGTGTGTATAGAGCCTAATCCACATTCAACTTTAATTGTGCAATTTTTAACCCCTGTTGGCTGGTGGTTTCTTGTTTT
The DNA here is from genome assembly GCF_019186645.2 of Phyllostomus hastatus. Lineage (NCBI taxonomy): Eukaryota > Metazoa > Chordata > Mammalia > Chiroptera > Phyllostomidae > Phyllostomus > Phyllostomus hastatus. Next base: position 11,652,286 of record NW_025333833.1, on the reverse strand, counting down.
TCTGTTTTTTTGTGTGTGTTTTGGTTTTGTTTTTGACTAATAGTGATCAATTTGATGAGAATTTGATGCCAATTTCCTAACTCATGGCTAGCCAGGAAATGATTCTTATGAAAAATATGTTCGAGAGACTGGCAGTTCTTAACATTGCAAAACTGGACCTTACTTCCCTTATTTAAGCAAAATGTGTCTCTGGAACCAGTGGCAGGCGAAGGCCACTACCAGGCTCCCGCGGTGTCCCCGCCTGCCTCCAGTTTAAGTCTGCTGCTTCCTCTCGGCATCCAACGATCATGGCCTCTCGATTCCTTTGTGGTCACCAGGGTCCAGAGCAAGGGGTCTTGCTCTACACAAATGTGTCTATTAAATACCAGAGCCTGTTGGGTGTGAGCATAAAACTTTTGTCCCGATAGCATGGCCCTGTCTGGGAAGGCTACTCCACGTCAGAAAGGACATGGACACTGTGATGCAGCTCAAACTCTGGGCGGCCTCTGAATGAAACGCTCTTTTCCTTAGAATTCAAGTGGCTGCCTTAGACGTTAGGAGGTGTCTCACATGCCCTGTAAATGTCTTCAGTGTCCTTTGGGGTCATTGGGATCTCAAAAGATTTGGCTCAGACCCAAACACACATCCTGTATTTTCGCTCAGTGTTTTTTAAGAGAAGAAAATGCCACACAGCAAAAAGTGTTTACTTTGTTGTGGACCAACCAAATCGGTTCTCAGAAAAACGACCGGTGCTTACAGAGTCGTTCTCCAGTAGCTCCAAAACAGACGCCCGAGCGCGCGCGACCGTGCGACCGGGAGGGAACCCAGCCTGTGTTTAGCGTCTACATGGACCACCAGTTTCACAATCACCGGCTCACTCGAAAACTGGTGCGGAAATCCTATAAACTCTTGGCTGTTTTTGATACCTGCCTTTTGTTTTGTAAAAGTGATAAAGTTCCAAAAATAAAATGTCAGTGTTGAATAATTTATTTTTCTAGCCCTTACTTTAGTGCTCGTTGAACATGTAGTTATCGAAGAGGAAAGATTTCCTCTTTCGCCACCAGGTTACTGCACTCTCTGACGAGAGCTAGTCCAGTGCGGCCAGCGTCTAAAACCACCTTATTCAACCCTCAGAGGGTAGAGAAGCGGGGAGGCTCAGGAGTGACGCCGGAGCCCTTTGGAGCGATACCATCGCGCCCCCTGGTGCCAGGTGACAGGACACCCCCACTGTCACTGCCCAGAGACCTAGACCAGGATGCGCAGAGTAGCCCAGCAGACACTGCCACCTCACTTCCAGCTTCTACACTCGTCCTGACACCGCTGATCTGCTTTCCTCCCCGGCTCGCAGCCGCCCCTCTGCTTTCCCTCGGCGCCTGACTCCTGCCTTCAAGCTTTGGAACCCCACAGGCGGCTTGGAGGGCGCCAAGTGAAGACTCACTAAGCAGTAGGTGTTAGAGGTCGTCACGGCACCACTGCTCACAAACTGTAAAATGAAAACAAAGTGATACTGCGATACTTTTTCGGGAGATCCTCCTTAACAACACTTTCGAGACTGGTGTTGGGGAAAATTCTGGAGTTTTACATTTTATAGTCGCAAAAAATGGGTGTACTCAAAATCTGCTGGTCAGCTTGACTCAAGGGAGGTAGTAAAAACAGTTAGCAATTAGCACCGCGGGGGACTGAATCCGAGTGGGTGACAGCTGGAGCCGGCTGGTTGGGGGCTGCACCCTGTCTGGTGTCTGCCCGGGTTACACCGGCCGTGACACAAGTCTGTCCTGGCGGAAAGGGGTGGGGGGACAGTCAGGATGGATTGTGGGGAAAAAGATACAAATGCCAAAGAGCTCCTTCAGCCCAAAAGTGGTTCTCTACCTGCCATTCCCTCTACTTGGATCTCTGGTTTAATTGATGCATTTCAGTCACCTGTGTGTGTGTGTGTGTGTGTGTGTGTGTGTGTTGCCACTCTTCAAAGGGGGGACAGGGCACATACGCCCATTGTGGGGCGTTAGGTAACAGCACCATTTCGCTAACAGTCCTACTTGATAGGAAGTGTGATGGCGTCTTAAGGAAACCCAGTAACACACGAGTGAAAGCAAGTCTGCAGATGGTGCGAATTAGCGAAACATTTCTTTTCCAAGCCCTCTCTGTATTCCCGGGCATTGCGGCGCACGCACACAGTGGGCGAGCCACATCTGTTTGCTCACGAGTTGCTCTCAGCCTGAGTGAGAAGGGAGAGGAAAGCCACACACTTCGGTAGGTGACGGCAAGTGCAGGTGGCGTGGGGGGCCGTGGAGTCAGGGTGGGCGGGAGCGAAGTGACACGGGGCGGCCTGCCCTGGGCCTGGCGGGGCGGGCGCGCAGGCGCAGCAGACGTGGGCGGAGCAGAGGGAAGAGCAAGTCCAAGCACATCGAGCTGTTCCTATGGCTTTAATGGTTTTAACATGAAGGTCAGGACAGTGCAAGTTACTGAGGAGACCACTAGGCTTTGATAAGGTGTGGGAGGGTCGAGAAAGTCATGGGATTATAGAAAGTGATATTCTTTAGCCAAAACCGACAATGGTCACTTCGTCTCACCCTTTTAAAGTAGTAAAAGGATGGGAACTTCATTTTGTAAGAAGGAAAGCATCTTATGTTTAGTAATCAAGAGCCTCACTTATGAAAAGTGGGTATGATTTATCCTTTAAGTGTTTTTGATAATTTATTAAAATGGCAATTATGTTTAGAGTGTATTTAAAAAGCAGTTTGTTAACACTGAAACATCAGTAGCCCTGCCGCATGGCCCAGAGTCACAGATCTGTGAAATATAACACCAACAGCAGGAAACCAAAGGCAGCTCCCCAGCACATGGTCATTATAATACGGCTTTTCACTTCCCAAGCAAGATTCTGAGAGCAAGTAGGTGGATCAAAACACAAACGCCACCCTTCTCCCTTCTCGGGTGCCGTGTCAGCCCCACGGTGTGTTTTACCTTCAGACCGGAAGCTCAGGGCATACACATCAGATCATGCCATTCGCAGGTCTCAGAACCAGAATTTCATCTCACGTCTGCCTGGCGCCAAGGCTGTATCACGCTTCCTTCTCAAGTTCAGTGCTTGGGGGAGAGAGATGTTTCCGAGACAAATGAGGAGTGGGGCTTTCTCTAGAAGCCTCCAACTTTAATGTTTGCAAAGTACTATTGAGAGGTAAAAGCCACTCAGGAGCCCTTCAGAGCGGCAACAGTTGACAGGTGTGGAGGTCGGAAGAGATTTGGAGAGACGCTTATGACAACGAGAGGCATGCTCAGCATAGTGGTTTTTTCAACGATGACTTTTGCTTGCCTTTTGATGATCTTTAAAGTGGTGAGGTTAGAGGTCAATTCCTGTTAACATTCACAACTCCACTGGAACGGAGAAAAGTGACCGAGGGTGGTTTCTCTCGTATCTGGCTCTGTATACAATATTTTCAGTAGGGTCCCTGTTTTCCATTTTTTCATAGATGACATATTTTAGCTCAAACTTCTGTTTTAATTAGTTTCATCACAATTCCATTTAGCAAGAACCAGCACTGCCATCTCCCATTTCATTAGCCGAGGTGGATAGATTTTTGGCCACAACTAAAAACAACTTGCTCAATTAATCCCCAAGCATCACTTTGGCCTCTTTCAATATCAAGGTCGGGGGCTCCATTTCAGAGGCACCTCAGATTGGAAGCTTGCATCTCTGTCCATCCTTCTGGAGTGCCCTCGAGTGCCAGTTGCAGAGCCAGTTTTTGCAGGAGAAATCCTGAGAAGTGCAGGATCCCCGAGATAAACCCAGGCTTGAAGAAATCGGGTTCAAAACTGTAGACCCATGGAGATGAGGACCCAACGCGCCGTCCACCAGGCACCGACCCGACAGCACGTACTCGTGTTCTCTGTACGGGGCAGCACCGTGCGTCAGCTGCCTGTGGTTGGTGTGTGTGGGTTTGCGTAGGTTCTAACCTGCTGTTGTCCACCTCTACCCTCTCCGCATCTTATTTTGATTTGCCTTGCATCCTTCCCTTTCTGTAGTTCATTTCTCCTCCAATTTCTTTTTCTCTCTCATCTGTCCCTGCATCTGCTACCTGACTGTCTTTGTTTTCTCTCTACTCCTCCAGCCGAGGCACTCAGAGGCACTCCTACTAATTAAATATGCAGGTGGTGCCCTGGCTGGCGGGGCTCAATGGATTGAGCGCTGGCCTGAGAACCAAAAGGTCACTGGTTTGATTCCCAGTCAGGGCACATGCCTGGGTTGCGGGCCAGGTCCCCAACAAGGGATCCTGAAAGACAACCGCACACTGATGTTTCTCTCCCTCTCTTTCTCCCTCCCTTCCCCTCTCCAAAATAAATAAACAAAATAAAATAAATAAGTAACTATGCTGGCGGTGTTCAGGCAGGTTCTTTTAGGTAACACCCTCCCAACAAGAACCTCCCACGGACTCAAAATGCCTGAATGGCTTATTTCTAAACTGAGAAAATGCTTTTATTTTCATAGACTTGCTTTGGCTAGCAATTGAGCAAATAACCTAAAATCTAAGCCTAATTTTTACATACATAATTTTTCCTTTAGATTTACAAGTCATTTCACCTTACTGACAGAAAGTGCTATACAGCGCCAAAAGTGATTCGGGAAGGGGATGACGGGCTCCATAAAAAACAAATTTAATGGGTTTCAAAGAGTTTAGAAAGGGGTGCTCTAAAACAAGGCTCCTTCTGTTCATAGTCCTGCAGGGGTCTTTCCCCACCCGCTCTGCCCCTCAGCCCAACGCGGCTAATGTTGGAATAATAGAGAACACAGGGAAACCCCAGGGCGGAACCGTTCTGCGTACTAAACTGCAGGTGCCCTTCGCACTCATCGGGGTACAGAAGCCAGGGGCGCACAGAAGCGCAGCGTGTCAGCCACCTCAAGGTGGCGCTACTTCCCCACGGGGACCAGCCGACCGCATCCCCGGGACTCTGTTCCCGCTTACATTTCTGCTGTCCCGCACCATTTGTGTTACTTGGATGTTTAAAAATTATACACGTAAATTGTCCTCGTTTCCACCTCTTACGTCTCTATGTAACAGTTCCCTAAAGCCATATAACACAAACTGACTAGTACGCGACGCCTGAATTTCACAGTCCAGCGCGCCAAGACTCCCGTATTTCTCAGCTGGCATTGAGCTCACACTCTCTAGGACACACCCTCTCGGCCCCTCCTCCGCTAGACCGTACGGCCTTCCTGAGGTCGCAGTCGTGTGTCGTACTCATCATCCTCCACAGTCCCTTGAACAGTTGATGCATGACAATGACTGAGCCGAGTCACCCACTGGACGCTCTTTTTTGCCCATTTGACCGTCTTTTTCTTACAGTTTTATAGAAGCTTCTTTTATCACAAGGATGTTAAGTCTTTTGAGCGTAATAAAAATGTCAAATATTTTCTCACACTTTGTCTTTTAACTTTATGATAGTTTTCACCACTTATAAAGTTATTTTATTTTATAGAATTGAGTTTATTAATCTTTTTACAGCGTTTAAGGTTCAAGTCATGACTGATTTGTCCTCATGCAGAAATCCCACACAGCTCCTAACTGACCTTTCTCAGGACTCGAGGGTATTTCTCTTAAGCTATATAGCCCAAACTACCCACAATGTTTTATATGTTAAGGTACAATTTCACCATCATTCAATGTAGACATTCAATCAAATGTCCACATGCCAGGGGCTACTTAGAGTGTGTAAGATACGATTCTTATCTTTCAGGACCCGGATTCTAAGGAACAGATACACAAGCAACTACTGCTGTTCTGTGGAGAACAAGTCATAATAGAGGAAGGAACAGTCAGACTCTCACATGGGCAGTAATTACCTCTCCAAGGCTGAATGTTAAGGAAAAGCTGCAAAACCCACCTCACTGGGTTTTGAAGCCTACATAGGAGTTTGTCAGGTAAAGAAATAGCACGATACCAGAAATTACACAGTTAGTCAGCATTCCGGAGTCCTGTTCATTACTGGTATTAAATCAAGTTAATTAAGTGATACCATGGTACCTACCACTAAGTGATTGAGCACTGGTTCCAAACTTCTTGGTCCTCAGATAAAAAGCGAAAGTTCTTTTTTTTAACCAGATGTAACACCTCGTGTTTTTTCTACCCAGAGGAAAAACATCTGCCGCAGAGACACAGCCACTTACGAAGGACACGCCACAGATGTCGGGACAGGAAGCACCTGGGCAAGGCGCACTCTGCGTGGTGGTGACTCTGCAGTGCTGGGCTGAGTAGGACACCACGGGGCCCATGGGCAGGCAGACCACGATGGCCATGTCTGCCGTGGATTATAGAGGGGTGAAATTACAGCCCACGTGCCGGTCAATTATATATATTTTTAAAGATTTTATTTATTTAATTTTAGAAAGAGGGGAAGGGAAGGAGAAAGAGGGAGAGAAATATCAATGTGTAGTTGCCCCTCGCATGCCCCCTACCGGGGACCTGGCCCACAACCCAGGCATGTGCCCTGACTGGAAATTGAACCAGCGACCCCTTGGTTCACAGGCTGGCACTCAATCCATTGAGCCACACCAGCCAGGGCCAATTATATTCAATTCCTGAGTTTCTTGACCTTGGCCTTTGTCTACAGCCCCATTCCCAACTAAAAGTAGGGCTGTCTCACAGCACAACTCCAGGGGGCCCCATGCCACGCTGTCGTGTTCTAAGGGGTGCCACTCATAGGGAATCAGTGTAAATGGTGTTCCCTGATACTGTTCAACATAATATTAACTAAAGCTCTGCTTAACTTCAAGTGCCACCCCCCAAAAATCACACCTACATTTCTCTACAGGCCTGCTCTATTCTTGTCTTTATTCTGAGTCAGCTTCCTCTCCTTCATCAGTCACAGGACAAAACATGTTCCCCGGAGGCCCCTCAGTTTTGATGTTCAGGCACCAGAGCCAGGCTGACTACTCTCTCTCAGTTTCCTGTCCAAAGTCCCAGAGAAGGAGTCTGATTGGCTCAGCTGGAGTTTAGACCCAACCTCCGGACCAATCAACTGTGCACCACAATTTATTCATACGGAAACTGTCATTGCAACCCTGTGGATGGAATATAAAGAAAGAAAACTTTTCAGAAATAGGGGATTCTTGTTATACAAAACAATGACTGTGTATTCCATACACAGGTGTATGGTATACACCTGACTGTGTGTTCCATACACAGTCAGGTGTCACCTAGCAATGGGAATGCATTCTGAGAAATGCACCGTTAGGTGATCTCCTCACTATGTGAACAGCCTAGGGTGCACTCGCACAAACCTGGGTGATACACCTACTACACACCTAGGCCGTATGGCCTAGCCTCTTGCTCCTAGGCTACACACCTGTACAGCATGTTACTGTACTGAGTGCTGCAGTCAACTGTAACACAGTGATAAACACTTGTGCACCTAGACATAGAAAAGACAATGGAAATACAGTATAGAATTTACAAATGGTGTGCCTTTACAGGGCACTGAGCGTGAATGGAGCTCACAGGACTGGAGCCTGCTTCGGGTGAGTCAGCGTGCGGGTGATTAGTGGATGTCAAGTGTACATTATTACACTACTGTAGACAAGGCGGGAGCTGCAATTCTGTGGCCTAACATTTAAAGTCACATGCAATGACATCAGCTGTATTCCACTGGTCCCACAGGTCAGCTGTGCTTCCTCGTGGGACTAAATGAGGGTGTGAATACTGGGACGCAGGGGTGATGGGAAGTCATCCTGGTAGCTGGCTACCACAAAGACCTTTGTTTGTCCCTCACGTTTTAAGACCCTGGATGTATGACACATTTGTGTGAAGAAGGTAGGGTGTCATTCATTCCATGATACTTCTCTCCCACCCAAGTACTAACCAGGCCTGACCCTGCTTAGCTCCAAAGATCAGAGAAGATCGGGCGCGTTCAGGGTGGCACGGCCATAGACTCCATGATACCTCTCTGCCTCCCCTAGTACTACCCTCAGTTTCCAGATTCAGAAACTCCAGTGGAAGTCTCAGCAGGTGACCTCCTCAGACAGGTAGAGTTAATTAGTAAGTTTCTACCCACAACACATCTGCCACCTTCAAGTGACAAAGAGGTCACATTCATTTTCCTACCCTATCACCTGTCTACTGCTCTATAAAATCACCAAAAAACTTAGAAACTTAAAACGATATATATTTACCATCTCGTAGTTGCCTCGGGTCAAGAATTTGGCTGGGTCCTCTGGCTCAGGGTCTCTCCCAAGGCTACGATCCAGGTACAGGCCTGGGAGCCACCCTTGCCTGGAGGTCTCGGAAAGGCAGGGTCAGTTTTGCATAAGTTGCTGGACTGAGGGCCTCAGTTCCTCGCTGGCTGTGGTCAGAGGCTGTCCTCGACCACGTGGGCCTCTCACTAGCAGAGCTCACATGTGACAGCTGATGTCCTCCAAGCAAGCAAGGGAGAGAGCGCTAGCGAGATGGAAATCCCCACATTTGTCCCCTCGTCTCAGAAGTGACATCCCATCGCTTTTGATGCATTCTCCTTTTTTTTCCTTTTTGGGTTTTTTTAGTTCATTTTTTTATTTGAATTTTTCTTTTGTTTTATTTTGATTATTATTGGTTTTTTTTCCTTATTTTATCTGCTGTTTTTTCTTCATCAGAAGCAAGGCAGCGGGTGCAGTCCCTCTTCAAGGAGAAGAGTTGCACAGGGGCACGGAGGCCGGAAGCCGGATCGCTGGGGCCTTGGCTCCCCCAGACACGCATTACGGCCCCCGAGTGAGCGAAGCTCCACCTCCCTGCCCACAGAGCCTTCCCCTGCACATCCCGCCCGTTTTCACTACTTCACCCTCCTCTGGGGCCGATTTTGTGAAGATCGCCCAACCTGGAGTTTCTGGAAGCAGTTAAGGGAAAAAAATCTCTGTCTTCTCGCCACTTTCCAGACTTCTTCCTTTTTCTTGAAAGAACAAACAAAAAACTATACAGTTCTCTGATTTCAAAAGTAATACAAGCTCATTGTGCAATTCCAACTGTACAATAATATACAAGCTACAAATACAAAAATAGAGAACAGGCTGACAGTGACCAGAGGGGAGAGGGGAGGGAATTTCAGGGGAATTTCAGGGGGGAAGGGGAAGGGTTTACAGGAACAAGTACAAAGGACACATGGTAAAAACTAGGGGGAGGGTGGTGATGGGAGGGAAGTGGGGAGGGAGGAGTGGGCTGGGATGGGAGTAAAAGGGAGAAAACTGTACTTGAACAATGATTCTTTTTTAAAGATTTTATTTATTTATTTATTTTAGGGAGGGGAGAGAGAGAGAGAGAGAGAGAGAGAGAGAGAGAGAGAGAGAGAAACATCAATGGGCGGTTGCTGGGGGTTATGGCCTGCAACCCAGGAATGTACCCTGGCTGGGAATCGAACCTGGGACACTTTGGTTCCCAGCCCGCGCTCAATCCACTGAGCTATGCCAGCCAGGGTGAACAATGATTTTAAAAAAAGGACACATGGACAAAAAGCTAGCAGTTTACTTGGACCTCTGCCTCATCTTTCTTCCTTTGCGCTTCAAGGGGTGTGGAAATGGGAGGGAGGTGGGGAGGGATGGGCGGGTGGGCTGGAATGGGAGTAAAGGACAGAAAACTGTACTTGAACAATGATTAAAATAAAATTTTAAAAAATAAATAAATAAAAATTAAAAAAAATAAAAGCTACAAATAAAAGTCCCCTAACATTCCTCCCAAATCCCAGAGATAAACGCTGTTAATACTTCCAACACATGGGCTATTGTCATATTCTTATTCATTTACCAAAGAGGTATTAAACCGTTCTTTAGGTTTTATTTTGTGTTGTGTTGCTTTACTTGACACAGTAGCTCAGCCACCTTTTATCATCAGTACATATAGATCTACAACACCTCATTCTATTCCTGCATACATATATCATAATCTGTTTAATCACTGGATTTTTTGAAATCTTGCCTATTATACACAGTGCTGCACCGTGTATATGTGCCTGTGTGTGTCTGTGGAGGGGGAGGTATTTGCATACTTGAGTATTTCAGCAGGACAGTTTTCTAGAAGTGGAATGCTGAATCACAGCACAGTATTATTACAAGATGTTCTCCAGAAAGGTTGTACTGACATCAGCTGACAGTCAGCCTTTTTTCAGAGTGAAGTCCCGGGATAAATTGGTCTGTTGCTTTGTGAGGGGACCCAAGACCCTGTCAATCGTGGGAACCTCTAAGAGCAGCAGTAGAGGGAAGATTCCTCTGTCCAAGGTCGTGCCTGCAACCAAAATCGACGTCTGATCGTGTCTCAGCTGATTGTAATTCCCATTCTGCCTCGAGTCTCCGTGCCAGAACTTGGCCAGGAAGGGAACCCTCGGCCCCGTAGCTCGGGCCACACCACCAGCAGGATGACACCTCGTCCGGGCAGGACATCCATGTGACTGACTGATGATGGGTCTGGAACAGACCCACCGAGACTCCCGTCAGGGACTTCACGAATGTCAGTGGGTGACTGAGTTCCTTCCCCAGCAAGCAGAGGGGACCCTGCAGGGCTTCTGAGCTGGAAGGTTCCGCTGTGGAGCCCTTCCCACCCTGCGATCTGAGCCAGAGTGGGAGGAGCTGAGATTTGAAAGCCAGAAACCCCAGCAAACAGCTGGTCCCCAAGTCAGACCACATTGTGCATCAGTTCTGGCTGTGTTTGGCCCAGTTGCCAGACCATGCTCACGATCTCCCGTAAAAAGGCAGCACCACTCTGGTGGTGACCTGACGGGCAGACACACGGGCAATAATAACTCTCTGAGCTGCAGCCTCCACAGGTGTGCATTTCACTACACGTGAATTATGCTTCCAGAGAGGGAGGGAGGACACATGAAAGAGGAAGGGAAGGGAAGGGAAGGGAAGGGAAGGGAAGGGAAGGGAAGGGAAGGGAAGGGAAGGGAAGGGAAGGGAAGGGAAGGGAAGGGAAGGGAAGGGAAGGGAAGGGAAGGGAAGGGAAGGGAAGGGAAGGGAAGGGAAGGGAAGGGAAGGGAAGGGAAGGGAAGGGAAGGGAAGGGGGCAATAGGGGTCAAGCCCCACAGTACATCCTGTCTGACCGCCCCAGCACAGGTCTCCTGAGGACGCTGACAGAGCAAAGGACAGTGGACCTTCCACCCTGAGACCCAGCCTGTACCAGGGCAGCTGCTGTGTCGGCCTGAGCCCTGGGCCCGACCAGGGGGCACCCACTGTTGACAGTCAACAGTACGAGGGTGGAGTAACGCAGACAAGCAGCTCCAAAAAGACAACATCCGATGATGTAATATTGCAAAGTATTAATGAAGGATTTCGCCCCCACCCTCCCTACTATTTCACGAGCTTTTCCCCACCCTCTAGCCCCCATGTCTGAGAGAGCCAGGAAGCTGCCATTTGCCCCAGAGGAGACTCATCTTGGAGGAGTGGGAGAAGAAAGATGGCAAATTGGTGGCTTTGAAATTCAGAAGCCAAGGTCCCTACAGAGCCCAGAAACAGGATGGAGGGAGGGAAAGTGCTGGTGGAGCCAGTCTTCTCCTCTCCCCCATGTGGGGCCTCGCTTCCACCCTCCCCACCCCTGAAGAGAAGATAAAGGATGGGGAGAGACCAGCTGGACGGGTCGCCCAGGAGCGGCACGGAGGCCATCGTCTCCCAGGAGCAGCTGGCTCCACAGGGAGAAAGTGGCAGACCCCTGGGGCCGTCTGGGGTTTCTGAGTTCGAGGACTTGAGTAGCTTCCAACCTCAAGAGGCTACATGTGCCTGGAACTGAATAAGATCATGTTTTCTGCCACCAGAAGAAAAAGTGAACTAAAAATAGAGAGTTTGGAAAAGACACAGATTTCTTTTTGCATATCTGTATTAGTGGGAAAATGCATGTTTGCCACAAAAGTACAATTCTCTGGCGTGGTTGTTTTTGACTGCGTTCTGCATTGCCCTTATCACGAAATGCACTTTGCAAGTCTAGAAATCACGACGTGTTCTCACTGGAACAGTTAAGGCTGGGCGGAGGATAGCTAGGGCTCAGCGCCTGTCCTCTGGAGACCTTTAGCGTCGGCTCAGACACTAAGTGGGAAAATGGAAGCACCAGATTTCCCCCTCTACATTTGCCAAGAAAGACAGATTTCCCACGCCCGGGTGCCCGGGCCTGCCACACCAAATTAGGAAAAGAGGACCATGAGGCTTATTTCACATCTTACTTCCTTGTCCCCAAACATGGCTCAGGGGACACCCAGGAACTGGACGAGTGAAACAGGGTCCCATCAGCCAGATGGCTGCCGCAGGTCGGGTTGGAACAGGACCGTGAGTGAGGGCCTCTCCAAGCCCTCATTGTGGCACCCCTCCCCACACCCCAGCCAAATGCCCTTCTCGTTCAACCCGGGCGCAGATGATTCAGTTCTAAGAGCTGAACTGGGGGATCCATTGGCCAAAGGGAACAGGGAGAGTTTTCTTTTAAGTTCAAGTTCATTTTTTTCCAAGTCAATGAACTGAAGATTCGATGGTTTTCCCTCCCCAGATGAGTGCTTGGTGAACGGAAGGATGGAGCAATCAGCTGCAGTGCAGAAACCCTACCTTCGATGCTTCCACGGCTGAGAAACAGTTTCTAAATCAAGAGCAGTAATGACCAATCAAAGGCTGGCTCGAGATTTAGCAAACTTGACCGAGAAGAGTCATTTGAGATGCAGACAGGTGTCGCCGTAGTTTCATGCATTATAAGAGGCATAGAAAATATTAAAAGCCAGCTGGCTGAAAGACGGCCAAAAATGGAAAATAAACTCCCTTTGGTTCACCGAAGATGACATATTGGAACAGCCAATTTGCCGGAACACTTTAATTCCGAAAGGAGGCAAAATTAATAAATATTCAAAGACCTAAGCATGGAAGCAGAAGCCTTTTTCATCTTCTGGAAATGGTGTCCGGCCCAGGCGGACATGCTTGTTTTTGTGTGGCCGGTACAGTTTGCATTGGTTCACCCTAGGTCTTCTTAATTAGCATTTCCAGTCATTGCTAAATTTTCCAGGGCAAGAACCTTGACCTTCTCTTTGCATAAAAGGCCACTGGAGTACGCAAACTGGGGCTTCACCATTATCCGAAGACTTAGCTAAGCTTGGCATCGAGCCTGGATTTCAGTTCTCCTTTTCCTTTCCTCAGTTAAAACGAGTACGAAGATGGGTAAGAAAGTGTTTATAATGGGGCTGAGAAGACAGTTCATTCAGAGGTTCAGTGTCGTGGCTTTTTGCCTGAACAAATAAACAAAAGTGAATTGCTGGACCCCGAGTTGCTAAATTTAAAACATGAACATTTGACGTAAAAACAGAGCAATATACCAATGTGGTGGTCATTTGCCTGGAACTGAAGAGCAAGCCTCTGATTGTTAAAGCTACTTTATGTTCTACTAACGAAACACGTGTTTTATTCCTCAGAACTCGATCTTTACAAAAAAAAAAAATCCCCCGCACAAAATGACACTTCCTGTTTGTGGCTGTTCAGGGCTCTTTCAGGCCTGACAGACAGGACTCCGCTGAGCTTCTGGGTCTTCCAGCTGGTACCCAGGTTGCTATAGAGATCCAAAGAGTTGATTCCCGGGCGAGCAGTTGTCTGAGGGCTACTCTCTGCTTGGGGCCTGAAAACAGCTCGGTAGGAGCAGATTTTTCCGGCACAGATTTTTCCAGATTTGAAATGAAAGCCCCAGGGAGCAAGGATTCGCCTGCTTCTTCCCCAGGCACAGAAAATCTAATTCAGAGTTTGCCTCCATTTGAGTTTGGCAAATGACCTCAGCAATTCTTTATTAGTAGTTTCACAAATCATCTCTGGAAAGCTAGGGGTCACCCCAACCCCACCAGCAAGGACAATCTGCTCAGAGAGGGGAAGGGAAGGAGAGAGGGAGAGAAACATCAATGTGTGGTAGCCTCACGCATGCCCCCTACTGGAGACCTGGCCCGCAACCAGGCATGTGCCCTGACTGGGGATGGAACCCGTGACTCTTTGGTTCCCAGGCCCGTGCTCAATCCACTGAGTTACACCAGCCAAACTTAATAAAGCAAATGTCTCTAATATTTTTTAAAAGCTGGCTATTTTGTATCTATTTTGGTATTTGTTTGCCTTTACAGAAACCTGTTTGGGGTTTCAGGGGGAGGAAAGATTTCCAGCTGGTGTAAGCTTTTAAGAAGTTCAGAGGGCAAGGCTGTCCGGCAGAGTGCCCCGGGCAGCCGTCCTGCTGATGGGAGCCGCCGCCTTCAACTCCTAGCCTCCCCTTCCCCAGCTGCTGAGGCCCGGCCTCACTTCCCTCTGCCCTCAGCCCCCTGTGACCCAGCTGTGTCTCAGGGCTTGCTTCTCCCATAAGCAGTTTCACATCAGTAGAGACTCAATTTTATTTTTCAAGAGAGCCCACCCTTTCCCAGCAGCCCACCTTGTCCCCAGCTTCCACACGCAGCCTGGCCGAGCCAGCCCCCGAGCCAGTTCAGAGCACCCGCCTTTCCTCTGTGCTGACGCCCTTGTGCCCGAGCACCGGCGTGATGAAACCTGTCTGGACCTTTCTCTGGGGTTTCCTCTCGATGTCTATCTTGGGGGACCCAAGGACCCCAATGCCAGTGACAAGGCCAGTGACTTTAAAGCGGGAAGTGACAACTTGTGTATTTGTGCCAGCAGCGAAAGGCTGGGGTCTCTCGGATTCGGGGTTCGGAATGGTAGGAGCCCTCTGAAGGTGAGCTCATCTCCTCCTGCCTCTGGGCAGGGCGGCGCCATTCCTCAAAGACAAGATCCCCGAGTCAGTTGTTATTTTTTTAATTCTCACCCAAGGATACGTTTATTGATTTTAAAGAGAGAGGGAGGGGGAGAGAGAGAGAAACACGGATGTGGGAGAGAAACAGCAACCAGCTGCCTCCTGTACAAGCCCTGAAAAGGGACGGAACCCACAGCCTTTTGGTGGGTGATGCCCCAACCCACTGAGCAACCCGGTCACGGCTGTTGGTTTGATTTCAATTAGGAAAAAGACCACTACGTTTACAGCTGAAATGTCTTGGACGTCTTTGGATTCTGGGAAAGGAAAAAAATGCCAAAGTATATTCAGAATCGGTGAAATGCTTCTGAGGTGGCAATTTGGCTTATTGCTCCCTCACTGAGCAGAAAGGCCTGGGTCCAATCCTGGTCCTTTATGAACAACCCACTTACATTCACATCCAACAATGGGTTTTCGCAGGCGTCAATGACACACAGCAAGTGCTGGAAGCTTTCCCTGCGCACAGAGAAACTGGATAGAGAGTAACTGGGAGTCTTAGAGCTAGTCCCAGCACCCCTCCTACCCCTGAGGGGTGTCAGCCTCCGTGGCTACAGCTGTTGCACACAGAATTGTTCTCAGGGCTCATCTTTAGGAGCAACAGTAGCGCACAGTTGGTGACACCGAGGGGGACAGGTTGTGGGCAAAGGGGCTGGGCGGGTTCGGCTGATTTTTGGTGGAGGTCTGAGAACTCTGTTCTCGCAGCTGGTCATCGGTTTCATCCCCCCATTCCCTAACCCCCTCGATGAGAAAGTGGGAACATGCGCAGACCCTCGCCCTCCCCACTTTCACACACCTGCTGGAGGAGGACTTTTGCCGGTTTATGGCAGCCATTGACTCTCTTCCATGTCTACACGGTGGTTGAGGCGCATCCGCCATCCAAACTTTGCACCCAGGGGAGAGGAAGTGCAGGTGGAAATCATTCACCTCGGACTTGACCCCTTGGGCCGTGCCCTGGAGGGCTCAGAGCCCCTGCTACTTGACACTGACCCCTTCTCTGGGACCCCGGGCATTGCCTGGCTTATCTGGTGACCTGGGGCACTTAGCCCAGCTTGGCTGCTCAGTTCTGTTCGGGAGGAAGACGGTTAGAGGTGCGTGCAGAAAGGAGAAGAAATACCACGTTTCATCAGCGGGGAGGTGTTACTACAGACCGACCACGGCTTCAGAAAGACTCTCGAGCCCACGGGGGCTCCGTGGTCAGTGCAGCGCCCAGGGTCGCTCCAGCTGGACACACCAGAGGCTCGTTTATCTTGATTTCTCCTCTTCTTCATCTCCACGGGCGAGACTGCGTCGTCTTGGGCATTTACGCACACTCTTCCTCTCTCCCTGCAGCTGCCTTCGCTTTATTACCTCTTGCCTGAGACATTGCAATAGCTTAATTAATATGCTGACTTGCCCTGCTAAGCACCACATCTGCACCCGACTTCCCCGCGTGCCTTCCAGGGCTCGCTGTCCCAGTGGACGGGGGCGGAAGGAGAGAGCAGGAGCGAGTCTGCAAGACCCCGACATGTCTTACCTACGGCTCCCATAAGCAGACAACCCAAAGAAGGAGAGAGGGAAGTGGAAAATTACAATAGATTCTAAAGCAGGAAGTCCCGTGTTTGTGTAAAAGGGGACTTCCACAGCATTTAATAACCCCGAACTGAGTGTCAAGAATGTTATGGCTTTAATGGCACCCCAGGGCAATAGGCCATTCCGCAGAGCGGTGCTGTGCTAGGGACCCTAAGGGGCACATGGCTACAAAGTGGAGAGCGGACAACCCAGGAGCCGGGGGAAGGCTGCTTGGAGCTGGGACAGAGGTGGGGCTGAGCGAGCCAGGGTCTGGCTGAGGAGGCGGCGCCCGGCACCCTGGGAGACTGGGGCCCCACTCAGCCCGGAGTCGGGGGGGGGGGGTGTCGGAAGCGAGGGCCAGAACGAACCCCACAGAGCAAACAAAGACTGTGTGTTCGTTTGTCTGCCACAGATTTGGAAATCCAAAAGCGCCCACTGCATTCAACAGAAGCTTGGCGCTTTTATGGAACATTTCGTTTCAGTTTCAGGATAAGCCAAAAATAACTTAGACGCTGTTCTTCAAGCCTTTTTGCAGACGAGGAAACTGAGGCTCTTGAGAACTGAAGTGACTTATGTACATTCGCTTCGGTGTACCTGACAGAACCAGGGTTTGAACTCAGGGTTTCTGAGCCCGTGCTGGTTAACACACAGGCCAAGAGAGGACCACAGAGGGGTAAGGGCATCATCCGTGGGACGCAAGGGCCTGGATGGGGCACAGGTCACGGAGGCACCTCCAAACCCTGGCTCGGATCTGGGAAACCCAGGGGGCAGGGGACCCTCCTCGGAGTGATGCTGGGAACACCCGCTGAGGACGGCCCCCCCGCGGCGACCAGACAGAGGGTGTGGCACAGGGGCCACCATGGCGGGAACGGCCAGGTCTCAGGCCCCACAGTTGGTCCCACAGGGATGGGCCCCACCCAGCAGCTTCCAGGAGCAACAGGACACAGTCTATCGGGGCAGCGGGAGGAAGGGGGAGACCGTGCGTGTCCGATGCTGTGTACGGCACTTGCGGTGGCAGAATTTGCAGGGCCCTGCTCAGTGGGAACGTGCGGCCTCTTGTTCAGCATTGACAGGACCCTCAAGCTGGTGACAGCAGAGAATGAAGCTGAGCATGGAGACCTTCGGAACCGGGGGCCCGGGGGCGACACGGGTCACACGCCCTATTACATACCACATCTGGCTTCAATTCCAGCTGCCATCACTGAGGTCTCCCTGGAGGCGGAGTTTGACAGGGAGAGAGGCTAGGCAGAACGAAGATTCTGGCTTCTCTTTCTTCCCCAAATTCATGCAAAACAGCTGAATTTTAACAGTCCCCCGATCAAGTAGGTACTGTGTTCTAAGCCCTCGTTTGTAGTGTGACTCCTCCCCCATAACACTCCTTCCCATCTGAGAAAAGCGAGGCTGCAAGAGCCACAGAGCCAGCTGGAGGAAAGTCAACCTTCGAACCCAGGACTCCAGGTCTCCCCCACTCTGTGCGTGGCCTCGACCTTTGAACCCTGCAAGCAATGGACACTTCAGGGTCTTCTGGCGGGGATGCTGGTAGCTTTGTGCCAGGGCAGTGCTTATCTACCGTTAGATACCATTTTCATAGCTTTTAGCCATATTTTCAGTCCCCCTGTGCTGTTATTTGCTTAGAATTTTCATTCACTAATTCACTTTTTAAAAACTTGAGCTTCGTTATAAAAATACTTACCATGAATCTGTCGCTTTGGTGTGCTCGCCCTACAATTTGTTTCTAATGAACACTAAAATAAATAAACCCTCTGCCCCACCTACTCTGCTTTTATAAATATACCCCATACACATGTTCCCAGAGGGTTATGGGAGGGAACACGGCGCAGCCAGGAAGAGGAGCAAGCTCCCCATGTCCCGACAAGGAACTGTTGCTACAAGAAAAGAGCAAGGCACAGAATCATGTATCAAACGCCATGGATGTAAAAGGAGGGGGAACAGGGGTGTCCTTATTTTGTATGCTTAAAACCTTTTCTGAGAAAGGTGTACCGACAATTGATAGGCGCAGTCCCTGCTGGGCAGGAAGAGTTTTGGCAATGACGGGGATGGGGGGAACCGTTCGTGCTCACCGAACCATGGGACTGTATTATCTGTTCCCCAAATGACACAGACTGAAATAATACATAATGATAGAAAAGTATGTCCATATGCTGCCTTAAACCATCTTAGGAGCCGTCACCAGTACATGTCCCTGCCTGAGGAAGTTGCTGCTCTGATGGGCTGGACCCTCCCCCTAGTGCTCACATGAGTGGGATGATGGCCTCGGGGTGAGCTGCCCAGCAGGTGAAATGTCCTGGCAGGTAAGCCGGCCCTGGCGCTGAGCAGGAAGCGGAAGAACTCCATCACTAAAGCCAGGCTCTGCAGCCGCATTACCTGCTGAAGAAGCCCATGTCTCGGACTGCCCTGAAGCCCAGCAAAGGGTCTGAGCCTCAGAGAGCAAGGGCTTGTCCCTTTGTGAAAAACGTGTGAACTCCATTCATGTTGGCAGGAGAATCATGACCAGGGAGGGCATAAGAACAGGGGCTGAAATTGGGGTCACCCGAGACAGTGTGTTCTAATCGCAGCTGCGAGTTGTGGGGGGAAAAGAGGGGCACAGCAGCCGGGGCAGGATGGGAGCCATGGGTGACGGACAGTAGGCACCGTGCACAGAGGAGGGTGTGTGGGGGCCTGTTCTGAGTGGGGGGTGGGGGTGGCAGCCTGCTGTGTTGGTCAACAAAGAGATGACTCAGGCCACCGGGTGCGTGGTTGAGTCAAGAACCATCTGACACAAGAGTGGTTGCACTTCTGCTAAAGAAGCCTACGATTACACTAGCTGTTTGGGCAACAGCATGATTCTCTTGACTGATAGCTGAGCTTGCAGGCAACCAGATGGCTAGACGTCTCCCAACACATTGTTCTTAAGAGTTGTCTTCTTCCTGTGTTTGGGCTGCTGAGTTCCTGAGCTTGGAGTAAATCTTTACTTATCGCTATCAAATTTCAACCTGGAGTTCTGATAAAGCAGTAGGTGTCAGGCAATTAAAATATTAATTCTGATTCTGCTTTGTAGGTGTTGACGTGCGTGCTCTCTCTCTCTCTCTTTCTCTCTCTCTCTCTCCCCCTCCCTCCAAGATCTGAGCCACTTGCAAATCTGATCCAAGTTGTTTAGGAAAAAGTTAAAAGTGCAGGTTGACATAGACACATCAAGAAGACTCTGTGGACATAACATCCAACCAACTAAATCATCCCAGTTGTCTTGTCTGGGGAATATCCGGACCGCACGTCCGCCTGGGATTTGCAGATGGCTCCTTCCCGGCCCACCTGTCAGGAAAGGGCTCTGAAAAGGGGAAGAGAGTGTTTGCTTTGACCTGACTTGATTCTGGTAAGCTCATGCCCGTTTCTAAAGGTCCCAGCTTCCATTTTGCTTTTAGGTGCCTTTACTTAACACTCTATATTTTAGAATTCTTTCCAGGGATGGACCGATAGATCGTTGGTGTCCTTTTTAGAATTCTTGCCTTCAGAGAGCTAGAACCACACTTACCCATGCGTCCTGGCTTTCCTGTATCTATCCTAGTCTTTACGGTGCTTCGGTTATTGACAAGGTTTTAGGGATCCTTCCAAACTCGTTTGGTTCCTGGGATTTGATGACTATAGATGTGGTGACTGAAGTTTCTTCAAAGCAGCTGTCAGCTCTCTCTCCATCCTCTGTCTGCTATTCATTCCCCATGTAGCTCCGGGACGAAGCAAGAGCTGAGGGTTCCCGCTCGCTTTTCGACAGCCGTTAATGTGATGCTGTTCGAACCAAGCAGTGACCCTCTCTGCTCCTTTCCTGACACTGAGGAGCTCTTCGTGTGGTCCTCGGTGTTTTTCTCGCAGCCGCAGCTCACTCTGGGCTTCAGCGCTCCCCATGTTCTGACTTTGCTCTCGGCCCGGCCTTTGGGTTTCTCCTTGGGCGGGAGCCGTGTTCTCCATCAGCTCTGCGCGTCTTGCCGCCTCAGCTCCCCGGGGCATCCTGCTGACTGTCCACGTCCTTCAGCTCTGGGGCCCCTGAGTTCTATGTGGTGATGACCGTTTCTGAGAATCTCCCATCTGTCCTGAGCAATCAATGGTTTTTGAGCCTCGGCCCAGGGGCACACATCTATTTTTCATTTTTTATTAACCAGGGCTCGCTTTTTCGGTTTATTTGCGGGGAAGTGGGATGGCATACAGCAAAACTAACTAGAGCAAATGTAAGCAAACACCAAAATGTATTATAGGGTCCTGCAGATGTGTCTCAGAGCCTAAGGCGGGAGTTCGGGTGGGCCGTGGGAAAAGCTGGAATCAGGGCTGGAAACTCACCGGCTTCACTGTTTCTGTCTCTCGTCTCTGGTTCTCACTGGACACCCGCTTCATGCTCTCTCTGTGCGGACTGGCTTCGTCTGCTTCCCTGGGCCTCGTGGTCGGACACAGCAGAACCACAGCTCCTAAGTTTACACGTCATGGGTCCAGCCCCTCAGAGAGGTGAGCCTGCTGCCCCTCAGCCCTAAATTCTGATTCACAAGAGACAGACCTGAACTAGGTGCCATGGTGCTCCCACCAGCCAGGAATCGTGGAGTTCCAGTGTGGCCCCAGGAACAAAGCCTATTAGGTGTCTACTACTCATCCAGCAAATATTTAAACGTCCAAATACTGTTTTAATTGTTAGGGATACTACAGGAGAAGCGAAAGAGAATCTTTAAAAATTCTAATGCATTAAATGTAGGGCGCATCTCTAAGTCTTCTGCCCCCCCCAACCGTTCTGTAATTGGACATGGTCAGTTTCTACTCCTTCTCCATCAGCAACCATCTCGTTCCCAGCAACTGTTCTCCTTAGGGACCCGCTAACTCAGGAATCTGCTTCCTTAGGGAAACGTGCTAAGGAAACGCATGGACGAATTACCCAGGGTCCCGGCCTGCCCCGGGAGAAAGGCCCGTGCAGTTCTAAGCGTATCTAAGAGAGACGCAAACGGCACCCCTGGCTTTGCGGCTGGGTCACACTTAGTAGACA
The DNA here is from genome assembly GCF_019186645.2 of Phyllostomus hastatus. Classification (NCBI taxonomy): domain Eukaryota; kingdom Metazoa; phylum Chordata; class Mammalia; order Chiroptera; family Phyllostomidae; genus Phyllostomus; species Phyllostomus hastatus. The sequence continues at coordinate 11,631,004 of NW_025333833.1, read as the reverse complement.
GGGCCTATGGGGAGAAGACACAGACTGAAAAGGCCAACTGCATCCAAAAAAGAGAAATGTGGGGGCTTAAAATCAAATCAGATCAGCCATAGTTTAAAACATTTTCAGATGAGCATATACTTATTAAGCTTTGATATAAGATGTTAGGCGCTAGATTCTTTGGAAAACATGAAGAAATAGAATGTACACTCCAAGCCCTCTGAAAGCTTGCAGCTAGCTGGATAAAGAAGGTAGAAAACACACAACGTAACACAGGGTGCTGTGTTTGGGGGTGTGATCAGAAACGCTGCAGGAATTCAGAAAAATGAAAATTCAAGTAGGAGGTGAGTCTGCACGGGGCCCTGAAGGATGGGCAGGGTTCGCACGTGCAGGAAAAGCCAACAAACAGATTTATAGTGAGGATCCCGTGTGACTTACTCGTCCTGCTCAGGGTTCAGAGCTTCAGTCATCGTGCGTTCATTCATTGAGTCATTCATCAAACACTTAAGCCTACCTATGTGGGCGCTAGATATCGCGTGTATAAAGGGCACAAAGATGGAAATAATCTTGGCAGCTAGCGGGCTTAATGTGAGGGTTCTTTAAAAGAACAGGCATTGAGAAAAAAAAGAATAGGTATTATACATGCCCTCATTTTGATGATAGGATGGGTACATGCAATGAACCTAAATTGTTACTGTGACTTTAAACATGCCTTCCACGGCATTGATATTTAGCGCATGTTTTGAGAATCTACCACGTGATAGGCACAAAAGTGAAGTGGAAAAATCAGACACGGGCTTTGTGCTCCTGGAGCTCACCATCTAGGTGAGGGGCAGTCCCTTGGACAAGTGATTACAACCGTGTGTGTTTGAGCACACAGGGGAGAGAGGACTGCTCTGGGGGCAGAGGGCAGGAAGGACTAACCTGGCCGGCGAGTCAGGGACGGAGGAGACTGGGGCTCTGGCTGTGGCAGGCAGAATTCTGAGACGCCTCCCAGGATCCTTGTCCTTGTGTAATCCTTCCTGCCTTGGCCCCTCCCACCCACATGCGTGGACAGGACTTGTGACTTGCTTCTGAACCACAGAATGTGGCAAAGTTGGAGGGATTTTGCAGAGGTAATTAAGATCCCTAACCAGCTGACTTTCATCAAGAGAGAGAGATCATCCTGGGTGGGCCTGACCTAATCAGACAGGCCTTTCATTTATTTATTTTTAATCCTCACCCGAAGATATGTTTATTGACTTAGAGACTGAGAGAGAGAGAGAGAGAGAAACATTGACTGTTTGCCTTCTGCACATGCTGCGACAGGGGATTGAACTCACAACCCTTCAGTATATGGGACAATGCTCCAGCCACATGAGGCTCCCAGCCAGGTCATCAGACACATCTTTTAAATGAGGGTCTGAAAGTCAAGGATTCTCTGAAATAGAAGCTCTGTCTCCATTTCTGGCCTTGAAAGGGCAAGCATCATGAATTCTACAGCTACAAGGAAATGAATTCCGCCAACAACGAACATGAGGGAGCGGAGAAGCAGGTCCTTCCCCATCCGGCCCCCAGAGGAGAGAGCAGCCGGGCCGACACCTGGATCTCAGCCCCGCGGGGCCCTGAGCAGAGGCCCGGGCTGAGCCACGCCCAGACTCCTGACCTGGGACAACTGGGAGGCAGTAAATGTGTATTATTTTAAGCAGGAAGCTTGTGGTCATTGGTCACCAGGCAAACGATTGCCAGACTGGCAGGTTGGACAGGACTATCTTCCTGGAGAAGGAAGACGTCCAGCGCTGAGCCTCTCAGTTAGCACTGCTGACCGGCCGGACCCGTGTTGAGCTTTCCGTGTCCTCCCTGTGAAATCCGGGCCAACCTTATGTATAAAAAAGGGTCTCCCTGCCCGTCTCCTGAGGATTTCCTGTCTGGCACTCCAAGTAATTATCTACTTGCTGTGAGCACTGAAGGCATAGGAAGCAGTGTACGCCTTCCCCCACGATTATAAAGGTACCTCACTTTATGCAAATAATGTGATATTGACAAACGATAAAATGACCACTTTCAGGGAGGACTCCATTTTCCTAGCTTTCAGTTCATTTCCCCAGCTCTCAAGGGTCTGCAGAGCCGCTGTGCTGTGCTAGAACTACGCGTGATGAAAGACCGAAGGAAAACTGAGACGCGTGTCTAGCCTTTGAGGAGCTGGGGAGGGAAGCTTCACTCACGCAGCAGGAAAAGTTAGAGAACAGCGGAACGCTGGACTCCCAGCGCTGGGCTGGGGAGGGACCCTCTGGGCTGGGGAGGGAACCGCCGAGCGCCGAGGAGCAGGGAGAAGGATGAGTTTGACTTCACGGGCTCCTCCCCCCAGAAAGCAAGGGAGTGTTCCTCGCTCTCAGCAGCACGGACACACGCAGCAGACGCTCGTGATCTCTCCCCCACTTATTCATAAATCTTGCTTATTCAGGATTCTGGAACGATTTCAAAGTCACAGAGCTGAAACTTTGAGTCATCCAACCAATGTCTCAACAGAAGCGATTCAACAAATAATGTCCACCGAACACCTGCTACTTTGAGGGCTGTGCTGGCAAGTGAGGGCGTCTGTGTCACCTGTTTCAACCCGGAAATCACAGGAAACCCCCTGCAAGTGGCTCCAACAATACAAAGAGCTATTCTCTCAGCAGACAAGAAATCCCGAGGTCGGTCCGCTCCAACGCTGGTTTCTGTCGGAGCTCACCGACGTAATTCGAGATGCAGGTTCAATCCGGCTTTCCATTCTCTTTAAGACAATGGCTTGTTCTTAGCCGGCTCTCCTCATGGCACAGGACAGCTGCCGCTGTCCCGGACACCTCTTCACAGTTCTTCACAAGCACTGTTTCTTCCTGTCTGATTTTTTATCAGTAAGGAAAAAATAGGTATCTTTCCCAGAAATCCTCGGCTGACATCCCCTAATGTTTATTAACCAGAATTAGATCTCACATTCGCGCCTAAGCCAATCAGAACCGCACAACCCGGGGCAAGGTTGGCCTCAGGGGAGTGGGGACTCCGACAGAGTGGGGGCTCTCCCGAGAGGAGGGTGGGGAAGGAAGGGCACCCGCAAAGGCTGTCTACTGGCAGTGTCCTCGAGTGTTGTGATCAAAGACAGCCGCAGTGGCCGTCTGCACTGGGGGACAGAAACAACCTGACGGAGGGTGTACAGTTACACACTGTCGCTAACACCGTGACCGGAGAGGACTGTGCGCTGTGAGAGAGAGAGCAGGGTGTCACAGTGAGGTCGCAGCTCAGGAAAGGCCATTCAGAGGCAGGGACAGGTGAGTGGGACCCAGCCAGGCACAGGGCTAGGGAAGAGCACCCTGGGCGGAGGGAGCATGAAAGGAGACCGGGCGGCCGGAGCGCCGGGAAGGAGGCACTATGGCGAGGAATGAATGAGCAGCACTCAGGGCCCTTCTCGTGACGCTGGGGGGACCGTATCCTGAGAGCAATGCAAAGGCACAGAGGGGTTTTTTGTTTTCGATTGCTTTTTAAGATTTTATTTACTTTTCGAGAGAGGGGAAGGGAAGGAGAAAGAGAGGGAGAAAAATATCACTGTGTGGTTGCTTCTTGCACGCCCCCCACTGGGGACCCATCCTGCAACCCAGGCATGTGCCCTGTCTGGGGATTGAACCAGTGACCCCGCTGGTTCTCAAGCCAGCACTCAATCCACTGAACCGCACCAGCCAGGGCAGCACTGAAGGTTTTACAACAGGGGCATGATGTGATCTGACTTGTGTCTTTAGAAGTCTGGTTGCTGTGTGAAGAACAGATGGGAAGGCAAGACACTAGGAGACTGTACGTCCATCTGATGGCTTGGCGACAGCAGGCATGGAGGGCAAGGGGACAGAACCGAGTGGGAGTGGCTCGGTGGCACTCTGAGGGATGCATGGGCAGGCAGCCCCAGGACTGCCTCCCGAGGGGCACAGCCTGTTCTAAGATGCACAGGCACACTCGGAACTCCACTTAGGTGCCACACGGGAGTTCAGAAGCTGAGGCCACAGGTGTGGGGCTTGAGGGGGGACCTGATTCCAGGGTGACTTGTGAAGGAAGGAGATATTTGCACAGGACACCGAAGGCTGGCAAAGGTGGCTGTGTAGGTGCAGACACCAGAAGGGCGGCTCAGGGAGAAGACCCAGCCCGGGCCAAAGCAGGGAGGCAGGAAGTGAAGGCCTGGAGGGAGAGGAGCGAGCAGTGCAGTCTGTGGTCCGTAGGGGAAGGGGCATTCTGGGAAATAAGGCCGGAGAGGTCCTAGGTGTCAGTCTAAGGAAAGTTCTGTGTGGCTGACTAGGATAATAAAATAAAAAGGTGGAGGGGGAAGAGTTTAAGTAAAGTCTAGCTTAGCTACAAAAGACCTCACCAATTAGCCACAAAACCACTGACTTTTCCTGGGAGTAATCAATGTGCAAATCGGGGTTTGATTATGTATTCACTGGGTGGACTAGCAATGTCCACCCTGGCGCCTCTGTCACCTGCAGGTCACTGGCCAATGATTTCTGACTTGTTTCTGAAATACGTTCCTTCATCTCATGCTGAGTATTCGTGCTGGGGATCCTAGAGTGAAGAGGTGGTACAAAGGAGGGAACATGATCCCTGTTACCTGGAGTGTGGGGCTGGATTTCAGAGAGGGGCGGCATTCCACTGGGCCTTCGCGGGTGAATAGGAGTTCGCCAGGCGAAGAAATGAGGTGGGAAGGCCTTCCCAACCCAGGGAGTGGAGGCTCGTCTCCTCCGTTCTCACACCTTCGACCCCCCAGATCCTATGGAAATACAATTGTAAGTTTTCTTTTCAGACTCTTGGGGAATCTGGGTGATACTTAGTGAGTTCTTTCCGTTGCTGTAGGGACATTTCTCTAATACTAACGAGAAGTCAGGATTTCAGTAAATCAAATTGGTTATACTCTGTACTCACAACGGTTCCTCAGGGAGATTTTACTGATTTTTACTTTTTTGGGTTAGCAAAGGAAAGAATGTTTTTTTAAACTTTTTATTATATTTGTTCCATTACCATTTAGTCCCCTTATACCCCCCTCACTCCCAGGGGAGGAACCTTAAATCCTATTTTGGAGACTGGCTGATAACATCCGTCCTCAATGAGACGAACCCATGTCCCTTGTTTTTCACGCAGGGGCGGGAGGAGCCGTAATCCACTGTCACGCACGGCTCCTGCTTTCAGTGTTAGCAGGAGATTGCGCCCTCCTGAGCTTCCCAAGCGTTCACGACAGTGACTCAGACGCAGGTGGACACCCAAGACCATCCTTGGGCATCCGAAATGAGCTAATGGCTCATTTGAGCTCAAGATAAAACACAAATACGTCAAGATGGCCCACGAGGTTATGAGAAGGTGGGTGCGGAGTTCACGTGCGGCTGGAAAGAAGTGTCCTCCCACCCTGCACCCTCACTGAACACGGGTGTGGCGGGCAGGACGCAGGGAGGTGCGAGGGCCGGCCCGGGGCGCCCTGAGCCTCCGGCAGCACCCTGACGCAGAGCCGCGGCAGAAGCGGGGGAAGACGGAGAGCACAAGCTAGGTGACCGAGCAGAAGCATTTTGGGGAACTGATCCCTCCCAGTGGTATCTGATACACTTCCTCTCTCCCCCACACTCCGCCCCCCCTTGGCCTATCTCTCTGTCTCTTTCCTTTTCTCTGGTGGCGGGGCTCTGCGTCAGTTTCCGAAAGGTGGGGACATTTCCTGACGCCTTTGCAACACTGGGAGGCTGTCTTAAGGGAGGCTGGACCCACTCCGAGCTGGAGGCCGGGAACGCGAAGGCCGGGACTGCTGTGCTGGGGACGGGCCGCTCACCCTCCTCCTGCCTGTAGCCAGCGCGCACGGCCGGCTGGTGTCCGCCCGACCATGTCTCTGGCTGAGGCCATCAGCCTCTGGAACGATGGGGTGCTGGCAGCTGACAAGAAGGACTGGAAGGGAGCCCTGGACGCCTTCTCTGCAATCCAGGACCCCCACTCCAGGATTTGTTTCAATATGGGCTGCATCTACACCATCCAAGAAAACCTGGCCGCGGCGGAGAAGGTGAGTGAGTGGAGGTCCCCCCCACCCCCGTGGGCCCCACGGAGCCTTTGTAATGATCGGTTCCCAACCCTGGCTGCCCTGGAGAAACGTCTTGGGAGCTTTCCAAGAACGAAAGCTGCCCAGGCCCCACCCACGGAGGTCCTGATTTAAGTGGCCTGGGAGGGGCGTGGGAGCCCTTCATTTTTAAAAGCTCCCCAGATGGTTTGAACGGGCCAGCAGGCTGGGAACCGCTGTGGGTTCCACTCTCCTTTCTTCTCCCTCTATGAACTGCACATCATTCTGGAATGTTCTCTAACCCCCTCATGAAGACGCCCCTGGTTATGTTTTCTTCTGTGAACTCCTGCTGGCCACACACAGCCTCTGCGTCTCACTGCTTCACACCTGACGCTAAACCACCTCTTTTTGGCTTTCCAAGACTTTCACTGGTGGGGTGAGCTTTGTCTGCGCCAGAGGTCAAGAAGAGACACTAAAGTAAAATAGGTGTCATCTATGTGACAATTCATCTGTGTGACACTTACCTGGGGCACTCTTTTAAGGATTTTGAGGCTGGCAGAAGGAAATCGTACATCCGATGTCACGATAAGGAAATCGTGATTGATTGATGATGTCTGCCGGGGGCACCGTGTGGGGTGTTTCAGCATCTTTTTCAACTTTTTTTTTACTCTCTCATACTCCCAAGCATGAGGTTGAGCATTCGAGCATCACCTTTTGGATTGGTTAAGAGAAGCTGGAAAGGGAATCAGCAACAAATGGGTCCTCAGCCACTAATGTTAACTTCCAGCTCTGAGAGACTCAGAGGGGCTGAACATCTTGAGGACTGAGTGAGACACCACCTGTTAAAGTGTTGAGTCACTTCACACCAGGGTGTAAGTGTTAGTTCTTGTTTTTACCTTTTAGCCAGTCTTGGACAGATGGCTGGCCGCCCAGTCCCCTTAAAGAGCCGGTTCCTCCCACAGCCATCCTCACTGGGGCCAGAAGTGCGCAAAGAGAACGAGGACAGAAATTGCTTGGAAGGACCGTGCAGGCTGATAAGTCCGTCTCCGGTCCACAGCGGGTGGGAGCACTCGAGGGCCCCCTCCTCCTCTCGGGACCTGCCAGGGGGGCGGAGCAAATAGCAGCGCAGGTTCTGGGGGCTGCTGGAGGCCAAGTGCACCCTGGGGGAGGAGCTGCTCTGCGGCAGCTACACCAGCAGAGGCTTGTGGCCAGGCTGTGCTGGCCCCGCTGACCTCCAGTTCCCAGGCCCCACAGCTTCCTCTCGCCTCTCCGGACTTCTCCCTGCACTCTGCTGCTTTTCACACTCTCTGCCTTCCTCTGGTTTCCCGCATGAGTCCTCACTCCTGGCATTTTATATGCACTTTTTATTATTGTCCTCACCTGAGGACATTTTTTTCATTGCTTTTAGAGAGAGAGGAAGGGAGGGAAGAGAGAGAGAGAAACATCAATTTGTGGTCCTCTGTACCCGCACCCTGGCCAGGGACAGGTGTATGGGATGACCCTCCGACCAGCTAAGCTGCACTGGCCAGGGCTATTTGTTATTATTTTAATCGTGTAATACTGACATAATAAATCTGCATAATGAGTATATAATACTGTCCAAGACATTTTCATTGTTTTCATATTTAATTGTGTCTATTATTTTAATCCCGTTGGTAGTGTTGAAAAGCAGAAATTAATATACCACTCTACCGAGGAGAATACTAAAGTTACAGTAGATTAGGTAACCTGCCACATGGCATGCCACCAGGAAGTGACAACACAGAGCGTTCTGACCCCGGTGTCAACATAAGGACACCAACGATTCCCAAGACCCTTCTTGCCTCACCCTCTGGCTCATGGCGCACCTCCTCACTCACTGCCTGGCTGCTCGGCCACCAATGGACCTCCCCGTCTCCGCAGGCCTTCTCCAGAAGCATCAACCGAGACAAGCACCTGGCCGTGGCCTACTTCCAGCGTGGGATGCTCTACTACCAGATGGAGAAGTAAGTGGCCCAGGGTTGCACCAGCTGCGGACACTCACAGAGAACCCGGAGCGGGTCTCGGTGCTGTTCGCCCGGGTGTTTGAGAAGCAGCTGTCCAGCCTCTGGTGCAAAGCGTGACCAGACCCGCCCTGTGCGTAGTTATGCAAGAAACCAGCACGAGGCCCGGGCAGGGAGGGCAGGCCGGCCGCCCCGTTAGAAACCAGCCGTGTCAGAGCTCGCGACGAGCCTGCGTAACCGTCGCAGGCCGGGGGTTCCGCTGGTGTGGCACCCCACGAGCATCCCTGAGGGTGAGGGGTCACCGCTGGACGGTGCAGTTGTAAAGCGTTGGCCACCCCTGGTGGTGCTCTATTGTGAGGTGTTGAACTGTTGTACAGCAAGAGTCATCATGAAACCACATCAGATTTTCCGTGGTTTCTGCAGACTGGTTTCAAAAGCCTAGTTTAACCCATGTGATGAAATACTATTTGGCCAGCAAAATGAGAATACAGACTATTCACACAATATGTATGAGAATATATTGATCTAAACAAGTAATAGCATATATATTAATACAGAAAAAAGTTCGCAGTGGATGTTAAATTCACAACATAGGTTTCAGACAGTCTGTATCTCACAAGCCCACTTCTGTTTCACAGAAGAATCTGGAAGGCCATAGACCGAAACGTTGTCAGCGGTTCTCTCTGGGTGGTGACATCGTAGGGATTTCCATTTCCTTCTGTCCGTCTCTCTGTGCTTTCTGCTGTGTTTACTAACCACAAACTAGTTAGTAAGAAGATAAATAAATAGAAAATCAAAGTAAGTCTCACTTTCGTTCCCCTCCCCCAAGATGCCCCAGTAACAAACATACAAATAACAAAGGGAAAACATTCTAGGCATTAACTTAGCATGTTGTGGGGGATGGCAAGCCTTTGCAGCAATTGTTCCTTCCCTTCGTGGGCACAGCTCTAGGGAAGAAGATTTCAGCTCCGGCTAATGAAGAACTTTCAGTGAAAATGGTCAGAGTGTGGGGGTGGGGGGGTGCACACCTGTGCCCGTAGCGGGTGAGGCAGGGTGTTCGTGGGGCACGGAGGAGGCTGCAGAGAATGTCCAGGCATCGGGGTGGGGGCTGGTCTGATCGTGTGTATCCTTGCAAGGCTCCGATGCTAGGGTCTGGTCAGAATCCAAGCCAGGTAAGCCACTGTGCTCAGCCGTTGCCAGGGGCAACTACAAGAAGCCCAGAAGAGTTCCAAGATGTAGAGGCAGTCAGTTACCTGAGTAAGAAAGGGAAGCCAAGCCTTCCCGAAAGAAAAACCACACAGAGGCAGTCTGGGGAGAGCGAGGGCCTGGGCCTGAGGTGCAGGGTGTGTGGGGCAGCCTGGACACAAGTCCCCCAGCTGACCTTTGATCGTAAAGACGAACTCACAGGCCATCCTCTAATGAGCTCCAACAGCCTATAATGAGGGGAGGCACGGTCAAGAGGAAAGACTCCCGGAAGAAACTGCCACACGCAAACGCCCAGAAGTCCCTGAGCCCGCAAGCCTTGGATTTTGAGAGTCAGAAAGGTCTTAGGTAGATCTAGAAGTAAGACCCAGAATTCAATTAGCATGCAATGAATAGTAGTTAAATCTGAGAGCAAAGTCTACCGAATTTCACGGTTAATTCAATAGCAGCCTATTGAGGAAATGATATACAGGAGGCGCTGCCCTCCACCTGAAGCTCCTCCTTTGCTTTTGCTCCGTCGTAGACATCGGTGCCCTCCACCCCCGCAAGGCTCTGCTCGTGACCCCTCCCCCTTACATCACTGTAGCAGTGACTGTTAAATGGCAAAATGTATGCGTTATCTTCCCGGCAACACACACAGCGTGTGTACAACTTTACGTGCAGCTTCAGGGGGGTCGGTGTCCCCTGAAAACCCACACGTGAACCCTAGGGGTCCCACCCTCTCCTGCAGCGCTGGCCTCCATCTGTAGCCAGCTGGCTGCTGAACCTCTCCCTGGGACCAACCCAGGATGTCCCTTTTTCCTCCCCCTTGTCAAGCTGACCTCCGAAACATCTCTTACCTCCTGCCATCCTTCTCCACCCCCACCAGCTCCACCCCGGTTCAGACCCCCAGTTCTCACTGAGACGGCTGCCATCTCTTCCAAACGAATTTCTCTGCCACCAGCCTTGTCTTATCCACCCTTATCCCAGACGGATCTGCTTAAAAAAAAATTAATGTTATCTGCTTAAGAACTGTCAGTGACCCCACTACTGTAGGGTGAAGGCCCAATTCCCTCACCTGCTCCTGTGTGGGCCAGCCGCCGCCCACCCGCTCCTGCTCCACAGGTTTGCCCAGCCGCCCGGCCCCCTAGGGGGCGACCGACCGCTCTCTTCCGTGCCTCCTTTCAGAACGCCTGTTTTCCTGGTGACAGATATTTGCCAATGTCTAACGTGACAGATACTGGATATCCGTCTCCTTCACTACTCTGTGAGTTTCTTGAGAAAAGAAATCTTGACTTGTCCACTCTCGCTTTTCCGCATTGAGTATGGCAGTTCATAAATGCTTACTAAATGCATTAAACTACAGCGAGAAAAATATGGCCTCTGCTTTGCGGGAACTTGTTGAAAGGGGGAAACGGGGCCAGAACACCAGTGGCCACGATGCAAGGCAGAAGGGGACAAGCACTGGAAGAGCTATTTTAAAACAAGGTCCATGGGGAACTAGAAAGCTGACTTCTCAGTGCGTAGGCTAGGAATTCCCCCGGGTTGCAGCGGAACTCGTGTTAGGGCGATGATGGTGTGGGTCTTGCTCTCCATTGTCGCCACTTGCATGTGTCCTGCTGCTCTCCTGTCGCTGCAGAGTCAGTCCCCTAGAGCGCTGTCAGCACGCATATCTGCGGAGGCAGGTGGCGTCCCGGGTGACCGCGGCCAGACGGTCTCACTTCCCCACCCCCAGTCTGCTGGCTGAACGGGGAAGGAAGCTCTAGGTGTTTTGGGTCCTGGGCCCCATGACCCTGAGGGCTGTGATTGTAACCGTGAGACCCTTTAGATGTTGCTGGCTCAAGGAGGTGACTCGGCAAAGTCTTCGTCCTGCAGCCTTTGAAACTGGAAACTGTGACCCCCAGCTCGGCCACAGAGGGGTGTGACATTTTGACATTTTGCAGCAGCTGAAACTCTCTGTTTTAAAACTGTGGACTGCACGGGGCACAGGCAGAACAGAGGCAATCAGGAACACGGTGGTTACTAAGAAACCTTTCCAGTTAGAAAAATGAGGGCTATAAACCCTCTTGGGCTCAGAGTTTGCGAAAAGCCGGCCAGCTTGCTCCTGCCCCGGCCTGTGGGTGAGCAGGGTGTGGCTCGGGTCCAGCACGCACGGCGGGCGCCCAGCAGGAAGCTGCCAGCACCTTGGCCTTCCAGGGACACTGCTTTCCAAATGGCACTGGAGAGAACTGAAGGAGGGCCGGAGGGGGCGGGAGCTGCATGCCTCGGCCCACCCGCAGCCAGGGCTGCCTGCTGCTGTGGAATTTCACACAGAGCCAACTCAGGCCCCGGGCAGCTGGCAGCGGGCAGCCGGCTGTGTGTCAAGGCAGGTGCCCCCAGGGTGCAGCTCCCAGGAAACAAGGGAGGCTGAGCAGAGGCCCAGCAGCGAGCAGCCAGGAGGATGCTTTTAAAGACACGTTTAAAATCTGACATTTACAGAGGGCTCCCCACCCATTTTTAACACAAAGCCAGCCCTTTGAACATCAGTAATTGGTGGGTTCTTTCTCTCTCCCACTGGGCCCAGATCTCTAGATATTGTGATGGGCTGGAGAATTATGAGAACGATTTTGTTGGGGTCACTCAATACCAGGAGGTGCGGGCGGTGTCACCGCACAGCTGAAATGCATCCGCCTCGCCAGGGCTTTTGCCCGGGAGCAAGCGCACTGCGGGTTAATGCTGTCAGCACCTGGGGTGTGCCCTCTGAGCACTGAAACTGTCACACACGCAGACAGCGGACACCATGGCGCTTCATGTGCCCACGGAACAGGGCGCCTGCATCTCTCCTGCCCCTCCTTCTTGGCTCAGCGAGTCAGAGCCAGTCCCCCAATCTTCCAGCCTAGAAAGAAGGTACAAAGATGCTCTTAAAAAATGTGCAGAGACCTTGGAGTGTTTCCTGCTTCCTAAGGAATGGCCTGCACGCTTTTAGTAGGGTTTGCACTGGTCTTTAGGAACAACGAGGGTGTGTTAGAGAAAGCCTTTCCCCTGTTTCTTCCCTGACTGCTGCAGCCGCTGCTGCTGTGACTTCAAACCCGGTGGTGACAGAAGGTCCAGCTTCTCCTCCAGCCATCTGGGGACACACCTCTTAGGACTCTCTCGGCCCGCCCACCCTCCTGGTCAGCTCCACGCTTCCCTGAGATCAGAGCTCCAGCTTCTACAACTGTACATTTCGATCTCCTGATAATACAGTCTAGAGTGTTAAGGGAGCATGTACCAAATGGTTGGCATGTGAATTTAATTGCCAGACTTTTAGAGCTGAAAATAATAATAATAATAATAATAATAATAATAATAACAACAACAACAACAGTGATAATGATATAAATGACCATGTGTACCAGGCACTGTCCTAAGCACCTGAATGCTTCACCGCATTCAGTTCTCACAACTCTGGGACACACATGCTACTGTCACGCTCTATCTCTGAAGACGAGGAAACTTAGAGAAATGAAACAACTTGTCCTTTGTCACTAGATAGTAAATGGCAGAGCCAGGAGTGAAGTCCATGTGGTTTTGACTCCAGAAATTAGATCCGGGACCACCTACTAGCAGGCTTCTCATATTCTAGGCTCCTTGAATATAAAATGCTCCTGGTATACAATACACTCCTTATATTTTGGACCCAGATCCATAATTATGGCTACGGAAGTAACTCACCAGGGCCTCCTGGGCAGGGGCACAGCTAATGGATGTGGTCCCAGTCTCCTGGCCACTGTCCTAGGGCGCCTCACGACACCACACCACTTCCTGCAGGTCTCCCGCAGCCTGAGTCCAAAGTCCAGGCTCGCCTCCAGGAGAAGCCACAAGTGGCAGCTCTGGGTCAGAGAGCGGCCTGGGAACTCATGGTTCAGGTGCCCTGTGGGGGCCACAGCCAGCAGCCAGATTTGTTCCTTCCAGGCCAGGGGGCTGGGTAGGGAGGGTAACTTGTGTTTTGCTGCTCCCCCCATCCCCAGCACCCCACAGCCCGAAGCCCAGCCGTGGCTCCCCCCTACCGGGCCAGAGAGGTCAAGGGCAGGCTGAGGAAGCGTGGTGCAGGTCCTGCCCACATGTCTGTGGGCCCTGCTGATGTGACCAGCCCCACTCTCTGCCCCAAACCCACGGCAGCAGCCCTGACGCACCTGAGCCAGTCAGCACAAGGCCGATCCAGGAAGGCAGGGTGCGGTGCCCGGAACGGGGTCAGAAGTGCTGTTGGCTCAAGGGGTGGTTTCCTTTTTTCCAAGTGCGTGGAGGAGGAGGGAGGGGAGAAGAGACTAAGCAAGCCACAAAACCAGCTGAATTGCACTCAGAAGAAGCCAAGGAGGAAGCTGGGGCAGGAGAGGGTCTCAGCGGCTGTGGGAGGGGCCCTCCAAGCCTCGGTGTCCCTGCGTCAGGCCATCAGGCCGGCCTGGCCTTGGGTGGGGGGCGGGGAGTGCGCAGCCCTCTGAACCGCCTTGCGGGGACCGGGGCCTGGCACATGCTGGCCCGGCCTGGAGCTCCTAGGAGAGAACAGGGCTCTCGTGCAAAGTGACAAACCTGTTGTCAGAAAGGTGGGTGTGGTGTCCAGTCAACAAAGAAGGAAATACCTCCGGCTGCCTGAGGCTGGGTGTCAGACCCCAGGGGCACCGCACACACTGGGTTCTGCAGAAAGCTAGAGCTCAGGGTTGGAAAACAAAACAAAACAAAACAAAAAACCAAAAACCTGGAGCATGAGAAAGGCTCTTGTCCCTGAGAGGCCAGCGGAGAAAGGGACGCAGACACACATCTGACCCCACAGTTTCTCCTCCGTGCCCTGGACTGGTTTATCTTCTCCCTCCATCCCGCAGGTACGATCTGGCACTCAAGGACCTTAAAGAGGCCTTGACTCAGCTTCGAGGGAACCAGCTGATAGACTACAAGATCCTGGGGCTGCAGTTCAAGCTGTTTTCCTGCGAGGTAAGGAAGCACAGCCCGGACATGAGTGCGTCGGCCTGTGAAAGTTTTCACTGTGACTGGCATCGCTCGGGTTGACAAGCTGTCTGCCCAGCGTTACGCTAACAAATCCAAGTCATGGGTTCGCTCTCCACGCAGGGCCTGCCGTGACCTTGCTCAGTTCCCAAGGCACAGACCACGCTCTTTGCTATTAATGGTTCTGGCCTCATGTACTCGGTTGATACCCATGGAGTGAGGATAATTTGGCACCAATCTGTCCCCTCTCGGTCCAAGAGCAGCTCAGCGCACACACTTAGGAAAGGTCCCCATGGGAGGATAACATACTTTCTACATTACCAAGGAGGAGAAACGCGACTGGCTTTGATTTCTCAAGTTAGTGTACTTTTTCCAGCCCTCACCCCTCTCCAACCTCAAATGTCCCGCTAGCTTTGGAAACTGAAATCCCTGCAAATATCGTAGAACTTTATTTAGAAGAATCACTGAAAAAAAGTCCCTTTGCTTTGGTTTCTCAAGTGGGAGAAGCCGAGCGTTTTCAGGGTAGCCCAGGGCTAATAATAGCGTCCACAGCGGCCCAGGCCCCTGGGGACATGTGTGCCCGTCCAGCCCTGCTGCGGGCTGGCAACTTCCTCCTCTGGTCCCCATCTGGGGAACAGGGTTTGCAGTGGGGAGTGCTGGCATTCGGCCAGCTTCTGGAGCAGGGTTTCTCCATTGTGGCACTTCCAGTGTGTTGGCCTGAATAATTCTCAGTTACAGGGGGCTGTCCTGGGCATTGTAGGACGTTGAGCAGCATCCCTGGTCTCCGTTACCCACTGGATGCCAGTAGCACCCCACCCCCAGTGTGACCACCTAACTGTCTCTACGCGTGACCAATTGAGAACCGCTCACATGGATTGAAGGGCTGGGGGACCACAGAGCTCCAGAGCGAAGGTCATGAGACAGTGGCAGCTAAGCAGCCTCCCGTGGGAGGAATGTTCCTGCTGGAGTTGACACTGAGGTGACCCCGGGGCAGGAGACGCCGGCTGTCTGGGCCTCTCTGCAAGCGAGGCTGGACTGTCTGAGGCCGAAGGCCCTTCTGCCACTCGGGCCCCCCCAGGCACCTCCCTACTTCTGATACCACGCCTGCCTTCCGCGGGCTGTCACTCTGGCTCTGAGAAGTCGGCCTTCCTTTTTGAGAAGAGACCCAACCTTTTCCCGTCAGGGAGCCAAAACACCTGGTGTGGCAAAGGTCTACGCAGAAGATGGCCAGGAACTGGCCAAAACGGCCCTGCAGCGTCCTTGCTTCCTGCACACACGGTCAAGGGTGGGCTGGGCCCCAGTGTGCATGTGGAAGGCGACCAACCCTTCATGGAGGCTCTGAGCCTTTCTGGTTTTGTTTTGTTTTGTTTTTTAAAATCCTGCTGATGCATCTAAAACATTTAATTCTATGTGTAAGTTGTGAAGCATGATAACCAAACACACATTCATGAACCTATCACCCAACTCAAGACCTGGAAAATTACAGCCATTGGATGGATGGGCTGTTCCCTCCCGCCCAGGTGAGGCACTGTGCTGGGCTTGGGCCGAGTCCCTTTCCAGCTTCTGTCCATACAGTGATAGAGTGTCCTCGTTCCTGGTGCCTGGCTCACAGTATCGCTAGCGCCGCGTCCCAGGCAGGGTTCTGTGGATGCTGGTGCAGGACACTGCGTCTGGAACCCTCTTTCTCCCCACCCCGCACCCGCCTGCTCCCTCAGCCTAGGCCCAGAGGCAGGAGCTATGTTGAGAAGCCACACACATGTATTTATTCCCAGCTCTTCAAGGGGCCTGGAGCCCATCACTCTTCTTGATTCTAAAGCCACATGGTAACTCTTGTTGCTCCTGACCGACCTGGTTGTCCAAAAACTGTACACCATGGAGTTGGATTGGTGTATCACGTGAGGTCCACTTAACACCATCCTTGTGCTGCACACCACTCAGTAGCAAGATTGACGGCATTGTATTATCTCCAGACATTCCCAAGAGAGCTGGGAAACGGAGATAGGTTGCCAGGCAACCTTCCAAGGGCACCATGCAAGCTCCTTCCTGGCGCCCAGATCTGAAGCAGCCCCCAGCTTTACGCTGCGGCCTGTGCCTTCCTAGGTCTTGTACAACATTGCTCTCATGCACGCCAAGAAGGAGGAATGGAAAAAGGCTGAGGAGCAGTTGGCGTTGGCTATGAGCATGAAGTCCGAACCCAGGCATTCCAAAATCGACAAAGCCATGGAGTGCATTTGGGTAAGCGGCCGGGGGGCGCAGGTGGGGAGAGCGTGTCATTGGGTTTTTGTTTGTGTAGGGGGGCGTGCAGGTTGAGAAACCATACAAGTGGTGCTTTTACTTTCTCTGGGCCCTGGGTAGTAGAATTCCAGGCAGGGGCTTGACTCTGGAAGTGCTAGGAAGCGGAGGCCTAGAATAGGAGTCCTCAGAGTCCTGCCTTGGGCCACCACCCCCACCCCAGCCCCCACGTGGGGCTCCGTGGCAGCAAAGGGGAGCAGGAGGCTGGAGGCTGGAGTCCAGCACGCAAGGGCAGAGGCTGTGCCTGCTGGTTCACCGTGAGTCCTGGCAGGCAGGCACTGTGCCAGGCACACCACCGCTCTTGACAGAAACACCTTGGTTATATGAACAAATGCTAAAAAGTAGCCTTTGCTTGTCTGAGCACATTTGGGATGAAGCTCACTTTGAATCGGGTCTTTAAAACGGCAGGAACAAGGGGACACAGGTCAGTCTTTACATGGCTGTGCTGCAGACACGGATCCCAACACGGCACAGCTCTGGGCCCCGCAAGGCGCGGCGGTGCCCCCTCCACTGTGAGTGGCAGCGCCACCCGAGCCACACGGAGTGGGAGAGGGGCGGCTCCCCTTTGAAACGAGGCTGCTGGGCAAGCAACGCCGACAGATGTCCACACAGCCTCTCAGTGAAAAGGGACTTTGCAACCCACCTTTCCTACCACAGACACCCTGAAATAGCAGCAAGTTCCATCCTTCCGAGTCTGGGAAAAGCGCTTCGGTGAGGTGCTCTCTGTGGATCCTCGCATGCGTTCGGTGAGGCAGGCAGGACAAGCCTCCTCACCTGTACCCTACAGGTAAGGAGACACTGTGCTGTCTGTGTCACAGAAACAGAAGCTGTACGAGCCGGTGGTGATCCCCGTGGGCAGGATCTTCCGACCCAACGAGAGGCAAGTGGCCCAGCTGGTCAAGAAGGATTACCTAGGCAAGGCTACGGTAGGTGGATCCCTCAGCCTCCCCGTCTCCTGAGACGTGGGCCCTGCAGAGCATGGTGGGAGGGACTCGGGGAAAAGGGCTCCCCCTTGTGGTTCTGCCCCGGGATGGCAATGGGAGACTGTGCACAGTGTGGTGCTCTTGTTGAAGATGCTTCTAGTTTACTTTCTCCGGGCGCCTCTCATCCCTAACCTTCCAGCCTGACCCTGGGCGAGGGCCGACTCACAGGGTGCTGAGTCTCGGGGACTGAGCCAGCGGAAGGAAAGCACAGCTCTGAGGTGCTCAATCAATGTGGAGAGAACATGTCAGGGAAAGGGACCAGCGTGACGTCTTCTTAGCTTAACGCTTCCTGTGGCCACGCTTCCACAGCCCCAGGACTAGACTGGAGTCCTTCTGAGCCCTGGTCTTGGTCTTAGACCCTCTCAGGAATGGTCCACAGTTAGCCAACAGCCCTGTTCCAAAACTGCACGTGACTTTGATGCAACTGTAGGGCCAAAGTTGCCTACCGACGGGGTAGCCGGTTCTGGCACAGCCGAGAGACTGGGTTAGTGGGGGCCCCCAGTGTCCACCAGTGGGTGAGCGGACGAGCAACATGCGGTATAGCCCCACGATGGGATGTAGGGACCAATGCGAGTCCTGGCATGGATGAACCCTGAAAAGACTATGCCGTGCGAAGGAAGCGAGGCACAGAAGCCGCGTGTTACACAATCCTGTTTACAGGAACTGTCGAGACTAGGTGATGCACAGAAGCAGAAGCTAGATGGTGACCGCCAGGTGCTGGGAGGACAGGGGATGTGGGCGTAATGGGGACGGCGTTTCTCTGGGGGCCGGTGAGAATGTTTTGGCACTAGACGGAAGTGGTGGTCACGCAGCCTCGTGATCGTGGGAAACGCCACTGTGTTGTGTGCTTGAAAATGGTTAATGTTATAGCATGTAAACTTCACCTCAATAAAAACCTCAAAAATGAGAAAGAGAGAGAGGGGGCCTGCTGGGTGAGCGGGGGCGGGGTGGGTACCAGTTTCTTCAGTCGCTGAAACTTCCCACCCAGAGGGTCAGCCCTCCGGTCCCTAGCCACTGTCCGCTTCTAGAAGCAGGCGGCAGTGACAATGGGCCCAGGGTGCGAGAACGGAGGGGAACTTGACGGGGAAACGGTGCTGGCCGAGCCCTCACGCCCTCCTTCCTCCGTTCCAGGTGGTGGCGTCCGTGGTGGATCAGGACAGCTTCTCCGGGTTTGCGCCTCTGCAGCCACAGGTGAGGCGGCCCTGCCTTCCCCGTGGACCTCGCCTCCCGGGCTCTCTGTGCCACGTCCAGTGTGGGGAGAGCATTTTCGCTGGGCGGCCTCATTTCAAGGGCTCCTTCACCCAGCCGCTCAGGGCTGCTGAGGGTGTCTGCCTGCTCCTCCTGGCCCGGCGTCCACGACCGGTGGAAACGAAGCAGTTTGAGGATTCACCAGCCTCGGGTCCTCAAGAAGCCAGCCCTCCTGCTTCCCCCACCCCCAAGTGCCAGCCTTCACTTCTCTATGTTCTGAGAGCTGCTGATGCTCTCTCCTGGACCTGGGACTCTTCGCTCAGAAAACGGGAACACAGCTAGCGCAGGATTTTGAACAATTCTTCTGGGACCTGGGCTAGTAGGGGACTCCCTCGGGGGCTGGGGCCTGAGGCCGGGAGCTCTCCTGGCTGCACCCATCTGCCTGTGATCAGGGGTTCCCTGGGGAACACAGGGAGGGTGCCCGCAGCCCATGCTGGGCTCGGAGACGTGGTTCCAGAGGGACCGGACGACAGGCGTCCAGAAATGTGAAGGCAGGAGGCATGGCTTCCTCGGGAAGGGAAGAGGGTGAGACAGGCCAAGCAGAATCTGAGCGGTGTTGCAAGATAACGTGGATGGGCAAGAGCGCCGCTGCGCACCCGCAGGGGAGGGGGTTCTGAGTGGGGCGCCTCCACTCCGGTCTGCACGCCCCTGGGCACTCCCGAGGGCAGCTCTGACAGCCGGCCGGAGGCCAAAGGGTGGCCACTAGCCCAGAATGTGACTGGTGCTGGGGCTCCGGAGGGCGAGGTGAACGACGGAGAACAGAGATCCAGATTCTCTGACCTTGTTCTCACACTAACTTGTGGGAAAACTCGAGAAGTCCCTTGGGCTTCAGAGCCACCCGAGGGCTCCAAGGGGAGAAGATGCCAGTCGGGGTGGAACAGGAAACACGCATGGAAAGGGGGCTCCTGCCTGGCCAGTGGATCTGGAGTTGGCTTTAAATACCCACAGGCGACATGCGATATAGCAGACATGAATTATAGAACAGAGTTTTTGGAAACTGTCCTAACAATGGGACGGAGCTCAAGGTCAAAAGCATCCTCGCGACGCCATGTGGCCCTGTCACAGCTAAACTTCCCCAGGAAGCAGGTCTGGCTGAACACCAGGTGCTGTGCCGGTGAAGCCGGTACCCAGGGAGCCGGCGGGAGGTGTTACTTCCCAGCGTGTAGTCAGGGCACCCCGCGCCCTCTCCCTGGACAGAGTCCTGATGGAGCCACAAATGCGTTCTTTGATTTCCTGCTCTGGGAAGAAGGCTCAAACTACCATTAATAATCTGCTCTTTCTTTCTTTGCTGTCCTGCCCATCTTGGTTCCTCCTGAATGTTCAATAGGCAGCTGAGCCTCCGCCCAGACCCAAAACGCCAGAGATCTTCAGGTAAGTTAAACACAAATCAATGTGCAGAACAGCCCAGCTCCAAGCCTGGGCTGGGGGCAAGAGAGGCGGTGGAGAAAAGGAAGCCGGGGTCAGGGTCTCCTCTGTGCTGGGACTGACCCTGGGGGCCTGGGGACAACGACAAGGTGGCCCTGTGTCCCCACGACAACAACGTGCATGCCGCCATGCGGTGAAGCATTCTTGCTGAGCAGCAGGAGTGTCCCGGGGAACACTGTCCCTCCCTCCCTCCCCGAGGGCTGGGCGCTGGCCGGGGCTGCAGAGCGGAGGCCGAGCTCACTGGAGCCCAGCGAGCAGAGCGGGAGGCCGGAGCGGCCTGTCCTTTCCTGTGTGGCTGTGTCTTTGCTCCTTCTCGGCACAAGTTTTCTGAAAAAGAGGAAAGACTCAAGAAAATGAAGTCATTCTTCTGTAAGACGAGAAGGAAAGAATGACCTCACCTACAGCTTTCTTAAGAACTGCCTCTCAGGGAGGAAGCTCGCCCAGCTCCCCACCCCGAAAAAGGTTCCAGCAAGTGACAAGAGCCCCAAAGCAAGTACACAAATGCGGGGCCTGGCGCAGCTCGTTCCTACACTCTGTCTGCGGGCCACTCTGTGCCCACTCTGCAAATAGACGCAAGGGCTGGAGACAAAAAGGGGGCAGAGCACCCAGGAGGGCAGAGGGGGAGGGCCCCAGCGAGCCCGGAGTGAGGGAGGAGCGAGAAGCCACAGCGGGCCACCATGAAGCCAGCCTGGAAGTCACACACTCCAAAGCGCCCAGCGCCTTCCACAGCAGAGGAGGTGCGGAGGAAGTGGTCCCGGGGGACGACCTTGGGGCCTTGCGGAACGCAGAGCCCGCACATCCCCTTCTCCTCACAGCACCTCCTGTGGGCACTCCCGCCCCCTCCTGACCCCACCCTGGCTCAGGGGCCTCCTCCTCCCTCACCCCCCCCACCCCCCACTCATCTCCTCGCCCAGCTGGCTCTTACCTGCACACTCACCTGGCCGCCCAGCCCAGCCCAGACGTGGGAGCCGGCCAGGCACACCCTTGAGCCTGCTCCTCAGAAGGGAAGGCAGGAGGAGGAAGGAGGACTGCAAGGCTTCTACATCCACGTAGTTTTCTTTTATTCTTGTTCCCCCGTGTATATGGTGAGGGAGCAAGTCCACGTGTCTTCCCTGCGGAGTACTCTGCGAGCCTGCGTGGGGGGCAGGCGCCCACTCAGGGTCACAGAGGCAGTTAGACGTGGAGTTAGAGGGTGTCTGGAGCGCGCCTCCGGGCTCCAAGTCCCCTGTGTTGTCCCATAGTGGGAGGCCACACGTTCCAGGCCAGACAGTGGACGACATCTGTGTCTACCCCTCAGGGCTCTGGAAGGGGAGGCTCACCGCGTGCTGTTCGGGTTTGTGCCCGAGACACCAGAGGAGCTCCAGGTCATGCCTGGGAACATCGTCTTTGTCTTGAAGAAGGGCAATGATAACTGGGCCACGGTCATGTTCAACGGGCAGGTATGCAGAAGCCCCGGGGGTGGTTGGGGGGCATGGGATCCTGGCAGCAAAGGGCAGAGCTTTCTGAGCACCCGTGTCTGCTGCCTTCTTTGCAGAAGGGGCTCGTGCCCTGCAACTACCTGGAGCCGGTGGAGCTGCGGATCCACCCTCAGCAGCAGCCCCAGGTACCGTGGCGCCAAAGCCTGACCCACCAGCCCCCACCCCAACCGCCGACGGACCTCTCCACCGTCCTGAGCACTGGAGAAAGACTTGCTGGCCCTGAGCCCGCCTCCTGTGGCACCAGCTGCCCAGAGCTGGACGTGGGATGAGGGGAAAGGCCCAGACATGCTGAGTGGAGGCACCTTCGGGATCTCCTGGGCCCACTCGCCTTTGTGATTCCTCCCGGTCACGGGTGACATGGCTCCCAGAGCCCATAGTATATGGAGGTTAGGTCTGCCCAGAAATGCCCTCTTCACCTGCGCTGGCTGGTGAAATATCATTAAAAAAAGACAACGACGACAGGTGTGCTCTAGAGCACTGACGGCGTAGGCTTTGCCCATCACTGCTTCTGAAGCCCCTCCATTCCCCCCAGTGCCCATCTGCTGGGCCTGCCAAGCGGTCTTTGTGGGATCTGAGCAGCCGAAGAGGTGGCTGGGGGCCGTGGAACCAGGTGTCCTCTGTGGGCGTGGGCCTCCCTGGTCAGAACCACGACACCAGATGACTCAAAAAGGTTCCAATGCCTTACAAAGAGAGAGGGGGACTTTTCCTTTGAAGGGCAAGGTGTGGCGTGAGAGGGCGAGCTAAGACCAGAGCTCAGGGCCCCACGCCGCCCCATGGCCCGAGGATTGTCAGTGTATGCTGACGGGTGAGTCGGCAGCAGGGCCTCTGGGAGGGGGCTAGGCTTCTGATTGCCACTGTGGTTGGTTTGCACCAGGCCAGGCCTGCCCCCCGACTTCACCCACACTTTCCTCCGTCTCCCCTGGAAGTCACCACCACCCCAACTTGTCGAAGTCACTGCATCTGGCTCTTCCCTTTGGGGGTCTGCGGGGGCTCACTCCACCCCACTCTTCCTCCGGCCTAAGCACTTGGTCAGGATGGAGGTTCTCACCAGCCCTTCCTGTCACCCCAGGAGGACGCTTCCCCGGAGTCCGACATCCCGGCTCCGCCCACAGGCAGTGCGCCCGGAAGACCCCTGCAGCCACCAGGTCAGTGTCCCTGGAGCAGCCTCCCAGGCCCCAGGGGAAGGAGCGCCCCAGGCTGCTTCCAGGGAAGGCTGGTTTCTCCTCCTCTCAGCAAGCCACTCAGCGGCAGCTGAGCACACTGGGGCCCGTCTCTCCTGCACCCACGACCCAGGAAGGAGATGCCCCCCGCCCGCCCCTGCTCCAGAACACCCATGGGGCCTGGGTGAATGCAGCTGGTTTTGGGGGGCAGAGAGCACCCCGACTCAAGTAGCACCAAACCCCTCAGTCAGAACCAGACCCAGTCCCAGGTGCAGCAGCTGAAGTAACTCCGAGCGGGTGGTGGGGCTCCTTTCAAAGGGCCTGCGGAGCTCTGTTACCTGGAAAGGAAACTGACCCGCAGAGCCCTCGGGGTCAGAGGAAGACCAAGGGGCGATGGGGACGGGAGACCCTGCCGGTAACAACGCGCTGTGTGTCTGTGATGCAGTGCGAGCAGGCTCTGAGCAAGTGCGGGAGGGAGGCATCGGCGGGCGGCGTGCCCAGATTCCACACCAGTGATCACTACGCCCACCGGGCCGTCAGAATCCCGCGGCGCTCCCCACACCCGTTTTTATTTAGAAAAATGTCAGAAAAGTTGCAAATATGGTCCAAAAAATGCCAGCTGCTTTTCACCCAGATTCACCAATTGTTAACGTTCTGCACCATGTGCTTGCCCTGCTCCGCCCTCTATATACTGATGTTTTTTCTGAGAGGCCGAGCCACCTGAGCCACAGGCTGATGACACTTCGCCCCACACTTCAGCACGTGTCTCCTAATGGCAGGGGTGTTCCTCTGCGTGCCCCCAATACAGGCAGTATACCTAGGACTGTCTGATATTCGTATTACAGAATGTGTACTGCATGTTCAGGTTTCTCCAATCCTCCTCCAAAGCACCCTTAATGTCTTTCGTTTTGTCTGTTTCTCTAAGGGGCCTATCAAGAATCTCCCATTAACCTAGGAAGATTTTAAGAATATAAATTCCTAGGCCTTTCATTCTGCTTTTTTCAGGACTAAAATTAAGCTTAGGAACCTGTACTTCTAGAAAAAAAAAAATCCCAAGTGATTTTAATGACCAGGCTTGGTTTGAAATCAGTGATCTCTTTTGACCCGGAATCCCGCATAGCTCCTTTATTCACACTTCTCTGACATAACCCATACGCACATTGCCCTATTAATACACTATCACATTAAAAACACACAAAAATAAAAAGAATAAGGGAAAAATAAGTGGTCCCACGATTTCTTCTTGTGGCCCCCGGCTCATCTCACACTCCCTGTTTGTCTTTGCTTTGCCGCCCTCGGGTGTTACTGGCCTTCGGGGTCCCTGCGGACACCGTGGGTTGGGGTGGTCGGGAGGTCCTGTGGTAACTAACTACCCAAACTCTCCCTAGAAGCACAGCCAGGTTCCTCTGTGGGCTCACGGCTTTGCCCTTCACGTCTCCCCAGAGTGAGGTTTTTCCCCGCAGTAAGGTTAACGATGCCCCAGAGGTGAAAGGGCACGGAGCTGGGCGTCTGTCCTGGGAGGTTTCATTCTGTGTATGGAAGGGCCTGGTCAAGAGTGTTGATTCATCTTCTTTTTTCACTCCTTACCCTCTCCCTTTAGGTCAGAAAGAAGAAGAGCCCAAGGTAACCTTTTTCCCTGGTGCTAAAGTGGGGGAGAATGGAAGAGCTTGGGCCTCCACCACGGGCATGTCTCCCTGGATGATAGAAAGGGTAAAGAAAGGGTAGACCAGTTGCCACCATACTCACAGTCCACGAACTAGAGACCCCTCCAGTCCCCGGCCTCCACACACGTTTCCTACTGGCCCACGGCTGGTGAGCTAGATCTCATGCCATAGGAATTCCCATCCAAGCGAGAGTAGGGCTAGAAGACCTTTGGCCTCGCCCCTGGCCACATACAGTCCTCCCTGTGCTACCAGTAAAGCCGTGGAGACCCGGGATTTGCTGGAGGAAGCCTCAGAGGCTCACAAGTTCCCTGTGCTTCCTCTCCCCTCAGGAAATAAAGCTCAGCGTCCCCATGCCCTACACACTCAAGGTGCACTACAAGTACACGGTCGTCATGGAGACGCAGCCCGGCCTCCCCTACAGCCAGATCCGGGACATGGTGTCCAAGAAACTGCAGCTCCTGCCGGAACACACTAAGCTGAGGTGAGCTCCATGTAGGTAGCAGGGAGGGGACAGCTGGGGACCTGGCACTGGCCTAGAGGACAGTTTTACACTGAAGCGCTCTGACGTGGTGCTTCCTCGTTACCCCCACCCAGCTATCGGCCCAAGGACAGCAATGAGCTGGTGCCCCTCTCGGAAGACAGCATGGAGGCCGCCTGGGGCCAAGTGAAAAACTACTGCCTGACTCTGTGGTGTGAGAACACAGTGGTGAGTGCGGCCAGCCCGGGGCCACTTCCTCAGCAGGAGTTCAGCCTTTATCCGCCACTGGTTTCACTCTTCTAGCCTCAGTCTCAGGTGAGGAAACGGAGGTTCACAGAGGGTACGATGTGGCAAGCAGTGGAGCTGGGGTTCCAACCTGGCCTTTGGACCCCGTGGGGCCACTTCCACCTTACTGTGTGTGCCGCCTTTCCGGACAGAGGCTCTGCCCAGGTCGGAGCAAACCGCCCTGGGAATCGGGCGCTGCTAACACACAGCACAGCCCGCAGCCTCGCGGCCTCTAACGCCCATTTCTCAAATCCTTTGATCC
Source organism: Phyllostomus hastatus (assembly GCF_019186645.2). Taxonomy (NCBI): domain Eukaryota; kingdom Metazoa; phylum Chordata; class Mammalia; order Chiroptera; family Phyllostomidae; genus Phyllostomus; species Phyllostomus hastatus. The sequence continues at coordinate 11,605,602 of NW_025333833.1, read as the reverse complement.
ACGCCTCCAGACACCGCGCACCCTTCCTCCACGTCTGTGGGACGGAGATGACGTTCATGGCCGTGGTCCTGGGTAATCGTAGGGCACCGTGCAGCGGTCCTCGAACTTGAGCAGGGACCCGAGTTACCCACCTACAGCAAGACTGCTGGGCCCCACCCACAGGGTTTCCGACTTACTGGGGCTGGGAGGGAGCTGCAGATCTGCATTTCTGACGAGGTCCCCGGGGCTGCGGACTCCGTTGGAGACCTAGGTCTGCCTGTGCGTTCTGCCCCCTCGTGGGTGAGTCCCCCCCGTTCCTCCATCTGGAAAGAAGTATCGAGAGCGCCCACTCTACCTTTTGGGGATAAATTACTAAGTTTTCAGGAAGACTTTGGGGCAACACACGGCCCCGCAGACCTTCAGCTTCGTTCACCCGGCCATCCCGTGTCCACGAAGGACACGTCAGGTCTGCGCCGGACACCGATCCCAGACCTGCCGTTGAGATCGTGGCGCACATGCCGCACCCGACATCTCCCCGACCGAGTCCTTTAGTGATGTGACGTTCGCCGCTCCCTGTCCAGGGAGCTGGCAAACTGACAGGCCCACTGTCGTTTCAGGGCGACCAGGGCGTTCCCGAGGAACCCGAGGGGAGCGGGACATCGGAGGTGCGTCACCAGGCACCAGAACCTCAGCTCAAGGAGGGGAGCCAGGTGGTGGCCCTCTTCAGTTACGAGGCCACCCAACCGGAAGACCTGGCGTTTCTGGAAGGGGACGTGATCCAGGTTGTATCCATGGGTGAGTGCTACTCCCGACTGCAGGAGTTAACCGGGAAACAACCCATCCGATGTTCTGAAACTTTATGGTAACACGTAAACAGAAAACAGGATGCAGCCTAAGTACTGGGCGGTGCTGGGGCCGAGTTCACCTCTGTTGGACGGTTGTGAGATGGTTTCCCGCACCCAGTTCCTCACGCTTGAACGGGAACTACCTGGGGAGCCTGTTAGAACAGAATCCCATCCTAGCTCAGAGTTGGGGTGGGGCCTGGGAGTCTGCATTTCTAACATGCTCCCGGGACCCAGGACAAGCCCATGTTTCCAGTCCATGGCTTGTGCACAAATAGGAAAGCTCAAACGGGCTGCAACGAGAACCACCCTGGGGAAACTCTAGAATGAACACCCTGGCGCCCAGCCGCCCCGCCGAGTCAGAGCGGTTTCCGGCCAGGACCCGAGCGCCAGGGCTGTGTCCGATCTGGACGGAGCACATCCGAAGACAGACTCAGCTGCTCATGGGGACTGGCAGACGGGCTTTGGAACAGGTCACCCCTCAACTGAGATTAGCAGAGTGAGCCCAAACAAGCTGTTAGTCTCTCTGGGTTTCCTTTTCCTCAGTAAAATAGGAATATCTACACCTGAGTTATTATGAAGTCTGAAAAAAATATAGAGATATATACACACATACATGTACATATATCCTAGCACAGTTCCTGCACTTGAGTAAATAAAATCCTTGTTTTACATGCACTGAGCCCCTCACTAGCTCCAGCTCTCAACCCCTGGACCACCCGCTAGTGACCCCTCGTGAGCAATATACTTAGCCAGTGGCGTGTCCCCTCCCCGCGGTCAAAACAAAGACTCCCAACGCGGTTCAGATAAACTTTCCTGTTAGAAACGCTACCTGCAGATCATCGCTCAGCTTCTCCCGTCTCACTCCCCCTCTGAAACACCCAATTCCTTCTCCCGGGTTTCACTGCTCCGCCGCGTCCCCGGCTGGGGCAGGAGCCCCACGTTCCCTCTGAGGCCCAGTCACTGGCCGCCACTGACCTCTCCCGGGCGCGGCGGGGGGAGGGGGCCGCGGGGGGGGCGGGGGGCTGACCTGAGACCCGTGGGGACAGCCGGCCAAGGCCGCTCCCAGCACGGGTCTCGGACACGGACCCCTGCCCTCCCCGCCCGCAGTGAACGACGACTGGCTGGAAGGGGAGTGCGGAGGGAAGATCGGCATCTTCCCCAGGGCTTTCGTGCAGGGCCGGGCCGCCGCCCACCCGGACAGCGCGCCCAGGGCGGTCTAGCATGTCTTGCAACCCACGGAGCGGAAGGAAGAAAAGCGCCATCTCCCTTGCAAGACTGAGGACGCCTCCGCGGCACGCTGTGCCGAGACCGCCGCGCGGTGGAAGTGCTCGCTTTTTCCTGTTCAAGTCCGACCCATCACAGGCGGATGAACACCGCGGGGTGGGGTGGGGAGCGGTTGGACGTGTCTCCGAGGGCATGAGGGGTCCTTCCAGGGTGCTGGTTTCTCGCCTTAAGTGCTGGCTACCCAGGTGTGTTCACTTTGTGGGAAACTCAGTGAGCTGCGCAGCGATTACTGGCGCACTTCTCTGTATGTGTGATAAAAATAAAAAAGCAAGACGGCCGGAGTGCCGGCCCGAGGCCCAAAGGAAACTCGCTCCGTTCCTGCAGCACCACACCACAGGGTCCGGGGGGCCTCCAGGTGACTCAGGAGGCAGACACGCAAAAGCGACTGTTCTGTAAGTCCCCGGCTGTGAACAGAACCCGCACTGAGTTGGGTTCCCCTGGAGCTACAAGAGCCACATCCCCTCCTGCCTCCTCGGAGAGAAACGTCTGTCCAGAGTTTAATGGGAATATCTGCCACTAACACGTGACTGATCAGAAGCCGCGTTGGGGCAGCCAGCTGGTTAGCAGTATCCTGTTAGTTAACATTCTACAATATGTTCAGTACGAACATAGAAGGTAGAATGGTATGGTTTGATTTTGGTTGTCATTTCACCACATGGACTGGTTTTCAGGGTTAACTTGGATGAAGGGTTCCACAAACACTAGACCTTGATCTCCCTCCCCACCTTCTTCTTAGAGAGTCCATGGGGCGTTGTAACAATTTCCCAGTGTGCAACAGGGCGAGGTGCAGACTGCCCCCGCACCTGGGCGGGAGGGAGGCCTTGCCGGGCCCTTCGGGACACAACTCGAAGAAATTCAAACCCAAAGCTAAGAGCAGTCACTGCTGTTGCTGCTGATCAGACTTAGTGACGTTTGCAGGCCAGAAGGGTCAGTGACCTCTGCACAGCCTCACAGAGAAGATAGAAAGGAAAATGGTGAATGTGTTCACTCCTTTGCATAAGCCAATTCTTTATTAAATGAAAGAATTTTGTTGGTTTCTTCCTACCCGCCCCTTTCCAAACTAATGTATATTGGCTTGGAGTGCTACTAAAAGCAAAAATAACCCTCAAGCGTATTCGACTTTGAACCACCTTTGCTTTCCTCTAGGTGACCTCTGAGTACTTTCAAGTCTTGCTTTTTAAGTTGGATTTTCTTTTAGGGTGGAAAAGAAACCATCCACACACAGGTCTGGTTGGAGAGAACATGGTTTAATTAAAGGCAAAGCTGATTTCAGCAGCTGCAGGTCTTGCACAGACAGACCAAACAAAACAGAAAACCAAACCAAAACAAAACAGAACACAAAAGAAGGCTTACTACACAAAACCAGCTTCTGATGAAGACTCTCCTCCCTCCTCATTACTCCACACTGAGGATGATAAGGCGAGGAAGGCGCCCCCAGAGTCAGAAAACATTCCGAACACCAAATGCTCATGCAGAAAGGGGGCTGCAGAGGGGACGTGGGTGCCCCTGGGAGCGGGTCGGCGAGCCTGGTCATCTGGTCTAGGGTGCGAGAGTCCGTGACAGGTCACACACTGGAATGTCGCAGCTGCCTGAATGTAGAGCTCACACGTACGCAGTGGGGCAGGGAGGAAGGGCGGGGGCTTGGGAGGCGGGGGCTGGAGAGAGGTGGGCACAGGGAAGGGGCGGGGGACAGCACAGAGGGTTTCATATTGCCATCGGGCTGGGATGCAGGAACGGGGTTCACCCTTTCAGACCTTCCCCCAAAAAGAAACAAAACAAAAAAACCCAAACACCATGTCAAACTGAAAGAGCAATGATGTACGCACAGGGGACTCCATCCACCCTCTCTGAAGAGCAAGGAGCACTGACCTCACCCCTTTCCCTCGCTGGGGCCGCCCCGGCTCCAGGGTGCCCGGGGCTCCCGGACGTGCTCTGCCCTGCAGCCGCCCCCCAGCTCTCACAGCCCACCTGACCACGCACACTCAGACGCACCACTCTCCCCTCCAGAGAGCAGGGGACGTGCGTGCGCACACACACTCACACGTGCAGAGGTGAGAACCCCGCAAAATGAACCCTACCACTAGCACAGCAATTGGACGTTTGGATTGTTTCCATAATTTCCCCTTGAAATATCACTTTTCCAGGAAACGACTAACAGAAACGCTGTCCTTCTGTTTCTACACAAGAAAAATTTCAGTCCTCTTTCCTCCTAATAAATACCAGGTAAAAGTTCGTTTTCCTGTCGTCTGCTTCTTCCAGAATGGACCTCGTCGTGTTCTCTTCTGTGCGTGGCGCACGCGCGTCCCGCTGCCTTGCGTTTCACCCTGGAGGTGGAGCTGGGGGCTGCGGCTGGTGCGGGCCGGCCCCTCCGTGGCCGCTTGGCGCCGCTGCCTCCTTCCTCTCCAGACTGTCTTTCGGGCCCTGGCTGCCGGGTCCCGGGTCCGTGCTGTCGCCGCTCCTCGGGCGATGTTGTGCACGTTAGGAACAGAAACAATTACTGGCGAAGAGCAAAGCGTAGAAAGGGATGGAGCAGGGAGGGGAGGGGAGGTGGTAAGTAGGATCGGGGCGCAGAATCCAACCGAACAAAAACGACCACACTGAGAGCTTCTACCCATCCAATGTCAGGCCACGAGTGGACTGGCCCGCCTTCCGTGACACTGCCTGCCCTGCTACCACAAAATGCACAGGAACCGAAGACGTTCATTGAGAATCCTGTAGCAGCCACCTGCTGGTCCAGCCCAGCACCACCTCCCACACTGCATCCTCCACTGGGGCTCGAGCACCTACAGAGCGAAGGGCGTTTCCTGCTGGAGTCTCCAGGCCAGAGGAGGGCCTCCCGGAACCTCCGAGTGGAAGGTGAGGCCTTGGGCTCGCCCTGTGGGACACTTCCACCGGCCGAGGAGGCCCGCTGCCCCATGCTGTCACCGCCGACCGCGCACAGGAGCAGCGACTGGGGCTCTCCTCGCTACACACTGACTAGAAGAAGCACGTCCGTGTGTGGAAGAATTCAGTGTGACTTGTTACTACTGAGAGAAATAACAATAATAAAAGATGTTGAGGAGTAATTTCAACTACATTCTCAGTCAGCAAAGCAATCATTAATGGATTCCTATTTTATTCCCCAAAGAAGGGAAAAGGACTGAGAAGTTCCCACTGGCTTCTCCCACCTGCCTTCCCTTCTCAGCTTTCACTTCCCACGTGGCTGGGGACATGCACGATGGAGAAGGTGAGCGGCGGCGCTACCAGGTAACTGAGCGAGACAAACAGCAGTTCCTCTCCCTCTGGAAGGCCCCGGGGGGCGGGGGGACGGAGCGTTCCCGACGGTGTTTCGTTTTGTTGCACTGCGGACATTTCGTGCACACTCAGCGGGCCGGTGGGACACTTACACCCTCTCGACGGCAAGGAGCAGAGGAGAGGGCTGCCACCTGCAGGGGCTGTGTGGGCCAGGCCTGCGTGCCCAACATGCCATGGTTTATGGAGCCTTCATTCCCAGGGTCGCCACTCTGGCCTCAGTGTGGAGGGTTCATGGTGCCTTGTCCCCGCTGCTGTTTCTGCTTCTGCTGCATTAACAGCTGCTCCAGAGCGGAAGGTCCAGGATGCATCATGGAACTGGACCAGATAGACTGAAAGACAGCCCAGCGCTTGTCAGCAGAGGTCAAGGGCCTGGTTGTCTGAAAGGGTCTGGTTCTCAATCCCAGCCAAATATAAAGGCACAACCTCCCAAGACCCCCACCCCCTAGAAAAATTCAGCTATTAGAAAAGGGCACTGTAAGGCTGTCTTAAAGACTAGATACCGTTAAGATTTAGGACCGAAAAGCTAAAAAGTATGTTTTATATTAAGTCTTTTTACTGAAAGTCAGCTCCATGTGGGACCACAGAGTATTTACTACTATATACTGTTCTTTTTCTTGTTTAGAAAAGGCTTAAATCAAACATCCCAAGATGAATCAGGATTTTCTTAACCTCAGAATGCAACTAGGTAGGACATTGGTGTCTCTGTCCCCCTGAAGATAATGCTTCGCCACTAATAAATTTGCAAATTAAAAACAAAATCCCATCAAGAACCTTACAAGGCAGACCGTGTCTCTAGAACTCTGCTAGACGTGTGCTGTTCATCGATCACCTCCGAGGGCCTCGGGGGCGAACCTGGCTCCTCAGGGAATGAAAGCAGAGACATGCCCGTGGTGCCTGCTCCTGTGGTGCACTTACCTTGAGGCTCTCCATGAGGACAGCGGAGGAATCCTCCATGGAGGGACCGTGGCCTGCCCAGGTGCCACTTGGAGTGCTGGTCTGATGCCAGCTGCTCTCAGAGGATGATGTTGCTGAGAGATAATCAATGCCAAACCCGCCCATGGCTAAGGGATGAAAAGAGATAAGAATCCAAGAAGGTGTTTTATCACTGCCAGGTGCCAAAAGCCAGGGAAAAACATAGCAGGTTATTTCACGTCTGCGCAGTCTGGGTCTCACCTGGCTTATCAGTTTTCCACCGATCTGCAGCCCTCCTCTCCCTGGTATCTGGAGTCCCGATGGGCCCGAAATTGGAGAATGGAACAGAATTATGGTTGTGTGTCGGAGGAGAGCTTGGCAGGCTGCTTGGGTTGGAGGAATGCGGAGACTGGCTGGCTGGTGTCGAATGATCTGTGAAATGACAGCAAAAGAGAGCATCGAGTAGTAAGTTGTTTCCCAAACATTCTAAGACCTAAAGTTTTCTACAGATAGGATCATTCAAACTCTACTGAAGTAACCACAGGGCTTTGGAGCAAAGACAAAACAAGGGCCCCAAAGAGGACCCTGCTAGATGCACGAAACATTTCACTGAATTTATCTAGGACACTCCCTGCCCTAGAACAGAACAGAACAGAGCGAAGCAGCGGACAATTCTGCCGCGTGCATGCACTACTGTGGCATGTCTGTTTCAGGTCAGGACTCCACTGGTATCAGGGGATGTTGGGGTTGGCCAAAAAGTCTGCGTGGTTTTTTCCGTACAACAGAACGCACATTTTTCATTTTCACCAGTGACTTGACCGATTTGGACATGGGGAGTATGCCAGCTGTCTCCCGCGTGGCGTGACGCTGATCGTTCTCAGTTCACGCCTCGGTCTGGTCGCCATCGACTCCAACTGGTCCACCAGACCGTGCTGCATCGTCCAGAGGGGCATCTCCAGTGCGACGCTTCGCAAACCACTTCCGACACATTTGATCATCACAGCACCTTCTCCACACACTGCACAAATCTTTTTTTGCTTTTCAGTTGCATTTTTACCTTTCTTGAAATAATAAGGCATACATAATGTGCTGGAAATGTTGCACATTTTCTTCCATCTTCAATATTAAAATGACTACACAAAAATTCACCAACTTTTTAAGTTTTCGTTTTTTTTAAAATGCATGCTGGTATGACAGTTGCCATAAGACAATCTAACAAAATTGTTTCGAATGAAGTTAAAGTCAACTAAGCGCTACTAGAGCCATCGTTCAGAAAAAACCAAATGAACTTTTTGGCCAACCCAAAAGAACTGCCTAACCTTAACAACTGCTGTGAAATCAGACTCCACTTATAAAACAAGCATTTAAAAAAACCTCTCCTTTAACAACTGCAGTTTTCCCCACAGAGAAGGAACACCTGCAGACAGAAGTAAAAAGCAGCTGCAACCCTTGCGACAGAGCCATGCGTTCCTCCCCGACCGCTCGGCCGGCGACTGCGCACTCAAAGAGGCGTCTGGGCATCTGTTACGCAAACCAGCCCATCGGCCTGTTTTTTTCTATTTTGTTTTTCACAAGTTACTTAAAAAAGTTGACCTGATGTATTTATAATTACAAAGTCATACGAACTCCATTTTAATTTGCCGGTGATGCCGGGTGTGTAACTGAAAGAGCAGTGCAAACCTGAGCTGGCAGGAAGTGACGGGGACCACGGGGTCCCTTCGAACAGGGAGTACAGCGACGTCTCCTGCGGGGCCATCGAGGGGTTCAGGTCGGCTTTGGAGCTGGCCGTCAGATTCTTCCCGTACACCTCGTTGAACATGCTGTTATTTGGGTATCTCTCCTGAAAGGCAGCGACAACCAAGTCACACGGACTCGCTCCAAGGAAAGAGACACAAGGGAATGCCGTAATTCTCCCCACAGATGCCTGAGACCGTAAGCCTTCTCAACAAGACAGATTTTGAAGGCTTTTATTTCTTTGAGTTTTCCTCTTAAATTCATTTCCCTATGCTTTCCCTCAACCCTTTATTTTGCTCCAACCTGTGCGCCTCACCCGTGTTAAAAAGTAGGAGTAATTTATTGGGCTACACAGAGCCTGGAGGACTTCAGCACGAAAGAAAAGGTAAAGGGTTCAAACCTGTGACATGCAAGTCTTTGGAGTACCCTAACCAGAGGGAGAGCAGGTAACACCCAGTGCCCAGAAGGTGCCCACACGCGCAAGAGGAACAGACGCACTGGAGGAGACCGGGAAGAACCCGAGAGCCCACGCTGACGGTGCAAAGCAGGGCTCTCGGCCGCATACCCACCTGGTTGAGAGAGAATCCGGTGAGGGACAGGAAAGAGGGTGAATGCGACATGAGCTCGGAGGGCTTCTCCAATAAGGATTTCTTCACGGTCCCAGAAAAAAAAGGAGTTCAATTATGCCTTCCGTTTCCTTAACGTGAACTTTAAGACACTATACAGTCAAGTAAAAGACCACCGTTTAAGCGTGCCTGCATCCCCCCACCGCACACGACCTAAGGCTCACAGGCATGAACGAGGGCCTGTTAAGACCGTGACCCCAAGGAAGGGCCAGCTGCTACGGCAAGTGCTGTGACCTCGCACAGAGACCCAGGCAGGGAAGGCCCTGGAGAACTCTCACAACAAGAGGCGGGGCTGATCGGGTACTGTTTTCTCCCCGTGTTTAAAACACGGCGAGAACGGCTTTAGAAAAGCCTTGCAAACCCGTGTGCCACTTTTCGTGAACACGGTCCCTAAGCAGCTCCACCTGTGGTTTGCACTGGGGTGGCAAAGGGAGGGTCATACTTTTGTGTATGTGAAACAGTTTATTCCTGTACCATTTGTTTATTCGTGTACGCCTGCTTTTACCCCACTCTGTATTAAAATAGTTGCTAAAGTCAAGCTTCTGTTTATTAGCTCTGAGAGAGTCATTAGGGAAAAAAAAGGTGGATCTGTGATGCTCACTGCCTTTGAACAGTTGGTCAAGAATGCTTTTATTAAACACCTACTACATGCAAGTCACTTTTACATACATATCATTAGCAATGTTAAAAACAGAAAGGTTATAGTCAAGGTGTTTAAAAACATAAAACACTGACACGCCCTTCCCCCACTGTTCCATGAGCTTCATTTCCTACGAAAGGAGCGAGCGCAACAGGAACTAGGGTTCAGGAAGCAAGGGGACGGAGACACGCCCGCCCGGCCGCCCCAGCAAGGCAGGCAAATGTTTAGAGACTGCAGCTTAGCCACAGGGCGTTCAGCACCCCTAGGTGCTGTCCGGGTACTACCACTGTTACAGTTTCTAGGGGGTTTTAGTTCTGCTCACTTGGGGTGGGGGGAGCGTGCAAGCTCTCTAGGGGCACTCATTCAGGCAAGCTCTTGAGGGAATGTCAAGTGCCAGGGACGGCAGCTTCTGCCACGAGCGCCATTCAGCTTTTATCCCGCCGGACACTAAAACCACTGCACCGAAATCTTATGTTTTCTTGTTCCATGTTTACGGGGGGGAAACAGCGAGAAATTAGAACTCAGACTGCTTTATGCTTCACTAAGGGATTGCTCTCTTGAAAATACATCATTGAGTCATAATACATCATAAACGTATCATTGAGTCGGGATTAAAGAAAACCTAGAACATTATTTCATTTCCCATTTTGAGTACATGAGAAAAAAAATCTTACTGCTCCTGAACAAGATTAAATGACACTGAAATCCCTGGGTCCAGACGGAAGTGCCACTGGAACAGTGAGCTCCTCTGGCAGCATCACACCCTGCGTGGGAGCAGCCCGGCGGGAGCCGGGTCCTAGCACGGCCTGGACTGGGGGTCTCGGGGAACAAGGCAGTGAGGGACGTTCCTGCCATATGAAGAGCAGCTCGGGCTATCGGGAAGAAAATTTGACATTTCCACGAAAAAGAAAAGCCCCCCCAAAAGAAGAAATCACCTATTCCAAAATCTCAGAAAAGCAGCTGGGTTAGAGCAAGAAGAATTATGTCAAATACATACAAAGAGGCTTCTTCCAGGAAGAGAGGCGAGAGGCCCCAGCAGAGCTGGGTAAAGATCAGGAGGGTTAGAAAAAATCAGCTCTTCCTCTTCCTCCAAGGCAGCCAGACTCTTTAACAGGTCCGGAGGAAGCAGAGGGGAGCCTTTGGGGTCCTAGTGACAGAAAGGATCACAGTGAGACGCACCGGGGACGAAAAAAGCACTAGGGAGTAGTAGCAAGGTTAGGGGGAGAAGGCAACTAAAGCCGAGGAGGAGGAGGAGGGAGGAAGTAATCAACAGTGAGGCAGTGTTATGCAAAGAGGAAAAGGCACTGAAACACAACACAAAGCAGAAATATTGACACGGGGCAGAACAGAAAAGGTGAGGCGGCCAGTGAGTAAAACAAGGCAATGGAGCCAAGTGACGGGCTTACCTTGTGCTAACAGACAAGTTACAAACACGTACCCGCATCTCTGGGAATAAAAAGGGCAAGGAAGGGGCCTCCACTATCAAAGGCTGGCTTTGTTCCTCTCTGAAAGCTACTTGCTTAAATGTGCAGCAAACCTATTTCTAAACTGAGACGGTTCAGCACAGTGGAGGGGAGCTATTTCAGAATCCTCTAACGTGCTGCATCACGACTGCTCTGCCAGACCACCCGAGTTCAGAATCTGCACCGGAACTCTTCAGCTCCTCACACTGAACGGACTGTGCAGCTGTGAAGAGCTGCAGCCGTGGCTCAGCAGCATCTTGTAACACGAACGGGTCACGGTGGCCTTTATACAACCAGCCCGAGAAATTCAAAAGACACGCAGCCCCACACCTGTCTGTGAAGTGCCCAGGGAGAGGAAAAGACACACACCTCAAATGGCATCCTAGGCACAGGGTCCTGCTCTGGACGGAAGACACCTGGTGACCGCTTGCCCCTGCGGTCCAAACTTGCTTGCTGGGCCATCACAGCTCTGTTATCAGCCACGCTGTAGGAAGAGTCCCAATAGAATTCTGGGACCTTGACTTCTGAGGGGTTGTGGTTATATGGCTCCATGGGAAAAGGCTTCATCTTTTTCTCGAGAGGCTGCTGCTGCATCACAGGCGGCTGCAATGACGGCTCAAACAGTTTTATGGGGTCTTGGGTCTGAAGGTAGTAGGGCTGTTTCACAGGCATGATTTTCCCTAATGGGCCTTGAACCTGAGGGGGATTCCACAGCTGTTTGGAGGCATCTGCCTGTTGATACTAAAAAAGAGATGCCTGTCGTCAGGACGAGGGTAACTTGCAGTGTCACTTACACTAAGTACTCAGGAATCACAGAACAAACTCAAGGGGTTTTACCATCAACGAAACTCTAGGCTGGGGGCGTCAAACTCATTTTCCCCAGGGGGCCACATCAGCCTCGTGGTTGCCTTGTGGTTGGCTGAATGTAATTTCAGCTCCTTAGCAGTCGTACAGTCCTAAAATTATTTCGGCCCTTTGAAGACAACTGCGAGGCTGATGTCCTCCCCACCCCCACCTGTGACAATGACTTTGACACTCCTGCTGTAGGCAATGCAGCAACTTCCTTTACCCTTCAGGCTTTGCGACACACAGAGCCTCCTGGGTACAGGTTGCAGGCACTGAACTCACGTTCTGCCTTTCAGTTCAATTATTTAAGAGGTTTAATGAGTGTGCGTGTGTGTGTGTGTGTGTGTGTACCCCTCTGGTTTCAAGTGCTGTGGGATGACGATATTCACGATTGGTGTCATTCTTAACACCTCATCAAGATTATGACTCTACATTCCTCCTACAGTTTATCTTCACACGGGAAATAAATATTTACAGAAATCCTTTCCACTAAGACTGACAAGTAGTAGCAGCTAATAGTAGTGAAGGTCTACCATCCTCTACAAAAGTACAAAGGAAAACGCTGGAACTTCCCTAATCAGCGAGGAGAACACTGCCACATTCTCGTCACCGCTACAAGTCTGAGAGCTGCGGGACCTGCACGGGGAACTAGGGTTTTTAACAAACTGAATACCAGCCAATCTCAGCCTCCCGCTCCTTCGGATGCTGACGGCACCCACACTGCCACCTACCTGCTGGAACCCAGAGTGGTGAGGAGGGCTTTTCCCCAAAGCTGGCACAGCTTTCGTAGGGGACTGTTGTTGCTGAGCTAGAGCTTGAACCTGCAACTGGCTTGCAGACTGTGCTGTTGGCTGAGCTGGTAGAGATGAAAGGGGTTGCTGGGAGGGCGGCTGTGGTTGTTGAGGTCCCTGGTTCATTGGCCCTGGTCCAGAGGGCCGTTGCTGGCTGTAAGGAATGTGGGACTGTTTCCCAGCTTGCACCTGGTTTCCTGCTGGAGAGTGAGCTGTAGGCTGAAGAAAGGTTCCTGGGACAGAAACACCAGCTGGGAAGGTGTAACCTGAGCCCATAGAAAATGCCACAGGAGGGGGGATAACATATGTTGGGGGCGGGAACCCTTTAAAATAAAAGAACACAGCTTTAGTTCCAAAGAAACAGAAAAAAAAAAGACAAGAATAAATTTGGGTTGGGGAGGAGGTTTTCTCCTAAGTTACAAAAGGCACAGATTGACCATCAAGTAAGACTGAGCAAGTGAAAATCTTGAATTTCATTTCAATAATTAAATATAGACTACTGACTGCTACTTCTATCCACTTAACTGGAGTGTTCTGCACATCATGTTTAGTGGTAGGAACTCCTTCATGGTAACAAACATGTCCTTGTATATAAACTACCAGAGAAGTGGTTCCAAACAATTTCATAAGCATTGGGGAAAACATGCCACTCTGACAGAGCATAAATGACTCGGTGAATGGGCAGAAACTCCTACGCAGAGGGACTGAGGAGAAGAAATCGTAAAACACACGTACCTGGCCGGCTGGGGAGAGGAGGGAAGGCTCCAGGGTGATGAATGGGGATGAACTGGGAATTGCTTGCTTGACTTGGAGTTTGAGTTACAGGTGTTTTCCTGGCTTCAGACACTGGGGTCTTTCTCAATTCCGCCTGGGATTTTACCTGTGACCAACAGAAGCGAAATTATGATATTCTGAAACCCAAACGTGTCGGAAAGAAGCAACTACTCCAAGAAAAAAAGTATATGTTGAAGATACTTAAATTCACCTAAATTAAAAAGAGAAAAATCAAAACAGATCATTTAATTGCCAGTAAGACATACGGGCTTAGTTCTGCTAGTATAATTATTTTGCCCTCACAAAATCATAAAAACATCAAATATGGAAAGGGCCTGAGAGCTGATTTGATTTACAATGAGACACCCAATGCCAACAGGCTAAAAACTTGCCTATGATCTGAGGGTGCCTATTACAGGCCCCAGTGCCCTTTACACACTAATTCATTAGGTGACGCACATAAATTAGGAATTACTAATGACCCACTCTGGCCCTCAGCTTGATTTCATCTGGACAGCCTGAAGGGTGTCAGCCAGGCGTCCACCCTCCACCCTGAGGCTGCACCCCACCCCCAAACACATAAGGACTGTTTCTAACGAACAGGCCCTGAGATCCCAAGCATGGAGCCAGAGAGGAGTGGATGCCACCTGCACTGCTCAAGACGAGTGCAGTGAGGCGACAGACAACTCCAGACGAGGGGCAGAGGGCGGCAATGCACTGACTACGGCCAGGCCCCCTGAATCTCATCACCAGCAGGCAGGCTGCAGAGGGGAGAGACAAGGAGGAGGCGTTCTTTCCAGTCTGGACCTTGCTGGGCCACAGTCACAGAGAACGGAGGAACAGCGGGCAGGAGGCGCTGGGCCCTTTACCCCCAAAACACTGATCCCTCAGCTGCATAGTTCACTTAGGATTTCCCCGGCCCCTCTCTCTCTCTCGATGGCTTTTCTTAATTTCTACCATGTTTTCCTCTCCATTTCTCCCCCAACTAGTAATCTTAAAATATTCTTATTTCTCCCTTCCCCTCCCGCCAAAAATCCTGCAAGAAAATACACGGGAGACAGTGTATTTGCAAGCAGCCTTCAATAATGTACGGTTCCTTATTTATACCTACTGCAAATATATTTGCCAAAATGTGTTAACAAAACAAATGGCTTTTACTCGAAGATTAATGGTATTAATAAAAGTAGTGAAAGTAAAGACCCCTTTCCTTCTATACAGAATCATCTGTATCTCTTTGGAAAGGTGTAAAAAACAAAGTTGAAAATAACTGAGCCATGTCCTTGCCTGGGCCCTGGCTTTACGACTTCCCTCCAGCCCGGGTCACACCGAAGCGTGAATGGTGCTGCTGGCCAGGACGGCTGCAAACGTCAGGGAAGAGAGCCTCGTCTTTCTCTAAGAACATATTTTATCTTGTACAGTGAGTCTAATAAAACCCCCAAGACTTAACATACTCTTAGCTCTACTGGATCTACCAAAGACCCCACATTTCTCATTACAGCATTAACAAACGGCAATACTACGTTCCAGAGAAAATGCAAGTCTTTGCAGAACCGACGGCTCTGCAACTAGACGTTTCAAACCACTGAAATGGAAGAGAACTAATAAAAGTGCCGAACAGGTTAAGACTCTCTCACTCACATGACCATGCCCAGCAGTCAGTGAAGCAGCCACCTACCACCTCAGCTCTTTACAGGACCTCACCGCGCAGCACTGAGAATGCAGTCCAGCGTGTAGGACCGGCAGTCCTCAAGGCGTTAGAACAAAATGAAAACTCTTGCCTTTCGTGTGAGCCTTCCTCTACCTCCTTTGTAGTTCACATACAGCTTACCTGCACTGCCACACTCTGCTTTCCTGTTTCCTGCAACTTTTCTAAGGTGCATTTCTTGGGTTCTGTTTTCCTCTTGTTGTTGTCCTTCTTTCCATCATTCTTAGTTACAGTTACTCCTTTGCTACAGTCCCTTCTCACCTCTTTGGGAGGAAAACTTCTTCCTTGGTCTCTGTTCACTTCTCGTGGCTTAATGTTCTCTTTGAAGGTGACCACGGGTTTCTCTCCGGTGTCACAGTTGTTGCTTAGATTCCGGCCCGTGGACAGCACCGATTTCAGTCCTGGGTTCCCATCCGTGGCCAGCGACTCTATCACGGATGTCTCTTGTAGGCTGAGGTTCTCTTTGGCTTCACTGGGGTCTTCCAGTATTAACTCTGGGATTTCTGTGATAAACAATAATTTCCCTACCTCATTTTCACACTGAATCAGCCTAAAAAAGTAAAAATAAATCCATATATGAACATAATCCTAAAAAACAGCAACAACTGAACTGCGTATGGATCCAACAGTCAAACCATTCCCAGCCCTGAACACTCAGACTGTAAGAATGCGGATTCGGGTAACACCGCGAGTAGTTATGCAGAAACTCAACTCCCAGCACCACACGCAGCATCACGACACATTTCCATGCCCCTTTCCCGTTTTTCATAAGCACAGCTATGATCACTGAGCATGCTTTAAGCACAGGTACTGGATGAGGCCCGTGAAGCAGCTATCTATAACTACCTAGAACTCCTACTGCACAGGTGGGAAACTGAGCAAAGAGCTAGAAGTTCATTCAAACATGTAACCACTCAAGTGCTCACAGTGTGACAGGAACCTCAATACAAAAATGACTACGAGATAGTGACTGACCCTAGAGAGGTTACGATCGGCTGGGGGAGTCCCAGGACACAGACCTGGGGGAACAGCAGAACTAGAACTGAACTCGAATCTGCCTGACTCTAAAACCTGTGCCCCTCCACTACACCAACCACCCCGCGTGCTCTGTACTTAGCCGGCCACGGGCCCCATCCTGGTCAGTGCTGACTGAAGCCGACAGCGTGCCCTGTCCACACGAAGCACCGTGACTGCGTACGGACAACTCAGCTGCTCTCACTGAGTCGCACACATGTTTATAGATCAGAGCAGAAGCTCACGATAAACAAGGGAGCAAGGCCAGTTTCTCTACAACAGACAGTGTGATGGAACCAAGAGAAGTTTCAGAGTACAATTAATGATCACTAGGGTCACAATTTAGTTTACCGATGTTTTGTCTTAAGCGTTCGTAAGCAAGGGCATCACACCAAAGACTAAAACACAGGCGGGGGTTCGTGGGTAGCCAACGAGGGTACCTCGGCTGGTTGTCGGCGATCCACTTGCCCACAGAGATCAAGCGCTGCTGCCGTATCTGGCGCTGCTGCCCCTCTTTGTCTCCTGTGATCCCCTGGTGGCCTTTGGAAAAATCCAGGTTCCTAAAATTGATATAAACAAGTTACAAAAAGCTAAACTGCTAAAGATGTTTTCCAGGCAACCAAGTTCACCTAATGAACTGAAACGGCTTCAGATTTTCCCATACAGGTTGGACAAGTACTTGATGTAATCTACTCCATTTATTTGAATTTACATTCCCAAAGATTTTAAAAGAAATCCAGTGAAGTAAAGCAGAAAAAACACTATGCCAAAAATAAGAAAGGATAGTAAAAAGAGGAGAGTTAGTTCCTTCTGATAAGTCCTGAGAAGGTTTCACAAAATAGTTGATATTTGAGCTAGAGGCTGGTCAGTTACCAGTGAGTACTTACAGGTTCGTAAGGCAAAGAGAAAGAGGGAATGTTCTAGGCAAAGCATGAACAAAGTTTTGGATGAATAAAAACAGAGCTATTCAAGAAGACAACAAAGTGAATGTATAGTATGTTTAGGCAGGTGTTGGTGAGGAGGAGGGCAGAAGTGGAAAATGGCTGAAAAATTAAGCATTGCTCAGTGACAGAAAATATACTGAAAAACTAAGCATCTGGACAGCGCACCACTGGAACAAGTGTTTCCATATTAGCAATGAGGCATCCATCATCAGGTCTGTACTTTAGAAACAGAATGTGGAAACAGGGCAGAAATAAACTACAGAAAGAAAGGGACCCTCAGCAGAGAAGTTGATTAGGAAGCCTTTTTACTCCAGGTAAATGGTGATAAAAGCCTGAACTACCAGGAAATAAACAGGAGGAGTTAGATCTAAGAGGCCTTTCGGACAATGAATTACAAAGACTAGGTGAGAAAGATGACCATTTATAAGAAGCTTTCAGATTTCTAGCTTGTTCGTGTAGGTGGGTAACGAACGGCACACAGAGAGATATTGAAAGATCACATTTTACTGACCAAATAGGAAAATATTAGCTGATTTTTGGTCATGTCAAAGTTTAAAATGAGAGATCAGATTTTTAGAAATATGAGTCCAAACTCTGAAGTCAGAACTGAAAATTATGGACTTCGTACGCACGAGATGAAGGGTCATGACGAAGGGACGGACCTGATCACCACCGAGAAGGCAGACAGTGGGAGGGAAGGGCCAGGGAAGAGCCGTGGCGAGCGGCGACATTCCCAGCAGGAAGTACGAGAGAAAGAGGGCCAGAGGCCGAGTCTGCAGGGCAGAAGGAGGAGACTGATGTTGCAGAGCTAACCAGAAGGAGGTTTCGTGAAGGAAAGTGACCAACAGAGGCATGCTAAAGACAATTAAATAAGGTGAAAATAATGAGGTTGAGTGTTTACTACTTAGAAAGAATACGGCATAGTCAATTGTCACTAGGCCAAAAGGAAGTAAGTGGTTGTTAAAAATAAATTAAGATACTGACAATACAACACAGGGAGAGATGGACAGATGGAGCCAAGTTTTTTTTTTGGTGGGGGGGGGGCAAGAAGGAATGAGATCAAGGACTCAGATGAAAGGGTTAGACTTGAAAAGGAGTAAGAAATTATTCCCCTGAAAGAGGAGGAATAGAGACAAAGAATGATGGGAAGAACAGACTACTTTATTCCTCTATTAACATAAAATATGTCAAGCAATATCCTTTTGTTTACATCTGGTTCCCATTTTTCAGACTTCCCCCTAATTTCAAGAAAGGCACAAAAGTAAATAAGTATCAGTCAGAAGAAGCAATTTTCCTTTCCTTTCCTCCACATTTTAAAAGCACTTACTGTTGGTATTACATGGGAAATAGAGGCGCAACATATTTAAATCCATTTTGCACTGGTGACTTTCACTATCAGTTCATGTTATGAGAAGACAACAACGCGGAGAAAGATCAAAGGCACTCCTCCGCCCGAGCCCGATTCCTGCTCACTTTAACACTGCGGTCACCAGCAATGACTCCACGTCCTCCTGCTGCCACCCACCTGAAAGAAGGTCTCAAAGCCAAGAATCCTTGTAACTCAAACTCCTCCGGAAGTGGTGTTGCTAGAGAAGGGTAGAAAGCAAGATTTGTAAACATCTGGGTTAAAACACTGTTGTTTAGAATACTGCTTACTAAGGGGCGGGGGGCGTCTTCTATACAGGACTGCATGATGTTCATAGTTCCCTGCTCCTCTTTATACTAACAATCCCGATAAAACGATGGACCTGCCAAGGTCCTGCACGTGGCCTTCGGACCCTGAGTGTCATCCTAATCCTCACCTACTCCCCCATGCCTAGGAGGAGGGTAGGATGGCTTTTTCTCAGCAGTCTTAAAGGTTCACAAGCCTCAGACCCAGTAATCCCAGAGTAGAGTACTGGGTAAAAAGACTGACACCACCTGGGAGAAACCAGACTTTTGGGCACTACCCCAAACCTACTGAATCATAACCTGCATTTAACAAGGTCCCAGGTGACCGATGTGCAAATCTAACACTTAAAGAGCACTGACCCAATGGAAGAAAAATAATCAGAAAGGAGTCAACTAAAGATTGTTCAGAGTAGAATTACTTATAATGGAGAAATTTCTAAAGCAAACGGATAATGATTAAATAAATCATGGCACATCCACATCGTAGAATATTATGCAGCTGGTAAAAATCGTGTTTCAAAATGTTTCAATGACAAAGGAAAATGCTAACAACATGTTCACTTTAAAAAAGCACAGAGCTGAATTTGACACCAAACACACACTCTCCTGCAGGCTGTGTGCGTGCACACCAAAAAAGGCCCACAGAAAACACACTACCATGCAAACAGCACGAAGTGTCTCTCTCTGTGTGAGAGCCGTGGGTGACTTGTGTTCTTCATGTTTGTACGTCCCAAATGTCTTATGGTACGCAGGTACTACTCTGACAGAGTGATGCTGCGCACACTGGTTTTTTAACCTTAAACAGAAAGGAGGAGGAGGGCGGAAAGCACCTGACGGGGTGCACTCTCCGGACTCCTGTTCGGCCGCAGCTGACCGGGAGAACAAGCTGCTGCAGGAACGGCCCTCTGGCTC
The DNA here is from genome assembly GCF_019186645.2 of Phyllostomus hastatus. Classification (NCBI taxonomy): domain Eukaryota; kingdom Metazoa; phylum Chordata; class Mammalia; order Chiroptera; family Phyllostomidae; genus Phyllostomus; species Phyllostomus hastatus. The sequence goes on along the minus strand of NW_025333833.1, from coordinate 11,586,168 downwards.
CTCCCACTCCATCGGAGTCGAGTTCAGAGTCGCTTCTGAGATAGCGAACTTTACAAACGTGTGAGAAGAAACCCGTTTTTCTCTGGCCCGAAGCCCACCATTAGCGATGAAGAACAATCTCCACCACACCAGACTGAGCTGGCCCTTACCGTTAGTGCTCGAAAGATCCTCTTCATGGGGGTGGAAACTATTCAGAAGAGAAATGAGCCAGGGCCAGATACTGTAAATGAGAGAGAGTTCAGACGTTATTGTTGCACAAGAGAAACCAGAACACTAATAAGCCATGAGAACGTTCCCTATGGGGCCTAGACTTCATGTGTTTTTTCCCTTGCTTCAGCATTTTGAAGACTGTATGACTCCCTAAAACACATTCGCACAGATTCCTAGATAAAAAATATTCAGGTACCAGAAGGGTCAAATTTCCATGATAGAGACTTACTACTGCCCACGTTTTCCAAGCTCCCAGTGAAAACGGTTTTTCAGTTTCAAACGCCAAGAACCGTCTTTACTGAGAAAACGCCGACCGGGGAAACGGCACCTTCAGGCTCCCGCACACGCGTCCGCGGTGCGGCCCACTGCTCGCTCTTCACCCGTGACGGGGCGTGGTCGCCGGGGCCCGGCCTCGGGCTCCAGTCCAAGCGACGGCCACGCACTTCTCTTCACCCACACACTCACTCACACACTGCTACAACACCCTTACCTCTAAGCCCTGTTTCCTAATACACAGGCAATTTGTGTGAAAGTTTGCAAAATATTTAAAAGTTAGTAATTAATAATAAGGTAATATTAACCTTTCCTTGGAATTTTAACCTCTCACCAATGTCGGTGAAAGTGTGACTTAAAAAAAGGCCCGGGCAAGGCGCCCATGAACCGGATGCGAACCACCCCATCACGGAAACAACCTGGAGGCTGACAACTACTCTAACAGTTGTGCACTTTGAAATATGGGAACATGCTGCTTAAAAAAAAATACAGAAGCATATATAGAGAAAAAATAGGGAAACAAACACTTAAAAATAAACGCCTGCAACAAGCCTTTGGGGATATAACAAATGATGAGAGACGGTTGAAAAAGGTGAATAACCTAAAAAAGAGTATCAGACAAGAACAGCAATGCCTTTACGCGACAGACACGAGGCCTCAGGAAAACAGGCTGCTGGGAAACTGCGTGAACAGACGGCGATGATACACCGCCCTCCCCACTCCGGGTTACTCAACTGTGACTCTGCTTTCTACAGGGAGGAAAAACCCATCAGTACTTCACAAGAAAAAACAAGTTTTAGAAATGGTAAAGGTCCATGAAGATTATTTGAATATATGTAAAATTTTGACTTCACAAAAGGAAAAGAGATTTTTTCATCAGTTAAAAGACATAAATAGTGATTACTTTAATGTGTCAAACATATAAGGAAAATCTCCAGTTTTAGAGAAATACCCTGCACTGGTCTCTTTCAAGTAAGCTGAAACATAATTTAAGCTAGAATGAAACACCTGCAAGGGCAAGTCTAGAATTCCTGCTACATCTTACAGGAGGGAGGGGGAAAGAGTAAATGACAGGAAAGGAGAGAAACAAAGGTTTGTGCATAAAACTATTACTCACAGTGAACATGCTTTGCCGCGGTAAGAAAGGGGAGTGCACCGAGTGGACCAAAGGGTCACTGTGCAGGCACGGCACCACGAGTTTCGGGTTCTAAAGTACAGCGGGGCGGAAACTACACAGCCTCTGGGTCGGAAGTCGAGCCTGAAAGTGCGCACCACTCACAACGCCGCACGGGCACAGAAAGGGGGCCTGTGGAGTGCTGTGCTGCACCACCAACCTCCACTCACACGGTCTGTCTGGAAAGGCAGCTTGCAGCCAGGTGTGCGAGGGAAAGGGAAAGAGAGCTAAGTAGAGGGATCTCAGGGTTTCACATGTAGCTGGGACATTTCCTAGGCTGTGACGTTGGTCAAAGTGTAGATGCCGAAAGCAGAAATTTCACAGAGATTCTCCTTATATCCACCATGAAAAGATACAGGGAAGGAACTTCCTATTCACTGCAAAGCCTTATTGAAAATATTTCTATAATCAAAGGTAAACTGAAAGCTTTGATTTGTCACTCTCAAATCAATAGTTCCTAAGAATTATCAGAATTATTCTGCGTAGAGATTACGGAGAAAATGGTGGTAACCAAAATCTTCCACACTTAAACAAATATAACCCTAGTTGGGTGTTACTAGAGCAGAAGACAATGGGACAAAGCAAAAATCTCTTGCCTTTGATTCCTAAATAGAAAATTGGGGCATGCTGTGGTGGATGAGAAACAAGCTGGTTTTATTTCCATTTCATTCTGGAATGTGAAAAATGCCTTTTCCCCAGGACGGCAACCAGGGACAGGGGGAAAGCAAAGAGTCAGAAATCCTTAAGACTGTGCCTCACATGAAAAATTCAAAACAAAGGAGAAGTATACAAAGAGGTCTTCAGTTCAATTTCCAAAGAGTGGGCAGGAAACACAGTCTTCCATTGTTCAGAAGTTGTGTGTTAGAAGGTGGCTTCTACATATCGATGACTATCAAACAAACAGAGAGCAGAGGCCAACACGAAACTCTAAGATACTTACTACTGTCTTTCATCCACCACTGCCTCCTGGAAGACCCTGGGTCTGAGTCTCAGCCAGTCCATGGAGACCTTGACCGCGGGAAGGGGGTAGGCATTGTAGGATTCCTCCTGAGACTTGTTCTGGAGAGGACACTTGCACAGGATGCCAAGAAAAGACACTTAAAGAAAAAATGTATTCAGAAAGCATAAGATACTTGAAAGTGTTTATCAGTCCAAATTAAAACGTTATTATGAGCTTATGAGCCTTCTGCTATATTCTACTGAACACTTAAGTATCTTACAGCTTCTTTCTGAAGAAGGCATTTTCTTTCCCATGTTAAAAATTGTTACAGATACATTGACGATGTCAACAAAGAACAGAATTTAGGCCTCTTGAGTCAATGTTAAGACAAACAGGACACTTCTTTACATGTCACTAATGCTTTGTTACAATGACGAAAATGCCTAAGGTTATGCTTTCCAAAGAAGATGGACCACAAAGTAGAATGATTTAATACTCACTAAAGAGGGCCAACAACTGTGTCCAACACAGCTGCTCATCTTGGCTGTAACTATGTTGTTCTGTTTCATTGCTAAAGTCACGAAGGTGATGAAGTTGAAACAGGTTAATGACAGTGACATGAACTAACTGCTGAGAGTTGAAAGCTTTCTGAAATAGCAGCCTCTGTAAGAGAGAGAAGACAGGAACACTGCATACGCTGTTATCCAGAACAGGAGCTGTCTTCGACGCAGGAATTAAACTGGCAGTCTGCATTTAACAGTCAAGTTACAGATGAGTAAACCGTTCCACTGTTAATCCCAGCATTTTAATCGAGTCTAATGTGGTCTGACGGTTCTCATGCTGAGATGTTTCTCTTCACCTTGGAAGGATTTAACCCAGACACCAATGAGCTGTTTTGAGATGTTTTTCACAATAGTTTTCTCCCTTAAGTAATTATCTATTTTTTAATATGATCTGAGGAAAAAAGTTTTGGGCATCCATCAATAAACTCATATACCTTTTATCCATTAGAAGCTGTTTTTTTTTAAGATTTTATTTATTTATTTTTAGAGAGGGAAGGGAAGGAGAAAGAGAGAGAGAAACATCAATGTGCAGTTGCTGGAGGTCATGGCCTGCAACCCAGACATGTACCCTGACTGGGAATTGAACCTGTGACACTTTGTTTCGCAGCCTGCGCTCAATCCACTGAGCTACGCCAGCCAGGGCTAGAAGCTGTTTTATAAGAGATGTATACACACTAAAATATTCAATTGGAACCAATGACTAGAAAGTACATGTACATAGTGAGAAAGAAAACTTCAAATGAAAAGACTAGAAACATATGTTTTTGAACTCCTGGTACATAATGTATGACTTCCAAAATTTGTCATAAAATTTTGTAACAGGAAGTAAACAACACACTAAAGCAATCATTAATATATACAGCCACCTCTATAAGTTATTACACTGACACTTTCCCCTATACGGAGGGTGCACACAAGATCTTCATCCTCAAATCTTCCACGTAATAACCGTATGTTCACAGTGACCTGCTAACCAGCACGACGAGGAAGGATTCACCAAAATGCACTCACATGGTGGCATCTACTTAATCACCCTTCGAACCACACAAGTTCCTAACGAAGCTGATAACAAAGATGATATCCTAGCCATAGCCAATCTCCCTCCCAAGGAACTATTTGTGGAGTCAGTGGGGATTCACTGCCTTATGGTGGAAATAGATAACCTATCTGTAATTCTACCAGCAGTGACAAGAATTCCACCACCTCAGAAATCTGGAGATCCCTTTAGAGTTTTTTCCCTATACATAGTGTTAAAGAAGGTGAACTAGCCACGGTAAGTTCTACGATTCATTAGCAAGGTGTTCCACATCATCACTGGAGGGAGATACAGTTCCACTCCACTTTCCCACTCCTCCCCCGCAGGCCTCGCAGCCTCCTCGAGGCTGCCGTTCCAGCACACGCGTCCAGACTGCTCGCTGCCTTTTGCAAAAGCAGCCAGCATTCTCCTCCCTTCCTCCAGAATGTCCTGAAATCCTAGCTCTTCCCCAGAATCTTCCTACAAAATTTCTCTTTCAATCTCTATGTTCAATCTTCCAGATAAGCTGACCATTAACACAAATGCATAATACTGGCATAAAATGAGAATATGAATTTATTTTTTCAAAAAGCATTTTTTCTTACAATTGTAATACAGCAATGCATGCCCTGCATCTATAAATCCACATTTATACAGAAGGCAATGTCCTACTGAGCAGAGTTCCAGCCCTTTAAAGGATTTTCCAGTGTAGGCACAGAAGTTAATACCCATGGGCGCGGCCTGGTACTAGCAAAGGTAAGTTCATGAAGGCACAAGGCTGTGTCTTCTTCTCTCCCTTGTCTCTCCAAGGGCCCAGAAGAGTGTGTTGCACACAGTAGGTACTCAATAAATACTTAGTGAAGGAATAACTCACAACTTTGGAGGTAAATGTGTAATTATTGGATTATAACTTTATAACACTTGGGACTGTGCTGCAGTGAGTAGAGACTCCCCCGGGACAGAGGCAGGTGGGAATGGATGTACTGCCACTGAAAGGCACTTTCAGCAGTGGCCGAGGAAGACCCTGACCTAAGTACCTGTAAGAAACAGCACTCACTTAACGGCCACAAGAAGCCTTGCACCTCAGCTCCCACCCCAGGTCCTATCCCCCAGGCCTCAGTCCCGCAGTGAAGCCCAACCTGGTGAACGTGTCTGCTCAGCAGCTAAAGGCTGCTAGCCAGACACACCGAAGTTTACACTAATTACCCACAAATACTTTAGAAATACTTTTGAATATTTACTCAACAATGCTAAAATTTCACACCAACAATGTTCTCCTGCTATTTCAGTACTGGGTAAGGTTTAAAACAGATCTGCCTCGTACCATGTTTAACTTCAGCGTGTAGGAATGATACTTCAAAGCGTATTTCAGCAATTGCCCACATACGCCCACCAGAACTTCACCAGAAACACATATCTGAAGAGAACATTAGTGTTTGAGGTGGAACCAAATGCAAAAGTGACTAGATCCTAGACTAGAATAACTTGAGGAAATCTCATTAGGATAGGCTCCCCTTCTTCCCCATTTAGGGAGTGCACCTTTCACAGAACCAGAGGGCCGGAAGCAATCTCAAGTCTTCTGGTCCAATTCCCAGATGTTTTAACAGGGCTACACCTAAACCATCCAAGATGCCTGTCAATCTGACTTTAAGGTTCTCAAAAGACAGAATCCTTAGCAACACCCTGCCTATTTCTACTTAAACTTTTGTTTATGACTTATGTATGTATGTATGTATGTACTTTTTAGAGAGAAGGAAAGGAGGGAGAAAGACAGGGAGAGAAACATCCATGTGTAGTTGCCTCTCGCGCACCGCCTACTGGGGGCCTGGCCCACAACCCAGGCACATGCCTGACCAGGAACAGTCCACTGAGCCACACCAGCCAGGGCTCTACTTAAATTTTAAGATTTAATTTTACTTCTGACTTCAGGAAAGACAAAAAATGTTATATTAAAGTAATCCTTCACATATCTGAAAACTTATAACGAAGGTATTTAGACTTGTTTGTCCTTTCCAGGGCATTACAAGGTTAGGTGCTGCTTTGATTCACCTGACTCTATAAATCATGGACTCGGTTTACACAGGCCACCAAAAGAAGCAGCAAACAGCAGACAACTCTTATTTTAGAAGCGTCCTTTAAAACCAACTATTTCTATTACAGCTATTTAGATAATCCTTAAAAAAAGTAGGAACTAAAAAATGATTATCTGTAAGAATGATTTCACAATGACTGTATTTGGCCAATGTATGCCTCAGTCATTACTAAGTTCTACAGTCTCTGGAGTGTGAAGCTTTTATAATATTCATAAAACTATAAAGCATTATGGGAAATTCCCAAGTATACAGGATGCCCAGAAGTAACCAAGAAATGAAAGATGTCCTTTCAGAATGTCTTTTTACTGCTGATCCCAGTGACTGAAACAATGACAGATACACAAGTCAAATATTTGTTGAGTACATGAATAGAAATAAAGGTTAACACTTAATTTTCATGCTTCCCATATTTTACATATTATGCTATGTTTAAGTTGCTAATTTAATATGCTAACAAGATCATTTTCATATATGCAAATAGAATAAAGGTTACTTAGTTTATTTACTTATATAAGTTAGTAAACTATGTATCTGTTGAACAAAATTTTTCATTCGTTTTCTTCAAACTACTACAAATCCTGATGGATCAAAGTACAACAAGAAAAATGAGCTTGATTTGCAGAATGGAAATATCTATAAAATAGGTAACAAAACCGTATCCAGAAATATCTAACCCATCAAACGCAGTATTTTCAAAATTGAGGAAGAAATATGCTTGGTCTGAGAAAGAAGGAGGAGGAGCCATTTCTTCCCACTTTGATATTTTTTTGTCAACTGGCAGATACTTAGTCCACCATTGCTATACGTATTTGTTTATAGGAGGGCACCTTAGTTTAAATTAAGGGGATGCGGCATGCAAAAATTTCATATTTAATTTCAAAGTGAATTTTTACCAACAGTTCACAGTTAAGTAATGATATGAAAACTGGGAGTCGTCTTCCCCCGAATTTTATGCTTCCTTATACAAGACAATACATTCTGTTCTTGAAATCTAACCTTAAATTGTTCTTCCAATTTTTCTCGAAGAGGGCTCAACTTTTCCAAGCTCTTACTCAGGTACACATGACCGTGGAATTTAATAAAGGCCTTGATGAAGTCAGAAACGCCCCATTTGGTTTTCACCTCATCCCGGCTGAAATGAAAGAAAAACTTCCATGAATCTTAAGCAGTAAAATGGCTACAGCCTCTTCAAGGAGGCTTCAGTTTGCACGAGCACATTGCTTGAGCACCTGGAAAGGATTCTGCATCTCACTGACTTTTCAACCGCAACACGCTCAGATTCAGCAGCCTGTACTGCTCTACTGGGGACGAACTGGTTGCTACTTGGGTGAAACTCAGTTGACAGCTACACACAAAGCTACTATTTATTACTGTTTACACATCGGGCACATACGAGAGAGGCACAGGGCACGGGCCATTGTTCCTCGTACGCGCAAATTTGAAGGTCAAAGACTACCAGGTTCCACAAAGTCCTCCTGGGAGAGTCAGCCCTACCTTTCCAGTGCTTTAGAAAGTGCTTTTTGTAGGTTCGTGGAGGCAGCTGGGAAAGGGAACTTCACAGCAATGCTTCTGCAGTAGTAGAAAATTGTGGTCAGATGGTCTCCCTTGGAAGAAGCTAAGATAGCCAACTGATTGTAAGGCTGACCTAGAGGAGAAAGTTAAGATTCTAAAGTAACTAACGATGCGCAAAGTCCTGTTATCAGAATACAGCTGATCAATTTGTACACCTTTAAATTAGTAAGGCGGAGTATTTTATAACCAGAATGTCATGACTACACCGTTACAAATGGGCATAACATAAAAACCCCATACTTCAGCAACGGTACACGAAATGTTTCAGTTTAGAAGCCACACACTTACAATGGAGAGCACTACAGTTCCACTACGACTTCAGAAAGGGCTAGGCAGTAAGTATTTTTCAGCTTTGTGGGCCAGAGTCTCTATTACAACTCCGGACGCTGCCGCTGTGGTGGGAGAGCAGCCAGACAACAAGGAACAACAGTGTGCTCACTGCTGCCCCTGCCTGAGACTCTTCCCAGGGGCTCCCTTTAGAATCTAGAGGGATTTCAACGTGGCTTAACAAGAATGGCTTATATCACCAAACATCCACTGTCATTTCTCTACTTCAAGAATCACTGCTAACGCTGATTTCGGGGGCCATCAGAAGAAAAAAGCACTACCTTTTAGGTAATAAGAGATATTTTTTTCTAGGACAGAAATGGTAATATTAAAGAGAAATTATTCTACAAGTAATTAAGGAAGCCAGAGTTGTTGAAACAATTTTAGATGACAATGGGGATATTCTACTATACTGCTTGAATGACAACAGTTATGCTATTTTAAAAATTTCATTTCCAGTTACACAGAACGTATAGGTAAAAGGAAAAATATGACGATTAATACCCACACTCATCAAACTTGAAAGATGAGCCTCCGGTTCCTTCCCACACTGCTGTAAAGAAAGCAGCGTGGCCGCCACCCACGAGCCGCCCGGGAGGCCCACTCACCGTTAGAGGGGACCAGCTGAGCTGCGTGCCGATAGTAGGACTCCGCCTGGCTGGTCTGGTTTCTGTATCGAGCTGAGGGAAGAAGAAAATTTAGTTTAAAAACAAGCAAACAAATCAAGCAACAACTAGGGCAGTATTTCCAAAACAGCTATAGTTTTAAATTCTAAAGATAACGAACATGAAAATTAATCTAAGAGAATTTAAGAGAGAAACTACTTTAAAACAAATTAACTATAGGATTATGTGTGCGGTGTCCATCCGGCCTTCCCTGCTCGGGACCTCCAGCGCGGAACCGATGCAGAAGCTTACCTAGCCCCCACTTCCAGGTCCTCCAGGGTCATGCATCACCAGCTCCCACTATGGACTATGCTGGTGACCTGGGGCCGGCCAACAAGGGGTGAGTTATATGGCACTTAAAAACAAAACAAAACAAAAAACACTATACAATATGATCTGCAAAGTATGTATTTCTTCAATATCTTATAAAGTGATTTTGAAAAATGTCTCATACCTACTCCAATAACTGTGTGTGTGCAAAGAACACATTGAAAGCAGACAACCCCGATTCACTCTTCCTTGAGGCTCCCCGCAGAACTGGGTGCTTACTCAGATGTGACCCTTCCCTGAGCCAGTGATCTATGACATCACGAAATCTAAAAGCTTTGAACTTAAAGCAGTAATGTTCTCCATTCCTTGTACTTTGAGGACAGCAAAACATAATCCTATAGTTAATTTGTTTTACAACCCTTTTAGGTCACCTTAAAGGAATGAACAGGAAATAAGTTACATCACATTCCTAGACGAGATATACAAAATGGAAATACAAATTTAACTGTAAAAAGGAAACAAAAATGAGTTTCTAATACACTGTAGGAAGGAAAGAAGGCAATCTAGCTTCAGAAGGAATACTTTGTAAACCATGCAATTCCAAAACTACAGACTTAATGGAGAAAATATTACAGCCCCACAGTGGAAAGTTTAACTTTGATTACATTTTTGCTGTTTATTATTTGCCTACATCTGAATAAATCTGAATAAAATTTAAATCTTAATACGAAAGTTACTTCCTTCTAGACCCTTTGCCAATCCCAGACACTGAGAAGATCTACGTTCCTTAAACTGTATTTCACGGTTCCCCCTCACGACGCTCTGCACTGTGTGTGCATGCTCAGTTCACAGAAAGATCAAGGTCCCTTCTAGGGCTGCACCAAAGAAAAGGGTGACCGTCTTACAAACTCCTTCACCCCAAAGGCTCACCAATGTCTCCGAGGTGAACGAGGCAGTGCTGGCAGATGTAGGAACAGGAGCTGGACTGTGGCTTCACGATGGCGCTGGTATGCGTCTGTTTATGGCTGATAATTCCCAGCTGGGAAGACTTCACACGGCATGGTAAATCAACATTGAACACTGTACACAGTTCTTGTAATAACTAAAAGGAAACACAGCAAGATTTAGTATCAAGTCAGAGCTGGTAAGGCAGAAGTGCTCTAGAGCAAAGCTTATATACTGTAACCTATGTACCTAGTATCACACACCACTGAGACCCGAGCAAAGACTTTTTACAGTAATCTTTCACATGATAATTAGTAAAATTCATTACAAACCATGTCTCTTGAATTCTTGAGTATTAGAGCGATCTGGAATGCACATCGAAAAGGAGCAGCAGCACTGCTTAAAAAGACTGCAGCCAAACTCCCAAGGAGTCTGCATGTGCCGCCCCCACTTTCTCGGTTCCTATTCACTCCTCAGCCCGCCAGCACCTGACTGCCACACAAACCCGTCCCAGCACCACCCCACTGAAAGGCCAGCGGACATCCGTCGGGGCCCGTCCTCCTGGACCGCTCTGCTGCGCTTGCACCTCACCAAGCATTCCTTTTCAGCCCCTTCATCCAAACGCTTTTCCCTTCCTGCCTTGTTCACCAAGGGCTGCATTCTTGACCCCCACACAGGTCTTTGCATCCTGCTCGCATTCATTCAGACATTTACCTACAAATATTATTCATTCAAATATCTGATTATTGTACTAGCCACCATGGTAAGCAAGAGATACAGACATGAATTAAAATCTGCGTCCTTAAAGAGCTCACAGCAAAATGAGCAAGACAGGTATGTAAAGTGCAGAGTGGAGGGCAGGGAAGGGGAGAAAGGGAGAGGAGAGGCACTACACATGACAGCTTAAGCCAACAGAATATTCTACATTTATAACAAACCTCATCCCCTGGATTCTTTGATCCATTTGTCTGACTTTATCATTTTGATAAACTAGTAGACATATAATAAGCTCTATTTTTTTTTTCAGAAGAGGATATGAAAGCAACAGCAATAGCAAATGATTTGACTAAGTTTACAAAATTAGAAATACCGTGATTCTATCATGACTCTTTGTAATGTGCAGAAATCCACAATACAAAATATGATATTCCAAAGACCCAACTCAGAAGGATTTCAAATGTCCCACTTTTCCCCTAAGATAAAAACCACCTACCTCCACAATTGAATATAAATTCTATGTGCCTTTATCACCAAGCATAGAAATTACGTACATCTTTACTTATAACTGTACATTTGTTAATGGGCAAGAAATTTGCTGACAAAACTGGGTAAACAAGTTAACGCCTGGAATGGCTGGCTAGAGTCAGGAAACAGAAAAGGCAGGAAGTACGAAAAAAAAAAAAAAAAAAGACAACAATGGAAAAAAAACCCAAACCCAAACCAGATGACAGTGGAGGTGTAGAGAAGAAACATGGCAGGATAAAGAATCAAGTTCAGCAGGTACTGGAAGGACAGACCGGAAAAGCAGGCAAAGCTGACCATCCACCAAGAAGAAAAAAAGAACGTTCACAAAGGGTAAATGAAACCTGGCTGGAACGCCAGTGGACGCCGTACGATACAAGTTTTGCCTGCATGCAGAAGCTGCAGGTGGAGATATAAGAAGCATTCCTGCTGGCCCAAGGATTCTGGGGACGCTAGCTGGTTTAGAGGCAGAAAAAAACACAGTTAAATTAAAAAGAGAAACAGCTGTTTCCTAAGTTGAACAAAACTATATTTGGCAATTATTCTGGGATAACGCTATTATTATACTACCTTACTGCTCCTTAGCTGTTTATTCTACGCTAAGAATGAAGAACTAATTATTTTCTTAAAGACTGCTGTTTTTTGATGTTAACCTACAGCAGAATGTTAGTTACATCTTCATTTTGACTGGGCATCTGGTTCTGGCTTGAGGCACCATGCTTCAAAATGGTTAACAAAATCACAGCTAAGAAGTCAAAACCACCTTCACAAAAATATGACAAAGGATAATCACAGGTTTGGAGAGTCACAGGTCTCTCCTCAATCCACACCACTCAGATCTCCACCCTCTCCATGCTACTGAAGTCACATTTTATCAAATCCAAGGTACCATAAATAATAAGAACTATTACTTTATATAACACTGAGGAAAGAAACTGCTGCCAATTAAATGGTGATTTACCTACTTTTATAAACTTATCCCTATTTCAGAGATTTTTAAAAATTTTATTTCTTTACTTTTAGAGGGGGAAGGGAGGGAAAGAGGGAAACATTCATCTGTGGTTGCCCTTGAGCACCCCCTACTGGGGACCTGGCCCGCAACCTAGGCACGTGCCCCAACCGGGAATCGAACTGGCAACCCTTTGGTTAACAGGCCAGGACTCAATCCACTAAGCCACACCAGCCAGGGCCCTATTTCAGAGATAGTAAAACAGGGAAAATCTTTAGAAATGAAGAAATATGGTACTGTTCATTTCACCAATGACTTCCACATCGTCGAATCTAATTGGTCACTTTTAACCTTCCTGTTTCACTTTGTAGCAGGGCTGATCACACCCTCTCCTCACAGAAAGGCTCTGTTCTTGGTTGCCAAGGCACCACTCTCTCTGATGTTCTCCTACTGAAATGGTGGCTCTTTTTGTGCTGTCCGTCCCCACCTAGTCCGGGACTTTAAATACTAAACACCAATGTCTAAATCAGGGTTCTTTATTGCACTCATAAAATTTACTCTGGCCTATCACTGAGTTTATCCAATTACCTCTGTGACATCTCCACTTAGATGCCAGGTAGGTATCTCCTCAGATTTAACATGGACAGAACTGCTTTCTCAGAAGTGTTCTCCATCTAAGTAAATGGTACAACCAGTCAACTCGCTGTTCAATCTGGTAACCCAAGTCATCTCGGATTCTTCCGCACGTCCAATCCAATTCACCAGCAAGGACATCAATTTCCTTCCACTGCCACAGTGACATCCTAAGCAGCTTCCATTCCTGACGCCCGCTAGTTCCCTCTCCGCACATCATTCAGGGTAATCTTTAAAAACGCAAACCTTCTCACATCACTCTTTTGACTGCACTCCTGTGGCTTGCAACTGCACTTAAGATGGAAATTCGAGGTGTGAAAGGGGTAAAAAAGGTGAAGGGAGCTTAAGAGATACAGATTTTCAGTTATTAAATAAATCATGGAGATGTACAGCACAGGGAATGTAATCAATAATACTGTAGTAACTATACAGTGAGGGAAGGTCGCTAGACTTGAGGTGATCACTTCTTAAGCTGCTCAATCACTGTGCTTCGCACCTGAAATTAATACAATATTGTATGCCAAGTATCAGTTAGCAAAAAAAAATTAAATTTCAGCCCTGGCTGGTGTGGCTCAGTGGACTGAGTGCTGGCCTGCAAACCCAAAGGTCACAGGTTCAATTCCCAGTCAGGCGCACGCCTGGGCTGCAGGCCAGTGTTTCTCTCCCTCCCTTCCACTCTCTCTAAAAATATATAAATAAAATCTTCAAAAAAATTAAATTTCAAAACTCATGTTAGACTATAAAGTTGTTCGATGATCTGGACGTGGTCCACTTCTTCAATCTGGTGGCCAACCTGCACTGCACGTAATCAGGGAAAATAAATGGGATGTCACTGCTGGCAACGTTGTTAGATGTTTGTCATCCAACCACGACAACGTAAAGGTGCAGCTACAAAGTCCTATGAATGCTGACAGGTGCAAGAAAGTCTACTGACACCCATTCTACAACCGTACAACTGTTGTAACTGCTCAACTGTTGCCTAAGAAATGAAGGTGAAAAAATTAATGATTACAAAAATTTCAAAAATAAATTTCAAAATTAGATCACCCACCTATTTTTCCCTTATAAAACAGTATTTTGAGACATTTGAATTTTATAAAATGTTTTTGCAAATATCATGCTCCTTCCACAAAAATGATGGTTCTTATTTTACTTCCTTGAGGATTTTATTTGATTTATCAACATCCAATTAAATACTTGGCAATGCATCATTACATGCCGTGTCATAAAGGTTAAGAATCCTTTTCAGGAGAACAGACCAATGGTACGACGGCCTTCATACAACGTGCTGCGGAAGGTGGATGCCTCCCCGCTCCCTCCACTGAGTCCAGCTGCCCCGAGTCCCGGCCGCTCCCCTACTTCGCTTACGCTCACAGTTCTAGTTTCTAATGAGTGGGGGAAAGAGAATTTGATCGGAAACGAGACTGGAGTTTTAAAACTGGACTACGTTTCAAAAACCTAAAAGTAACCAGAATGTACAGAATCTGTCCAGGGTGTTAGGACAGGAACCTGGACTTCAGAAAAGCAGAGCTGAGAGTGGTGATGGGGCAGCGGGGACGGGGGGCAGACACCACCTTCATCAATATCCCACCGAGCTGAGGTTACTCCAAATACAGGGTCGAGCCGCACACATAGTAACGCAGCACTCTGAGAACGGCCAACAGTGCTTTCAGAGCAACATCCTCAAACCTTTACCTTGTCATTTTTAGATGAACATTTACATACAGATATTTTATTAATGAAATTATAAATGCTATTACAAATGGATAAAATCAAGTTTTTAAAGGGTTCTGCTTACAGTAAAGAAAATTCATTGTTCACAAAGAAGATTTATTTATTCTTTTGCGTTCCCTGGATTTAGAAGTTATATTAGAATGTAACTAAGGATGAGGAAAGTCTCTAAGGAAAATGAGTAATAACTTAGTGAAAGTGAAGGAAAGCTACTCCATTTTTCAGGTAGTTTAATAGCATTTGAAGCTCTAAATCCTACTGCATACATAAAACTGTGAAAACTCCCTCGATAACACCAACTCTGACAAGTCCTTACCTGGCACCACACAGCAGCTACTTTCACAATGACTACACCTGCTAGAAATTCACATCTGCTCCGATACCACTTGTAACTGACCACTTCCACTGATTCACTAAGGCACTGCTTTCATCGCCCTTTTTCTGTTTACACAATTATACCTCCAACCACTAAGCTGAAACATCAGCCTGTTTAAGAGCAGAGTCTTTGTTTAAAGGTCTTATGGTAAACAATTTGGAACATTTTTATTCGTTTGTTTTATTCGTTTGATTCGTTTTATTCACAGGTGACCCACTCCTGGATGGCCCCCACAGTGGTTACAAAAAGTGTGGATATGATCAACAAGATGTGTTCAAAGAGAACATTCACCGCTAATTCTAGGAAAAGTGGTATGCAATGTAGAACTCACCTGAGTGTAGAAGCCACTAGCTGCCTCTAGGAACAGAGAAAGATTGGCTTGAACTTCACTCCGATTCGGGTTTGCTCGATTCTTTGCCTGGCCTTGTAGTGTTGTGATCTGATTCTTAAAGGCATGATTCCAGCTGAAAACAAAATGTAATTCTATTTGTATAGCAGTGACTCACTGGGCAGACACTGGTCCCCCTGAGAACAAGAAAGAACTGTTTGTTATAATTATAACACACTAGATAGTAAACCTGCATTCAAGTTATTCACTTATTTAAATAACTTTAGGCTCCCCTTTGAACAAGACTAGACAGGCAGCAGAATCCAACTGATCTTAGTGAACACTTACCAAATATCTGAATAACCAGACTGTGGCTTCGGCTACTAATCTTTCAGAGCTACTAAAGTTAGAGCCTATTTGAAAATCCCAGTACAACATCAGAACTACAGTGGTGAGGCCAAAGTAAAAATAAGCTATTAACAAATCTGCAAACATTGTGCCAAAATATAATTGAGTATATACCCTAACAAGTGACGTGTATGGAGGGGAAAAGTTTTGTATTAAGCTATATCCCTTATTTCCCTAAAAATCTATTTTCCATAGTTCTATTTCTGTGTAAATAGTTCATTTCTCTTTTTCTTTAGAGCTTAAAAGTAAGTTCATTTTCTGACATTTCAATTTTGACTATTTAAAATAAGAAACAGCACTATGTGAAAACCAAAATCTTGTCATAAAATGCCTTTCACTAATCAAGTTGTTTAGAGAATGATTTTAAATTCAGGTATGGTAAGAACAGCCACCTCCTAACTGGAAATCACAGGGGGAAACGGAACTAGGGTGAAGGGAGGGTATTGCTGCTTGATTCAAGGAAGCGAACACAGATAAAGGGTTTACAACCTACCTGGAAAATAGCTAATTCTTTATCAAAGTCAACTTCTAAGGCTCTAGAGCACTTGGGTTTTTAACCAGTTATGAGGTCAATCACTGTCTCAGAATTTCTGGTGACATCTTATCCTTCATCTAAAATCACAGATGTGGATTTTGGGTGGGTTGTGAGTAAGCACTGTTACTAGATCTAATAATACAAAGTAATCCAAGAAAAGTGTGGAAGACAGGGAAAATGAATCTTCACTACAACTTGGGGTAATAGGCAGCACTAAACAGTATGTTCTTAACTGATGTTTAATTTTTCATCAGGTTAATGTCTTTGTTTCATGGTTTCAATTTAAAGGCAAGACCTTCCACAAAAGACATTTATTTACTCACTTGGGAATCGGGTCATCTCCCATTTTACCCCTCCCAGAATGATTGGAATAGCCTAAATATACAAAATCTTTCTTTAGTCTTATTAGGGGGAAAAAAAGACACACCTATTTATTTTATGATATGCCCTTAAGACAATAGTCAACTCTGACCATTTCTCTTGCCACCTAACACTGCATGTAGAAATAATACCAATGATCAAATCTTTGGTTCAAAAAAATCCCCCACAAGTATTATAATTTATTTATTTTTTTATTTTATTTTCACTGAAGACGCTTACTCTGAGAGAGGTTGAAAAGAAACAACCAAATCGTTTTTTTTCTGTCCTAAAGTCTTGTTGAGATTCTTGATCTTAACAGGGACATCCCACATGATGGTACTTACAGGTCCTGTTCTACTTTCTTGTCTAAAGCATATTCCAAGTCAGTAACTAGCATTTTCTGGTACAGGTCCTGCAGAGCCTGCCTGGATGTCCAGACCTCAGCTGGGCCCAGCTTGGAATCTGAGGAACAGAACAAACACAGAAGAGCGGATACAGTATTGAGTCCACCACAGCACAGCAAGGATTCCTTCCCTCGCCGTTCCCCAAAGCCAAACCTGCTGTAAGGACACACCGTAAACTGCTGGAGAAGTTTTATATTACTGCATTTCAAGTGACTTTCACACCTTTTGGGTAAGACTAAATCTGTGTGCTGCCGTATTTGTCTTTTAGCTTTAAAATAATACCATAAAATAAAAAAGGCTAAAACAACGGTTTACCCTTTCCTTTAGGTGTGGATTTCGAAGCACTCGTATCACAGGAAGCCACACGCCTCCCACCGGTCAGTCACCCTGGGAAATGATGGACAGCCAGCTCGGTCCGCTGGCTCTCACAACTACACCTCTCTGACCAGAGCAGCATTTTCTCGTTTTATTTGGAATCATTCTCCCAGTCGTCCTCACAGAATCCTTGTGTGGGCTCCTAATCCAGCAGCCGTCTGGCTTTCTGCTGTTACTCCTACTCCGTATATGTTTGTCGATCACATAAGGCCAGGACAGTGAGCATTATTTTAACGACTGGTGGACTGCCTGCCAAGACACTTTTGTGAGCAGTCCATACTCGGTATTTAATGTAAATGAGGGCTGGGAGCAGACAGTGATTAAACTGCTCCAGAGGCCAGATGAGAGACTGGGTGCGAGATGAAATCAGAAAGTCAGGCAATCACCACACATAATACGGAACTGAGGCCGCGCTGCCTGCCAGAGTCCTATAAGGCACATTAGCCTTTCCGATAAGTAGGCTTATGAGTGCAATAACTGACAGTGAGCTACCTCAATAGAAGACCTTAATAACAGACTTTTCAATACGTATTTCCAACTGCTTGGTTAGGCTGTCTGGTTGCATTTAGCATTTTGCTGCTGTGCAATGACATAATTTTCACTCTTCTTTAGGTCTGCTGTATCTATTGCCACCATAATCCTATTCTGCAAAAAGAATCTTCTGGATGAGTTAATCATCACAAAAACTTAATCCTTTGCTGGCTACTAAAAAAGTGGGGGGAGGGGTTAATTATCAGCTTAATAATTAGGGGTCCTTTATTAAGTTTCTGATGATTAAATAAATTTTATACATTTATTCGACTGCTTCAATTCTTGATGGTAGGGAAAGGATGGTAAGGGATCATTAAATCTGATCTATCAGAAAGACTATTATTTAAATGAGTACACTTACTATCTTAGTTAATGTTTCTAGGCATTCAAACATCCCCTATGAAAGTCAAACCCTTAGCATACTCACTGAAGGTGTTTAATACTTAAGATTATGCTCATAATGCCAATACAAGTGCACAATAACAGTGGCTCAGAGCTGAAACTGACATCCCCAGTCTGGAAAATGACAACAATTATGTTAATAATGAGAAGAACTGAGATGCTATACTAAGTAAGCCTATAACAACTGTTTTTGAGCTTGTGGAGGGAGGGGCTTTTTTCCTTGAACAAGATGACAATGAAATTACCTAACTTCCTACAGAACATTAGCCTACAAGTGTAGAGGTTGAGAACAAAACATCAACAGTTCATTTCCTCTTGACTGTAAATTTTTGCGGATATGCTGATTATCACAACAGTGTGACGCTTCTTGGTGAATTTCACTGCACAACTAAATTCCTCAAAATCAGAATGAGAGCCATTATCACATATCACTTTTACATTTTCAGACAGCACATGTGATTATAGAAAGCATACTCATCACTAGAGTTATTGACACATATTTCCTAACTGGGGGGTTAAAATCATCTGCTCCATTCAGTGACTAAATCCAGTTATTCTTTCAAAAACACCTTGGCTGTGTCCAAAACAAGAAAGATAAGGGAACCCCCAAAAAGAAAGAATGTGGTAAGGCTGCTCAATCTACTTCAAAAATTTTCAGTTTTCCTGCAAATATTTTTTTCTGAAGGTTTACTTATTATTCAAATTTGGGTAATTATAAATAAGAAGATATAAACCTAACACCAAAGGATATTTGTGAATTTTTTCTGTATGCCTGTAATAATTGATACATAGTTCATAAAAATTAAATGATTATATGCATTAAATTAGGCAATATTCAATCCCAGGTAGTATAACTTATATAAAATTCCTGACAGGTCATCTAAGTAAGACTAAAAAACATAGAACAATAAATATTTAAAGCAAATTATAAGAGGAAATAGTAAGTTATTATCCTTTTGGCAACTAGTATGGTACCACAAGTCATACAGCAAAGATGCCCTTCTCTTAACTTCATGGCACAAAGTTAGCTGTGAAAAACAACGGAGCAGCCAGTACCTGTCATGTCAGCCTTCAGGACTTCTGCCTGCCTGAAACGGGAAGAAGGAGAAGAGGAGTCAGTCAGGTGAGCCCAGCATGAATGATGCCCCGTGAGTGCATCCGGTGCGGCGGGGCTGCACAGTGGCCCCATCTGTGGCAGGACAGACAGTGTTCCCTCTCTCTCACGCAGGGTGGCTGCAGGTCCTGGCAGACTGACGCATGACTTAGGCGTTTACAGGTCATCATAAACTCTTCCACTAAGTGAAGTTAACTTTCTTGCTGTTTGCCTCCAAATCTGATATATTTAAGATAACATTAAATGGCAGTCATAAATAAAAACTTCCCCTCATTGCAGCCAAGAAACCCTATGTTTCTCAATTCACCAGCCACTCTATTCCAAACCTCCATCCTCCTCAAGCTGCCGGGTTCTGCCCCGTTTCTCAGCCTCGACCCCTTTCGGCAGAGGACGCCCCTGTGCGGCAGGAAGAACAGCGCCCGTTCTGAGCCCTCCGCTCACAGAGCCCTCCTCTCCCTTCCCGTCAGAAGGCCGCTGGGCTGGGCTTCTGGTCTGCTGGTGCCACTCCAGTGTGCTCCTCCCGGCCTTGCCTGAGGCTGCCCCCAGCCCTCTATCAAAAACTGTGAAACTTCTCCCTACTGAAGACTTCCTTCTCCTAAGAACTGAAGCATGTACAATTAGTCTCTCACGGATTTTAGAACTTTCTCCCCATATTCTTCTCTAAGCTACTGCTTTTTCTCTCTCTCCCAAATTCTTCGAGAATGGCCTGGATTCAAGAGGCCCAAACTGAGCCCATGACCTACCCCCACCCCGCCCCTGGTTCTCTGCCTAGCGGGTTTTGCCCAGCAGACGGAGCACAGCGTTCCAGCTGTGAGAGACAGAAGCGGGAAGTCGCCCATGACAACAGTCTCCCAGTCTCTGGTAATCTATCAACTCCAGACAGTCTGACCCACTGACTGCAGCCGCGCTGGTCTCCCGCTCCCCTGCTGCCCAACCACTCTGGTCGGGTACAGCCGCCCCTGCCTGTGCTGCAAAGGCAGTCAACTGTGTCCTCCCCTGCACTCAGCTCTCCCCACAGCTGGGGGGGGGGGGGTCCTTCCACAAATGCACAGCTATGCACATCTGATGTTACCAATCACCCATTTACACACTTTAAAGACTTCCCACTGCTTTTAGGTTAAACAACAAAACTCGGCCCGGACAGGTGTGGCTCAGTGAAGCCAAAGGTTAGACCTGAGTCACAGCACAGGCCTGGGCTATGGGCCAGGTGGCTGGCTGGGGGCATGCGAGAGAGGCAACTGACTGACAGATGTGTCTCTCCGTCTCTTTCTCCCTCCCTTCTCCTCTCTCTAAAAATAAATAAATAGAATCTTTAAAAAAATTCTTCACTGAAGTGTCCTACAACTTTCTCTACACTCCAATGAGAGTCTCCGCCCTCTACCTCTGCCATTTTTCCCCCTTCCTGCCCTCCTCTCCGCGCTCCGGCCCCTGGCCTGGCGTTTCTCCCGCGTGCTCTGCTCCGCTCCCCTCCCCTCCCCTCCCGCTCCCAGGGCCTTCGGGAGGGAGGAGTCCCTCTGACCGGGCACCCCCTCCTTTGTCTGGTTTATCACTACTCATTCTTGGCCTTGGTCAGAGCCGGAACTTCCTCAGAAAGCCTTACTTGAGCCCTACAGAGATGACACTCCAGCTTCAGGCTCTCAAAGCTCCAGTATTCGTTTCTTCATACCACATATCAGATTTTAAGAATGCTCACAATCACAACCCCTATGCCTGCTAAGCACAGCTGCCTAGCACACAGTGGGCAATCAATATTTAAGTGAAGAAAGGAAAGAAATTAAGTATATAAACTCAAGAGATTTCCATTTTGTAAAACAAAATTTGACATAAAAGAGAATATTTAGAGATTCTAAAATTTTTATTGTAAATGTTGTTTTACATAATTACTAAGTACTTAATATCAGTTGTGAATTTTAGTTTCATCAAAAAGTAAATAACATAAACCTTTTCATTTTCTTAGCCTTTAAAAAGATAGATTTTTTTAAAGATTTTATTTATTTATTTTTAGAGAGGGAAGGGAGGGAGAAAGAGAGAGAGAGAGAAACATCAATGTGCGGTTGCTGGGGGGCTGGGGGCCGTGGCCTGCAACCCAGGCATGTGCCCTGACTGGGAATCAAACCTGCGACACTTTGGTTCACAGCCCGAGCTCAATCCACTGAGCTACGCCAGCCAGGGCAAAAAGATATTTTTTAAAAATTAAGTGTCGCAGGTTCGATTCCCAGTCAGGGTACAGGCCTGGGTTGCAGGCCATGACCCCCAGCAACCGCACATTGATGTTTCTCTTTCTCCCTCCCTTCCCTCTCTAAAACTAAATAAATAAAATCTTTAAAAAAAATTAAGTTTTTAAACAATGGATCACAATAGAGTGCTGCAGAGTTAACCACAAACCACACGGGGACAATCAGTATGAGAGAATACTGAATAAACGGCTGCACACTCAGGTCTAAAATATAACATCACATTGAATTCCATTATCCACACAGCCCAGCCTCACTGTTTGCTTTGAGTGTTAAACTTCTGCCATTAATAAGTTTTTTCACAAGGTCGTTGGCTCATGCCCTAACACGTAAGGTCAGACAACTTAAAAGAATACCCCATACCCTCGCCTACTGATGTCACAACGGCCTCCCCCCCCCCGCCCCCCCGGCTCAAGTCCTACAGGAGTGCTAATTTATGAGCTTTATACCAAAAAAGCCAGTGCTAACCGTGCATCTTTACTGGGTTCAATAACCTTTCATTTTGTCCCTGAAGAGGATGAAGTGGTTTACTATGTTTCCATATTTTAGCCAAAAGCTCATACATATACAAGATATTTTATTCTTAGGGTCATGTGCCTAAAGGTTGTTTCCTCATTCCAAATAAGATTTGCTTGTAAAGATGAACAGTATCATTTCAGTATGCTCACAACTTCCAGCCAAAGGAAGGTTATACTGAGTGCATATAACAAGAATTATTTACAAATAATCTGCTGCTCTTATAGGCTGTCAGTAAAAGGAGAACTGTAATCTAACAGAGTCTGGGCCAGGCTTCCATGGACAAATAGAAATCAAAATGTTACACTATATTCTTATATATTAAATCTGTCCAAGAAAAACTGTGAAAGTAAAAATTCAAGCACTAATTAAAGTATAAAAATGCTATAACACTCTATGACATAAATAAAGCATTCTGAAATTCCAGGAGTTCTGATTCCTCAGTTGACCAAGGGTAAAGGTGCCCATTTCTGTGCAGAGTTCCTTACTAGGTTCTGAAAGAGACACATGTTAACGACTAAAACAATCTTGCTAAATTGAAATGATAAAAAAAGAAAGCTAAACAGAAAATATAACAACCACCCTGAGAGACAGCTACTATTAATTCCCATTCTATAAACAAGGAAATTGAAGCTCTGAAATGTAAAATAATTTGTCCATAGTCACAAAGCAATTAGGTACAATTAAGTACAAATCTAGTTCCTTTTGACACCAAAGTCCAAGTTACCATATTTGCTGTGTATAATGCGCTCCCATGCATAATGTACACCCATTTTTAGAATTACCTGTGTATAATGCACATCCTTATTTTTCCCTCAAAAATTGGGCAAAAGTGCACGTTATACATGGCAAAATACAGTGCTTCTATTTCTTCCAAATTAAGAGTAAAAAAAATTCTATAACATAAAAAGCTGACACAGTCTTACCTGGGTTCAGTTTTGTGCCATCAACTAAATACTAATATTTAAGTCAACTATCCTAGATGAAATCATCTGTTCATATTAGGAAATAAATATCTGAGTTTTTATCAGGAAGACTACAAGTAAAATTCATATTCCAGTGCAATGGTCAGCTTTGGGTGAAATTCCCCCCTTCACCCTGAATCTGTGTTTTGCAAATAAATTTTCCTGGAACACAGCTGTGCCCGTTCATTCACGTACTGTCCACGGCTGCTCTCCGCTACAAGGGCAGAACTGAGCAGTTAAACGGAGACCACATGGCCCACCACGCCTGAAACATTTACTATCTCGCCCTTTGCAGAAAATCTTTGCCTGTCCTGCTCTAGGGAGTACTTGACTTAAAAAACAAAAAAGAAAGAGAGAGAAGTAAGATATCTGTAGGTTCCCCCAAAGCACAGCTTTCCCATATGAAGAACCAACCATCAGTAATAGTTCCCTCAGAGTAAGTCAGTCTATTCTCACTAGTTAACACCGCAGGCCTCTCACAGAGAGAACTGTTCAGGAACAGCCGCCCGTGAGTGGAGGGTCAGCACTTCCAGGCCATGTCATGTTTTTGATGAATTTAACCTTCAAACTGTTTAAAGCATCATTAGGTATACATACTATTAGCCACTAATTCCTCCTTTTCCCCTGCATACCGGCCCACTTGGACCGGTGAGAAAGTGGGGTAAAGTAAGAACTGTTATGTCATTAGAAGGGGAAAGAAAGCCTACCCCACACCTACACTATTATGCTTTATTTTTTTTACAGTGTGTAATACACAGGAAATCAAAGCAAGAGAGATGTGATCTACCAACTTTCATAAAGATCAGCACAAAATTGGTTATTTGATTGTATTTTATTTTATAAGGAAAAAATACTACAATTGACCTACTGGTTTTGTTAACAGTCAATTTGTTTTTATAGTGTATACAGTTTATATGGTTTTTACAATTCAGAGCCTACAGCCAATGCTTATTATATAAAAAGGTAAGAGTTTTTAAATGGTGTTTCTTGGTAGAAGCCGTGGCAACATGAGTTCCTTTATATTCTTACTTTAAGCTAAAGGAATCAATAGAGAATGAATGAACCAAGAATAAAAATAGCACTGCTGAATAGTTACAAAAATACAAAGCTTCCAAAATACTAAATATATTGTCTCAATTCGTAACAATAAGAGAAACTAAACATTTATATCAAGCCATAAAGAGAAGTTATTAAAAGCTGAATAAAATCTGAAACATTCCGTAATAATCAAATATGCTGAAAGCTAACAATATACAACAATACTCTTGGAGAGTAGAGGGTCAAGGTTTATAAATACACAATGCACTCTAATGCAACAGGTAGGCAGGTACTAAAAATAGCTAATGCTATACAGCCCTTACTATCACCAGACACTGCTCTATGGGCTTTACAGGAAGTAATCATTTAATCCACACCGAACTATTACTGCCCCATGTTATAGCTAAAGAAGCACAAGGAGAGACAGTTGTCATGGGAGACTTCCAAGTGTCTGTGTCTCACAACTGGAAAGCTGTGCTATGTCTGCTCAGGTAAATAACTTGTCCAAGGTCATCAAGTTAGTATGTGATAGAGGTGGCATTTGAACCCAATCAGTTCAGTTCCAAAGGCAAACTCCTAACCATTATGTCACAGTCCCTCTCTCAGACAAGACCATAAAAAAAAAAACCTAGAATGTTTGCTAGTAATAGCTCACAGAACTGGGGCTTTCAATATGCAACACTGTATGACCATTTTTTAAATAATGTCACTAGAGAAAAAAGAACTACAATTAATGATTATCTTCTTTAACATAAATTAATTATGAAAAGCACTTACATAACAATGCAAGGTGACAAATATAAAACAACAAGAACACGTCAGTAGGACACATTAAGATTCCCAGTTCGGAAACAGGAGGAACTTCTAAGTCGGGGTAGACACGACGAAGAGCCCCCACCTGAACCCCCACCGCCCTTTTCTCCTCTGGGCGGGACACAGGACCATACGCCAACACCCCCCAACTCACAGCGGCTAGGGAGAGGCGAACCAGTGTTTTGTTTTGGCAAGGAGAGAGTATTTTTTGTAATTTAAATAAAAGCCAAGACAGGTTTTGTTTCAAGTTGATTTATTGACTTATTCAACATAGAGCACTAAGGAGTATTGGAGACAACAGTATCCATCAATTATATATAATAACCTAATGATAGTTATTTGTGCAAAGTAACAGGACAAACACTGTAGGGTACATGTTATGCACTCAGTTGCACGACACACACAATCTATAGATCTCTAAGGCGTCAGATCTCAAGGAATTAATCAGAAAGAAAACAAACCGTGTTACCGCTCTACCGTTGAATCTCACAGAAGAACATCCAGAGATGACGCTGCCCCGACGGAGCCCTGCTCGGGGAGGTAATAAAAACACCAAGTTGCTTCCTCTCTGTGGCGCTTTACAGTCTGACATGGACTTTCTGATCTCTGGACACGCCCATGTTCTGTATTACAACATTCACTCTATAATCTGTATTATTTAAAAATGTGTGCCTAGTTTAATTAAAAGCCTACTCTGCTCTGGAAACCCCAAAGGACAAGAAAGAACTATTCTTTCAGGCAGAGAAAAGAGCACAACAATAAAAGCAAAAGGAAGCAAGTGAAAGAGACAGACTGGAACATCACACACAGTAGGGAGCGACAGGAGACCAGCTAGAGAGTCAAGGCGGACGGCAGACTGTGAGGCCGTCCGTGCATGACATTGAGGAGCTCAGATTCTATCTTTTAACTAACAGGAAACCAGTGCTAAGTTTTAGGCAGGGGCATAGCATTATCAGAATTGCATCATTAAAAATTATAAGATAGTTCTGGCTGGTGTAGCTCAGTGGATTGAGCGCGGGCAGCAGCGAGCCAAAGGGTTGCCAGTTCAATTCCCAGGCACATGCCAGGTCCCCAGTGGGGGCCACGTGAGAGGCAACCACACATTGATGTTTCTCCCCCTCTCTTTCTCCCTCCCTTCCTCTCTCTCTAAAAAAAAAAAAATAAATAAATGAATAAAACTAGAAAAAATTATAGGATATACAGAAGATGGACTTTAAAAGGACAAGAATGGAAGTGAGGAAGTGACAATACAGATGGGTGGAAAAACCTAGAATCAAAAAATATTGGGAAGCAAAATCAGCAGAAGAAAAGAAAACTCAGAAAAAACAGTCTAAACTCATGCCCAGATTGTTACCTTGGACAGCTGGGTATATGAGGTGGAGCTGTGTACGCAGGCGCTTGGAGACAAGTGTCAAGTACAGAGGACACATCAAGACTAGGGGTACAGTGCTGGCGTGATCAGCATGCTGATGGCGGGTGAACCCATGAGAGTAGATGTAACAGCCCAAAAAGGCAGAGGGGGCAGCCAGCTCCCCACCTTCATTTTTAAGGGGCACATGACAGAAAGAGCCACGAAGAACACCAAGAAGAAACTGTCAAACACGCGTATGAGGGTAAGAGACGACTGGCGACTAGCAGTGGAAAACAAGAGGATAAAAAGAACAGCCAACAAGATTAAAAGCAGTGGAAAAGCACAGTACGACCCAGCAAGTGTGCTGGATTCAGTAAAATAAGGGTCAACAACAGCCTTGCCAGAAAGAACGTCAAACTGTAGGGTGCTGAAGAACAAATGAGGGAGAAGTTTAAGTCAACCCTTAGGATTCTGTGCAGTGAAGAGAACCAGCAGGGGTCAGGGGTGAAAAGAACTTCCTTCTTCTCAATGGGAGAGACTGGAGCATGTTTAGAATGGAAAAACAAGCCAGGAGAAAGGAGTAGGTTGAAGATATAAGAAAGTGAGAACAAAACTGAGAGCAGGGTTCTGGAAGAGACAAAGGACGGCAGAGCGTCCTGAATAAGGCAGGAGGTGAGTGTGGCTTTGGAAAAGAGGCAGGAAGAATGAGAGGCAGGTGAGTCAGACACAAAGGCACTCGGGTGACGTGGGAGTAGTGCGAGGTGGAGCAAGGTCCTAGCGGTACGTACCACTGTCACGGGGTGACTTCCAGGGGCAACTAGCACTTCTCACTTAAAAGCCACATTTCTGAGACCAAGCACTGTCACCCGTTCTGTCATTACCACTGATACAAACTGCTGTGACAAGAGTTACTAGCCCACCACTGTGTGGTTGCAGAGGGCTTCTCTAGCACACTAGGACATCTGCCTGTGTCCATGCTGACCAACAGAACCAAGAGCTGAAGTTCCCTGCATGCAAAAGAATTGCTATATATGTAACCTAAAAAATAGGAATTTTCATTCTAAAGGATAATCTACAAGATGAATCACATGTCCCTAGGCTTATAAATATTCATACATACATTAAAAATTTCTTAAATTTAATTTAGTAAATGTTTAAGAATCTTCCTTCGAGTATAAGATACAAATGCTCACGAGAAAGTAAACACACGCCCAAGTTCTTAGGAAGCCACATAAGTGTAAAAAAAAAAAACTTTAGCACTCCCCACTCCCCTGTAAGTTAGTATCAGATGGTTCAGAAAGTCTCTAATTCTTCTACTAGTGTTCACAGAACATGAATACTGTAACATACATCTCTAAAAGGAACATATACACGTAGCAACCCTTGCGGTTTTTTTATCCTACCTAGTATCACTTGATTTCAGACGCTCTTTTGATTTCACGTTTCCGGTCCGCATCGGGGACTGAAACGAAACACTTCCTCCCACAATGACTATCTGCAAGAACATGCAATTTCTCCTAAGGCAGAATGGCTGTAAGACACTCTAGACAGAGGGGAGGAGGGAAATACAAGTTAACCCCCAACAACAGAGAACTCCATGACAAAAATGACTTTTCTTTTATGTGAAATGATTTCATGTCAAAGGCAAAGGGAGAATATCAAAGCTTTTTCCTTTTTGCATTTAGTTTCTTAGAGAACACATTTTAAACTTCTGTTTTGTGTATTTTTAGCCCTCTAGTTTTGGGTACCAATGTGACCCCACTCTCCCTCCGCCTGAAAGCAGAGCGAGCTCTGCAGAACTACGAGTTACCCAGCAGGGCTCGGGCAGCACGAGGTGCGCGTGCCCCGTGGGCCACGGGAGCAGGTGGCTGGGCCCAGCTGGGTTGCTTACTGAAGGAAAAACATGTAAAGCAATTAAACCACATGTTTAATTGCTTTAAAACATGTAAAGCAAGTATAGATGGTATGACTAATGCTTCCATCCTAAGATCAGCTGATAACTAACGGCAGACCTGCAGAAGAAGGCAGAGTCAGAAGCGTGGACGTGGGTGTCACACTGTCTGCATTCAGTGGCGTGCCTGAAGTAAGTCAAGACACAGGAAAAATACAGCACAATTTCTTAGGGACATCAATTTAACTCAAAGATTTAGACCAAGTAAGTTAAGTAATTATTATTGACTACCGCTAATTGTTTACATTTGCAATTATTATGTGGCAGATTCTATGTTACATGTTCTATACACAGAATGGGAATGTAATACAGTGAAGTATCTTATCTTCAAACCAAGCTCCACCACTTACTAGGAAACTAGTGAGTATAACCCTAGGGAAATCACTTCTCTGTGTCCCAGTTTTGTTAGAAGGAGATAATAAAAGTACCTACCTCATTGAAATGTTTTGAGGAGTAATGAGGTAAGAAAAATAAAGCACTTAGAACCACCCCTTGGTAAGAAAACCCACAAAAAAGTTAGCTACTATTGTCATTGTCATTATCACCATCATAGTTATTATCACTCCCAATAATCCTAAGAAGTAAATGCTATTATTATCCTCATTCAATAACCATTAGGAAATTGAAGCTAAGAACTCACACTAATAATTCTAGAAAAAAGACATAGTTACTCACACCTTTTAAGCAATAAACCCCAGTCTTAAGAGAGCATGCTGGAGATCTATGTGGACTTTATCTGCATACTTCCAAAGCATGTGTTCAACTACCTGTGGCTTTGGTTGTACTTGAGAGAAAGCCTGACAGAAAATAACTCATGACAAAACCCAAGCTCCCTAGCAGAGTACGTGAGGTCACACAGCGCCCCACTTTGTACTTCATGACCCAATAAAACTAAATTACTTTTAGTTCCTTGCTATTTTGCCCCTCGGTATATTATTCAAACCCTTTCACCCCACCTGAAGTGCCTGCCCTCTACTCTCCACGTCAGGTTCACCCCTCTCCTACTTCAAGACTCAGCAACTCTCGGAAGGGGGCCCTGGCTGCACCCAGCACTCCCAGGGCACCTCAATGCCGCTTCTACTGCAGTCAGAACTACAACGAAGTTACGTGTTCACGCACTGCCTCCGAGAGACTGTGCCATTCAACCCTGTATATACATCCAGTGCCCACCAGCACCTGCCAGACTTCAAGGTGCTCAAATAAGCTCATGTTAATTTGGAGTAACCAGTCTCTCAAAAGCCTAAGACCCTAAAAATTCAAGCTTTCTCAAGTTTCAAAAGTCTTCCAAGAAAACAGTTTGAAAGATTTTCATCTGATAACTAGGAACAACATGCTTCGTTTTAAAAAAAAATTTTTACTTATTTTCAGAGACAGGAGAAGGGAGGGAGAAAGAGTAGGAGAACAACACTGATGTGTGAGAGAAACACTGGTTGGTTGTCTCTTGCTCACCCCCAACTGGGGACCTGGCCCGCAACCCAGGCACGTGTCCTGACAGGGAATTGAACCAGTGGCCTTTTGGTTCGCAGGCGGTGCTCAATCCACTGAGCCACACCAGACAGGGCCGTACCTCCTTTTAAGTTCAGAAAATCTACAGTTCTATACAGTCAACAAGCAAAGCCCATGATCATCTACTTGGCTCCCTTAATCAGATTTTGTTTTCTTCATATTGGGATCTACACAGTATATATACAATATGCTACATAATTCTACAGAGATACAAAATCTGAAGCCTCAAACAGAACATGGGTAAGTCAAACAACCCAAGTGAGTGAAATCAGAAATTCAGATTAGGCCATTAACAATGACAAGGCTATCTCCCTTCAACCAAATTTTTATATTACATGAGGAATGCCAGAATAGTGGCTTTCACTTCTATTGGACCCAATACTTTTTTAAAAATGCATTCTTTGCAACAACTCCTGTATCTTCCAAAAATAACTAACTAAATACCTTACAGGTAAAAGAAAGGGAAAGTAAAAGGAAAGCAATTTTTAATAAAATTAGCATTTCGATATATGAACGGTCAGGTAAGACTGCCCATGGAGCTCGACCCTTGGTCCTCGGCTAAGATCCAGGAAGACTGCCCATGAAGACGTAAGGAAGTCGTCAACACCTGCACATATGTCCCTACAGTAATACGAGTACTTACAGACCAGACTTACCGGAAACGGTGAGAATGAGAGAAAAATAACTGACATAGCACAACATGACAAGACAACTGACTTGAAGATAACAAGGGTCTGACTATACATCTCCTTTCATGAGCGACAGGGACCAAAAATCAGATTGGAAAAACAACCAGCAAGCTGTCTTTTACATAACATAAAAGACCGTATGAATGTAGACTAGGGAAAATAAAGTGTAAGTTCCCAGTGTGGAGTAGGGGGATAACATGAGAGATAGACAAGTTAATCAACTCAAACAGCTAGCAACAATATTTAAGATAACTGTCCAATTTAACTAAATAAAATAATCTGTAAATTATTATAGTACTACAACATTCTCTACTTCTTGGTGGTCTCTGGAATTTAAAAATAAAAGATACCATATAAAAGTCAAGTCTGATTTTTCCACCAAAGAACCATTATTTAGCCTGTATCCAGACATCACTTTTATCTAGTCAGGTTCCTTTTTAAATTATTTTCCTATTATTTCCCAGGGGTGCTGTATTATAACCAAGTAATGTAACATACTAGACCTGATGCACCTCACAGGGCCTACAGAAGGGTGTTATATACAATATTAATGGCCGGGTGAATCACATACACGCTGGCATCTGCACCCTTGAGAACTCACTTCACACATTTAACCTGGGATTGGCCATGTGACTTAATTTGGCCAACTGGACTTCAGCAAATGGGATACAAACTGAGGCTTGACAAGCACTTGGACATTTCAACTTGCTCTGTTGTAATACAAGCACCACATTATGAAGCCAAGGATGACAGACCACTTGGAAAGAGGAGACCCAGTTTTCCCACCCATCACAACCATTCAGACAGCTGAGGGTCTAGAGACATCTGAGTGAGGCTGTCTTGGACCATTAGGGTGGGGCTGAGCCAACTGGATGACTAAGTCATCCAATTTGCCTTAGATGGTCTGAGAGATGGGAAATCTTCGGAAATTTTGAGCAAAGAGCTGACATGATCTAACCTAGATTTTAACAGGTTCCAGCTGGCTGCTACGTTGAGAAATGACTGGCTTTGACCAGTAGGCAGCAATAGAGATTTTAAAATGTGATCAGACTCTGACAACAGCGTTTGAATGGAAAGAAGAGAGGAGAGAGGAGGAGGAAGAGGAGGAGGGTGGTGGGGAAGAGAGAGAGAAGAGTCAAAAATGATTCACAATTTTCAGCCTAAGAAGCTGGAGTAGTGGATTTGCCCTTTACCAACAAGAGGAAGATGATACAAGTGGGTATGGGGAAAAATCCATTTTGGGACAACAGTGATTGGCACATGGTATTATACAAGCACATACTGTTGTTTTTTTACAATAAAACTGAGTTTGAGATAATTACCATACATCCAGATGAGGATAAACTGGCAGTTAAAGAGTGTGGGGCTTAAAGGAAAGGTCTAAAGTAGATACTCATTTGGGACTCATTGGCATATACAGGCTAGAGACAGTAAGAGAACAGTAAACAGACTAAAAAGTAAAGGCCAGAGGCGAGGTGTCCTGGAAGCCAAATGAAGAAAGGGCTTCAACAAAGAGGGCAGAATCATAAATGCAGCTGATGCATCAAGTCAAATAAGGCCTCAGTACTGAGTATTGGACTCAGTAATGTGGGAGTCACTGAGGATCTTGTTAAGAACAATTCTGACGGAGAAGTGAGGGAATAAGTAAGCTCCATGCCTGACTTCACTGTAAGACAGAGGAGACAAACTGAATTCAGACATCTTTATCTAGGAAAGAGAAGCAGTAGCTGGAGGGAGATGTCACGGTCAGAGTTTTTAAGATGGAACTCGTAACATGATTTTTCTGGGATGGAATGGGAACAATGACAACATGTGAAAGAGCCCATGGAGAAAAATACAGAAGTATAAGGGAGTCTCGTGAGTGCCATAGGGGTTTGTTTAAATATTGTACATGGTTAATGGGGGGGGGGGGGCGCTTAAATGAAAGAATAACATGTAGCGTACTTTATAGAGAAAGAAAGATAAATAACTATTGGGGGCCTACTAAGCGACAAGTGGATTACATAAACCATTCCCAATTTAGTTTTCATAGTAACCCAAGATAACTATTATTTTTCCGACTTTATAAATAAAGGCCCAGAGATTCTAGGAAACTTGCCCGAGATCCCAAAGGTTGTAAGTGCTAGGACTGGGGTTCAAACCCAGCTATATCACAATTCCAGAGCCTAAACCACTTCTCTTCGTTATTCCACAATGCGTAACAGACCTCCGTTCTCAACAATTGACATATTCAAACCTCAGTGGTGATTTCTGTGAAAGTACTAGCACAGGAACGTGGCTTCTCACTCCTGCTCCGGCTGGCACCATGAGAAACAGACATGGATCTCACTCATCTGTGCACCTCCGGACCGAGTTTATCAAGTGAACGGAATCCTCACACCAATGGTGCTCGACTGTATTTCTACGCTTTCTCTGGCTGGTGTTCTTGAAAGCCCAGAACCTGAATTTCCCTTCCCAATTTTATGAAAACCCTCAACTTACAAGGCAGAACCAACTTTCCACTACCGATTTACCAGTTTCCCTTGCAGCTAGGGTGCAGACACCTGAACCAAACGATCAATGAACATACCAACTGCACCTGTCAACGGCATCCAGCAAGAGAAAGAGGGAACTGTGGCGAATCCATCCCGGATAGCGGCAGCAACCACATCCGCTTTCCAGGGTCAGCGGTCAGTCCCCGTAGGTAGTATCAGGGCTGAACCAGGGATACAAGTTAGGAATAGGATCAAGGTCCTGCACAGCAGTGTCTTCACAGACTGAACTTGAAGGCTGTATGGTCCAGGCCATGCAGCTACTGTAGGAGGCAGGACAATGGCCTCCCAAAGACGCACACACACCCGATTCCCCAGAGATTTTGAGTGTGTTACCTCAGATTGCAAAGGGGACTAATATTCTGTCAGATATGGTTGTATTAAGGATTTTGAAAAGAGATTACCCTGGATTAGCTCGGCGTGCCCACTGCAATCACAGGGATCTCTGTGAGGAAAAGAGGGAAGAGGCAGATTCAGAGATGTGAGGAGGAAGCCGAGGGGAGTGACGTGATGGCCGGTTTTGAAGGGGAGTAGGGCCATGAGCCGAGGAATGCAAGCAGCCTCAAAAGCTAGAAAAGTGAAAGAAAGGGATTCTCCCCCAGAACCTCCAGGAGAAATGACACCTAGAGTTCAGCCTAGTGGAACCCATTTCCAACTTCTGACCTCCAGAACTGCAAGATAAGAACTTGGTGTTTTTTTAGCCGCCAACTTCATAGTACTTTGCAACTAAAAAGCAACACAGCTGCTGTGCCTGGGTCCCGCAGCCCTCACCTGCTTCCATGAGCCGAATGGTCTCTGCTCCTCATGACCAAGGGCCTCGCTGAGAGTCTCCCCTTACACTCCCATCCTCAAACCCACTTAGTCTACTAGCATTTCTCAGAAAGATGGCAGTTTCCGCTTCTTTTCGTTGCCTGAGTGGGCTCAGTTCTGTTTACACCACATCGGAGACTAACACTAGCCGTAAGTCAGACCTCACCCTTTCTTGAAGACTGAGATATATCATTCTGACTGAGACTGTCATGTAATTCAAAACGTTCTCAAGAAGTACAGTCTCATACTCTCCTAGTCAACATTTACGACTTGTCTGTATTGCTCTAAAGTTACATCAAGACCATTAAGAGAAAGCCCTGTCCTCAAGTGCTATCAGGGGAACAAACACAAGGCAGTCTGACTAATGAATGGGTACTGAGAATACAGAGAAACATCTGATCATCTCCCTGACAAAATTCTAGGTTGACTCTAAGAAAGATTTTCCGGAAGAAGAAACTTTTCAAAGACAGTGTGAAGTCACATGAGAAGACTCTAAGGTAAGGAGAGGAAAGTTGTCCCTTTTTTTAAGTTAACCAGTCTTACTTTCTCCATTTCAGAAACCTATGTATTTAAATAAGAAAAATGATAAATTCAAAGATGTCAGGCCACATAAAAAAAGCTTTAGTAATTTGTTACTTTTAAAAAGCCACACTGGCTTTTTTCTTTTGAAACAATGTTATTATCTAAAATTTAAATTTCATACATGTACAGTTATATTCCCTGGTGTCAGGGTCTCTATTGGGAACACTACTAAGTGGACAAGGAAAAGGCAATCCGATCTTCTGTACTTCTGTACTTGACATACAAAAACTGGCAAGTCATTCTCCACTTGAACTATTAGTGAGGGGAGGAGGGGTCAGAATTGTTTTTCCCATAGTAGCTGCTTCTCAATATCCCAAAGAGTCCTGGAAAATAGACTGTACGAGGTCTGTCCAGAAGGTATCCAGACATATAATATGAAAAATAGAGACATTACTGAAGATACAAGAAACACTGTACATAGGACAATGACTCCTCAGTCCCATTCAAAGCAGGCACCTTGGGACCTCACACAGTTCTCCCAGTTGCCATCAGCCGCCCTGCCACATTTTCCTGAATCTCATGGATGGTCTGAAATCTCTTCCCTTTCAAAGGTGATTTTAGTTTTGGGAAAAGCCCAAAGTGCCAGAGTGCCAACTCTGGGCTACAGGGTGGCTGAGTCACCTGGGTGATTTGATGTTTTGCCAGAAAACTCTGCAGGAGACATCATGCATGAGTGGGCACATTGTTGTGATGGAGCTGCCAATCACCAGCTGCCCATCACTGCGGCCTTCTGAGTCATCTGAATAGCTTCCATGGAGGAATGTTCAAGCTTAACACAAAACTGGATGCAGATTCGGTGCTATATTCTCTCAGTCATTTTGAATGTGAAGGCCACACAGAACACATGCTCACTCAATGGCATCTACTGCCCCCACTGACTCGCACAGTGAAGTTGTCATTGGTCACACACGTGCAGTCCAGTCCACTCGCCTTGGCTGCCAGGTTACACTGATGTCATGTGAACCGTTCTTGCTACATTAGCAATGGCTGGACTTTTTCCGGACAGACCTCGTATTTACACAGCAATAAATAGTAAAGGCAGAAACTGCAGGAAAAACCACTATGGGAGAAGAGCAGCAGGCCAACTTGCTCAGTCTAAATTAACTTGTTTCAAATATAAAGGAAAAACAATCCCTCCCTTCTGTTCCCATTAATAAGCTCTCTGGCAACACTTCCTTGTCCTCTCCCTTATTATCCTACAAAAAATAAATGCAGTAGGCAGGTTAATATTGATGAAAAAGGTTTGTTCAGATTATACATACACATATAAAATATTTACATATTATATAACAGTAAATATTTAGAGAACAAAAATAAAATAAAAATGAAGCCTACAATACTAAGCAAATAAGAGCATAAAACTAGAGCTACGGAGCCCTTACAAGGTGCAGCGGGAAGAGAGGATTCTGGAGATGGACCCCTGGCTCACCCCACGGCTCTGCTACGCCGAGCGCGGCCCTGTGCTCAACTCTTCTCACGGCCCTCTCCGTTCGCTCTTCTCGAACATGAAGCCCACAGTCTGCACCTCGTGGCTTGCTGTGAGGATGCAGAGTTAATAAACAACATTTCAAGTAGTGTTCGGTGCAAAATAAAATTGGTGGCGTATTAATCATTTCAAAAGCACAGACCAAGCAGCCTCTCCCTACACGGTTACCTACCTCACTGCTACTCCACCTGAGCCTCAAATGTCAGACCTGAAAACACAAAAGCTATGACAGCATTGCCAGATTACGGGTGATTGGAAGCCAGTCCAGGACCCATATGGCAACGGGGTCTAGATCATAAATTAAGAAACCCTTCAACAATCAGGTTAAAATGATTCATAAAGATTTTAATAAAATCATAAAACAACATACCAAACAATTTAAAATGAAGGATATTAACTCAAGAGTCCCTTTCACGGTTTCACAAAGATTTATATTACAGGGTGCAACTGTACGGCTACAAATCAGGATATACCGCATACGTCTCCCAGACGCAACACAGAAACCAGTAAATCCTCATGCAAGAGAAAGCAATTCTCCGTTGGCATTTAAAACAGGAGAGAATTTCTCATGGTGACACATTTCTGAGCACTGGCATCACTTGTAGCCTCACACCGGCTGCCAAAAATAGTGGAGAGGAAAGACTAATTATTATTTCAGTTATGAAGGAACAGTGGAGGTTACAAATAGGAAAGCACAAAACTTGCAGGTTGTTTTATTAGCGTGGTATTGCGTTATATCATTTTCAAACTCACTTGACAGTGCATGTCTGTAATTCCCAGGTTACAAATTGTTCTCTCATTTCCATCTTACCTCACCTTGAAATCTGGGGATCTGAAATGAGTAACCTAGAGAAACTGTTTACATTTGGGTCTAAAATCAAAAAAAGTAACTCATGCCTCAGCAAGAAAAACACTTCCTTCAGCAAGGGTCTTACATGTGAAGGGGAACACGTATGCTAGTCACTGGGTCTGGGCGCCCCCGTCGGTTCGCACTGGAACCCCTAATTAATCACCTTTCCCCTCATAGTGTGGTCCTCCTCCCTCTGATTCTGAGACACTAGACGTCTTCAACAGAAGCAGTGGGATTCACGGGGACAAAGTTGTGGTCAAAATGGGATGCCTGAATTTACACAAGCATTCTGAAAAATGACAAGGTCTAAGATATGATATGGGCCTATGTGAAGGTCACTGCGTTAAGGAGAAAGGTCATGAGACAAAAGAACACAAAATGAATACTGTACGAATGAGTATTCCAGGAAAATACTAGTTTTGTGAGATGTGACATAAGTTTCGGAAACACTAAACTCTCCCTCTCGGAGGTTTCATAACCACATTAGCATGTTACAAACTAGGAGAAGTCCTACAGAAGAATCCAGTCTGAACCCAAAATTCTTAAATGTATTTTGCCTTGAAAATATTGAGAATCCTAACATCTATGAATTTCCCAGAGAATTAGTATTTGTCTAGCATTCTAAAAAATACTAAACAAATAAAGACATCATGGAATCTGCTTTTTAAAAAAAAGTGAGATGCATGAAATCACCCAGTACTAGCAAGGATGTAAGGATACAGGTACTTTTAAATAGCACTAAGGCCAGAATCAAGAGTACAAATCTTCCGGTGCCTTCTGGCAACACCTACCATGTATTAATTCCCTATTGCTGCTGTAACCGATTACCACAAATTTAGTGGCTTAACACAACACACATTCATTACCTTACGGGTCTGAAAGTCAAAAGCCTAAATGAGCCCCAGTGGGGTCAAATCAAGGTGTGACCATGCCTGTGTTTCTTCCAGGAGGCGCTAAGAATCCCAGTTTTTGCCCTTTTCTGATTCGCGAGGGTATCTGTACTCCTTGGCCTGTGACCCCATTCCGTCCCAGCAGGATCCCGTCTCCCCAGTTCCCACCCTCCTGCCTCCCTTTCCCACACTCAAAGGACAGCTGTGATCACACTGGACCTACCAAACCTCGACAACCCCTTTATTTTAAAGTCAGCTGACGAGCAACCTTGACTCCCCCGTGCCACATAACATGACGGATTTCAGGGACCAAGATGTAGACATCTCCTGAGGGGAGTGGGGGGTACATTATTCCACCTACCACACTGAACGACTTATTTTTAAATGTGCACACCCTGCCATTCAAGTGTACACAAGAATATGTGTGCACAAGGATGTTCATTATAGCACTTCCATAATAATGAACCAGTTCTACATTAGCACTTGAAATTTTTAAAAATTAGCTTTTCAGAAATATGCTTAATACATGAATTCGCAACCACTAATTGTAAACCATCAAAATTACATATATAACACTACTTGAAGCTCAATTGCAAACACACATACCAAAACGGAAAGCTAATTTTTAACAGCACTGCCCAAGTGTGTACAGTTGTCAAAGAGGGGGCAGATTAAAGCCAATCCCAGCAGAGCATGCACGACAAAAAGTAAAGCCAGTCCTAACTCTGTCACTAATTAGGTACCTTCAGTTTCAGTTCCCTTCTCTGCAAAATGCCAATCCATTTTTACCAGGTTACTGTTTAGGAGAGCTTAAGAAGACAATTATGTAAAAGCTTCTGGAAGTATAAAGTACTAGTGAAATGTACAAAGGTCCCTTGAGAAATAAAGTAGACCACTCCACAGTAAAGACCCTTCCACCACCCTACAGCACAATGGTTTCCACCCAATTTAAAGACTACATTAGCAAGTTCATAAGGTAAATACTGATACACACAGAAATGCAGAAAATGAATACAAAGCATAAATTAGGCTCTTTCAACACATGGAACTAAGTTGGATTTTATATACTCATCTTCTCATGTAATTTGCCCAATAATTCTATCATTGTCATTTTATAGGCAGGAAAACGCAGAGCAGAAAACTAAAAGTAGAGAGGTTCAAGGTCACACTGCTATACATAGCAGTGCTGGGACCTGAACTTGGGACAACCTAATTACAAATTAGGCCAATCTTAACTCAAAGGCCCTGCTCATTCAACTCACTACAACATACTGTTCTGGTAGTAAGCCAAAAAGACCCGTCTATGAGTTTTTTCTTCTCCTTATTTATAAACCAGAATTGATGACCAATATGTCTTAACGTTAGAGATGTGCCTCTTAAAATGTTGACTTTTTTTGTTAAAAATGAAACACAGCAAAACAAATTATTATTTCAGATAAATAACACGATCATTAAGGTTAAAGAAAGCAGAACTCAAAAAATACGCATTTCATAAAACGAGATGTTAAAATAAAAAATTTTCACTTCAAAATACCTTGCATGAACTGTGTGCACACATGTGCAAATTTCTGCAGACACCCTAGTGTACTTCTTATATTCAAATACATCCCGTCCATGGCAGTTCCCTTAACACTATGCTTTTTATCTTTTCCCACCAGCAAAAACAAATTTATTTGCAAGTAAGCATACCTTTAAACTCATTTCGTCCTTGAGTATCATCTTTCAGTTGCATTCTACTCTAATTATCTTCTACTGATATCTCATCACTACATAGTATCTCAGGGAAAACTGAGTTAGGTTGGCACCTGATTAAAAACTAAATAAATAATTCATGACCTTTCTAGGAGGCAGTATTAGCAAAGCACATTCAAATGTCCAGTATCGTAATGAACAGAGCAGTGAAATACTAAGCCTTTGGAAAAAGGAAAGAAAAAAAGGGACTCAACCTGTGTAGTTGGTGAACTAAGGGAGTTTTTAAGAAAACAGGTTGAGCACATTAATGCACGGGTACAGCAGTTAATTTAAATACAATAGATTTTAGAATCATGCTTTTCACTGAAGACGAGACACCACATCCCTGACTGGTGTGGCTCAGAGGACTGGGCGTCATTCTGCAAGCCCAGAGGGGGCCAGTTTCAGTCCCGGCGA
Organism: Phyllostomus hastatus; assembly: GCF_019186645.2. NCBI lineage: Eukaryota > Metazoa > Chordata > Mammalia > Chiroptera > Phyllostomidae > Phyllostomus > Phyllostomus hastatus. Next base: position 11,546,373 of record NW_025333833.1, on the reverse strand, counting down.
GGGCCCGGGTCTCCAGGCCGGGTCCCCGGCACACGTTTCTCCCGCCCTCGTTCCTCCCGCCCGTTGTTTCTCTCGCACGGCAACGTTTCCCTCCCTCTCTTTGTCCGTCCCTCCCCTCTCTCTAAAAATAAATAATTTTTAAAAGGCACTATATAAGGAAAAATGTCAAGAACTGCAAGAAGAAAATGGTTCTGCAACTTTTTTAATGAAACTTTGAAACATTAAATCCAAAAAGACCTCACTTAATGTCTTGATTTCCCCTTTTCCACCTCTACCTCCATTCCACATCTGGTGTCAACTGGTGAAGATTCCATACAGGAAGTCCCATCAACTCAAAGATATTTTCAGAATTACATGCATTCACTAAAACTCTCATCTCCTGCAATAATAATTTAATAATGTCCCGAATAACTAAGATTTGCCTAAGATGAGGCTCCTCTCAAAGGCAGGGACATTTTAATCCGTGTGTGCCTCCAAGAAGCACTGCAGGCAGCACACACCCCTTTCTCTCAGGCCTCCCCACAACGAGAACGTGTGCAATCAACACCAGCCACTCCAACGCAAACCACTCCCGTAGGACTGCTTACTGACCAGGTTTGCAGACAGAACCGTAGACTCCCAAAGGAAACACGGAACGCGAGTGGCTAATCAAAGTCTCTTTAATACATACGACATAACCTGACTGCCAGTCTGATCTAATCGTGGCGTTTACGTCAACCAAGCTCTCATGCTTGGTTGGCTTCATAATTCCAAAGGTTTTCGAGTTCCTCAAGTGCACTGCCACAGGCACTTGCTCATTTTTTCCCCGTTCCTGCTATTTCTTCCTTTTGTCTTTATCTGGCTAGTCCTACTCATCCTTTAAAACTGAGCTCAGAGTTCAACTCCAGAAGCTTTCTCTGCACTGCCCAGAGAGAAGTTCCGCCTGCCTTAGTATAGCCAAGACATCCCTTAAATGAAATAAAATGAAAACATCTAACATAGTATTTGTCATATTGTATTGAAGTACATGTGCAACATCCAGCTCCCCCAGGAGACCACCATCCTAAAGAACAAAATTCAGTTCATTTGTTTTTATATTCTCAGAGCCTAGCACTGGTTATCTGCAAGTATTTCGTGTTTCCCAAAAACAAAAGCATGAGAATTTCACTCAATACTGTTATGAACATTGTGAATTTTTAAAATGCTGAGACATGGTCTCTACCATACTCAGTCTAGCTGCAGAGATAATTCACTTATGCAAAAAAGAGATCATTACAAGTTTAGGAAATGTTAAGTACCAAATGACTAAGAGACAGGAAATGCTACAAAACTCAAGAATGCAGAAATCACTGGGGTGCACACGAAGTCTTCACAGGAAGGTGAGGCTTAAGTGAAGAAAGAGGAGGACGGCACTTCTTCCTGCAGGGGGAACGGCCTGGGAAGTGAGGCTAAGGCAGGAATGGGCGCTCCATGTTCAGAAGACAACGAAGAGATGCCTCTAGCAGGGACAGCTGGTTCCCAGCAAAAGGTAAGGAGATGCCCCTGGCTGGTGTGGCTCAGTGGATTGACTGAGTGCTGGCCCACGAACTGAAAGACCAGTTTGAATCCCAGTCAGGGCACATGCCTGGCCTGCAGGCCAGGTCCCCAGTTGGGGGCGTGCAAGAGGCAACCGATCAATATTTCTCTCACACATCATCGATGTTTCTTTCTAACCTCCCTTCTCCCTTCTCTAAAAATAAATAAGTAAAATCTTTTTTTAAAAAGGTAAGGAGATAAATGCAGAGTAGACGCATGAGGGCCACTTTACGGGAAGCTCGAGAAGGCCAGACTCAGGAGTTTCCGCAAAGGAAAGCCATACACGAATGCTTTTCAGGAATATTAACACAGAAGCACTGCAAAAGATTAACTGGCAGGAGGAGCCTGAACATGCATATGCCGTTGTTATTTCAATACTGGAAGCAATTTTATGAGATCAATGTTCCATTTTAAAGATAGAGAAATAAAGACCCAGGATGCTGTCAGTTCAAAAACAGAGAAAGCGGTGGGCAGTGTTTGATGCTGTCTTCTTGCTGCCTGTGAGAACTGCAGGCAAGGCACCATTCTGGGAAGACCACTTCATGGTACGGGCACAAAGCTGGCAGGTGCTAGAAGTGACAAAGAGGAGCCAGCAGGAAGGCTACAGTTCCAGATGGGGTGTGTGTGGAAGAGGGTGAGGAAAGCCGGGAGACCTCAAAGGTGACTGCGCGTCTCGAACCTGGATGGGAGGAGCGGCAGCACATTGAGAAATAGGGTGAGAAACATAAAATTAAGAGTTTACTTTGAAGAGCATTCAGTGTGCTGTAACAGAAAGACTGCTAAACCTAGGGAATGTCCAGCAGGCAGAGGGGCAAAATTGTCAAAGTGCCAGAGGCTAACTTTCAGACATTATACATAGCTAAATGCATATAGTGCCTACTGTGCGCTGGAACCACTCCCAGCACTTGACACGTTAATGCACTTGATCTTCATAACTCCAGGGGGTTGACACTATCATTACCTGCAATACCTCTTCGGGTGTGGAAACCGAGCACAGAAAGCTTACGCAGCTCTCCCCGAGACTAACACAGCTGGTGTCTGGATCCAGGCCGTTCTAACCCGGAGACCATGCTCTAAACCCCAATGTTCAACTGTGCTTGCTTACATACCATCTTTTTTACACAAATCAACACAGTTTTAAGAGTTTACGCCTATCAAACAGTTTATAAACTCTCTGGATAGCAGACATGATGCATCGCTCTGTCTCCCAGGACCTGCCACGAGGACTGACATTAAGTAGAAGCAGGGGAGACTTGTAAACGTGCTGTGGTCACTGTTGAAGTCCCATGATCAACTGAATCTGATCTCCGAGGAAGTGTCCAAGAGGAGGAAACAGAGAGCAAGGCTATGCCTTTCTCTCTGCCGGCGGTGAGGGGAGAAGGACGAGGGAAACAGGGTACGAGGCAGGGTACTCAGAGCCACAGAATTAGAGCGCCCACACCAGAAGACAGAGCACAAGCAGCTCCCGTGAGGCCCGGAGACGTCTGTGTCACAGCGGCTGCGGACTGCATGGTGGTTGCGCACTTCCGTGTGGGCCTGGTGACACCACGTGAAGGTGTGTTTCCTTTTTATCTCCAGGGACCCGGGACATTCGCTGGTCCCAACTGAGTGTCTGCTGGGGGGATGCGAGGATGGGTGGAAAGGAGAGGGACACAGAGACAAGGGTGCGAGCGTGAGAAAGGAAAACAATCAGAGGAAAAACTGGGCCTTTGACATCTTTGAGAATATCAATTCCAACAAAGTACCAAAGAAAGAGCTGGTTTACAAGGGATTAAGGAAAAGTAGATGGCAAACACAAGAAAAAACATACAGTATCAGGTAAACTTTACATTGTTAGACATAGGAAAGGCAGAGCTCAAAGGGAAAACAAAAACAGGAAAGAATTTTTAACAGAAAACTGAGATTAGTCCTCAAAAGGAAAGACTAGGAAAGGGAAAAGCAAAGACTAAAAGGAGAGAGACACACAACTGAGAAAAGGTTCTGGAAGAACAGCACGGAACCAAAAGCGCAGGTAAAGAAAGGGATGGCTCAAGACCTGAATCAAAGCGCTTCCCCTTGTTGGTACCCGTCGAACCCCTACTTCCACGTCTCCACTTCTCTGTCCACAACCCATCTCATCTAAGGAAAACTTGGAAAGGCCTGGCCAGGATGTATTAAGTGGAAGTGAATAATTTTTTTAGAAATGCACTTGGAATAAAGGAACCATGCAATGTTCCTCCTGCCTGGAATATCCATTTGTCCAATATCTACTCTTAAAAGTCCGACACACCCTTCATAACTCAGATCAAATCTCACCTTCTCCAAGATACCTCTCACGGTCCTCTCTCTCTGCCGGACGCTCCTCCCTACACTGCCACAGTCCTTCTGGCTCTCTGACACAGCAATGACCAGTTCACCTGCTATCAGTGACTCCGGTGTCTCTCCCAAGTATTTCTGAGTTCCCCCCAGGCGTGAAGAAGTCCCTATAATTGTGCTTTCCACGTAGTAAGTTTTCAGTAATTGCCAGTAAAAAACAAAACAACAACAACAAAAAAGACCAGATTACAAAATACACTTAAACATATACAAATTTTTATGGGTAAAGTCTAAACATGGCAACTAGCCTCTTACTACCTAAGAGAAGACTGGTAAGAGAAGCCAAAGTAATCCGTGGCTTAAAGGACGAGAAAAAGAAATAAATGTATGCTGTGCATGTATATCTTCCTATACATTCTTCCTAAATCAGTGATTCTCCACTGGGCATGGGTCTGCACCCACAGGGAACATGTGGCAATGTGCGGAAACACTTGTGGTTGTCATAAATAGAGAACGGTACTGGCATCCAGCGGGCAGATGCCAGGGATGCTGCTAAAAGTCGTACAGACACACGGGACTGCTCCCCACAACGAAGAATCAGCCTAAAATGTGAGTATGTGTCAAATGAAGCACAGAACAAAATTGCTACCTGGTCTACCTGAGACTCCTCAAGTTTTCTTAAACAATTAGTAGTCACCTACTCGTCCCCCTAAGTAAAAATGAGGTCTAAGGGAGGGCGAAAACAACCTTCCTACACAGCTCCACTTACATGCTAACAAGAACGGAGTTGGTTACAAGTTCTCACTTACCGTGGGCCATGTTTGCCAAAACTCCATCCCTATGTTTTCCTGTAACTGCCGATTAACCCTTCTTAGCCACACTCTCCTAGACCACTGATGGTAGTTGGAGGCTGCAAACAGTATTTCTGCACTACAAAACAAACTAGCCCTTATTCTGTCTGAACCGCTCTCCATCCCAAAAGTGCCTCATGAAAAATTTGATACACCAGTGTATCCAGAGCTTATTATATAACATACCTTAAAAACAAAAACAAAAACGCAGCAATCGCTTCATCTGCCATGAACGCAGAACCTAACAGCTATAAAAAAGCAGTGTAACATATGCTAGGACAGGAAGTATACATTCTGAATCCAAATGAAACCACAAGGGAAGCAGAAATTAACTGTCAAAATTATTTAGCCAGTCCAAGTTCAAGCAGGTGAAATGCTATTAACACCATTATAACAAAAAATAGACTTATAAATCTCAAGAGAGTGTCACTTTGGGGTTCCCCCCCCCAAGCAACTGTATCATGCTTGTTAAATCAGACATGTTTGGCTGATTTTCTGGGACCAAAGCTATTTTCAATCCTGTACATGGGGCGGGGGGTGGTGGTGAATGGGTCAGGGATAAGACTTCTTTGCCACTGAATTAATACCAACACATGCTATAGGGTTTCCATGGGAGCTACAGGGAGCTCCCAGAGACGGTGGATGCCCAGGGCCAGCACTAGCAGGCAGAGCCTGGAGCCCACCCCACTGAGTATCCACATTCCTCCCAAATGCTCCCACTGACATCCCTCTTCCTCTCCCCAGCTAGGGTAAGGTTCTGCTTGCTACTTGATCCACCCTGCTCCCCTCCCTCTATCTGCCCCTGGTTCCACTATTTACAGTGATACATTTTATCTTACTACATATTGGGTATTTTAGTCAGTATTTAAACAACAACTTTGTTGCTGTTCTATTATTCCTACTTCTGGTAACAAAGTTTCTGACAAAAAAAAGTGTATGGTGTAAACATACAAACAAACCACTAACAAGACAGGTAACTTACAGACCCTTCCTGTAAAGGGAACTAACACCAGGGGTCAACTTCAAATAAACCTCATGGAAAAACCTAGAGCATAAAAAGAAATTAAATAAAAAAGAGGAGCACAGTGAAGGAAGGAGAGGACACTGGAGGGAGCACAGAGTGAGGACAGCTGGCTCCCACGAGGGCAGCAGATGTCATCCAACGGCACCTGTGCCACCTTCTGTAAGAGGATTTGCCCCGTTTGACTGGTGTTCCCTATGGCTATGATAATTCTACTTCCTCACCTCCGAAAACGACTTTGATGATGTTGTCCCTGTTTGGTCCCTCAATACCTCCCCTACCCTTCCTTGCTTTTCCAACTTTGACATGTTAACTTCCACATTTCTATTCTTTCAAATGCTATTCTATTAAAGCACAATATTACACCTCACCTACTATCACACCTATGGCCTATCCTCACCCTTCTCCCACCCTTATCAAATGAACTATTTCAGTGCCACCTTTTTATTTTACTCACCAGAGTGGTGTCTGTCTTTAAAAATCTTTCCATTTTGTCACGAATGAAAAGAAAAGACTAAATTTTTTTTCAAGTTGGGTAATACATTTTCAATATCAGTCTAGAATCCCCGTACCTAACACCATTTCTTCTTTTTCCCACCTGGGTTCACCCCTCCGTAGGCAACCTGGTGGCGCCCTGCTCCCAGGAAGTCACGATACTGATGCCTCACTGAGTGCGGACACCAGATCAGCACGGTGCACTGCAGCCCAGAACTCCTGGGCTCAAGCGATCCTCCCGCCTCAGCCTCCCGAGTAGCTGGGACTATAGGCACACCCTGCCCATTTCTCATTTTTATAAAATGCAAGAAAGTCCTCTCAACTTGCTCATTTGAACAGGAGTCTTGTCAGCCTGCTATTTCAAAAAAAGACACGTCCCTCCTAACAATAACAACAATGACAAAGTCTGATCATCTTTTCCTGCCCAGATCACCACCTTCTTTCCCACACAAAGAACAGGTTATTTTTCCACCTGCCGTCTCTGCTCTATTCCTACAGAAAAATAGACTAATTCAATCCACTTGATGTTGAATTCCTTTTCTTTGTCTTACGGATGCTGCTTACCTCATCTCCTCATTTCTTACTCTTTGGAAACTACCACCTTGCTCCTGGTTTGCCACCACTCCGCCATTCAACGCCGGACACCCCGGCTCACCCTAACAAATTAATTCAGCTGAGATGAAACGAATTTTCATCTACATGAGGGAAGATCTGCAGCTCTGCAGTTTAAAAACTGCCCAGTCATGGTCTTCCACAGACAAAGGTAGGCAAGAAAACTCTTCCTAAAGTCAAGGTCACAGAGTAACTGCTACACCCCCAACTACACTCATTCAGCTGATACCCACCATCCTCCCCAAGTTGTCTGTAAAAACCAACAGTTCCTTTTTCATCAAAGAAAAGAAAGTGAACATAATGCTTCCCTGAAGACATTCTCTAGTCTCCCCACACCAGACTTTAAATAGAATGATTACCTTAAAAGGAAGAGGGGAAATTTGGGCTGGTGTAAGCCTTTCTTTATTAGAAAGGCTTGTCCCAGAGTACAACTGGCCCTAAGACTTGCTTTATTTAGTTAGGACACACGTGCAAGATCCAGAAAAAAATTGGCTCCCAGGAATCTCTAAGGGATTCCCAGGTCTTATGCCTGTTCCATTTTACCTGTTCAACTTCAGCTGGAAAATAAAGGTTATTCAAACAGGGTGTTCATTCTTATTTTCTCTCTTCTTCTGGAAACGAAGTTCATCTCCAACTATCTATCATCGATTCCACAACTTAAGGATAAACCTCCTGGACCAGGGAGACTTACACAACGTAACATCTATCAACACAGCCTCTCAAAGCCAACTAACCTTCCCATTAAAATTCCCACCACTCTCCCAATGTGCTTTTTATCATACCTTCCTAGTGCCACCGCCCCCACCGTATTTCTGGCCTTAACTGTCCATTACGCCACACGGGTTCATCTTCCTAATACATAGCTATAAAAACGTGAATTCCCTTTTAAACAAATCACCTCAGGTTCTCTGTTGTCCATTCTGACTATAAACCACAGTTCAGGACATTCACGGCCCTCCCAAACATGGGCACCTTATCAAACGGGCCTTCCCCTGTCTCCCTATCTTGCTTCATTTTTCTTCCCAGTACTTGTCACTACCCGATAAACATCCTCATTTGTTCCTTCCGCTCACCACGAGATCCTCCGTGCCTAGAATCTAGTACACTGTCAACACGTATTTGTGGGAAGGACAGAAGACCCCAGACGTGCTGCACAACGCAGCTGATGTGGACTGAGAAGACCTACATTTGAGTTCCACAGCTTCCACACACCAGCTGTAGATCCTCAACAACTTTAACTTCTTTGGGCTATATTTCCTCATCTGTAAAAGGAAGGGATGAAACTTAGTAACTTACAAGACTCTTTTTTCCAGCTGCATCACCCTACCACAGTCATCCCTAACCTTTTTGGCACCAGGGACCGGTTTCATGGAAGACAATTTTTCTACCGACCAGGGTGGGGCGGATGGCTTTGGGATGATTTAAGCACATTCCGTTCAAGCTCACCTCCAGCTGTGCTGTCAGGTTCCTAACAGGCCTGGACCAGTACTGGCCTGCAACCGGAGGTTGGGGACCCCGGCCCTGAGGTCTTGTGTAACTGGACTGAACACCGCCCTGGCCCCCAAGCTCTCTGTCTACACAGCTCTGCTCAGTTTCCCTCCATTTGGATTCTACTCTTCTCAATCCATACCTTTAATACTGGATACAAAATATGGGATACACAATACTGGATAAACAATCCAATACTGTTGATCCTTCAGGGCCATTTTAAGTGCCATTTTCTCCTTGAAGCCTAACAAACTAAACTCTGTCAGAGGGTGGAGTTCTTACTTTCTATTCTCTGCAGCTGGTACAATGCCTCCTATATAGTTGATCAACAAAATGACTGATGAATCACGAGTGTATACGTGAGTAAATGAACAAAGGACGCTTCTCCTGATTTCCCCCAATTGCTCAGGTAATCTCCTGCCTTTGGACTTTTGTAACACTTGGCATCTTTTATGACACCATTTTCACTCTGTGCTGTTATTTATTTACTTGCCTAATGTGTATTATATTAAACTGCAAATTCCTTAAAATTAAGGACCATCCCGATGATCAGTTTCCACAGCCACCCTGTACAGCATCCGCCACAGATCCTTGCCACAGGTGTATTAAGTTTATCTGACATAATAAACAATAAGCAGACATTATAGTAGGAAAAAAGGACCTTGATATCTAGATATTCTTCCAACTTCCCTATAATCACCAGGCACACATGCTCTGTGGACCTCTGCCCCTGTTAAACTCAGGCATTCTGCCGTCCCTCAATACTTTCACTTCACTAAACAACTAACGTGACTTTTCTGCTCATTTCAGACTTCTACCCCATGCAATTTCCTCCTCCGCAAGGTATGAAACTACTTTCAAAAAACATCTGCCCATATGCCTGCCTTTCTTAGTTCTGCTCCTGAAAGACAAAAGGACCCGCTTTAACGTCTGCCTCCCCCGTTTCTATGCAGAAGCAACTCCCCAGTTATCTCAGGCTCTAACGACCTCATTTTTCTCTGCAGCCAAGATCTTGACCCTTATTACACCTCTAACTCCAAGTTCTTGATCCAGCTTCCTTGGAACCTTCCTGGCTGCACAATAGCTGGTGTCTGTCCATTCAATACGCTCTCGCCATCCTGTACTGCTTTCCAGTGTGTCCGCATCGCCCCCCTTGCCCCACTCCAGACACATCCCATACTCGCAGACTGTATTCACACGACATACAAGTTCTTTACACCACTCTTAAAAGAGTGGTATCTCCGACTACACTGATTCTAACCCAGTTTCTTCCGGGGAACCCAACCCCGTCCATTGTATACCTCTCTCTGTCCTCACTTCCTCATCCATTCCCCCTTTTCATGTCCCCACCCCCACTCCGCCAACTAACTACAGATGGCATTATTACCTAGGACTTCCAATCCAAGAATGAAGAACAAACTCCAGTTGCCCGCGGTTTCTCCCTCCTCCAGCCCTCCCTCTCCCAACCCCCCACACACCCCAGGTGTGCAGACTTCCACCCCGTCTTCCGATCACGCATCGCCCCAGCCAATCCCACACCACACCAGGTACCCCCCGCCACCGGGACCAGACTCCTCCACACCCACCTCCAGCCGGGGTCGCCGTCGCCTCCCCGGGCGCCTGCCCCCACCCCTCAGCTGCGAGCCCGCGACCCCGAGCGCGCGCACACACACACATTCTCACGCTTCCCCAACCTCTCTCCCCGCACCGAGAGTCGCCGGCTTCGCTGGAGCTCAGCCCGGCCCGCGGGGGGCTCAGCACCCCGGTATGTGCCCGTTCCGCCCCCTCCCGCGTGTCCCCTCGCAGCCCCCGCCTCCCTGCCGGGCAAGGAGAGAACCCAGCAACTCCCTCGCCACCCCGGATATACCACCTCTGTGTCTGTAGCTCCATGCCCGAGCCCTCGGCCAGCTCCCCCTTCGTACGAGGCCGGCCTCGGCACTCACCGGAGATACTGCGCGCTCTGCAGGCTCATCCTCCGCCGCCGCGTCTTCCCGCGAAGCCTCTGTGGGTTTCTCAGGCTCCTCGGAGCGGCCCCGCGGCACCGCGGGTGCTGGCGGCCGCCGCCATCTTCCTCTCCTCCAGCTCCTCCTCGCTCGGCGGGGGGGTGGGGGGTGAGTGAGACCGAGGGGAGGGACCGGGGAAACTGCTCTAGCTGCTGCTGCGGCCCGTGGGGCGCAGGGACACTCCGACCCGGGAGGAGGGAGGGGGAGGGAAGAGGGAAGGGGGCGGGGGAAAGAGGAGGGAGAAGCAGAGGAAGGAAGTAGGGGGTCCCTCTCGCGAGACTTCAGTGGTGCCGGCCCCTCCGGGTGGTTTTTGACTCGGTAGAGCTCCCTCTCGGGATCAGCTACCTGGGCGGCGACTGTGTGGTTGCTGAGTAGCCCGCTGGTGGCGCTTGGAGGCTTCTGGCCAATCCACCCCTCTCCCCTGCGTGAGGGGGCAACCCCAGCTTCATCGGGAACATCGAGCCCAAATCTACTGGGAGTTACACTCAAAGTCTTCCCCCGTCCTTCCCTCCCCCGACTGCTCTCTTCCTTTTTCCACACCTCCACTATTCCCTGCCGGAAACGGCACCCCTTCCTCCTACAGTTCCGCCCGCCAGTCCCTCGACTCCGGTCTTCCCTCGCGCCCCAGAGTGACGCTGAGGACCCCCACCGCTTTTCTGCGGTTCCTCCCCCTGCACTCAGGGAGACTGTTGGAGGGGATGGGGTGGAGCCCACAGATGAAGAGAAAGGAATCCAATTGGATTGGATAAGCAGCTGACATGGCAACGGGAGGCTGTAGTATTGTCATAGTAACCAATGTGTGCTTACCGGGTGACCCTCCCCTAGCGAATAGATAGATACTCCGGAAGGTGCCCAGGGTTTCCCCTTGGCTTCCCTTACATCTAAAGTCCTCTCCCAGGTTGGGAATCCGGGTAGTTCTCCCGGGCTGTGAAGTTCATTTCCTCCTCCCTCCCTTTCCCCTGCCCCCAGCTTTGGGGGACACCCCCAGGCATTCACCGTGGGCTTTTCCACCCGCCCTCCGGCGGGAACCACCTCCATAGTTTCCTCTCAGCCGGGCGTGGAGAGGGCCGGGCCTGCGAAGAAGACGCGGGGCCCGAAGGCTGGCAGGCGGCGGGCTGAAGCAGGGAGAGCGAAGAGGCGCGGCTGGGCTGCGTGGCGGGCGAGGGGTTTTCCCCACAGCAGCCTCGAGCTCGGGGAGGCGGGATCCCGCCAGGACGGGGTCCCTGAGGGAGGAGAACGGCACACGACAGCCTCGATCCCTCTCCTGCGGACAGGGACCTCCGACTTTTCCGAGCGGGCCGGAGGATTCCTTATAGGAATCTCCCAGACCGCACCCCACACCCACCCTCCGCGACCGAGCCTTCTCGGAGTTCCCCCGCGGCCTTCCCGAGCCACGCCACCTGCCGCTAGGAGGCCGGAGTGAGAGAGGGGGCGCATCCTATAAGCCTAACAAGTGGGTTTGTATCATTGAGAGCCAAGGAGGTGGCGAGACGCTGGCGATTGCCATCCCTCCCACAAGTACCTCAAATGGGGGGCCCCCTTAACTATCCAAAGCAGACCGAGTTCCTCCTTCCTATGCAAACTTCTTCCTTCTCTAATGGGTCTGCAGTGTCTCAGAATTTGTCACTGTGTCCTTTGAGTTGGAGAGGAAAGGGTTGGGTAAAATAGGATTAAAAAAAAAAAAACAACTTAGTTACTAGCACGAAGTTCCAGTGGAAGAGGGGTCTAGGAAAAAAAATGTTCATTACAATAAATCTTTTTGCTTGTTTATTATGTGTATTTTGTGTCAGTCTTAGGGCTGAAAGCAGAAATAAAGAATGGAATCAATAGTAATATTGAGCGTGTGAGAAGTAGCTGAAGAAGTAGTCGTCTTAATGGTTTGAAGGAATTATTTGACATTTATTTTCAATTCGTACCGTGGAGTCGTTTAAGCCACTCTCCCAAAGGACTTTGGGATGTGTAACAGCGTAAAACCCTCCAAAAATGTAGTCCTCACTGGATAGTTAAAAATCAGGATTTTATTGGGCTAATTTTGTTCAGCTGAATTCGGGTACCTGATTCCTGCCGTTTTCCATGCTAGGTGAAGAGGCGCTTTCAAGATCCTTCCCCTGAAACGGGATCTGTTAAAAGACTGGACCAATGTCTGTTTGGAACTCGTGAGTAAGTTTGGAGGAAATGAAAGTACAGGCTGCTTTGAAATAAATCCCAAAGACAGATTATGGCTAACAAAACAAACTGGACTGCGCCCCACCTGCCGCGCACGCCTACTGTGATGCGGTGTGACGGTGATTGCAGCTGTACAATGCCCCTGTCGTCCCTCACTGCACCGGTGCGCCGCCGCCCACTCGTGGGAAAGAGAGCCACCTAGTGAGAGATTGTTCTCGTCTCTGGCTCGTCAACCCGCAGAGCCCCAGGATGGAGATAACTGCTACATACTGCCTAAAGCACCCTACATTTCTGTCCTGACGTTTATTGGTTAGATTTTTTAGAAGATGATAGCCAGAATAAAACTTTTGTTATGTAAAATAATGACACACACACACACACCCCCCAAGTATTCATCATAATAACTCCTTTTGTCTGTGGCCCTTATCTCCAGTAAACCACACTGGAGCATACATTGTGATACTCCTGATAAGCCATCTAGACCAATGTTACTGTCTTCTCATTTTGGAAATAAGGGAACGTGGGCCAAAAAGATGAGCCCTGCCTTGGCTGGGTGGATCAGTGGATTGAGCATCAGGCTTGGAACCAAAAGGTCACCGGTTGTATTCCCGGCCAGGGCTGCGGGGGTGTGCAAGAGGATCGATGTTTCTCTCCCTCTCTTCCCCTCTCTCTAAAACTAAATAAATAAAATCTTTTGTTTTAAAAGAGATGAATCCTTTTGTTGTGTTGTTTATTCAGTAAGCTTACTGAGCACTTGTTATTTCAGGCACTGTCCTGGTTACTATGGATACCGCAATAAAAGAGACATGGTCCCAGTCTTGGAGGAACCCACCTGCTGGTAGAGGTACCAGAGAGTAGACAAGGATGCAGTATGATAGGTGTGATAATTAAGGTAAGAACAAAGTAATTTAGGTACACAGATGAGGGTCAGGAATGTAAACAATCTTTGTATTTTATAGCAGCTTTCCTAACAGTTTTTTAAAGAGACTCCAATAGCTTCACAATGTTCTTACAAACTAGAAAGAATAGTAATGTTTACATTTTACAGATTATAAGACATTGATGCCCATCTTGAAAATAACTTAAAAATCAATAGGATTCAGCCCTGGCTACTGTGGCTCAGTGGATTGAGCACCAGCCTGCAAACCAAAGGGTCACTAGATCAATTCCCAGTCAGGGCACATGCCTGGGTTGCAGGCCAGGACCCCAGTAGTGGGCGTACAAGACTCAACCACACATGGATATATCCCTCCCTCTCTTCCTCTTTCCCTTCCCCTCTCTCTAAATAAATAAAAATATTTTTAAAAATTAAATGTTTAAATATATCTATTGAAACATTTTTTTAAAAAATCAATAGGACTCAGAAAAATCAGGACCCAGAATTTACATATTGCTTAATGTACATTCCTCAATCTCATCTCTTCCTACTGCCCCTCCCTATCAACAGATTTGTAGAATACAAACATCTTCCTGCAATAGATTTTACTTACTTTTTTCCCCTGCAGATACAGGCTACATCTAAACCAAAATAAATAGGAGCAACTGTCTCATTTCATTTATAACAACCTGATTTCAAGTTTTCAATTTGTGCCTAAGCGATTTTATGGAAAGATCATAGGCCAGCAGACCTGAGCGTGCATTCCAACTCAGTCTCTGAACTTCAGTTTCTTCCCTGACCGAAATGGAAACATTACTATGAGAGGCGTCCTGTGCGCTCTAATGACGATACGTGTGACGGAACGGAGTATATGAGTGCCTGACATTCTGCACTGCCACTTGAGAAACCCTGATGTTTTTTGCACTCTTGCTCTTTTACATCAAGCAAAAAGGAAAAATGGAGAAGTACTGGAGGATAAAGTTATTCTTAAAACAATAGTTTCTCTAATCTTTGTCTCTAACACTCATAGGTCTGGCCATGCACCCAGATCTGTTCTCATTCAGTGCTAGAATGTAGACTTCTTCATCCATGACTCTGATTACAGAAAAGAATACAATATCAGGACATTGAGCATCAGATTCTAGAGGGATGAAATTTAAAACACCTTTTATCACAGAAAGAACTGCCTAATAGAACCACATTTGGGCACACGTAAACACAGAGGCCGGTTTTCAATCAGACACCAAGTCCTTGCCGAGAAGCTGCTCTTAACATTCCTGCCCAGTTTACCCTGAGCTTTGACAACCTGACAATTAACACATAGCTAGCTAGCCTCCTCCCTTCTTATAATAATAGGCAGCTCACCTGTTCCACAAAAACCTTAACAAGCAGTAATTTATTTTGATATTTAGCCTACATAGTCTGAATGTCTTCAACTCTTGTGTACAATTAGGTACTTAATAAATGTGTTTCTATTCTGAGAAGGGTGATTGATCAACTGCAGTAGTCAAGGACACCATGCACACGAGGCTGGCCTGTGCTCTGGATAACCACACCTTAGACCAGGGAGCTACGTGATTCAATCAAATGACTGATTCATTCTCTTTGAAAAATGAGTCAGATACAAACTGACATTTAAACTCAGGTCTCCTGTAACTCGTGATTTGCTAGGCCAAGGGTCAGCAGCCTCTCTCCAACAGTTCGCTAAGTGTGTACGTATTCATGTGCTCCTAAGAGGGAGTCCCTGAGCGTAAAGAACAGTCCGGAAGCATTGCAGTCCACGACCCAAGAGAAGAAACTTCTGTGTGAGGTGGCAGTGAGGCTGGAGAGTGAGATTCAGGGCTCTTTGTCCTGTGGTTTTCCTAATATTTATTAAGGGAAACATTCTTAATCCTCAGGAATTTTCCCCAAGTCCCCATAAGAAAATTTCTCTGGGAAAGAACCACACCTTAAAATCTTATCTGCTAATTTAATGGATACTGACCATCCGGAGAAGTGAAGAAGAAATGCTCATAGGAAAGAATGAAGAGTATTAAAAAAGAAAATTAAAACCTGAGTCTCTTATGCTCTGTATTATCCAAGGGCCTCAGTGTCCATGGATCTCTTTACTACTCCAATACTACCAAAGCCATCGTGGGGGTCCCTAGTCAAGAACTAGTATATTTCATGTTAAAATCTATTGTATTACCCAGAAGCTGCTTTTTTTGTTTGTTTGTTTGAAATACCTAACAAAAAGGAAAACACCTTTTACTCTTTTGTAGTTTTCAGTTTCCTAATTTCTGTAGGGTAGACTACTATTTGTGAGCACTGAGAATGTGATACTGACATTCATTGTTACACACGTGCTCTTCTCCAAAACCGTGAGAAACCACATGCGTGCACACACACACAGCATCCTCTTTTCCCTGCCCTTATTACTTTATCGCCTCCATCTGCAATTCAAGGTAAAACACAATAGGCCAAGAGACATAGGCTGCATATTCATCACCCAAGGCACACTAAGGATACGTACCAAGAACTATTCTGCTTTGCTCAACTACCCTAGTCTAGGGTCCTTTCAGTTCTCAGAAGAATTCAACGCATCAGAAATCTAGATAGTTTCGCCATATATATAAAAAAAAATTCTTACTGTCATTGGATTACTGGATATTAGCACACATTCCAGAACAAATTCAGTATTAAGCTTTTTAGAAATTTTTTATTTTTTTATTTTCTAGCTTGAATTTTCCCATTGGCTTTCCATCGCCCTCAGCATGCAGTGTCCCATCCTTTGGATGACCTTTGTGATCTGGTCCTTGCCTGCCTCTTTCTCTGGCATTTCCTGATGTCACCACTGTAGCCACAATGACCTTCTCTTAGTCCCTTGAATAGGTAGTGTTCCTTTCCTTTCAGAGCCTTTACTCAAGCTGTGCCCTTATCTAGATAACGTCTCCCTAGACCACTCATCCTTTCTCATGCTTCAAGACTAAACGTGAACTCCTCTGGAAAAAAAAACATCTTCTCTACCCACCTCCCCCAGTCAAGCTAGGTCAGCTACACCTATGACACATTCCCACAGCACCCTGCCCTTCTTCTTCACGGTATTTTTCGTATTTGTAATTCTTTGTTCAATGTCTTTTGCCTCCAGTTGCCTGTAAGCTCTGTAAAGGCAAACACTGCACTGTTTGGCTCACTCATGTGTTATCACGCCCCTAGCAGGGCACCTGGTACAAGGGTGCTCAATAAATTTTTCTGGATTCAATGAATCTTAGAAAAAGATACAAATAGGAATTTGGGCATGACTTGCATATAGGTGTGTTAAATGGCTGACCATCTTACTATAGAATATAGAAGTAACCCCTAAGTAATGAGGAGATAATTTTTCTGGGCCTTCAATCCACGTGGGGATTGAAACCTGCTGTTGGAAGTTTTCATTAAATGAAATGTAGTTAGGCAATGAGTACAGAGCACACTTGTAAGATTATGGACAACTCATCAATTACCTCGCAGCAAAGTTGCATACTTCAACAGAAAAAAAGTCTTCAGTGTCCAAATCCTTTCTATTTAACTCTTACGCTTTTTAATTGGGAATAGGGGAAGCAGTTAACCCTTTTATTATGTGGTAAAAAGAAAAACACACTGCTGGGGAGAATGAAAGGAGGGAGGAGAGGCTATCAGCTCATTGAAAAACACAGTAGAAAAGTTAGATTGAAAACCTCAGAAAGAAAATTGGATCAGAGCAGAGAATGGAAAGCTTGGTGATCTTCGTAGTTGCCACCAAGAAAGTGTTAGTAAATTCTGGCTTTACTGTTTTCCTCCTGTAATTGGGTAGGGCTGAATAAATTGAACATAAGTTTCTTAAGGAAAGGGTCATGTGCAGTTTCCAAGCCAGTGAGATGCTTATGTTTCCAGAGGCACGTTCTTCAAGTTCAATTAGATAATGTATTATAGTATACTTAGCCATAACTCAACAAGTAGTGCTGCTGTTCCTATGCATATAGAGTGAATCAGAGTTTCACACACTCAACTTCACTCTGTAATTAATATGAGTTCGACTTTTAAAAAAGCATGAAATGTAGAACTGCATTTGGAGAGAGAGCAGTACACAGCGCATCGCCTCAGAACCATATGACCTATTGTACCTTGACCAAGTATAAATTGCCAGGAGAGAAAAGAACTTCCATCTACTTACAGAGGCTGTCCCAGTTCATTAGCAAGTTTATGTTTGAATGAGATGAGATCCAAGATCTGTCAAAGCTGAAGAGGATGAAGAGGCTCATAAGGAGCAAGTCCAGCTGCCACGCTTTCCTCTGTTCTCTCTCAAAATGACACCTCCGGAATCATCCTCTGGCGAGCGATTCTCTCTCTCTCAGCTTTTCATTAGTGTCCCCCAAGTAATCCAATGGTTTGTCCAATAGGACCTGCGTGGTTTTAGTTCTTTAACAATGTCTCTGCAGTGGGGCCAAGCCAATAAGGGCATGCCAGACACTGGAACACCCCCATTTCCAAAATATGTACAGCAGCGGCCTAGACGTTACAAAGGTTATTAAGTGCAGAAGTTGAAATTAATTTCCTGTAAGTGAGACAGCCAAATTTAAGCATGAAAACCCAGTAGGAATCTTTTTTTTAAATATATTTTATCCTGGCTGGCATAGCTCAGTGGATTGAGCGCGGGCTGCGAACCAAAGCTTCGCAGGTTCGATTCCCAGTCAGGGCACATGCCTGGGTTGCAGGCCATGGCCCCCAGCAACTGCAATTGATGCTTCTCTCTCTCTCTTTCTCCCTCCCTTCCCTCTCTAAAAATAAATACATAAAATCTTTAAAATATGTATATATTATCAATTATGCTATAACAGTTGTCCCATTTCCCCCTTCACTCCCCTCCACCCTGCACTCCCCATCCACATCCCCCCGCCTTTAGTTCACGTCCATGGGTCATACGTATAAGTTCTCTGGTTTCTACACTTCACACACTATTCTTACCCTTCCCCTGTTTGTTTTCTACCTACCCTCTATGCTACTTATTCTCTGTACCTTTCCCCCTCTCTCCTCCTCCCACTCCCCTGTTGCTAGCCCTCCATGTGATCTCCATTTCTGTGGTTCTGTTCCTGTTCCCAGTAGGAATCTTAAGTTGAGTCCAGAGTTTAGGGTCTGTGGGGGTGTTCCACTGATGATCAGTTCCTGTCTTTCTCTGCTCTTTCTCATCAAATCTAAAATCTAAACCAATACTTTAATTGTGGAAGTTTAATCTGAATGTATCCTGATACTGAAAAGAAAGCTTGGTGAGTTATGGATCTTCTAAAATTTCAGTATTCACCTTTCCTTTCATTCATTCAATCTTCAAAAATATATTGAGAACTTTTTATGTAAAGCAGGGGTGTCAAACTCATTTTCACCAGGAGCGACATCAGCCTCGTGTTTGCCTTCAAAGGGCCGAATGTAATTTTTAGGACTGTATAAATGTAACTACTTAAAGGTTAAGCAAGAGCACGGCACTGCCGCCGGGGTAGAAACAAGGTGCCAGGGTGGATAAAACAAGGTGGAGGGCCGGATTCTGCCCTGTGGGCCTTGTGTTTGCCACCTGTGATGTAAGGGATCATAGGCTGGTACTGGGGTGTGAATGGTGTATACAGTCTTGCTCTCAAATTTAAAGTTTGGGGGGAATCAATGAATAGGGCAGTTACTGAGGGATAAATCTGGGATAGAGTTCTCTGGAGCCATTCCACCCCAAGATTCAAGAGCAGACATGCAATCAGATGATCCACTTACATGTCTCAGTTAACTACAAATCCTTCAAAAGGAGACTTTGCAGAGTTTACTTTTCTAAATTCTACTTCCCAGCAGGAGAGAAATCTGTACAGTGCAACTGGCCAGAAAAGCGACAGAAAACCATCATTAATAGTATTCTAGACTAACATATGCCTGAAAGACATAAAACTGTATACGTAAAGTATGACTATGGAATAGAATTGTATAGAAGTGGTCAGAAATACAATATAATTTAATAGTTATTTTTTGTGAGGCCAGCTATTTATGGGTGACTTTTCTTTCTTTCTTTGTTTGTATTTTTCAATATCTCCCACCAACCAAAAACGAAAATAGATTTCTTGTTGTTGTTGCTGTTTTTCTTTGTTATTGTTTTTAAAGAATGCTGAACTATCTGCGACATCACAAGAGCCTGAAAGTAACATTGGAAATTGAAAAGGAGGTAGGTTAAAGGTAAGTGTAACAGCTTTTTACATCCTGGTGACTGAAAAACCAGATCTTATAGACAGTTCCTAAGGCATTTCCTAAGGCTCCCTCTAATGCACTCTCAGGTAATACCTTTGTACAAACAAAAACTGATAAGGGTGATCACCTTGGAATATATTGTTACTGTCTTGGGTAATTTTGGGTCTAGTGGGAACTACTACAGCCTAAGAAAGATCAAATGCTGTAGATGGGATTCACACACACACACACACACACACACACACACACACACAAATCAATTTAAGAAATAAAAATCTAAAATGAAACCTATACTTAACCTTTTTGCCTTCTCTTACCTTTATAATTCTCCTCTTCCCTCAATTTTAGGTCACTGTCCCTGGTCCCTCCCAGTTAACAATGTGCATCTTCCTCCTTTCTCTGGAATGTAACCAGTCAAGAAACTTTTTATAGGTGAGGAAGAAGGAGAGAAGCAAGGAAAATTGAGTTGAGAAGAAAGCAAGAGTGGGGAAAGAGAGGATAAAAGGAAACCATGAAGTCTGGAGGAAGAGAAACAGAAGTGGAGGAGCAAAGAAACACACCGTCTGGCGCAGGAATCGTCATTAGACACCGATCTGTTCAGTTCTCCTTTCCTTAAGGGATATTAAGAAAACACTAGATCTGCCTTCTGTCTTGAAAACAAGAAAGGGGACTTGGTGACCTCTGAAATATGCTTCCAGACTCAGCAATCTCTGTCTTCCGAAGGGACATCCTGCTTCTTGCTTCCTATACTCTGCGATAGTTGGAGGTAATTCCATGTAACAATCTGGTTCAAAGAGGCTGGTATATAGCATGAGAAACTCTGTGTTGCCATTTTAAAGACTGGTCTTCAAAACAAATGTGTTGCCCTGGCCTTGTTGGTTGAAAAATTGTCCCGTAACCGAAAGATCGCTGGTTTGATTCCAGGTCAGGGCACATACCAGGGTTGTGGACTTGATCCCATGTTGGGGCCAGTACAGGAGGCAGCTGACCAATGTTTTTCACATCCCTCTCTCTCTCTCTTCCCTCTTCTAGAATGAGAATAAAATAAACCTTAAAAAAGGAATCCTTTGAATTTCACCTATGGGTGCAAAGTGTAATGTCACCTGACATCCATCTTGGGTAAAAGTGAAAACGGCATTTAAAACAAAGCAATAAAAAACAGTGTAGTCCAGACAGCTGTAGGGAACTTTTTGGCCAACCCAACACTATATACAAGGTCTGCCCAGAGGTATCCAGCCATGTCATATGAAAAATAGAGACATTTATTGAAAAAGATACAAGGAACATTGTATAGAGGACAATGATGCCTCAGTCCCCTTCAAAGTAGGCACTTGGGACCTCAAATCTAGTCGTCATCTCCTGCCCTGTTGTATTTTGCTGAATCTCATGGACAGTCTGCAGTCTCTTCCCTTTCAAAGGTGATTTTGGTTTTGGGAAAAGCCAGAAGTTGCATAGCACCATATCTGGGTTGTAGGGGGGCTGAGTCACCTGGGTGATTTGATGTTTTGCAAAAAAAAAAAAAACAGCTCTGCACAAAACATGATGCATGAGCAGGCGTGTTGTCATGATGAAGCTGCCAGTCACCAGTTTCCCATAACTGTGGCCTTCTGAATCATCCAAATAGTTTCTGCAGAGGAATGTTCAAACTTAGTGCAAAATTTGATGCATATTTTTTGCTCTACTTGCTCACTCATTTTTAATGCAACAGCCACACAGTACACTCAACAGTGTCTACCAACCCCACTGACTAGTACAGTGAAGTTGTAATTATTCATACACGTGCATTCCAATCCACTCTCTTTGGCTGCCAGGTTACATTGATGTTGTGCAAACCATTCTCGTTTTATTAACAATGCTAAACTTTTTCCAAACAGACCTTGTATACTCTGAAGAAAATCCTCTTTTACTCTTCAGGTGATCTTGAGATCATCAGGAACCTTCCAACTAAATCTAACAATCTTTTGTAAGTTTTTGTTCTTTCAAACTTTATGCTCCATTGGGAAATACCAAAACTATTTTTATCTTTAATCCAGTGACATTCAATTTTATTTGTTTTATTCTACTACCTTAACTTCATCTTTAATTCATTATTTTGCTTTGGCTCTAGTGATAGTTAATAAATGCTAGGCTATAAAAATTCCTTGAATGGAAATATGATGACAGGACTGGTCACGTATTAGATATAGGGAGGGAATGCAAGAAACCCAGGGGACTCTCCCCCCATGTTTCTGTTTAGAAAGCTAGATGAAAATGAAACCAGAAAAGTCAGTGTTCATGCTGCCTGTCACTACCAGAACCAGTAAGTAGAGACAAGGATTGAATTTTTATGGTGCCTTATTCAGATGCTGGCAATCTGGGAAGACAGCATGTTATGTACCCTAAAAATCATCTTAACATTTAATCTCAAGCTGACCTTTTTAAAAGTACAAGAAAAGGGTAGGTAAAAAGTTCAGAAAAAGGTTGATCAGATAAGAGTTGTAGTACAGGCAGTGATTTTCCTAGTATTTCTTTATCTACAGTGTAAAGTATTTCTGATCAACAATTCTTTGTGTCACAGATGTTCCCCCCGCCCCCCCGGAACACAATGGCTCAGATACCATCTGCATTGTTTGCAGACACCCTGGGGCACAAAGGCTGACTTGTTGGTTGAACTTCTGAAGTCATGTAGGTCATGTATTCTAGTTCCTGGAATAACAGCTTTCCACATGCATTAATTGCTTAAGCCTATCAACTATAACTAAAGCTAAAATCTTTAACTCTTGAGTTCCCCTATCAAAAATAGAATATACAGGAGGAGGAACCATTTGTAGAGACATGTGAGTGTGGAGATAGTGAATTTTGCGGTGGGGGGGGGGGGCATGTTGAACTGCAATTGTCTGGAATTGAGGAGTCTTGAGCACCTGGAGAACTTGAGAGAAATCTGAGTTTGAGTTGTAGATTCTGGAGTCAGCAGCATGTAGATAGTAATTAAAGATACTTGGGTGGCTTTAGACAGCTTGCCTATAAAAGCTAGGAGAGATTTTCTCTTATAAGGAGGTGAGAAATATCAGCAGGAAATGATCCAGGATACAAAAATTATATTCTCTCTTTCTGAAGCCACACATTAAATGCATATCTGTGTCCTATGTATTGCTGTAAAAAAAAACACTCAAAAACATAACAGAGTGGCATGAAACAAGAAACCGTTTCATTATGCTCACAGATTCTGCATGATAGGAATTTGGATACATACTTCCGGGAGAGCTCGACTCTGCCTCATGATGTACAGAGTACCATACGAGAAGACTTTGACAGCTGTCGGTCACCTGAGTGAGTGGTTTCTTTTCACTCGCCTGTCTAGGCTACAGTGACAAAGCCTGAACTCGACTGGAACTGTAGATTGGAGTGGTTTGGACATCTTCACATCCCGGGAGCCTCAGGGTACTTCTGTTACTTACATGACAGCTCAGGGCTTCCATAGTGACTGTTCCCAGAGACAAGGCAGAAGCGATGTGGGCTCCATCCTCTAGCCTCAGAAGTCATACGCACCATCGCTTCCACCTCGTTTTGTTACAAACCTGCCCAGATCGGGCAATGCAGAGGCTAGACCCATTTCTTAATGAGAGGAGTATCAGAGAATTTGTGGCTGTAATTTAAAACTGCCAGAATACGTCTTCTCTTTTATGTCATGCTGTGTTCTGCATAAATTCCTCAGTATAACATTCCAATTCAGTAATTCTTTCTGAATTAATCAGATGGGGAGGGGGGGATCTCTTCACAATGTATGTATATCAAATCATCACAATGTACACTGTAAGTATCTTACATTTTTGTCAATTACACCTCCATAAAGCTGGGAAAAAAATAATTCATTCTCTGACTTTAACCAGATTAGAGTTTATCTCATTATTGAATATTTTTATCACAAAGTTTATTTTTCTCTTTAGTTACTTTTTGTATTCATCTTTTCTTTTTTTAAAAAAGATATTTATTTATTTTTAGAGAGGGAAGGGAAGAAGAAAGAGAGAGAGAAAGCGAGAGAGAGAAACATCAATGTGCGGTTGCTGGGGGCCATCGCCTGCAACCCAAGCATGTGCCCTGACTAGGAATCCAACCTGCAATGCCTGGTTTGCAACCCACGCTCAATCCACTGAGCTACACCAGCCAGGGCTGTATTCATCTTTTCTTTACTCATGTCTTCTGTTTGTTTCTTAAGCTTTGATTCCTTTTTTTAAATCCTCACCTAGAGGATGTGTTTATTGATTATAGAGAGAGAGGAAGGAGGGAGATAGAGAGAGAGAGAGAGACAGAGAGAGAGAGAGAGGGAGAGAAACATTGATGTGAGAGAGAGACATTGGCCTGTTGCCTCCCGTACGCGCTCTGACTGGGGGTCAATCTGTAATCTTCCCGTGTACAGGATGATGCTCCAATCAGCTGAGCCACCTGGCCAGGGCTTAAGCTTTGATTTTTTATTTAGATGTTTTATTTCTTTATCTCTTTAAATGTACTTATGTTAAAGTCATTTTAATATTACTTTCTAATCTGGACTTCTATTTCAGTGGAAATGGATCATCTTCAGGAAACAGAAGATTTCTATTATATAATACACATATCCTGATATAAAACTTTCCACCTAGCAAATAGAGAATCCATATTCTTCTCCAACACATATCAAACATTCATAAAAAGTTGACCACATACTAGGTTAGACATTTCAGTGAATCGCTAGAGTACCTACTGCACTGATTAAAATTGAGTTGAATTAGAAATTCTCAGATGTTTGA
Organism: Phyllostomus hastatus; assembly: GCF_019186645.2. Lineage (NCBI taxonomy): Eukaryota > Metazoa > Chordata > Mammalia > Chiroptera > Phyllostomidae > Phyllostomus > Phyllostomus hastatus. The sequence continues at coordinate 11,522,038 of NW_025333833.1, read as the reverse complement.
AAACCTAAAAACACATTCCTAAATAACTCATGATTTACATTTAAAATTGCAACCATATAGAAAAGAAGAACAAATAAAATATTACATAAAAAACTTGGATAATGTGGGTAAGGTAGTCATTAGAAGTAAATTTATGGCATTAAATGCATATATTAAAAATTATTTAGAGTGAGACAAACATTCATTGCAAGGCACTAGGAAATGAATAGGGTCAAGCCCCATAATGTAAAATAAATCAATAAACTTAAATGCTGGTTCTTTGAATAGATGAATAAAATAAACTTCTACCAAGTTACATTGGAAAGAAAATGGAAAGCATAAATAAGCAATATTAGAAATTCAAAGAGTCATAATTGGACATATAGTAGAATACAAATTAAGAATATCATTAGTTATACTATAAAATTTATAATACTGACTCATTTTACATCAGTAAACTGAAAACTGAAGTGAAATAGATAATTTACCAGAAGAATATAAATTTAAAAGTTGTCACAAAAAGAAATATAAAGTCTGAATAAATCAAACGTCAGTAAAATCGTTTGGTAGTCAGAAGTGTCCCAGTAACCCCCTTCCCATCCTTTGTCAAAGAGCCCATGCCTGACCGTTCTACAGGTGAGTTTTACACCTTTGACGCCATAGACGATCCCACTGTGCACAAATTGTCCCAGATACCAAAAGAGGAGTAAAGGACACCCAGCTTATTTTATGACGTTACTGTAATCTGGATGCCAAAATAGGACAAAGAAAACTTAGATGAATCCAATTTTTTGAATATTGATATGAAAATCCTAAAGAAATTACAGAATCAAATCCAGCAGAGTATACAATATAACACTTCAAGCCCAAATAAAGCTTACCTGATTCACAAAGATCTATCTAAAATCTGTAACCTAATCTGACCTATGTCATTGCTTTGCAAAAGCAAAAATAAAAAAAATAAATAAAATACAATCTGTAACCTACCTCACTGTCAGATTAAGGAAAAGATCCATGTGCTGCTCATCTCAGTGAATACAAATAAAATGAGCAGTCAAGAACAATTAAAAACAAAATCCTAAGGACAAAGGATGCACAGACATGGACAGCAGTGTGCTGATTGTTGGGGGGAGGCGGGTGAATAGGGACTAAATGGTAACAGAAAAAATACAATAAAGATTAAATTTATAAAAATGAAATTTTTTAGCTAGCAAAGAATATCAACTGGATGCAGGTGCATACAGAGTCTATACCGAACAGTAATTATGCGACTGCAGAAGTGCCACTACTAGAGTCGGGAACGCAACAGGCCTGCTGTCACCTCCGCAGGTCAACATTATGCTGCAAGTTCTAGTTCGTGTTCAAGAGGAAAAACAGGTGTTCCGTGATTAGCAAGGAAGAGTACAAAATATTTACAGACATTGTTTTTTAGTTAGAATCTCCAAGAGGCTCTTCAAGAAAAAATTAGACTAAGTGTCAAGCAACGTTGCTAAATCATGATAAATGCAAAGAGTCAACAGCGACCCCACGTACCTAAGTAATAGGGAATATACATGTCTATGTGGCGGGGGAAGACTCCACTTACAAATGCAACAGAAATGATAATAATATGTCTATGAAGAATCTGACAGAAATGTGCAAGACCTTTATGGCTAAAATACCAAAGGGCAAAAAAAAAAAGTTTGTAACAAATAAAAAGTACATATACTAAATTCACAGGACAGAAAATCAGTACCATAAGTGTTATGATTCTCTGCAACTAATACAATTTTGATCAAAATCCCAACAAGATTTTTCATGGAATTTGAAAAAGTGATTCTAAAGTTAATCATAAGGAGAAAAGGACCAAGAAGAGCCCAGGCAGTTCTAAGAACCAAGGAAGTGTAATTTATCCTCCGGGACAGAAAGATTCCTTATAGACCAGAGATGGTCAAGCTTTCTCCTGAGGCACATGTAAATGAATTGTTAAAATTCTGCGGTGTGTCCAAAGATGTATTTTTTCCAGTGTGACAAAAAATAGGTATAATTTTGATCCATTTACATCAGATGGCTATTGTTGTGTTGGCTGTTATAATTTTTTTTTATTTGACAGTCCAAGGGAAAAGAGGTCAGTGCCCCTAATTAAATAGTCACATATTGCATGCTTTAAAATGTCTTGCAGTACACTCATGTGTGTCGGCACACCAGTTGAAAATCACTGTTACAGACTGCAGTAATCAGATAGATAAATATTACAGTGTTATAATTTGAAAAGGGGCACCAAAGTAGACACAGTGAACTTGGGACCTTGCCATAGGACAGAGGAAACATTCCAAACCCAGTGAATTTGGAGGCTGCTGATTTTCTGTACTGAAAGAATGGAATTGGATCCCTGTCTTACACTTTACGTCAGCAGTTCTCAAAACATCTGGTCTCAGAGCCCCTCCATGCAGCCTCCAGAACTGTGAGCAGTGTCCACCATTTGTAAGCTACCCAGTCAGTGATGACATCATCGTACATCCTGTAGCCTCTGGAAAATTCTCCTGCTCTGGAGAGAATGAGAGTGATAAAAAGCAAATGATGTCTTAGTGTTATTACAGAATGGTTTTGGCCTTGCAAGTCTCCCGAGAGAGTCTTGGGACCCCCAGCTGTTCCCACACTGGAGTTTGAGAACCACTGCTATAAACTAAACTCCAAACAAAGTGAGGATCTAAACCTGGGACAAAAGGAAAACTCTATAACTCTTAGAAGAAATTACAGGTGAACACCTTTGTAATCGCAGGGGAAGAAAGGATCACTTAAATGTGACAGCAAAAGCACAAATTATAAAGGAAAAGCCTAATAAATTTGAACAACCCAAATTTAATAATTCTGTTTGATACAATATCCTATAAGCAATATTTAAAGGAAAATCAGTCTAAGAGAAGATAATTGCTATATCTTATATATATATATAAAACAAAGGATTAATAGTCAGACATCAATTACTTTTGTAAATAACAGAAAGACAAACCGCTTATAGAAAAATAGATTTTAAAAATACACTCCACCTCCCCAGTAATCAGAGAAATGTAAAGTAAAGCATCTATCAGCTTGGGAAAAAATTCTAAATCTGACAATACTGAGTGTTGACCATCAGTTACATGGAAGTGAAAGGTCTTATCTATGCCGGTAGAAGTGCAAATTCCCACGACTGCTTAGAAGAACAGCCCAGAAATACCTTGTCTAGTTGAAAAATGCACACATCCTAAGATCCAGAAATACGATCTCTATTTACATAATTCAGAAAAAAATGTTGAAAAAGGCATAAGAAAACATTCATTTATTGAATAACTATTTATCAAGTTCCTACCTGAACCAATCAACATAGTAGGACTATGGGAATAAAAGGTATCTCGAAGCAAAGTTTAGCAGGGTAAAGAAACGGGGGCAGGAAGTCCTGTTTCAGCTCAGATGAACAGGGAAGGCCCTCCTGCAAAGGTGAATGTGAGAATTCAGAAAAATACGGAAGCAAGCAAGATGTATGTGTAAGTTCGGAGGAAAATGCACTTCCGGCAAGAGGGTACGGCAAATGCAGATGCTCTGGGGCAGAAATGAGCGGGACACGTTGGAAGCAGCACAGAAAGCACGTGGTGTAAAGCGGAGTTAGTGCGTGGGGTAGGGGAGGAAGCGACTGCAGTGGTAGGAAAGAACTGTTGGGGACTGGGACTCATTTGAGAGTGCCTGAGAGTGGCCGGAAGAGTGAGGGGAAAGGCCCAGGGATGACTTCGAGGTTTTGGATTAAGCACCCACACTCGTTGCCTGGGGTTGCCTTTACTGAGATAGGAGATAACTTCAGGAGTAGCAGATGGTGCAAGAAGGTAGGAAAGAATCATTACAATATGATTTGTATTAATAAAACCATGGAAACACCCCAAGAATGAATGAATGAATGAATGAGGAGCAAACACTATGGTATATTCAGTCAATGACATACTGTACAGAAGGTAAAATAATTGACTATATCAGTACAAGGATAAGTTTTTAAAACATTCTGTAACATCACATTGCAGCATATTATATGCAGTATGGTATCTGTAAACACTTTTTAAAATCTGATACAAGTTTATTTGGCTACACATATACCTCTTTTTCTGTTATATACATGTTTAACATATTATATAAAATTTATAACATGTCTTATATATCTATATAATGTTGTATGTCAGCAGAGCCTCATTAAAACAGTCCTTGCCTGCTATAGTGCATCCTGTAAAATTGCTAGGTTAATGTACCAATCAGGGATTTTCTTCCGATACTCCAATAACTAGTAAAGTTTATGCCCTTCACTCTGTCTATAGTATAGCAACTGATATTCTAAGAAGTGTCTCTAAAGGCTGTGTAATTGTCATGTGAGTTGTGTGAGATTGAAACCTCCAGGTATTAGTCATTTATGTGGGGAAAGCTGCTTGTCTATCTATCTCCCTTTGGTCAGAGGGTCTGAGCTCACACAGGAAGGCTCTGTCATGTCTTTTGCTAAGCAAGGTAAGGAAACCGTTGGGTAGAAACTAGGTCAGCTTCCTCCCACTGCTTATTATAGTCATCAAAGCAAATTCCTTCGGCTCAGGAGTTTCATGTCTTTTAAATAGATTCTCTTCTCTTATTCTCTTTCTTTCTATATAAACAAGAAGTGCATTTGTTAGTCATCTCACTTTCAAACAAGTGTATACACCATTGTGTGTGTGTGTGTGTGTGTGTGTGTGTGTGTGTGTGTGGTGTTTCTCAACTTATTATTGTTTGGCTTGCATATCTGATCATTTACTGGACATACGCCTCATAGGTAAACTATGCAAAATCCCATATCCAGGTGGAGTATAAGATTTTAGAATCAAAAGGAAGAACTTTGGAGAGAGACGGACCATGGAAAAGAATAGAAAATGTCAGAATGTACTCCCTACCCCTCCTGCCGCTTGATGTTGGTCAGAGTGAAATCAGGATTCAGTGGTGAAGACCACATCCTGTTACCATGGAAATGATTGTACAGTCACAAATTTAGTACTATGACTTCATGGTGAAGAGGAACAGATGGTCTGGAAGAGAAAGAGAAGAAAGACCCAGGGTTAGTAAAATTGTTGGAGAATGAGCCATCCTTAGATTCTTTTTGGAAGTAGCTAGGAACATGAATAATAAGCAAAAACGACCTCACTGCAGTTTTCCAAAGCCCTCTGAGCAAGAAGGAGCTTAGGCCAGGGCAAACTACAAAGCTCTTTTCCGATGAGAGGGAAACATTTTACTGCAGGATGAAGCACAGGTAAGAAAATGATACATCTAAGAATTCTTGGGGCCAGCAGTGAGGCCCACCCATGCCACACTTTTTACACTGTCTCATTTTTAGGTATTTCTGGCTGCAATGTTGACTTGATTTCAGGATCCTGGGTCATACTCATACGTTTCCAAACAGCCTCAAGAACCCAGGTTAGGACAACTGGGCTGGGAGGGTAGGGCCTGCTCTAGAGGCATATGTAGCTAGCTCATCTTGCCTCCAAGTGGCTACTCTAGACCCAATTCTCCAGCCAGGTTAGTGGTCAGGAACTCAGTCTCCACTGATAGGACATTAGCACCAAGGCATCCCCAGCAACTCAAAAATTGACCAAAAGCACTAACTTTCAGCCTGGTTGCTCTCTATCATGACATTGTTCTTTTATAGGGCAATGAGTCCTGGCTGGCATGGCTCAATGGATTGAGTGCTGGCCTATGAACCAAAGAGTCACTGGTTCCATTTGGGTTGCAGGCCAGGTCCCCAGTAGGGGGTGTGCAAGAGGCAACCACACATCGATATTTCTCTTTCTCTCTTTCTCCCTCCCTTGCCCTCTTTCTAAAGATAAATAAATAAAATCTTTAGAAAAAAATTTAAAAAATAAAGGTCAATGAAATTTCTCAAGTTTATAAATGCCACAGAAGCATTCATCCTTGGAAACACACTTCTTATTGGGGGTAGAGGCAACAAGAAATTCCCCAGCACTGTCTTCCTCCGGGGGTGATTATCAAGTAAATTAGTCAAGAGAAGCTAACACTAGCTAGTAACTACTATGTGGTAGCCTAAAAATTTTTTTTTTGTTTGGAAATAACTTTAGATTTACAGAAGAGTTGCAAATACAGTACAGAGAGTGCACGGATATTCTTCATCTGGCCCCCCCCAACGCTAACATGTTATATAGCCACAGTACGGTGATTGACACTGAAATTCACGTTGGTACACTACCATTAGCTGAAGTACAGACTTCATTCTGACTTCACCAGTTTTTCCATTAACGTCCTTTTTGGTTCCAAGACCCAGTCCACGTTACATTTCGTCATTACGTCTACATCCCCTTCAATCTGTGATGGTTATTGGGTCGTCCGCTGTTTCTCATGACCTTGAAAATTTTGAAGAGAACTGGTCGGGTACGTTGCAGAATACCTCTGACTTGGGGTTTGTCTGATGTTTCCTCATGGGTAGACTGAAGTTGCAGATTTTTGGAAGTGATATCACAGAGGTGAAGTACCCGCCTCATCACATCCTATCGGGAGACGTGATACTGACACTACGTATCACTGCTGTGGTCAACTTTGATCACTAGGCGATGAGTGTCTGTCAGCTTTCTCTGCCATGGAGATACTGTTTTTCCCTTTTACATTCTCCGTTAGGAGAATTTAGGGAATCCAATCCACACTCAAGGAGAAGGAAATTACACTTCAGCTCCTGAAAGGCTGGTTATCAAAGAATTTGTGGACACGTGATTAAATCGCCACAATAACTAGTATTTGTTTGGTGAGTGACTTTGAGGCCATATCAATATTCTGTCTGTCGTCAGTTTTGCCGACCAGTTTTAGGGGACCTTGCTCGCGGCACTTATCACCGTCAGGCCCTAACGGTGGTTTTCAATTCTCCCAATTCCTTCTACACTGATGCGGAATTCTTCTGTAAAGAAGATGTGGTTCTCTCCCTTCCAATTTACTCATTTTTATTAGCATAGACTCATGGATTTCTCTGTTTCATTCTTCAAATTATAAGTCAACACTACAATGATTTATTTTGTTTCTCACATGGTTCCATTTTGGGCCATGGGAGTGATTTTGGTTCAGCTTCTGTTTTCTTTTCTTTCTTTCTTTTTTAAGATTTTATTCATTTTTATTTTTATTTTTATTTTTATTTTTAGACAAAGAGGAAGGGAAGGAGAAAGAGGAGGAGAAAAGCATCAATGTGTGGTTGCCTCTAGCACACCCCCTACTGGGTACCTGGCCCGCAATCCAGGCATGTGCCCTGACTGGGAATCGAACCAGCAACCCTTTGGTTCGCAGGCTGACACTCAATCCGCTGGTGCCCTTTTCATACACAGGAAAGAGTTAACAAAGCAGAACCCCCCAAATGCTGTCTTTCAAAGGGCTTGCTTGCTAGGTTGCCTTTGGCTGGCATCTGGGAACTTGGCCTGGGAAGAGTTCCCCACACTGATGTGGAAAACTCCCTACACTTGGAAGGTGATCTTGCCCACTGAAGGCCCCATCTGAGATCCTTGGATTCTGGAACTCGCCACAGAATGCCTGTATGACTAGCCCCCAGTGAAAACCCTTAACTCTGGGTCTCGAACGGGCTTCCCTAGGAGAGAGATTACACATGTGCCCCAGCATTTCCACTGTTAGGAAAGGTTGAGCACACCGGGTGTGTCTCCTCCTCCAGGGCAGAGAGGGACAGTATCAAACCCTATCAATAGATGTCTCCAGACTCTGCCCAGTTCGTCCCTTTTCCCTTACTGATCTGCTATGTAACCTTAATGTGTCATGGTAATAAACTTTAACCATTAATGCACCCACGTACAGAGTCGTGTGAGTCATTGTGTGAATGAATGGTCTTAGACATGCCCCAAACATGCCCTATCCTTCATCATTTTAGCACCTCCCTGCTTTATGTTACTTTAGGAAGCTCCAGACTTGCATTTTCCTCTCCCCAGTCATAGAATCCCCAGTCATAGAATCCGCCATTCCTATGGAAGGAGCCTTGGTTTCTTTCACTGAAGAATGGTATTTAGGGAGCAAGATCTGGGTGCCCATTGCTAATGGGGTGTCCCTGCTTCTGGGACCCAAAAGGGGCCTGGGCCCCTTTTTTGAGTAGATCACAAGGAAATGTGTATGTTTACTAATCCATATATGCACACCAGTTCCTATTTATTTTTCTATCTTTCCACCTGTGTACATACACACACATAGTGGACTCATATTGATTTCAGTCAACTTCAATCTAGAACCACAGGGTTTGATCTAGCCTTCCCCACTTACTTGTAACTTCTTTCTTTGACCGTGAAAAAACTTGGTTTATTTGTTTAACCCTAGTATACATGCAAAGTAGTTTCAGAATTGCTGACTTATTCCCCTGCTAAATTGGGTAATGGCAGCCCTCATTGAGAAAGATGGTAGAGAAGAGACTTTTCTGTTATTTAGGGTGGTAACGGCCCTTTCCTTTGCCAGGTCTGTGCTGTCGGTCAGGAGACTTGCAGCTGCAGGTCCCAGGACACTCGCTGGCGTAAGCAATGAGCACGTTTACCTGGAGCCAGACAGTGCCAGAGTTGAGCTGTGGCTTGATGAAGCCATCGAAAATCTTTTTTTTTTCTTTTTCTTTTTAAAAGCCTTTCCACTCTGCTCTCCTTGAGTATTCGGTGTCCATCCTCAGGTGGCCAGGTCATGGTCAGAACACTGAGGCTGTAGCCCCAGGACATCCTCATCTCATTGTCCTGAGCTCCCACCTCTGTTTGTGTCGGGAATAAATGTCACTCCCAGAAGAAAATCCCTCCTCCCACTCTGGCTGACTCGCCCTCCTGGGCGACACCGCAAAGACAGCTGGGGCTGACCACCCGAAAAAGGAAGTGGCAAGGAGACAACCAACAGTCTCTTTTCTACTACCTATCTCGAAGGCAACCTCCAAGCCTAGTGAGCAAAAAAGCATCTCAACCACCGTATTCTTGACTCTGAAGGTTTTTTCTTGAAGAACTTTGTAACTTCTATACTATTGCACTCATTTGAACTAATTAGAAAGATAAGTCTGAGTTAGTTAACGTTAAAAAGTTACAGAGTAATGTTAGGAACTCGTGTGCCCATCCCATTAAACTGCTCCTTATCAGTAAGGACCGGGCTAACCAGAGCAGGCCAAGGACAAATCCTTCCCAGGAAGCTCCGAGACATGGACGCTGATCACCGGGGATAAATACATTCTTTGTGAACAGAGGGATCTACCAAGCTGCTGAAGCACTTTTTCCTGCACTGCCCCCACGACCCCATCTGACACTCAGTCTTTGTGTGTGCAGGGTGGAGAAGCAGCTAATCACGGAAGCAACGGAAGGAAACTTAGGCAAGTTAACACAGCGTTGGCTTCTTAATGTAATGATGCCCGAGTTTCCTATATCTTATAACATGGATGTCCAATGAGGATCTTGGTATTTAGAGAAATCCCAAATGTGACTTTCTAAAACAGCGGCAACAAAAACCCAGCAGTCACCATCCACTCCCTCATCAGCTCTTGTGTAAACATGGATTTCCATGAAGGAAGTTTGACTAAATGCAGAGTTTGCTTTTCTGCCTCGGCTTTTCTTAGTTGTATTATTTTCAATAGTATCCAGCTCCTTCACAACAAAAATTTCTGGGTAAACTTTCCCCGAGTAAGAGACCACCCCCTACACACACCCACACCAAATGCAAATATACCAAGCCCCACTTTATGTTCAGAAAACCACCCTTTTGTCCAAACTGGCTTTTTTGTTTTCTTAGTGGAACTTTTAAGAAAAGGTGTGAACAAGCTTCCCTCTTCCCCCTCTGAATCCCACCCTGAGGCGACTGACCCGATCCGACCTGGGTTATTCTCCCGGGAGAAGCGCGTGCTCTTCCTTCCGAGTCCTGGAGGTGCTCACGAGCTCCGTGGTGAACCAAGGGAGAACCACGTGTCAGAACCAGCCACCGCAGCAGTTACTTACCCCTCACACTGGGACTCTGTCTCTTTCCAGGGAGCTTATTTCATTTTAATCCATATTCTGGCTCCTGCATCTTTTCAGAGTGGCCGAGAGAGCAAGAGACCCATCATTTCTAATAATACAACATTTGATTACCTCAAAGTACTCTTTCAGGGCTATTTATATGAGGAAATGAACCCCCATTATCCGTTAAGGACACTTTCTCCACCATGAACTAGCTCAAGTCATGTCAGAAACCACCTCAACTGTGTTTTAGGACCTAAAGGAAGATTTTAAAGCCTTTTCACCAAAACTGGCCTGTGCTTACCTTCTGTCACGAACTGTTCCTTGAAACAAACACGTCCAGGGACGAAGGCATCTTAGCACTAGGAGGAAGTTCGAAGGCCAGCTGTGACAGGGAACTTTTAAAGTCTCCCGGCTGAAGGGGTGTGGGGGGCCCTCAGCAGAGGCGGGCAGGGGTGAAGGAAGGAGAGCAGGTGCTGGTGATCCCAGGCAGTGAGTGCTGCCTTCCCGACCCCATGTAGCAAGTGCAACTGGTGGCACTCTGCCTGGCAGTCACGACTGGGTAGGTGGGTGGGCACAGCCATTAGCTGGAAATGTCACTGGGCTGCCAAGTGGGCTGGCACTGCAGTCATTCCGTCTCATGCAGGTTCGTTGTCGTGTTTGAGAGTGAAAAGCCCCTCACTCCACAGTCCTGCAACCGACAGAGGAAGGCGTGTCCCTGCACCCACAAATCTTCCTTCTGGAAGGCGGCATGGGGCCTCGCAGAGGAAGGGGCCCTGGACCCCGAGAGCCCTGGTTCAAATCCTGGCTGTGCCATGTGTAGTGGCTGAGTGATCTCGGAAAAATCCTTTGACTCCCTGACCCCCTTCTCATTTGGAATATGGGAACAACCCCTGCCAGCCTTCAGCCCCCTCCACACACCTGGGTCTAGAATTACAAAGTCAAAAACCACCTGACGTCCAAGCTTCCTTTCCTTCCTTCCCTTAAAAATACAGCGCCTGTGCTGGCGCGGAGAGCAGGAAGCGCTTCCAGCCAGAGAGGGATGCTGGGGAAGTGTTTGTGACCTTGGCAGGTCGGTGATGTATGCACCAGGGAACAGCAGTGACCCAGAGCAGCTGTGCAGATGAGTCCTGTGATGCACTCAGAATAAGTGGGGGAAGCTCTGTCACAGGTGGCGAACACAAGGCCCTCGGGCAGAATCCGGCCCTCCACCTTGTTTTATCTGGCCCGGCACCTCGTTTCTATTCCGAAGCAGCGCCAAGCCCTCGCTTAACTGTGAAGGAGTAGTTACACGTACACAGCCCTAACATTACATTCGGCCCTTTGAAGGCGACCTCGAGGCTGATGTGGCCCCCAGTGAAAATGAGTCTGACACCCCTAGTATGGTCTCCCTCAGAAAGTATCCCCTCTTCCCCTTGATTCTGAGGGCAGGGCCGATTGCACCTGCATTTACCATATTTTGCCTTGTTTAATGCGCATGCCATTTTTGGCCCAAACTTTTTTGGGAAAACCATTACTTCTAATTTTTTATTTCAATTTTTATTTATTTATATTTATAAACAAAACCTGTTATCATTTTCCAGGGTGTTATTTTGCATACAGTATTGTTATTGCTTTCTAGAGTTACACTTTTAATGCATATGCATAAATAAAATAATTTAAAACATTTATATAGATACAGAATTAGTATTACCCGTGTGTAATGTGCCTGCATCCTTTATTTTTCTCTCAAAAAGCTGGGCAAAAATGTGCACATTGTACACGGCAAAATATGGTACAACGGGGCCAGTCACCCAAGGCCCTCGTGTTCCTTTCACCAGATACCACAGTGTCCGGACACAGGCCACAAACAGTGGAGCCAACTCCTTCTGGTTCCTCTGCGTGACTGCTCACTCATCCTTGCCTCCCCCAGGACACTTCTGAGCAGCAGTTGTGTATCACGGGTCCCCTGGTAGGGACAGCTCTCTGGCCCTGAAGCAAGAGAACTTGTCTATCTGCACCTAAGAGTAGGATTGCCAGAGCTCTGACTGGGGTGCCTTAGTTGAGCTGGACATCACCCTATAAACCGAAAGGTCATGGGTTCGATTCCTGGCCAGAGCATATGCCTGGGTTGTGCGCCAGATCCCTGGTTGGAGGTGTGAGAGATGCAACAGATCAAATCAAAGTTTTTTTTCTCTCTCCTTTTCTCTCTCCCTCCTTCTTTCTCTAAAAATAAATAAATAAAATATTTTTTAAAGAACCCCCAAATTAAAGTAGGGTTAGTGGAGCTGAGAGGAAGTGTGAGAGCTGAGAGGGGACTGTGTGGAATGCAGACATAGACTCAGCCTGAACCCCAACCAGGGCGCTCAAAGGGTGTCCTGTCTTTAAACGTGATTTTAGAGCCAAAACTCGGTCTCTCAATCTGCCGCGGTGCCTATCTCTGGGATGAGTAGTAAGAACCCAGCCAGCCTTTTAAGTGCAAGAATGACTTTACTGTAATAAGAAAGCATAAAGCCAAAATTATTTACAAAGTGCCAGATTTTACCCACCCAGTGCCGAGACGGAATCCACTTTGCTCTTCAGCTCAACTGCCAGACCACTCCCGCTCTGCCGTTGGGGGCTAGTGGCTGAGAAAGAACAAAGAAAGTCACCTCCTCGTTTTGAGAAAGGCAAGGATCTTTAGCCCTACAGCCCTCGTGTGCAGATTTAAAATAGCATACCTGTTGTCCTCGACCGTTTGAATTCCTCAATTTGCCATCATTCTTAAGCCGGCAGCCTGGAAAAGGGCACTGGTTTTTGAAGGGAAGGTTCTGATCCAGCCACTTACTAGCAGCAACCTTGAAACAGTCACGTACGCTTTGTGAGTCTTGCCTAGTTTTGTCATGAAAAATCCCTCATAGGGCCTGCAAATGCCTAGCTCACACAATCACTTATTGTAAACATCAAACAGAGTAACATGTGAGAGCACTGTGGGTTCTAGACGGCTCTACTCACGTAAATAATTACTGGATTGAGTTCTTGATGATGATGATAACAAAAACAACAACTTATTATTGATTCCGACTCTGCTCTGCTGTTCCCCTTCCCCTGTAGAAACCTAGGGTTCTCTGCGCATCTCTCTCTCTCTTCCTAGTCGTCATCTAACATTCTGCTTGATTAATCTTTCCCACCATCTCCTTCTCCCTACCTGCGAAACACATACAACCTATAATTCTTTCAACCATTATTCTAATTCCTGTCAATCAATTTCTTATTCATTGCATATTTATATTTCCAAAATAGCTGCATTTACATATAATTTGCTCTTGCCTGCACAAAAAGTGGGTAAAGCTCGATACAGCATTTAAGAGGGTGTGTCAGTTAGGTGTCAATTCAGGAAACAGAAACAGCTCTAGGTATTTCAAGCAGGAAGGGATTCAAAACAAGGAAATAAGTACTTATAAAATTCACTGGAAGAGCTAAAGCAACTGAAGTTGGGAGCTAGCTGTAGACTCGAGATGTCAAGAGTACCCCACCACAACTACAGTTCAGAGTTCAGCAGCCAAACTGCCTCTCAGTGCCCATGACTCTGGAGTCTAGACTTTGGGGACTACTGGAATGTGGGGTTTGCCTTCAAATCCACATCAATAGTGTCGCTTAGCAGCAAGAGCAATGGCAAGATGGCTTTTGCCTCATTTCTTCCAGATCTCACACAAGGGCATTGCTTTGGTACAATTTAATTAGTAGCCAAAAACTTAGTTGCAAGGGAATCCAATAAATGTGATGTCTAACTTTCTTGACCCTAAGGTTCAGGACATACATAGAGGGCTTTTGGAAGGGATGCCTACTCCCAGGTGACAACCTACTCAACTGGGTGACTTCACTCCTTACAGAATGAACAACACAGCCATTGCCTGAAAGAGAGCATGAGGGGAGAGAGAAAGAAAAGGTGCACAGAACTTATAGTTGCAGGCCTTATAAATAGCTGTCAGGATTTACTTGGGGAAGTCCTTTTCTTAGTTTTTAAGATACTAAGAAACTAACTTAGAATAGGCATAAAAATTGTGCATAGAGAATGAAGTCAGTCATCTGCAAACATCATTCTACATTTATTAAACCAGTGGATTTTGAACCCTTGCTATGTGCCAGGCTGTAGGAGAGCCTGGGGGTTTATACAGTGAGTAAGATAGAGGCTGTTCCTGCCCTCCTGGAGGTTTTGGCAGAGTAGGGTAGTAGAAGTGCCTGAGTGCCTCCCCATGTTCAAAGCCTGCCTTCACCACATATTAGCTGTGCAGCCTGGACAACTTATTTAACTACTCTGAGCCTTGGTTTCCTCACTGTAAGATAGATATAATTAAAGAAACTACTTAACTGAGATATAGTGAAAATTAAATGAGATAATATATGTAGAGTACTAAGCATAGTACCTGGTACACGGTAGGATCCAAATAACTGTTGGTGAAGGGTACAAGCAAATCAAAAGGCAATTACAATACAGGACATTGTGATAATGCTATGATACAACAAAAACAGCATAAATGGGGGGAGGCATTAACTTAGACCCCAGGGGCTCACAGAAGGCTCAGGAAGTAAATTCTGGATTGACATTTGCTGGCTACGAGAGAGCACGTCACATCTGATGACGAAGACAAGTTCAGTGTGGCTGGAGTAAAGGGAGTAGGGTGGGTTGGGAGGCAATTAGGATCATGAAGGGACTTATAAGATATTTAAGAATTGGAATTTTATTCTGAGAGCACTGGGGAGCCATTGAAGGATCCAAACCCAGAGTGATCTGATCTGATTTTTAAAAATAGTTCATTTATTTATTTTTAGGAAGAGGGGAAAGGACAGGGAAAGAGAGAAAGAAACATCCGTGTGTGAAAGAATTATCGATTGGCTGGATCTCACACACCTCCAACCAGGGACCTGGCCCTCAGCCCAGGCATGTGCCCTGACTGGGAACCAAACCGGCGACCCTTTGGTCAGCAGGCCAGTGCTCCATCTACTGAACAACACCAGCCAGGGCCAGATCTGATTTATATTTTAGAAAAAAAAATCCCTTTGGCTGGAATACAAACAATTCTTCAATAATTAAAGAGGGAGAAAAAAGGTGGTCTTAACTTGGAGAAATTTAGGAAGTAATTGGCTAGAAAGTAAGGCTATGTTTTTATGTTATTGCTATCGCCTTTCTTCCTTTGTCTTCCTTTTTATTTCTTTATTCACTTTAATTAGGAAACAAATATCCTTTAACCAATTTATCTTCTTAGGTAACTGACTAGTTCTGTAATAGTGGCCTCCAGAAATGTATGTCCCATGTTAATTATTTAACAAAGTGGAGATATTAATATTGCAAATCTAGGGCCATGTGGGAAAAAAGGATGGAGCAGCAGCTGTTTGCATTTTACATTTGGTCTGGTGGCTCTCAGATTCTGCATTATAGTTTATCAATCACGCCTGGATTCCCTTGTCCAAATAATCTTCTGATCTGAGCTTCTTCTCTTCCAGCCATGGAAGGGGTGGTGAAAAGGATCATGTCACACCATCCTTACCATTTCTCTTCTACTTCTTGGGCCTGTTTTTCACAGCATTTACTTTTGGAGTATGTTTGGGGTCATAGAACCTGTTACAATCCCAGCTGAAGAGGGGCAGAGGCAGACCTGCTTTTTGGGTCCCTGGTGTGTGGACCAAGACAGTCGAGAAATACAAGCTGAGTGAATAGGCTACTCTCTCTACAGTCTGTACCCGGACACAGAAACTGAGGTCAGTGGATGTTGGGAACTGAAGGTCACGTATAGTCGGTGCTTTTGTTTGGAATGAAAATCCAAATCATTCCTATGAAGCAGCAGGAACCAAGACCTTTCGAGAAGCCTGTACGGAGAGAGCAGGATGATGCTGAGACAAGGCACAGACAAGGACTTACGTGGAGGGAGGTGAAAGAGAGAGGGAGAGGGGCTGGGCAGAAGGTGAGCGAGGCGCACGGATCAGGGATGGGCCCGTGGTCAGTGCAGGACTAAGCAGAGTCCTCCTGGAGATTTTTCTGGCATTCCTGGGGAAAATGGGCCCCTCCTTCCATGAGATTATGATCTGTAAGGACAGTGTCATTTGAGGTTGCCAGCAGCCACTTTTCTTTGACAAAAGGAGCACCCGTCTGAAGGTAAAACAAGGACAAAGGAACGTAAATGGAGAGAAGGTGAGAGAGAGAAGCGAGGTCCTGACGACACTGTTTGAACTCTTGGATACAACCAAGTCTAAAGCTAGAGCTACCGTTTAGACTTCTGAAAAAGTATACATCTGCATATAAAATTATAAATGATAATATATATGTTTTCTCCCCATACATTATGATGCTAGCCAATGCTTAGAGATAGCAAAGGCCTAGCAAGTGGTGTGCCTTGAATATGCAAGCTAACCCAGAGCCAGACCTCCCCCATCTGGCCCAGAAACTGCAGGAGGCAATACTTCTCTGCCTTTGTCATCCTGGGGCCAGGAAACCATCCCAACTAGGTACCATTAAATAGCCAAAGCCCTCCAAAATTATTCAGATCAGCCAGTCCTATGCTGTTTGTTTCCCCTGTCCCGCCTTGCCCTTGCTGTGGAAACTCTGATACACGCGTCTGCCCGAGCTGTCCCCTCCCTCCTGTCCTCTGCCTTCTGACCAGCCTGGTGCTCTTCTGCTTGGCCCTGTGTGGCATGTCACACCTGCTGTCCCCAGGACCTGTGCGGCTAATAAACTCCATTTCTCTGAGCCTCTCCTGGGCCTCCCCTTGTTGGCCCCACCTGGCTGACCACCTCATAAAAGAACAGAAAACGACTTCCCAATCATGCAGATCAATAAGTTTTCTCTTTGGCACAATCTAGTTTGAATAGGGTGTCTGCCATGGACTCTTCAATAATATAAGAAACTCATAAAAATCTGAAAATGTACAGCTACCAACCTTCAGCTACCTCAATGGCAGTAACAGAATGAACATGGGTTGTGAAGACTGAAGCCCACAGGTCCAAATGGCACAATTTTTTTTAAAGGATTTTATTTATTTACTTTCAGACAAAGGGGAAGAGAGGGAGAAAGAGAGGGAGAGAAACATGGGTGTGTGAGAGGAACATTGATCGGTTGTCTCTCACACGCCCCCTACTGGGGACATGGTCCACACACAGCCCAGGCATGTGCCCTGACTGGGAATCGAACCTGTGACCTCTCTTTGTTCGCAGGCCAGCACACAATCCACTGAGCCACACTAGCCAGGGCTGAACTGGTGCGAGTTTTTATTATGCCTTGATTTCCTCTGAAATTGGTTATTACCGGCAAGTTTTTAGGGTAGCTCAGCTTTGCCACTCTTAATTTCTATATCTCATAAATTTGGGGAATCATGGGATTAAAATTCTAGGTTAGATCTGCCCTAACCAAATTGTGAGGTATTGACATAATGAAAAAAATTATATTTTAAGTTTCCTATCCTTTATTTAAGACTCCCTTGAGCCAGATATTTTTTCCATTTGAGTGAATTAAAGGAGAGAGGCAAAGATGTTCTCACCTGTCATTTCAAGGGATACTTTGACTTCTTATCAATTATAATTCTTCCTAAGTCTGATAGAACTGATTTTTTTTTATCTCCTATTTCTGTTCTTGGGAAAACCTTTTTAGTAGTGAGCTCTTTAGGGGCAAGATAAAAATAATGATTTGTATGTGCCGCTCCCCAAATATCTGAAAGAAACCATGATAAATAAATCACCAAATATCCGAATTAGCTGAAGAAATTTGTTATTCTTGATGGTACACAATGCTTATTGGTTATAAACACCTGTCTGCTTTTTTACCTTTCGCTGTGGTACCAGCAGTATCGCCATGCTTATAATTGCTAGCCAGGTCTCACATTTGGGAAACATCTTTCACCTGGGAACTATGATATGAATAATTAGAGACATTATAAACCTGAGTGAGATTTGGGGGATTTAGAGCTGAAGGAAGGGGGACCTTGATCTAGGATATTTTTCACTCCACGGATGTAGAAATGCTTGCTTTTGAAGAAGATGGGGACAGTAATGCCAATCATTTCGGCTCTTTCCCTAAGATGAGAGTCGTGGCTGGAGCAGATGAGAGAGAACTATGCAAAGATCCAGAATGGTAGAGAATTCCAAACAGTCATGGGATTTCTCAGAGTCATTTCTCATAGTAGTATTTTTTTAACCAGGAAAACATGAAATGAATATTCAGTATCTGACTTGATCTCAGGATCTGAAGGAGCTACATCTACGTGTGTGTGCCTTTTTGCTTTTCCCATAAAGGATCATTCTTAATATCCCTCTGGAAGCCAGCTTCGTAAACATGGAACGGTTTCATCCTGATCTGTGATGCAAATGGATGATTACTCCAGACTAGGTAAACAGGGAGATAAGTGAGCATCAGTACCCACGCTGCTAGACTTTCCATGTGCACATTCCATATCGGACCTGAGAGAGACTTAAGCCTGCTCGTCAGAGCAGGTATTTATAGCGGGGAAAGTTCTGGGTTGTACTGGCTGCCTTGAGCCGTTTGGAAACAGAACTGGCTGGAGCCCATTGCACGGTTTAGGCTGCGGGAGAATGACTCTGGTTCCTTTGCAGCCTAAAGCAATTACCCAGCTGTTGGAGAGTTGAAATATTGGAGCAAATTATATTACCTGAGTTAAAATAAGCACCCCTGAGAATAGCTCACTATATATATGAAGGTACATGTATTATATAAGAGTTAACATTCCTGTTTCTATATCTTGTAAGTCAGCCTTGGAATCTTAACTGAAAATAAATTTGTTGTTAACGTGTTTTGAGCGACACACACACACACACATATATAGAGAGAGAGATCAACCAATGGAGTATTGACATCTGTCTATGGTTTTTTTTTCCTTTTATCTGATGATTTTGAGTTATTAAACTTAGCCAAGAAATAGGGGAAACCTCAATACTTCCCCTGGTCCATTTTGTGGGTTGAAGCTGCGGTGCTATCAGACAGGCAGAATATATATATATATATATATATATATATATATATATATATATGTATATATATATATATACACACACACACACACACACACACATATATATGTATACACACACGTACATATATATATATATGTGTGTGTGTGTGTGTGTATCATATTCCCCAAGCCATTACCTTCCTAAGATTGGAACTTCCAGAACATCTTTGACAAAGCAACCAATAAAAAGAAATCTAAACACACACACACAAAAACCTGTTTTAAATGTAACAACTGTAGAATTTGACCTAAAGCTCGCAATATGCTTTTTAAAAAAAAGTCATTTACTCACAGCTGGTCTTATTTGATCCATATTGCACCCCTGAGAGAGAACTATGCAAAGTTCTCCTGTATAGTACACAGGGCATGTAATATAGTATCTTCAGTTGGCAAAATAAAGCTTAGCAGTAAATGACTTGTCCAAAGCCATACAATTAGCATGTGACACATTCCCTCACTTCCTTTGTGTCCTTACTAAATACCTTCTTATTAAAGGGCCATTCCCGATCACCTTAAATACAGGAGGATTTTTCTCTTTCTTTTCCTTTTTAGCCTGCTTCCTTTCTCATTATGGTGTTTATTCCTGTTAGGTGTATTCATTTTCATGGTCTGTCTTCCCCTCTGAAATGTGAGCTATACTAAAGCAGGGACTTTGTTTTATTCAAGGCCCCTAAATCAAGTCCCTGGCGCATGGCAGACCTCAATGAATATTTATTGCTTAGCTATAATTATGTTAATTGCCCAGCCACTGTTTTTGTTTCCTACCCAAGTCAGCCTCCCTCAGCATCTTGCCCTTTCTGCCTCACTAATCTGCATTCTGTATCAGGGGAGATGCACACTCCACTACTGATTTACATCAAGTCTTAGGGACCTTGCATTTAAACTGGAAAATGTATGCATATTAGGGTTGATTGGCTATTCAGCATAATTGAACAAATATTTGCTGCACACCTAATATATGCTCTTGGATAAGAAACAATGACCAACTCGCTAATGAAGGGTAGCAATTTACCCAAGAATCTGGGAGCCCAGGAAAGCTGCACACGTAAATAATTGTACTTGTGGAGCTCTCTGTTCAGAATTATTATGTACAATGCTATCAGTGAGTCAAGTCTGGCAGCGAATGGGTAATGCTCAAAGTTGGGTAACTGGTCCACTATGTCGTGCTGTTTACTTTTGCACATGTTTGGAAATTTCCGGAAGACAAATGACTTTTTTGTTTTTTTCCTCCACTCGATATAAAGTAGTCCCCTTCCTTCCAGCCGCAGTCGGAGAGTAAATTGCCTTCACTTACGGAGCACTGCACCACTGCCTTCTAATATTTTCTTTGTCGCTTTGTATATTGTCTGTTTCCTTTCGGCAGACTGTAAGCTCCACGAGGACAGGGACTCGGCTGTATCCGCAGGGTTTATACTGGAGTCTAACACGACAGCGAGCACTCAGGCAACGTTTGCTGAAGGGGCAACTCTTTGTCTCACCTTCGCTGGCTTATGTAAGATCCCCATCGTTTTACAGCACGGCTGTAGCTCATTGTGCCCCATCCATGTTCCGCCTGTCTGGTAGCACCGCGGCTTCAACCCACAAGAAGGACCAGGGGAAGGACTGAGGTTCCCCCTATGTCTTGGCTAAGTTCAATAATTCAAAATCATCAGATAAGGGGGAAGAAACAACAAAGGCAGATATAAATACTCCTGAAATGAACAGTTGTGGTTTCTCTTTTAAAACCCTGAGGAAGAGAGAAAGAAACCGTTCTTAAGATCAAACACTTTGGGAGTTGGGAGGGTGAGAGAAAGTAGGTGTGGACAGAAGAATGTTAGGATGAGGGAGGAAAACTGGATCAGAAGGAGGAAAGAGAGAGAGCTCGCACCATAATGTAAGTGTTCATGGTCCTGGACTCGGGTACCACGTTCTGTCTTGTAGACAAACACTAATGAAGGGAGCACGACGGGGCGAGGTGGGGTGGGCGCGAGAGAAGAGAAGGGAAGGGCGAGCGACCGTGAGGAGCTAGGAGAAAGGAGAAGGACCGAGCAGAGCAGTACAAAAGCAGCTTCGGATCCTGCCGGAGATGCAAGCGTTAAGGGGAGGCGGGGAGTGACGCGGTTTGCGTCTGGAGCGGCTCCTTGGAGTCCACAGCATCCGAGCCGGAGCCTCGCCTTCCTTTCTCCCTCTGCAGACATCCGGACACAAAAAGGGAAGCGACCCCAGGACCAGCGCGAGGCACCCACCCGCACCATGACCGAGACCACCAAGACCCACGTTATCTTGCTTGCCTGCGGCAGCTTCAATCCCATCACCAAAGGACACATTCAGATGTTCGGTGAGTCCTCCCGCCCACCCTCGGAGGCCGCTTCCGCCTCTCTGCTTTCCCCGGCACCGGTGTTTTCCAGGGCGACGGAACTGGGCGGCGCGCGGTCCTTCGGAGGGGTGCGCTGGCTGCCGCCGCTGGTCGGGTCAGCTCCTCCGTCCCGGGCTCCCGGGAGGGAACGCGGACTGCGCTTTCCGAGCGTCTCCTGCTCGGGCCAGACCCGGCTTACGGGGACCAAGAGGTGGGGGAGGGGAGGGGAGGAAGGTGAGTGTTGGTGTGCACTGGGTCGAGGTTCGGAGAACTGGGGTGCGGATGTTCCGTGGTTTGGCTCCTGGGCTGAAGAGGATCCGGGTGGGGGCCGAGGTTGGGCGCGGAGGAGGGAGGACAGGGACGGAGATAACGTGCGGTTTGTTTAGGCTGGGCGCAAAGCTCGAAGGAGTTAAATAATGGATTTGCATCGGAGGCACAAACACACAACACTCCAGTAACGCGGCTGGGGCTTCAAGGAGATTAATTTCGGGTTTGGATAAACGGTTGGGGCGGTCCGGGGGCGAAAGGTTTGAGGGTGGTGCACCGTGTTTTGCCCGCGGGGGGTCGGATGGCTGAATGAATGGGGTGGGGTGAGGGGGACTGCTGGCTAGCCTGGGCTTGGCTGCGGGGACCCCCAGCTGCCCGGGAAGGGGAGGCGGCGGGGCGACCACTGCGGGCGGCCCTTTGCGATCTGGTGTCTGATGGATCCGGACTCAGGTTGGCTGAGGCTCTGCCCAGGGCGACTATAGCGCCCGAGAGGCTTGCGGCGGGCGAGTGTGTGTATGAATTCGTGTGTATGTGTGTGCGTGTGCGCGCGCGCGCGCTCAAGTTGGGGCGGGGGCAAAGCGCATAATCGCGCCGTTTGTTTCTTGGAGGCTTTGGACCTGGAGACGGAGGGAACGGGCGGGGGCTCCTGGCTGCTGGTTTGGGATTAGCTGGGGTAAGGGAAAGACGATCCATGCCTGTCGGAGATCTCGGGCCACCGCTGGGTAAACCACGCGGTTTTGCTGCTGCTCGGGTAGGACCCAAAGGCGCGGGGGCGTGCGCGGTTAGACCCTGAGGCAGGGGCGCGGAGGTCACTTTAGAAGCAGGCTTGAGGAGAGGTCAGAAGTTGGAGGTGCCCCCCCCGCCCCGCCCGGGTACTGAGGGAAAAGAGGAGGAGAACGAGTGGGCTGGGGATGGATGAGTGACGGTGAGAGGCCCGACCTAGGCTGCCAGCAGGGCGCTATCCAGAGGCGGCGGTGCTGAAACGCAGCGTGTGCCGGAGCTGGCTGCGGGCACACGTGTTTACCCGGAGCCTGAGGATTGCTGAGCCCTCCTACGGCTCTTTCACGAAACCCACATCATATCCGTAAAGGCTGGGAGAGGTGTCGTACTCTAAAAATTCTCCTTTAAGCCCAAAATGTGCATTGAACTGGGTCCACTTATTTAAAGAAACCTCTAGAAAAGAATATACGATTACTTTGAGCCGAGGGCAGATCAGGCAGGCACATTTATAGGATTCAAGGAGGCAGACCCAGAGGTAGCCAGCCCTTCCTCACCATCCTTTCAGCTTTTAAAGGTGTTTTGTTAGGAGCAAATGCCAACTTACGTATTAAGTAAAGGCTTTTTGTTAAGCATCAGGGTAGACCAGAGCATCTCATCAGTCTTCTGAAGGATTGCCGGGGCCCTGGGCACACCGTACTTTCACTTTCTTTTGATTCTGGTGTCTCCAACCCTGTCCTTCTTTCCCTCTGTCCCCATGTTGCTTCTAGTCATTCCGCGCTGGTGTACTGCCCCTCTCTCCGCCTCCCAGACAGGGATGGGCTTCCCTCTGGAACTCCTCGGCTCCAGGACTCTATCTATAGGGAGCCATCAGGCATGCCTCCTTTCTTCCCGGGGCTGAGGATGGAGTTCATTCTGCTTCTTCTGGGCTGCAATGGGGACAGCTTTAGGTTGAAAACCAAGGATTCTCTCTTGCAGCTGAAGAGAGTTTGGTAACAATGATATAAAGGCTTTTGCTAAGTCCATGCTGACCGGCCAGTTCCTCCCGACTCTAGAGGATAGAATATGTGGGGATAGGCATGGGTTACAATACGGAGGTTTGGACATAGCATAGGTGAAAAGAGGTTGTTGACAGTAGTCACTATTTGCTTGTTATTGGAGCTGAGGAAGGAGAGATTATCAGCCAATAAAATTTCTTGAGTGTCCATTAGTCACATGTAATTCAGAGAACAAGGTAGAAGGAGGAAATGGTATGATTACATACCTTGAAGGAGCTTATAACCTAATAAAGGATTTAGCACATATACATATGAATAGGTAACATGAACACAAAATACATATTAATCTATTTTTGTTGTAGAATCTGTTATGGGAGACTTTGAGCTTGTGATAAATATTGTAATTTATGTTTGTAGAGTAGTTTCCAGTTTGCAATGCCTTTTCATATATGTTAGGACATGAAACTTGCAAGAAAGGCCCCATCATCTCCAGTTCACAAATGAAAAACTGGTATTCAGAGGCTAAGGGACTTTCTCACGTCGCTTAAGTCATTATAACGGCCTACAAGGCCTTCACGGTCTGCCACCCTTCCCCCCCTCACCGCCTGTCCACGCACACATCTTTCTAACTCATCCTTAGCCAACCTCACTGACCACCCTGCTTTGGTTTTAAAGTCTTCGTACTGAATGTTCGCACGGCCTGAATGCCCATCCACATATACACCCACGTCTAATTCACCCACCTTCTCAAAGTCTTTGCCCAAATACAACCTTCTCATGGTCCAATTGGCGGATTCTATTTTCTTGATCACATAAATTAAAATCCTAACTCACACATCCCAGTCCACTCATCCAGCTCTACTTATATCTCTTCCACTTGCCTCTTAAGGCCTTTCAACAAAGCATGTTATTTCTTTGTTATGTTTCTTGTTTAGTGCCTGTCTCCCCAGCTAGAATGTGGGCTCTTCAAAGGGCAGGGATATTCGTTTACTCTGCTCACTGATGTATCTCAGGCTCCCAGAACAGCACCTGGCACGCAGTGGATGCTAAATAAGTGTCTGAATGCATAAGCTGTTAGAATTACCTCCCTTCGTTACCTCAAGTCTGTATTTTCTCTGCCACAGGAAGGGTCAAGTCATGAACAGACTCAGTGGCCCTTGACTCATTCCATAAATGTTTATTGAGTTGTGAATCTGCCTCAGGCACCATCTAGGCCTCAGAGGTACGGAAATTAAACACACTCCTTCCCCTGCTCCAGGGACATCATCTTCCATAGAGGAGATAAACAAACTAAACATAGCTGCTCAAGTCATAAGTGCTACGGAAGAGGTGAGAATGAAGTCAGGTAGGAGCGTGAAGGAAGCCGTTACCACCCTGGGCAGGGTGAGAGGGCCAGCAGCGCAGGTGTTCGTGAGAGTGAACTTGAAAGAAGGGGCTGCCCAGTGGACAGGCTGGAGAATGGCTTCCCGGGCTGAGAGCAAGATGTGCGGAAAGGCCCCAAGTGGCATAGCGCATCAAGGGATCCAGGGAGCTGGCTGGATGACTGCAGTGAGCGCAGGAGAGGAGGAAGCGGGAAGACAGGTGGTGGGCAGAGGCAGTGCCGGAGCTGAGACTTCCCCCAGGACTTCTAGTGAGCCCCCAAAGAATGATGGGCAGAGAAAGTACGTTCCCACTGTGGGACTCGGTCCCAAATATTCCCTTTGTTAGGGATCTAACACGGTGATTTTATCTAATCATTTCAATGTTATTATTTTTTAAATCTTGTTGGTATTTTTGTGTCACCTTTGGAAATAAGGAGGGCTCTTCCTTTTCTTCATGGTTTTGTTTACTTATTTATATTTTTGGAAACAGAACCATTGTAGATGGTTCAGGCCGTATCTATAGAAAGAATAAATAAGTGGGAAAATATACTGCTGTGCAGCCCACCCAGACCATCAGACAACTACTTACTGCTCGGGTGGGAAGTTGCTCTCACCCAGGTTTTAAGTGTACTCCTCCCCGCCTTTTTACTTCAACAGGCCGGCCGCCTCCTTGTTCAAGTGTTTTAAATTTGGTGAACCCCATGGAAACCACTCACCCTCGTGCAGTTTTCCATAATTTTGTAGAATTTGAATCCTGTACCTACTCTCTTTTCTACATACTTAACTGTCTGAATCGAAAGGACCAAGGACCAAAGCCTTTCCTTTGACCCTTTGACCCTTGTTTCCAGTTCTAACACTTCCAGGCGTCTCAAACAAGTGTATTTCTGCTCTCGCTATAAAGCTGCGAGTCTCTATGACCTTGAAATTTAGTATATCATTTTGAAGCCTCAAACAAGTGGACATTCCAGTGGGGGGCAGGGAATGCGTTTTCCAATGTTTTATTCGTCAACAGTTTCCTAACCCTTCCTCTTGGCGCCTGTAGAAGGTGCATTCCTCATTCCACGGAGCCCTGAGATTAAACTGCATCAATAACTGTTCACATTTCTTTTGAAATATTTATGTGCTGATAAATATTTAGTGTGTGGCTCATCAAATAAACTGCAAGATCTTTACAACAAGGCAAATTTTTGTAAACTTAGAGATTGGCACTATGATAAATTAAAATTAAGAAAGACAATAAAACCTAAGACATAATTGCTTCATTTACCATGAACCCATCTTGCTAAGCACACAGTTTAAAAATTATTTACTTGTTATGCCCCAGGGAATTCAAGTTTATAGATGATACATGATTTCTCCATGCTGTGAATCATGTTATAAAGGGTGGGTAAATGTCATGGTTTTTTCCTATTGCTTCATTATTTCTCTTTATATGGAAATTAATAAACTAAATTGCTATCGACTTGAGAATGCACTTAGTCTCCTTCAGCCTTTGCTTTATCATTTGTAAACAGTGTGATTGATTTAACCCCAGGGGCCAGCAAACTCTACAGCTTGCTGGCCAAATGGGGCTTGCAAGCTAAGAATGACGTTTATATTTTTAAATGGTTGGGGGGAAAATGTAAAATAGTAATATTTTGTGACACATGGAAATTTTATGAAATTCAAATTTTAGTGTGCTTATTGTAAATAAAGTTTTATTTACACTGCACTCATTCACATGTGCATCATCTGGGACTGTTTTCATGCTACAACAGCAGAGCTGGGCACTTGTGGCAGAAAACCTATGGAATGAGAGCCTGAAATATCTGCTATCTGGTTGTCTACAGAAAAAGTTTGTCTACCCTGATGTTGTCTACCTCTCGGGGTTGGGCTGGGGAGCGAATCTAAAGGGTTCTAAAGATACAAAGTGCAGTTGAAGTGCATTACTCAGAGGGACTCTTTAGGAAAAATTTTTCAGTCTAAACTAAATCTCTAAAAAGACTCATTTAACCAGCAAATGTAGTACCAGTTTCATCACTGTATTGAACAATGTTTCTGGCTGACTTGGTAAACGGCCATGCTCAGAATGGGGATGATTCTCTCCTGTCCTGTTTACATGGGGCAAATTATGAGCCCCCAGGCTCATGTCGGACATTTCTCTGCCGTCAAACATTGCGTGTACTTCCCCAGAACATCCTTGTCCTGATTCACGGCTACTTCCTTCTTTCAATCTAATGTTTCATATGCCTTAATATTTGAGGATTCTTTTTTAAAAATGAGCACATTAGCCCTGGCTGGCGTAGCTCAGTGGATTGAGCGCAGGCTGCGAACCAAAGCATCGCAGGTTGGATTCCCAGTCAGGGCACATGCTTGGGTTGCCGGCCATGACCCCCAGCAACCGCACATTGATGTTTCTCTCTCTCTCTCTCTCTCTATCTCCCTCCCTTCCCTCTCTAAAAATAAATAAATAAAATCTTTTTAAAAATGAGCACACTAATTGCACCAGGCTTTTACAGGCTGTTGTTACAGTCGCATCTTGTTTCTCTGCAGCATCTCACCTCTTTCTGAACTCTGATGACACTTGGCTCGTCCCTCTCTTATAGCACTTAGCACACTGTACCGTGGGTTGTAGCTATTTCTGTCCACCGTTCACATTCTCTATCAGATGTGGGCCCTTGCCAAGCTCCTATGACTTTCTCTATCTCCTAAGGTGCCTAGTATGGTGCTCTATATAAGCACATGGGAGATACTACAGATATTTTTCAAACGAATGGACAATTAGGAATATTCAGAATCTCAAAGTTTAGGCAACATAGGTCATCAAAAATCAGACAAGAATCTGGGAACCAGAAAATACAGTAAAACAGATTCAAGGGTGATCAAGTCAGAAGACAGGACGAATAGCAAACACTCAGGGACCTCAGCACTAAGCCTCAGTGTGGGAAGGCTCCTGCATCCGGGAGTGGAACCTTGTTCCACAGCAGAGCCTTCCCGGACAGCCACAGGGAACCTGCAAGTCCCGTCTGAGAGCTGTGAAGTCTAGGCTGGAGTGAAGAATGCAGCATCCAGGATGAACATGAATCCTGAAAACTGTTTACTGGCTGCTTTAGACAGATGCGTGGTGCATCTAGGAACAGTTTCTCCACGAGGAAAAAGTAGTTTGAGGATGGCAGAGGAGTTAGGTTTTATTTTTATCTACTCTCAGTTTGAAAAAGGTTGTAGGGACATGGCACCTGACAAAGGGAAGCTTGGTATATTATTTACTTCAAACAAATGAATGAAAAACCTTGGTTTGTCAAGTAGAAGCTTTCATCTGCAGAAATCACAGAATCTCCTCTGCAAGGCGTTTTCCAAAATCATGCCGATACTCATCCAGTCGTGAAATCCCTGTAAAACATCCTCCCGAGTGTTCGTCCAGACTCTGCCTGAGATCTTCCAGGGAATGCACTGTATCCCGAAGGAGCCAAATAGCACTTGGCTTAGTTTTCCTTTTTTCAAGATTGTTCCTTCTGCTGGGCTGACATCGGCCTTCCCGAGACTTCCATGTGCTGGCCCTAGTTCTTTGCCTTGAGATCCATGGAGCAGGGCTGATCTGTCCTCTATTTGTGAGACGTTGAATAGCTGAAGGCAGCTGCTCTGTCCTCTCCAGTCTTCTCTTTCGGCTTAACAAGCCCCGATACCTTCGGCTGGACATCCATTGCCGTTGCTCCTTTTCATAACATCCTGGCTCATCATCCTTGACCGTACATCTTCATTGTCTAGATCCCCCTTGAAATGTTATATCCACTTCATGCTGCTACATTCTGAGGCGGCCCTGACGTGTGTTATCTTATCTATTGTTGAACTTCGCTCGCTGGATATGCCATTTACTGGTGGCTCTGTGTCTGTCTCTTTCTAATAGACTCTGGTAAGGCAAGCTATGGGTACCTGTGTGCTAAATGTCCTGACATTCTGAATACTCAATCAATTTGGTAGACTAAGCTGCTAAACTAGTGCTGTTAATTTAAAAATCTGGCTGGTGAAAAACAAAGAAAGTGACTGGTGTACCATCGGGGTCTGGTAACCTCTGCAACTTTGCAGTCAGCGGATATGCTTAGTTATATGAGAGAATGTCAACCACACGCTGGAGTGACATGTTGCCTTTAGAGTAAGGAAGACACTTTGCAGGTTCCCAGTCACAGCTGAGGCTAGAAGTCTCTGCAGTCTTGAATTATCAAGTTCCTTGATATTTCCCAGCAGAGACTGTTATGTTTTAAATGGGTTCTCTTGAGAGCTCCAGATGACTCTTGTTCATGTCTGTAAGTCCTGGTTTGGGGACTGAACCATGAACTTCCTTCCTGTCTTGTGTAGCCGCCCCCCCCACCATGGTCATGCCATCAGCTCTGCCATTTCCCCAGGACTCCCACAGAGCAGGAAGAGGGCTCTTGTCCCCTGCAATGGTGCCTTTGTCCCAACAGAGGTGGGCGATGTCACGTTAAATTGGGCAGGTGGAGTCTTTAAAAAAATCAAATAACAAAAAAGTCATTTTTCTTCTAGAAATTTCCAAACACATGCAAAAGTAAACAGAATGAAATAGTAAACTCCAATATACTTGTCACCCAACTTCAATTATTATCAATTCATTGCCAATCTCGGTTCATTGATACCCCTACCCACTGTCCCATCCCTGCCTTATATTGCCTTTTGAAGCAAATCCCAGACACTTCAAAGTGAGATCCTTTTAGCTAGTACATACCTGTTTCTCTGTCCATATGATCGTCACTTCCAGGCTGGATCTTTCTCCTCCCCAGTTCATGCTCGTTTGCTTGACAGTTTGGGTTGCAGATGAAGCTGGTATAGGGACAATGTCTAATTTCCATCTTTGAGCGATATAATAATGCCTCCACTCCAGTTAACACTGGGTGGCACTTTGGCATTGGCATTGCCTTTAATGTAAGGGACTCACGGCCTTTCCTATCCTTCTCAGGTCATGCGGGAGCTCTGAGGCTCCCCGCCACAGTGGCCACCACTGGACACAATGGGCCATTCTTCCCCCAGCTTCCAACATTCAACTCTTCATCCCCTGTCATTCAAAACCACAAATGTTGGGTCAGAAGGTGTCCCTACATCCATGGTTCCCAACCTGGGGGATCTGACAACCAGGGTTTCTCACAAATCAGAAGAAGGGTCTGGAAACTGTTTCCAGTATTTCTAAGGGCCTGCCTTCACCCTCAGGATGGCACAGGCTAGGGAGGAGTCAAGTTTCTGGGCTTTCGCCTGTATATCAGTTTGGTGTGAGGTAAGCTCACACAGATCCGGAGTCCTGCTTGTCTTTGATAGACCAAACAAAAAGAAAACAAATGAACGTTTCCCTCTATTTCTTCACAAAAGGAGGAAAATAAATGAATTTTGCTTGGTGACAAGGTTGGCTCCTGCAGTTGTGTTGGAATCCTGGACTTCTGTTTGCCCTGACTTTAACCTTCGTAGAAAATTAAAAGAAAATCCTTCTTATCAGGCCCTTAATCCTTTCCTGGTGCTGTTTTAAATCAACTTCTCAAGGTGTATTGTTATGGTGCAGTTCTGTGATCATTTGCATTTAAATGTGAATAAAGAACTCCCTGCTGAACCCTTTGGGGAATGCTGAGACCCACTATCCTAGTTTGTCCAGCGCATCCTGTGGCTCTGAATATTCATAAAACCAGCTGGGATGACTTCTCCACAGGGAATTTTCCATTCCCAGCTGCACTCGTTTTCATTAAGGCTGGTTCTCCATGTTTCATTTGTGATTGTGTGGCGGCTCTTAACTGTGGGTGGGAGAGAAATGGTGGGAAGCTGGTAAGGACAGTCTTGGAGTGAGCCGTCCCCCCCATCGTGGCCATGGCGTGTTTTAATGTTGTTTTTCAGGCATTGATCCCCTTAATTTGCTTCTTTCCCCCTCAATACCACCCATAGTGATTTGCACCACACCTTTCTTTTAGATGCAAATTGTTTATTTCAGTCTACTGTGATTAAAAAAACCCTTTTTTTTAAAAAAAAAGAAATGTGCATAAAGATACTGTGTTTGAAAAGGCTGGGAAAGGGAAAGAGAGTAAGACACGATGTTGCTTATAAGGAATCATTTCATTTTACGAAAATAGCTTTGGAGTAAAGTTTGGACTTTAGGAATTAAAGAGATGTGGAAGAAAGAGAAAACCCAACTTGTCAATTAGGTGACCTCTTAGGGTCCCTTCCCCTCCCCTTTCCCCAGGCTTGAGCTAGCCCTGGGGGCTCATGCCCTAAGGCTTTTGTGGGGGCTGAAACCACAGACACTCTCCCTGCCTTGGAGTGAGCAGCAGCCGTGGCCAGGCATCCCTGACATCAAAGAATTTTTCTGGGCCTGTGCTGTGACCAGTTCTGTTCATCCTCTTCAATAAATGATCAGTATCCACTAACACATGAGCGAACATTCATTGAGCATCTACTTTGTGCCAGGCACTGCTTTAAGTGCCCTCCTCGCCTTGCCTCGCTTAACTTCCACAACAATCCCATCAGCATTCTCATTAAGCTAAAGATCAGAGAGGTGGGGTAAACTAGTGTCAAGCCACACAACAGGGGCAGTGGGCAGAAATGTGGACCCACACGCTCTGACTCTGGAGGTCACTGTTTTAACTCCTGCAAGAGGCTGCCTTGCCCTGTGGGTCCATCGGCTCCGTGTTAGGGACTGTGGGTTTGTGCGCCGAGAGGCCCGCATTGCTCTGGGGATCCTGCCCGAGGCAGCCAAGTGTGGAGAGGCCAAAGGACTCTGCCGACCACCAGAGAGACCTTGGACGAGTCCAGAGGACAGAGAGGAGCAACGGGAGGGGCTCAGATCAGAACCTGGAGCCACTGGAGGGAAACAGGAGACTGGGAGCCAATCGGGAAGGGTCTTGGGTGATGACCGTGAAGTAGCCGCACTCACCTTTTTGCCAACTTAAAGGCACCGAGTCAGCATGGACAGACATAAATATAAAATTCTCTTTGTTTGCATTGTAGTTGGCAAGAGTGTCTACAGATAATTATTCAGTAACCCCTCCCCCCACACACCATAAAATAAATATGATAATACCTGCCTTGTTGGGCTGTTGTGAGGATTAAATGAAACAATGTGAATATATTACAACATCACCTTTCACAACCTAGCTCTCCTCTTGGGCCCCAGGACCTTATCGCTGCCCCTGTGGAATCGCAGATCCAGCCCCCAAGTCTAAATGATGTTGATTGCACTGAACATTTTATGAAGAGATAGTGAGGGTTATAGCGCCGATCACCAACCATTTCCAAAGTGCCCCACTCAACCGTAGGGAGAGGGAATTTGGTTCCTCCCCTTATGGCAGCAGGTTCATCTCCCTTCTATCAACTGCCTCTCACGTCCCCGTGTCCTTTCCATGACATGCCCTGTGGCCCTCAGGCTGCTGCCCTTTAGCTTCCCTGCCCCAGCTGCCCCTCCCTCTCCTTTCCCACCTCTTTAAACCCCTTGGCCGGCCCACCCCACTCAACAAGCAGAAACCTCCCCTGCTGGTCAGACTCTGCCCAGCTGTGGTTCCCCAAGCATGGGGATACATGTGGCCACATGTATCGAGGTCACAGTTCATCTTGTCGCAGACAGTGTTTTTAGCACACTGTCTGGCCCACAGTAAGTGATGGGTAAATGGGGGTAATAGCAGCTGTTGCCAGTGTCTGTCCCGTGATGTCTTGCCCGGGCCAGAATGCAGTCACCCTGGAGGTCTGTTTCCAGTGTCAGTGGGGGATTTGGGAAGTGGCTCGAAGGCAGAGGAGGGTGGATGATTGCCAACCAGAGAGGCTGTGAGCAGGCTGGGGTCTCAGGAAGGCCTGGGCATGCGGACATCACGACAAGCATCCAGAAGTCCCCAGAGGGGTGGCCTCCTGTCCAGAACAATTGCTCCTTTTAGTCATTGCCGGTGACTTAACCGTCAGTGAGATCAGAGTGACTGGCAAAGACATGCTGCCCATTCCCGCTGGACAGAGCACCCTGTTTAGATGGGAGCCCTTGGTGGGTCCTGCAGGGTGAGGATGGAGTAGGCTGTGCCCCCAATCGCCGTGCAGCAGGGTCAGCTTTTGCTGTTGCTGGAAGGATTTAGGACAACAGTCAGGTGACTGCTCATTCTCTTTGAGGGCTGGCAAGAGATCCATGGTGTTGGGCCAGATTTTTGTGCCTGTCCTCACACCATTGCCCACTGGAACAAATGATGACACAGGGTAAAAAGATTCCACAGAATGGAAAATAATCAGATTTGCAGTTGGAAGAGACTTCAGAGGACATTCAGCTACTTAGTGGATGCTTCTCAGGACAGAGAGCTCATTTCCAGTCTGTTTCATTGCTGGACAGCTTCGTTTGTTAGAAAGCTCTTTGTCACGAGCAAAGTCTGTGTTCTTGTAACTTTGGGCTCTTTGTCCTACTGCTTTCTTCTGAAAATGTCCACGGGGCTTTATTATCATCCCCACTCCCTAGCATCTCGACTGGGAATCTTGAACTTATTTGTTCTTCAGATGTACAGTAATACATCTTAGACCGTCTCCACCCAAGAGTTTGAAGCCCTGTCCCCCCACGGCTGGAGGAAGGGTTGGTTGGTGGGTGACACGTTAACAAGTTATAACTGGACATCGCTAACATGACTCCTCTGTTCTTTTCCCCATCGGTCTCTGTCCCCACCCCTTTCACAGCACCATCACCCCCTCGCATGTATTAAGGGACGCTTCTTTGTTTATCGACATCTCTTCTCTAAGAATACAGACTCCATAAGAGCATAACCTTGTCCTGGTTTGGGTTATTCCTTCCTGTTGTGCCAAGTGCTTAGAACAATGCTGCAATGTAGGAAGTCCTTGACTGATATTTGTTGAATAAATTAAGAGCCAAAGTAGGAGGGTGAAGGTTCCAGATCCTTTGTATTCCTCTGACGGCTCCAGAGAAGGACATCTGGTTTCTTTGAAGGCCGACTAGTACGGAGGCACTGGCTCTAATCCTGGACCCAGGGGACTTGCGTTCATCACAATTTTGGACTCACTGTCTCAGGCACGAGTACGCTGGAGGGGGCTTATCTTTCTTATCTACAAAATAGGATCGACATTCTTTGCCTTATTCAATTTCAGAGTTGTCCTGAGGATGACATACAACCATATGGGAGAAAGAATTCTGTAAACCAGAAAGTACAGTATAAATATAAAAGTTATTACTATATGATGATGATTGAGGTTATATAATCTTGATATAGTAAAAGTATATTTAGCCTGAGAATGAATTTATGTTCCACTTGAGATGAGTTCATTTATGGAGCATGTGATTTCCGGAGATGCTCTCTATTTGTTTGCTTCCCACCACCCCCACCCCCACCGCCGCCGCCACCACCAGGACTTATTTAAGGGCCTACTATGTGTAGGCATTAGTCCAGCTGCTGTAGGTACATCAAAGAACAAAACAGACAGTAACCCCCTCCTTCATGGCACTTAGAGTCTGGAGGAGACAGAAAGACAATGAACAAATAAATACCAAAGAGAATAATAGAGAAAAAGAGGAGCAGGATAAAAGAGTAGGGGGGACAAGGAGTGGGGTTGCAGCTCTAAGGGGCATTCAGGGGATACCTCACTAGATGGCGACACTTGGCACAAAGACTTGAAGGAGGTGAGGGATTTAGCCCCATGGATGCTGGGAGGCCAGCCCTCCGGGCAGAGGGAACAGCGAGTGCAAAGGCCCTGAGATGAGTAGTTCCCTCAAATGCCCAAGAGAAAAATAAGTAAACCAGCGTGTCTAGAGCAGAGCGGCTAGTGGAGGCAGCTAAGGCTAGAGAGCCACTGGATGGCCAGATGGGGTGGGCCACACAGGACATTGTCAGGCCTTTGCTTTGCCTGCCAGGGAGAAGGGATCCCTCTGAAGGGCTTAAGGAGAGGTGTTACACTATCTGAGTTCCGTTGACTTAGGTGACTGCAGTGAGGAGACCGGACCATCAGGGCTGAGCTAGAGGAGGAATGATGGTAGTGTGGATCAGGGAGTTAGAGGCAGGAAGAAGTGATAGGATTCTAAATCAATTTTACAGGAAGAGCCAATAGGATCTGTTGATGATCTGCTTTGGCGAGAAAGAAAAAGGAATGGAGGGTGAGCCCAGGTTTTTGGCTTGACCCACCACTGGAAGAATGGAACTGACATTGATTGATGTGGGATGACTGTGGGAAGGGCAGGCGTGGGAGGGAATAGCAGGAGCTCAGTCTTGGACATGTTACTTCTGAGCTGGAGATTAGACATTCCAGTGGAGATGTTGAGTCAGCATATGCCAGCATGAGCCAAGAATAGAAATAAAGAAAGAACTCGGGGAGTCATCAGCATAGAGTTGATATTCAAAGCCACGAGACTGGCTGAGACTACAGAGGGAAAGAGTATCGACAGAGCAGGGGTCAAGGACAGAGTCCTGTGACACTGCAGCATTTAGGGACTGGGGAGATGGGGAAGAGACAGCAACCTTGACCGTGAACGAGGAGTCAGGGAGGCTGAGGAAAAGCAGGAGCTTGTGACAACCTGGAAGTCAAGTGAAGCTGGTCCTTCAGTGGTGCAAGATCAACACGTGAAACGTCGTTGAGAGGCCAGCCAAGATGAGCACGGGGAGCTGACTGCTGGCGTCTCAAAGCAAAGGCCACTGAGGACTTGGGCAAGAGCAGATTTGCTGGAGTGGTGGGGGCAGAAACTGGACCCGAGTGAGCATGAGAAGGGAAGAGGAGTGTGGCTGGGGAGAGCAAATTTGGGTGCCGTTTTGAGAACTGTTACTCTACGGGGAGCAGAGAAAGGCCCCGCATGGCTGGACGTGGGTCAAGAGATGGTCCTTGTTTTTTTGTTTATTATTTTTTAAGTGGGAAAAATAACATCATGTATGTATACTAATGGGAATCACCAGTGGATATGGAAATGCAAATATGCAAGAAAGAAAGGAGAGAAATCTTGGAAGAATCTTGAATAGGGGAGAGGGATTGGGTCAAGGCAGAAATGCAGAATTCAGCCTTGCCTGGGAGCACCAAAAATTCACCCGCAGTAGTAGAAGGGAAAGTGAGAATATGGAATCGCATGGGGTCAGGCAGATAAACATGCTGGTGGAAGTGTGCACAGACTCTCTCCCGGGAGTTTCTATTCTCTCAGTGACACAGGGAGGACGGCGAGGGTGAGGATGGGGGGAACGGGTGCCGGGGATCCAAGAGAGAAGAAAACACGCCAAAGGCGCAGGAACAGAACCCAGGTGAGTGGTGGTGGGGGTGGTTCTCTAAGGGCACTGCACTCGCGTGGTCGAACTTCTGTGCTGATCTGTGCTGCAGAATATCAGGTGTCCCTCCTCCAAGATTTCTGGGTCAGGTTGTTGTCAATTTCCAGGCATCAGTTTTGAAATTAAATCTCACTTGTACATTAGTCAAGTGATTCCGGGCCGTGGGAGCTGTCAGAACTGCCACCGTCTCCTCCAACCCTGACCTTCTACGTGCTGACCCATGCTGACCTTCCTTTCACAGCATCGCGTGGAGTCCATCCCGGCCTGGGTGAGGACTGCTGTATTTGTTTTGTTTTGGATAAGTGTGCTATCTTTTACATTTCTCCCTGCCAGGCATTCCTAGCCGGTGTTATTTTATCTTTTTAAAATTTCCAAGCACTCCTTCCAATCACTACCTTTTAGGCGGCAGCCAAGAGCCTTCAATTTTGGTTTTAAGTATAATTTGTATTGCTGCCATTCAAACCAAGCAGCGAACAAGTCTTTGTGAGGAATGACGGTGCACCAGCTGGCAATCGTAGCGTGCTGAGATGGCTTTTAGGTGCTTGACACTATACCCGTGAAGCTGGCGGGGTGCCATCTCCCGCCCAGCCACCTTGTAATGAGGAAACTGAGGACTGAGGGAGTGGTGACAGGAGTGGAGGGGGAATGGAATCTGATGTTGGCACGTGACATTTTCTCACCCTCAACTCTAAAGCCTGTTCCTTCTGGTTGTTCAGACTGGCCCATCTCCCTTCCCGTGCTGGCTGGCGGGCGCCATGCGCGTTTCTGGGCAGCTGCTTCCACACCGATGGGCAGGCAGCTGAGCCTCGTCAGTTGGCTCTGACAGAGAAGCAGCACACACGAGGAAAGCAGCAGTGTCCCCAATCTCCCCGCACCCCGGCTGCCCTCAGGAGCCACCCTGTGCCATCCATGCCTTCCAGGTCCCCAGGACCACAGAAACCACGTTCCCAGTGGCGAGGTGCTCCAATTGCATTATTCTGGAAAACCTCAGCTCTCCTCGGTTCATGGGTTCTTGGGGGTAGTTGGGAGTTTACTTCAAGAAAAAAAGAGAAGTAACATTTTCTGTAACACCTACTGTGCACCAAGTGCTTTTGTCAATGATGTCCCACTTAATCCTCGCAACAGCCCTGCCAAGTCCGTTTCACCTCCACGTTTCCAAGAGGGGAAGGTCCAGGTGGTGAAGAGGTTATGTAATTTGACCGAGGTCCTGCCATTATAAAATAGGAAAACGTGGATTCAAAATCTTTTGTGTGTAAGAGAAACGAAAAAGAGTCGTAAAAGAGAAAATGTATTTTCTCACACCCGTGTTTCCTTCTAAAACAATGGCTCCCAAGGGCTGGCTCCTTTGCTCAACAGGGACCGTGGATGTGAGGAGGTAAGCCAGGGACTGTACATTGCTCAGGGCCACGGGGGAGATGCCTAGAGGTCCAGGAGGCAGAACAGTTGGGGGCCTGCAGTGCTGGAGCTGGGGGAGGGTAGAGAAGTGACCAGCTGGTGGGCCAGGGGCCCGCGGTGGAGAGAGATGCTCAGTGGAGCTCTAGGAAGGAGTCACATGCTGCAGCCTGTGCAAGGTGGCTCCTCTCCATCTTCCCAGCCCCACCAGCAAAACCCTCTCTTCTCCTTGTGCTTCAAGGCCTGAGCCTGCTTTGAGGCGGGTGCCGTAGCCCCGACACCCTCACTCGGGTTGGACTGAAGGGGAAAGGCTGCCCGCCAGGGTCTGGCGAGCATTTTCAAAGACTGTTCTTTTTCACATAGTCACTTCATGAATATTTACTGACTGCTTCCTCTGCCAGGCATTGTTCGACGGTGCCAGAAATGCAGTGATAAACAGAAATGAAGTCTCTGCCCATATGTAGCTTATATGCCAGCTGGGGGACACAGACAATCAAAAACCTAACAAAAAGAGTTATAAAGGGGAAAAAGATACAATGGAGAATTATGTTTAAACTGTTGGTAGGACTCTCCCTAAAATATCTTTAATGCGTGTCTGCATTAATCAAAAAGAGCCCACGGAGCTGAGAACTAATGGTTTATGACGTTTGATTAGTTGCCACGTGTGTGAAGTCCAGTTCTAGATACTGTAGCACGTGAACTGAACCATAGATCTTCGAGGAGTGTCTGGTTATTAGTCGTTTAAAAAGTGATACGATGCCTAAAATGCTATGAACTTTCCAAGGCTCTTGGGCAAGAGTGCATCTCTTTAGGATCTAAAAATTGGTCCTGAGTGGGGAAAAAACCGCCCAGATGGACTCCACCCCGTGCCCTCACTTTGCTGTGTCCCTTCCCACCTGATGCCTGAGCTGTGCCTCACCCACCTAAGCGTGAGTGTCTCCATGTTGCGCCGTTTACTGGCCTGTCTCCTTGCTCACAGCCGGTCTCTTTTTGTCTCGTGGGAAAGCATAATGTTAGGGCCTGGTTTCTCATCTCTGTCACCTATACCTGTCCCCCTGGACACCTTGAGTAAGACACTTAAACTGGGCTGTAGCTTTCTTATCTCTAACTGTGGATACGATCATACCTGCTTCATGGGGTTCTCGTGAAGATCCCCATGAGTTAATTTATGTAAAGTAATTAGAAGAGTGCCGGGCACATTGCAAATTTTGAGTTAGAGTCAGCAGTCAGTATTCTGGTGTCATCTAAGTAATTATTATTATTATTATTATTATTGTTATTATTATTAGGAATGACTGCACTCATTCTCAAGACCACCTGTGCTGAGAATCGACTTCCCACCCACACCCGAGCAGAAAGGCCGTCCCTATGGAGCCCTTGGCCCTTCACTTTGGGTTCACAGAAAAGACACCTCCTTTCACCCGAGACATAGGGAACAGCAGTGCAGCGGGGGTTGAGATGGGCCTCAGAAATGGGGACGATGCAGACTTTGGAAATGGCAGGAGCGTAAGGGGGAAGCGGGGCGCTGGGGGCCAGCACTGGCTTGCGGGGGGTTGATGCTCGAACAATGGGAGCAGGAGGTTAGGGCCACGAGACGGTTGTGGAAACATGGCAGTCCGTTGACAAATTGTGGAAGCAGGTCAATGTTCAGGTTGCTGGTGTTGGACTTTATAGACCAGTGGGGACCGACTGTGTGTGGATTTTAGGGGTCCAGATTTGTTCTCTGCTGTCATATAGCTGTAACGGTGTGAGGGCTGTTTACCCTGATAATAAATGACTGAAGGCCAGTGGAATTTCTTGAGTTACCCAATTTTTGTACTAATTGTATCTCTATTAGATATTCCACAAGGATTGGGCAAGAAAATCTAAGTTAATTATGTACAGTATGTATTCCAAACCAGGTCATTCCATATTTTTTCAATAAGAAGATACAAAAAATAGATAGGGATCTTCCATCACACACACACACACACACACACACACACACACACACACACAGACATATCACATATATATGTGTATGTGTATATATATGCATATAAACTTTTAGGGCTATGATGCCATTTAAAATAGCATGCAATTCATGTATATAATTTACTCTTGAAGATTTAAATTTATATACTCTACAAAATACTATATTAATTTGTAAATATTGCCTTTCTTCATGTTTCATCAGTTTTATTCAAATTTCTCACAGGCATTTTCAACGTCAATGTCTCCATCATTAGTGAAGTGCATTTTTGAGTCATCTAATAGTTTTCCAGAGTGCAGTATATTCACATTAGCCTAAGTTGTTTGACACAAAGCCCTTTTTGTGTCTGTGTATAATAAAATTTTATTGCAAACTGCAAGCATCCATTCACGTAATGCAGGCATCATTTTGATTTTTCATTTTCCTGCAGCTGGCTATTTATTATCTTCAAAATAACGTCGCACTCGATGACTACTTTTATTGTTAAAGAATTTTTAATTTTGTGAAAAATACTGACACAATAATGTCAAGTGTAAAAGGCAGGCTACATAATTATATAAATATAGTATCGCCTCAGCTATGAAGAAATAATATTCAAAACAACTGCATTGCTTTTAAAAAGTGTTCTTTAAAAAGCTTGTATACAATCTCCAGCCCTTGCTATTGTGAGGTTACGTCCTAGGAATAATTATTACATTTGTGTTGAATTTCTTTGCCTCGCTTTTTGCCAATTTCATCGGATGTTTTCTAGAAGCACCAAAAGTTAGCACAGACGTTTTAGGTGAATAAAACTTCTCCCAACAGCACACTGTTGTTTAAAACAAAGTAACTGAAGGGCACATCAGAATATTTTAGAGACTTTGCAAGAATGACCCTTTCTTTCCTGAGGGGTATTTTTGGACACGTTATGTTTAGATATATGTGGTCTCGTCTCCCCCATTGATGATGTCTGGTTTTGTCATTCCTTTGCTCACGCCATGGATTTTTTTTCTAGTTGAGCACAGTTTTGCTGAAAAGACAGTCCTTTAGGTAGCAACACGCTACAGTAGAGTTAGACAAACAAACCGAAAAGGACCACAAAAGATTTTCATTCCTTAGTGTAGGCCCTCCAATAGGCAGCTGGTAGGGCCCTTCCTCCCCAGAGCTTCCCTGGCATAACGGCTCGGTGCCTTCCTGTGCTCTCAGCGTCCAGCACTCACCCCTCAGGCCCACACGGATTGGCCTCCAGTGCAGCCTTCACTCGTCTGGCTCTCTAACTAGACACTGGGGTGTCTCGAGGGCAGAGACTGTCTCGTTCACTA
The DNA here is from genome assembly GCF_019186645.2 of Phyllostomus hastatus. Lineage (NCBI taxonomy): Eukaryota > Metazoa > Chordata > Mammalia > Chiroptera > Phyllostomidae > Phyllostomus > Phyllostomus hastatus. The sequence goes on along the minus strand of NW_025333833.1, from coordinate 11,481,548 downwards.
CCTCAGTCCCTGACACAGTGCCTTCATGAATGAATGGACCGAGAAGTGCCACCCATTCTCCTGTGATAAGGAATCATTCCAATATCTTAGCAAGCCGGTACCCATTTCAAATGATGCCATATGCAGACTCCAGTGTTTGTTGATTCTAACTATGTACACACATCGAGACAGTCCCCATCTGTCGCCTGAATGTATGGGTGGCCGAATCTCATACAAGAGGTGATGAAAGGAGCCTGTAGCTACAGTGTGGAGGCTTTTCTGGGGGAAAGGAAAATCCAGGCTCAGTCTGTTTCTTTTCTTGTCTTTTGTTTTGAAGATTTTATTTATTTGTTTTTAGAGAGAGAGGAAGGGAGGGAGAAAGAGAGGGAGAGAAACATCAGTGCGCGAGAGATACATCGATCCTTTGCCTCTCACATGCCCCCATCCAGGAAGGATGGCCCAAAACGCAGGCATATGTCCTGACTGAGAATCGAACCAGCGACCCTTCAGTTCACAGGCCGGTACTCAATCCACTGAACCACACCAGCCAGGGCGCTCTGTTTCTTTATGTCACATGACTTTGGTTTTGTGATGGTCCCAGGCCTGCCCTCACAGAATATGTGCCAGCTCAGCATATCTGCAGACTGGTAATCTGCGTTGCGTTTGTTTTATCTCCACTAGATCTTTGCCCACCTCCTTCCAAGGGTGTCTTCCATAGGTGCACCTTTAGGTTTGGGTAGCCGCTGAATGGTTTCCCAGGAATCTCAGGCATCTGTGGGTTGCCGGCCATTGCCTCAGCCAACCTCACCCAGCCTCAACAGCTCACAGTTCCCACATGCACAGGCACACGTACACACGTATATACATATACCTGTGGGCATTGATTTTATAATACTTTTTGTTGCATCTCTTCCGTATCTTGCAGTGTTCTTGGACACGGTTTGTGTACAACATCCCACCCAACACTCTGCTCCGTCACGCCTGGTGACTGATGGCACTAACCACACCACAGATGCTCCAATGCCTTCCTTTGCATTTGTGTGGTTCTCTCAGCCAGGAATATCAGAGCCTCCTGCCTCTAGGCGGTGAGAGACACTTGCTGGGCAGGGAATCATTACAGGGTCCAGAACAATCGGCTTTAGGGCAGAGTGACACAGAGCCTGGAATCAGGGGCCTGGTTTGAACCTCAGTTCCGCCATTCACCAGCTATGAGATCTGGAGCAAGATTTGTTGCCTCTGTGCCTCAATTCTCTCATCTGTTAAATGGGTCTATAATAGCTCCTCCTCATAGGAATTCTGTAAGGAGCAATGAGTTAAAATATGTGATGTGCTTACAACAGTGCCTCACACAGAGTAACTGTTATTTTAAGTAGTCGTTATCATTTTACTTATCGTCAAGGGAGGTAAAATGTAGCTATTATTATTACATATGCTGTTGGCTCTGGTTAGCTGCAGGGACCTGAATGCCAAGGCCAGCCCTCATTGGGTTTCCTCCCCACTTCACCTTCTCCACCCTTATCGCCATCCCTGATCCGGCAAAGTAGGGCTTAGTTTGGGGTTGGTAACTTGTGCTTTCTCTACTTACAGAGGCTGGGAGAGAGAAGAGCCCAGGTCTGTCAATCTGTGACCGGGAACAGGAATGATGGAGCTGCCTATCCTTTGGGTCATCTACATAATCAACCTCTCTCTCACTCATCCTCACAACTCATCCTTTTACCCTTCTGGGAGAGTTCCCATCACAGGGCCTCACATTTCATCACTCTCCTTCTCCTAGTGGTTGGTCCAGGTCCTCCTGATCTCTCCCCTGGACCATGGTAGAAGCCTCCAGTCCCAGCACCCTCCCCCCTCCACCGTCCGCACGCTGCTTCCAGATCCGTCTTTCTAATTATGTTTCTCCTCTGCTGAGAACCTTGATGGCTCCCTCTGGCCTGCACAGCAGTGTAAGAGGACAGCCCTTGGCTTTTCGGAACCTCCTGCAACAGGACCAGAGGCTCCCTTCCCCGTATTTCTCTCCTGCTCACCTGCTTTAGCCAAACCGACCTTTATCTCCTGCTTCACTCTTTTACTTGTGACATTTCCTTTTGCAAATGACCTCTCCTGCTACTCTGTTAAATTTCCATCTTTAAAGTATAAGGCGAGATATTACTTTTAAAAATGGGAGTTTTCCGCCAAGATCCCTGTGCCCCACGGCACTACCAGTCCGAATTTTTCTTCCTCTCATGTTCCCCTAGTAACCTGTTTACACCTCCCTGATGATGTATAGCACAGACTGCCTTGTGATATTTCTTTTGAACGTTGCTTATGTCAAAATGGCTTTTAGAGGGCTAACAGAAATGACATGGCAACATTTGTCAAAACTCATTGAGCAGGTACATTTCAGATGGTTTTATTTTTTTGCATGCGCATTGATTTTAAAAGACAAATACAGTAAGAGCCTAGCAGAATAAAATTAAACAGATGGGAAAATTGGGATGGAAGGACAATTCGGATGGGGAAATAAGTAAAGTCAGGGGTAAAGTTAGTATTAAAAATAGATGTCATAAATTTTCATGGGCTAAACATTTGCCTTGGAGCAAATTTCCCAGCAGCCAAGGGACGTAGAGAATTGTAACCAGAGAAATAGAGATTTTTCCTAGTTCCGAAACCAGAGTAGAGCACCTCTGTCATGGGCCCTTATGAAATGAAGAGAACGCTGTGATTTAAAGGACGGCTTTCGTAACAATAACCCTATGTTAAAACCAATAAGGGGTTTTATGGGGCTGTTTCTTAGAACGTCTCTTAGTTCAAGTTGCTGGCAGAACATCAAAGTGCAGTTAAGAAAACAGTTCCATAAGGGACCAAAATAGTGCATGTAGTTCAAGTGCACGACTTTTTAATGGTTTGGCTAGATTAGGAAATAATGTTTAAAATAACTATAGAGCCCTGGCTGGTGTGGTTCAGTGGACTGAGTGCAGGCCTGCCAACTGAAAGGTTGCTGGTTCGATTCCGGGTTGGGGCACATGCCTGGGTTGTGGGCCAGGTTCCTGCAACCCTTTCCCCCTCTCTTTACCCCTAATAGTATTCCTGGGGCTAAAATCCACTTTGCATGAAATTGATATAGCTACTACAGCTTTTTTTTAGTTAGTATTTGCATGTTCATTTTGTCCTGTTCTTTTACTTTTCACCTATCTACGTTTTTATGTTAAAAGTGGGGTTCTTGAAGATAGTGTAGAATTGGGTCTTTCTAAACAAATTTAATCTGACAATATGGGTTGTTTAACTGGTATGTCTGAATCATTCACATTTAAAACGATTACTGATGTGGTTGGATTAAAACTTACCATCTTGCACCCTGGCTGGTGTAGCTCAGTGGATTGAGCACAGGCCTGTGAACCAAAGCATCACCAGTTTGATTCCCAGTCAGGGCACATGCCTGGGTTGCAGGCCAGATCCCCAGTAGGGGGTGTGCTAGAGGCAACCACACACTGATGTTTCACTCCCTCTTTCTCCCTCCCTCCCTTTCCCATCTCTCTAGAAATAAATTTTTAAAATCTTAAAAAAAAATCTTACCATCTTGCTTCTTGATTTCTATTCATTCCAGTGGTTTTTGCTTATATTCTATTTTTCTGCCATCTCCGAGTTTAATTAGGATTCTTTTTGCGATTCTATTTTTATTTTTGTAGTGACTTACTATTTATATCAGTGATTATTTTAGGGCCTGTAGTACACATTGAGAAACAATCTGAGTTTATTTTTAAATAATATTATGCTAAAAATAAATAAAATAATATACTACTTCAAGGGACATGTAAAGACCTTGTAACAGTACATTCCTAATTTCTCCTTCTCATCCTTTGTGTCATGGTTGTTATATATTGTTTTTTAAGTATTTTACTTTACCTATTCTGAGAACGTATAACACATTATTACTCTTTTTACTTTACACAGTCAGGGATCTTTTAGGGAAATTAAAAATAAGAAAAAATGATTTTTCTTTGTTCATTTCTTCACGTCAATTCAGCTTTCTCACCTGTGTTATACTCCTTCTGCCTGAAGGCTTTCTTTAATGTTTCCTGTGGAATGGATCCGTTAGTAGTAAATTCCCTAAATTTTGTTTGTCTGAGAAAGTCTTTATTTCTCCCTCTCTTTTGAAAACTATTTCTGCTGGGTATAGAATTAAAGGTTGAAACACACACACACACGCACACACACACACACACATTTTTTTTTCTCTCTCAGCACTTTCAAAATAGCACTCCATCTGCTTTAAATGGTTCTGACAATGAATCTGCTGTAACTCCTGGCATTGTTCCCGCGGGCAATGTGTCTTTTCTGAGTGCCTGCAGATGTTACACTTTGAGCTCCTTGGATTTGTTGTAGGTTGGTGTCTTTCACTAATTTTGGAAAATTCCTGATTGTTATTTTTTCAAATATTTCTTTTGCTCATTCTCTTTTCCCCCTTTTTTATGAATTTAAAACCCATATATTACATATATTTAAGATTTTATTTCCTTATTTTTAGAGAGGGGAAGGGAGGGGGAGAGAGAGGGGGAGAAGCATCTGTCTATGAGAGAAACATCAGTCTGTTGCCTCTCGCATGCACCCCACCTGGGGACTGGACCCACAGCCCAGATTTGTGCCTTGACTGGGAATTGAACCGGTTATCTTTTGCTTTGTGGGATGTCACCCAATCAGCTGAGCCACACTGGTCAGGGCAAAACACACATGTATTCAATACTGTGTCCTTAATATTGCCTCACACCTCTCAGATTCTCTTGTCTGTTGTTGTGTATTTGTTTGTTTTGCTGTTTTGTGTTTCAGTTTTGATAATTTCTATTAATATATTTTTAAGTTCACTGATGTACTGATTGTTCCTTTACTTATGCCAAGTCTACTGCTCAGCCCACTGATATTCTTTATGTCTTCCTGTGTTTTTGAGGTCTACTGTTTTCATTAGATTATTTCTTGCAGTTTTGAACTCTTGGATGAAATTATCTTTCATTGTTCACTCTTTCCATTAGAGCTTTAACATATCAGTTGTTGTTATTTTAAATTCCTAATCTGATAGCTCCAACATCCGAATCATTTATGAATCTGATTTCTAATGATTGCTTTTTCCTTTCAGGCTATGTTTTTATTTGCTTTTTTGTATGCTTTGTGTGTGTGTGTGTGTATGTGTGTGTGTGTGTGTTTCTTGTAAAAAGCCAAACATGCACAATACAGTAGATAATGAAATCAGTTCTTATGTTTTTTTATGCTTGAAGATGAGCACACCTTGACTTTTGGTAGACCTTTAGTATTGGGGAGTTCATTATGTTAATCTAGGTAAAAGGTTGGCTGGGTCTGAAGCTTGTTGTTGCCATGGTTGCCTTTAGTGCACCAAGGCCTCACATTGCTCTAATGATAATTTGTGCTTATGGTGTGGACTGATTTTGCAAGAGGGTTTTTGTCAATGTCTGTCTTCTCCTTGACTTTGAATCTTCCTTCCTGGATGTGAGTCTCCATTTGCACCGCTACCCAGAGAGAACCTGCCTCCTGCAGCTCTCCCAGCCGTGGTCCAGCATTATTCTTACTTGATGCTGCTAGGCTGGAGGAGGTGGGTGTGGGGAGGGTCATTCTCTGGTGTTCTGCTTAGCCTCAGCTAAAGATAGTCACCATCAGTCTGGGACTCCAGGGTATGGCTTTCTCATGTGTTATTATCCCTTTTCCAAATGTAATGCTATGATAAGCCTGCATTTCTCTCCCTCCACCAGAGGTAGCATTTTCCTTTTTTCCCCCCTCATTTCCTTAGCCCAACCTTAGTGAGTTTTCACCAGTGCCCTCAGACTTTTGTCCTGTCGTCCCTCCTGCTGCATGTTTCCTTCCTTAGACAAGAGGAGGAGGGGAGAGAAGGGGCGTTTCGGTAGCGGCTATTGCTCTTCGGCCCCAGCCAGCACCACCCGGGGATTTCTCCCTGGCCTTTCCTGGAAGGCCTTGCTGGGGGCTCCTGGAGGGAAGTATCTGCACAAGAGAGCCTCGTTATTGACAATCGACTGAGTAGAATTGAAGTTATGAACTTTAAGTCTCCCGAGGAGTTCTTAAGCTTAAGGAGATGGCCACTCTGCCTCAGCACAGAGGGGGCTGCGGGCCCCTGGAGACTGGGCCGTGGTATTTCTTGGGAAATATCTCCCATGGCTTGTCTTTACCCACCGCACAGTCAGATGCATCTTCAAGGTCGTCAAATTCAACACAGAGGAACGGTGGAACTCGGGTTTGGATTTCATGGGACTGCAAAGTCAAAGCAAAAAAGTGATTGGGAGGATAAACATTAGGTTCTCCACTGCATATGTTTCAGATCAAAAAGCACCAAATTTCCCCTCACATGATTTCAATATGAAAAGAACTTAATGCCTCCCCTGCCCAAAGTATAAAGGGATATGCTCTTGAAATAGTGAACAATCCTTCACTTGGATAGATTTAACCCTTTGAAAAACTCAGTAGAGTGAACTTCATCCCCCATCCCCACATGTTTATCATCACAACCCCTGGATGTCTGGCTGTGGACCAGCACAAACCTCGCTCAGCCTAGCGGCCGTGGGCTGCTGTGGGGCGCCGCTGCGGTGGGTGTGGTTCTGTCTTCTGTATTTTGGTTGTGACTTCCTGGAGAGCAAGACCACGTCACAGTCATCTTTGCTTTTTTAACTTGACCCTCATATGTGGTGCACTTCATAAATGCTCAGCTAATAATACTGATTAATACTTACTATTAAAATAATTATAACACTCTAACTATTACATGAACACATTAATTTTATCTGCATGGCTAGTGTGTGTGTGCGTGTGACTAATAAATGTCAGCCAAACGGCACCGACACACGGGCCTGCCTGCGGTGCCCAGCACTGCTCTGGTTCTCTCCCGCTGCCCCGCTAAGCCCGCCTGGGGGGATGGGGTTCCCTTCGTTCCCTTTCATCTTTGTGTCCTTTGCTGAGTGCCCGCTCCGAGCAAGAGGTGTCTGTTTTGGATGCCATGGGACATAAAAGGGTACACTAAACAAGGGTTTTCCCCTTAAGTGGTTTATAATAATCATGCACGCAGGGATTTATACTACTAGGCAGAGTGTGATCACCCATCTAATGACTGTGCCGCGGGAACAGAGGAGCAAGTGTTCCTGGGCCCGTTCACTCACAAATACTCTGAGCGGCTGCTGGGGTTTGGACTAAAAGTCGAAGGAGGGGAGTAAGCATGAGCTTTGCTTTTGATGGATGGTAGTGAAGAGATAGTACTACTCAGGTGTAAAGAAATACCAGGCGTACAGAGAGAGCACGCAGTTCAAGGAGCTCCGAGACGGGAACAGCTGTGTCTTCCTGGGGATGACGGAGTGGCAGGTGGCCAGAGAAGTGATTAGTGCTGACCTGGGGAAACCTGGGAAGGCTTCATACAGAGAGTGCCCTTGAGCTGTCCTGGAGGCCGGGTAGAACTTGGGTGTGCGGGTGTGGAGGAGGGGAATTTGCCAACAGGGAACGGCCTGAGCTAGGCATCGGGGAGGGATCAGGAAAGAGAAAGTGATCGAGTGAAAGCAGAGAGCAGTGTGCACGGAGTGGAGGGAAGGGGGGGGGGGCAGATCTGACCGGGGAGGCGGGCCAGAGTCAGCTTGTGCTGGCGCAGAGCAGATACTCAGTAAATACTTGTCCAGTGATTGGATAAGTACATGGCAGCATCAGACAAGGGTTATCGTTATTTTGTTGATTCATTTTTGGGGGCTGATGCTGATGAATTTTGAATAAGTGGTGTGATCGTGGTGTCTTTGCCGCTCTCTGGAGGACAAAAGAGAGGCAAGGCCGACCCAGGGCAGGGACATGAATTAGGGAACCGGGGCGATTGTCCTCAGTGGCCTCTTGCTCCCAGTTCTGGAAGGTCTGGGGAAAACCAGGCTGGAACGCCTCCCTGTTCTGAAACTGCCGGCCAGCGAATGACAGCACTCCCGTTAAATACAGGGTGTGTTTAACCACACGCTGGCAACAGCAACAGGCATCCTACTTTTAGGGAGGGGACTCTGCTCTCCTAAGTGCATTTGTATCAAGGTGAGCTGGCTCCCCCGAAGGACCTGGGGAAGGGACACAGAGCTTGCTTGACCGTCAGCCCTGGAGAGCTGAAGGATGGCGAAGCCTGTGGATGTTTGGGGCGTGACGACTCTCGTTCATCTTCCTAGACGGAGGATGGAAACCCATCTGATGTTCCGCTCTTAGCACACCCCTCATTTACCCAATATTGACATCAACACACAATGAAATCACAGGATCCAGATTAAGCAAGTCTATTTTCCTTGCATGTGGGACCACACAGTTTGAAAATAAGAGAGCAAATCAAATGCTCTGAAAGCAAAGCCAATGCAAACTAAGGTCTGGAGACATCTGCCAGCCTGTGAGCATTTGTTTTGCTTTCCTCTCCCCTTTAAATCAAACCAACACCGTTTTTGCAAAGCTCAGATGTGACTCACAGCCCCTTCAGGAATGAATGATTGTGACTCTGGCCTAGTTTAAGCAGAGGACCCCCCACCCCCACCAAGAGGGCGGAGAGAGGCTCTTTCCAGGGAGAAGGCGGTGCAGAGGCTGCGGCCCTCATGAGGGCAGATGGCCGATGTGGAATTGCCCCGGGGAGGTTGCCTGGGGCCAGGGGAATGCAAACAGAGCCCTGGAATCCATCTTTGCTGTCGATGCTCTTTTAAAAAAATGTCATCGATGCTGCTTGTTAAAATTCCTAAATGGTAGTAGAGCTGACTGGTTAAGAGTGTGGGCTGAGTGGGGGTAGAACTGGTTCAGACCCTCATCCCTAAACCCACGAGCTTAGGAAGCTCTACATAAGTTCTCTGAACTGTAGTTTCCACGCCTATAATTTGGGGACAATAACAGCTAACACCTGGAATACTGCATAAAGGTTTTATGAAAAAAACATATGTAATGGGTTTAGCAAAATGAAATGTAGTAGACACTTAACTAAAGGTAGTTCCTCCTTGTTATTAGTAAAGAGGAAAACCCAGCTACCTTACAACAGATGGCAGAGGCCTGAGGATAAGCCGACCCTTGCTGCGAACACTTGTTCTTTCCTCCATGACTCTGGGACTTCATGGATGTTCTGAAGCTTTTCCCCCAGCGGTCATCGCAGAAGAGGTCAAGGAGACCCGGCCCGATGCGGGTCTGCCCCAGGACAGGCAGCCTCCGACACATCCATGCTCATTCCCTCTCCACGGGGTCCCTGAGGGGAGGAGAGGGGATGAGAATCTGGCGGTGCCTTCAGCCCACGTAAAGGGTCCCTTTGCGATCAGGCCCCACAGGTGGTACCTGCCGCACATGGAGAGTGCTCACTTTTAAAGAGAGCCAGTTGCTCTAACTGGCAATGTGGCCTGGCCTGCATCTGCCTGTCGAGGATTGCCAGGAAACCAGTTTGCAGAGCACAGTGGGGAGAACAGAGAAGCTAGTCTCGGTGGAGGGAATGGCCCGGGCCCCTCGCACTGACCTCAGTACCCAGGCGCTCTGGCCCAATAGCTCTGTTTACATACAGTCCGTCAGCTCCACGAATGGGACATCTCGGCCTGGACCCTACGGCCTCCCTGGGGGGCCTGTACCTTCCACGTGAACCCCATAGGTTGAAAGACATTTGTTCCCTCTGGTTCACAAAGGAGCATCATCCATGGAGGGTCTCTTCCTGCTCTAGAACCCAGGGGATTAACCTTTGGTGTCCCTTCCTGTCCCCTTTCCTGGGCTGAGGTGCTCAGATGGCATCAGGGCCACATTGTTTTTGGGGTCCTAGAGTGTCTTATCCCTATGCCACCAGCATCCCTTCAAACCCAGCTGTTCAGCTTGGTCTTTTTCCAGGACTCCTCTGCTAGATTTTGATTTCCAAACTCTCCTTGGAAATGACCTAGTCATTCCATAAAAGAGAGGGGGCATTTTGCTGTTTGCTTTGCTGAAACAAAACATTTGAAGGAGAGGAACAAGGAACCAGGCCATTCTGCTGTAGGTTCTGAACTTTAGTCTCACTGAAGGTCTGTTTTATTTCGAAGAACAGGAAGAACCTGGAGTTCTCTCTGCTGTTCCACACCAGGGGCCCCACGCTGGTGCTATTTAATTCTCTGTACTGAAGGCCAAGGCTTGTTCTCTGCCTCACTCTGAGTTCTGTCTTGGGCGCCTCACTGTCACTCCCTTGCTCAGTCTGCACCCCCCTCCTACCCCAGCTTTGCTGTTCCCTTCTCTCCTTTGACTTTCTTCCCTGTCCTTCTGTAGGGGAGCTCATTTCTCTATGGTCTTTAGGTCTGCTTCTGCCATCTTTCTTTTTTAAAAAAGATTTATTTATTATTTATTTATTTCTAGACATTGGGAAAGGGAAGGGGAAAGACAAAGAAAGAAACATCAATGTGTAGTTGCCTCTCGCATGCCCCCTACTGGGAACCTGGCCCGCAACCCAGGCATGTGCCCTGACTGGGAATTGAACCGGAGACCCTTTGGTTCTTGGGCTGGCACTCAATCCGCTGAGCCACCCCAGCCAGGGCTGCTATCTTTTTTTCTTTCTTTTTTGTGTTTGTATCTTTCTGGTTTGCTCAATACCTCTCTCCTAACTTTGCTCACCAGCCAGCGCCCGTAGCCCGGTGCCCTGAGAAGCATGCCCGTGTTTCTGGAGCCCTGACCCTTTTCAACATCCCCCTGGAGCTGCCCTGTGTTTGTCCGAGAAGCAGGCAGAGCGTGCACACCCACCTTTTGTTTCAGGAGCACTGCAGTCACGTGCAGAGGAGAGAAGAAATTCGGGGAAAACAGCAGCTCCCCCTTTCCTGGCCCTCCGGCTGCTGCAGACCCGGCAGAGTTCAGAACACCCGAGTTTCAGTCCTTTTAAACTCCTTGAATTTACGGTTTCAGGAAGTTTGTCTCACGCTCCCAGTGGTGGCTGAAAACATCAACTAAGCCCCCCACTCCTATTTTTTGGAGGGTGTGGGGCATCCACCCTGAAATATTTGTCCAGGTGGTTTGCTCCTCCTAAGCAGAAACATGTGCTAGGCACTGCGGCCAGCCCCGGCATTCCCTCCCTCCCTCCCTCCCTCCCTCCCTTGCTGGTGGGCATCTACCGAGCACCCCTGGTGTGCCCCGCTCACTGCGAGGTCTGGGGAGACAGTGGAGAGCACACTGGGCCCTGCAGGGGCTGTCCGGCCTGCCTGCTGGCCAAGCTGGTAGAAGTTCAGGCCGGGATCTGGTGTTTTACAGCATCAGTGCTGCTGTGAGCCTGCCAGCATCCCGTTGTTCTCGTTTTCCTGCCAATCCTTGAGATGCAAGAGGCAGCTCATGCTTTCCTGGGCATTTGATTTCATTCCCTCAGGATTAGCAAGCCCTCCCCCTCCCCCATACCTCTTCCTCTTCCCTCTCCCCCCCACCCCGTCTTCTGCCGCCAGCACACCTGGGAGCTGGGGCAGCCGAGGACTGAGGACTGGCCAGCCTCCAGCGTGTTCATGGAGGTTTTTCGGTTTTCGTTTTAGGACGGGGGAGGTGGAGAATGAAGGGGACAGGAGCTCACGATGATTGAGTTTCCGCTCTGCGTCGGGCACTGTGCCCTATGCTTTAACAAATTCGCTTCATTTAACCCTTATTCTCAGCACGTTAGTAAGGTAGATCGTATCATCCCCATGTTAATGAAGAAGAAATGGGAGCCCAGAAAAGGTCAGACAAATTGCCCAGGAGCGGGCGGTTAGTACATCTCAGAACTGCGCCGGGAGCCCATGTCTGTCTGAATCCAAAAATCGAGTTCTTGTCACTGCAGCCTCTCTGCGTGTGCGCGTCTGTCTGCTGGGATGAGCCGGGAGACAGTAAACCAAGTGGCACAGACCATCCCAGCGGCTGCTTCCCCCGCGCTGAGTCCTGGGCCTGAAGAGGGCCTTGCCGCCCTTCCGCTCCGGTCTGAGTGCAGCCGTGAGTCTAGGGTGGATGAGGCAGTAAGGACATGAGGTGTCCGTCTGTCTTCCTCAAAGGGACTTCCATTCTCTCTTCCGCTCCACGTCGCAGAAGACGTGGTCCCAGGTCTTCTGTTCACGAGCTGGGTACTTGCCTTGGGTAACGTTCCTTAAGCAGTCTGTGCGTGTTTCCTCTTCTTCAAAGGGGGCAATAATAGAAGGCCATGTTTTTAACTCGTTGTATCTGGCAATGATAACAACACTGTTCTCATTCGTAGAGGAGTCAAATTCACAGACACAGAGAGTTGATTGGTGGTCGGCAGGGGCTGAGGGAAGGAGGGGTTGGTTTGTTTATGGGCACAGGGTTTCAGTTTGGGAAGATGAAAAAGTTCGGGGGATGGATGGTGGTGATGGTTGCACAGCAGTGAATGTATTAATGCCACGGAACTTAACCATGGATGTTTACGTTATGGATAGTTCACCACCATGATAAAAGAAAGAGTACCTACCTCAAGGGTTTAGGGGAGATGATGTGCGTTAAGCACTTAGAAAAGAGCCCATAGTAAATTCTCCAGAAACAGGAGCTCTTGCATGCTCCAGCCCTCACCTTTTGCAGGGAGTCCCCAAAACCCGGGCAGAGCTTTGTCGAGCACACCTGTCACTTGGCTCAGGGGCACTGTGAGAAGGGGTCTCAGAGCCAGAGCCGGGAGCAGCGCCCTGTGTGTGGCTGGGCAGCTGCCAGGACCGGGGCCGGTGACGGTGCATTTCAGTGGAAGAGCTCCCGCTGCCCACGTGGAGCACCAAGGTTATAAATGGGACACGGCTTGCTCAATTGCCCCATTTCGCACAGACTCACTCTGCGAGCTGCCGGCTCGGAGGTGCGGCTGGATTTGGTGGTTACACCAGAACAAGAGAATTATGAACCCATAAAGGAAAACATCCAATTAAGTGGCATCCACACAGTATTTCTGAGAAGAGAATGGTGTTTTAATGTGTTTGCTGGTCTTGCCCACAGATATTTATGATGAGTCGATAGGGAGGGGGGGATGCGAAGTGCTTGGAGTTCAGACCAGAGGACAGCGAGTGGCGCGTTAAGGAACACAGGAGGGAAAGCGCACACATGGTAGAACGCCCGGATCGTGCTGGCACTGGGGACAGAAGTGCCTTCACACTTTTTGGGGGGAATTCTACCCCCACCCCCCGCCCCACCAGGACCCCGACTACCCCAGTTCAGTGCAGATCCGTGTGGTTATTGTGTGGCACACCGGTGGAGTGCAGAAGGTGTTAGATCAGCGGGGCGCAGGGAGCCGTCAGAACAAAACACCTCCCTATGTTTGTGCTGCCACCAAGGACCTTCCTCAGTCCACTGCAGCCGCAACACTCCCCCAATTCCAAACCCAGAGGACCCTGCCACTCTGCAGGGACAGTCCCCAAGGCAGCTCAGGGCTCTGAGACTTACCTTACCCTCCATTCTAGCACCACCCAAGCTCTCTGTGGGGAAAGACCAGGTTTTTATTTTGTTTTGTTTTCAGTTTCCAAACCACTGTGGGTGGATACTTTTTAAAAAATGCAATTAGAATAAATTACTAAATTTATGTAATTAATACAGAAGTAAATTAGAACAATGGAATAAGAAACAAAGGGGTAAAAAATAGAAGGCCACGTTTTTAACTCATTATATCTGGCAGACATGCATTTACCTGGTCACAACCCTAGAAAAGTTTCCAGAGGTGCTTCCTCTCCATTTTTGTGCTTCCTGTGTGACGGACTAGTAACCAAATGGCTGCACCCCAACAAGGACCGGGGGACCCCGTGGCCATTGACCGAATGGCACATCGCTGGTCTCCAGAATGTTGTGCTGAGACAATCTGATGGGGGGCAGGAAGAAAACATTAGCACTTGTTCATATTTTTATCACAACCCCTTTTCATTGTAATTTTCATATGTTTTTAAGGTACACAGCACCATAGTAAGATAAGACGTAAATACACTGTGGATAGTGAATGGCAAGTTGGGCTCAGAATCTGTTTACTGAGACAGTCACGTGACCAAAAACGTTGGCAGTCGACTGCCCACGATGACTCGTGTGAAAGTCGCCGACACCCCTCTCTGGGGCACCTCTAATCTTGCGTTGGGCTCTCGCTGTGGAAGATTTCATGTATTTTCGTCAGTCTTAAAATTATAAATACTTCGTGGGCAGGAACTACACCTCACTTGTGTCTGTTTATTAAGTGAACAGTGAGGTGGGATTCCAGGCACTACGCTAGGATGCGGGAATACGAGGATGAGTAGGAATTAGTCTTTTCCTCTGGCGTGTGCATGTCTACAGTGAGGACAAGACGTGCAAACCAATCACTGCTTTCCATGCAACGTGCACTGTCCAGTCAGACGTGTGAGTACCAACCTTAGGAACACCGAGCAGTGAGCTCTGTTGGGGGTGGTTCTCCGACACCCCCCAGAGGAGCCGGCACCTGAGAAGATATTGAGGGATGACAGGCTTTGCACGGCTGGTGGAGGAGGTAGGGGATTTGGGGTTTATTAGCATGCAAAAGGGCATCGAGGTCATCACACCAGTTAGGATGGTTATTATTTAAAAAAACAAACAAACAAGCAGAAAACAGTGTGGGTGAGGGTGTGGACAAGCTGGAACCCTTGTGCACTGGAAAATGTAAAATGGGGCAGACACTGTGGAAACGGTGTGGAGGTTCCTCAGAAGTACACGTAGAATTGTCACATGACCCAACAGTCACAGTTCTGGGTGGAGTCCCAAAGCCCCTGAGAGCAGGGACTCAGATATCTGCACACCAGATGTGCAGGAGCCTTACTCACAGCAGCAAAAGGGGGAAGTAACCGAAGCGTCCACTGATGGATAAATGGGTAAAATAAATGTGGCCTCTACAGACAGTGGAGTATTAATCAGCCTTGAAAGGGGAGGACGTGGTGACATACCATGACATGGATGAAACTTGCAGGCATTGTGCTACGTGAAATAAGCCAGTCAGCAAAGGACAAATATTGTATCGTTCCACTCACATGAGGTGCCTGGAGCAGCCAAAATTATAGACAGACCGTCCACTGGGGTTTCCGAGGGCAGGGGGTAGAAAGGAGTGGGGGGTTATTTTTAAGGGGCACAGCGTGGGGGAAGATGAAAAGCTCTGGAGGTGGCGATGGTCGCACAACAATGTGAATGTACTTAATGCCACAAAACCGTACACTGAAAAGTAGTTACAATGGCAAATCTTAGGTTTTATATATTTTACCAAAACTTTGCATAGAGGCTGAAAGTCGCAAATGACACCGTGTGTCCAGAACATGGCATGTTCTGCACTTCACGCTGCTCCTGTCCCTTCCAACTTAACATGTAACCCCATTTTTGTATACTGCACCCCTAGCTAGCTGCTCCCTCCCTTTTGTCCTTGGCCGGACCCCCAGGTTTTATGATAGATACCCTTACCTCTTTGCCGCCACCTCACCTCCACCCATGACCACGCCCACCAAGGACTGGACGTGGCCACTCCATCTTCCCGGAAAAGCTCCCAGTGGCCTTTTGGTGCTAAATCCTGTAGACACTTCAGTCTTTGTGACACTACTGATCATATGCTTCCTATTGAAACTCTCCTGTCCCCACATGTCCTTGGTGTCACCCTTGCTTTTCCTCCTACCCTCTCACTTGTCTCTGCACGGAGATCTTCCCCCAGATCTTGCTGGTTCTTGCTCCCTCCTGCTATCGTTGACCTTTCAGTGATTTCCCAAATCAGTGCCTCATCTCAGCAGAAGGTCTGGATATTCATCTGCCTCTTAAAGGTCCCCGTCAGCTCACACTCAGTGTATCAGTGGCACCACCATCAATCCTTGTACCCTCATCACACTCCTTCCTCTCTCACCTCTGACGTCTGTTCGGTGAGTGTCTGGTCCCTCCTACCTCCTTCCCATGTGTCAAGTGCATTTCCTTTCCATACACTGGTAATGATAATGCTTCTAATGAGGCTACTATTTTTGAGTAGCACTATGTGTGCTCTTCAAAGCCAAGGACCCATTCATCTTGGAATGTCCAAGTTAGCAAAATGTTTAGCTTGCTGCATCATACTAAGATGAATGCATACCAATAATGATAATAAAAATACCTGATGCCTATGGTGCTTAATATGTCCAGGCACTATGCTAAGCACTTCACATATACCGCATTTTTCAGACTATAAGGCACACTTTTCCCCCAAATTTGGGAGGAAAATGGGGTCTTATAGTCCAAATGTAGCTTTCCATTTACATTTGGTGAAATATTATGTTATTTATGTTATTAAATATTTTACCACATTTTTTGCTTCAATTTTTTTTCCTATTTTTCTCTAAAACCTAGGTATGTCTTATGGTCCAAAAAAATAGGGTAATAACTCACTTCATTCTAACAACTTCCCTGTGAGATTGATAGTGTTGTTCTGTCTATAGAAAAAACAAACAAACAAAACAAAACCTGAGCACAGATAAGTTAAGTGACCTGCCTAAAAAACAAAGCTTATAGAGTCTCGATGTTGAATGAATGAATGAAAATATAAATGGGGGCCAGAAAGATGCGCTGGCACATTGGGAGCCACTTCTTGGCTTTCTTTCTAAGGAGGCACCGATTGTTTGTTTTGGCAATTGTAGTTCGGCCCAGTGTCTAGTGGTGCATCCGAGAGAGTAAGAATCTGACGTGTGTGATCAAAAGAAATAGGGGATAAAACATTCCTGGTGGAGATGGGAAGGAAGGGGGCTGGTCTAAGGCGTCACATCAGGTGGAGACGTGAGTCAGAGTGGTTTCTCTGTAGTCTGGGTCTGCAGAGTGGTGTTGGCCTCCTGCCTCTTCCCACCTTCCTGCCTCCTGTTTGCTACACAAACATCGTGACCAGGGTCCCCCCAGGGAGCCACATACCTGGGATTTATATAGCACAGTGTCCTGGACGTCCATCCGGGCTGCTGGCCACCTGTCATTGTCTCTTATTTTAAAAACCCATTCTTGATGCTTACATCTCCTCTATCACATTACAGCCTGGTTGCCACACACTACGGGTTGCACATTTTTTAATTTAGAAAAACGATGCTGCCTGGACCTGTTTGCCATCTTCCTCGGTTCTGAATCCCCCCTCCCGAGCTTTCTCTCTGTTTCCATGGCACCCTGCCACAGCTCTGTGGTTCTGCCCTCACCACCGAGAAATAAAAGCAATGAAAAGGGTCCTTCTTCCTCCTCCCCCACCCTCTACAACCAAGTAAACATCGACACCTCCATTTTTTCTGATTTACTTATTGTTTTCCTTTTTTTCCCAGCTAAAAGTAAACACATGAGTAAACTGCCCACTCGGATTTCTAGAATGTCAGAACTGTAAGGGATCTTCAAGACCTGCTGGTTCAACCTCTTCATTTTAAATGTGAGCAAATAGGCCCTGGCTGGTGTGGCTCAGTGGATTCAGTGCCGGCCCGGTCACCAGTTCGATTCCCAGTCAGGGTACATGCCTGGGTTGCAGGACAGGTCCTCAGTGGCAGGGCATGTGAGAGGCAACCACACATTGATGTTTCTCCCCATCTCTTCCCCCCTCCCTTCTCTGAAAATAAATAAATAAAAGTAAAATAAATACAATAAATATGATTAAATAGGAATCCAGGGAAGGTTGAGGATCCTGTCTGTGGGTTGGATGAGACCCCTTGTCAGATTCGGGGGCACATGGGAGTGAGAAATCTTCCTCCTTGCCTGGATTTCTCCCCGTAGCTTCTACTCACACATCACAAAATTAAACTGTAATTTCATTTTAATACTTTCCTGTGATTCTTTCCTTTTCCTTTTCCACTTAGAAAAAAAAATAACTTTTAAAGTCTCTTCTATGTCATTTCTTTTATGCTGGTTCCCTTCTCCAAAGGGTGCTTTAATGCAGAAAAAGGAAGGAGCGTGCACGTTTTCCTCGGCTCCCATGGGGCTTGCCCATGCGACACCTAGAAAAGGTGAAACTTCAGGGCTCGCTATTTCTGCAAGTGTTGCTTTGTGTGCTCCAATGACGGAAATCACGGAGGGGCAGTCATTGTAAAATGATGTCATCTGCAGACACGTGTTTGCAAACCCATCCTGTGCAGCACACTGTGAGCCCTTTGAAGGCGAGGCTGGGCTGCACGCCTCTCCGTGTTGCCGGCTCACTGCACTGCGTCCGGCACGCAGCGCACCCTCCGTGGATGACGGCGGCAGCGCTGAGTGGGACTCTAGGTCTGGCCGCTCACTCAGGGGTTACGCTCCCCTCACAGGGGAGACCACTTAGAGGAAATGGCCTTTGAGCTGAGCGCTAATGGAAAGACAGCACATGATAGCCGGAGGAAGAAGACTGTTTTAATGCACATGGAATGAGCCAAACAAAGCTTTGGAGCGGGAGACTAAAATTACTAGGTTGCCCATCAGGAAATTAAACAGCCCATCCGTTCATTAGAGAGAGAACAAATGACAGGCCTTTGGCATTGCCAGACTGTTCCTAAGCAAGAGCCAGACTTGCTCTTAGGGAAAGCCAGACTCTGAATAGCAGGTTACCCGCCCCCCTCTCGGGGCCACCCCTTCCTACGGTCTCGCTGTTCCCCACTGTGAAGGTTGGAGCAAGGGGTTACAACCCCTCTTCTACAACCGCCCCTGTCCGCCCAGTCTCGGGCTGCCGAGGGGGTTTGCACTGTCTCAGAAGATCTCACTCAGAGGTCAGCAGGGCCACGTGACCCCTCAGCCCAAAGTGGATACCTTGTTTTGTAGGAGGGGGGCCTCCTAGTCAACTCACTGACCTCTTCCAGTTGGGATCCCTGACTTTTAGACTTTAATCCACTCCACTGGCCATGTCGCAACTGGTATTCCAAGGTCAAATACGTCTTCCTGAGGGAAAACATGTCTAAAATGAGGGCGGAGTGATGAGAGGGTTTAACGCATTTTCGCCTGTTGATAGTTCAGTGTACACAGTGTTAATCATTATTGTCTGTCCGGCACGCATGTGGTGGTCAGCGCTCTGAGGCAGGGATGATCCCGAAAAGGTAGAAAAGCCCCTCAGATTTATCGCTGAGACAGTGGTTTTCTCTGGGGAGTGGGACTGGGAGAGAGGAAGGATGTTTTTACTTTTGGGCAGGGAACACGTGCCCACTTCCCATTTGCTGCCATCCAGAAAGGAGGAGAGGAGTGTGAGAGGGTAGAAAAGCGGGAAAGCTGCACATCCTTGGCATGCTGGAAGGTTCTGGAAAATAGTTTCGACCCAGCATGTTTGGGGAAAGCTAAAATTGTCAGGCCGAGGAATGAGAGAGAATGTGATGAGGTGGGGCCTCCCGGCTGGTCGCTGGTAGCTGCCCTCCTGGGCTGGCTGGCTCTCCAGTGCCCTGCCCTCGGGCTGGACACGCAGCTCAAGATTTTACAGAATGTGTTTTCGCTTTTGCTGGAGCCTTCCCTCTTTCCTCCCCGCCCTTCAAAGCCCAGCTCTGAAAAGCATGTTCTTCGTGAGGCCTCCCCTGTCGTCTTCTGTTGCATTTGAGATCTCTCTCCCTCAGCACCCCCAAACAGGTGGCCACGACATCTAGGTTCCACCCCAGATTATTTTTGTGCACTTTTTCTACTCCTCCCCAACATCCTGCACACTCTGCACACCCCTCCCCCTCCACAGCCATCCCATCCCATCGATTATAAGCTTTTTGGGAGCAAGTGTGTCTTATTCATTTTTATATTACCTGTAGCTCACGGCACAGCCCCAGACCCCTGCAGGCACCAAAACTGAATACAATATTGGCTATGGATGGTATCAGGAGACCCCATTCTGTTGGTAGACAGTTGCTTGGTCTTAGAGGTTCATGTTCAGACATATCTGGAAAGTTCCTCCTTCTACTGCCACAGTCAGTCCCAGGCAGCCTGAAGGGATTTTAGCACCCTCCAGAGGTGAACAGTTCTCACCTCCTCGCAGTTAACTCTGTTGTTTATACACCGTGAACACACACTGTCACAACCAGCTGGCTCAGGCCCGTCATGTACCCAGCTGGTCTTGTCTCCGGCATGACATTAATGGGTACTGTGGTCTAATGAGATTCAGGTTTGAGCACAAGTTTAAAGAAAAGATTTGAGATCCAGGGCAAATGCACATGGTGATGAGGCCACGTTTTTGCATTCTGTAATGTAGCAGGTACACCCTAAACTACACTCCTGGGGCGGCGGGCGGGGGGTGGGTGAGGTTCTGGCTGATTGGAAAGCATCAGAACCCACGAGCTACTCAGATGCATCCAACAGGCTGGCTGTTTACCAGGCGAAGCTCTAGGAGTCTGTGGCTCTCTCTGATGGGTGTGGAACAGTATAGCAGAATGGTTCAGAACAAGGAGTGTTTGGACGGAAGTAGGTTCCAGTCCTGGCTCCACCACTACTAAAGGGGTGGTGCAAGATACCTAATCTCTATAAGGCTTTAAAAAAATCCGTAAAATCACCCTGGCTGGCGTAGCTCAGTGAATTGAGTGCGGGCTTTGAACCAAAGCATAACAGGTTCCATTCCCAGTCAGGGCACATGCCTGGGTTGCAGGCCATGGCCCCCAGCAGCTGCACATTGATGTTTCCCTCTCTCTCTCTTTCTCCCTCCCTTCCCTCTCTAAAAATAAATAAATAAAATCTTTTTAAAAATCTGTAAAATGGAATAAAAGCCCACTTCACCACATTGTTCTGAGGACTACATGGAATTGTGCATCAATCTATAGTGTCAGACATGTAGTACATGCTCAGTACATGCCAGCTATTGTGAGTTCACGATTCCCATGTGCTCTGTAACAGATGTTCAGCCTCTTGGGCAGCAGTTCCTCATTCGTTCTGGCTTTTAAGCAGGAAGCACTGCTTTCAGATGACTAAGATGAGTTCAAACACCCTCAGTGGAGCTCTTAGACTTCCAAAAGAAGGCATTAAAGGGTAGAGAGAATAATGGTACCAATTTGGTTGTAAAAAACCTTTCCTCAACTTCCCGAGGTGGGGAGAAGGACCCAGATCTGCTGTCTCCACGCAGGGGCTCCGTGGGTTAGAACAATAGCACAGCCTACAGAGGCCCAGAAACACACTGTGAGCCGAATCTGGGCTAGGACTGGGTTGAGAGTTAGCCATTCGTGTCTGGGACAGAGCCGGCTGCAGGAGCCCACGCCAGAGCTACCTTTCTGGTCTTGGCCTCAGCCTCTCTCCCAACCAGCCCATGTAATGCAATTTTATTAATTCATTCGCTCAATGAAATTTTATTAAGTGTCTGCTCTGTGTCCAGCACTGAACTCAGATTTTGTTCAAGTGGGGAAGACAGATGTCAATCAGTTTGCCCCAGGAATTACCGTACAATGCTGGTTCTCAAACCTAGTGTGCACCAGAACCCGCTAAAGGGTCTGGGAAAACACAGACCGCTCCCCCTCAACCCCAGTTTCTGATTCCAGAGGTCTGGAGTGGGGCCAATCATTTGCATTCCTAATGAGTTTTCAGGTGCTGCTGAAGCTGCTGGTCTAGGAACCGTACTCAGAGAACCATTGATATCTAATAACACACTGTGATAGTTCTCTGGGGGGAAATACAAGGCATTCTGGGAGAGTGTGTCAGAGGGCCCTAACCCCCCAGATCATAAGGGTCTTAGAAGAACTCTCTGAGGGAATGGCATTTGAACTGAGATCTGAAGGTGAGCAGGAGGGAGAGAGTGGGGAAGGGCACATGGGACTGTGAGGAGGAAGGGAACATGGTGAATTGGGAAAAGGAGGCCAGTGTGGCTGCAGCTTGGTGGATGGGTGGTGAGCCATCTGGGCAAAGTCAAAGGGCAAGGGTCAGCTAGATCATCAGGGTCTTGTAGCAGAACCATTGTAGCCTTCATTAAGCAGGAAAATAAAATGTTCTGATGTAGTTTCAAATTTTAACGTGTTGCCACTACTGTGTGAATGACGGGTTGGTGAGAAGCAAAAACGGTAGTGGGGGAGTGGCTCCGAAAACAGTACGGAAGTCTAGGCAAAGAGCGGCGGTGGCTTGGATGGGGATGGTGCCTGCGGTGAGTGAGGGGAGTAGGTAAATCTGAGACATGGTCTGGAGGTAAAATGGATAGAATTTGGTGATGGGTTGAATGTAGGAGGGAGAGGGGGAAAGGGAAGAGCTAAGGATGGTGATAGGTAAGTAGAATGAAACTATAGCAGCAGGACATGTCAGAGATCTTCCTGGGAAAGTGGTGACGTGTGTGTGTCCACATCTATGGACTGTCTTCATTTAACCAACCCCTGCCCCTTCCTCTCCCTTTCCCTCTCATCTCCTTGTCACCAAGCCAGTCCATACCCATCTGTCACTCCTTTGGGGTAGCTAAGCTATTGCTGTGGCAACTGGCCATCTAAAGGTGAGGATAAGGCTCTGGCAAGTTCGACCAAGACCTGTGGGCTTCTGATCTCAATTTGACAAACACGGTGGGAAGAAAGGATGGTCCACATATAAAGATGGTGTATCCCGCCCTGGCTGGTGTGGCTCAGTGGACTGAGTGCCAGCCCGCAAACCAAAGGGTTGCCAGTTCGATTCCTAGTCAGGGCCCATGCCTGGGTTGCGGGCCGGGTCCCCATTTGAGGGCGTGTAAGAGACAACCACACATTGATGTTTCTTTCCCTCTCTTCCTCCTTCCCTTCCCCAATCTCTAAAAATAAATAATTAAAAATCTTTAAAAAAAAAGATGGTGTATCCCTTTCAAGATTTATCTCTCTTTCAAGCTTTATCCATTTCAACTCTTAAAACATTCATTAGAAGCCCTGGCTGGCGTAGCTCAGTGGATTGAGCACGGGCTGCGAACCAAAGTATCACAGGTTCGATTCCCAGTCAGGGCACATGCCTGGGTTGCAGGCCACAGCCCCCAGCAACCGCACATTGATGTTTCTCTCTCTCTCTCTCTTTCTCCTTCCCTTGCCTCTCTAAAAATAAATAAATAAAATCTTTATAAAAAACATTCATCAGAGAAAGCTTCATATTGTCGGTCTTTTTCACTGGGGCGACACTGAGCCAGGAAGCAGGTTGCCTTGCTGCCTGCTGGAGAGGCAGGGCAGCCACTCCCAGCCGGAGGGTCTGGGGCTTCTGGGCTCCCAGGTGGCTATCTCACCGGGGCCTCTCTCTCATCAAGCAAGCGGAAGTAGGTCAGAGCTGCAACTGGGACAGGAACAGGATATTCCCAGCTGGAGGTCTGGATACCAGTGAGTCAAAGCGGAGGTTCCCATGGCAATGCTAACATCACCTCCTTTCCGAGACCAGAGACCTGGCAGTACAGGAAGGAGCCACCTGCTGCTTTGAAGGCCTGTGGTGTTTCTCCACCTTCGGGTCTCTGATAGGACGGATCCGTGAGGACTCGGTTCCTGGGCATTCGCATGTTTTTCCATGTGGTGACGTGGGCTGAGGATAGACGCCTCGAAGCACCCTCTCATCAGGTGTCTTTCCCCTCGTCCACTGCACCGCCCCCAGAGAGTGACGGCCAGGAAGACTCCAGTGGAGTGAGATTTTTCTGCCAGCTTCAAAGTCTTTCTCAGGGCATCACAAAACATCCCAGCTTTTCTGATTTTGAAGGGAAGGATGAATGGAACAGATCCGGCTGATGGTTTCCAAAATATCCCCGAGATCTTCTTTAGGAGGTTGTTTTTGGAAAAAGAGGTCCAGGGCCTGCCTCTCTTTGTGCCCCTGACTCACCCGGTCAGATTGCACACCCAGGCCGGGCAGCCCCCTCGTGCTGCATCTTGAATCACAGGAGGAGCCAGAAAGCTCTGGAATCGCAGAATATCAGAGCTGGAAAGTGCTTCGGTCAGAGGCGGGTGAGCACAGGGCTGCCTGGGACTCGAAGGCTTCACTCAGGTGACACTCCCATAGAGCAGGATATTATCCATGTATATCAGTGCAGAAGATATTATTTGTGTGTCTAGCAGCTGCCCTGGGAATGAGTTTTTTCTCAAGAGGCTGGAGGTGATATAAGGAGGGAAGAGTGCGTGAGCTTAGGAACAGGTAGCTGGTCTGTTTCTGAAGTTCTGCAGAGAAGGGGGTGTTCAGACCTTTCCAGAAATAGCAGTTTGTGTTCTTGGCATCTGTGAACTTGTTCAATCTCCTAGAACTACTCTTGTCCATCCAGAGCCCTGAATGTTTGCTATTTTGATGGAATAAACTGAGCCCTGTGGCCCATACGAAGGGCTGTTAGGACAAGGTTGGGCCTCTCAGCGAGGGAGTAGCCTGCTACCAGGGCTCCGTGGGGCTCATCAGAATGTCTGGAAATCCCAGCTGGTCTTCGGGCCCTTTCTTTAGGTGTATTATTGTCTCCACAATGTTTCCATGACAATGAATGTTATTTTACAACAAGTCAGTAATAGATGAAGTTATAAGTGGCTGAGCAAAGAGCAAGACTCCCAGGAATTGGGACCCAGGTCCAGGAGCGCTGATGTGCCGGGCTTGTTCTACAGGGGAGAATGGGAATGTTGACTGATGACAGATTGGCTTGTAACAGTGATGGGACACGGTTCCCAAGGAGCCCCCCCTCTGGCACCCCTCCAGCCCTCAAAACAAGATTTCATTACAATTTTTACCGATACAATTTTAGAACTGGAACGGGAGTTTTCCCTCCAATTTCATCGTATACTCAGTGAGTGAGCTTATGATTCAAATCTCAGCCATACCACTTAATAATTTTGTGATGTTACATAAGGTGCTTAACTTGTCTGAGTACCTTACTCAGCTGTTAGAAAAAAAAAGGAAAAAGAAACAAGGCAATAATACCTACCCAGAAGGGCTGTTTATGATGAGTAAGTGAAATCTCATGTAATGCGTGGCATGTGGTAGACACGCAATAAATGGACATAATTTTTTTTGTAGCAGCTCCCTTTAATGTGTCCATTAAGAAATCCTTCTACTCCATTCCCAGAAGTCTTATCTAGATGTAAAATCGTTCACTCATGTATTCCAGGAGCTGAGTTGTGATCGAGCTTAAACACGAATGTGAATTTTGACACGTCAGCACTGACCCTGGAAAGTCAGGCAGCAGATCCTACTAAAGATGACTCCTGTACTTTGCGTTATGTCATTGTGGTCATTATAGGAGGCTCCCATCCTTTCCTCTGTCTTCTCCCCCCTTTTTCCTGCTCCTTTATTTTCAAGACCTTCAAGCTGCAGAATATCTTTGAATGGATTTATCTCCATTTTCCCTCCTAAATTGACCAAGTCTGGCCGGATAGTCCCTTGAGCGCAGTGGGTGAGTGGGAATGGGGACTCCCCCGTCCCCCTGGACACTCTGCACCATGGCTCTTGTTCGGTGCGTGAGGGAGGAGGGAAGAAGGAAGACCCTGACTATCATGGCATCCAATTTAATTATTCACAGCACCTTCCACCCTTGATAATCATCCCTCTTGGAAGGTGAGCTCCATGCGGGACTGTGTGCATCTCATATACCTTTAAGTTGTCAGTGTTTGCACATTGCCTGGTACACAATAGGGGTGTGATTGTGTCCCAGCGTAACAGGGTCATGTGACAATCCTGGGAAAGAGCCAAGCTCAATAGCCTCTGCCAGACCCAGCAAGGGGACGTCCAGGATTGGACAGAGACGTGCGCCTTCCAGCGAAGTCAATACCGGGATGGTTCCTGTGCCTCCTTCTCTAGAGGGCTGAGCCTCCCAGCTCTCCGTTCTAGGCTCCCGGCCTGCGAGGCCAGGATACATTCCCAACAGGAAATCAGTGTTTGGTGTTCCCTTCTGTTCCCAGCATTTACGTTCTCAGCTTTGGAAGCCTCATGTCCTCTCCACACCACGCAGATAAGACATCCTTCCTCTGGCTTTTCCATTCTGGGCCTGTGCCACCCGCTGCCACCTGCTGTGGCATTTAGCTGTATTATTTAATGTTGCTGTGAGTGCCAAGAGCACACTCGGCACGAGACACAAACGTGCAATGACACAGCTCTTGTGTGTCCCAGAGGCTGGCCCAGTAAGTTAAACAGATTATACAACGCAGACTTCAAATATGCCAGAGAAGAAGGCATTGAAAAGTCTCTTCTGGGAGCTGGAAAGAGAATGCTTTCAGTGTTTTCATCTCTTCCCCTTCCCTTGCCTTCAGCACCTGCGCTGCCTGAGTGCCATCCTGCCCCGCCCGGTCTGTATCACTATTTAAGGGTGACCAGTCCCTTTAGGAGCAGGTAAAAAGCTGGAGGCATGGCCGTGAGTGTGGACAGCTCCCCCCAGCCTCCCTCCAGGCTGCCTGAAAGCAGCAGAGACAACAAATGTGGCAGCAAACCTTTCTGAGCTTGCTTTCCTTTCTACCACCAGGAATGGTGTTAGTCAGTTGATGGTTCAGGATCACAAACCAGCAATCACTGTCCTTTGGGGCAAATACAATCCATGTGTCTGGTTTCACCTGGGCTGTTTCTGAACACCAGAAACCAGTGCCTGGGACAGTGCAGACCACGAAGCAGGGGAGCCAGGCCCTGTGGTCAGGAGCCCCCCAGCAGGGCAGGCATGGGCGATGCTCTCACTGCCGGCCTTGCTCCCCACAACGGGCATGCCTGGGCCAGCAGGAGTCCTCACTGTGCCACATCCGTGGTTCTTGTTCCTGCAAGCCCCTGGCCTGTGTCGTGGGCTCCCCTCAGCATGACGTGAGGAGCAGCTGCAGTGGTTTCCAAGGGCTGGACTCCTGATCTTCCGCAGAGGCGGTCATTCTGAAGACTGGCATGGAGAAGCAGCTCTGGACAGGATGGCCCAGAAAGGTCGCTCTGAGCAGATGACAGCTACTCTGAGACCTGTGTGATGAGAACATGGTGGCTGTTCAACAGGCATTTGTTGAAGGAGTGAATGACCGAATGAATGAAGCCTGGACAGAGTAGCAGCAGTGGGGAAGGAGAAACGGCGACATCGGCGAGAGATCCGGGAAGAAGAATGGGCAGGGCTTAGTGAATGTTGGGATGCGGGGATTAAAAGGGAGAGAAGAGACGGGGTTGGCCAGCCTCAGTGGCCCTGTGGTGACATCCACTGAGACAGGAGGGAGCACAAGGGGCAGGCATGAAGGAAACGGACCTTGAGTTACACTCGAAACATGGAATGGGCAGAACTGGGTTCAGATTCTAGCTCAACTGTCCAGTAACTGCCTGACCTGGGGGAAAGTCACATAGCCTGTCAGAACCTCAGTTTCCTCGTCCTTAAAAGGAAGCCAAGTCTTGCCTCAGCTCACAGCTTGTCATCAGGATTTAACGAAACAACACGTGGAGTCTCTGTGACCCACGGCCTATTCCAGGCATAGGGCACGATTCTGATTACCCCCATCCCCGCCCTTGGTATGAATCCAGGTGGCTAGGTGGGGCTTCTGGGTCACAATTATCTCGCTTGCTGCCCCGTCATTAGGGCACTTGCTGGATGCTGTAATTACACCAACCACCTGGCAGTTTATTCTTGGGTTGTGCTTCCTCAGCTCAGCTTACCAGGCCTGAGAGGACAAATACCTCCCAGCATCCATGCGGGTATGATCAACATTAAGCCAAGCAGGGATGGAGAAAAACTTCACAGTCTGCCTGTGCATGAGCAGTAGCCAACCAGAGGAAACAGTGTTGGGATCCAAAAGGCCATTGGTACAGCCACTCACCTCCAGGGCACCAATCAGCTGTGTGTGCTTGAGGATGCGCCTTCTGCGAGAGCCAGTGTGAGAGGCTGGGGTTGCTAGCAGGTTGCTGGCTCTTCTGCACTTTGCCATTCCCCCACCGCCACCCCCCCACCCCCCACAGGAAGGCAGCACCCAGGAAGGCAGTCAAGGTCAGAGACCCTAGCCTGAGGCCCCTTGCACGGCTAGTTGACAGTGGACCCTGAGGCAGGTGCTGGGGCCAGGCTCTCTGCTCACTATAACCCTTCTAACCAGCCCCACTGGCTTTGGTGATGGTCAAACAAAGTATCCTGACTCTTAGTACTAGTTATGGTCCCAGCTCTCGGGATGTCTCTTTGTGTTCTAGGCAGTAATGAATACATCCAACTCTCCCGTCCCCAGAAGGCACATCCCCTCCACGGAGGTCCTTAGGGCTACCTAGGAGGCAGAGATAAGGGTACTCCCTCACAAAGAGCTCCAGTTCACCATTGCACAGGGTACTTCCCTGGTTGCCAGGGGGGTATCAAAAAAGCACTGTGTGATGACTGATACACCCCGTGCCAAGTGGTTAGAACAGTGCCCAGCACACAGTAAGTGTTCAATTAATATTAACCGTTGTTATTATTTGTCTCGTAATAGCCGATATAGAAGTATTGTTATTACCCCAACTTTGAGTAGGAGGAAATTAGAACTCAGAGAAGATAAGTCTCTTCCCAGGAAACTTTCAGCTTGTGAATGGTGGCCCCAGGGTTTGAATCCAGGATTCCCTCAGGCTGGGTGGACTTCCTCTCACGTAGGAGCTGTTAACCTCAAGCTCTTTCTGAAAATGCTGAAAGGGACGAAAGCAGTGCTCTGGGATTTAAAACGGATCTCAGGATCCGGAGCTGCTATGCTTGCCCTTAATGGAATGCTTATCCCCAGGGATCCCCCTCCCCCCAGAGACTGGGGGAGAGGGGGCAACTGGCAGGAGGACCCTGTGAGCTCAGCCAACAGTGAAACAGAAGCACTTGGTTCTGATCCCCTCAAACAGTTCCTTCCCTCTTCCCAGTCCTGCCTGCCCCCACCCACCCATCCACCCCAGTGGGCGAGGAGGCTTCAAAATGTTGCCTGTGCAAACCCCAGACCTGGGGCTTCTTGCTCGTTCCTGAGCCTGCACTCTGCTTTAGAGTTCAAGTACCGCCCTCCTCTGCAGCACCCCCAAGCCAGGTGCTACTTCCAAAGTCACTAGGAAGTGACAGGCAGCCCCCTGAGGTCAGCTGAGCAGTCCAGAGGCAGCCTCTCGGGCTTACGAAACGCACTCAGGGACCCGAGTTCTAGCTGTAGCTTCTCCATGTGCCAACTGGACAGTAGCTGTAACAAGTATTCATACAGCGGTGACTAAACAGCTTCTCCAATCTTGTTTCATTTAATTCTCATACAATCAGGTAGTAATCAAGACAGATCCTCCTATTTCCATTTAAGCCCTTGACTGGAATTGCACCTCCGATAAGTGAAAACCAGGACACAAACCCAAGATTCCAATGTTATTTCCATATTGTCATTTCTCTCTCCATCATTCTTTTACCACTCCCTCCTTGCCCCCCCATACACACAAACACACACATAATGAACCTCAATTTTTTATGTGTCTAGCGAGGGTGTTTCGAATAAATGACCTCTGAGGTCCCCCAACTGTCAAACACAATCGAGTATCTTTCTGTTTTCTGACGCGCTCTTGTTCATCTAAGGAACTCAGCTAGCGTGCCTGGTCCAGGGTTATGATGTATCGAATCCATGCTCCCTCTTATATCTTATAATATTCCCATTCTTATAGTTCATGTAATAGACTTTCTTCAGTGAGAGGACCTATCCGATATTAATAATAAGAAAACCGCCTGTTTATTGCTTGGATGACACTAGCAAATAAAGAAACGGCCCTCCAGGTTGGGCGCCCATTACTCGGGCACGAAACCTCTGAGCGCAGCACAACCGCTCTCTATAAAGAAGGCTGGTGCAGGGCATCTAGCGTCATCCGTGAGGCATTTAGACGTTTGGAAAACATGCAAATGGAGAGAGCGCATCAATGGCTCCAGGTAGCTGAGTGATTAAGAATTTAAAGATGGAGCAGGAAATGAGCACTGCCAGCAGAGGGAAGCTTCAGCTGAATCCTTGGCCCATTACTCCTGAAGGAATAATGATAACAGCCCACACACTGAAGGCAGTTCTCAATTATAGATGCTTCTCAAACATATGGTGGGATTTTTTTTTCCTGCAGCGAAGAGAGAGGTGCCTAAGATTATTGGTAGTACGAAAGCCCAGATCCAAGGACTTATTTTGCAGTAAGTTACTTAGTTTCTTGATGCTTCAGGTTTTTGTAAAACTTATAATACAATCATGACACTAAATAATACATGAAATTGTGATGTGAGGATTTGAAAGTTTAAAAAACATTGATTTGTATGTTCCCCCTTCATTCCCTCCCTCCGTTGTTTCATCCTCTCTCTCACTGTGAAATATTTTTGTTGGTTTGTCTGTCTCTGCCCACCAGAATGAACTCACCATGAGGACAGGAGTGTCCTTGTGCTATCGCTTTGTTTATAGTACCCAGAACAGTGCCCCGTACAAAAAGGCACGGTAAATTTCTAATGAATGAATGAATGAATAGTTGTTCCTTTGTTAAAGCATTTTCTTCTTGTTTTATGGATGTAAGATCTTGTATCTCTCTGAGGATGTTGTATCATCTTTGAATTTTTTAAATTAAAAATTTTCAATTGTTCGATTACAGTTGAAATTCAATACCTTATTAATTTCAGCTGGACAGTACAGTGGTCAGACATGCATGCGCCTTATGAAGTGGTTCCCCCATAACTCCAGTGCCCGTCTGGCACCGTCCTGTGTAGTTATCACACATTACTGCCTATGTTCCCTTGGCTGTACTTTACGTCCCCGTGACGATTTTGTAACTGCCAATTTGTACTTCTTAATCCCGTCCCCATTTTCACCCGGGACTCGAGGGCGTGTTAAGTGGAGAGACGCAGAGTAGGACAGACCGTGTAGTTTCTACCTGGCGTTCCCAGTCTGGGCGTCTGCCATTATCCCCGGGGGTGGGATCTGATACGGGGAGGGAGCCTGCCGTCTTGGGAGCTCTTTGTGCTGTGGTTGTTCGGTGACTTTTCACAGAAGCCCAGCGAAATGAGGGTGATGGGGCGGCTGAGTCCGTTGCGTGGCAGGGCTTCTGTAAAGGGCCTGGGGGGTTCTAGCTGGCCACTGCCATTTATCACTGTGCGGAGGAGTCAGGAGACCTGGCGCGATCACATTTCGTGTGATGACCTGATTCCAAACTGTGCTCCAGTTCCTTCATTCTCTCCGTAGGACAGTGCCCTGTGACCTCTTCCTGACCCACTGATCAGAGCAGACAGGAAGTGGGCCCCAGGGCACCCTGAAGCCCCCCAAATGCCCCTCAGCTGTCCAAAGACCCAGTGGGGTGTTCCCATGCTCACTCAGCTGCCCACCACTTCTCCTGGCTTCAAGTATCCATCCCCCCCACCCCCCCAGCCCCTGAGGGTTCTCTGGGCACTGGCCTCCTCCTGGGTTTTGTTCTTTCTCCCGAAAGGAATTTGTACAGCTGGGTGGAGTCCTTCTCTTTGGGTGTCCGGCGGGAGCTGGATGCCTCCGTCTGTGTGCCAGCACGCCCGCCTGGTGACATGGACATCACAGCCTGGCCTGGCCGTAAGGCTGCGTGACGACTTCCCTTCACCAGTACCTCGGGGCTGCGGTCGGTGAATCTGTGGGTCCGAAAGGCCGATGGCTGTCACTGCCGCAAACAAAACGATGAGAGAACCGTGCGGAGGGTTTGAAGGCCCAGAACCCAGCAGGGAGGGTGGGAGGACCGGGCGCCCAGACCTGGCAGAGGCTGGGAGGCTTCCATAGTAAGATTGGATCCCCGGAGAAAAGGTTAGCTCCAAGGAAGCCGGGACCTTTTCTTCTGGGACTGAGTAATCGGGGGAGGGCTGGTTCTCCTGGGCTCGGCCAGCCAGTTATCCTTCAAGCTCAAAGGCAGGTAAGGGTCTCTTTGATTTTCCGACTCCTTCCCCCACCTCCCCTGCTGACAGTGTCTGAGTCTGCAGCCCATGCCCCCTGCCACCCACCCCATCCCACCTGCTCACGCAGATCCCAAACCCCCTCTAAGCTTCGTCTCCATCGCAGCTGCCCTCGGTTTTCCTTCCCGTCGGTTCTGGTCTACATGACTGAGTGGTTTGATTTATTCAGCGCTTGGTGCTTTCAGTGATTAATATCACATCCTGCCGCTTACAACTGAACTCTGCGGCACATCCTGGGGTAGCATGTCCCCCAAAGACAGATAAGATAAAGTTGTCTGGAAAAAAATCCCGTGTGGGTGAGATCAGAAAACAGAAAAGAAACTGCCTTAACTTTGTGCATCTGGGCCCTGCATACAAATTCCAGAAAAGGCCCACGGGCCCTTGGCTGTGCAGCGAACGGCGCTCTAAGAGGAAGCGGGACGCCCCGGCCCCGGCAGGACAGGAGGCACGTGCGAGGCTTTGGCAGAGCACCTCTGCAGGATGCGGGTTCAGTGAGGAGGGCTCCAAAGGGAGGCAAAGCCGGGTGGGTGTGCTGCTGGCAAGAGGGTTGCCTGGGCGTGCAGGGGAGGAGGGCAGCAGCTGCTCTCCCGGGGAGGGGGCCCTGAACTGCTAGCCCTGGGAGCCTCGGGCCTGAGGCTGCGGCAGGAAGGCCCAGCAAAGAGAGGGGGCACCCTCCAGAAAGGACGAGAGTTCAAAAAGAAAGCCTGGTGGCTTTTCATTATTGGGAAAAGGGGTTTCCATTCCAGGCTCCCCGATTCCTTGGCCCGCCTTGGGGGTCCAAACTCCCTGCCTCACACCCCTGCCTCTGCATCCCTTGCCACTCAGTGACGCACCTCCTTCCCTTTCCTCTGGTCTCTACAGCAGTGGCCCCTCCCTCCAGGCTCCCTTTTCCTCCCCTCCGAGCTCCCCCACCAGCACTCCTTCTCTTTCGGCCCCCAGCTGAGAGCAGAGAGCAGGATTTGGCAGCCCCCACACAGCCCCCCCTCTGGTTTCCATGCATGTTTCATAATAGCAGTGATGATTGATGTCTGTGTGCCTACCTCCCAGGGTGAGTGCTCCGTGCACCCCGCAATTTCTTGGGCCTCTGTCCTTGCGCTGGAATGGCTGTGAGTGGGATGGGAGTGGAGGGGACCCCAGCTGAGTCTCAGGCTGCCTCTCTGCCTGAAAATCAAGCCTGGGCCTGGAGTAAACCTGGGGAACTGAGAGAGGGAGGGAGGGAAGGGGGAAAAGGGAGTGGGGAGTGAAGGTGGTGGGGGAGAAAGAGAAAGACAGAGAGAGAGTGAGCCTAAACAAAGGAAGGAAACCGAGGGGGTTCTTTCCACATTTCTGAGAGGCGGAGTGAAGACCTGATGAGCTGTTAGGATCATTTGGACAGGGACTGGGAGCTCTGGGACCCGAAAGGGATGAAAACATTTCTTTTCTTTATTGTTTTTATCTTCACTCAAGGACACGCCCATTGATTTCAGAGAGTGGGGGAGTCAGGGGAAAAAAGAGGGAGAGAAACCCGGATGTGAGGGGAAAACAGTGATTGCTTGCTTTTCGTTTGTTTCCTGGCCAGGGCCGAACCTTGAACATAGGCATGAGCCCTGACCGGGAATCGAACCCACAACCCTTGACTTTGTGGGAAGATGCCCATCCAACTGAGCCATTCCGGCCAGGGCATGAAAACCTTTCTCTGAGTATTTCGCTCTAGTTTCTGTGAGGACATTAAATGGGGAAGAACTGCCAAATGGAATTGAATTCACTTCAATTTCCTGTTCAAATTAATCCTTAAAGATGCGGAATTAAAAAAAAAAGAACGAGAAAAACCCTACCTGTTTTTAGGTTAATGAGAAAGGCTGTGTTCAGTTAGCAGTTCCTTTAGTGACCCCGCTGCTCCGCCTGTGCAGACCTTGCAGCGGGTGGGCTCAGACTTCTGGCTGTGCTCGCAACCTCCTCTAGGGGGAGCTTCTGAAACCCCCTGGGCCCTGCTTGGAAGTGGAGGTAATTGGCCAATCAGCACGAGGCCCCCTGGCACCAGCTGTGTTCTCCAGGGCACCACCAGCCAAGGCTCAGGGAGAACCGGGAGGTTTGGCGGGAGGGAGCGTGGGTGGGGAAGGCATCGTGTGGGCAGAAGCCCCACCCGCAGCGTCCGTCCCAGCCTCCTTTCCTCTGTCTCCGCCTGGCTGCCTTTGTAACTCAGCTTTTGTGGGGCCCAGCCTGGCGTTGGGGCGCTCTGTCCACCAGATGTCCCAGGATGGCTCCGCCTTCAGAGTCCTCACCAAACCCTGGGTCTGTGGAGGCTGTTTCATCTTATTTAACAAACACACGTCGCGTGTCCTATGCCAGGCACTGCTCAAAATGCTTTACTCAGTGATGCTGTAACAACCCGAGGCCATAGAGACTGTTTTCATCTCCACTTCACAGTTAAGGCGACCGAGGTATGATGCTGATAGGTAGCTGGCCGGAGTCCCTGCAGCTGGCGAGTGGTGGAGCCGGGACTCGAACCTGGGCACTCGGGCTCCAGCTCCACGCTCTCAGTCACCAGTCAGGCTGCATCTCATGATGGCTCCCTTTGTCCCCCTGCCAGACGCCCAGCCTCCCTGCTGTGGCGGGGAGAGGAGTGGTGACAGAGCGAGAAGAGCACAGCACTAGAGATCATGAACCTGGTTCCAATTGGGGTTGGGCCCCTCTCTGGCCGAGTGGCCCTGTGCAACTCACTCAGGCTCTCCCACCAGTTCCACATCGTGCGGAGGAGAGCGTGGATTAGATCACTTCCACCCCACTCCCACATTGGATGGTTCCAAGGCCCCACAAAGCGCTCAGGTGTGCGTCGGCCAAGCCACCCCCACGGCCACCTGGGCCTTACCATGGGGGCTACACAAGGAGGCTGAAGGCAGGGTGAACGCACTGGGCAAAGAGTCCGTGGATGGGCAGCCGCCTTTGAGAAGGTGGAGAACTTAATGTGGACGGTGTAAGGGTGGAGAGCTTGGAGAACGCTCTTCACAGGGAGACCCTCTTGTGATCATGACCCAGGATGAGCCCCGTGGTTACGATCCCCACGGCAGGTCAGCAGGAAACCATCAGACGCCATTGCTGACCAGCCAAAGGCTGACCCAAGGAGGTCCCCGCCCCAGCGGCGGTCACAGAGAGATCCCAGCTACTCCTTAATGACTCGGAGACACACCCACTTTAATTGGGTGTAAGTGGACCATTTGAGCTAATTAAGGGTCAGGATCAGAGAGTTTGAAATGGAAGTGTTCTATTTCCTCGATGCTGAAATGTGTGCTTTTCATGGTGAACACTTCTGAAATGGGAATAAGTCATACAAACAACAATTTTTATTTTTAATGTAGTGTTTCTCCTCTAATGCACAGGCAAGCATGATTAAAATTGATGGTGCGTGTTAGAATAAAGAAATATAACAATATTATATTTCTCTGTGCTGCTTTCATCTATGGTGGCGGTGGGAGACAAATCACTTTAGCAAGAAGAGAAACTTTATTATAGTAATTTTGAACCTCTGTGGGCAGGAACGGGCCTCAGGGAGGCCAGAAACCCCAATTGGGAACGCCGTGGGGAGCCCTTGGACATTTTCACCTCTCGTCTTTGCCCGTTTCTGCTCATCCGATTCATTGTTCACTCTTTCTGCCGACTCTACATCTCAGGATTCCCAGCACAACATGGCCAACCGTGGCCTCGCAGAAGAACCAAACCTCCCTGTCTCCATGTTTCTCTGTCTCTTCTCTCCCAGTGTTAATACCAGGGGGAAATTCCTATCGGCCCTTCCCGTCCAGCCAAGTGTAAGTGGACTAGAGGTGGGGTCACATTTTACAAGATGGCTGCCAGCTGGGGGTCCTCAGAGCGGACGCTGTGAACTGGGCAGACGTCCCTTAAGACCTCCCTGATAGGGGGCGGGGGTGGACTGCTGCGGAAGGTCATTGCAACAGTGCTTGCTGTTGGGGTTGGGAAGGACAGTAGGCAGGGCACCCAGAGACAGGCCACCCAGACCCGACGTGGGGGATCACTAGCCTGGGGGTCAGATCAGCAGGGGCTGTGCTGGCTCGGCCAAGGGCTGCCCAGGGCTCTGCCCCGATCTCATCGTCCTTGGAAAGGACTGGCGGGCAGAAGGACTTTTGCCCAAGAACGTCTGAGGGGTGGCCGGGAGGCGGGATGATGAGTCACCAAAGAGGACTCCCCTTTAAGGTCTCCTTAACCTGTAGATTGCCATCACAGGGGCTCTTTCCAGAATGCTCTTTGGGGGTGCAGATTTCATTGATCTCAGTCTCAGGCTGCGTCCAAGGAGAGCATAGCCCTCCATCATCTCTGGAGGGGAGAGGGGTGAGAGGCAGGTGGGGAGGAAGCCCAGCAGGCAGGTGTCCTGGTCTGTGAAGTCTGGTGCCTCACCTTTTTCAGGGACCTGCCAACTCAGTCTGCTTGGCTGGCCGGAGTCCGGCCACGGTGCTGTGTGGTCCTCAGTTCCCAGCCCAGGTGCCGAAGCCCTCACATGACACCTGCCTCTCTGCTTTCTGAGTGCTGGTTGCAGCAATTTCCCTGCCTGTCCTGGAAGCTGCGGGGGCAGCTGACGTTGATGAGCCTCTGACCTAGAGATTTGGCGAGTGAGCCGCTGGCTAAGATGGAGAGGATGTCAAATGAGATAGGGGTGTGTTCAGCGCCAGCTCCCTCAAAACCCAGGGGAGCCAGGGAGCAGGCTGGGCCAGGGAGAAGCAAGGTGGGAGAGCACGGGCCTCCCAGGGCAAGAGAATAAACCCGCAGCGAAAAGGACTATTTTTGTGTCCAATTCTCCAGTTTCCTCTCCCAGGAGATCTGCTCGAGTGACTCACAAAAGGCCTCGTGCTGAGAAGTCACCTTGCGTGCGGGTACACAGGGCCAGGGAAGCATCCCCTCTCTTCCTCAGCCACTCGCCCCTGCCGCCCTCCGTGCTAGGCAGTTCTGGGAAACCCTGGCCTCTGTGCAGCGCTCATGCTTCTGAACTGGGAAGCGCTGTCGGAGCACGTGAAGGAGAAAGCTCTGGCATGCACAGGACCTGCCGAGGGGCAAGGAGCCTCGCGTGCAAGTGTGGACCCTGTGGCTGGCTGGACTGGTGACTCTTGCGCCCATGCATCTCCGTAATTTGCTGTGTGAACTGGGAGACGTTCTCTCACCCATTTCTGCCTCCAGTTTCCTAGTAAAGGACAAAGAATAACAGTGAACACTGCTGGGAGACGGCAACGGTGACGGTCACCCCAGCCCGTCTACTGCTGTGTGGTGGGATTGGAGGAGACCAGTTCTGTTGGCCCCCATACGTCCGACTCCAGTTCCCTTCCACCCGCCTGGTCACCCAAGCCCTACCCCACCGGGGCCCAGCCTTCTCTCACCTGCTCATTCTTCCTCCAATGTGTATCTTGAATCCACCTGCTTTTCCCGCCTTCCCCATCACCTCTCACCTCTGCCCTTGCAAGATTGGTCTTCTAACGTCTCGTCCAGGGACATGTCCCTTTGGTCCGTATGTGATCATCAGCACTCACGCTGGGTAACCAGGGTATAGCAGGTGCTCAAGAAATATTTATTTACTTCTTTCTCTGAGCACCTACTATGTGTAAAGAATTGTATTATGTGCTGGGCAAACAGTAAGGAAATAAAACACAGACTGTTCATACGGGGAAATGGTTGTAACATATGGTTTAACTATTTTTTAGGATTTTTAATTTTTATTTAGTTTTAGACAGAGGGGAAGGGATGGAGAAAGAGAGGGAGAGAAACATCAATGTGTGGTTGCCCCTCGAGTGCCCCCTACTGGGGACCTGGCCTGAAACCCAGGCATGTGCCCTGACTGGGAATCGAACCGGCGACCTTTTGGTTTTAAGGCCAGCATGCAATCCACTGAGCCACACCAGCCAGAACTAACTGTTATAATTAGAGTGTGAGGACAGAAAAAGGAAGGGCTCTTTTAATATTCTAAGCACATTGAAATTGCATTAAAAATGGTAACAACAGACTTACCTGCTTTGCTCCACTGTGGAATAACAAGAGGTAAAAGGTTTTATTTAAAGGAGCTCCAGCCCAGGTGTTGTACCTTGGGCTTATTTAGCTACGCCCTCTAGAGGTTTCTCATGCACTTTCCTCAAACCACCAAGCCTTGAAAGGAGCCGAAAGAAAACCTGAAAGATTGCCTCGAGTCTCTTAAAGAACATGACACTTTTCATTTTTCCATCTTTTCATGGAGATAATTGCATGTCTCTCTCCAGAGTATTTGGGAATTTTAGTCATTTTACAGGTTGGCCGTGTTTGCATTCAATTGAAAGAGAGGGAATAAAACCCTTTTGCCTAAACTGCGGAAAAGAGTGAATTTAGGATGACGCTGCCGTATGTGGGGGACAGAGTGCTGAGCAGGACTCGGGAAGCGCAGACACTGCGTCCGGTTCTACCACCCAGTAACTGGCGAGTCGGACCCCCTCACGGGGCCTCGCCTGGAGAGTCTAGGGGCTGGGCCGAGTTTGGTGTCCTTACCCAGTAGTGGTGGTAGATCACCATGGGTGATGGTGAAAGGGGATACGCTGGGGCAGAGGCCCCCCCCCCGATCATAGACTCTGTACCCGGAGAGAGACCTTGGTATGCCTTCCGGTTTCTGGGTAACCTTGGGGATTAACCTGGGTAACTGCTTGTGGGACCACAGTCACTGAACCCACATTTACCTTGTGTTAGACACTCTGCTGGGTGGGTTTCGGGCGTCCAGAGATTCATTCATGCAACAAATATTTATCAGGCTCCTACCACACAGGCCCAGGAGCCAGGACACAATGGTGACGGAAGGACGAGGGCCTAAGCCCCTGCCTTCAGAGAGTCGGAAGTCCAGTGGGGGTTTCAGGTAGCCAGCCAGAAAGAATGAAAAGCTACAACATGAAGTGCTAAGAGGTTGGAAGCAAGGTGCGGAGACAGAGGATTATGTGAGAAAAACCATTTAGGAAGTGGTCAGAGAAGGCTGCCCTGAGAAGGCAGCATCCTTTTCAAGGATCAAAAAGGAGGAGGGGGTAGAGAGCACACCTCAAGGCAGGAAAGGGCTTAGAGTCTCAGAGGAGCTCAAGGGAAGCCGGAGTGGCTGATATTTAGTGATCTAGGAAAAGAGGCTTGAAATAAGGCCGGCGAGGAAGGTAGGGACCAGGCCGTGCAGGGCCTTCTGGGTCAGAGTAAGGGGTCTGGATCTTATTTTAAGTAAAGGAAGGAGCATAATTGGATTTCCACATCCCCCGTGTGAAATCGCCCACTTCAAACAGTCTGGTGTGCAAACACTTCCTTTCGTTCATTCTCCGATGATGAAACTCGGCTGATGAGAGTTCATTTTCCTTTGCCGGTGCAGGTAAGATAGAGAATTCTGCCGTTCTTGTTTGAGTACCTTGTCAGCAGTCTCAGGATGCTCCCCGTCCTTTCCCTTCACCCCTTCTCCCTGGATTTGCTGGAAATTCCAGGGGGTGTACGTACCTTCTCGATGCTGAAGGAGCGGCGTCTGGCCCTCGTTGGTCCTCGGCTGGCATCCACCGTTTTCGTGCACCTCGGCATCTGTTCTCTTGCTCTGGGCAAATGAAATGGTCTCTCCAGGGGAGCGGAGGGACCCCCCCTTCCAGGTTCAGCCCTGATCTCAAATCTTACCTCCACGACCCCTCTCAGGCCGCCCGCCCTCGGGTTTGGCCATCTACCCCGAAGCTTCCAACTTTAGGTCCCTTTGCACATGGTATGGGGATCCCCTGTCAGGCCCCCCAGCTCTCAATTCTCAGCTCGTTTTTGTGCTACAATGGCACGTGGTCATGTGTCAGATCCACCCCCCACCCCCACCTTCCAGGAAGCAAGGATCACGGGGTAGAGCCAGGGGGAGGTAGCAGAGAAGGTTACGTATCAGGCCCTGTCTCTGCCTGCGTCCGCTCATCGACATCCACAGCGCAGCCCAAGTTGGTGCTGGACTCTGTGGCCTCCCAGAGTTGCCGAGTGAGGCCAAGCTCTTCCATTTTCAGATTCCCAAAGCTTTCCAGTTTACAGCCCATGCAGCAGTAATGAGGGGTGGGGACAGCTGTAAGCAAGGCTCCATCCTTATGTTTAAATGTGTTCCCTTTTTCTGTCCCTTTCTCCTATAAGCACCCCCTGGTTGTCCCCACGAGACATAAGGGTCACTTAGAGTATAGCAGGCGTAGGAAAGATACGAAGAAACTGGTGGGTTTTAGAGGCTGTCGATGGATCAGATGTGCAGTTAAGAGAGAGGGAGGCACCAAGGACACCTCCCCTGTTTCTCGCTTCAGCGACTAGGTCCTGGGCACTGTCGTTGTCACAGGGAGGGGAGAGGGGGAAGCGGTGGAGGTGCAGATTTGGGGATGGGTATTGAGAATCTACTTTTGTGTATATGAAGTTTGCAATGTTGGTGAGAGGCGTCCGAGAGAGATGTCAAGCAGATCATTTGATTTCTGAGATCAGAGCTCGGAGGGAGGTCTGGTCTGCAAGGTGGTACGAATCTGGGCGATGTCAGCAGACAGATGGTACTAAAATCATGGGGGTGGACCTTGAAGAGTCTCACATGCTCACGTGAGGCTTCGGCGTTGCTGCGTGGTCCTGAAACTTCCGCCCCGTGATTTGGGTCAGAATCACTGAGACTCGCAGCGGCTGCTCCTAGGCCCTGGTGCTCGCTCTGCAAACTCTGCTGGACCAGAGCTGTGTGGGGGCTCCGGCTCGGGCCAGTGGTTAGGACCGGCCGGATCGTGAGGGGTGGCGACAGGAGGAGGGAGCGCTCTGGCCAGCTGGATGGCGCGGGCCGAGGAGGGTATTTCTAGATGAGAAGGAGCTGCCTAGACCTGAGTGGTTGCAGTGATTCCTTGAACCTGAGGGCTGCCGGCGCAGCCCAGGGGAGTAAAGGAGCAGTATGTGCGCAGGACGAGGGCCAGGCTGGGACCTCCCTGAACAGGTTCTTCCCTCCAGGGTCTCACGGTCGAGGATACTGTAATCCCTTATTCGCACCCCTCATAAACCCAGAAACCCACCCAGTACAGTCTCCAGGGGGGTTGTATTCAGGAACATCGGTTCAGCATTCCCTTGGCATTAAAAAGGAATTCCATCTCTATTGCTAAGATGTTACAGGCACTCCCATACGCAGCCCCAGGAACATCAACAAAAATCTTATCTCTTTTTCTATTCACGTGATTTGCACACTAAAGCTGCGGTAGCACCAACATTCTCAAACCTCTCTCCCCTTCTCCCCTAAATAAACTCTCCTGTACCCAGGCCGCCGAGGCCTCCTCCCTCCCTGCCTTTCTCTCTCTCTCAGCCACTTCATCATGCACATGCCGGGCCTTCCTCCAAGGAGGAAAGAATGCATCCTTTCTGAGTGTGGGGAAAGAGGTTTCTGGAAGGAGGTTGGCAGGAAAGGATTCTCTATGGAGGGATGAAGGGACGGATTTATCCGTCTCATCAGACACTTGTAGGTCAGATTACCCTTCTGTGCTCTCATTTGAACTTTCCAATTACCTTGCAGGCTAGTTGCTCTTCTGAAACCAATTTTTTAGAGGAAGCTCAGGCTCAGCTATGAGGCGACTTGCCCAAAGCCAAGGAGCTTAAACAGGGCAGCGAGAGGACTGGCACTGCTTCCAGCAGGAAGGTGGCTCAGATGCGGGTGGACTGATGACAGAAATGGAGAAAGACACTGTCTCTGTCTCCCTCCTGTCCCCTTGTCCCTCAGCTCACCAGTCTCCTGTCAGTCCCCTTCAGCCATCAGACAGGCATTTCCACTCCTTGGTCAGGAAATTAAGTGAGCAACAGAGAGCTGGCACCGGCTGGCTCCCGTTTCTTTATCTGCAGTAAAAAGAGGAGGTCAGAACACGTGACATTGGATGGAAATCTCTGTGGGTTGCTGTGACCCGCACGAAGCGGAGCTGCCCAGTGACCCAGTCCCGATGCGGTGATGTGCTCGGGGAGGCAACTGTCAGCCAGAAGTAATTCACAACGAAATCGGGATCTCTGCTAAAACCTCTCAAAAGGGTCTTTGGAAGATAGAGCACCACTGAAAACCAATCTCTTTCACCAGGTACATCTCGAATCCTGACCTCTCCATTTACACCCCGAAAACTCTCCCTAAACCCCGGAGGTTCACATCTGTCTTCTCATCTCATCTCGAGATTTACCCGTTTCTCTTCCACTAACAGCTCAGACGTCCTTTCCGGAGGAAGTCAGCCCTCCCGGTCCGGCTCCTCTCAGCTCTCTCCTTTCCTGGACCCTGGTTTGGCAGGGACGCCCATGCTATGCTGGGATTCCCCTCCACTCCACAGGCAGAGACAGGGAAACGGTTTTCCTCTTGAGCTGGGCTAAGTCCAGGGAACTGGGACCTAGAGGGTGGGGACTCTTTCTCATAAAGATTCAAGTCAGATCATGGAAAACTCTCTCTCCGAAGGTCTTCGTGCTCCTGGTCTACGGGCTCCCAGACCCGGTGCAATTCCCGGCTCTGCCCCTTAGAAGCAAGTCCTTAGCTTCTCATCTGCAAGCTGTGCTCGATGATACTTCCCCAACAGAGCTGATTCGATGAGTGAAGAAATACAGGGTCCAGCGGAAGTGAGGCCTGCTTGGGTGTGGTTGGTGGGGTAATAATATGGGTGCAATAATTTATAGTTTTAATTTGAACGTTTCACCTATAATGTCATGTGTTGTGCCTCAGTAGGATATTGTTGTGTTATATATAGAATTACATGCTTATGATTTTGCAATAAAAGATTTTGTAATAAAAAAGGCGTTATTTGTGCCAGACCCTGTAGTAACAATGGAAAGGTGATTTTGAAAGTCCTTAGTGGGCTTGCCCTCCTCAGCCCTCCCCTCTTCCCTGCCTCGGGCACCCAGACTGTAGCGGTCAGCGCCTGGGGTCTTGTTGGATGTGTGTGTCCACAGCGTCAGCAGATGGAGCCCGCGGCCGCAGGCTCACCGGGGCGGGAAGGGCTTGGGACGCTTCCCAGGGAGAGGAGGGTTCTGCAGGGTTCTGCTGCCCCACTCCTGACCCCTCCCTTCGCTGTTCAGTCCTCAGAAATTCCTTCCCACCACCCTCTTCCGGGGATTTCCTTTCTCAGGGAGGAGGATGAAATGGCTTTGATCTGGTTTGGGAATTCCAACACAGACCAGGAATAAATCTTGCAGAGCTGACCTGGCTTCCACAGGCAGAACTCGGCCCAGTCCCTGCTTTGCTGTGCGCCGCCCCCCCCGCCCTCGCTGCGTCTTCCTCCTCCCCTCCAGGGAGAAGCCAGCTCCAGACATTCCCGCCGGGACACTGGGTGCTGGGATTCCCATTGTAGAGTCCGTCTTTTGGGGACAGCCATGGGGGCTCTTGTTAAAATGTGTGTGTTAGACTAATGCACACATGTCTAGTGATTAGCGAGGTCCAGGTGCTAAGTAATAACTAGCCGAGGGCATGAGGGAGGCACAGAGGTCTGGAACCGGGACATGCCAAGGATGCTGAGGGTTCCACCCAGGGCCAGCAGGAGGAGTCGGTGCTGAGGGAAAAGACCTCAGTTTCCCCCAGTGGGCAGGAGGAGAATCAGACAAGGGGCCATTGCCAGCACTTTCTGCCCGTGTACTATTCCCGTGGAGAGGGCTGCTTGTTAGGCACTCACTCGTGCAGTGCTGGTTGAGTGTCAGTGATATTTAAGGTGCTCTGCTAAGGACTGGGGTGAGGGGTGGTAGGCAGAGGGCTGCATGAGACACAGGGCTGCCCTCCAGAACACAAATGAAGTGTCGGTTCCCAGACGGTCCACGAGGAACCCACACGTGGGCAGAGTGGAGACCCAGGACGCCCATGGCCTGGAGCTGGCCCCTGGACAGGCAGCCCAGGAGGGAACCTGAGGCTGTTGGCTGGCTCAGCACGTGACCTTCACGTACATGAAAGGAAAGATGGGTCAGAAAGAATGTGTGTGGGAGGAATCCACCCCCTTGTCAGACTGGAGAGCCTGCAGGGGGCCGAGGGGCCGAGGGGCCGAGGGGCCGAGGGGCTGGCCCCACTCCTGGCCATTGATCTCGGGGAGGCCCGGGGAGGCAGACCGCGGGTGACACAGACACCCGGCCCCACCGCCCGCTCCCTCCGCATTGTTCACATGGCCCTCCGTGACCTGCGTCAAAATGAATTCCAGATTCCAGGAGGGAAGGTCCCTGGGAACGCGAGCCAGTGGGGTCAGAGGGGACTCTGGGTCTATGACGTCACCACCGTCCCCGAGGGAAGCTGCCCATGGCGTCCTAACCTGTGGACTTCAGGATGGGCCGAGTCTGAGCGGAAGGAGAGAAATACAGGCTGACCCCTCCCCCAGGGCCAGTGTTTCATTGCAACATCTTGAAGGAGGAAAAACCTCTCCAAATCCAAACGGAAGACCTTGGTTACTCCGAGTTTGGTGGTGTGCTCAGTTCATGGGTCACACTAATATTTTACGAGCAACTTGGACATGACGTCTTTAATTTGGATTGAATTAAACACCCACACACAACACGTGTGCTCTGTAGGTTGTACCGTGTAAGGAATGCTAGACTCACTTCTGTACATGTTAGCAAGTGTGTGATATGTGTCTGTGTTCACCAGTGTGGAAATGCCGTGTGGGTGTAGAAGTTGGTGCTAATTCTGTATCTTGTTAAAACCGTCGAGGTGTAAATGGACCCTTTT
Source organism: Phyllostomus hastatus (assembly GCF_019186645.2). Taxonomy (NCBI): domain Eukaryota; kingdom Metazoa; phylum Chordata; class Mammalia; order Chiroptera; family Phyllostomidae; genus Phyllostomus; species Phyllostomus hastatus. The sequence goes on along the minus strand of NW_025333833.1, from coordinate 11,437,386 downwards.
AAAAGCACACACAAAAGTATTTCATTTCTACCTGGATGTCCTCCCGAGTGACTTCAGAATCAGCTACAGATGGCCTGCACAGTGTGAGGGATGGCCCACGGAGCAGGCTCTTTTTAATTATCATGTTTGTTGAAGTAAAGCAATGTCTTAGGTACCAAGAGAAAAGTAATAATTGGTTGAATATTGAGATGAAGTGTTCACGTAAATCTTTGACCTTACTATTTTATCTCTTAAAATCTGTATGAGGTGATGTTAGACATTTAAATTCACAAAACTAATATGTACAAAGGTAGAACCTTTTCCCCCCTGCCCAACAGCTTACTTCATCTGTGTGTGAGAAATTCACCTTCAGGCTGGGAACTCTAGTTTTTAAGGTGCCCACACTCTGACACATACATGTACAAGTTTGGGGGGAAGCTGCACCCATCCCGGGGTACCCTGAGTATGCCACCAAACGTGTAGTTGGTGAGGAGGGCCCAGGTACTGGAGATGCAGAGGATAAACCACAGTCCTGATGGAGAGTCGCTCGCTGCAGAGAAAATGTAATCAAACCTATTCTGGCGATACCCACGGAGCCGTGGATGGAGAGCATCGATTCCGCCTCTGACGGCCAGGGAAGGTGGCGTCGTGAGTTGGACTTCGAAGGGCTGGCTGGTGTTACCGGCTGGGTAGGGCACTTGAGGCAGAAGGAACACACGGGTGAAGGCACCGTGGGTGAGTTCACGAATCCGAGTCACTAGGGGAAAGGGGCGTGCTAGAGCGCTGCGGCAGGACATACACGTTTCAAGGATCCTGCACTCCTTGGGAGCTCGGGCCTCACCCTGCAAGCAAGGAGTTGTGGGAGGTTTGAAGGCGTGGAGGAGGGTGCTTCTGGAGACAGGCAGAAGGTTCCCCACGGGACACACTGGAGGCTGCCCCTGGCTTTCCGCTGCGACTGCTGTTGGCAGAGCCTGCCTCGTGGACAGGAGCCCAGGGCTGTGCCTCAGCGAAAGCCGCGCTCTTCCCAACAGCTACACACCCCGCAGGTCCTCAGAGAGAAAACCGAGCTGTAGATGGAGCCAAACCATAGCTTTCTGCTTCCAGGCATTCCTTCCTATTGAAGCTGCCCATTGGTGGTCATTGCTGACCAACAACTGTGTGCTGTTGCTCCTGAAATTTGAAAGGTAGCATTCCCAACAAAGAAATGCATGAAAGTGGAAACATCCAAACATCTTGTGACAGTGTCAGGAACACACTAAGTATACTTTTAACATTAACTTTTTTTTTCTTTCCTACTATTCAAATACCCAACTAGCCACGCCTAGGGAAAGAAAGCACAGCTGATCGGCCCAAATGCCCAGAAGCAAGGTACCTCCCTCCCTCCATGGCAATTACTCAAATCACTGCCTGTTGTCGGTGACCTGGGGCATGCCCGATTGGTTATGGCTTTCCTACTTGAAAGCACAGGTAATTTAATAACCTTACAGGCAATGAGCTTTTGTTCTTTCCTATTGAACAGAAGACCGATGTGGACAGTGCCGGAGGTGGGGGGGCAGGGGGGAGCAGGGAACCCGGCAGTGGACAGAGAGAGGAATTAGGGAAATTGTGCATTCGCACCAGCTCCCCCCAAAACTACTGTGGGATGAGCTTCATAGGAAAGGACAGGGTTTGGAAAAATATTGATGAGTAATAATCCTGATTAATTACAAGAAAAGGAGAAAGGAAAAGGAGATGACGATAGCTGACACCGAATCACGATGGCTAGTGAGTATTGTGTCATAGGTGAGCTACACCTGCCCATGCATTGCCCCGTTTAGTGACTTAGTTCACTCGATCCTCACAGCAACTTTCTGCCAGGGATGCCAGCAGCACCCCCATTTTACAGATGAAGAAGCTGGGACTTAAGAAGGTGTCCAGAGTCACGCTGCTGGAAAGGAGTAAAGCCAGATTTGAACCCGGACATACCAGATGGCCTTGGAAAACACTATTTTTCAGGCCCAGACTTTTAAGCCATTTGCCAAGGGTTCAGTTTTCCTTCAACTAGAATAGGACGAGCCTAATTAAATGTCAGGAATATGTCCTTTTTGTTAGGAAGTACACACTGAAGCATTTTGGAACAAAGAGACAGCTTATTATCAAATAGTTTAAAAAGTGATAATCATGTGAATACACAGAAAGCACAGTGATAAAGCAAATGTAAGATAGTAACAGAAGGGGAATCTCGGGGATTCCCCATTTGTTAGGGCCTTGCACTATTTCTGCAATTTGTTTCTAAGTCTGACATTATTTAAAAATTTAAAAGTTACAAAAACGAAAAAAAAAGCCTACAAAAAAATCTGCCCAGAAAATGATTCTCTGTCCTTTTCTACTTAGCAGTTTGCTTATAAATTTCTAAACTTGTGGTTAAATGGGGCAGAAAACCAGGGCGTGCAGGTGTGTGTGTGTGCATACACGCGTGTGTACAGGGACCAGAAGTGGGAGCTGTATCGCACAACTGCCTTACTCCCTTCCCAGCAGCAGCTCACTGCCTGGGTCCGCGTGAGAAAAGCAAGGCAGTCATTACATTACATTTCACTGCTGTAAACCGTCAGCTTACAAAGCAGACCCTCCTGTCCCCTGACCTGGGAGGAGCAAGGCAGGTCCTTCCAGGGAGGTGGACCAGGGTCTGGCCTTTGTGTCCACTCCTGCCAAGATGCTGCAAGAGCTCCCTGCCATTTGAACTTGGGAAGGAAGTTCTCTACGAGCACAGTACCAAGGCACCAGAGTAATTTGTTTTACCTGATTATTATATAACATTATTTTGAGTCTAGAAACTAGACTGCTAATAAATCCTTTCACTCCTGCTTGTCTGAATGATTCCCTCACAGCCTTTGCATAAAGAACCAAATAATTAATTAATTAGGGCCTGTAAGGAGAAAGGGTCTCCCTTGACCTTTGGCCAAGAAATCCCTAAATTGCTCTGTCTGCTCTCTCCAAAGTCCTGGGCCCTTGAACGACTGTGCGCAGAAACCGTTTGTTCTGTCAGCTCGAGGGGATTCCAGAGGCTGCGTGACTCCCAAGAGCGGGATTTGGTCTGCAGAAGCGAACGGGAGGGGACAGACGGAGACGGGAGGAGGCGGCGAGCGGAGCCTGTCCCAGATCACTGCCCTTCGCTCAGTCAAGGGCAAGTCTCCATTTGCAGCCCCTTAGGGCGAGCGGAGACCTTGGGACTGATCTCTTACAACCTGTCCAGACAGCTTGGTAATTCCTTTGTCATTCAGGGCATTTTGTCATCATGGTTTGTGACTTGGTCGCTTTTTCCGGTAACAGTCCCTTGTGCTGAAAGGCAGAGACTCTGAAATCCCAGGGTCCTTGGCTTTTCTTCTCTTGGGGCCGTGATTCCTCCGCCTGAGTTAGCACACTCCTCGTTTCCACTGCACCTCTCAAGCAGAGGCCTTGTTCTCCTTGCCCAGAACACGGTCTCTCCACCGCGGCGCTCTCAGCATATTAGACCCGGTGACGTTTTGCTGCGGGAGCCGCTCTGTGCGTTGTAGGAGAGTTAGCAGCACCCCTGGCTGCTGTCTATGAGGCGCCAGTCGCACCCCCCTCCCAACTATGACAACCAAAACTGTTTCTGGACATTGTCCAATGCCCCTGGGGAGCAACGTCAACCCCAGTTGTCAGTGACTGATTTAGACCTTACTACTTAGGAATGGGGGTCTTCCTGGTCTTGGAAAACCCCTGGGAAAAGAGGGGCCAGAGTAGGCCGGAGGCGTGGGATTCGGGCTCGGCCGAGTGGAGGGAGGAGAAATCATGTGATGTGATATCCGAGTCATTCTGGAAGAGAGGCTTTGCTGTCTCACTGTGGGTGCTAGTTCTAAACCACTGGAGCCAGGTCAGATTCCGCGCCGGCTGTTTGTAGGAGTTTTTGAAGGCAGTCTCGGACCGGAGCAGTACTGGAAGCTGACCTGGAGATCCTGAGATCCCGATTGCGTGGTCATGGTCTTTGACTAATTAGAAATACGGCATCTTAGGAATGTCTGGGAGAGTCCGCCCCAGCCCTGCCCGGGTGGACTATGCATTCACCTGATCTGGCCGTCCCTCTCCTCTCTAATTAGAGCTGCCCTCTCCGTAAAAGGTCACAGACTCAGCTCTGACGTCCGAGCGCAGAGCTGTGGACCGCCCAGGGTGAATTTCCATGCCTCTTCAGGTGTCCACCCTGCATTTTCAGGAAAGCGCCCAGAGGTTCATCCAAAAAAAAAAAGATTTTTTTGCTCTGCTTAGAATGAGGATTTAAAAAACCCAAAGTCTGGTCTTCTAGGGGGCACTGTAACTTAAGCTAAAAAAAAAAAAAAAGAAAAGAAAGAAAAGAAAAAGCAAAGGAACAGAAGCAGAGAGAGAAGTGTACTGAAGCACACGCATTGCCCACTCAGGAGTACAAGCATGTGTGGAACCTTAGTCCTTGGCGATTTTGTCCAGGTTTTCGTAACTCACGGGATCGCCTTCCAGCTCTTGGGTATGGAAGCGCTGATACCCATTTCATAAACTAACAATATTACATCCAGCTGCTGAATAAACTGCTGCGTTCTGGGGAAGGGATGTGAGCAGATCAGATAAGGTCATAACAGAGTAACCTGCATAATGAATCGTCTGTATCAAATCTACTTCTACTATAATATTGCTCTCCACTTAATGTGGGCCTTTTCACTTTTTAAAATAATAGTTATCAAACACCTTGTAAGATGCAGCTGAATGTTCGTTGTTCCTTCAGAGGTAAATGACCGGAGGCCTGGCGATCAGTAGGTTCACGGCTGTTCTTTCTCATCTGCACTCCTGTGAGCACCCCGTAATTGGTCTCACTGACCCCACTCATTTGTTCTCCACCCACCACCACAATTCATGCTCCACCCAACACCAAGTGAGCTTTCAAGGTTGTAACTCAGACCATTCCGCTTACAACCCTCCAAGAGCTTCGGATAAAACCCGAACTTCTTCCCTGCTCACGAGGCCCTTCCCCGCCAGTCACCCTCCAGCCTCCCTGGCTTCAGCGCCAGCCCCGCTCTCCTGCCTTTGGGACTTCGTCCCAGTTGCTCCCCCTAACCTGCCACACACTGCCCCCACCCCATCTCTGTGTGGTTGGTGCCTTGTCCTTCAGTTCTCTGCCCCTGCCACTCGGCAGAAAGCCAGCCCACGCCACCCAACCTCCACCCTCTCTCCCTGCCTTATGGTCTTCACTGCTCTCACTGTGACCTTCCGAAATTATTCTACACTCACACAGTTTTATTCACGTGTCATCCTGCTATAATCATTTCTGTAACTTGATTTGTTCTTTTCACCTAACAATGTGCTTTGGAGATCTTCCCATGTCAGAGCAGAGAGACCTACTTCATTCTTTGTAACGTGCCAGAATTGGTCTAACCGCTTCCCTGTTATTCCTGACTTTTCCTGTTACAAATAACAATGAGGCGAAACAGGCTTTTGGACACCTTTCTGTACATATGCAAGTTTTTTTTTTCTGTAGGACAGATTTCTGGGAGGGGATTGAAAGGTCAAAGGTTGTGCCCATTTACCATTTTGATAGATGCTGGCTGCCGTATTGCTTTCCGAAAAGGCCTTATCAGTTTACACTCCCACCAGCAGTGTGCTAGAGCTCTCGCTGCCCTCCACCCTCGCTGACTCTAATTAGCATCATTTTTTACAAAGTTGCCTTTGGGGACATACAAGGATGGTAACTTATTTTGCACCATAATCTGAAAGGGCATTCCAGATCGCCTGCCGCCTGCAGGCCCCGAAGTCAGGCCTCCTCCGGGTCAGTGCCTGGAGAAGCAGCAGGATCCTCTCGGAGCTCTGAGAGTTTCCTAAGATAAATGAGACCTTTCACAGCAGCCTCATCCATCCCAGCAGAAACCCCCTCTGTCCGGCTGCCGGCAGAGCTCAGTCCGTCACCCGGAGAGCAGCGGCCAGCCCACACTCGCTGCCTGGGGCTCAGTCCCATCCACCATCCAGACACACCGCTCAGGCTCCACCATTGTGAGCCCAGATCTGCCCAAGAGCACCCCACCCCCACCCCATTCTTAGCTTCTCTGACGTCACTCCACCCCTTGTTTGGTTTCCCCTAAGGTTCAGAGGAGATGGAGGTGTGGTCATCAGACGCTGGGTCTCCAGTGGTGGCCTCGAAAGCTGAGGGGGGCACGTGTGCTTTCTCCAAGGGAGGGCAGGGCCACGGAGGCAGCGAGTACCAGGGAAACATCTCGCTGGGGGGCACCGGCGAGCGCGGCAGGGCAAGAGGGAGACCTCTTAGACTTAATGCTCCCCCATTGGAAAGCCGTGTACATTTTTTTAAGAGTGTTTGAAGTTTCCTTTCCTTCCCTTCACTTTTGCAATAAGGAAAAACCTCGGGTTTCCACCTTTCTGCAGGAAAAAGCCAGTCCTTTCTTTTTATGAGTCTCTTTTCTGTGTGTCTTCTTTACTCATATGAAACACACCCTTCTGACACTTAAGGTCAGCAAAAGTGCCTGGCTGGCATAGCTCAGTGGATTGAGCGCGAGCTGCTAACCAAAGTGTCACAGGTTCGATTCCCAGTCAGGGTACATGCCTGGGTTGCAGGCCACGGCCCCCAGCAACTGCACATTGATGTTTCTCTCTCTCTTTCTCCCTCCCTTCCCTCTCTAAAAATAAATGAATAAAATCTTTTTTAAAAAAAGTTGTTTTTAAAAAAAAATTCAGCAAAAGTGTAGAGGTCTGCCCCACAGCAAGCAATTCTCTGTAACACCAGCCAGGGTCCTACAATTCTTAGCTTAATTCTGACACTGTCTATGTGGAGATGGCGTCAGACCCCCCAGGTTCAGGGCTCAGTCCCACAGGACGCCCCCACCCCTGCCCCCCCAAACACCCACACAGTCTCAACCCAAGTCATCACCTGTGCTTCTGACCCACTGGCTACATACTGCAGGGTCCAAAGATTAGCAATATTTATGGAGGCTCCCTTGTGTAGAAACGATCGATTATAAACTCCATTGCTGGCCCTCCTCCCCTCTCTGGAGGGTAGGGGGTGGGGTGGGATGTGGAGCTAAAAATTCCAAGCTCCTAATCATGGCTTTTAATGTATCTGCTGACCAGCCCCACCCAGGAGCGGTCCAAGAGCCCACCCAGAGTCACCTCACTGGAACTAAGACAAATACAATAGATGCTCCTGTGTTCTCATTACTTAGGAAATTGCGAGGGTTTGGGCAGCTCTGTTCTGGGAACCAGGGGTAGAGACCAAAGTATGTATTTTCTATCGTCTCAAGGAAGTTGTTAGACTTCCCCAAGAAGGGAAAGCATGGCCCATGGTCCCTGGGTGCTGGCGCTCTGCTAAGCTCTCTGTATTTGTCACGTAACAACTCTGTGAGGCAAACAGTGTCATTATCTCTAGCTTAGCAGTGAGCCGGCAGCCAGAGCCACTGAGAAACTAACCCGAGGTCATCACGCAGCTAGTAAGCTCTGGGGCAGGATTTGAACCTAGAGCCTCTGAACTTATGCTCTGTTGCCTCTTAGGTGAGCTGCTGCCTCTTAGGTGAGCTCAGTGGCTTAATCTAAGAAATTTCAAAAGCTTTGTTTTTGAGTGTTACTAGATTCTTGTACACGTCTGCATTTATAGCTTTCTTTAAAGAGAAAATTCCCAAACAACAGTGGAATTGCTTTAAAGATTATGTCCCTTCTTTGGCCCTGAAAGAGCCCAACACAGGGTACATTTATTTCCTGGGAGCCAGTTTCCTCTCTGCCCTTCTGGTTCAGGACGGGGCAGTGGTCCGCTGGGCTCCCTGGTCAAGGGAGGGCGGGGGTGAGCAACGGTCTTCGTTTCCTATGGCTGCTAATAATCAATACCACAAACCTGCTGACTTAAAGCAACACAAGCGTATGATCTCACAGTTCTGGAAGTCCTACTGGAATCAAGGTGTGCCCTTCCTGGAGGCTCCCGTGTCTTCTCCTTCTCCCAGTGGCCACCTGCATCCTTGCCTCCGTCTTTGCGTCTCTCTGCTCCCTCTTCGAGTCTCCCTGCTCCCTCTTCGACTTCTGCCTTCAGAAGCTGCTGGCTTCTGCTTCAGAAGCGAAGTCTCCTGCACTCCTGCTGTGGTCGCACTGGGCCCACCGAGATCACCCGGGATCGCCGCCCACCCCACCTCAAGATCCTTCATGTAAGTCACGTCTGCAAAGGCCCTTTTGGGACCGTGTGTACGGGTTCCAGGGATTAGGAGGCACTGGAATTGTCTCACAAAAGGAGAGTAAATGTGCATACTGACTCAAGGCACGCTTTCCTAATTTCGCATGCACATGGTTCAGCCTGGAAGGAAAGAGGACTATTAGCCTCCAATAAAACAGAGAGGAAGCATGCAGCAGAAATTTTAGAATTGTCAGAAGCTGTTCAGGTACCTTCACAGGGGGCAGTCACGCACTGCCCAGGCATCAGAAGGAGGGCACTGGGGCGGCCAGAGGAAGCAATCTGACGGACTGAGCAGTGACAGAAGCCGCTAAAGGAACGTGTATAATGCCTTCAGTGCCTGTTCTTGACTAACAGTCCTCTTTCCTTCCAGGTTGAACCATGTGCATGCGAAATTAGGAAAGCGTGCCTTGAGTCAGTATGCACATTCACTCTCCTTTTGTGAGACAATTCCAGTGCCTCCTAATCCCTGGAACCCGTACACACGGTCCCAAAAGGGCCTTTGCAGACGTGACTTACATGAAGGATCTTGAGGTGGGGTGGGCGGCGATCCTGGGTGATCTCGGTGGGCCCAGTGCGACCACAGCAGTGTTTTTGGGGTGAAAAGCACCTTTGCCCGTGCCGCGTCCTTGCAGAAGGGACCCTTGTCTGCCTAGTGCTTGCCGCTTCTTTTCCTTGCTGGACAGATTCCACTTCAGAGTTGAATTACCCTGAGATAAGAAGCCAACATGACGAACTTGAATTCAAAAAGATCAATAAAGTGTGGAATAGCAGAGTTGTAGTTAAAAATAGAGCCTGATTCCATGCCCGTGACAGAGACTCACCACCCTCGTGGGAAGCCAAGTGGGTTTTCTGCATCGGGCTTCCTCCTTCTGTCTTGACTGCTTTCTCCTCACCTTCCACTCCATTCTCCGCCCGATCTGCCCACCTACCCAGCTATATTTAGTATTGCAGCCTGCGGGCTTCTAAAATAATTCCCTCGTGTGTTTCTGAGTCTCACAGAAGGGAAACTAGTTCGTGTCATATTTTTACACATATATTTAGCTTTCTATTTCTGAAGAAATAAATAGAAAAAAATTTCTGTTTCAACGATGGGCGGGACGAATCCCAAGAACCTCGGAGCCTGGTTCGGAAGGGAGGGGACTGGGAGCTGGGGAGCTTTCCAGGTGGGAAGGGTTCGCATGGAGGCCAGACTCCTGGGGTGGCGCGGGGCAGCTGGGGCCTGAGAGAGGTTCGCCCGGCAGTCTGTCGGAAGTGACAGTTTGTGGAAGGAAGGGTCACAAATCGGATTCTTCTAAGGTAGAGGCGGCGGAGCAAATAAGGTCGCAGGGATGAGGGGGTGACTGTGCCGCTGTGTTACTCCATGCTCAGGGCTGCAAGTAGTAATGGCTGCAAAACCCAGACACATGGATGAAAGTCCAGGAGCTAGAGGAAACTGAGGAGGGCGAGGGGTTCTGGGAAGCGTTTGTTACTTTCCGTGGTGAATTCAGGCAGCCCTGAGGCTCAGGCAGTGGGGCACAGCTGGCGGGAACTGACAGATGGTGGAGAGAACTGAACTCGGTGTGTCCAGGGGAGCTTCTCAAGGTTTGCAGGCTGCTCTGTGCATGTGTCTGTTCAGGGACCTCAGCCTGATCCCCATGGGCATTTAAACCCAGCACCCTTCTCCCCTTTCGCCAGTCAGCCACTGGCCAGTGTGGTTCAGTTGGCTGGAGCGTCCTCCTGTAAATCAGAAGTCCGCAGGTTCAATTCCCGGTCATGACACACGCCTCAGTTGCAGGTTCTGTCCCCGGTTGGGGCACGTTGGAGAGGCAACCGATGCATGTTTCTCTCTCATATCGATGTTTGTGTCCCTCTCTGTCTTCCTCCCTTCCCCCTCTCTGTAACCAGTAAGTATGTTCTTGGATAAGGATAAAATATATAGACATAGATGTTTTTTAAAAAACTATCTTTTACTAAAGGAAAAAATATACCCTCATAACTCAAGGGGTTCAAGGGATTGTGTCTCCGACAGCACCTCGCTCAAAGACGTGATCATCGTGAGCACTCATTGAATTATTGCTAGGGAACGCCCAAGTCTCAGTTTGGATGGTTTTTTAAAGCAAAATTTTTTTGACCCCTGAGTGAGGCATTAACCCTGCCTAGAAGGACTCACAACTTGATTTAGTGAAGGAGGGAGAAATTTTCCTCTACCCTTCCAGGTTCCATCAGCTGGTCTCATAATTGAATCCACATGAGACAGACCAATAAGAGAAAATTGCCAACTTTAATTACCTGCCTACTTCCAGGAACCTTACATACAGGAGGGAGTCCGAGACTCCACGTACATGGGAAGCTCAGAGACAGACAGGTAGATGAGGTGCAGGAGTTGACACTCTGAGCTAAGGATGCGGCCGGGCACCTTGGGGCTGGAGATGGGGGAAGGTCCCTTACAGGAGGGTACGGAGAGCAGAGGTTTAGCGATTAGAAGTTTCCCCCGCCCTATTGACAGGTCATACAAACCAGGTCAAGTTATTTCTGGTAATAACACGTTTAACTTAATTTAATTTCTCTAAGGGGCAGACAAGATTTTCTTGTGAACCCGCAGGGTCTCGATTGCCTTCAGCTCAAAAATAATCCATGTCGAAGCAGCTGATTATGGGGAGGCTTTTATTTTAGCTCCTTCAGGTTCATCCTTTATAATCCAGGGCTTGATCTTTCTAATACTCGGAATGTGTACAAGTCGGGACCACCTTCAGGCACTTCTCGGACAGGGGACATTCAGGCAACCCCAGCTGTGAACACCGCTCAGAAGGGATCATTGCTGACTGCAGCTGTGAGAAGAGGCGTTGAGTGAAGTGTCGATGCCCCGGCCCCGTGTTTCCTCCTTTAACTCCCTGGAAGAAGAGAGGCGACGACCCACGCCGGCCGGACTCACGGAGCAGCCAGGAGGCAGGCGAGGCGTGTCTCTCTCACGTGCTGTGATTGAAAGACAAATCGTCCGTGTGACATCCGTCTTGGCTGGTGGGCCCAGCCCGGGCTGTCAGGAAGGGAGGTTTACCCGGTTCCTAACGGCCTGGAACGAGGAGGGAGAGACAGTGGAGCCTCTGGACACTGAGGGCAGGCCACGGCAGCGCTGCTGACCGCCTTGGGCTCCTTCTCCAGGAGAACAGGAGCCAGGAGGGGAGACCCTACAGAGGGTGGTCGGCCCCAAGTGTAAGATGTGAGAGTGAGCTGGCTCTGTCCCTGCAGCAAAGCCGATGGACAGAAACAGACCACATTTGGGGAAGCCAGGCATGAAATTAAGTTCCAGGCCTATTGCTATAGTGTGGCCAGTGAGCTACCTGCCAACATCCACTCATGCCCTTGTCTTACAAAGTGGAGGTGGTGGTGCCATGGGGGAGGGAGGAGAGCTTCCTTTGTGGGTACCCTGACATTGCAAGGGGCTGCCCCAGCGCTCTTGAGTCCCTTGTTACTCAAAACATAGCCCCTAGGCCTGCCGCATTGCTCTCCCTGGGAGCTTGTTACAAATGCTGAATCTCAGGCAGGGCAAGGGGTAGGGTAAGGCCAAGGGAGATGGCCCCCTCCAGCGCAGAATTCAAGGGGGCACCGCCAAACTCAGTATTCAAGATAAATAATATTTTTAAAAATCAAAATTCAAGTACAACATCTATGATAAACAGAATATAATTTTTAAAAGAGATTTTATTTATTTTAGAGAGGGGAAGGGAGGGAGAAGGAGAGAAAGAGAAACATTAGTGTGTGGTTGCCTCTTGCGCACCCCCTACTGGGGAGGTGGCCTGCAACCCAGGCATGTGTCCTGACTGGGAATTGAACTGGTGACCATTTGGTTTACAGGCCCAGGCTCAATCCACTGAGCCACACCAGCCAGGGCACAAAACATGATAATTTTAAATGAAGGTAGGCTCTAACGCTGCGCTTGAATGATACTGCCTCTCTCACCTTTGCCCGAATTCTGGCCCCGATCTCGGGCCCACCCAGACTCTTGGAATCGACGTTCTGACAAGATCCCCAGAGAATTTACATGCACGTCAAAGTCTGAGAAGCGCAGCTTCTGCAGCAGCTCTCACGCCGTAGCAACCCAACATTTGGTATCCAGGCAGCAGCAGAAATGGGAAGGGATGAACAGGAGCATCTTAGCCCTACCAGTTTGCTGGCCATTTGCCTGGATCGGCACACTACCAACTTAAAATTGTACAGTGCTTTGTAGTGAACTCTAAACTTTAAAACACATTTAATTCTGAAATAATTCCAGATTTGTAGGAAGTTGCAAAGAGAGTACAGACAGATCTCATTTGCCCTTCACCCAGTTCCCCCCAATGGCGACATTTTATGTAACTATAGCAACATCATTAAAATGAGGATGTTGACACTGGTGTGAGTGTACATATAGTTAGTTATATGTCGTTCTACCACCTTTGTAGATTCATGGGACCCACACTATTAAGACACAGAAGCAGCCCGTCACCACAATGAGCTCCCTGGGGCTACAGCTTTATCACCACACACACACCTCCCGTCTCTGCCCACTCCCATCCCTAACTCCTGGCAACCACTCGTGTGCACAGTTTCTCGGAGTGTCATGTGAATGGAATCGTACATAGGCAACCTTTCAAGGCTGGCTTTTCCTCACTAGACATGATGCACTGGAGATTCACCCCTACTGTTGCACGTGTCATTAGTTTCTTCCCTGGGTTGTTTTTGCATCTTCGTCAAAATTCATTGGCCATTCTTGTGTGGGCCTGTTTCTAGACTGCTGTATTTCATTGACCTACGTGTCTATCTCTCTGCCAATACCTCACTACCTTGATTATTGCAGCTCCATAATGAGGTTTATAATTTGAATCGATTGATTTTCCCACTTTATTCTTTTTTTTCAGAAAGGTTTTAACTAGATTAGTTCCTTTACCTTTCATATAAATTTTAGAATGATTTTACACCAATAAGTCTTTCTGGGATGTGGCTAGGGAAGTGCATTAAATCTATATACTAATTTGGGGAGAGTTAATATCTTTCTAATGTGAGTCTTCTAATTCACGAGCACGTTATACCTCTATATTTATTCCGATCTTTGGTTTCTGTCATCAGCATCTTGTAGTTTTTAATGTACAAGTTCTCTGTATGTTTTACATATTCATATCTGGGTATTCCTTTGTTTGAGGGTTTATAAGCAGTCTTGTATTTGTAATTTCAGTTTCCACAGGTTTTTACAATTACTCTTCGTACGTTGGTCTTATACCTTACAAACTTGCTGAACTCATTTATTAGTTCTAGGAGTTTACTTGTGGCTTGGGATTTCGTTCGTGCCATATGCAAATAGAGACAGCTTATTTCCCTTTTAGATTTCTGTGTCTTTAATTTCCTTCTGTTGCTCTGTTGAGCTAGCTGGACCTCCGAGTACTATGTCAAATAGCTGTGATGAGGGCAGACATGCTTGCCTAGTTGCTGATCTTAGGAAGAGGGCATTTAGTCTTTCTCTGCAAGAATGATGTTTGCTGTAGGTTTTTATGAATGGGGTTTTTTAATTGTATTTTCTCTCCACTACCATTTAGTCCCCTTATACCCCCTCCCCCAACAGTCACCACACTGTTGCCCGCGTCCATGAGTCCTTTTTCCTGTTTGCTCCACCTCCACCTCTTACTCTCCCCCGTAGCTGTCAGCCTGCTCTGCACCTATGAGTCTGTCCCCATTTTCCTTGTCAGTGCAGTTTGTTCATTAGATTCCACATATAGTGAGATCGTATGGTATTTGTCTTCCTCTGACTGACTTACTTCACTTAGCATAATGATCTCCAGGTCCATCCACACTGTCACAAAACGTGAAACTTTCTTCTTTTGCACGGTGGAGTTGTATTCCATTGCATAAATGTCCCATAGCTGGCGTCCATCGGTAGATGAGTGTTTGTTCTTTATCACGCTGAGGAAGTTCCTTTCTCTCCCTAGTTTCCTGGGTTTTTATTGTGAGGAAGGAAAAAATGTCCTCTAATCTTCTAGGTTCTGAGCCCCAAACTCAACAAGGACAGAGTTCCTTTGTTTGGGACCTTGAACTATGTATCTCTTCATCTGGCTGTTGATTCTTATCCTTAAAATCCTTCGTCTTTAGTCAGTAGTGTAGTGAATAAATGGGTTCCTTGAGTTCTGTGAGCCACTCTAGCAAATTAATCAAACTGAAGGGGGAGGTGTTCAGAACCATAGAACTCTATAACATGAAGAGTGAATCTTAATATAAACTGTGGCCTATAAGTAACAATGTGTCAGCACGACCCTGTGCAGTGTAACAAATGGGCCACAGTAATGCAGGATGATAATAATAACAGCAGTGGTGTGTGTGTGTGTGTGTGTGTGTGTGTGTGTGTGTGTGTGTAGGTGGTTGCGTGTAGGGGGTTACGGAGGTGAAGGGCTACGAATATAGAAATCTACATATTATCTGCTCAAATACTTGATAAATCTAAAACTGTGCTAAGAAAATCAAGTATATTCATTATTTTAAAATCTCTAAAAGATTTCATGTGAAAAGTTAAAAAAAAAGACAAATGTGATGAGAATTGTTTTAAGTTCCAAGGGACACACAAGGCCACCCCGGAGCCTTGCCTGTGAACTGCCCGGCCAGCCTCACCTCCCAAGGCCAGGTTCACCTGCAGAACCCCTCACCTGTAAGGGAAATCCACACCTTGTTTCTGCAGCAGGACCAGCTCAGGCCCCACTGGAGTTGTGCCACGAACCCCCTTAGAAGGAACAGAACCAAAATTTGCATCCTTTTCCTAGGTTGCTGAATTTTCTCATGTAAAGGAAGCTGGGCGTGGGTGGCCAGTTGGAAAAAGCAACGTCACAAATTCCTTCCTAAGGAAAAAAAGGCTTTTTTTCCTCCCCTCTGGCTGAACTTTCCTCAACTAACTATAATGACGGGGTTTTTTTTTATCTGATTGTTAATTCTCCCTGATTATTCAGAAGCCTCTTTAAATTTGCTTCAGTGTTTTTTTCTCTTTTGAGTAAACTAGATGAGGCAATCAGCTCTCCTTTCATAATATAAGAAGGCTTCTTCTTCTTCTTAAAAAAATTATTCCTGCACTTTAGAATTCCCGCCAGTGATCACAGGGGTAAATGTCAGTCTGTTGCTCTAAAGGCCTTTAGGGAGGGGCCTGTGTTAAGTCCCTGTCACTACACTGGCTCATCCGGCGAGAACCTTTAAAGCTGGATTAATCCCCTCGAGTTCGAAATCCTTTTGCTTTAGGGCTGGAAATCCGGCTCCATAACCTTTTGAATCCCCCACCTTTGCTTTGAAAGCTGGCACTTTCTGTTTAAGCGACCAGAAAGATGAAAAATAAGCCTTTTGGAGCTGAACGTGTTGATTTCAGCGATCACTTTTAATTCACCCCTTTCCTCTTTGTAAAGCGTGGTTTTCTCCTCTGCATTAGAAAGAGCCAGAGATTATCTGCACAAAACGGGGAGGTTTATCGTGATCGGCGGCATCATCTCTCCTGTCCATGACTCCTACGGAAAACAGGTGGGTTCCTCCTTTGCCCCTCCCCGCCCTCGCCCTCCCTTCCTGCCCCGGTGGCTCCTCAGGCGCCAAACTGCCCCACTGCCATGTCTGCTCTGATTCCTGGAAAAGCAAAGGGCCTGGTGGCAGGGGTCCTGCTTCCCACGCCTGGGCCACAGTCAGACCTGAGCGACGGGTGCTGGGCAACAGCTGGGAGGAACAGCTGCCGGCGACCAGGCAGCTGCTCCCGGGGCCAGGCTCAGTCCACACTCGTTAAAAGAGTAGCAGGCCCGCCCACTGAGGGCCGAGTGTGCTCAGCATAGGTGCCAAGTTAGGGGCACCTAACAGGTGACTGGTTAGGGGCTAAGCAAGTCTTTCCTGGGGTTTTAGGGAGAAAGGAAAGGCGTGCCCATTTTCTAATCTGATTTACAGGTTGTTTCCCTGCCACATGTCTTAGAAACTCTAGAAGTCTCCCCAGGAAGTCATTCTCCTTCCTCCCCCACACAGCTTGGTGGGCTCTGGGCGTGGTCACCTAAGCACCAGAGTGAGCCACGAGCCGAGGCAGCGTCTGCCAAGTTGAGTCTCACCTCTGTGCTGGGCACACTGGCTGCTCCGTTGGCCTGGGGGCTCACCTGGGGGTCCTGATGTGGGTGGTCTACTCCACCACCCTTCATTCTTTTTCTGTCCTCTCTGACCCTCCATGCCCGCCTGCGTGGCTGGTGGGCATGGAAAGGGGGCACACCCTCACTCCCTGATACCGTGGAAAAATGGCTGCACTTTTGTCAAGGGTTGGCTCGGGGTGGGGTCTCGGGCAGGCCGTGGGGAGCAGACGGACCTCCCCACGATCGCTCTGTTGCTCCCCAGGGCCTTGTGTCAAGCCGGCATCGTCTCGTCATGTGTCAGCTGGCCGTCCAGAATTCCGATTGGATCAGGTAGGGCTGGTCTGATGGTGCCAGAGGCGGTGGCCCTGGGACCCGCTGGGGGGGGGGGCCGGGGAAGGAAGGTGGGTCCTGACCAGGAGACCAAAGGAGATAGTAACCCCCTTAAAAACAAGAATTCAGCTGAGGAGACTTCAAGATCAAAGTGGCTTTGTTCCAAGATCCATGCATCAGGCAGCATCCCATTCAGCAGGCAGGAAGGGGCACCGAGGCGCTGTGCACAGTGGGAAACTTCTGTACAGGGAGCGGGTGTCGGGGGAAGTGCCTCCCAGACGTGCCGACCAGACTGCCTGGCTGAGACGACGCCCCTGGGAAAGGCTGCCGGGGCTGCTGAGTGAGGTATTAGGTCTCCGGTTGGTGATGTGAGCTCAGTGGGAACCACTGCATTTGGGGCCGGCCGGCCCCGTGTGTAACAGCCCGTGCCAGCAACAGGTGCGCAGCCCTTCCGGGGGGGCCCCCCCGATAACTCAGTCTGGTAACCAAGCTCAGGGCCCTGACACTGAAGAGGGTGTTGTTCAGGTTTCATCTCCTCTGACACTGTTGGATTCAGGAATATTCTTGGATCTTTCACAAACATCATCGGGGGTCACGTGAGGCACAGCCAGGAAATCCAAACACTTCCCTGCTTTCGCATCCACTCAGGTCCGTGGACTCTCCCTCCCTCCCAGGGCAAGTGGCCCGGCCTGGGCCGGTTCCCGCTCCCTAACTCGTGTCCCCAGGGCCCCGCGCTGACCGGGGGACAGAGGTGTGGGGGCGAGCGCAGGCTGCCTTTCCCCGGGGCCGTCCGCTGCCCCGGCAGACTCCATTATCCGCGGAGCCTGCCGCGTAAATAAAGCAACCTTCCGCTAATTATGCTAATTGCACCCCCCAACATTCCTACAGTTATAATTTGCATGAGTAGATGCCATTTGTTAAAAATAATGGCGCACCATTTGTACTGTAATTCCACCCACCCCCGTGGAAAAGTAAGCGGCACCTAGAGGTTCCTGTGAAGGCGGGAAATGGAAAGGACACTGACCTCGGAACGAGGGGCGCAGAGATGGTGGCGGAGAAGGTGGGGTGGGCGCAAAGCCCTGAAGGGAGGGGACAGTCATCATTAAATATTGATCCTTGCCGATTGTACACAGGGATTTGTGTGAGAGGCACATGCCCTTGGGAGGCCTTCTCCTCTCCCCGGGACATAGGTCAGGTGGAGAGAGACCTGCCTTTCCTCCTGTGAGACCCAGAGAACTCACGGGCTTGAGAGTGAACTGCACACCTGTGGCTGAGCCAGGGACAGAATCGAAGCCCCTTAACATTGTAACTTCTGATCCGCTGGGGAAAGCGGGGCCCAGTGGGGGAAATGCTGGGCAGGAGGCTGTTACTGCTGGGATGAGACTAGAAGATTCTAAACTGATTCCCTCATTCACTCAGCAAGTATTGATCGAGCACTTCCTGCCTGCCCTGTCCTGCGCTGGGCGCTTGGGAAGTCGGAATCCTGAGCTGAGATCACTAGGGAGGCTCAGAGCCAGCTCTAGAGATGGAGCTGGGCACGGCAGGGCCCGTGGATGAGGCGAGCCTGTTTCCCCGGGTCAGGGGTCTGCCCACGTGGGGGGTGGGAGCTGGGCAGTGATCCGGGGGGAGCCAGGCTCAGGGCAGGCTGACTGGCTAAGAGTTTTCAGTTGGTGAGATCGCCTGTCTGAGCACCTTGGGTGTGTGTGCATGGAGGCAGGTGGGCAGGGAATGCTCAGCTGCTAAGAAAATGTTGCGAAGTATCCCAATTTAGCAGCTCATTAGGTTTGTAATTAAGGCCGAGGGCTGCACCAGTCCGGGCTGGAGCCCTGCTCGCTCTCACCCTGGTGTGCGGGAGGGGCTGGCTGCCTGCGGGTGTGCGCCTGCCCATCTGACCGCCAGCCTGTGCCAGGAGGAGCGTGGGGCAGTTCCCAGCTCCGAGAACGGCAGCCACCCCTCAAGGAGGGCTTCACTCCCACAATCCTGTTAGGTCCGGAGGAGAACTCCCGTTTTGCCGATAAGGATAAGAGCAAAACCCAGTACTAAGCACTTCACGTATAACACTCATCAGGCCCCTCTAACCTCCCCCACGAGAGAGTAGCTGCTGTGAGACCTACTTTGCAGACAGGAGAGGGAGCCCTGAAGGATCCTGTTGCTTCCCCAGGACCCTGCCGTGGGCAGTTCCGGGCGGAGCTGCGGCTAAACCTCAGCAGATGCGTCGGCCCCTCACGGCGGCCCGAGCCGTCCACCTCCCCTTTCACAGGGGGACACCCAGGCTCAGGGAGGTGTGTCGAGCCCGTGTTTTACCTGATTTGAGATCTAAGTGCACAGCTCACCCAGCGTGCTAAGCTCCCTGAGCTGTGGTCTTTGGAGGGAGCTCCTGAGAAACGAGTGAGAGGCTGGAAACCAAACAAAACCTCTCTCCGACCCTGCCAGGGTGGACCCGTGGGAGTGCTACCAGGACACCTGGCAGACGACGTGCAGCGTGCTGGAGCACCACCGGGACCTCATGAAGGTGAGCTGGGCCGCTGGGGCGCGACCGGCTGCACTTTGTCTTGACAGACGCACAGCCCTGGGCTCCAGACCCTCCAGGGCGTCGAGCACCAGACACGAGCAGGACTGACTAGCAGGCTGTCGCTGCATCTGCTCCATTTTTTTCCCATGGACTTGAAGAAAACCGTGTCCCTTCCCTTTTTTTGGGTCCCCTGGAAAGGACCGATGCAGGGTGGCACCTGACTGCTCCTCTCTGCTAGTCAGTGACGAAAGCCACCCCATCTTACTGTCCAAGGGTGTATCTGGCAGGATAGGCTAAGAGGCACATGGCAATAAATGTCCTTAAAGTCTCAGGGGCCTCACACAAATGCTCTCTGCACACGACATGTCAGCTGGGGGTCAGTTTGGGGTCAGCTGGGGTCGGCTGGGGTCAGTGGGGGCCTGTGCTCCTGAGAGTCACCCAGGAGCCTCAGGCATCCTGACGGAAGGGAGGAATCGGGGACCCTGCAGGTGCGCTGAGCCCTGGCTGTGCCAGCCAGGAAGCCCGGCGCTATTTTGCTGTCTAAGTGCCTGGGCCTCTCCACCCCTGCCTCTCCCACTCATGCCCAGAGGCGTGGGTCTGGGGAGGGAGGCCGGGCCCGGAGCCCCAGCTGTTGCAGTGACGGCAGAGACTGACCGGCAGGGACTGTAGGACTCCATAGCCCCCTGCCTTGGAGCAGGGGTGTGGGGCTGCCTCCTGTCAACGCCTGTGCTCCCAGTGCTGTCACCAAGCCAATGTTTTTGGCATAGGGAGTAGACCTGTCAGAGAGATGTGCACGGGCCTAGGAAGTGAGTCAAGGCCATGTCTGCAGAGGCCTCGGACACCGCGAGAGCCCCCAGAGAGCCGACGAGGGCAGACCGGGGCGGGCAGCCAGCCCTTTCCTTCTTCTCGGGCATAGGACTAAGGATGCTCCAGGCGGGAGGAAGGAGCTCCTCAGCCCCCAGACCCGTCAGTAAGCGGGACTGTGGCATCTTCCTGTCTGGAAGTGACATTGTACTAAAAAGGAGGCAGACTGCCCCCACCCCTCCACTGCACCAGCCACAGCTGGGCTGAGAAGACGCCGTGGTACCCGGCCAGCTGGCCCCCGCATGTGCTGCATGTGGCCATGACCTTCTCCCATCAGGAACCTTCCAAAAGGGACAGTCACCCACAAGACAAACGCCGGTCCTTCCACAGCTCAGGACTCATGTGCTGCTCTGCCTGCAGTGTGGCCTGTGGGAGAGGTGTCTTTAGGGGGTCACCCCAGCCCTAGAGCTCGGGGGTCCTCTGGCCATAGGACTCAGTAACCCAGAAAAGGCAGGGCACAGGCATGGGAATGCAGGCTGTCAGGGAAGGGACCTGGAATTAGCCACGGCTCTTGTGAAGCTAAACACACTGAAAACTCATCCTTTGTTTCTGGTGCCCAATAGCCACTGACCCCTCCCCGTGTGCAAGGTGGGTTGCTTCTGGGTCAGCTGTGACTAGTGCTGCATTATCTGCTGTCCTCTGCGGCGCTAGACAGAAGCAGAGGCCAGATAGCAGGGACAATGGTTCACGCACACGGAATGTCTGCCCGGCTCTGGAGTGTGTACTCGCACTGGGGGAGCAGTGCCCAGACCCCGCCCCCCACCTTCCTGGAAGGCAAACACGTCCCACCTTATGGAGCACCGCTCTCTGGCTTGGCCCTGCCACTGGCCTCTGTGCCCCAGAGGGGCGGCAGGTGGTGGGAGTGCCTGGTGTCCCTATGACCTTTCCCGAGCTTACTCGGCCCTGGTGCAGACGCGACCTCATGGGAGCCCCGGGAAGCGGGCGAGGAGGGCAGGTACCTGTGTTGCCCAGAATGTTACAACATCAGCTACTGGGTACCCATTTCCTGCCACGTGCCAGACACTTTAAAGATACTCTGTGTCTCCTCACTTTGTGCGATCCCAGCACAACCTGGAAATGTTGCCTCTCTATGCTAGACCCTTGAGCTGGGGTTCAGGAGGAGTTAACTATCCAAGGTCACGCAGACAGGAGCAGGCAGAGCTCACACTTGAACGGAGGTCCATGCAACACCACATCCTGTGTTTTTGCCCCGGAGCTGCCCTGCCTCCTGCCAGCCTGCTGTGCCACTCAGCACAGCCGCATCTGGAGCCCGCCCCCAGGGCTCCCCCTGGGCCCCAGGGCGCCTCATCAGGACGGACAGCACACGAGTGTTTGGAGGCGACCAGGAAACGCCTTTCCTAAGTCGCCTGGCTAATGACCCTGACTCTGCATTTCTCTCTTTCCCCAGCGGGTGACTGGCTGCATCCTCTCCAATGTCAACACACCCTCCATGACGCCCGTGATCGGACAGCCCCAGAACGACAACCCCCAGCCTATTTACCAGAACAACAACGTGCCCGCCAAGCCCACGGCAGGTAGGGGCACGCTGGTGCGCAGCGGCGTTCTCCAACCTCAGAGTTGCCCAGAGGCCTGGTTAGCATCCGGGTTGCTCAGTGCCCCCCCAGAATCGGGTTCAGTAGGTCTGGGAGCAGGAGGAGAATTTGCATTTTTTAAAAATATTTATTTATTTTTAGAGAGGGACGGGAGGGAGAAAGAGAGAGAAACATCAATGTGCGGTTGCTGGGGGCTGTGGCTTGCAACCCAGGCATGTGCCCTAGCTGGGAATCGAACCTGCGATACTTTGGTTCGCAGTCCGACCTCAATGCATTGAGCTACACCAGCCAGGAGAATTTGCATTTTTAACTAGGTGATGCCAGTGCTCTGACTCTGTGCTGACAACCCTTAATATAGAGGATCAGAGAGAAGTAGTCACAACTAGAAACAGAGGGGCAGATAGAGCCAAGGGGGATGGTGTGCATTCCTCGCTTGTGTTTAAATGTAAATATAATCGCCTCAGCTGGAAATGAAAGATACGAGAAGGAGCGTCTTTCTCTGCCTCTTCCATGGGGGCTGAGGAGGAAGTAGCAGGACCAGGAGTCAAACCCAGGTGGTCTGCATCCAGAATTCCATGCTCGTACCCATGTGTCCACGGGCAGACAGCTGGGGGGCCCCCACACTCACCGAACACCCAGCACGGTATGCCCACATGGTGCTTTACACGGGTTCTCATTTAACAAAGTGATTTTGAGATGGAGATTCTACATTCTCATTTACATGCAATTCAGAGAAGGTGAGTGATTTGCCTAAGAACACACAGATCAAATGCAGAAGAGCCAGAATTCATTTTCGGGACTTTCTTGTTCTAACACCTTATATTCTTTTTTTATTCTTATTTTTAAAGATTTATTTATTTATTTTTTAGACAGAGAGGGAAGGGAGGGAGAAAGAGAGAGAGAGAGAGAGAAACATCAATGTGTGGTTGCTGGGGGCCGTGGCCTACAACCCAGGCATGTGCCCTGACTGGGAATCGAACCTGCGATGCTTTGGTTTGCAGCCCGTGCTCAATCCACTGAGCTACACCAGCCAGGGGTTAATGTTCTTTCTAATATTTCTTTCAGGCCAATAGCAAGAGATAGATGCCAGTGTTACCTTTCAAGCCCAGACATCATAAACTATTGTGTCATTAGTCTATGACAAAGAGGGAAGAGCCAGAATTTCATAGTTTACATACAGTTACCTGGTGAGGGCTGGGGGGTGCTGAGAAAGAAATTTCCAGCTTACAGCCCAGAGAGCTTACTGAAAGCCAGATACCTCCCCACCCACATAAGTTGTCTGGTTGCCCTGCAGACCGCCTGCATGGGAAGGGATGCCTTGGTCCAGCAGAAATGATCCCAGAGGGATTCTTTGCCACAGGCTCAGCCTCCTTGGATTGGGGTGTTCGTGTTTGGTGATGGGTAGATGCTTACGATGTTGAGAAACGAGCAAGCAAACAACCAATATGCCCTTGAAACACACAATACGATCCACCCTGGGTTACACAGACAAGAGCAGCATAACACGTATTTAGAAAAATGGAAGAAAATAAGTAACATCCTGATACGTCAGCAGTGGTTTTCTCTAGGGGCAGGATAATGAGTGCTTTTTAATTTTCCTCCTCATACATTTTCCTCCTCTGTACTTGCCAGTCGTTCCACCAGTCATATAGTAAACATGACTGGAGAATAGGTACCAGTCTGGGGCTCAAACACCTTGTGCCGTGGACTGGGACCGAGAAGGAAGTTTTGCTGTCATATTTCTGTTCTTTCTCTCTACCCTCCTTCCACTGCCCGCCACCCACCCGGCCCCTCCGACACACCCCTTGTTGCTCACAGTGGCCCAGGGCTGGGCTGACGCGTGTAAGTTGTGAGTGGTTCTCTCCCCCTGTCCCTGTGTGTCTTGCTCTCTCCCATAGCCAAGATCCTGGGGAAGGTGGGAGAAAGCCTCAGCCGGATCTGCTGTGTCCGCCCGCCCGTGGAGCGCTTCACCTTTGTGGGTAAGGAGCGTGGACCTTCTTGCCCGTCCCGCCTCTCTCCTCCCCTCCTCCCCCTCCTCCCTTCGTGAATGCAGCCAGCACCGCCAGCCCCAGCCCCCGCTGGCGGACAGCCGTTTAGAGAGCGATGGTTTCCAGCAAACAGAGGCTGCTGGGTTGTGCCGGTGGGACCTGTTATCGGGGCCCAGGGGGCGTGGCCCACCTGGCCCGGGCTGCCCAGGAGATCCCACCTGGTGGTGGGTGATGTGCTCATTCCCCACCCCCCGAAGACCGTGGCCACAGGCATAAGAGTGTCCGGGAGGCCCAGGATCTTCCCTCGGGTGGGTCCTTCTGGCTCGGGCAGTGTCCGCAGTCCGGGTG
Organism: Phyllostomus hastatus; assembly: GCF_019186645.2. Classification (NCBI taxonomy): domain Eukaryota; kingdom Metazoa; phylum Chordata; class Mammalia; order Chiroptera; family Phyllostomidae; genus Phyllostomus; species Phyllostomus hastatus. The sequence goes on along the minus strand of NW_025333833.1, from coordinate 11,413,555 downwards.
GCAAGCTGAGAACACACACGCTCTCTCCTTCACGCCCTCTGGTTCGAGCAGCTCTCCCGTGGGCTCAGCGTGGAAAAGACAGTCCGAGTCCCCAGGGCTCTTCCACGGTCCCCAATTCAACTTCGCAGAAGAGCTGAAGGGCTAGACCTCTTTCCTCTGACTCTTTGGGGCTGACTTCTGCCGTGTCCGAGACTTCCAATTTCAGGCGTCTTGAGGAGGAACAAGAGGCACAGCTGAGGAGGAAGGGAGGCAGGGGACCCAAATGGCCTCTCTGGGGCTTTGGGCACACGTGCCCCTCCCCGTGCAGGCCTCGCACACTCACGAGCACGCGCCATAGGCTCTGGCATTCACATCTTCCTCGGGCTCTTGCTGCATTCCGCCTCGGGGGAAAGTCTCCAGCGCTCGGTTTTGCTTGTTCTTTCAACCCAGTGACCCCTAAGGAGAGAGGGTCAGCTCCTTGCGCCTCAGACCCGTCTCCCTAGGTTTGGGGGACGTTGCGCTTCCCTAAAATACAGAAAGAAACAGAAGGTGCTCAGCGTGAGCAAGTGTGTGTTCGTCACTGCCTCCCTGGTGAGGCTGTCGGATTCTGACAGCCCCAGAAGTGTGACGTCTGCCCGGAGCCTGCGGAGATGCTCTCTCTCTGTTTGAGGCTGGACTGTGGCGGCAGGGGCCTTCCACTCTGCACAGGCGCCTCCTGTGCCGGGAGGCGAGCACACCCTCCTCCTCCCACCTGCCCCACCTCCTCCGAGAAGCCTGGGTGGACTGCGTGTCAGGTACCAAGAAGTGGGGGCCCTAATGCTCCTGTGTTCCCCTCTCCTCCTAGATGAGAACGCCAACCTGGGCACGGTGATGCGGTACGAGGAGATCGGTGAGTGGGGACGGGAAAGCGGGGGCAGGGGGGGCCACCTGCCTCCACCCCCGGGGCAGAGTCGGGGAGGGGAAAGGCTTGAAAACCCAGGCTCGTCTTTGCTACTGAGTGTACCCCCAGCGGAATCCCAAGCTAGGACCAAAGTCTCGGGGGTCCCCCGGCATGCCTCCCGATGGCACTCGCTCCAGTTCCCCGGAGTCGGCCTGGGTCCCTTGGCACTTGCCCCTCTGGTCGAAGGCCGAGCCCAAAAGACACGGAAGTTGAACCTCAGTGCCAGGCAGAGGGGCCCTTCTTCTGCCCACAATGCTGCACTGGGGGCGGAAGCCCTTTGGGTGATGAGCAGGAGAGGGGGACCCTGAAAGCCGCCTCCACGCCCTCCCTGCAGCCCGGGGCTGAGGCTAAGGCATCTCCTGTCCACGTGAGGGCCATGGGGGCTCAAGGCCAGCGCAGGTGGAGGGCGGTTACATGGAGCTGTCAGATGGGAAGGAGCCCACCCACCCAAGGGAGGAAGCTGAGTCCTGGCTAACCTCGGCGAGCGAACCGGAAAAATGAAATCTTTCCGAGGGTCCAGAGTGGCCGGGGGAGACAAGTGGGGAGCACAAATATTTGAAGCTGGGGAGAGAGCAGAGAGATGCCAGGATGCAGCTGGAGTTGGCCCAGGTGCCAGGTGACCAGGAGGGTCAGTGACAACTGACCAGGATGAGTGAGGGGCAGCCGAGTGTCCAGCAGGCACGCTCAGTCCTGATGGTCCAGCTGCAGAGACACTGCAGGTCTCCCCTGCTGTCCGGAGGCCACGGCTCCAGTGTGACCCCGGGAGCTGGGGTGACCTTGAGCATCAGGTTCTCCCAGGTGGCCCAGCAGATGTGACATTGTTTCCAGGGGCTTCTCTGGGGGCACTTGACTCAGCTCTTACTGGTCTGCCAGAACCTTTCGTAAGATTCTCAGGAATTTTGTGAGCCGGTTGTTTAATGCAGCCAACACAAAAAGTTAAATGAGATTAAGTAGCAGTTAAATAAATTGTATTAAAAACAAAAGTAATGGATACTCAAAACTCCTCACTTCCTAATTCTGTTACTATGTTTTAATGTCCATTATTTCCCTGCCCATCACTGAAGGCCCTGAAAAGTGGCGTCCGGCTTGCTGGTCGCTCCCCAAAGCAGGCCGGAGCGTTGGGCTCCAGCTTCCACAGCCCCCAAGCACCCAGAAGGCCAGGACGGGCGCTGAAGCCCTGCACCCAGTGCCCCGAGCTGCCGCACCTGGCCGGGCAGGGAGGCCATCCTGACCAGCAATGCTCAGCATAGTATTCCAACGTAGAGTCCCCTCGTTCCGTGTTCCAGGAAGAATTTCCCATGGCCAAGCCTCAGGTGTGACCTGGTTTCCCTCCCCAGCACCCAGGCCCAGGGTATGAGGTCATCCCTGCCTGGGGAGTTCCCCTTTCTCCTCCCTTGGGGTGTACTGTGTGCCAGAACTCACTGCAGCCCTGGGAGGGGCGGGGCCGTCTGAGCCCTGTCTTGCTTACTGTCCTTCCAGAGAAAGGAAAGCCAGGTGGCCACAGCCATCAGGACGGATCCCTAGCCTGGGCCAGGTGGCGGCCGGCCGCCTCTGTGTGAGGTTGGAGCTGGGAAGGGCCGCAGGGCCTGGGCCTCACATTGCACAGATTCCTGGGCAGGGAGTGTGCCTGGAGCGCTGGTCTGGCTGCTGGTCCTGGATCTCTGGCTGCTGGGGTGAAGCGGGGAAGTGGCAGGGGAGCTGCCCTGCCTCCAGGCCTGTGGGCTCTGGAGCCCTCTGGCTCACACATTCCCTTTCTGCAATCCCCTTGCACGCTTCACGGGAAGGAAAAAGCCTCCTTGCTCAGTGAGCATCTGTGGCTCCACGTTTTTAACCAGCTGACTGCTCTTTGGGGGGCTGCCCCAGACCAAAGGCTTTGTGGGCTGGAAAGGGCCGCATTAACCTCGTGCAATAAACTGGGAGAGTCACTGCTGCCCTCTAGTGGCCACACGCGGGCTCCCAAGCCCTCGGAGGGCCTCTGGTCTGGGGCAAGCACATCAGCTCTGGTCCTGCAAGAGAAGGTGGAGGCCCCACTCCTTAGCTTTCTGTGCTCTGGCTTCAAAAAATAATAATCCAACATGACACCCTAGTGGGAAAGTGAGTCTCTGGCTGGGGGGTAGAAAAGAGATTCATTTCCGTGGCTGTAGAGCAAGCAGGGTTTCTCACCGGGACTGCTGACATTTGGGTAATTCTGGGTGGTGGGGCTGTCACGCACCGTGGAGAAAATTAAACAGCATCACTGCCAGTAGCACGAGCTGCCAGTAGCCCACCTCTCTTCCCAGTCTCAACAACCCAAAATGTCTCCAGACACTGCAACGTTCTGGAGACAAAGTTGTCCCCTGTTGGGAACCGTGGATGGAGAAGAGCTGAGGGCTAGCACGTCCTCTGGCCCCGGCCACCGAACCGAACTCTTGGATGACGAGAGTTACAGAAAACTGACCTGGAATCAGGTGGCTCCTAGTGGGGGTGGGGTGCAGCAAGACCTGGGAGTGAACCTGGCTCCTCTGAGCCATCGGAAGGCTGGTTCCCCTCCGCAGGCGGGCAGTTGGGCCAGCAGTCCCATGGCCCAACACGGAGGGAGAGTGGGAGGCGTCGCCGACCAGGGCAGTGCTTCCCCGGGGCCCCGTGCCCTGAGAGCGAAGACGGCTGGCCTGGACGGAGAACCCGGACTGCCCAGAGGCACGCGGACCGCCTGCCTGCAGGGCCTGCATGGTCAGCCTGTCTGGGCCATGCTTACTCATACTTCCTGAGCACCTGCTGGGTGTGGTCCCTCTGTCCCGCCCTGAGGACCTGAAGGTAAATTCAGGTCCCTGCACATAAACAGAGCATGAGGCTGCAGCGTGAGGTGCGGAAGAAAGGAGAGGAGGGGCGGCAGGACTACTAGGAGTTAGGGCCCCAGTGCTCCATGGGGCTCCCTGAGGGTGTCATCAGCCCCAGCCGCCTTGCCTTCCGCTGAACCATCTGGAGACCCAGCAGCCAGGACAGGTCTCGTGACCTGAGAGTCCTTGTCAGGTCCGTGAGCCAGCTGCTGTGTCTAAGGCCACCTCAGACTCAGGGGCCGGGGCGGCAGCGTCTCTGGAAGGCTCAGAGTGGGACTGTGTCACTGTTTCAGATAAGATGCCCACGGGCATGATGGCCTCTTGACAGAGGGCCTGGGATGGCTGGGGACTGAACACACCACCCCGAGTCACACCCCGGCCGGGCGAGGCCTCTCCCCTGTGGCTCCGTGAATCCCGGGGTCCTTTTTCCCCATTGCTCCGCTTTAGTGAGCGAGTCAGTCTGCCGCCTGGTCCAAACCACAATGGGCCTCCCTGGGCTGATTTGGAGCGAGCGTAATGAGGGAAGAAAGACAACCGACCAGCGGGGAGCGTGCCTGGGAGCCAGACAAGGAGGTGCTCAGCATCGCTTCTCAGGCCCTGAGCTGAGGACAGTGGCCGTGTGAGGCGGGGGCACCCGATGAACAGCAGCTGCCTGGACACACTCAGTGTCCCCGCACGCCCCCATCGTGTCGGCATCTGTGGCGGGAGACGAACCCTGACAGTGCACAGCAGAGAGGGGCCAAGGCCACCAGGACTGGCCTTGGATGTGAAGCAACAGAGAGAGGCCCTTAGACCGCAGACAAGGCACTTAGCCGCTCAGTCACTGTGAGAGGGGCTGGCCAGCCTGGTTTAGCACGGCAAGACCCCCATCCCCAGAAACCCCTCAGTACCAGGCAAACCAGACTCTCCCTGAAGGAGTAATCCCTCCCCTGGAAGACAGTGTGGCCTGTAGGGAGCCTGGGGAGAGGCGGGCAAAGGTTTCTGCACCCACATGCTGAGGTGCAGGGGTGCCGGAGCCCCAAGCCTGAGCGACTTCTGGGGGCATCTGGGGGAAGAACTCTGGAGTCCCACGCTTCCCAGGTCTTCACTCCCTCCCTTTGCAAACTCTGTCACCCCCCTCAGAGCTGCGGATCTTGCTGCTGTGCGGCAGCGACCTGCTGGAGTCCTTCTGCATCCCTGGGCTCTGGAACGAGGCAGACGTGAGTAGCCAGGCCACCACCACGCGGCAGCACACCCCAGCGTTGGGGGAGGGCGGGGGTGGTGCTGGATTTGGGCCTCTGGTCTTCTTTCTCCCCACAGCCTCTCTCCCCCAGCCTGAGCCTCCCCTCTCCTGCGAGCTCCCAGGAGGGCGATCCCTTCACATCTCTAGGGAAGAAAATTTTCTCACCTCCTCTCAAGCTGGGTGGCCTCCTGATTTTCACACTCCCTTGTCCCCCTGCTTGCTCTTGTAAAGCCCTTGGGGAGAAAGCAGTCAGAGTCATAGAATACCTTCTCCAGGTCCTGCTGGGATGGGGGCCACGTGTGTCCTCCTGAGGGGCTGCGTGGTAGGTGGGGAGGCAGGGGCCTTAGAGAGCCTTTACCCTTTTGAATGGGGTTTTGTTTTCCTTTGACTCCTTTTGAAGAGGTAGTAAATACCACCCTAGAATTCCCTCACCAGGAGAATGGGGTCAGGAGGGGAGGCATTAATGGCAAAAGGTCATTAGGATCATTCTGGCAATTGACTTGGAACAGAGGGAACCAGGAAGCTGAACTTAATGTCACTTGGGAGCTCATGGGCATCTTCTGTTGCCAGACCTGACCGGGGCGGTCTTAAGCCAGTTAACTCACGAGCTACCCGCGCGTCACATGTAGGTTCATTCTTGCTCTTTCGTGAATTCATTCACCTGACAGCCAGCGCGGCTGCTCCGCGTCCACAGCCCTGAGCCAGCTGGAGTCCAGGGCAGTCATTCCAGCCTGTGCTCTGTATTACCTTGCTGTGGGACTCTGAGAATCACTCAACAATTCTCCGGGCTGTTTTTTTTTTCTTTTTAATCTATAAAGTCTATAGAGTGTTATCTATAGTATTTGGAGATTTAAAAATATATACAATATAGTCCCTGCTCCCCCAAGTACAAGATGTATACATATATATATATAGTATCTGGAGAGAGAATGATCCATTAGGATCAGACTCAAGATTCTGGTTCTAACGCAACTCGTGCCGAAGTGTGTTCTGAGCATCAGTTTTCTCACCTCTAAAATGGGCATCATCATGGTACCTACCTCACAGGATTAGGGCAGAATTGAATGAGATTGTCTAAGCAAAGCGCCTTGCCCAGCATGGGACACACCGTTCCATACATCCCATGTTAATCCGTGAGCTTACCTGAGCAGACACATAGGTGTACACACTGCTATTCCAGGAGAAGGGCACCCCCACCACCATGCTGTGGGGTGACCCACAGGGGAGGGGAGGGAGGAGGATACGGGGAAGCAAAGTACACTGTGTGGTCCGTCCCTTCCCCTCCAGCCCTCAGTGACTTCCAGCAGGCGGAACCCCGAACCCCCTGTCAGTGCTGGATGAGGTGGCTCCGTGGACGTTTACTTTCCCCTCTACTTCACAGGGCGCGGGGGAGGTAGAAGGGAATGCAGGCAAAGTGCTGCACCAGGTCTCCGCAAAGCTCTTTCAAGAGCCCAGGCAAAGCCGGGCGGTTGTCTGGGGCCCGTCCCCCGGGGAGGCCGGGGCAGTGTTGGGGGGATTAAGTGGCAGCTAGCGGAGTGGGGAGTCTCTAGGGCCTCCCCTCGAGGGCGGACCCAGGCTCTGTGAGCCTGAAACTGTCCCCAGTGGCCGGGAAGCATGGCTAGGCCCTTTGCTCTTCCTGATTCACCTGCTGACCACAGGTCCCCTAACGTCCCCTGACCCCGTGTCCTCACGCCCAACCTCTAAAGGCCAGAAGACAGTGCCACAGGCCTCTCCGGCTCCAGTCGGCCCCTGGTGCTGAAAGGACATGCTGGTTAGGGCAGAACACTTTGAGAAACCAGTAGCTGTTGATGTACTGGGAATGTGAGAGGGATTTACTGGGAGGGAGACCCTCGCCTACTGAACTGCGTTGACCATCCTACTGAACTTGGCTGACCATCCCAGAGATCCGGGGTGCCCAGCATGCCTGCTCCCGGGGGCACAGCCGCCCCAGGTTGGCAGGGCCCCACGTCCAGGCCACAGCCCAGGCAGCGGGGCTCTGGGCGAAGGGGGTGCTCAGAGCCCACTCCGGAGAGCCTTCCAGGGCCCAGAGCTCTACCTCCACCCCCAACCTGGCCGATCACTCGGTCCCCTGATTCCACCCGCAGCCAGTCTGTGGGGTCCTGAGAACCACGATGTCAGAAGTAGAGAAAAAAAAATCAAGGAGCCGTTTCCTTACGTAATGGGTGTGAATCTCAGCCCACACACAGGTGCGCCAGAAATGCTACATTTAATTTATTGAAACCACATTAAAATTCAACTGCAAGCCTTTATCCCACAGGGACGGCGGGAAGTTAGTCTTAGTCGTTACTGGTGAGCAGAACCTGACAGGCTCTTCTTTGCCCTGGAAACGAAGATCAGTGCATGGGTGTCCGCACAGCCGCCTGTCCTCAGGCCTTTGTGGGCCCTTGAAGCTGGTGGCCCCCTGAGCTGTGCCCACCTGGGGCACAGGTCTCCTGGCTGCGTCTGGAAACCCAGCGCTGGGCTCCACCCGCCTCTGATCACCAGGCCCCATGTTCTTCTGAGGCTTTGCCCCTAGTATGGGTGGGCGGGGGGGCGGACGGCAAAACCTCTTCTTTTTATGCTACTGGTACCTCCTTATTTTCTCTCTTCTCCTCGGGACATCTGCTGAAATCTCTTCAGTGAATTTAAAGCTACTGACTTCAAAACATTCTGTTTTCTGCCCTGCAAATTCTCCTCGTAAAGGGTCTGGTTCTCTGCCAGAAATAGGGCAGGGGTTGGGTGAAAAGCGGGTGCAGGTGTTACTGGAAAGGGGGCCTGCCTAAGGCCAGTGGTAGTGTGTGTGGGTTCTTGGCTTCACACAGGGAAGATTTCACGACCCGAGTCCAGGTGACTTTGAGGGCGCATTTATTCAAGCGTGGGACAGTGGGTCAAGGAAGGGCCTGGGGGAGAAGAAGCAATGGGAGGCAGAGTAAGTGGAGCTGCTTTGGCTCACTGAGAGGTCAGAGAAAAGGGGCCTTGGAGACAGCTTCAGGGGATGAGCCCAGGACCATCCGCCGCTGCCCATGGCTCCCCTGGGTGCAAGCCTCACGGGGTCCCTTAGAGTGCAGGAGAGGCACGCCTGTGGGGGAAGGAGAGGGGGAAGGGACAGGCACAGGCATGCTCCAGGGAGGGAGAGCGCATCCTGGTCCTTGGTCTTGAGGGTTTTAAAGGCCGGGAGTGTAGGGGAGGTCTTAGGGGAGGATCTCCATAGAATATTCACAAGTTTTCCAGGTGTGTCCTTGCAGGGTCGTGGGCTCCATTGGTTGGTCAGCGCCAGGGCAGGGGGTCTAAACAGCGACATACCAAGGGGAGGAAAGACCACCAGGGGCAAGGTCCAGCATCAGTTTTTTGCCCATTGTGAGGCACGCGGGGCTTCCCACCCTGGTGACCTTCTGTATCCGGCTGTGAATTGCTCGGCCACTGTGGTCAGCTGTGTCTCAGTTTCCCCATTCCACTGGCCAAGGACATTTCCTGGCTTCCTACTAACCTGCCTCCCAGGGAGCAGGAAACTAGTTAGTAGCCCAGTGGGTTATTCCACTGCCCTCATTTGGGCAAGGTTGGCTCTCAAGGTCTAGAAAAGGAAAGTCTTTCTTTCACGACAGGGTATAGGGTGAGCCCTTTATATTCTTCTAGAAGGTTCCACCATCTGAGGCTTGCCTGGAAGTGGCCCGTTTTAGGAATTTCAGTTGCTAACCGTGAGATTGCCAGGGATGAGGTGCGTGAGACCAGCTCCTATTGAGGGTTTCATTCCTTCATTCAACCCTTACCGGAACACACTCTTCTTTATCACCTGGTGTCCCAGGTGACACCCATTGGCCAAGACCTCTGCTCAGCGACTGTGAGCCCAAAGCTTTGAGTCTGCCCATGACGGCAAGAGAACAAAGCCTCCTGGGCCCCGGCTTCGTATTCCAGTCTCCTGTGTCTTCTCCAGAGTTGTCAGAATCAAGGAGGCGAGAAGCCACCAGTTCAAACAGGTCGGAGGGGAACCAGAAACCTTTTTACCTTTCGGTCAAGCGAGCTCTGAGGAAGCATGGAGCAGCTCTGTCCCCACCCAGGCGGGGGGGTGGGGGGCGCAGCTGAGAGAGCCTGTCCACAGCAGGACGGTGACGGCCTTTCTCCGTCACGATGTCCCTACTGAGTCCATCATGCTCTTGCTTTGCTTTGCATTCTGAGCCGATGCCCTTTTCCCAGAAATCGAATCACACAACTAAAGGGACACCCCCGCCCCTACTCAAACACATCCCCTGGGCATGCTTGTCGGGCACGAGACCCATTAGCCCCGCAGAGAATTCGGACCTCCTCAGACCAGTGACACGGCCCTACCCCTCACATTCCACGGAAAGAAAATTCCACACGTGTTCGGCGAGTTTCTCTCCGGAGAACCCAAAGGAGCTGCTTGTCCTGGTAGTTGGCATTTTCATTCTTGATTCCTGAGAGAAATCAAGATTACAGGTACCTTCACTAGCCAGGAGATGGGACCCAGGCCCCCAAGCCTGTCCCATTTCCAGACTTTTAATTAGACAACTAGTCTCCCCCCCAGGGCCCCAGTCATTGCTGTCCCCTGCTGCTTCCGGACACCGGCGCCAAAGCAGGTACCCGGGATCCGCGGGAAACCGAGGCCGAAGGCTAACCGGTCAGTCGCAGACAGGTTTACGAAGCCGGGAGATTTTACGCTCGCCCGCTCCCCTCCCCCAAACAGCACCCGTGGTCTGAGGGCCTCGGGCTGCCAGCTGCCTTGTCCAGTATGTTGTATGGGAGGCCATCTGGCAAGTGAATTCTGACTTAAGCAGTTTTCCTTCAATCAGTCTTGCAACTAATACTTATCGAGTGCCCAGTGTGACCATCAGCGCATGTGTGCCCTGGAGGCCCTTGCCATCTAAAAATGTCACATTTTATTGCGCTGGCTCCTCGTAGCCCACAAACGAAAACACGTGAAAAGTTCAGGAGAGTTCCTGAACCTAGTGAGCGCTCCGTAAATGTTGGCTGTTACTCATTCATGGGTTTAAAAATATTTATTGAGGAGCTGCCGTGTGCCAGGCACTGTTCTAGGGCTGGAGGAAGGGAGAAAACAAAATAGACCAAGTTCCCCTCTGTGTACACTTTGCTTTCCAGAGGGGAGACAGACCGGAAACACTTGGATCATTTCTCAGTGAACCCCTAGAACCTTCCTGTGAAGTGGAACATTTCCTAGAACACGTGGAAACCAGGGCTCTGATGGAGTGAGGCTGGTCCCAGACCGGCTCACTATTGAGCAGCAGAGCAGGGCTTTGCAGAAACCTTCAGATCCCTAATCCAGACAAAGCAGACCAGGGAGAGGACTGACTGGTACACATAATTCACAGCTGGCCAGGGAGGAGGCAGCGCTGAGCTGGCTTTGACCGACGGGCGGGGTTGGGTTAAAAGGGTGGAAAGAGAGAGCTCTGGGGTTGGGAGAAGGCCGTGCAAGACCCACTGGCGGGAACGAGACCCTTCGTGGAGATGGTTCTGACTGGCTGAAATAAAGGGTTTCTCTTGGTCTCTATTTGGGAAGCTTTTGACTTTTCAGCAAGCTGGCAAAATCATTAAGTTTAATGATTACACATATTAGCCGCTCTCCAACAGTGTTTGCCTTTTAAATGAGTGAGGGTCAATATTTAACTCAAAGGAATGAAACTCTAAAGGGACATTAGGCACCAGAGATAGGCCAATGAGAAAGGTGTCTTTTCTCTCTCTCTTGCTGCCCTTCTCAAAGCCCAGCATTCCACAGGCTGGCTGTCATTGGCCATAGCCCGCGTTTTTCCAGCCAACCAGCTGTGGGCTCGCTGTTTCCTCCATCCACCAGCTATGGGAAAACAACCAAAGCAAATAAACAGAGGAAGAGCCTGGGGCACTGGCCACTCCAGAAGAAATCCCTGGGCTCCAGGACAAGTGGGGCCAAGACAAACATTTGGTTTTTCAGGCTCAGATGGTTTCTATCAGACAGTCCAGCTGCAGCCAGGAAGCCCGATGGACACTTCCACCCGGGGGATTCGGTCCCCTGCACCCATCAGCCTGAGGCTCCAGGCAGGGAGGCTCGGCAGCTACTAGAAAGATTGTGGTTCTCGTGTGAAAGGCGCTGTTGGCTTGGTTGTCAGGCTGTTGACTCCCGGAGTCTGGAATCCCCGGCCTTCCCACACTCCCAGTCAGATTGGGAATGGGGTGGGGATGCTTTTCTCTGGGAAACCCCTCTGAAGCATCTTTCTTTTCTTTGCACTGAGAGGCATTCTGGGAATGCGTTCCCACCTTCTTGACTCTTAGTGCACTGGCCTCTGCCCAGCCTTCCCTCCAGAGAGGAGCAGGGGCCAGGACCAAGGTGGAGGATGACTCATTACTGAGAGGGTGGAACAGGCGTCAGAAGGCTGTCACCTGTGTGGCTTCTACCAGACACCCTCTCCCTGCATCTTTTTTAGTCCACTCAGAAGGATACCAAATAACATACCCCAGGGGGCGACGCAGAGTAATGCACTGAGGTTTTAACGCATGAAGTGCCTGGAGAAAAGATAAGAGTATATTTTCAAACCAAAAAACGTTTCAAGCCACTGACACGTGAGCCTTAACAATGGATCTAGAAGAGGTGTTGTTACCAGAAAGGGGACCTGGCCTGCAGCAGCTCTGCCTAAGGGTGGCCGGTCGTGTGTGGGTTCTTGACTTCATACGGGAAAGATTTCACAGCATGAGCCCAAGTGAGTGTGAGAGTATGCTTATTAAAGCTGCAGACAGCGAAGCAAGGAAGGGCTTCGGGCAGAGGAAGCCACAGGAGAGAGCCCAGGCAGGGCTGCTCTGGCTCACTGAGAAGGCAGAGGAAAGGGCACCTTGGAGAGAGTTCCTGGGGGTCAGGCTGGGACAAGCTGATGCTGCCCACTGCTCCCCTGGTTGCAGGCCTCCTGGGGACTCTCGGCATTCAGGAGATGAGTGCCTGGCTGGGAAGGGAAGGTGCAGGTGTGCTCCCGGGAGGGAGAGCGCATCCTGGGCCCTTCGTCGTGAGGGTTTTAAAACCTGGGAGTTTATGGGGAGAATCTCAGTAGAATATTCCTCAGCTTTCCAGGTGTGCCCTTTCAGCATCACAGTCTCCACTGATTGGTCAGCACCAGGACAGGGGGGCCATTAGTCATTGCAGCTTCTCCTGGTGTCACCTACCTCATTTGGCTGCTTTTCTGGGCCTGGAGCTGAAATCAACTGAGGCCTAGATGTCACCTCCAGGGAGGCGACCTTCTGCATCTGGCTGCAGACTGCTGGCCAGCGTGTTCAGCCATCTGTCTCGGCTGCCCATTCTACTTGCCAAGGAGTTTTCCTGGTTTCTTCCTGTCCTGCCTCAGGGTGGCAGAAAAAGCCTTGAAAAGAGCCCAGGGTGGGTTCAAATTCACTTCCTGGCTGTGCAGCTTGGACTCGTTACTCCATCTCGCCGAGGCTCTGTTTTCCCTTCTGTGAAACAAGAACCGAGGCACAGGTCTCAGAAGAGGGTTGATGTTAGGGTTCCACGTAATAGAAAATAAAGCTCCCAGGATTGTGCCTGGCACATAGCAGGTCCTTTAGTGAATGTTTCTTCTTCTCGTTAATGATGTTCCCTTGCTCATCCCTGAATCTCCTCATCTGGAGGAGAAACACACGTGTGCCCAGGTAGCTCATGTGCTGCACCTTGGGAAGAGACCGCTGTTAGGGGGAGATGGTTAGGGCTCTGAACCCTGACCTAGGTCTCCGAGTGATCCCGCGGAGGGTCTTACCAGTCAGGCCTTCCTGGGTGAGGCAGTGTGAACTGGATCCTGTTGCTAATGCAAGTCAAGGCCTCTGTCTGAAACGCACTAATGGTTTCTCTTTGGAATTGGAATGAAGCCCCTTCTTGGTCGTGATCTGGTCCTTGTCTACTTCTCCTCCCCCTCTGGGCTCCAGCTCCGCCTGGTTTCCTTACTGGAACAGTTCTTCTCACCTCAGGGCCTTTGCACTCGCTGTGGCCTTGCTGGGAATACTCTTCATCCAGGTGTCCCTACGCCTTCTCTTCTTGTCATTGAGGCTTCAGCTTGAAAGTCTTTTTGTTACATATTGAAGGCTTGGAACAGCCCTCCTAAGATGTGCTACTTTGGCATGTGGATTATTTTGAGGTGAAGGCACCATGGGCTCACAAGAAACTCTCCCTTAAGAGGATTTAAATTTGGAGCCTGGCCCATAATAAGAGTTATTACCAAAAATCACTTTCTAATACCTATCTATAGGGCAGAGCAAACACTTAATTACTGAATATCTACTTTGTTCTGTGAATGAACTTCTTCCCCTCTGAGCCCCAGGGCGCCTGACCTCATCCTTGGCTCAGAATGCCACGTGTACCTCATCTCACCTTTCTGTCCAGAGCCTCTCTTGTATGTGGGGTTCCCGTACATGAGTACGTAATTCAGTTTGGTTATTTTCTCTTGTCAATCTGTCTTATGTGGATTTAATTACTAGACCAGCAGGAAGAGCCTAGAATGATAAAGGAAAATGTCTTCCTTCCCCATGATAGTCAGTAGTGTACTTAGCTCCACCTGATGTTTTCTTATTTATATATTTATTTGTTCACGATCCACCCCTACTAGATAGTAAGCTCTGTGAGCACAGTACATGTACCGCCTTTTCCAGCCACAGCAGCGCAGTGCCCAGCTCACCAGACACACTCACTGAATGTTGAATGAAACAATGACTGGGTTCCTGGGAGCAGCTTGGTTGGAGGAGTTCAGCCCGTAAGACAGTTTGCCTCCACCATGAGATGTGGCTCATGGGTAACTTTTGACAGTTGCCCATAAGACATTAGCCACTGCGAGATATTAGCCACTTAATAGTAACCTGCTTATCCTCCATGGCAATGCAGTTGAAACAAGCATTTGTGTAATGTCTCCCACCAGTTAGTGACTGATCCAGGAGATAAAGTCACATCTGTGTAGTTCAACCCTCTGTCCCAGAGAGGCGCCTGGCTGAGACCACAGGGCACCCCTCCCACCCAAAGCATCCCTGAAATCCAGCAGGGCGGGTCTTGAAATTGAGCCTCCTCCAAGGATGATGGTGATAACTATACATTCCCTCCAAGAGATTTGCCCCCAGGTCTCCCCCAGGGCCAAGTTGCTTCTGGCCTCAACGTGTCTAATATCCTACCCTCAGATTCCCCAAGTTTGGGGAAGCAGAATCCACCCTTCTACCTGCTCTCCCCATCCCCACCCCCACCTCCCCGGGGAGCCTCTGACTAAAGGATGAGAAGATACAGTCAACGCTGTGCTTGGGAGCAGGACCGATGTCACAGTCCCCCATCTCTGGGACATGACTCAGGCCAGAGCCAACATGAGAGGGCCGCTGTGTGCTGGGAGCAGGGGAGACAGGCGCCCCGATCCCGCCCACTGTGGTGTGGCAGTGTGAGGTCACATTGGTCACTACCAGGAGAGGGACCTCATCTCCAAACAGCGCTGCTGCGTCAACCACTCAGCCACCCACCTCTCTGTCTCCAAAGCAAAACCTACAGAGAGCCCTTTATGAAGTCACAGGAGGCACCGGACCCCTGGTGCTGAGACAACAGCTCTATCCCAGGGCCAGGCACCCCCCCACCCCGCCCCTCCACAGGCTCCAGGGGCAGGGACAGCCCTAGCCACCCCGTGTTTCCTGAGGCCCCATGTCTGCCCTAACCACCCCCATTTCCTGGGGCACCGGGGGCGGGGGGTGACCTCATGTTTGCCGGAATCCCCAGAGGTTCTTGTCTCACTGATGACCTCATCCCAAACCAAACTAGAATACAGGCAGCTTAGGCAGCTGCCTGAGTGCCTTAAAGCAACAACTTCCCCAAGGTTGGCGCACAGCAGAGGGATTAGGGAGCTTTGTAAGGAGAGGCCCCAGCCCACGGTAGACATGTTGTATCAGAATCCCTGGGGCAAGGTCTGGGGATCCATCTTCGCTGTTGTTTTCCAAGTTCCCCAGTGATTCTGCTGACCAATCAGATGGAGTCTGGGAACCTGAAGCCTGTCTCTAGGGTCCCTTCCTTGGGTCTCCGGAGCTCCCATGAGGCGCAGTGGGCTTCCCTCCATGACCACAGACAGGGAGGGTTCGTCGGCTAACACCTCAATCCAGTCAGGCTGCCAGAGGAAACACTGCAAGCGTCCACTTACCCAACAGAACCCGTGAACCTCCAGGATTCACCGGGGCCTTTCCACCCAGGTTCACGGCCGTGAAGGACACACGAAAATCCCTGCCCTCGTGGCGTTTCTCTACAGAGAAGGCAGAGACAAAACTGAGGTTAAACAAAACTGAGGTTAAACCTGCCTGGGGGCAGATGGAGATAAGTGCAGGAGGAGGTGGAGCACCGAGGAGGGTGGGGGCCGGGAGGGCGTGGGGAGCCTGTGGGTCTGCGCACAGGGACGCAAGTTGCAACGGCATGGCCAGAAGGTCTCGCTGAGACGGTGGCATTTAAGGGAAGGGTTTTGAACTAAGGAGCGGCATAATTTGGCTTCTGTTTTAACATGGTCAGTCTGGCTGTTGGGAATAGGCTGAAAAAGGCGAGAGAGAAACAGGACGATGGGAGCAACCCCCGTGAGAGACGGCAGAGGTGAAGTAGGTACCTGTTGCTGCCAAGTTGGTGGCTCAAACCCACAGATTTACTCTCTCACATGCTGGAGGCCGGGCATCCACATGGGTTCATCGGGCCAAAGCTAAACTGTTGGCAGGGCTGTACTCCCTCCAGAGGTTCCAGGGTAGAATCTGTTCTCTTGCATTTGCAGCTTCTGGAGCCGCACTCCTTGCTTCCCTGGGCTCATGGCCCCTTCTTCTATGTTCAGGACCGACAGCCTAGCGACTTGGGATCTTTCTCTGTTCTGTCTTTGCATCATCTCCTCTCTTCTGTGTTAATGCTCCCTCTGCCTCCCTCTTGTAAAGGCACTTGTTACTGAATTCGGCCCCTCCCCCTAGATTATTCGGGATAATTTCCTTAAGTTTAATCACACCTGTAACATTTCTTTTGCCTTATGATTTACAGTCACTCATAACCCAGGGATTAGGACCTGGATATCTTTGGGGGCCATGATCTAACCTGTCAGAGGAAACTTAGACCAGGATAGAAGTGAAGAAATGGCTAAAGAGGAGCCGATTCTTGGATTTGTTTTGAAATCGGAGTCAATTGGGTCACCCTATAGATCACAAGGGGGGTGTGAGAGAGAGGAATCAAGGAACAAGCCGAGGCTTCGGCCTCAGCAACAGTAAGAAGAGTTTCCATTTACTGAAATGAAAGGCTCTAGGGGAAACCTTTCCAGGGGGTTGGCTGATTAATGTCCGTCGGAAGGTGAAGGGGCTCATGGCCATACTGGGGCAAGTCCGTCTGTCACCTGTTTCTGGAAAAGGAAGACACCTCAAGCAGCGAGGCTCCGTCTGCTTGCCACCCAGCAACGAGCCGCCTGGCACCATTATTGATTGGGTGCTCAGTTCATTAGTTACTGAGTGGAAAGCAGCAGGTGCACTAATGTCACCCTCGGGCCATGCACCCCGGAGGCCTGACCGCCATTCTGAGCCATCGTTTCCACGCTTTAAACTAGAACGCTCTCCTTATGTGACCCTGTGATTTCCCGCTTCACATCGGAAGCACCCAGCAAGTTCTCAGAATCCAGTTGAAGGCAGGTGCCTCATTGCGCAGCTGCACCACTGCACCTGAGACAGCAACGGGGCCGGGCAACAGAGGGATCTCCTGTACGTCCCCTGTCCCTCTGCCTCTTCTCCTGTCTTCTCTTTCCTGTCTCTGTCTCCACCCTACAAATTCCCCTGGACTTTTAATTCAGTACTTAGATCACCGGTTCTCCAGCTTGGTTGCGTATCACAGTCACTTGGGGAGTTAAAATGAACAAACAAGCAAACAAAACTGTTGATGCCCGGGTCCAATTCCCAGAGGTTCTGGTTGAATTGATCTTAGGTGTGCGTTGGACTTTGGGAATTTTTAAAGCGCCTGAAGCAGTTCTACTGAGCCACCCAGCCTGAGAGCCAGTGAGCTCGGTTACCGTCTGAGTAGGGACTCCCGGGCAGCATTCTAAAAGCCGTGGCAGGAGGGGCTGGCTCCATCTCCAACTCCCTACCCCACCCCGCCCTGCCCAGCATTCCTGGTTTATAGGACAAGCTCCGGGCCAGGTTATCGGATCTGAGCACCGGCAACCAGTGCGGCCTGTGGTGCAATGCTCTAATTTTCCAAAAGGCATGATCCCAAGGGGACTCTGATATTCTATACCTGCCTTTAACTTCTCTCCACAGCTTCCCTCTTAGGGCACCTTCAGCTGACTTTCTATTTCAGCAACATCAGAGCTCCAGCTGCAACTCGAGCTCCACTCGTACGCAATGGCAGAAGTAGGGTAAAGGGGGTGGAAGTGCCCAAGGGCTCGCGTGCACGCACGCACTCCTGCGCAGGTGCACAAACATAATCAGCGAAATCAGAAGTGGAATTCTGCTGGCACAGAAATCCTCTGGAGAAGCAGCTCCTGCGGTGCTCCATAAAGTCTCACTAGTTTGTGTCACTAGTGTGGGGCATTATGAGGAGAAACCTGTGGCCCTCGCTGCCAGACCAGGTCTTGCTCAAGAAGCTGCCCTGCCTGGAAGCAGCTGCCTCCCTCTCCCCACCCCCTCCATCTGGGATCCGTAATTGGCAAGATCTAAAGAGCACTCTGCCCAGGCTAGAGCCCGGTCTCCAAGTGCCACCCCTTTCAGCCTCTTTGAAAAGGAAAATTGGCACGAGTTTGCAGAAAGCATCTTGGTAATGTGTCTCAAGAGCTTGAAATATGTTCAAGTCACATCCTTTCATCTAATTAGTTTACTTCTTATCCTGGAGAAATCACCAGAGATGAGGCAGAAGATTTATGTATAAAGATCTTCAACGCCATGTGATGTATAACTGCAAAAACCCAGAAGTCACTGCACACTTTCTGTAGCACCAGATTGGTTTAACACACCATGCGATATCACAGAATGGCCTGACAATAAAATGCACAGGGAGCTAAAACTTAACCTTTTCAAATGATTTCAATGATGTGAGAAAAGGCTCACCGTATAATGTTTAATTAAAAATGCTGGTAACATGATTTATTTTTCAGTTTCATCCAAATATGGGTGTAAAATCCATGTACGCTCCTTTGTAGAGAGAAAGACAGTGGACAGAAATCGACTGTGGTTATATGAGTGGTTCTCTGGGTGGTGTGGTTCTGACTGATTTTCTTTCTGAGTTTCCCAAGCTTGTATCATATCTATAATCAGGAAAAAAAATTTTTTTTAAAAGGTTACTTTTTTTAATGAAAAGGTTTCATTTCCCATTATGGCAGCAAGCTCCTATCAGAGGCTGATCTCAGAAGCGCCCCACTATAACCTTCCTCCTATCACTTCCTCTGCACACACGGACGCATTACAAGCTCAGGGTGCCCCTGAGACTCACTGTGGCTTGGATCTGGGTGAGCGGGGGCACATTCTGGCCCCTCTCAGTAGCCCCCCGGCGGGCTGGGGCTTTCCTTGCTGGCCAACGGGATCTGCGTCACCACGAGGCTGCCCACCAGTGAGGACTGTGTGTCACTCACACTGTCCTTCGGCATTGCGAGCCCAGCAGGAGCCTCGGGCCAATAGGAGAGACCTTGCACAGGCGTGCAGAAGCACGTTTATCCGTTCAGTCTGGAAGTATTTATCACGCATCTCCTGTGTGCCAGGCGAAGTTCTCATTCGTTCCGCTGACACTGTTAGGAGTTGTTACTTGAAAGAGGTGCCTCGCGGGGCTAAGAAGGCACGCGCAGGACTAAAGGGTAGGACCAAGAAGGCAGTACGTCTAAAGCCTGGGGTTCCACACAGACCAGAGCTCCGCCCTGCTAAGTAGTTGCTGAGTAAGTTGGAGCCTTGATCTCACAAAGGGTGCCCCCCCCACCCCCGTGTTCTTCAGATGGAGGTGATTGTTGGGGACTTTGGGATCGTGGTGGTGCCCCGGGACTCGGCCGACACAGACCGAATCATGAACCACTCCTCAATACTCCGCAAATACAAAGTGAGTTCTCCCTCTCCCTGCTGGGGTAGCCCTGTGGGGTGGCCCTTCTTGGAGAAGCCCCGGGGTGGGGGCGGCAACCCACTCTCTCTCCTCTGTCCCCAGAACAACATCCTGGTGGTGAAGGATGACGTCAACCACCCCATGTCTGTCGTCAGCTCCACCAAGAGCAGGTACGTTTGACTCATCGTATGAGCGGAGAATGGGAAGCAGCCAGACCAAGCCCAGAGCGAAACTGTGCAGCAGCCGAAGTGCGTCCCCGGAGCCCTTTTGTACCCGGTGGTGCCTTCCCTCCGCAGCGCCCCCGGGCTGGGGGAGGAGGGCCTCAGGGAAGGGCACCTTCTTCTGTATCAGGCTCCTGGAGGAAAGAAAGGAAATGATGAATCCTAGGAGCCCCGATGAGACTCACCTTCCCAAGACCACGGCGCAGAGAAGCACAAAGGAATGAAATAAGAAAGCTGATATTAAAATGCATACTGTGTGCTCAGGCTATTCCAAGTGCTTTTCGTAGTGAATCATTTAATCCTCATAATAACTGAGATGGTTATTACCCTCATTTCCTAGAAGAGAAAACTAAGGACCAGATGGGCTTACATAGCTTGCCCAAGGTCCCTCAGCTAGGAAGGGGCAGAGCCAGGACGAAATGGAGTCACCAGGATGGGGGAGGGACCGTGGGGGCAAGAGGGAGTTTCCTGCTAGGGATTCCACTCACTGGGCCTAAGCAGAGGCTGGTGACGGGTGTGGGGCAAGCCTTTGCCCTGAAAGAGAGTGGGCGGACCAGTCCTCCCGCCTGGCCGCGGGGAAGGCTGTTTGCCTGATCACCACCTCTCCTCCTCCAGGCTGGCCCTGCAGCACGGGGACGGCCACGTGGTGGACTACCTGTCCCAGCCCGTCATCGACTACATTCTCAAGAGCCAGCTGTACATCAACGCCTCGGGCTAGCGGCCGCACAGCCCCCTGCTCCACGCTCCCCTTGTCCTCCGCCAACACACTGGCCCCTCCGGTCTCCGTCAGCCCCCTGTTTCTCGCCTGCCTCTCTGTTTCTCCATCGCCTCATCTTGACTGTTCTCCCCCTGCACCCCCCACAGTGTGGGGACCCGCAGAGCACCACGGTGTCCCTTGTTCCACAGTCATCTTTGGACAAACTTTCCTCTAGTCTCCGGGTTGGGGGTGGGTGAGGGAATGGGGGTGGGACTCGGGGGGAAGTGCAGTCCTTGGAGATGTGCTGGTGTCCATCTCCCAGCATGCTCTAGGGAGTGGCTCTGGTGCCCATCCTCCCAGCATGCTCTGGGGAGGCGGCTCTGGCTCTCGCCTTCCCAGCATGCCCTTTACCACAAAGGGCTATTTTTTCTTTCTTTTTTGTTTTTTTGTTTGTTTCATTTGATTTCGATTGTTGTTGTTCACGCCTCAGAGAACTTGGATGGAATCAGTGTCCGCAGTTCTTTACATTTGTAGCCTCGATGCAATCCTGTGGGGTCACTTCCCCGTGATAGGAGGCCGTGGCCAGCCTCAGCACAGCAAGTGCACGGGGGCCACAGCCAGTGAGGAAGGCCAAGCCACCTCTGCTTTCCCTCCACCCTCCACCCTCCTACCTACTCACCCCTCACTTTCCCTCCAACAGCAGCAGCAGCAGTCTGGGGTCAAGTGTGAGACTTTCAAGTTCTGAAACTGGGGAGGCATGTCTGGGAACAGTAGGGTTTCTTAGAAGAATTTGAGTCCATTTCCTGAGTTTCAGAAGACCCTTTTTCTGAGGCTCTGGGCCTGGGCCCCCACAGAGCCAGCCCATCCCCTCTTCCTGTCCAGTTCACGTCTCTGGGCTGTGACTGATGGTGGGGTGTAGGTTCTCTGCCAGCCAGGCATTTCCAGGGATCCTTTGGGTCACCGTCTCAGCCAGCGGTGGCCATACCTTAGCTTCATCCCTGCATTTAAGAGGAACCCCACGTGCAAGACCAAGTCCTGACAATGCAGTTGTTTCTGAAGTCAAACATGCTAGGGATTCACTCATCCCTAGAGATCCGTGCTAATTGCAATTATTTGTTGCCTGTTTGGTTGGGACTTGTCTGTGTCATAAGGTGAGTCCAGGATGACGTAGGAGAGAGCAGTTTGTTGCCCCGATCGAAACTGATGATCCCTACCCCCTCGAGCTGTGGTGACACAGGCAGTGCCCTCATGAGGTCCGTTGTTTCTTGAGAAGCAGGGCTGGGCCTTGTTTCGGAGGCTGGGCTTATCTCCTGCTGGGCCCTGCAGCCGGTCACTGCCTGAGGGACCTGCCTGGCAGGGGAGTGAGCTCCCGGAATGGGGGTCGCGAGAGATGTTGAGAGACCGTGAGGGACACCCAGAGCCACTGCAGTTTCACCCCTTTTCTCCCTAATTCCCCACCTTCCTCCACTGTCCCTGGAAACGGTATTGACAGATTCCATTCTAGTTGTCCAGGGCCCACGCGTGTCCTGCCCGGAGAGCCAGAAGGAAATTATTCTCTCATGCTGTGTGTCTCACCCAGCCTCTGGCTCGTGGGTTTGCAGGTGTCTTTGAAGAATGCTCCCCGAGCGGCAGGACAATGTTATCAAAAGCTAGTACCAGCTATGGCCCAGGAGGGGTTGGGTGAGATCTCACACCGGGAACAACCGTCTTCACCGCACACGTCACATCTGCCACATCCTTGGGTGCCCCCCGGGAAGGAACCGGGGTCAGCAGAAGAGCGCGGGCAGGGTAGCTCCCAGGAGGGTGCGATGCCGCTTGGGTTATGGAAATAGTGTGCAGAGGAAGGGAGGAAGATTCTGCTCTCGGGTCTCGGTGTCTGGCTAAGGGTCACGGATTCATAAATGAAAAGAACTTCAGAGATGCGCTGATTCAACATTCTGCTTTACAAGATGAGGGAGCAGAGAGCCCCTGAGTTAAACGGCTGGTCCCAAGTCCCAGCAAGTTCAGAGCCCAGCAAAAAGATACCGTTTCCCTGACCCCTAGTATCACATCCAGGGCTTCTGCCCCTCCGGTTCCCGTGATATTGACCAGCTAATATGTGGTTTCTGCTCGTCTCAGCTTTACCTGGCATCTTGCTCTTAAAGTATGTCTGACCCAGGTGCCTCCTACGTACGGCTTTGTCTGTGGCAGTCCTGGGGACACATGTGATGGTGAGGAAGGCCGGAGCTGGGTTTCCCTTAGACGTCAAGAAATCTCAGCAGCTTGGAGGAAATCCTAGAAAGTGACTCTCTGAATCCAAGAAAGGGGTGCTTTGTGGAAGGCTAAGAAAGACCCAGAATGCTCAAGGTGAGACTAGTGTTGGGGACAGAAAGACAGAAGAGCCTTTGTCTAGGCGAAGAAACGAAGGAACAGCGGGCGCTGGGTTCCCAGGGGGAGCACGGCAGCCTCAGGGACCTGGATCTCGTGGGGACTGTTTGTCGTGAGGCTCCACCTGAGCAGAACTGAGAGAGACAAGGTGTCTTCAGTGTCTTCAGTCCACTCTGCTACTCTGCTGGACTCTGTGGTCAAGCCCTGTTTAGCCCACAGCCCACGAGGGAACTGGGCTGCGCCACGCACTCAGTGTGGGGCTGGGAAGGCCCAGAGGAAGGGAGAGGAGATGAGCTGAGGAGAAAGACAGGGGCAGTAGAAGCAGATTTCTAGGAATGAAGTGGGGCTGTTCTTGGTACATCACAGGGAGCGTGTTATAGTAGCTTTCCTTTTGGACGAGGAAAAGGAAAGTGAATCTCCTTCTGGGTAGAACTGCCCATCCCCCATCCTGGGCCATTCGTCGTTTGCTAGGGGGAGGTCTGAACCACTCTCTCAGTCCAGGGCAGGACACTGTTACCCAGCCAGTGACAACACCAGAAAGAGGATTCAGAGTTTGAAGTAGTGCCCCAGGTGCCCAGAGGCTAACCTCCAGGCCCTGGCTCCCCCTCTGGGTCCTGCCCCTTCCTACAAAGCCCAACCCAAGGCCGGCCTGGCTCAGGGATTGTGGGAAATGCGTGGGCTGGAGTGATCATACCAAGGGGGGTCTGGAGCTGAGCTTTCTGCCCACCACTAAAAAAGTCCCTCCCGTTTTTCTGAAAGTGGCTGAGATGAGTGAGAACAGGCTGAGGGAAACCCTTTGAAGTGTCAAGGACTGTCTTCAAGGAATGGCCCTCAGGAGCAGTCTGCTGCTAGCTGGTACCTCATACGCCACCCCTACCCCCCGGCAACCTCTCTTGCTTTCATTTTCCTGAATGTACAGAGGAACAGGGGCGGGAAGTCTCTTACTGAAGTGCCTGATACCCAGAGCTAGAGCTTCTAGAGACACCATTCTTCCTGTCTCAGCCTGACCTACCTTTCCCCAGCGTTCTCGGGTCTCATGCTCCAGCTTCTCAAAAAGAATAAAAGAATTTGCTGTTGTACTTAAGTAGAAAGCGAGACTCAATAATCAATCTACAGCAAAAGGCAGGGAATTACAGGGAAAAACAACTTGTATCTTAACAGCCCGAATCTATTCATCCAAACTACACACACACACATACACTCTTTAGGGGACTAAGACAGAGAAGCATGTTACGTTTCATTCATCAGAAGAGTGATGCAAACATCAGAGGAATAGGAAAAGCTCAGGATCTCTCCCACGGCTACTGCAGGAAGGCCGACAGAGGAGGTGGAAAGGGTGGAAACAGGGACCAGTTTGTAGCTCATCCAATTAGGACACTTGAGGAGTAGCATTGCCGAAATGATGGTGGAGATGCTGTGTCGAATTCGCCCAGTCTGCACCTTCCTAGAGCTGCTCGGTGAACTGGGCCGGTCACGTGGTTTCCCCGTCATGTAAGTTTGGAGTGTCCTACTAACCTGTTCCAATCAGGGCTGAGTCACGCTCTTCCCTCAGTCCCAGGGTCCAGAGCGCCGCTTGATCTGGGAAGTCTCAAGGGTTGGCGTGGGGAGGGGGAAGCTTTTTTCAATCACTTTTTGGTCACTCAAGTTGCCATTTTAAGAGTAAGATTTGCTTTCCGGAAACCAATTCATTCAATAAAAACTACATTCGAGTTGCAACGCCATTTCACAGTGAAATATTTTGAGTAAAATTTTGTTGCTTAGACTAGTCAGATGAAAGTTTTATCAGCAATGTTACAATTATGTTAATAAATTATACAATGCTACTAGATCCTCGTGTCCTGGTCTAGAATCTTCTCTGTGGGCTGTGGAATTGATCTCTTTTTCTTCATAGGCCTATGAGACAGGAGGCAACAGTTGTAAAAAGTTCTTAGAGCAGGAGATTCTCTGCCTGGTTTAGCTGATGACGTGTGTGCGAGTATGAACGTATATGCAACACACGCAAGGATCATAAGCAGGGAAGAAAAATTAGCAATTTTGTGAATTGTGCCTAAATTTTCTCAGTTAAAAAAAATAACAAATCTTAGATTCCACCTAATCTGCATAGTCTGGTATTGGTTAGCTTTGGCCCCTTAATGAAATTAGGTCTTTACACAATAAAAATATATTTCTGAAAACTAAAAACCTGAATAACTTTTTTGGCTTAAAAGATCTTAAGTAAGACCAATTATGAAACTCATACATCGTTTTAGCAAGGTAAAAAAAGCAAAAAAAAATTATTAATTGTTCAGTCCTGCAGTAACTGTTAGCTTTTATGTCATTTTTAGTTGTGATGTACACGATGTATTATTGGTTTAGGTCTAAATGGTGATGGTCACTAGCTCATATCAGGTGTGATTCAAAAGGTGAAATAGCAATTTCCTGTGAGCCCAGCTCATTTAAGGCTTAGCTACTTGTTTGTCAGATCAGTTGTGTGTATTTTTTATAAATCATTTTAGTACTTAGTATTTTTTGCTGTTGTTGATGAAAATTGGGATTAGCAGGCTCTGTGTGTACCTGTGCGGGTTTGTTGGCCCAGAATGCTCGAAATGCCACGTAAGTTGATTCCTTGTCTTTATGTTCGCTATTCTGGCACAAAGCTGAACACTTACTTGTTCCTCTGTCCTGAAAGTATATCATGATGAGAACTTGTTTAAAATGAGGTATAAACACTGTTTTAATATGCTAACTTTTGTGAGCTTATCGAATATACGTTCTAAATGTCAATTAACATATACATGCATACACATTTCTTCCTTTATGACCCCTACGTAGATCTTCGAATTTTCTAGGACGTTTCATGTAGGCCATAGTATGACAAAAGCAGAGAGAGACATCTAATATCTGCTTCTCAGGAGGGAAAACTGGACCACAGCAGGAAGCCAAAACATTCTATGACCACGCAAACTTAAAAGAAGACACAATAAACATATTCCTGGTCCTTGAGACTTGTTCCAAACATTGGACATTTTCCTACCCTTGTCTCCGGCCTCCCAAGAATACTGAAAGGAAAACGCATCCCGGGATAAGATAGAAAACACATCTGCTAGGAGGTCCCAGTCTGTGGGCAGTTTCGTGTCTACCCCCGTCTTCCCACAGAAATCCCCATGAGTCAAAGTAGAGGATGATGTCCGTAATCGCCTACCATCGGCACAATTAGTCAGCAAACTCTCGGAGGAGGAGTGTGACAAAGTTTTTATCACAGACTGTAAACACTGATGACACACTGGAAGAAAGGCTCCCTTAAGGTGGCAGGGTCCGTTCGAGACGGGTAACAGGGGCTAAGTCCTGGGTGGGCTACCTGTGAGCCACATGCCCTTCCTCTGTCCTTAAGGACAGCTTCCGAGAAACTCAGAAGTGAAGGAATCATTTCTAAACCAAAGGAGTCACATGAGTCACTCTTCTATTGTCATCTCTCCCCAGGAAAGACGTTCTTATGACTCTCTTAGCAACCTATCCCGCTGAGGAATCTGTTTGGGATTGCATGCACCTTGGTAGTTAACCAGCGGACCCCTCCCGAAGCTCCCTGATGCACGTGCTGCCTCTTCATATATGCAGCAGAGATGGAGAGCCGATCACTGACGATGCCCTCTCCCCTTTCCTAGTGTCGAATTGTCCCCGAGAAGTGGTTTTCTGCAAATGACCATGTTCCCCAGGCCCCTTGCAAGTTAGATGTGGTCTAGACCACGGAATGCAGGCCTGGCCCACAAAAACCTTCCACGTGTCTCTCTCCCACGTCTTCTTTCCCTGCCGCCCACTGGAAAGATAATTCCCAGGGGAACCCTGAAAGTCACAGGTTATACATGGCAGGGACCACGTGGAGGGCCACCCTGCCAACCTGCTCCCCATTCAGCACACCACGGGAGCAAGAAAAAAACATCTCCTGCGTTTGAGTTATGCACATGTTTAGGTCGATGTGAATTGAATTAATACATCTACATTTTCTAGGCGCTAGTTAACTAAAGGAAGAGAGTTGTAGGACATGTGATTGAGTCTGTCGAGACTGGATCGTAAGGTCACTTCCACAGAAGGTAAAGCAACGAGATCAGACGTGTCAGTGTTTGGCAGGTGGGGAGGGTTGGTGTGGACGGGGCAGAATCCTTTCCTCAGCCCCATGGGTAGATGGCCAGTTCAGGGTCTGAATTTATTGTACATCTATGTATTAGAAAGCATGGGCAATGTACCACAAGCTACTGATTTTTTTCCTTTTATTTTATAGCTGATAAAAAAGACAACAATATTCATTATAACCGCCACCTTGCTCAGGGCGTTCCAGAAATAAGTCCTCCTTCATGCCTAGGAGACAGCACCAATTACATCTCAAAAGGTTCTCTCAGGGTTGCAGGGGGCCAGGCCAGTTGCTCAGCAAAAGGATTGAAAATGCTAACTCTAGGACACCCTGCTCCTTCCGTGGCATTTTCGTTCCCGCTGTTCTGGAACCTCCACCTCAGGCTTCAGGTTTAACAGATTAGATACTGACCACAGGCATCTAGGAATTATTTTTACTTGAAACATGTCCACGAAAAGCTGAGGATGCACAGGGGATGAGGTGGAACTCCAGCTTTCCTAGCTGGGGGTGGGCGGGGGTGCGGGGGGTGGGGGAGTGCCTCTGGTCTTCCCAGCAATCCCCACTGGCCTTACCATGACTCAAGAGTCTGTTGCAATAGGTTGTGGAAAGGGGCAGAGTGACCGCTGGAATGCAAAGACGTGTGCACAGCCCAGAAGCCGTCTCAGCTTTGCCAAGACCCAACTGCACCCACGGGAGTGTCTTGCAACATATGTTCTGTTGAGAACAGAGGTTGCAGACCAGCGGGTTTGCAATAAACACCATGTGTGATGACCAGGAATTGTAAGTTAAAATGTCATTTTTTAATGTGTGTCTTCCTCACTGGACAATCAACTCTGTGAGGGCAGACCCTATGTCACCACTGTCCCCCAACCCCTGTCACACAGGGGGTACTCAATAAATATATGTAAGGATGGATGGATGGATGGATGGATGGAAGGAAGAACGGAAGGATGAGATTCTGCCCAGCTCAAGTGTGAGCAGAAACATTCTCTTCCATAGGGCGAGAGAGAGGATGAGATAAAACACATGGCGGCAAATAGTTTTGAGTGTTTGAAAAGTGGGACTGAATTTGGACTAATAAATCTTCTAGACAATACTGTACTTCTTTCATGGCCCAAGCCACATTTTCTACCACTTGGAAACCCAAAAGTGAGTTCCCAGTGGTCGCTGGGCCGGGAGAGAATGCTGGAGGGATGACGCCGTGGCATCCCCAGGGGCAGGACGTCCCTCTGGGGCCCAGGAGAGCTCGAAGGCAGCAGGGCGCCAGCGGGCACCGCGGCTCCAATGGGCCATGCAGCTCCTCGCTCCCTCACTGCTCACTCCTTCCAGCTTTAAAGGGAGCGTGTGTTTAGGTACTGGGTGCAAGTGGAAGGAACGCTGCCTAACGGGAACACTGGACATTGTGTGTCAATAGTATTTTACTGGCCATGGGGGGACTTGACTTCACTCTCTGCTGACATGGGGAAGAATTTTGTGCGTGAACAATATTAAAACATTTTCCTTTGGTCACATGACTCAAAGAATGAGCTGTCACACGGCAGCACTTGTCCATACTCCAGGACTCGGTTCGTGGCTATCCTGCAGCAATCATCTGCCCGGAGACTTTGTCCTTCCACCCAATCTATCCCTTGGGGTCCGGGCCCTTGATCGGCCTCCAACTCAATGCTATTTGCCTCGTTGCCCAGCACCAAGAAGCAAATAGCATCCCTTTGGAGCAACGAGACATCTGTCTGGCCAGGGTCTCGGGCGTGGGATCAGTTTCAGTTGACCTGAGCACGCCTGTGCAACATGTTCCAATGTCCACGTCCCACCCCACCCGCGTGAGAGAGCTCCTGAGCCACGGGGTCTGTACCCCAAGAACCTCTGTTGAGAAATCTGTACGGCAGCCTCAGTGTTGCTCAAGCGCCTGGGTGTTGTAGCAGCCTGGGGGCAGGTTGTCCCTGATGTTCTCCAAATTCTTTACGTCAGCCAGAATCCCATCTATGCTGGTCTCCAGCACATGGAGGTGGCCCCTCTGTCGGCGCGCCCTCTCTTCCAGCTCTGACATCAGGGGCCGCAGCTGGCTGTTGATCTGGGTCTTGGCTCTGGAGAGCTTCTGCTCCAATAAAATCAGCCCCTCTTCATTCACACTGCCGGGCTGGTCTGGCGGGGAGAGGGAGGAAGGAGTTCACAGAAGTGCCATGCTTGGATTTCCCGACACACATCTGAGCCCTCTATACCCTTAACTGGTTCCTCTTTCCCCCGCCTGGAGCAAACAACATGCCAGGCATTTTTAAAAGGCTGAGCTCACCCTAGAATCAGAATCGACCCCAGATTAAGCTTTCGGAGCCGCCCTTAGGCAATATCTCGCTGTTTCCCATTGGAGAACCTTCAGGAACTGGCTGGGCTTCAGGCTCTGTAGAGCCCACGATATGCTTTGCTATTTGGAGGATGGATCCCAGCTGTCAGGAAAGGAGGCAAGATTTCATTCTGGCCCGAAACTGGGGATCTAGCTAGATACTGGTTTATTTCCAAAATGAAATGCAGTTATATTTGTCCAGGCACATTTTACCCAGAAGCTAGGGGTGTCAAACTCATCTTCCCTGGGGGCCACATCAGCCTCTTGGTTGCCTTCAAAGGGCCGAACGTAATTTCACCTCCTCAACAGTTAAGAAGTAGTTACATTTATACAGTCCTAAAGTTATTTTGGCCTTGTGAAGGCAACCGTGAAGCCGATGTGGCCCCCGGTGAGAATGAATTTGACACCCCTGCCATAAGCCATCTAAAACTGATTATCGGCAAGAAGAGCACCTGGCCAGACTCATGTGGTTTGAAGAGGTTTGAGCAGCCCTTGGTTAATTCAAAGTCAAGGTCAGGTGGCCTCACCTACCTAAGCTGGACAACAGCATTTGATGGCATGACGACAGCATTTGATGGCATGAGTTTATTATATCTAGAGCAATTAGAATGCCGTTTGCCCAAGGCTGGAGAGAACCAGTAGAGTAGAATCCCCACCATGACAAAAATGGGTCAATCTTTCCCCTGGGGGCCGGGGAGAATGCGCAAATCTAGGGCCCTACGGCACGAAGGGAGAGTTAAGGCACCTTGGGGACAAAGTCACTGTGTTTGTGGTGGGGGTGGGGGGCCGGGGGCAGCATGAGCGGCTCCGGAACCGCAGGAGCGCCGGAGACCGAGAGACTGCAGCTCGAATGCTGCCTGCGCAAGTGACTGTGGGACCTGGGGGACATTATCAACGTCACTGCGCCTCAGTTTGTGTTCGGGTGAAATAAAACAATAAAAGCAGTAAAACCCACCTCATAGGACCTTGAGAAGACTAGAATGATGTTATACCGTAACAACACCCGGCGTCGGGCCTGGCGCACAGTAAAGGTTGAAGAGTTCGCCTCTACCCTTCTCTCCACATGCTCCTGTTTTCTCTCTAAAGGCCCTCCTGTTTCAGCACTTTGCTCAGAACACTAAGCGAAGCTGCTGAAATCCTGGCTGGGCCGTGTGTTTTACCCTTGGAGGGTGTTTTGCTTGCACCTTGGGGCGCACTGGAGCACGCAGCAGGCCCGTCGTGCGGCAACACAGGCGGCACCGATCTCCCAGGGGGGTGGGGGGCGCTCCGCAGAAAACGCGGTTTCGAAGTTGGTTTTTTTTTTAACGGAAGCAGGAGAAGTGAGCCTTTTCCTGAAGGTGGCCGGGGTGGAGGACCAAATACTTAGTGCCTGGCCTGCTGGAGTCCAGGCTTGATCAAACAGGCCGACTGCAGGCCCGATACTCGTCTACCTAAGTCTAGAATTCTAATTCATGTCGGTTTTCTCAGGGAGGGATCCCGTGGAGAAGGCTCAGCTGCTGGCACGCTGTGCCATCTATTTTACCCTAAAACTCTGCACTGTCGCATGGACCTCCCCCTTGACGTCATCTGCCAGGCAGCTCCAGAATCTCCACGGCGGGTTGCGTGCAGGTTGAACTGTGGTTTGGGGAGGAACGCTGAGCAGAGTCCGCACGTGATTCTCGCCCCTCGCCGCTTCCACTGCTTCAGAGAAGGCTCCATCACCTCTCCCCAGTTCCTTCACCAACCTCCTAAAAACGTCCCACCCTGCCTTTTGTCTGACCCACCTTCAAGCTCTCCTCTACACGCTTCCCCAGGGACCTGAAATAGGTGTCTGAAATAGACAGTGATGATGTTATTCCCCTGCTTAAAGCTGTCCACTGGCTCCCCAGGATCAAGGCCAGAATCCTTAGCAGGACTGTCAAGCGGCCCAGTCTTCCCTTTAGCTCTGAAGTTCAAACCCTGCCTCTACAATGTACTCCACGTTCTGCGGGACGTAATTACCCACCTGAGACACGTGCTAACACAGAGTGCAGGACATGTGAAGTAGCCTGCCCGAAGCATCGGGGCCTGGAAACCGAGCAAACTTCCTGATGCCTACCCTTAAGGAAAGCGGAGACTCCCATTCGCCAGGACGAGGCCTGGTTCAATTCCCAGGAAGAGGCCTCGAGCGTGGGGCTGGGCGCCAGTGGGTACTCCACCTACCTATTATGTGTAGGATGCTGTCCAAGGTGTCGAGCGTGTCTTGGATCGTAACTCCAGTGTTCTTGGCTCTGTTGTCAACCCTTTGAGCTTCTGAAATCACCTGAGGAAAACACACACAGACTCGTCTTGAGAGGGCATCTCCCCCGTGGGCACGTGAGAGGGATCTCCGGTGCGAAGCGGCGGGAGCTCACCTTCTGCACCATGTCCACGTCCACGTCGAACTCGCGCTCCTTCCTGGCCAGCTCTCCTTCCACTTCCCTCAGCTCACTCTTCAGAGTGGCCAGTCCCTTCTCCATGTCCAAGGCTCCATCTGCTGTCACATTGGCGTCCAAGTTCAGACTCCCGATCTCCTGGGAGAAGGAAAGCAGCCAGGGACGGAAGGAAAGAGAGGGGTGAGGCACGAAAACATTCCGAAGGCAAGTGGAGAAAAAAGACAGCTGCAGCCAGGCCCTGATGGAGTAAGCAGCTTGAGCAAGGAGAGGGCCAGGCTTGGGGACACACCCTTTCCCAAGCTCTGCCTCCAACAAGTTAATTGGGGGGCACATCTCTGGGGACAAGGAGGGTCAGCACTGAGACACTGCTTCCTTCTCGGGCCAACGCTCGCGGAATGGTGAACACAATAGGAGCCGGTTGGGAAAACCCAAAGGGAGAGAAACTCTTCTAATCCTCTGTCATGTTTCTTTGCTGCCGTAGTCTTCTGAATGACTTTATTCCCTGAGACAGTTGAGCACAGGGTGCAGAGAATGAATGGGCTATGGCTTCGAGTTTTGTTTTTATGAAGACAAACCTGATCAATGTCAGTAGCTAGTATTAAGCACCAAATTGCAGATGTCCCTATGGTAGAAGCCATATAAAGAGAGGCACATGACACTGGTCTCTACTCTCAAAGGACTTGGAGGTAGGGATTTGTTTTTGCAAGTTAACGAGTGGTCTGAGAGAGAGAGAGGTCAGTCCCAATGTCAAGAGCACTCTCTGCGCTTTCTGGAGCAGCACTGGCTTGGTAGAAGTGGTAGAAGTGGTAGAACCACGAAGCTCTCTCCCAGCTGAGATGCACTCCTGGAGGAGCATTTAGCGTACAGGTTGTGTCCCTGATCTGTCTGTCCCCATTACTGAATGTGCCTGGGAGAGAAGGACTGAGCCTTTCTCATCTCCACATGCCCAGCACCGAGCAGAGCCCGGCCCATGGTGGAAGAGAAGAGAAAAATGAGTTACTAGAGCTTAGACTTAGAACATAGAGACAAGGGGCCTAGAACTCCGGAGTTTCATAATCTCGAATGAAAACGTTGATGATCACTATTATGGGTTGACTTGTGTCCCGCCCCCCAAAATGTTGAAGTCCTAATCCCCAACGCTGGAGTGGAATGGGCGCCCTCATCCAATATGACTGGTGCCCTTGTAAGAAGAGTCAGAGACAGCCAGGACAAGAGCCCCATGTGATGACAGCGGCAGCAGTTGGAGGGATTCTGGTACAAACTGAGGAACGCTAAGAATGGCCAGTCACCACCAGAAGCTAGGAATGTTTCCACCCACAGCTTCGGAGGGAACGTGGCTCTGCTGACGCTTGGATTTCACACTTCTAGCCTCCAGTGCTGTGGATCATCCATTTCTGTTGCTGTAGGCCCTCCCAGTCATAGTGCTTTGTTACAGCAGCTCTAGGAAGCTAATACAGTAGTCTGTACAGACACAATCTCCAGTGGTTCTGCTCATGATGCTGTCCAAAAAGGGAGCTGAAGATTAGGGGGTTCCAGCACTCAGTCAGTGATGGGCTGTGAGTCAAGCAAAGGGGGTGCCCAAGTGGATCTGGGGCCACCAGAGGCCACAGCAGGATTCAGAGCCTTCTGGGTTGAAAAGAGCCCATGAACGCTTCGGTATTCCCCTTCCTATCCCGAGCTACCCTGGTGCTGGGCACCGCTCGCGCCAACCTGCCTCTCCATGCCTCCTGACCTGCTCTATCTTGCCGGTGATCTCCAGGGCCTCCCGGGCCGCGTCCTTTGCCCCCTGGGCGTCAGCAGCTGCACCACCCAGGGCTGCTTCTGCTCGCTCAGTCTTCTTACTGGCGTCTGCAACCTTCTGGCTGATGTGGGACAGTCTCTTCATGGCCTCTTCGGCCTCTGCTCTCCTGTCTCCAACCTGCAGGTCAAACTCTGAAATGGACAGAAGGAAACACAGCCATGAAGATGAGGGCAAACTTATACAATAACTTACAAAGGAAGGTGAAAGAGGCTGAAGTTTTTAAGAAAAATTCTGGGCCCTGGCTGGCACAGCTCAGTGGATTGAGTGCGGGCTGCGAACCAAAGTGTCGCAGGTTCAATTCCCAGTCAGGGCACGTGCCTGGGTTACAGGCCAAGACCCCCAGCAACCACACATTGATGTCTCTCTCTCTCTCTCTCTCTTTCTCTCTCTCTCTCTCTCATTCTCCCTCCCTTCCCTCTCTGAAAATAAATAAATGAAATCTTAAAAAAAAAGAGAAAAATTCTGGAAAGAGTGATATTACTGCCTGGGAATGAGGAGAGGGGAGTGTGGCTATTACTCTTCCTTATCTAAGAGAAAACATCTTAAAGGAGGCCTTGAAAGGACCATAATTCATCCTGTGCTTAGAGGAACTGACAATCAGCCTGCCCTGGGCCCCCATTACTGCGAGAATCTTAAGACCCCAAAGTGAATTAGAAGCAGGTAGAATTTTTAAAAGCATGTTTACAAGTTTATCTGAGCCACACTGACAACAACTGCGGGGAAGTAATCTCAACAGATTGAGAAAATGCTCCCGAGAATGGCAGTTTTGTGCCTTACCCTATACATTACAGTCGAAGGAGGAGGTGTACAGGGGTCACATCAAATTCACTGGTGACAGATTAGGGAGGCAGGAGAAAGCGAAGTGGAGGAATCTCTGGGATTGGACATGCACTGTGGGAGTGGGATCTTGGAAGCCCAAAGTTACAAGTCGGAGCCTTAACCTTTAAGCTGTCAATGCCAACAGTTGAGGGTTGTATAGAATAGGTAGACAGGCACTTTTTGTGAAGAAAATCCCAGGACTTTAGGAATTTTTGTGGTTGTTCTTTAGTGAGGAATCCTGGAGCTTTAAGCAAAGCTCTAAGGCACAAACCCAAATCTCCTGGGATCCGAATGCTGTGACAAAGTTTATCCCGTCATCACCACTAAGCAATCTATACTGGAACCAACCAGTATACCAAAAAAAGGAAAAGGAAAAGGAAGGAAGGAAGGAAAGGAAAGGGAAAGGAAAGGGAAAGGGAAAGGGAAAGGGAAAGGAAAGGGAAAGGGAAAGGGAAAGGGAAAGGGAAAGGGAAAGGGAAAGGGAAAGGGAAAGGGAAAGGGAAAGGGAAAGGGAAAGGGAAAGGGAAAGGGAAAGGGAAAGGGAAAGGGAAAGGGAAAGGAAGCAAAAAGAGAAAAAATACCCGTATGGTAGTGGGATGTTGGACCTGTGAGGGACCTTAGACTTCACTTGGCTTAACCTCCTTCCTTTAAAGAGAAAGTTGAGTTCTGGAAAGGCTTTTGCCCGTGGTCGCACAGCCAGCTCAGCCTGCTCATGAGGCCCAGCAGAGTTGGGAACTCAAGCCTTCTGACACCCAGTTCAATTCTTCGCACTGCATCAAATGCTAATGAAGTCCTTTTCTTTAGAAAGTTATTTATTAAGCATCTATTAATACTCCCAACATACCTGTCACTTAGAGAGATATATGAAGATTCCATATAAGCCGAAGTCATGGTTACACCTTTTAAGTGCTCAAGGGAACTGAATCATGAATTACTCACCTCTGAGGTTCTTCAAGATGTTCTCAACTTCATAAAAAGTGGCATTGCCCATACTTAGTGCTTCCTGGGCTCTTCTTTTAGCAAGGTTGGCACGAGAAAGTAGCTGAGCCGAGTTCTGTCAACAGGCAGGTAGAACAAGATTAGTGCAAATTTAACACACACCTGGGAAGTGCGGTCCCACCCGTGAAATCACTCTGACACATTTCTCTTTGTGACAACAGAGTGCTGAGATTCACCTGAGAGTCGAGGGGTGCTGTAGCAAAGCCCCCCACAATCTGGGACAGAGCAGACTCCATATCCCAACGACTCAGCAGGACCCCATGTAGAGAACACTCTTGAACTCTAGTCTACTAGCAGAGATAAGAACGGTTTTGCAAATCATGATTTTAAACTCTAGACACCTCCCGCAGCCAAGTGAGCAGACAGAAATGGACCACAGTTGGACCGAGGAGGCCCGAGTCCTCTTCCTAGACTTGAGGGCTGACTCAGTGGGCGGAGCTGAGCTAAGTGCATCAGTCTCTCTGGACCTCTGTTACTTCTGCTACATGCAGCAGTACCAAGGCCTATTAGAGAGTTTCCCGTGTGTCTTTCTCCATATTTATTCTCATGGTCGGCGTTTAATACATTTCGCTGAGTGAACAGATTAAAAAGATACCTGTCTCTCATTCTTTCCTTTCTGTAAGAGCAGTCGGGTTTCTTCTTCCCAGTTTCCCAGGTTGCTTTGCATACGCTTGAATTCGTCCATATGCTTCGTCACCAGGCTGGAGAGGGAATCAGCTTTTTGTCTGATCCTCTTTGCTTCTACCTGTGAGCCCAAGGAGATGAATGAGTCAACCTTCTGCTCATCAGTCACCACACCGGTCTTCTTGGGACCTGCCATCCTTGTTTGAAAACAAGAACAATCCGTGCCCAAAGTCTAACAGGCTCTGTGCCTAAAGCAGATCCTTCGGGCATCAAACAGGTTTTCTTTTTTTTTTTAATTATGTTTAATTACAGTTGACACATAATATGGCGGTAGCATCAGGTGTACAACACGGTGATTCAACCTTACAAAGTGATCGCCGTAAGTCTAGCAGTCCTCTGCCACCACAGACCGTTATGATGGTATCGCTGACTACCTTCCCTAGGTTGTGTGTTAGTACGTTCCCATGACTTACTTTATAACTTCACGTTCGTACTGCCGCATCTCCTCCCCCTTTCCTTCCCATACCACCATCCTCAAACAGGTTTCGTGTATGTTTTTACTATTATTTTTTTATGTTTTTGTTACATACACTCGGGAACATTTTTGTGGGAACCACTGTGCGTGCTTTTCGTGGTGGGTAGAAAGCCCAGTCTTCTTAACCTAAGTTTGGAATTGATGACAGAAATAAGGCAAGACTTCTGAGAAGAGCACAAGTCTTCTGAGTGGCTCTACAGAGATGTACTATAGATTTTACCCAAATGAAAATATCAAATTTTACCCATAAGAATTCCCCACGGGTTTCAGCCGTCCCCAGAAGTAGGGAAGAGATATAAAACTTTTATCCATTCATTGGTTCAGGATGTGAGCCAAGACCTTTTCAAAGACCAAGACTGGGGTTAAAGAGCATGGAAATGGACAATGAGAAGGATGCACACTCTTCCCAATCGAAGCAAGAAGGGTCAGCGTGGAGACAAAACTGAACGACTGGACGGTGTTGTGGAGCCCCCGAGGAGAAGCGTTACGGCTCCTCTTCTGTACGTCAGCACGCAGGGGAGCTGCCCCTACCTGCAAGGACTGGTCACCGACCCCCTGGAGCTGAGACGCGGAATGCAGGAGGCGGAGACTGTGTCGGTGAGACCTCTCCGCTTCACTGTCCGTGTGAGCGGCCTCGCCGGACAGCTGCTGGGCCAGAGACTTGGTTTTCTCCAGTCTGCAGAGGGGGAAACAGGACTTTGTGAGAATTCCCTCTTTTTGTTTATTTTTTAAAGACTTTATCTATTTATTTATGTTTAGACAGAGGGGAAAGGAGAAAGAAAGGGAGGGAAACATCAGTGTGTGGTCGCCTCTCACGCACCCCCACTGGGGACCTGGACTGCAACCCAGGCATGTGCTCTGACTGGGAATCAAACCAGTGACCCTTTGGTTCACAGGCTGGTGCTCAGTCCACTGAGCCACACCAGTCAGGGCCACTCTTTTTACTTTTAAAGGTAAAAAAAAAAATCCATCCTGCTGTCTTAAAAGTATGTAGTCAAACATGTGCTCCACTCCACCATTGAAACATAAGCCTTAAAATGAGTACAGGTTGGATCAGGAAAATTCAACCCAAGTTTCCCAATTCTTGATAATATAAATATATTTGTTTTATATCCTCCATGCCACCAGATGGATTTACTCACAACCTTCAAACACCACAGAGGGTGACCTATCTCCAAGCATGTGACTTCTCAATTGAAACACAAATTTAACTTAGATTAGCCAACCGTTTCTTCTTCCAGCCTGAAAGGCACCTGTTTTGCCCCAAAGTAACACTCTTGTTCCCTTGTCCCTCTTATTACTAATGCTTTTTAAAGACGTGTGGTTTGCATTATGCCCTAGGAAGATGCAGATGACATTGGTCCCCGTGAGGACCTGCTGAGACATACTTTCGCATCAGCCCCTGCACCATGGGGCCATCCAGGCCGCCGCTGCCGCCGCTGCCACCGCCTCCCTCCTGAAGGGCCTTGCGCACCAGTGAGAGAGCTCGTTTGGAATAATCTTCGGTTTCCCCTGCCAGTCGCTCCATAGTATTGGCTGACTCCTCATGGCTGAAAGAATTCAAAATAAAGAATTGGAGTTTTCCTAGCAAGAGCTTCCTTGGGGCCTTTTATTTAAATGCAGAGAAGGGAGTGAGGGAACTGGCTTGGCCAGAACGGCCCCAGAGGAGTGGCCCAGTTAGGTGGGACTGGAGGCACTGTGGAGCGGCAGAGGGAGCAGCCCCCTGGCGCAGACTTTCTGGGGATCTCTCCCACTCATGGCACAATCAGGAGAGGCCTGGGGTGGGAAGGGGCGCTGGCTGGGAGCGGGAGCGGGATGATAGAACATTGCATGTATGAGCTGTTTTCTTCGGGAAAGAAAGAAAGAAAAAAACCCTAGATCTTATTTCATCCGACCCCCTACTTGTTTTTGCTATGACTCAAAACTAGGCCACCCCTAGGAGGGACACAGCCTGTCGATAAACCCCCCTCCCACATGCGCCTGTCCTTCTGGTTCTAGAAAGTGGTCAAAACAAACTCAGGAGGCAGCCGGTGCTAGGAAACACAAGCCAGCCCCTCTGCAGGCTGACTTCCACTTGGGACCAACAGAGTGTGCACCCCTGCTGAGCACTGGGCTCTGAGCAAACCTCTGCCATGTGGTAGCTTAGAGTCAGGCGAGGACTAAGGAGCTTCCTGCTGTCACGGGGGCCAGCAGGGCTGGTCTGCAGGAGGAGGTCGCCCCTCCGCAGACGTAGCCCCCACGGGCCAGCAAAGACTTGTTGCTACTTGTTCCCAGGCTCGGGGTGGGAGCCTCGGAGTCCCTCAAAGCTGCATCGTGTTCTTTTCCAAGGGCTGAGTCATCTCATGGGGCGTGCGCGAGGAAGCACATCTGACATACCCCAAAGCCATGTCGTGAATCATAGAAATATCTGGGCAAGAAACACCCTGATCCCCCACTTCTGCCAAATGACCGTGTCCAGTGGCCACCTACGTGTGCTAAAAGGCAGGTGGTTCAAGGTGGGGGAAGGGCTGCAAAGGCGCCTGGAGGTAACAATGCGTAGGGTGTGAGCGCCATGCAGCATTGTACAAGTCCAGCCCCACAGAGACGGTCCGAAGCAGGGGTGCCCCCCTACGGTGCTCACCCGTCTGCCAATCTCATGGCCTCCTGAGCCAGGCTTTGAAAGCTGTTTGGGCCCACGTAGTGGTCTGGCGGAGGGATGTTCTGTGACAAAGGAAAATCGGGTGAGGCTTCGCACTTGGCCATGGAGGCTAAGCAGGTTCTGCACCTGTCCCACCAGAACCATATGGCGTTCTACACCCTGAAACATGGAGTCCCAAGTCACCACAGTCATTACAATTTTTATAAAGGATAGACAAAAATAAAGTGGAAATCCGTGTTCAACAAATGTCTGGATGTGGGTACAGATGCATCAGAAATATGCACAGGCTTATATTGTCGTATGTATTTAAAAACCAGTAGAATATACATCTAGTTTTAATGGTTATTTCTTAGTTATGGGATCACAAGGGGATTCTTAAATTTTCTACAATAAACATTATTTTTATAATAAGAAAAAAATTGATACACGTTATTTTTTATTGGATACACATGACTTTTTAAATCCTTCACTTCCTCAACATAATATCTGATTATCTCCTAATTGCCTTTCGTCTTCTCCCACCCACCCACTAACGTAATCGTCGCCTTCGCCTTCTTTATTCTGAAACGAGAGTGCTCATGCAACTGTCTCCCTGCTCCCGCACTGCGAACTACATCATCCAGATGATCAGAGGGGCGATGGTTTTTATTTCCCATTTTCAGAACCATGTCTTCCTTGGGCTCCTTCCTTCTTCCTTCCCTCCCTGCCTTCCTTTTCTTTTCGTTTGCACTTTGTTATTCATTCATTCGTGCCACAAACACCACAGCCGCGCACTGTGCTATGGGCCGGGGTGTAAATACGAACACAGTGAAATCCTGCCCTCTGGGAGCTAACGAGCTGGAAGATATGCAGCGAGAAGGGGGAAGAGGCAGCGCCGAGATGAGGAGGATATGGTTAATGAATTAAGAAATGAATTAAGGAGAATAACATAAGGCGGTCAAGCGGGAACCTGCAGATGGCTAACGAACACAAAATTAGCTGGGACTGTCTCAGGGGAGAGAAGCTCAGCTGTCTGCCAGGTGGACTGGAAGACCTGAGAAACAGCCGGTGGCCGGCGATGCCCACAGCTGGGTCCCAGCCCCCTGCCCCCGCCCCCGCCCGGGCCGTGGTCTCAGAACCCCGCCCCAGCATCACCCACCGTGTTCCGCAGGGAAGACTCGCCCTCCTCCAGGCTCAGGCGCAGCTGCGTGACGAGCCTACGAGTGTCCTGAACTCGGCTCTGGTACTGGCTGCCCAGGGCCTGAACCCTTTCCACAGTCCTCTTGAGCTCATCCAGGCGGTTGCGGTAGCTGTTTTCTTGGCTCCTTGCCTTGGTCAGCTGGAGATTGAGAGACCTCATCACACCTGAATGCCAACAAGGAAAGGCAGGATGAGCGTTTTGGAAGCCAGCACAGTGATCAAACATAATCAGGACTGAAAAAGTGGCTTCAACGGGCCTATAGCAAAATGGTGAAAACCCAGGGCGTGAATGCACGCAACCACTCCTCCATCTCCATCACTCGTGTCCCAGGAGAACGTCACAGACAGTCCTCCTCCCACTGCAAGGGCTGGGCAGAGACACCTCCGAACTGACACCCAGTGCAGAGTCTACGCCCTAGTGTGGCAACGCTTTCTAGGACCCCTGTCTGAAGGGAAGTTGGCCTTCATCACCTTCCGAAATCTGGGCCTCTCTGAGAATGTCCCGGAGCGCCTGCTCAGCCTGCTGCATCCTGCCTTCCAGCTCCGCGTTGGCCGCTCCTCCGCCACCCGCCGCCGCCTTCGCCACCAGCGCCTCCAGGCTCCGCAGCTGCTGTGCAAACTGGTCCATCTGAAACCGCACAGGGGAGAGGGTCAGAACGGATGATGTGGGCGAATCCTAGCAGCCCAGGGGACAAAAGCTACAGGCCCAGAGTGCCTAGCAGGCCGTGGTAGTTCAAAGGGCAGACTCGAGAGCCTGGACTCCGAGTTCGAATCCCGGCCCCACCACTCACCAGCTGTGTGGCTCTGGACATGTCACTTTCTTTATCCATAAGACGGGGGTACCACTACCAATAATAATCATAATGCCTCATAGAGTTATTGCTCAAACTAAATGAGTTAATATTTCTACAGTGCTCAGAGCGGGGCCGGGATCAAATAAGTGCTAGAGAAGGCTGGGTAAATAGACACATTTTAAATGCAGGCTGAGTTTGTCTTACATTTAGGGTTCCGTTTGGGCCCCTCCTCTCCCTGTTCCTCACTCCAGCAAGATAATATTTAATCATTAACAACATCCACTTCATTCTTTTTGGACTATCAATGAGAAATTTCTGGAAGCCATTCCATTTTAGACAGCCTTGGAACCTTCTGGACTCCTCATATCTTTTGGATGTTGATGTTTTTCTTCATTTGTTTCACCAGCACATCTCTTGGAAGGAATCCTGGC
The DNA here is from genome assembly GCF_019186645.2 of Phyllostomus hastatus. NCBI lineage: Eukaryota > Metazoa > Chordata > Mammalia > Chiroptera > Phyllostomidae > Phyllostomus > Phyllostomus hastatus. The sequence continues at coordinate 11,372,643 of NW_025333833.1, read as the reverse complement.
AAGTAGCCCTGTACAGCAGAAGGGTCACTGAACTTGGGGGCAGGGCACATGGGGGGCACTCTCAGTTCCACCTGGCCATGGGGCTCCAAAACTCTGTAAAATTTGCCCTGGCTGGTGTGGCTCAGTGGGTTGATCGCGAGCCTGTGAACCAAAGTGTCGCTGATTCAATTCCCAGCCAGAGCACATGCCTGGGTTGCGGGCAAGGTCCCCAGTAGGGGGCGTGTGAGAGGCAACCACACACTGATGTTTCTCTCCTTCTCTAATGCCTTCCCTTCTCCCCCTCTAAAAATAAAATCTTTAAGAAAAATGCAAAATTTTTTAGACTGTTTGCTCACTGAAAACTGAGGTCACAATGCTTTTTCTCCCAACTGGACTGTTATCGTGAACACCAAGCAAAACAAAATCTACAACAGGGGTTTTGAAAATGACACATACAAGGACATAAATCTGAAGTAATATTCCTATTGTACAGAATTTTTAACACAGTGATTTTTTTAAAGAAAATGATAGCAACCCTTACCCCATCCCCAAGGAGACAAGGAATTCCTAGATCAGTGACAGAGCCACCCAACAGCCACTTACAGGTGTCTCCCGTGAGGGTAAGGGGTGGTGAGCATGCGCACCTGACCCTTCACTTGATCGTAGCAAGCTGGACAGCTGGTGAGCGCCGCCTGGTCACAGTGGAGGCCACCAAATCCCGGCTTGCAAACGCAGCTGCCGTCACTGCGACACTCCACATGCTCAGAGCCCGCCGGGTTACAGTTGCAAGCTAGAGACAAAAGGCAAACAAACAGGAAACATTCCTACCAAGCTAATTCCAGAAACCGGAGGGGTAGCAAAGCACAAGGGGAAAGGTCAAGTCGGCATTCGTAGCGTATCATTGATTCACAGTGACCTAGATTCATCTCCTGGCTCTGGCTCCAAGCACAGCCCTAATACAGTTAGGTCTCAGGAATCACCTGGCAAGTTCGCTGAGTGTGTGGATGACGAAATAGTACAACCGTTCATCCTTTTTGGTGGCATTTATAGTTTTCCTCCTGCTAAATTATAAGCCTGTTGGATATTCAGCAAGCACTCTGGCTCTGTTCACAAGGTGGATAACACTTCTTCTGGGCCTAATATGTGCCATACAGGCACATTTCCCTCTATTTTACAGATAATGAATATGAGCTCAGAGAGGTTCAGTAAGTTGTCCCAGGTCACACAGCAAGTAAATGGCCAGAGGGGATGAAAACTTGAAAAGAGCCAATGCTCTTTTCCTCCTGCCTTGCTGCCTTTGATATATGAAATGCAGTAAGAAAACAATATCTTTATGTAATCAGTCCGACTGATTATGCACCTCCTACATGCCACGTTCTGTTCTAAGAGCTGAGAGTCTAACAGAGTGGGAGACATCATTCTAATGGAGGCGCAGTGATTCTCCCCACGGCTTCCTCCTTGGTGCTCACACAGCACTCAGCGTACACGCACACCCCTAACTGTGTGGCCGTTATCTGCTCCCATACCTGGGTCTTCCTTACTCGCATCTGAGCTCTGTGGCAGCTGGGGCTGACTTATTCATCATTATGACCTCAGTATCGAGATCCCCATTGGGTAGGTGCTTGACAAAAGAGAGTTGGGTAAAGAAACGTATGGTCTGAAGCCAGTGAAATCCCTATTAATAGCCTCTTATAACTAGAACTATATAGTTTACAGTACACTTTCTCTGTGCTATCTCATCTTTGCAACCACTTTGAGTTAAATATTATTCATCCATATAAGCAAACTGAGACTCATAGAGATTAATTGGTAGCATCAGAAGAGCACAATAGGTGTGTTAAAAAACTGGACTTGAACTCAGTACTGCCATGTGGGCTTTCCCTATCATGGGGTATTTTCAGCACATCACTGCAAACCCACAGGTTGGGGTCAGGGCAGGTGGGACTCGTGCCCCTAGGGAGAAGCCCCCGGTTGGGCAAGGTCCTCGAGCACTTCCAGGGGCAGGAACTCTGGTGTCAGAGGAGGGTCTGGACTCCCTGCAGAACTCCCAGGGGGTCAGGAGTCCTCCACTCTGGGTACCCAGAGCCACTCTGGACCTCGTCATAAACATGCTTCTAAGTTCTAGGTCCCAGGCCTGGTCTGGGACTGCTGTGACCAAGGGGTGAGACCAGCTCCCTAGAACTGAATTCGCCTCTTGAATGTAACCCATGCAGAGGTTTGAAAGAAGGGCTGAGCAAGAGGCCCGGTCTGCACATTCTTGCTTTGATCTGAAGCAGCACTAGGAATGCTCCAGATAGCTGCTGCTTTGAAGCCGAATCTCTTCAGGAGACGTGTTGACGGTTACCTTCCCATACATCAATCGCACTGACTTCCTGAGAGGGCGTCCTAACCTACTTCACAGCCCACTCCCCTCCGCACCTCGCACCTCGGTGTGTTCAGACTCAGTCGCCAGTCATTTATTGCTCTCCTGCAGCAGGTGTGGCAGCCACGTCCCTGCCCACCCGCCTTGGGGCTGGGCAGTGGGTGTGGCCCCACCTCACCTCCTCTTGCACTTAGGAATGTAAACTTGACGGTATTCCTTTCTCCTCCCCAGTGTTACCCAACCCACATCCTCCCGCTGTGTCTTCCAGCTCTGCTACGGGGGAAACGGGTCTAAAGCCTGCGACACACGACAGGTCGGGGTGGTGCGTGGGCCCACTAGTCGCAGAAACCAGAGTAATGTCACCATGCCACCTGCTGTTGGCCTTGCGGATTTGTACCTCCTTACACGTGTACGCACACACCCCCATCTGGGGACGCGGTCCTACCTCGACACTTGTCCTCTGGGTTGGGAGCCAGGGCGTCCCCGAAGTAGCCCGCTTTGCACTGCTCGCAGTAGACTCCGGCCGTGTTGTGGATGCACTGGAGGCACCGGCCTGTCAGGCGGTCGCAGTTTCCGGAGGCACTGGGGTCCACGTTGTTGTTACACTGGCAGGGCTGACAAGGCCTCACGGGGCCACGTTCCCCAAAGGGGTCCCCGAAGTAGCCGTCCGCACAGAGCTCGCAGCGGGCACCTGGAAGGAGCACATGGCCGAGCCCGGGGTCATCCCTCAGCAGCAAGGCCGCACGCAGAGGCAGAAAGCTCACGTGGCGTCTAGAGATGTTTCTGCCCCGCACCCCGGAACAATGGGCTCAGGAGCAGGCCCCAGGCTCGGGGCTGGCTCTGGCCTCCCACGGGGGTCACGGGTTTTGGAACACAGCAGCACCCCCCGGAGACTTCCCCAGTCACCAGATGGTGGGCAAAGGCAGGTTCGGAGCAGTACGCCTGAGGCCGCTGCTGAAAAAGGAACGCTTCTTTCCGACTGACCAGCAGACAGATAAGTGACATTTCAGAGGTCACTAAGGGTTCCTTCTTTGCCTTGGTTCATTTTTTTAAACTGAGCTAAAGCATGTATTTTGTCTGAAAACTTCATCTTCTAATTACAAACCTCTTCAGACGCCTTCAGGGGTTTCCTCCCCGTACCCCCTGCCCTTCCTCAATCCGCTTTGCCTCTCTGGCATTGAAACAGTCTTATCTTTAGCACGAGCCCATTGAGACTCGCCCTGAGTAGTTATCATTCCCTACAAATTCCTTGGAATAGAAGCTCTGCCCATGAACTCACGGCATCAGGACAGGGGGCCGCAGCAGGCGCTGGCCTTACCGGTGACCCCGAGCGGGCAGTTATTGCACACGACCTCCTCCGTCTCGGGCATCACCGAGCAGCTGAACCCGTTGCGACAGGGACACGGCTTGCAGCTCCGGGGGTCGTGCGGGTCGTTGTAGAAACCGAGGGGGCAGTCGGCACACTCCACATCAGGATTTTCATCCCCCGAGTAACAGTCTCCTGGGAGGTGGAGGAAGAATGGAGAGGCAGAGAGATGAGCAGGGAAGGCCTCTCCGCGTCCTGGAGCAGGGAGGCTGCCCGGGGTCAGAGCTCAGGGGCCCGGAGTCCTCCTTTCTGAAGCTTTCTCTGGAGCACAGTCATTCTTCACCTTTGCCCTGGTGCCGGCTCCGAACCAGCCCGGGACCCCGCCCTCTCCCACGCTGAGTAGACAGACGCTTCCTTTACTCTCCCTAAGGTCCTGACGCTGCGCCCTTGCCCCCACCCCGTGGCCTGACACCGTTTGTCGGCACCTTCGTCCAGGCCCTGACACTGCCTTTGATCTCCCCACACAATTCCTGCAACGTGACACCAGCCCCCCACCCGGCACTGAACCACGACAGCCATTTCCTGTAACCCAGCACCTTTCCCACAACCTTGTGGCATTTCCACAGTGAAAAGGATTGAGTGTAACAAAGCACCGTGTCCATCCTCCTGACTCCAGCCCGACTTCCCTTAATCCTGTCCCATCTCCCACATGAGTTCAGGCACAGCCTTTCTTCCAGCCTTTCCGACTCATCCACGGGAGGGAGGCCCGGGTCACCTGGCTGCGCCCAGCCCCCTGGTCCAGGTGCTCATCTCACTCACCTGTGTCTGGATCGCAGGTCCCTCCCCCTTGGCAGTTACACGGAATACAGGTGCCAAAGGGTCCCAGTCTGGCCGAGTCTCTTTTGTAGCCAGAAGCACAGTCCTGGCAGAACTGCCCCTTGTACCCAACGGGACACACGCACTGTTCGACCCAGGGTGCCGGGGCTCCAGAGACGGGGCGGGCTGAAACCAGGGTCACGTTGTCGATGTACCCGGTGCCTGCAACAGGGAGAACGGGTCAGTCGAGGGGCGGCCGGCGGGGAGGTCTGTAGCTGGGGCGTCAGGCCGGCCCTTGGGTTTCGTCTCCCCTGGCTCACTGTCACAGACAGGCGGTGTGCACGCACTGTGCCACGCGTGGAGGGACCGCTGCCCGTCACGACTGAGCGCACAGGCTGCAGGGTCAGAAACGTCAGAGCTAAACTTCTGGCTCTGCCCACGCGAGCCGAGTGCCCTGGGCGCCTCACACTATTTTGCATGAATGTGTTCCCTCGGCAACGGTGGGAGTAACAGTGCACGCGTCTACCTCCCACGTTTGTCGCGAGAACTGAGTGAGACCATGCGCGTGTTCTGAGCTGCCCGCACTTGGGAAAGGCTCAGTGACCTGCCCGGGAATACGTTTTCTACGCCCTGCTTTATTCGCTGCGTCGGTGGCGTGGGAACGGAGCGAGCAGCCACGCTTCCTTTTCCCACGGACACTAACAAGCCCAAGGGACTCTCACTTAGATAACTTCAGTCGGGACCAGGAGGACACAAAGTGTGGAGTTCGGTCAGAGCAATTAACGGGGCACTTGATGGCGTCTGGACGGGGCGGCCCCGAGGGGAACCTCGGAGGGAAAGCTCCCCGCGGAACCCAGAGGTCTGGGTCACGGGGAACGGGCCCATTTGTTGCAGGCCATCTGCACATCCTCAGCTCTCATCCAAATCCGGAGACTCTTAGCACTTTTTAGAGGAACGTTCTTTTTTAATAATTTCTAGAATCTAAAAGTTTACTGTAGAGACGCTGCATTGAAGCCATCAAGTAGCTCATTTATGTACTTGTTTGGGAAGGTGAACCTTAGCGAGCTGAAGCAACTTAAATGAAACCCCGAGAAGAAGGACACCCACTGTCCTCGTCACTTACTGTACTCCCCGTAGGTGGCGCGGATCCGCAGGGCGGTGAGGTTGCGCAGCAGCCTCCGGTACTCAAAGTAACTCAGCTGGGGGCTCCAGGGGCTGCTTGGGTGCTCACTCAATCTGCACGGTTGAAAAATCGAAAGCTGAAAAACCCAACTCTTTTCAAACCTTACCCGTTGTACACCTGATACAAATTATGCCCGGGACTGTGGGAGCAGCGACGCCCCTTCACGGTCCTGCTTAGGGACAGGCAAAGGACCAGCAGCCACAGGCCTAGAGGCACACGTGAAGCTTCCCCGCTCCATGGGAAGCGCAAGCCCCACAGGATGTGACAGAGGGCGACCCTGGGGAGGAGGCCGGGCTCCAGGGTCTGTGGCTACCTGCACTGGTCCAAGTCCTCAGACACCACTTCTGTTCTTGGTCATGCAAAACCTGACGTTAGAAACACCTCTGAGGTCAAGGGGCTCTGACCCTCAAGAGCTACCGTGCATATTTGGGTTTGCTGTTTAAACGATTTGTTATCTGAGTGCATTTCACTTAGTCTTCTCAAAAGGCAGTTTCCACCTTCTGCATCTAATCTGCCTTAATGTGGCGTCGAAGTGCCTCACCGCACCACATCGCCAGTCCCTGAACAATTCTTTTTTATGGTTTTCTGTTGTTGTTGTTTTTCCTGGACTAGCTCTTCCAGGAACAGCCCTAACCCTTTTGTTTCATTCACCGATTCGTTAAACAACGTTAACCGCGCACTTGGTTTGGGCCAGAAGCTGTATTAGGATGGAAGACACGGGGACACTTGGGCAAGGTCATCAGCGTCCAGCCAGGGGAGTCAGTGGGCAAACAGATAATTCTGATACTGCGCAGTGAGTGTGCGTTCAGGGTGCCGTAGAAACCCACGCAGTGACCGTAACCTCACTGGGACTTTGAAAGGCTAACGCAAAGGAAGAACCTATGAGCTGAATCTCGAAGAGTAAGTGCAACAAGCTGAGAAGGTGGAATGGGTATTGGCGGGAGCAGAGCTGTGCGCGTGTACCCTGGGACTAGGTTGCACTCAGTTATTTAAGCACACATCGCGCGTGCGCTGTGGGTCTTCTAACTCTGTTTGCTTTACCTCTGCCCTGGGCTGGGCCTCCAGCAGCCCTCGCTTGAACCACTGTGTATGCGTCCTGATGGTCTCGCTAAGGACCCTCCCTGAACCGTCCTCCACACCTGATCATACCACTTCCCAACCTCCACTGTCTAATAAGCTTTCCGTTGCCTTACAGGCGTGAACAAGACCTCAGCACCTGGACATGACATACAAGGACCACTGCACGGGTCCTTTTCGGGTTTGCAGACTTATCTGTCCATCTCCCCTGCACATGCTGTGTAGCAGCCATACGTACCGCTGGCCAGTTCCCCCAGTATTATGCCTTTCTGCACCCCCACATATGCTGACAGGTACAGGCTGTCTTGATTTTGTCCCTGGGAAAGTCCTGGGCTTCCTTCTGTCCTCCACGCAGAACCAGGCACTCTTTCCTCTCCTCCCAAGTCCCCGAGAACGGGCACACCATGGAAGCCAGTTTTGTGCTGTATTATGTTTGCTTTCTGTTACACATCCCACCAGACCATGAATGCTTAAAGGACAAAGGCCGTATTTCTTCATCTTGATTTCCAAGCTTCCAATCAGTACTGAGTACTTAGAAGGCACGGCCCCTCGCCCTAGCCTCTCTGTACCCACCACTCAAAATCCCCACCCACAGGATAATGTGCAACCCGCCCCCCCAGACACGCACAGGGGCGTTTGTGAGCTCCCTCCCACCTCTTCTCAGACCTCACTTCCCAGCATGGGTATTCCTCTCCCCCACGCCGGGCTCCACTCATGCTTACTGCTCGGCATTCCCTGAATCACAGAACTCCTCAAGCATGGCCTTTTCTCTGTCTTGTCAGCCTTTCCCCTTTGGCCCCCTTAGAGAGTTGCTCTTCACTTGTCACAGCTTCTTGAGACACTGTCCTTGGCCACTCCAGTGGGTTAGTTGTGCCTATGTGTGCCCACCTTCTGTAGGGCATCACTTACAAGCTGCACTGTCACCATCCGTTTCTTTCTCTCTCTCTCCCATTAGCCTGGCAGGGGCTTAAGGGCAGGAAGCATGTCCTGTCTCTACGTTCCAGCACCTGACACCATGGCTGGAACACAAAAGGTGCTCAGAGACACTTGTTGAATGAGCACACGATGACTGAATGAATGAACAAAGGCAGGGGACTGCAGTCACAGCTTGCTCTATTCCGCCCGCTGCCAGCCCCTCCTCTTACCTGAACGTGTAAGTCTTGGCGATCCCACAAGGCAGTGTCTTGCCAAGTGGCATCAAGGGGGCCGTGATCCGTAGACCAGCACCTTCCAGGATCACGTCGTGGGCCGATGGGTGTCTCCCTCCCCTGTCCACGCGGTAGTCAAAGGACAGGGTTTGTCCGTAGCTCACTTGTTGATTCCCAAGAAATTTGGCTGTGAAATGGAGTTTGAAGAGACTGAGGTCAGTCGTAAAACTGGAGAAGCAAACAAGTGAGCAGGTTGGCACTAACGCTGGCAATTTCTGATGGAGTCCTCCGTTACCCACCCACCATCCTGTCCCAGGCCACCCTTCCAGAAGAGCCAGTTCACGGCACTGGACGTGGCCACATTGCTATTGGCTACAAAGGCGGGTGAGTTACTGAAACGTTCCAAGGGCCTCATGGTCAGACAATTCCAGCTACTATGTCAGGGGTCCCCAACCTCTGGGCTGAGGATCAGTACCGGTCCAGGCCTGTTAGGCACCAGGCCGCACAGCAGAAGGCGAGCTTGAATCATCCTGAAACCATCCCCTCAACCCTAATCCCTGGAAAAATTGTCTTCCATGAAACTGGTCCCTGGTGCCAAAAAGGCTGGGGACCGCTGTATGAGACGATTCACAGCACGGCCCTGTGCCAGACCAATATGTTGAGATCGCAGGTATATTGGCAATAGAGCCATTTGTTACCTAATGCTTTAGGCTCTAAAGAGTTTAGAGGATGCGTTCAAACATCATCACATCTGAGGGCAATAATTCTCGGAAGCAGGCCTTCTCATTCCCACTGAACAGCTGAGAGGATGGAAGTTTGCAAAGGCTGAGAGGACAGCTCACCAGGAACTACGTGTCAGCTAAGGACACAACTGGAATCAGAATTCCAGCCAGAGCTTCTCATCACCACTGACAGATCCCTATTTTTCCCATGCACAAGTGGTTCAAGCTTTGAGAAATGCCTCGTTTTTCCCTGTCCATCTGCTTCTCAACAGGCTGACAGATTTGACAATAGGTCTTATATCTTATCTTGATGGGAACCCTTGACACTTCCGCTTCGATTAAAGTAGGAACTTCCCCCAGGATCTGACCGCCCGGAACCCCACTTCCGCTCTTTGTGCCACGACTTCGTCAAACGGGACTGAAGCTGCAGCCCTCCTCTGGCGACGCTGCTGCCCTGCACCCCGAGTGATGTAGTTTCCACGTTCTCCGACTCCGTTTTTTCTATCCTGACTCCCTAGCCTCCCACGGTGGCTTCTGTGGGACAAAGGCCACACGTACCAGGAGCTACAAAGTAGACAGGGTCCAAATGTCGTGACGAGCTGAACACGTCCCGGTGGCGCTGGGACCAGTGGAGCTTTGTAGGAGACCCATTTCTTTGGACAGCCTTCCAGCCGTCCACATCTGGAAGACAGACAAACCCCTCTGCGTTAGGGCAAACAGTCTACTGAGGTAGAACAAAGCAAGACTTGCTTGCCAAAAGGTCCTAGTGGCGAGTGGGGTTTTCTTAACACTTCCACACTTACGCATAGTCCTTAAAACTCCTCGGCCACCTCTCTGCTTGGGACTCAACTTTGTCTGCCCCCACCCCTCAGGTGCTTGGACTTCTTGTCTTTGCGTCTTTTGTAAGAAGAGACCACGTTTTCATCTGCCTGAGATTCGGACTATTGTTTTATTTACATGAACAGTGTCTGGCCTTAGCGAGGGGATCCAGTATGTTCAAGAGAAATTCAGAGTTGGAATCACACCAATCTCCCATCATTTTATGGTGCTTTGTAGCTTGGGAACTCATTTCACACAAATCAACTCATTCAATGTATGTGAAAGCAGTATTATTAGTGAATGTGAATTCCAGGAAGACACTCATAACCGCCCCTCCCCACCCAATGAATGATTCTTTGTGGCTTTGAGACAGATGGGGATGGGAAATGCAGGGAGATGAGAACGTGGTCTCTTTTTAGTTATTCTTTTAAGGTATTCATACACTGGTATGAGTGAACTGCTCAGCTAGAACTTTCTCGAGACTCCAGAGTCTGTGGTATTACCCTGTAAAAATAATGCACATGAAAAGCTAGATGCCTTAAATGCTAGATCCTGTGAATGGTGAGGTGGTTACCATATTTTTAGGACCATAAGACACACCTAGGTTTTAGAGGAGAAAAATAGGAAAAAAAAATTGAAACAAAAAATGTGGTAAAATATTTAATAATCGGTGACCCTGCTCCACCGCCCCCCCCAAAGCAAGCCAGGTAAGCAACATTTGGACTATAAGATGAACCCCCTTTTTTCTCCCAAATTTGGGGGGGGTGGTGACTCTTAAAGTCCAAAATGCGGTATCTGTAAGCACAGAGCTCCATACAGTGTTAAAAGCAAAAATTCTAGAGAACAAAATACTTCACCTTGGTGGAAGTCTGAGGTGATCCTGTGGACACTGTAGTCCCCAGAGCTGTGGCAACTCGCTGAGTGCCCGTAGCAAAAGCACTGCGTACAGCCCTCGGGGTTCCCGCCATCCAGGTGATAGTAGCCTGGTCGACACCTGCAGTGGCGTTTGAGGAACCAGGACAACATTAGCGGTTATTTCTTATTCCATATACAGACGACGATGACTGATCGTACGCTACTTTCACTCCCGCCTGGCCCTGTGCACCCCCAAAGCTGGTAAACACTGAGTTGCACCTGCCACCCCCGCTCTCGGACCACCTGGGGGCAACCGCAGCGCCCCAGCGGCAGAGCACGAGGGACGATCACCTTCTCTCCCTCTGCTCCAGCGGAATCATGTGTGAACTGGAGGTTTGGAAACAGTGGTTTTTCCCATTCGTGGTGAGGAGCTGAGTGGGGGTCACAAGGACGACATGGGGTGGAGCGGGGCGGGGCTATGGAGCAAGGGCTTAATGGGGGCAATAGGGTGGATGGGGGTGGGGAGCAGGGAAGGAAAGCAAATGCTCCAGCCCCAGCACCCACTCTGCCGTACTGATCCCCCACCCACAGGTGTGGCCCGTCACCCCTGCTCCTTGTACCTGGGCTCTGGCCCACCCAGGAAAGGGCAGGTGAGGATATGACAAAGGAAGGCTGGAGACTCTCTACAAAAGCAAAGTGCAGGCTGAGGCTCCGCCTCTCTCCCACCTCGGGCTGTCCAGTGGTCACTCTGAGGACCACGGCTGCCGGACAAGCCCCAGATGTTGGCGTACAGAGAGGAGGGCGGGGGAAGCTAGGGACAACTTCTTTTTTCTGGGTTCAAGTTTACTACATCCTTCCCCATGAAAGAAGAATAATTTCAAGTATCATTTACTTTGGCACTTAAATGATACGCCAGGCACCAAATATGTGCCTTCTCATTTAATCCTCATGACACCCCCATGCGATAGAAATTGTTGTTTCCAATTTTCTTAGATGCAGAGACCCAGAGAAGGTATGAACCTTGTGGAAGGTCATTCAGCTGGTTAGTGGCTGAGGCAAGATTCAAGCTCAAGTACATCCGTTTCTGAATCCTGGGGTCTAACCCACTGGACCCTAAGTCGGGAATGTGTTCATTTGCAAAATCACAGTAAAGCCAGTTAGCCGTGATGCTTCAGAAAACAGCTGCAACCAAATAAGCATGTTTTCCTTCTCTCTATGGGGAAGGGGCTTAAAAAATCACTATGGTTTCTGGGGAGGAAACCTGTAAATTAAAGAGATGTAAGAACAAGGGAAGAAAGAGAGGCGGGGAGGGGTCCAGCCAGGGCGCAGAGGGCATGGGAAAGGAAGGCAGAGCGGGGGAGGGAAATGAAGAGAGAAGCAGGCGAAACTGAACGCCAGTGCTTGCAGGGATGCACTTGCCCAGTACATTGTGAAGAAAGGTAAGGACTCGAGGGCCGACAGGTCAGAACTGTGGCTGCTTCTCCGGGGAGGGAGGGGATTTTGGGGCTGGCACACTTTTAGCAAAGGTCTACTTTATATAATTGGTGGTGCTGACAACACGCTTTCGTGTGGCTTTCTGTTTCTCTGTTATATTTGGAAATTAAAAACGTTTTCACAAAGCGACTCCTCTTTTAACCCTGAAGCTGCGTTTCCCTGCCCCAACCTCAGTAGGTCGGAATGTGTTTGGCGCTGCCCCTGCCCAGGTGGAAGTGATTGGCAGGGTGTCAAGAGCCGCTCTCTTGCTTGTAAGGAAACGAGGAGGAAGCCTTTACCTCTGGAGCCAAGCCGCAGCCCTGTGCCCGCGGCCATCCAGGGGCGGGCGGAGGTCTGAGTCTGAGCAGTGAGCTCGTGCTCGTGCTCGGGAGGAATGTCCTGCGGCAGCAGCTGAGGGCGGATCTCGGCTCCTGGAGCCACCTGCCCAGGCTTGGCCGGGCGCCCGGCAGGCTCTCCCGTCTCCCTGGTTCGTGTGTGTGCATGCAGCCCCCATGCCACCCCTGGGTGGCTCCTCTCTGCACCCGGTGGTTAAATATGGCCATGCACTGCGATCCGCCCTGGTACTAGCATTTTCCCAACATGTTTAATTAGGTCAGGCCTGTCCTGGCAGCAAGCTGGGTCATGTGACCTCATCTTCGCACACCACCTGGCACCCGAGCACCTGGATTTGGAGCCAGCGGGCGAGGGGACTGCCTGGGGCCCTGCGCCTCTACCCTGGTGCAAGCGAAGAGAAGGGGCCACGGCAAACGCGTGGAGGCCAGTGAGGTTTGGGGAGTCTGCTGTATTGTTTTAAAAGCCTAGTTTTTGAGGACAGAGGGCACAAAGAAGCTCGTCCACATCTGTTAAGTGTCCCATTTCCATAATTGCACTAGAGGACAGTTTATGTTTGTTGCCAAGGGATTCTCCCTGTTGTGACTGTAGGGCCCCAGTTCACACAGACCTATCACAGCGCTCTCCCGTGACCGCCGGCTTGCAGACACAGCGGCTCACGTCACAGGGCCCCGAGGTGCCAGCTGGGTCACAGTCACACTTGGGGTCTCTGGGAAAGAAGAAAACAAAAGTTAGGGATGTTTCCAAACGCTCTGCAACTCTTCACATGAAGATCAAGTGCTCATTAGCAACTGTCGCCGAACTTGAGCAAATCGTTCACCTTCCACGAGGCCTCTCTTAGCTGTCCTCGTCTGGCCAGCACCCCGCCGACCCTTGAAGGACCCATCTGTCTATGCTGGTGCTACTCCAAGTGTGGTCTGGGGTGGCAGCCAGCCCATGAACTGTTTGCTATCCCAATCTACTCCTGAAGAGAGGAGGGGCTTTGTGCCAGAATGGAAACCAAGTTCAGGGCTGAGCTGTTCAGTTCCAGTTGACTGTTTGGTTCAGTTGACGGGTTTAAAACATTTATCATCCGTGAGGAGATGGGTGCAGCAGGCATGGGGCCCCAGGAAGGTCTGTGTGACTCTGAGGGCAGGGACAGTGCTCTAAGTCAAGGGCAAGGTCACATATACTTGGCTCCTTTCAAGGAGGGAAGGAAGGCTGGTGTGGCTGGTGTAGCTGGAATGCAGAGAGCCTGGGGCAGAGTGGCAACAAGTCGGGGGGAGCCTATGATGAGGGTGGAAATGAGGGGATCTTGCAGGACCTTACTGGCCTTGATGAGACGTCTAGACTCATTCTAAGTGGGAGAGGAGCTAACAGGGTTGCAAGCAGAGAAGTTATATAATCTATCTACTTCATGTGTTTTTTAAAGATTTTGTTCATTATTTCCTAGAGAGGGAAAAGAGAGGGAGAAAGAGAGGGAGAGAGACATCAATGTATGGCTGCCTATTACATGCCCCCCACCAGGGTTCTGGCCCACAACCCAGGCATGTGCCCTGACTGGGGATTGAACCGGCTACCCTTTGGTTCACAGGCCTGCGCTCAAGCCACTGAGCCACACCAGCAGGGGCGATCTGCTTCATGATTTAAAAGGGTTACAGAAAGGGGACTGGGTTCAGGGAAGGATCTCTGAAGACAACCGAAAAGGGGGCAGAGGGGCTGGAAGAGAACAATCTACTACACAAAGGCCCAGAGGGTAAGAGAACTTGGGACAATGGTGACCGAGACAGACCAAGCGTGGCTGGGGGGGGCTGTTCTCACACGGGCAAGGGGCTGGAAACGTCGGCGACGGGGACGTGATTCCTCTGCGGGCGGCCTTCTAGCTAGTGGCTCCGCTGCCAAGCTCGCCCTCCTCTGGGCCATGCCAACGCCCTGCCGGCCCGGCGTCTCTGCGGGCTGGTTACGTGACTGACAGTGCACGCTCCGCCTTGCTCCAGGGAGGAATGTGAGGAGGGGCAGAAGCTGCTCCACACTAACAGGGGTTGGAGGACACGCAGAAGTCCTCTACTCCGAGTTCATTTGGGCTGACATGGGTCCCGGGTAAAAATCTGGGCCCTTTACCCCAGTCTTTGTTCATCTGAAGCAGGGGCCACCACTGTCAGGGTGAAGAACGCGGGCTCCTGACCCAGGACTGCGGGCCTGACTATTATGCCCACCTTCACCAGCAACACTGGGCCACTCAGTCTCTCCTGGGGTGAGTTTCTTATCTTTAACGTGAGTATCACGGTGATCCCAACCCCTCGGGTTATTGTGAGGGTCAAATGAGACAATCCACACGAAGTTCTCAAAGCGGCGTTTGGCACACAGTAGGTGCTCAGGAACTGTAAGTGGTCACGACTGTTAATATAATTGTCACCACGCGTGGCAGGGGCAGCAGTGGGGGGTGCGGTGCTTACAGTAGCCTTTGGTCCTGGGTGCAGCCGGCGTCCGTGAGTGTGTGGAAGCCTGGCAGACATTGGTCACACCTGTCTCCTGTCACACCCGGCTTACAGCTGCACCGTCCGGAGTTGTCACATCGAGGGCTAAGAGAGCCTGTCACCGACAAGGTAGGGGAAAGGAAAGAAGAGGAAATATGTAATTTATATGGCGTTAGGAAGCAACTGTCACCCTATGGGTGACAATGAATAATATAAAATCACAACCACCTGCTGCCTCTAACCATTCTCACATCGTGTGAGTTCAGCGTCGCCCACCAGGGACGGTTTCAGCAGACAGGCTGTCTTCTTCGGGGAAGGGAATGGAAATTACTCCTGAAAGCATTTCGGTGTGTGGATCTGCCTGCTTTCAACACTAGGTAGTGTGCACGCCACTGCTTTTCCAGAGAAGTCCGTCAGACCCTCGATCTTTCACGAAGGAGGAAAGCTTGGGAGCGGGTGTCCGCCTTCTGGCAGAAGTGGGCACGAGAAAGCAAGCCCCTTCTTTCTCTCCCTTCTCTCTCGCAGGCAAAAGCCACCTTTGATGGGTTAGTGTTTGGAGGGTGTGATTTTTTTAAGTGGACAAAAAGGCCTCTTGACCAAAAGGGTCTCTAGTAGCCCGGAGGGGTAGCGATTTTGTCCTCGGAGCATCGCTCCTCGAGAGCAACAAGGGGCGTTTGCCTCTTCTCCCGCTTAGTGCACCTGGGTGCTTGCCCTGTGATTGATCCTCTATAGACACGCTCTCCCGTGTAAGTGGGTCCTCTCAGATGGAGTATCGATGAAAGACGAGGGGTGCTCAGGACCTCCCTGCCTCTGTCCTTGCCTCCCTACACTCCAGCCTCTATGTAGAAGCCAGAGGGCTCTTTTTAAAGTGGAATTCAGATCATATTATATGCCTAAGTCACCAGGTGGCTTCCCGCTCTGAGCAGAATAAAATGCAAACTCTATCACGGCCCATAAACCTCAACCTCTCTTACCGCATCTCCTCCCTTCTCCCACGAGGTTCCAGCTCCCTGGCTCTTCAGACTGCTCCTAGAAGGTGCAAGACTGCTTCCCTCCTCAGGGCATTTGCAGCTGCTGCTCCCTGTGCCTGGAATGCTCCTGCCCCAGCACTTCCCTAAGCGGGCTCATTCTCAGCACTCAGGTCTCGGTTAGATATTTCCCCTCAAGAGACACCTTCTCTGACTCCCATATCTACACCATCCACCCCACCCCTACCCCAGCCCCTAGCCCTGCTTACCTATGACCTCAGCCAGTGGTCCCTGCTGGGTCCCCAGCACCCAGCACAGTGCCCCACACAAAGAAGACACCCAGCAGCCGGCTGAATTCATGCACAGAAGCCCAGAAAGGCACGGGGCTGCTGTGGAAGGGCTGAGGAGGGAGCCGACCATGAGGTGGAAGCTGGCTAGAGGTGTACCTCGCCTACTTCCAAAGTTTCCTGTGGCTGGCAGAGTGATAAAATAACCTGCATATCTCCACTGTGATAGCGAGACTATCCATTCTCTGTAGAGCCAACAGAACACTAACCAGTTGCTCCTTTAGAAAAAAAAAGAGCAGCAAGAAAATGTATGCTATCCTCTGTGACCTTTAAATTTGTTACTAGGTGCAGTTCAAATGAATAAAGTATTGGTTCTGGGCCCATATAAAGGCTTTTATGGCACATATGGACCATGAAATAAATTAGTCCCATTCACAGTTAGAGTCTGTGGCAGACTCCAGGTCAACTCAGCAAGGCTTGGGGAGCCTCAGTGATAACAGTCTAAAGTGCACTTTTTGAGCACCCACTAAGTGTGAGACACTGGGTTAGGCGTTGTGTATGTATTAGCCCGTGCTAGCTACCAGCAAATTAAACACCGGCAGAAGGATAAGAGATCCATTTGTGGGTGACAGGGGACTGTCTGAGGTTCGGGGACTGTCAAACCTGTGGTTTAAAAAGACAGCTCTAGAGCGATCTGCAGGGCGGCTCGGGGCGGGGAAGACCAGCAGCCTCCCCTGAAAGAAGTTCCCTGTGACAGAATGGCCTGGAGTGGAGGAGGCAGGGGAGGGGAGGGGGAAGGAAACCCTGGGAGAGCCACCGTGCACACAGAATGAGCAGACTTTGGCGACCTCTGGGAAATGGGGGGTGGGGGGGGCGGGGCTAGGGTCACGTGGCTGACTCCAAGGGCTTGGAGGGAGGGCACAACGAGGTGGGATGGGATGCTCCCAATCAAAGGGAAGGGGAAGGGGCAGCGGGATCTGGGGTTGAATCAGCTGGAGAAGACACTGAGTTTAGTTTAGACATCATGACCTTGAGTTCCTAGTGGCACAGTGGGTGGAAATGGAAGTCTGGAACTCAAGAGAGGCCGGAGGTGAAGTCTGCAGGGTGAATAAAGAGTCACGACTTTGCTCTGGGGGCAGCTAGAGAAGGCAGGTGCATGCCCGGCACAGAAACAAAACCCTGTGGATAGGGGGAGAGGGTGATCGGAGAGGGAAGCGGCCTCAGGACAGCGCACGCCGCGGTGGGGGGCGAGGGGGCAGAGTTTTAAAGGACAGTTAAAGGACGAGGAGGGCGGGGTGGTTTTCAGGGTCCAAGGCCGGTGTGTCAAACGCATCTTCCCCGGGGGCCACATCCGCCTCGCAGTTGCCTTCAAAGGGCCGCATGTAATTTCAACTCCTGAACAGTTAAGGAGTAGTTACATGTATGCAGTCCTAAAATTATTTCAGCCCTTTGAAGGCAGCCGCGAGGCTGACATGGCCCCCGGGGAAAATGAGTCTGAGGCCCCTGCTTGAAGGCAGGTGGACCTTTGACAAGATGGGAACGGAGAGAGGCTGCTGGCTGGGCTTGCCACGTACGGACGGCCACGCTCGCTCACTGCCCTGTGAGCAGCAAGCAGAGCTAAGAAGGGAAAACGCTTAGAATTATACTCTGACAAGTAGCATTCCACAGAAGAAATATCTCTTTAGTATAACTTAGTTGTTTTCAACACAAATGGGTGTCTATCTGGGACACCCAGACACATGCTTTTTCCCACTCAAATGAATGGAAACGATGCTTTTGACTTCAGAAAGCTTCCTCCACAGTGTTTCAGAAATGAATTATGCTTATAAGATGAAGACTGTACTTTGCTTTTGGGTTTGGCCCAAACAGCCCCAAACGGTACTCTATAAAACATCCTTCTGAGGGTTATTAACAGTCATCTCATGAAAATAGGCTTTCTGTGTTCCAAAGAGTTTGGGGAATGGTACATACTAAATCTTTCAACGGTTTATAGCGTAATAGTATGCTCGGTCGACACGAAGCTTAACTTTTTAATGGCCGTGTTTCCAAACATCATTTGAATTCTTGCAGTAAACACCTATTATTATCTTGAGGAACACGGTGTTTCTGAGCACACTCTCCGGAGAATACAGCTCTGAAGCTGGGGGTTATGGAAAGAGCCCAGGCTTTGAAGTCCAGCACACCTCCCTTCAAACACCAGCTCTGCCGCTTACCGGCTGTGTCCTTGGGTGAACAGTGCACTCATCACTTCTTTGAGGAGGGGCTAAGGACCTATGCCTGGCAGAGCGGTCGTAAGCCTCTGAGCTAAAATATACAAAGCGCCCACTTCAGTATCTCATGCACGGCAGATGCTCAGAAAATGTGGTTTGTACATCACCTCTAGGCCTCCCTCGAGCCTTGCAAAGCACACAGGTCCTGCCGGGAACGTGACTACTTTAGTTCATGTTCCAAAACTCCCAAAGTTGCAGCGCCAGGTCTCCAAAATGCCTCACTAATATAAACACCTGTCCCAATCCCTACATCACGAGGGGGCTGTGAACAGCTGACTTTTAAGAACAGATGAGAAATAGCTTCCTGTTTTCTTTTTTAATTTTATTTTATTTTAAAGATTCTATTTATTTTTAGAGAGGGGAATGGAAGGAGAAAGAGAGAGAGAGAAACATCAATGTGTGGTTGCCTCTCACATGGCCCCACTGGGGACCTGGCCCGCAACCCAGGCATGTGCCCTGACTGGGA
The DNA here is from genome assembly GCF_019186645.2 of Phyllostomus hastatus. Classification (NCBI taxonomy): domain Eukaryota; kingdom Metazoa; phylum Chordata; class Mammalia; order Chiroptera; family Phyllostomidae; genus Phyllostomus; species Phyllostomus hastatus. Next base: position 11,354,105 of record NW_025333833.1, on the reverse strand, counting down.
ATCGAACCTGCAACAATTCGGTTCATAGTCCGTGCTCAATCCACTGAGCTATGCCAGCCAGGCTAAAGGCTTCCTGTTTTAAGGCTGTGCTCCGATCAGCGCTTTTAGGACTTATGTGCGTATAGTCTACGTACATCTGAGAACTCGAGAAATATCCTAAAACGATTTACACTAAAAATTTGAACCGAGAGAATATACCTCCTCTTGAGAACCCTGTATGTGTAAACACACAGCTTGCATTTTACAATAACATGACTATCACTGAATACTTATATTTAATAATAATTAAATGATCATTATTGAGGGCACATTTTAAATAATAACTCAAATGTTAGAGACTGACTACCCCACTGTCAGGGTCATAGCTATGTAAAAAATAATAAAATTAAGAGAATAATTCCATTATCACTGGTGTCTACACGGATCTCAAGAATTTAGGTGTCGTGGGAGAAAGAAACCCGCCCCCCACACACACACACACGCACAGAGTGAATTTCAAAGTAGTAGCAAAAGGGTATCAGGGCTTGTATGTGTGGTTACGAGAACTGAAGATAGTTCGGCCTTGTGGCTGAGCCCACAAAGTCATCACATCAAAACAAGTCCAGTTGTGCTATGTTTATGAGGAATTGAGGTGAAATCCAAATCCATGACCATACTAGGGATTATTAATGCTGTTGGCTTCAGTTGCCTTTCATGGAGTGATAGCATTTTGGAGTAAGACGTATTCTCCTGCATATGACATTGAATCTACAACGAGTTCCCTTGTGAAGGTATTATTTGAAAGTGGAAAATGTCATTTGGTTGATTAGGAGACAAAAATCACATTGGGAATTAATCTTGTGCCACTGGTTTAGTGACCTGTGTGGCCAAGCCCATGTGTAGCTGGAGATGACACATGGGGGGGACAGTCTCTGTCACCAACATGCCACTCGGCCTGGGCAGCTCGGGCCCAGGAGCTCGTCCCTTCATCTCTGTAATGCTGGGTGGAGTGTCCACACACAGATAAAAAAGACACAGTACGAGAAAGTGTTCTGGAAAAAAACATAAAGCATTGCCCAGATCTTAGGAAGTAATATCCGTGACGTTTTTTCTGGACATCTAATTATCTGCTGTTGGGGATAAAAGGGCACCATTCTGATTTTTTTTCCCCTTTCATATGGAGGGAATTAAAGGGAATAGTTCTTGGTTGGAACACCTGCATTATAACTTTGGCTCCTGTAATTGCCTGCTGGGAGGTTTTAGGCCACGCAGTAACTCCATTTAAAAAGATTTGAAAAATTCATTGCCAGTTTCAGGATGTTCATGATAAGATATTAATAAATAGTTTTATTAGGCTTCTTTCTAAGAAGGCATATAATCCTTGACGTATAATTCTGGCACGTGATTCTTTTTTTAAAACGGCCAGTGTTCCAGGGGATTGAGATCTGACCTCTGTCCCAACAAGAAAAACAACGACATCACTTTACTGAGCTGTCTCCCATGTGCTTAACAAACACCATTTTATCCTCATACGATCCTGTGACATAAATAGCATGATGGCCCTTTTACAGATGAGGCCACTGGGGCAGCGAGAGCTTAAGGACAAAGCCCAGAGTGGCAGAGTGGCAGTGGCAGTGCCAAGACTTGACCTGAGGCTGTCGGGCTCTGACACCCGCCCCTGTACTCCACGTCACGCTCTCTGACGCCAGCACACCCGGGGCTGGAGCCCATGGAGCTCTGCCACCTTCAACAAGTTTCCTCCCCTCCCTTTCTAAGCCTCTGCCACCTCATTTGTAACATGGAAATAATAATAGCACCCTCTTCATAACGTTATTTATGGAGATTAAATTAATTACTGGATAAAAGCACCTAGCAAAGCGGCTGGCACAGGGGAAGTGCGAGTAATGCACGTCAGCTGCCCCACAAGATGTAAGTCATCGCTGGGCTCTACTTCCTCCCACTGGGCTGATCTCACCGAGCCCGGGGTGGCCGCTCCCCAAAGGAAGAGACAGAGCCAGGCTCATTGTTGCTGGACGGACAGTGGACTCCCAGTCCTCAGTACCCTCTCTCTTCGCTGCTCTGCAGCGGGCTCCTTGTCCTCAGGCCGGGCTTTCCAGCTGAGCCAGTTACATTCCTAACTCCTTTCTCACTGATCACTTTGCTGGGACACCCAACTCCAGGGACTCACCACAAGGCTGCAGAACCTACGGGCATGTGGGCCTTTCACAGAGGTTAGATGCCCATTAAGGTGGAAGGATTTTTCTTTTAGTTTTTCTTTTCAAAATTCTTTGATTCATAGGGAGAACTGCTAAATCCCAAAGACTCTGGATGCTGATTCTACACCACAAAGTTGAGCAAACCTGATCAGATGACATCCTCACAGGACTCTGGTGGTTTGGGCATGGTTTCTGGAACTCGGGTCTGTATCACAACAGGGGCACCCCAGTTTTCTACAAGACTCCCCAATACAGTCTATCAGCAACGCCTTGTTGAACCAAAATCTGCTTCTTTTCTGATGCTTTCAGCTGCTGCTGAGTTGGTTCCACTGAGCCACTCTGAGTCACTGCCACACACACTAGCCCATAAATACCCTGTAGGTGGGTTAATATTTATCATATGATGCTGTTAAACACTTTCTAGCAAAGAGATGAAACAGATACTGCTAAGATAATAGACAATAAGGTCATTAAAAAGAAAAAACTCAACTTATTTAGCAGGACTACCTGTCTCTCCCTCTTGCTTTGTACTAACTTGTCTTCACTGCCCGCCCATCAAGAATCGGGTACGTTGTGCACATCTGTGTGCAGAGTACCACCTGCAGTTCTGCAAATATGGTGCAGGGTGATACATTTTAAAAAACAAAAACAACGAAAAAGAGCCCTTCTATGAACCAGCCAGTACAGCAGGTACTTCCTGCTTGTTAATTCTACTTTTTCTTGTTAACAACCTCATGAAAGGCACTAATCTGCCTATTTATTTTTCTGTCTTTTCCGTTAGTGCCCCTCTATACCCCTAGCACTTAGCACAGTACCAGAAACAGACCTTTCTAATCCTTTACTGTTTGAGAGGTTGGACACAGGACGGTTGTAGACAGGAGGAAATAGCACTGAACGAGTGCATGCTTCCTTAGCCCCTGGGTCAGAGACTGTCACCTTCGAGGACAGATAATCCTGTTTTTCGTGTTTCTAGAATTCAAATGGATGTGCCCTAAATTAGACACCATCTGGTTCCTATGATCCAGACTTCAGAAAAAAACGTTTGTTTTCAGATTCCCGATTGTTCTAGAAGTGGAAAGCCTCTTTCTTGGCCTGTTGGCTTCTCTCTCCCTCCCTCTCTTCCTCCCACCCTCCTTCCCTCCTTCCCTTCTCCATCTCCCTCTTCCTTTGCCCTTCCCCCCAGCTACCTTTGGAGTTACAGTTGCAGGGTAAACAGCGGTCTCTCTCTCTCTGCTGGTAAAACCCCTCCTTGCATCGCTCGCAGTGAGCGCCTGCGGTGTTGTCGTTGCAGTGGAGGCAGCGGAATCCGTTCCCGGTCCGCCTGTGAAGTTCCGGATCAAAGATGCATTGCTGGGACTTCCCGTTGCAATCACAGACTGGGGATCAGGAAGAGAAAGGCATTGTTAGCAAACAAACACAGAGACAATTTGCGCGCATGTTGTATTCTCATTAATGCAAGTTGTGCAGGGGGTCTACAGCTTACTCCCAGCTACTTGATGGAGCAAGAGAATGCTCGAAAGGGGCGGAGCCAGGGCAAGTTCTGACTTCATCGAAGGAAGCAGCAGGTGTGCGGTGCTGGTGCGGTATTGCCCGGGAGAACAAGAGTCCAGGGTTACCCTCCCATCCAAGTCCTCAGAAGTCTTCTATGATGTGTTTTCATGTGAAAATTCCAGAATTAAATATTTGCAAGTAACTTATTTTAAAAACCCCATTCAACACCATAGAAAAAGTCTACTGGGCTAGAAGCCTGTCTAACAGCTGATAGCAACTTCTGTTCAAGACACACACTATCCGTTCCTCCAGGGGTGGTTGAGGCTGCGGAGCTAATACAGCTGCCTGGGCGGGCATCTCCTGCCCCACTCACTGTGCCCTGCGTGATCCTCCCAAAGCCAGGTAGCGAGAGAACCACAGTCCCACAAAGAACAGCCTTTCCCAAGTGTCCAGGAAAGTCTACCCTGTGGATACTGCAAAGAGACTCATGGAGCGACATCTCCACGTGGCACCTAAACAGCCAAGGAGGTAACATGTGGAAGTACCTGTGTGCCAGGTACACAGCAGACACTCAGAAAATGTTTCAGTCACCATGTAGAAAAGAGAAAGAGGATGGGCCTTGAGGTTAAAAGAATTGGGTCAAATACCAGCTCTGCAAGTTTCTTGGGCAAATTACTTGAACTCTCTGAATCCTGGCTCTTCTCTTATGAATGAACAAGCATAATCTGCCTTCCTGGATGGCAAGCAGGTCCCACTGAGAATATTCCTTTCCCACTGAGAAAAGAATACTAGTCCTTCCCCTCAGCTATTTTCTCCCTCACGCACATGAGACACGTGAGAAAAACATAACTTGACAGTTCTCCCAGTGGAGAACTGGGGTTTGAACCTGTCTGATGCCAAAACTCACTTTCCTTCCTCCGGGCACACTGTGTCTATTGGCCATGCAACCCCAAGGAGAGCCTGTTTCCAGAAGTGCCCAGAGCCATGCCTTACCCAGAGCATCAACAACAACGTCAACGAGTGTGCCAGGACGCACCAAGCCGCTGCCTGATGCGAGCCGCGTCAGGCTCTGAAGACACAAACGTGACTCAGTAAATCTTACGAGCTTCCTAAGGAACTTCCTTGTAAGAGCTCCTGACACTCTCTCAGGTTGCTGTGGATGCCATCTGGTCTAGGGGAGGTCAACGAACATCCACCAGAGCCCACTCTATTTCTAGGTCTTTACGTGATCGGTTCACAATAGCACTTCAACGTGAGTTTTATTGTCCCTATTTAACAGAAGAAGAAACAAATGCTTAGAGAAGGTAGTTACCTTGCTTGAAGTCACACAGCTAAACAGGCAAAGACATAATTTGCTCCCAGGTCTATCCCGCCACAAAGCCCTTCCCTTTCCACTTGAGAATCTGGTCTACCACGGAACATAGACATTCCTTTTATAAATTCAGCCCCCTCTCGCATCCTCCCTAACCTAGTAGGATCTGCTGTTTCTCCTTAGACAGTACTGGTTGTTATAAAAAAATTTATGGAGTTTTAAATCTGCCTCCTGGCCCTGGCTGGCATAGCTCAGTGGATTGAGCGTGGGCTGCGAACCAAAGTGTCACAGGTTCAATTCCCAGTCAGGGTACATGCCTGGGTTGCAGGTCACGGCCCCCAGCAACCACACATTGATGTTCCTCTCTCTCTCTCTTTCTCCCTCCCTTCCCTCTCTAAAAAATAAATAAATAAAATCTTTTTTAAAAAATCTGCCTCCTTCCCTGTAATTTTTACCATGTGTTCTTGTTCTTCCCTGGAAAACCACACACACACACACACACACACCCTACCCCTACTCTCTTCTCCTTTTGTTTATTTATTCCTCAGACATTTATTTCAGACATTGTTCTACAAGGCACAACATCAGCCAAGCCTTTGAATACCTGAAGATACTAACTATAGTATCGCTCTCCTTCATCTTCTCTTCTTCAGGTTAAACTGGGGATTATCATCTCCAAGACCTTCAACTATTTCCCATGTCATGATTTCTAGATTCTTCTTGACTACCCTTCTAGGAACGAGCTCCAATGTTCAATGTGTTTCTTCAAATGACCGGGATTAATTACAGTACTGCAAGTGTGGTTTGAACAGCTCAGCTTCCAACAAGACTAGATATTACAATTCCATGGATGCAGCCTAACATTTCATTAAACTGACAGCCTATTAAGTTTGCACTTAGTTCAAGGTCCCAGGGCTTTTCACAGAGCCGGTGCCAAGGCGAACCTTTCTCAATGAATGCTTGTGTAACTGATTGTGTGGATCTCCAGCAGATGTGCCACACAGCTGTCACAGGCTGTGAAACTTCTTCCAAGTATGTCATCAGGCACATACAAGAGCTGTTGAATTTACACCAGCCAATGATCCTTGTGTGATTACTCAGCTTCATCTCAGACAGCCAGTGCCCCTGTATGGTCCTGCATACCTCTGAGGAGCAATCTCAACATAATTATGAACTTTTCATTGTGCCTTTCTTACTCAGAACAAACTTTTTGCTGGTAATAGTTAACTTCATAAGGACAGCTCATGATATATTGAATTAGAGCAACATTGAAAAAAATAGAAAACCTTGTCATTATCTTTTTTTTTTACTACCTCCCTCACCTTCTGTCCAAGCTCTGTTCCCCGAAAGATCTGGGTTCTTCCTTTACTTTCACAGCCTTCCTGGGAGCTGCGGCCCAGTTCCAGCGGGGGAGGTCTGCCAGCGTCTCCACTCTCAAACCTGCCCAGCAGGCTATGGACCTCAAGCCAACCTACCCTCCTCCCTCTCCGTGGGTTTCCGGTCAAGCCCAGGGTCACGCTGGCTGGGCCGAGAGGACCCGCGGGCCGCAGGTCCGGGGAGTGCACTGCCTCCTGTGTCTGCATTATGGGATAGTCCCGTGAAGACACTCCCTCCAGCCTTGTCTGCGGGACTTGGGAGCTAGCGAGCTGTGCTGAGCTCAGCACTTAGCTGCACTGCTCTTGGCTCCACACTGAGTCTTCTGAACACTCACACCCAGAGAACGTGGGGCCAGAGTTTGCCCTTTTGCACGAATGACACTTCTTGTCGAGAACGCATTTGAAACATGGTCTCTCTCAAGCCATCACTCAAATTTAGACTAACTCCCCTAAAACTAATCACTACTCCATCTTACTACTGAGAAAAAAAAATCTCTGTTTCAAATTCTGTTTCAAATTTCTGACACTGGGCTTACCAAAATGGGCCTCACACAGCTTGAGCCTGGTCTTTCTTATTCTGTGACCGATTTCCGCACAACCACTACCAGGGACACACTGGTGACTGAAAGGCACCACCCAGCTAGGACAAGGCAACAAGGAGCAGTGGGGACTCTGCCAAAAGGGCTAAAGGAGAAGCTGCAGCTTACCCCGGGCCAGTCTTGCCACACAGCAATGATGTGCCCCGTAGTTAGCATTTCCCACTTGGGTTTTTAAAGAAGACAGAAATCTGGCTTTGTGTAGGAAATGTACTGATTTTTAAACGTTGAGAAAAAAATATATTTTGAAATGTATTTTTTAAATGAAGCTGGGCAAATCATTGCATTTGACTCCGCTCTTTAGACAGGCAGAAAGCACTCCCATGCTTTAAAAAAAGGAAAAAAGGAAGCCCTGGTTATGGCACAGGGTCTGGTCTGCAGCAGGAACTGAATGCTTTTTAATGGTCAGATGAATGCGTCATGTTCTCTTAAACTTCAGGAAACTCCTAGATGTGTTTCTACCATTCAGCGGACCCCACATGTCAACACATGTCTGGGCACGCCTTAAAAACACAAATGCCGACATTCACCAGATGCTCTCTTCCTTATTCCTGGAGAGGATGCTTTTTTGCACAGAAGCCCAGTCTAGAAAAAAGCATTTTCAATAACTAATAATACAATAATTTATTTAGAGAAATAGACCTAAATACAAAACTATAATACATTTTAAACAAAAGTCTAAACGTTTTTTTTAATTATCCTTTCTTTGCTTTGTGTTTAGTCTTACTCAGTTTGATGTCTAGGATTTTTTTCATTTTCCATTTGTAATCTACTTGCTATTCTTTCAAATTCTGGGCCAGCAGCAAATTTCCTGAATATGTTCTCTAGTTTCTGTCAGGGAGCCTTGACACAAAAGCAAGTGATGGGAGTATGAACATGAAGAAGGTCTTGGCCATTTCAGTCCATTCATTCATTCATTCATTCATTCAATAGTCCATTCATTATCAACAGTCCATTCATTCATCCATTCATCCAACAAGTATATACTGAGCATCTACTACATGCCAGGCCCTGTTCTAGGAACGGAGGTGACAGAGCAGTCTACAAAACCAATAGGTATCCAGCCCTCATGGAGTTTTCATGCAAGTGGGAGGGAAAGAAAATAAATAAGAAATATAGAGAGAATATTGGGATAGTGATATTTTTAAGGGAAAACACAGAAAGCAGTGAAAGAAAATAAATTTGGGGGGTAAGTAAGGTAGCTAAGGGAGAGAGGGCTGCAAAGTGCCATATGGCCGCTTCTTGTTTTACTTCTGCTTTGATACTGCTCTGTTCAGGCTCTGTGTCCATTTATCTCCCAGGCACCGTGTTTTCCTTATAAATTACCATGACTTGTTTGATAACAAATGTATCAAACTATTTGCCTGTCCAGCTGCTGCAGATTTTCTCTGTCCCTCCTGATAAATCCCCTTTCTCTCCAAAGTAACTCATCGATCGACTTTGCTTCACTGATTCTTCCTCCTTTTCCCTTCCGTCTTCTGTCCTTGGTCCGTGAGATGTGTATATAGTTCATTCATTTAATAAATGTCACTCCACACCAAACAGTGAGGCTGCGCTGGGCGCTTAGGCACCGGGATTTCGTGAAGAAGCAAATTTTTAAAAAAGGGGAGCTGCCAAGGTTTCATTTTGTCAAATAAGACGTAATGTATATATTTACTTAATGTATATTGTATAAATGTATATTTACTTAATGTATGATGGTTTTGTCAAACACTCATCACATTATCCATGTTTTCCTCATTTTACCAGCCACGGGTCCAGGACGTGGCCTTCAGACATCATTGTACCAGACAATCCAAATCAGCCTCCGACGACCCTGATCAGACCTGAGCCTTACGGGTCTAGGGATGAAGACAGGCAGGCCTCTCTCCCTCTCCCCCTGAACCCGGCACCGTAAGTGCCACGTCTCATCCATTTCTCATAGTTGACTATTCATTTGTACTGTGCCCTTTCCAAACTAGAGCCCTCTCTTCACAATTTCGTCCTGCCCTCTCTCTGTCCCCTCACTCCAACACCCTGTGACCCCTGTCTCCGCCAGCTGGGTCTCTCTCCCAGCTAATGGAGTGAGAGCACCAACTTTACTGCCAGCCTCTGTAAACACAAATCCAAAACCAAGTCATTGGACTCAGAGTTTTCACTTTTTTTTTTCAGTCTAGTGAAGCGTGAGTGGTAATCGGGTCTGCCTCTGCTGAATGCTCCCTCTTCGGCACTTAAGTATGTATTATAATAATAACTATTATAGCATACCGTCGCTGATCCTCAAAGGGCTTCTTAGAAAAACCTGCCAGGCAGCCAGACACAGGCCGATCCACCCACCACTGCCCCCCAGTCTCCCCCCAAGGAGCTGGAGACCCCCTGCCCACAATGGAGGGAGGCGTGCGGAAGCCCCCAGGCTCCCTTCACACCGCCACCTTCCCTCCAACACACGACTCCGGTGGTCGGGGCAGGAAGCGCGGGGCAAAGGCTGTTTCCAAGCTGTATCCTTAGGAGAATGGAAGGAAACCAAAAATATTTCCTCGGGTTGTACTGGGGGCAGGCGACGTCTTGCTATAATAACCAGCCGCGATGGCTGCAGTTCATCCAGACCCCGCTTTAAATTTTCCATAGGAAACGCTGCCCGCAATTCCGAGAAAGTCTCACGATTTGGCACTTGCCGGGCCATTGGTGTGAAGCAGATCCTCTCTCTATTGTTCTGAACTTCAGAAACATGCTCTGCTCGTCACCCAGGTGACCTCGTTGCCATCTTCATATAACTGATGGAATCATCGTGGTTTTAGTGCTCTTAACCATAACAACATAATTAAAAATTCAAACTCCTGTCAAAACCCTGCAGATTGGGCTCTGGCGACCTCTGCAACTTGAACCCCATTCCTCCGTCCCTCCCTTGTGCTCTGGCCTCTGGCACACAGACCTTCCCCGGAACCTGAGATGCAAGAAGCTCTTCCTCACCACAGGCCCTTACGTTTGCTATTTCCTTTGCCTGGGGCACTACCCGCTCCACCCTCCTTACACCCACGCAGCAACCAGAGAGATCTTTTTAAGAATCAGATTGCAGGGTCCCTGCTGATAACCCTTCAACTGCTTCTGCCTCTTCTGAGTGCCCACAGGACTTCAAGCTGCCTCTCCCTGGGCATTTATCACTTTCCCTCTCACGTCATCACCTTCTGTGCATGTGCCTTACATCCCCACGGGATGGAACACGGGACTTGGGACAGTGACTGTTGGATGGATGGACGGATGGAAGGGCAGATGGAAAAAATGGACAGAAGGAGGAAGGAAGGAAGTCTGACTCTAAAACATGTTCTAAAGAACATACAGAAATCTCCCAGGAGTCCAGGGAGCCAACATAGATTACATTGTCTACATATATGGCATTCAGTGTAAAAAAGCTAATGTTTCAACAAAAAAAATAAGTAAATAAATCTGCAGTGAAATGAGAACAGAGAGAATTCTAAGAGGAACGTGGTACTTTAAGTCAGAAGGAGTGTCTGAGACTTTCAGACTTTTTTTTGAGGTGGCTGCACACACCAGATGCGCTATTTCTGCACCAGGACTGCCTGCCCTTCTGCGGCCTGTGAGCCCGCGAAGGCCAGATGCCCGCCGACTCAAAGGGCAGCCAACCCAGGGCTGCGCAGGAGGAGGGGCAGGGCCTCGAGACCATGAGATCAGTTTGCAGCGATCTGGCAGCCTTGACAGGTAATGTACTTGGCTGGCTTGTGGGACTAGCTCACGAGCTAGGAATCTGGGCATCATGTTTGAACTTGACAGTGTGTGCTGGCTGCTATTACGTAGAGCTTTGCTGTCCTCACTTCCATTTCAGCTGCTTCGTGCACTGAGACTGATCCAGTTAAACAACAGCAAGTTTATAAAATAAGTTACCTGTAATCCCTTGCGGATGGGTCCAAGTATAAACCATTCAGAGATGACGCTCAATTCCCTTCCTTTCTCAGAGGGATGGTATGTGCCCTGTTTTTTCCTTTCCAGCATGTCGTGCCCCTCATGCCCTTTCTGGGACATGGAACCTTTTTCTCTCCTCCTTTTTTGGGTATTTTCTTTCCGTCAATATCACGATGCTATATTGTCAGACTGCTTCTTGGCCTCTGACCTTGTCCCCCCACACACCCAAGTCTTTGTGGGCCCCTCTCTTTCCGCAGCTCTAAATGCTGGCGTTCCTCAAGGCTCAGCCATGGCGAGCCTCCACGATCCTCACTCTAGAAATCTCTCCTCCTAGCCAAGGCCTTCCGTGATCGTGACAGGTGCTGACACGCCAAGACTCTTCCCTGGCCCAGATTTCATTCTCAACTTTAGACCCTCGTGCTCTGCCAGCCGCCTTACATTTCCAACGAGTTGTCTCAAGAGCTCATTACCCAAAACATGTTTAAAAGCAAACTCGTGGTTGTCACCCATCAAGTCAGAAAGCTGGGAGCTGTCCTTATAGGTTCTCTAGCTTCCTCACCTGACCAGATTCTATTCAACACCACGTTGTATGGATATGACCCAGGAAAGAGCTCAAGTCCACCCAAGCCCACCTCCACAGCAGCCACTCTAGACCACACCCCCATCAGCCCCGGCCTGCCATCACTTCCTAACTGCGCCTTCTCTTGTCTCCCTCCGCTTGGCAGTCACAAAACCTTCTCAAAGTACAAATTTTACCACGACCTCTCTGTTTAAAACTCTCTGATGCCTTTCCTTTACGTTTAGGGTAAATACCAGAATTCCTTAACATCGACCACAAAGATGTCCGTGTTCTAATCCTACACACTTTTCCAGCTGGGTTTCCCAAAACACTGCCCCCAGAGACATCTTTCTCTCCCTCCCTTTCATCTCACTGACACTTCATTTCATAGATTGCTCCCTCTGCGTCTTTGAGTTCTTGTTTGTAAAAGGAAACACATCATTGTGAGGACAGGTGAGTGGGGACCAACAATCCTAATCACCGTCTTCCCTGTTGTTGGTTCAGAGAAGTGACGCTAAAAATGAAACATGACTTTATCTTATTGAATATCGTTCCGTTTCTTGGAGACAACGAACTGGCCTCATGTAAGATAGCAACTGTCACCTCCAAGCAAATAGGTAGATTGAAAATGATGAATAAAGTTACAGTAATGTTGAGAATAGTGTTGCCTGTTTAAAAAGTGACAAATGCTTATTTTCAAAACAAAAGCAATGATTGAAAGTGTCCTTAAATAGCCATCTGTTTTATTTTTACAAATACTCAAACTGCACATTACCTACAAAGTCTAAAGCAGGATACATACCTGATACCTATCAGTTTGGTATCAAAAGTATTGGAAGTTATCATCCCATTTGCAAAACATCGAAGTCTCCATATTGGGGTAATCACTTCATACATTATATAAATATCTAAGCACTACAATGTACACCTGAAATGAATATACTATTATATGTCAACTGTAGTTGAAAAAAAATTAAAGTAAATAAATTTAAAAATCAAAGTCTCTAAATCTGAGATACTCAAGATGACAAGATGCGTATGTTTATTATATTATACTTAACATGTTATGATAAAAATGCTCATACGTATTTTCTAGTTTTAAAACCTCCTACGTGAAATTTTTCTTTCTGCTGCTTAATAGGGTTCTCAGCCTGGGTGAATACTTTAAAATAAAATCTGAACAGTTCATCATTGAAACTGATCTTGAAATTTATGATTTAACGTGTGGCTGCTTCCAGTTTTATCTTTTCAGAGTATGTCACAACACGTCTTCTCATTAGAATAAGAGAACTGAACCAGCACTTCACTTGCTAAGAATCGTTGAACTGAATTCTGTTTTTTCGCCCACATTTCTCACAGCTGCCTTTTCAGCCAATGCAACCAGAACCATATGCTGCCAGATTCCTTCGGTTCCCAGGACATGCAAAGGCCCAAGCAGGGTGGGCGGGGTGCACCCGGGAGGGCTCCCAGCAGGGGAATAGTGGGGGTCAGCCCTCTGCTCACACTGGCCGTTCACAATGATAAAAAACATGGGCAAATCTTTCCAACTCCAAATTGTCCAAAGTTACCAACAGTCCAAGAAACTCAGATAAATGCATTTCCTTTGAAAGATTGTGACTGAAAAGGAATCATCTATTTTCACTGATTTTATAGCACATGTTGTTATAACCTAGACTTGGAAAAGACACATGTGGACTTAAAGAACTCAGCCTCGGGAAGATGACGCCAGGAAGCCACACCTGGAAATGTCTCCCCCCCACTCCCCAGCAGGTCCAGGCAGCCAGTGGAGAGAGGGAAAGAAAGCCCCAGTGAACACTGAGGTGGGGGACACTGATTTCCGTCTGACAAGCAAAGGAACAGGCTGAGGGCTCAGTCTGAGTGAGTTCAAAGGCGAGAGGGAGGAGAACAGGACAGGTGGAGGTGACACCAAAGCGAAGACCGAATGGACAGACATCATGTATGAGGCATCTGAATGAAGAAAGGTTAAAAGGAAGTTCTGATTTGGACTGAAATTCTGATCTGTACTGAAATTGTTGGAGTATCCATTACATGCGGTATTTCAACCGTCAACACTTGTGCTGTGTTGGCTCCTTTAAAAAACTACTGACTAATTCTCCCTCTTTAAAGCTTTAATTGCTTTTATGAACAGCATATTTTTGCACATGGAGATTAGCCACAGATGTTTTGCTATCACCACATCCCTTCACAAAGATGTCTACACTTAGGTGTGTGTGTGCGTGCCTAGTACCTACACCATCACAGTTCCCAGTTGTGACAAAGGAGCAATGGTAATTCGTGTAGCACTTACTGTGTTGGGAGAATATGTATGGAGTGTATTTATAACATCTTCCTTACAGACTCTTTTCTGAAAAAAAATCCATTTGAAAACAATACGTTAAAATTTTACTGCTTAAAGTCAGAAAATGAATCAAATGGCCTTTTGGGAGCTCAACCATCTTTATATATCCATAATTACAAGTAACAAACACTCCAAGAAGGGTTTGGACCACGAGCCCTCCGGGCGTGGAAGCCGTGTGTCCTGGATCTCAGTCGGACAAGTGTGACGTCACTTCCTCTCGGTCTCCACAGCGCTCAGCATGGGGGGAGGGGGGAGGAGGGAGGGGGGAGGGTGGGGAGGTCCCCTCCCACCACAGATAACCCCCCTCAATGAGGCCAGAGGAGAAGGTAGGGTCACTGGTGGACCCATCTGCAAACAGACCTGTCTGTTTGAGATGAGAGATGATCCTTAAACTTCAGGAATCTCCTTTTACCAAAATCAAAATGGGCAGTGATTTGAAACAGCAGTAAATGTGTGTGAAGAAGGTTATATGTTCAATGTTCTATTTACTGCACATATTTACTGCACATAGACACGCCTCTGAAAGACTCCAAAACTTACACCCATGGTCTCCAACGGGGGGAGGAAAATAAACTGGACACGAGTCTGCACGTACAGATTCAAAATGTCCATGGCCTTTGAAGAACAATGGCTGGCGGAACGGAGAGGCTAACCACGGTCCCTTAAACTGTCCTTTTTTACAACCGAGCCACTTGTTCAATTCCAAGCTGCGTGAAACTCTGACAGCAGACTCGGGCCAAAAGAGAGAGAGGAAAAGAAACTTGATTATTGGAAATCTGTTCTTTTGTCAGTGCCCCACACACTAGAGTTTATCCTTGTTTTTACCCCGTCGTTTTCACATGCTCGAAGGAATGGCTGCTCTGTTGACCCACATGCACACAGAGAGACTTCAGATGTCCCACCTAGAGACACAAGGATGTTCTTCACTATATTGCTAGACCAAGATGCCGTCAAGTCTGAAATTAATTAAAATGAAAACTCTGAAGGGTAAGAATAAGCCAAAAAGGTCTCTTGCTAGGGAACGCTAGCGACTGAAGTCAGGTCCTGGGACCGGCTGTCCCAGGGTGTCAGGGTGACTAGTTTTCTGGGCCTGGACCTTCCGATCTGTAGGCGAGGATCACACAGGCTTGATTCCAGCTCCGCTGCAGCCAACTGTGGGAATTCGGACGCTTCCTTCACCTCTCTGAGTGTCCCTCTCCTCGTCTATAAAATGAGAGGCTCTTGTAGAGAACCCCCGTGGCCCATTCCCCCTTAGTTCCAAGACGCTGTAATAAGGGAAGAAAGTGGTGAAACATGCAAGCCTTTTGTCAAGAAATGCCCCACATATGTGCAGCAGGAGATCTGGATAATTTTTCCAAAGCCTAAGTTAGTGTGAGAAAGGACTTGGCTGCGATTTATTATTTTTTTTAGAATGTGAAGATCATATTCACACAAGAAATAAAAATAAAATCTGGAAGAGAAACAGTTGGAATTCTGTACACGGTGTAGAAGCCTGAAGAAGTCCAGAGTATGTAACGTATGCGGTTGCTCAATTGAACTCCACCTCTCTGCTGATAGAGTGGAATGGGAGGGCGCCAGCCCTTCTTACGCGGATCAGTGTTGGGAGAACCATTCTTTTCGCCTTCTGTAATTGTGACATAAGAAGCCTAGTTGGTTGGACAAGCATATACATAGACATACAGTCACCCACAGACACAGAAAAGACTTAGCTTTCGGTTTGGGTATGACATTACATCATGTGCCTGGAGGTTACATTAGAACACAGCCCAGGAGTGATCTAATAATCTACCAGGTCTAATTTGTGACTAAATTCGAGTATTCTAGAATCTGCGGGGCTTTCTATTTCTGTACTGGTGATAGATGATTCAAGTCTTTGCAAATGTCTCTGGGGGGAAAACATCAGTACAGTTGAGCCACTAAGAACTGAAATGGAACAAAGAGTCCCAGGATTGACATCTTAATTTCACACTCCTGAATTTCCCATAAATACTGGTCACAAGTCAACATTCTTCCTCAGTGTCTTGGACCAGCAGAGCTAAACCAGTGGCTGGCTACCCCTAATGCAGGACACCCAGAATTTAAGCCTACATAGAAATTTCCAACTTGCACTCCGACCCAGTTCCATACTCCTGTTTATTGTGTGCATTTGAATATAAGGTAAAGGTGTTTATTTTTCAATTTTTTAATCTGGAGGGGGGGGAGGTCACATGTAAGTCTTTTCACAACCTCTCATACCATAGGGCACTTTCTCAAGGATTTTATTTTAAAACTAATGTATTGTTTGGGGAAGACACATTAATGTGAAATGACCCCGATCCATGTTGTGGATAGCTATCCATGAGAAAGAGGCCAATTCTCAAAACTTTTTTATTATCTCACAGTTGTCAGTGCTGCAAGTTGTCATAAATAAGCATTTCGAGATGATTATGTTGCGAAGAGCACAATGTATACTTAAAGATGACTTAAATATTTTGAAAATTGTGGACTTTCTAATGACAGAATTAAAAAAGATTCAAATAGGGCTGTTTCTCGAGCCACCTAGTCTGAAGTGAAGAAGAAACTGTATTAAAGTGGCTTAGGGATCCGAGAGCTGAATGGAAAGAGTTTGACTATAATTATTTCATGACATGCGAATGAACTAACCACTATTTCTAAGTAGTTCACAAATTATGTGACTTTAAATATGTTTGTGTAGCTAATTTACTAAATGAAATATAAAGAGGCATGGAACGACTACATCTGTATTGCTAAATATTTTCATGATTAAGTTGGCCAAGATTTTTTTTTGGTGGGAGGGATGGAGAACAGTGGGGAGACCTTAACCACTAAGAGGTGAAAGGCCATCCACTGTGGGGTCACCTTGTACTCGGGCGTGTTCCAGAGAGCAGCAGACTTGCTGAGTCCGCGTGTGATGAGGCTGGTGGTGGGCAACACGCAAGGAGAAGACAGGGTATAAAACCCAACCTTGAAATCCCAGTCTGCTTTGGGTTCCTGGTCAGGTTCTCTATCATTTGTTTGTTTGGGTAAAACTTAGGGTTTGTTTCAGCTTAAACAGAAGGCTCCTCATCATCTTTCTTGAGCTAATTCGAGGAGCCTTCAACAACGTCACCACTTAAAACTGAGAAGGCAAGACACTGACATTCAGTATTGGCAGGCTAGTACGTTACATAATAATAATATGGAAGGCATGGGTAGTGCTTGCGAGGCACTGTGCAAAGTGCTTGACATGTAATGATCACAGCCATTTATTGTTATTAGCATCTTAGACATGAGGAAACCGAGGAACAGGTACAGCAGCTTGCCAAAATCCCACCACTGGTAAATGGCAGAGCTAGGATTTGAACCCAGGCCATCTCATTCCAGAGCCTACACTCTTACGCATGATGCTATGCCACTTACACAACTTAAATAACAGGATCTACGAGAGTACAAACTTTCCACGGGGCCTCCCCACTGCTCATAGCACCTCTTTTCCAGCACCCGGCCATGGGAGAAGCCACATTCGTGATCTATAATAATCTCGGAATCTGAGCTCACCATTTTAGGACAATTGCTTCAAAATTTACCTGATGGCCGAATCCAACAGTGTATTTTAGTCCTCATCTTTGTATATTCATATTTTTATACCTGAATTCCATTTGTCACTCCTACAAGGTTGAAACTCTAGTTAACTCTTTGGCTAACGAAACACGCCTTTTCCTTCATTCTCCTCTCTCCTCAATGCTCGTTCCTCTGGAGTCTCCTTCATTGCTCTTGCATCCCCTCGTTAAGTGTCGAGGTTCCTTTTACCTGTGTCCCAGGTAGTCTCATCTATTGTCAAGGCTTTGCTGTCCACCTTTGGGCTCCCCACTTTATATTTCAAACGTTCCTCCTAAAGTTCAAAATCATCGTTCTGGCTATTGACCAGGGCTGTTGACTAGGGCTGTTGACCAGGGCTGTTGGATATTTCTACTCTTCATCTCAAATTCGGGTCCCCACAGGAACTCAGTCCCTCCTCTTCACTGCTGAGCCTTGCTCCCAAAGCTCATACTTCTCTTACAGTCCTGGTTTCCTTTCATGACATCACTGTCTAACCAATCACATGATCTGAAGCCCTGGGCCCATCCTGAATGCTTATTCCTCCCAATCTTCCCTTACTCGTATTCCTAACACACACACTTACTGGATCACCCAGTGCTTTCGATTTTACCTTCTAAACACCTCTGTAGCTTGTCTCCTTTTTCTATTTCCACCACAATGATGAAAGCCTTTGTCCTCTCTCATTTGTACTTTTGCAGCGACTGTTCATTGGCCTCTCCCAGCTCAGCTTCATCCTCCAAGCCCTTTGAGCAGGCGAACCCACCCACTCCCTGCTTATAAACCATCTCCATCTGTTTATCTTCAGGGACTGCACAGCCTGGCGTGTAAGTCAGTCTCTCCAGGACCAGACTCTTGGCTACATATCTAGTCTCCATCTAGCCCCTTCTCCAGTCATGCCCGCCCCATGAACTGGGATCCGGACTATCGCAGCTACAGTCTCTCACACCAACTGCGAGCTCCTGAGTGGGAGTACTCATCTTCCTTACTGATCTCCAGATATCTGAGTTCACTATACCTATACTGTTGGCCTTAGACATTTTTTAAAATATGGTTCCAGGCATTGTAAGACACTTTACAACAGTCGCTCATCCTTTTGGTAGCTCTACGGGGTTGCACGGCACTACTGCCTCCATCTAACATCTAACAGGCGAGGAAGCAGACTCACGCCGCTGAGGAGCCTGAAAGATCACTTATCGGGGTGTAGGAAGTGGCTGAGGTAAAAGCTGAAGCCAGGTCAGGGCGACTGCAAACACCATGCTGAGACCAACCCTGAAAGCCTCGCTGGTGACATCTAACACCAGGATCTCACCTTTGAGGGAACAACCAAGAAGCAACATCGTGGCTTTAGGCTCTCTCAGGTGCGGCCCACAGAAGGCACCAGGCCAGTCACTTAGGGAGGTGGCAAGTTCCATGCTTTCCACCCAACTTCCACCCCATCCCGGTGTCCTATGGATGGAAAAGCACGCCTTCTCTGCCCTAACACCAAATCTTTCACTCTCCTTGACCCCCAAAATGATGACCTTTGAGAAGGGAGTCTAATACTTTAAGCAGTCCATCCCCAAAGACGAGGAAGGTCTAGAAATGAGCCTGAACCCTGCCTCTGACTCAATGGTCTAGAAGACAGAACGCTCAAAGCTGGCCCTTCCTTGAGAAGGGAGAGCCCAAGCTCTGTGCACTTGAGTCTGATTTCGTTAAGCAGTTGATAGCACCCCACACATTAGTTTCTCCTTTCTAATGTCCACACACACACACACACACACACACACACTCAACTATAGCCAAGGGGAAAGTTGCTTCAATAATTATCCATTATGTAAATAAATATGTACCTTGTTTCCTTATTACTTTTGTAACATGATCCCAAAAGTTTCGGCCTAAGAACCCTGAATCAAATTCTAATTCTGTCTCTGCCAACAGCTGCCTGTGTGGCTTTGTGCAAATCCATTTCCATTTTCACATCTCTGTAAGCCAACAGAGTCTCGTAGTCGATCTACAAGCCGCCCCTGTGGGTGCTAACATTCCGAGACTATGCTTACTTTTCCAATGTCTTTCACTAGGTTAAGACTATTTATCCCAACTCAGGGGGAACTAACCTACATGATCATTTTCATAAATAGTTTTTTTTAAGATTTTATTTATTTATTTTTAGAGAGGGAAGGGAGGGAGAGAGAGAGAGAGAGAGAGAGAAACATCAATGTGTGGTTGCTGGGGGCCATGGGCTGCAACCCAGGTATGTGCCCTAATTGGGAATCGAACCTGCAATGCTTTGGTTCGCAGCCCGCGCTCAATCCACTGAGCGATGCCAGCCAGGGCTTCATAAATAGTTTTTAACATGATAGTCACGATGATGGGGTTGGAACTTAATTCCAAAAATATTTTAGAAAAAAAAAGGATCCGTATCAATGCATTTAAGTACATGCTAAAATATTCATGCCAGTCACATACATTCAGGGCAATGCCATCCAGACTGCCCCATAATAAAGGGACTATCGAAGATGACCCCATGTGCAATTGAAAATTGTCTCAAGGTCACACATGCACAAGTGTGAGAATGGCTCTTCGCCCTATTGAAATGATTATTGGAATGCCATCGGGTGCAGGAAGCAGCATAAACATAAAAATTCAGGGTAAGTACACAGGTAAGTGTCACTAGTAGAACTAAGTGACAAGGAAAACACCCGTTGTGTGTTGTCATAGCTGATACATGCGGACAGTAGGCGGTTGCTAGGCTGTCTGAAAGTTTTGTTTACGTCTGCTGAGCTGCTAACCGGGTGCCGCAGAGAGGAGCAAACGATCTATGACGTATTATTGCTGAATAAATGCCTGTTGGAGAAATACTATGTGCAAATACTATAAAAGGGAACATTAATCAAAAGTAAAGCATCTTTAAGACTGGTAAGCCTCATTTTCCACCTCCAAGATGAAACGGGAATTTCAGAAGGATTATTGAAGAGGTTCGTTTTCCATCTTAGTGCTGTTCAGTCACAGAAAACATGCCCACCAAAGTCCCATCAATGAGAGCAAGCAACGGGAGAAGGATTTCCACACCGACATACTACTGATTGCACAGGGCCCCCTGATCAAAAAAAGCAGTCAAGGGACACTGTTAAAGTAAGGAAAACCCTGGTCTGGCACACCTATTGGCTTCCTATTTTTAAGGGAGACAGGTCTATAAGGTAATACTAGTAGTCTTAGAGAAACCCCGTCTCTGGGAAAGTCCCAGAGAGGCGTAGGGGAGGGAGCTCTGAAGAGGTCCCGGCAGAGTGGGCATCCTCGGAGCTGCCTGCAACCACCACAGTCCGCACGGAAAGGCCAGTTCACAGCCCGGGGCTGCGACGTCTCCGCCTGGCAGCCGACTCACCTTCCCTCCTGGAGGTGGCCCGGGCGGCAGGCAGGAGCAGCGAGAGGCAGAGGCAGCAGCTGAGCCAGAGCGCAGGCATGGCCGGGCCGGGCCGACGCGCCTTCCGCCGCTGCAGGGGTCGCTGCCCGGCGCCTGGAGGCTGGTGGTTCTCACTCTGCGCTCCGCAGTGCCTTCCTGTTCCTCGATCAGGTGGTTTTATCGACTCTTCTACCTGACTCAGTCCTGACAGGAAGAGAGCCTGCGTTTCAGGGTGTGACTCACCTGTGAATAAGGAGGACCCAGCCCTCGGGAGGCAGACAAACAGCACACACCGAGCTGTAAAAGCGCTCACCCCAGCCGCGGGCTCCCCCCTCGCGCACACCTGGCCGGGCCTTGGGTGTGGCGCCGGGGCTGCGGCCCAGGGATCCTTCTGGAGGACTGTGCCAGAGGCCTCCTTCTCTCCCGGGGTGGTCCAGGGGCACAGAGGGAGCTAGCAACCCGCCCCTTCCTCAAACTGGGAGGTCCAGTTTCAAGTGCGCAAACTCAGAAATAAATCGGCAGCCCCGATCAGCTGTGATCTAAAAGGCATCCAGGAGAACAGGGCAGTCGGAGAGGGACCACAGGGTCCTCTTCTTCCTCCGGCCTAGGCTCAGCCTCTTTCGGACACACAGCAGTCGGACCCCTGCCCACCCACTCTGCTGACACCTCATCCTTTCCCTCACCATCAGGGGCCAGGACTAACGGCTCCTCTCCTGGGTCGCCATAACCTCCTGATCACCTGGACTACCAACTCATGAAATCCCCTGTGGACAGGTGGGCCCCTTACGAAGGCCAGATATCATTCTGTATCCCTAACAACAGGTACAGCTTCTAGCTCACAGTCGGTGCAAAACTGATGCTCTGTCGAATTGAATAAAAAAGAGGATACAGATGTATTACCCTTCTACATCTCAGGCCATATATTTCTCTGACCATTCTCTATGGACCCATCAGAAAATGTTTGTTGACACCAGCTGTGAGTGTCATCCAAGGCCACTGTGCTAGGTGACATGAGTGAAATCTAGAAAACTGAGCATCTGGGCACATCCAGCATCGTCCCTTCATGTCCCTGCATCCTCTGCTCCTTGTGTTTCCACCCGTCCGCAGTGTCCCACCGCCCAGGAGCACCGAAGAATAGAGGCTTCCAAAATGAATCTCAAGTTTTCTAGGCTAAAATTTTATTTTAGTGCAGACTACTCTTGTTTACTGTATCTCAAACGGTGGAACAGATATTTGCATCTATCATCATGTTTGGATAGCTAGCACATACATCATACCTACTATTTGTCGTCATTGTTGTAAGTCCTTTATCCGTAATGACCTTTAGTCTTCCAAACAATGTTATGAAATAGGTGTGCTATTAATTTCCCCTTTTTGCAGATGGTAAAACAGAGGCTTGGAAAGATCGAATCACGTGCCCAGAGCCACATGTGGCAAAGCCAAGGTTCCAAACCAGGCAATGTAGCTCCAGAGCCCATAAACCCTTCGTGAGGTCAGATTACAAAGCGCCAGGAAGGAGACAAATTGACAGTTTTGAATGAATTCAATAGGCAGTCAATGGTTACTTGTCTGCATTACAACCCAAGCAGGTTGTGGACTATGGGCCCACGTCAATAAAGCCTAGTCACAATGGACTCTGAACAAAGATTTCTGATTTTCCTAACATGTTAGCTCTGAAAGAATCCCCAGAGGCCACCTGGACCCGGGTTAGGAAATGGGCAGCAAGGCCCTGGGCACCAGGCCAGCCAGCAGCCTTTTATGAAAGAGGTACGTGCTGGTGTTTCTCAGTTCCTCCCTCTCCTCATTGCCTTATTCTGGGCCTCTTCACACAACTGAACACCTGTCTGGCTCAGGCTTGCAACCTTTGCTCTAGCTTAATCTCCTACTTTGCTCAGGGGCAATATCAACCCCCTTTGCCAATCTGGAAATTTTTCTCTAGGGCATGGCTAGAGTTGAGAGTACTTTCATGGTCAGGAGTCAAGACTCTGGAGCAGAATCCCAGGGCCAAATCCTGGCTTCATCTCTCATTAAGTCAGGTTGCTTAGCTTCCTGTGAGCCTCAGTCTCTTCATCTGTAAAATGGGGGCAATAATAGGACACTTCACCGGAAAAGCTGTTGGGAAAATTAAGTGAGTTAATGATCTATCTAGTGCTCAGAGTAGCACCAGGCATACAACATGCACTATGTCAATGAGCTATAATAATAATATTATTATCACTAAGCACCATCCGTTTTTCTTGTTATAATTACTAACAAATATCATAAGGGACAGACAGAAGTGTTTCCAAACTTCTGAGGAACTGTTGGTTTAATCCAGGTTTATGTCCTAATTACCCACATTCGCCTGAAAGTTGTTAATTAGTTTGTATTTTTGCTACGTATCTGGAAATGTTTTCACATTCCAGTTTGCCTGAGGAATGGCTTAAAATGTGTGCCTTTAGAACTTCCTTTTCAATATGGCCCTGTGGGATCTTCTGCTCAGGGGAACTATAAAGATCAGATGGATGTAATATATTCTCATGATTAACTTCAATTAACACATGCTTTTCAAAAAGGCAACACAAATCTGATTTGCTTTTCCATACGACCCAAATAAATCTTTGTTTTTCAAATCCAGACAAAAGTCAACTTGATGTACATGTAGAAAAGGTTAAGATGGTACATGTTATGTTATGTGTATTTTAACAACCATAAAAAAGCGTGGAAGAAAACACAACTTGATAGCGCTCACCAATAAGAAAGAGTGAATTACTGGTACACACAGGACATGGATGACTTCGACAACGCTGGGCGAAGTGAAGAGTGGCAGGCACAAGCAGATGCTGTAGGATTTCACTGGCATGAAATTCTGCAAGAGGTGAAGCTACCAGGAAAGAAACCGGTCAGCAGAGATCGGGGGCTGACGGCGGCGGGGTGTGAGGGCAAGTTGGGGGGAATGACAGAAAAATTCTGAAGGAGGACGGTGGTCAAAAGTAATCAAGGTGTGTACTTAAAACAGGCCAGTTCGATTGTGTGTAAGTTGTACGTTAATTTACATACAATTAATTAATATTAAAAACGAGGAAAAGCTCAAAAAAATCTACTTGATAATTAAGACGATACATTCATTCAAATGTGCAAACTCAAACCCAGGACCAGAAACAGTGCCTGCATAGGCTGTGATATGCTCAGCCCAGCACAGGGTGAGTCCAACCTTGAATTTCTCAGGAACTCAACCTTGATGAGCTCTCAGGAGCTTCCGGCACAAAGGCCATCTCCGGCCTCCGGGCAGAACTGCCACCCAAGAATTGCAGGGGGACCCCTCCTTCTGGAAACCTGTCTGTTTCGGCAATTTACAAAATGTAAGAGTTGCTTTTCTGAAAATGTTTGCTCAGGGGCATGGATTTCAAACCTGTCTAAATGTTGTTCTAGGAAGTCGGCACTCGGATCCTCCTCTTATCGTCCTCCAAGTTGTCTCATTCATCTAGAGCGTGAGCTCTGGTATCAGGGAGGGACAATGTCCTAGGCAGGAGTTCTCCAGTCCTGGGAGATGGATGGGGCATTTCCACTGGGCGGGGCAGGAAGGCCAAGGCCCTGGAAGTCCCCTCTGTCCATTGTTTCACTTGCAGCTCAGTCACCTCCCCGCCCCCACCCACCCTGGGACTTTCCTTTTTACAACGCTGTGTACCTCGCCTCACAGAACTGTCATCTCTGCACCCCAACCTCCCCAATAAAATTACAAGTGACATGTTGATCTTCACCTTGAGTTCCATTAACCTGGGTTTGCTTTCAGAAGGAATGTCTGGCATGTCACCCACTCTCAAACTCACTTGCGATAAAAACTGAAGCACTGGCTGGCTGTTCACATGCCAGCAGCAGACCCGATGCCCTGCCCTTAACCTCCCCAGATAGTGCTCATGACATCAGCTTCGCATAAAATCCTTAAATGCAAACTAAAGCAATCAGGGGGGAAAAAAAAACAACAACTCCCCATGTTCCTAATTGTAAAGGAAAATGCCCATAAATGGAAAGGCAGCGTTTCCTGGATCGACTGGGCGAGTTCTCTGAGGTTGGCCCGACTCCAGCAACAGCGTTCTCTGAAGTGAGCACCCAGCTCAAGTGGCAAGCTTCCATTTTCTGCAGAAATGTGTGTGGCGTTCGTCCGGCTGGTTCTCAGGGAGCTTGTAGAGGCCAGTCCCAAACTCAAGCAACGCCTTTGACTTTTGAAGGGGAGACAACCCTTTTTCTGAGGTGGGCTGGGGATACACCAGGGCCGGGCCCTGGTGGGAAATCACAGCTCTGCACAAACAACAACTTCATTTGCATCTATTTTGGTACAGTTATTACAGACGGAAATAGGCACATGAAGTCTTTGCTTACCGATACTGCAGATGGAGGCAGCCGGAGAGGAGAGGGCACATGCTTAGAAAAAAAGACAAAACAGAAAAAAACAACACAAGAGAATGGAAGTTTCCGAGAGCAGGAAGCTCAGTAGATTTAGGGGTGTGCCAGCTGTCATGTTCCTTTAGACTGGAATTCTGGCATCCACCCCTGTTTGAAATGTCCTGGATGACGCACTGCCCGTGGGTCTCTGGGTGCTCTAATACCTAGACCAGAGATACTCAGATTTGAACAAGAGGCCACCAGATTTGGAGGAGCCCACCGCACTGAAGATTCTTCCCTGGGCTTCCCTGCAGGGGCGGGGGGGAGGGGCAGTCAGGGCTGCACACGTGAGGAGGAGAGCTGGAAGTGAGAGGCGGCCACCCCTGGTTCAGCACTCCCCAGCCCTGCCGTTCAGAAGGCAGAAAGGAGTGTGGGCAACGATGTTTCTAAACGTGCTTCTTCATTTCACTCTGGAACTTTCCACCTTTCATAATTCACTTAAGAAGTCTGCAAAACTCTACAGCATTTGGAGTCTATTCCTCTGCCTTAAGATAAGAGACTCTGAATGCATTTTAAACATCTAGTCATAATTTTTACAACTACCGTGCTGACAGGGCTGCTGTAGGGAATGTTCTGGATGTGTCCAGCTCAGTGCTGGGCAGCGCAGGGGTTTTGGAGTTTGTTCCTCACCACCACCCTGGGAAGTAGCAGGTGTTGCTCTTATACTCATTTTGAGGTTACTTAGGCTTCCTCACAAATGCACGCCAACACCTCTGTATAGAGTTATTACTGAACTCTGCTATAGAAAAGAATTAAGCCTCACACTGGATACACACGGCCTTTTCCCATTAAAACAAAGAAACAAACAAAAATGAGATGGATCTTCAAATAAAATATGAAATTCCAAGTCTTTACATACTGTGTTCCACAGTGACTTCTCTCCTGCAATAAAAGTTTGGCTGTTAGGGATACATTTTCTTTTCACGTTACCTTTTTAAATTCTGCGGCGGACAGTGACTTCAGATTCTTACGCAACATTCTTCTACGTCATCCAATCGGGCCATAGTGGTTTTCTCTGAGTCTGATATCTTAATCCAGGTAAGAGCACCCTGTTGAGTAATTTAATTCTTGGACTCCTTGGGATAACTGGGAATTATTTTTGGCCTAGAGCAAGGAGTCTGAGAGGCCCCAAAGAGCTCCAGAATCTAGTAGCTGCCTCCCCAGTTTCAGTTTTTCTGGGGCCGGTTACACAGAAATCCCCCAACATTCCTGGGTGGTTCTTCTTCAGGAAGCCTGCAGATTGGATTAGACCTCGGTTAAAAGGCGTTAGACCACTGCAATTATGGAAGGAGCTACTAATACTCACAGGAAAATCAAGACACTCCTCACCAACCTAAACATTTCTCATAGTCTACTTGGATGTAGTAGCATTAACGAAGTGATTCAGAAAACTTAAACCAAATGACACATTTCTCTCACCTATCTTGCTGCTTTAGGGGACTGTATTTTAGGCCTGAATTATTTGGACAATTGTTTCGATGCCCTGCTCTTTATTGTACAAACACACTGCGGAGCAAGATTCCGTCACTATTGCTGCATCAAAGCTACTGACGCTTTTGCTCTTTTCTTACCCTCTTTTAATACAACCCTTGGACGTAACATAGAAACTCTCAGCGAAAGCAGAATATGGCTACTTGGTTTTCCAGAAGAATTGTTTATATGGAATTGAATATATTTCATATGCTTTGGGTTATACTTAAAATGAATTACACCCATGCTAAAGATTCTACACACACACACACACACACATGCACGCAGATATTTTACTTGAGCTCTAGGTAGAAAATGTCATTTTTGAGTAAAAATTATGGGCTTTTGTCTGGCTGGTTTTCTCTTTAGGTTTTAATCTTATATTCAATATTTTCTAAGAGGAGAGCAATGCCCTCATGGAGGATGTCAAGTACAACATAAGGAAGAGAGTCAACAACATTGTAATAACCATGTACGGTGTTAGAGGGGCACCTGGCATGTTGGGGTGATCCCTTCACCAGGTACATGAATATCTAATCATTGGGTTGTATATCCAAAACTAATATAATATGGCATGTCAACTCTAATTGAAAAATAAAAAATCTTTAAAGTATTACAGGGCAGGACACGTACATACATAAAAACTTTGAGAGGAAATTAAACAAAAGGGGATGGGGAGCAATTCCAACTATTCTGACCCTTCAGGGTCTGATGGAAAACCCATCTTACAGGTAACTGTACCAATACAATCAACATTCTAATCTTTCCTGTTGAAAGTTTCTGAAGAATTATTAACTTTATGAATAAATGTGTATTCATAAAATTGAACTCAATGAACTTCCTTTCAGAACCAGATCTTGTCTATCTAGTCAAGCTCAACACTGATGTTTCCCTCCAGATCAAAGACAGAGATGAAAGGGCAATACACACACGAAACCACGCCCATTCAGGCCAGCGCGCCCTCACCCAGAACGAGGCTGCCGTCACCGGAGCACCGGTGGGTGTCTTGGGGGTGGGTGGTGTCCAGGACAGTAACCTTAAATGTTTAGGAAAACAGCTCAAAATATCCTAAAATTTATCTTGTAGCCTATTATGAAATTATCATCTGTAAATTTAAGCAACTCTCTTTTAAAAATACCTATATTTTCTAAGAGCTTTTGATCTGCTATAAACATAAACTTTATTATATTAAAACAGCCTCTTAATTGTCCTTGGTTCTCGAACTTTAGGATTTGCTAAACAAGAGTGTATTTCACCTTTTTCCAATACTTTATGACTTTGAAAGCTTTATCTATATGTCCCTTTGCCTTTCTGGCTAAGAAACCCCATTTTTAGACTCATCTAGTAGCCTGCCCTGGTGCTGATTTTGGTTGCTCTTCTTAGAATGTTTCTAAGCTTTCTTATGAATGTCTTGACAAAGAGACAAGACTATGAAAGATTCTTTCATTTGTATGTGCTCAGCTTGCAGTCATTTTCCTCACATCCTTAAGGGGAAATTTAGATAAGGTATCATTTCCATCACATTAATATTTAAACTGAGGTACAGAACAGTGAGATTGGGTCTGATTGGAACA
Source organism: Phyllostomus hastatus (assembly GCF_019186645.2). Taxonomy (NCBI): domain Eukaryota; kingdom Metazoa; phylum Chordata; class Mammalia; order Chiroptera; family Phyllostomidae; genus Phyllostomus; species Phyllostomus hastatus. Next base: position 11,325,896 of record NW_025333833.1, on the reverse strand, counting down.
TAAACAATTCTAAAACTCAAATTCTCTTATTTTATTAAAATAATTGGATATATCACCAAAGCTATAAATTCCTACAACTAAGAGACACTAAAATAAATCTGAAAGAACGACATACTTCAACCTGAGATGTTGCTTATCCAAGTGTTTTTTTAACATTTTATAAGTGGTTTATTATTGTCTTCACAAACTGTTTTATTAAGACCTAAGGTTTAAGATCATTTTCATCCTTTCAGTTTTAAATGTGCTTTTGAAAACTACTTTCTTGCATATAGAGTTTGGAGACGACGAAGGGAAGAGCCCTGCGGTTAGGACCGACGGTGATGATGGAGGAGAGGGAGGGTTCCTGCTTCCGAGTCTCTCTGCACCCATATTCTCAGTCTCATCTCAGAGAAGGTACCCCCAACCCCGACATTTCATAAATTAAAGGTCACTTAGTCAAACCTTTGTTGCCCCCTGGAAGGCCCACACTCACCAATCTAGGTAATTTTAAAGAGCGATTGTAGTTTTATCCGTATCTTTTTAATGTTGGAAAGGAACCTTTATAGAAACAGGTGTCAACTCTTTTTAGGCTTTGCAAGTTTTGAGAGTCATAAACCTCTTTTTAATGTTTCCATCAGCTAGGATGCATTTAGCTGCAAGTAACAGAAGTCCCAGCTCAAAGTGGTTTTTACAATAAGTAAACCAACAGGCTCACATAATGGAAAATCCAGAGGTTGGGTGGGACATGGGGTTACATCATCCTGTGGTCCAATGATACCATCAAGGGTGCAAGTTTTATCCCTTCCATCACTCAGAGAACACTTCGCGTGAAGGCTGGTTGCTCTCTATAGACTGGTGGCCAGTTAAATACAGTCAGGGTTATATGCTTCCTTATTCACGTAGGCAGGAAGAGATCAAACCCCTCTCCCCCAAACTTCAAACAAAAATCTTTCCTCTTGATGGGGCCAATTTAGATCACATGCCTGTCTCTGAACCAGTAACTATGCCAGGAAAATGCTTTAAACTGATTGGTTTATGCCTCAATACTATAATCACTGGCAAGAGTTTCGGGAGAACTGTGATTGGCTTAGGCCAGAGGTCAGCAGACAAGGCTGTGGGCCTAATCCCACCCACCTGCTGCCTCAGTAGTCTTTGTAGAACACAGTCACACCCCACGCATTCTCCATGGCTGCTTCTGCATGACAACGGCAGAGTTTAGTCGCTGCTAACAGAGACCATAGGGTCCAGAAATCCTCAAATAGTTACTGTCTGGACATTTACAGAAAAGGTTCACCAACCCCTGATTTGGGTCAGTGTGGGTCTGCTTTGGAGCTGAGTTCAGTCCCCTAAGTGTGGTGCACTGCACAGTGAGAGAAAGTTGGACTCGGTGGTGGGGTCCATGGAAGTCCTCCACATGCCAACCTAAGTGGGGTTTTTTCTCTTGTTTTTTTCCCAAGTAGCGCTGAAAATAGATGAATGCACCAGCCTCAGAATGAAAGCCTGAGTTTTTTAAGTCCCTTGACTTCCCTCACCCAGATTCACTGATAGCAGTTTCTTATACTGATGTGTGTTCCACCCTTGGCTGTAAGGTTCTTTGTTTTTTGTTTGTTTGTTTTTTTTATCTTTTTGTTTTCTGCATTGTCTTCAAGTTAGCTGTCAATTTCATGGAACCAGACTGCTCAAACGTTCTTCCAGATCTCCAACCCACCAGGAGCGTTACTCAGAATTCCCCAGAGACCTGCTGTGGTCATAGAAGAAATATCCCACAAACCAGGGCTTCGCCAGCCTGGTCAGTCACAGGAAGAACCACTCCTGCCCACGTCTGCGTCATGCTTTTCTAGGTCAGCAATTTCCTGCCCAAACAGCCGTCTGGTCTCCCTTTTTCCGTAGCGTTTCTTGTTTATGTCTATTGTGACAGGTGCAGTCCTTGTCCACTGTAGAAATGTTAGAAAACACAGATAACCAAAGAGGGAAAAAGAAAGAAAACATGTCACCATCCCACACCCCAGGGCACTTTCAAAACAGGCTGCGGCGTGTTCCAGAGGTGCGGTCTTCCCTCCAAGTGAGCTCAGCGAGCTTTGACTTTTCCAGCCGGAAGTCGTAATGGAACAGTTTATTTTGTAGCCCCCTGTATTTATGAAGTTACCGAATGGGTCTCTTCTTGGACTAGCCTTCCTGAGCATCTTTAGCCAGTTGTGAGCTTTCTGACCATTTTTGGAAAAGGGCAGAGTTGGAGAAGTTGCTTTCTCCAGTTGCTTTCTCGGTGCCTCACGTACATCTTTTGCAAACATGAAAGAGAACCTGCTTCTCTCCATTGGGCTGGTATGTACCAATTCACCTTATTTTGTAAATAGAAGGGAGCCTCCTCTCTGAAGTACAGGGTTGGGAAGCTCCGCTCAGCCTCACAAATCCTCATTTAGGCACACCTGTGGGTTTGCTCATGCTCATTATAGAAACCACTTAAAACTGCTCCAAGGTTGGGCTGTTTCCAAGACATCAGATGGGTATGACTTAAGTTTAGGGCTAGAATCGACTACAGGATGGGATTCAGTGTCATTCCAAGTGCCTGTGCGGATCTGAGTGTGGGATCGGGACCAATGAATATCATGATCAGGCTTTCCCGCCCTGCTCGCAGCACCCACCCCACCACCATTGTTGCTCTGCAGAGTGCACACAGGATCCAGCTGAGGTCATGGGCCTAAAGAACTCTGGCCATTCATGTCGTAAGGATAATTCCTGCCAAAGAGAGCAGGAGCTCCCGCAGGCCTGGAAGGGGGGTGGGTGGGGGAGGAAAGCACACACATGATGGAGGTTGCAAGAACACTGACTGTGGGCCCAGGCTGGCCGGGTTTGTATTCCAGCCCCACTGCGATGGACAGACTGATCTTGGCTCCTGCAACTCCCTCGGCCTGGTTTTCTTCAAGGATAAAATAATGACCTAGTAACACTCACCTACTTCATACTGTTGGCTGCTGTGAAGGTAAAAGGCAATAAATGGGCTAAAACCTTAGCACAGTATCCTATGTAAGCCCAGACTCTTATTTCTATGGGGGGAAAGTGTCCAGAATGGGAGAGCTGGCAGTTCTGGGACATACTTCTCTTCACAGAATTGCCTGCCTGCGTGGTCCGTAGTGACAGGGTTCTGATGACCCAGAGCTCCCCGATTCATGATCAGGCTTTCTGCATCAGGCTGCCACTGACAGCAGTAGGGTGTGCTTTTCAGTCAAATAAATTTTATTTATTTATTTATTTATCCTCATCCGAGGACAATTTTTCATTGCTTTTAGAGAGAAAGGGAGAGAGGAAGGAAGAGAGAGAAAAATGACACATGAGAGAAGCATCGATTGGTCGCCTCCTGTAAGTGCTGGGCCAGGGATTGATCCTGCACCCCAGGCATGTGCCAAGACCAGGAATCGAACCCACAACCTTCCAGTTACTGGATGATGCTCCAACCAAGGCACACAGGCCAGGCAGGGCTCAAGTCAAATTTTTAAAAATAGATTTTAGTTTTTAGAAAAACTATAGATTTAGAGAAAAACTGAGTTGATAGTAAAGAGAATCCCAACCTACCCACATGCACTTTCCCCTTGACATTTGACATCAGAATGATATGCTTGTTATAATTAATGAACCAATATCAATACATTATTATAAACTATCATTCATACTTTATCCAGACTCCCTTAGGTTTTTTTATTGAATGTCCCTTTCCTGTCCCAAGATCACAGCCAGGCTACCACACTATTCATTTGTCATGGTTCCCTACACTCCTTTGGACTGACGCTTTCTCAGACTGTTTGTGTTTCTGATGACCTCGACAGCTTTGAGGAGTCCTGGGCACTGTTTTGTAGAAAGTCCCTTGGGTGGGCTTTGTCTGGGATTTTTCTCATCATTAGATGAGGGGTTTGGGGCAGAAGACCACGAAGGTAAGTGCCATTTTCATTTCATCATGTGCAAAGAATGTGATTATCAATATAACATACTGCTGTTGATGTTGACCTTGACCACCTGGCTGAGGTTGTGTTTGCCAGGTTTCTCCACTCTGGGGTTATTCTGTCCTCCCCCCTTTCCACATCTGACCCTTTGGGAGGAAGTCACTGCACACGGCCCGCAGTTTAGGAGTAGTGGGTTGCCCCCTCCCTCCTTGAGAGCAGGGTATCTGTGTAAGTGATTTAGAATTCTTCTGTGTGGGAGAGTTGTCTTTTCTCCTCAAGTAAGTTAGACTTTTTTGTCTAATCTTTGCTTGAATGAATTATTTCATCTTTACCAACCACCACTAAAAAAATAGTCTACAGCCAACTTCCCCCAAACTGATGTCCTCAACACGCACCCCTTTCTGTAATATGAAGCATTAATACCTGGGAGCATTCCTAAGCCGGGCATGGGGGGAATATAACAAAAACAAGATTTCTCAAACATGAGTTAACAAATGCCAGCAATGGATTTAGCAGTTCCTTGTTAACCCTTATATGGAAAGGCCTGAAAATGAATAAGGAATTAAAAATAAAACAAGTGGGATAGTCCAAACCCATATGAATGAAAAGCTGTGAGCCAAGTGGAAAAGAATCCGTTGGCAAGTTCAGACTGGCTCCCGCAGCGTGTTCTGAAAATGTGCTGTCAGTGTCCAGGCCCCTCGGTTCCTTTTGTATCCATAACACTGCCCCTCCTCAGGGAGGAAGCCGTCTCCCTGCCTCTCCTGGAACTCACACCTATAGAGTGCTCTAGCACTGACACACTCTTAAGGATCACACACACACACACACACACACACACCACGACTTGAGACTACGTCCCAGGTCTTAGAATTGGAATAATTACAATTAGAATAACTGGCTGGGTAGCTGAAAATACACTTGGGTGTCTCCTTAGGAAGACTTCTTGTAAAGCTAGAAGTACCGTATTTTTAGGACTGTAAGACACACCTCGGTTTTAGAGGAGGAAAATAGGAAAAAAAATTTTGAAGCAAAAAATGTGGTAAAATATTTAATAACCTGTGACTCTGCTCCACCCTGCCCGCCCCCCCCCCACAGTGAACCAGGTAAGCTACATTCTGACTATAAGACACACCCCCATTTTCCTCCCAAATTTGGGGGGGGGTGAGTCTTATAGCCTGAACAATATGATATACATTTGGGGTTCTTCATTTGAAAGAAAATGGGGGCTGGGTCTTGTTGGCTCAGCCTATCAGGTTCCTACATTTTGTCTGGTCGGCTCAAACTTTAGTGACCATTGTCTTTATTTTATTGGGATTGTTTTTTCTCTGAAAGCCATTCAAAATTTGTTTGCAAAGCATCGGCTAACAGAAGTAGGTGAGTGTTTGATCATTTCTTCAAAGTTTACCCCAAGACAGAGAGACCTTTCGTGTGTTCAGCGGGTCCCTTTCGCTGCCCCTCAGGTGGCGTGCAGCCCGGTCGCCCAGGCCACCGTGGCTCTGAGCTGTTCCTTTGGAGACCCGCCCACTGCACGGTACACGGAAGCCTCTGTTTCCCTGCGGTGACCTGCTGTCTGTCCCTGTTCTGGGCTCTCACAAGCCCCTGAGGACAGGTCTTCATTTCGATCTGGCGTCTCAGGTCGCTGCAATGAGCAGGTGGAAAAAAGCCTCTGACCAGCTCCCGTGTGTCCTCGCTGAAGATTTCTTAAAGGAATGACTCTGGCCAGCTCAGCGTCTCCTCAGTCTCCCCCTTCCTACAAACGAACAAACGGAGAATCCCGGATTAAACGGAAAGTCCAGGACAGACGCCGATGGGGTCAAATATGGTTTCTGGCTAATTCAACCCCTGCTAACAATTTGTTTTTACAGTTGGGCACTTCCGTCTCCAAACTGAAGTTTTCATGCCTTCATTTTAACAAATTAGGGGTCCTCTCTGTGTCCCCCACGTGGTCTAAAGCATGATTGCTGTCATCTTTCTGGAATATTTGGGATCTTGTTCGTTCTTAACCATTATTTTTACCCTCCACCATTATAGTTGATAGAGACAGTAGAAGCTGAATTTTTGAGCACCCTCACTTCAGAATTTGGGATAGTTCTTTGCCATTTTTTTTTCAGTGAGGTCATTGATAGGAGTTTATATTCTTGAGATAGTTTTCTTTTCAATTAACTCAGTTGCTGAAAAACATCCAGTCAAGTTAAGGGTTCTGATTAAGACTTTCTAGGTAAATGGTTTACAAACTCTTCACCTGGAGAGGTACATTGAAAAGGTCGATTTGCAGGAAGCTCCTGGCAACCACAAAGGGAAATGTAGTAATCCGATATTTGGTTAGGGCAAATCAAGGATGCCATTGTGAACCACTGGCTTTACAGAAATGACTCAAGTGTACTTCATCCACCCTGATGTGTATGCTTGCTAACGTTTGCATGGAATTCAAACCCATCCCTTCCCATCACGAAATCTCCTCGAATGCCCCAGTCATATGTCTGTGTGCAGGATGCAGAGACCTGCGGCCTCGGCGAGTCATGATGGGTCATTCCTGACTTACGCACGGGCCACCCGCGGACAAGGATCTCATTGGGCTTCGTTTGAGAACTAAAACTTGGGACAATTTACGAAGGTGACTTCAACAGGCACAGAACTGCAGGAGAGAACTGTGACTGCTTAACCAGCTAAACGATCAGGTAAAACACATCCCACTCAGCTGCTCGCTGCTGCAGTCACGTGTCGGTCTTACTATTCCGGGTGACAGTGCCCTGTGTGAGGTCCTCGGGGGGTCTCACTCCTCCCCTTTGTCAAGGACAGCGTCCCACCCTCTGAAGGAGGATTCTTCACCCTCTCTCCAGTGTCACTGCCTTTTCTTTCTCTTCTCAGTTTTCCCATCTTAAAAAACAGGGGCCACCCCTTGAGCCCATGTTGCTCCTTAGCTTCTGCCCTGGTTTTCTGCTGCCTTCTAGCCTCTCTCCCTGATGAACAACGGAAGAGTCGCCAATAGTCGTGTTCCCTGCTTCCTTTCCTCTCGGTCTCTCTCAAAACTGCGTGGTTCGATTTCAAGAAATGCTGCCAACTCCTGCCATTAACTTTCGTCTCTACCACCCCCTGAAACCGCCCCCGCCAAGGGCGTCAGGAACGGCCATGCTGGGGAACCCAATCCTCAGCCTCGTCTGCTGGGGTCTGTCAGCATCATTGGACACCAGGGATCGTTCCTTTCTCTGTAAAACACTTTTTTGTTGGTTTGTTTCCAGGACGTTGTGTGCTCGTGTGGTTTTTCTCCTACGTTACAAGTCACCCGTTCTTGGCCGGCTCACCCCTCTGACCTCACAGAAGTGCACTCTTGGCGTCAAAGAAGCTGTCCAAGGCTCGGGCCCTGGACCTCACCTCCTGTCTGTCTGTCCTCACTCCCACGGTTTCCTCAGCGTGTCTCATGGCTGTAAGCATATCTATCTGCTGATGACTTTCAGATTTATATCTTTGGTCTGCTTGCACGGCTCCCCTGAGCTCTTAAGATCATATTCAACTGCCTAGTTGGAATCTCCATTTGGGTGGGTAACTCATTTCCGCAGTGTAACACATACAGAGCCGAGCCCCCCGATATTCTGCCCTCTCCGCCTTCTCTGCCTCAGTCTTCTCACGCTTTGGGCCTTCGGTCCAAGCACTTGACTCCTCGCCCTCCCAGCAAACCTGGGCATCTCATGCTGCCCTCACGTCGTCATCAGAATCGGATCGCTTCTCATCAGCCCCGCTGTCATTGCCTTAAGCTAAGCCCCCCTCGTCTTTGGCATGGATGATGGCAATTGATTTCCTGTTTCAGCCCTCTGCTTTTGCCCTCGGCCCACTTTCGTCTGCCTTAACACAGCCACCAGACTCCTGCTATAGCCTCATTTAGATCGCACCATGCTTCCTTACAAAAGCTTCCGATGGCATTATACCCCACTCTGCATAAAACCCAAAGTCCCTGTAAGAGCCTCAATACCCTGCACTGTGTGGGACCTCCAATCCTTATTTCCCTCTCTGTTCCCCTTTCCACTTACCCCAGCTATGTGCCCGATTGCATCGTGGGAGTTTGCTCTCCACGTGGTTCAGGTCTCTACTTGAATGCCACCTTCCCAGTGAGGTCTTTCTGGACCATTTGGTAGAAACACTGCAAGCTCCACCCCACGCCCCAAACATGGTCTTCCCCCTTCCCTGCTTTATTTCTCTCCATAGAACTTTCTGCCCTGCTAGACGCTGGTGAGCTGCTTGGAGGCGTTATGATGGGGGAGGGGGGGGCGCTGAGATACAGGTAAGGGCTGATGTCCATCCACCTGAGTTCCAGGCCTGCCTGCGTCACTTTCCAGGGAGTCAAGATAGAATCTCTCTGTCCTTTATTTTTCCCATCCATAAAATGGGAATAAGAATAATAGTACTCACCCCATCAGGTTGTAGGCTTAATATTAAGTTCTTAGAACAGCATCTGGACCATAGTGCATGCCACATAATTAGCTTACACGTTTCATCCACCTCTGGTTTGTTATGCCTCCTCCACTGATAGGCAAGTGGTATCAGGGCAGGGCTTTGTCTGTTGTGTACACTGCTCCGTCCCCACCACACAGGCCAGGGCCTCGCACAGAGCTTCTCAGTGTACAGTCATAGAAGGGCAGCTCATCAGATGTTCTCCTCTCAAGGGCCAGTAAGAAACACTTGCTCAAAATCTGCATACTGTAATGATGGGCACAGGAACAAAAGTTCGAGTCCACCTCATGCCGATGTCGGCACGGGCTGAGATGCATGGGTGTTCATCAGGCACAGCCAGTGCATCTCTCTCCCAGTTATCTCCGGAAGTCACAGAGTAGACTCAGCCTGGCAGGCGGGCATGCACTGGCTGTATTGCTAGATCACTGACCATCAAAAGTCATTTTCCTGTGATGCAAGGGAACTCACCAAGGCATGCCACTTCTGCATGAAAGCTCCTGTCAGTATTTTCTGACTAGAATATTCTTTGCAGTGCACCCAAAGAGAGCCGATATCCCGAGGGTCCTCTGGGGTCCCCAGTGAAAGGGGATCCCCAAATAAAAGACACTATTATCATCTTGAACCATCCGACGGGCTCTGGAAAAAGACTCAGAAGGGTAAGCTGAAGAGTTCAGATCCTTTAATTCATCGAAACAGCCTTATTTCTGTTATCATTGCCATTCTGTTTTAATAAAAATACACCCATCACCAAGGCCTGGCTGAAAGGTCAGGGTCTAGGCTCTTCCCACCCAGAGTTCATGGGCGAAGCATGGGGTGTGCTTCGAGCAGGCGGGGGCCGGAGAGCAGCTCCAAGCAGCCCTAGCACTGGGCTGTCTCTGGCATGCAGTTTCCTGAGGATAGAAGTGGATGAAGGTCTGTATTAAGACGTGATCTTTAAAAAGTCATTCTGGCCTCTTTCCTGTCTGAGATAAACAGATGAACAGAGAAGCCAGCGAAGGCTCTGCCCAGCCCAGCCCTGCCCAGTGGCCCCTGTGAAGGCGCACCTTGGGGCGCCCTTTCTTCCTCGGGCAGAAGTCTGATTCTGCAGCCTCTGGGCACACTCTGCAGACCGGGCACTCCCCGGGAGCCGCACCCACATCGTCATGCCGTGAGCACAGCAAACAGGTTCTCCTGGCCAGACGGCCGCTGAGGTGTCTGCAGCACAAAGGAAGTACAGTCACGCACACGCCCAGTGACACGGTGACATAAAGGCAGCAAGGGCTCTGCCTTCCCTGGCTTGAAATGAATACAGCATCGGCACTGCTGCTGGGTCTCCCTCGTGGGGGTGATGGAGCTCACGGGCCCCTTCCCAGCCCTGTACTTAGTTTTGCATTTGTGATTTCATACATTGTTTTAAAAGAAGGCCCCAGATCAGACAAGCTTCGGGCCCTACGGTAACTTAGTTTACCTGGTTACACGAAATTCTGCGTGGTTTCACATACTTACCCATTCACGTGAACAGCTCTCTAAGGTTGTGCCCGCCCCATTTCCAGGGAACGCAGGCAAAGCTGACTTAGTTGAGAGCACGCCACTAACTCGTCCGTGAATATGGCCACTCGGTAGGGCCTGAGGTTTCCTTTGAACTTCTTCTGATGCCTTTCAGTGTATTTGCTGGTTATGCTGGTTTCAAATGCATTGCCCACATGAAATGACTGGGCTTGCTTTCATTTTATGCTTGAGGAACCACTCAGGACGAGCCCGCCAGATTCACAGCCTTAGATGGGAACGATGAGTCGTAAAAAGGCCAGTCTACCCCATGGTCTTTTGGTCTGTCCACAGCTAGTGGACAGAAATGATTATTTAAAAGATCTTGTGGAAAGTGGAGAATCAATTGGCAATGAAAATCTCAACATTAAAAGATCTTAGAAATAGATGTGTCAGTCTCCACCTACTTTTTGTGAAGGCTTTTGTACTCCTGGGAGGAACGTCTTCATTACAGAACTGATTGGATGTTTATGAAATACTTAGAGTTTCTTTGTAGTTTTAAGAAGCACAGAGAAGAATTAATATTGATTGCGGCTACTACTGTAATTAGCACAGGCACTCTCTGAACTCCTTCCCTTCCCAATTCCAAGAAGTTACAACCTGTTTCCTAGCAAGTGTGGAGAAAGGTGAAGATGCTGCCTGGTTAAGTCCAACGTGCAGACAGAGGATATACCAGCAATGAAGATGAACACGAGGGGGAGAATTGTTAAGGACTGTACATAGCACTCTCTGATGCTCGAGACAGCATTAGAATCCCCTACAGGAGGCTTGTTACCATGGAGATTACACACCCCCAACCCCTGAATTTATGATTCCATGGGTCTGGGGTGGGGCTGACAATGTGCCTGTCTAAGAAGCTGCCTGGTGAGGCAGGTGTTGCTGATCCGGGGCCTCGACTTGGAGAACCACTGCTCTAGGGGATACTCTAGGAGAGGGTCCACAATCCTAGGTGAATACAAACTCCAGTTTGTTGCATACTCAGCTCTCACAAGGCTCCATGCAAGAGCTCGGTAAAGCCCACAGCGGTTTTTGCCAGCCCTTCTTAGAATCTAAGGAGACACCAAGTGGTTTTGTAACTCCCTTTTTTGATCTCATAATGATCTTTCCAGTTTGGGCCAGGATGAATGACCAAGCACTCCTTTCGAGCCTCCGTGAAGCAGTGAGAGTGTGAAATAACCAAATAATTTGCCATGTTCTTCGTAGGTCTTGTGAGATGATGACTTCACACCTGCAAGAGTAGCCAAGCATGATCAATCAAAAGCTGGAGGCTGGAAAATGAGCACATAGAGCATAGGAGCTCTCCCTGGGAGGAGAGACCACAGGGCCGGGGTCGCAGAGCACCTTCAACGTGCAGGGAGCAATGGATGGGAGGGAAACCCAACTACTCTGTTCACATCACAGAAGTCTCCATCCACGCGTTTTCATATCTGTCTGGGTCAACGTCCCCAGGCCCATTCCCAGGTCGTATTCTCTGCAACACAGCCGAAAATATATCCTGTCAGACAAGTAGAATATGTTCTCCAAAGACTTCCCAAAAAGAACAGTCCTGAGCATTCACTTATTTTATATATATATATAAATAAATACATATTATATATATATATATATATAAATACATATTATATTGATATTTTAGAAATATATAAATATAAAATCTATGTCAAATATAAAGTATTATTATAGATTATATATTTCACATTATATATTTTATATAATCTATAAACATAAAATATACATATAATACCCCTAGACATCTGTGTCCCAATATTCTTACTTTATAGAGATACATGGTCTTCCATTTTTGCTTGTGCTATTTTTATGTTTTGTTTTGTTTCTTTGTCTGTTTAAATAAATTCCTCAGAGCAAGACTAATGAATGGCCTTTGCCGCACCGTAAGACCCGCGAGCACCAGCGCTGACCAGGCCGGCCACAAGAGTAGGGCATGCCCCAGAAACATCCGTCCGGGCTGCATGGAAAGGCAGGGTTGTCAGCGGCAGAGAACAGGCCATGAAACCGAGAGCCAGTCCGCCTGATGAACAATTGGTTTAAAAGCCATTTTGAGAGTGTTTGCATACACCTGATAGTCTGCTTTTATTGCTGCTTTTGGTTATTGACATTTTGAGAACGAAACCTAATTTTTCTCCTTGGAGAAGTGGCTAATTTCAGGTCTAGGGCAGAGAAAGTCTTGATGTGCCAAAAGTTAGACAGTGCTCAAAGAGGTGGGACATATCAAAAGGTCACAGGGGTCAGCTTTAAGGTATTTGAAGGTTTTCTCACTGGCCAGACAAGGGACACATGAGAATCAAGATACTCAGGTGGATGCTGTGAGAGGGGAGGGTTTGGGGGAGCTGGGTGAGAAAGCGGAAGGGATTAAGGGGAAAAAATCATGGACACACACAACAGCATGGTGATTACCAGAGGGAAAGGGGGTTCTGGGAGGTAGAAGAGGGAAAAGGGGAGACAAATGGTGACGGAAGGAGGCTTGACTTTTGGTGGTGAACACACAAACAATACACAGATGATGTATCACAGAATTGTGCAGTTGAAACAGACAAGTTTGTTAACTAATGTCACCCCAATAAATGCAATTAAAAATTTTAAAAAGTAAAACAAGAATTAAAATAAATATCAAGAACATGTTGTAACTCATTAAATTAAAAAGGAACCCATGACTCTAAAATGGCATAAGTGATATAAACGTATACATGAAATCGGGGAGAAGGAAAAGCTCTCCCTCACAGTAGAATGCCGATTATTCCATACGGGAAGAAGGGTGGAGGTAGGAAACATCCGTTTGGCGGCCATCATCAACGGATCCTGGAACTAGTGGGCAAGAGCACAAGGAGTGACGGGACATGTGTATAGTCTCAAACCAGCTCCCCATAAGATGCTCATTAATTACAAAGGATAGCAGTAACCGTATGATGGAGAAAGCTAGAAGACACCACCCCGATCAAACGTCAGAGTTAACATTTGCCAGGAATGACTTACGTGCCTCCTGATTTAATGTACTGAAAAATTGGATGAACCAAATCAAAGAACATGCTACAAAATTGTCTGTATTTTTCAAAAATGTCCACATGAAATACAAAGGCTCAGGAACGGTTCCAGATTAAAGGAAAAAGACATGACGACTGAACACGACTCATGAGTTCAGATTTTTCTTTTTCTATAAAGGACATTATTGAAATAAATGGTGTGTTAGTTGTCTATGGCTGTGTAACAAATTACCCTAAATTTAGTGGCTTAAAATAACGCAACTTTATTATCTTATATTCTTTTGGTGAGAGGTCTGATTGGGGTCTCCCAGGGCTAAAATCAAGGGGTTGGCAGGGTTTGTTCCCCGCTGGAGGCTCTAGGGGAGAATCCATTCACCCTTTTTCTAACTCCCGGAGGCTGCCTGTGCCCGCTCCTTGGCTCCTGACGCCTTCTCACTTCACTTCTACTTCCCTTCCCGCCTCGCTCTTCCAACGATAAGAAGCCCTGTGATTACACCGGCCCACAAGATAGCCAGAATAATCTCTCTATTCTAAGATCAGTTTAAATTCCTCTTTGCCGTATAATTTAACCCATTCACAGGCTGTGGGGATTAGCATGTGGATCTCTTTGGGGGCCCACTATTCGGCCCACCACACACGGTGCAACCTGAATAAAGGCTGTAGATTAGATAATGGCAGTGTAACGAAGGCAATTTCCTGATTTGGACACCTGTACTGCCGTCGTCTAAGAAAGTTCCCTGTCTTTAGGAAATAAACAACGAAGTATTTATAGGTAAAGGGGCAGCGTGCCTGCAGTTCAAGAAAGTCTCTCTCCATCTCCCCCTCCCTCCTTCTCTCCACAGGGAGCAAGAGGGAGCGCAGGGGTACAGCAAAGGTAGTAAAATATTAACATTGAGGGAATCCGGGTAAACAGTGCCAAAGCCTGTTTTGTACTATTCCTACAATTTTTCTGTAAGTGTGAAAATATGCAATGATGAAAAGTGTTAATGTAATCTTTGTTGTAAGTAAATCTCCCACTTCTAATGAATACTTAAATTTGTCACATATTATTAGGGATGACATGTTCATTTTGATGGCTCTTTAAAATTCTCTTCTGAAGCTTTAAGAACATTTTAGCAATTTGTTTAATGACATTATTTGCAATTTACTGTGAATATGTTATACATTGACAAGTCTTATGTGTATTAGAGTGAAATCAATTATTTCAGACTCCACCCTCCTATTGTCCTGAAGCTTGGGCATTAATGTTGAGTATTCTGTTTCTGTTTTAAAATTCAGGATTACTTTTTTTTAAGATTTTATTTATTCATTTTTAGAGAGGGAAGGAAGAGAGAGAAACATCAATGGGCGGTTGCTGGGGGCCATGGCCTGCAACCTAGGCATGTGCCCTGACTGGGAATTGAACCTGCGATGCCTGGTTCGCAGCCCGAGCTCAATCCACTGAGCTACGCCAGCCAGGGCTAAAATTTAGGATTACTTTTAAATTGGGGGTCTTTGAAAAGGTGTTTAAAAGCAGGCAAAAGACAGTAGTTAAGAGAAGTCTAGCAATATTAATTTCTCAGTTTGGATAAGTGTACCGTGGTTCGATCCCATGTTAACATTAGAGGAAGCTAGGTGAAGGTCGAGATAGGTGAGCCAGCTTTACTCTCCTTATCCCTGAACCTAACCAGGGGGGAGAGAAAGGGAGGGACACGCTAAGAGCAGCAGGAGAGGGGCGCGAGCTGGGTGGTGTACGTGGCCCAGGCTGCTTGAGGATAACCAGGTTTCAAGTAATGCTGCCACTAACGGTTTCCCTAACACTGGGCACATGACTAACATACAGGGGTGGGCGACAGTAGGGTTACAGTTGTAATACAAATGAATAATATAATAATTAATAAATATTAATACAAGAATAAAGTGTGTTTCATGTACTTACACCTGTAAAACTACTTTTGCCCCACCTTTGTATTTAAATTCTGCTTTGATTTCTCAAAAAAAGGGGGGGATTTGGGGAAGCTTATAATAAAACATGTGTGTATAGTAGAGGTTCTTCGAGGGGAAATAGATCAGAATCACGAGACAGAATAGGGCAACAGGCTCAAACAGTGGTTAGGATGATGGAGCAGAAGACCGCGTTCAAAGTTCCTCACTGGGCAAATGGAGACCCTAATCCAATGAGGGGCCAATGGCAGGAAATAATCACAAAGGTGCCTTTTCAAACCTGGCACACAATGCAAGCTGTCCTGATAGTGCCAGTCCTTCCAAAGTCCCTAGAAACTTAACTAAAGAGGGCGGCCCATCGGCATTCTACATGGTGAACCTCACGTCTCTGGCCAGTTCCGAGCTTCTGTATCGGCCCGAGGGAGGCGGCGTGGAGGGCAGACTGTCTGAACCAAGAGACATCAGCAGGTTCTAACACAGGCTCCCCTGACCAGGCTAAACATGTAATCATGAAAATCGCAGCCGTCTGCCCCGAGCCTTTATCTCGGACGCTGGCTCAGCAACCCTGGAGGGTGTAATCCACCCCAGACGGCTCTGCTGAGGCTGGATTATGTTTACGTTGCACGAACCTCAACTTAGAAACCATGTTCAGGTGGGAAAAAACGCCCGTGGAAGAAATGGTGGGGAACAAGGAACAGACAGAGAAGAGCAAGGAGAATCGGGATTGTACATCCTAGAAGGCAGGCACTGACTATTCAGAAAGAAATTGCCCTAGAAATTCTTAGCCCTTAATTGCCGTGGCACAAGATTTGATGATCGCAGTTAGTTACTGCGATGCCCAAGGATCTCCGTGTCAGGGCAGACACCCGGGCTGGGCCCCAAAAGCATTAGAGGCTCCAGGCACCAGTAGACTTTCTTGTTACTAGCCAGGGTGAAAAGGGACTGTGGGAGGGTGGAAGGATGGTCCTCAAAGGCATGAGCAGGCACAGTTCACAGAAAATCACTTAAATTGACCTGGACACTGTCGTGGGAACAGGGGGTTACACTGTTGACCACGGTGTGATGCTCAACTTTTTACAGAAATAAATGCGAACTGTCCTGAATTAATCACAAGCCATGCTGCTGTGGCCTCCATACAGGGCTTTCTGAGGAGCTAGAGAAAAAGAAGGGGAATTAACGTTGTAACTAGGGCCAGAAGCCAGGGATATGTGGAGTGGCTGTGGGGAGGTGGGGAGCTGGAGGAAGGGGCTTGGCAGACCAGGTCACTGACTGCATAGCCCAGTGTGTGGTGTGTGCAGTGCCATTTGGTGAGTGACAGCGGTTTTACTTCTCTTCCTGCAAATCCCTGCTTAGGTGGGCATGTTGGGCATTGGCAAGTACCCATCCGCAAGCCTCCCCCTCTGCTCACAGCAGGGAAAAACGTACCAGGAATCGGAGAAAAGGCAGGTGAGAAAGCTTGTTCCCCTTCACCTCATTAAGACAACCTGAGTGAGTACTAGGGCCTCCGCAGCTCCGAGGGTGTGGCCGTGCACCTGCGTCCCCGGGGAGTGGGAGGGAGGGAGACCTGGGTGAGACACATGATCGATAAACCCATGTCCAAGGGCCATGCTGGAAGCCAGTACAAGGCTGGGAGGGGCAGTGGGCACAGGAAGGGCTGGCTAGTTTCAACAGAGCAGGTGACTTTCTGGTCATGGGGGAGGGGAAGGACATTCTAGGCAGAAAGAGGAGTTAAAGACAGGGTTAAACACTTGAAGTGTTGGATTTTCTTGCATTTGAATTGCAAGTCAAGGACTTGTAAGCCCTTCTTTGGACTTCTGCTCAATATTGAATATTCCCCTTTCTGAAGTATGCATTTGATTTCCACTTAGAATTTTATTCCTTCGTGCGGAGCGGGTATAACTCTTCTAGGAGACCCAGTACAAACATAAGGCACTCTAGCTGGCGACTGCTGAACCAGTGGAGCCCCGGGGACAGAGTACTCACTAGAAAGCTTCATATTTTTCACTCCAACTATTAATACTCACTTCATTCAAACCTGCGTAGGGTGAATGGGCAACATTACCTACCATGTACAATTGTGTCATTTCTTTCCAGCAGTTACGGGCCTGGAGAGACTTGATGTTCCCCAGGGCTGGGTCTTGCCTCACCTTATAAAGGTGCCACCTGCTTTTCTGCCTCATGACTCTCCTTGACTCCAGGGGACTTCTCCAGGCACTCCGCTTTGAGCTTAATGGGGTGCAGTTCGTGAATTCAAATTTATTTGGGGCTACAGTGCTCATTTAATGATTAAGCCTTGGGGACTTTTGAGTCATCTTACGCCGGTACCAATTTTTTGGGATATCGCTGACCCTGAAACCAAAGGAGTAGGAGCAAGTTCTTAAAATCCCACCCACCACTCTGACAAGGTAACTAGAAAGATGTGTTTGCATTTGAACCGGATCCTACAAATGGACGTGTAAGATGCTAGTAACTAGTGCCCTCTAAAGCTCTCTCAGAGGAAGTCAAATGGAAGAGTTGGGGTTTTTCTTTGCAGATGTCAGTCACAGGATTTATACGACGGGAAGGTGACACGTCACCCACAGGGGCGCAGGGCTACGAAGAGAAGAGCGAGCGAAGCCCGCCTGCTGTCTCTGAGGTTCCGGCACTGCTCACCTGGGCTCGCTGCTCACCTGGGCTCACTGCTCACCTGGGCTCACTGCTCACCTGGGCTCGCTGCTCACCTGGGCTTGCTGCTCACCTGGGCTCACTGCTCACCTGGGCTCGCTGCTCACCTGGGCTCACTGCTCACCTGGGCTCCGGTGTCGCCTGCGGCCCCCGCCCCCCAGATGGCCGGCTAGTCCAGCACATTCGTACTCACCTTCTCTTTTTATTCCTTCATGTCTGAGTGTTTCTCATCATCCAAAGAAACCATCTTAAGCTATGACGTGTGTATTTAGAAGGTGAAACAACTTTTTTCATCCGGTTGCTAACTGAGGAAGCCCAAATGATTTAAAAGTGGTCCACAGTGGCCACCAATCAGGCTTTGAGATCACACTAGGCGGTAACCTGCAGCCGGCAGGCCCACGCCCACGGCCTGGGTTTGTAAACAGTCTCATCGGGACATAGCCACGTGCCTTTTTGGTCACAGGGTGTCCACAGCTGCTTCTCCTACAATAGAGGGTGTTGTAACAGATACTGTACTGCCTGCAAACTCTCAAATAAATATTTGCCAACCTCTGGGCTATACCAAAACACCCCGATCTGAGAAGGGTCAAAAAAAATAAATTTCACACATACACATGGGATTGTGCTCAGGAGAAAAGGTAACCTAAAGAAAACGCGTAGTTTACCTTCACCAGACCTTTTCAAACATCTCCTGTCCCCAGCACTCAAGCCACACCACATATGAAGGGTTACAAATATTCAGATTTTATTATAAATAAAATACTGGTTTTTTTAAACATAAAAAAAATGCCAAGTGTTGCATTTTATTCACCACTCCGGAGAGCAAGACTGCAGAAATGAAGCCGAACAGCTCAAGTGAAGGCACAGGTCAAAGGGCCACAGGTGGAATTAAAAACCACAATCCCAGGGAGTGTCCGTCGGCGCCCGTGACACCCAGCAGTCCGCGGTGGCCACCCTGTCAACTGTGTTAACGTGAAATACAGATCAGGGGAACCGTACAATAAAACAATGGCTATACTGCAGAAGTGTAATCAAGGTATCATCTTATAAAGAACTTTTATTTAAAAATAAAATTCTGTTTAAAAATACACCACACAGATGGAGGAGAAAAGCAAACCCCCCAAAAAACACACACACACAACCAAAAAGCCAACAAGTTCTAAAAATTTCACCGTGGCCTAAGACTTACTGGAGTGAACCTGACCCAGAGGCTAGATGGAAAACTACCCTAGCAGTCTCTCTCTGGTCCTTTTCCTGTGACCTTGACCACCGTGTCTGTTAGGAAATGGCCACCTGACAAGAGGAACCAGCTAGGAAACACTGATGTGACAACTTGGCAAGAGCGAGCCGCGCCTCCTGGGCTAGTGGAAGTGACCCGAGAGAAGCAAGCGAAAGCTCAGGGTCTGACAGGAGAAAACACATGAAGTCGGCTCTGGGGCGCAAGGGCAGATGGGAAGGGGCAGAACCGAGCTGCACGGCTCTCCCTATCTGTAGCACTCTCCCTGATGCTACGTGCTCTCAGTAATCATGCTGTCTCTCCCAAACTGATCCCTCTGGCCCAAACCACTGCAGAAAGGGCCTTTCTAGCCCATGCCCGGCCAGAGCCACTCAGACGTGGGAGATACCCCATATACCCCAGCAGCCCGGCACTCCCGCTCCGGAGCAGGCCCAGATGGAGCATAATGCCGTGCTGTCGTTAAGGTCGCTGGGACCACAGTGGGACAGGGGTCTGGGTTCCTTTGGACACAGGCTGATTGTGGAGGACGGACGCAGGCTGATGTTAACGCTGGGGAACGGCCCGCTGCACACACAAGGCGAAGGGCACAGCAGCAGGGGACAGGCGCCATCCCAAGGACTGCAGACGGAAGGGGAGGAGGTAACCAGACATGTCGTGCCGGGGAAGGGGAAGAGTGAAGTGA
Source organism: Phyllostomus hastatus (assembly GCF_019186645.2). Classification (NCBI taxonomy): domain Eukaryota; kingdom Metazoa; phylum Chordata; class Mammalia; order Chiroptera; family Phyllostomidae; genus Phyllostomus; species Phyllostomus hastatus. The sequence continues at coordinate 11,306,507 of NW_025333833.1, read as the reverse complement.
GCAGACAGTGCCGTTCTAGAAAGAGGAGCCCGTATATTTACATAAATTCCTTACTCTATAATCATGATAAACAAAAAAAACACATTCACACAAAAATATAAATTTGAAATAATTAATAGCACCAGTGTGTCAGATAATAGTTTCTTTCCCCCGCTACGCAAAGTACAAAGTTGCATAGTGTTAAAGGCTATATATGACTCTCAAAGGCAGGTTGGAAGGAGGAGGGGGTCGTGTGGCAGGGAATTGTCACACTGTGGTCTTAAAAGAAAACCACAGAGCTGAGGATCAAAAGTTGAGAAGCCCACTAGGAAACTCCGCGTAAGGGTCTTCCCTCGACACATCCGAGGGAAGGGTCGGCGGAGTGGGTTTGAACCACAAAGTGCAGGAACTAGATGGTGTCAGCAGCCGCGTGAGCTACTGAGTGCAAGTTATCCGCCGCCTGGATTTGGCAAACCCTGTTTTGGGGGATTCTAGAAGGTGGGGATGTTGGAAGAAAACTGAGGCTAAGGGTCAAATGTTTCATCTCTTCCCAGCGGGAGGGAAATGGACACACGGGATCCCGACGATAAGAGCTGTGCCTAAGTTTCATCCGTGTGCTGGAAAAGACGAGGGCTTGTTTTCCTTTCGTTCTGTTTGTCAAGATCTTAGGGACCAACTGCTGTTCTCCGCCTGATAACAAGACTAGTTGCCATCCTGACCTACTAACAAAGCTCTAAGAATTAGGTTTCGAAAGGAAAACTTTAGTGGTTATCATATCCCTGTTTCTTCTGCATAAATCCCACTGACTAAAATACCAAAAGATGTCTGTTGGCGAGTACCAGCTGCCCATCCAGATTTAAACTATCAGCTGCCCATAGACCTGAAAGAAGTTGATCTTCCTAGTCAATTACTGCCATAGGAGACAATGCTCAGCCTGCTTCTGCAGTCTCACATTCTCCTGGAGACTGTCATAAACCATTGCATGCTTACCCGTGGATGGCTCAGTGGCCTACGCTCAAAGTAGCTACAACAACTGGTGATGGCTCTCGACATTCTAAAGGACCGATACCTTTGGCACAGGATGTTTTAGTTACTTTTGCTTAAAAGGAGGAGGGGCGGGAGATGCCTTTTCTTTAGCTATGGACTCGATATACTGGCCATCACAATGCCACTATGAGCAGCCAAACTTTTCCTTCATAGAAACAAGAGTACTGAGACTGAGGAGGTTCTGTTGGCGACAGTGAGCAAGGGAGGGCGACTTGCTCGGCCCTGGCAGACACTGGTTCCCACGAAGTGCTCATGCCACTGAACCACAAGGTAGGAGGCCACACCCTTACGTGACTCGGAAGGGGAAGTGTGGGTAAGGGAGCGCCATTCGGTGGAAGAGAGACTTTATTAGATAAAACCCTTTGTTCCCGATTCACGATGTTTTTAATTTGCTTCTCTTTAAACTTTGTGACTTTTCCTGGTTCAAAAGGACAGCGGTGGAGAGCAGCAGAGAAGCGGGGGTCTGAAAATGTAATCTTTGTGTTAAGGCACCGTACGGCCTCACGACGGCTCCCCGCGGGGAGTGCTGCCTTCCAGCCCCGGAGGGAGACACTACTAGGGCTTCTCGATGGACGGGGTGTTGAAGCAGCCGGACGGCAAGGTCTTCCTGATGTCCTCCAGGTTGCGGATGTCCTTCAAGATCTCCTCGATGTCTCTGTTGTAGTCCATGATGGCAGCTTCCTGCTTCCTGGCTTCGTTCTCCAGGTCAGACACTTTCCTGTCGAGATCGCTGACTTTCATCTCGTCTTTGGCTTTGTTCAGGGTGCCTTCGATCTCATTGAGTTTGTTCAAGTCCACTGTGTCCAGCTGCCCTGAAGAGTCAGAGAGGACACAGGAGAGAACAGACGCATTCAGGGAGGATTGTAACTCCACTCCCCAGGCACCCGCCCCCTTTGTATAACGCCCACAGCTGCCACTATGGCGAGGTGGCCTGCAGACGTGGATTGTTCTCATCAATCAAGGGCGTGCACAACGCCAAGCAAGTGCCGACGCCAGCCTATGCGGGCAGGAATGGCACAAACGTGGAATGACTATTGGGCTGGCCATTCTCTTCTGAGAAATGGCTTTTGTGAAATGTTTTCTAAATACATGGCTACCACGGTTTAGACCTTAAGCCTCATTTGTGGTTTTGAAGGTCATCTGGTGACATACAATGCCTTTTCCATGTCTACATATGTAATCTGTGTGTCATTTTAGAGCCATCTAATGTACACAAAAGCTTGTGTGCTAGAACCCCAAGCCCGCAGCACACAGACTCTCGGGAAGCTGGGCCGGTTCTGGGAGTCAGGTCCTGCTCTCAAGGGGTAGACATTATTAGGAGCCCTCCTATGGAAAATGGCCAGGGTTATCACACTGAAATCATTTCAGCAAAGCTTCATTTTAAAATGAGCGAGAAAGCCCTGGCTGGTGTGGCTCAGTGGACTGAGCGCCAGCCCGTGAACCTAAGGGTCACTAGTTCGATTCCCAGTCAGGGCACATGCCTGCCTGGGTTGTGGGCCATCGGTTGGGAGTGTGTGAGAGGCAACCACACACTGACGTTTCTCTACCTCTCTTTCTCCCTCCCTTCCCCTGTCTAAAAATAAATAAAATCTTAAAAAAAGAAAAAGAAACCATAAAATGAGCGAGCAAAAGAGGTTCTTTTGAAAGGAACTGCTTCCGTGACAAATGAAAGCAAATGGCTGCACAGAAATCAGCACCTGACACACACCGCACCTGACAGTTGCTCCCACGGCCACCGTACGGCAGTGATTCTCGGATGCTCGGCCATCCGCCCGAGTTCGCACAGCTCATACACAACAAAGCAAAGACTCCAGCTCAAGTCTGACAGACTTTAAATCCAGCCCCTTCTGCCACGAAAAGCTACCTCTTTTAGCTTGCTATCATTTAAAACCCATTGGCTAGCACCTAATTCACTATTCTTGAAATGTGAGACTGATCCCCCAAAAGAAACACGGCCCAAACTTTAAAGGCTAGGAAATGAATGGATGCCGCCCAGCCTTGAAGCTGAACTGACCGGAGTAATCCCACTTTATAATGAAGGCTGGAGGCAAAGTACTTCCGTCTTAGAGCGACGCCTGCTCCCTGTAGGACTAGATTAAAAGAGGGTTCCTGGAAAAATCAAACCTTTTCTTTCTTGTGGCATATAAGTATCAATCAAGTCATCAGATCATCCTTCGACTGGCAAATGAGAATTCCAGGCAGTGAAGTCATGACCAGCTGAAAGTGTTCTTTTATCCCATCGCTGAAACCCTTTAAAGACACTCATTGGCAGGACGAGCTAAGAGTAATCACTGTTCAGTTGCATTGTAAACCTCGACCAGAAATGAGCCGTCCTTACCGGCAGCCCGTCTCCAAAATTTGTGAGTCCCTGGACCACAGTCAGACTCCAACACTGAGGTCAGATTCCACGGAAGGACCGCGTAAGTCCTTCTTGAGTCAATGCAGCATAACGTCAGGATTCAATTCACACAATACTCACCTTATATATAGTATCTGTTTGCAGTCAACTAGAGCAGATCCCAAGATCAGTACAAAGAATCGGAGGAGGCCTGAAATGACTCTATGGCTACTCACCCAGCTGCTCCAAGAGGTCATTCACAAGGTTGAGGAGGCTGGTAACGGAGTTCTTGGCCTTCCTGGCATTGATCTCGGCTTCCTGAGCAGCTTGAGAGGCCTGGATGGGGGAAACCACGGATGATGCACATGGTCCTGGTGGTATGTTTGCATCTTCTTGAAATATTTTTTCCCCACGGAGCCAACAAATTTCAGGTGCTCTCCCCTTTCCTAACTCATAAAACCACAATCTCTCACTTAGGTTTTCTTTTTGGGGGAGGGGGTGGGGGGTCATATCTTTATGTTGAGGGTGTTGCTACTTTTAATTCATATAACCTCACGAGTAGGCACTCATTCTGTATACATTAACTGTATTTGTATTTCAAAGATCAAAATTACCTCCTTTTCTCTCATTCTCACTCAAGAATACATGGAAGTGTATTGATAATAAAATCCATCAAGCAGAAACAAGTTGTTTTTAAAGAATGAGCATAAAAACTATGTTTTAGACCCCAAATATGTCCTTCAGAACACTCTTAGGGACTTGATTATTGAAAATGTCCTATTCTGAGCCCTGGTCAGGTAGCTCAGTTGGTTGGCACATCATCCTGAACACCAAAAGGTTGCAAGTTCGATCCCCAGTTGGGACGTGTACAGGAAGCAACTGGTCCATGTTTCACACATCAATGTTTCTCTCTCTCTTCTTCCCCCTTCCTCTCTCTCTAAAATCAGTAAACATATACTTGGGTGAGGATTAAAAGTAATAATAAAGAAAGGGAAATATCCTACTCTCAGAAAACTTTTATAATCATGTGACACTGTTCTACAACTGTGTCCCTGACCTGCGTGTGCAGGCACGCGCACACACACACGCACACACAGGGGCACAACAATTTACGTTTTAAGAATAGACCCAAAGTAAATATATTTGGGAAAATTCCACGAAACCTGAATACACACACTTGTGTGTGAGTCACAGGAGCCGGCCAGGGAAGGGGAAGTGTCTAAGTATCAGAACGCAGATGCTCTCCCAAACAAACCCAGCCGGGACCCAAACGGGCGGCTTCGAGCTCCCTGCCGCGTAATTGTTCTCCCTAGTTTCAGGGTCAAGGCAATGCAATATTTTGGGATAGGAACAGTGCCAAAGGTTTAAACAGAAAAAGAAAGCAAAGGGGTAAAGCCCTTCCCAAGTCAATGCTTAATCTCTGTTCAGATCACAGCCACGCACCCCTACGGAGCCCCTCAGGCTTTTCTGGGCACACGAGGACCCAGCGAGGACGAGCCGGGTGCAGCACGACCGCGCTGGCCCTGCTGCCCCTTGCCCAGCAACCACCATGAGCCTGCGCTCTTTTGCTAAAAAACAAAACAAACCCTGTTACACACTCCAACACCACTGGCCCGATGCTGGCCTTTCAGGATGGATGAAAACACAGACGGGACAGAGTGTGTGACGGTGCTTTGTGCCCTGTAGAGGTTACTTACCAAAAGGAACAAAAAATGGATCTTTCTTTCCATTCTTTGAATTGAGTCTATACCTTTTTTTGAAGCTTATGAAGAACACAGCCTTCTTTTTTCACTAGGCTCTAAAACGAATGTGTCTACAAGCAGATTACAGATGAAATCCACAGACCATCAGCAAATACGAGAAACACGTATTTTTACTATGTGGGAATTTCCACTGGAGCCACACCTTGGTACGGAAATGAGGACAATCCAGAAAAAAAAGGGACAATTCAGAAAAAAAAAAGGGCCTAATAAAATAGGGAGTTTGCACAGGGATGCTTCCTGTTATCACTTCCTGAAAGTTTTCTTTACCTAACAATAACTGGCTAGTATTTCTCCTTCCCATCCCAAGGTGAAAACGACCCGCAGCAAAAGGCCTGTTTTTTAGCATGTGCCCTAACCAGGGATCGAACCAGCAATGGTTCACTTTGGAGGACAACGCCTAAACAACTGCGCCACACCAGTCAGGGCAAATCACGGATATTCTGTCAGCTTCAAAAATGTCCTTTTACACAAGAAACTGATCTCTGGCTCTAGGGGGCAAGTTAGCTGGGAGAACAAGAGCCGGAAGGAAATTACCTTTTCACTGCATCCCTCTTAGCTCCTTTTTGATTTTCTACTCTCTGTGAATTACCCATTCACAAAATATAATTGCCTACTCTTCAATACCCCAAAACCTCAGACGTGCAAAACAATGTCTCGATTTTAACTGAGGGCAGCTTCAGGACAGGACCATTGTGCAAGAACCTGGCAGGAGGTCCAAATTCTTAGTCTTCTATGTAAGTTGCTAACCCAGTTCTTGACCATAAAAACACAATGAAAACCAGAAGTCCCTATGAAAGAGACTCTTTTTCATGAAACTCCCTTCACTCCCTGCCCGTGGGCCGATGTGCCGCCCCGCTTACCATCCCTGCCATCATCATGTCCTGGTCCGCCTCATCCTGTTTCCGCTTCAGCTCCTGCTCTGCTTCCTGGAGCTGCTTCAGCATGCTGTTCACCTCGCCGTCCAGGTCGGTCACTTCTGCGAAGGTCCTCTCCGCCTCTGCCTTGGTGCTGGTGGCATTCTAGGCACGAAATAAATCACGGTTTAAAAAGCTTTCCCTTTCCTTAATCTATGAAATGGCTCAACAGAACAAGGCAGTAATCTACACTGCATGTGAATGTATGTTCTATATGTTATAGAACATGTATGTTATAATCTATTTTTGTCTCTTCTTAACCCTGAAAACCTCATGTTCTGTGAGTTCCATTTCTAGCCATGGTCACACAGCTGGCAAATGCTCAGCATTTAAATGGGGTGCATTTCCCACCACATCGTATTGATCGGACTCACTTGGATGAATTTTAAATTCAAAGCTGGTCTTGTTCTACTTGGCAGTTCATCATAATGTACAAAAGACCATAATTCTGAAATACGTGATTTTAAAATCAGCACCAATCTCTCCTTTCAATAAAATAAACAGACTGGCCTGCAGGCAGGGAAAAAGCCAGCCTGAAGAAAATACTCTTTACAACAGGTAGAGGAACCCACAGAAATTCTAAGTAGGCGGGGCTTAGACACAGCGCATGCTTGGATGAGCAGCTTGAAAGCTGTACTGACTTGGCACTCCATACGAGATTGAAAAATGTCAACCGTCCAAGTCAAAGAACTACATTTATTTAAAAAGAGTCTGATTTTTTGTAGGAAGGGCTCTACGGGCCATCGAAGCCATCCCCCTCCTCACAGCTCGGATGCTGCCCCTGCAACAGCAGAAATCTTGGCGTCAAAGACCCTTTTGATGATTCTGCCTCCTCGGGCGGTGTGGTTACCTGCTCTAATGCCTAGGCAGGGAAAAACAAGGTCCGTTTAAGATCATTGTACTGAAGTCAAGGAAAAGAGTTAAGACGGCTCTTAGGGGCCGGAAAGAAACCGGAAAACGACCAGGGAAACCCATGAGCAAAGCCTCTGTTTCGGGGAGAGGCGCGTGCACACCTTCTGGACCGCGCTGGCGATCCTCTCTGCCTCGTGGGCCTTGTCCTTCGCCTCGGTGGCGTCCGCGGCCGCGTTGCCCAGGGCCAGCTGTGCCTCCCTGGTCTTTTCGTTGGCTTCCATTATGGTCTGGTTGATGGCAGGGATTCTCTTCAGTGCTTCCTCCGCAGCGGTCTTGTTGTCATTCACTCGCCTATCAAAGTCTAAAACAAGTTCAAGACATGCATTTGAACTAAGCTCTCAACAAGCCCAAAGGGATCCTTTCGGGGAGCTGCCACCAGATTTTACGTTACAAACAATGATAGGGGAGAAAAATGAGCAAGAGCGGGGACCGAAGTCTCAGCAGAACAAAGCACACAGTTCTACATGGCAGAGTCACAGGAATGAACACCTGATCCTGGAAAGCAAGTTCTTACCTGAAAGTCGACTTCCATGCAGGGTTCTGAGTACACCATCCCTACCCCTCACCCAGTACCAGAGTACCTGCAGTGTACCTGTGTTCACTACGTATGCGTTCGGTGCTGAGTTAGGAGCTCTGCCTGCCTCTGACGCGGGCATTGCCTCATTTTTACGTGTGAGAAAACTGAGGATCAAAGAGGCAGATAATTTCCCCAAGGATTCCCAGGAAGACAGGGATGGGGATTCCAACTCGAGCCCACTGACCCCAGGACCCTACACTCACAGAGCCTGTGAGGGTCCTGTGGCTACTTTATCAGAGACAAGTCCAGGGCTACACAGTGAATTCAGAACACTTCCTTTTTACCTGGGCGATGAAAGAAGACACAAAGACTGAAATGTAATTGGCAGAGAAAACGGAAGGTCAGTTCACCAGTACAGGTCAGCTAATAGGCACAGCTGGGTTATGCATGTTACCCCACCGTAAGAAAACTTCCTTTTTTTTCTTCTTACGAGGCATGCAGGGGTCAGAGGACATGCGCTCTGGGGTTTTTCTCTGAAATACGTCACCGGCAATGGAAGCTGGGCGCTGGGGGATGAAGCAAGTGCAGTAAAAACCCTAACTATTGAACGTGGATGACAGGTATGTGGGGTTTATTATGTATGCCACAGCAGGCCCCCTTGTCTGTGGTTTTGTTTCAGTTATCCGTGGTCAACCACAGTCCACAAATGTGAAACAGGGAATTCTGGAAACAATTCATTACTTTTAAGGTGGCATACTGTATCCATGCAGTATATATATGCTACAGTAAGATTTTGAGAGAGATTACATTCAGTTACTTTCATTATGGCACACTGTTATAATTGTTCTATTTTATTATTAGTTATTGTTGTTAATCTCCTACCGTGCCTAATTTATAAGTTAAACTTTATCATAGGTATGTATACTATCCATGGCTTTAAGCATCCAGCAGCAGTCTTAGAATGTACTCTCCCGCAGATAAGGGGTGGTGATGACTATAAAATCTTTCATGCTGTGTATCATCAGAGACGATAAGGGGACTAAATGGTAATGGAAAAAATACAGTAACAATTCTGTAAAAAAGAAAGGAAAAGGAAAAAGGAACTCGCCCTTGTGGAGGCAGCATACAAAGGGGCCCTCTATTTGACCCTTTCGCACCTTTCAGGTTGTTGAGAATGTCGTTGGCTTCCTGTAAGGTGTTTCTTCCCCTCTTGGCAGCTTCTTCCGCGAGAGCCTTGGCGGCGTCGGCTCGGGCGAGGAGCTGGTCGGCAGTCTGCGAACACAGGGCGGATCAGAGGGCAGGCCGGCCAAGGCTGACCACCTCTCTCCTGACGGATCAGGCTGCCAGGCCACCACCCCGAGACTGGCCGGCACCCAGCAGGTGAGGCCTGGGCGTCCCGCGTAAGGCCCCTCTGAATGCCTCCTGCTGTGCCGCCTCCGCAGCTCTAGTAGCATTCTGGAGGCAGCTAACACGTGGACCGTTTCCATGTTCGCCCCAAGCAATGAAGCAACCCGCCAATCAAACCAACCTGCTGTTCGACCTTTCCGCTCTCCAGAAGTTTCTTTACTTCATATTCCTTCTCTCTCATGTCGTCTCTGAGGTCCTCATAATCTTTCAACTTCTGGTCGATCAGACGGTCCAGGTCCTCGGCTTCCTTCTTTATTTTATTTGCCTCGTTCTGTGAAAGGCAAATAAGATCACGACATTTAAGATAAAACAGAAGGATGAAAAGGTAGGCTTAGTGACTCTACAATACTTACTACCCAATAGGTATTTTTAGAAGAACAGCATTGCTCAAGATTTGATACACGCCTCACTGTAAAAAGTGATGTACACTTTACACATGGTGACAGGCACGACACTTAGTTTGATGAATCTAGACAAACACATTCACCTGTCACCAACGCCCCAATCAAGATACAGAATATTTCCACCCCCGGAAATTCCCTTGCATCTCTTTCCAGTCAATTTCCACACCCACGTTTCCAATAATGCAGCTCATTGGTCTGGTTATTACCCTCACCAATGAGCTCTGTCTACTGTGTGCAGAATCATACGGTACATACATGCCTAAAGAGGCCTCAACCTTTATGGTGAAAATCAAGTCCACACCTTGGGTGCAAGAGGTAAGATTATACTAAGTTTCAAGTTCATGTTGAAATACACCATTTATCCAGAGCCTGGTGAGAGCAGATTCATGATTCGAGTGCAGGTGAAATAAAAAAACCACCAATTCCAAAATGTTTTACCTGGCCCAGAGAATGCTGATAGCTTTTTTTTCCGATTTAAACCATTTCTCTCTTGTTCACACCAGATGGTGCCTGGAAGTTAATGGTCCAGGTGCACTCTGCTTTAATTAATGCAAGTGTATTATAATCTAGATGCATATTAAAAATTTAGGGGGGACTACTCATACCACGAAAATAGTCTTTGCTTTTTAATGCTTATACTCACAGGACTCTTCCCTCCAATCAGTTCTATTACGTATCTAAAACAGGACTTGACCGTCAGTGGGCGGACCTCAGAGGCAGGTCCCCGCGACAGCTGCAGGGCAGCAGAACAGCTCTAACCCTGACTGTGTGTTTGTGTGTGTGGCGGGGGGAGGGTGGGACTGGGGTGCGTGACAGTAGTGACAACCAGAGCCCTATACAGACAGAGTGTCAAGCCCCTACCTCCAGGGCCTCTGAGTCCACTCGAGTGAGCTGGGACACGCTAGCGTAGATCTCCACGGCTTTGTCGCCGGCCCGCTTGGCCTCCTCGTGCACCCGGGCAGCTTGCTTCTCCAGATCCTGCGAGATGTTCTTCGCCTGCTCGTACCTGAGCAACAAGAGGTGGGGTTTAGCGGAAAACTCAGTTGTTTCTGGCATCTTGGTATTAACTGGATTCATTTTAGTTGAAATCGCTATGATAGTACTTCCAAAACCTCAAAGAAAATGCCACGTTAAAATGCTATTGTGCGCTACCAACATAGCTGAAATTTGTATTTCATCTCACGTCTTCTATGCATAACACAGGGTTTACTTATCCTTTTCTCATTTTGGATACACTTCAAGTATTTATCACTCAAGTAAATTATCTCTCTTGTTACAATTTTTTTTCCTCTTCTGTTTCCATTTATGCAGAATTTTGAGTATCATGGCTAGTCCTGTTACCATTTTCTGCAGTCCAAGTAGCTGGATCAAATAAAATCTCCATTGCTCTCCATCCCTGCTCTGATTATAAAACCATCTGAAAAGCATGATGAACAAAAGAACTCTTGCTCCACAAACACATGCTCTGAACATGCCGGCATTTAATTTTTCACCGAATGGGTGTTACTTTGCAAGAACAACCAAGTGCCTCTCAGCCGCTTTTAAAGTTCACTCACTTTCTATTCAGCTCTTCGATCTCCAGTGCTGTCTGGTTTTCCCCCGCCAGCGTCCTCAAAAGCAGGTTATATGCCTCAGTTGACGTGTCACTGGCTGTGTTTGCCACTCGTACGATGTCGTCAGCTTCTTGCTTGTGGCTGAATAACATATAAGGAAAAATGACCCATGAAACAGAACTATCTAATAGAGAAAGCAGCAAAACTTAGGTAATGGTAACCTTATTATTATACGTACATATACTAATTTGTATATATACAACTGTAGGTATCAGAAAATCTTATGAAATTGGAATTCTGTAATCATTTCAAGGGGCCTGAGTGTATAAATAGCATTCTGTAATTTGAGAAACATAGTATTTTCCAAGAAAATTAATGGTATAAAACTTACAGGAGCAAATGCTTACATTTCCTCAGAAACTTACTTATAATAATTATTTAGGAGAAATTCATATACATGAAACCATGTGCACTAGCAACAAACCCCATGTCTACCCATAAACACAAGCCCCAGACTGAGCCTGTTTCATCACTCCTCTGGTTCAGTTACTACATAGTCTTGAAATAGCTTTGACTATTCGGATTTCTTACATGCAACCCAATTACTGGCCCAGAAAAGTAACTCCACCCCAAACAGCAAGAAACATATCAACAGGCACTCCAGCCAAATAATGCATTTTAGCTGCGTAACCACTAAATTTTTTTTAGCTCTAAAATTTTGTATTATATTGTCACACTGCAATAAGTATCCACCCTTTTGGTATGACAAACTCTTCTTCAAGATCCATGAATGAAGTACACTGAAATTCACTCATCAAGAACCTAACTCGCTCGGGAGCCTTCCATCGTGTGTTCGGCTGTCTCCTCGTAATCAGAAAACCCAGCCGTGAAACCACGAATGTTCTGTGAACTGAATGAACTGCACAGCTCACATGGTCACAAGTCACAGAAAGAGAGCACAGGTTTGAGCAAGCTGCCAGTGTAGCTGCTCCCGACACGGAGGCTGCAACTCCCACACCAGGCTTCTTCACGCCTGCCCTGCACACCCAGGAGGCCGCCAGGCCGCTCTGCGATGCATTCACCGTGGCTTCGCCCTTACCGTGTGCCAGGCGCTGCTCCAGGCAGTGAGGACGTCAGCGGGGAATGAAGCACAGAGATGCCTACCCTCGAGAAGCTTACATTCTAGCAATTTTATTTAAAAAAATTTTTTTTGACTTGATGCCCTCTATAATTGAAAATCTTCTTAAAAATTACATGACACTTAATTTTTTTTAAAAATCAAGAATGAAATGGTCTATTTTCTTTGGCTGATTTTCACATATGGCTTAGTAAAAGTTTTCTATTGAAAAGCAAACATTTTAATTAAACATTTAAAAATTTCTAAAATAACTGAATTCTATCGAGCTTCTTAACTACCTATTTAAGGTTTTAAAATTAAACATCTAAAAATGTAAGTTTTTTTCAGATGTGCAAATATAATTTCCCTTCAAGTCATCAAACTCTAATATTCAAAGTAAATATTCTCATTTCCAACTAAAGGCAGGCAAAGACACAGCTGAAAACATTTCAGAAGAGAGAGCAGCCCTGGCAGGAGTGGGTGACGGGGAAAGGGTCTGTTTTGTGAGCACGGGACGGGAGAGCACGGCCGCGCGGCAGGGAAGCCGTTACATGGGGGTCTGGAGATTACCGCTCAGCAAGCTTGCGAGCCTCTTCGGCCAACAGGGTCATGTTGTTGGGGTCGCCCGTAGACTCCGGCTGAGTGATCGACTGCAGAGGGAATAAACAGAGCACCAGTTTTAAAGGACTGGATTATTTAACTTCAATCAAGCAAGTTCTCAACACTAAATTTCTATAGTGTCATTTAGCAAAAAGAATGCCTCTTCTCGATTTCAGAGATCTTCAACCTCAGCAGCATTCCTGACTGTGGTTTATGACTTCTATTTTCAGTAGGGGTGAAAGAAGCTCAAATTGCCTCGTGCCGTAGAAAGAACAGAGCTAGAGAAAGGACCCTTTGGTTTTTATCCAGTTCCCGATAACAATTACATGACTGCTATGAGAAATGTGGCTTTCTCGCTCCAAGTTTAGAGACAAACCAAAGGACACCAGGAGTCAATTTAGCTGAAGGCGTACCCCACCACACCTCCTGCCAATTACCAAGGGATGTCCCCGCCCCCACTCTCACCCCCACTTCGGAGCATCACGATCACTCACCACATTGGCAACGGCAACCTTGGCTTTCTCAAGTTCCCTGGACGCAATTTCAATCAACTGCTCTGTGCTTTCCACCCGGGCACGTGCTTGTTCAGCCAAGTTTCCAGTCTCTTCGATGGTATTCCGGATATTCTGCAAACGGCTAATTTGGCTGGATAAGGTGTTATTCACTCGCTGGAGGCGATCCAACAAGTTCTGGTCCACATCTACAACGGAAACGCAGAAGAAGGGGCATGAATTACCCGCAGGGTGGGGGGGCACGTCACCTCCCACGGAATCCAAGCCAACACAGCACCCTTCTGACAAGTCTCCCCTAAGCCCGTCAGCACAGCAGGGGCGGCCAGTCTAATTACAGTGCCCTGCTGTCCCACACACACTTGACCATGAGCTCGTCTTTCTTCCTCATCACTGTAATATCCCCAGTTTCACACAGTGACTGGCAAAGAGGAGACTCCCATGAGGCGTGTCTGATGAAGGAGAGGTTTTCCTATTCCAGCATGTGCCGGGGTTCATCACAGAAACACACTGTTAAGGGCATCCCAGCCCTGGGAGCCGGACATTTTTTTAAACTAGGAAGCAAGTAGATTCAGGTGTTGAAGTATGGCAAGTTAGATTCGTTTTGTATTTTAAACTAAACAGACTCTTCCTGTCACTCCCTACCTCTGGCGTATCTGTGTAAAAAACTGATTTCTGCTTTTAAATAGTTCTTCGAATTGTTCTTTATTAATTCAGCCCATTCGACTTAAGCCTCATACCCGGGTCCTGATAAATCAAAAGATAAAATATAAGTCCTTACAAATATAACTCTGTCATTTTTAAAATTCTCACATCATGAGGTTATATATTAACATACACGAACCGATAGGTAAGTCCTACTCAAAACTGACCAGCTCTTGTTTCCAGCAGGAGGCTCAGTGTTGGCATCTAAGTGTTCCGAGGAATGTGCGGAAGAGGAGAGGTCAAAGTTAAGATCAGTGAAGATAAGTCACAGGTTTGGGAGACAGCGACGTGCAAGCAGGGCCGACAAAATCCACGTGCGAAGTTGGGCCACTCACTGCACACCGTTTGCCTACCTCCACCCAGGGCACCCGCTGAGAGGCTTCCTTACACAAGTCTTGGATAAGCTGAAGATTTTACAGAAAACACAAAAGATAAAACAAACTGAAGCCACAGAAAATCATTTAATTTAGGAGGTAGGTGTAAGCAACCAGGGAAAGTTTGGAAGCCCCTTCCCTCAGGGGTGTCCAATCTGCAGCCCACGGGCTCCATGTGCTCGGGATGGCTATGCATGTGGCCCAACACAAAATCATAAAGTTACTTAAAACATGGTGAGGTTTTTTTGTGACTACATGTTGCAATGTATTCAATGTGTGGCCCGTGACAGCTCTTCTTCTTCCAGCGTGGCCCAGAGCCGCCAAAAGGTGGGACACCTCCGCTAGAGCTTCAAGAATGTACCAGATACCAATCTCTGTGCATAGTTCTTCAGAGGAACAAAGAATCTGACCAGAGAACAGATAACCCAACTGGTAGAGTCACTTCAAAGGCCTTCCAATTCCGTAACTCTAACTGCAAGACCTAGTGGCACCATATAATCGCCTCTTCAAGCTGCAGAATAAACACGTCGGAACTACAAACGACTGCTTCGGGACAGTCTGGAAAGATAAATCACTGCAAAGATATTTTTATTTTTGGCTAGTTTGGACCCAAGTAGGAAGGTCAGCCAGGAACTCCACGAATAAGGCCTAAGTGGGAGTGGACCTTAACCGCAGCCTTGCGATGGTACTCCCAGAGCTCTGGGAGGCAGATGCTCACTTCCTCCCCCACCTTTCAGGTAGCTCAAGAGGAATGCCATGGCCATGTCCTATCAGAGCCCGTGTCCAACAGAGTCACCGGCCTGGCAGAGGAAGTAGGGAGTCACTGTGGCCGAAGGGAGCTAGATGTAGCTGGGGCTGCACTGAGACAGGACCTTAGACGAGGGGCAGTGCCGGGTGGCCCCCATTTCGTGCCTCCCGACCACTCGCGTGCGCTGGTGCTGCCGGCACCAGAGCTGTGTGCAGACCCCACCGCCCAGGCGGGCTGACGGCACTTCAGAATGATAACCCCGCATTTCAATCCTTCAATGCACGTGGCAGGACAGAGGGGAAGTTGTTTCAAAAGAATGCATTAATGGCAAAACGCGTGTCACACATTGTTGCTGGGGAATGGATATCCTAAAAACTCTGTGGTGAACTCTGGCATGTGCTGGAATAGGAAAACCTTTCCTTCATCAGACACACCACTTTTGTTGATAAAGAACAGGAAACATTTAATTCCTCTTAATGTATTCTTAGTACTTCAAATGTTACAATCAAAACAAAAGATAAACACCTAAAGGAGATACGAACTATGGTCCTCTTCTTTCATATTTCGATTTTTACAAGTGTACCTCATAGCACACACTCTGGATTCTCACATGAAAATAAAGCTGGCCAAAAGCAGGTGTCCCCAATGACTTCCTTCTCTGTGTTGATAACTTTATAAATCAAAACTCTAGATATTAGAGATGTTTACAACAAGAAGTCAGCAATGTGTTTAGTTTTTGTTGACCTGTGTTTTAACAGGAACACTTCTCTGATCCCAGGTGGACACAAATTCGGACACTCAGCAGGGAAGTCCACCACGTGGTCCAGGTGTGAGCCAATGTTAGCGCATTTGCCCTGAGTACCCAGGGACACTGTGTCTCCGCAACGGAATGCCCCAAATCAAAGTGACCTCAGCCACGTGGTGAGCACCCTGACAGAAGGAACAGGGTCTCACTCATCATCTTTGTACCACTGTTTTTTTAGCCCAGTGCCTGGCACACTACAGGCACTCCATCAGTGTAGAAAAGGACCTATCCAAATTTAGGGAAAAGCTTAGTTCAGAGAGTAAGAAATCAAAATCAAAATCCAAAGGGATTTAAAAAGCGCGTAAATTGTTGAACATTTCTTTACTTTTGAAGTTTCAGAACTGTTTCTTTTAGAGTCAATAAAGTATTTTCAAATAAACTGTTTTCTAAATCTTAAGTCACCCCCTCTCCGGCTGTCATCGGTCTCACCAGGCGACGCACAGAGACACAGAGAGCGCACCAAGCTGCAGATGACATTACACATGACACAGCATGTAAAAACACACACTTTTGTATATACTAGCACACCGGCTTGCTCCATATTAAATGGGAAATTCAAAAGCAGGCACTGATTTCTAATCTTTACTTTAGCAAATACTAAGTGTTATACATTTAGTAGCTGTTCCGTCAACAGATGAAGACCACAATTTTCCTTATGAGAGTCCTTTCTAAGGAAATAAAGCAGTGCCTAACATGAATTCTTACTCACTAGAATGACAGAAAATTGATATTAAAATTTTCTCCTTAAAATCATACACACCTTCAATGATTTTTAAAAACTACTCGGAACACTTACACAATTTATATAAAACAGTTGCAATTTTACCATCTAAAACTATTTTTATGGGAGAATTTTGTATGCTTACTGTTTCTTAAAACATTAAGTTGACAAGTTCCTGTATTTTCACTTATTGTTTAAAAAATAATCCATAACCCACAAGTGTAGCTGAAAAACCGAGGAAGAACTTTACAGAACGGCACTAATTCACCCTGAGTCCGGAGCCACCTCCTGACTGCCTAAAGACTGCCTGCCTTGAGGAAGCCGCCCACTGCCGGGACCCCATGTGTACCTTTGGCCTCCTGCGCCTCGCGGAGGAGCGCCGTCACCTCTTTCTCTGCTTCCTTCAGTCGGTCCTCAAAGGCTTTGTCCGTCACCACCTCGCCCCCAGCTCCGAGGTTCGCCACCAGATCCTCTAACTCCTGCAGTTTCACCCGATGCTCCGCAACCTACACACAACGAAGGCAGAAAAGGAAAAGGTGGGCCATACAAGGATTCCCGAAGAACTCAGCGGTACTTCCTGCAGGCACGGCGCTCAGAGGCGCTGGGTAACACGCAGGTCTGGACACTCCATGCACGTCTACATGTATACAGACACGCATGTCTGCATGCACACAGACGGCATGGGGAGTGTGTCTTTACTTCTCTGGCTTTGAAAGAAAAAAATGTGGAGCCCATCCCATTGACTTCATTTTTATTTCTACTTTTTAGTTTTATTTTTCTTTATTTATAAAGAGATTTTAATTATTTATTTTTTTAGAGAGGGAGGGAGGGAGAAAGAGAGAGAGAAACATCAATGTGCGGTTGCTGGGGGCCGTGGCCTGCGACCCAGGCATGTACCCTGACTGGGAATCGAACCTGAGATGCTTTGGTTCACAGCCCGCGCTGAATCCACTGAGCTACGCCAGCCAGGGCTTAATTTTATTTTTCAATTAGGATTTACATTCGATGTTATTTTGTATGTGTTTCGGGTGTACGGCTGAGTGGTTAGACAGTCGTGTGCTTTACAAAGTAGTCCCTGCAGTACTTCCATACCCACCAAATGCCGTGCATAGTTATTACCATATTGACTATATTCCCTGGGCTCTATCTACACTCCATTCCTCTGACTTTAAACCTTACGTGCTGATGACTCTCCAGTTCCGACCTCCCCCTGGCATTTTAGATTACCGTCCTGATATCCCCACCCGGCTCTCTGACGGGCACCTCGACACGCAGCTGTGAGAACAGGGGCTGTGTCTCCCATGTCCACCATGATTTCTCCAGAGCCTGGGGCGCAGGGAGGGGCCACTCGACGTCTGCACTACAAATGAATGGATGTCCGCTCTGTTAACAGCTCACCTTGTCCTTTACCAGCCGGTAACACGCTGGACACTCCTGGCAGCCAGGCCAAGACCGGTTGTAGAAATAGTTCTCCTCACACTGGTCACAGCGACTTCCCACAAAGCCCTCTCGGCATTCACAGCGGCCGTTGTCTTTGCACTGGAGTGACAGGGAGCCCTCGGGGTGACAGTCACAGGCTGCAGGAGGAAGGGGAAGGACAACGTAATTCGGAAAAGAAGAAAGAGCACATTTTCTTTTAACTTAGGCCACCAGTAAGCTCATGGGATGATCTTTATAAGCAGACTTACAAAAAAAAAGTCTGATTTATAAGAATTTCAGTGGTTAAGTCTGCTTAGCTAAGAATACAGAAATTTTGCCAGCAAAAGTAAATTTTAAAGTAAAATGTGCATCCTTTTGAGGGGGTTACATTTCATGTTACTAATAATTACAGATATTAGTCTATTAAACGAGTCAGTGCCCTTTGGTGCACTTCAAGAATTCATCTCTCTGCTGTTTATTTCTCTTACTAAGGAACTAGAAAACCCAAACGCTAATGCTTATTTTATATTACTTTATAGTTTGCTTCCCCACTTTGTTCTCTGAACTGAGTCAACGACTTATGCTATGTTCCAAGGGAGAAATGCAGGAATTCAGAAAGCAAAACCCCGAGCTGTTCTGAGGCCTAATTCCAGGCAAGTGTCTGGGCCAAGGAGAAGCAGCTGTTGACACGCAGCCGCACCAAAAGCGCCCCAAGGGCGGGAAGCAACCAGCAACTGCAGCCAGCAGGTCAACAAACATGTTCTGAGCAGAATCTCTCCTTCTTTCACTATGTGCACTAGGAATGTGATCAATAAAAAGTTTTACTAAGCACAGCAGAAAAGTTAGGTAATCAAAGGGAAACTTTTCTTTGGGAAAATAAAAAGACTGACATTAGGAAGAACCAGAAACACTATAAAAGAAGACATAAATAAGGAGGTTGCGAAGAAACCGGGGAAGCTCTCAACTCCCAGGATTCTAGGAAAGGGTAATGTTCATTGAGCCCAGCATCGACAATGATTTAGGGCCAGCCCGGCGGCGAGCCCTGTGGACTGGGGCCGTCCACATCGCTTCGGGACCTCTCTGTGGTGCCGCCGGGAATCGGGGGAGATGGGGGTTCTGTGCCAGCAACAGCCCTTACGTTTGCAGCCCTCGGGGCCGAACCCGAAGTGGTTGACCTCGCAGCGCTCGCAGTGCTGACCGGTGATGCCGGGCTGGCACTCACACTGGCCAGTGCGGATGTCACACTGTCCGTTGGTGGAACCCAAAGCATGGCAGTCACACCTGGAATGAACACGACAGGGAAGAAAAACAGACTTAAAGCAAACTTTCCCCCGCCTCCCAGCACGGGACTGACTTAATTTGTAATAGAAAACAATGTTAAGGGCTACTGGGCCCCCGAGGTTCAAGTAATCTTCAGGAGTTCTACTTGCAACCTCTTTCTCTAACTTGACACACAGACACTTTTTACAGTGTTTAAACAGCAGTGTTTGTGTAACCCGCTACCTGTGGCTCTCCACGCTGGCACTGCAGAGGCACCGGCCAGGCACTCTGGAAACAGGAATTCCCCACCCGCCACTCTGGAAGGTCTGAGTCTAAACATCTATGAAAGGATCTTGTAATTTGTGTATTTTTTTTATTTTTTTAAATATTTATTTTTTAGAGAAAGGGAGGGAGAAAGAGATGGAGAGAAACATCAATGTGTGGTTGCCTCTCACGCACCCCCAACTGGGGACCTGGCCTGCAATACAGGCATGGGCCCTGACTGGGAATCGAACCAGTAACTCCTTGATTCACAGCCCAGCGCTCAATCCACTGAGCCACACCAGCCAGGGCTGTGTATTTTTTTTAAATGTTGCTCAGGTGATGCTAACACAGCCAGGGCTGCTGCATTCCACTCTTTCCTCCCATTAGCTTAATCCCAACTGCCAGGCATGGCCTCCCTGGGTGCCTAGCCTCCCCAAGGCGCTCAAGTAATTTCAGAACAAAGTGAAACCAATGGTAACTCATAAAAACGCATCTCTCACAGCAAAGCAAGCAAAGACTGCTTCTACCAAAGGCCCCCGACGTCTCACCTCTCACAGCCTTTCCCGCTGTGCAGGTGGTAGAACCCAGGGTCGCACGCTCCGCAGTCCCGGCCGGTGACGTGAGGCAGGCACTCGCACTGCCCGGTCACAGGGCTGCAGGAGCCCTGCTGCCGCATGGTCCCGTAGGGGTTGCAGTTGCAGGCTAAGGCGGGGAGACAGAGACAGCGAAAGAGGCGAATCACCTGGGAGAAATACTGAAATGCAAACAATTCAAATAGGCTCTTTGGACTCGTGTTGTCCAATACAGTAGCCATCGGTCCGCCTGTTGCTCCTGAGCCCGCGAAATGCAGCTGCTCTGAACGGAGGTGTGCTGGGGAGGTGGGACACACGCTGGGTCTTGAAGACCTGGTGCGAGGTGGGGCAGGAGGGGGACATACATCTCCATAATGTATTCCTGGCTGCTTGTTGAAATGACAATATGTTAGACATAGTAGGTTAGATTAAACAGATTATTAAAATTAATTTCACCTGGTTCTCTTCATTTCAAAGTCTCTGCTAGAAAAATTTAAGTGACATAAGTGGTGTGCATCTATTTCATTGGGCAGTGTTGTTACAGACCAAACGACTGTAAGTGTTTAAAGGGACCACACGGCGCGTTCTCAGAGAGAGAGAGAGAGAACGGCTGTGACAGAGCGGCGGACGGCGGATCACCTTTGCACTTGTCTGCCGGGTTGGGAGCCCGCGGATTCCCGAAGAAGCCGTCCTTGCAGCGGTCGCAGTAGAAGCCGGCCGTGTTGTAGATGCACTTCAGGCACTCTCCGGTCAGGCGGTTGCAGTTCCCGACCGCGTTGGGGTCGATGTTGTCGTTGCACTGGCACAGGCGGCAGAGCCGCACGGGGCCCTGTGTCCCCAGCGGGTCTCCGAAGTAGCCGTCGTCACAGAGCTCGCACCTCTTACCTGGGAACGGGACAACCCGACGTTGGGAAAGAGAGGCCCTGGGTACTTCTGGCGCTGCTGGTTCTGGGGAGTCTGCTCACAAGCGACCACTGGTCACAGGCAGTCCAGTGTGACCACCGGCTGGGAAGCCACGTGGCGCAGCGCACACCGGGCACCAGCCCAGGGGAGCAGAGGACCCAGGCCGCAGTCCCGGCACTGTGCCAAACCAGCGGAGTGACCTGGGGCACATCCTCCTTTCCTTATCGGAAAGTGGCACCTGGCTGGCCCACTTCACACCAACTGTTGTGAGGATCACCTGAAGTCACACGCTGGAAGTGCCGTGTGAGTGAGCCGGGCTCAGGGTCATTAACCTTTCCGGTCCCAAGGGACGGCACGTTCACATACGTTCGTTTTTGTTGATATTAAGGAAGATGGAAAGTGACTCCTGGTACCACGGCTGTCCCAGACAGCAGGGTGCAGAGGATCATTCTTTTAAAAAACAAACGGCTTATGCTACCCTTGTTCGAGCAGCATCAGCTAGCACAGACTCTGGGCATTCTAGAGGGAACCTGGAGATGGTCATTTACCACCCACTCTGTCACAGCTAGGGGGACAGTGAGAGAGGTTAAGGAACTTGCCCACAACCAAAAGGCGGATGGACAGAGAGGGAGACAGGGACAGAGTCCGGGGCCCTTCCCACCGCACTAAGCCCAGTACTCGGTGAAGCAGGGAGACGGCAGGGCGGTGCAGACCAGGCGGGCGGCAGCGGAAGGAGCGAAAAGTGGTCAGACTTGAGGGAGCACCAGTCACAGTGGCTGGCTGACTGCTTCCGGGAAATGAAAGAAAGACGAACAAGGCGATGCCTAGGGTTTGAGCCTGAGCAACCAGGTGGGTGGGAGTGTTTTTCCTGAGATGCACGAGACTGGGGATGGAACGGCGCCAAGAGAGGAAAAAGAGCACATCCAAGACTTACGCTTGGATTTGCTGAAATCTGAGATTCCTTTATCACCTGCATCAAGGTCGTGGCAGAAAAGAATTGGCACATTCCAATTAGCAAGACCTGAGGAGCTTGAGGAGCATTTAGTAGAGACACCGTCTACAGAAGTGTGGGCAGAGCGCAGGAGACCGCAGAAGGATGTAGCACTTGCAACAGTAGCCACGGGGTCCATGGGTGGGCTCTATAATCGGGGCCACAGGGGCTGGGTGGAGGCCGCCACTCCCGGTACCTAACGGTGTCTACCTTGACTGGAAAGAACCGCTTGGAGAAGGCCATCTGCCAGGAGCCGAGAGCCTGGGTTAAGGACACCAAACCACGAGGATCCTACAGAGAGGGAGCCTTGGAATGAACTCTCTGCCCTCGCCAGGGAGGCTGCCGGCTGATGCGGTGTGTGCAGGTCTCATCAGGCTGGACACAGATGCAGAATGGACGAGGAGGGGCGTGCAGGCTTCCAGCCCACCACCCACGTGGAGCTGGCAAGCGGGCAGCCGGCGCTCGGGAGCAGGAGGTCAGGGCTGAGGGACAGATTTGGCAGCTGTAGCACAGAGAGGCTCTGAGGCCTGGGGATGGGGTCTGCTCAGCTGCGGGGAGAGCATCATCAAGATGACATGAAAGCTCTGGGTTGAGAATCAGATGGGACAGAAGGAGACCCAAGAGGAGAGAGGTAGGAGGAAACCCAGGGGAGGGAAGTGTCAAAAAAGGCAAGAGGAGGAAAGGTGTGGAGCAAGGTAAGCCATCCACAGTGTCCAGTGCTGTGGTCAGGTCAGACGAGGACTGGCACTGACCACTGCAGTTGGCCAGCGGCGACCAGAAAACGTGGCTGGGGTGGCGCGGGGGTGGCGGTGTGGAAATAAGATGCTAAGAGGGGAGAGGAAGCCGGGGGCCTGCTCATCTCTACTGTCAACAGTTACCAGACCCCCAGCCGAGACCCCTGTCCAGATCAGCATGAAGACAGCATTTCAGTTCTGCTTCTCCACCAGATAATTTAGCTATTCTAGACAGGATCCACCCTTAAAATGTCTCAAAACCTGTTCTGAATAACACTTAATTTAAAAAATCTGGTCGAAAACTTACAACACAGCGACATGGTAGCGCATGAAAAGCTCTCGCTCCAAAACACCCCCTGGCAGCTACAGCTGGTTCACCCTCCCGCCGTCCCGTCTGGGGTGCGGGCTCAGGTCCTGGCTGTACGACCTGTACAACCTTGTGCAGGTTATATGCCTTTGGGCCTTGGTTTTCCGTGCCCTCTCACCCTTCAGTGGGAGGGGTGTGCGTCTTCCTGCCCCTTCTGCACGCTGTGTGCACCCCTCCATCTGAACTCACCGCACTGTACTCAGTGATCCCTGCTTCCCTCCACGCTCTCTTAGCCCCTGAGGAGTCGGGACCATCCCTTCCTCGTTTCTATATTCCCGACACCACGCACTCAAAAACTGGTTGAAAAACGATTGTTGTCATTAATTTACCTCAGAGGTTTTAAAGATTAAATGTCAATGCAAACGATGTTTTAAGATCCCAGTGACTATCAAGTTGTTTACATTCTTTAAGTCTTCTAAATGAAGAAATCTTACCTTGTCTCTGCAATCTCTATTCATTCAGTCAATAAATATTTGTATTCATTGAACAAACACGTATGCAGAACACTATTCTGAGTGTTAGGGAATCACAAGTGTGTAAAACAGTTGAAGGTCTCTGCTCTCAGGGAGCGTCAGTGGGGAGTGGAAGAGTAGAAGGGGAAGACGGACAATAAATAAATAAATATAAAAATACCAAATGGTTAAAGATTGCTATGAAAAATATAAAGCATGGTAGGAGAATAATCAGAGTATTTTTTACAGTGTGCTATTTTATGGACATCTACGCCCTAATTAACAGCCTCAAGAACTGCTATAGGTCATTCCCTTCAAGCCAGGTGGTAACTAATAAAACAAATACATTTCACAGGCTTTGTGTGAGAAACATCTCATTAGTGACCAGCGGGTTGACAACATTTCCCACGGTCTCCTACATTATACTCCATCTCTCCAGTAAGCATCCCAAACAGTCTCAATCCACCACTGGTATTACTTTGTACAGAGGTGAGAATGACCCCACTATGCTTAACCGTTTCATTCTGCAACTGCCATCTGTCGAGCGAAATAACAACGTGAGTGAGGGGAGCTACCATCCAGCGTGGGACGAAGCCCTTCGAAGAGGAGCTGTTGCCAGCGGGTGCTCACTAGCTGCCGTGGCAGCCATTTAGAGGGCCCGAAGGACGTGGGGTGGGCGCGCAGGGGGCGTCCAGGGGAAAGCCTTCCTGGGAGAGTGATGTCTCAGCCCAGCCCCACAGAAGCAGCAGGAGTTGGCCGAGGAAAGGGAGGTTGGGATGGAGAGCGTGGGGAAGACGCTCTGAAGGAGAACAGCACATGGCAGGCCACAGGGTCCGGCCGTCTGCGGGATGACAGGAAGCCCCGGAGGGCTGGAGCTGCGTGTGAGTGGGTGGTGGGGAACAAGGCCGGAGAAGTCTGTCTGTGCAAGACTCTGTCGGGGCCCCATTTAAAACAAAAAATAGGGTCAGAAAGAGTAAAAAATATGCAATTCTAGATGAATGTCCTCCCCTTATTTTCTCAACGATCTTAAGCAAATGGTCGAGTCTCTGTGTTGCAGCGCCCCGTGCTCGGGAGGGGTCGGTGTGAGGATGACGGCGTGTTTGGATGCTGCCCAATGAACAGAGAATGTTTTGATGGAACACAAGAGACACAGACTACTAGCTCAGTGTTTTGTTTTGTTTTGTTTTTCCACTGATTTTTATGCTCTGTAGCAACATCTCTGGAACAAAAGGTTTGTGATGGAGTCAAAGGCTGTATCAGAAGCGCGGCCAGAAGCTCCCCAGCAGTGGAGGCTGGAGTCCACGGAAGAAGTGAAACCACACCAGTGAACCTCCCTCTCCTGGGTCAGCCAGCCCGGGGGCGCAGGCGGGAGTAGCTGGGAAAGATCTAGTTCTGTGTTCTTATCAAAAAGAAAGAAACCCAGAGAATGAAAACACTGGCCTATCCAAAGCTACAAAAAAAAAACAACACATTTTCCCAACTATATGTGACAGGCTCTGATACTCTGGAAGAACTATTTTGAGAAAGAATGCAAACAAATGTTTTCATTACCACCTTACATCAAGACGCCCAGGATGACAGTCCCACAAAACTAAAAACCAAGTTTGGGCTCTCGTCTCATGAGGGGGCGCGCACTGCCGTGACCCAGGGGTGATGCCTGGGCTGAAATGCTCGCTGCTCCCACGACTGGCCTGCTGGCTTGGCCGCGTGACTTCAGGTCTCTGTGCCTCAGCTTTCTCAGCTGGAAAGTGGGGGTGGGAGCAGAACCCACCCCACAGGGTCATGAGGATTCAGGAAGCAGGGAAGTCCCTGGCCCTAAATATGTTAGCTATTAACAGTACCTGATATGCATTTTGTAAATCTATAATAAACCTGTGTTCTGTAATACTTGGCCTACTAGGAAAATCACAATCATTAAGCCAAACAAACAAACAAAAATGTGGACACCCTAAAGCCCTTCTCCCCAAGGTGTTTTTGGGGGACGGGACCCTGCAGGCCGACGGCAGGAGCGGACTCACCGGTGGTGCCCGTGGGGCAGTTGGTGCACACCACCTCCTGAGTCTTAGGGACCACAGCACAGCTGGAGCCCCCAGGGCACGGACAGGGCTGGCAGTCGGCGGAGGTGCCCGCGGTTGAGTCTCCGTAGTACCCGTCGCTGCACTTCTCACAGTGGGGGCCGGCTGTGTTGTCTCTGCAGTGACAAACCCCTGCGTGGAGAGCGGGCGTGAGACAACGGGCCAGTAAGGCAATGAGCATTCCCCACCCACCTGCTAACGAGCGCTCAGGCCTAGCAGCCCTCGGAGAGCATCCGCTTACCGGTCTCAGGGTCGCAGGTCTCGCTGTGTCCGTTGCAGGTACAAAGCACACACGGGCTGTACGGCCCGAGGCTCGGAGTTTCTCTTCTGTAGCCCGGGAGGCATGACTCACAAAACTGCCCTCCGTACCCCACAGGGCAGGTGCAGGTCTCCACCCAGGTGGCAGGGACCCCAGGTCCAGGGCGAGCACTTGCCAGGGCGACATCGTCCAAATACCCAGCACCTGCGTGTCGGGTGGGAAAGAGAATCCCTGAACTGGCTTCTGTTTTCCAAAGACTCGTGAAAAGTCAGTGACATTAAAGAGCAACAAGACCCAAAATTCCAGAGACAGTCAACCTTTAGTACGTGCATTTACTGGAGAAGATAAGCAGAAAACAGCATTTAGAACAATCATGTGGTAGCTGGTGCTATGTCTGGAATAATAGTATAGCAAACTTAGGTTTTTACACACACACACACACACACACACACACTCCCCCAAGGCTGGTGGATTTTACCCTTCTCCCAATCACCAATATTAACCATGAAAAGCATCACCTGGACCATAATCTGGGGCAAGAGGAGATACAAGAGCAAGAACACAGAAAACAAGAAGAGTTTAAGTCTGTAGTCACGAAGTCGTGTTTTTGCTCTTTTGTGACAGAAGCCGACACTGACTGTCGAGTTCAAGGACAAGAAAGCAGGCAGAGCTCCTGTCAACAAGTACCACTCAATTATATTTTTTTCACCCTGCATTAAACAGCAAAAACAAGCAAACAAGTTCTAATACTCAGGGCTACTTCAGAGAGTATGCAATCCTTCCAAAGCAATTATAGTCGTCGTGTATCACAATGCTTTCCCACCTGCAGAAAAAAATAACAACAGAAGCAGCCTCATGCTGCCTTAGACCAACGGTCCCACCAACCCCACAGCAGGAGCGCACCACGGAGGAGGCTGGCCTGGACCACGTCACCACACTTCCCCCTCATTTCCGTCCCATGCCTGTCTCCGGCGGCCAATCTTTCAGGTGTACTTCCCTGTGTTACCACGTACCATTTGCTGCTTATATAACTCTTAGAACTCAATAACCTGAGGCTGAAAGACATCTCTCCTATTACTGCCTTGAACTCAGGTAACTTTTAATATGTTCATGGTTTTTTCCAACAATTAGATCATGAGATACATTTCCATTGGCTGACGTTCTTCCAACGCTGCACATGTTTAAGTCCCCCCATCCTAAAAGCATTCCTCCTTCCATCTTGTCCCTAAGTAATCCATCTCCTTCCTTACCCTTGTGGCCAAACTTCTTAAAGGAATAGTCTTTACTTCTTGACCTTCAAATTACTTATCGAAGCACTGCAGTTTCAACGCTTCTTAAACAAACAAAAAAAACCCCTAACCAGCGGTTCCTTGGTCACCCAATCCAAAACCCAATGGGATTATCTCCTTAAACTTGTTAATTGTTTCTCCTCCTTAAAATTCTTTTTCTCTCTTGAGGCTCAGGGCATGGTCCTTAAATAACTATGTTTCCAGAATTGCATGTTCTCTTCTCTCTTCCAAGTTTCCAAGTTTAAAAACTACTGCCCATATATTGACAATCTTTTAATTCTAGATCTCCAGTCCTAAGCCCCAGATCCGTATTCCCAATCACTGTGCTTATGAGACGTGTTCATCTGGGGGGTCATGCAGGCATCTCAAAAACCGGCGCATCCGAGGCCTTGAGGGCAAGATGCTAAATGAAATAATTCAGACAGAGCAAGCAGAAACCGTAAGATCTCACTTATACACGGAATCTTTAAAAAGAAGACAAAAAAAACAAAAACATTTAACTCATAGCTACAGAGAACAGAGATTGGTGGTTTACAAACTTCCAGATATAAAATAAATCCGCTGTGGGGATGTGAGGCACAACGCAGCAACTACGGTCAATACCGCATATTTGGAAGCTGCTGAAAGAGTAACTGTTGAAAGTTCTCATCACGAGGGGAAAATTCTGTAACTATGTGTGGTGATGGAGTTTAGCTATACTTATTGCGGCCATTATTTCACAATACATACAAATATTGAATCATTATGTTGTACACCTGAAACTCATATAATGTTGTCAATTACACCTCGATTAAAAAAGGAACCAACACATCCTGCTGCTGAGGCCACCCCCAATGCCCCTCTGAGCCCACTTTCCCAGTCCTGCCTTTCTTCATTACAATCAAAAATTTACAGGAAAAAAGTGTTAAAGGCATACTTAAGACAGCTTTGTTTACCTAAAGTTATAATAAATGTTTATCCAGTAATTTATAATTTTTCATAATTTAGCTGATGATGAAGAGGCTTGACAATTACAGAGCAATAAATAAAAATAAAGGTGAAGACATGAGAGTCGGTAAAATTATATTCAGAAATTTTAGACAATCTATTTACATATAGTATAATCAATTGCAACATCCTTATCCATTATAAAACAACAGTATTTCCTAATCTTAACAAGTTTTCTCCAGGTTCTTAGAAGTTGTTAAAAAATACTTTTTTTATACATAATTCATGTACAAGGAGGTGGTTTATACCACTCTTCAGGATCAGTATTATAGTATTAGGACTTGAGAGATTCCCTTTTGCGTATTATGACTCCTTCTACCCAATCATCTTGTTAAACAGCTCTCCTCAATCATGTCATGACTTACTTCTTTCACTATACGTCCCACGGATCTTGATGGAGGTCAAGTTGTTAAGGAGCTTCTGAAATTCGAAAGGAGTAAGAGTAGGCCTCCAAGGGTAATCTGCTGCTTCATGGAGCCTGGAAAGAAAGAAGAGGCCACATTAACTTCTGTAAGGACAACTCTGGGGTCCAAAAGCACTTCTTATTCATTTAGGCCACCAACCACGCAATGCTCCCACAATCTGGGCGAGTCAGACACCAGTCTGCCAGTTTGACAGTGCAGTTGGCAGGGGTACAGGCGAGCAAGGGGAAGGCTCCCTTTTACAAAGACCCCCTCAGAACCCTGAAGTTCTTCTTCAACATTCACCTTGAGGCCTGATAAGCTCAGATAAAGAAACCACTGCTATAATTCTGGCCAAGTCAGACTGTACAGTGATGAGGTCTTACCGGAAGACGTATTTCACAGTGGTCTCGCTGGGGTAGGAGTTGCCCTGCGCGATCAAGGGCACGGACACTCTCAGGCCAGCCCCCTCGAGCACCAGGTCTTCCGCAGAGAGGCGAGTGTCTCGCCTGTCCACTCGAAAGGAGAAGGAGAGGTTCTGTCCGTAACTGAACACCTGCTTGCCCAAGAACTTGGCTGGAACGCAGACACACGGGGCAGGAACGTAAGAATGAGACTCTGGAGGAGCGCACCCCTGCCACCCTGCTTGCCGGCCTCACTTACCAGGAGCAATGAAGTACCTAGGGAAGTAGCTGTCTGAGATGACGGCGATGTCTTGCCTCTCGGAGGACCAGTCCAGGGACGCTTCAGAGCCGTCCCTTTCCTGTACACGCCACCCATCCTCATCTGCAAGCAGAGGAAGGAAACGCAAGCACCATTACAGGGGAAACACCCTGGATGCGCCTCCTCTGTGCTCCACAGAAATACAGAAAGAGTACAGAGAAGGACACCAATGAAAGCTTCTGAATAAATGAATCCTGCAACAGCACCTATACACACTATACCTTCCAGTCTATCTTTTGCTTTACTTTAGGTAACATTTAACTATGGTGAATTAAAAACCATATGTACGTCTTCATAAAGTACAGCATAGGGAATATGGTCAATAATACTATAATACTGTAGTAACTACATGTGATAACAGAAGGGCACTAGATTTACTGAGGTCCAACCACTGTGCTGCACATCTGAAACGAGTATGATATTGCCTGCCAACTGTAGTTGAAACATTAAGAAGTTAAAAAATAATTACTAACCACAAAAAGAAATTACGTAGGATGATAAAAAACAAGCCAAAAAACCAGAGAAGCAAAAAAGCCAAATAAGAAAAATCATGCTCATTAGAAAACATGAAGTGTTGCCACCCTCAGAAAACCCTCGAAGAGTTACTGACTTTTTTCTTAAATACCCTAAGTCTAGTCACACACTTCTAGGGGACGCAAGGTCTCCATTACCGATCTGAAAGGTGGAGCTTATGGAGTGGACGCTGTAGCCGACAGCGTTCGTGCAGACAGAAGAATGCCCGAAGCAAAAGCAGGGTGTGCACCCCCTGGGATTCGATGATTCCAGATTAAAAAATCCAGGTTTGCATCTGAAAACGATTAAGACACCATCAGGAGTTATTTTTTTGGTACTTGAAATACGGTAACAGAGAAGACATAATACAGCGCGAAAAAGAAGGAGCTACCTCTCACAGTTGAAGCCTTCGACGTTGTCTTTGCACACACACCTTCCTGTTTCAACGTTACACTCGTCCGTGCTGCCAGCAGGGTCGCATGCGCACCGCCTGACGGACGGAGAATGGATGGAACAATGCGAGAAGGGGCAGGGGGAAGAAACGACACTCTTACAGTCCACCTTTGGCTTTATGTGTTAATACTTTTTTTTAAAGGAAAAACGTAACACGGCAAAACAAGTATTAATGTCATTTTTGGGTTTAGACTTGGTTTCAGTCAAGGATGCCCATCACATTTAGATAGTAAAACTCTGCTTCATCTCTGTACAAACAACCCGGAATCATCGTTACAGCCAGGAGCCCTGAATTTTACTGACAATTATTTCGGGAACAAACGTTCATATTGCTGCAGGTATACGCCACGAGACCTATCATGACGAAGGGAACCACCTTCAGAGTCTGCCCCCTTGTTTTGGTTTTGACAGAGTCTCACCTGCATCCTGCCTCAGTGAGAGAATGGAATCCAGGCTGGCAGCGGTCACACTTGTCGCCCATCACTCCTGGCTTACAGCTGCAGCGGCCGTAGCTGTCACACTGCGTGCTGAGGGAACCTGCAATTGGAAAGGCACGTCAGCCACCAGGTGGATAAGCAACATTACTTTGTCAAAGCAAGGCAATCGGTAACTAAAGACAATGCCAGAAAACCAACGTGTAATCTCCTGATGGTAACTGAGAACAAAGATCCAATTTTAAATCAGAACTCTCTCCAAACCAGACCTTCTGAAGCCATCTCATTCTACCTTCCCAGATGCATGCCCTACTGACCGACGCTCAGAACGCTAACAGGTCACTCCGCACCCAGTGGAAAACTAGACATACAAGGCCTGTCCCTCCTCTGGGAGAAAGCACGGGCTCCTTGAGGGTCGTGTCCAGAGTTTAAGTTTGTACCAGCACGAACAACAGAAACAAAGGTCAAACTCCTGAGAGAACAGAATGGACTAAGAGCACATGACAGCTAGGAATATACACTAACCTAAAAAAGTTCAGCACACTAAGGATTTCAGACTAAACAAAGTCATTAACAAGGAAGAACTCACGAATCAGCTAACATTTTACAGTCAAATTCAAATAGTTCTCTAGGATCTGGCTGCTAATTATTTCCAAACCACTACTCAGGCCAACCCCAGTTTTATACACACCAGAAAATCATCTGCAAGTCCCACAACGTGGTTCAGGAGAGTGGAGGGAGGTGGGGGAACAGGCAGATCCTGAATCATTTACATATTACAGTAATGTCCACATTTCCACGCTGAACCTGCACAACTGCCTAGGAGGTAATAGTAAAGGGAATGCTTCCCCCGCGCCCAGGTCTCCCACCCCATCAGGCCGCCGCCGCCCGCCACTCACCGACTGGGCTGCAGTGGCACGGAGAGCAGGCGTCCGTGCTCCCAAGGCGGAAGAAATTCTCCCGGCACCTCTCGCAGTTGGGGCCATCGGTGTTATCCTGGCAGTTGGTGCAGTGGCCACCATGGCCGGTGGAGCGGTAGAGTTCAGGGTCAAAGTAGCATTCCTGCGCTCGGCCATTGCAGTTACAGGCTGTCAGGCAAACACACGAGTTAAGTGAGACCCGGGTCCCTATGCAAATAGTGTTTTTACAAGACTCAAAACAAAACAAAACAAAACAAAAAAAACCCATACCATCATTTCCCACATCTCTGTGACAGGTGGTGTTGGAATAAGAAAGACCACCAGAGCCCTGACTGGTGTAGTTCGGTTGGTTGGGCATCATCCCACAGAGCAAAAGGTTGCTGGTTCGATTCCTGGTCAGGGAGCACATGCGTAAGGCTGTGGGTTCAGTCCCCCGTCAGGGCACTTATGAGAAGCAACCAACTGATATTTGTCTTCCTCTCTTTCCCTCTCCCTTCTCCCCTGTCTCTATGTTGGCTACCAGATGCACTGTTCATTAAAAAAAGGAAGAAAGAAAAGAAAAACAATACGTCAATAAGGGATTTATAGAGCCAGGTTATTAGCAAACTAGGAAATGTTCATCCTTATCAAAAACAGCGCTATCGTAAAAGGCATCTCCCGGCCATTGTTCACACGCAAGTAAAAGCCAAGTCCAATCACCGTTTTTCTGAATCTTTATCCTTCATCCTTATCTCAACTCCGAGAACAAGGTGCCAGTGTGTAGGCAGGCTTCAATTTACCTTAACGTTTCAGGCCTCGGATGATTCAAATACAGTAAGATCATAACTTTCAAATGAGAGATGACTTGCACCTCCAGACTGGGCTAACCTGAGGCACGTGCGTCAACATCAGCGCCTGTGCAGACGTGGGCAGATTAAAGGGGGTCCAGCAGGTCCGTGCACCCACGGGCGAGCCAGCCACAGTGCTGACCAAGTCATCTGTGATGTAACTAACGGTGCCCCCTACAGGGCACAGCCGTATTTGAAGCCCAAGTAGCTGCAGTCACAGAAATTCTCTATTATATTTATATTCAGATGATGTTCTCAGAATTACTGATTCGGCCCCAAGTGCAGGTGGTATCTTGAGCACTAATTAAAAATAAAGCTTTACTTGATTTCAGAGAGATCAGGAAGTTGTTGTTTTAGAATATCTGAATATACATGTTTTCTTTTTCTTTTCTTCCATCATTTACAATCACTTCTTTTATGGTATGGCCCTTAAAATGTTGTGCAAACTTGAATCACTGGTGCCAAACTTAGAGCTGTGTTAAGTAACTTTTGATAGCTCCCTTTCCCTCCTTCAGTCGCTACTTCTTTGCCCTCGATTCTCCCCAGATTGTCCTGCCATCGCCCAGCCACCCCCACTGAAAGAGTCTGGTGCTCGGAGACCACGAGCCAGAAAATGCCTGGTCCCCACTGTTCTAACCCACAGCTACAGCACAGGCTGCGGCTCCCTCAGCAGCAGCTGGGAGGACAGAAGGCAGCTGTCCTTTTCTCTTCCATAGCTTGAGACCCTGGAAAACACCAGAGTCCTGTCACAGCCTCCAGGAACTTCCCTCTCTGAGGGGTCCCAGTGCCGAAGGGACAGAGAGGAAAGCAGACCGACTGCATTCCTCATCCAAGTCCGTTAGCTGCCACACTCAGCTCATTCGCTAGTGGTAAGCTGGTGACAGAGTGCATCCGGTGTTCCCACAACGTTCCTGGACAGCCTCTACATAGGGCCAGGTCGTTAAAGAGAAAACTCTCCAAGCACATGTGTACATTTATTTAGATGGCACATCTTAGGAATATTTCCTTCTTTCTTTTGCCAGCCTCTGCCATGCAGCTTCCAACACTGGATATTACGGGTCAGTAAAAGAATTAAAGCAGCTCAAGCAACTGCTTAGGAATGCTGGAGGAGGCTATAAAATTAATCTGCAAATCTGGGATTAGTTAAAGGAAAGAAAAGATGAATAAGAAAATCTGCTCTAGGCAGCTCATGGAAATAGTCCTAAGTCAAGATATCAATTCTTTCTCAAGGTTTCTGCCAACAACTCCTGCAAGTTCAGAGTGTCTTCTTGCTAATTCCCTCCATTCCCAAGAGAATGTGATAAGGGGTATTTGTAAGGACGTCAGAAAATTACAGCTGTTCTCAAAGTTCTTAAGACCTTGGCAAGTCATAATCACATGTTTTCAGTTTCTTTCTCCTGAGACTCCTTCCTCTATCTGTTCGTAATAAACAAAGACACGGAAGGAATAAACAACATGTTATCTTTTCCAGCTCACCCTTTCCTGGGAATACTAGTCTCTCCTTTTCTGCCCAAAGCCACCCACCTCTGCATGACAGGAGTAAGAAAATTCTCCCCATCGTGCTCTTCAGTGAGATTCAGGAAAAAATAATTATTTTGACAAACAAGCTTCTGAATGGTAGTGTCAGCCTAGAACTCACTGCAGCTGACACGTGTTCATCAATGGCCTTGGCTCTGGAGTCAGTGAGCATCACAGGAAGATGAATATTTTAAAGGGCAACAAAGAAAAAAAACTAGAAAAACCATTATGTGAGAGCAGGCTGCAATGGCCCAGTATTTGGATCTAAGCGAAGTGCCAGGCCTTGCCGATGAGCGCCCACCCTGGTGTGTGTTCAGGAAGGAAATACGCGACCAGCACAGTTTATGTTTACAGCCAACTGCCTCGTCTCTGACGTGCCCCTGGCATGCACGCGGTTGCTTATCCTGCATCTTCAAATCACAGAGGAAGCACTGCCTTTCAGAGTGTTCCCTTCAAGGGGACAGAGGTGGAAGGCACCCGTCCCCTCTTCCACCCGGGGAAGTTCGCACGGTGACCGAGCGGACAGACGCCACGGGCACTCACGCAGGCACTCGCTGGCGCTCTCAGCAGTCGCCCGCCTCCACGGCCGGTCGTTGAAGAAAGGCAGGCACTTCTCACAGTCCACCCCGTACGTGTTATGTTTGCAACTGCACACCAGCTTGTCAAACTCGTTCTTCACACACTCGCTGGCGTGCCCGTTACATTTGCACCTGCGGAGGAAGGGCACGCTCAAAAATAGGAAACTGCTCCAAAGCCCCAGAAATGGATGCAGGAAAAGGATGCACCCGGGGAACTCACAAGCACCTCTGCATGTGCTTGAGATTCGAAACTGGGAACCAAGGAACTGAGCAAGATTAAGTAAGGGCTGCTTGAGCTTCCGGGTGTGAGGACAAATTAAACAGGGAAACAAAAAGGCAGCTCTATTTAATGGGGGACAGGGCATAAATCAGACATGAGAAGACAGCCCCTAACAATGTCTGAGGACATCCGCAGAATCGCTTCCTGAGGTCAGACGTGTGTGTCAAGCAGCAGCCAAGCATACTGGTGAAGAAGAACCTGGATTCAGAAGCCAGGCGGCCCGGTTTTCGAGCCCCGCCCTGCAACTTACCTGTCAAGTATGGATGATGATGATGTGTATTTCATAGGGTTACCGGGAGGATCAAGAATGTGCTTTATTTATGTGCCCAGGGTTGCGTGGGCACATAACAGGTAAATAATTAGGTCAGCGATTATCTGCCACGATGATTTTAAAGTGTTCCGCTCTGAAGGCAGCCAAGAGCCGCTGGATTCCTCACTACCGGGTGGATCTCTGGCAGCCTGCTAGTCCCACGGGTTGTCTGGGGTAAGGATCCTTGAAGGATCCCCTCGTTGCAGGCGAAACCGTAAACGAAGGACTCGTGGAAATCCCCATGAGTGACTAGAGTGTGCTCTGGCATGCTGGCGTTTCCCTCCCTTGCTTCCTTGAAGACGGCAGTTGGTTCCAGAGCTCCAGCTACCACTTAGAAACACACCCGGACACTTCCGAGACGTCTACAGCACGACCGGGATGAGTCACAGGTTTACATCTTCGGCTCTGTGCTTCCTCCACGCTCCTGGGCTGCTGCACGGATTTAGATGTCTGCGTCTAAACTTCACATGTTTACAGCCAAACTCATGACCTCCCCAAATCGGCTCATCTTCTTCAGCTCCTCTGGTGATGGAACCACTGTTCTCCTGCTCACTAACCCTTGCAGTCACCCTTGACCACATCCTGGTGACTCCTCCTTCACGATACATTGCATCTAAATGTCCCTCTCCATTCTACTGTTACCGCCCTGAGGTCACCTACTCCTCGCTTGCACGGCATCAGAGCGAGAGTAGAAATTCTCCCACATACACTCTACTCTTCCATACATGCCCACACTAACCTTTCTAATCCTGTTTCGACATCACAGCTCAACTGCAAAAAAACTATATCACTTCTCATGGTGGCAGCTTCCAATAACTTTGAGCATCAGTCCACACCAGGAACACTGTGTCCAAAAATGATGTTTCCACCCTTGAGGCCTCATAGTTTAATGCAGGGGATGCAAGTCCCAGATTCTCTCCTGCTGTGGAAGGTCTCTGGCTACCAAACTCCCTCTCTGGTTCACAACTCTACAAGTTCATGTAAGGGCTCTTCCTTAAGTCATGTAGGTTCACACTCTCCTAAACTCTGAACTTTTGTTCCTGACATGCCCACCCTCCTGTACCCGACCCAGACATCCTCCCCACCTCATCCTCCTCACCCAAATCCTACCTATCCCTCCAGACCCAGCTGACAGCCCACCTGCTTCTCTAGCCTGCCAGTGCTGTGGGGTTCTCGGGCATATGGCATCTTGTCATCTAAAACACAGGACTACACTAGTGTTTAATTTTTTGCATGTTCATGCATTGCCTGCCCAGTCATTTATAGGATCCTAGAAGGTCAAGTTCTTCTCGGTTAGGTGCATGTCAGTCTTATACTTCCTTGGCAGCTTCGTAGTGCCTATTACAGAACTTTGTACTTAAACTGTCAATGAGAATTCACTAAGTGTGCTGATTTGAGAAAGGTTTTAGAATACCTAATGATGTACGTTGTTTCCATGATAATGAGTTCTAACAACATCATTAATATAACTGTAAACAGTTGCTACATGCACTTCTCAACCAAAGCCCCAATCACTTTCCAGGTTGTTAACAGATAACTTACCTACCACCTACGGCAAAATCGGAGATTGCATAATAGTAAGACTTGAGAACTTTGGGGTCATTAAACACTTCATCTCCAAAAGTGTTCAGGCGATTGAGAGTCACCCTGATGTCAGTGGCTGTTACCCATTCCTGGGAGGAAACAAAAACAAAAACAGAAAAAACAGGTGATGGGGCTGAAGACAAGAGGCATGAATGCGACAATGGTTTCTAAATAGTTAATGTGGCATTTAACTCATGTCCTCTTCTAATATCACACCTATTGTAATCTTCAACGGTTCCTTTAATTTCTCAATATTTTTTTCTTTCTTGACTCTTCCTTTTTTTGATCTTTGTTGTTACTTTACCACTCCGAGCCCCCCAATGCAGGAATAAAACCAGACTCTTCAAAGGCTGTTGTGAGGCTTAAATGAAATATACTTAGCCCTGGCTGGCATAGCTCAGTGGATTGAGCGCGGGCTGTGAACCAAAGTGTCACAGGTTCGATTCCCAGCCAGGGTACATGCCTGGGTTACAGGCCGTGACCCCCAGCAACCGCACATTGATGTTTCTCTCTCTCCATCTCCCTCCCTTCCCTCTCTAAAAAACAAAAATAATAATAATAAAATAAATAAAATCTTTTAAAAAAAAGAAGGAAATAAATATACCTCTAAAAGCCTGGCATACACCAGCTGCTTGATACACGTGCCCTTTCTCCCCAGCCTGTATCCACACCCCAGACCCAGTCAGAGATGCAAGCACAGAGCTTGGGTGATGCCGCATTCATATAAGACATACTGGTTGTTGTCCCCTCCGGCCCATTTGGTACCATCTCTCCAAACCCAATCCACTAGGACAGGTCTGGGAGAGACATCACAGATCTGGGAGAGACATCACGGTGGCCTGGACCAATCAGGGTCGGTCTTGTCTTGGTCCTCCCCACAACGCCACTTCTCTGTGGGCCGTCCCTGGCCACCCTATCTAAAATCGTTAACACTCCCCAAGCTCCCTATTTCCCTTCCCTATTTTATTCCTATCATCCACTTCTGCCACCATCACCGGCAAATTGTAAGCCCCACACAAGCAGGGAGTTTTTGTTCTGTTCATTGCAGCTTCTCTAGAATAGGAGGTGCCCAAATAACATTTGCTGAGCAAATGAATGAATCTGAAGAAACCACAACTGAGCGACTTGTTAGATGGACCACAATGGCCAAGAATGAGAATGGGGGCTGTAGTTTACCCCGAGGTTTTAGGAGAGCAAAGCCCTTATAATAAATGCCCTTTCACTGAGCCAATGTTAGTCAGATATTTACATCTGTGGTAGGCTGTTATGATAATGATGCCAAGCAATCATGACTGCCAGTGCCCACACCCTGTGTGGCCCCGTTCCACGCCGACGCTGGGCCTGGGCGTGCGATTGCTTTAGCTGAGGGGACATCAGCAAATGTGACACCAGCAGAGGCTTGATAAGCACTTGTGCACTGGGACCTGTCCTCTTGGAATAGTCCCACCGTCCCATGCGGAAGTCTGGTCCAGCCTTCTAGACCACGTAACAGACAGGGATTGAGAAGCCCAGCTCCGAGCTCACCTGCCAGGGAGCGAGCCCAGGGCTGCACAGAGTGAGCTGAGAAACAATAACGTGTGGCTGTTGAAGCCCTTAAGTTTGGAGTGGTGTGTGACGTACAACCACCCAAAGACACCACTTCCACTTCTGTCCCCTCCTGGGAACGGATCTGAGAATCACCTCTGGAGGCGTAACAAGCTAGTGCAGAGCTGCGGGCGTCTGTGCTCTGCGGAGGCTCCATGTGCGACAGGAGGCAGGCCCCCGACTAGGAGCCACCGCTCAACCTGCGCCAAACACCCGGCAGACAGGACAACACGGAGAGCTCAGAGAGGCTCTTCCCCACGAGGCCTCCGAATACAATCAGAGAGGAGAAGAGAGGATGACTTCGCTGCACCCAAACTTGGAACTCCGACACCAACTCCCACTCGTGGCCACAAGGTTAGGAACCTTTGAGTCGTCTCTGCGTTTCATGCCTATCGTGTCTTCTGCAGCCTTCACCTTTATCCCAGCGCTCCCGAACAAAAGCTTCTCAGGGCCGA
The DNA here is from genome assembly GCF_019186645.2 of Phyllostomus hastatus. Classification (NCBI taxonomy): domain Eukaryota; kingdom Metazoa; phylum Chordata; class Mammalia; order Chiroptera; family Phyllostomidae; genus Phyllostomus; species Phyllostomus hastatus. The sequence continues at coordinate 11,267,942 of NW_025333833.1, read as the reverse complement.
GTCTCGGCCTTCTTTCTTGTCTTTCTCAGTGGGACCCTTCCCCAGAGCAGACTCTGGAGTAAGACTCCCTGGGTTCTGAATCCCAGCTTGGCCACTCACAGCTGCCTGCTTTGGGGCAGGTTATCTTATCCTTTCTGGGTTCTCTGACTGCTCATCTGTGACATGGAGATGATAAAAGCGTCTACCTTACAGAGTTGTCGTGAGAGTTAATTTATCTAGTATATTGCCCGGACTGGTGTGGTTCAGTGCGTTGGGCTTCATCCTACAAAGCAAAAGTTCATCAGTTTGATTCCCGATCAGGGTTCATGCCTAGGTTGTGGGTTCAGTCCCCAGTCAGGGTGCATTCAAGAAGCAACCAATTGATGTTTCTCTCTCACATCGATGTTTCTCTCCCTTTTTCCCACCCTTCCCTTCTCTCTAAAAATTAATAAATAAAATCTTTTAAAAAAATACCTAATACATCTAAGGGGCTTAGAACAATGCTTGTAGCACTATGACACATTACGGTTAAGTGCTGTAATAAATGCTAATTACGGTATTACTCTAAATCAATGCGTGCTCAGTAATACATGGAGTGAAACCAGGAGAGGTCTCCTCCCCCGGATGGGAGACCACAGCTTCCAGCAGGCAGCCCAGGGGCTGAGCAGGAGAGGACACTTGGCCTCTCTCCTCACTGTCAGACCACCTGACAGGCACAGCAGGTAACCCCACTGGCAACTGGATCTCGGAGCCAGAGCTCTGCCGTCCAGAGCCACATCATTAACGTCTCTGCCTAACGACACCCACGGACCAAACCCGCTGCAGGGGCGCACAGCATTTCTACCACATTAAGTAAGCCTCGCGAGTTCCTGTGGAGTAAGAGCAGCAGACATCAGAATTCCCACCGCTGGGGAAACAGCTTCAAGACAGGCTGACAAGGCACAGAGTTCACAAAGCTGCCGGAAAACCAGTCACAGCATTACGCCACTGCTTCTTCCCACTGCCTACGCTGCTGCCTCTCCAGGAGGGCACAACACAGTGGGCTCTGTGGGAAGAAGCGAAGCTAGCCAACGTTTGCGGGATCAACTTAAAGAGTCGGGAAATAAACACCTCTTATTTCCTGAAAGACCACTGCAAACATATTCATTGCTTGCTATAACCTCAGAGCTCACCAAAATCAAGATTTATAATCTCCCAGACAGCAGCTTACAGAAATACAATGGAAGAGAAGAACTGGACTCACAGAGAAATATATTCTCATCTTTGGCCACTGTCCAAGACCACACAACCAAATCAGAAAAAGAGTCTTGAGCATCCCAAGTCCCAGAGAGAAAGAATGAGAAGACACAAAAGCATGAAGCCCCTCCCCCAAATGGGGGGTTCCCTACTGCGAAATCACAACAGCTTTTCACAAAATGTACATGGCGTTTGCAAACCCACAGCCAGTATTTCTCATCTCAGTCGATGAATACAGGATGCCCCCATTTAGGGGTTAGTTTTGGCCACACGACAGGAGTGTCTCCAATTCTGGCTTAATGTGCTGCGTACAGTATGAGGCTCACCAGTCCCTCCATGATCAAACAGCCAGAACAAAAAAAAATTCACAGAAACCTAAGCAATACAGAAAGACTCCACATATGTACACAGAATTTGAGGAAAAAGAAATCTTCACTCTGTCTATTGCTAAGTAGGGATCAGTTTCGACGACAAGGCTTGAGCGCTGCACCGGGGTACCTGAATTTTCATCCTGTCACAACCTCCAGTGCCTTCAGGAGATGAGTTTTCAGGACTGACAACGGTGCCAGAAAAACCCAGTCAGAATTCCCTTGCACAATAACAAGGGAGGTGGCGTGCTTAACTGTCCTGCTCCCGTGGTTTCCTCTTGCTAATAAAATATTGGGGTGGCCAAAAAGTTCGTTTGGTTACTTCCATAAGATGGCTCCAGTAGCGCTTAGCTGTCTTTAACTTCATCCGAAACAATTTTGTCAGATTGTATTGTGACAGCTGTCATATCAGCGTGCATTTAAAAAGGACTTACCAAAATTGGTGAATTGTTGTACAGCCATTTTAATAGTGAAGGTGGAAGAAAATACGCAACATTTTTGGCATATTATGCTTAGTTCAAGAAGGAGAAAAACACAACTGAAATGCAAGAAAAGGATTTGTGCAGTGTATCAGAAGGTGCTGCGACTGATCAAACGTGTCAAAAGTGGTTTGTTGGAGATTTCTCGCTGGACGATGCTCCATAGATGGGAGACCAGCTGAAGCTGACAGCGATCAAATCCAGACACTAATTGAGAACAATCAATATTATACTGTGCAGAGATGGCTAACATACTCAAAATATCCAAATCAATAGTTATCGGTGAAAATGAAAAATGTGTTCTTTTATTTTATAGAAAAAAATCATATGTACTTTTTGGGCAACCCAGTATTTTTTTTTTTTATCCAATCAAAGAAGAGGGAAGAAAGGATGCAAGAAAACTGGGCAGATTAGTTCAAATACCCTTTTCAAAAGGTCAGAAGCAAACTGTTTCCACTTCAAGTACAAACATGAAAGCTGAAACTGTCCAACTTTAAAAAAAAAACTGTTAAGTTTATACAGCCCAGGACATACTTGCAAGTGCATGCGAACGTAAGAACAAACAACGAACTTCGCTGCGGGAACAAAACTGCTTTCCTTCACTTAGAGAGAGTGCACAGGAAGGCAAAATAAAGTCCAGCTGTTGGTCTTACTGGGGTAGATTCTACTTGTACCCCGACCTTAGAGGTGGGGCCACAGGTCCCCATTATCCCAGTCTTGCCCATCCTGTGCATGGAAGAGCCAGCCCGCTCCAAAGCCAACCCCTGGACACCTGCCTACCTGCAGCACGGGGCTGTTGTCGAAGTTGTAGGCGCTAGGTCTCCCTTCCAGCGTGGAGAAGGCCACGTTGCCCCCGGTGAGAGGGGAAATGTCACTGAACTCGTCTGTGCACAAGGCCTGCTGCTCATCCTCCCCAGTCCTGATGAAGCCGCGGTTGGCCTTGAAGTAGGTATTCTGGCAGGAGCCGCTGTAGTACTGGTAGGGGACCCAGGGCCCGTCTTCCCGCGTGCGCTTGTAAATGGCGAAGCTCTCCGGCCGGCTGGTGTGGAACTTGAGGCGCACGTATGTGATATCAAAAGCTTTTCCTGCGGGGCAAGCACATCCAAGTTCTCACGTCAGGTGTGAAGCCAAGAAATTCCCCCTCTTCCTAGTGTGGTCTGGTTCTTGACAGAGAGAGAGTGTACAAACCACCCTGTGCACATCAGGCTGAGAAGGTTCCAGAACACACAGCACACTGGCTGTGCCCCACCGGCTATTCTAAACCTGGAAGAGTGCACGCCTCCCCACAGAAATGACAAGTTCTAGTTCAGTTCTAAGTTAGCTCATAAACGCCTCCTTTTGACGTAGGTTGTTTGCCGTGAAAATTGTAGCGTGTATTAATACTGTATTTACACTATTAAAAATAAAACTGAATTAAAAAAGTGCATTTATTCTTAATGCTGGTACCTCAGCAAAAGCTTATTAAAAGACAGAAAACATTTTTTGACATTCTAAATGGGTATTCTGGGTACTTTCAAAAAAAATTTTAAAACGTATTCCTTATTCACTGCAATACCGCTTCTCGATGCAGGCAGAGCGTCAGGAGCACTGTGATGCCTGGGTCCTGCCAGGCTGAGACAGAGCAATCCGAGACAGGGCAGGACACTGCCTGGGGCATGGGGTGAGGAGTAGAGTAGCAAGGAAGGAAAAGGTTCTCCCAGTGGCGGAACGAAGGCTGGGAAACAGAAAGAAAAAAGGGGAACAGTGGCCTCCAGAAGCTGTGTTTCGACACGTTCCAAAGAGGACAAGTGAGCGGTGAGCTCTGGTCGGGAAGGGCGGCAGAGGGAGGAGGCCGTGGCCAGCCGACCCTCCGGGAGCACAGTCGTGGGGCACCAGGTCGGCGGCTCACGGCAGCTGCCAGAGCGCGGTCCGACGGGGCGCCGGGGCTGCCTGCCTGCCTGCCTGCCAGCCAGCCAGTGCGCCTTCAGGTGGGTAAAAGGGGTGACGCGCAACTGTCTTCCATCCGCACTCATCCATATGCTGGGTCTTTCTATCTCGGACACTGTCTTGTCTTCGCTACTTCTGTGCCAGAGTGAAGCTCACGAGCTGGCCAGCAAGTATTTGTTGGGCACGACGACAAGCTCAGTCCCCTGCTACACTTTTGGGGACGGGTGTGTTAGACATCAGAGGGGGTCCTTGTACTCTCCCAGTGAATGAGCTGCACGAGAAGACCCATCCGAACCCCCCCCCACATGGCCCATAGGAGAGGAGCTCCTGCACCCTGAAGTGCTAAGGACAGGCTTCCGCCCTGCGCTCACTTCCTTGCGCCCACTCATCCCCAGGGGGCGATGCTCGTGGATGGCCTGGCCTGGAAACGGCTCAGCTCTCTCTCCAGCCGCCTGTCTGAGTCCGTCTTCCCTCCTGCACTCCTCAGTGCGAGATGGCACCTCTGCCTCCGTGCAGGGAGGGCCTGCTGCTGTCCCAGTACAGATCTGGGACTCAGTGTATGAGTTCAGTGGGGGCAAGGAGCTGGCGGGGGAGGAGAGGCACAGGGTAAGGAGCTGGAAGTCCATGTAAGCTGGGTGTCTAGGATCTGTTCTTCAATCCAGCCGATTTACAATAAAACTGCTGTGATGAGCCATATCTGACTGTCAACTGGTCCTGATCTTAAAAGAGAGCCTTAATTAACTGTCCCTCGCATACATGAAACACACAAAGGCATGTGGCATGATGGGAAGAACACAGCACTGGGCATTGTAAGACCTGAGTTCAGGTCCTGCACCCCTCAGTGACTAGCTGTGTGATTTCTGCTCTCCTATTTCCCCTCTGTAGAAATGAGGATGCTATTCCCTGAGCCACCTACTTCAAACAGTAGTGACGAGGTCAAACTAAGATCTTATATGTATTTGATTAACTGAAAAACTCTACACAAATACGAGGTGTTATTATAATAGAGGTTAGAAGAAAACCCCTGACCTGGGATCCTGGATATGGCATGTGTAAGGGCCTGGCTGTCCCGGGGACGACCGGGCACAGTGCCAGAGGTGTTAGTCCAGCCTAGATCTTCTACCTGGGAGGCAGTACGACATGTCACCCAGACACAGGCCATGGAAATAGAGTTTACAACTCTCCTGTTAAAAGAACACAAATTTCACCTATTTCTTTACTATGCAAAAAATGTCAAGTCACCTTTGAAGGAGAGTGAGGTTACAATACAGTATCTAGGACATTCCAGAGACTTATCTAAGGCATTCCAGAAGGGCAAAACAACCTAACATTTCTCAGGAGCAGGTGGTGGCTTGGGATGTCCAAAGGCGTATTCACTCATCTCTAGATTACAGATTATTCTCACTTTTCTACTCTCTCCGTCTACATTTCCGACATCTGTTTAGCAACCCAACCTGCAGGAGCCTGGGTCAAAAGAGAGAAGGTAAAATGGATCAAGGTGTCTTGGGTTCCACACCAACATCTGTAGCACAAAGCCACACCCTGAAAGAAATGGACAGCAGTGGTCACTCTCACTGCTGGCACCTCCGATGAAGCAACTTGGCTAGCATTGAACTTGGAAGCAGCCCAGCTCGCTGGTGCTGGCCTTTCCTCCCCAAGCCTGCTTTTCAGAGCTGCCTTTCTCACCCTAACCTGTAGCCACAGTTGGAGGAGGAAAAGCCACTGTGGCAATCTGTGCACTCGCCACACACACAGCACGAGGCAGCCACGTGCGCTGCCCGCTGAGTTGCAGGCGGGCGGGCGGTGGCCACAGACCACTGCGATTCCATGTGACGGGTGCTATGACGGGGAAGTGCATCATGTTCTGGGAGCATGGAGGAAAGTCGTAATCCAGATTTGTGAGGTTAAGCAGCGTTTTTTTGGAGGATGTGACATCTAAATCCAAGACGTGAGGAATGCAGAGGAGCCAGCTGGGGATCAGTTGTCCAGGCAGACGCAATTGGCACGTGTGAAAGCCCAGAGGGCACAGGAGTGGTCACTGCAGGAATCACAGTTTGGGGCGGGGAGGGGGGTATGGCTAGAACTGGAGAGAGCAGCTGGAGGTGAGCTAAGCAGGAGGTAGAACCGGCCAGGCTGGAACCCGTGCTAAAGAGCAACCTCGATTTAAGAACAATGGCAAGCCACTGTGGGATTTATGTCAGGAACTACATGATCTGGTTTGATTTTTAGAAAGATCACTCTGGCCACTGCGTAGGGCCTAGGATGGAAGGGACAGGACTTAGGGTCAGGTGAACCATTGCTAAGATGTGGCAGTGATCCTGGAGAGATGACAGTGACTGAATTGGGAGTAGGGACAGCGAGAATGGAAAGAAATGAATGGGTATGAGTGAGATGCAAGCAGCAGACATCAACAGTAACCTGGTAACTGATGGAGGGTGATGGCGAGCAGGGGCCGCGTCTGAAAGCCTCCTCTGCTTTGACCCCGTTGACATTGTGTTGCGTGGTCAAATCTCCTCTTACTCACTCCATACAGTGGGAGGATTAAAAATAGCACTTAGTTTTCTAATTTACAAACAACTAAATGGAGAGTAGTAACAACACCCACGGAAACAGAGAAGAGAGGAGGTTAAGCAGGACTGGAGGCAGGGGCAGAGGGCAGGATGGGGAGATGAGGTCGATTTTGGATACCCTGGTTTTGAGGGGTCTACGGGTCACCCAGACAAGAGGAGACACCTAGCAGGGAGTTGGATGTGAGGGGTCTGGAGGTTCGAGAGAGACGTCTGAGCGAGATGAATAGGTGTAGGATTCATTAGTATGTAGATACATAATGAAGACTTGGGCTGGCCAAGACCATTGAGGCAAGTGTGTTAAGTGAGAAGACTTTTGAGATTACGTGGAGGAGCATCACCAGTGGAAGCGCAGAGGGAAGGGGAGACACAGAGGAGACTGCGGACATTAGAGGGAGAAGAGCAAGTGAAAGGGGATAAATATCACAGAAGCCAAGAGGACACTTTTAAAGAGGACATAATGGTGCTACAACCTGCTGAGAGAGTCAAGTAAGGTGACTAAGAAGCACCCACTGTCTTCAAGCCACGAAGGTCACTGCTGCACTTGGTGGGGAGCAGTCCCACAGGCGGGGACGAGATGGGTGAAATGGAGCACGAACGGTAGAAAACAGGGGGAAAGGGGACACAGTGAGTGTGGTCAACCTGTGATGACATCCGGCTAAAGGGAAGGGGAAGGAGAGCGAGGAGAGGAGGGCAGTAGCTGGAAGTGCAGGCTCAAGAGAAGATGTTTCTCTTTCTTTCTGGGACTCTTAGATGGGAGCTAAGAGACCGCACTGCCTGCTGCTGAGCTGAGTCCGCAGGGAGGGAAAGACGGCCTGTGGGGCCGGGGCCGGGACACAGGACTGGGCCTGAGGGCCCCACACAGGCTGCCTCCAGGCAAGAGGCAACTCGCCCCTCGTTTCTCAGCCGGGTGCCAATGCCAGCGACCCTGCAGGCTTAAGGGATGGGAGTTCAAAGGATCCTACCCGATGATCTTTTATTTCTATGCGGTGAAAATCAAGGGCGTCTGCTCAGGGGCTGGCATGCTGGGCAGGGCATATTTGAAGGGAGTGTAGAAAGCTCCTGGAAGCCACTGGACAGACCAGCAAAGGAAGGCGACTAGAGACAAAGAAGGCTCGTCGGGCAGAGACGAGACGGCAGAAGAGGGCGGGAGGTCATGACTTCATATGGACACCTTTGCGCAGGTGTGATCATCCACAGCTGCACTTGGTACCCCCTTTACGGGTCCAATGGAGGGACAAAATAAGGGGACTGTAGTTCCTTCAGGAAACTTGGAATCGACTCTGAATAAATATGGAAGCAAACACAGAAAACAAAGTGGAAGAGTCAAGGCTTAGTTCTCTGTGCCACCCAGAATTACCTGCAACCACGGATAACGAAGAACTGGAAAGCCAGGGGCTACTTTTTATTCCATTAAACAGAGCTTGCCTGTGCCCCCTCACCACACCGCCCTTCCTGGCTCTTTGTCCGTCCTCCTCATTTCACACTGGACAAAGCACGAAGATCTGGTTAAACATGGCAGATGAGTGGGAAACAGGCCCAGGTCTCATGATTTCCCGTCACTGACAGCTACCGTACTACCTGCACAGTGACAGATTGTCAAAGCAGACAGGTAGAGAGGCCATGCAAACAATGAAGAAAATCGGTAAGTACACGTCTGGAAAGAATTCCAGCAACGGCACAACTAGGACCCCTTGCACCCCTCCCCTCACATGCACGTGCACGGAGACTAACCTCGGACACACACACTCCCGAGAAAATATTTAGCTTCCGAATATTCCACTGCCTTCCCCCTCCCCCTGCCACATTCCTCCCATAAACAAAAAGCCTCAAGTGCAGATGTTTAGAAGGAAGCACACAAAATTAACTAATACTTCCTGCTCTGAATTCATGCTGGTGAGGGAGCGAGAGCAGGGGAGGGGGCCGCCAGAACAACGAGAATCAGCCTTTGTTCCCCCGGGGCCAAGCCAAAGAATTCCGCTTAAGCCTCCCACGTGGTGAAGTATTTCTAATTGCTGAGTAGGGGAGAAACCCTTCCTGTCTCGGAGCGGGATTCAAGGACTGACTTCTGGGGAACATAAATGGTTCTCTGTTGTGTGTAGCTCAGGAGAATTCCATGAGTTTCTTGTAAAAGAGCCTTCTTCACAATGAAGTAATGAACGACAGCGGCCATCCAGAATTTTACAAAACTTCAAAATGCCCCACAGGGGCCTCAATTAGATAAAGAATGGTTTCATTCTGAAGTCTCAAGCGAGGAGTCACTGATTCACTATTGCTCCTCAGAGCAAACTCCTTAGAATCATAAAACGACCACTTTCCTTGCAGTCAGATGTGATCTTCGGAATCTAAAAACTTTAATAAGGCTGTAGTACACGGAGTCCACTGGAGATGACAGATGTCTAGCCTGCTAAATGGGATCCCCCAAACAATTAACACACACAGTAGTCACCAACAGCAACCACTTGAAAATGTTTTCCATTCTGTGAGTGGAACCGCGGGCTGATTAAGAGTTCCCAGGACGACGCGCACAGCTGCGTTCCAGCTGCTGTCGCTTCACCTCGGCGGACGGACTGTCCAAACGCAGCCCCGCCAATCAAGATGACCAAGGGCCAAGTTAATGCCGAGTGTGGGATCCTTAAGTAGACGCAGACGGGCGGGCAGGGAGAGAATGGCCGAGCGCTCGCAGAGATCTGGGCACGGGGAGTCATCCCAGCTGCCAGAAAACGCAGTCCTGCTTGCCCGTTACAAGGCTGGTGATGACTGCCTAAACCTCATCTTCAGAATCGCTTGCTTTTGAAAAGTTCCTCTCCCGGTCCTTCCCCTTGTGCGTCTCCGTGCCCCTTTATCGCGGCCTCTCTGCCCATCAGCCAAGGGCCGGCCGTACGAGGGCACGATCCCATGGGAAATCTGTCTGAATCGGCACAACTTACGAATGAGGATAAGTAGCCTTTATAGTTCGGTATCAAACAGTCATTTTTAATTAAATGTATTAAAACAAATGCAGTGGCATTTACGATTTGAGAAAGCATCCAACGAGCAAACCAAAGGCCTCCACGGTTAGCATTTCCCGAGCCCCTGCAGTAATAAGCACTTCCTGTCACACCTGCCCCGGTCGGGACAGAAAGACGCGCTGAGGTGAGCAGTGCTGGAGCATGGAGCGCGTCAATCCCAAGCCGCCACCTGAGACAGAGCAGAGCGGATAGAGAAGGAGCAGTAAAGAGAACCATTTGAATGCTGTTTAAACCACAGACTATGAGAGTAATGGTATGGGGATGACAAAGGAGATAAGGGGAAAACAAAAGTCTTGAAATACATTGGCATGATTTGGGGAAAATAAACCCGTAACCTCTTAGGGAAACCAGATGCTTCCATAAAACACCAAATTTAAAGTTAAGCCCAGGAAGACACTTCGACCCTCCTCTCTCAAAACGCCCAGCTGGTGCTATCGCTGGGGAAGGACAGGGCAGTAACCTAGTGTAGCATGATACAAACCTAAAAACCATAAAATCTTTCCACTTACATCACCCAACTGCAGCATCCAGAAATGCCACATACTGTTCAGCAAACTGGAGGGTCAAAATCGATTTGGGTTAACACACCACTTCAATATAAGGCCATCAGACTGCTTATGTGAACAGAGTGGGTTCTTAACTGAATGCCAGAACATCAAACACTCTTGAAGAATGACTTCAAATAGGTGGATATACTGCTACAGGCTACAGATATCTTCCACTATCAAAACATAAAATAAATTTATCCTTGTTGGTAGACCTCTGTCATTCTATTCGAAACCTTCACCAGAAGAGACAAGTGAAATGCCAAGCCAAGAACAGAGCACACACCTTCTTAGCCCAGACCTCATGCTTACAAGACTCACTACCAGCCCTGATTCAGGCCAGTAGGTCACGCGCATGCCTGAGATCCTTGAGCTGAGCTAAAGGAATGGAGCCAGCATTCACTCCCACTCATCTGAACTCAGGCAAAAAATCCACTCTGCAGAACAGGGAATTGACTGACATGTGGGATACAATGGAGTCATCTAAAGGAAACAAAGAAGTTAATTACAACACTAAGGCAATAAAATATAGGAAAAAAGAGGCAATGAAATATAAGCTGCAAAATTAAATCCCATATTTTAAAAAATGTGAAACCGTTTAGCTGTAAGAAGAAAGTAGACACCACAACCTTATAGGAAACTATGTCTTCTGTGACACCCGTGTACTATCAGGAACTGGCTATACATGGATTATCATCCATAATAGAAGAGTAAACAATGTAAAACAGTGAGAAAATCTTACTGGGGAAAAAAGAGATTTTTGCATATAATGGCGCAATAATAGACTAAGGTGAATTCTAATAAACCCTTCCCATCCACACGCACATGCAAAGCCCCAGAGAGTTGAATGATAGTGTGCTTTTATTTATTCAAAAACTGTTTGCTAAGTAAATTTAAGCCAGAGTCCACCATGACATGCTATTTAGAATAGCCCACTCTTCATTTCGCTTACGATGCCTTTTATTCTCCAGTTTCTTTAATTCCTAATAAACCTGGCCCCTGATTTCCCTAGATCGTATCACTACAAATACCATAAGAAGTTTTTCTCAACTTTCACAATTGCTTAATTTCTAACCACAGCCACCCATTAGGTCAAGCAAGGTTAACAGCCATAACTAGTCTTGGTAATTCCAAGTCCAATTTTTTCCATTCATTCAACAAATGTTTATTGAGCACCTACTATGGCGCCGTTCTAGGCACTGGGGCTACAGAAGAGACTCACAGACAAGGTCCCAACTTCACAGGGCTTAGGGTACAGCAGGAAATGGAGGTGGGGAAGGGATGGATAGAAAGCAAAACCAAAACTGAAGATGTTGTGTGTCACATGATAAATGAGCTGGTGAAGAGCAAGGTGGGGGTGGAAACCGTGGGGCAGGAATGCCATTTAATGCAGCATCTCCAGGGGTGGCCCGAGGTGGGTAAGGGCCTCTGAGAAGAACCAGGAAGAAGTGAAACACGTCTGGGAGAAGAGCATTCCAGGAAGGACAGATGCAAACACCACGAGGCAGGAGCCTGCAGGCACGTTCCAGGGAAGGTGACGGGCCGGTGGGGCAGAGTGTATATGGGATAAGGTCAGAGAAGCTGAGGGAGCAGGGCCCGCCCATCCCATTGGCCTTGTGGGCCCTTGTATAAGACTGGCTTCTACTCTGGATGAGAGGAACACTGACCGGAGGATTCTGCACGAGGCAGTAACATGATCTGACTAGTAATGTTAACAGGATCGCTCTGGCTGCTTTATTGACAAAAGACGACACAGGAGACCAGAGATGAGAAGGCTGGTCAGGGGTCTTTCACAATCATCCAGACACGAGATAATGGTAGTTTGGTCCAGGGCAGAAGCCAAGGGCAGTGCTCAGATTCTGGCCATGTTTTGAGGGTAAAGAAAATCAACTTTACTGATGGACTGATGTAAGATGTAAGCTGTCCCATAAGCAATTAGAAAGCAGCAGCTGCCATTTACTGAGATAGTGAAGAACGGGGGGGGGGACGGGAGTGGGGATGGAGCGCAAGCAAACTGGGAATTCAACTCCGGACATTTTCGGTTTGGGGTGCTCATGAAACTCCTGAGTGGGGATGTTGAGTAGGCGATGAAGTCTGGATTTCGGGAGAGGTGCAAGGAGGAGGAGGAACTCTGGAAGCCGTCAGCATTCAGACGGAACCTAAGGCCACGGGACCAGAGGAAAACACCCAGGGGAGGAACACAGATGAGGGGTCCCGAGCTGGGTCTTGAGACATGCCAACTTCTAGAGAGACTGGGGGGCGGGGCAAGATAGAGATACTCGGCAAAGGAGCCTCAAGAGGAATAGTCACTAAAGCAGAAAGAGAGTCAACAGAGTTGAATTCTAGAAGCCAAGTGTTAAAATTTTTTTCCAGGAGAGAATGATCGACTGAGTCAAATTCTCCCGAAAGGCTGAGAAAGATGAAGACTGAGCACCGGCTGCTGGATCTAACAGCCTGGAGGTCGCTTGACAACTGGCTGGGTAGAATGGGAAGGCTGAAAGCCAGAGAATGTTTGGGATGGGTGGGGGGAGGAAGGCAGAGACTGGAGACTGCTAACGAAGACATCTTTCCAAGTAACTTTGCTATAAAGAAATGAGATGGTGGGTGGAGGGGAGAAGAGGGAGCCCAAGGAGGAACGGGTCTAAGGGTGGGAAGACGGCGCGTGTTTCATTGGCCGGGAGACCCAGTGCAGCACCGAACGGTGGGCGTCTTCTCTGGCAGTGTGCATGGGTTACAGTGGGCAAAAGAGACCCACTCTGGTCCACGATGAAGTTCTTCGAGAGAGCCTTCCCAAAGACTTCCTTTCTGGACAAAAAGTAGTAACAGAATTAACAAAAATAAAGGAATTAGCAGGACTACTTAAGTATCTGGATTAAAAAGTTATCTGGTACCAAAACAGCTCAAACCGCACAGGAGCTGCAGGGTGCCTCTCCAGCAGACCAGCCCAGGTCCGGGCTCTCCTGCTACCCTGGTTCCCACAATCCGGCCCAAGGTAAGGTTACAGCCTGGCTGTTAGGGCCACCTGGACAGCCTCTGAAAGAAATGCAAATGGGTGCGCCTGATCCCCCAGAAGGGTCTGGAGGAGTGCCCCAAATCTGTGTTTTAAAAAGCACTCCAGGTGACTTTTATGTGCATTTGAGAAATACTGCCCTGCTGTAAACTCTTCACGCTGCTTCTCACCCTTTGAAGACTCGGAGTAGGGAAAGGCTTCTGAGGCTGGTGCCACTTTCACTGCAGAATAGACCGAGGCACTCATGAATGGTGCCTTTGACTCTCACATGCCACAGAGCTCAAGGCAAAATTTATTGCAAGCGTGACCTGCGCGGGCCAGAGCAGTGGCCCAGGATAATAGCAGTTCATCTTCTTTAGGACACACACAGATGTTCAGCTCCACTGCGATGCTCGCCCCACATCCAAGGGGGCTTGGGGTGACTGCGCCAACTGAACCCCAACTCTCAGCCATCTTTCTCCATGCCAGTTTCGTCTGTCATTCAGCTTGTACCCTCAAGGCTCTATTTCCCAGGCAAGTAGAAATATACGTTTGATCTTGAGAAAACCCACCGGCCGCTGGAGGTTTTCACAGTGCTACTCTCTTCAAGCTGACAATAGTCACGATTCTCCGTAAACCAAATTTCTTGGTCCCTTCTGGCTCCTGTCCTTCCTACCTCCTCCCGACGATCACTGATAGTTAATAAAACGACACCAGACAAACAGCAATTCTCAATGGCAAGGGACTAATCTGGGAGCAAAGAGTTAACTTCTGCTCCGGCACTCTCCAAAAGATAAGAAAGCACTTTTTCTCCTTTGTCTAGAAGCCTAGACTTGTTTAATCCTAGCCTGTGTCAGGCAGTGTTGGCATTTTCTGGGAGGGTGTTACATGCTGCCGGTTACAGACCAATGTAGAAATATTTACTTTTTAGAAAAGAAATTTCAGGTATGTATCTTAAAAATATATACATACAGGCTTAAGAGCCAAGTCCCAGACATTCATACTGATATTACAGAGAGGGCGAGGCAGAAGCCGAGGGTAAGAACCAGGGGAGGGAGAGGAAGAGGGAAGACTGAGACTGATTAAAGAAGCAGAAGAATACTCGAACAGTTCAGGCTTGATATTCTAGGCTTTAAAGTCTCTCACGACTTCCACACTGAACATACAGGGTGGGCGGCCTTTTACTTTGCATGTTAGAAACACTTTGAGGTGCATCCATCTCCCTGGGTGCATCCCCTCCCAGACTCGAACCTTTGGACACACTGTTCATGGTTCTGAATCTAAGGCTGGCGAACTGCACCTATGAAATAATAAGTAATTCTAGGTACCAAGTGTTTTGAATTGTTATAAATCTTGTAAAATTCCTGAGCGTGCTTCCTCCTTCATCTATATTTTTTGTGACAATGGAGGAAAAATTCTGATTTCCTCGGCCCAAATTTTAAAATTGTATGCCCTGCAGAGGAGAGCTAAGTGAAGAGGCAAAAAGATTTAGCAGTTAAAAGGTGAGTGGATGGAGATTCAATTCATTTCCAAAATCAAATCTGTCATAGTTACCTTTAGCTTTTATACAGCCCACAAAAATGGAGCCATCAGGCAGAAAAGACAAGGAAAATGACACTTGAATGAAGTCACACTGTTTTTCCAGGGGTGCCCCTGTCACCCCGCCCAATGAGCAGTAACAGCAGTGAAAGCAAGGATCCCGATGAATCAACTCAAACAGCCCTCGGAAACTGGGCTAGCAGGAAAAATGACATGCTGCCCACCACCCACAAAGTGGAAAATGCAAGATGGCACTCAGATCTCTGCGAGAGAGGACCTCCCTCCCTTGTCCTCCGGGCAGGAAGGAATTCGGTCCCCCACACAGGCCTCCTTGTGTCTCTGCTCTTCTCAGCGGACGGACGTTTCGCATCGAAAATACGCTGCCAACTGTCGCTCTGTCCACAAGCGACCGATTGTGAGCAGATGCCTTATGTCATAAGATAAGTATAAACGGACACAGCCCCTTCGGCATTTTTCATTCATCCGCCCTCTGTGCGGAGGAATGGAAGTGCACACGCTACACAGTATGTTTTAGAGGCCGGAGTCTGTGTCCTTCGCATGCCCTCACCTCCCGTGGGCTGCGCCTGGACTTGCGGGTGCACTGCCGATTACATCACGCCCCCGCCAGAGCGCCGAGAGGCCTGCAAGCTCCCCACGGTCTGTAAGCCGTCGTGCACGCCCAGAGGACGGGGTCTGCGAATGCTTCCTAAGGACTCGAACTAAACACCAAACACCCTCTAGTACAGCCTCGCTTTAGAACGTCTGGATAATCTAGTACAACAAACAATCAAAACTTCCAACCAGAAGTCAACTGAAATGATCAGTGTATTCACTGTTACGGATGAAATAGCTGTGTTTAGATACACTTTTTTTAATTAAACCGTCATGTTTAAAGCCACCTTTATTTCTTCACTTAAGTTGCTTTCCCTTTAATGTACATTAAGCTTCAGAAACTTGTTTGTTTTAAATTAGTAAAGTATTAAAGATGGTTTTTATTTTTCAAAACAAAACAAAACAAAAAAAAACAAACAAAAAACCCAAAAAAGAAAAATAGCAAAAAGAGTTTCGATGTCCCTTTTCCGAGAAGAGAAAACTTTTTTTGTGATCACTCCCGAAACTGTTTTATGACTTATGTACACACCACATCCACTGAGGGATGCAGGCAGAGAGAAGATCATGACAAATCATTGGTACGGCATCTGTCAGGTACGTCGGTCAGATTCCCAGCACTTCAAAAACAGGGGCCTCTCTTATCTGCCTTCTCCTTCTCCACTGAGAGCAAACATTCAGCGGCGATATCAGAAGGAACGTTCTTCGAGGCCATCCTTCTCCGTATTTCAAACAGACAGTGCGGCAGCTCTCACCCACCCACGGGAGGGTTTCCAAGGCACCACAATGGGACTCGCCCTACCTTTCTATTTACATTCTGGACCACAGCCAAGTCCTTCCCAGCTCTCTCTGATCTGGTGCCAGAGACTCGGGATCCGACACCCACCTCGGAGAAATTCCCGCAGCAGCTCTCCGACTGAAGAGGAGTCAGGAAGGAGCTGGAAAATATTCTCTGAGCCCGGCCTACATCCATCACACCCCAGTGTACAAACCTGTGCAGGCTACCCGACCCGTGCAAACCCCCCAGGCGCGGGACTGCGGGGTGCCCACACTCTGAAACACCGTGCTCCACATCCTACCTCCAGACCGGATCCCAGGCACTCCAACACGACCTGAACCTCTACTCCAGTCTTGCTGTCTTTTCATCCACACCCCCTGTCTCACTTCTAAGCCATTCATTCTCTAGCCTTCACTCCTTCCGAGCCCCACCCAGCCTCCCAGGTTTAGTTCAGGTGCCACTGTCCCCACGACACGTCCAACCTGCATCGTCCTCTGAACTCTTCAGCATGCCCAGCGCTTACCACCCCAGTTCAGTGTTGGAGTGTTTACTGCTTTGTGGAAGTTTCTTCTCCCCTACAAGACTTGAACTTATCCAAAAGCAAGAAACCTATCTACACTTTTTGGGTATTCTCTAAAATAGTACTTTTCAAGCTTTTCTGACCATGCCACACAGTAAAAAAAGAAACTTTACCTGGTAACCCCAAACACACACGTGCGCGCGCGTGCGCACACACACACACACACAAAACTGGAGCTCAGGTTTGATAAAACAATGCAACAGCATGATCCAATCTGATATTCTATTCTAGTACCCCTTTCATTTGTTAGAAAATACTAGTCAGAGCTCGCTATGGGGCTTTTGTGACTAGGACGTTGTTGACCCACCGTCAGAAAGCACTGCCCTGCAATCGCGCGGGCACTGCCCTGGGCACCAAACAGGGGATCGGGTAAGCATTTGTTGACTGTAGGGTGAACAACCTGCTACATACAACAGGTCAGAGTTCTACGACAAAACAATGTTTTCTGGAAACTGACGAAGTTTAAGATGATGGCTTTTAAGACCTTCTTCCAATTATTTTAAAAACAGAGCAATTGAAAAAGGAGCCTTTGTAAGTGGCAGCCTTCAACAAGATCAAAGGGGGGGGGATCTTTCCAAAAGCTACAAGGCAAAAATCCCATTCATCAGAATGGCATCCCTCAGAGGGCCACAAGCCACCAACCCTGCCTGACCTCATCCTTCCAAGGAAGTTCTGTTTAGCAGTTCTGGTTCCCAAGTCCTTCAACCAGGAGCCTGCTGTGCATTATTAGCCTTCAGGGCAGCGGCAAGGATCTCCCCTCTGTGGGGCAGATGGACTGATGCTGAGAGCTGGGGTGAGGGACAGGGGGAGATTTCTACTAAAGAGAAGACATTTGGGTAGTTACTGAGAAACTCAATGCTCCATGCCTCATGCTCAGGGCACCTTTTTAACTGCCTTATTGGTACCTGGAGTTCTCTCACTCGTAGTTTGCATCTTTGGTTTACACCCTTCCACCCCCGCCCCGCACACACCGAAAGTAATGGGGACTGGGACTTGTCTCCTGCTGTCCCTTCTCTTTGAGGTACATTTTTGTGGGTGCCTTTTAAAGGAAGAGAAGTATCTGACTTACAAAATGAGCAGCAACCCTATAGGACAAAGAGAGGGACCAACGCAGGTCTGGTGCGTTCATTCACTGACTGATTCGTTTTGCAACAATAGGCTAAAATGTACCGCATGTCCATCAGATTAGGCAGTGAAGATACATGGATAAAATCAGACTCAACCCTCATCCTAAAAGCATTCTGTCTGATCTATGATGGAAGACGCAATTGATTAAAACACAAAGTGAGAGCAGAACTATACCAGAGAGTAAGGAGCGACCATGTACTGATATTCTCACCCATAAAGCAGTTCGGACAAAATGAACTTTAGAATCCAGTTCCAAGAAGCTCGATTCTGCAGTCTGATGTGTCAGTGACATCTGTAGGGATGCCTCCCTCACTAGAGCCGAAATCCTCTTTCTTGTAAGTACATTTCAGAGAGATGCCATAGGACCTGATTTCACAAAGACACATGACATCAGAGACACTAGATATTAGCTGGTTTCCAATGAACTTCAGTTCTTTAAGGACTTAAGCAATTTTCTGAACCCATACACTGCTCTGCCAGTATTCTGTGCCCGGTCAAGTCCTACAATGCCAGCTGCTGGTGAGCTTACACCGAATAATCTACAAAGTACAGCAAAAATTAAAAGTTCCATTTTTAAGGGCAAAACTTTTCTAATGACTGAGCTCAAGGCTCTCAAATGGTTGCTTCATCTTTGGATGAGAAAAAGATGACTTTCGGTTTCTATCTGCACCAAAGATGAAGCTGTTCCATCTCCAGCTCCAAACAAATAACCGAACATCTTTGTCTGCATCCAGCCATGGGGAACCAACGACACGCGATGTGTTCCAGTAAGTTCTTCGGTAGCAAGAAAAAAAATGGATTTTCTGCTCTTTTTGTCTCTCACCAGTAAAAGTAAATGTCTGGGGCCCTTTGAAAATCAGCCCAGTCCGCACAACCGTGGAGCTGAACTGAACTCCCACCGCTGCTTGGCTCCGGCATTCTTCCTCAAGCCTGGAACAAAGGCCCCATTGACTTCCGCTCGCTCGTAGGCGGATTAGAATTGCCACGCAGCGCTGGAGCACCCTGCTTGCAGCGTCCTGCCGGATCCGTCCTGTCAGGGAGCCTTCCCCAGATTTCTCCCGCTTTCCTCCTTTCCACAGCAACAAAACGGCAAGACCACCACATCATAAGAATGTGTCATTTAGCACAGAACAGGCCTGTCTCTGCAACTCTAATTTAAAAAATTTTCATCTTCACCTAAGGATATGTTTTTATTGATTTCAAAGAGAGAGGAAGGGAGAGAAAAGAGGGAAACACCCACCCATCACTTGCCTCCAGTATGCATCCTGGCAGACCGGGGATTGAACCTGCAACCCATTTTGGAGTACAGGACGATGCTCCAACCAACCGAGCCACCGGCCAGGGCCTGTCTGTGTATTTTAAAATAGATATGGGCATTACATTTTTTAAACTGCCTGCTTATGCTTAGAGCACTGTTTCCAAATCTTTTTAGAACTCTTCTAAAAGGCCAGGCTAAGTGGGCACATGCTAAGGGTCAGAACATTTCAAGTTCTTAAGTGTCCAGTCAGAACCGAGAAAGAAAAACATTAGTACGAAAACTGAAAAGCGTGTGAGAATGGGGAAAAGTGGGAGAAAACAAAGACAAAAGGAGAGTACCAGCGTAAATCGATTTTCACCAGTTTTCTGTACCTTTAGAATTGGGAAAGCCTGTTTATAAACATTTTTTAGTGGCATCAACGGTCGGAATTACTTTCCGAGCATGTTCTGAATGCCCGCCAGAACAGAACACGGAAGGATGTGTTCTCTGTCTTTGGGACGTTCCCAGTCCTGGGGAACCCCAAATCAAAGCGCAACACAGAGCAGGACCGGCTGGGGTTCGCAAAGGCACAAACAGGGCAGGCGGATCCCACATGGACGGTTTCCTGAACTTTTACAAAGCAGTTATGCATACATTGAGATTTCTCCTTCCGAGCAGCTGATAAAACACAATGGATGTTTTGGGCACAGTAGACCAACTGATATAACATACACCCTCACCTGCATTTTCTTTCAGTACTCCTCCAGAGATTTCAGTGTATGAATTTTAAGAATATCACATTCAGTAAAATGCCTGGCTTGTCACGCTTAACGACGGGACTTTAAAAAGGAAGTGTTGTAAGGAACCCAGAGAGAAAAATGAATGCACTGGGCAGGCACGGATTCTAATACCACACAGGCCTGGAGGAAAATAAAAGAATTTCTCCCCTAAATTCTCCTTTCAGGAAAGGGAGAACACTTTGTATTCCCGTTCTCTCTACATTTCCCCATTACCTTATTTTAGGCCACAAGTTACTGTGGGGAAATCAAATTAGCTTGACATGACCTCCAACAAAAGTTTTGGAAGTTTATAAAGAATGCAGGATAGAAGGTTTTTTGTTTGTTTTTTAAGAGGCAAAGAAACTAACCATATGGCTTTAAAACAAAAGTGCTGAATGGTGTAAATAAGAAGACTTTTAAAGGATGCTTTATTGGGCAGCAGAGTAAGTGGCTATATTGTGACAATCCCCAACAGGAAATAATGGAAAAGGTACGAACGGACTGATGTTATATGAATTGGAATACATGGCTTAAGTTCAAGTCTCCCTGATAGTAATCTCATACACATTTTAAAAGTAAACAATTTATTCATGGAAATGAGTGTACATAATATGATCTGGAAAACCGCCGACGGCTTAAAAGTGACTGGAACCATGACCAATGTCAGAGACGTAGGTCAAGAATTGGAATGAGATGGCGCCATAAGATGTAAGAATGTGGA
The DNA here is from genome assembly GCF_019186645.2 of Phyllostomus hastatus. Lineage (NCBI taxonomy): Eukaryota > Metazoa > Chordata > Mammalia > Chiroptera > Phyllostomidae > Phyllostomus > Phyllostomus hastatus. The sequence goes on along the minus strand of NW_025333833.1, from coordinate 11,247,471 downwards.
AAACAACCCTAATGTTTTATTATTGAAACACATAAGTTAATTAAATATTATAAATAGCCCTGGCTGGCGTAGCTCAGTAGACTAAGCGTGGGCTGCGAACCAAAGTGTAGCAGGTTCGATTCCCAGTCAGGGCACATGCCTGGGTTGCAGGCCATGGCCCCCAACAACCGCACATTGATGTTTCTCTCTCTCTCTCTCTTTCTCCCTCCCTTCCCTCTCTAAAAAATAAATAAATAAAATCTTTAAAATATATATATATTTTTTCTTAAATAGACCTCTGATTATTTCGCCTATATCCCTAAAGTTTTTACATCATCAAGTTGGCAAAAACCTATTTTTAAAAATCTTCTAAAAGGGAAAATAAAAAATAGGGTAATCTCCGCAGTTGTCTTTAACACGTGTGGTAAACTCATGTTATTACGCAAAAGAAACAAGGTGGGAGTCCCCAGGGGGCGTCTGTCCGAGAACGCTTCAATATGGGACACGACAGCACCCACACCACTGTCTGCCCCTGAACACCCCGACACAGGTCTGGCAGCACATGGGTGGCAGGTCGCCCACTTGTCCTGGTACGATCCTTGTCAGTTCCCACACAACAACCACAAGTCACCCAAGTGGAAGGATGCCCTGCTGGGGACTCTCCCATCCCCTCCCAGTTTATCCCCACTTTAAAAGACAAATCAACTTTCAAGGCAGGTCAATCATCACCAACACTAACACGATGAAAGAACACCAGTACAGAGATCAGCAGAAAACGGCAGTATGGAAGGCACCCATAATGGTAACAGAATAACACAGAGAGGGAAAATAATCTTCTTTCTCTTGCTTGCCTTGCACCATTTAAAAATGATCACTTGTCTTGGCCTCCTCTGAAGTCCTCCCACCCACACAGGTCGCTGTGAAAGCCGAAAACGTTGGAAGAATCGAGAGCCCAGATAGCCAGCATGCGGGCACTTGAGCGTCTGACTACCTGTGCACGAGCCATGCTATCCAAGGACGGAGAGCCCTTGCTCCACGATGTCCCTAACAGGACAAAGGACAACACCGTCCACCACCAAGGCTCCAGCTGGGAAACCTCACCAGGAAACTACCCCGACTCTAAAGAGCACTGTCCAAGGTCACAGTTCTCGCTCCGACTCCCAGCACTAGGATTCAGTCAGCCCTCATCCTAACAGACCCCGAAAGACGCCATCTGTGGAGGCCCGGGCCCATGCCGAAAATGCTACAGATGCGTTCATCCACCCTAACGGAATGGAGGCATCAGTGCTGTAATCACATTGGCACATGGCTGTACTTCCAACAATGATTCCAAAATGTAACCCGCAGTCTCTGGGTGACCAGCAGTAGGTAATTTGTCAAACGGAAGATGACTTGAAGTCCTCATCCTTCACCTCCCTTTCTTAGGCACCTGCGTGTACGTGGGCACGTCCTGACCCTTCACACTGCACAGTCATTTGCCAAATGACATCCTCACAAGGAAGTCATCACAACTACATTTAGCATACCAACCTCTTTAGGACTAAAAAGCATTACTACGCTCATTTATTGTTGGTGAGAGTACAGTCACTTTGGAAGACAGTTTGGTAGTTTCTTACAAAATTAAACATTCTCTTACCACGCGATCCAGTAACCACACTCCTTGGTGTTTAACACTAAATGCGGTAAAACTCATGTCCACACAAACACCTGCACATGGATATTTGTAACAGCTCTCTATTCATAACTGTCAAAACTTGGAAGTAACTAACATGTCCTCCTACAGGTGAATTAATAAGTAAACTGTGGTACATCCAGACAATGAAATACCATTCAGCAATAAAAAGAAATGAGCTATCAAACCACAGAAGGACATGGAGGAACCTCACATGCTTATTACTAAATGAGATGAGCCCATTTGAAAAGGCTACAGACTGTAAGGTTCCTACTGTATGACATTCTGGAAGCAACAATGGCGACGGTAGAAAGGTTAGTGGTTGCCAAGAATCTGGAAGGAGAGAGGGGTGAATAAACAGGGCACAGAGGATGTTTAGAGCAGGAAAAGTGTCCTGTATGATAGATGAATAGGGCTTACATGTCACTGAACTTTGAGCAAACCCACAGAATACACACCACCAGCAATGGACCCTAGTGCAGACTATGTAGAAACTTGATGGACACTGACGTGCCAGTGTTGTTTCACCGATCACAACGAGTGCACCACTCCGGCATGGGGCGTCGACAGCGGGAGAGGCTGTGCGTGCGGACTGGCGGGGGAGGGGTGGGGAGTACATGGAAAATCGCTGTATTTTACTTTCGGCTCAATTTTGCTGCTAACCTAAAATGGCTCTAAAAATAAAGTCCACTAATTTAAAAAAAGAGCATTACTAAATTGCATGTAAAAGTCTTGTTTTAGAAGCCAAATAAACTTCGTCACAGCCTTTCAAAAGCAGTTTTCATCCCAAAGTATTAAAATCATAGACCATTAATACTGTCAAAAAGTTGCCCTGAGGCCAGTTTAAGACTAAGCAAGCCGAGACAAAAATTGTGTTAAAAAATAAAATTCTGCCCATCTAACAACATAAATAAGACTAATAAAATTACATCACCAAGCAACATAAATTTCTCTAAATTGCCGTATCAAAAACACCAGCATCAAACTTTAATGGTTGAGATTTAACATCCTAGCAACTGAATTTGGAAAAAAACAAGACAGGGAGAAATAAAATCTCTGATCCCCAGAAGATGTGACTTAACCCATGACCCCAGTATAGCCAGGAGTCGTCTTAAGGCCCCTCGGTCCCAAGGCTACAGTCTAAGGAAGGAGGGGACAGGGAGGCCCTAGCTTTCACAGGGAGGGCCAGGGCGAGGCACTGGGGTGGCGGAAGGTGGGGCTGATCCTCCAAAAACTCCGAGCTTTGCCCGTGTACATTTTATCACAATTCACTGCAGTGCTCTCTGGAGGTGGATAAGCAAAGATGAAGGCTATGGCCTAGAAACTATAGAAACAATCTTGGTACCTTAAATATCACCTGTGGAAAAAAACACCCAATATAATGAAAAAATTTTTTTGGTTTTTGCATGTTCATGGCGCTGCCATTACTCAGTAAGATATTCCTTCATTATAAGATGACCACAGTAATAAAAATATTTATGTTTCTATTCAGTAGAACTCCATGGAATCTATTCTAAAGATGGGTAACACTGGTTAGTTTTTCTGATCTGCAGCTTTTCAAGAAAAATCATCTGATCTGCAGCTTTTCAAACACAGAAATATAATATTTATCAGTCCATCAAATGCTGATTAGACTCCTGGGAACTGACTTGTGCTAACCGAGTTCAGCCAAAGGGACTTACATTCCATAAACAACCACATGCTCATTTTTGATGAAAGCCATTTGGTCAAAACAGCAGGAGCAGATCTCTTGCACGGGGCGTGTCCTTGCAGAAGACCAGATCAGACAGCAGAGGCTGCTGGGTCAGCAGGGACCTGGGGCACACGGGAGCTGAACACTCCTGGGCCGCAGTTCTGTCGGTTATGGTGGACCATCCTCTCCGGCCCAGAGGTGGTTCTCGGTACAGGCTATCAGACTAGCTGCCCGAAAATCAGCACGCTCTCTTCCACAGAATGGGACGCGGGTTAAAACGTTTGCTCCTCCTTTCCCTTTTATAATACCCCTCACAAGTCACCAAAGCTTCTGTGATGACGATGCCTTACATTAATTACAAGTCGTGATCCCCTTAATCTCACAATGTTGCCTTTACCTGAGTCATAAAAATGAGCTAAAATGAGCTAAAATGACTCCATCTATTAAAGGTTTAGTTCCTCACCCTGACTCCAGATTTGGGCCTTTGAGGATCTTACCTCATTACTGGAGCTTTTAGACTAAAGCGCACTTAAAAACACAATTTACATTCCAATGTGATACCTATTGTCCCACTTAATACCTTGTCTCCATATGCAAAAATTCATAGGATCCACCACTAGTGGAAAAAGTGTGATCAAGTTCCTGTTAAGAACCATCTTTCTGAACCAGTATCTTTCAGAATTTTAATCTATGTCGAAAATATCAAGGAAAATGTACGTAAAAACACATAAGCAAATGAACAAAAAGCAAAACAACTTTTAAAGGTGAAGAAAAAAAAATAGCACTGGAGTTGAACCTAAGAGAGAATTTTATGGCCCAAACAAGTCAAGCTGCAAAGGGCTCAGAGGGAAAACTGGTCAGAGCTAGTCCGCACAAGCACCAGCACCAGCACCCTGAGCAGAGGCTACAGGAAGGGGAGCTGACCCAGGGAACGGCATTCCTGCACAGAGTCAGCCGGTCCGCAACCACCAGCGAGACCGGTTCAAAGTGACCCAACAGGATTATCTCTGGGATCACTATGTAAGAAAAAAAAAAAACAGCTATAGAATTATTTGGCCAGGTACTTCAAAGGAATTCCCACTTCCCCGGAACTTTAGCAATGGTACCAGCTTTTCAAAAGAAAGAAGAGGGGTGGTGAAAGAAGGAAGGAAGGAGGAAATGAATGCAGGGGCAAGTTGGGTTTAAGACTGTTTGCATTGTTAGGTCCTTTCCTCTGTTCTCTTTAAATTAGGAAAAAAGCAACCCACAATGTCCCCCGAAGTGTCTCTTAATTACCCCGGTTACTAAAATGAGCTCATGAAAAGCCCAGTCTCGGCCTTTCAGGCTACCTCAAGAGGCTCCAGTGAAAAAGCCAGTCCCTAGGGAACAACCAAAATCAGCAGGCCCTTTGTTAACTCGTTGGGTATGAGGTTGAAATATTTTTCTTTATTTAAGTATTTACGACAGGCATCGGGGAGGAACATATTAGGGTCTCTAACAGGAAAGTTTTGTGATTTCTCATACGTACACACATGTTGTGAATGCCAGATGATTTTCTGGGAAAATTTCTATCAAAGCTGTAATAGCCAGTGATCACACTTACAACATTAATTAGTGTGCATTCACATGATCAGCTGACAACTGAGATGGCGGAAAACGAAGAGAAACGAGCGGAGACGGGCCTCGCTCCGACGTGGGACAGAGGACGTCTGGCCCAGGTGCCCTGTCTCATCCTAGGGGTCAGCAAAGGACAGGCTGACGTGTGAAGGTGGGTATCACTCAGCCGTCCCAGGTCAAGGGAGGAGAGAAGGGAGGTCAACCTCTCTGCCTTCCCGCCCCAACCCCCAGCTGGGCTCCACCGTCCCTAGTGTGATGGACAAGGCGGCAAAGCACGATGAACACACGAATGGAGTCGTGGGGCGTGGGAGTGGAATACAATACAACCACTGAGGTGTTTTTTCTCCCGTTTCTCATTTTTCATCAAAAATCCCACGACGGCATTCTTTTGTTCTTGACTACTAAAAAAGAGAAACAGCAAAGCTCGGCTGGACAAGATGTCCTTCTTTCTTACTCGGGATAAAGGCGAACGAGAGGGAGCTGAAGGCATTACCGGGAAGTGTGCCTGACAAGCACAAAAAAGCTTGAATAGCACACAGCCTTTTACCGGGCGAACGGCGTCTTCATTTCCATCCTTCTCACCACTGCAGGGACCTATTTACAGACTTGCTGTTGGAAAGGACTGGCCACGGAAAGCAAGTTCTCTCTTTATAGTAGCTACAAGACTTGGTAAAATGACAGAAAGAGGTTTTGTGATACATTGCCTATGACAGCTGCAGAAACATTTGTAGAAGTTGGCCAGACAACACCATGTTCAATGCACTGGTTTCACATGTGCCAGGGCGCCTGGCGATTAAGAAACTGTTACCGTCCTGCGTCCTCCTCCCTCTCCTCTCCCACGGCAGGCAGCTGGGAGTCACGAGCCAAACATTTCAGAATCTGAGGGTTTGTTGTAAACGAAATGTAGTATTAAAAACTCTCTGAGGAGCCCTGGCTGGTTTGGCTCAGTGGACTGACGGCTAGCCTGTGAACCAAAGGGTCACTGGGGTCGCCGGTTCGATTCCCAGTCAGGGCACAGGCCTGGGTTGTGGGCCAGACCTTCAGGTGGGGGCCCACGAGAGACAACCACACACTGATGTTTCTCTCCTCCCCTTTTTCCCTCCCTTCCCCTCTGCCTAAAAATAAATAAAGTCTTTAAAAAAATTTTAAAACTCTCCAAGGATAGGAGAATTCTCTCTGCCAAGTACTTGCAGCCACTCATTCCAATCACTGTACTCCACAAATCACTGCCGTACCTGAGACGGGCTAACTCTAGAAGCTGTAAATTCCCTGTCTCTGGGGAAGGGCGGGGCGGCCCGATCACTGCTATCCAAAATGAGCCACCAAGATAGCCCACTGGGACATGTGGGGTAAAAAACATCAGAAACTCTGTTTATACTTAGGTTAGTCTGAGCCTCCTAAATTTGCCATTTGTTATACCTGTAGTGCATATATGACAATAGTATATATGTGTATCATTTATAAATAAATTGATATACATATATTATGGGTCTGTGACAAGAGACATTTTACTACTAGTGTGCGAGATCCAAAAAGGTAAGATACCACAGGCCAGACAGCCCCTAGCGCCCACGCTTGTGAAGGGACTTTGAGATAATCTGAGAGCTCACGTCCTAATTTTAAGTTTCTTCCACTCTTGCTCAAATGCACTTATAATTTTAACAACCTGTTTTGGAGAATACTTTCCGTGAGACAAGAAAAACAGAAGCAGTAGACAAAACTTATTTCAGTACAATTCTTTTAGACTTAAGCAGGACTAATAAACACTGTGTTGGAATTTTAGAGGAAATACATTTTTTAGAAACTAAATGAGATAAAGTCCAATCTGTATATCCAAAGATAGATTAAGGAAAGAAGTTTTCATTACTTCTATTCAGCTACCTGATATTTAAGTAAAGTTTCATCTTTCACTCTTGCAGCACTGAATAAATTCCAAGATTCTTTTGCTTATAGACTCCAATACGCTTGTGAATTAAAATACGAAATGAGATCAGAATGTAAAAGATAACTTTTCCTAATATATAAAGTGTCCAAATCCTGCACAATGGATAAGGTGGAAGGGAAGTTCAATGTTCGGCTCTTCCGTAGGTAAGTGCTGCGCCTCCTCTTCAATTATAACACATGTGGCTCAGGGTGAATACCATGTCTCAGGGTGCCCATCGTTGCAGAACCACGTCCACACGGAAAACGCCCTCTCTCCTCCAGGTCCCTGTGGACGGGAGCCTCTCCCAGCCTAACAGTGCCAGCTTTGAACCCGGACCCTGGGAACACTGCAGGAATGCCCTACGCCCCGCCCCCGTGGCTTCACACACGTTTGCCCTTTAAGCACGACCAAGCATGAGCCACACGCTGGATAGTGAACTTGGAGGAATGCACTTGTTCGACAGCAGCAAGTGTTTCCTCCATGCAAATGTCATTCTTGGGCTCTGAATACTCAGCCTTTTCTGACTTGTAGATTCACAGAGCTTAAGAGAGTAAGAGCGTAAGAAGTACAACGAAATTAATCGTTGTCCCTCATTAAATTAAAACACTACATAAGTGACAGAGATTTAAGCATTCTCAATGGCAATAACCTGTAAGTCTATAAAAGACACATGCTTAATGTTACTATGCATCTGATTTAAATAATTTCATAATTAGTTTAATTAAATTTTCTTTAGAAAACTTCCCCAAAATAGGAAAGAATACTTCTCAACTCACCTTATAAAACTAGTATAATCTTGATACTAACTCATACGGGAGCTGGATGAGCAAGAAAAATGACAGGCCGCTACCACTTGTGAACAGGGGCAGAACACCTAGCAAATTCAAGCCAACAACGCATTCGTTCGGTTCTAAAATTGGGCAGTTGTTTCTAATCTACGTCATTTTCTTTGTTGTTTCCCACGAGCAGAAGAAACCTTCAAACTTGTCCTGCAGACATCACATTTTATAGACTGGGTCCAGTCATTTCGGTACTGGAAACGTATGAGTCTGCTTCTCTTGCCTATTATTTTGCCGGTTTTCTTTCATTAAATCTTATTTTCTTACATGCCTAGTTATCTTTGACTATGTGTTAGATGTCGTATTTAAAAATACACATATACACACAAATCTGTATGTACAGACACACACATGAACAACTTGAGACCTAGTATCTTCCTACAAAAGGATGTTCAATTGCTTGTGCCGGACACCTGGGAGTGACACCAAACTGGCCCCAAGTTCAAGGCTTGAATGCCTGTGGATTGCCCAGGTGATTCAAGGCTGGCTCTCAGTCTTTTCACAGAATGGTATATTTCTGTGTCCCTTTGCCCGGAAGATGAAAGTCTTTCAGGGAACCAGCTGCAAAAGTGTGGGAGGGTCATCGGACTGCCTACCTTTGACAGGCCCTAAACTTTTACTACTGTCCCCCTTTTCCTTGTGAGGCTGCCAAAACCTTGGTTTTGCAGCTAGTTCTTCCAGACGGGAAAATGCCCTCCAGGCTTATTGCTGTGATTCCTGCCTTTTCTTAAATTCATACACAGAAATTCTTACCTATTTTGTTAGCACTGAGATGTTTTTGCCCTTCAGAAAAATAGTGCTGGAAAAAAAAAACTAGCTGAGAACTATCAGAGGCAAAAGTAGCTCCTCTTTGGTAACCTGTAAAAAAGACACTGCATTATGTCCAAGGAGGGCCTATTCCAGGTCTCTGTAAAAGGAATACGGTATTTGAAAACCAGTGGATGGAGGGGCTCCCTGGCTTTCCACTCAGGACCTCTGGTGAAGCACAGATAAAACACAGTTCGTTTTGGAGTCCAAAGCAGGCACAGAGCTGCCTGGGGACCCTTCCACGGACCCCACGGATTAACTGTCCCAAGACCGCATGCATACATAGTCTTTGGAATGTGCAAGATTTTATCTACACTCAGAAGCTCACCACGTTCACATTATCACAGGTGGTTCCCCCAAGTAACAGACTTCAGGAAGTCGAACTTTACCTGTGTTATCATTTGTTCTTAGCTCCAAATTAAACAGTTCCCTTAATTTTCAAGATAGTTTTTTTTATCTTTTAAAAAGCATAAAAATACCCCATGTTCACTCAGATATCTGAACCATGAGTAAGCAGGAACAATAAGCTGATACTCTAAATATATTCAATTCTCACTATTCTTGGTGTTTACGTTCTCTAAAGTTGCTACAAACACTGAATTAACAAATACGGAAGCATTACTCCTAGGGGGAATACAGGATTAGATTCTTGCAAGCCTCTGGTCACATTTTGTCAACAGATCAATACATGACCTTGTCTTATGTGTGTTTCTGTTCTAGGATACCTCATTTAATATGTATTATTGATTAACATTGAACTCATGTCCAACATTGTTATAAACTCAGGCCTGAACAAAGCTAGTCTAACACATGTATTTTCTCCCACATCAAAGCCTTCTTATGCTTAGGGACACCAGATACTCCAGGGCCGTGTTAGGTAGCAAAATCAACGAAAAGCCCCAAGATATGCAAACCACGACACTCCATGGACCGCAGAAAGGACTCGTGTGCAGCATGGGAACTGAACAAAGAAGGCAGACAGTGACCTGCAACTTCAGCTGAGAACCTGGGTATCAGGGCACTCAAGTTTTCCACCACTCTGCATACGTCCCCAAATAACTGCAAAGATGCCATGGACATCGATTTTGGGTTACAAAATAGTGAGTAGGCGATTCTGCAAATACCAAACCTGTGAGTAGTGAGGATGGATCATACAGAGTCTACGCATGTACCAGACCAGCAGCACAGCTACTGTCTCTGTCTTCCCAGCGTTTGGAAAAAAAATACCGACTGTGCTATCCCTATTATTATTTCAATTACAGCTGTATCTGGATCCAGTTTCAACTTTCAAGAGAGAAGCCCCACAGGCAACAGCTACAGAACACCAGGTAAAGCACGTTCCTCCACCCACGGGTAGACCAAACATCCACACCCGCATGCATCCCAGTTACTCACCTCTCCTCTGCCATCCATCACCAGCTCCCCAATGTGACAACGTGTATGTGCGCACACGCGTCAAATTTCAAATTTAGAGCCTTGAGGGACACTTCCTGGGTCAGCCTTTTGTGGAACGACAACAAAAACACCAGCTTCCTGACATGTAAAACACGATTTCCTAAAGAGGGACCTCCAACAGTACTGTTACTTTGTATAGCGACACAGCAGGTGGCAGGGTGTGATGAGACAGGAAATGAGAACAAATGCCACCCACACACACTCGCGGGGAATCCATCCGCACACAAGGTCACATCTTCATCACCCAACCCGCCGCCGCCGTCCGGAGGACCGCTCCTCCTTCACCCACCCGGCCCGCCTCTCGGCTGCCCTTTCACCTGGCCGGCGACCCTTCCAGGCAGTTCTGTCCACGTTAACAGAGGAAACTCGCCAAGGGGGACAACACAATCAGAAAGACTCCACTAAATAAGGAGGGGAAAAACTCCCAAGTCCTAAATAATAATAGTCATTCCAAACTCTCTAACAAAAAGCGTATCTTCTCCTTATGCCCCAAATTAAAAAATGTAATACTAATATCTACAGTGATTGTTAAACTCCTGTCCTCTAACCACCTCCAAAGAGTAAGGGTTCCCTAATTAATTACTAATTAGAGCATCTATTCTACTTAGAAAAATCTAATAGGAGCTTTCACCTCACTACCCCAGAGATCAAAGTATCCAAATGAATACAAACCGTGGTACACACACGAGACAATGACCCAAACAGCAGAAAAAGAACACACAGACGTTACCATCACCCCCAAACTGGAAAGCACCCCAGAACACCTGAGCATCCACAGAGCATCTTGGTCACCTAAACTCTGTAAGTGATGGCCCAAGTGATGCTGAGATCCAGGACCCAGAGCCCAACGGGAGGAGCTCCACTCTGCAGCCCCACAGAAGCCCTGGCCCCAGTCCCTTTACTTAAAACCACAGACGGCCTCAGGTGGAAGGAACGGAAGCGTCCCCAAGTCTAACTGCCTCATTCACAGGCAAGGACACAGGCCCAGAGATCAAACGATTTGCTAATACGAGGACTGAATCATGGGTTGAACAGCATGACTCTGCATTTGCCTCGTGGAAAGGCTATGGAAGGACAGTTTATTAGGCAATAAAATCACCCACGTTTTATAAAATACAAATCTGGTCATTTCATCCCCTTGTTCAGATCTTCTGATCATCTCCCAATGCACTCTGGACTTCAAGAAGGTCCCGAACACAGGGCGTCAAGATTTTCATGGCCAAGTCCACGTATCCCTTACCCTACTTCAGCACACACCCCGCAGGCCTGCACGGTCACTCATCCATCCACACACCCGATTGTTCTTTGAGTAACTACTTACGAGGAATCTACTCTGTGCCGGGCACGGGGCCATCCTGAACTAATCAGACCTGCTCTAGTGGGTCACTCTCTTCATGGACATGGTGCCTCTGCCCGTGCTCCTCTGTCCACCTGGCACGCCCTCTCCGCCTCCTACCTGTCCACTCCCTGGACACCGTAGCTGAATGAACTCAACACTCACTGTAAAAACTGAGAAGCGTACCAGGACCAAGAGATTTAGGTTAGTTTCCCAAGTAAAACATATCTGGTGTGCTCTCTGAGAACACTGGTCTTCTTTTCACTGATACATAATTTACACACTGCGAAATTCACCCATTTTCAGTATGTACTTCAGTGGGTTTTAGCACATTCACAAGGCTGTGCAACCATCACCAGCATCCAATTCCAAAAACCTTCATCGCCCCAAAAAGAAACCCAAACCCACGGGCAGTCACTCCCCACCCCCCTCTCCCCACCCCCTGGCTACGTGAATCTACCCTCAGTCTTTGCGCGCCGCTTGGGTGCATGTCTCACCATAGGTCAATACCAGAAATACTGAAATAGTTTTGAAAACATCCTAACAAGAAACTCAGCAAACATATTCACTAAGACTTCTTTTTCTGAGATAAAAGCATTTCATTGAAAAGTAAAAGCCGCCCTGGCTGGCGTAGCTCAGTAGATTGAGCTCGGGCTGTGAACCAAAGTGTCGCAGGTTCGATTCCCAGTGAGGGCACATGCCTAGGTTGCAGGCCATGACCCCCAGCAACCACACATTGATGTTTCTCTCTCTCTTTCTCTCTCCCTTCCCTCTCTAAAAATAAATAAATAAAATCTTTTTTAAAAAAAGGAAAAGCAGAACTGACCTTGCATAACGTATTAATTCCAGTTTCACTCAACACACTCAATGCAGTTTAGTTATTTGTTCTCTGGCAGGCAACAAACAGCAAACTCAGTATTTCCAGGGGGTAAAAAACGAAGCAGCCCAGTAAGCAAACATCTGAAAGCTCAGTTTACAGACAGACACCTAGAGCTCGGCAGGTTTGAGGAGGAAGGATAAGGAGATTCTCAGAAAAGCTTTCCCTGTCAAACCTTCACGCACATCCTTAACTTCCAGCTCGGTGACTGAAGGTCATGTTTCTCAGATACCCTGTGATAACGATGAGAGAAAACAAGCAAAAGCTCAAAAATACATTCAGTTCTTATAAAGCCTTAAGGATTTGCCACCTATAAGCATCACCTTCCTGGATTAATAAAAGCGAGTTTTCCTGTGGCTGCTAATCGCTGCCTGTGCAGCCGCCTGAAAACAAGGGCCCTGAGGGAGCGCACCTGTTTCATGCGGCACACAGAAGAGTCTGGTCCCCTCCGCACCCCTGTGGGGTGGCTGTTTGCAGCAGGACACTGTCCCTTCCTGCGGGGGCAGCTGTGGGGCTGAGGGCACAGTGCTATGTGTGACAGCTGACCGCAGGTCACGATGGACAGCAAAAACCTAAAGGTGGCCCTTGGGGGTCATGGTTCAGCCCAAGGCAGAGGTTCGAGGAGGACGTGCGTGCAGTGGTCTTAACGAAAGAGAGACACGGGTAGCCAGACGCTGTGGCAGGGCAGCGCCCAGAGCAGCCACGCGGCGGCTGTGCGAGGGCGAGTTCGCCCTGCTCAGGAGCACTCCTGCGTTTGAGAGCGACCTCATCCAGATCAGCACAAGTGACCGATGTGCACAACAGTGTGCACATGGTCCTGGTGGGGGTCTCGTACACCAGCCCCGACCTCACAACATCTGATGTCCTGCTGCTGGCACGACTGGCTGTCAGCTATGCAGTCAGTGTCAAACATGACGGCCATGTCCTGGGAAGGGGACTCAGGTCAGAGAGGAGCTTGAGCTGACCTGGCTGCTCCCTTTGAAGTTTGTAAAGTCCATCTATGGGTCTTAAGAAAAAACAGCTCCCCTTAAAGCTGGCACAACCCCTCTTTTTACCTAGTTATGCCCCCTTTCTGATGTAAAAGAACTGTTTGCGCCCTGGGAAGACCTGGTGTCCTTCCTAAGACCGCCCGTGGAGGCTCACAGCGGTACCCTCGCGGTACCAGCTTGTGACGGGATGGGCACAGCTGTGCTGGAGGCGGAGGATGGGCAGAGCCCAGCGATACGTTTTTGTAGAGACCCTCGGAGGTGGGGGCCCGAGGCTCCCAGGCTGCTCCCCTTGGCTGAGGGGGACACACTGCCTTTGGAATGGCTCAGGCCAGACGAGCCCCTGTGTGGAGGCCCTGACACTGGGGAGGTCCCTCAGACGCCAGGTCCTCTGACCCCCACCCCATGTTGTGGAGCCATCACCAGCATCCTGATCGTCCACACTGTTCTGGAACACTTACATGCGCCTATAGACTCGGGCAGTCTGATCTGTTCTGAAACATTTTTAACTATGAGAAAGCCCTTCCCATATTTGAGCCATGCACTGATTTTTGTATAAGCCTGCGGTGCTGTGACGTGCTTTGCCCACAGGTGCATGATTGGTGGTAGCTGTCAGAAGGTAAAACGGACATCGCTTTTGACCACGGCCTCCCTTTGGGAATCTGTTTTGTAGATGTGCTGAGACAAGAGTGCAATGTAAAAGTGTGGGGGTGCTCCCTGGTGAACCGCACTCACGCTTTCCCCGGCCCTGGAACTGTCCGAGCAAAGCTGCAGCGACCCTTGTGGGCGTGCCGCAGGGGGGGCTCCTGCACCCACTGGGAAGGCTGCACGTGGTGACTTCAAGGGTCCTCCTAATCATAAGCTCTTGAAGACAGGTGACAGCCCTTTCTGGTCTCACGCAGTTTCTTCTCTACTCCCCCGTTTCTGCTCTCGGCACAGGCCGAGCTCCATGGGGAAGGGGACCAAGACCAGGTCAGCGTCGGGAGCCTCCCTCTGGTTGCCGAGGTGTCTAGGGCTACCTCTTTTGCTTATACTGGAGGGGAAGGTGTCCAACAGCATGCTTCATGCAAATGCTCTGTGCTCAGGGACACACTGTCTTTCCTAACCCAGCACTAGCAGGGCCTGACCGGCGGGCAGGACCAGAACCAGCAGCAGTGACACCCAAGGGTGGTATGCGTGTGGATGCAGGAGACGGCCAGCAGCCCTGGTACAGAGACCTTGGAAGGCCCAGGGGCTGGCCCCTTCATCTCAGCCTGGCAGAGTGAAGACAATGTGAGTGAACAGAAGGGAGGTCCGACAGTCTCCCTTCGCCAGGCTGAAGCCCTTAGGAAGGTTAAGGAGAAGGAGAAAACTCCCACCAGAGGCCCTCCCGGCCTGTAGGAAAGGGGAGGACAAGTCGATCCTACCATCGAGTGGAACCGCTCTGGGAGAGCAGGAGGAGGAGGACCAGAGCAGCCCAGGGGCCGAGGACATGGCCCCTCCCCCCAGGAATACAGTATCCTCAGCGTCAGCCAACAGGGCTGGAGATGATCTCAGAAACGGAGGAGGAGCTGACGCGGAACCAGCTCGGGTCAGGGGCGCGTAACTGAGAGAATCTCTCCCTGGTCCCTCTGCCATTCTGTGGCTCTCTGGGGTCTAGGCGGGCACACCAGCCATCCAGGAACTGTAGATGTGGACTAGAGTGGATCTCCAATGTCCTGACCTGCCCATCTGCTTCAAGGTGGGGGAGCTTACTCTTCTCAAGTGGGTCCATTCTTTCATTTCTTGAAACAAATAAATGTCTGCTATACCCCTTAAAAAATAAAAAAATTATAAATTGGTCTGCTATGGCTTCAAAGAAATTCCAGTCTGGCTCCCTTCCCCGTATCTAAGTTGAAGTGGGCATGTGATTCCAAGTACATGCCTGGTTGGGTTATCTGGGCAAGAAAATCAAGATGCCCAAGACTGTGGTGTATTTTGGAGCCATCACTGTGCATCAAATTGCCCTTATGCTGAGCTTGCCAGTACGTCTGTAATAATTTGTATCCAGACTTCAGTGGGTTTGGAATGGTCCGTCTGTCTAGAGTGCTCGCTTTTCGAAGATGTTGTTTGTCTGGCACAAATGTGTATTCAAATGATTAAGTCCATCTTGGTTTTAGTATGTACAGAGCGGCACATTTGTTTGGGTGCATTCTGGTGCTGGCCGTACCACTGAACTTACCACCGCTTCCCACTTTCTAAAAAGTGTCAGCCATGGCCCGCTCGTCTGGCTGGTGGTGTGACCCAAGGCAGTCCTGTGGGTGGGTCCTGCGGGGATGCAGTTTCTTAACGCTCCGGCGTGACTCCTGGCACAAATGTTCAGACCCTCAGAAGCACCTCAGCCGCATCAGATGGGGGGTCCATCACTACCTGTCACAACTATACCTACCCGCCACAGTTCTGAATCACACAGAGATCCCAAAAGGGAAGACGGCCGTTAAGTCCGCCCTTGAGAATCTCACACTCCAGACTCTCATCCTCTCACTGTGCCTCTACCAAGACTGGAGGCTTCTGAACAACTGTCGTTCCAACAGCTCCCTCCTGCCCTTGCGTCTGCAAACAGTGAGGGCTTGTCTGAGGCTGGGAAACGGCTTGTCCAGGGGGAGTGCACACACCAGCATTGGAGAACCTGGGCTTCACCCCCAGCGTTTCCCATTTAAAGGCTGTCTGACCTTGGACGTGACATTCCACTGCTCTGAACTTTAGAGAAGAAGAAGAAGATGATGATACCTAACCAACAGGGTGGTGTAAAGATTCATTTAGTCTCAAGTTCAATTAGTCACAATAAACAGTTAAGTTTCTTTTCCCCATTCATTTTATCGCCCATGTGAAACCCCAATAAGAGATCTTTCCAAAGTCCTCTCTGCTATCATGATACTCCCAACACCACTAACATCAGGGTCAGCGTGGACGAGCTACAGCACACTCAGCACAGAACGCCGGAGACAGGAAGTGGACAGAATGCACTTGGCAGCCGTGCGGCCACCTTCAGGAGGGAGCACCCCGATCGTTCTGTCAAAATCCGAATACGAGTGCTTTCACGACTTAAAAAATGCACTTACCAAAAAAAGCATTCCAAACAAAATTAAAAATTTTGTAGATCAGAGATTAATTTTGAATTCTGAGCAAAATGCCAGAGCTGATTAGTAAGTCAGCAACAATTAAACAAGGTCCTCGGTGTGAAATCTGTAAGAGGAGGACCTGCTTTAAAGATTTTCTAGACAATGAACACTGGTATCAAAATGAAAAATTAAGTTTCAGATGCACTCCTAGAATTTATGTAAATGTAACCTATGACTTCAGAAAAATTATATACCAATGACTAAAGAATGCAATAAACAAAGCTTATTATTGTCCCAAGCTCTGTAGCATATCCTTCTAAGAATGCCCCATACAATCATCATACGATACTTTAAGATCACAGTCATTTATCTCTTTTTTAAGTATACTTTACTGATTATGCTATTACATTGTCCCATGCTTATTCTCCCCCTTTATCCCCTCCCACCCTGTAGCCTCCTCCCACCACCATTCCCTCCCCCCCTAGTTCATGTCCATGGCTTGTACATGTAAGTTCTTTGGCTTCTCCATTTCCTATACTGTTCTTAACCTCCCCCTGTCTATTTTGTACCTACCAATTGTGATACTTATTCCCTGCCTTTTCCCCCATTCTCTCCCCTCCTACTCCCCACTGATAACCTTCCACGTGATCTCCATTTCTGTGATTCTGTTCCTGTTCTGGTTGTTTGCTTTGTTTTTGTTTTTGTAGGTTCGGTTGTTGATAGTTTTGAGTAAACTTCTTTGATCTTCTTTTTCTTCGGTAACTCCCTTTAACATTTCATATAGTAAGGGCTTGGTGATGATGAACTCCTTTAACTTGACCTTATCTTGGAAGCACTTTATCTGCCCTTCCATTCTAAATAAAAGCTTTGCTAGATAGAGTAGTCTTGGATGTAGATCCTTGCCTTTCAGGACTTTGAATACTTTTGTCCAGCCCCTTCTTGCCTGTAAGGTTTCTTTCGAGAATCAGCAGATGTAGGTATGGGAACACCTTTGTAGGTCACTCTCTCTTTTTGTTTGTTCAATTATAATATTCGTTATTTTAAAAAAGAGAATGATAAAATTAAAAGGTGCCAGATTTTTATTCCATTTTCCTCAAAAGCGATACCAACAGTACACTCAACAGGACACTTGTGTATAAGGCTACAGTGTGCAGGATATAAAGGGAAATTTAAAATGTTAAACTGCAGTGTAAATGTGAGTCTGTGATAATAATCACAATAATAAGGATCAGCTGTCATGGACTGAATGCCACTCATGCCCATCACCATACTGGGAGTTTTACAAGCATTCTCTGCTCTAATTATCAAAGTTGTCTGGTGAAGTAACACCTTATTTTATACATGAGAAAACTGAAACTCAAGTTTAAGAAACTTGACCATGTCACACAAACAGTAAGTGGCAGAGCTGGGATTTGAACCCAGGCCACTCAGCTCCAATCCTTGGCTCTTACCCTGCTGCCTCTCAGAGTCAAGTACTTCTAAACCTCGTCAGAGCGCTGGCTTCCAAAGAAGTACTCACAATGAACAAAATTTAAATTTTAAAATATTTATAATGTTTTAAAGCTTATTATTAAAGATACAGACTGTGGCCCTGACTGGTTTGGCTCAGTGGGTTGGATGTAGTCACGTAACTCGAAGGGTCACACGTTTGGTTCTCGGTCAGGGCACACGCGTGGGTTGCTGGTCTGTCCCCAGTCAGGGCACAGGTGAGAAGCAACGATCGACGTTTGTCTCACACAGCAATGTTTCTCTCCCTCCATTTCTCTGTCCCACCTGCCTCTCTATGAAGAAGATACACACCAGGGTGGTTCAATTCATGTGTCATCTTGGCTAGTCTATGGTACCCAGCTGGCTGGTCGAACACCACTCCAGATGTTGCTGTGTAGGTAATTTTTAGATGCAATTCACATTTATATCAGTAGACTCTGAGTAAAGCAGATTACCCTCCATAGCAAGGAAGGGCCTCATCTAATCAGTTGAAGGCCTTAACAACAAAGACTCAAGCTCCCTAAAGAAGAAGGAATTTTGCCTCCAAACTGCATCATAGAAATTCTGGCTGAATTCCCAGCTTTTGAATTCAAGACTGCAATATAAACTCTTAACTGGATTTCCAGCCTGCTGGCCTGCCCTACAGATTTCAAGCTTGCAAGTCCCCATAAACACGTAAGTCAACTCCTTAAGATAAATTTATATATATATATGTAAAGAGAGAGATTTATGTACATATGTACTTACTATAGATGAATTTATGCACACACATGTGACTGACATGTTTGTGTATGTGTATGTATATCTGTCTCCAGCTGGTTTTGTCTCCCCGGAGAAATCTGCCTTATACGTACAGTTAGATGTATTATATATACTTAGATATATTACATACATAACTTTAACCACCAAATGCACTCACTCGTGCAGACAAGTCGATTTGTTTTTGTGCAAACACTGGAAAAACTCTCCTCCGTCTCCGTGGTGCATTTGAAGTTTTACATGTGTGCCTTTAATTAGGTTGGTTGTAGTTCTGCTCTGTCTTCACGGGAATTCCTTTTCGGGCTTGTCTGCTTCTGTAGGGTTTTTATAGCATGCACACGGTCACTGCCCTGGGTGCCACACTCAGAACCCAGGGAAGCCTGCAGTCGCCTGCTCACCTGGGGCCTGCACCTGCCACAGCGCTAGAGTCGGCTCTACAACAATAAAGATGTTACCCACTTTGCTTCATCATACTTCAAAACAGATATAAAGTTTCAGGTTCTTACTCTCTTTTTATTTTATTTTTTAAATCTGTCTTTTATAGTCATTACCTGACAATAAAAACTTAAGGATTTTATCATTCCAAGTGCATTACTGTCTGACAGAAATGAGCTATGCAAGAGGCAAACATTATCTAAAAATAGAAGAAGAGGGAGGAGGAGGAAAAAGAAAATTCAGCATTGAGTTTGATGGATGACCATGCTATTATGGAAATAAAATCAGGAGCATTATTTTAGAATACCACCCAGGGAAGATTCCAAGCGAGAACATCCTTTGCATATGACAAGTTTACTCCATGGCTGAAATTGGCTAAACTCTTTATAACAACTGAATTTTATGAGACAGACGTGTCTCTGTCTTGCTTGGTTTTGTTAACACGTTTCTGCAGAAAAAATATAAGGAAGATTTATAGGTCATCATGCTGCCCTGTTTAAAGCGGCGACAGAAGAGACCTCAGAGGAGTGGGCCCCCAGGAAAGTGAACGCCAAGCCGTGCCCCAGTGGTCACCAATGAGCGCCAGACACCAGCACCCTCCAAACGGCCACCGCCAACACCGCCAGAGCCGCCAGTCTCCCCACGCCACCGCGGAAACACTCCTTCTCCGGGGTGTCTAAACCCACGCTCAACAATCTCAACGCTTCTTCAAACTTCAGTTTGCCATTTGCTCTGGGGCACTGTGCTGATCTGGACATTTCTAATGAGATCGGTGAAAATCCCTTTCTGGCTGATAATTCCATGAATTCACTCTCTCTGAGACGAAACACGTCTGCATTAAACAACTTGCCCGCCCTGCCGAACAAGCACCGCTCTCACTGCACTAAGGACTGCTGGTAGGAGTGAGTTTGCACTCCATGTGCACAACAGAACAAATGTGACTACCCTGGAACTCTGAGTGAAAAGCTGACGGGCTTCCATGTTTTTGAAGCACCCATGAACATCTCACGGTGTTAGAAGGTCTCTTCAAAAACCACTTTCCACCCAACAATGAGCAATGAAACGGGATGTGGGGACGTTCACCAACTCCCCGGCCACTCCCCCCACAGTGAACTGAACTGGTAAGTAGTGTGACCGTCACCAGATACCACTGCTGATGCAACTCAAAAACAAGATGGCCCACTATTTCTCCTTCAAGTTTTCTGAGTCAAGAATATTTAGACACTGCCCTGACACTGCCAGGCACGCTACTGAAGAAGCTATTAGTTTAAAGATCCACAGAGTGCCCTGGCTGGTGTGGCTCAGTGGCTTGAGCACTGGCCTGTGCACCCAGGGGTTGCTGGTTCAATTCCTGGTTGGGGCCCATGCCTGGGTTGCGGGGTGCATGAGAAGGAGCAGCATGCACACTGAAGTTTCTCTCCCTCTCCTTCTCTCTCCTTTCTCCTCTAAAAATAAATAAATAAAATCTTTAAAAATAAAATAAAGACCCACATAGTAATTTTAACACTTTCTGACATGAAAAACAATAATAATATTGATGAGGCAAAAAAAGGCTATTAGAATTAATTATCCATGTGACTTTGAATGCTTACTTTGCAAACAAAATACATATAGGAATAAGTTAAAGATGAAACAGACTAAAAACTGAAACATAACTCTCAACATGAAATTTAGTAACCTAATTTAAATCAGCGTAAATGGCAACACTTTTCTCATCCATTCTCTGGTATCAGGAGTTCGATTTCATTGGCTAAAGGGTCCTATTACTAAGGAAGTTTGCCAACATTCAGGGTTAACTGGGCACATTCAAAAAGATGGGTCTTCCTTCTCCACCACTTCCCAATTATGCACAGCGACCCCATGTAACTGCTCAAAGCCTGATTTCCTTAGTAAACTAAACTAGCAACACTGACTTCACCAGCTCTTGCGAGCATTCAGCACCGTGTCTGCGAAGCACGTGGCGCCCGGCCGGGGCGGGGCAGGCGCTCTGTGTGCTCCCCTGCCCTTCTTCCAGGCCTGGCTGTGTCTGCCTCGACAGTCAGTGAAGTTGGGAGAGAGAAGTTTATCCGTCAGATCATTTACTTTTCAATGTACAAGTTCACAGAACAAAACTGACTTCTGGTTAGAATTCCTGTTGACATTGTTCATAATCCACTAAAAAAAGACCTTACAGAAATAATTCAAACAAACATAAAACTTAAAAGACACAGACACTTAGAAAAAGAAAGAAAGGAAGGTTTAGGTGCTGTTTTCCAGCTGCCACTGTCAATGACAGCGATGACAAAATGCCAGGAAGCCATGCCATAACAAGGAGGCTATAGGAACATCTTGTAAATGACAAAGGGACTGACAAATTATTTCCCAAGCTTCCTTCTGGGCCTACAGCCCAGCAGAAATGAGCCTAGACCGAAATAAATATAAATTTTAAAAAATTTTAAACTCTAAAGACAAGAGTTATTACACAAAAAAACATTTGTTCCTCTGAAAACTCAGAGTGTAGAGTTTCAGATTTAGGTGGAATTTTTAGTCACCAATGCCAAAGACTTAAATAGAAAGGACTTTACTTTTGAAGGGAAGAGGAAAAGAAAAAAATAACACCTTGGCAAACCAAAATGTGAGAAATCTAAAAGCGAACTAGTTTGCCAGGGTTTTGAGGTTTGTTGTTTCAAAAGTCTCTCCTCTTGCCTTTCTGGGCCCTCATTAACTCACATCTGGATTGCTACAATAATGTAACTAGTATTCCAGGACCCGAACTTCTCCTCCTTCCAAACCATCCCGCCCCTAGAAGAATTTTCCTGTAACTCTGCTGCGCAGCCACTCTCCTCTGACCAAAACCCTGAAACGGCCCCTTCCATAAGACATCTCGCTTCTTCTGCCTCATGTTACAATCTCCCAAATGGAGTGATCCCATCTTCTCGCCTCCACAAGCCCTCTTCCAACACACACCCTTCTTTCCAATTAAACTGTCTCCTTCTTCCCATCAAAATAATGCTAGTTCTCCATCCTTGTTTTTGCTCATGCTATTCTATCAACTTAGGATAGCCTCTAATCGTGGTCATTTATGTTTTCATTCGTTCACTCACTCACTCATTCATTCATTCATTCATACAAGCCTCTAATGAGAATCTACTACGGGTCCGGCACCCATCTGCTGCTCTGGGTACAGAGATGACTAAGCCTGGTCCTTGACCTCAGGGAACGTTAATGATTATTTAGTGAGTCAGACACGTACGCATATCATTAGGAAACAGTTTAGTAACTGCTGTAACACTGTGTACAGGGTACTATGGAAACGCAATGGAAGTAATGACTCACCATAAAGGAAGGCAGGAGACGAGGAAACCGGGGTCTGAGAAATGGAATGTGAATGAAGCCTGGAAGGATGACAAACAGGGAGTGGTGGGCCAGGGTAAAGGGACAACTGCTACTCAAGAAAAACAATGAAAGTGCGTACCACGTTTCAGGGACTGCCAGAGACTCTGCATGACTAAGTACAAGACGTAAAGCTGGAAAGTGCCTTCACGGAGGCTCGAACTTCTAGATACGTGATGAGGAGCCAAGGATGGGTTTTAGTGAAATGATCAGATGTGAGGTTTTTAAGGGTTTGCTCCGAAAAGACCCTCCCTTCCACATCAACAGAGCCTCCTCGGGATGGATAACTTTATGTGCCGGCTTGTCTGGACCAAGGGGGGCTCAGATTAAGCATCACTCCTGGGAGTGTCTGTGAGGGTGTTTCCAGACGACAACGACAGCACTTGAACCGGTGGACGCACTAACGTGCTGACAGAAGCCCTCCCCAGGATGGGTGGGCGTCGTCCGATCCACCGAGGCCTGCAGAGAACAAGGCAGAGGAAGGAGAACTCACCGCGTGCTCCTTCCTGCCTGCCTGCGTGAGCTGCCTCGCGTCTTCTCCTGCCCCTGGGCTGGGGTTAACAGCACTGGCTCCCTCCCGGGTTCTCGGGGCCTCTGGAGTCGGACCGGAATCCCAGCAGGCAGCAGGTTGCGGGATTGCTTAGCCTCCATACTCGTGTGAGCCCATTTCTCCTAACAAGCCTCCTCGTTCACGTATGTACTCCCCCCACTCTGGAGAGCCCTGGCACTGCCCCCCACTACCGCAATGCTCACACTTCTCTCCTTGCGCCCCCAACCCTGGGAACTCCCAGAACAACAACACTAGTGGCCATCTTGGGACACCGCTAGGTCCCATGCACTGCCCGGACTCCTCGTACCATCGTCCTATTCACTCGCCACAACAGCTCTAAGATCAAGGAACTCAGAACCAGAACACTCAAGTTTCCTGCCCAAGTACCACACAGCCTATCAGTGGTAGATGCCGTTCAAACCTAACCCCGGAGTCTGTGGTCTGCACCCACTCTGCCACACGCAACACAATCCTGAACCGCATGCACTCGTCTGTCCCCTCCCCGTTTCACACCTACGTGTCCTCTTTTCACTGTCCCGCAGCTTGCTGCAGGACCTGGGTTCTCTGCCCAGGGCTGCCACACACTTTTGGCTGACTGACCGTGGGCGGGTCACTGACCCTGGCTCATTTCCTTGGCTAAAATGAAGGATCAGACCAGGTGGCCCCTCGGATCACTTCATTATCTCCCACCACACACGTGGGGTGGATGCACCCCAATGCTGGCGTGTAACAGGGCCCCTGGGCTGAGAGACTGGGTGCCATGGTCCACCGTGATAGGTCATGTGAGCAGCCCAGCCATCAGCCTTCGTGCAGAACATCCCTCAAGCCAGAGAGCCAAGCCCGAGTCAACAAAATCATCCCCCCTCACCTGTGGACAAGTTTCTTATTCTTAAACCGCTCCTCCAAGCACGGACGCTTTGCTCGTGAAGGACTGACTGAGAGATCCCTTCACTGTCGGGTGAAGCCGAGAAAAGTCACCGATAAGCAACAAGCCGCAGGGAGCACAATGGGGCAACCACCTACGTTCCACTTCCCCCGAGCGGAGACTCGGAACAACACAGGGAGATCCTGTCCTGATGCACCTATCTCTCGAGAAAACCCTCTGAGACTTTATTCCAAGGAAAGAAAATGTTGTGTGTTACAAAAACAGAACCATTTATAGCGACCGCCTTACTTGACAAGCCTTTGGCTGCCGGGCTTGGAGCCGATGGGTTTTATCTTTAATAAACATGTAAGTCGCTTTTTTTGTCAGTAGCTTTTTGTGAGGTGTTTTTTTTTTCTACTCTTTCATTAATCACCTTCTTTCACCCTCCAGGGAAACCAAGTAGGTGGGCAAGAATTCCTGGAGGTTTTCTGGGAGGTACTGAGAACACCCACACCCCAGACATACAAAAAATACTTCAGGTCTATATAAACAGTCTTAGGTGATAACTTGGTTAACAAGAAATCTTAGTATAAATAAAAATAAAATACTGACGTATCAAGACATAAGAAAATGTTACAGGAAAATGGAAAAGATATTTAAGAACTACAAAATTTCACCCCAAACCCTTTAAGATGTGTTTTCCAATGATTCATGTACACACCGGACTCTCAAATCACCAAATCCACCCTTCTTCTTTACAATGAGTGTTTTCTGGGAACAAAATATATATATATATACACATACATATATATATGTATGTATCACTATTATCTATTATATCTATTATAATAAATGCAGAGACGAAACAAGACCAGACTTAAATTGACACCAGCCAAGCAAATTAAAATAACCAGAGGAGTCTTCACCACACAAAAGAGTACTGTTCGCATTTCAAGAAGCAGACATACACAAAAGATGTAGAAAACTGCAAAGCATTGTAAAATTCAGTCACCCCCAGTATCCCTGTGATATCGGGATAAAATACAATAGACATAAACTCACATTCACTCAACCACACAATCAGCAAGCTCGAGATAACACCTTTAACTTGCGTGTTTAAGTATATTTCCAAGAACTGACTAAATTTAGGATGGATGAAGCTGCCAACAGTGACGAAGTTTTGGAAAGCTACATCGGAGACAAAAATAAATTAAATGTCCTCCCATGTCAGAATGAGAGAACGCCTCTTTTTAGGACGGTCAAATATACTCAATGACATAGACTGACGGTTTATATTTGGAAAGAGATGAGGTCTGCTAATATTTGCTAAACAAGAGCAAATCCTAAAGGTGACTTTCAATTATGAGCTAGTTACTGTTTAGGTATTCAAGTGCACGTAAAAATATCACCGTGTAACATTTAGACAGGACACACAGTCTCTATGCAGGAGGAGAAACAAAGAAAAACTTTAACAGAGACTAAACGAGGGTGATATATATGTATGTTTTCGACTTCTCAACCCCACCAGCTTACGGAACAGTTTAAAAGCTGCTAAAATATTTAAATAAATTTCTATATGGTTTGGGATGGTCTGGGAAGTTTCCAGGGAGACAGGCAACCTAGTCAAACTGGGTATCAGCCTGTATCCTGAAACGCACTCACCCATCGCAGGTGGCTAAGGAGGGGTAAGAAATGAGCACTGACCACATCGAGTGCCTGGCAGCTATGAAGTGGGCACCACTGTGGCTTTGAAACACACCTGCCACCACCAAATACCTTCTCCTGGGGGAGCAGAGAGAACCAGGTTCTGGGCAGCGCTCTGGGTCTCTCTGCATCTGTCTTGTGAAAAACAACATCTTAACGAGCTCAAGAACATTCAGTCCTGCTCCGGAATCCTCCTCATCCCCACGCTTCCTAACAGCCCAGCAGGCTGTGAGCTCTCGAAAGGTACCAAATCTCTTACAAAGCTCCCAGTCCTCAAAGCTTTACACACAGTAGGTGCTTCATAATGTAGCCTTATTCATGCTTATGGTGCGTAGGACAGAATGACTCAAATCTTATAGCCACCATCGAAATAAAACGGGGGCGCAGACTGGCCGCAGGACGCACACTGGGAAGCGGCCCTCTGTCCCAGGAGGCACAGGTCTACGCACATGCCCTTCCACTCCCGGCTTTCTGGTTGTTTTTAGAAGAAGCTCAAAAACCGAGATGGCGCACAGAGTAGCGGGAGAGCACAGCCTAGAAGCGGGAAACCTGATCCCAGGCAATCACTCCGTTTCCCAGACCTCAGCATCTTCTTCTGTAAAGTGGGTGTGGTCGTGCCACGACTTCTGAGGTCTGTGCGGCACCTTTAACAAGAGGTACAAAGGGGTTCAGGAGGGAAGGCAAGACCAATGAGCTTGCGGGGGGAGGTGGCGGGTGGCAATGGGCAGTGAAGACACCTCAAGAATAAAGACAGCACAGGTCAGGTTTGAGAGACGGGATGCTTGTCCACTGAACCCCAAATACACCGGGCTCGGTAAGGGCGGGTGCTCATGCGGAGTAGGTTTCGAATTATTTGAGATCTTTATGATCGGACCCATCACCAGCGTGATCTTTCAAAACATTCATTTCCTCAGGGAAGCTGATAAGCCTCAGTATCAGACCCTTTCTAGTCAAGCATTTATTATCTCAGCATTTTTAAAACAATACGTTAGTTTGAAATGAAAAAACAGAAGTTAGGTCAAGACCAGCATTAAAAACAATACCCTTAGACGAGAACAGAAAATACCCCAGTACAACAGATGAAATGATGGTGCAACGGGTTTTGAGAAACCCGTTTCAGTTATACGTGCCGACTAGGCCAGAATGTACAATGTACTTCTCTTAACAGGCTACCGTCAAAGACATCTGGGAAAACTGACCTGACCACCAAAAAGGGACAAGGAAGTCCATTTTTAAAGCAACTGTGTCAAGCTTTTACATTTAACACTCTCTAAAAGCTAACAAGCAATCCGACTTGCAGCATTCCTGTATCATAAACCCAAACACACATTCCCAAGTGTCCCTCCCTGGGCAGGAAAGAGTTACAGACACTGCGGCCAACGCTAGAGGAGGGGGTGAGCCCCGTGCGAGCCCCCTGCCTCACTCACTCGTGTTTCCATAAGGAAACCCACGTGCTCTCAAGATGACAATTGCGAAAAGTCTAGTCACTGACCTCTAGAGAACTCTCAGGTGGTTTCCTGGAGTAAGAGAGAAGAAAATGCAAACAGAGAAAAGGTTTCTCACCTAATGCAAATGACTCAATATACACTACGTTGTATTATAAATGAGGTCTTCTCTGTCCTCGCACTGTTTACAACCTACTAAGGGGCGGATGGCAAACACCCACAAAAGCCACAAGGACTGTGCTCAAGCTGAGGGAGAGGGTGGGACAGGAGCAGGAAGAATAAAGAGGTGGAAGACTCCAAGAAACAGAAAGCCTCTGGAATCTGCCTTGATCGATCGGCAGGGTCTGGGAGAGACGGGGCGAGGGTGGACAGTGGGGTGCCTCTGGAGCAGGAGTAGAGCCAGAAAAGGACATGAGCGCCACACAAAACTGGGAAGGTGGCTAGGGGGTACTCCTGTGGGGGAACGGTGGGAGACAGGGCGAAGGGTTCCATGGTGGGCCCACAAAGCGGAGCGCCCCGAATGGCCACCAGGGGCGATACATTTTCTTCAGCAGGCCATGAACGGGAAGCTTATCGGTCAGGGGAATGGTAGGAAGCTACGGATACCAAGATTCCCAACGCAGCTTGTTTTGTGGCCGTTACCCACACAGATGCTGTCCTGGAGACCATCTCAAAGGTGGGTCCCTGCGCTGGCCTCCCACGCGGTGGACACTAAAAGATGCTGACCAGGGAAGAGCCTGTTCTCTCCGACGGAAGACCCTGGTGGCGACAAACCCCTTGGCCCGAGGCTTCAGCTAAGCCTCGGCTCTCACACAAAAATGCACGGCCTCGGGACAGTGCTGGCTCCCGTCCTGCTGCTCTGCAGCAGAAGCCACGAAGTGCGATCTCTGCTGCGAGGGCGTCCCCAGGCTCCTTTCAAGCCCCATTCCCACAAGGCTGCAAGGCTGCTTTCCCCTGGGGGAGGGAAGCTTAGGCTCTCTGACTCGGCAACTCCCCAGAGACTCGGCAACCCCCCGCTTGTCTCCCGCTGCACAGCGAGTGACTCCAGAGCCCGGTGGCTTTCGGCAGCAGCCATTTTTATGTCTCATGATTCTGAGAGTCGGGAATTTGGGAACAGCTCCGCTGAGTGACTCTGGCACTCCACACTTGGTGGTAGTTATGTGGCAGCTGGGTGGTCACGCATGGTGCCCTGGTGGGGATGGGTGGGAGGCTGGACACAGTGGGAATACCCACCAGGGAGCCTGCCCATGTCCTCTCAGGCCTGGTGGCCGCAGGGCAGTTGGACTTCTTCGTGACACTCCGGGAGACCAAGGCAGAAGCCTGGAACCGGCATGTCATCCCATCTGCTACCCATGTGGGTCACAGAGGTCCCAGACCAGCCCTCGGGCCAAGGGAGGAGTGTCAAAGCACTGGTGGTCATCTGCATCCACTGACCAGTGCTACACCCTAGGCAGCTATGACTTGCTAATTACTGAATACTGGAAATTTAAACACTCTGGCGAAGAAAAATTCACTTGACGACCTCGCATTAGAAGGACAGGAGAAGAGGTGAAATTCCAGAGCAATAGGTACACTGTGACTCTGCTCCTCAGAGTTCAAGGCTGAAACACCTAAGGCCTTACAAACACTAGTGCGCTTGCACTCAATGGCAGAGAGACACGCAGAGTTAGGCAGATACATCACAGCCCTATTCACGATACTCACGAAGCAGACGTACTCAGCATTTCTAACGAGAGGTGGGGAAAACCTATTAAACAATGTACTGACGTCCACCAGGAGAGTAAACAGGTAATAAAACCCTACACTCCGGTCTGATCAATAGCAACTCTGAAATTTGATGGGTAAAGATCAGTTCGTAGGTAACGCCGTCTTGACTGGGAACTGTATTTCCAGCACACAGGATGCTAAGTACACCAGGCAGGGACACTGAATTCGGAAGACAAGCAGAAACTCGTGTAAGAAGCCGCCCACGACAGACCTGATTTACCAGAGATACTGCCCCACCTCGTCTCGCCGTACCGGGGCTAAAACACGCACAACTCACACAGAAGAGAGAGGGTCCAGAATGATTTTTTTTATAACTTGGGAAGAATGGAAGAGCATGTTCAGGGACAAAAGAAACCATTTCCCTCACCAGGAAACAAAACCATGAACATACCATGGCATTAAAACAAAAACTCATACATGAATCAAACTCCGCATTGGAGAAAATAGCTATCAAAACAAACCGTCAACAATACAATGGTGACATGACCTTTTTATATCAACTTAAAACCAAGACTTCTTTACTGCAATTAAACAAATTTTTGAAAAGTAAAAAATTTTTAAATGCTTTTGCCACATCTTACCCTAACACCGTGATTACAACCGGCCCGGTGCTGAGCCCCTTCCGTTCCTGCGTGTCTTCCCTCCATCCAATTGAGCCCATTCGGTTCCTGCACGTCTTCCCTCCATCCAGGGCGGTGGGCCGCCTGCCACCACGGAAACGCGGAGCTGCTGCTCCCCACTGACACGCACTCGAAAAGCAGCTGTGCTCCACGACTAGGGAGAGCTGCAAGGAAATGTGGAGAACCTTCTCCAACTTTCCACCGTAACGGGAGGAAAGTAGGCTCACAGTACCAGCAAATCTCTCTGGAGCAGACACGCGTTGCAAAGAACAATGTTAATGGTGGATGGTGGAGACACAAAGACATTTAAGACACGGCCCCAGCTTGCCAGGCGTCCGGCTGGTGAGACACTGTGCCGGGCGGGGCAGAAGCAGGTTCACAGTTGTGCGACACGGAGTTTATTCTTCCGTTATTAATTAATTATTGGATTGCTTTCCACACGAACACATGTAAACCAGGAAGTTAATACAAGGTAGCACTTGGGGAAGTGACACCTGGCATTTTAGAAAGGCGACCTTGGCTTCCATGACAACGGACAGGGTGGGGGCAGGTAGGACCCCGTGGCAGGAGGCAGCAGACCACCTATGGGAGGGTGAGTCGCTGCAGGATGAGGCTCAAGCTCACCAGACTCCTGCCCCTTTTCCTAATATATATTTTGTAATCCCTCCACTTTACTGTCCCGAAACAAAACCCCTAAGTTATGTAATCTAAAACACATATAACTTCCAAGTGTGGGTGTGTGTGTGTGTAGCCCTAAAGCAGAATTAAAAGAAAACATACGGATTTCAATAGATAAAGGCTTGGGGGTCACTACAGTAGAAGACAGATAACAAACCCATAGGAAACCTGTACCTACTTACTTACAAGTAGGTTTGAATTTTGAGAAAAGGACTGGATGCCGTTCTGTACGAGACGCGCAGAAAACGAAGGGGCAGACACACAGGTGAGCACTGCAGTGAGCGTAACAGAGCAGCCCGCCCATGCGTTTGCAGGTAGAAAGCAGCACTGCTGTAACCGAGGAGCTGCAACAAGTCAGGACAGATCCCAGACCGTCAAAGCGGAGAACGTGAGGAAGAATGCGCTCTCTCTGCCAACTCCATCAGCTTGTTTCCTTATGAAACATTTACTTGCTTTTAATTATTTCATTGCTCCGTAAGAAAAAATAAATGTTGGCAGGATAGACATGCTACTATTATTCACATGTAGGAAAGGCTGGGAAGGCAAATTTCAAAATTTTGATGGAATGTTATCAACACTTTCCTTTTACACGCGGTGTTTTAGAAGAGAGGCTGAGCATGTGCAACACATATGCAGAGTCCCTCTGACCGTGAGCGCCAGAGAGGCAGAGAGCGCTGCACGTGAGCTGGACAAGCCACCTGAGCACCACGAGAGGCAACGCTGGTGGCCCGGTGACTTTCCCAGTCTGTGAACTCCTGCTCAGCTCAGAAATATTTATGTGCATGGTACTTGTATGCATGAGAAGTTATCTATAATGAAATTATGTTATAAACCCTCTGTTTATGTAGGAAGACAAAGTTACATTCTAGGCTCAATGTTATATTCTAGGCTCAAAGTTATATTCTAGGCTCAGATATTTATAATTGGGCTTTTAATAGCACAAGCGGCCCCTGAGAAATCCCCGAGATGGGCAGGATTCGGGCAATCTGTTGTGTGGGACTGCGTCCTCTCCCCTCCCCCATAACAACCCCCCACCACTAAATGTCCCTCAGGGGACATTACCACCCTCCTCCAAGAACCACTTCCGTGAGGTTTATCTATCCCAAGAACTTTTTAAAAACTCTTCACATTTATCAAACTTTACGTTGTACGAGACAATCTTTCCAAAAAGTCACATAGATTCATCATTCTTTGTCCTGAGACCTTTAAGTTCAACCCACTTCTCAGATATGAATAAGGCTTCAGCGTGTACTAAGTTTTAAAGAGAAGAGGAAGAAAGAGTTTAAAGTCTATGACCCACGTTCACGATCGGAAACCAAGAAGGCGGTCCTAAAACACCTCAGGAGCTTGAGAAATCCATCAAACTCTGCAACCAAGAGTGGTTCGGTTACGGAGACCAAAATAAAGCCCAGGCCCCTGTATCGGAGACTGCTGGACTTGCCGCTGGGACAGTGTGCTTCGTGTTTTAGGAAAACAAATGCAATAATTGAGTCGTCAGTGAATTTTATAAACAGCAGTGTTTTCATTTTCTAGATTACCGCTTACACCATGTCAAACAATATGGACAGCAACCTAATCTGGAAACTAATTTTACCAAGGAGGTGAATAGTTACGTGTATTACTAAGGTTACTATTTTAGAGCTACTCTAATCCACTGAAACCTGTGCCCAAAACATTCCTTAAAGTGGTTTAATAGCAAAAAAGTTGGGAGCTAAGCTAAAAAATATTTTTGTATTGCTATCACATCTCTACAAAAAAAAGGAAATGAGGTAGCTTACAGAAATAAATATTGTGCCACAGGATAAAAAAATAGCCTCAACAACTACAAAAGAAATGCAACCTAAAATAAAAACACCTCTCCGCTTTCAAATTAGCAAAACTTTGTGAATTCACAGTATTTAAGGAGAACGTTTAAACGGAAATTTTGTATATTATTCTAGTCAACAAAGAAAAGAAAAAATAAATAAAAGGAGTTAAGGATTGGTAAGAAGAAACAAAACCGTAATTGTTTACAGATGACTGTCTAAAACCCAAGAGATTCTAAACACAAATAATTGGAATTAATAAGAGAATTAAGCAAGTGATTATAAAATCAAAATACAAAAACCAGTTACATTTTTATATGCCAGCAACCAAGAGATAGAAAAATGTAATTTTAGAAAAAAAATTGTAATAGCAACAAAAAAATTAAATGTGCCCAGGAGTAAATCTAACAGAAAAAGGCCAAGGCTCACAAGGAGGGAATTATAAACATTCCTGGAATTCATTAAAGAAGGCCTCAAATTACACTACACACATGGATAGAAAGACGCAGTATTGTCAAGATACGGATTCAACCCAAACGGACATTTAGTGTCCCTGTAACTTCCACCAAGATCCAAACAGATGTTACTGAACCGTTTGATGACACGATTCCAAAATCCACATGGGAGAGCCGAGACACAGAGACGGCGAGGAAATCACCAAACCAGAAGGGTAAGTTAGAAAGGAATTTGCCCGAGGAAGTAAAGACAACGCACAATCAACTGTAAAAGGCAATCTTAAAACTTTAGAAGATCCTTGAAGGAAAATAGATGAAGACACACAAAAAGGCTAACTACCAGAGAAAATACTGGGACATTTGATCATGTTAAAATTAAGATATTCTGCCCCCCAAAATACCATAAAGAATATAAAAAGGATAAATCACACACTGGTAGAAGATACAGACAATAAGTCACCAATAGAGGATTAGTATACAAAATACATAAAGAATACGAAAAATTACTAGGGAAAAACATGAGATAATTTACAGGAGAGAAAACATGAAAGACCAATAAACACGTGAAAAGAAACTTAAACCTTTGGGATATCATTTCACACCATCAAGTGGGCAAAATTTAAGAATTCTAACAATCCCACATGGGGATCAATGGCTGTAAACACTGCTGGTGAGCATTCAACAGGCACTGCCAACTCTGGAAACTATTTGCATAATCTCATAAAACTGAAAATACTTATTATGACCCAGCTGCCCAGTTAAAGAGACTCTCACACATAAGCATCAGGGGACATATGTGAGAATGCTAACAAACATTATTCATACTAACAACAACAACATAAAGTCTATCAGCACGATAACCAATACATTACCTGTATGACAATCACTTAACGGAATCCTACACAGGGATGCAAATGAGTGAATTACAACTACATGTTAGAAATGTACTGAGTGACAAGAGCAAGTTGCAGAGACATGATGACACATAGTAAACCATCTTTATAAACTCAAAGACAAGCAATATACCGTCTAGGGATGATAACACTATCTTCTCTTTAAAGCAGGGGAGTAAAACACAAAAACTAGGGGGGTGGAGACGAGGGTGGAGGGAGCGCTCCTACAGTCACTCACCCACTTCAGAGAGAAGTTTCCGCTTCTACTCTGATTTCTATGCATCGAGACTGACAGCCTGTTGCACAAACAATATAATTATCTCTTTTATCTTGTATTTACCTGTAAACACAGAGCAACACTTCACAGTAATCCACATAACGTATTTCAAAAAACACACACCAAAAAAACCTCCAGAAATGAGCCATGTGTTACTGGTAAGCACTTGGGACCCATTAGCCCAAGTGACAACAGATTCCCTTCCACAGGAATAATCTCCGGGTTTGCAGGCCATCAGTGTTAGGGATTTATAAGTAAAGTGTGACATTGTAACAACTTGCAAATGACATGAAGAAGGAATTTAAACACCTACTTTACAGGGCTTTGTACTTAGTGAAACAGAAACTTTCAATGTCTCTCAGTCTGAGAAACTCTGCTCTCCTAAAAAAAGAAAGGTATTTAACTTGGCATTGTGGATCCTGGAAAGGAAGAGGAGGCTTCTTAAAAAGAAACAATGTTATAGTTGGTTTCAGCTCTTTTCCTGTTCTTGAAAGAAAATTCATCAGAACAAACAGGCAGGTCTTGCAGGGTATTGCTGTCCACAGTGTGGGTGACGGCCTCAAGTTTGAGAAAGCGGCACTGTGGCCTTTCTCCCGAGGTTGGCGACACACCTCTTTCCCACACACTCCCAAAGCCACTGCCGGGGCACCTTTCATTGTTACATTTAGCCCTGAGCTTCCCTATCAGTTTAGAATTGAGTTTTCTGATGCACCCAGGCAACCCAAGAACATTCTAATGCCAGAGTTTCACAAGTCAGGCACCGAGCTCCCAGTTGCTGACCCAGTGGTTTAAATCCTACTTCCTGTCCTCAGTGAACTCGGATGAGGGAATGCACATGGAAGAGATTCCAGAACAAGACAGCATGCTCAAGTGCCCAACGAGCGGTACAATAAGGCCGTTGCAGTCACACTCCCAGAACGCTGAAAAGGATAGACAGAGAAGGCAAATTCCTTCTCCCCACACCGCCCCCACCCCCCAAAAAAGAAACCTGTAGCGATAAGGCCCAGAGCATGTGACATATGTTAGGCAAAGAGTGATGGCAAAGGACTCTGAGCAAATAAAGACAATGAGTTTGACTAAGAAAAAATAGTAATAATCCAAGGAGACTACCATCTTTCAGAAAGCAAAAATCGAGCTGAGAGAACTCTACAGGCAAAAGCAATCATCTGCTAATACTAACACTTAGCCATTTACACATTCATCCTCAACCCGAGTGCTCTTTTAAAAAAGGTTCCTAGAGACACTGATCACTGATGCGACACAAGTGGACAGAAAGGGAAACAAAGCTGTGACGATCAGGCAGGTGGGTGGGGAGACGTGGAGAGTGAGGATGGAGCCGGGACCCAGACCCCACCGACACGGCCTGCCTCCCAGAACGAGAGCATCCAAGTTAACTCCCATTCAGGTCATCTCGGACGGAACGGCTTTAGCACAGCCGGGTTCCTAACAAAAGCAGGCACAGGTGTTGGAGACGAAATCGCATTTTCACAAGAAACAACCAAACAGAAACAAAAAATGAGGAAAAGAAATACTTTTTTCTTGGCATAGGTATTTTTGTTAGAATTCAGCCACTCCTCCTCCTCTTAAACATTTACATAGTGCTCTATTTGTACTTCTGAATATTCTCACTGTGATTTAAAAGCCCCTCCACTCAAATTCTTAAACTGTATCTATTAAAATGCATCCTCTTGATGAAATAAAAGTTCCTATTCATTGGGCTTTGTTCATCTCGTTGGATAATAATCTATTTATCAAACGCCTACTGGGAGCCCAACGCTGAGACAGCCTTCGGTCGTTCCAGCATCACTGTCTGGAGAAGCGCTGTAACTTACGGAGGTACGACCAGCCCGCGCCCCTCCATCTGTGTATCAAAATGCAGAAAGTGCTCAGCAGCAGAGGGTTCTCCGGACACCGGACGACAAAGCACGACTTGACCTGGAGAGAGGCGCTGGTGGCCTTTAACCGGCCCGAAGTGGGGACGCACCTCACTGCAAGAACAGGGGAGCGCGAGACCACGGGGCACCGCTGCTACCGCGGCACTCTGCACGCACACCTGTTTCCCCAAGTCCACCACGGTTCCCCAGGCCAAGTACCTAGCTCTCAGCGGCTGACCCACCCCGTTTAAACACAGTTCCTGCCCTCTGTGAACTCACAATTCAAGGAAAAAAACACACATTAAAAACGATTCCAGAACAAGACTGACTGTTCAAGTGGCCAGTTAAGTGCTGCAAGCAACAGGCACTCTTTCCGCGCACGTGGCGTTCTCCGCCTAAAACACATCTGGCCTTCACACCAGCTTCAATTCACCCGTCCCAGGTGCTCCTCCGAAACGGGCCTGGCACAGAGCGGCGAGTGTGAAGGACACGGTCTCGGTGCCAAGGGGGGACCCAGGGAATGACACCTGGTCAAGTCTCGGAACCAATACACCCGAGACAGCGCCGAGAAGAGCAGGGTGAGCACGCGCCCCTTCTTTCCACAGCCTCTCCTCCTCCTGGAGACCCGGGCGGGAGCGTCCACAGTTTGCTAGTTTTTTCTAGATCCAATCGCTAAAACTGAGCCGCGGAATGGGGGCCTCTGGGAGCAGGTGCTCCAGGAAGACCACAGCTGAGGAGAGGCAGGGTTCTGCAGCAGGGCACTGGCAAGTACGTCACCAGAGCAGGAGTTTGACGGCATGCCAGGGCCACCTGCCGGAACCAGTTCTCCCTCTGTGCCCCCACAACGAACTTGTGGCTGGACACACCCTCCACTGCGTGCATGAAGTGGCCCGGAGACTAAGCGCTCCCCAGTGGCTGATGATGCGATGATGCGCCACTTTCGGGTCTCAGTCTTAGGAATGGAGCGCACACTCCTTGTCAGTGTCTTCCCATTTGGAACTCGGAGGTGCCCGTGGCCCAGCTTCCGCCGCACACAGAAGGACCGCAGCCTCAGGGGTGGCAGAGAGCGAAGACTCTGAGGAGCCCGGGGCCTGGAACATCTGTGTGGGTGGAGCTACCCACCTGGCCACCCACCTCCGCACCACCCCATGAAAGAGCAACAAACGTCACTGCTTTTCCGACTGCTTTACGGTTGGGGCTCTTCGCTGCTGTGGCAGATCTCTACCTGACAGTGACAGTAAGGACGCCACACCATGCACCAGCCACCCCACCCCGCCTGCCTGATTTCATTGACCCTGTGAAAAGGCAAACCCCACCTAACTGGGGAAAATCTACACCCAAGGGCCCTTTCTCCCCTCCATCTGCGTTCTGTGGCCACAGCCCCACAGAAATAAGGTTCGTTCATTCGGCAAACTTTTGAGCACCCGTGGTAAAAGGCATCATGCTATACACTAGGGATACTAAAGCCAACAGAAATAAGAAAGCCAAGAAAACCCTTCCGGGGGCGGGCCCTCGGAACTGCACGCCATCCACTCAGAAGTTAAGCTTTGGGTCTTCTAGCCTGGTCCCTAGCACTTTGTGGTGCCTTTTACGTACCAGGTACGCAAATTTGTTAGGTGAATCAATACATTCAATTTGTTCTCAATGAACTCAGTCTAACAGCAGAAACAGAGGAAACAACACAATGTAGCACTGCTTGCATCACAGGCACGCACTGTGTTTACTGTATGGACTTTCAGAAATGAATGAGTGCATGAGTATCAGGCAACATCATGGCAAGTGCTGCGGGGGGCCAGGAGGAATCAGAAACCACCAGAATCTTCCTGGAGCTGACGTGTACCATGGGCTCTGAAGGACGAGGAGGAGGTCGCCCCATGAACAAGGAGAAAAAGGAAAGGAATCACGAAAACGCGCAGCCCCCGTGTGGGGTGAGCGTGCTTCCTGGCCCTGGGACTGGGGGCAGGGCTCCACGCACACAGTGAACGCACAGTGAACACACAGTGAACGTAACCGGTTCTCCTTCCGTTTGAACACTGTTGCTCCCGTTCGCTAAGCCCCAGACTGAACTCTTTTCTTTAGTGTCTGCATTACCTGGCTTCAGTGCGTTCAACCGGTGTGCCACGAGAATATTCAAACCATGCAACCAATACCTGACTCTTTAGTCAGGGCACTGGCCTCTATTCCCTTAGACTGTCCAATTAAAAATGACAAAAAGCCGCCCTAGCTGGTGTAGCTCAGTGGATTGAGTGCGGGCTGCGAACCAGGCATCGCAGGTTTGATTCCCAGTCAGGGCACATGCCTAGGGTGCAGGCCATGACCCCCAGCAACCGCACATTGATGTCTCTCTCTCTCTCTCTCTCTCCTCCCCTCCCTTCCCTCTCTAAAAATAAATAAATTTTCTTAAAAAAAATTTGTATTAGTCAAGTGACTTGCACAAAAACAAAAAACTTCATTTAAAAATGACAAAAAGCCAACACAATAGCTGTTGCATGTGAATGAATGAAAATTATACCTTTTTTTGTCAGATTGGCAAAAAATATAATGCATTTTTTGGGTGTGTCACAGAATTTAAGAAATCGGGTTCTGTGTGCCATGAGAGGGAAAAGGCTGAAAATCACTGGCCCCACCTGCTTAATGCGAACTGTTTGCTGTGAACCCCGAGCTCTCCCTTCTACCTACAGGTTCAAGTTTTCACTTTTCAATATAAAATCAGGGCTTATGTGACTCGTTCTAACAAGTCCTCTATCACATAATCAAAGAATCTCAAAGTTGGTAGGAATCTGAAAAGTCACCAGATAAAGTTTTCTGAGAAGCCATTTATCTTGATCAGCCACAATCAGATCTGCTTTGCAGGCACATGGGGCTTTCAAACTTCTCTTGGGCGCTCCACGTTTCGTTGGCGAACACCTTCTCGCTCTCCCACTAGAATGCATGCCCTTTCTGTCCAATGGAACCCACTTTCTCCCTTATCTCCTCTTCCCCCGGCGCTGGACCACCTTTCGACCCCACCCCACCAGCTCTCTGCGAAGCCCCACCTCTTTCCTGCTCCTGGGCGCAGCCTCACTGTTACCTGAGTAGAGAGGAATCTGCACCTTCTTTCCTACGATCCACGCACACCCCACAGGTAGAGCTTCCACCACATGACTTTCTCCTGTATTCCTACTGGTATGGATTAGGATGGAGGACTCCACAGGCTTTTTAAAAAATGAAACACATCCCAAAGAAGCTCTCCCACTTTGAAACCAGGATGTCCGTATCTCGGGAACTGTCAGCTGCTTCCCTGCAGACGGATCGGGCCTAGAATCACTCACGGCCTTTCCGGTGCCATCTTTTGTTCCTCGCATGAGGTTACTGTGTTTCCTTGAGACTTCCTGTTTGAATAACCACACACTTGGGTGTTCAAGCTCCCATGTGTCCATTATTCACCATAAAAGGGACCCGAGGAAGCAGCCGGGCAGCTGGACGCAAAGTGATGTATGAACAAAACAGCTGTGTGTTAGCAGGACGGACAAAAGACAGCAGGGATGGAGGCACTGCTGTGAGTTTCAAAAAACAAGGTCTACTCAGTCAGCCATGGCTAAAGGGCTGCTGATTCAGAGCATGAGTGGCCCAGCTCATGATTGAAAATCACTGGAGAGGTGAACACGTCTGTTTTTAGTTACTGCCACGGAGTTTTCTTCCCCCCAACACCACCCTTCCCAGCAGCTCCCCCATGGATCTGTCGCAGAAACGGCAACACCAACTCAAAAGTTTCTGCAAAAAAAATAAATAAATAAATAACACCTATTTTATTTCCCAATCCAAAAAGCAGATCCTCCCTTCCCCAAGGGGCTTTCCTATAAAAACACAGAGATACGCACACAAGAACACACAAAAAGAAGCACAGAAAACAAGCCCCCACACATCTGCAAAATACGTTAATTTCCAGAATGAGCCCATCTTTTGATATCCTGGTTTCACCATCCGTGACTTGTGCCAGGATGCGAAAGCTTTCAAGTGGGCATAAGTTTAAAACCAAAGTCTTAGAATGACCGCACAACTGAGTGACTCTAACTCCACCAGGAGTCGATGCGGACTCACTTCTTGGCGTGCGGCAAACATGCTGAAAATTGCAGCAAAGAAACCAGTTTGAGCCTCTGAAGCAAACCCGATAAAGTAAACAAATTCTACTACAGCTGCACTACAGATGTTCCCACAAACTTTCGTAATCTGCAGTGCAGTTCTAAAAATTCGGTCTTCAGCAGACTTTCTATTCCACGGATTTATCTAAAATATTACAAATCCACAACAATATACAGGGCCACTCTAAAAGTTAATCCTAGACACTCAACCCCATAGAACATGACTCTTTTCCCATGGAGAGGCAGGCGGTCACATGGCCAAAGCAATTAAAGTAACAGCTGCTCTGTTGGCCCCCAACTGCCCCCTCCCCTCATAATCTTCATCCTTGGCCCCTCGTTTCTCCCCGCCTCCAAAACCAACACACAACGTCAATGAAAATCCCAGGATGTTCATCTCTACCAGAAAACTCAGTGACACCAGAACTACAGGAGAGGTCTTCGGTCCTATCAGAACAGGGCTCACGACCAGCAGAAACCACTGGGGAGGGCAGCAGCACCTGGCTCAGATGTGTCCGGAAAGGTGGGAGCCAAGGCGGCCGCCCCCTAACTTCCCAGTCCCAGCCCGTGAACAGGAAGCTCAAAGAAAAACCGCTCAATTCATTTCCATCAAACTGTCACCACCCCCTTTTCAAAAGCCGTGGAGCTTCTCTCTTGGAAATACAGTTGGCCCTTGAACAATGGGGGGATTAGGGGTGCAAATCCCTGCATGGTTGAAAATCTGTGTATAACTTTTGCCTCCCCCAGAACCGAAGGACAGCCGACCCTCAGTATCTGGTGGGGGTTGGGGGGCTGGTTCCAGGATCCCTCCACAGATACCAAAATACTTGTACGTTCAAGTCCCTCGTATGCAGTGGCCTGGAACAATGCATACAGCTGGCCCTCAGCATCTATAGGTTCCCATCCCTGGATTCCCTACCGTGAATCAAAAATACCATTTTTGATCTGCGGTCGGTTGAGTCCAAGGAGGTAAAACTGCAGATACGGAGGGCTGACTGCATGTTGACAAAAAACCCGCACGTAAGTGGACCCACACAGTTCAAACCCATGTGGTTTAAGGCTCTACAGTTAGGACTTCTGTATTCTCTTTGAAGAGAGCTGATGGAAAAGCCCCAAGAAAATACTTATGCTTCTGTATTTTACCACTGGCAATAAAAAAGGGGGAGGCACTTTTAAGCCCAACGCTCATCCTTCAAATGTAGCAATCGGTGCCATCCCACCCGACCTCCCCATTAGAAACTAAGCATGCACCTGTGAAGATCACTGGTCACTAGGACGTGATGACATCACAGAAATGCAATGGGCACTAAGCAAGACTATAAAGAAAGCAGAACTGTGATTCAGTCACACCTAAAATTTCATCAGCCAACTCCCACTTGTAAAGTGCAGATGGTCTATAGTAGGGAGGCAGCCCAAAATACAAAATCTAAGTGGGAACTGTGACCCTGCTCTTCAGATACAAAAAAAAAAAACATACATACATACACATACACACTTTTTAAAATGTATCTAAGAGTCCTCTGATTGAACTTCTCTCAGTGATGCTCTGCGGAGACCAAGGAGGCCTACATTAAATAACAAATAGATACATAGATAAGATAGATTAGATAGAGTTAGAAATTTACAAAGTAACTTACACAGTAATCAAAGTGCAGGGTGTCACTTCCAACAGTGACAAAGAACCGTCCTAGGACAACAGTAGTTACTGACCAATCAATAAACAAAAGCTCATTAGACCTATTCAATCAGCAAACTTAAACAAGAAAAAAAGCAGCCCCTAAGCGTTAGAATTGTCTTGGAGCAGAGGGGAAATGAAACAGAACCGGGAGATGGACCTGGCTGCTTTATCTTCACGGGTGTCAGGTAACGTAAGCAACTGCGTGAAATTCAGCAATTCTCAACAAGCGGAAGGGGTGGCGGGTAAGGGAGGAGGGAGATAAGGAGGCATTCCCGGACCACCCTTCAGGAAATGGGGTCAGCAATTCACTTTCCCTGTCAGGAGACACTGACGAAACC
This sequence comes from Phyllostomus hastatus, assembly GCF_019186645.2. Taxonomy (NCBI): domain Eukaryota; kingdom Metazoa; phylum Chordata; class Mammalia; order Chiroptera; family Phyllostomidae; genus Phyllostomus; species Phyllostomus hastatus. Next base: position 11,206,106 of record NW_025333833.1, on the reverse strand, counting down.
CAGGATCTCCTTCTGAAATTCAATAAATTCCTTAGAAAATCCTGGAGGCGTTAACAGTTAGATAGTATAATACTAGCATTAGTCCCCCAAACCTAAAATTCTTCCATTGCCAACAAAGTGCAAACCCTTTTTAAAAGAAGCGGCCCCAATCCAGAAAAGCAGAGCTCTGCCAGAGAAACCAGGTTCAGTTCCTTGGTTTTAGGTTCATTTCAGTCCCCAGTTAAAGGTCTTCCTACAGTTCCCTGTCACTTACGAGGTCTGTTCCGACACGCAGAGGAGCAAGAGCAGAATCCATCCACAATGGGTCTGGATTCCAACCTGAACTCAGCCTGACTGACCTCAGAGAAGTCACCATCAGCTTATACTATTATTCCACAGGGGACGTAGCAGCAGTTCTCAAGATTTCTGAAAGGGTTCAAAGAGGTCACCAGGACGCCCTCAATGACAGGTAATTTACTTTCTTTTGTCACCTGGTTTAAGATCCCCCATCTCCCCAGAACCCATCCCACGGGTCTCCACCACTCTGTGGAGAGCAAACAATGCCTCCGTCGTTATCTGGTTACTCTGACATCTTTATTCAAACACCTCCCCTTCCTGGAAAGTCCTCTGCTCATGTCCACTTGGGCCTTTTCTTCAAGACCCAGGAAGCTTTCCCTGGCTAACTTCAATCCACACGCTTCATTCAAAGTGCCTTGCATTCCCTCTGCACTTCAAAAACTTTCAACTGAATTATTTTTACTGTGCTTATCTTGTCCCATTGATTTCCTGTACATGAATGTGTTTGTCTCATCTCCTCAAACACATTACAAATTACTGGAGGATATAACGTTTCAACATCTATTGTTACCCCGCATTCCACATCACAATGGGCATCAATGAAAATTTTTCTCACCAGCTGCCTTATTTACATAAGATCCCTGTCCACTAACCAGTCAGAATCCCACTCATCCATTGAGCTCATCTCATTTTAAGGGGGCAGGTCTTTTCACTTAGTTGTAAATACTGCACAAAATTTCACAAAACTTCTCTAAGAAAGCCACACAATGCAAGCTTCATACTTACTGGCTCCATGGGAAAGAGCCACTATGTACGTAGAACATGTCAAAGGAAAGAAAATGAGGTCTTCACATTAGTTACAAGTAATTTAGTTTTCACCAGAGAAATTAAACAAGTCATACAACAAGCAGGCATTGTAACCAAGCACACACCACCCAGAGACATTCTCAGAGAATTCTCTACCTGCAGGAAAAAAAAAAAAACCACAGACTTACCATCTTATCACTGCAAACCACAAAGCATCAAACAAAACCATTACCTGCTTAAAGGTAGGTGCGAAAAGAACTCTTCCCACACTCCACTCCCTGACTCTGCCTGCACACTCTTCTGAGAGCACTCTGCAAGTACTCCCCTTAAAACCAGCCGGTATCTCAACTGAGAACAGCTGGTTCACTTATTTGTCCATTCACTCAACAAATATTAGTTAACACCTATGAATGCCAGCCGCTGCTGATAGCAAGTAGACAGTAAAAGAAATACATCTTAGAAGATTAAACCTCAGGTTCCGTGCCTTCATTTTAAGCCAAAACCATACCAAAAAAAAAAAAAAACAAATGACATCACCTACTTTGTATTACAATTGCTTTCTTCATTTTGTATTTTGCAGATTCATTTGCATGTGATGAAGTGCACGAATATGAAATGCACAGTTCTGAATCTGCACACGTGCATATGCCCACGTAGCCCCCGCCCAAGTCGAGAAAGAGAACATACAGTTGGAACCAGAACGGAGGGAAGGAAACACGGGCCATGAACGGTGGTGACTCTGGAAACACCGGCAGGTGCCTCTCTGGCCGCTGCCACAGGCGATCGTTCCGCTGGCGGGTGACACCTCCACACACACGGTGACTGATCGTCCTGCAGCGAAAGTCAGAGTCCCACCCACACTCTGTGCAAGAAGACCATTGGTACTTTTGAGTTCAAGAATTTTTTTTTAAAGTAAAGGAGGCCGATTCTGGATTACTATTTCCAGGAACTTCCAAAACATAAGGAAGATGCACATGGACAAAACCAAGGAGGGAGGAAGCAGGGGAGCGCGGCGGGGATGGCTAGGGCGGGGGAGGGGGAAGAGATGGGGGGTAAAGGCAGACAACTTTTATCCTATAATAAAAAATAAATTAATTAAAACATAAGGCAGATGAAAATAACAAAGAATTACATAATCCAAAGAAGACTTAATCCGAGGAAGAGGATGCAACAAAAATCCAATGGAGCCTTCATTCCAACAGGAAGTGGCCACACAGCTGGAAACAAAGAGGAAAAGAAGGAAGCTGAGGGAATGTAACTCCAGGAGTTCTCAAGGAGCCATGTGAATCCCCTAATTCATCTCCCAGCCTTGCCACAAGGTTCTCCTCCCACCGCAGATCTGAGAGGGCCATTGTCTCGGGAGGAGATAAGTCTGCTTTATTTTATTTCATGAATATGGAGCTGCCCAGGGCACCAGGCTGACTGGGCCCAGTTATTTTAGGCTGGGCCCCGGGAAGGACCCATGGAAAGAAAAGCAGACACACTTAATGCGTGTCACCACAGTCTGGCACGATACTCTCTAAAACCTCAGGGACGTTTCTATAAATGAGTCTTCTGGTAACCCCATTTAGTGGGCTGTCCATGTAAGCCCAGATGAGCAAACATCTAACTTGATCAATTCACAGGAAAGGAGATGCCTGCAAATCCCCGCGGGTCCCTTTACAAATCTTAGCGCATGCAGCTTGGGCCGGGTACCAGAGCCAGCACGCAGGCATTTTGAAATTTTACCCTTTGCAACTTGAGATAAGGAGCAGGTTAATCCCTTATTTCTAGCAAGCAATTAATTAATTAATGTTAATTATGCTGCACTGAAGTGAAGGAGGACTAGTCTCTGATCCTGCCTTCAAACCCCTCGTGGCGTAGGAGTGGAGACAGACACACAGAGTGGAACGGAAAGGGGCGGGAGAGAGAAACCGGGGAAGGATTCCTATGGAGGCGGCACCAGAAAGAAGTTTTGCAAACCAAAGAAGCAGCCTTTGGAGCATTACAAGTTCAAAACTTAAGCCTAGTGATTAAGAAGGTCCCAAAGGACCTTGTATGCCACTCCAAGGAGTCTAAACTTTATCCTCAAGGCTTGAGGAACCATTACACAATTTTTAGCTGGGAAATGGTACCATCAGACTTGCATTTCAGAACCATTGCTCAGCCTGAAGTGTGGCTGCTGTCGGAATACCAGGGACAAACCTGGAGGCAGGAAGCTGCAGCAGCAATCTGGGTGAAATTCAATGGGGAGCTACCGTCAGGCGGAGACAAAGAGAAGGTCCCAAGAGCTACCGTGGCCGGATATGGGAGGCCAGAGTGCAGTCTTGGGCAGATGGAAGTAAGGATGGGTGGGAAAGGTGGGGTGGAGATACAGCTGGCCAGGACAGACCCACCTCCCAGCAGGGGAGCCTATCCGGTCACCAAACAGAGTAATATTTACCAGTGAGAGCCTGACAAGCATGGTTATCTTGCATAGATTTGGCAAAAGATTCATCATGAACCTCACAGATAAACATTAGTGCTTCTTGATTAAGATATGGCTTTGAGCCCTAGCTGGCGTAGCTCAGTGGATTGAGCGCGGGCTGCAAACCAAAGCATCGCAAGTTCAATTCCCAGTCAGGGCACATGCCTGGGTTGCAGGCCATGGCCCCCAGCAACCGCACACTGATGTGTGTGTGTGTGTGTGTGTGTGTCTCTCTCTCTCTCTCTTTCTCCCTCCCTTCCCTCTCTAAAAATAAATAAATAAAATCTTTAAAAAAACTCTGTTTTTCTAAAAAAAAAAGATATGGCTTTGAGTTGGCTAAGACGAGGATGAAGGATGAATATAGTTGTGGACATGGTGTCTGCACATCCCAAATTGACTGTGTCCACCACGTTCTTAGGTCTGTCTAGAGAAAGAGCTGGCTGGCCTGGAGACACAAATTTAGAATTTACCGATTTGCAAACAGTACAAGAAGCCTTGGGATGAACAGGGGCGGTAAGCAGCATAGGAAAAAAAAAAAAAAAGGCTTCCAGAAACAAGTGAAAAGAACCAGAGAGGTACTAGGAGAAAAACCAAGGGAGCCTGGTATCTCTAAATCAGTGTGCACATGAACTTGTACTTTCAAGTTGCCCTCGAATAAACTCATTCTTTTGAGAGATGTGTTAGAGAAGCTAAGAGTTTCAGGGGCTAGTGCCTTTTCCAGCAGTGTCCAACCTTCTGGTATCTCTGGGCCACACTGGAAGAAGAGTTGTCTTGGGCCACACATTAAATACACAAACACTAACAAAAACTGATGAGCAAGGGAAAAAAAAGGTTTTAAGTTAATTTCCAACTTTGTGTTGAGCTGCATTCACAGCCATCCTGGGCCACATGTAGCCTGAGAGCCATGGGTTGGACACCCCTGCAGGGAGTTAAAATCCACCCCTAAGGTGACTTTTGGCAAACCACTAACTACTTCAGGGGCCTCATCTGTGCCTGCACTGAGTTGTGAAAATCTAATCAGTGAGACCCTGGAGGTTTTTATAAACTGAAATATTGCAGAGGCACTCCTGATTTATTATTGTAATGGCATTACAACTGAGTACAAAGATTCCACCTAACAGAGTATAAACTTCCGAAGGAGAGGCCTTCGATCCCCTACACCTTTCCGTGGGGTGCTGTGCTGTGTACTTAGTGGGCATTTAAAAAATGTTTGCAGAATCTTTGGCAGTAACATGAGAATGTATACACAGCGCGCAGGGGCGCACAGCAGAAGGCACATCCTACTTCCTAAAAGGATTTAGAACTGAAATAGTCAAACACTATCCCTCCCACAAATGTGGCCAATGACAAAACTACTGGGAGGGAGAGGGTGCCTTACACTGTCGTTCCAACTTCTCTCCTAACGTGTACATTGTTTTGCTGAGTATTTTAGAAACACGGAGGAGGCATTTGCAGAAAAAGCAGTGAATGGCAGAACCGGAAAACAAGAGCTTTATAAAACTGTGTTCAACAACCCCTGGCCATTAAGAAGAGCTCCTCAGCCTCTCAAGTTGAAACCTGCCAAGTGTAAATCAGGCCTTTGTGAGACAAACTAAAACAGTGTCCCCCCGGGGTGCACAAATACCACAGTGAAGTCACCAGAGTGAACTGTTTTCCCTGACACAGTCAGAGCCTACCTTGCAAAGATTTTCCTGGGGAAAGAAAATTGCTGTTTGTTTCATGCTAAATATACACTCAGAGGACCAAACAGAATAAACTTTTAATATCCTTATGTCTCAATTGTTCTAAGTTACACACACAAAAAGGATATTTAGATAGAGCTAAAAGAGCATCATCTAATCACGATTTCCTCCTAACGCTTATGAGGAGCCTGGAAATAAATCTGGTCTTGGTGTAAATTTTAGGAGTTCCATAAACTCTGATTGAGTTGGTTTTATAAGCACTCCCTTAATCTAATTGTTTTTAGAAAGAGAGAAAGCTACCTTCCCCCAAGATAAAGACCCAGCCTGCCAAGTTTCCCTCTGCAGGGACTATCAAGTTAATTAAAAAGGCTGTTTAATAAAAGGCAAACCCTCAGCTACAGTCTTACTGTCAACTACCCCTGACACTGATGAAACCTATTATGACTTATTATAAAACATAAAAGCCACACAAACCACAACTGGATAATCCATACAGAAGAAGAGAAGATCCAGAAGTTGAAGGCAAAATATATTTTTTAAAAAAGACTTCTTTTTAGAAAAGGGTGCTGGTTGGGATTTCTCTCCACGACAAGCAGAAAATGTAGTTCTGGTTCCCGCAGCAACTTTAACTCATTTTATCCGAGTCCCCTCCCCTGCAGCCTGGAACACTGCACATTCTGCTCAAGACACAGCTGTGTTAGCAGTCCACGCTGATTTTCCTGGCTTTTGTACAAGTGATGATAATTGTACAATGATCTAATTTGTACTCGCATCTGTTAAGACGCGCCTCCCCCCGGAAAAGTTACCAGCTAAAATGGTCGTGTGATTTTACATACACACATGGGTGTGCATGAAGTTTCTGGAAGGCTACATGAGAAATCACGCAGGGTGGTCTCCACAGCAACCGAGCAACTGGAGATGAAGACACTCACTCGCCATCATACTCGCTGTTTTCATGCACCACGTCCTGCTGCTTTTACATTAAAAAAATGACTGAGGGTCCCTGCCAAAGCACGTATGTTTTTTTCTGACAACTTAAATGCAGCCTGCCTCTGCTCATTTTAAAGTTCACTGCGTTTAAAGTTGAACATTAGAAGGAAGCCTAGAAAAGTGGTGGCCAGAACTGGCGCTTTTCACGCTGCTCGCCTGGCGTTTCACAGGCTCTGGAAGGGCACAGCGCAATATGCATCACTTGTTGAAGGGTATGTGAAACTTGAACTGGAGGGGAGGGTTAACAGATGCACAAACAGTCACGGTACTTGAATTCGTGGGAATAATTAGTTAGCTGGAGCCCATGGAGTAACTGGAGTCAGGGAGTGAGTACGCTGAACATCATAAAGCCTTGCCTATTTGCCATAAATTACAGATCATCACACGCATGCATACATATATCCTGTCATTTACAAAGAGCGGGGGAAGGGGAAGAGGGAGAGAAAAAGAAAGAGGGGGAGTGGGGAGGGGGGAGGTATTGATTGAGATGTCACCCTTACTACGTACACATCTCCCTCCCCTTCCCCACCATTCACAATTTTTTCCAGGACATCATTTCTGACCCAAGAACAAGTACAGTAAGTTCTAGTCAAGTTTTTAGAGACTGTCTATCTGAAAAGTTGAAAGTAAACGTCTTTACAGTTAATCACAATACTCATATGGAAACTATTTTAAGTAACTGTTGTTTTTGTTTTGTTTTGTTTTTAACTTGGGAGTTTTAAACCCACAGTTTATGAATTGCATTTACCAAGATGATCAAGAACTAAAAAAAAAAAATGCAGTAAAAACAAGTCCAAACATATACTATTTTTAGAGTGAAAAATCATGTTAGACTCCTAATTAAGGTCAACTCTAAAATCTCTTTTGACCTTTTAATCAATAAGACCCGGAGTTCATATACCTACCTCCCAGTAATAGCGACTGGACTGATACTGCCTTACCCCCCACATTGTCTTTGTAAGGGAGAAGTAATCACTGAGTAATCTGCCCACTTCTACAGTCACCTGAAATGACCCCTTGCTACAGAGCACCCACAGCAGCAAACTCAGGCCCAAACTCTTTACCTAAATACAAGATTCTTGTTCAGAAATTTCCAGTTGATTCTCAGGCACTCTGAGACATCAAGGCAATATCTTTACTTCAAAATTTTTGCCATTTCAGTAGATGAAACAAGATTTTGTGGGCACTCAAAAATTCAACACAGAAACTTTAGCAAGTCAAAATTTAAACAAAAAATAGTCGGATATAAATTTCCAAAGTGATCCTGGCCACGTGTAAAGATACAACACTGAGGAGACAGCAGCTGAAGAGCAAGCCGTCTCAGAGCCTCAGGAGTCCCCAGGTGTCTTCAGAAAGACCTCGGTTCCAGGGCACTGCTGGCTCTCCGCGTGTCCAGAGCCTTTGAAAACTGGAGCTCAGGGCAGTTCACTCCTTCCCTCTCTGAAAATCAGGTATCTCTGAATTTCACTTTATGAACTTATTTTCAAGAAGTCCCACCTTTCTACCGCCTTCACTACAAATAAAATGGTATTTATTACTCCCAAGGGGCTAAAGACTGCCTTTCTAAAACTCCATGCACAGTGATTTCACTGCACTTTTCAAAGCACTTTCTGTAAACCACAGTCCTTCCCTGGCATCTTGACACTGGCATTAAGTTCAGTGTGCCAGAGAGCAGTGGAAAGAAGAATAACCAGGACCAAAAGAACCAGCTGCCCACAAAAAGTTCCTTTCAAAGGCCCCCAAATAATGTCATTTGCTTTACAGAATTACCCTGCTTTGACAGAAGAATGGCCTGGTACTCCATCCTCTCTGGAAGTCCATCACTACCGGCTACCCGTAAAAATCAAGACATCCAGTGCAATAGGGATTAGAGTTTCTACAAGTCAAATTCCGGTTTCTCACACATGTGTGACTTTGTTACACCAAATAACAAATCATTCTGCTTGTTTATCTATTTCAATGAGGAAGAAAACTTACCTAGATCAAACATGACATTTGATACTTTTAAGAAAAACATGTCCATCCTCATACACCTCGCCCAGCAATGAGTTTTCTATACATCCTTTTCCTGACTTCTAAAAGGTCGCTTATACATGTTCCGACACTTGCTTTGCATCAAAGCAAAAGGTTAGACAGTAAGGAGAGCCTTTTTACCCATGGACAAAACCGGGCCCAGCTATTCCAGCGAGTGCAGACACTTCCTTTTGTTCCCCTGGACTAGGATTAGCAGTGAAATGGCTTTGTGATCTTAAAGGGCTTCACAGCTGAAGAACTGTAAAGAACAATGACTTCAAAAGTGAGTATTTGTTCTAATTACACATAGCAGTATCGGCTGTAGAGACATGTGCTCCCCTCCCATTCCCTAATCTCAGACCCTCTCCATTCTAGCTTATTCAGCACAGCAAGCAGCAACCACCAGCAAGCCTGGAGAGACACTTCAACGAGGCAAAAGTGCCTACGGTGGACCTTCCTGTCTGATCCAAGGAAAGAAAAGCACGAGTGGCGGTTTCTGATTCATGTTTCAAAGAAAGAGGGACCAAACCAGCCGAAATAATGAATAATCAAAGGAACGAGAATCCGGTTGAGTTAGAAAAAACAGAAAAAAGCGAACACAGAGATGCTGGCGGGAAGCATCTTGGCGGTGGCGGGGTATTAACTGCTAGATCTAGACTAAAGTTGGAGAAGGGAGTCTCAGTGTGGCCCACCCAGGGGAGCAGAGCCAACACGCGGCTGTGCGGACGCCACAGGCTAGGCCAGGTCTGAAGGTGGCCCGGGCGCTGGGCTGTCGGCAAGCAGTACAGGGGACGGGGCTGTCACCGCTTACCCAGGTGCAGCGTGAGGTTGATGGAGTTGGGGTACTGCACCCCGGCCAGCATGGTCTGGCTTTGCCACCAGGTGGTGTCGGCCTGGTTGTTGTAGTCGGTCAGGAAGGCTGCCCCGTGCTGCAGGTGGGGCTGCCCGGCGTCGCACAGGTGACAGGACTTGGTGACTCCGGTCACCCCGGTCTGCACACAGTACTCCTCAGGCGGAGTTCCGCACGTGTTGGTGGCCACCACGGTCACGTTGAAGGCGGCGTTGACGAACTCGGGCATGCAGCGCTGCGGTCGCTCGCCCTCGTCCATGCACTCATCCATGGCTGCCCGGGCGCAGCTGGCCGCCGCGGCCAGCACAGCCAGCACCGGCCAGAGCCGCCCCCGGGGCCGCAGCGTCCGCGCGGCGCGCTCGCTGCCCCTCATCCCGCCGCCCGTGCGCTGGGCCACGGCAAAGGCAAGGGCGCGTTCCTCTCGCCCAGCGGCGTCCCCCGGAGGCCGCTCTGCGGGCTGAGCTCCGGGGCCCAGGGGCCGGGCTCGCGGGGCGGGCGGTGGCGGCGGATCGCACGGAAGAGACGGGCCAGTGGGCGCCGCTGGGGAGGACCGTGCGCCTCGCTGACCGCTGCCCGGCGCTCCACCTCCGCACCGCCCTCACCCACCCGGGACACAGTTCGCACTCCGCGCCGACCCCTGACTTCCGAGCGCGAGCCCGCGCGCGCGCGCCCCCGGGAGGAAGGAGCAGGGGGTGGGGTCGGCGGGGTGGGGTGGGGTCTGGCGGAGGAGCAAGCCCAACCCCGGCGTCCTCTCCGCAGCGCCCGCGGGCCCGGTCGCTGCTCCCCCGCCCTCCGCGCGCCTTGGGCTGCGCGCCCGCCCCGGCGACTCGCGGCGGCGGGGGCGGTAGCATCTCGCGCGCGAGCCCGCGGCGCGCGATCGGAGGGGCGGGGCCGGGGGGGCGCGAGGGGTGGGGGGAGCGGGGGGCCGGGAGGGGGAGGGGTGGGGAGGGAAGGAGGAGGGAGGGGCGCGGGGCGGTGCATGCCGGGAGGACCGGGTGGCTACGGAGAGCTTGCTCCGCAGGCTGGCCGGACACCGGGGTCCCCGGGCCCCGCGTCCCTGGAGGACTCCAGATTGGGGGAGGGGCGGTGGAGGTGGCCTTAAAAGGGCGGCGCCGCGTCAGCGAGGTCGCTCAGGGTCCGCCTTCCGGCCCGCTGCAACTCGCAGAAGCGCGGATCTCCGCCCGCCAGGTGTCCGTCCTCGCGTCCGGCGGGGCCGCGCCGGGAGGCCCGCACGGGAGGGACCCGATACTAGGGGCGGCCGCCGCGAGGACGCCCCCTGGTGCGCGAGGTCAGCTCCAGCCCTTTCCCGGGAGAGGGCCCGGGGTGTCCAGGGGGTTGGCCCGGTCCCCGGGGAATACAGGCCCTGGTTGCAGCATCAAAATGAGTTTTGTGGAGCGATTTCCTGCACCTAAATTAAAGTGTAACCAGCCGTCCAGCAGGAGCAGGGAAGGAAGTGGAAAGGCTGGGAATGGAATGACATTTCTCCCCTGGGTACGCACCCACTGCGAAATTCTTCCACTGTGTTGTTTATGTTCTCCAGCTTGCCTTTAAAAGACTCGAAATTATCTGGATCTGACATCCTCCTTTTTGGGCCTGCTGAGTCACGGAATATTTTCCGTGCCAGAATGACTCAGTTCACAGAACCTGAGCCAGAAGATCATGAGTTTTGTCCAGGATCAGAACCTGGGCACTTGGCCGGTGCTGATACCTTCAGCGAAGGCAGGGCGCTGCCGACAGCCCGGGGCGGCAGTTTTAAACCTTCGCAGCCCCCGAGCTCAGTGGATGCACCTAGTGGATTCTCCTGGGACAGATTTAAAAACAAACACACAACTTTTCAAGATCTTAACAGTAAAGTGGGAATAATACTCGCACCGGGCTGGACCAGGGTGGGGCGGCGGGGAACCATACATGGTTTGGGCCCCAGTAAGTCCCCGTTTAGAGAGGGGTAATGCGGATCTAAAATATTGAAATCTGTAATGTTTGGTTTCTGCGGTTGGGATCAGGGTTAACTCCAGGAAGACTTGAAGGAGAATGGTCCGACTGGGGAGGAAAGGGATGCGGAGGGTTTGTCAAAATGCTGAGCTTGCTCAGCAAGTGCGTGGATCACTTACATTGTTCGTTTATTTAATGAGATGGGTGGAGATTGTGCGTGGCTCAAAGTCTCTAACTCTTCACCCCTTGGCACCTCCTCTTTGGGAGAAGAAAGTTATAGGGCTGTCAGCAGCAATGTTTTCATCCTTTCATGCTAGAGTGGAAGCAAAATAAATATATGCATTTATACCTAGAGGGGATGATATTTGGTCCTTGATTGTCCTAGAAAATGAACGAGGGCCTATAAGATAAAGATACGAGTGTTAGTTGAAAATGAAGCTACAGACATTTTAAATAAATATATGACTGCATTGCTTTATAAATTTTCAGTATTTTATTAGATATTGGCAAATAGTAGGGTCTTTTGCCAGTAGGGCCTTTTTGGTGAAAAAGGCAAGGAGACCCCACAGGCTGCGAAACCAGTGGGTGTTTGCCTGTCCCCGCTCTTTTTGGGTTACGTCCAAGGGCACCTTCAAACATTGCTCGTGCTTCCCTGTACCATCATTTCACTGCCAGAACCTCATCTGGTATTTGGAAAGTACATAAAAAGGTTTTAAATTAATTTCTGAATTCTGTGGCTGGTGGGGATGAGTTACAGTGACAAGGAAATATCTATTTTGAAGAGAAGGAAAATGTAACCAGTCAGTGTGCTTAATGATGACAAAAAAGCAACTTTGCTCCATTGTTTCAGAATTTAAACAAACCAAAGGTTAAAACAAGAATCTTAAGACAATTAGGGAAATTTGAACATTAATTAGAGATTTAGTGATAACAAAATATTTTAATTGCCTGGCGATGCCACTGCTGACTCAATAGACTTGATGTGCTATTTTTTTTTCTTTTGCGTGAAAGTGTGTGGGATTTACTTTTGCATCAGGTTACTCTGTTTTTTCCAAAAAAATTTTTTTAAAAATCCAGAGCCCTCTCATGCCTGTTCTTAACTGCAGGGAAACTTCCATCCTCTAGTAAACAGACGTGGTGCTGGGAAGAAAAGTGTGAAGGTGTGGGAGGGATGGATTCAATACCTCGAAAGGGGGTCTTAGTGCCCAACCACGACTGCACCTGTGCAGCCAGAAAGGTGGAGTGAAGGGAGGTAGCTGTGTATTGTGCAGACAGAAGAGCTCCCACATTTAAAAGAAAATCCCCCTTAGAACTCCAAAGAGATTTCCCCCATCAGGAAACAGAGGAACAGTTTCAAGGAAGGATGCTGATTTCCCTGGTTTGGGTCGTTTGCAAACCCTGGGCGTCCCACTTCTGACCACACCGTTCATCACGTGATGAAGTGGCCCACCAGAAAACCATGCAATTTGGGGAAAGCAGTGCTCCAGGGAGGGCAGGTTATAAGGCAGAAAGAAAAAAAAAAAAACACAGATGTTACTCTATCAAGAGTGAGATGTGTGATATAATTAGAAAAAATAATTTAAAAGTTTGCATTGGGCTTTTAAGGTTGCAACTTTACCTATTTTTTAATCCTTCAAGAAATAGCAATGTGTTTATTTTTCTATTTCTTAGTCTTTCTGACCTCATTTCCCTGTATTCTTCCCGAGCCTAAGCACCACTGTACTATGTCCTTTATCTTTTATATTTAGAATGCAAACTAAAGATAGCCAGGACTACTAATGATACAATGATGTCAGCCTTACTTAATTCCATTTCAGGCTTTTCAAAGTGTCATAACTCTGAAGCAGGGGATATTAACTATGTAGTGTTGAGAAAACTAAGACTCAAAGAGATGAAGTAATATCCACATAACCTTGTAAGCAGCAAGGTCAAGGTGAGAGCCTACCTCCCCGGGCCCCTGTCCACTGCTGTTTCCTTTTCTGTTGTATAAAGGCCATAGTGGTGAAGAGTGTAAAGGAAGAGCTACCTCCACCTTCCCAGGTTTTTAGGTTATCAAATGGGAGTTTTTAATTGGGTGAAAATTAATGTGATACTGGAAGAGAATTACAATGTCCGTCTTCCAAGGGACACTAACTACACATGATTCTTTGTGTGAGGTTTATAGATCCCGCCTAGGTCCTTGGTACAAGGCCAAGCATAACAAGATAAGATATCTCTAGTGGCCTTGCTCAGGTGAAGACAGGGTTCCTCTTGTATGAGGTCAAGTCCTTCCTTCCCGCCCAGCCCCACACAGCCAACTTCAGCCTCCCTGACCATTGTGTACTGGTTTGAAAGGGGAGAGGAAAAGACACATACAGTAATTCACACAATTTAAACTAGAACTTTATTACAAAGACAATAAAAAAAGAAAATATGTCCCAAAGCGAGGAGTAAAGCTCAATCCCTCCCTGACCAAAAATAGTCCCGTGGAAGGGACAGAGAACTGCACATCTCAAGAATTGTATTATTCTACTCAGCAGACGTGGGCTGCACCCCGTTGTAGAGAACAGGGGGAGGGGTACATATGGGTGACAGGGTTTTTTCGTGGGAACTCAGAATGCCCCTGAGTTTTGACCCTGAATGGTTAAATATTGTTAGGAAGGGTGCAGGTAACAGCATAGTGACTATAGTTAATAATACTGTATTGCATATTTGGAAGTTGCTAGGAAGTTCTCATCACAAGAAGAAAGGTTTTTAACTATGTGTGGTGACAGATACAAATATCAAATCATTATGCTGTCTACCTGAAACTAATGGTATGGATCAGTTATACTTCAGTTTTTTAAAAAAAATGAACTCTAAAACAAGGGGGAAAGGGGTAATTCTTTCAAAACAAAATGAAAGTTATTACTATGGGTAGTTTTCTCCTAACAAGTAATTGCCTAATAGGTTCATTAGCTCAAGAATTGGTTAGATATATATTGCAACAGGTTTTGTGTTGTTATTGTGTTTTTTCTTTTCTTTCTTTTTTTTTTTTTTGAGGATGTGCCTGGAAATTATATTGTTCAGAGTTAGAAGTTCACAGCTCTTGAGCCAGACTTTTCAGGAGGCTATTACTATACCAGCTTTAAAAAGTTTTTCTGGCTGAAATTGGTATGGTCCCAGCACAGATCTCAAGGGCCTCCATCTCCTGTTTATATCTATGTATTTCAATTAATGCTGGATTACTTTATCCTCCCACCCAAATTCTGTTTACTGTAACACCCAAATTAAAGCAAGACTTTAAAAATTTCTTCCATAATTCTACTATACTAACATGACTTTTTTATTTAGCAGAATTTCCTCTCCTGTCCCATAAGATGCTTTTGTTCTAATAGACATCCTTTACTGAAGTACAGTTTGCATACAGGAAAAAATGCCCAAGTTCCAAGGTCATATAGTTCAATAGTTTGCATCACAAAGCGCACACACTTGTGTAATCACTACCCGGGTCGGAAATAGAACGTTGCCCAGACCCAAAAGCCCCATCCTGTCCCTCGGCAATCAGGACCCCTTCCTTCTCCCTAAATGTGACATCTCCCCTTACTTCTAACAACCTTGCTAAATTCCCTTATTTCCAACAGTTTGTAAATTCTCTTTGATTTTCCATCTACAAAAATCAAGATATCTGTGCACAGCTTTATTTCTTCTTTCCCTTTTTAATACATGTTAGCTCTTTTTCTTCTCAACTGGCACTGATTAAGACAGCTAATATAACATTGAATAGAAATTATGATAATAGACATCTTTTAAAAAATTTATTGATTTTTTTTCTTTTTAGAGAGAGGGAGAGGAAGGGAAGGAGAGTGAGAAAGAGAGAACATCGATTTGTTGTTCCACTTATTTATGCATTCATTGGTTGCTCCTTGTATGTGCCCTGACCAGGGATCAGACCCTCAACCTTGGTACATTGGGACGATGCTGTAACCAACTGCGCTACCCAGCCAGCTCATCTGTAGATGTTTTTATCTTTTTTTTTTATCTCAGAGGAAAGCGTCTCAACACTTCACCATTAAATATAATGTTTGTTGTACATTTTGTATATTTACTTTATATCAAATTAGGGAATTCCTTTATACAGGGGATAGGCAAAAGTAAGTTTACAATTGTGAGTACGTGCAACACAGAGCTTATTCTTGTATTATTATTTATTCTTGTATCATATTTTTCACATGAACAAATATAAACCTACTTTTGCCCACTCCTGTACTCCTAATTTGATAAGAGACTTTTTAAAATTATGAATGACTGTTGTAATTGGTCCTGATTTTTAAGCATCCATTGAAATGTTTATGTGACTTTTCTACTGTACATACCATATGTTATTACTTTGTTCATGTGCTGAATTACATTGAGTACTTATTAAATTCTAAACCAACCTTGCATTCCTGGAATAAATACAACTTGATTCTGCTATTTGCTTTTTATCTATTACTAAATTTAGTTTCTAATACTATATTAATATTTAGGACTCTTTTCATCTATATAAATGAGCAAAATTGCCTTCTTACATTCCTTTTTTAAAAAATGCCTGTTAGGATTTGGTAAGCTGGCTGGCTAAAAACCTTTCTTCCCTGTTTCAAAGAGTTCAATTTCTGCTCAGTCAGATGGGATTAAATTCCATCTACATCCTTAGGGATTTACATTTTTTGAAAGAAATAAAGAAAATCTCAAAAAATTAATAAACATGATTTTTATTGGCTGGCTGGTGTAGCTCAGTGGACTGAGTGCCAGCCTGCAAAAGGAAAGATTCTGGTTTGAATCCCGGTCAGGGCACACACCCGGGTTGCAGGCCAGGTCCCCAGTAGGGCGCATGGGAGAGGCAATGGATCAATGTTTCTCTCCCTCTCTCTCTTCCTCCCTTCACCCTCTCTATAAAAATAAAACCTTTAAAAAATATTAAGCTGGCTTTACAAATGAAGTTGGGAACTATCCCTCTTTTACTATGCTCTGAAATAATTATTTTAAGTGTTATATCATCTCTAAATATCGAGATAATTCACTGGGGAAGCCATCTGGACCTGTTTTCCCTCGCGGGGTGGAAGAAGAGAAGACTTTTTAATAGTAGATTCAATTTTAAGATAAATACAGAACCATTTAAATTTTCTATTCTACAATCAGTTTTAATAACGTGTTTTACAAGAAATTTGTCAACTTCATCTAAATTTCAAATTTATTTGCATAGAGACATTTATAATTAACCTTTATTTTCTTTTTAATGATGGCAGGAACTTTATTCATTCCTGAAACTGGTATTTTCTCTCTTTCTTTTCTTACTAGCTTTTATTAGTTTAACTAATTGTTACACATTACCAGCTTTGGGCCTTGTCATTTTCTCTATTTTTTGTTTGCTATGTTATTCATTTTGGTTTTTTATTATTTTCTTCTTTCAACTTTGAGTTTGATATTCTGTTCTGACTTCATGAGATGAAATATTAGATGATGAATTTCAGCCATTTCCCCTTAAAATATGTATTTAAGTTACCATCTAAATGCCACTTTAGTTACATCCCTGGAGTTTTGATATGCCATATCATTTTTATTATTCAATTGAAAATATTTTGTAATTTCTGTTGCCATTTCTACTTTGGCCTATGGGTTATTTACAAGTGGGTTGCCTAACTTCCAAACATTGGGGGAGTTTTAGTTATTGTCGTTATTATACTGTTCGCTATTATGTTGTTATTTAAAGTCAAATAACTAGGACCTTAGGGACTGTGCTGTGCATCACTGCGACTGTCTCGCGTGGCCCCTGGAGTCTGCCCCGAGCTGTGCTTTCGGGAGGTGACAAAGAGGACTCTGTCGTTTGAGCAAATTGGAAAGGGAGGGCTGACACCTCCCTGACCTGGGCCCTTGAGGGTGAACTGCAGAAATGGCAGTGGCCTTTACAAAGCAGAGCACAGGCATCAGAACAGACCCCGTGAGACTGAGTGACAGCCCCTGGGGTCCTGACTTACCATGACGTGGGGGTGGACCCAGAGAAGGAAAGATATTCTCATAATATGCAGGATAGGTGTTTGGAGCTATAGTACTACTAAAAATATGTGACCATAAGTGATTCTTAAAGCTTGTGAAACAGGATATAACATTTTCCATTCATATTTCATTTGCTATTTAAGAGACATGAATATAGTTTAGTGTCTCTAATGCGGTTAGAATATCCATTGCTAGCATTTACTCTGTACCTACCATGTGCCAGGCATTCTTCTAAGCATTTTGCCTCTCTTGCTTCAGTTGGTGCTCATTTCTGTCATTATCCCCATTTTCGGATGAAGAGATGAAGGCACGGTGATATTAAGTAACTTGTCCAAGGTCATTCAGCAGCTGGATTTAAACTCAGGAGGTGTGATCCTAGAGCCCACACTCCTGTCTGCTACACCTAAGAGCAAATGTTTGTTTGGAATTTTCTAGGTAGCAATTACATTTTGAGTGATCAGCTCATGTAATCTGTGCAATACCTCTGTGAGGCAGGTACTTTGTAACTATCATCCCATTTTATAGATGAGCAAACAGAGGCACCAGGAGGCTCCGTAACCTGCCCCAGATCCCACAGCTGGAAAGCGGTGGAGCTGAGACTCGGACGTGGGCAGCGTAGCTGCAGAGTCTCCGTCCTCACCGCCGGGCAACACTGCCTCTCGAACCACACCGACTCACCGAAGACGTGGTAATCATGTCATAAATGATGACACATTTATTTCTGAATAAATGTTTTGCTCACAAATAAGGTCTTCATAAAGCTCTTCCTAATGTTTACCATTTAAAAACATAAGTCATAGCCATCACAGAAATAACTAGCAATCAATAAAGTCTGGGACAAGTATCACGGCACAGAAATACGGATTATATTTTTAGTTTGAGTTCTGTGACGAGTAGAAATGGCTGTTACAGATAAGATCGGCCGAAGGAAAGAAAACTTCAATTTGCCTTCAGTTATGCACACGCATTATTTTTTCCATGGCTGTGACCTGAATTATTAAAGTTTAAAAGTTAAACTTTAACGTTAAACCCCTCGAGGACTCCGCAAACACGCTGTAGTGACAAGGCTTATGTGGCATTAGTGCCACGTGAAGGGGAAAGGGGTCCAATTTCCCTTCAAGTCCAGAGACACGGTCCCCTAATAGCCCGCCAAGGTTAACGACGGCAGAGCTGAACAGTCCTCTCACCACACGTGATAATTCCTAAACTGTCCAGTAAACTATACAGTAATTAAAGTCCCTAATTCCCTTTTAAGTGTTAGCATGCCACAGTGTTAGGGCTAGGGCTTTCAAATCTTTACCCAATGATATTTGATTGAAGTCATAATTGGTTTCTACTAAACTTTCACCTCTGATCTTTGGTGTGTGTTCACTCTACCCATCGGTCACCCACACAGGATATGCTTTTCCAAAGCGAGAATTAATAGTGACTCAAGCGGATTTTATGAAAAAGCCACTCCAGGAAGTAATCTGACATCAGAGCATTCACTGAATACAAGAACACCCTTTTCTCTTACAAAGCTGGATGGTCTCTCGGTTGTCCAGTGTACAGGCACGCCAGAACTTTCCAGGCATAAGGCACCCTTGTTTTGTTTCTCACAGCATCCGCACAGTTGTGCCACCGGAAGCATTGATCGCTCGTTCTGGAATGAGTTGTGGAAAGGACAGTCTGCATGCCAGGGACCTCTGTGACATCACTGACTTTGGACAAAGAAAAAACTTCAGGCTCTAAAGCAGGAATACAATATAATCACTGCACAAGGCAAGTCAGAGAAAATATTCCATCCAGCTCCCTAAGCAGAAAAACAACCACTTCCTAAGAATTCTATATCACAACACGAAGGTCAAAGCAAATGGCTAATATTTGGGAAAGAAAAACTAGCAGAATATATATATATAAAAGGAACACACCCTAGACCTAGAAATGGGCTCTCAAGAGCCAGAAGTGCTTTAAGAAAAAAGGCAAACTTTAAATTATTGTCATGGACTGAATGTTTGTGCCCCCCCCAAAAAAATCCATGTGTTGAAGCCTTAAGTCCCAGTATGACGGGGCCGGAGATGAGACCGTGGGGAGATTATCAGGGTTATGTGAGGTCGTGTGACGGTGGGCCCGGGTCTGATGGGGTCAGTGCTCTGATGAGACACCAGAGAGCAAGCATGTGTGCTTGCGCTCTCTCTCCCTCCCTCCCTCTCTCTCCCTCCCTCCCTCTCTCTCCCTCCCTCCCTCTCTCTCTTCCCCTCCCCAACCCCACCTCCCTCTTCTTGTCTCCCTGCCGCATGAGGACACAGCAAGAAGGTGGTTGTCTGCAAGGACAAGAAGAGAGCTCTCACTAGAAACCAAACTGGCCAACACCCTGATCTTAGACTTTCAAACCTCCAAAGTGGTGAGAACGTAAGTGTCTGTTGTTTAAGCCTCCCAGTCTACAGCGTCTGTGCAGCCAGCCCGGGCAGACCTTCAGAAACAGCCCTCACTCTGTGTCAGCCGTCACACCGCAGACCCAAAGTGAGCCTGCTGCCGCTCAGAAATTGTGACTCCGTGTGTGCACTAAAGGTGCCTTTTCTCTTAGTCAGCTGTGGAACCCCAAAATAGGAGCACAGTATATCTTAACATGGCCAAGTGTGTCACAATCTAAATCCAGTGACCTCTAAAGTATTCCAACAAAAGTACTCACTCCTTAGTTCCTCAGTAAAACTCACGTAGTCAAAGAAACCCAAATCCGGTCTGCTTGGAGCTCTAAGGTCTGTGACAGCTGTCATGATTCTAGTATTTAAAATTTAATTTCAATGATTTTAGGAGTGAATTTTCCTTCACTTACTATGTGTAATGTCCTAACATTTTTATGGAAGTGAGGTGTAAGAACTGAGAATTAGAGTGCTTTCCCCTCATTTTGTGTATTATAGGATCTTGCCTCATTTCATACCTTGTATTGTTTCAAGCAATGGGATAGCTTTGAATTATTCTGAATTGCTGGAGTGTTTCTTCTCCTGGAACTTCCTCCTTAAGACAGCTCACTATAAAAATGTCACATGAATGTCGGTGAAGTGCATGAAAGAATCACTGTCGTCAGGCTGCGCCCCCGACCGGCCGTGTCCCCTCACCTGAGATACTAATCGCAGCGCCCCGGAGCCACAGAGCAGCCAGGGACGAGTCCCTGTGTGCACACTGCGAGTCACACAGTGGCCGGTGACACGCTCAGAATAAATGCACGTGTGGGCCTGCTTTCATTCATGCCGGCGTGTCTTTTAGAGGTCTGATCACCTGAAATTAAAAACCAAGGTCTTTGTTTTTGTTCGGTTTTATATTGATTGTAAATATTGATTGATACCAATGAGAGATGGAAGGGAGGTTGTAAGAAAAAAAAAAGTAAAGATAAATTATATCTAAACATTAACTGATTTCTACTGAATAAATGCAGTTTACCTTAGAAACTGCAAGTTTGCTATTTATTTATTTATTTTTTAATTTTTATTTTTTGGTCTTCACCAAGGACATGCTTATGAGGGGGAGGGAGGAAGAGAGAGAGGGAGAGAAACATCAGTGCGAGAAACATTGATCAGTTGCCTTTCATATGTACCCCACCTGGGGACTGAACCCGCAACCCAGGCACCGGCTCTTGAGCAGGAATGAAGCCTGTGAAATTTTGGTTTACAGGACAATGCTCCAACCAACTGAGCCACACTGGTCAGGGCAGAAAGTTTTCAATAAATTTAAAAGGACCTTAGGGAACCTTAATTTTCTTCTCTACTTAACTGATTTGAAGATGTCTTACACTTCACATGGGGCCATTAAACATAACTGACTGAGCTGGGAAAAATGCATCTTGGAATGGAGCCCAATGACATTAAGACAATAAATACCAGGTACCTCGTCTCTCTGACCCAAGACCTAGAATCGGCCTCACCCTGATGCACAGCCAGGAGCCCGTTCCGATGATCTGCCTGCAGAGCACTTCTCGTGCCCACTTTTCGCCCATGTAGGCTAGCCCTTGCCCATCCTCCAGTCACTGTTACTTACTAAGTGATCCTCTTATGCAGAACACGATGCTAAGGTGCCGGGAGGGTGCGGGAGGCAAGGGTTTCAAACAGTGCTCACGTTTTGATTCTAAGTTTGCTTCTAATTCAGTCAAGAGGATAGAGTATATAAATGCAAACATTATTTGAACGCATTTACAAAAGAACACAAACTTTTAAATGTTAGGTAGCTCAAATACGTAGGTACATAAGAATTAATATTCAAAGAACCTCCTTCCCATATAAAAGAGTGAATAAATGAGCCATGGATTGAACTTTAAAGGTTGCAGGGCTGTGGGCTGGCATTAAGAAGAGAAGGCACTGGAAGTTAAAATATGGACTGAGAAAACATTTTAGAATGCATTGAAATTCATATTTGCTTGAGTATACATGAACAGTTGACTTTTAACCTATCCAAGAAATGTCTATTGTGCTTCCACTATTTACCAAGTATTCATTCATTCATTCATTCATTCACTTATTCAACAAATATCTTTTACTGTCTGCTGTGTGTCAGAAGCTAGAAATACAGCAGTGAAAGACAAGGCAAAACACACTTTCAAGGTGAATAAACTTGAAATCCAAGGAGAGGTGCAATATTGTGACTTGTAAGAAATATAAGTATGTCAAATTCATAGGACCAAAATATATTTCTCATACACATTTGGTCTTCCTCCACAGTCCCTGGCTCACAGATCCCGATACCCTTGGAATTTCCCAAGTGTTGAGAATGATAAATTATGTGAATGAAGTGGCTTTTGGAAAGCACCTCAGGATAGAGACTGGTTGCTAGTGGAACCAACCATGTGATCAGAGGGTTGGACCTTCCACTTCCTTCATCCCCCGCCTCTGGAGAGGAAAGAGGGCCTGGAGATGATAATGTGCAAGCAGTGGTGATCAACCCTTTAATCAGTCCTGCCCATATAACGAAGCCTCCATAAGAACCCGAAAGGACCGGGGTTGGAGAGCTTTGGGGATGCTGAACACGTGGAGGTGCGGGGGGCAGGGGTGTGCTTGGGGAAGGTGTGGGCGCGTGGGCGGCTCTAGCAAATTAACCAAAACTGAAGAGGGAGTGGTGGGAACCTCTGATGTAGAGCCGGTTGGTCAGAAGTACATAAAACCACCCGGGACTGACGTGTGAAGTCCAAGGAGGGGGGTGGAGACCTCCGGTCTGTAACTGGTCGGTCAGAAGCACAGGTAACAGCCTGGCCTTGCCACTGGCATCTGAGATAGGGGGCAGTCTTGTAGGACTGAGCCCTTAACCCGTGGAATCTGCTGCTATATCTGGGTAGACGGTGTCAGAACTGAGTTGGATTCTGGTGCCTGAGAATTGTTTATCGGTGTGGGGAACCCCCATGATGTTGCAAATGGTGTCTCAGAACACCCAGAAGAGGAAGGCAAAAATTAAAAAAAGAATAATCACAATAAAGTAAGATGGCATATGATATACAAAATATCAGAAGTTATTGACAGAAAAATTTAAAAATAACTGGAAGTTGCTTAAGCATGGAAGCAATGTGATCATATTTGCAAATTTTAACACATGCTTCTCTTTTTGCAGACGAAAAAAGGGATCGCAAGGGAGCAGTGGGGGAGGGCCGTTTGGAAAGCCGGTGCCTCCCATCCCAATTACAGACAGACAACAATGGATGAGGGTGGAGGAACGTGGCAGACTGAGACATCCTTAGGAGGCGGAGTAAGTGCCTCCTCCTAGGGTGAAGAGGACGGTAAGAAAAACACTCCCAGATTCTGAATTGAGTGGCTGAGTTAGTTAATGGTGCTGTCATTTCCTGAGATGGGAACCATCAGAAGCAGAAAAGGTTTGGGGATAACGTGTAAAGATGCTGTTCAATTTCCAACAAGTTCGGTTGAAGTTGTAACACTCTGTTAGATGAAAAATAAAGCACCGTGTCTAACCCGAGGGCTCACACTGTGGGAGAAAAATAATGAACACATTATTATGATTTAGCATAATAAAAGGCTAAACAGAGATATACAGGATTTGAATACATAAGGAGAGGTGAAGTTACACCGTGGTAATGAATAAACACCAAAGCTCGGTGACTTGGCCAACCGAAGGTGATGTGGCGCTTACATGAACTCTCCTGCGGCTCAAAGGACTTTCCAGAGCAGCCCCCTCCGTGTGGTGTGTCCAGGCCGTGCTGTCCTGTGGTTCTGCCATCTTCTCGCTAGACCTCCGCAGCTGCCGACAGCAGAAGGAAGAGTTGGGAGGTCGCGCACCAACTCTAAGTGTTTGGACCGGACGTGGCACATCTCACTTCCACTCCCAGCTCTTAGACCAGAAGAAGTCACATGGCCTTGCCTCATTAGAAGAAAGTTGGAAAATGTGGACATGAAAAGACTGTTCAGTGAGGAGCAAGAGTTTCTGCCATGCACACGAAATGAGAGTGATGGGTTGTATGGGAGAGTCAGGAAGCCGTTCACAGGGGGGCCGCCTCGATGCTGGGACCTGCGGGGAGTCTCGGAGGGGCCTTGAGATGAGTGAACACAGAGGAGGGACTCTGCAGCCGGGGCGAACGCCATTCCCAAGCACGAAGGAGCTCAAGATTTGCAGGTGTCTGGGGAACGGCAAGAAGCAGCTCGTCATTAAAATCGAGGGTTTCAGGGGAAGTAGGAGAAAATTGGTGATTATAAAAATGGGGGAGGGCATAAATATCATTCTCAGGAGGTTGCAGTCTGACCTGTAGTCAAGGGTGAGCCATTGTTTTTAGACAAATAAATAACTTTTTAAAAAGATTTTATTTATTTATTTTTAGAGAGAGAGAGAGAGAGAAACATCAATGTGTGGTTGCTGGGGCTTATGGCCTACAACTGAGGCATGTACCCTGGCTGGGAATCGAACCTGGGACACTTTGGTTCCCAGCCCGCACTCAATCCACTGAGCTATGCCAGCCAGGGCTTAGACAAATAAATAACTTTATCAGTGTGGTAAGGAACAGTGACCGGGAGGAGAGACTGGAGGTAGGGAGGCAGGCAGGAGTGAGGAGGCTCAGCCATGGGAGAGGCAATGGAGAGATGTCTACTCAGAAGATACAGTGGACGGGACTTGGACAACCATTGGCAGGTGACGGGGAGGGAGGAGGGGCTGTGGAGGACTAACCTGCGGTCTCTAGCTCGGTCAGTTCGGTAGAGGGCAAAGCCACGAACAGAGGCGGGCAAAACACAGTCATCTGAACAGATGTAAGAGTAAAACCGTTTCTACAGTTAGAGATTCAAGACTCTAAAGTCATCCTTCGTAGGAGTTTGTCCACTGAGGACTAATCTGTGTGCACGTTGTATCGTATTTTCCTTTTAAAACAAGGGCTTGTCTATGGAAACACGGGGGGGGGGGAGTTGATTTTGTTGCGGGCTAACACTGGCCTCTTCTTTGCGTCTCCGTCCAGTTTCTGCTGCCTCTTGGACCCAATGTGCTTGGAGCATGGAAGCATCTGGAGCACCACGTTTCCTTAGTGCTGCCAAAACAAGTTAACTCATCCGTGGCTTATCTCATATCCGCCCCGGGGATCTCATGGGAGGATATAGCCCTTACTTCTAAAATAATGCGTAGAAAACAAAAATAGAGTGGAAAGAAGTTTCTGCACATGATCTTTATAATTGCTTTTCAAAATAACTTACTCAAATAAAGTTAACATAAGGTAACGTTTGTGTTTAAATATTGCTTGGTTTTGATAAATTATCTTTGTTATGATTTTTTTTGTATTCTTATGTGCATTCATTTAACTTTGGGGGAATGATTTTTTGTGATCATTCTTAGATTCTGTTTTTTCCTCTACTGACTGGCTTAATAATTTGTGGTAAGGCACATGACATTTTGACAATTAGGCCTTTGATTGGGAAGCAGGATAACAACATTTAACTTTCCTATGAGGATATTATTGGGATGTATTCAATCAAAGGCTTTAAAACACTGCTGTTCCCATGGATGAAATGTATTTATAAATACTGCGTATGAATACTTACTATTATTTATTTTGAATAGGATCACCTATTTAGTCCTTATATTCAGTGATTCTTTATTACACGTTAGGTGTTGAAGATAAAAAGATAAATAATATATGGCTTCCACTTTCAAGGAATTCTTTATTTTACTAGAGAAGATAAATAGTAAGATATCAAAAAGTCAACATAAAGAAGTACAATTTCATAAATGGCCAGGCGAATCACTAGACTGAAAAACAGAAGTTACCTGGGAGAGCTGTTCCAAAAAAATTTCAAGAACCTTATCGGGTGATTCTTTTTTCTACTACTAATAAGTTGTAGTAATTTTCAAAGCTTCCCCTTGATGTCATCAAGTTGTTTGAAGCAAGTCCTATTTTTCAACTTACTATTTTATTGATCGCAAGGAAGTGGTTAAAATAGTCAGCCCTGGGTGGGGACCACCTCTATTTAATTACTGACCTGTGACCTGGAACAAGCTTCTAAGCCACTTAGTGCCTCAGTTTCTTCCTCTGTAAAGCAGGAGTAATCATAGCAACATCGCACAGAGTGGTTGAGAACTAAACAAGTTATACATGCGAAGTACTTAAAAGTGATCGCCACTTATTAAGCATTCAGTGAGTGCTAGCTATCAGTCTTGTTATTACTGGCCATGCTTCTTCTCTTTTTTGCGGGGGGGGGCACAATTTTTTTCTGTTTTTCCTTTTTTTTAATTTGTCAAATATATTTTATTGATTACACTATTAAAGTTTTCCCAAGTTTTTCTCCCCTTTATTCCCCTCCTCCCTGTACCCTCCCTCCCACCACCATCCCGCCACCTTAGTTCATGTCCGTGAGTCAAATATGTAAGTTCTTTGGTTTCTCCATTTTCTATACTATTTTTAGCCTCCCTCTGTCTATTTTGTACCTACCATTTATGCTTCTTATTCCCTGCCTTTTCCCCCATTCTTCCCCCACCCCCTCCCTGCTGAGAACCCTCCATGTGATCTCCATTTCTGTGATTCTGTTCCTGTTCTAGTTGTTTGCTTGGTTTGTTTTTGTTTCTGTTTTTGTTTTTGTTTTTGTTTTCTAGATTGAGTTGTTGATAGTTGTGAGTTTGTTCTCATTCTACTATTTGTATTTTTGATCATCTTCTTTTTCTTAGGTAAGTCCCTTTAACATTTCACATAATAAGGGTTTGGTGATGATGAACTCCTTTAACTTGACCTTATCTTGGAAGTGCTTTCTCTGCCCTTCCATTCTAAATGAAAGCTTTGCTGGATAGAGCAATCTTGGATATAGGTCCTTGCCTTTCATAACTTTGAATACTTCTGTCCAACCCCTTCTTGCCTGTAAGGTTTCTTTTGAGAAATCAGCTGATGGTTTTATGGGAACTCCTTTGTAGGTAACTGCCTCCTTTTCTCTTGCTGCTTTTAAGATTCTCTCCTTATCTTTAATCTTGGGTAATGCAATTATGATGTGCCTTGGTGTGTGCTTCCGTGTTGGCCACACTTCTTAGCACAGTGTTTTGCATGTAGTAGATGCTTGCTCTTTGAATCAAATGAGAAGACACTGAGTCATAATCCAGAATCAGACAAAAAGAGCCATTCATCTGTCATCATTATTAACAAAGGCAAATATAGTGTCCATAAAAATTTCACCTCATAGAGAAAAAAGGAATACATGAATAATTACTCAGAGTTAAAAGTTAAGTGTGGACTGTGAAAGTGTTTTGCAGAACAAGAGAAAGGGAGCAGTATCTTTAACATGTCATGGGAGCAGGGACAATGCCAGTCTTCTAGCCCTGACACCTACCTAATGCCTCCCCTGTGGCAGACTCTCCATAAATATGTGTCCACTGATAATGCAGTAGGAAGGGGGGGGGTGGGAGTAGGTAAAATGACATTCTGAAAAATCATCCAGAGCATTAATCAGAAGAAAATTTCCCCTTTTTGAACTGTTCCACAAAGTACAAGACATATCCGCCATGAGATGATATGTATCAGATATTTATGTATTTCGTATCAGAAAATCATAATGAGAAAAGGATGGGACATGGGTAGACCATGCAACAGTGATGAAACACTTAAATTCCCACCCGTGATGACCTTGAAGGAAGGTCTAGCGAAGGCAAGGTCTCAGCTGACGTCATGTCTGCCGCAATACATCTTAAGTGGGAGGTCGGGGCGGGTTTGCAAGGAGTGAAGGCTGTCGGACCGCGGGGCGGCTGGCTGCTTCCCAGTGCTGATGTACACTGTCCACACTGTGGAGGGCGAATACATGTGGCAGTTAATTCTAAGGATGTTAGATCAGGAGGCAGGAACATGCCTTTAAAATTGCGCTGAATTTATCAACTGGCCTGTATCCATGAGAGATTCTGAATTCAGTGAGCTAATCTAAACTGCCGAGAATAGTTCTGTTAGTCTTAACAGTGTTCTATTCTTAGTTAAGTCGAGATAACAGAAATTCCTTGGTATTAGATTCTCAACCTTGTTAGACCCAAGGCCCCCTTTTTTATTATAATTTTTGGTGACATACCTTTTATTCCCAAGTGAAATTCATAGTTAATATACCCTACTTACACATATTATTTTAATCAACATAATGTTCTAACTGTAGCATAAAGAAATAAAAGGAAAGTATGACTTCAGTGTGTGAATGCTCAGGCACAATTCCACTGGAAGACACAGCACAGCAGTCACGCCTGGAGCTGTATGTGGGATCCCCTCAACTGCAGCAGCCCCAGAGGCAGACCATGCAGATGTGTCGTTTGGAGGATGAAAGTTCAGAGGCGGTGCTGCAGTCGCTGGCAGGATCTTTTCAAAATGATGACACAAGTATTGGTCAAGTGCTGGACCAAACAATACAGAACTTGACTTCATAGTCAAATTGCAAGAGGGGCTGGGAAAGGTAGTCTTTATTCTGGGTAGTCATGGGACCAGCTCAAAAACCCTCTATCTGGGTTGCATAAAACAAAGGCAGAACACACTGGGACCAGTGCGCCCGCCCGTGCTCGGTGCTGCAGAACTCAGCACTGGACCCCGAAATGGCATGTGCTCAGGGGTCCAACAGGAACGCTTTCCTCTGTAGTGAAGGTGAAAATAAACATTTGTTCCGAATATGGATTTCCCCAGCAATTCTATCTGTGAGTTTACTGAATATCTTAATCCCATCAAGGTATCTCAGGCAGCATTTGCTTCTGTCCAAATCATTCATTCTACAGCAAAAGGAGCAGACAAGGAACTGATAAGGTAGACAAATGCGTATCTCCCGCGTATCTTTGTCTCCAATGCAGCTGACCCGACAGAACAGCGGAAAGGAGTGGTTAAGATTCGGTTACTTCCCAGCTGGGAGACAACGCCTTGTAAGCACCTGGCTCGTGCTTCTAAAAAGCGGTGAGCGTATGCTGTGGCTCCTCCCATAGCCAGAATACACGGCCCCAGGAGCCAAAGAAATGGGAAGGACAACCCCTTAGTATGACACTGAATAACTCACTTGTAGAAGTTTTGCTTCTTACCCCCACTACTCGGGGCCCTGCTGGTTTAGACGTCTCAGGGCCCTGCAGGGAAATGTCTCCACCAGCGGTTTCAGTGCATGGGACCTTGAGGTTCCCACCTGGCCACTTGGGCCTCTTCATGCCACTGGGCTGTAAGCCAATGGGGGATTTACTCTCTTGGCTGAGGTGAGTGATTGTGATCATTACCCATTGGGCCAAGGAAGACTATGTTTAGAACTCGGAGACCCCTCTGGAACACCTCCTTGTACTGATATGTCTTGTGCCAAAACTTCATGGGAAACCAAGCCACTCAATACAGGAAGGGCTGCCAAAGGCACAGACACCTCAGGAATCCGGGTTCAAGTCCCCCTGCCAGGTGACCGCCTGTACCAGCAGATGCCTGAGACCCAAAGGAACGTGGAATGAGTTGTGGAAGTACAGTAAGTCCTCACTCAACGTCGTCGATAGGTTCTTAGAAAGTGTGACTTTAAGCAAAACGATATATGGCAAAACCCATTTACCATAAGTTGATTGACATAAACAAGAGCTACGAAAACATCACCAAACTTCTAAACAGACATCCAAAACACTCCTAATTTGAAACACTGAAATAAATGTGAGCTATTTCAGAAAGGTTAATAAAAATAAGTTAAGTACAGGCCCTGGCTGGCGTAGCTCAGTGGATTGAGCGTGGGCTGCGAACCAAAGCATCCAGGTTCGATTCCCAGTCAGGGCACATGCCTGGGTTGCAGGCCATGACCCCCAGCAATCGCACATTGATGTTTCTCTCTCTCTCTTTCTCCCTCCCTTCCTTCTCTAAAAATAAATAAATAAAGTCATTTAAAAAACTTATAAAAAATAAGTTAAGTACAGATTTTCCAACATTCTTCTTCCAGTTCAGGACCACAGGCAGCCAGAGCCTACCCTGGCAGCTCGGGGCACAAGGCAGACCCCACCCTGGACCGGACACTCTTCCACTGCAGGGACACTCACACACACACCCTCGCGCACTCTGAGGGGACAGTGGGGGCACAGCAGTTCACCTCCTGCGCCCATCTCGGGCTCTGCTGTGGCAGAGGTGGCCTGGTTCTGGGGCCAGCCATTGTGGAAGCGGCTTCCTGACTCGGCCGCTTGCGGATCGCGATAGAGTCAGCCACTGCCTGGCTCTGTGATGTGACTTTGGCTCTTTTGATGGACCTATAAGTCAAATAAATTTCCTTGGGCTTACACTCGCTACCGCATCTTCTCTAGACAGGATGAGAACCTGCAACAACACGTAGGGGAGTTAGGAAACAGCTCTGTCACAGGAGAATGATAAAGAAATGTCCCATCTTCACGACTACACACCAAGCCTAGAGGCCAGTCAGGTCATATTAGAGTTGGAGGATGGTGGACTTTGGGACAAAGGTACCCAGCAAAATAACAATGGGACTCATAGGTTACCTAAAGTGGTGCAGCATTTGGAAAAATTATTGCTGAGTGTATTGGAAAAAATTAATGGTGGGAGCATTTGGAAAAAACTTAGAGCTAGGTGTGGAAAAAAACCTAAGCAAATAAAAAAGGAGGCAATTATTACTCGCAGGAGAACAAGAAAGTTTCCAGAAAGGACACATCATCAGAGTACACTATTTGGTTCCATAGAGAACAATATTCACACAGTCAGAACAAATATCAATTAGCTATTGCAATAAAAAAATGGGGGAGGACTGGAAGACAGTAAAGAGGCAGATCCTCAACTACCACAATAGGTGATCTCTAGATTCCATCTAAAACTGATGAATCGAGAAATACCAACAGAAGGATGATTCTAGAAAGACGAACAGCACCAGGTACAGATGAAAGAGCTGGAAATGGCTGCCCCCAGGAGTTACCTTCGGGGGCAGAAGGAGGAGAGACTCTTGCTTGATGTGAGCCTCTCGTATTACTTGACAATTTATCTATTTGTAGATTTATTTTGATAAGAATTTTAATTTTTAACATAAAGTACAGAAAATTAGAGGAAAATGTAACCAACTATACCCAAATAAATAGGAAGAAATAGTTAATAAGTACAAAGAAGTGAGCTGATAAATAAGAACCAAACCCAAACTAAAAATGTCATCTCAATTGAGAAAACCCAAAGCTGCCTCATTGATAATATGTATGAATAAAATAGAAAAACCTTTGGTAAGACTGATCAAGAAAAAATAAGTAAAGATCATTAAACATCATTGAAAACAAGGACACAGTATTAGACATTCTTAGATAAAATTGTCAAGTATTATACAGAATTTATTTGACAAACTATTTGCAAAGGATGGTTTTCTAGGAAATATAATATAAATATTACTTTTGACTAAAGAAGGGGCAAAAACAATGACTATATTAAAACCTTAGTAAAAATGGAATCTGTCAAAGAACCACTCTAAAAAAATTAACCAGTTTTATACAATTTCTTCATGTAGTTTCAAAAAATTTTATGTTGTAGAAACTGTTCAGGAATACATGTTCAGAAAGCTTTTTCCAACCCATTCTATAAATCTGACATAACCATGGTTTTAGTCCTAAAATATTATTATAGCATACCAGAAAGAAAATTATAGATAGGCAGTCTCACTAATGGAAAAGGATGCAAAAATGCTAAATAAATACTGTCAAATTAGATCCTGCTCTGTAAAAACAGATTGATACATTTTATCTAATTTAGATAATTAATACTTATAGGTTTTTCACAGGAATATACAGATACATCAACTTTACAGAATCTGAGCATATAATTCACTACCCTAACAGGTTGAAGTTAAATAAAAGTGATCATCTCAAAAGGTAAAAAAAGAATTCCATAAAAATTCCACATCTAATAATACCCTTAGAAGCTAGGACCACATTTTGATAAAAGTGATCTGTGAGACTCTATGGCAAACATCATGTTTAACGGTGAAACGTTAAATGCTATCCCATTCAGATCAGGAAAAGCAAAGATCGATAGTATTGACAGTGCCCTGGAGGTGCTAATCATTGCAATAAGCTAAAAAAAGTGAAGTGTAAACTTGAAAATGGGATAGACAAATGGTCCTCATTTGTAGCAATAGGTACCAGTAATAATCACGTACAAAATTAATGAAAAAAATAAACAGTGGAAAACCAAATAAGCACCCCCAAATCTATATAATGCCAGAGATTAAATCTATTAAGACATGAGCACAACCCAAAAGAAGAAAATTACAGAAGTTTGCTCAAAGACATGAAATAGGACATGTGGTGAAGCAGCTGCAGTTGATAAAAACTACAGAAACAGTCAAGAAGAAAATCCACTCACCCCCACCCTTCACTGAATTTATGGCTTAAAACTAGCAAAGACCAGCTCAATCCAACATGCGGAGTAATTTCACCTAACGGCAACCCCAGCCTCATTACAGGCTCTTTGTAATACGTTGGCCTGCTAAACATCCCAAGTCGTCGTGGTTGGAAACAGAAAGACCACATAAGGACACAAAATGGCATGTGGAGGTCCTCTGAGAAATCTCCACCGCTTTCCCCCAGCAAGATCTTGACTATTTCTCCCCCATATTAAATACTCCCACCCCACCGATGAAATAAACCTCAATAAAAGAAGCAAATTTGCTAACGGGGAGCTGCTCTGTCTGTGAAGTGGCCTCTCTCTGTCTCGCCGCTTCACTGAGAAGCTCACTTGCACGTTAAACTCAGTTCTGGCTCCTTTGTAAGTTTTTTTCCTGCACGAAGCCAAGAACCCACAGTAGGTCACGGACCCTTGGGCCTCTGGACCCCCCTAGAACACCCGCATCATAAATATTGTGGTGTTCATTCCTCAAAAAAAAATAATAACTTGTATATCCTGTTGAAAGATATTTAATTTGTCTCCAACGTTTCATACACACTTGTGAATTCATAATCATAATACAGTCGTCAAAATCAGGAAATTAACACTTAGGACCTCCATCCCAGGAAACAGGTTTCATCTAGAATCACCTATTTCATCCACTTGTGGCGTCTCTCCGGATTCCTTCGGTGCCAAACAGTTCCTTCGTCTTTCCTTAACTTTCATGACTTTGATATTTTTTAAAGAATTACTGGCAAGTTAGTCTGTAGCATGTCCTTCAACTTGGATTGGGCTGAGATTTCCTGACGAGCCCAGGGGTTGCGGCTTTGTCAGGAACTTCATGCCAGTAATGCTCTGTTCTCCCTCCACCCCGTGCGGGCACAGAGGATTTGTATTTGTTCCATTTAACTCCGATCCTTTGATTAAGCTAAGATCTGCCCACCTTCTCCACTTTATAATACTCTTTTCCTCTTTGTCACTAATGAGTATCTTGTAAAGCAGTACTTTGAAACTATATAAAGTTTCGTCAGACCTTCAAGTTCTACATTTATGTTAGTGTGAACCCACGAGTTCATATCCTGTTACAAGCATTATCTTGTTGTTCAAAGAGTCCCCATTTTGACCCATGGGAACTCTCTGCAAATTGACTTCTGTGTCCTTTTGACATGCCCCCATCACTCTTTGAGTATTTCCTTTTGGTCTGGCACAATAAGATATCCAAGGCTCATCTTTTCATGTCCCTGCACCAACTCTGGAATCAGCCATTTTTAAAAAGATTTTATTTATTTATTTTTAGAGAGGGAAGGGAGGGAGATAGAGAAACATCAATGTGCAGTTGCTGGGGGTCATGGCCTGCAACCCAGGCATGTACCCTGACTGGGAATCGAACCTGTGACACTTTTGGTTCGCAGCCCGCGCTCAATCCACTGAGCTATGCCAGCTAGGGCTTGGAATCAGCCATTTTTCTAAGGAGCCCCGATTGCTTGCAGTGGTGAATGGTATTCAGATGCCAGCTTCTGGCCGGCCGGTGTGCTCATTGCTATTGAGGGGGCTGCTGCTCTAGACTACAATGAGGTGACGTATGTATCTCATATCCACATTTCCGTATGTCTCTATAACTCTGAAATCCAGGAGTTCATACCAATACTTCTGATTCTAATCCAATACAAGAGTGTTCCTTGCAGTTTTCTTCTTTTCCGTATCGGTAACTACCTTCTCCAAAAAATGAGGAAGCTGGTACCCATTATTGTTAATATAGGTATTGGTTTTTGTATTATTATTTACGTTTACATATGATCTCCCATTGCCTCTGCTGCATGCCTAACTTGCTCGAGGAACAGCGGTAAGTGCAGCACAGCAGGCACGGGGGAAGCAGGAGGGAACGTGGTGGAAGACGGAATCAGTGTTGTGTCTCTGCCAACCTGATATGAAGTCTTTGTCCTGATCTGTGATAAAACGTGATATGTGTTATATACATGTGAGTTACGCTTAAGCGAAGGGTGATCTTATAATGGACTTCATCTTCAGACCTGTATAATTTTCCCGTTCTGCCTTTTGAAGTATTTTTTTCTTATGCATGTTTGCAGCCTCTGTAATAATTACCGAGCACATAGCAGGTGCCCCCATATACTTTTTATTATTTAATTTAAATTAAAAAACTTAATAAATTTAAATTTGATTTTAAAACACAACGGAATATTTTTATTTTAGAAATAGTTGTTGACTGTATTTCAGAGGAAACTGGCTTCTTTTCATATGTTCTTAAGGGTTTCTTTTTCCAGCATTCTATTGTTTTTCAATATGTAGCTTAGACTCTTGAAAATAACATTTCCTTCCCCTAAATACCAATGTATTTATTTTTTCCTATTTGGCAAACACTGATTTGGGGTTTCCTAGGTTTATAATAGAACAAAAATCAACCCACTCCATTCTTAAGAATTAAAATTAACACAGGCCTTACTGCCTTCCTCTTTGTGGATCTTGTTTCAGAATAACTATGCATTATCTTCTTAACACTGTACTTTGGTGAGAAAACATATTTTGCAGAGTATAATAATAGGGTTCATTCCGGAAAAGGGACTCTTAGACCTATGAACAAAGGGACTTTGATATGAAGAATTGGTATGTAGGTGACAAAAGCCCTGAGAAGACTCACAGGGCTAGGGTGGCCGCACAGGTATTAGCAAGGCCAGTGGGATCGGGGCCTCTTATCAGAGCCTAGAGGTCAAGACCATTGAGCAGGGGAAAGAACCCCAACAGGGAGTGCCCAGTGTGTGCCAGGACCCCAGAGGAGGGAGGCACCCAGTAGGAGCTGCAGCCACAGAGAAGGCGCAGTGACTGCTGGACATGTCACCGGGTGTCACCTGAAACAGGAGAATGAGCGTGATGCTATGGCTTCTCCTTCCTCCCACCTTCCAGTCTTTTGCCAGTGCCTCCCATCGGGATAAAGCTAACAGCAGCTGCTAGCGAGGGAGCCTGGGAAATGTAATTCCCAGTGATGCAGAGCAGAGCAGGGGAACATCACAGTTAAAAATAGACAAACACATCGATGGCTTTAGAAGGCTAATTCCTTTTAGGAGAAAGAAGGTATCAGCCAGTGGGGGAGGGGAAGGTGGACAAACACAGGAATTCCAGGGCCTGTTAATGTTCTTCCCCTGGGTGGTGTTATAGGATATGTTAGCTTCGTAATAATCATTTATGTGCCTATGTATAATGCAATAAAAAGTTAATAGTAAAATATATGCGGGTGAAAATATACTGAAAATTGTTCACTAAAATATAACAAAGGTTGTGTTAAGGCATTGAAATTGTAGGTGATTATTTTTGGCTTCACTTTTCCAAATTTTCTTTACTATGGTTATCCGTTTATAACATATTAGTTTGTCATTAAACTACCTGTATCATTTAAAAAATATGCTTATAAATGTGATTTACTTTTTCAAACAGAGATCATATCTCATATCTCAGATCTCTGTGAGACAATTTAAAAAAATATTTTATTTATTTATTTTTAGAGAGAGGGGAAGGGAAGGAGAAAGGGAGAGAAACATCAATGTGTGGTTGCCTGTTGCATGCCCCCTGCTGGGGACCTGGCCTGCACCCCAGGTATGTGCCCTGACTGGGAATCGAACCAGCAACCCTTTGGTTCATAGCCCACACTCAGTCCACTGAATTACATCAGCCAGGGCCTGTGAGATGTTTTTAAAAGAACCACTCATGGAAGTAATAAATTCTATTACTTTAGAAATCTTTCAAAACATTATCTCTGTTTCTTGTAAACACGGTTTGGTATATGCTTCATTATAGCAAGTTATACTTAAAGCATTTTAGATGAGTTACTCAGAATATGTTCATTTCCTACAAAAGCTAAACCAGTATCTGATCAGTATGTAGATGAAAATTAAGTCAGGCATAAACACATTAGTTACAAAGAAGCCATTTCCTGTCTTGTCTAGTATAAATTATCTGTTCATTTTTGGTTGCAACACAAATGTTCAGTTTGTTCGAGAACAAATCCTACTTGTAAAAAAAGCACGTGGTCAGGTCTCCTCCAAAGACCGAACATGACAATGAGCCATTACAGATGATTTAAAGTGTAGCATTTTATGGCCTTTCCCCCCTTTCGCAATCCAATTCCTTTCTCTTCTAATAATGTGTCTTGATTTCACTTAAAAAAAAAAAAAAGCCTTATTTTGTGTGCCCAATCCTGTAGCAGGAAGTAGTTTGATGCTATCGTAACGCAAACAAGGAAGCACAGGTGAGGGGACAGGGAGACCCATGAAACAGAACAGAAGAGCCAACAACAGATCCGTGAATATTTGGGAATTTGGTATGGGATGAAAAAAGCTATTTGAAGTTACGGAGAAATGATGAACTATTCAGTAAATGATCTTGGGACAACTGGGTAATTCACACTTCTTCAAAAAGCTTTCAGATCTCTACCTCAAATCTGATGATTTACACACGAAAGGCGAAACTTTTAGAAGAAAGTATAAGAAAAATCTTTATAACCTTAGAAGGGGAAAGCTTTCTTAAGCAAGACAGAAAAACTGTAAGTCATGGAGGAGAATATCAGTAAAGTGAACTACTTAAAAATTAAAATGTCTGTGGGATAAAAGATGGCATACACAAAGTTAACATTCGAGTGACAGCTCCAGAGAAGACATTTGTGACATATGTGACCAAGAAGGGGATAGTATTCAAAATATTTGGAAGCAAACCACCCAATAAAAAGTTAGGCAAAATACATAAACAGCCAAATCACAAAAAGAAAAGAAAAGAAGTGGTCAGTAATAAAGACAATTAACCTCACTGTTCATTAAGAAGAGGCAAAATTAAAGTGCTCAAACCAACATTCTCCAAGCTGGATGGACCGGGGAAACTTTCACTCATTCCCTGTTGCGGTGTCCCCACCCTCACACCACCAGCCCGGGTTCCCGAGTCCAAAATTCTGTTCCTGTTCCTCTATCTTTTATACTTGTGGATTTATGACTTTAAAGTTTATATACACATATAAACTTTATATACAGTGTGTACATATAAACTTTATATATAGTGTGTAAACTTTATATAAACTTTATATACATATAAACTTTATATATAGTGAAAGAGTGTTTTCTATCACTTTAGTTTGTTTAGGAGGGAGCAGCTGTAAAAGTGCATTCAATCAGCTATTTTAACTAAATGTTTCTTTTCTTTAGCCCCACTTAGCTCTTTTTTATAATTAATTTTATCTCAAAACCAAGCTCATGTTAATGTAAAGTTAAGTTTAAACTAACCATAATACCTTTATAGGGTAGACAATAGTCAATGATTTCTTATTATCCTAAGTGTCTGGTCAGCATTCAAATTTCCCATCATCTCGTACACGTCTTAGAAATTTTTAATAGTTTGAGTCTGAATGCAGGTAAGGCCCGCATATTGAGACTGGTTGTGATATCTTTTAAATCTCTTTGAATCAATAAGCCCCACCCCCATCTCTCTCTCTTTTCTTCTTTGCTTTTTTCAATACAGTTTTATCGTTGTTGTTGAAAAAAAAAAACCCAAGTTGTTTGTCTTTTAGAATTTTGCACGGTGTGGCTTTTGCAGATGGCATCCGCAGGGTGTAGTCTGGGCCCTTCCTCCTCCGTCCTCTGCATTTCCTGCTCATCAGGGTTGCTGGGGCTGGAGGCTGATCGGATTCAGGCTCGGTTGCTTTTGGCCCGACATCTGTGCTCTTCCATCGGGAGACACAGAATGTCTGATTCTCTCTCTTTTTGTGCTGTCAGCAGCCGTGGCTGAGCAATCTATTAATTTATTACAAGTTGCAACATAGTTATGCTTCCTCGTTTTTACTTCATTTACTTTCCGGAACACAATTCAGAGGAACTTGCCTTATTTACCAGTTAGATAAACAATAGTAATAGTTTATATAAGTAGGGTAAGTTCATCTGACATGTTTTTAATCCACCACAATATTTATCCTCACGTACGCTCAAACTTTCCCATCTTCGCTAGTGCGATTTTCTTCTGGTTGGCTTGAGTTTTCTTGACACAACCCTTGCAGCCAGCCCTAAACCTTCCTTGCAGTCTCAGACGAGACTTTCAAGGTTTGTCCTGTGTTTTCTCTGTCCTGAAACCCAAATGAGCCTCTTTTCCAAAGAGCCCTTGTTCCTTTCAGTAGGACACAGTTTCTAAACACACGGTGCTTAGAAACCAGACGCTGGGAGGCTGCCGTGCTCACTGCCGCTGGGTTGCTTAATGCACTTCAGCCTCTTCAGAGGGCAGAGCTAGGGAGGTTCGTTTTTTTTTTAATTCTCACCTGAGGATATGTTTATTGATTTTAGAGGGAGAGGAAGGAGGGGAGAGAGAGAAAGAGAGAAATACTGATGTGAGAGAGAAACATCAATTGGTTGACGGGGGATCACACCCACAGTCTAGGTATGTACCCTACCCAGGAATTGAACCCGCAACCTTGTGATGCGCAGGGTGACACTCCAACCAACTGAGCCATGGATAGGCAGCCATTTTTAGTGAAATATTTCATACACGCTAAAAATGTATATATAGCACATATATACAGTTTAATCTTTGAGCATTCCCATGTGTTCTGGGTAACAAACAGCGCTTCTGAATTTTGTGTTTTGCATTCCCTTCTTTATGTATCTATCCTTAAACAATGTATTGTTTATGTGCTTCATTTTTTAAAATTTTATACAAATGGAATCATACTGCAGGTGTTCTTCTTTGGCTTTGCTCAACAGTAAGTTTGTGGGATTTACCCATATCACAACACTCACTTTCATTACTTTATACTATCCCATTCTATGACGACACCACAATTTATGCATCTAGTCTCCTGAGGATGCGAATGTGGGTCATTTCCAGGTATTTACTGCAGTGAACAAAGCAGTTATGGTCACCTGTGAGTCTCTTGGTGTACTTGGTGCCAGAGCGTCTTGTTTCCAATCACTGAGGAGTAGAATTTTGGGTTATAGGTCCAATCTAGTTTTTGGCCCTTCAACGGCACTGAAAATCCTTGTCAAAGTTACTAAAGGCATCCACGGTGGCAGGCGGGTAGCTTTCCGTTCTCATTGTGCCTGTTCCTCAACCCAGCCTCGCCTCCTTCAAACGCTCCGCCGGGGGCTCTCAGGGGCGACGCATGCTCCGCCAGCGTCGCTGGCATGCCAGCGACGGCACCTTCCCGTCTATTTGCCGGCTTCTCCTCGATCCCACCTCTCATCGCTGGGGTTCCTTGGAAGTCCTTCCTGAGCCCCCTCCTTTTTCCTCTCTACCCATACTTTCTCTAGGTAAACTCATTAACCACCACCCCAACTTTAAATACCACTTACTTATTTTAGGCCCTAATGTTATTGATCCTCAGCTTTCCTCTTCCAATCTCAGGTTTATCATTAACTGCTTAGATCGCTCCAAGTCATCTCCCATGTGGTGTGTTTCAAGTGGAATTCTGTATTTCCCTCTCCACTTTCTGCCCTACTCCAGTTGTCTTTACCCTGAGAAATAGCACTACCTGGCGCCCTGTTACAAAACCAGAAGCTTGAGACAGGCTCTCGGTGCTGCCCTCCCCCTCGCCCCACCCATCCAACCCCCCACTGTCCTGTTGGTCCTACTTCTAAACACACCCTGAATCTGCACACTCTCTTCCCCCAGATGGCCACCAGCTCAGCGTAGGCTACCACCATCTGTGCCCTGGACTTCTATCTACAACAGAACCCTAACCGAGCCCCCCACTTCTGGTTGTAGAACCCTTCTTGCTTCTACAGCAGCTAAAATAATTTCATTTATAAATCATGCTCTCTCTTCCTTAAAGACTTCTAACAATTTTTCAGACTCTTTACCCTGGCCTATGAGGAACTTTATCTGTGTGTTTGCAGAAATCCATTAGCTGGCCAGGACATCCATTTAGTGGGTAATGATGAGCATTTTACAATGAAATGATGGAACAGAATAGAAAATACCGTAGGTGTGAACACATATAAGGGTAGGTTTTGTTCTGTGTCAACATTTTGTTAATAGCACTGAGTGAGATATCAAATAAATGTCTAACTGTGAGTTATGGTCAAATTGTTTTAGAAAAGCTTCCTCCAGAACCTGCGCCCACCCATCTCTCCAGCCTCATCTCATGCCACTCTCCCTAGTCCTGATGCTTCCGTCGCCCCGGCCTTCTGTCGCTTCTTCTACAACTGCCAGCCATTGGCCTTGCGGGGCCTTTCTGCGTGCAGGGGCCCCAGCTGCTCTGCTCCTTCTGCCAGGTTTCCGCAGGTGGCCCCTTCTGGTGTTTCCAGGCTCAAGGTAAGGCTCAGGTTAACAGTCCCCAACTCAGAGAGGACTTCCCCAACCATCCTACTGAAATAGTTCCCTACCGTTCATTTCTTCTCAGTGTCCTGTTTCCTTCAAAACACTAATCACAATGCTCAACATGATATTTTTCAAAGATGGTTAAGGTCTGTCTCTGGAACAGTGGGAAATCGCATCGGTGGGAAAGCGTAACCCACCCCACCATTCTTTTGACACTGTTTCTGTCAGCGCTGACTCTGACTAATATGCAGCTTGTAGATGAACAACATGTTTGAATAAGAATCCTGGGAACTAACATCAAAAGACATAGGCTTCGGCCTTCAGGCGTCCCAGCTCGGGAAGATTTGCTGACCTTCAACAGTGGAACCAGGGTGACATGAAGCTGGGACGACTAAACCAGGAAGACGCACACCAGAGTGTCCCTTGCCTTATCGGAATAGACTGGGCTGGTCCCCCTTGATCTCTTGGTTCTGTTCCCCTCTCCCTCCTTTTGAAAGCCTGGGCCTCTGAGATGGACTTGGAGACCAGAGTCCTCCGCCTTGCAGGCGGCTGGCAGCTGCAAATAAAACCACTGTCCTTTACATCAGCACCAGCTTCTCCAGTATTGGCTTCCATGGCAGCAGGCAGCTTCAGTCTTGGTTGTACCCCAGCCTCCCGTAAACTCCACCCCATTTTAGTTACCAAAGTCTTGATAGTTGTGAATAAGATACATATCACACCCTCCAATTTACCAAAGTGAATAATTTATAATGATTTGTAAAACATTCACCAGCCTTGACGTATGCCAAACGAGGACTGTGCATGTTGGAATAACAGAGGTGATGCCCTGGCTGGTGTGGCTCAGTGGACTGCGTGCCGGCCTGCAAAGCAAAAGATCACGGGTTGGATTCCTGGTCAGGGCACATGCCTGGGTGGCGGGCCAGGTCTCTGGTTGGGGGAGTGCAAGAGGCAACCGACTGATGTTTCTCTCCCTCTCTATCTTCCTCCCTTCCCTTCTCTCTAAAAAATAAATAAATAAAAATCTTTTTAAAAAACAGAGGTGAATTTCCTTAATAAATTCCTGTCTGACTCCATCCATCTTGTTACTTTGCTTCCTTAGCAAAGGGTGTTTGGCAGTGACTTCCAACACGCCATTAATCCTTGTTTAAAATCCCTTCTAACTTTTTAGCCTGGCCACACAGCAGTGATCAAAAGTGTGTCTCAAGGAAATGAGGCAATTGCTTTTTCTTGGCTCAGGGTTCACCTGAGCAGTCACCAAGAGTCTCTTTGTTTGGCTGAGTGGATCCGACTTTATGAATGAATAGCCCCTTTACCAACGAACAATAGCACAGAGCTGGGCCGCGAAGGAGTGGAGGAGCATTCATCTCCCTGCAGGTAATTATTTCCAGAAATCCAGCAACCACCACAATGATTCAGTTCCTACTGTGTGCTGGCAATTTAACCAACTTGAAGTGTTTTTACAGATTTCGTACTTTTCTGCTGCAAACGTTGCCATTTCGAAAGTCATGGCTTCCTATTGAAACTGTGAAGTTGTCAGTATTTTTCTTGAAATTATGAATGTACAGTGTAGAATCTAAGAGGCTGATGACATTGAAAGTTTAGCTCACTTTCAGCTCTTCCACACAGGGACTTGTAGGAGACCGTTCTGCATGGTGTGGGCCCAGCTCCATTCGGAGATGCACAGGATCCATGCCCACGGATAGGTTCTCCCATGGGGAATCAGGCCTGCAATGTGCCTAAGCCACTTTGAGTCTTGCTCTTGCTAAAAAACTCCCTCACCCTGAATTGATGATATTTACTGCAAAGTAACTTCCTAAAATCCATGCTAAACCTTCCCAGGATGAGTGTAACAGGTTCAACCACTTTTGCCTTTTCATTTGCAAATATCCCTCTTCTGTGATATGATTAGCAGCATTGGCTCCTTTGTTTTCTGTAAAAGGTAACCACCTAAAGCGAACCTGTGCATAGTAAATGAGGACCATCGTGTAATGTGCCGAGAAACACAATAAAGGCCGGTCACGGCAAGGGCCAAGGCTTTTGCTCCCCTTGAGAGAAAAGCCATGCCGTCCCTTTTCCTCCACCGGACTCAGTAGTCCGTGTGAATGTCTCATTTCATCCATAATGACTTGGACACTGCGGGCCGGTGTCTGCGTCAGGGACTGACACAGGGCCTCGGTCAGATGTGCAGAGTGCCACCAGCGCCTTCACTGCGCACCTGGCGTGAAGGCCTCCGCAGAGTCGCCACCGTGACCTGCTGGTGTTCACTTCAGGAAGTTACACATCAGACCTCGACTGGGGGTCAATAACCAGTCCATTCCTAATAGCTCGCCAACAGAGGCAATCCTATTCCACGTGTTTCTAAGAACCGCCGGAGTTCGTGCCTGTGACTCACAGTGGAAAGGACTCACGTGCTTCGCCTCCATGGCCGGAGAAGCCATGGTGTCCTTAAAGAAGCCATGGTGTCCTTAAAGACCTCCACTAAACTTTGCAATGAGAAGAATAAACTTTGAAGCCGATTTTCCTCCAACACGTGCTCTCACGGGAAAAGTGAGCTGGGGCTCCTCCCCACACCTCCTCGGGAACTGGAAGCAATTGCGTGTGGTCACACACCTCGCTGTGTTCAGCTCACATCCAGGAAACACCACCGCCAGGCTCCGTTGTGTGAGGGTTGGACTTGCCGCCTGGACAGCACTTCCAGAGAGCCTTCGTTCTCTCTCTGACTCTCTGAGCGACTTAGGCTGAGTTTGGAACGCTGAAAAGGCACAATTAAATTCACCTTAAAAATGCCATTTGAAGATGCTATCCACGTCTTACTGTGTTTTGAATTCATTCCAGTCCACTTCTACGCAAGACGTCTAATCAAACCGATTTAATGTTTAAGATGTCCCAACACCTCAGGTTGTAAAAAGAAGAAAACAAGAAAGAAAAAAGAAAAACCCAGAAGCTCCTTCGTTTCTGACTCAATCCTGCTATTGTTTGGAGAGCAGTCTCGTCATTCCTTTGCTGTGTCTGTTAATTTTTAATTCTTTGATCGAACTGCTTCAGGCTCCTCAGCTGGTCTTCGGTTTCACTTCTGGTGATAAGCAAGAGGCACCCGCTGAGTGACCCTGGAGTGTGGCACTGAGGTGTGCGGCGCCTCACCTGGTATCACGATGCGCTGGGCAGGAGCAGCCGCCAAGAGGGGGGTTCCTGGTTGGTAACATCTCACTGTGACATTTCCATCTGTACGTATTTAACTACATATTTTAATTTTTATTATTTTTTTAATCTTCACCCAAGAATACCTTTACTGATTTTAGAGAGAGAGGGAGGGAGGAGAGAAAGACATCAACGCGAGACAGAAACACTGATCTGGTGCATCCTGTGCGCCCGGACCGAGGATCAAACCTGAAACCTAGGGATGCGCCCTGACCGGGAATCGAACCAGAAACATTTCGGTGTATGGGACGATGCTCCAACCTACTGTGCCACCCGGCCAGGGCTACATCTTTTAACTTTAAATTTTAAATATAAAAACTTAGTTCTGTAAAAACTAAGTTGAATGCCTCGGAAACACTTGGTGAAACCGGATAACGTCAAGTCGCTGAGTTGGCGAAGTCGGCGTGGGTGAAGCAGGAAGTGTGACCGGCCTGAAAAGGCCTGAGGACAGACCCGGCGGGCAGGGCCGAGCGGCCAGCTCCGCCCCAGGGCTGGTGCTGGGGGCGTCGGGTGGGTCACTCGGGGGGAGGGCCTTAAAGGAGAGTCTGCTTTCACGTTCGCGTAGCCATGTTTATCATGCTCCTTACTGTGAAGC
Organism: Phyllostomus hastatus; assembly: GCF_019186645.2. NCBI lineage: Eukaryota > Metazoa > Chordata > Mammalia > Chiroptera > Phyllostomidae > Phyllostomus > Phyllostomus hastatus. Next base: position 11,162,264 of record NW_025333833.1, on the reverse strand, counting down.
TATATCGTGGGTGTGATACACTGTCCCAGAGAAGTGCAGCTGAACGGACGAACTGAGAGAGGCCCATGAATGACTTAACGATGCCGATAACAGAAGCGGGGACAAAACCTCCCAAAGGGAACGCCCCGTCACTTTATGGTGATGAACAACTCAAAGTTTTTCATTACAAACAACAGACCCTGACTCTAGATATTTAAGCAGTTTATTAAAAGACGTTTTCAAAGGATATTGAGTGAATATTATGGTATGTATGGCTCCACAAAGTTGTAAAAGGGAAAAAAAAAGCAGACCCTGGGTGTCCACGGTGTGTTTTTTCAATACCACCAAGCAGTTAACCTGGACAGAGGGTCGGACCCCACAGGCTAAGAGCTCAGTCCTACAAGTACAAGATGTCCCCAGACGCCAGTCACAAGTCCATGTTGTCACCTGTGCTGTAGATCAGAGGCCCCCGAGACACCCGCCTTGAGTTTGAGTAATTCACTAGAGTGGATCACAGAACGAGGGGGAACGCTTTACTTAGTAGATCACCAGTTCACTAGGAGAGGGTATAACTCAGGAACCACTACGTGGAGGAGCTGCACAGAGCAAGGCATGTGGGAAGGGGTGTGGGGCCCCCATGCTCTCGGAGAGGGCATTTCTCCCCACATTTTCACATATTCGCCAACCCGGGAGCTTCCTGAGCCCCATCCTTTCTGGGCTCTTATGGGGGCCTCATTACATTGGCAGGATTGATTACGTCATTGGCCATTGGTGATTGAACTCAGTCTCTACCCCTCGCCCCTCCCCAGAGGTAGAGGGGGCTCTGGGGGTTGGGGGACACCGAAAGCTCCACCCCTTTAATCACGTGGTCGGTTCCTCCAGCAACCAGCCCCCACCCTTAGGTAACCTAGGGGTTTTCCAAAAGTCACCTCATTAATAGTCACCTCATCTTTAATGCCATCATCATCACTGGGACAAGGACCAAATATGTATTTCTTATTGTAAATGACAGTATGACAGGGCAGCTCACAGAGTCGGTGGGAGGACTGGAGAGAACAGGCGTGAGGCTGCACTTCCAGGGACGAAGCTGAAAACCACGGTGCGGAACTGGTCTGATGAGGGAGGAGCCTGCTGCTGCCAGCCCCCCTGTCCCCACCATGCAGGGCGCACCAGGGCCCCGGTGCCAGGGACTGGTTTCACAGTGCCCGTACTGCCGGCCGGAACCAAAGGGAACTCCTGGGTGGGAACTCAGCCTACCAGAGTCATCTGCTCTGCCCCTGCCCTTGTCTGCAAAAACAGATGATCTCTGCAGAGTCTGATTCCCTCGTGCAACTTCTGAAATTAAATCTCACCTGCCTATGCACCAGCTGCAAAGCATCTTGGGGGACTGAGTTTTCTAGATTTCTATCTTGGGGAAGCAGGACCCCTAAATCAGAGTCTTCCAAGATGTAGCAGGAGTGATCAGAAGATGCGGGGCAGCCTGAAAATGTAAGCAATGTCTATTTCAACAACTTTTAATTTTTAGTGGATTTCCTCAGTGTTCAGTCAAGTTCTCCTAATCTAGTACTGAGCATATCAGAACTCTCAAATTCCACATACAGCGTGTGGCTTATCAAAGTCTCTGATTTCCCCCAAAAGAATACAATAATTAAGATGAATGGTGAGTCTACCCGAGCTGGTGTGGCTCATTTGACTGAGCACTGGCCTGCGAACTTAAAGGTTGCCGGTTCGATTCCCAGTCGGGGCACACGCCTGGGTTGCAGGCCAGGTCCCCAGCTGGGGACATTCAAGAGACAATCAATTGATATTTCTCTCACACATCGATGTTTCTCTCCCTGCCTTTCTCCCTTTCTTCCCCTCACTCTGAAAATAAATTCTTAAAAATCTTTTTAAAAAGAATATCAGAGATTCTGATATTATAGAAAAAATATTTTTTAAAAAAGATGAATGGCAACTCTATATACATCTCTTTGTGTTGAGAGCATGACTGGGGAACCAGAATTTCTGGATTCAGATCCCAGCTGCTCCTCAGCTGTGTGACCTGCGGTGATTCATCGTGACATCTCGGCCCCTAAACTATAAACTGTGGACAGTAATGCTGACCCACCTCACAGCAGTGTTGTGTTGTGTGTTTCAAAGGAGATATCTATTAAAACAGTGCCTGAATGAATAAGGCGAGCTATTATTATGAGAAGCACGGGAGTACCGTCCGTCGAAGGAAATGTGAACGCTCTGAGTCTGTAAGCCATACAGGATGGGCCCGGGTCACAGGTAAGAGGCCCAAAGGTGAGGGAGACATGGCCCTGGCCTTCTGAGCTGCAAACCGAGTGTGGGAGGTAAACACAAGCAGAACGGACACAAGGCAGATGACAGCACGTGCACAACATCAGTATACACGAAATACTGCGAAAGTGTGCTAGACAGCGGCACGCTGTCCTGCCAGAACTTGTGAGTCACTGGGGTTGCGTACGCCAGTGTGAGCTACGCCTTAAACAAAGAGTATAAATGTGGTGGGCAGATACTGGGGGGAGGGAGAGGAGGAGGGCACGTCAAGCTGGAGTGGAGCTGCCCGAACAAAAGCCCAACGGGGAGAAATGATATAAAAGGGTCCCAAGGGCCATGCGGGATGAAGAAACTCGAGCAGGACACCGGGCTGGACAGGGGAGCAGGGCCCAGTTTGTGCAGTGCCTTCCGCTCTCGGCCGGGGAGCTGCCTTGACAATGGACGCAACGAAACCTTCAGTCGTCCTATGCCAGGGTATCCTCGCCCTTCCCAACCATTCCACCCCAAACCGTGCCATTCCTTTTCCCCGTCCATTAGTTACCCTCTGACTGTGAGTTCTTTAGAGAGACACTAACTCTCCAAGGCTATAAGATAAAAGGAACTACATTTACGAGTCTCTTGGAACTTGCTTGGGGCTGGCCTTCCCTGGGGTTTTCCAGTCCCCGGTTACTGCTCATCCCCAGGGCTGCCTAGAGGTGGTTTTTATCATCTAAACAGGTGAAAGGCAGCTCAAAGTATTCGGTAATTCAAGTTTTTCAACATTTAGGAGGGGTGGACACGACTTGCAGGCTTCTTCCCTCTAACTCACTCTCCGAGATCAAAGGGAAGTATTGGAGACATTCTGTTTAAGTCAAGCAGTTACTTCTTTAAAACGTAGCTCATTTCCCTTTCCCCTAGTGTCAGGCACGTCCCCTCCAGTGACAAACCCACAGAAGAACGGGCGGTGGGGGGACCGACTCCCAGGGACAGCGCTGTCCACACGGTCCCTTGGGGCCCTGAGTCCCTCGGCCATCCAGGCCCGGCAGCCATTCCGAGGTGCCCGGGGCCCCAGCACCCCTCGGCCAGAAGGGATCCCTTCAGTAGGGGAGCCTTCCAAGCCTGCAGCCAATAAGCTGACTCGTGAAATGAGCTCACCAGTGAAACGTACTATGGCTCAGACTTTTAATAGGTATGAAATGAATCTGAGTTAAGAAGTATTCCAGAAGAAACAGAGTTTGGAGCTCCTGTTGATAGGGAACAAACACACCACTGTTAGAATTCTGGCGCGGCTCTCCGCGCCCCATACATTTCATTTCTAGGACTCACAACCGGAATAGGAAACTCACTTGTTCTATTGAACACCTCTTGGCTTCACTAATATATACAATATAAACTATCCGTTATTGAATTTTTTAAAAAACATAGGGATTTATTGGCCCATATAATTGAAGAGCCCAGAGGTGGTTCTAAGCTTCAGGCATGGCTGGATCAGGGCTCTGACTTTCTTTCTGTCCTCATTTGTGCTGGCTTCGCACCCGAGCTGGCGTGTGTGTGTGTGTGTGTGTGTGTGTGTGTGTGTGTGTGGTTCCAAGAGGTCTCTCAGCACTGGGGCTACTTGTCAGAGATGATCTTATGATTTCAATGCAGGTTTAATTAATTGTTTTGCTTGCCTTTAAATCTAGCGGGTGCTGTGTTGTTACACAAAGGCAGAGTCCTTGACAAAGCGCTGAGGCACCAAACCTCTGCTGCTGGACAACGAGTAAGGGTGAGGTCACCCCGGGTGCTGTGGATAGCCTCACCGTCCAAGCCCAGGGGGTCCCTTCTTTGCTGGTCACGTGTCACTGGAGCACCCAAGTCTTCACTTCTTAGGGAACCTGCCACTCAAGGGCTAAGACCTCCTGCATTCTCGTATGGTCATTTTTGTTCAGAGTCTTTCCATTATTGGTTATTTTTAAGGGATTTGAAGTGTGACGCAATGGATATAGTAAAATAGTAAGAGCTATTTCTATGGACAAAGAGGACCCCTAAACGATAATGTGAAAATTTTTTCTAGTGTATCATTCTCTATTTATTACTATATTTTAATATGTAGGGTTCTTCTAGTTCTAGTCCAATTGTTAGGTGACTGAGCCGATTTGTATGACTGCCTGAAATAGCTCTAAGGACGTTTTCTGTCCAGTACACACAGCCGGTGTGTTTTTACTGTGAGGCTGCCTGTGCATGTGTGGACTGTGGGGCGGGTGGGCTGGGGGGTGGTCAGGGAGGTGAGAATTACATTCTGCTGCTGAGCTGAGCAGCGGGGACATAAACTATGCACGAGTAAGTATATGCCAACCACAGTTTTAAGCTTTTTCCATCTTTTATCTCCTTTAATCCTCATAACCACCCAGGAATGTGACTCCTAGACACGGCCCCATTTACAGATGGAAACACTGAAGGTCGGAATGGCAAACACCTTTCCGAAGGTGGCATGGCTAGAAGGGGGCTGAGCTGCAGTGTCCGAACTGGCCTTTCCTGGCTGCCGACGTCCTTCCCCCTGACGTCCGCACTGCGTGGTGCTCCCCAGGAAGGGGACAAAGGCCTCCCGCCTCCACTCAGTGCCCTCCGAGACGCCTTCCCTCCGAGGGCCCCAGAGACGTACTGCTCAGAGTCAGGATGACTGAATGGACTGACACTACATATGCCTCCGGAGCTTTTTAAAGGCTGCATAAGTGAATTCCCTGAAGTGAAATGTAACTGTGGAACCACAGGAGGACAGCGCATACTTCGTTTCCAGGAGTCTCACCGGGGTAAAGGGACACCGGTGTCACACCAAGAACCCCGGGGCGAGCGTGAGGTCTCCCCAGGCTCAGCCGTTGTTCCTGAAACCGCACACACGCCACTCCTGACACCTCGGTGTCCTCATGTATGGCTTGCTAAGATTCCTTCTATCTTTATACCATTTCATATTCTTTCTTTGCAAGGTTGACTATAGTACACACATATATTATGTTTTGAAACGTTGAAGTAACACAGAATTACATAGGGTGAAACACGAAATTCCCCTCTGGCGGCCACCCCACCCCCAACACCACCCTCCTCCCCAGAGGCTGCAGCCACTGCAGTTTGAAGTCTGGGGGTTCTATGCTTGTGTGTATGTCCACTTGCAACTGTGTAATTTTGAAAACCACAAATGGGATCATGTTGCATGGATTATTCTGAGAATTATTTTCCCCCTTCCTCCCAGTTCTCTGCAATATGTCTTTGGAGCTCTTTCTGAGGGAGGGCAGCTACATCAGCTTCATGCAGATAAAGTGGATGGACCAGTGAGAGCGGTAGGCTGTGTCCACTCTCACACTCTACAAACAATGCCAAGGCCGCCGGCCGGTTACCGCAGAGCCCAGGGGTGAAAGCTTGAACTTCGGAATCAGACTGGCTGCGTTTAAAGTCTGGCCCCACCCCTGCGTAGCTGTGACTTAACCTCTCTGTGCCTCGGTTTCCTCATCAATAAAGTGGGGTTGCTGGACTTGTTTCAGAATTTAGTCAACATATGTAGAGTTCTTCAACCATGTTTGCCACACAGTAAGTGCTAAATGCTGTCTATTTTCATAATTATTATAATTAGTGTATGTACTGTCTCCATGAGCACATACAAGCATTTCTGGGGGACTGATTTCTAAAGATGGAATTATGGGTTAAACACACTTAAAATTTGGAAAGTTTTTGCTAAGTTGCCTACCTAAAAGTCTTTAACAATTTCCACTTCCATCAACAGTGGCTGAAAGCGCCTGTTTACACTGGTCGTTATCAATTTTAAATATCTTTGCTGTGAGGAGGGATCCAAGACGGCAGAGTAGGTGGAGGATACGCTCACCTCCTCTGAGGACCACATCAGAATTACAATGAAATTATAGAACAATCAGCCTGGAGAACCTTCGGAAGACTAGCTGTATGGAAGTCTTATAACTGAGGATTCACAGAAGAAGCTACGTTGAGAATGGTAGGAAGGATGGAGATGGTGGGGGGTGGGAAGGGCTGGCCCAGCACCCATGTGCAGCAGTCAAGAATCCAGAGGGACCTCTCAGGGGCAAAGTTCTCCCCTGAGGAGCAAGGGGGCCTCAAACCATGCTGGGCCCCCCATCCCAGAACACCAGAGCCAGGAAGAGGAGCTCACATCACACCTGGCCATGAAAATCAGCAGGGATTCCGTAGTCCCTGCTAGAGGACTCCTAGAAACCCAGGCACCCTCCAAAAGGATCGGCATGCAGGATCTCACTTGCAGGCAATCATACTAGGCTCTGGTCAGGGACAGCGGCTCAGAGGGGAGGGGCCGGGGGTCCTACACGATAAGGCAGTTTGAAAATTTAAGCTTTTTCCATCTTTTAAATTTTAAAGGACTCATTTTAAAGGACTCATCATGTGGCTTGGGGGCGAGGCTGGAGGAACAGCCGCCACGTCCCTCTTGAGTCCCTCCCCCACACCACGCACAGATACCATTTTTCCTGGATCCGACACTCCCATCCACACAGCAGTAGCCTGGGGAGCTACACTAGCCCCACCCTTCCAGCTGCCTGCGGCCCCACCCTGCCCAGCTTGCCTACAGCTGCGGGCTCTGCAGGCAGCCACCAGCCTGGGGCCATGGTGCAGTCTTCCTGGAAACACTCCCGGAATTCCAGGCTGCCTTGGGGGTGGGCACCAGAGACTGAGTGGTGTGGTTTTAAGGCGAGGGGCATTTTCCCATGCACCCACAAGTGCCACAGTTCCTGTGCAGAGCCCTCCCTCCAGGAGGCCAAGTCTTAATCTGTTTTAGCCCAATGAACTCGACCGGCTCGACCCTGATGACTCCCTGAGACCCTTCCCCACCTGAGACTCAGTGGCTGAGCCGAATGCACAGAAGGCAGGTGGTAGCAGGTCTCGGGGTACCCTGGGCCTTTTGTGGACTGGCTCCAGGCTCCGTGCTGGTGGCAGCTGGCCACGGTATGCAGCGTGACTCCTCCCATCCACCCCCAGGCCCAACGCAGGCGCTACGTGGATCACTTTGCACCCCAGAGCAGTGTACCCCACAGGCACTGGCCTGCATTGGAGTCCCTCCAAGATGCTCCAGAACCAACACACCTGGTGGCTGGCTTCTGACTCAGTCAGAGTGAGACTCCACTAGCAGCACACCCAAAGGGAGGCCTCAGCAGGCGCCAGACCCTGCTGGGGCAAATCCCGCTTCATCGGCTCAGCACCCATCCAGCAGCTCGTGCACTGCGGTCAGGGTCAGTCCTCACAGTCACCAGCTAGAGGGGCAGCCCCACCCACAGACAGCCCAACAGCCACCAATTTCAACTACAACAGGAGGGCTCACACAACACTCACAAGGGGCGCCCTGGAGCGCCCAGCTCGGGAGGTCAGGGAGACTGTGCCGCTGTGCCCCACAGGCCGTTTACTACGTACATAAGGCCGCCCCGCCAAGCCCGGGGAGCACAGCAGGGCTACTTCAGACACAGAAACAAATGCAGGACATCCACTTCAGATCAAGAGACACACACAGACTGAAAGTAAAGGGATGAAAAAGATATTTCACACAAATGGAAATTTAAAAAAAAGCTGGGGTAGCAATACTTATATCAGGCAAATAAACTTTAAAGCAAAGGCTATGTAGTAAGAGACAAAGGACATTACGTAACGATAGAGTGATCCATCCTGCAAGAGGATATAACCCTTGCAAGCATTTACATACCCAACATAGGAGCACCTAAATACAGACATAGGGGGACTTCTACACCCCCATTGACATCAATGGGTAGACCTTCCAGACAGAAAAGCAACAAGGAGACACGGCCTTAAATGACACATTAGACCAGAAGGATTTCATTTACATTTTCAGAGCTTTTCATCCCAAGCAGCAAGATACACATTCTTTTCAAGGGCACTCAGAACTTTTTCCAGGATAGACCGCATGTTAGGCCACAGAACAAGTCTCAGTAAATTTAAGAAGACTGAAATCATATCAAGCATCTCCTCTGACCACAATGGTATGAAACTGGAAATCAATTACAAGAAAAAAAATGAAAAACACATGGAGGCTAAATAACATGTTACTAAACAATGAATGGGTTAACACTGTGATTATGGAAGAAACAAAAGATGCCTTGAGCCCTGGTTGGTGTAGCTCAGCAGATGAAGTGCAGGCCTGGGAACCAAAGGTTGCTGGATCGATTCCCAGTCAGGGCAAATGCCTGGGTTGCAGGCCAGGTTCCCAGTGGAGAGGCTACCATGCACTGATGTTTCTCTTCCTCTCGTTCTCCTTCCCTTCCCCTCTCTCTAAAAATAAATAAATAAAACCTTAAAAAAAGATACCTTGAGACAAATAATAAATACACACACAAAAAACAAGTCAAACAAAAATAAACACACAACAACCCAAACACTATAAAGGGTCCTCAAATCATTAAAAATGGAACTGCCTTGTGACCCAAGGATTCCACTTCTGGGTATATACCTGAAAAAACCCAAAACACTAACTCAAAATAATACATGCACCCCTATGTTTATTGCAGTGTTATTTACAACAGCTGAGACATGGAAACAGCTCAAGTGACCATCAATAGATAAGTGGATAAAAAAGTTCTGGTATATATACACAATGGAATATTACTCAGCCATAAAAAAGAATGAAATCTTACCATTTGCCACAGCATCGATGGACCTAGAGGATAATATGTAAGTGAAATAAGTCAGACAGAGAAAGACAAATACCACATGATTTCACTTATATAGAATCTAAAGAACAAAGTAAAGAAACAAACAAAATAGGACCTGGCTGGCGTAGCTCAGTGGATTGAGCACGGGCTGCAAACCAGAGTGTCGCAGGTTAGATTCCCAATGAGGGCACATGCCTGGGTTTGCAGGCCACAGCCCCCAGCAACTGCACACTGATGTTTCTCTCTCTCTCTCTCTCTCTCTCTCTCTCTCTCTCTCTCTCTCTCTCTCTCCCTTCCTTCTCTAAAAATGGATGAATAAAATCTTAAAAAAAAAGAACAAACAAAATAGAAACAGACTCATAGATAGAGAGAACAGGTTGGTGGTTGACGTAGGGAAGGGGAGTTGGGGGACTGGGTGAAAGAGGTACAGGGATTAAGAAGTACACATGAGTAGCCACAAACAGTCACGGGGACGTAAAGGACAGCATGGGGAATATGATCACTAATACTGCAATACCTGTGTGTAGTGCCAGGAGGGTGCTGGAAATATCAAGGGGATCATTTCAGAAAGCCCGTCATTGTCTAATCACTATGCTGTACACCTGAAACTGAAACAAGATAATATTGAATGTACACTGTAATTGAAAAATAAAATTTTAAAATTTTTTTAAAAATTAGTGTTTGCTGTACCAATAGATATCTACATACTCTTCCAAAGGTAGGCTAATTAACTATTGTCATTCCCAGTGTCCTTTACTGCCAAGACTGAAGCGCATGACTTCTGAGTTATTGAGGCAAGTTTGGGCTATGAACTTTTTACCACGTTTTAACACCAGTCAGTGGCGTGAGGCTGTGCCGTGTTCATGCCCTGTATTGCCTCTTGTTGGTAGAATTCATGTGCCCTGAAACACGTCTGGTGATTCTTTTCTTTTGTGTGGATTTTGTAAAATGAAATTAAAATCTTGCATATCCTTTGAAAACTGCTGAAGACAAAAACAACACAAAACAAGTGTCAGGGAGTTGCCACACGTAGCCAACGTTTGAAGATTTAGCAGAACATCATGTTTGAGGTTAAAAAGGTGTTAGACATTAGAAAAATGTGTCTGAACTTGTCCTTTCGTGGAGTGGTGTACAGTCAGCTTCTGAGTCAGAGACTGGGGCTGGAGGGAGTAAAAGAATGCTTCAGGCTCCACCCAGCCCTCTGGGACTCGGCCCTTAAACATCCCCAAAGCTCTCCAGTGCCCTCTTCTGGTCAAATGAGGAGATACATGCTTTCTAGAGAACTGTGCCTGCGTGCCCCCACCATTCAGAGCATTTGTTTACAAAGTTATGCCAAAGTGGTAAGGAAGAGGGAAGGGATTAGTGTTCTAAAATACTTGGGAATAAAGGGCAGATTGGTGTGTTTATTAAGTTTTATTTGTTCAACTGAGAAAACCAAAAGGGAAAACAAACACGACTACATTTCACAACATACTGTGTGTGCGCCCCCAAAATAATAAAAACCCAATCTCTACTACACGAAACTTCTAAAATTCCCGAATCCCCAGATGCTCTCCTTTCATGTTTTCTGACCAATGTGAGCCTTATTTAAATGCTCACATTTTCCATGTAGGGAAACACAAAAGTAATTTGTAAGTAGTAGTAAGGACTCCCTAAAACTGTACTTACTCTGTATTTACCTGTGTTCCTTATACCTGAACTTCCCTCTGGGAATGACTGGTTCATGGAAAAAACTTCCCTTCCCTTGCAACTGTCAAGGTCTAAGATTTTCCCCTTGACCTCCTTTAGATATTTACTCAAATGCCACCTGCCCTCCCCAACCCTGTATAAAAATCGTATCCCAGTCCACTCTCCCAAACTCCCCCAGCCCTGCTCACCCTTCCCCATACTCTTATCATTCTCTGGAGCACTTGCCACCATTGAATGTACTATAACTTTTACCTTTTCAAATCGAGGTATAGTTCATATATCATACGATTCACCCATTTCACGTGTAACGATTCAACGGTTTTTGGTACAGCCATCACCACAATCAACTGTAGTGCATTCTCATCACCCCAGAGAGACCTCCTGGACCTGTTAGCACTCAGCCCCCATGCCCTCTCAAAACAGTCCGCTCCCCTTTGTCCCCGGTGGCCACTAACCTACTTCCTGTCTCTCTGGATCTGCCAGTTCTAGACATTTCGTAGAAATGGAATCATATGTTATGCGGACTTTGGTGAGTTCATTCATTTAGCATGTTTTCAAGTTTCTTCCATGTTGTAGCATGTATCCGTACTTCATTTCTTTCCGTCTTTATTTTTTAAAAGACTTTATTTCTTTTAGACAGAGGGAAAGTAGGGAGAAAGAGAAGGAGAGAAACATCGATTGGTTGTCTCTCACGCACGCCCCAGCCAGGGACCAGGTCCGCAACCCAGGCATGTACCCTGACCAGGAATCCAACTGGTGATCTTTTGCTTTGCAGGACGATGCCCAACCAACCGCACCACACCGGTCACAGATTAGTACTGCATTTCTCTTAATGGCCATTTAATATTCCGTCATATGAATAGACCACATTTCCTTTTTCTGTTTATCGGCTGCTGAACATCTGGGTTCTTTCCACTTCTTGGCTGTTATAAATAATGCTGTTATAAACATTCATTTATAAGATTTTGTTTCTCTTGGCAATTTTACTTTTAAAAACATGTGGACTGTCCGTCTCCCCACTCAGAATGCAGTCTTAGAGGTTTTTGTGTATTCACTCTAACCCCAGCCCCTAATACTCTGTCAACACCGAGCAGGTGTTCGATACACATCTGGAAAATGAACAAACTGTCCTGTACTTTGGAAGCTTGAATCATTTGCCTCACGGGATCCCCCAGTTCCTCTTGGCTCCGATCCCCTCTTTTCACCTGAAGTCTGGTTAGTTCTCAAAGGGAAGAAAGCAAGGTGGATCCTGCAGGTCTCTGCTGAAGTGTCCCTTCTTCTGGGAAGAAAGGTCCAGTCCTCCTCCTGCACACCCACCCCCCATGAGGATTAAAGTATGCCCTTACTTTTTTATCATGGTCCTTACTAAATGCAATAATCTGTTGATCCATCTGCACCCTTCCCTGGGATTATGAAAACAGGAATTTTTGTCTTTTTATTACCGTAACTTTGGCATCCATGAACGTCTGGCACCTAGCAGGTTCCTAACAAATAATCGTTCGCTTTGGGGTGGGAGGAGTTGTTTTTGAACTTTTGACTGGGACGAGTGATCTTTATTACTCTGAACCTAAGAATAAAACTCCCACAGTTTACTGAAAAACAAACACTTCTGAAGAAAAGCTAGAATAGATTTTACTTTTGGTGAATGAAGTTCTCGAGTTAGGTATCATTTGAAAGAACATTCAGGACTCCTGACAAAAGGAAAAACCGTTGGAGTCAAAACATGATGAATGTTGTAATTATTCCCTGACCTAGAGTAACACAATGTTAATACTAATATTTTCCTCAAAATAAACTCCAAATTTAACATGGTGTCCTTCCAAATGATCCAGGAGGGAGGCAGGTGTTTTCCCAAGGCGGTCCTGGTGGGAGCTGGGTGGGGGGTGGGGTGGGCAGCACTTCCCAGCTAGACAGTAAACAAGAGTCACTCCAACTGGCTCCGCGTGTGTTGAGAGTGAAAAAGCAGAAACCAGTGGTCTCGGTTCTTCTCCCAAGTGTATTATCTTGAGCAGACTTTTATTGTGAAACCGTGCACAGTTTGCACGCATCCATTACTCCTTAGCTGGAAATTTGGGTCTAGTTAAAGTTACATAATATAGTCTCTTTTTTGGTGAGAACTTTGAGCAGCACAAGACAGACTAACCTGTCCTTCTTGGCAGGAAGCGGCTGTCTTGTTTAAAATGTAAGGGACATTTTATGTTGGGAACCGTGTAATAGGCTGGGGAAACTCTAGGTCGCTCCGTTTGTCACTAGGGCTTCCGCTAGGAATAACCGGAGGGTTCCAAGTACCATCGCCGTTCAGTATAAACGTAAATTTTCTTTCAGGCTGTGTTGTGCAGAGAGGCGTGTGTAGTTGTAGGTGGCCCGTTTGTTAGGTCATGATGACCTGTAGGGGGACTCACAATCACCCACAAAAAGTACGGGGGCCCTAAGAAATTCTCCCGTGGGGTGAGAATTGTCTCACTGAGTGATTTCAAGGAGAGAGGGCTGGGGACACCGCACTGAAGCTCAACACTCTTTAATCCCACTCCACCCACCTGCCCAGAACCGCACCCCTCAATACTTCAGGCCCAAGCCCCGCCCTGCCACCCCGCCCCACCCAGGAGCCCCGCCCCCTCATCACACCCCGCCCTGCTCCCGCCACCATGCCCCGCCCCCGCAGCCACGCCCCACCCAAGGGCCACGCCCCCAACACCTCGTTCGAACCGCCCCTCCACCCCGCCCCGCCGCGCCCCGCCGCGCCCCCACAACATCCGTATCAATCCCCTGCACCCAGCCCCAGCACCCCATCCCCATCTCGCCTCCGGCGGGACCCCCTCGAGCCTCCGCGCTCGTTGCCGGCTCCCAGGACACAGCTCGCCCATTGGCCGGCGCGGCGCCGGGCGGGAAAGGTGCCAACGGCTGCAGCTGGCCCGCGGGGGGCGGAGATGGCGTCGGGGGCCCGGGCTGCGGGGCCCGAGGGCCGAACCGGGAGCCCCGGCAGGCGAGGCGAGAAGGCCGTCTCCGCGCCCGGCGGAGACGGGGCGGCGGCGGGGACGCTGAAGAGCAGGGCGTCCCCGGCGCGGTCGGTGGTGGCCTCCCCTCGACCAGTGAAGGCGAAGGCGGGCGGGGAGGCGGCCCGGCGGCGGCTGCAGCTCCTGCCGGCGACTCAGGCCCAGGGCCCGGGCGAGGGGGCGGCGGGGGAGGAAGGGGAGCCCCTTCCCTCTGTGCCCGAGGAGGCGCAGGCGGAGGCGCGGCCACTGCCCCCCATCTGCGTTTCCCCCATGAGGGGCATGTGGCGGGACGAAAAGGTGGCGCTGTATTGCGACCGGGTGCTGCAGGATTGTAAGGTGAGCATGAGAAGGGACCGGAATCCAGCACGGGACCCTTGCAGAGGGGAGGTGGGGGGTGAGCGGGGGAATTCGGGTACACCTCCCAGGGAGATGGGGGTGCAGAGGGCACAAAGGAAACGTGCATTCCAGAAAAACCAAATTACTCAACACTGATGCGCTTCGCACCTTATCAGGCTTACCCAGGCCCTGTCCTAAAGGAGTGACCATTCGATTTGCGTCAAACCGAACATTTGTCAGTTAAGGGGACAGCGCTCGTCGTGTTTCTTCCGGTTTTCCTAGAGCTTCCGAAAAACGTAGATAGGCCTCATCAGTGTCCGCGCATCTATCGCAGTTTTTTCATTTAGTAATTTGTGCCCAAACCTAGGGGTAAGAGTCCATAGCCCTGAGTTTTACGCTACCATACTAAAAATGTTTACACCCTAAGAATGTTCCCACCTATCAGTCGAGGGTGTGAAATGATGTTTTGAAGAGAAGATGTATACTGCACCTGGTAATACTGAATAGACCAAATATTGTATGTTTCTGACCTGTTTTGTTGTTTAAAAAGTCATAGCAGAAGAATTTATGTACCAGGATATTCGCTGCAGTGATATTTATAAGAATTAAAAATTAGACGCTCATTTCTAGCTACTGGAGCAGTGAAGAACTTGGGGCTTCATATAATGGAACACCATGCACCTGGAAAAGTTACATTTTCAATAACTATAGATATGCTTATGCTATAATGTTAAGTAGGAAAATGAGCAGACAAAACATTGATTCATATGTATGATGAATACATGGATGGAAAAAAGACTGGAAAGAAATACTATCAACAGTGGTTGTATTCTGGCTGCAAAGACTAGGTGTGATTTTGTTTTCCCTGTATTTTTTTTTTTGTATTTTTCAGAGTTTTCCATAGCTTAATTGTATTTTTTAATCCAAAATAATATTTTTAAAAACATCAATATCAGAAAACTGGGACAGTATTAATGACCAACTTTAATATTGAGGGTTGGAGAAGGCTAGGTCTCTTAAAGACATTGAAAAACATTTACCTAGATTATTGTGTCATTAATCAAACAGGGTCTAATGACTGAGTTTTCTAATAACTTACACTATCATCCTTGAGACAGCTGGATTTAAATTTTAAAAAAATCAAATGGGGAAATATTTATTGAATGTTTAACACATGCAGTTGTTATAGAGAATGGAGTGCTATTTTAAATTTCTATGCACTGCATATGTTTTGAATAGTTAAGTCATTACATCTTTAAAGTTCGGAGGAAATAACTTTTTAAATTTGATCATTACTATGTTCATATTTTCCATTAAATATAGGTTCATTTCAAATCTGTTCTTTTCCAGGCTTTTCACTATTGAAGAGTGTATTGGTGCCATGTTTAAAATAAAGATCAATAAACTTACATGCACATCTGAAAGTCCCTAGGATTTTACGTGTGGGTTTTGTGTTTCCGTGTTTTTGCTAGGCAGAAGATGCTGATGAGGCCATGAGTAAATACCTCTCAGAGAAATTAAAGTTGAGAGACAGATGGCTTGGGGTCTGGAAGACGAATCCCGAGTTATTCTTTGTGACGTATGAAGAAGCGTCCATCCCTTTTGTTGGTATACTGGTTGAGGTAAACAGTTTTTGCCCGCTCTTGGTTCTTTTGAGTGAAATTATCAGTCCTTTTTAAGACCAAAATATGACCCTATTAATTTGGGGCTTTGATACTGAGACAGAAGTTGACAAAAGCTTACTTATATTTTTAAGTTTGTAAGTTAATTAGTGTAAAAAGGTAAGAGGGTACATTAGCACGCATTTACCTATAATATAATTAAAATGTAATCCAGTAGTATCAGTTAGTATTTATTAGCCTAGTTTTAATTCTCAAATAACATAAAAATAACAAACGTATATATCTTAAAAATTAATCATTTTTAGGCTTTAACAAATTTGTGGCTTTTTTCCATCATTTCCTTTCTTCATTTAACTCAATTATGATATTCAGTTAGATAAGGAAAGAAGAAAAATGGATCCGGAAACTATAAGTATAATTTGAAATTTTTTAAATGAAAAGTACGCTTTTTAACATATCAACTTCCAAGCCTTCATCTGATAAGGTTTTGCTTTTCTATGTCTGTAGGTTACATATTGTAGCATATCTGATGTAAGTTTGATTCCCTTATTCATCACTACACATATTTACTTTTTGTGTGTTGGGGGGTAGAATATTTAAGTTCTCTTAACAAATTTCAATTATACAATATAATGTTATCAATCATAGGCACTATGTTATACATTAGATTCTCAAACATTATTCATCTTACAATGGAAAGTTTGTACCCTTTTGTAAAGGACAGAAAACTGTACTTGAACAACGATTAAAATTTTAAAAAAAGAAGAAAAAAGTGTGTACCCTTTTGCTAACTTGTTAATTTTAAAATTTTGTGTTGATACTTATATATTTTGAAAGTAATACTGTCAGTTCCGTGGTTCTCAAGCACTGGTTTGTCAGGCAAGCGCTGGGGGTTATCACTGTGTCTCGGTGAAATGAGCCAAGTAAAACAACATAGTGTACTGTTGATAAAGCTAAATTTTTTCAACTTGAAGAGTTACTCTTTGATTATGTCCTTTTACCTACTTTGTATTTGAATACAAATGATGTAATACAAATGATGTAATACAAATAGGATTTTTAAAAACATTCTTTCATGGCAAAATTAGTCCCCCCAAAACTTTAAATATTACTGTTCTATAAAATCTGAAAGTCTGGCAACTCAAACTTAGAAATAAATAATGTAGGAGATATGCAGTTCCTCTCATGAACCTTGAAAACTAATGTCTTTAAGAAATAGGGTTTCAAAAGTTATGTTGATATTTTACTTAATATTAACCTATAATTATCCTATATATTGATTGTTAGAGAAGTCATAGCATTTTTTTAAGATTTTAATTTATTTTTAGACAGAGGGGAAGGGAAGAAGAAAGAGAGGGAGAGAAACATTAATGTGTAGTTGCCTCTTACACGCCCCCTACTGGGGACCTGGCCTGCAACCCAGGCATGTGCCCTGACTGGGAATCGAACTGGCAAACCTTTGGTTCTCAGGGCAAAACTCAACCCACTGAGCCACACCAACCAGGTCAGTCATAAAAAAATTTTTTTA
The DNA here is from genome assembly GCF_019186645.2 of Phyllostomus hastatus. Lineage (NCBI taxonomy): Eukaryota > Metazoa > Chordata > Mammalia > Chiroptera > Phyllostomidae > Phyllostomus > Phyllostomus hastatus. The sequence continues at coordinate 11,145,187 of NW_025333833.1, read as the reverse complement.
ATGTTATAAATAGCTAACATATGGGAAAAAAAGACTTTGTGGTTTATTTTCATTTATAGTTACAAACACAAATTTTATAATATTTACTGTAGGTAACTTGTACACCACACCAAAGCTCAACATCTTGTTTCAAAGTGCCTGTTTCTGTTGCTGAGCCTTTTTCTTCTAATATTGCGAATATTCCAAGGGGTCTGGTTGATGAGATTTTAGAGGAGCTAGAGCACTGCGTGCCCCTCTTGGAAGTGCACCCTGTTGAAGGACAAGATTCTGAAATACGTGACATTGCTTTGGCCTTGGAAGTTGTCAGGTACTAGAGCTTTTTCCTTCTGAAAGCTACAATGATCATATTCGAAGTTTTGATTTAATGTGTAAGTTTTATTTATGCAAGTAGTTCATGAATATTTATTAATTTTTACTTACTGCTGAATTCATTTTGTCCATTTTTAATGAACACATTTGTAACTCCTAGTTAAAACATTCTCTTGTGAAGTAGTATACACAGGCGATAAAAGTTTGCTATTTTTCAGTATTACATTTCACAAAGATTGAATTAAGAATTTTAGTGATAAGTAATACTAAATTCTGTTCATATTTAAGCATCTTAAATATGTCAGATTTCATTTTTCACACTGAAGGGTATTTGTTACAAATACTAGATGTCATTCACAGTATGACTGCTTCTTACAATGGGGAACAATTTGAGAGAAGCTACCCATAAACTTGATACAGAACATTTAGAGGCATGTTTTTGTTTTTCTAATGCTTTCTTCCCCTCAATATGCAAATTTGATGATATCTTAAGGAGTTTTTTTGTATACAAAATAATAACCCAAATTTATGAAATCTGAAACCTGTAATTTACAATTCCACTCTAAGGAACATTATCTTATCCGTAGTAACCAAAGTAGAATCCAGATAATCAAGTTTTTAAACTTCACCTTTAATATTAGCTCTGAAATGTTAATGATTAAAAATGTTTTCTTAAGAGTTAAAATTCATATAAACAATCCTGACATCGGAATGTCCTTTCAATTTTAAATGTGGTACTCACTGCTTTTGACTGTTTTCATCTTAATTTGATCATAGGTTTTTTTATGACTTTCTCTGGAGAGACTGGGATGATGAAGAAAGTTCTGAGAATTATACTGCTCTGATTGAAGAAAGAATTAATTTGTAAGTATACACTAAAGCTTGTTCGGCACATTATATAAGATAAGCATTGTAATTATATCGATACTTTTCAGGTGGTGCGATATACAGGACGGAACAATACCTGGCCCTATAGCACAGCGTTTCAAAAAAACCTTGGAGAAATATAAAAACAAGCGTGTCGAGCTCATTGAGTATCAGAGCAACATTAAAGAAGACCCCTCTGCAGCGGAGGCCGTCGAGTGCTGGAAAAAATACTATGAGATAGTGATGCTCTGTGGACTACTGAAAATGTGGGAAGATTTACGCCTCCGGTAATAATTGCTCTGTTTTAAATGGAAACAAAAAAGACTACATGGTTATTCTTTAATTACATCACTTATATTTGTTACCCTAATTGATACGATTATGAAATTAAATGTCCAGTTTAGGAGTTAAACACAAGGTGCAACTACCAGTATTGGAAAATCATTTTTATATTAGCTGAATTAACTGCAATCTTTTTTTTTTAATTTGTCGATGTTTTCTCTTTGAAGTTTCTAGGTTTTTTTTAAAAAAGAGTATAATTATTTATTTAGAGAGAGGGGAAGGGAGGGGAAATGAGAGGGAGAGAAGCACTGATTTGTGAGAGGTGCATTGGTTGCCTCTCATATGCCCCCACTGGGGGCCTGACCCGCAGCCCAGGCATGTGCCCTGACCGGGAATTGAACTGATGACCTTTTGATTCTCAGGCTGGTACTCAATCCACTGAGCCACACCAGCCAGGACTCTTTTTTTTTTTTTTTTTAAATATAAAAACAATCTCTTAAATCTGGTCCTTTTCTTATCTTTCCTCTTTACTTTCTTGATTATGGCCAAAACATAAGAAAGGGGGGAGACTTCCTCCACACATAATATGCATAGTAAAGAGCTGAGTAATTTGGCTGCCTCATAATTTCTGCTTTTCTGACCAACATAAGTTGATAAGTTGTTTTTGATGATAAGACGATGTAGATTTAATCCATGTCATTCTCTTCCAGTAAAATGTAGATTTCTGTCTTCGTTTTAAATAGAGGGGAAACAAGAATTCTTTCTCTTGGTCTCCACATCAGTGGAAGATCTTGAATGGACCCAGATACCTTCTGATTAGCTCATACTAAATTGTGGCACCCCCTCTTTTGTGTCCTCCCTTTACTCATCCTTTGCCTTAGGAATTCTGAGCCACATTTTACTTATCTGTTGACTGTGAGCCTACATTTTTTTGTGTGTGTTTTCTCCCAAATTTGACCTCGTTTTCAGTCACTAAGAATCCCATTCTGGTGACTATAGCGTGTTTCCTTGTTATTGGGATTCCTGTGTAACAAAGCCTTGGGGTTACTTTGGAGAATCAATATAGATACGATTTTTGAAATCCACTTATCTAGACATGCAACTTCAACAAAAGTTGAATTTGAATATACCTTTTTGTCACTGGACTTTAGATTCCGGTGGCATAGGGCAACCCAGAGTTCGCTCATCTTAAAAGTTAGAGTCACAGTGAATCTGGTTCTGGGAGCAGTGGAGTGAGCTACTTGGCCAAACTCTTCCATCGATAACAATTATAAAATCTGGACAGAATTTATTAGAAGTATTCAACTATTTTAAGGCACTATGAAATGACTAAAAGCAGGCAGCAACAAAGAAAGTTTATCCCTGAAATGGATTTATCCTTGGAATGGGTAAGAAAAGGGAATTTGTGGCTTTTTGATCTAAGGTAATCACCAATTCTCACAGCTCCGGCAGCAAAACAAGCAGTTTCTAGGTGAGAAAGGACAGCGTTCAGGGCTGCCAGATCCCGGGGAAATTTAGGTGGGATATACTGAAAATAAAGAGATGCAGAGGGCAGGATCCGCGAACTGAGCATGCGCACTGCCATTTCAAGTCCCTGCCGGAGCACCGAGTGAACAGCGGGCGCCGCGGGGCGGAGGTTAGCTGGGGGCCAAGCTCGGAAGGAGGCTGGAGGTCGATCGAACTGAGCGGAAATGTCAGCTGCCTTGTACCTCGAGGGGAGGGGTTGGCATTCCAACTGTCTGGTAGAAGACAAGGTGACAATCCTCAGAAGAACGTAACACAATCCAAAGTTACTAAAATATATTACCCAAAACTTCCACTGTTTGACCAAAAATGACTGGACACACGAAGGAACCAGAATGTTCGTTAGATCCACACCCAGGAAAAAAGTATAAACTGATTGTGAGGTGTCCCGAGTGGTGGATTGACCAAAGAATTCAAAGCAGCTATCGTACGTGTGTTTAAAGGGTAAAAGGAAAACACGGTGTTACTCAGTCCATGGGAAATCTCAACAGAGAATGGAAACTAGTGAAAAGAACCAGAGATTTCCAGATTCATCTCGGGCATGTAAAGGGTCTGTGAGTTATCATGAACCATGCTTACAACAAGAAAAAAGGTTCCACAAAACTCAAAATGCTCCACAGGCCTAAATGTAAAAATACTATAAGACTTCTAGAATAAATCAAAAAACACTGATTTTAAAACTAGGATTGCATGATTACTGTTACTTCCTGAATGTAGGATGCTGCTTTGCACTTTGAGTGATTGTAATCGGGTATGTGGTGAAAAAGTAATGTACGAGTAGTTCCCTTTCTCAATATCAAAGCCACTTGTTTAAATACATATAAAAGTGCTAAGTGGATTTGATTTTGGAATGTTAAGTGAAATTTTTGCTGTGGAGGGCGTTGCTAATATGTTGGAATTCAAATTTTAATAACTTGCATAATAAATTCTTAGAACCAGTTTCCTGAAAATGTAAGCTTCACGAACATATTTGAAATATAGCATGAAACGTATCAGTACTAAAGCTGCACCCCAGTCAGGACCCAGCAGAATCAAAGTGCTACAGAGACCCCAGAGGTTCACACCCAAGGAGAGTAAGGGTAAATCTGCCTCTGTTGGAAAAGGAGTGCCCCTTTGACTGACAGTAATGGTAAAAGTTACACTCAATTTTTATGTTCTTTCTTTTGAGGACACTGCAATGATTACGAGTTAGAAAACAGGAACTGTAAAGAAAAGGAGAAAGAAGAGAAAGAATGGAATTATTTAGAAGTTCTGAATAGCAAACATAAGACAACTAGAGAGAAACTAGAATTGTTCTGGAGCCCACAGCTAACTATTTCTAAGGAGACCCTAGGCTTTGAAATAGTTCGTTAACATAGTATCTATGTATCTATGTTAATGAATTGTTTTAATGTTGTGTCTAACATTGAACACAGTATGTAAAATTAGACATGTCCCAAAACATTCTTAGGACTCAATATCACAGGCACAACCCACCTTGGCTTTGTGTGATTCCGCAGTTCAGTGGGTCATAAAAGTACAATTGGACAAACTTTCTACTGTATGGAAGAGTTGAGGGGTTGAGGTATTCACTGCACACAGACTCCAGGTACATGCCATGAAAATGCAGAGATTTTAGAGTTCAAGGGTATAGACACTCAGTTACCTAAACTACTATACTCATTCAGTGTTCTCCGATTGCTCACTGCTCTCAAAGAGCTTAAAGTTAGTGGAACCTACTTGTCCAAGATGCTCAGTACCAAGTTTTCACTTCCTCAGTTCAGGCCGAATCTGTTCTCATTGTTAATCCTGAATGTGTTCAACTCCAGAGTCCACGGACCGTTTTTCCCGAGAATTCTGAGGCGTCGGAAAGGAAGAAGAGAATTTGGAAAGACTATAACACACATTGTGGCGAAAGTGATGACGACGAACATGGTGAGAAACTCACTGCTCTTTCTTGCTCATTTCAGTTTAGCTGCGCATGATCAGAAAAGCAGCTCTTGAAAGGTAGGGTTCTTGTGCGACCCTTGGGTGCCTTATGTCCCCCATTGCGTCCAGCTCAGTGATTAGCAGTAACACAGACTTCGGAATAATAGAAACCTGGGTTTGATTCACACTTTTGCTTCTCAGTGTGTGTATGAGATTAGCTAAATTGCAAAGTTTCTCTCACTTCCTCATTTGTGAAAGGGAGTAATGAGGCCTATCCGGCATGGTCGTTAGGCTTAAGTGATTTTATATAAATCCTTTAGCAAATGCCTACCACAGAAGTACCAACTGCTATTATTATTACTGTTTTGTAGTTCAGATCCCAATAAAGTGTCATCGTTGCTCAGATTTTCCCTGTAATGCTACAGAATGCGGTACCTGTCTGACAGTGTGCCGGGTACAAAGGTGAATTGACTTCCCTTCCGTCTGTACTGCTGATTCTGTTGCTTCCTGACTTCTCAAAGACAGTGTGTTCTTTCTTGTATCTTCCCCCTTTCTTGAGCTGAAATTCACATAAAACTACCATTTTAAAGTGGACAGTTCAGTGAAATGTAGTACATTCACATGCCACCGCCATTTCTCTAGTCCCCAGACATTTTCGTCATCTCAAATAAAACCCCAAACCATGTAATCTCACTTAGTCTCAATTTCGTAACCTGTTAAAGAGGTAACAACACTTTACTTCACAGAACTGTGGTGACGCTTAGGAGATGACAGGTCAAGTTCAAAACGGGGCTTCTGGCACACAGTGTTCGATGGCTGTGATTGTAAAGAAAGTGATCATTATGATCATAATGTGATCATAAAGAAAGTCTCTTTCCATCACTCCCTGAAATGATGGACGATACTGGGAACATTTAACATAAATGCATGTAATAATTACAGTGTATTTGTTATAACCAGTACAAGGTAAGTCTTGGGGAAAGCAGGTTATCAGTAAGGAACTGATTAAAATGACCTCAGTCTGACCTGTTGCTGAAGGTACACTGTTTCATTTCTCCTCCGCAGGTAAAGGACTTATCCTCAGACACGTTTCTCCAGCAGCACGACGACTTGGATTTGGCTCTGGATAGCTGCTACAGTGGAGACACTGTAGTTGTTTTCCCAGGAGAATATCAAGCTGTAAATCTTGCTTTGTTGACGGACGACATCATCATAAAGGGTTAGCAGGGCGTTCTCCTGTGCTGTCTTTTCATGGCAATGTGTACTGACAGATTGTATTATTGTAAACATGGTTTATCAAATTACTAGAAATTAGAACAGTTTCTTTTTCACAAAAATCCCTTATGTGCCTTTCACAAACGAGGCTTTTCTCACGTGTTCATGGTCTGGTGTCCATGCCAGAGGCCCTGTTTGGGCCTGCTGGACCAGAGCGGATCCTTGAGACCCCGTTCCCCCGACAGTACAGCCGGGTCTCAGAACAGGATCTGAACCCCCAAAATAAGAACCTGTTCACGATATTTTCTATTAGCGTCATCTGCATTTTTACTGAACAGCTTCCTTCCCATCTGTCCCCACTGCACTTCCTATCACTTTAGCGGGACCCCCAATGTAAGGCTGTATTACAATATACTCAGCATTTTCTCGAGTTAATTCATATGAAAACTTACTAAAACAGAAGTAGAAAAGCATAGTTTACTTTTTCTTAAGGTTCTGAACATACTTAGTAACTTTAATTCAGCCCTGTCTGGCCAAAAGAACAAGTAACTTCAACTTTGCCTGTCTACATAAAAACTGAGCAAACTTTTCACTAGGTTTTGATGACTGTAATCAGTATGTTACTATGTGGATAATAAGATCATATGTGTAATTCAAAAGTTTTGTACCTTCTCGAAGACTGAGCCCTTTATTTTTGGACTGATGTTACATTTAGATGATTGCTTTGACTACTCTAGAGCAAAACTATGGGTGTGATTACATTAATCTTGTAACCTAATTCAAGGATTCTCTGCCAGTCTTTTTTAGTATGGGAATTTACAAAGATTTTAAAACTAGGTTATGGTAAGGTACTTTTTGTGTCTTAACATATTGTACATGACTGCTGATTATATAATTTAGGGAAATACACAGTGGAAAGAGTATGTTAAATACCATAAGTAGATTTGGATTAAGTATAAATCAAAAATCTGACATCAAAATAAGGACAAAAGATTACAGGATAGGTAAGTATCTAATTAGTTAGCAATGGAATAATTATACATGTTACTTTTTAAAACTATATGCAAAGAAAAACAGTATTATTGAATAACCAAAGGCTTCAAACTTTGGGATTACTGATTTAATTATATGTATCTTTGTTCCTATGATTCAGGAGTTGGGAAGAGAGAGGAGATTAGAATTACTTCTGAGCCTTCTCATGACAGTTTTGTGGTGTCCAAAGCTGATAATGTGAAACTAATGCATCTGTCTTTGATACAACAAGGGACAGTTGATGGTATTGTGGTGGTGGAGTCTGGTCACATGACTCTAGAGAACTGTGTGTTAAAATGTGAAGGAACAGGAGTGTGTGTTCTGACAGGGGCTGCTTTGACACTCACAGACAGTGAGATAACTGGTGCCCAGGTACTGCATTTTAACGACTACGGCTTTCTATGACTGTAGATAACTTTGCGCGACCTTAACATGCAAACAAAGGGTGGCAATTACTCCATCTTTGAATTCAATTATAATCAAGCTTAGAAACTAATGAAAATAAACAAAATGAGGACAACAATGTCACAGTATGCTTAAGACAAGTGAACTGCCTAAGTTCAAAGTAGGGAATTATTAGCTTTGTGTTGTGATTTTTTTTTAAAAAAGTGCAGGAATCAGAGGCTATCAGGCAGATCATGAATCAGTTTCCTGATGGTAAAGAAACAGGACTTGCAGGCTGTCAGACACCGCTGCCAGGTGCTGTGACAGCTCCTAACAGTTCTGGTCTCCGGGCAACAGTCACAGAGGTCATTAAAGGGCTGGAAAATTGAATGAGAAACAAAATTAAAAGCAGACAAATGAGAGGATCTGTAATAGAATGATTCTTTTCTTCCTTTCCACTAAAATGAGTACATAGACTTTAGCAACATTGTGAGGGATTTAGAGTACATATAAGCAAATTTTTATAACTGAGAATTGCTTAAAGAAGTTTTTGACCCTCTTTCTGGAGACTTCATTTGGGTGCAACAGCAATGTAATGGACCATGTGACTTCTTTGTAGGCCCAAGAGTTTCCTAACAGAGACAATAGTTTTCCACATTTTTAGAACATCTATACAATAAACTTGCACTACTGTGTATTTTCATGTAACTTAAGTGTGTTTACATTGTTAACATAGAATTACTGCTTTGAAATCTAGAGAAAATTTTAGAGGTGTGTTTTAAAGATAGTTTTACTGCTTTTTATTGACAGGGTGCTGGTGTTGAACTGTATCCTGGGAGTATGGCCGTTCTGGAAAGGAATGAAATTCACCACTGTAACACCCTCGGAACCAGTGACGGTTCAAAAAGCACCTTAGGTGGAGTTAGTATGAAGGTATTCCCATGTTTCTTCATAGAGAATTATTACATACTAAAATATTAGTTTTAGTCTTAAAATTTTAGTCTAAGTGCCAGCCTGGCTGGCGTAGCTCCGTGGATTGAGCGAGGGCTGCAAACCAAAGTGTCGCAGGTTCGATTCCCAGCCAGGGCACATGCCTGGGTTGCAGGCCACGGCCCCCAGCAACCGCACATTGATGTTTCTCTCTCTCTCTTTCTCCCTCCCTTCCCTCTCTAAAAATAAATAAATAAAATCTTTAAAAAAAATTTAGTCTAAGTGTTATCATTGCCTTGGAAAATAGCACAAATAATTATAATATGGTTTAAATGATGGCTGGTAGGAAGTAAGTTTAGTTTTACAATTAATGATTTCAACTTGAATCCTCAGCAGATAAGTTTGAATATGAGAAAGTGGGCAAGTTAGCGCTTACAAAAATGTTTTAGATTCATCATTGAGCAGGCGTATAATACATTTTGTGAAATAAAGCAAACTAAGAGAATAATAAATATACTAAAGTATTTTCTTACTTTCAAACTTTGTAAAATAACGAGCCAAGTGAAACATTGACAGCATGACTTGTGAGATTCCTTCCCATCCCTGTCCACTCCTGTAACTCCTACCTTCCTAGGCCCCTCCCTAGACTCATGGAATGAGGCTTCTCCACAGAAATCTAGTTTATATATCATTAGTTGAAATTACGTTTATCATTTTAATTATCTGAAATCATTGAATATCTTCCTTTTTCTCAGGTTATATTGAAAGTAGCTTCATGGGATACTGCTATAATCCCATCTAGATTCAGTTTATCAATAACTGATACATTGAAAACCTCATTAAGCATTTTTGCAGTTAATATTACAGTAATCCAGTGTGAGGAAAATAACTTGTTCAGAACTGAGATTCTCTTGTCTTAAGGAAATGTGTAAACCCAAGAATAAGCTCTAGAGTTTATGACATGTTCATTAGTTCTTATTTTTGTAGAAACTGAAAAACTCATTTGCTTCAACAGGTTCTTCCTGCGCCCAAACTGAAGATGACTAACAACCACATTCACAGCAACAGCGGCTACGGCGTGAGCATTAATCAGCCCGCGGAACAGTTCTTCATCGTGGAAGAAGCCCTCAACAAAGGCGCTGCCTCCGGCGACAAAAAAGATGAGACGGTGCTGTCCAGGGTCATGCACAGCCTGAACCTGGAAATGAGCGACAACAAGATAGAGGCCAACTCGAAGGGGGACATCCGAGTGGTCACGAGTTAGCGCGCCGGGCTTGCGTCAGAGGCTCATGCTCCAGAGGGACGGCCGCCTGTTAAATCTCGCCCCCCGCGGGAAGGGTAGTTTGAATTAAATCCCAAACTTATTAAAAATATTTCAACATTTTAATGCTTTCTCACTGAATGATCCTTAAGATTTTCTAAGTAAGTTTTGAAATGTAACTCAATAAAACTCACCCTTTTAAGTGTAATATATAACTCAGTGGTCATTAGTGTATTTTTAGTCAATGTACCACCATCGTAACTAACTCCAAAAACAAATGTGCTTTTAGACGCTGATTTCAAATACTCTTAGTCGTTAGGTGTTCTATGCGGAGAATGGAAAGACGACGGTAAGAGAGCACGATATGTAACATAGGCTCAGGTTCAAAGGCAGGAAGCAAGGAAATCAAAAAGGGGGAGCAATATCAAGATGCATTTCTCCTTCATGTTCAAGAAGTCCAGAGGCGTCAGTATAGGGCTAGCGCACGTTCCATGTGGCTACTTGGTATGGGGCTGGTAGGAGGAGGTGTTCCACACTTGACATTCACATTTCTTCTATTGTTAACACTGCGTGGTTTCCATTCAAAATCACATGGTCCGACGTGGCAATGGTTGCTCAAGTCATTGTCTAAGTTCCAGCGAGGCAGGAGGGACCGGGCCTTCCCTTCAAGTCACACACACTGTTTCGACCGTCCTGCCTCTCCACAGCTAGGGTCCAATCACCTGGCTTCACCCGACCGCAAATAAGGCAGGAAATAAAATCTTGAAATTGGATGGCCATGTGTCCTCTAAAAGGGAGTTTGTTTCTAAGAAAATCTTTTCCACAAAGTAAACTTGTATTGACCTTTGAATATGAAAGGAAATAAACACTCACAACTTTTCCTTCCTCAACTTGCCTTTTACTTCGTAACCCAGCGAAAGCGACCCTGTGTTGCCGCTGTCTCCTGAGGCCCAGTTGAGAAAGACCTAGTTGTCCTTCAGTGTTGAGTGTGAGTGACACAAGCAGTAACTCCAGGGGCTGTCTCTGGAGGCCTTAACGAGAATAATCAGCAGTGATTTTAATGAGCTGTAGGAGCGGGGCCTTTCCTTTCCAGGCCCCTCCCTCCACCCCGGTTTTGGCTTCAGGAGCAGGTGACAGGCCCTTCGAGAGCAGAAAGCAGCAGCCCCGTGCGAGCAAACTTCTCGCTCACTGGCCATCTGCCTCTCTGTTGCTATGATTAGAGGAGCAAGAGACACCCCGACACCCCCAGTCAGTGTGCAGGCACGTTATCTTAGAACCAGAAAGCAGTGAACTTGAGGACAGGTGTCTTAATTTTTCCAAAGTATTAACGTGGTAAATGAGAAAACTAGGTATTACACTTTTAGTGATTAGGTGTTTCAAGTCCCATGAGTCTATACTACTCGAAATTTTCATTTAAAAATTTTGTTACATGCCTTTTGGCAGAGTCCATAGCTTCCACATTTTTAGAAAAGCCTCTCAATTCCCAGAAGCTTAAGACGTTTTCACAACGCGTACAAGGAGCACGAGAAGGCGAGCTCCACTGATGAGGCTCTAGGTTCAGCGTGGCCGTGGAGTGCGGCAGCGGAGAGCAGGAAGTGAAGGCGAAGGTGTTCAGCCCTTATCCGGAGGCAACAGGGGCCACTGGTTTAGGCCAGGAGGGCAAGGGGTGGGGTGGGGTGGGTATTAGATTGGTGTGGGAATGGGTCCTTCAGCGGAGTGTGCAGGATGCACTGCAGACAGGACTGCAGGCAGCAGAGGTCAGCTAGGAGGCTGCTGTTGCATCATCATACACCCAAACTAATGGTTTCTGGAACAGAATATAGGCAGATGCTTCATCAAAGCACAACTGAAAGGTGTTTTAGAAGAACTAGATGAAGTGACACACACGTGGCTTTGTTCATTAAGTAACTGGAACCCCTGTAATAAAAAAACCAAACCAGAACAGTTGAATAGGGAGCAGAGTTGAGGACATGGAGAGGGCTTCCTTCAGCTTGGTGGTGGCTGACCCTTGAGCACCCGTCTTTGAACTGCAGTTCCACGTAGATTTCCCAACAGTCAGCCCTCTACCCCGAGGTTTCACGTTCACAGATTCAACCAGCCACGGATCAAAACCAGTTATTTCCAGGTGCAGAGGGCTGAGTGTATGCAGTGTTCTATGTCCTTTTGTACAGAGGGTTTGGGCACCTTCAGGTTTGTGGTATCAGCAGGGGAGGGGTGTCCATATGACTGGTTCCCCATGGATGGACACGAAAAGTTGTGTATTTTTGACTGTGTTGAGGGGTCAGCACCCCTGACCTGTGTTGTTCAAGGGTCAACTGTACTGAGGGTTTTTTTTTTTTAAATTTCAGTGGACATTTAAGCAGAAATGTATGTTCAGTAAGTACTGTTTACTACTGCTGTAAGTAGCAGTCCGATGCTCAGAAAGGAAATCTCAGTCGCAGGAATACAGATCTGGACCCATTGGCTTACTGACGGCAACTGCTGAAGGTCAGCTCATGAAAATGCAGACCGAGGACTTTGAAAAGGACGTGAAAGCAAAATAACTTGCCCGAGGCCACCCAAGTGTCAGAAAGCAGCTTTATTGTATGAGCCCAAGTTCTGTTTGATCTAAAGCCTGTGTAATCTCTACTAAAAATATGTAAAAATCCATTGGAAACTGTCAAGTGTTATAAGTATATAAACATCCCTGTTAAGATAAACTAGCTTAACAAGTATCTGCTGAAACACATGCACATTAATGTAGGTAGAGTTAATTGTCAAAAACATAAACTTCATGCACTGGTGAAGTTTACCTTCATTCTCTGCCTAAATATAAACTTAAAGAGTTTTGTGGGCTAATTTTTAATTCGAATTGTAATTAACTTTTGCATTGGGAACTTAGAGAATGCTGACACTGGCTTTACATTTTTCAAAGACAAAGTTTGGGGAAAAGCCAAAATGTTCAGCCCCAGGTCAAAAGTCTTATCATCATTCAGACGCAGTGGTCCACGTGAATGGTACACTTACTGGCCAGTATTTTTTGCAAGACACTTTTCGAACAGCACCGTTATTCCTCTGACATTTAAAAACTAACAGGTGTCACTGGCACTGTAAAATTATTCTGTGTAAGATCAATAATTACACTACCAGTGTTCAGCTAATACTTTATTTTCTATTGTATTCAACTAAAGTCAAGAAAATATCAAGTTAATTTCAAAGGCAAATCTTTAATCCTTAAAGAAAAAAAAATACAAACTGTGGTACTTTAGTAATAGAGTGTATTTTACATAATATAAACAAAAGCACTAATGTATCTATATGCTTGGTTTCCTTAAGCTACAATGAAGCACAGAATGGGGGAAGTGGGTTTACTTATTAACAGCAAATAAACAACTTGGGAAAACAGGTCACATGCATTTGTCGTCTACTGTCTACGAATGGGCACCAATGTAACCAAGCTTAATAGCCACCCCCACCTCTTCCTTGCCCAAAGTAGCCACTCCCATAGCCCCCCCTGCCCCCTCCTTGCTGGAACCCTCCGGACCCTCTGTAGTCTCCTCCTGCACCCCCTCTGTAGCCACCTCGGGAACCTCCTCTATAGCCTCCCCGAAAGTTGGAGCCGCCACCATAGCCGCTGCCTCCGTAGCCTCCACCACCATAGCCTCCACCACCTCTGTAGCCTCCGCCACCATAGCCGCCGCCGCCGCCGTAGCCCCCACTGCCGTAGCCGCCAGTGCCGTAGCCTCCGCCGCCGTAACTGGAGCCTCCCCTTCTATATCCGCCTCCATTGTCGTATCGGGCCATCTTGGGAGGACGCGGGCCATCTCCGTACCTAAGAAGAGCACAAAGCCACTACTTCAGCAAAGTGTCCTTAACACTCCTCAACTAGTCACAAAATAAAAACATTCAGTCACATTTGAAATGTAACACATGAAGGAATAAAGCCAATTACATAAACATAAACTGAAATGAAATAAATCTGCTACTCCAAAACAGACACAGGAGAAGGCACCAACTGTAATCATCTGTTTTTCTAAAGTTCTTTCTGGTTCATTCTCAAAAATCTTCAAGTCTGGCAGTATATTCTTACAACTTTAAGATAGTTTGCTTCCACTCAGCTCAACTATATATAGCATTCTCTTTTAAAATAAAAATGTTATTTATTTTTAGAGAAGGGAAAGAAGGGACAAAGAGGGAGAGAAACATCAACATGTGGTTGCCTCTCTTACGCCCCCTACTGGGAACCTGGCCCACAGCCCAAGCTGGGAATTAAACCAGCGACCTTCTGGTTTGCAGGCTGGCATGCAATTCACTGAGCCACACCAGCCAGAGCTCAACTATATAGCATTGTAAGAAAGAAATAATATATCTTAGAGCTGACAATAAATTATTTGATCTTAATCACCAGATGTTTTCCTACATTAACTGAAATTATTTATTTTATTTTATTTTACTTATTTATTTAGAGAGGGAAGGGGGGAGAGAGAGGGGGAGAGAGAGAGGGCAAGAGAGAAACATCAATGTGTGGTTGCTGGGGGTCATGGCCTGCAACCCAGGCATGTACCCTGACTGGGAATTGAACCTGCGACACTTTGGTTCGCAGCCCGCACTCAATCCACTGAGCTATGCCAGCCAGGGGCTACTGAAATTATTTTTTAAAAATGTCTTTGGGTAATCTGTTTATGCTTAAATCTATTAGATGTGGCAAAGAAAAAAAATGAGGGGTAATGGAAAACTACAGAAATCAAGATGTTTTGCCAACAACCCCCATCGACAGACCCCACCCCAAGCAGCCATTCCTCCTGCACAGCTCAGAGACCAGCACGACCAGTCAGCGGCTGGCCAAGTCAAGGACGTGGCTGGGACCCGTCATCACTCCCTCACTGCGCTCTCCCCGCCTTCCATCCGCCACCACCCCCTACTGATTCTACTCATTCTCCTGCACTGCGGTCTGGTCTATTCACGTCTCCTACTTCAATCCTCCGAATGGTAACTCAGGGCACATCACATTCATACTTCCTGAATTTGTTCTTCCATGTATCCCATCCTCCCTGTGCTCTGCCATTTGCTGTCCTCAACAGAGCAGGTTATATGCGAAGCCCCCTTGGCCAATCCCCCTTCTGCCAAAAGTAATCTCTCCTGTCCTAAACACCTGCGAGAACTGTGTATGTGTCTGCTTGTGACACCCTTTTTCAGCTTTGTTTTTGAAGAGTCTCCTCAATAATTCTTCTATTTATGTGATCTGCTGGGCAGACCATTAGACCCTTGAACAACGTGGGAGTGAGGGGTGCTGACCCCCACAAACCTCAGCTGTCCCTCAGTATCGGGGGGGGGGGGATGTGTTTTAGGACCCCTCTCGCCCAGATACACAAATCCATAGATGCTTAAGCCCCTTACATAGAATGTCACAGAACAATGCACACAGTCAGCCCCCTGCGTCTGCCAATCCCCAACCATAAACCTGAAATACTGTTTCCAATCCGCAGCTGGGTTGAACCCTTAGACACGAAACCCGGGGATACGGAGAACTATGTATTTGTTTTAAAGAGTCCGCATGTAAGTGGACCCACACGGTTCCAACCCATGTCGGTCCAGAGTCAACTGTGTGGCATCATAAATGAGCGCACTGTTCCAGGAGCCACACTGCCTGACCTTGAACCGCGGGCCTTTACTTCCCTGTGCCTGGTTTCCTTATTCACGTGAAGGAGAATAGTGGTCTCCGCACACCACGGGTAGATCAGGAAAGCACTTAGCACACTGCTGGGTAGACTTAATACATTTTAAAAATGAACTCAGTTA
The DNA here is from genome assembly GCF_019186645.2 of Phyllostomus hastatus. Classification (NCBI taxonomy): domain Eukaryota; kingdom Metazoa; phylum Chordata; class Mammalia; order Chiroptera; family Phyllostomidae; genus Phyllostomus; species Phyllostomus hastatus. The sequence goes on along the minus strand of NW_025333833.1, from coordinate 11,129,697 downwards.
TAGCCAAAATGGGAAACCAGAATCCATAAAGCGCAAAGCAATTTCAGATACTGAAATTTTAGTTTGTATATTAGTTCTACTGTAACTTAAACTTTGGGGGTGAGACTGCAGTGCTGTAGCTTTGTTCTTAAAAGATGTATGTACGGAGCATACGGATGTAAAACACCATGGCGCCTACGCCTTAACCACGGATGATTAAGCAGAAGAAACAGGCGTGTATGTAACACACACACACACATGATAGCAAGTGTCACAAAATTCTGACGGAGAATCTAAGTTAAGAGACTATATGGATGTCCACTACACTATTCTTTGATGTAAAATACCAGCTATTGTCAAATAAAAAGTTGTGGGCAAAGAAAACTTTAAAAGGTGAAAAAAAAAAAGCAAATGAAACATTTAAGAATTAAAAAATATTTCATATTTCTTTGCTTTAAGGTATACATATTCTTCTATTTCCCTAAAATAAATCTGGATGCTTTTCATCAGAAAAAGCAGCAATTTAACCTGTCCGCACCGTCTTTTCTCTGCAGATGGCAAACACGCTGCGGAAAGAGCACTGTCTGGGCCCTGCCGCTCTCTGGCCGTGGGGCCCACCCAGGGCCTCACGCAGGAGGCGCACACACCGTTTCACGGTGCTCGCAGATCCCGCGAGTTCCACATCCAGGGAAGACCCCTGCCGGCATAAAGACCGGGACTCGCTGGAGGCCTACGTGACGGTTAGCACTTTTTAGCAATACATTTTTTAGTTAAGGTACATACATTGCTTGTTTAGACATAATGCTATTTATCGCACACTGAACAGACTACAGTATAGCGAAAGCACAACTTTTACGTGCACTGGGAAACCCCAAATTCACGTGGCTCGCTGCACTGCAGCGGTCTGGAACCGACCGATGTGCCGTACATACTTCAAGGTCCCTTACAATCTCCAACATGCACTGACTCAGAGATTATTAACACAGAGACAAAAGTAAATACCCCTTTTTCTAAGTGTGTTAATCAGAGCTAAATTCCATATTCAGTGCATGTCTAGAATTTTATCATCAAGTACAAGGCCTCTATCAACAAACTGTGGGAACTTCAGGCCAGTTTTAGAAACTACTGTCCTCCGCTTAGTTCCAAGGAAAGTGACTGTGACACTCACCGTGTACTGCCGATCATGAGGTTGATCCCAGCGGCCGAGGGCCTGGAGATCTGGCGGATCATGTTCAACATCCGTTCGTTCACAGGGTCCAGCTGGCTGATGATGCTGGGCTCTTTGGTGACCTCCACAACCAGGGCCTCCATGGCCGAGCGGAGGGCAGTGATGCAGGCAGCAACTTCATGAGATATTTGCAGCCTGATCCTGAAATGGAGAAAAACGATAAAGGGGGTTTTGGGGGAGAGACATAGAAGAAGACAGTTATTTCTCAATTCACACACAGAAAGTGATAGAATTCATTTTACTTACTTATCAAGTACTAATACTTCCAACTACAATACTACAACGCCCCCCTCCCCCACCAAGACTTAGGCAAACACAGGTATAAATGAGAACAATAATCTACACTAACGTCTCAAAATTCACTGCCAGCTGAAGTTTTAAATCACAAAGTCTATCGAGCAAAATTCTGTTAGCAATACCTAGCACTCAGCATTCAGACTGTTGGGAGTTTTCCAAGTTTCCAAGAATATGACTGAGCCTACTGGCTGTTCACTAGGCTCTCCTCCATTTCTGCCACGTGCATCTGTACACTCACCTCTAATCTCTAGTCAAAACACAGAGTACACGAAAGCAGTACATAAGACTTACTACCGAGTAGAAACCGTACTACTGAAACATAAAGGCATGAAGAGAATGACAAAGTGGCAAGGCACCTCATCTGTGCCACCAAGTTCTGCCATGTTTGATTCACACACTAAGTTAGATCAGCAGCTCAATTTGATCACAGCTCGATTCTCAGCATTCACTCTGGAGTTCACGTCCGCAAGTCCGTACCAGTCATCCACCAGCATGATCTGCCCATCGGACTGGATTTTCTTGGAGGCAAAGAGAAGCAGCTGCAGGGGGGTGACTAGGGTCATGCCTTTAGCAGAGATGGCCCGGGTTCGAATCTGCAGGTGGAGAAAGAGGCAAGAGGTAAGAGTTGACATTCCATCTGCCAATCAACTGCTATATAATAATAAAACGGCTCTGAAGATTAGCACTCATGTTCCCACTGCACATTAATAAGTAAAGACAACTTTCATTTTCAACCTAAGCTTTTCTAAACGAACCTTTTCTTACCTTTTCACCAAAAACAAAGAAGGGAGACGGGTACTTCATGTCTTGGCTGCTGAAAGGACAGTTCACCGATGACTTGTGGATGAGGGCGTTGCGCCCTTCAGTGGTGAGGATCTTCCGCTTCTCCTTGTGGTAGCACACGTTGGGGTACACGCCGAAGGCCAGCAGGGAGATGACGACGTCCAGGTTGTTGTCCGGCCCGGTGTTATTGAACACCTGTGTCAGCAAGCACTCTGTGAGGGGGAATGGGGGGGTTCAGATACGTGACTAATCTCCACACTGCATGTAAACTAAAGAGAATTAGAATCGGCTCCTCCTCCACCCTCTTTTTTCAAATAACCTAACTTCCTTTCTTCTAGAACTCTTACACCCAGATTAAGTTCAAGAAGAAATTCTGAGTTCCACAATAAAAAAATTAAAATGCCTAATATGTCCTTGTAAAGCCATCTATCACATTAGCTTGGAGTGATTATTTAAAAAAAAAAAGAAGAATTAGGCTGACCGGACCAAAGTATTCCTTCTGATGTTCTTAAACAGCTGCTCCTTCTGGAGAAGACAAGGCGGGGGGGGGCGCTCTGAGGGGAACCCACTGGAACGGGACGGACTTTCCTGCAGACCACGCTGCGAGCACTTCATCACTATCTGGGAATTACGACGGTGAGGTGTCCACAGCATGGAGACAGTCTGCTCCAGACAAATCTGAACTCCGGTCTTAAAACCTCCTAACTGAATGAGTTTGGACATGTAATTGAAACTTGTGTCACTTTCCTTATTGATAAAATGGGGTAATAACAGCTACATTCCAGGGCTGTTGTGAAGATTCTAATCTATACAAAAAGCTCTTCCCCTTCCCTTTGATTTCAATAAACACAACAGAAAAGAACTACTTTGTTTAGTTGAGATCATGATCCTTTTATAGTCTGCCATTGTGTCCACCTACTTTCTGTCTAATGGGCTCTCATTTGGTTATGTGTTCTAGTTCTCAATGTTTTAGGGAACGACCTTGTCTATTACTCTAGCTGGACGAGAAAGCACATAGAACAGTTCAACCTCCTATCAAGAGGTGAGCGACTGGACTACTACTGTGTTTACATCACGTATCATCAAGTCCTCTGTTACCTGTCCACACACTAAAAACCTTAATTAAAAGCCACTTGAAAAGCAACCTGGTAAAGTTTACTTCACATCTAAAAATAAACACATGGGCAGAATGATACATCACTTGATAAACCACTATGAGATTATTAAACCAACTACTCATTCTCAGAGTACTGAAAGCTGGATCAGTCCTCTTCGTGAAATAAAAGATGGAAACCCCCCCCCCACCCAAAGTGGCACAATTTTTAAGTCATCTATCCTCTTCTATCGGCTACATTAAATCTGAGCATCGTACCCTCTTGCTGCCTTTTTAAAATGAATGAACTAATGGGAAAAACTGATTACCACCACAGTGCAGAGAACGGAGAGCTGCGAACAAGGAAAAAGCACAGGTTCGAGGTCGGAGGCCGAGATAAACGCACTGTCACCGTCAGCACACGTCCTGCATAAATGTCCCTCCGGAACCGCCTTCGGACTAAAAGAGGCTTACCTTCTGGAAATCCAGAATTGATTAGAATCTCTTTGAGCTGAACTTTGGCTTCCCAGGTCATTCTCAGTGTAGCCATATTGAGCCTTTTGTGCTCACAAAAACGTATCTCTGCTTCTTCTCCACCCATTCTAAAGTAAACAGAACGAAGTCATTTTCAAAGCCCGGAGCACTAGGCACAGATTAGAAACTGAGGCAGTTCACCTAATCTCACAACCATCCTCTTTCAAGCCCATACCTAGCATCATCCCAAGCTTGGAACACCGATAAAAGGGCCACATGATCAGAGAATCTGCTTCCCGCAAAATTCCGATGGATGTAGCCCAGTCGCTTTCCTTCGTTGATGAAAGGCTCCGGAAAGCAGGTGGCAGCGGAGATGGTGCAGACGGCATCTCCCACGCTGAAACAGAGGCAGGAAAATTCAGTCTCAGTCACATTCCGGCTCCAGCAGCTCAGGTAGTACTGTCAAATGCAGGCCAGTGACACTACTGGCTATGATACTGCTTTTTAGCACTGAAAATGGCTTAACAAAGAACTTTACAACTGCTCTCTGAAGCAGAAAGGGAAAAAGTAGTGAGCTCTGACATTAATGGATGCATAGTTACCATAAATTATGACGAAGTAGTGTACATTTTTCCTTTCCTATTTTCTCTTCCCCACTCACAAAATCTCTTAATCTTCAAACCTTTCTGATAAAACATACTTGTTTCTCTAATGCTACTTTCCTTTCAAGGACAACTACTCAACCAACCACCTGAGAGGAGACGAACTCCAAGAAACCCGGGCTCGTTCCCACAGCAGCTGGGTCCAGGGGTCCGCCTGCTGCAACTGTCCGTCCTCCTCACTGCACACGTGGTTCAGTATCCGAAGTGCGCCACCTCCGTACTTACAAATGCGTAGCTTTTTTCTTCTGAGCCCGTGTTTTTATGAAGAGGGGAGTAAGACTCTGAAACTCTCCCACCATTTAACTGTCAGCAATAAAGCAAAGCACTTACTAGAAAATACACCCCATTATCATCATTTTTCCAAAACGAGGCTCGATGGGCAGTTTAGCCAGGATTCTTCCCAGAGGAGTCAACTCATCATTGGCATCCAACGCGTCAAGCTCTGTAGGAAGATATTTGTGAGCAGAAATGGTAACAGACACCCCTTGAACCTAGGCAAAGACGAAACATTTCTTTACAGATTAAGGTTAGGATGGTGCATTTAAGTCTTCATTTGTCAAGCCGACTGCCAGCACATGCCCGCAGCCAACGATTTTCTTCACTCAAACATAGAACAAAACCAAATTCATGAACACACACCAGAATTTGGCTTTGCAGTCTGTAAAGCTGAACACAGCCAATGAGAAGTCTATAAACACAGTAATAAACGTTAGGAGCAGCATAAGTACCTATGTGCCACAAGTCTGGTATCGTCGGCTAATTTTCCATTTCAAGGAGAAATGGCACCTTGAGAACAAGTCTAAGGCTCACAGAGAAGATGAGTACTGGACTCGCAACTCCAATTCAGATCCCCAGCCTCCAGTGCGTGCCCTCGTTTTCCCACACTACACTTCCATCCCAAGTGCAGAGAGGAAGAACAGGCGTCCTCAGAAATGTGCATAAACTGCTATGCCGTGAGTGCTTCATGTTCTCATTGTTAAATACTGGCTAAGAGATGACATCCTGCCTTTTCTCCATTTCTGCCCAAAATGACGTTAGCTCCTTCTTACCTCATGTTGCTCATTTTATAATTCTGATCACACTAAGCTCATAAGACAACACGGAAGCACATTAGCATCAGAGCCCTATGGACTGTAGCTTCTTCTAGGCTCCTTGTTAAGTGTTACTTGCCAGGACAAGACAGATGGAGTTAATTAACCTGTGCGAGGTAGGCCTGGGTTTGTAGGTACCTCTCAGAGTGTGCTCTGCTTCAATCACAGCATCCAAAGGCGGAGGTTCAATTGCCTTGGCCAAGAACTGGCCAATTCCTCCCAGGCGCAGAAGTTTTATGCTCAAAGCAATTTCATGTAATGGTGTTCGGAACATCTCTGGTGTCATGTGAGTTTCAAGTCTAAGAGAAAACCAAGCATAAAAATAACCATCCTTCCTCGAATATACACGTAGGTGTTTAATAAATTCTTTGCAGGGATAATCAGGAATATGGTGCTGTCCTTCTCTTGTGCTTATGGAATTATCAAAGAATCATTCATTCATTCATCTTTTATTGACCGATTCTAAGGAAACAGGAAGGGAGAGAGAAACATCGATGTCAGAGAGAAACACTGACCGGCTGGCTGCCTCCTGCACCAGCGACATAACCTACAACCTAGCAATGTGCCCCGACTGGGAACTGAATCAGAACGACACTCAAACTGAGCCGCACGACCAGGGCTCAGAGAACGTGTTGTATTTACTGCAAAAACTCTCTCTGGACAAGACCCTCTCCTCCGGTAGAGCAGGGGATTATGTCCACACTTACAGGTTGAGAGCAGTCTCAGCTGGAGGAGGAGAGTATGCCAAACCCCTAATGTCACTACCCCCACCTATGGCCTCTTCAGCTCCCACCTGCTAACAAACATGGGGCAAAATGGACCTTTTGTGGGGATGCGGGATAATCCATTTTCCCACAGCTTCCTCCCGACCCTACTCCATGTTAATGCCAGTGCCACCAGAAAGGATCTTACAGGTCATTTTACCCTTTACATTCAACAAGTTATTATTATAAATTAATGCCAACAATAATAGCTAACATTCACTTAGGGCTTACTATGTGCCAAGCACTGTTCTCAGCATTTAACTCATTTAATTCTCGAATAAATCCTATGGACTAGGTAGTACACCACCTTTCTTTTACAATCAAAGAATGGATACAGAATGGCTAAGTAGCTTAATTTCATTTTGTAAAATGAGAGGCCTAGAGAGTGTAAATGTTTAAGTTCATGCAAGGTACTAGGCACAAATAGAACTGAAAACCAGGTCTGGACAATTCTAACCCAGGCACACTCCCTATGAACTACTCATGATGAAGGCCCACGGAACCAGTACAGGTGATTCCGGCCCTACTGGCAAGACTTAGATCCGCTTCAAACACAATGCGTAGGGCTTGTTTACTCCTCACCCCACAGAGCACAGAACAAAATCCTTTGTTGCAGGCTATTCATGCATCACTAATTAATAGCTGCTTTGCTCTAAGACGTTAGACGTACTTATTTGAAGAAAATCTAACCTTTCAAAAGAACCAGGTACCATCCAAATGTCACAGGCATTCTGATGCTAAAATAAACCCACACTGACAATCACCAGAGAGCCATATGATACCAGTACCAAGACAAGTCAAAGCTTCCTTGGGTTTTCTTCAGTGTGTTATGTATGTCTGGTCAACTAAATTTTTTTGTCCCGTAATACACCCACAAAACCCCTAACTCCACCTTTGCTGGCAACTGGTTAAAGCTAATATATACCACATGGATCTCCAGAAACATACAACTAAATACCTATCTTAAATCTGTAATTCAGAAACACAAGGATTTTTCTTTAACCAAGAGGCCCCATACACACACATTTCCCAAGGGGCTGCACAGTAGAAATGGAAATGGACAAGATATTAAGAGAACTGAACTTCCGCCCTGGAGAAGTCAGCTAACCCTCCTAAGCTTTAGTTCCTTGATTTAAATAATGGCCTCTGTTTCCTAGGCACACGAGGAAGATCATGAGACAAGTGACGTGCTAACAGTGAAAAAAATTCTATAAATACAAAATATTAACATTTTTCAGACAGTTGACTATTCCATAAATATTAGTAATCCCAAAGTGATAAAGCTATGATGTGGGGCCACAATAATGTCCACATATTCTCCATTTAAAAGCTTATTAGTTAACAGTAAACTGGCTATCAAACATGCCACCATCAACATTCTGCTTTGTTTTCATTCTTACTGCCATCTTGTTGCCCAAGCTGTTTCCCCCAGTATACTTAACCGGGGGTATCTAGGCACTGAGTTCACCAAGTCACGGGGGAGGGGGCGGGGAGCAGGCACTCGAAGGAGAGAGGCGTATAGAAGGTTAAAAGGAACTTCAACCAGTATTCCAGAATTGGTCTCACCTCTCGAAACGGGCTCGGCTGCAGAGGTGAAAGCAGAACCCCGGCCGCACACGGCCCGCCCGTCCTTTCCGCTGCTCCAGGTTTGTCTTGGACGCCCACACTGTAGCGTAGTTGGTCATATTGTTGTGAGCAGTGAACAGCTTCACCTTCTGCCTACAGATCAAAGAATGGTTAATTCCAAGACTTGTGAACTACTGATACATAACTATTATAATTCCACTAAGCGGGAAGATGGCTTCCAGATAGCCACGCCTAGTTATGTTATCTGTTTGTGAACAGCACCAACGAGAATTAGACTCCGCGCTCTCCTGTTAACTTACTAATGTAAGGAGGCAATGTAACACCCATGTACTACAGCTGGCTAAGTGACCGACTTACTCTGGGCCTCCTTTTCTTCATCTGAATGAGTATGATGCTATTACTTCATATTTTTTTTATTTATAAATAAGCAAATTAATAAATGTAAATCATTTACACAGGATCTGGCACATAACTTAAGTGGACAATTAGACGATCTACACTATGACCTAAAGCGCACACGCTGAATGGAATACGTGGCACTTCTCGTGACCTCAGCAAGCGGGCCTGCTCGATCTTCCGGAGCACTCCGCAACCCCGAGCCCTTCGCCGTCACACGCAGGTGGCGGGGGCGGGCTGACTGGGACGGGCAGGAAAGGGCTGCACACTATTCGCCATTCCCGAAACTGGGCGTTGGCGAATCTTGCCAGGCTGGCTGAGGACCATACAGAGAAGAGGGGCCACAGGCTGGCCAGATAACCAGCTTTAACTTTTTTGTCCTGTGCATCGATTACCACATAAGCACTTTATCTCTACACAATGCCAGTCTGAGTATTTCCCAAGCTCATCTCATGCCAAATATGAAATCTGTTAGCTCTGAAATGGGAGTCCTACAGTACAGGTAGGACATCTGTCATGTGCCACACCAAACAGCACGCTACTGTATGGAAGTTGTCAAGAAATACCTGGAAACTGCAATGAGCAAAAACACCTGCAGATGAAAGCAGTGGGAATCAGCCGGAAGTCAAAAGTATTAAGCTATGTCACTTCCTCCCCTAACTGATTTGTGATGACCAGGATCAAGAGGAATTACTAATTAGCCTATAACCCAGTATTTACAAATACACAGTAACTTTGATGGTGTAAGAACACAGAAATTTAAAAATAAGGTGTTTCTGCATCTGTTAACTGACAGGAGATGCCACACGGAACACTCTGAGATTTATCCCAGGCAGGCAGGTCCCTAGGGAGCTCACTTGCAGGAGTCAATGACGTAGACAACATCGTTTATGGTGATGCTTGTCTCAGCGATATTCGTGGACAAAATCACCTGCGAAGCAACAACAGTAAGAAAAATTACACTTGAGGATTTCCCATTATGTACTTGAAAAGACTGATTTACTTTTGTGACAAATGACAAGAGAATTACAGAAGTCTTAAAAATATCTATCACTCAGCCACTGACTAGGTAACAAAAAAATATCACTCAGCCACTGACTAAACTCGGAGAGAAGATCTTTTTCTTCCCTCAGTTTAGGCAGACTACAATTTTTTAATGGTCCTTTGCAGGCCAATAACATGTTTAGTGCCCACGCCACGCACACGCTGTAACTGGAACGTCCGTCCTTTACCTTGGTCACCCCCACCGGCACCGGGTCGAACACTTTGCGCTGCTCCTCCCGAGGGATCTGAGAGTGCAGAGGCAGGATCTGATACCTCTGACTTCCTGTAACAAGACGGACAGGTCAAGGCCTAAAAACAGAAGCCGAGTTAAAAACTGCTCTACATTATGCAGAGTTATTAAAAAATGGACACGCTAAATTTTGTTTTCACATACTGGCTAAGACACAAGCAAAAATGTTCCTTTTCTCTCTCAACTATGTGAGAATTCAAAGGCTCATACCGAAGTGAGGATTCATTTCCAAGTACTTCTGCATAGTGTAAATCAAATTCCAGCCTGGCAGAAAGACCAGCACAGCTCCGGGAACGTTGAGGGTCTCAATGTACTTGAGCAGGGCCTCGATGAGCTCAAAAGAAGTTTCCTTCTCATTCAGCTGAGCCATGCTCATTCGCGTTTCTGGGCCGTAGTCATCGCCACAGATCAGGTTGCAGTTCGCCTGCAAGCAAGGGAGGAAGGTCTGGGACTGCGCACCGCGGCTCACGAGGTAAGTCTCCTATGTTTGTCCTAATATTCAAATGACACCTAGTGTCCTCCGTTCCGGCTGACTAGTCCTTTCTGATATACAGAAGAGATTTAATGTCCAGAAACGTAGAACCTGTTGCACGCTGACATACCGAATGTATCTACTGAACAGTATTTCCCATAGGACATGACTAAATTTCAAGCACAAACTCTTACATGTGATCCTTCAACTTCTAATGGCTCCTTCTACTGAGTATTTTTCTCTTATGGCTGACTGAAGACTCCTGTTTCTTCAAAAATATTTTCCTTGCTGACCAGTATGATCCTGTGTGCATCCCTTATCATAAAATTTATCCACACAAAATGCATTCATTCCTGTGTAATTTCCAGGCTCACTGCATACCACATGGGAAGTCCTTTAATTCTTAAATGAGTGAACTGCAGGCAGAGACTTGATCACTCACTTTCATCTATTTCTGAAATAATGTGAAAAGTCTGCCTTAGAATCAACGAGAAACGAAGCATTCAGTAATGACAAAGTTGTTACAACTGGGCTCTTTTTCCCTGATAAACTTTCTAATTTACTATTCATTTACATCCTTGGGTCTTCGATTAACAATATCCAATCCCAGGTTTATTTGCTATCAAATTCTGCATCGCTGGTTGTCCTACATTATTCATTCTGTTCAAATACGAGCTCCAAGATGAATTTTTATCTTATCGTTGACCCACCTCTATAGCACAATGAAATAAGTGCTATAAAAGTACGATTTTCTTCCTATGAAGAAAGTCCCTCACCACTCCCCAGTTCGTGACTTCCTCCATGTGATGTCGTCGTCACCGGTCTAGGCTAACGCTGCTGCTCCTTAAGCTGCATTGCGCCCACAGACGGCCTGGACAGCTGGTGACAACGCAGGTTCTGATTTAGCAACTCTGGGCGGGGCATCGGGTTCTGCCTTTCCACTGGTCAGTGACCCAGGTGCTGCGCCCCTTAAACATCTTACTGTTTCTCTTCCTTTTTCTTCTGACCTTTTTTGCCAGAGATTATTTAACTCATGCTATGAAAAGAGCCTGTCACTGAACACGAAACTCTTTGGAGTGACACTATCCACTCAAAGATAAATATTACAGTCAGTTTTTTAAGAAGTTTTCTGTAATGCTAACTTACTGCATGTTTTTACTAAAATCCATTCTCTTCTATGTAACAACGTGCCCACACTAAAAATTCTTCATGAACCCCGGCTGGTGTGGCTCAGTGGATTGAGCACTGGCCTGTGAACCAAAGGGTTGCTGGTTCGATTTTCAGTCAGGGTACATGCCTGGGTTGCAGGCGAGGTCCCCAGTGCGGACCATGCAAGAGGCAACCACACATTGATGTTTTTCTCCCTCCTTTCCCCATCTAAAAAGAAATGAAAAATCTTAATAGAAAAAAAAAAAAATCCTCCATGAAGTTCACTTACATCGTCCTCCTCACCGCAATCATCATCCTTATCCTTCTTCTTCTTGTCCTTCGGCGGAGGGACAAAGTGGGTCATCTGAATGCAGTCTTCCAGAAAGTACTCTGCAAGGACAATCCAGTCCAGTAAGTACTACCACGTTTCAGAATGCACTTTCTAATTCATAATTCACAATTACCTAATAGCCACCAACCGGGTTCTTCCCAACTACCAAGACATTCTAGTGTCAATGCCTCCCTTTCCTGATCTAACTCAGTGTTCCCATCTCTAACAACTAAAAGGGGAGTTATGCAAAGCCAGTCGGGGCACCCTCTACAAACAAAGTCCAATCAAACACTCACAGAACGCCTGCTGTGCACACGCACGGGTTATACACTCCCCATGGTGTGGCAGTTACACATAAAAAGGAATAACAATACAACATATGCCATGGTCCATCCTTCCCCTAGAAGGGTGTGCACGTAAAATGAGTTCCATTCAGTTAATCTGCTGGAACATCTGCTGACCAATCATGTTCCTGAGGTTCTCTGATAGGTCCAGGAGTGTCACATCATCTGAACATCTGCTTGCCCTCTAAGCCCCCAGAGCCCAGGCTGCCAGTCCCATCACATATCCAAGGTGCACATGGTCACCATGACTTGTTACGGATGTTGTTAAAAACTTGATCACCCGAGACAGTGTTTGCCAAGTTACTACACTGTCAAGTTACACTTGCTTCCCCCTTTCCATACTTTGCTCTTTGGAAACAAGTCATGAAGTACAGCACACTCAAGGGACAAGGAATTGAGCCTCACTTTTTTTTTTTAAACCCTCACCACAGGACACGCTAGAGAAGGGAAAGGAGGGAGAGAGAGGGAAACCTCTCCGTGAGAGAAACATCCGTCTGTTGCCTCTCACACATGCCCGGACTAGGAATAGAACAGAGACCTTCTGGTCTTCCGGATGCCACTCCAGCTGAGCCGCCCAGCTAAGGCAAGCCCACTTTTTTAGGGGAGAGTATCTACATACATATTTTGGAATTATTCTGTATGAGAGATTTGTCTGTATTACCCATTTACTTATTTAGCTATCATATAGATTCAAGAGTGTTATTTTATAGAGTTATAAGCTAATGTTATTTTTCTTTTGCTCAAATTATTGCAGCCTTGGCCATGGAGCTCTCTCCCCCATTGGCTCCTAAGTCCCTCTTCTCCATCACTGTGTGTTTTTTCTTTTCAAGCACTTCCTTACTTTCTGGCACTACAAAACACTCCAGGCTCATCCTGAATAGCCCCTGCCTTAATCTTAGAATCAGCAATTTCTCCATGGACATCTGATGCTTTAACTGGAAGATGGTATTGAAAGTAAGATCTGGGTGTTGGCATGTTCCTTGCTACTGGAGTGTAGTTACGTCTAGGACTGCTCAGCAGAAAAAGCTGGGAACACACACACATATATATCTAGCAGTTTGTTCCACTGACTCAGCCCCTGCTGGTTTTTGCAACCGGAAGTTGTGGAGACTTGTCTTCCTGGCACTGGACCCCTGGCCTGGGGGGCCTTGATGGGGAGCTGGGACTCCTCGCTCCCAAGACACTCCTCCCGAATCTTTATCCACATGTGCATGTGGGACCAGCCAACTCCACATCTCCGCCCCTCCCACCAGTCTGGATGGACGTGGTTTATCTGATTCTGTAGCTGTCAGACTTCTGTAGCTTCCATTCAACTCCATTTCTGACAGTTCTGAGCGATGGCTGTTCTAGAGTTTAGTTGCAATTCTGATGTGGTTGTGTGAGGAGGTGAGCCACGTTTACCTATGCCTCCATCTTGACTGAAAGTTCCTACACTGGTATTTGTTTCAGAGCTACCTTGTATCATCATCCTGAAATATTCATTCATTTCATACCAATACGGCATACTCTGTAGCTTATTTACAGGCCCTCAATTAGACCGTGCCATAGTTCACTGTTTTAACCCAAGCTACTAGAAAATAATGGTAACAAAAATCTTTTAAATGTACAAATTTGATTATAACTATCAGAATTTTAACTACTGAAATACTTGACCCTGAAATACCTTCCTCTCATTTCAAAGTCTCCCTGCTCTGGCTCTAAGAAAAATTCTCTTAATTTGACCCTGGTTGCTTCAACTTTTAACAGAATTTACCACAACTATCTACAGATCGTATTGATTTACCCTTGACTGTAATAACTTTAAAAGTCTGGCTAATAAAGGGCAGGGCATTTACTAGCTGTGCAAACTCTGCAGGTAGTGAATGAAACTTGTTCTCTCCTCACACGGACCCCACTCCTACCTGACTAAAGACCACAACAATGCTGTGATACATTTGATACTAATTTGGCCTGTATTTTAACGTCCTTTAACCTACAAAGGACATTTTCTTCATCTCCAAAATTAAGAAACTAATGAATTGTGCCCCTGAGGAGCACAAGAGATATTCACCCTCCCAACCACCCCCACATGATTTACCTTGAACTGGGAAAGTCCTCCCATAAACTTCAATGATGGGGCAACTAAAGAAATAATCACAGAACATGGTGGTGTCGATAGTAGCAGACATGAGGACAATGCGAACTTCAGGATAAGCCTGAACCACATCACGCAGCACTACTAGAAGGAAGTCTGTCTGTTCAAACACAAACAAAAAAAATTGCATTAGAAAGTCCTTGCTAGTAAGATGCACCCAAAAGATTTCAGTTTCTCGGGTGACTTTTAGAAGCCTAATATACAGGGTTACAGTGCAATGTGGTAACGGTATTTTAAATAATAGTCCTAGGCTAATACCTGTGGAAATTAAAGATGAGTGCTATTTGGATAAGGAAGGGAAGAGGAAAAAGACATAAATGCCAGCAAAGACTTTATCTCAAATTTTCCCGTAAAATTTACATTTGTAGGCACACAAACTTCAACTAGAAAAATGGGAAAAACGAATGATGAGCCAAAAATCAGTTAACTAATCACATATAAAGCAAATCTTAAAACCGATGAAAAAGTCCTAGCTGGTTCATTCAAACACCATATTGGAGAAGACATTTGTTATTTAATAATATAAAGTATCCACAAAGAGACCCACGAAAAAACAAGCTCGAACTCTGGTAAAACCTCTCTCTAGCTGTGCAGCCCTGGAGCCCCTCTCGCCGCCTCCCCAGCTGCAGAAAACCACGACGCCCCACCTTTTGTTCATGTTCCTCTTAGTACACACGGCGTTCATCTCATCTATACAGACCCTTACGTATGTTTTTAGGTTTGCTTTTCCTGAACTTTACGGGAGCATATATTTTACATCGTCTTTGGGGACCCCCTTCTCGCATACTGCAGCACTGCTGACATTCATCCACGTTACTGCAGCTGGTCTACTGACTGTGTGACGTCCCCACGTGTGAACACACCAGCTGATTCGCCAGCAGGTAGGTGGCGGTCCCTACTGCAGGTTTCTGGGTTGTTTCCAGGATTCCACTACTGTGAGCACCTGCTATTGTGAGCATTCACGTTCGTGTCCCCTGCTGCACACACACCCGTTTCAATGGGTAAGTGTGTGCGTGCTAGCTCTTACTGACCACTGCAACTATATTTACTTTACAATAAGAGGTCTTGACTTCCAGAATACTGTGAGTTTAACAGAGAAAAAAGGGTTTAATGGCCTCACCAAAAAAGACGCCCAACATCTTAGTGACGACTAAGTTCACGGCTTTGATAGAAGATGCAAGCAGCGCGGAAAGAAAGCAAAAGCAGACATTCCATTTGGACTTGTTTTCATTCAGAATATCCGTGCTGGGCCCTTGCCAGGGGCTCAGTTACTTACATTGATATCTCGTTCGTGTATCTCATCCACAATCACATGACTGATCCCGCGGATGCCTGCCTCCAGTTTTCTCAGGAGCACACCTTGGAAAGAAAACCAGAGCCACGACTGAAGGTGAGTTTCTATGAGGATTAAGCAGGGAGAAAAGTGGAGAGAGACAAACTTCTAGACAATCAACTCTGCTTATATAACAATCAACTAGTATAACCTCAACAGCATTTTAAGAAAGAAATAATCATTTGCATACTTAAAATTACTTAAGAGGTAACGGTGTACTCTGAGAGATACGTGTTTAACGAAAAGAGAATTGAGAGAGAGAACTGCGGTACCTAAGCTGATTTCACTTTTTCTAAGCTACTGTGCCCAGCAGATGTCTCATGCTCCCAAAGTTCTGCATAAACAAGAATTCTGAGACTGGCTCCTTGGTTTATTATTTCCAGCCATTCTGTGATACTACCAAGTTTTCATCAAAAAAAAAAATAAAAAAATAAAAAAAAAATAGCACAATATAACCCCCCAATGAAGACCAAAATAAAACACATCACTGACCTACAGTACAAAACATGATACTGGCATGAGGGCGGGGCAGTATAGACTCAAACCGCACACTGTAGCCACAGCTCTTCCCAGGCTCCTCTCCTCTCTCGTAGGCCACGCGCTCTGCCACCGACACGGCACTGATTCTCCTGGGCTGCGGCCAAAAAAAAAGAGAGAGAGAGAAAGTGATTTAAAAGATATGAAATTACAAGTATACTTGCTTACAGGGTTACTGATTTATTAGAGTAAGTGTGTCCCACTGCAAGCTCAGTAATCAACAGTAACAGCAATGATATCCTTAGGAAGCTCCAAAGTCTTTAAAAAATTTCAGGACCAAAAAAAAAAAAAAGACTACATAATTCTATGGCAGACATTTAAAAATGCTGTTTTTCATTTTGCATATAAAGTGATCCCAAGATTAAAAAACAAAAAAAACAACTTCTCCACTGGCCTCAACTGTTATGATATCCAGAGTGGTTTCCCAGTAGGGAAGGGGAGAGAGCGCTCTTGGGGAGCTTTCCTTGTAAGTGCCTACCACGGCGAAGACACATTTACATATGCTGAATCCTAAGGGGATTGCTACGGGTTAATGTTTTAAGTGTTGGGCCCTGATTTTTCTGAAAACTTTTCTAAGTGTTCCATAACTTCTAAGTATGCAAAGCAATATTCATTTGCTGGGTACTATGCCCTAAGGGTATGGAGGTACATGCAGATTATAAAGACTGAATGCTTCTAAGCTGCTTTGAATCTGATTTTGTCTGAGTTCCTGATGACAGTTTATATTTTAGTTTCTTGCTTAAGAAAACTTTTCCTGAGTTTTGTATCAAGTTAAGTATCTATATGAAGATGTCCCAGATTATGACGTGACTACTTAGGAAATCAGAGGCTGACAGAATCTTAAAAAACAAACAAACAAAAAAACCAACCACACAGTAACTTCACTAGAATTTTGAATTAATTACAAAACATGATTATCTTCTGTATCCCTAATACAAGAGTCCATGAGGGTATGGGGCTAGTAACAAATACAGGTTTAAGTGTACAATCACTCAGTCCACATTTATCCCAGGAAAAGATAAAGGATTAAAAGATGCCTTTTTCAACAGGGTTGAATTTTCCTGAGCTTATATTCTAAGCAACATTCTTAGTGATTCATGTGCCTTGACTTACTAAACTACGCTAGCTTTTACTGACCACTACTGTACCTCAGTGACCCTGAATAAAAGCATTACATGAAAAATTGAGCTCTGTATTTGTCCATCAAGAAGAGTTCTGCTCTCAGGAAGAGTTCACATGTCAGGAAATGTGGAAGATATTCCACTGGAAGTTATAAAAAGTCTTCTGAGCCTTTTAAGAAGTCCTTTGCATTCTATAAATAACAGGTATAAATGCTCAATACTACTATTATCCCCTTCCTCTACTTTTGTCTTTCCTACAAGTACTCAACATTTCTACTAAATAGCTGGCTTCTAGAACTTAAAACCTGGTAGGGTATTTGATACTCTTGGGTGCTCAGGGTTGCTTTTATCACCTTGGGGCAGAGTCCAGCCTTCTAAGTGAGTGTGGGCAGGAGATGGCATCGTCCCTGAGCACTATCTATCTCAGCTCCTCCCTATGCCCCAAGCCCAGCTGCCTTAAAAGACTCAGGAGAGCCATCCACGACAGAGGGTGTTACAACTTAACATTAGAGGTGCTCTTTAAACACCCACCTTCAGAAGCCACATCAGTTAAATCCCCTGGAGTATGGAGAGAATCCACCAACATCAAGGTGACTATTCAAACAGCAAGGAAACAACGACCCTGCCATCTCCTACCCATGTTTTGTATACTTCTCTGACTTACCAACTTCTAGTTTCCACAGCCCTGACTTTAAAACAAAAAAAATGTTTAAATGCATACCAAAGAGACAAGTGTTTTTTTCACTCATAACTGAGTCAACTAGAAATCTGTGCTTTTTCCTGAGAGGAGTACAGCCAAGTACATGAAATTGAAGCATGCCTACCATCTGAGACAACTCAATGTCTAGGAATTTATTCCAGTGAAACAATCAAACGAATGTATAAAGATGCATATACAAGTATTCACCCCAGCATAGACAATACCAAAATATTAAAACCCTAAAAAATCCCCATCACTTAAGAATAAAATAAGGGCATATGCATAAAATAGATTACGAATTGCTAAAAATTATGCGGCTCCTCTAATACAGCATGCACTGTGTTGGCCCACACAGGGGGGCGGGTTAAGATGAGGACACAGAATGTACATACACCGCAGTCTCAAAGGGTTAAGACACGCAGGAAAAATAATTACTTCTGGATGGTGGGATCCTGAGTGGACTCTGCTTTCCTTAAAATCTACTCTCCTAATTTTTTTCCCAATGACTATATATTCCTTTTATAGAAAAAGCCAACTAAAAATGACCTTCTAATTCTCATTACAAATATTCACAAGATAAGCATTTTGCGGAGCATACTGCTTAGTGTAAATGGCTACTAGTGAACGTTCCATCCCTTCCCAGACTGCATACCGGATGACAGCTCAGATTGTCTGCGCATTCCTTGAATACGTCACCCCTTTCCCTTGACCTTTGGCACTTCCAACAAGTCTTCGACACGTGGTCCCACAGCGAATAAACCCGAGGCCAGGCTCACCAGTAAAACATCATCTATATCTGCAGAACTACCTTTCCACATACGGCTTACCTATTTCTCTCTTAACTACTATATAGTATACAGAAATATTCTATATTCTACAAATAAACATAAAGGGCCAAGGCCATGGAGACCTCTGGAATAATCGCAATTAACAGCTGTGTAATGCAACAGTAAATACCATGGTTGCATATACTCTTTTATTTGTGCTTCAGAACAGATTTTTTTCATTCTGATAAAAAAAGTGCAGAGAAGTTAAATTATTTTTCTAAATTCATCCAAATGACTTTAGATGTAATATAAATTTTCTTTACTCCCAATCATACTGCCCCTTATTGTTGTAGCTTTATGTTGTATTTGGACAATATAGTAAAAATAACAATCACTGATTTTTAAGTGAAACTAGTTAGAAAGTACCGGTGATGAAAGCAAGAAACAACGTGAAGTCATTCCAACAGAATACTTCAATTACCCTCCCCAGGATATGAGCTTTCCTTTCCATTCTCACTGCACACACCCGCTGATCCACCTTCTCTGCAGAACCTGACTCCTCGTGCCTGGAGCCCAGCCTCCGTCTCTCCGCACCTCTTCTCCACAGTCCATCTGTGCGCACGTTACTGAAATAGCTAGTACTCACTGAGGACTCGTGGAGTTCCCTGCGTGTCAGACCCTGGGTGGCTCTCCACACCACAGGCAACTGAAGGCCCGTCTCGAACTGTTCTTCTGCAGTTTTCGAGGGCCCACCTCTCTGGTGACCCCTCTTGACATTTGTCCAGAACTGCAACAACTTCTCTTCTCTTGGAGTTGTCTAACCGAAGGGGTGCAGGTGCCACAACTCTACCCCTGTCACTTATCTGGGTATTTAAATACACGGTAACAGAATGGAGCAGCAATAAAATGATTTCTAAGGCACCAGATATCACAAAGCATGTCTGGCTCCATTTTGGGTTCATTTTACATGAGGGACAACTAGGTCCTGAAATGACAGAAATGCGACAGGAAGCACTCTGTAAAAGTCAACCATTATCTGTTTCCACTGAAAATTACTAAGTGACAAGATAGAAAGGACCAAGACTTGGATATGAACTTGAGAAATTACTCTCTTGTTTGATTCTGGGCCCAAAGACACCCTTCAGCCCAGACAAAAGAATCTCCTACGTGGTTAGGTTTAGTTTATCACTGAAGGATACACAAGAGGTCTTGAGTTCTTTTTACATTTTGTTTAAGTTTAAAAATCCTGATGCTCTACCACTTTCAGAACCTTAGGCGGCTACAAAGGGGAGTTGATCAGAAATTAGGAACAGCCTGGCCTCTAGGTATCGCCACCTCCACACTAAGCACATGAGACACACAGTTAGCAGGCTGACGACTCACCTGGGTCACTACAATGTTGCACTCGGCTGCCCGGTCATTCTGGATATAGTCATCGAGAATAAACTGGGGAACCTGTGTGGTTTTACCGCACCCAGTAGCTCCTCGGATAATGACAACGGAATTTTGACTGATTGCTTCCAGGATTTCATTTTCAAATTTCTTCACAGGCAGCAACTCTCTCTCCTGCAAGATCTGTATTAGGAAAGTTACACCTTAAGTTTCTACCAACATGTACATTAGAAGCAAGTGTCCTGTTGCCTAAACAAATAAACTGCCATCTCTATAAAAACTCCTTTCCTCTGGCTTAGTACTCAAAATATACTTTTTCACAGATGAGGGTGTACCTTTATCTAATAGAATTGTCCCTTCTCACTGAATTTCTGAGGAACCTACCTAACGGCCTTGTCCACATCCTTACTTTCCTGCTTTCTCCCTGAACATTCCACACACATTCTGCTTCTCCTAACATTTTAATGCTGTTTTATTTGAAAAACATCAGATAGAATTATTACCCCAAATCTCTCCACTTACATTAACTAGGAATCCCACGCCCTTAACTCGCACTGCTACCCTCTGATGGTAACTCAGACGAGCTGTGTGGTAACTACCTTTGTCTACTTTCCTAGAAAGGGCAAATGTACTCTTCACTGCCCTTCTGCCCACACCTACAAAGTTCTGATGCTCTGAGCACCGTCTGCCTATTACGCTGCATAGACTTACAGCCTGCAAATCATGATCCTGGTCCAACTGGTACATCAATTCATTCTTGAGGTCCATGCTTATTTGTTCCGGAGTAGCCTATAAAATGGGAAGGCGGCAGTCAAACAAAAGCAGGTAAGTCGTCTTCAACCTGAACCCCTAATGAAATAGACTCAAAAGTAAGTGCAAGAGTCTAGTCTCAGGAACGACGGTGCACTCACATAAGCCAGGGGCCCCTCGTCAATGTTGCTGCTAGTCCAAGGGTTCCAGTTGGACTGCGGAGGTGACCAAGGAACCACTCCCATTTGGTTCTGCCTCTGAGATGGCTCGAAGTGGGCCAATTTGCGGACACTAAGTAAGACGGGCACGGAAGGATCATCAGGCTATTAAAAAATAAGAAAACAAAAAACCAATACCAGCTGCTTGTCTGACTGAGAGTTTCTATACAAAGGTGAACTAAGTAACTGCATGCTTACTGCGGGTAGGATCTCAAGATTAAGCTCTTGAACGATGTTTTGCAGCTGATGCTCTAAATCTTGTGAGATGTTAACTTTGTAGGGCTCCACCTACAGAAAAAGAACCACCATGAAAATCATGCCACACGCACACTATTTAAATCTGCCAGAGCAGGGTTAAGAGTCTGCAGTGAGCACCAGGTCTACAATGTTCCCGGAGCCAACAATGAGTCAGTTCGCTTCCGTGGAAGAACTGCTTCATGATTACTGCCCACTGTGACCACAGCCACCCGCCAGGCACAGATGACCAGACCATTCCCATCTCTTAAGGTAAGACTCCTGCCGCTACAAAATAAACTTCTTCAGCCAAATCCTACACAACAGCTAAACTGAGTATTACAGTATTTCTCTGAGCTACCAAGTCCAAAGACTCACCGTCTCCCCTTCTTTCTTCTTAGTAAGTCCGGAGGAAGCTTCAATCACTCCGAGGTGGTAGAGCTGTCTGACAAGTGACAGGGCACAGGACTGTGCTGCCAGTTTCTTATTTGATCCATGTTCCCGTGCAAAAATCCCTGTAATTTAAGGTCAAGATTACCTAAGACAGAAGACTAACTCATCTAAGTAAACAAACATCTGATCTCATAAGCAAGTAGGGGCTTAGGCACAAAAGCCGCCCTATAATACATAGCACATAATGGGTTCTAAGTTCTTTTTCATTCTAACTGCTAACCACAAGCAATTTCCATAACATCAATTAAGTAACCAACCATCTTGATTACTGATTGATACTAAGACACATACAAATAATCACTATGAAAACAAGTATCTACTTCAATAAAAGTTGTCATCATTAATATCATGACATTAAAAGGGGGGAAGAAAACAGTTTACTTTGTAAAAGCAAAGGGTCAAAAAGCAAAAAATAGAAATAAAAACGGACACCAGGGGTTTGCAATCTCCTTCTGTAAAGAGCCGGGCAGTAAGTACTCCAGGCGTGGCAGGCCCCGTGATCTCCGTCACCACCACCCAGCCCTGCCTTTCAAGCACGGAACCATCCACACACAGTCTCAACTAGGGTGTGACAAACCACAGGCCCAAGAACTAGGAATACTTTTTATGTTTCTAGAATTGTACAAATATGACGAAGTATGTGATATATGTAACCTGGAAAGCTTACAATACTTGCAATCTGGCCCTTTACAGAAGCTCGCTATCCGCTGATGCAAACAAACGAGTAAAACTGGATCCCAACACTACTCAAGTGAAACAGGCCGTGGGCTGTCTTTGGCCAGGGGGCTGCAGTTTGCTGATCCCGACACCAGACTGAAGCTAGTATTAATCATATTCTTAAAGAAAATGCTAACAGAAAGGTTTCCTCTCCGGTATCATTCAGCTTTAGGAGTGATGGCAAAGAAGGGGAACAGGTCCTTCCTGCCTAACTAGCCAGTTTAGCCGAGTTCAGCCTGATGGTCCGATGGACGGGCTGGCAGGCGTGAGACTGCCTCTGTCCTCCTCCCTCAGCATCCCATCCACTCAAAGGGCTTATTTTTAAAGTCTAGGGTAAAAATTTCAACACCATCTCTTGAGGATTTATTCAAAGGTTTTATTCTATCAGGAGAGTCCCTCATATATGAAATTGGAAACATGAATGTCAGTTGCAGAATTCTTAAGCTGGAAAAAGTCTTAGGCCATTTCTCTCAATTCACGGATAAGTTAAATTGAATTCCAGCGACGTGAGGTGGGATATTCAAAATCACAAAATCTGTTAGTGACCAAACAAGGCACACGAGGCCTACCCTCGAAGCACCACACGTTGCCTGTTTAAACTCACTGTCCCGGCACCAAAGAACGCACGCACCGTATCTGTGTCTTTTTACTTCCTTTATGAACAACCCCAATCTAGTCTTCGTTTCTCGAGGTAACCGTCTCACCTTTTCCTCTGGGCTCCAAACTAGTAAACGCTACACATCTGCCTCCTAATCCTCTCATCCGGTTTACTCCTTTTCTAAATTTCACCTAGCTAGTTTTACCTAAACAAACTGGAAAAATAGTTGTGTGTACAAAGAAAAAAATGTTTTAAAGTTCTTTGACACTGGTAGACTCCTAGGTAACTTACCATCTTTTACCCTTTGAAATATAGCACCAGCCTGATCATTTTCTTTTCACCTGCAAATTGGAAAACTGGGCCCTCTAATTCTCATAATTACTAAATTCTAAAATGCCCTAGATGCTACCTTATATCATGTACTCTTTCAATTAATAAAGCCCATGTATACGTAACCCCAGACTCTAATTATTACTTCACTACACAAGACTCAGAGTATCAGCAACACTTACTTCTGCCCAGCGGCTTGATATAAATGGTCATTTCTGCAATAAAACTCCTGTAACAACATATACAAACAAGGTTAGGAATTTCAGTTAGAAATTACTAAATCCAGACTCCCAAATCAGGCAGGCTTTTTCCAACTGCTTAAGCAAATCACAGCAAAAAACACTGTAAAACATTTGCTTCTGTTCAATCCTAGAACGAATGAAGTGTGTAAACTTCAAATAATGTACAACATGCCACAAGACTGCTATAATCAAAGATGATGAGCTAATTTTTCATGGAAAGAAAATGTTAGGGTTTTAGATTCTCTATTTACTTACTCTTACTCTTATTCCAAAGGTTGTACTCTGAAGAGCTAGAACACATTCAAGGAGAAGGAATTTTCCACTTAGTTTGGGGCCAAGAAATAAAACAGAACCAAAGCTCTATAAATTACAGTTGTAATTCCTTTAAGGTTCCTTTGCACTGGCCCCCCACTAATGACTGCAGTCTGTCACACTGAGCTAACTAACACACGCACACAGGCACCCGACGCAGGGACACATGGACACTGCATCTACCAGTGGCTCCTGAGGCAGGGGCCTGCTATCTATCTGCCTGCCGTTGGAAGAAGCCCTTGACAACAAAAAATTTACCTTGTTTGTATTACACTGACGTAAATCAGGTCACGGAGAACTGAGTATCTGAAAATTATAGCTAAAATTGCTAGCAGATTCTAGGCAATGGCTTAGGATTTAAGCAAGGGAAAAACTGCCCTTTGAAAGCTTATGCTTTCTGATCCTTCCACTGCTCAGGCACATTCTAACCCTGACATTGTGCTGTGAATAAAAGGTTAAGTGAGGGTTAAGAAAAAAATTAATGTTAGACTCCTTCCTATATGTCTTGTGAACTGACCTTCAGGCACAGTTGCTTCAGGGGTCAAAGGCCACTGACTTTCAGGGGAACAACATCCACCCTTTCATTAATGACACCGATGCCAGTATGTTTCTCAGCCAGGCTTAAAGTCAATCTCATTCTCCTCCACCTAGGGGGAACAGCGACACCAGAAATCAGTTTACAATCGTTTCCCATGTGATTGCTTAGTTCAGCCTAAGCAGCAGCACATGTGTGTATGAACACAGACCTCTGGTGTTGCTGTCTGTTATGCCTTTAAACAAAGGACAGACAAGGAGCAATGCTGTCCCGGCTCCCCCAACTGTCTTTGCCTCCCTCCTCTTCATATCCTGAATTCTTCAATTCCTTGGATCAGAAGTCAGTAAGACAGTGAAACATCATAAAGTGTTTACTGCAAGCAGCAGAGGGTACACTTAAGTTATTTTAACTATTCTGAAAGTCCCCATGTGCTGCTAAGCCAAATCAGTTCATAAAGACAAAATATTCAAGAAAAATCAGCAACAAATGCATCTTTCCTTTACAACCCCTGAGGGTTTTCAAGTCTGACATTAGAATTAAGCATCTGAGAATTCAGGATTGAACAAAACAGTGGGATGCGGGGTAACATTGCTCATTAAACATCACTTTGACCACAGCGTCAAAGTGTTATTTTAGTAGTAATTTAGGGTTGCCAGATGCATCCAAGGGAGAAAGAATGCTTTGATTTGTAAGAAAAATACTTTTAATTTATTTCGCACAATTTATTTCATAAAAGAAAAGAACAGTGCCCCCAAGAGTCTAAT
Source organism: Phyllostomus hastatus (assembly GCF_019186645.2). Lineage (NCBI taxonomy): Eukaryota > Metazoa > Chordata > Mammalia > Chiroptera > Phyllostomidae > Phyllostomus > Phyllostomus hastatus. Next base: position 11,104,616 of record NW_025333833.1, on the reverse strand, counting down.
CCATGAGCCTTCCTGGGAGTAATAACTACTACACCCTGGAATGCTCTCAGGAAGAACAGCAAGCAGGCTGAGAAACATACTGTCACTGTTACAACAACCTCCCTCTATGTTCAGTTTTGTAAGTTTAACAAACTAGAAGTAGGCTAATTCACATACAAACACTGAGGCTTCAAAGTGTTATTTTACCACCTTACACGAAGCCCTTAAAACTTCAACAGAACTCTTAAGGGCTGGCAAGCTTCAAAGCTGAAGGAACATTTGGGTCAAGTGCAATGCAATCTACCTCCAAGACTCTAAAACTTAAGTGTCTAGCTTGACCCATCAGAGAAATAATCATTACAACTGCCCCTGACAATACCACAGTGAATAAACTCACCACCTCTGGCCGATACCATCACCGGTGGCTATCATTTTTGCCTGTCAGATTCAAAGAAAACCTTAAAAAACCTAGCAATACAGGTGGCAGAATTTGCAGACTTTCTTACACAGCTGTACAAATACAGAACAATACACATCCCAAACCACCCGGACTTACTATGGAAGGGAAAGAGTGAACAAGCAAACCTGTTGTGATCGGGGCCCACTTGGGTGTACTTATATTCTCCCTGGATCTTTTCTTTTTGGAAATACTGGTTCAGCCGAGCCTTAGCATTTTCCAAGGTCCAGTTTCCATGAAGCCCTGCATTTAAATCCACTTCTTCTGATTCAAGAGTCTGTTGAATCAATGAAAATTACATTTGGCTGCGCTACTTTTAGTTATAAATATTTGAGGTACAGAAACGTAAAAACATCTTTGTGCCATCCTTTATAATGCAAAAGCTTCTTTTTAAAAAGATACTTTCAATAGTTTCTATTTCTAGTCAAAATTGTGCCAGAATTTTGCATATGATGGCCTATTAGCTAAAAAATACATTACCTATCAGTTAATATGTTATTTAAATTGTTCCTAAGAAAACTTTGACAACTTTTTTGTGCTGGTTTACCACTTTAAATAAATTAAGTAGGTAAAATGAGCTGTTTATTAAGGCATTTTCACAATATGGGCGCATAAAATGAGGTTTACTGAGGTACCTATATTTCCTACAAAGCAGATGAGAACTTTCATTACAACTAAGGAAAAATACTTTCCTTTCACAGGCAATTCTAGGGACCAATTTAACGGGTAGCTCAGGTTCACGTGTGTGTCACGTGTGATCAAGCCGTCTCAAATAACCACTGTAAAGAGGCATCTGATTTCACGCTGCGAGTATGTCAAACCTTGCCGGGAACTAAACCCTAGATCCCACTCCTGGGGATGGAACACAGGATGACAGCCTTACCGCTTGCACTTCCTGTTCTTCCTTTTTAATATAATAATCCTTCAAGTTGGCTCCTCGATCCCAGGTGGGCCCAGGAGCACCATAGCCAGAGGCCCCAACTCCAGAATTATTTTCTGTTAAGGAAAAAAAAAAATGTTCTCTTGATGAATTAAACTGCAGGAAGATCCTAAATATTTTAAAGAATATTCATAATTCACATCTTGGCACTCCATAATTAGAAACCCTAGGTTTCAATCATTTGGAAATGGGCCTGAAATCTCTATGACTTGCTTGAAAAGTGTTACATTACTGAAGCACGGGCTAAATGCTGATTCCAAGGCAGGTATGCAGTGGAAAGATACCGGTAATGATCGGAAGTGACTGATAACCTAGCATACGTTATCAATGTAGCTTTGTTTTTTAAGCTGTTACATACAAAAACACTGATTAAATAATAAAACTGTCTCTTTGCTAAATATGACCCTGGAAGGAAGCTATCTGCTAGTGCTGGTAATGAAAATGAGAAGCTGAAAAGGTACAAGAAAGTGATGGATACTGATGAAAAAGCAGAGTAACTAAAAAGAGTTAATACTGACTGATCATTAACTGAGTTTATTACACGCTTTTTAAAAATTTTTCTCCTCATAACAATCTTAATTAGTAAATACCACTATTACTCTCATTTCATAAATACTAGATATGAGACTTAAGTAATCTGACCAAATACCCTAGTCCATCTACCCGACAGTGAACATGGCAATAAAAGTTTGGGTAGTATACAGAATTCAGCAATGGCCTGGATCCACAGGTAAACAAACAAGTCTGTAATATACTGATATTTGGTAAGAGTTACGAACAAGAAAGGGCAATAAATAAGACCCTTTAATCAAATGCTCTAGTTGGTGCAAAATCTATCCACAGATCAGAAATTAGATGCTAATGATAGCAAGGAATGAAGCTATATCACACCTTGTAAGAGAAAATAAATGAGCCAGCGTTTTTTGCAAACTTATGAAGCCTTTGGGATCTCTCTCAACATGAAGAGTTTACTACAGTTAGTTCTTTTCATCCAGGTGAAAAAGAGATGATGGCCTAGATCATGTATAACTTACTCTCAGTCATGTGCACACATTCAAGTCCCTTACCTGCCTGGAGAGCCAGGTGTGGAGGAAGAGGTCCTCCCATGGTGGTTGGCAAACCTCCTCCGTCAGTACTGGCTGCGCTGTCAGGTGTGTCGGTGAGTGGGGGCAGAGGGGGTGCCACCTGCAAATGAAAAAGTCAATGCAGTACCAGCCATTGTTTTCAATGACTGTAAAACTATGATGGTCTCACTTCAGGGAGAAAAGGGGAAGAATAGTAAAAATTACTTATAATTCTCCATTTGGAAATTTTATATATACAGATAGGGTATATACAAACATAATTTTCCTACGAAAAGTGGGATGAGTAATTTACTTTCTCCACTTACTATCTTTATAAATACATTCGATATTCAGTAAGTATCTGTTAGGAGCCTTCTACATGGTAGACATTGCTCCAGGGACTGAGGATAAAACAACGCGGAGACACAAGTTCTGTACTTACGGAGCTATATTCAAAGAGCTATATTCTAACTGTGTACAAGTCTTACAGAGTTAGACAGTAAGTAAGTACCCAGTACGTCAAGTGTGATACAATACTACAGAGCAACATAAAGCAGAAAAGAAAAACGGGGACTGTGAGAGATCACTATTTAAATAATGTGAAGAGGGAAAGCTGTACTCACAGGTGACTTTTGAGAAGATATATGAACCAAGTGAAGAGGCAACCAAAAAAGATCTGAGAGAAGAGATTTCCAGAGAAGAAACATCAAGTTTCAAGACAAATGCAAAACATTTAACATAAATTTTCTACTTCTTTAAATACTGATCTACATGAATTTTAAGGCCTTACTACTCCATTCTATGGAGGTATTCTACAGAAGAGAAGTAGCAATGATTAGAACTGACTTCTGATGGAAGTGCCAAAGAAGGACTGCACCTGAGCATCAAGGTGTCAAAGCTCATGGCCACAGAAGAAATATACATCATTGACACAGACCATGAAGACACTGCTATTGCTCAAGACTTGGCTCACCTCAGTTCAGTCATCAATTCAAATGCAGAGTGCAGCCAAGCTATCAAGAGAAGGCTGAGACCCGGGAGGGCAACAGAAGAATGAGGACAGGTCACCAAGAGCAAAGATGCATCATTAGAGACCAAGGCTAAGATCACTCACACCCTCGTATTCTCAGTTACTATGTATGGATGTGGGAAGTTGGAAAGTGATGACCGGGGGGGGGCAGGGGACAGGACAGGACGACAATGACGGAAGACGATGATGGACCTGCTTCATTTCAAATACGGTGTTGGAGGGACAGCTCCATGGAAACCCTGGACTGCCAGGAAGATGAGCAGGTGGGTCCTGGAGCAATTATGCCTCAAACATCGCTGAGAGCACAAAGGACAGAACCGCAGCTGTCTTACTCCAGGCACGTCATGAGAAGGCGGGGTCTCTGGGGAAGACAGTGACGCTGGGAACTGGGAACGACAGAGGGCAGCAGGAAAGAGGCAGACGAAGTATGAGATGGACTGTCTGTGCACGAGAAGCCACAGGCAGGCATCCACCGGAGCTGGACGGGCCGTTAAGGACAGGACACTGTGGACCTCCCTAACTCACGGGGTCACCATGAGTCAGAGCCGACTCAACACACACCACATACATAACTCGATCAACACCGTGCTGATGGGTACTCAGCTACTGCCCATCTTAAAGAAATTGTAAAACACTGCCATAATCTCTTCATACTTAGGTTTATTTCAGGAAAAATTCAAAAAAGTAAAATTCCTGCATTAAAAGGCATCAACATTTTACAAATCACCACAGCGCTCTACAAAAAGGTTGCTGAATACCATACTCACCCAGTACTACATATGAGAATTTTTTCGCCACATCCTCTCCAGTTCTGAGAATTACAGAATTCATGCCATTTCTTTTACCAGTATTAGTTTTACCAATATTTTGGGTTTTGTTCTAGCAACCTATTATTTTAATTTACATTTTCCTTGTCTAGCATTCTATCTGGATATTCATGTTAACATTAACTTCAAAGAATTTAACATTTCAGTGATACTCACTCTTTATCCTACAAGTTCCCCTCAAACTTTATTAACACTGCTTACTTTCCAAGAGTATTTTGCTTGTCTTCTTTCTGTAGTCAAGTCTCGTTTCTGCCTTTTACATTCTCCTCCAGATGGCCTTTCCTACCCTCAGACCTATTCTGCATTACAATTATTACACATCATTAGATATTATATATAATAGATACTATATGCTTATATTATACATATATATCGATATATAAATGTATATATCATATACATTTGGAGCTAGTATGTCAACTTAGTTACTGTAATCTTAAAATAATCTTTACTCACATGTGGTGGAATTGACTAGTACTTTTTTCCCATATTCTTTTGGCTATTCTTAAGTAATTATTTTTCCTAATTACCTTTCCTAATATATCAAATATGTTAAACTCATACAATTTACTCAGGGAGAACTGACTTTCTTATTATGAACTGACATGTTACGAAATAAGGCAAGCTCCCATCCAGAAACACGGTATGGGGCTCTAATCTCATCAAGTCTTCTGTCTGCTGACATTCTCTGTGGACACCTTGACGTCTGAACAGCAAACAATTGTGGAAAATAGAATAACCTCCTCTTCCAGGGTGGGCAGATTTGTTTCCCAAGAGATTTGGGGACGAGGGAGAAGCCACGTGCCTGTACCGACAACTTCTGTCTCTGATTAAGAAGTCTTTTGTCTTTGGCCAGCATCTACAACATTGTGGCAGGCTAAATGATTAGCTTACAAGTATGGCAAAATCCCAGGCTCGTAAGAGTTCTTCACGCTATCCTTCAATAACAATCTGCTGCGTTGTTCTTACAGACCCTACAAACTACGTATCCTTTAGTCCTCTTAATTTTTACTAGTACAGTGAGTAGGAAATTTTTCCAATTAAATTATTTATAGTGTTTATACTATCTTTCTCTTCCATTACACCTCTTTTCTTTCTTTTTCTTCCCTGCATTACACCAATGGCGGTGACGACAGACCCTTAGGTCTCCGCTCGACAGAAACCCCCACGGCAGCGCACCTCAAACTGTCTGAGATGACGCAAGCAGCTTTCGGCATTTTCCCTTTCCATTGGGAACGATATTTTTGTAAAATATCCCTAAAAGTGAGCTGCCAGGAATATAAAATAGACATAAAATACAAGCCCAAGTTTCCTATAGTCAACAGCGGTAAACTGCTGCCACGACGCTCCCCTGCGTCTCTGCACCGCCCTCCTCACGGGCTGTCACGCCGTCATGAGCCCGGAGCCGCGCTGCCCAGCCCCGGGCTCGGTCTGAGTCCCCAGGGCTCGGTCTGAGTGCGCTGCCACCACCAGTTTCACATGGTACCTCTCAGCATGTCCAGGAAGCATTTTTCTACTCCGTTTCCTAAGTACTTTAGTATGTGCATTTAATTTTATGAAATGCTTTTTTAAAAAGACCTCTATTAAACTGACCACTGAGTATTTTCTCTTATAAACTCATTATCGTGACGTAGTAAGAAAGACACTAGAGATGTCGTATCAGATATGGTATTGTGCACTGTATCATTTTTCTAAAATATGAAAAATTCTGCATTCGTAAACCAGGTGGATTTTTTTATAAAGGACTGTGAATCAACAGTATTTACTTAATTTTTAAAAATCTGACCTAGGATGGGCTATTTTTATTTATCTTTTACCAAGAGCATTTTGAAATGTTGTATTTTTTGCTTTTTAATTCAGTACTTTGATTTCATCTTTATTAATTCCTTCCAATTTTAGCTGTTCTATTTTTCTGAACTAATACTTACTAGTTTATTTTAAAACCTATGTACTGTACAATAATAAAAGCATTTAATGTTCCTTTGAATAAATGACCACTCCTCTAACCTCCAGAGTTTTGACAGACACTATTATCTAAACAGTCTGTAATTTTAATTTTAAATTTTCATTTAGAATCAAGTGTTAACATTTCCAACTGTTTAGCAGGATTTGGGGGGGGGGGGGTCTGTTTGCTACTTCCTCAGAGTACCGTTTCCGTTTTCCCAACCCATGAAAGGGCACAAAGGCCCCTTTCAGGCCCTCTTCACCCAGCCAGCTAGCCATCTCTCTTCCCTTACGTCTGTCGGGCAGAAGTAGCTGTTTCGTTGTTCCCAAGACTGGGAAGATTACTGAAAGCATCCCCCGAGCAGGTGTTTTAAAACTTACACAAACAGGACATACCAGACCAGAGTGCCCAGACCCTGAACCCAAAGACAACAGCAAAACAAACTGAAGCCTGTTCTATCAGCCTGTACCTCCTGATTCATAACCACTTGCAGTGACTACCCAGCTACAACCCCTCTTTTCTGATACAATAAAAACTAACAGTCCCTACCCCTCAGGGCTGATACATTTCTCCACACCCTGCCCTTTCCCTCTCTTGGGAAAGTAAAAATAAAACTCTCCTCTCTGTATTTTCTTCTCCTTGTAAATTCTTTCACAGCCTGTGTCACCAGCCACCGTAACAACATATACATGTAGGGGAACTCACTGAGATGCAATATGACTTCAGCAGCAAAGGCATCTGAGAAATGTCAGACTCAACTCTGCAGCCTGAGGCTTGGCCGACTACCTAGAAAGCCCGCGTGCTGCCCAGAGATAAACATCATGCCCACAGGGAGGAGGTTGCAAATGCTCGGAGTACAATAAATGCTGAAATGTCACCTGTAAGTTGGGAATGCAGTGTTCTTTCTCATGGTCCACGTGACTACCCACCGGATGGGTCTACCATTAACCCTATAAAAAAAGAGACCCTGTCCTAGGAGGGGTGTGGACTCTCCCTGGCCCGCTGCAACTGGGAGCAGCGGCTTTCTCCCCATATGTGGTTTCTCCTATGAACGCTCCTATGAATTTGAATAAGGCCATGAGTGAGTTCTTCCGAATGGATCTTGAATTTAGACCTCTGGGACTTTCCTCCAGCAATGAACATTAGCATTTCTAACGCTAGGTGCACTGATAAACCATGAACTGATGTTTGTCTTTTCTGCTTTCTTCCCTAATGTTTATTCTGATATTAATATTGCCATTCCTTTTTGTATTTCATTTGCCTGATAAAGCTTTATTCATGTCTTTATTTTCAATCTTTCTGATGGAAACATTTCTGTATTTTACACAGAAATGTGCTGGAACTGCAAGAAGGCCAGTGCAGCTGGAATACCACGGGGAGGAAGAAAACAGGAAATGCACAGTCAGAGCATTCAATGGAAAAGATCCGAGCCCATTAGATGTCAATAAGGAAAAGACAATAGGGTCTTGTTTTGGGTATGGCCCAGCAAGCTCCTACACAAGACTACCTCCTGCAGATAACAGGAACTCAGTGGAAAAAACTACCAAGGACCTCCGCAGCTATATGCAGGCACTAACAAGGGAATAAAAGCTACCAGACTCCGGAGGAGGCTTCAAATGAGAGAAACCAAGAAAAAAGTGTAGCAAAAGTGTAACACCTGTTTATTATGGCTTTTAGTGTGAGGGAAGACCATGGGAGGCAGCTACAACTCCAATAGAACACCCAGTCTCTCTGGCCTGATGTATCAGATGGTTAAGAATTCGGGGAAACTAGGGCTGCTAGTAAGTGAGGAGGAAAGCCTGGGAAGTAAAGAGGTTCTGTGTACGAACCCTGCCCAAAGCACTCGCTCACTCTCCAACTACACATACAAAGGACAGGCCCCAAGCTGCCCAGCCAAGGATCAGAACCCCGAGGACTGGAACTGTTACTCAACAGCAGTGTTTGCAAGCTGACTCCAACCAACTTCAGTGCTTGACAACACAACAAAAGCAGCACTCTGGAGGAACATTATTTAGAGTCTCCACAACATATTATTCACAATGTTCAGAATATAATACAGTGTTACTTGACATAAGAGAAAAAATGCAATGGACAAAGCCAAACCTGAGATGATTCAGATGTCAGAATTAGTAGCCAAGGATTTAAAAGCAGCTATCATAACTGTGCTCAATAACATAACGGAAATTCACTCATATTATGAACATATGCTTACAATGAATGAAAAAGGTAAGAACTGCCACCAGAGGGGGGTGCTAAAAATTCTAGAAATGAAAAAGTATCTGAAAGAAAATTCACTGGATGGACTTAACAGCAAAACGGAGGTGACAAAGAAAATAATCAGTGGATCTGAAGATAATCATTTGAAATCATCTAATCTGAGAAACAGAAAGTAAGGGGAAAAGAAGATAGCCTTAGGGACCTTTGGGTTAAACATACATATTAACACAGGAGTCCCAGGAAAGAGAAAAAATGAGGCAGAAGAAATGATAGCCAGCTGCCTAGCTGTGGTGAAAGACACAAATGTATAAATTCATGAATCTCAGCAAGCCCCACAGTTTGACCAGGATGTGATTAAAAAACTGTCTCTAGTCACAGTATAGTCAAACCATGGAAACCAAGAAAAAAATGAAAGTGACCAAAGAAAACAACACATTACATAGAGAGGGAAGTAATCTGACTATAGCTGACTTCCCATTAGAAAACAGTGGAGGCAAAAAGACAATGAAAAATTATCTTTCAAGGGCTGAAAGATGAAAACAGGCACCCCAAAATCCTATTACAGTGAGTATATTATTCAAGAAAGAAGGGATAATAAAAATGTTTTCCTATAAAAGAAAATTTCAGAGAATCTGCCACTGGCCTATACTGTTAAGACAAAGGAGAGCAAGGGGGTAAGAAATACAGAACAGGTCATAACATGTGGAGCAATGGCCAATATTTTCAAGTATTTGAAAGAGGTGCAACACTCTTTTCAAGGCCAGAAGCAATGTCAGGATCACTTTGTCCGGGCCCTTCATTTTACAGATGGGCAAACCAATGTAATTATGAATCCTCTAAGTATCTAGTGGTACAATATACTAGAAAGTCTCTTAACTTGAGTCAAAGGCAATGGAAGTAAACAAGAGTGTGTATTTTTATAAGCCAGAATACAAAAATTCAGTGAAAATAAATTGCTAAAATTTTGTAGAGAGGTTTTATAAAATGGAATCCTTCATTTAAGTTACCTAAGGGATCCACTTAAATTGTAATGTGAACCTTTTTTAATGTCAACCATTCTTGTTTTTATAAAAATACAAATTATCTTTTTAATTAAATGAGAAATAAAGTTTATTTCTTAAAAACAGTACTAGAAAGGATCTTTGCTGCATATTCACACATATGATTAAAATAATTGTGGTACCCAAAACACTGGAGTGATATTTCAATGCATGAAATACTATTTTCTCTCTGCTATATAAGAAAGTGTTAATGGGACCCAATATTGTGCCTTAAAATGTTATCGACTTTTATATTGTTTAACACGTCATCTTTGGAAGTACGCAGAACACAACAGGCTCTGAAAAGTCAGTTAACGAATGAGTGAAATACATAAAACCGTAAGACATACAGAGTAAACGAATTTCCTGAGCCCACGAGTCAGGTGCATAATAAGAACGAAATCCAATCCTCGGGAACTCATCCCAGTGCGCTGAGGAAACCCGACGCCAAGGTATACACCAAGGAACACATTAATATATTTGAAAACAACACTGAAAAATTGTCAAAGTCTCCATATATACTGGGTTAGCATAACCTCAGAACTCACCTCCTCAAGTATTTGGCTATAAGTACTTACCCCCACAGCTGGGACTTCTTCGCTCTTCACTTCATTTATTCGAACCAAATAGTTAACAAAGTCTCTGGCAGCGTTGCTCTGGGCATCTTTTTTATTGGTGGAATTGCCCATGCCAATGTAATTGTATCCTTCCACCCGAACCTTCAACAGTCAAGAAAACAATTTAAGAGACGGGCCTGGGTAATTCTGGGACTTAAAAAAAAAAAAATCCTAATTCAATGATGCATTACTCCATAAACACAGTGAAAATAACACACCTAAGAGAATTCAAGGACTGTCTGCCTTATGAAAACACTGCAATCATTTTGTCTAGTAATAAGCTAATCCAAAACAAGAACATAAACTTACGTGGCTCAGATATCCTCTACTCATATAACATTAAGGGTCCACATTATTTTATAAGACCCAAGAACAAGCTCCCTATTTATATTTATTTTAAACACTTAGACCTCAAGCAATCGAGAATTACTGTACTTTCTACAGGAGTTAGCAAAACTGCAAACAGCGATCTAACTTTTCTATTCTGTACTGCTAGTCGGTGAAAGCTGAAGATGCATGTTCTAAGTAGAAGAATTTACCTATCAGATTGTTTTCAAAGTAATGCTTACTTGAAAATGATTTATAAAGCTATAAAACTGCAAACAAGTCATAATAAAGAACATTATCTAACATGCAACACATAAACATTTCCAAATAGCAAATAATGTTCTTTTAACACCAAAATAAACCTCAAAGGTCATATCGTGTAAACTATGTTCTTCAGTACCTCACACATGAACTTCTGCCTGTTTTTGTTCCCCACTGCTCTAATTTCGTAGGTTGGGGTCATCTTCCTTTTGCCACACCAGGCATACAGAAAATTTTTAACGTCACCCATGATTCAGGCGTCTTCTTCAGACCTTAAAAAAAAAAAAAGGTTAAAAACTTCATTATTTATAAGAGCAAACACTGGGAATTACCAGGCAAAACACTGGAAATGTCAAAACTGGAATTTACTGAAAATCTAGGTTAAATACAGGGTATTTTATCACATTGCAATTAAAATTGCTTATGAAGAAATTTTAATGACATAATCAGAGAGTCTATGATATGTTATAAATAAAAGAGGGATACAAAAATGTATAATTTGGCCTATATAAAATAAAAAAGTCTATATGCATAAATCAAGACTGGAAAAGAAATATCCCCCAGAATGGTTATCTTTGGGTGACAAGGGACTTTTATCATTTCCTTAAAAGAGGTTATGCACTGCCCTATTTTTGTACAATGGGCACCTCATGTGTTTTAACTCATTCAATCCTCACAACAATGGTAGATAACATTATACGGTAGGCATCATCACCATCTTTTCACAGGGGAAGAAACTAGGACATATAAAGCTTAAGTAACTTTTCCCAGTCACCTGCTGCGGGGCTTATATTCAAACTACTTACTATACTAAGAAATGGTCATCCATCATTTTGGGTATGTATCCAGTAGTTTATTTTCATTCTGGTCTCCAGCAGACCCTCCTCAGAGTTGCGGGCTGTATACTGTAAGCCCAAATACATTAAATATGCAGTACCTGAACTAAAAACAGTCATCTGTCACCTGAGATCGCTCCTCTAGGCCTTGCTATTTATCAGCCTGAGGACACTCGTCTCCTCAAAGTAGAACATACCACACATACTTGCCACTCCCCCTTTACTCCCCGGGTCATAGGACACCAAGAGGCTCACAAGCCTAAGACATGGGTCTAAACTGTAAACAAGATATCTGAGGCCAAATTTAGAACCCCCAAATGCTATGAGTTTAGTTTGCCGTGAGAAGAAACCCCATAACTAACATCAAATCTTTGTCTTCTGTTAATGTTTAGGTGCCCTTTGTTAACACCTACATCTAATGTCATCAAACTGGGCCCTGTTTGTATAAACCTGTTCATTCTGTACCCACAGACTAATCCCGAGGACATCCTGTTAATGGAAAAGCTGTGGAAAACTGAAGATGTCTATTTATTCCACCTCTGAATAATTAACTTAAAAACAAGCCTTCAGGGTGAATGAGTAACATAAAATAGGTAGAACTACACCATCAATTTTCTTCCTCCCTACAGATGCAGTCTCATCTAACTCCATAATATTCAATATTTACTATTCAATATTAATGATGCCCAAAAATATATTTGAAGTTTAGTCCTTTCTAAACTTCAAAATCTTTAAGCTACAAAATCAAACAAGTTCAAACTACAGCACTCAAGTACTCATTTGAATGCTAACATGACAGCTCAAACAGAATTTTAAATTTCCTTCCCAGATTTGTTCCCCCTCCCCACCCCTAAGTCCAGAGTTCCCGTTTCCCTACACAGCACCATCATGCACCAAGTTACTCATATGATCGACTAAGTAAGTGGGAGTCACTGACCCCCCCACCCCAGATCCTCCACAGCTATCCTTGCAGAGCCTTTACTCCATGGCAGACCGCATCCCTGGAAGACCACCTACATGAAGTCTTGTTCTTCACCCTTACAACCACTACATAGAAGAAGCATTATCATCATCCCTTTTCACTGGCCAATAAACTGAGACAATAACTTACCCTGGAAGACAGAGGCCCTAACTGGGAAAGGCAGATAGTCTGACTCCTAATCTACTAAACAATTCTGCCTCAACGTTCTCTCTGTTGGATGAAAAAGTAGCCACGCACTAAACCTGACAAGCGCAGGGAGGGCCAGCATGGCAGGCCCCACGGGCTCAGAGAGGAAGTAACCTCACAGGATGGTCTGAATGTAAAAATTCTTAACTAAACGCAGTCATACAGGTAGTCAGGTCCTAGTCCTGTGGCTTCCTTGACAAAAGTCATCTTTACCTTAAATGAGCCTGTCGAATGCCTTTTTGCATTTAGATGACACACCTTTGGAATGCCCGAGTAATCTTTTCCTGACCCCTCAGGGCCCAACCCACTGCAGAATCCCCCATGGTCACCTTGTTCCCCGCTTCCCATCCCCACACGCCATAAATGTTAAGGATCAACTACCCTGTACCCACCCATGTACACGAAATCTGTGCTTCCCTGTTTTACTTTTTATCCAAGCCCAGAGATTTCCCCACTTCGCTTTCTCCCGCCCCCTTCATCTACCAGCAGTGGATCTCATGCAACACCCCCTCCTCTGACTCTAAAGTATAAAATAAGCTGTAAAGCTGCCACTCTCCACAGCATTTTCTCAGTCCGTTGAGATTTTGCTTCCCGGCCGTTGTCATCAGTTTGGCTCAAATAAATCTCATAAAAATTCTTTACAGGTCTGCACATTTCTGTCCGTCTCCTCTCCCACCACTACTGCACACCTGCCAGACTGCAATGTCGTCCTGAGCAATTCCGTTTCCACTCGGGCCGCCCCGAAATCCATTCTCTTAAATCCTTCTCACCACACTGCAGTCACATGGCCTTTCCAATCTCTGCCCTTAAACGCTAACTACTCCCTGCTACCTCTTGCTTTTCCTCGGTCTTCAGAGTAATGAGCCACTCTGTCAGCTCCAAAAGGCCTTCCCTGCCCGCCCTATGTAGCTCTCCCTTCACACTCTCCAATTTCTCATCTTTATCTAAATCAGCAGCCGTTTGTTTTCCTACTGCCCCCGACCGCCACCTCGGTGAGTGAGGGGCAGGCCTGCGCCTAACTTGTTTACAGCTCCATTCACACTGCCTGCAGTTCAGCGCCCAGGATTTGCGGCACCAACGGAGAGACCCTGGGCAAGTGTGGCGTCTGGCGGGCTCCCCTTTCGCTGAGCGGGACAACGCCCCGCCGGGCATGCCGGAGGACGAAGTGGGGTCTGGCTGCTTTGGAAACAGGACTGGGAACTGCGGGACGAAAGGATGGGGGCCTCCACGGGCCCGGGACTGCACAGGCGTGGCGAGCATCCCGCAGCCCGCAATCCCAGCAACCGGCGCCGCGGCGCGTCCCATCCCCCACCCGCCCCGGCCGCCCGCGCTTCGCAACAAAGGCCGGCCGCAGAGCGGCGGGGCCGCACGCCGCTGCAACGGGTGGCGAGGACGTCTTTCCCCTACCGGCTTCCGCTGCCTGGTTCCCGGGAGTACAGCCCTCTTAGGACCGTGCGTGGTTCCTCCCTTTCTCCGAGACAAACGGCAACCGCACCACAACCTGCATGGAGAGGACACCGAAATGGCTCCTGCGGCGGCGGCAGGGGGGCGGGGTCGGTGAGCGTACGCCTGCGCAGAAAGTGAGTTTGGGCCCGAGGGCGCCCAGAGGGAGGGGCGGGGCCGGAGCTTCCCGTCGTCATGGAGATCCGCCGCGCTAGGCGGGCCCAAGCTCCCCAGTGCCTTACAGTACTGGGTGAGTTGGGGTCCTGTACCATTTTGATGCAGCGAGATGTTGTCGTAGGGACCTCTGGTAGATGAGGTGGCCTTCCAAGACAGAACTGGAAGTCTTAGGTGCTAACTCTGTAGGCTTGTTTTGATCAAATGAGATGGCATATGAAAGGCGCTTAGCTCAGTTTTTGGCAGGTAATAGGGATTCAGTAAGTGTTAGTGTTCAGTAAGTGTTCAGTAAGTGTTCAGACACTGTAAAAGAAATAAGCTCAGTGAAGGCAATAACCCTGCCTGGCTAGCTCAGGCCACTCACCGCAGTGCCTGACACATTGCTAAGAGTTCAGCAAAAACTAGATTAGTGAATGGATATATCCTGCAAGATTGTTTTGTTTTACACTGGAGATCCTTTTGTCTTCAGACTCTGTGGAATACTTTGTATTCTGAACTACTGTAGTAGTCATTGTGAAGTTTTTAACTCTAGTTTTTCCCATGAAGGCAGAAATACAAAATATATCAAGTTGGGGTTGTTCCAGAGAATCCAGACTAATCCATTTATCTGGGCCCATCATACCTATATATCCTTATTTTTCACCTCTTTGATTACATTTTTCTTAACTCTTCTAACTCATAGTGATCATTCCCTTTAAAACTCGGTTGCTCTTACAATCGGAATAGTAGTGCATGTATTCATTCTTTTATTTTCTCCATGTATTTGCTCTCTTCAATTAAGAGTAGCATCATTAAAGGCAAGATATTAATTTTTGTTTCTTTGTACCTTTCAGGGTGTTTACACCTTCAAGTGCCTGATATTTACAATAAGAGAAACCCAACTAGCATAAATTGATTGCAAGTATTTTGATAGATAATGAACACAGCAACATATTAAGTATAAACAAAAATTTCAGAGGTGAAGCTTGAGCTTCCAATGATTATGGAGAATTTTATTATTGAGTTGGTTCTTAATTTAGCCCTTGCACCTGAGACCTGCAATCTCCAGGGGACTGGGTGTCAGTGACTGGCATTATTTTAGCACTTTCTAAGATATTCCTTAACATTTGCAGATGAAGCTTCAAGACATGCTCCCTTTTCCATCTATACCTCTTTGACCTACTGTTGCTTTGAAATCACTTAGTAAAAGGCTCTCTGATTGTGTTATTCACTATTTCAGATAGTCACACATGGGCCATTGACGAGCATGTGAATGTTTTTCATTCTCTATCCTCTACTAGTAGAGAATGGGACAAAAATTCCCAACCTGAGAAAAAAATATGAGGGTGGCACTATAGTCTGGCTCTGGTAATAATAAAAGCAGATTTTTGTTTCAGGTCTTGCCTTAGGTTTACTATCATTTTCAACTTTATTTTGCCAGCTATTAGTTAAAATATTTAGCAGTGATGTAATGTTTTTCTCCGTTGTGTAAGGAACATATATAGAATTGCGTGGATAGCTACAAAAACTAATAAGAGCCAACACTTTACTATGCTTATGATGTGTCAGGTGTTGTTTTAAGATGCTGTTTTTATATGTATTACATCATGTAATCCTCACAATAATCCCAGAAGGTAGACATTATAATTTTCAAGTTATAGATGGGATAATAACTGAAGGACTAAAAAGTTAAGTAATGTGTAGGTCACGTAGCTAGTAAGGAAGTGATGGAGCTGAGACTTGAACCCACATGGCCTGGACCTGAGGTCATACGAATAACCACCAACAGGATAGCCTTGGCTCCCACACAACCTTGTTACACTGTTTGCCGTTTCACACTGAACTGAACTCAACTCTCCACTACATCAGTAGGTCCCTAGTCATTGAATCTTAGGGATAACACGGGAGTGCTAAGAGATTGTTGACGGGAGAGACCTGGCTCTTCCTGCTGATGCATGTAAAGAATTACATATCAGCAAGTCTAGTAGCATGTAATCAGTTTATTAGTGGCCCATTCCCATGGAAGAGAACAGGACTGGGTAGGGGTGGGGGTGAAAGGCAAAGTTGCAGGGCAAAGCAGGGCTACAAAAGCAAGAGCAGATGAAGACCAGGGTGGCAAGCCCCTGGGCGGCCTGAGGCCAGGGGGCCAGAGGCCCAATGGCCGGAGAGCCAAGAGCACCCCGAAACCCCAAGAGAGAGCCTAACTTGTTTTGAGGACTTACCCTTTGTTCTGAGGACTTATATAATTGGTGGGGTAGGAGGAAAAAAGTTACATATTAATGAACGGGTAAATGCGGTGTCAGCTTTCCTGGGGGAATGTGACTACCCAAACTTAGGTATGTGTGGGGGTCTGTTAGCCTGAATCCTTATCTTGCTCCAGATCCCATTTGTTCATCTTGTAAAACAAATTCGTGACAGGAGGCAGTTAATTAAAACTAGGGCACTTTCCAAAGTTATTTATGGACTCTTTCTGTAAGCATCAGGGACTCCCTTGTAAAACAGATAGTGACCAGAGGTAGGCAATTAACCAAAGCTGTTTTATGGGCTCTTTCTTTGAGTACTGGGGGCCCTGTCCCACATTCAGGCCTTGGGATGAAAGCACAGTTTCAAGGCTTTCTTTCCCAGATAGTGGAAATGCTACACAGAATTTCAAGGACTTCCCTTCTTTCTTGTTAACATAGTGTTTCTTGAGATGTTGGAACACCTGGCAATATTATCAGACCAGGCTCAGGACTGCTGAGTTAGTATGTGAGACCTGTCTCCTTCCTCCTCCCTGCCTCGGTTTACTATTTATTCCACCTAATTGGTAAAAGGCGTTTCCTGGCAACCAGGGTGCTAAATGCTGGCCAGTAACAGTATTGCAGTCTCAGAGTTCTTCCTATGCTGTCTCCTGCCTCAAGGTGGTGTTAAAAGTGAACATATGACCCTAGCTGCTGTGGCTTAGTGGATTGAGTACCAGCCTGTGACACGAAGGATCACCGGTTCAGTTCCCAGTTGGGGCACAGCCTGGGTTGTGGCCAGTTCCCTGGTGGGGGGTGCATGAGAGGCAGACACACATTGATGTTTCTTTCCCTCTCTTTCTCCCTCCATATCCCTCTCTCTAAAAATAAAGAAAATCTTTTTAAAAAAGTGGATATATGAATTTAAGATTTTTGGTGTGAAATAGTCTGTTGTTACCCTGTTAAGATTCATATTCTGGCTCTGCCAGAACTGATGCAGACTCCGGCCAGCAATGTCCACAGTATCATGGATGCAACGAACAAAATCACACGGACTGCAGAAGTCCTGTGGAAAAAATGGACGGCGTGGCCACTTTCTGAGTGAGAGAGCGCCCCGACCCTTGCCTGGACAGGCTTTTATTGCTTTCTGGGAGCATTACATCAAGGAAGGTCCTCATTCATTATGCTCCAGGCAGTAACGATCTAACAATAGATAACATTCAAAGAACTATGAGGCTTATTCTGAGTCAGGGTTGGTTAGCTAAAGAGCCATAAAACTTTGGGAAACAAACTTATTGTATGCCTGGACCCTTATCAGAGAAAATCGAGGGCATTCTTAGCAAAGCAGGTTTCACAGGATTTTATGCATACTTTCCCAGGCCTGATCACCCGGGGAACTGCCTGTTCCTGCCCAGGGCTGCACCGCCCTCTGGCGTTGTTTCAGGCTGGAGTCAGGCAGGGGAAGTAAGGCAGCCTAGAGATTAGGAGGCTTCTCGCAGACAGAATGAGGATTCATGCTATGTCAAAGCTGAGGGGCGAGAGTCCATCACCCCCTTTTTCTATAGCCCCCCAAGTCCTTCCCTAAGGCTACCTTCATGACCATGCCTGTCTTAGGTTGTCCCTCCCTTGAGGAATCTTACCTGTCATTGGCTAACCAGTCACCTGCACTGGGGGCCAGGCAGGGTGAAGTAAAGGGAGCAAAGGCGGTGCCCCTGCCAGGGAGATAAGCTTTGTCTCCTTAATGGCTTATGGTGCTAACGTCTCTTTACTCAGCCTTAGCCACGGTGGGGGTTACAGCTTCTGAAACTAGGCAGGGCAGTTCCCAGCACAGAACCAAGTGTGACCTTGACTAAGATATTTCATTCTCTTTGCCATAGTTACTTCATTTTGAAAAAGGGAAGATGCTATATTGTATCACTTCTAAAACACGTTTGCAAAAACACTTTGAATCCACTGGAATGAGATGGCATGTCATCCTTTGTCAGTATTTTTTACTTTCTCATAGGTATATATAAAATAATGTCTTACAATAAACAGCGTTATGAGATTTGGTGAAATATTACCTATATCACAAAGTAATTATACAGAATAAATATGTAAAGTTCAGTTCCTGGCATTAACCGTATTAAAAACTTTTTCTAACTAACCCCAGCGTCTGAAGATTACCTTGTCACATTGCACCCATGTGATTCAGAGGCTGAGGCCCCATCAGGAGCAAGAATGGCAACAGGTACACAGATAAGGGGGCCAGCGATGCGTGTGTCCTGGCGCACAAAGTGATGTGCTGCCCTTTAGGGACAACATGTACCAACACAGAACACCCCAGGAAGGGGGCATGCTTCACCCATTAGACATGATTTTGTTAACAAAATAACACACAAAACACAGAGCTGATCAGAGGCAGAGTTTGGATTATTCCTTTAAGATTTAGTTTTCAATGTGTGTTACCACAGGAACGCAGGGCTCAAAAGCCAGGGGGGTTTTGACCTAACGTGAAGGTCAAACCTAATGCTCCGGGCCCAGAGGAAGATGCTGTTGAACGGAGCTGTGGGTGCGCACTAACCCAGCAAAAATACAGCTGGAGAAAATAAGGACAGACCTGAAAGGTGCTAGACATGGAAGTGTAACTCATTAAAACAAGAGAAAAGTTAAACCACGTTTTAAGTGGAATTAAGCGTGGCACTGTTAATGGCTTACTATTTAGGATTGATGACTTTCGCACAATGAATGTCACAGATGCGGTGTATAATGCGGCCAGCAGATATGGCTGTTTAGTTCTTGAGGGTGAAGAATAGGGCATATCTGATGCCTTTAAAATTATTGGTATTCATCGATGCCAATTTCTTTTAGAATTCTTTTTTTTATGGCTTGCTGTGCATATGTTATTATTTTGCCAGCTATTAGCTACAGGTTTGGCAGTGATGTAATGTTTTTCTCAGTTGCATAAAGAACACATACTGAATTGCTTGGATAGCTACAAAAACTAGTAAGAAGTAACACTTCCTGGGCCTAGGATATGCCAGGCACTATTCTATTCATTTTTTAAAAAATGAGTGAGCATGACATTGAAGGTCATTTACAAGTATTATTTTTCTATATCCATTGTACTAGTTTCTATTGAGACATTTATACAAGCCCTATGGCTACCTGTACAGAAATTTACTCAAGTTCATTGGACTTTGCAACGTGCTTTGTTCTACTTTTACAATTATATTTGTTTTCTCTGCCTTTATTCGATAGAAATTAGTTTAATATTAGTTTGGTTGGCTTCTCATGTGGTCATTGAAACACCATACTCACATGGGCTGTTACGGTTGCCATATCAAAGTGTGGGGCTCTATTTCCCCTGCATTTGCATATTTGAGCATTTTGTGCCCTGCTTTGTATCAGCCTTTACTGACTCTAATACATTTCTGTAAGGTTACGGAATGTTACTTTTTCCAGTGTTGATTAGTTTCCTATAGCCAGTATTTGTAGTTTCCTGTTAGATATTAGTACAGAACGTACTGTATTTGCATGAACAAAGAAAATGTTTTCCTCGGCACACCATTTCAGAACTTTCAAAAAAGGTAAATGGGATATACTAACCTATTCAGGAACAATGACTCTCAGATGGAGACACAGAGCAAAACATAAGCTTGCTGTATTTAAAAGAGGTATTTAAGTGAAAAATTCCAAATGCTTGAAAAAAAGATGAAGATGCCCCAAAAAACCTATCTCTAAAAAGTACCAAAAAATAAAAAAAAATTGCAGTGCTACAAGAAAGAAAATGCCTTAAAGGTAAACAAAGAAGTGAAGAAATGAATCCAGAGAGGCAAGAGGACCCTGATTTAAGCTCTTACCTTAAGAGAGTCTCTGCTGATCGAGGATGAATTTAAGCTTCCACTTAAGCTTCCACTTACTGAAAGCTGCAGGGGGCCGGGAGAGAGGAAACAGAGCTAGCTAGGGGGTGCCCAGAGTGAGGAGGCTGCGGAGACCCCCATGCGCAGCCAGAATGCCTTAGGCTCCAGTGAAAAGGGAACAATAGCAACAACAAAACAAAAATGAATTCAAAGCAAACATAACCACAGTAAAACAAACTCAGAAGAGAAGCACAGGAAGAAAATGTGTCTGTTACGAACTCCATGCTAGGTAGAGCGAAAAGAAGTCTTTAGTAGTGTGTTGAATAAAATATTTCTCATGTCATTAGTTTTGACATTGGAAACTAAATTCAAAGGTAACAGCAAGTTTATAATATCCCAAAATTTTACTTTTGATTAGAGGCATGACTGGTAACTTACTGCTGTATAACACTCATTCATTTCTGTGGAGTTGGATGATAAGTTAGAGTGCTACACTCAGCTTTGCTCGTTTTGCCACTTTTGTCATTGTAATCATTGTAATGTTCTTTGTGTTCAAAGGATCCCACTAACCGTCTTAAAAATTCTCCAAGAACTGATTTGAGAAAATTACTATATAATTAATGCATAATATAAAATTGATAAATCGCCTATCGCTGAAGAAGAGTGACTCCTTGCAAGTGTGCCTGGGAAGTAACAGGAGCCCCTGGGCTCACTGCAGAAGGGACAATGGCCTTCACTTCCAATAATTCAGGGTGATGTGGGGGGTGACACTTCCTTATCCGTGCGGGGAGGGGAAGTTTGTGGTGCCGGAGCAGAACTCCTTGGGTCTTTGAAACTTTGAGCTTTTGGGAGTTCTCATACAGCAACAAGTGGAGACATGAATCTTTTTGGAAGGCCTCTCCTTTGTTATGTGAAAACCACCCCAATGGGCCTTTTAGTTAGAGGAACTGAAGCGAGTCCTCACCTAACACAGTGTTTGGGGGGAAACCTGTGACATCACAGGTTTTAATCTGAAAGCAGGTGTTCTACAGTTAGACTGAGCAGCTGAGTAAACTGGTGTGTTAATACAATAGTTGTGTGTGTTTAAGTCATGTTGTCATTTGGCATTAAAGTTAGCACGCCTGAGGAGATGCCACAGCTCAGAGTTTTCCTAGATTCCAAATGAATATTAATTAAAATGAAATTACATTCCAGTGGTTTAAAATGAGAAAACTTTAAAATAGGGTGAACAACCAGAAATCAACAGAATGGGAGCTACCGAAGGCAAATGGAATTAATCACAATTTTCCTTTTGATTCCCTTTCATCCATGTGGGCAGACATTTCTCCGCACAAAGTTTGTGTAACGTTGAATGACTGAGGGCCCACATCTCCGGTTACAGTTTTCACCCCTTCAGGAAACAAATCTTTTTAAAGATCACAGTAGGTACTTAAATACTTGGTGATTGATGTGCGATCTCATTTGGCAGGAAAGACTTTAGTTCAAACTCATCTATAAAGTCCTTGAGAAATGGATGCACTCTTCGAGGTGGATTACATCACAGTGTACACACCCCAACTTGATAGGCAGGCATTAGCTGGCTTCCAAGTTTGCATTCTTTAAACCAGGAAAACAGAGGAAATCCAGACTCTTCAGTTTAGCCTCTGCCTTCTCTATAAACTCCTTGGAGGCTTTCTGCAGCGGAAGCCGGGGTGGGCCCATGGGAATCCCAGACACCAGCGTCATGACGGCTTTGGTCTGCGGCACTCCAAAACCTATACAGAAAAAAGTAAGAGAGGACAACATGACTGGGACTGTCCACTCCACCACGCACATCCCAAAGAAGAGGTCTCATTCGTACAGTGACTATTACGAGACAGCATGAGGTGGACTGAGAAGTGGGAACATTTCTAGTCCACATGGCAGACTTAGAAGACATAGGGAATCCTTCTTCCTGCTTCAAATACATAGAAATGCGGGGGAAAATGTTTCTAACAAATTGACAAGCTGCAAAACAAAACAAAGTAAGCCTCAAAGTCAACCGCAAAAGCAAGGAGGAGGGACGGAAGTTATCAGGAATAAAGAGGTCAGAGCAGTGAGGAGCTGAAGCCAAAAGATCCATGAAAATAATCTGATCCAGGGGTACACTCCTGTCGATCAAATGATACAGGGCTTTATCACTAGAATAGAATTTCGTTCAAGCGTACCTAAGAAGTCCCTGAGAAACGCGCTATTTAAGGTAGTTTATGAGTTAAAGTGGCTGTTCTGGGGCTGGTGCTCTAAAGCTGGGGCAGGAATGCAAAGCAAGCCTGGGGGCTGTGCGTAGCAAGGATCTGGACTCAAACTCCTTGTGTCAAACTGGTAGCCAGCCTTCCATGAAAAGCAAGAAAATAAAATCTGGCCCACTGGCTTAAGGATAGAGGCATATAGCCCTCGACGTGTGCCAGGGCTGTGGAAGATAAAAGATCATGTGAAAGAAATCCCCAGCCTGTACCATGTATGAATGACAGATCCGTATTTGCATGATGCACTTGGCGTAGGAACCAGACTAAGGAAAGAACGAAATAGAAACTGAGGCACGGATACATGAAACAAACCGACAGGGACTGGATGAAAGAGGGTGAAGGGATTAGCTGAAGAACGTATGTGCATAGCCCGCAGGGACATGCAACAGTGTGGTGATGGCCAGAGGGGAGAGGGGGTGATGGAGGGGGAGAGGTGAGCACAAAGGGAAGGAGAACAGGACATCTGTAATGATGTAAACAACAAAAAGTGAAGGAAGGAAGGAAAGGAGGGAGGGAGGGAGAAAGGAATCAGAGGGAGGGAAGGAGGGAGAAAATAACCTAGATTGGTTAGAACTGGTGACACCACGTGCCCCAGGGCAGTCAAACACAAAACCACTCAACAGGACCCCTCACAACCTAGAGGACAATGGGTTCCCCAGGATACAACGGTCTCTGAAGATGAGTTCAGAGTTAAAAGTTACAGAGCACAGGAGGAAAAAGAAGCTGCACTGAAGTCAGCAAACGCACAACTAGCAAATTGCACAGCCTGCGAACTGAGGATATAGAATTCTGCAAGAGACTTCACAGAGCTAAAAGAAATAGAATCCATAGGCTAAGAGAAGGGCATATAAATAAAGAGCAGGAAGATTTGGAGAAAAAAAACAGACAGTGAGAAATACTGGAAATAAAAAATAATCAGTGAAAGTAAACATAGCTAAAGACAGAATCCGTGATTTTGAAGGTAGATCTCAAAAAATAATCCAGAATAGAGAAAAAGATACATGTTTTCTTAACTGTCTATTGCTTTTGGATCCATGGTATAAGAAGTAACTTTCTTTTGCTAAAATAACTTAGTTACAGTAACAATTTAGCATTGGGAAGGAAAATACTAGAATGACTAAATATAGAGAATATGGTTTGATGAGAGCAAAATGGCCCTCCCAGGCTCACTGTGAATGGTGGGATAGGGAGCTGCCTTCATGCTAGGGCTGCAGGTCTCTCGAGATAAGTTTCTCTTTGACTAAACCACAACAGCTCCAAGTCCCAAGAAAGTCTGAAATGAGCTTTTTAAGATATGTTCTTCTACAGCATGAAAACTATCTTCAAGATTCCTCTTTTAAAATGCAAATATTCCAGAAAAAAGTTAATAATTTCAGCTAATGCCTTAGAGCTATATTTTGTAGACCATTGTTGATATGCAAAACAGTATTATATATACAGGTAAACTTTTAGTTCTTTTA
Source organism: Phyllostomus hastatus (assembly GCF_019186645.2). Classification (NCBI taxonomy): domain Eukaryota; kingdom Metazoa; phylum Chordata; class Mammalia; order Chiroptera; family Phyllostomidae; genus Phyllostomus; species Phyllostomus hastatus. The sequence continues at coordinate 11,080,527 of NW_025333833.1, read as the reverse complement.
AAAATGAAATAGTTCAACATCTACTTCAATGCACTTTAGGACCATGTAACTATCATAAGAAACCCACAGTTCTGAAAAAAGTATTGCTTAGGGAAAGGGAATAATAACAGGTCATTAATAGTACTAGTGGCACACAGATACAACAAAAATCAAGAAAGCAGAAAAGCAAATGGACTCTGGCTGGTGGCTCAGATGGTTGGAGTATCATCTGGTACACCAAAAGGTTGCGGTTTCAATTCCAGGTCAGGGCACATACCAGGTTATGGGTTCCATTCCTAGTCAGGGCATGTACAGGAGGCAACCAATCCATGTTTCTTTCTCTCTGTCTGTCTGTCTGTCTCTCTCTCGTCAATAAAAACATATTGTCAGATAAGGATTAAAAAAGAAAAGCAAATGGGAGCCCTGGCTGGCGTAGCTCAGTGGATTGAGCACGGGCTGTGAACCAAAGCATCGCAGGTTCAATTCCCAGTCAGGGCACATGCTTGGGTTGCAGGCCACAGCCCCCAGCAACTGCACATTGATGTTTCTCTCTCTCTTTCTCCCTCCCTTCCCTCTCTGGAAATAAATAAATTAAATAAAAAAAAGCAAATGGGAAACATTGTCTTTGAAGGGCTGAGTGAGCTGAGAAGCCTGTGAGAACGAGGGACATAGTACATACTAGGTGCTTCAGGCCCAGGAGCAGTGGCCAGGATATGCCAGAAAAGGCTCTGAATAGGAGGTAGAAGGTTTGCCAAGAATAAAGCTAAAACATTTCCTGGACCTAACCCGAGTTCTTAGGAAGGGTCAATCTCTTGCAGAAGTAGAGTGAATGATAGCATTTGCCATGTGTCATAGTATAAGACAGGAGACTCTGGAGATGTTTCTCTCCTCAATTTCACCACATTTCCCTCAAATTTTACATTTGTCCTATTATCCAATCCTCAATCCATTTAAACTTAGTTGTGTTGACAAACTCTTTTGAAGTTGCAAATACTCTTGGGAGAGCTGTCAGTCATTCACAATTTAGTAAGATCTATATTCAGACTGCCTTCCTCCCAGCACTTAGGCGGAGATGAGCTGCAGTGCGGTAGGAGAATTTTAATGAGAAGAGGCAAGTGGAGGGGGGCAGTGCTGATGGCTCAGGAGAGAAGGAATAAAAAACGGTGCATGCCTGGGCTGGGGAGGCGAACAGGGTGCTAAAGTGGCAGAGGGAGGTTTGAGAAAGGGTGCCTTCAACTAGATTCACTTAACCATTTTATCAGGTCGGTCCTGAAGGTTAGCATTGGAAATAACTCCGTTTGCAACAGAGTGTGAAAAGGTGTTCCCGTTGAACCCTCAGAGAAAGGCCATTTCCTTTACATTCTCCAGCAGCAGACCAGGCAGGAAACTTACCCAGTTTGACCACAAAGTTGATGAATCTCTGAATACAGAACTGGAAAGGAACAAACAAATCTATAGTCAGTATTCTTGGACTATGACAACAATGTAAAGAACTTAGAAGTCAAGTCAGAGGAGTCCCAAACCCAAAAGTCCACACACGTTAATTTTCGGAAAGCCTGCCAGAGAGAAGAAAATCAGCCCAGTGAGGATGGCTGGAGACCCATCCAGGGCACAGCAGGGTCTTGTCATACAGTTACGCTTTGCAAAGTGAACCCGCACAGAAAAGAAGTCCCGATGACAGGATTGTGCAGTAGAGATGCAAGAGAGGGAAGACAGCCTTTAGCCCATCAAGCTCAGGCGGGTAAACATATCAGACAGTGCAGTTGTTTCCTAGCCTCTGGGGTACTTTCCAAGACACCTACGGGGCAAACGGCCAAGATGAAGATTTATGGGAATCAGCTTTTAATCACTCAGCTTCTACAAGTGCCAACTTCCAAAACTGATCAGAATAAGAACTCACACATAAGGGAGCGGTGGGTTGTCCTTTCATATCTCTCCTTCCACAGTCCTTCTCTTTCTTCCCTTTTTGAAAAAATAAGGACATACCTCCCACAGCGCTGCCCTGGGACACCTCTGGGAGCCAGATAAAGGGGCAAATCAGAATGTTGGCATTGGCATTGACAAAGAAAGTGACAGAGTAATTGCTCCAATGGATGGAGAACGAGTTTTCTTAAAAAAAAAATCAGAAGTTTTCAGTTTCTTGCTTTCAACCTGGCTATTTGGGTTGTCAGCTGAAAATCATGAAATGATCAGGCCTTCTGATGTTTGGCATGTGACTCAAAAAGAACTGAGTGACACGGCTCGAGCAAAATCTCCTCCATTCTTATCTAGTCATTTATATGGACAGGGGTTCACAGCACTTACTTCTCTACAACAAAAACCAGAAATAATGTCCGTGCTGAACTTGAACTCATCTTAGCATTAAGTAGTACTCATCCTAGATTTCACGCACTAATTCATAAAAAAGGACTCCCATCCATCTCATTAAGAGATGTAGTTTCAATAACATTTTAATTTTATGCCATTTTAATCAAATGTATAGTAGTCATAACAATTCAAAGCAGAACAAAATTTTAATATTCAGAGGCTTACAAACATATGTATATTTCCCCCCTCACTCCCAAACTACAGAGCATCGCATTCACAAGCCTGAACTTCGCTGCTTTTTTCCACTTCATATGTCATGGAGATCTTTTCAGACCTGTGCATATAAACCTGGCTCATCCTTTTAAAGCGCTGTCTATCATTTGATTGTATGATTCAAAAATGATGCATTTAACCATTTCCTTATAGATGGATATTTGGGCAGCTTCTATCTTTTGCAATCCTAAATAATACTATAAGGAACATCTTTGTACATGTGTCTTTTCACGTACGTAAGTATAGCAAATGGTATTCAAGCCCATGAGAATGACTAAGGTCCACTCCAATTAGTTACTTGACTGCCTCTTCACTGGACTGCAAACTCCTGTAGGGCAGAGACCAGCTTTACTGAAATGCTGCGCTCCGCTCAGCCCCTGGCATGTGTGTACATGAGTAAATGGGACCTACTTGCACTTGCCTTCTGCAAGCAGAAACAGAGAACACGGTACACTGACTTCCTTATGAATACTGCGTTGAGGAGGAGGATTTATTTGAGCATGACTAAAGGGGAAAAAAAGAGATGGCAGCTGGATCAGCCAAGAAAGGAACCACTAAGGGTCCACCTCACGCTGTTTCTCAGACCCCTCCATCCTGTGCTCTCCCTGTGTTTCTGCTTGGGACAGGTTGCAACGTTCAGAAATAACTTTTTCTGGGAAACTAAGGAAAAGAAAAGACATGAATGCAAAGAGATGGCAGCGTCCACACAATTCACACCTCTTGTCGTAATTGAAATCAAATTCATGCCAATTTTTAATTTATTTGGCATAGCTTCCTAAGTCCCTACCCTGTTCCTGCTCTCAGCTTTATCTGGTCTGGGGCTGAACAAAGGTAAATGTTTAAATAAGCTGTTTCACCTCCAAGTAGGAAGCAGATTTCGGCTGGCTCAGAGCGCAGGGCGGGCCGCCTGCTCTGGTCTTGCTCCTGTGTTTCCTTCCTACTTAGTTTCTTGGGATACTCCTCACGGTCACGTCCATTGTCCTGAAACTCCGTGTGCCTCTCGGCCTCCAGAAGTCTTTCTCTTGTGCCTACTCTGCTTCTTTCCACCCCATCCATTTCCCTGAAGCACACACACTGCCCAGGGGCTGAGACCAGCTCTGTCCAGTGAGGCCCTTTGTTCCCTGGACAGCCAGGCCGTCCTCCCTGTAACTGTCACAGCAGCCGCCGCTTCCCCAGGCTCCTCCCCGCCACAATTGAGCTCCTGCTGCTTTTCCTTCCCTGCTTCAAAGCCAGCGGCTCCTGCTTCCTGCCTAGTGGATGTCTTCTGTTGTCAGCACATTTTCATGGGGAAGAGGACTAACTAACCTGCTCTGACTTTGAATGACATCTCCCTACTGCAGGTCACCAGCGTCACAGCTTCTGGTGACTCGGGTGTGACATCCTCAAGGGGATGGCATGTGGTCATCCCCCCAGAAATCTACTGTTACTATTTTACAGTTGCAAAAGTACTTTGAACACGGAGTAAAAAGAAGATCATTTCCAGGAGGAACAGAGGAGTCATTCCGGTATGGGGCCTGCCCTGGTTAGACGTGTAGGGGGCATGGACAACGGGCATGGGTTTGATTTTAAACAACAAAAAAAGCAAGAAACAGGAGGCGAGTAAAGAAAGAGACAGCTGGGCAATCTTAACAAGGCGGGCATGGCAGGATGAGAGAGCCTGAGAATTCACCAGCGGGAAAGCACAAAGGCTGGGATGCATGTGGAGGGGGAAAAAAGTTAACCTGGTGATTCAGAGCCGAAGAGAGGTCCTTCTGTTCAAAAGCCTCCAACATCTGGTTTGTCTTTTTCCCCAGGTAGTTGTAGGTGCTGGAAAGAAAACAGCATGTGCTGAAGGGTCAGCAACCCGGTGGGAAAGGTCCGGGCCACCACACCCCCCTGCGGCCCACAAGGCACAGATAACCCATCCTCCAGAATGCATTTTTCCGGCTCTGACCTACCAGGGGGGTCAGGTGACTCCAGGTCTGAGGTTTCCAGCATCACTGAGCAGTGCCCAGAGGAGGCAGAGAACACTCTCGTGATGAAGAAAGTGAAGGAAAGTGCGAGAAGGATTAAAGGAGAAAGAAGAAGAAGAAAGGAAAGAAGGACGTGTGTTTAGTAAGAAACCACCAGCCACCCCCTGCCCCAGGGCACAGAGACCCGCGCTAGATAAGAACTGTGGGGAAGAGGCAGTGTCTGAGGTGAGTCCCGGAGGCCTTAGGCTGAGGAAGTGGGTGGAGGGTGCCCCACAGTACAAGGGGCAAATCCCAATGGATTACCTAAATTCAGAATTTAGGTATTACCAGTTTCCAGAAAATAATAATGATAATAAAATAAGAGGCCATTTACTAAGTGTCTATTATATTCGATGTGCTTCACACAAAGTGTGTCTCATTCTCCCCAGGCCCTGCAAGGCAGGCCTGGTCTCCATTGCACTGCAAGGAAGGTGGGGCTCAAGAAGGGCTACGGCGTTATCTTGAAGTTTCCATCACTTCATGTAGTGCTCCGTGACAAGTCAACACAAAGGGAAGTTATCTGATCTCATAAAATGTTCTTGTGCATTAAAAAAAAAGCTCTGACTTTAGCAATAAAAACAAATACTTCAAACTAATCACTAAAATCTCAGAGAAACCAGAAAGATAGGTTATAAAAATTTATAGCTAGGATGTTTCCCCTTTGTTAACAACTTCTTGTAAAGCAAGTTAGTATGAGAACATAGGCTTATCTTGGACTAAGAATAGAATGTTCTTCACGTATGTAGACCCAGGAGTGGGTTCCAAGAACGTGACGTGTGTATTATTGTCTGGTAATAAAATAAGGAAATGAAAATATAGCTGAGAAAAGTCACTTGTAGGTGTGAAACACTCCGAAGTCCCAGTGTGTGCACGAATGTCTGAGGGCTTCCAGAAAACCACATCCAAATCCCAGGGGTCTTAGCCGTGTCCTCAGTTAGACGGAAAGGAACAGGGTTATAAATGAAGAAGACGTGAAGTCTAACCAAACGTACTCTGCTTATAAATCATGTTGACAGAATTACAATGTCTAGTATCGAGGCCAAAAAATTGAGAGTCAGAAAAGTCACACTTTCCAGGGGGAAAAAGTTTCCACGGCCGGTAGATGCAGGTTTCCTTGGTAGAAATGGCCTCACCGTGATGATGGATGATGCAGGCCCTCCCAGCTTGTGAGCAAGCCATTAAGACTATCTAATTCAGTTACTCAAGGCCATGCTCACCAAGACATGCTATGAATGTTACTTTGCTTCCCCGGTACATCTCCTGCAGGGGAGAAATGCACTTTCAGTTAGTGCGAGTATTTTAATCCATCTGCTTGCATGTGCGTTTCTAATGAATTAGGTTAGTTAACACGTGCAGTGGACATGCTGATCCAATTGCCTTCTCCCCTAAGCCTTCTGCTGAGCCTCTGTGATTCTGCTTTCCTGGCTGCAGCACACAGGACCTGAGGTGCAGTCTTGATTATCTGGTGACATCCTGACATGCCATGTATGGGCAGCTACAATCAACCGTGTGTATGCCGAAGCAGAGAGAGCTCATCTGGAGAGAAAAAGAGCGGGAAAGAAAGAGCTGTGCACAGAGATGCAGAGGGGAGCATCTCCAGAGGACGGCAGATGGATGGAGACAGAGCTGCCTCGGCTGTTGAGAGCCTTATAGCTCTGGATTCTCGTCTTCTCTTAGACCTGCCTATACTTCCTCCTCTTGAGTTTTATGTAATTTCCCAGTATTTTATAATAACACCTTAGCGTGCATATGCTAACGGTTCATGTTATCTGTAACCGAATGATTTCTGACCAAGACATTCTGTGCATGCCCTGAGCTCGAGTACCTGACCTCTCCCGGCAACAGATGCTCCTAATAACAAAAACCGAGTGGCTAAGTGCTACTTAATTCCCTCTCACCGGAAGACAGTGGGGAAGAAAGGCAACTTCTACAGAAAAGGTGTGCATGCAGGAAGTATTGCTACTTAGAAGGAGAATGCCTCTCTGGGCGGGGGGCTTTTATACATTCATACATTGCTGACCACTGGGAAACGTGAGTCCTGCTTACCTGCCCACGGCTCCCGTTGCTCCCATCACCAGAGCACTCAGCAGTTGCTGGTCGGAAACAGACAAAGAGTATTTACTTTTGTAAAAAAGAGGGAGAAGATGCGACTCTATAAGCAGCTCCAGAAATGGTTTTGGGGGCAAACCGGCCAGCGGGACGTGCCCAGCGGCGACTTACCTCATCCACCCCAAAGAGGAGAGCAAAGTGCCGCTGGCGGTGCTGATCGACGCACTGCCCGAAGTCTAAGAGATCCATGTCACTGAATTTCAGCCCTCCGAAGGTGGGGACCTTCTCCTGAATCCCGTCCAACAGCTCTTCGGCACGAACTGCTCAAAACAACGGGCGCCTCGTTAACCTGCCCACCTCCCGAAAACATCCAACAGCCTCCCACATGGCCGCACGCCTCTGCCCTGAGGTCCCAGGAGCCGTTCTCAGCCCAAATTGACTGCGGGTTGGACATGGCTGCTTGCCCTCACCTGGCAGGTCCTATGTGTTATACTTGTCAAATGATAGCCCCAAGTCTCCCGCTCCCTGAAGACTATTGACGAATATTTATAGAGGACAACTTCTATTTTTATTTTTAAGAAAGGTAGACAGGAATGGAGTATTAAAAGTAATCTAAAATATTTCGTTTCATTGTGAGAATCTTCTTACTGGACAAGTAGAATGGTAGTAACAGAAGAGCTAGAAGAAAAGCAAGAAAAGATCAGAGACCCTTGCTATGTGCCAGGCACTTACACTACAGTTGGGTACAAGGTAGAGAGACACAGTTCTGTCCCAGGGCTGTGTCTTCCTTCGTGAGAAGGAGCTGGGTGTGTGAAAGACACAAGGTGTCTGCTAGAAGGGTCTTGGTGTCAACTCCTCTTTCGTACTCCATTTCCATTGTCAGCTGGTGTCAATGACTGTAAGGGCTGACTTATTGCCAATGAGAGTGGCTTACTTCGGAGCAGTAGGAACCATGTAATCAACAGTGCTATGCTCTTACGACATGGGGTGGGCGGGAAGGAGTGAGTGGGGTTTCTTTGTGCAATAGGGTAAGATGGGAGGGGGTGGAGAAGGAAACCTGGAAGGAAGCAGTACTCACTCTTTACCCCCGTCAAGGAAGGGATGTGATAGTAATAAAGGGGCAGTCCTGGGGCAGCGGCGGCCACCTCCTTCAGGAACTCAGTGAGGTCATCTGAAAGAACAGCCGGCAAAGCTGTGATGTGAACACTTGTGACACACTGGCTTTCCCTGGTAGACGAACCATCTAATGAAACGCAGCCATCCTTTGCGGAAGCCAAAATTCTTGGCCCCTCTTGCCATCCCTGAGACTGCTTGCTGCAATATCTTTGTAACTCACTTCATTCGAAGTTTTATTTTCCTTTCTGTAGAAAGGCCAAAAGACACTATCACTTTCCTACCATTTTATTTTATTTAAAGAAACATTTATTTATTTTCAGAGAGAGGGAAATGGAGGGAGAAAGAGAAGGAGAGAAACATCAATGTGTGGTTGCTTCTTGCACACCCCTTCCTGGGGACCTGTCCTGCAACCCAGGCATGTGCCCTGACTGGGAATCGAACCAGTGACCCTTTGGTTCGTAGGCCATCGCTCAATCCACTGAGCTATACCAGCCAGGACTTTTCCTACCATTTTAAAGTACTACTAAAACACTGGGATGAACCTTCCCACCTGTTAAGAGAAGCTCATGAAACACTTTCACAAAACAAGAAGCGCATAGGTAGGACTCCTGTCCTCTTACCCCAGAAGGGTTAAGTGCAGTCAGTGAACAACACAGACTTTGCATTAGGACCAGAAAGAGAAAGCTGTAACAGAAAATTCTGCAACGAAAGGATAAGCAACATGTGCTCAAAGAGGGAAGTTACAAGGGTAATCACATATCCCTGGCCAAGTGGCTCAGCTGGTTGGAGCATCGTCCCATACACCAAAGGACTGTGGGTTCATTTCCCAGTCAAGACGCATACCTAGGCTGTGGGCTTGATCCCTGATTAGGGTGTGGAGAAGGCAACCAATGGATGTTTCTCTCTCACACTGACACCTCTCTCAAGAGGCATCAACATCCCACAATAATTCAAGCAGGGTTTGGCGCTTTTTCCTTTTGGGGAGAAATCCAGGTATATCAGAAGAGAGCTCACTCTAGTTTACAGAGGTCTGGGGACTTTCTACATCATCATCCCGTGTGAGCTCTAATTGCAACATTACTGCAGAGAATAAACAAACCCAGCAGACTTTCTGATGCCGTTGGAAAGTGGGAGAGAGAATCTTACGTTCTTCACCTGAATACTGTGATGATGTATTCTGTCTGTGATAAATATTTCTGATAAAATTATTATGTATAATTTGTTCTTTTTCCCTATCTTTTGGAGAAAGTATTCATGTAGAATTTTAAAAAGCCATGTGAAAAAAAAGTCAAATGTTCATTTTAAAGTCCCCAAATAGCAGTATTTAAATTACTTATCTTTCTTAACAAGTATTTTCTCTCAACCAATAATAGATGTTATTTCATGATAACTTCAACCCATTATCCATTTAGTTATGGATTTATTTAATTGTGCATGAAAATAACATCTTGTCTGTTTCTAATCCTTTGAAAATTTGTGTTTCTTTTTTTTTTGCTAATCAAAAGAATGAAAAAGACTCCATGTACTTGGAAACCACAAATAGTTTTTATAGAGAGGGTAGAGGAGGAGAAAACAATACCTTGGTATTTTGGAAGACAATAGATGTTTCTGTGAAATCTCCTTTCAAATTCATCACTCACTCAACCTCGCACAGTACATGTAGTCTCAAAATGCTCAGCACTTATATTCCTCCTTTTTTGAGAAAAATGGTCCCATGCTTCCATGTGACTCTGAACTCTGCACAGCTGGCACACCAAGGCATCTGACCCAAACACAGGCACCTACGGCTTGACCCAGGGCTTGGTGGATGACCCAATCAGATTGCTTGACAAAAGAGCTGAAATCTTTTAATGAAGTCTTTTCTTTTATGGATCCAGGGAGGCCAAATATTGTGGAGAACTGCTGTCCCACTGCAATGTCATGCCTCCGGTCCTCCATCAAACTACTTTCACGGGTTAAATTAACCATGGTGAATGAAGGCAAGAAGAAGTGGAGCATCTAGACCCGCCTAATTACCTTTGTTCTGCGGCTTGAAAAAGAAAGGTGCAATGACAGCGATGCCGTTGGCTCCTATTTCTGCTGCATGTTTGGCCTTTGAAAGAAGAAAGAGGACTGTTGGGGGTCTGGTGGCAATGCTGACGTGTGTGGGTCTGGGAGTTTTCTCACCCCAACAAGCAATTCTCTGACACTAGCTGGGTGTCCCACAATTCAAATCAACTCTGACACTATCTACCTGGACATAGGGTCAGATCTCACGGGTTCTCAAGGGTTCCATCCCCTAACCTTCTCTCCCCATTCAGGTAATAACCCAGGTTATTACCTGTGCTTCTGACCCAGCAGCTATAGATTAGAGGTTCCAACAACCCCCTCATGGGTTGATTAACCTGCTACAGTGGCTTGCAGAACTCAGAGAAACATTTTACTTACTAGAAAACCGGTTTATCACAAAAAGGACATAACCCAGGAGGAGGCGCACAGGGCAAGGCATGGGGCAAGGGAATGGAGCTCCCATGCCCTGGGGAATGCAAGTGGGCCACTCTCCCCGAATCTCTACCTGTTTGCACCCTGGAAGCCCTCTGGCATCCCCTCTTTTGAATTTTTATGAAGGCATCATTTCATAGGCATGACTGATTAAAAGACTGGCCATTGGTAATTCAACTCCCAGCCCCTGCCCCTGTAATCCACTAGTCACTGGTCGGTTGTCCTGGCAACCACCCTCCTCCTCAGGTTCTTTACAAAAGTTACCTCTTTACCTAATAAGAGACACCTTTATTGCTCTTGTCACAGGGAATTCCAAGGGCTTTAGAGGCTCTTTGCCAAAAAAGGGACAAAGACCAAATACAGCAGTCCTTCCTTATTCATGTAGCTGGTTTATTTCCCTTAACATAATGTCTTCAAAGAGACTCATCCATATCGTGGCACATGACAGGATGGATTTCCTTCCTTTTGAAGACTGAATAATACCCCACTGTAGGGATGTGCCCCATTTGTTTATCCATTCATCCTCAGATGCACATGCGGGCTGCTTCCACCTCTTGGCTACCATGAATAATGCTGCTGTGAACCTCAGTGAGGGCAATCCTCTGTGTTTCAGTTCACTCTCCAGCGCTTCAGGCAGCCAGTCTCAATTTTTACCACTCATCATGACTGAACCCCACCTTCCACCCCCTTTAGGCCCAGCAGGTGGCCTGGCCTTTTACTTCCCAGAGAAAACAGTTTGGCTGAAAGTGTGCTGCTTCCCGGCGAACTCCGCTACCTCTATTCCCATCCTCACTTTGCTCAGAGAAAAGGGGTGCCTCCATCTTCTATTCAAAGCTCTGCTACAACGGTTATCACCTGGGCTATTCCCTCTGGGGCTCTGGGCCTGTTTCTGGATGGGGAGCTCTGTGAGTTCCCACACCTAATATTCTCCAGCACAGCATCCAATATGTAGCAAAAATTGCACTGATCGTAACTTCAGCATAAAAACAGAGGGCCCCGAGTGGTCTCTCCCAGACGGACCTACGTACATACCAGTTCCTGTGACTCCTTCAAGCTCAGGGCTCCTACATGAATTACCACCTGATCCAACCTGCGAACGAGAAAGTGCCGCTGCATCACTGGAAGTTGATGACAACACAGAAGGGCTGCGGCGTCTTGGTGTGTGCTGGTTTTAGCAGCTAAGTAATATCTGACTAATCTCAGTCTCATGACTGTCAAATTCTGCAGTGGTCTATTTATAAGTAACCTAACTTGGGATTAAAAAAAATGTCCAGAGAATAACATTTAAGGTTCAGTCGAGGAGTAGAATTTTTGAAACCAGTGGCTGATTAATCAGTGCTTGAGTACTTTTTTTGGACACAGTATTGTTTTAGGTGCTGTATTTGACGGTGATAACATGCATAAAGGTAGGTGTAAAAATGAGATTTTTTTGTGTTTGTGTAGGAGATAAAAATAAAGAGGTTCCTCAAAGAGAACAACCAGGAACTAGCCACGTGAGAAGTGAATTCACTGGAAAAAGCTTTCCCCCATCTCGTCAGTCCCTAGAATTTGGCCATCAGAGGTTTTCTCCAAGACCCCAGTGCTCATCGCTGGAGGTGCTCGGTGTGGCCCCCGTGGAAGAGGCCACAGTGAGACTGGTCTTCTCAGGGTAGGACTGCTCAGACTCAGCTGTGGATCCAGGTGTCCCAGCGAGGCTGAGGGACTCTGAATGACACAGACCTTGTCCTCATGGGATGGTTTCCACTGAGGCCCAGTTGCGTCCTGCACTGATCCTTGAGTTGTCTGTCTTAGATAAAACGGGACCTAGCTCGGAGAGGACATGATCAGGTTTGCATTGTTAAGGGACAATAAAAGACTCCGGAAGGAGAAAAGAAGCTGACCGACCTGTTTTGCTCTCACCGGAAGCTTTGTTGCAGGACCTCCTTGACCCTTTCTCTTGGCCCCAGTTAAAACAGCCACCCATGTCCTGCTCCTGCCCACTGAAATGTGAGGTGCTGCTAGAGAAAACCACCCTATGGCTTTATCACAAACTTCCTGCTTCAGGAGAAGGAGGCTCCAAAAAGCCTTCTGGTCAACCCAACTGACTTGCTTTTCCAATTCCCTGCAGTGGCTACTCCAACTCTTCATTATTCTCCTTAAGATCTAAATTCCACCCCAGCTCCTTGTTCTGGGCAGATGTCTTCACTCCCTGGACACCAAAGGTGAAGCAGCTTTCACGCACAGCTCCCCTCACTGTTCCTGCTCCACACTTAGCCGAGTCACCGCCTATGCTTTCCACACAGCTTCTTGGCTGTCTCCTAAAGCTACTCCACCTACTGGTTTTACTTGACCCCTCCCCTCCCCGCTGAGAGCTTCCATCCAAGGCATCAGTCCTCCATTCTCCTTAATCTCTTCTCCCTTGGTGAAGTCCTCACAGCACAGAAACATGCTCAAGACTTCCCCACGTGAACAAAAGAAAAAGAGCTGTCTTCCCTCCTCTCTAATCTACTGATCCATCTCTCCTTCCTTTCACTAGAATTTTTTTCTGAGAATAAGCTACACTCCTGCCCCATGGCCATGGGCCCCGGCGTTCCTCAGCCGCTGCAGCCTCCCTCTGCTACAATCCCCTCTGGCTCTGTTCTCTCCAAGGTCATGGTCACTTCCTCCATGTCAGTCTAAGTGGCCTTCTCCACCCTCCACCTTCTGACTTCCACAGCATCTAACAATTATGATAATAAACGTCATAATGGACACAGCATCTACTGTAAATAATGACAGTAAATTCTTGTGTGATACTTAGCACCATGTGTCAGGCACTGTTCAAGTCCTTGCCACCACCTTATGTGACAGGGACTGTTATTATTCTCATTTTACAGATGAAGCACGGGGTGGTTAAGACTTGTGTGAGTTCACAGAGCTGGTCAGAGGCTCCACATTCGGGCAGCCTGTCTCTCTACTCAAGCTTTTAATGACCATGCAACCACGCATGAACGGATTCAGAAACTGAACGGATTCAGTGACAAGACACACTCCCCACCCCCACCCTAGCTTCTGAGGCCTGTCTGTCTCTGTCCACAACAGTATCCCTGTTTCTGGTGCTTTTTAAAATGTGTATCCTTAGTCTTCCTCTTTTTTTACTCTGCCTATGGTCTTTAATCTTTTTGGGCCCCGGATCTGCCTGCAAATTAGCTGGCAGCTGATGGGTCACCAGAAAAGGCTTACGTGAACCTGTACTCAAAGCTGGCATGTAATTTCAGAGTGCTCAGGGGGCTCTGAGACCATTTAAGGATCATGGGCTTCTCATTGCCAACCTCTGCTCCAGGCTCAGTCAGGATTTACCTCCGATCTTTGCTTCCTTCCACCTACACCAGCACCAATCACTCCCTTCTCTGATCCCTGTTTATACTACTTATCAGAAAGATCAGAGTGTTAGTTTTCATGGTGTGACATCTCCACTGCATGGTAAGCAACCTGTGGGCTGAGATCCTGTTTGATATTCCCAGGGCTGGCACAGTGCATAACACACAAGGACATAATAGACAGTGAATAAAACCTGGTGAACTGAATGTGCTTATTGAGCTGACACTCTCCTATTTGTTTTACCATGACATGAATTGAGAGCTATAACAAAAATATATAATTGCATTGAAGTGCAGAGGATGCAGGAAGTTCGCCAAGATGAGAGAAAGCCCCACGTATAGCATGCTGATCATGTGCATGGAGCAGACTTGTAAGGAAGCGGGGCTCACAGAAGCATCAGGAACCCGTGCCTCGAAGGCAAGGAGCATGAATTTCTCAGCAGAAGAGCCAGGAGCCCAGCAGATCAGTCACTAGCACCTTCCCTCTTATCCCTCCAGCCCAAGGCCAGGTAACCCAAGGGAACTGATTGGTGGATGGATGGGAGACAGGCTCCAGTGCCCGGATGGGGTCTCTGAGAGTCAGGCTTGTCTTACAGCCCGGCTGTCCTTCCGCACGGAGAGGAAGGGTGCTCTTCTGTAGACACAGCTCTTGCAGATGAGTGTTTTTATCCCGGTGGAGTCACTCACTTGTTCCTTCCTTTTGTCACCCACTCCTCTGCGACCTGGCGGCGCTCTGAGATGCTCAGAGACAGTCCTTCTCCCGTCGTGCCATTCACTGTTCCAAACAAAGGGTCAGTCAGTGGGGCCAACTAGTACCTTTCGCTCATCCAACGCTGGGAAGGTGGGGGTCAGAAATCCCTGCTCAAGGGGAAATGAGAGAAAAGTCGGAGGACAGAATCAGGGAGGCGGAAGGGAAAATGCCGTGTTTCTGTTTTCCACCTTCACCTTGTCAAAAAAAAGTAGCAGGCAGGTTAATTCTGACTTATAATTACAGACCGGTCACTGTTATCAGGAATGGAGAGCAAAGAGAAAGATAACTGCCCATGTTTTAGGCAAATCTCCAACACACCACCCAGATCGATATTTGGGCCCGAATGGCAGGAAAATCAACACAATCCAGTCCTGGCATGTCCAGGCGGTCGTGACCTCTGCCTGTGGTTTGCCATGGGAGCACTCTAGGACTACTTCTATTTTTTTAATATTAATTTATAAGAAAGCACCAGGATGTTAGTCCTTTTTGGAGCAAGCACTCATACATTCACGTCTCACAACAGCCCTGCAAAGTATACCTAATTCTCCTTATTTACAGAGGAAAGTGGGAGTTTCTGAATCACTAACTAATCCAAGCTTGAATCCACACCGCTGCGATTCCGAGACTTTCTCTTCCCCGAATGGGTCCCAGAAAGGATGCAGACAGCACGAGGACACATCCCTGGGCCTGAGTCGTGTGGCAGCACTTCCTGTCTCCAAACCCTGGGCACTTAGCAGGGACACAGGGGAGGGTGGGGGAGGGGAGGCGAGGGGGAGTGGGAGAGTGTCTTGACTTGATCACTCTTCTGGGGACTTGAGCCACCTCAGGCACTCCCTGGAGCCCTTGGAGGAGGAAGAACCCACCTTCCCCACTATGGCTTGGAGCCGTAGGCGGGCACTGAGAGGTTTTGTTAACAGGTTTTGGTTGTGACTTGTGGCCACCTCTTCACAGACGTTTTAGCCTGCTTTCATTATGACCCCGTGGTGCCTCCAGTTCCAAAGGGGACCCTGTTGGTACAGCGGTAGCTCGGGGCCAAGGTACAGTGCACTTAGAATGCCAACCAGTCCAAGGGGCTGGGGCCCAGGACCCAATGCAAGGGGCGTCCTGGTTGCAGGGGAGTACGGCGGTCAGGCTTAGAGTGCCCATGGTCTGACCTTCTAAACTCCCACCATCTATGAGTAAATGAGGGTGACTGCCAGTTCTCTGATTGCCTTAAAGTCTTTCTTACATTAAAATATGACAAGTCTGGGGGAAGAGAGAATGAAGCCCATTCGTGTAAGAGAGAAGCCTGGGTTTTGTTGCTCCTCTACCACTTCTTGGCTGAAGAGCCTTGAGCAACCCAAATAACATATCTGAACCATAAATTTTCTTCTTCAGATGGGAGTGAAAGTAACACCTTATCTGCCTTGAAGGCACCCTACCACATTAGATAGTCTCTGGAGGTGCTTTTCAGGTCTGAAGCTGATGAGCCTACACGTTCACAAATGTGACATAGCTTCGCCAGACTCTGTCATAACCTTTGACACGATGACATGGTGATGTCCTGGCTATTAACCAGGTGAGAGTGGCTAAGGACTGAGCTGGAGTTATGCAGAGAGATGTCTACAGATGACTTACCAAAAACGTTCTTCACTCCCTGCTTTTCCACAAGATAATCCACATACTGACCAATGACTGAGAAGTTGATTTCTCTAAAAGGCACAGAAAAAAAATAGAAAAAAAAGGTATACTTAGTCTTCTTTTAAGAACATTATTCAGTCAGTCCCCAAGTCTATAATCTGCTCTCTGTTGTTAATAATTTTTTGAAATCCACCTGGTCAGTGAAATTCTTTGCCTTTCATTATTGTTTTTTTTTTTCCCCTTCCGGGTCTGGTGGTGTCTCTGTTCAGCCACGTGTTCCTTACTTATGTGAGCAAAACACTATTCATCAACAAAGGCTTTGCATTTAGTTATTAAAAATCAAGTAATATAGAAAAAGAAATTACTGAACCCTCTTTTGTCCTGGTGAGGAGCAACCATGTCAGCTTTAAAAAATAGGAAAATTCAACCTTAATAATTTAAGAACTTTAGCACTTCATATTTATGACAACGAATGAAGGCTCAATCCACCTGTATTTGCTAGTTTTAAATCAAAGAGGATTAAGAGTCGAAAGGAACTTTGCTGTCACTTGGCCTCTCGAAGTGTGGTCTGCCGAACTGCAGTATCTGGGGGAACCTGTTAGAAATGCAGAGTCCCAGGCACCACGCGTTCCTCCCCAGCCAGACTCTGCATTGTGACAGGATCCCCATGGCATCTGCATGCACTTTGCAGATCGCTGACCTTGTGAGGATCCGATGCTCACGGCAAAAAGGGCTCTTTTCCTGAAAATCATGTCGATTTTAAAATCTAGAAACTGACTCAAACACAAACCATATAAACGTCACCTGTTCTCCATCAAAATATGGGTGGAGAGGAGGGGGGCGGAGAGTGAAAACGCAAAGGGGACCTGTGGCACGAGTCTGTGTTAAATGCTGTGGAACCCGAGGCTACGTTGACCAGAACAGAGTAGTCATTGGCTGCCATTTGCATTTTGTCAGTGGGGCCAGAGAACCCTAACTTAATTTTAACCGTATTGACACTCTTTTCTTATTTACTTATTGTCTTCCTTAAAAAAAACAAAAACAAAACAAAAAATCCGATGCCTTCGGGAAACAAAGACATAAAAGGGTATTTGTCAAAAAGAATGGGAACCATAGAGACCAAAGCAAGGAATGCACAAGCAATCACCGCCCACAGCATGAGAATGACAACCAGCCACAGCTTGCCACAGGGAACAGGTGTGTTTCAATGCAGTTGGAAGGCCTCCAGAGGAGCAGACTCCCCCCTCTACCAGCTTAAATGCCAAATCCTCACCTCTCAGATTTGCTGAGGAGGGAGGTTCCCTGAATGTGTGACAGGAGCAAATGCAGGCTGCACTAACTTAGAGATAAGGTGGGGGAATTCGCTGCCTAACAATCCATCTCAGGACCCCCACTGAGGTGGCTTGACAGGCTCAGACATTTCTGGCCACTTAGGGCCGTATGTTTATAGTACACCTGCTCCTCGCTGCATCTGTCAGTTCCGTCCCCACTTGGGACAAGCTCTGAGATGCAGGAACCACCAGCAGGGGCTTTGTTTGTGTGACACTAATGCTGGCTTTGACCACCGACGTCCACCTACTCATGCAAACAACCAAGAAACAGCTCCAGCCGACCCAGGGGACTTCTGAATCACACATCGAAGCACAGATCGAAACCTAGAAAGAACCTCCCCAGAAAGAGCCTGCATTGGAGTTTCAGATTCAAAGGAGGTGGCTCTGGTACACTTTCACTGAGGTCTGGAGCCCTCCCCAGCCCCGCCCACTTTCTCAAAGATGCTGACAGCAGCCCTGTCATTTTCACCAAGGAGAGGCTTGTAGAGCTCTGGATGGTACCGGCCTGGTAGGCATGGTGCATTCTTTCGGTTTAGTTTAATCTAACGCTTTCTCGTTTGGGAAAGGAAGCTGGAGAGCTTGTTTACATTCTCAGAAATCCTTAAAGAGAGAAACTGACTTGGGCTGTGAGGGTGCCGGTGTGTGTCCCTGAAGTGGACTCCTGAAGTCAGCAGAGGCCCCTACCACCAAGTGGGCCTCGAATGGCTAGGCCCACACAAGGGCTTGGCACTGTCCCTGGCTTCAGGGGCATGCTCAGCCATCACTGTGGTGACTACTCCTCAGCGATGGAAACCAGGCACTGAGATTCGGGAACGTACAATGGTAACGAAATGCCCATGAACTGCCCGAAAAGCAGCGTATCCTCACACTTGCACCATGCTTTTAAATTTCACTCTTACATTCAGCAAGTGAAGGAGATCCTGTATATAAATAACTACAGTATTGAGGAAAACATGGTGAAGGCTGTGAGTTGAAAATGACGTCGTGTGTAGAGGTCAGAAGAGGGACTGATCATTCTGATGAAGGAGGTGTCAGGGAGGAGGTGGACCTGGAGTAACGAACAGGATGAAACCCCTCGATCCCGTTCCTTCCCAGATTTTGGGGGGCTGCTGCTTTTCTGCCCTGCCCTGGGGCCCTCCTCTTCCCAGGCAATGGGCTGCACCGCCAGACAAGTACGGGAAACTGGGGTCCCCCTCCTTCCTTGGTGACTCCACACTTTTTTATGGCTTCAGTGGGCGGTGTTTCCATCCACACTTGTCCCCGCCATCCCCCCCACCCCCCAACTCCTCCAGGCCTTCATGACTGACAAGCTACGGCAGTTTCACTCAGGTTAGGGTTGCTCGTGAGTGATACATTATCTGTCCCTCCAAGAACTTTGCTGCTTCTGCTGCTTTTTATAAAACGTGTCTAGCCTGCAGGGGTGCTGCTACTGGTGGGATTTCCTGGCCTTTTGGAACTACCAAATCCCCTTGGCAAGGTCAGAGGTTGACAAGGGATGGCCCCAAATGTATTCTGTTGATTTTTCACAAGGCGAAAATTTCTTTTCATGTTAAAAATAAATGATTTTCTTGGAAAAGTCAGAAGATGTACCAAGGCCAGGCCTACACTTCCACACAGCACCAGCTGGCCACGAGGCGCAGTGGCTGCCCCCACGGAGGCACAGAAGCCCCGGGTCACCTCAGGGATGTCGGATCCCCGCCTGAGCTCGGGTATAAGTCTCAGCCCTTCGCAGAGGCGCTCAGTTGTGCCGGTTACCAGGAAGTTACTGGTGAGAATGGAACAATGAGAATTGAACTATTCGTCTCCTCACCAGCTGTTTGGGAGTTGGTCCTCATGGAAGTGAAAGGTAGCACTTGAAAAAATCAGTTCACTTGAAAAAGCTGAACTGGCTTTTTACTGTATCTTCTCTTCCTCCAAGAGCCCCAAGAGCACATCTCACCGTTGGCTGCCTTGGGGGAGGCAGGCTCAGAACCAGCCCCATGCTCGCTGCAGTCATTCTCATTCTTAACTCAAATTCAACACCTCATTCCAGTTCCCCTGGGTTCAGAGCCTTTGCCTTAGGTCCATGATTATATTTTAAATAAGATCGTTTAGCCCTGGCTGGTGTGGCTTAGTGGATTGAACACGGGCTGCAAACCAAAGTGTCGCTGGTTCAATTCCCAGTCTAGGGCATATGCCTGGGTTGCGGGTCAGGTCCCCAGTAGGGGGCGCACAAGAGGCAGCCACACAATGATGTTTCTCTCCCTTTCTTTCTCCCACACTTCCCTTCTCTAAAAATAAGTAAATAAAATCTTTTAAAAAATAAAAGCATTTAACTTTTTTCATATTGCAGAAGCAATATAATTTATTTTGGAAAATACACACAATAAGAAAGGGAAAAAAACCTGTCAAGGTCTCCCTGTAGATGATTATTCTTATAAATTTGACATTTTTCTATTCACAACTACACAGTGAAGTATTTTCCTCCATAACTATCGGCATGTTATACATTATTGCCATAGTTTTTCACAGCATTCCAAACTGACTATTATCCCACTTCTTCAGATATCCTGTGACTATACCGGCGACACAGCATGTCAGTGTATAAAAGCCCATAATCAATGTAGCTAGTGCTCTATTCTTAGATGTTTAGTTTGCTTTCAAACTCTGTAAGAGGAGAGACCTTCAATCAAATTATTTTTAACCACAAACTGAGGCCTTGAGTGGGTGAACTATGAAACCGCACATGGACTATATCTCTCCCCATAGGGTCTAAGGATAACAGAATTTTTCTGAAGTCTCTTTTCAGAGGAAAATCTCCATTACTGTTTATTTCCTCTCCTGGCCCACAGTGCACAGGAAAGACTGTCTCTCTGAGAGCACAGAATCCACAGGACGGCTGCTTGCGTAACTGGCATGATCTGGCATGCATATCAGGAAACCTGGCATTCCAATTCTTTTGCCTTTCACCTGTCTCTTTCAGCATTTGAAATCAAAAGGAAATTATGTGTGCTTTTGGCAAAACACCCACAATACTTGGTTAGTTCGAGGCTCCTTCAGCAGAGGAGTGAGCAGAGATTACGTCTGCCCCAACTCGCCAGAGCATGTTCCGCGCATGTGGGTCGTGAAGTCTCCCAAACTCAGCGAAAACGACAATACTCTGCCCAACTCCAACTCCAGCAGGTCAGGCCCTCACTGGCTGGGGTAATGGGTTTTGTTTTACTGGAGACCGTGGTGCAGATTCCCACGGTAAAGTCAAGGGCATTTGAGGGACAAAACACAACGCTTTTTCTTGATATTGTGGCCGATCTGAAAGAGACTTCTCTTCTAACGACTGTACTTGCCTGAAGCAAAAAGTCACTTCTTGAAACAACTAAGGAAAGAAAGCAAAAGTCTTTTACTCCAGTGCAGACACAGAAAAGGGTTGGGCTGGATAGAGAGAGACTTCCCTGTGCAGCTATGTGGGTAGCGGCAAGATCTTTGGGACCTTGGTTTCATTCATTGCAAAAATAGGGGTGACAGCTCTGTCACAGAGTTCTCGTGAAGACTAAACTGGAACACGTACATGAATGTGCCCAGCATGATGACTGACACGGTGCTTAGCCAATCAGTGTTAGCTTCCTTTTTCCTTTTTTTTTCTTTTTGACCATCAGCATTATTCATCCCTGTAGTATATTCGCTCATAAAATAACAAAATTTACCACACACTGTGCTAGATGCTGAAGACACAAAGACAAATAAGTTACACGCTCAGTCTTTGCATGTTTCCTGGTACTTAAGAGATAGCTACTGAATAAGGTTAGGCCATTCAGGCCTGCTGGGAGAGACTGGCATGTGACAAACAGTCATTGTCAGACTTCCTGGACACAAATAATTCTGATAGAATGTGAAAAGGTATGTGCAGGGTGCTGCGGGACCACAGGGGGAGGACCCTCTCGCTCTTTTCAGGGAAAATGAGGAAGAATCCCCATGGATGGTTTTGACAGAAAAAAAGAAGTGTTCAAGTGCAGTGAGACAGGAGAGGATGGTGGTGGAAACAGGCAGAGGAGCAGAATGTGGAAAGGCACGGAGGAAGGCGGGGTATGCGGGTTTGGGGAACTGAGCGGTAGCAGGAGGGCAGGCTGCGCAGGGCTTCTCTCTGCCAGCCCCCCACTCGAGGACATCAGCTTATATTATATTGAGAGAGTTGATTCCTTCGTGAGGATTCCTTAGGATCATGAACTAAAAAGGATGCACGGTAGTAGTTCTTGCTCAGCCATCCCAAAGCACGGAGTCCGTGGTAACACTGGCCGAGCCAGGTTGGGAAAACTCCCACAGTGGCAGGCCACCGGGCAGAATGTCCAGGTGTGACATTCCATGGGACGTTTCTTTGTGTCCTGTTTATTGCAAACATGTCCAAAGTGCAGATCCCCTTGTGGGCAAGCACGTTAATGCTGACCCGCTCCTGGTGGGCGCCCCAGGCCTGCTCCGACCCATACAGGACAGTCTGGATGCAGTGGGCGGTGGGACAGAAGGGACCCAGCCCAGCTTATGTGCCCACCATGGGCTGTATGCATTTCTAATGTACTAGTTTTATGCTTACAAGCCCCTTACAGAAAATGTATTCTTATTTTGATTTGAATTGATGGAAAAAGAGAAAACAGAGAAATGGAAGCAGGAGGGCCAGAGGTACCTGGGAAATGGAGAAGGAAGCAGCAGAGCAGTCAGGTTAATAATCTCCAACACATGGGGCCTTGTGTCCCAGGAACACAGCAGAAAAGAGAGGAAGAGCATGCTGCGACTCTCAGAGGGTCCCAGATGAAACAGTTAAGACTGACTTAAGAAGCCCCTTCTAGCCCTGGCTGGCGTAGCTCAGTGGACTGAGTGCCAGCCTGCAAACCAAAGTGTTGCAGGTTCGATTCCCAGTCAGGGTGCATGCCTGGGTTGCAGGCCATGGCCCCCAGCAACCGCACATTGATGTTTCTCTTTCTCTCTCTAAAAATAAATAAATAAATCTTTAAAAAAATAGCCCCTTCTAGGCTAAGGGTGGTCTGGTTGAAAAGATTACGCAGCGTCACCCACAAGTAGTGTTTTGAGTTCGCAAACAGGATCTTTCTTACTCCATAACAGGAAGTAAATTCTGCCTGCTCACGCAATCACATGTCCTCTGTTATCTGCCCAGCCAGTGGCTGACACAGGGAGAAAAAGCTGACTTCAGTCTTTCTTAGAACTTGTGGAAAAGGAGAAGCAACAGAAAGGAAAAAAAACAACAACAAAAACTGCTACTAACCAGTGAGGAATCTAAATGCCATCTCAGTCAGAATTTCGTTTAGACCGAGCAAAGATGTATTTTTCATGCACCTTAGAACCTGGAAGTCTTGAACTCTAACGATCAATGGGAAAACAGTGATGTGGACAACTTTGAATGAGCACAGTAAATATTATAAGAAATTTCTTCTATTTTAAAGGGGGAGGGTGAATATTTACCAATTCAGCAACAGAAAACCAAAAATTTAAAAAAGCCTTATTTACAGATATCTTAAATTCCTCCTCTGCCTTTCACCCCGATCTGATGCCACAAAAGCAGTTCTGACTTTTGTCCCTAAGCGCACACTGACCCTGTGCTAAGCACTATTCTGTGGAGAGTCTCACACAATCCGTGATGTAGGTATGGCCATCATATTTGATGGAGGAGGAAAGAAGCATAAGGAAGCCAGAATTCTGGTGGTTTGGGTAGACTGACTCCTCTAAAAGGTCAAAACCATGTAGATCCAGGAGGTGGCTGAATCTCCTTTCCAGGAGGCAGCGTCCTGGGAACAGCTATATGTCATCCATGGGCACGCAGCACAGGGCCATTACCTGATAGTGTAAGTGAACGGACTGCCACACTTTCACTTGGAAGTGAAGTACTTGTCTGGCCAACAATTTCTCAGCCATCATCTGCTGTCACCTCCCACTCCTGCAGGCTCCCCAACATTCAACCAGTGTGGCAATGAGACTGTAAACATGCCTAACGGGGTCTCTTTCGTAGCTCCCTTCCCCCCTTTCATCCCGTCTCTGAACAGTCTGGGGTGGAGTCACCCAGAGGCCTAGAGCCAGGATCTAGAGGGGCCAGGCCAGGGCTGGAGACCAAACCCTGCAAAAATGAAAGTCTCATCCGACTCCACTGGCCTTCTTTGGGAAAGCCGGGGCTGGGGTAAAATCCCAGAAGAATCTGCATTGTGGAGCTGCAGACCCTAGGAAAAGGCCAGCCGCTAGAGCTCATCATCTCTCTCTGCACTGTTTTTGAATTTGAGATTCCTCGTCTCTGACTGGGGTCAGAGACAGTGCAAACAGATGACTGATGGAAGCGGCCACTTGACACCCGCATCACAGAAGTACGGAATTTAAGTGACTGGGATACGGAGAACGTCAGCCCATTTCGACGGAGTGAGACCAGACCCCTCTGAGGCCCCAAATGGTAGTTACCCATGCTCAGTCATCGGCGTGATGGTTGCTGCAACCAGGCCTTGGAGTTTCTTCTTCGGGGAGGCCATTGAGCTGCTGAAAAAAGTCTGGAAAACACACAACAGAATTCCTCTCTTCTTCAAGGAAGGTCAATTAATGATAAAACTCCTGGGCGAAGTCTGTTCGCCATTTTGAACTGTGAAACATGCTTTCTAGTAGGCAAAGACAGAGAGCAAGCGAGCACGTAGAATTTTAGGGCCTAATTCTAAAGGAGGAGAGACTGTTTTTCAAAGTCAGGAGAGCAGCGTTCTGGCAACATGCCACTGAGAGGGCGATGCCAGGCCTCAAAGAGCAGAGGTGAAAAAGCAACAGACCAAAGGAAGAACACGAACCTAGCTGGGGGGGCTCAGATGGGGAATTACCATTACTCACATGGAAATAGGGTCTGGAGAAGAGGGACCTTCTTGTCTCTTTCTGTACCTTCAGTCTGTTGGGCAAGAAATGTACTTAAAACCAGCACTTACCGTTTTAAGGATTCCGTGTAATCTTTGCAGCTGTCTTCAGATTTAACTAACTGTCCTCTCAGATGCTAATTCTGAATGGTTTTGTCCTGTTTTTCTAGTTCTAATATGCCACATAAACAATATTGTAATTATTTATTCATTTCTCCTGCACTAGACCAAACTCCCCAGGAAAGGGAATACATTTTATTTGCCTTTGCTTTTCTTTCACCGATTGCTCTGCAGACACCTGTGTCCAATTAAAAATGGACGGATTTTTGGTTGATTGAATGAAGTGTTCAGACCGTAGTTGGATGATGACTTTCAAAGAAGGGGGAAGTCAATCTGACATAACTCATTTGGGGAAAAGGATGCCTTGCCATTTGTTAGACAGTTTCCTTGTCCATAACCAGGATAGAAAAGCCGAAAAGTTGCCCAACACAGGGAAGGAAAGCAACACGGCATCCTGGGTAATCGCCTGGGTTCTGCAGGCAGACTGCCTGGTTCAACTCCCAGCTCTGCCACTTCCTGGTTATAGAAAATGTTATTATTTTTTGAGCTGCAAGACATAAAAATCCGAAGCCACAAATGCAAAGTTTAACAACTGAAGAACATAAAATACAATCAGATAGGATTTGATGACGATTATACAGAAGATGGTTGGCTCAGAACAAATATAGTGATGTCTACAGGTAATCAACAAGAGGGGTATATTATATTTTTGAGGACACTAGCACATCTAAAAACTCACGATGACTGTTGTTTAACCCCTCTATATTTTAATTTTCCTTTCTACAAATGAGGGTAATAGTAGTCATACTACCTAGGGTTGTTGAGAGAATTACATGAATTAATTCTGGAAAAGTGATTAACACTAGTGCCAGACACACAGTAAGCACAAGTTCAGCCCCTCCCTGAAGTCTTGTCTGACGGCTGTAGGGCATTAGCAACTACTGTCCTCACTCCCTGACCAGCACCCTCTTCCCTGTCATCTCAGCTCCTCTGGTACCTCCTCCCCAACCCCAGCTACTCTTCCCATTCAGGGACTAAGTCCTTTCAATTCTGTTATCTTCTTTCCTGCATTCCTTCCCTCTCCCCTGACTGCTCCTCTCCTAACTGACCCTTTGCTTCCTCTTATCTACACCAATGGGCACAACCCAGGTCCAAGGGGCCTCTGGGGGCTCAAGAGGGTTCAAGTGATAAGAGTCCCAAGAGCTGAGTTCAGCAGGAAAAGGCTCCTCAATCAAACAGTACTAGGCTGTTCACACTAGACTTCCATACTCTTGGGCTTTTAGCTGCATTTATTTCATGACTAGGTCAGTTACACTGATATTCTTGTGATGGTCAGAAGCTCAGACTGGCAGATATATATCTATTTGATTGAAAGAAATCAAGTCCAGTGACTTAGTATAGTTTGATTAGTTACAACTTCTGAAGCATGGGGGAGTGGGAGGAGAGTTGGGAATCACTGTCCTAACTCCCCCTCTCTTATCTTCTTTCAGTCCACACAGTCTGGAGGTTAATCGTTCAGTAACACAGACTTTCTGACCCCTCCTTTGCCAATAACTTTTCATCCTGGCTCCCATGAGCTGAAAATGCCAAACTCCCTGGTCTGGTCTCTGTAAAGATCTCTGCAGCAGCCGACCCTGTCGAGGCTGGCCTGCTTGCCTTCTCCTGTGGGTGTCCAACCTGGAATGCTGTTGTCTCTCACTTCAGCTCCTTCAGTCCAGCCAACTTTTAAAAGGCTAGGGAATATCCCCCGATCCTCCAAGATGAAAATAATTTTGTACCCCTTAGAGCCTCCCCAAACACTGGCTTTTTATTTAAAAACCTTACAGCAGGGTAGTTTGGGCGCCTTGTTTAGGCTGTAAGCCATGTGGGAGCAGGAAACCCTTAAAAATATGTATCTTTGCACAGATCAACACCCTAAATAAATGAGCAACGTTTGCTGACTCCGTGAAATGTGAAACTCTCACAGGAAGAGATGGGGTGAAAGATCACAGCAGCTGTGACTGGGGAAACACCTATGTTTTGTCAATTTGAGTTTTAAATACACTTGGTAATGTTCTGCTTTGAAGGTCTTTAGAGCTTGCGTCAAGAGCAAATGGTTAGAATGTTCTCCAGCCTAAGGTTGCATGTGAATTTAGAATATGACTGAAAACACTGGGGAGGAGGTGTTACTCTTGAAATCTTATGCCTGAACCCACAGCCAAGAACACTCAGTGCAAAGGATTCAGGTGGCCTTACTCAAAATCGCTGAGAAGGGCAAAGTTTAAAAAAAAAAAAATCTCTGGGGGAGGAAAAGGATGCAACTGGATGAGGAGAATAATTGACAGAGGAATACTTGGAAAGGAAGAAGCAGAAACAGAGACACGAAACAAAACAAATGCAGAAATACGACCAACTTCCCGCAAAATGAAGAGACTGTATCAAATTTAATCGCTAAATTCTCTGGTCATTTTCACAAAAGGATTCTTAGAGCCCAGCCGCGTGACGAGGAAGGAAACCAGGGTTCCCTTTGTCCCCGTCCGTCCCTCTGACACTTGCTCCAGGCCCGAGGGTGTCGCCTTCACACTTCCTCTGGCTCCGTTTCCCAGTTTCCCAGTTTGTCTGCCTTCCCCTGTTCCTCGCCTTCTCCCCTCCGTCCCCTGCGTCCCCTGCGCCCCTCTGCCCGAACCTCCGGTGACCTTTGCGTCCCCGCGCGTCCCTCCACGCTCACCCGAGACGCCGCGGTGGTCTCCCTCGCCGTGGCCGTCGCCGCCGCTCCGCGCAGTGCGGCGGGTCGGCTCCGCCGCGCCCCTTATCTCCGCAGGGGCCGCCCTGCCCCGCTCCTCGCGCCCGCCACGCCCAGCGACCCTGGGCGCTGTGGTTTCGCGCCTCTTCCCGCCCAGCGCGCAGGGCGGCGCGGACAAGCAGAGTCGCGCGTCCCTCACCCCAGGAGCGGAGCTGGCCCTTCCCTGGGTCTGACTTGACTCAGGTGAGCTGAGGGGTCACCCGCGCGGGGGCCCGGCTCCCCGAGAGCTGCGCGCGGCCACCGCGGTCTCCGCAGCGAGGGCCCACAGGCTCCTGGCTGACCCCTCCAGGGCATCTTTAGGTCTGGGTCTCGACTTTCCTCCGTCCCGGGCCCTGCAACAGCGGTATTTCGTGGTCGTGGGCTGTGAACTTCTGGCTGCTTCTGCCCCAACCCCTTACGCTCTCCTGTTAAAAAGAGAGGGGAACCGATATTGAAAGCAGATTAGGTACTAAGTGCAACAGTTTTTCTGGCTTATTCTTGAGAACAGTTGAAAGAGTTTTGAAAGGGAAAAGTATTTTCAACCAAAACACCTCCACTTGCAGGAATAGTAAAAGGTTATTTTCTAAAGTCATGTCCTGTGCTAATAAATCAGAACCCCCTCCATAAACAAGTCCTCTGCTTTCTCTAGTGATATGAAGTAACCTCCGTCTTCCAAATGAAGCAATGGCTGAGGCTTATTATTTCATTTAGAGAAAATACATTCCCCAAAGGGTTTTCTGGTTTGCAAAGTGCTATTAAATCCATAATAATCATTCCTTCATTGCACAAAGCACCAGTAATTAATTTATGAATTCACGACACAATCCTATGTGGTGGGTATACTTTAAATTCAGATTTCATAGATGAAGAAGCGTCATCCCACTCTACAGATCAGAAACAGGCTTATTTCTTGACCTCTAACTCCACTGGGAGGTGCTCAAGGCCGGCACCCTGACCTCTGACTTTGTCTGCCCGAGTGCAGAGTACAGTGTAGGCCCACCTGCAGGCCCAGAGGGGGAGGTGGGAGACATGTACTCTCTTCAGCTCTCTCTATTAATCATTATTTTCTCTTTATTATATTTTTTCCATTGCCATTTAGTCCCTTCATACCCTCTCCCCCCCAGCAATCACTACACTACCATCTTTTTTGGTTTAAAAAAAAATATATATATAAATTCCACATTATGTCTTTTGTTTTCACTACAACTCAAGTTTGAA
Organism: Phyllostomus hastatus; assembly: GCF_019186645.2. Lineage (NCBI taxonomy): Eukaryota > Metazoa > Chordata > Mammalia > Chiroptera > Phyllostomidae > Phyllostomus > Phyllostomus hastatus. Next base: position 11,052,395 of record NW_025333833.1, on the reverse strand, counting down.
ACCCAGCAATGCAGAGGCAAGCTCTGCCCACTGGTTTGTCAGTTTCTCGAGGACAGTAACGGGTCTGTTCGGTTCCCGGGGACACACAGAGTGCCTGCTCCATGGTAGGCACTCCGCTGATGGTCCAACGAGCACGCAGTGCAGAACATCTGTTGGTGACGGAGAGCACAATGCTGGCTCTGTGGCCTGAACGTAGACTTTAGCGCGGATAGGGGGAGGGGGCCTCCTTGAGGACAGGTGTTGATGCCATAGCAGGGAGCCTTGTGGCCAAGAGGACCGGGGTCAGCACAGGGGACACAGGAGCTGGGGGAAGAGGACTCTAGTGCGTCTTAGAGAGCAGTCTGCATATTGTTGCCTCGTGGCTGACTTTGAGACCCTCTTCCTGAATTGTACCCCTGGACTCATGCACCAACACACTAGGTTAAACAACTAGGGTTAAACACACTAACTGGTCATCTCCTACTAACTGGAAAATTCAGGCCTCGTGTGACTACTAGAAAGGGAGAATTATGAAGGTGCCATAGGCTGAAAACAGAAGAGAAGGTTAACATTAATTTTGCTAGGCAGGGCCTCTGTGACAGTATCAGAATCATTACAGGGGCAAGACTTCCTTTTGAAGGAGACTCACTGGGTAGAGGCTGTGCCCACATGAGCGTTATGTCCTGGGGAAGCGCATAAGCGAGTCTGTTCTTCTGTGACGATGCACCAAGGGTTCCCCAGGGATGGCAAAGAGAAGGGAGCACATCCTCCAAAAGCATCCAAACTCAGTGCTGCTCCTGTTCCAAATATGGCAAAAAACTCACCACTAGGTGGCAGTCTACCAGCACAAATTGCTTTCTCTTTTAACGACTTTGCAAACTGTACGTTTCTGGAAATATCAGAAAAAAAAAAAACAAAAAAAAAACCTAGATAACATTTTCCTGATTCCATTTCCTTATTCTCCTTCCCCCCAAAATATGTGCAGCTGACATCCTCAATTTTAACATTCTTTTAAAATCTGTCTCTTAATATTAAAATAATGAAAAAGTGATGTTTAGAAACACAGAAATTAGAAGTAGAAAATTAAGTCCTTCTCCCCAAATATTGATTCTTTGGGTTTTGAAGATAAATGTGCTTGTAAAACAGTACACTCAGTGGTCTTAACTTTTTGATGTATAAAGAATACTTAAAAATCTTGCTCACGTTTAACTTAGCATTTTCTCCCCTATGAATATAACTTTGCCTCCTTTTAGCACTTGAGGTAAAAATGGGGCAATTGGGAGAAATATAATTTCTCTCTTCTATGAAGAATTTTTAGCTATGTTCTTTTTCTGAGTGAAGGGAAAACTCACTGGAAAGAATTTGATGAGGTAAGTGCAATTTGAAATTTAATTCTCCTCCACCCAAGGCTGGTTAGATTCTTGATTACAGCTGAATCTGGGTGCCAAATAGTTGGGCTTCTGGAGGTTGAGTCCTCCCCCCACCTTCCTACCCCTTCAGCTAGCTGGTCGCTGCAGGGGGCAGGAGCCCGGATGGGCTCTGTGGGGGCCACCTGGGGAGAACTTGCTGGTCTTGTTTCTCCTCATTCCTTCCACCCAAACCATCAGGTCCTTGCTGCCCTGGAGTCGTTCACTCAGATTCCAGCTTTCGGTGTCATTTCCACCATCCCATTGACTACGTTCTCCTGGGCCTACTGGAGAGCTCCCATAAATTATTCCAGCACTTTCTCAGGTTAGGTGTTTTAGCTGTAGCCAGATTGTGAGCCTTGAAAGAAAAAATGTATGATCTATATTTGGCCATGTGTTTAAAGCTGAACCAAGTAGGTTAAAAAAAAGCTAAGTACATAACAGTATTCAGTTCTTCCATTTGTATTAAAAGTAAAAAAAAAGAGGCCTGTGTAGAAGTATATCCTGATATGCATAGATAGTTCCTAGAAGAACAACAGAATAGTGAACAGCTGGTTTAGCACTGGCAAGCAGGGATGCTGGAGATCCTCTCTATATAAGCTTTAACTCTTTAATGATTGACTGAAACTTCCAGAGGGAGGGGCAGCACTCCAAGAGCTCAAAGCAATGGCAGTTTACCAACCTACAGGGAGCTACTTAAATGTTCTAACTTACACATTCAGGCTACTGTGCCAGCAGCTCTCAATCATTTTTCCCGGGAAAGGGGGTTAAAGGCAGGAAGAACTTGTTTTTCAATGTGCCCATTGTTACTGTGTGAAATGTTTTGTTTGTTTGTTTGACTGTTTGAATTCTATGTAACCATGTGCTGGTAGAGAGAATTTCATTTTGTCCAGCTCTGGAGGCAAGCCTTATTTTTAGAATTTTTAGAATTCGGTTCTGGGCATTTCCATCTAGTCATCTGACTCCAGTCTGTCTGAAACCTCGGGGCCATTTTCTATAGTTCCATCTTGCTGGAAATGCTTCCACCAGGGCTGTGCGTCAGCTGCTTTTCTCCCGGGGAGGGGGAGCCCGGCTGCCCTCCCTCTCACCATCCCTCTTGTCTCCACCCCCAATCCCAACCTTGCTCTCGGAATCTCCTTTTGTTACCTTGGGCCTCTGGTCTCTCCACCCACCAGACCTCACTCCCTTTGCCAACTAGCATAGATGAGCATGCTTAATCTATGGCCAGACAATGCGGGCTTTCGGGTGTTCACACAACTTCAGGTTTGTGCAAGCGGCTTGCCCTGAGCTTTGTCTGTGTCTCAGCACTATGGGAATGGCCATTATGTTGGCGGCACTAACTCACCTTGCTCTGCTTGTGCCTCCACCTGCCTGGCAGACAACCACCCTGTTCTCCAAGTCTCCCTGTTTTTTTGTTTGTTTGTTTGTTTGTTTTCAGGGAGGCATGGTTGTACCACCCGTGTTTCCCCCCTGCTATCCGTTCCTGTTCCAGTTTGAGCTCCTTGTTGGTGTTCCCTTCCACGAAGCCACTAGGGGGCAGTGTTTCATCTCAGCCACTGTCCCACACTCAGCCAAGGTTGTTTTTCTCTGGGGCCTGAAGACGTGGAGAGAAGCCCCTTATCTTCTACTTTGCCATATTTTTCCCCCATCCAGGTGCCAAAGCAGTGTGACCTGTGTCCAGTGTCTCCCTGAGACCACTCCCTTCCTCCCTGCAGGTTCTCCTTCTATAAGCTCAGGTGTGGGTCTAGGGAGCTAAGGCAGGGACAAGACGTTGTTTCTCCACCTCCTCTCCCCCCCCCCCCCCCAGACCTATCATCCTTTCCACACCAAGGAGGGTTCTATCATCCTTTTCACGGCTGCCGTGAAACTGGCTTCACGCGGTCACTTTTCCCCAGTCTGATCAGCTCTCCCCGCTTCATCCACTCCCTTAGCTTGATCACACTCTTAGTGGTGGGCACAGCTGGCTCAGGCTGGCACCCTGGCCACACAACTGCATTCACACCTGTCTCACGCGGCAGTGATCTGTTGACATGTCTGCTTCCCGTTAGATGGTGGGTTCCTCCAGAGTTGAGCTCCTAACTGTGCTTTTCATCTTTGTATCCCTAGCACCCCATCCCTGCCTATCACCTGGCAGACCCTGGTAAGACCTTTTGGAAGAATCGTCGAACAGCCATTCAGCTTAGATGCACAAAAGGAAACAGCTCCTCTTCGCCAAAGGGATACTCAGGCAACACACACACACACACACACACACACACACACACAGGGAGGGAAGCTATCCTTAAAGGGTGACCTCTGCCCTACAAAGTAGGCATTCAAGGCCGTGTAGGCCCCTCGGGTCCTTAGGGGTAGACCGCATGCAGGGACCGAGCAGAACTTCCGGGAGAGGCTTGCACTGGTCTTGTTTTGAGAGAATAACGTGTTGAACAACTCATTAACCAGCTACATTTTGTTGTGTACCTGCCAATGGGAAAAACAAGGTCAGAAACACGAAAACAAAGACAGTATGGCCAAACATATTGATCAGAAGGGGAACAAGCAGATGACAGGGGACAGAACATTTTATTTGTATCATCCCAAATTCAGGGAAATATGGTTAACCCAACGCTCGATTCACCTAAGTATTTGTAGCAGAGATCCAAGTGACGACGGGGTGTGGAATTGTTAAGGCGGGAAACTGGTATCTCTTCTCTTCTTATTTACTAGAAGTAAGTCTGATATCATGGGATAGACCACTAGAAGTAAACAACTCTTCAACCAAGAAAGATAAATTGTGTCATTACCTGACTCTGTTCTCTGAGAAGTAACCCCGTGAATCACTGCGCAGGCAGAGCCTCTGCAGCTAGTGTGAGACAAACAGAGGTACTAATTATGTGTATTATGATAATAATAGTGCTCAACACTTGCTTTAAGACATGATATTTGCCGAATTGGGAAAATAAGAGTATTTTGCAGAATTGGAAAAAAATAAGAATATTCCTGCAGGCTTATGGGCACTCAGCGGCATTATCACAAGGAATAATAGTCATTGGAATAATTTCAGAGATGAGGAATGAGAGTTTCATGTCAGAGCCAGAGAGAGAGACAGACAGACAGACAGACGTTGGTTAAACAATTTGTTGAAGATCACAGAGCTCACAAGAAGTCTCTTTAATTCCAAAGCATGGCCTCCTCACTCCAGATGGCAGGGCCTGCGCAGGTGGATGATGTTATAATGTAAAATCTTTAGGCGAAAACCATGATTTCCATGTTATTCTTAAAAACAGTGTTGTCTGGCCAAATGTTTTGGCTCAGTGGTTCGACACACACAGAGTGATGCAGGCAGAGACTAAATGACGTGCCAGGAGCAGGCTGGGCAGAAGGACAGCGGCTGGGAGGACGTGGTGCCGACTCTCCTATTTCCCAGCCCCTTATCTATTCTCTGCTCCAGGTTCTAGATGGCGCAGTCTCCTTGAAGCCCAGCAGAATACCCACCAACCCGCCTCCCAGCCCACCCACCAACCAATACACCAGCCAGTGCCTGCCGAACACACACTTTGTGGTTCCTTGAAACGGTGTCTGGTGCTGTGGGGAATGCCGAAGCAGGACCAGGCAGGGGCCCTGCCGCCCCGGAGCTTGTAATCTAGGTGGAGAGACAAGACAAAAATACATGACACAGTTACAGAATCTGACAGAATGTGATAACGTGCTAAATTGTGTGGTACAGACAATTAGAGAACAAGACAGTATATAATAAAGTGCTAATTGTGTGGTGCAGACAATAAGTATAATAGGAGTTCAGTGCAGGGATGGGCGAGTGTGGGCTGCAGCCTTCGGGGAAGGCTTCTCAGCATGTCAGGCTGCCGTGGCGACGCGGTGCCTGCTGGGAAACCGAATATGGAACAGACCGCAGAAGACACTGTGCTGCACTGCGGTGCCTCTCCTCTGTCGAGATGAGGGCAGAACAGAAGGCATTCTTTGAGAGACGGCATTCTTCCTTTAACTCCAAAACGAAAATCAGATAGAGGGAGTACCTGATTTTCTTTATGAATGGTGTTACAGAGAGTGTCCACAACACTTAAAGTCATCCTTGAAATGGAATGACGTTGTGCACGTGCTGGGAGAGGTCAGTGTTTACAGAAATCACGTTGTAAGCCCTTTTCACTGAGGAAGGATACTTGTGTATGACAGAAAACCTCCTAGAGCTTATCTTTATGCAAGATCCCTTGAAGCAAGGGAATAGGCACTGTTAAATGCTACTGACGAGACTGGTAAACATTTGGTGAGGTAGTTAGGTAATGTGTACCCTGAATCTTGAATATGCGTATATTGTTCTGACCATAGTGTCTCGCTTCTGGGACTTTATCCCATGGATGTACTCATGGCTGACTGCAAGAATAGCTTTTCTACAAGGATAATTATCACAGAACCCCCAAAACAGGACTGATGAAATAAATGAACACATATTTTTAAACTTTTATTTATTTATTTTCAGAGAGAGGGGAAGGAAGAGAGAAAAAGAAGGAGAGAAATATCTGTGTGTGAGGGAAACATCAGTTGGTTACCTCTGGCATGCCCCCAACCTGGGACCAGGCCCCCAACTCAGGTATGTGCCCTGACTGGGAATTGAACTGGTGACCTTTCAGTTCACAGGCTGCTGCTCAATCCACTGACCCACACCAGCCAGGGCCAAAATAAGACATATTTATAAAATAGAATCAAGCATCACTAAAATGCTACCATAGAAAAATATTTGACATGGTAGGAAATGATCCCTGTACAGAGATAAATGAAGAAAGCCAATTCCAAAACTTGAAGAACATGGTTCCATTTTAAAAAAAAAACATGTTTTATGCAGAGAAATGTATCTGAGTGGTGAAGAGACATATCATTTCCACTTCCTTATGTTTTTGTGTAATTTCTAAATGTTTTCCAGGCTCCGTGAGTAAGTCTCATAAGACATGTGTTAAAACCGTGTGGTTCTCTGATTTAATATGTCTCCAAAGTTTGATAGTCATACTTTGTCATCCAGTAAGTTTTCTATAAATGGGAAGACCTATTTCAGAGAGGTTCCTACAGGCCTGGGAGGTGGAGGTGGAGGCGGGTTGGAGCCAGAGATTTCACACAACAAAGAAGTTGTGGGACAGGGGGCAAGAACCAGGAGCATCACTCCATTTCCTTTGAATTGGGAATAATTCCTGTTTAGCAGAATGCACACCTTATTTTTGTGAACTCACATCAAGGTGGGGGATGTTTGGGAGGGGTGCACACATTGAGGCTTACAAATCATCAATTTTTTTAGTGGCAGAATCTATCAGAGGGTGCAGAAAACCCAGGGCATGGATCAATTTTTAAGACTTCTGGAATGTTTAAATATATATACAGATGTACCAAAACAGAGTGTTTAAAAAAATGTGTTGTATTTTAAATTTTGTCCTGAACAAATTAATAGCTTTAACACAGAGAATACAAGAACAGAAAGTAAAACTTCATTTGGAGATTATGTGACAATCCATGCCTGAATAATTAATAATAATAATAATAATAATAATAATAGCAGCCCTGCCTGGAAACCATGTGGAGGATGTGGAATTATTGGAAAAAAAATCAGAAAATATCTGGAAATGGTTTTGGAACTTTTGGCCCACGGAATTTTCCATGTCGAAAGCGAAAACAAAATACTCTTTTTCTATTCCGAGAACTTTATTTAGATCTATTTTGAAACGGAAACATTCCAATACAAAAGCACATTATTGTTCTCCTATGACTAGATGTCTTCCGTTTTCCAAGTTTTGACTAATCAAAGGTCTTACAATGTACGTGTCTGAACTTTTTTTAGTTAATAATTTTCTATTTTTACCTCACCCTCTAACTTCTTATCTTTCAGTCAGGCCAGTGAAACTAAAGTGCAGCAAGGTCAGACTTCTTTTCCCTTTTCTATGCTCCCCAAAATATAGAGAAAATCTTTGGATAGTCAGGTTCCTTGGAAGTCAAACCTTAGCTAAAACCAGGGCAGGTTTGCCTCTCTGGAAACTCCAACCCTTCCAACCCCCCCCAAAAAAAACCTCCTTTCGCCGAGATGGGCAGCGAGATGGGCAGTGTCCCTGAAACACAAGTGCTGTGGACTTGCTCCCGCGCGTTCTCTCGTCTCCCAGGTAACCTGGGGGGTGGAGCCCTTGCTCCAGGCGCTCCCCGGACGACGGCACAGGGGCGTGTTCCACGGGAGGATGGGGGCACACGGAAAGCAGTGGAAGTATTTCTGACAGTTGGCAGACAGCTGTCACGGACAAGTCTTCCCTCCCACTGCTGTCACACAGAAAGCCTAGACAAAATGTGGCAGCAATTAGAACTATTTATATACAACTGGTATTGAAAAAAGTACAGGGCATGGGCCAGTGCGCAGCATGAAAAAGGAGCTGGGAGCCCGGGTGATAACTAGATGCTGCTGCTGACCCTGCACGTAGGCGCTGGAATCTGGGGGCCGTGGCGTTGAGGCCCAGGTAGGACAGGCGGCCTCAGGCCGCTGCGACTAGGGCTGTCAGATCAGCCCATACAAACCCAGGAGGCCCAGTTAAATTGGAACTACAGATAAAGAATGGATAAGCATCGTATCCAAAACTCAAATTTAACTGGGTGTCCTGTATCTTATCTAGCCCTAACTGTGACCCAGTTCTGTCAATCAGCTTTGCAGCCCTGGAGGGGTGCCTCACCCATGAGCAGGGACAGGAGAAAATATGGACAACTGTCGTGAGGAAGCAGGAAGGAGGCTTGGAGCTGGTCTGGGGCTGTGGGTGCAAAGTCATGTCCCCCACGACCTGCCATGAGTCCATGTAGGATTCGAATGTATACAACCTATGGAATATAGAAACCTCAACCTGAGAAATTGCCATAAAACCTGGCCCAGGATCTTTGAACCCTCCGAAATTCACCAGAAACAAACCAACTGCCCAGTGGGGGTATGCCTACAATTCAAGCATACAGGTATCCCTTGGGATAACCAGCTCTGCTGGAATCTTACTAAAAAATTACCAACCAAATGAGGAAATGAGTCATCCTGAAGGGGAAACTGGAGATAAACAGAAAAATTAGCAATCTGAGAACTAAGTTAACTTAAAAAAATCTGGAAGATGTCATGAAATAAGTAACTTTCAAAAGCCTGAGATCTAAAAGAAAGCACACAATGAAAGAATATTTTATTCTTAAAAAAGCAGCTTTATTTAAGGAGAAACCAAATAGCGATTAAAAGTAGGCTTGTTGACATTAGAATTGTAAGGGCACGTACCAAATAGTACATTAGATGGGAGGAGCACAAAGTGGCCTTGAAGAAAGGTGGGAGATGGTCACCTCAAGTGCAGCACAGAGAATAATGAGGTAGAAAACGACGCACACGAAGAGGAGAAATGAAGGTGATGACGAGAAGGCCATGTGCGTGCACACACACGCACACACACACACACTGCAGAGAGTGTAAGGCAGGGGGACAGTAGAAGACAGGGGTACAATTGTTACGATGTAATAGAAGTTGCTTAAAAGATAAGACCCCCACCTATTTTGTCTAAACAACAGAGAGATTTCTTTCTCTCCCCTACAACAGTCCAGGTGTCAAGAGCTGGCAGAGCGGCTCCGTTATTTTCAGTCTGTGGCGTCTATTGTAGGATCCCGCCTGGCCTCTTATCTCTGGCCCCCAGGTCGGAGTCTTAGGCCCAGGTGGCGGTGTGAGGAACGTGCAGGGAAGGGAAAAGGGGCGTGCGTGCCTGTTTTCTTTAGAAGCACTTTCCAGGAGATACACGTATCATTTGTCATGCCACAAAGCCACTAGGGAGGCAGGGAGAGGTTCTAGCTATGTTCCTGAAAAAAAACGGATAGTTCTATTCTCTGAGGAAATAGAGAAAAATGGATATGGGAGGGCAAGCAGCGGTTTACCCCACTGAAGTGAGGCAGTGTGAGGGGAGATTGTGGATGGGAGTTTCCCGGAACTGAGGGAAGACCAGGGTCCTAAAAATCAAAGTCGGAGCATGTCCCCAGCAAGATCAAAAAGAACAAATCTCACATTGGTCTGTTGAAGTCAGGTAAAATATTAAAAACTGCTAGGGGGAAAAAAGGGTTTAGTCACAAAAGAAGGAGAAGCAGATCAGTAGCAAACTTCTTATCCATCACAAAGATACTGGGAAAGTGTTGATGAAAAATAATGTTCAACCTAGAAATCAATATCATTCAAGAATGAGGGAAAAATAAAGGCATTTGCTGGTAAACAATTTAAAAAATAGACTAGCTGAAAGAACTACAAAAGAATCAATTTCTGTAAGATGGACATTGAATACAGAAGGAAACATGGAGTGCCAAAAACCTTCCTTCCTGTATAATATTCTTGAACTCAATTGCACTTAAAAATCCATCTCAAAATATGTAAAGAAAAATGTGATGGGATTATGAAGATGCCCAGTACCACGGGAAGCCCATCAGATCAGAAGATTAGGGTTATGGCTTCTGCGTGGACACTTAATTTCTCAGAACTGTGGGTTAGACTGAATATTTCTGTAATTTACTCTAACTTAAAAAAACAAGGACCGCTTTGATTCATCAGTTGTGTGGTTTTTGTGGTTTGATATTTCTGGTTTACAAGATGGACTTTGGAGTATGAGGGTTCAAATTGTTGCTCTGTCATTGGCTACCTTTGTGACCTTGGGCAGCTTAGCCTCTTAAAACCTCTGTTTTCACATCTGGGAAACAGGAAACATAATTGTATCAGTCAGAGTTCTTACATTAGTCAGAGTTTTCTGAGCAACAGAAGCTGACTCTTGATAAATGGAAAAATGTTTTATTTAATAAAAAATACTGGGTGAATCACAGAACTGTTGAGTGGACTGGAAAACTGGGCTTGAGGAGTAAGCCTAGAGGAATGTTGCCCCAAACCAACCGATGGATCTAATGGAAGACTGCTGCTGTCCATGGCTGCTGCTTCTCCATCGGAAATACACCATTGCAGTCCCTGGAAAATAGCCACCACTGCTGGTGCTACCACAAAAAAACAAGAAACCTTTGCCTCCCCTCATTATCAAAGATGCAAAGATGGAAGGTCCATGCAGAGTCTCTTTTCTCTTGTTGTTTATTTCTGAATCAAAATCTTATGATGGCATCCCTGATTGGCAGGAACTAATTCATGTACCTGAATCCTAGCTACAAGGGAGGCTGGAAATTTGCATACTGATTCTTGTGTTGGAGTCATGATGACTTATAACAGGAAGGAGATTCAAATGATAGGCTACCACGAATAGGATAGATGCCAATAAAAACAACAATAATAGTAGTAGTAATAGTAATGTAATAATAATAATATCTACTATACAGAATTTGAACTTCCTCGTATTTGGGGCATCCACCATTTTGTAAGCCCTGCTAGGTAGAGGATATTCATCCCATAGCAGACACAGAGAAAACACTAGATACTGGTTTGCTGGAAATTTGGACGTAAGACTTAATATATGGCCATAATATTTAAACTCTTATCCTGAGCTTTCTGACTATAAAGAGGGATGCAAAGAAGCAAGGGCAGCTTAATAGTTATTCTAGTGGCAACAGTGTTGATGGCTATGACAGTCCGTGTTCAACATCCAGTAGCAATAATGACAATAGGGTGCAGAGTCCACAGCTCTTATTATCATGGTGGACATCTTCTTCCTCATCTGACAATGGGTGCATCTTACTTCAGAGGGTGTGCCTAAGTATTCACTGAGTCTGTGTGTGAGAAAGGCCTCTGAGAGCTACCAGGCACCCTCTATAGGCGAGGCATTACCTTCCTGTCCTATCACGAGCACCAGCCTGGGGGAACAGCATCATGTTTGGAGCTCCAGAAGAAAAGGAACAATCCATTTAAACTTGAAGAGAATAGAAGGAACATGCAAGAGGAAACAGTGCCTGTTCATCAATTTGACCGTTACGTATTAAAAGGTTACAGAGGCAACACTACCTTTGCTCACTGGGATAAATGACACATCACCTATTTTGACGAGTTGGTTATTCCATTATTATGTTACCCTCAATGTGCAATGGAGACATTTCAATTCTAGCTGTAATGTGACATTTGGATATATTCATTTGAGGCTCCAAATAAGACTGATTCAAAATTCCCTGGCATATTACAGTGACTCCCAGTTTAAAAAAACCCCAAGGCACCTCATTGCCAGAACCTCATGTGGTGGGAATGTGCAGTGGATATACCAGGGTTTTTCTGTTTCCTTTTGTTCTATCCTCATCGTGTTGTATCTCCGTAACGTTCCTCATCTAGCATTTATGTGTGTGGTTTCTTTTTGGTAGTATTTGGAATAGAGAGTGATGGTTGGGGGACTCTTGCGCCCTGTGGCTTTCAGTCAGTGGTGTTCTGGTAAGCCAGCTTTTGGAGCGAGAGGGAAAAAAATCCTAATTTATAGCATTTGTCGTTTGCCAGGGTTACTGAACATGGAGGCGGGAGGCGATGTGCAGAATCAGCTGTCGCCAGCTGGAGGCAGCCAGCTCCCGAAGCTCACCAATCAGTTTGCGTCTTAAATGTCTGCTCCTAAGGTAAGACAAGTCCACACAGGCCACGGACCGCACTGTAGGGTTTCATATATTTCCAAGCTACGGTGGCCAAACGAAAGCAGATTTCTAATAACAGTTTTATCCCGAGAGAACCTTCATGCCTGTTGTCCTGGGGACTTCTTTAAAACTTGCTCATGTAAATGAGAAGGAGGCAGAGACATGTCTTTGAAACCTGGAGTGAAGGGGATGGAGGGGCCTCTGTTCAGGGTGGGACCCTTTCTGTGAGTCCAGGAGGGGCCTCTCCCAGCTGCATATTGAATCATGTCCTACATGTCTAGGGCACTCTAGTTTTCATTATTTGTCTCTGCCTTTTCAAGACGAGAAAGTTAACTCATCAAATGGAAGAATTAAGATTTGATTCATTCGGTTGCAAAGCTCATGCTTTCCCTGCTGCTCCACGGGGTCCCAAGGCAGCCGGAGCCCCCCCTGGACCCTGGCTCCACTCACAGCCCGTCTCAGACAGGATGTTGTCCCTTCACTGCCAGGAAGCGGCTTGCCTCATCACCCCCTTCTCACTTTCATAAGGGGAAGTTCTCTTGGCTCTCAACGGACTGTTTATTTTTAGTGTCTCCTTAGATCGCATTCCTGCCAGGGCCCTTCTCCACTTGCAGATGGACTGTGACTAACCACTCGGAGCTGTGACTTGTCCTCTGTCCCGGCAATGCTGGAGCGGTGCAGTGCTTGAGAATCCGCCCGAGGCCAATTTAAGGCTCATCTCCAGAGATAACATGTGCTGGGCCGAGTCATTCTGCCGGCCCAGGGACGGCATTAATCCACGCTGTGAATGGTGCTAATAACGAATTCTTATGATACCAATGATTGTTGCACGAACTCGGAGATGGTTCAGAAGCTTACCTCGTTTGACTTTAGAAGCAGCCATAGCAACAGCAGTCTCTCTGTGTTTTCACGCAAGGAAGAAAACATACTGACTGATGGGGAGCTTGAAAAGCTTAAATAGCATTTAATTAATGTATTCATACGCTAACCAAATATTTATGGGGCATCTATCATGTTCGAGACTCTGTTGTAAGGGCCAAAGGCTCTCGGGGTAAAACGATGGTGTTTGCATTCCTTATGTTTCTGCGCTGTGGCATGGCTGACATTCTCAGGGATGGTTGTAATTGAATGTGGGACTTACAAGCAGGGAGGAGGAGGAGGTTTGTAACTCTGCCCAGGGGAATGAAAGAACCTTCCCAAGGGTCTAAAGCTGGAGCTGGGATTTAAGACAATAATGACACTCATTATGTAGGGCTCATCCTGTTTCATGAACTGCCTGCCCTATTCTAATATGAACCTCTGTAATTTTTCCCAAACCTTACAAAATTGGTGAAGGTATCATCTCCTTAGGAACCTGAGTCACAGAGTCGTTAGATGACTTGCCTAATGTAATCTATCTGGGGACAGGAAGAATTGGGATTTGAACCCGTGCCACTAACTTTTGCACTATACCACTATGATCTGCTGTGATTAAGAGGGCGGGTGGGGACATTCCAGGCTGAGCAAACAGCATAGGCGAAGGCTCAAAGATGTGGGAAAATATGACATGCCTGTGAGTTTTGCCTTGAATTTGGGTGGGAAAGTGACATTCAGCCATTGATCACACATGCCTCATTCTCTTTTATCACAGACGTTTTTCTAGAGAATGTTTGGAAAGGAATTTATCAGCACCCTTTCTTAAACTGTGATTGTTCGACACGGCTATTGTCCAGCTAGTCACCCCGCTGAGTTGTTGGCTGAAGGTGACTTTAAATACACCCCTGGTAGAAGGATACAGATTTCTTGATTTCCCCTTATTCTTGAAATTGACTTATTTTAATGCTACTGGAGGCCAAAAATTGCAAGACTGATTCCCACAGAAGGCAGTTAGTATTTCTGGAAGAAAATCCTTTGGCACAACCACAAAGTACATTCCTGACCATGGCCGGAGTTCTTGCCAATGCTGGCTACTGCGGGCCACGTGGGACAATGTACGCCATGTAGAACCTGACCGACCGCCACAGGGTGTGTGACAAGTATCCGAATGCATGTGCTTTAGAAACAAAGACAAAGCATGGCAGTATTTGACCCAGAAAAGCACCTACATGAAGATAACCTGGCCAATTCCATATTTCTCGGGTAATTTTCTGTTCTTAGAACACTCGAGGATAGGTCTTTCATTTGCTCATCCAGCACCTTCCACGTGCCTGCTGTAACAAAGGCGAGTAGTAACAGGTGACGTCAGCAGAGCTTGCCCAGTGATGGGCAATGTGCTAAGCACCTTAAAATTATTATCGCATTCAACCCTCATAATAATCTCATGAAGTAATAATATTATTACCCCAGATGAGAAAATGGAGGGACTTGGAAACGTGCTGCACATCACGTAGCTGACAGAGCTGGGCCATCCGATTTTCATCCCAGGCTAAGATTTTCATCTTAGTCCAGAATCTGCTGTGTTCTGTCACCTCCTTCTGTTCTAGGCGCTGTAGTGGGCGTGGCTAGGGGTGCAAACCGTAAAGTGTAACCAAGTCAGAATGTGGCAGGCACAGGATGCTGGTTCTCAGCCTTCTGCTCAACGAAACGTATGTCAGCTGGTACGCACTGGTGGGATGCGTTCTTGGGGACAACACCAGCATATTGTACATGCTCCACCCTTCTGCCCCAGGAAAGCATATTAGGAATGCATGTGAATGAGAGTGACATTATTATAGTAATGGCATTGAGTCAGAGCTAATTCTGAAGGTGATAAATCCTTTGCATGTTTTCGTACAAGAAAATAGTGGATATAAGTCTCAGGATACAAAGGTATGACTAACCTCATTGGTAATCCAAGGGTCATCTTAGAACACGGGGAAGTGCTCAACGAACATTATTGGAAGGAATCAGCAACACTCAGAAAGATGGAACATTTATTTGGCACAGATTTTGCTAACATTTGCAGATATCTTCATGTCCTCAGATTTTAGCTTAAAATTCTTTTTTTAAGACGCATGGACTTACAAGATCCAAGTGTTATCTAGTGACCTTCCCAAATGAAATAAGAGTTCTCTGTATTCCCCTGCCCCGAGAATATACAGTTGTAGCTGGGATTTAGTTATAATTTCCCTCCTTCCCAGGGTTTAGATGGTGAGAGGCAGGAAGTTTTTCTTAGAGCATCCAGCATAGATAAGGAATAGGAGGATGTATTGAGGTAGTTTTCCTGGAAGCCACGCCAACAGACCGTGATTAAAGTCAGCCCGCAGTCATATTGGCTGAGAAGGTCACACCAGCTGCTTGTCAACCCATAAGACAGATATCTTCCTGCTATCCCTACAGCTCTCCAGAACTTGTCAGCAGCAAATAAAGATGGGGAAAGGTTATAACTCCCAGAGATTCCAAAATTCTTTTTGCAACACTAAGTAGTGACGTCTTGGGTGTCAGTGATGAACGAGTCCCTGGGCATTTGTGTAGTGGCGGGGAGTGCCGGAGCCTTAGCACCGTAACCAAGAGCAGCGGGAGCACCTGGACCGAAGGTGCAAAGGGGGCAGGTAAGGGGGTGAAAGGGCTCCAGTGGCAGATCCATTGTTACTCTAACCTGAGAATTTTAGCCAGTTGCTGTTGAGGGAAAACTCATCGTTCACATTAGGGAGACACGATTCAATGGCAGTTTCTCCCTGCGGAGGAATAAATGGTCATAGGGCCTGGAGATCCTGCGTGGGCTCAGGAGTGTGGTGGGGAGTTCTGCTGTCCTGGGACTGGTGAAGAGCTCTGGGGAGTCCAGGGGTAGCTGGCTTGGAGGCAGGAAAGATGGATTTGAATGTGGCATCTTGGGTTCTGATGCTAATTTCCTTTCTTTCCCTTGCCCTCTTCTTTTTCCTAGTAAGGTAGTTAAGAATAAAGAAGCTGAAACCTGCTGTTTTAGTTTTCATTCAAGAAACTGATTAATGAGGGCTGCTGGGTTTAATCAGTGGTTGTCTCTTCCAGCTTAGAAAACACTATTTTGGGGGCTGGAGAACACGTTGGCAGCCACTCACCTCGCGGAGAGCCGCATTACGTTGCAAGTGGTCAGAGGAACAGACCTGGGCACCAGAGAAGCCGGGGTGAGGGTACGTGCTCCTCCCCCTGGGTCTGGATCTGTCGTTGCTGTGGCTTTGAGAAGTGGCTTCACTGCCCCTGAGTCTTCGTCCCCTCACCCAGGACGGGGTGATGATAATAGTACTTGCCTCTTAAATCTGTCGTGACAACTGGGGAAGAGCCCTATATGTTGGATAAATGTTAACTCTCTCCATTATCGACTTATCTCTTCCCTTTTTGTCTTTTCGGAAGTAAGATAGAGGCTGTATTGGTTTCTGGGTGCTTCGTGATGACAAGATAACACGATAAACAGATAGAGAATGCCAGGAAGGTCATTTAAAAAAACTTCATGATTTTTGCCTTCCTGGCAGAAAGTTTAGACCCCTGCTCCGCACCCTATCCCCGTAAGATATGGTTTCACTGCACGTCACTGAGAATTCAGTAGAATCAAGTCAAATGGGAAGTCGTGTGGAAGTGTCGTAAACTGTAAAGTCCTATAAAATACCAGGTGTCATTGTTGTATATAGTGCCTTACTTGTAACGGGTACTTCTAGCATTTTGCCAGATTTGTTTTCTCTTAATCTCTTCCTCTCTTTCTCTTTACCTTCTTCTTTCTCCATATATACAAAAACACAGAACTTAATAGGAACCATCGTAAAGCCTTCCCCATAACCTGTGGAAGTTCATTTGCAGCACATATAATAATTATCGTGTTCTCACTGGTGTGTGAGGAGGAGAATATCAAAGCATTTCCAGTTTTGGAGCTAGGTCTCACTCAACAAAGGGCAGTAAGAAATCCCAGACCTTTCATAGAAGAGAGCCTCAAGTAGAGAACTACCTGGAAATTGTGCCAAACACATATTTGACATATTTATGTTTTCATATGTTATAGATTTATATATATTGTATGATGTTTTTCTGAACCATGAACAAGTTTCAGAAATCATGCTCCTTTGTCCCGAAATACTTCAGTGTATATTTTCTAAGAAGAATATTCATTCAAGATATTTAACAATGACATGCTGTTCATTACAGATCTTACATTTTGCCAACAGTTCCCAGCATGAGTGTGTGTGTGTGTGTGTGTGTGTGTGTGTTTTGCAGCAATGCTTTCATTCTGGTCCAGGACCCAATTTAGACTCATACATCTGGAATGGTTTTCTGGCCTTCCTTTGAATTTTCATGACATTGACAGTTTTGAAGAATTTAGGCCAGTTATTTTTTAGAATGTCCCTCAAATTGGGTTCTGTCTGCTGTTCCCTCATGATTAGAGTCAGAATGTGTAATTTTGGCAGGAATATTAAATAAGTGGTGAATGTTTCTTGAGCTAAATTGAAAACACAGTCCGACATAGATTCACTAAGTGGTAGTTTGAAAATCACTGGGTAGGGAGTCAGCCTGACGCGGAAGCCAGGTTCTGCCGTTAAACCTCGCAACACTGAGTTATGCTAATAAAAATGAGGATGTGGGGGATGATAGTAACGATAATGACTTTATCTGGCAATATGCGAACTGCTTTTGCATTCATGGTCTCATGCAATCCTTTCACAGTCTGAGGAGGTAGAGTGATTTTTACTTTATGGACAAGGAAATTTAGGCTTGAGGAGGTCAAGTTCCTTGTCCAAGGTCACACAAATGGGGAAAGGCAGAGCCAGGGGTCTCCAATCCACCTCTCAAAACCAGGCTCTGAAGCCTGTGCTTTTAAACCCACATGCTAGAGCGATGAAAAAAAATGCTGCACATCATATGTCCTTAGGGAAATGCAAATTAAAACAATGAAATTCTTATTCAAAGAGCCCAAATCCACGCACTGACAAGACCAAGCGCTGGTGGGGGGTGACGCAACAGGAAACCTAACTCACGGCTGGTGGGAATGCAAAATGGCACAGCCACTCTGGAAAACGTTTTGGTGATTTCTTACAAAATTAAATATACTCTTACCATATGATCCCACAGTCTCGCTTCTTGGTGTTTATCCAAAGGAGTTGAAAACTTATGTCCACACAAAAACCTGCATATGGATATTTATAGCAGCTTCATTCATGACTGCTAAAACGTGGAAGCAAGTGAGATGTCCTTCAGCAGACGAGTGGGTAAATAAACTGTGGTATATCCAGAAAATGGAGTATTACTTCGGTACTAAAACTAATTGAACTATCGAGCCATGAAAACACATGGAGGAGACTTAGTTGCATATTATTTCAATCTGAAAAGGTAACATAGTGTGTGATTCCTGCCGTATGACATTCTGGAAAGGGCAAAAACTGTGGGAATAATAAAAAGATCGGTGGTCACCAGGGGTTGGAGGTGGGGGAGGAGAGATGACTGGGCAGAGCGCGGAGACTTTCTAGGGCAGTGCAAATACCCAGTGGGATACTGTATGACGGGTGCGTGTCACTGTACGTTGTCCAACACCACTTTACAGTGAGCCCTACTGTAAACTATGGGCTCTGAGTAATGACGTGTCGGCGTGGGTTCATCACTTGTCACAAACGCCCCACTCTGGTCTGGGATGTGGATAATGGGGGAGCCTATGTGCATGCGGGGGCTCAGGGCATCTGGGGGGTCCCTGCACCTTCCTCTCCATTTCACTGTGAACTTTAAACTGCTGTGAGAAAATGAAGTCATTAAAATAAAGTAAGCCAAGCCACCAAGATCCTCAATGGAATTTTAATGAAGCAACTTGGAAGGAATTTGCTTGTTGTTAGAGGAGGAAGCAGATGGGTGGCCTGCAGATGAGTCATGTTTGAGGCGATTTTCTATATAAAAAGGCACTTGAGCTTCTGCTCCTGCAGTCTCTAGACCACCTTAAATTCAAACCTGCTGCCCTACCCATTGCTGCAGGAGACCCAGGCCAGCTGTGGCTCCGTCTCCTGGACTTCCCGGAGCCCCTTAGAAGCCGGTAACAATCCTGGTTTACTTGAGGTAGCTTGAACGGGTTTCTATGGTTTGTTACCACAACCACCAAACTACAATCACACACATTCAAGTATTTGAAAGCACCAGTGCATCTCCTGGAGAGATCCCTTCTTTGAGTGAAAATCCCCAGTCTTATCACTTAATCCGCACGCAACGTGTCTGCCGGCTTTCTCGGTCCTTCCTCTCTGGGCAATACAGTTGTCGCCTTCCAAATGGACTAATATGAAGGCTGCCATTGGAAGCTACTTTTATAGAGCTGTTTGAAGGGAAAATTTCTTTCTTAGCCCCTGGCAACACTCTTCCTCAGAGCCTTAAAATGGGTTGTTTAAAAAAAGGGTCCTTGGGGGCGATCATGTAACTGGGGCGATGATGACTAACCTTTGAGAGCAAGATGCTCTACCAGTGAAGAGGGGTAGGTCCCTTGAAAGTCCGGGAAAATCGGAGGTGGGGGGAGGGCCAGCGGGGGGTTTTCCTGAGCCTTCTCTGGCTCGATGGCATTTCCAAGGAGCGACCTTGGCGGAAAACTGTGTCCCCCAAACTCTGGGGAAGGAAGGCTGTGCCAACTGGCAGACGGCTAGTTTGCAGCGGAGAGCAACTGTGGTCTGTTTCCCCTTGTGGTTGTCGCGTTCAGGTCAGTACTAACTTTAGCCCTGCAGTCCTCGAATGGGGACAGTCCACTAGTGGATTCAATCCTCCTTAAATGACTGAGAAACTTTTAGGCAGAGATCGGAAGAAAGAAAAGGAAATGATTTCCTCTATTGTCTGCCTGATGTGTGATGACCTCCGGGCAAGCCATTCTCCAGCGTTTTGCGATATAAGGAAACTTTCTATTCATTCAGCTTGGAGGCCTCCACAAGCGTTTTATCAGCCACTGTCACCCGGTGTGCCTGGAAGAAGGGAGGACACAAGGACAGCTTGTTTTCTTCTTGGCGATCATTCTTTTATTTTTAAAAAATATTTATTTATTATTATTATTTTTTAGAGAGGAGGGAATGGAGGGAGAAAAAGAAGGAGAGAAACATCGACTGGTTGCTTCTCCTACGCGGCACCCCGATCGGGGACTAAACCCGCAACCTAGGCCGGGAATTGAACTGACAACCTTTCACTTTGTGAGATGACGAGCAACCAACTGAGCCACACCAGTCAGGGCTGGTGGTCACTCTTTCAGGTGAGGCCTCAGGCCCTCTGAAGGAGACGGTCGGGGACAGCAAGCCAGGGGACTCCCTCCCGGTGTAGGCAGGCTCGCAGGTTTGCCCCTCTGCCGGCTTCATCCTGGATGTCCAGCTAGTCCAACGACACACCGTTATGGGGTTAGCCTCATTTCATCATGCATTCACCTCATTTCTCCCATAGGGTAAATATTGTCCTCATTTTTGGTGGGGGCAACTGAGGCACAGAGAAGCCATGTAGGCCTGACCGAGTGTTCACGTCAGGCCATTGGCAAGTCTGAAATGTTATCGAATGTTCAGCTACCGATGTCTCTCCGCCTCCTTCCTGCTGCCGTGGGCCATGGACTGTCCCAGAGCTGACGTGGCCTGTGACTGTCTTACTCCGAGGAAGTTTGTCCTGACATACGTTTGAGGGTAAGAGGGAGGTATCACCTGAGCTGGAAGCCAAGGCCCCGAGGCGGCTGGCTGACCTTCAGATGCACTCTCCTCGGACCCACAGCCAGTGACGTCCTCATCGGGTCAGGCTGCCTCCTGGGGACTTGAACATTTCAAAGAGGATCTGAGAGAGGTTTCAGACGGCGCTGGGACATAAATAGCCGTTGCAGAAGAACGTTGCCTCAGTGACGGGTGACTGAGAAGCGTCACACAGAGTTTGCAGAAATCGGGCCCTCAGGGTAACGGGCTGGTGGCAAATCATTATAACATTTCTGCCCTGTGACTGAGTCCTTCGTGAATGAGTAAATAGCTTCCAGGTGTCTTGCCACAAGATTTAAACAACTGAGTCACTCAAGCTTGATGGAAGGACAAGTGGCAGCTTAGAATCTCCTCGTGACTCAGCGGCCACCAACTTGGATGGCCCACAGTTCCAGCTTTAGCATCTTTATTTAGTCACAGTCAGTTCCCCTTCTGTAAATGCACAATAGGAGGAAAGAAGAGGGAGGAGACAAAGCTGTCACTGTCCCCTGAGACCAAACAGCTCCTGAAAGAGCATCTACTCGTGCCAGGAAAGGCCGGTCCTGAAAGGAACCACCTGCTGATATTCCATGCCAGGCCCTTCAACCACTGGCCATCCCAGAAAATGCCTGATGGATGTGCCAACTCCTGTGATTGCCAAGGAAGCAAGGTAATCCCTCAAGAATGTCTGAGCAGGTGGCTCAGCCCAGACCCGAGGTCATGGCAGGAGGGGACGGAGCGGAGGGAGTACTGGCTTGGAGGACTTGTCTCTGTGGGACATTAGTTGGGTTGGATTTCTCTGGGTCTCAGTTTTCTCATCTGTGGGGTTGATAATGTAGAAGAGCTGGGCAAGAATTAGAGAGGATAAACTTAGGCTTAAAAAAATGGATTATAAGCACGGGCTGCAAACCAAAGTGTCGCAGGTTCGATTCCCAGTCAAGGCACATGCCTGGGTTGCAGGCCACGGCCCCCAGCAACTGCACATTGATGTTTCTCTCTCTCTTTCTCCCTCCCTTCCCTCTCTAAAAATAAATAAATAAAATCTTTAAAAAAACAGGGCCAAAGACCATATATTATTTTAAAAAATGGATTATATAGTGTTCTTCTTTGCCTGTTTTATAAGCAAAAAGGCATTCAATGCATTTGTGTTGAATGCAAAAACGGAGAACTCTACTTTCATTTAACGATGGTGGATTTGGGGCCAGGGGACAGGAATCAGTCCACAGGGAGAGGACTCCTCAAACAGATGAGTCTGGTGAAAGAATAAGATACTCCAAGGAAAAAATGTCACCTTTTGTGACTGAATTTTAAGAAAGAAAAGAAAAACTTCAGAAGCAATCCAGCCTTAGACAGAAGGCATAGTCTGCCCTTGGGCTCAAGTGCCTTCCTATTATAAAGAAAGAAAAACCGTCTGTGAAAGCAGGGATCTGAAACTAGCATTGATGCCAAAAGGGCCCTGCCGCCGATGACAGGTGTCAGGGAAGGGTGTTGTCCCCACAAAGCCTGAAAATAGAACATTGGGGAAGTGTCGCTGTGACTTCATTGTTGCCCAGGAAGGGATGCAGGTCATTTTAGCTGGCTGCCCCCTATCTCTAGACAGAGCAGGAAGTAGGCAATTCATTCGCCCCTCAGAGCCCGAGAGAAAGTCCTTAAACGCACCCCATGCCCCGTGCTGTCGCTCTGCATTCACCAAGCAGATTTCTGATGTGTCATTTGTTTATGAGTCACTGCTAATGAGCACCTACTATGTGCCTGCTGACTACACTTCATGTCTACTGTCATACAGGACTGCTCACAACAGGAAGTAGACAGCCAGGGCCCCATTTTTAGATGAAGAAATAGACTAAGGGTGGGGAAGCAATGTCCTCAAAGTCACTCATCAGAAATGGTGGGGCCGTGATTTGGATACTGCTTGCACTAACCTTCCTTGCCTTCTTTCTGTTCTGCCTGCTGCTGTCTGTTGGGAGGAAAGTGCTTGATGCTTCTTGCTTGTTTCATGCATGGGCCAGGGATGTTTCCCTGGTTGAAAATGAAGGAGTAGCCACAGTCGGTGGGACTCAGGCGTCCACCCTGGCTCAGTTCTGAGTGAACTTGTTACTGTCCTTGAATGTGTAGGATAGACAGATTAGATCCAGAACTGTAATATTCTCATTAAGATGGTGTGTCTGATAGAAATAGGCTGTCAGTTCTTCCCCTTATCTTACAGCTCTGATCAGCCACGAGAAGGGCTTGTGAAATCACAAGACATGCTCTGTGTGGCATCTTTAAATGGGAAGCACACTGAAATTTACTTTTGCTCCTTGGGAAAGCTCCAAATTAAATGGATACAAGAAGCTTGGTATTATTGCTTTTGTTTTCACAGCTGCTGAAATAGCTCCGGCTCTCTTGGCTCAGTCCATGATAACTCCAGTTGAAATTACATGTGTCTAAAGATAGGACGTGCAGGTCAGAGCTCCTGAATGGATATCATCCTTTGTTCAAATGGGATCTGCTCCTTTTAGCTCAAAGCTGTCCTTGACCCACAAATGAAAGAGAAAAGCCCACAGAAGTTACCAACTATGGATGAATTCATCCGTATACTCTCAACAATTCATGTACGTGTGTTTGCATTTAAGAGGTTATTTTAGCAATGAACAGAAGGCTTGGACAGCCTCCTTTTTTTATTGGGAAGGCTCACAATTAAATGCCCATGTTTCAGATTGGTGCCGAGAGATGGCAGTGAACTGCTTTGATGGTGGGTGACCAGAAAGGTAGGGGTCGGGGGGTGGCAGTAGTGTGGGCGTGCAGCAGAGAGAGGGTTTGCAGACCAGTTTGTAGGATGGCTTGTGAGTGGTTTATCTCACGGAAGAATTCCTGGGCGGGGGGAGCTGTCACCAGATAGCTGAGGGACTTACTTGCCCTGGGCAGGAAAAACTAGGCTTCCTTTTTTTATCCTAGGGGCCAGAACTCAGACGAAAAGAGAGCAGATGCAGGGAGACATTTATGGGGGGAAAAATTCTTTGAATTAGGATACTTGGGGAGTTTACTGTAAAGAACAATATGCTAGCATTAAAGTTGCCTGGAATGTGGAAGCTGCTTTAAGTAACGATGTGCCCCGAACTCTGGGATGCGTTCATGCTGGGGAAGTTATCACAGGGGTTCCAGCACTGGGCAAGAGGTTACACCCGATAGTGCAATTCCAATTCTAAGAGCCTCATTCATGGTTTGACTTAGATACTCATGTTCACTGCTCTTTGTGAATCAAATATGAGAAGTAGTTTAACGATTGATACGTGCTAGAGAAGAGCCTACTGATGCACTAAAACCTCGCTGATTTGAAATAACTGAAGGTGAAAGCCATTGGGGTCGGTGAAGTCAATTAGGAAATGCTCATAAGTAATAAAAGGCCATTTTATGACATTCCAGTCCACGGATGCGTGGAATTATGTCTACCAGACTCGGCTGGTCAGGGTCATGCTTTAATGAATAGAGAATGATTTGTAATCAGCATATCAGAACACCAGGCTCGCTGGCCTCTGCCTAGATTAGAATTAAATTATTTGTAATTCACAGTGTTTGCAAACAGTTGGTCTTCTAAGTAAATAAGCAGGCCCCTCAGAATTTCATTTGAAGTATTTACTTGCTGTCAACTCTGTCTTTTTTTTTCTGTTGATAATGCAAAGGGAAGCTTTCATTCAACTCCTGTCAAAATGTCATTATCGAAAACCAATCAAACAACAGCATACCATAAGTAAGTGAGATTTTTGCCAGACTAACCCTTCATTTTCTAGATTACATATTAGATTGCTCAGAGCTCATGCAAGGAAACTCTGTGGGGCTACTTGTGTCCAGAAGGTATGGAAAATAATTGGATTTAACATTTTCCACTCATTTATCAAAATTTAATATTCGAAAGAACATGCATTGTACGATTCTATTTCTTTGAAATGTCTGGGACAGGCAAAGCTACAGAAACAGAAAGTAGATTAGCAGGACTTGGGGGCGGGTAGGGCCTTTGGGGGGAAATGAAGTGTTGACTGCTCGTGGCAAAGGGGTTTTCTTTGTGAGGCCGTGAAAATGCTCTACCATGGATGGCGGTGATGGTCGCACGAAACTAGGAATCCACTAGAAACCACTGAATTTTACACTTCAGGCAAGTGAGTCGTATGGCAGGTGAGTTATGTCCCAATATGTATGGGGCTGCGTTATGGGTCAGGAGTTGTCCTGGGCACTGACAATAGACCGTTGTACAGGACTGAGTTCCTGTCTTCACTGGGCTTGCATTGGGTCAGGGGGTGGCGTCACACACGTGAGCAAGCATGTAAAAATGTAATTTTAGGAAGACTAGTACCCTGAAGAAAAAGAAAGCAGGATAAGGAAATAGAGAGTGATTTGTGTGTGTGTGTATGTATGCTTGTGTGTATGTATGTATGTATCTGAGTGTGTCTGTCCACGTGTGTATTATGTGCATGTGTGTGCATGCATGTGTCTGCACACGCACACATGCTCTCTATTTCAGATCGGGTGAATAGGGAGGCCCGCCCTGGATCTTCCCAGTAGACTTCTCTGAATGAAATGAAAGCATGAACCACCCAGGTAACTGGGGTAAGTACATTGCAGGCAGTGCAAGCCCCTAAGGCAGGAATATTTTTAGCCTGTCTGCCTACAAAGAGGGGCAGGGAGCTAGAGGACGATAAAGTTGGTGAGATTGGTAGGGATCAGTTCACGTGGGCAATAAGCACGGTAATATCTGTGAATTATTTTGAGAGCTCATTTTTAGCACTAGTCACCTTTAATTCTGCACGATGTATTACGGAGCCTATAAGTGCTTTGCACGGTCACCATCTAGAGTGATGCTCCCAGCAGAAGCTGCTGTCAGTCCTCCCTGTCCAGGTAAGGAGAAGGCGGGACGCCATCCACCATTTTCCCAGTCCCATGAGCCCACGAGCTCCTGTCAGAACATGGTCGATTCTGGTGATTCCTACTTCCTCAGCTCCTGAATCAGTACTTGGTGCAAGATCGAGACAATAGATGTTTATGGAGCTGATTTCTTTGAGGTCACAAAGACTGCAGACGGCCGAGCCAGGACTTAAGTTCCGGTCATCTCACTCCACATGTCGTTCTGTTCGTGCAGACTCACAGGGCCATGCTGCTTTTCCTTTCGAATCAGAATGGTGAGGATGACAGGGCGTCCAAGGGTCATTTTCCCGGTAGGCTGACGTTGACATGCCCCCAGGTCTGTGGGTAGTGACATGGTTTTCCAGGGCTCTGCTGGAAGGGATTGATCCGCCTCTCTTATTATGACACAACCCCACCTTAACGGGAGTTAAGTTTTTCTTAGCATACTCTATTCGGTGGCTTCAGTATAATTAATTTTCATCCACTGACTCTTACCGTTGGGTAATTTTCATTTCTGCCTTATCACCCAGGCTCCCTCTTAGGATTTGCTAAGGTCTCTCACCTTTTATCTTCATGTAACCAAATGGTTAAGAACATGAGTTCACCTCCTGAAGGGAGTTCAGATCCTGGCTCTGAAGGGAGTTAACAGATGTATGACCTTTGACAATTAGCCCATCTGGGCCTCAGTTTTCTCATCGGTGGAGTGGAGATGATAATATTATTGCTCTCATAAAATTGTTTTGGAAGTTACACGTGTCTGTACAGCGCCCAGAGCAGCACCTAGAACAGAGTGAGGGTTCAGTAAATGCTGGGCATTGTTAGGAAGGATGCTTGTACATCCGGCTCTCCAGGGTTGCTTACTGTGGAATTGTGGCTAGAATGACGCAAAATAAGATAATTGCTTGTCAGTTCGTCTTTGTGCACAACATTTAAGGATCACTAGGTGGTCAAAATAACACCCTGGGATTGGAACACAGCATGTGCGCCGGTGGAGGCTGGGGTCGGTTAACTCCCGAGCACTCTGCCCTGGAGGGGAGGGGGCTGCTTACTGGGTCTCCCCAAGTACTCTCTCCATATAACTGTCTGTGTCTGTCATTAAACTCTCCGATGGGAGGCTATTTTTACCAGGCGATGATAGAAATTGGGAGTTGGGGATTCAGGAGAGCGGTATGAATGGGGATGAAAAGCCATTGATAAAAAGGGCCGTTTGCCTTCCTGCCTTTTGCTGCTTGTAGGTTCTGGAAAGGGCTGCTCTCTCTGGGCTCCACGGCTGTTTTGTCTCCTGTCAGCACGGCTGTCATTGTTGTCAGGTAACTGCCGGTGCCTGCCAGGGCTCCGGGGGGGGTGGCTTGTGCTTGGCTGCCCCCTGACGGGGTACCTGGAAGGGAGGCCCTGGGAGGCAGAGGTCAAGGCCAAAAGGACAGGAAGCCTCAGTGCCTAGGCACCTACACCAGGGCCGCTGAGATTCCCTCTGGGCGGATGGAAGGAGGCTTCTGTTTTTCTCCTGAAAACAAGGACATAACAAGGAAAGCCTCAGCGCCTTCTCCTCCCAGGCAGAAGAATCTCGGACACAAATAAAAAGCCTATAAACATAAAATCCCTTGGAGAAGGAAGAAACCATTTGACTTGTTCTTTTCTCTCCTTTAAAAAGAAACGTTAATTCCTTACAAATTCCTGAAAGTGTGTGAGTATGATGTGACTGTGGTCCCTACTACGCGATCCCAGGCAGCTTCATCTCAAGGTCACGGTGGCCCGGTCATGCTTGCCTGCCATCGTCAGCATCAGGGAGAAGAGAAACTGTCTCACTGGGCTGCAGAAGTCCTTGGAAAGCCGTCTTTCCAGCTCTTTTCCTCTCACCCATGAAGCACCGATTCTCTTCCTAAGCGGGGAGTAGCAGGCTGACACTAAAGAAAGAACAGAAAGTGAAGTAAAATGGCAGCGGACTGTAACCAGCAGATTTCACTGTGCATCTGAATGCTGAGCCTCTCCCAGCGTCCGTGCGGGGGCATAATCCATCTTCACACGGGCAGCAGTCCTGTCAGCTCGAAGGGACCCCAGGAGATGATCCGGGGTGGTTCTGTGTACCAGGGACAAGGAAGGACCAGAGGTTAAATGTGTATCAAGTTCAGGGATGGAACTCCAGATGGCCCCTTCCATGGAAGAAAGAGAATGTCCCCTTAATTCTCTGGCTTCCACATCTTTCAGTGTCCTTACCATTGACCTTCAGCCTCTCGCCCCACAAAGCGCTTCTGAAACAGTCTCCTTGGCCCTCCAGGTGAGGTGACAGCCTCTTCCTTCGGCCCCAGCCCCCTACCTGGACCCGCCATCCGTCTCTGACCTGAATCCCAGACTCACACTGGGTTTCGAGGTCCTTTATTAGTTTACTCTTATTAAGTGATTGCATCATCTGTCTCCATCAATAAATGTTTCACTGACTCCAGCTAATCCAATTGAGTCTTGATTTCTTTATCTATTCCTTTATTTCTTGATTCCATATTTTATATTAAGGAGGCTGAATGTTCCCAACAGAAAAGTGGAGGAGGCATTTGAGGCGCAAAGACCTTTGGAGGTCACGGCCCCCGCTGCTGTGTGGGGCAGGCCCTGGTGATCAGCATCCATCAGGGAGCTGCTCGGAAGGAGCAGACGACCCTTCAGATGCGTCTCTTGTGAACATGGGAAAGAGAGAGCCGGGCAGTAAGTCACTGCAAACTGGGGCAGTGAGGCTGCGTGGAGGCATACGCTGATCAGGAGCAGCGCTGGTCCTTGGTGAAAATGCAATGGAGATGAAGTTCCCTCCCCAGCCCCGCTCCAGGTCCTCTGTCCTCTCTGTCGCAGGGATGGGACCTGCTGCCCCCTCCCTCCTTCCTTTCCCCTTTCCTTCTCTCCCACCCTGTCCCCGTCATATTTTGCTCTCACGGCTTTCATGTTATTTTCAGAGTTATAAAGGACCCACATTATCCCAAAGCATGGGTCTTCAAATTCTATGGGATTGAAGGATTCCACTGCAGAAATTAACTAATGGATGCCTTTTTCTAATTTGGAACAAAAACCCCTCTATTTTCCTTTAAAGAGAATACACAGTGGCTTTTCTTTAGTTGCAGATGCTTATAATACTCTATAATCAATGTAACGCGATGCATGTCAAAATAATATATTCTGTGAGTGCTTTTTTCTATTTGAATTCTCTACCCATTTGAGATCTTAGGACCATGGCGCCCTGTGTGGCAGCCACTAGCCACATGGGGCTTTAAAGCACTTGAAGTGGGGCTAATAGTCTAAATTGAGACATGCTGTCAGCTTGAAACGTACACTGCATTTCAGCAACTTGGTCTAACAAAAGAGAGTGCAAAATATGAATAGTTTGAAAATACTGACTATATGTTACAATGATAATATTTTGGCTATATTGTGCTAAGATATACTGTACACATTAATTTCACCTGCTGTTTTAACCTCTTTTAATGTGGCTACTAGGACGTTGAAAACCGCATATGGGGCTCATATTAGCATATTCGTGGTTCACCTATGGACAGCGCTGCCGTAGAAAATACTAAGTTTAGCTTGCATTACATCCTGACCTTTTATTTACTCGACACTAAGCAATCCTCAACTCTGCACCTCCCAGCATCCTCTGGGTACTGACGATGCAAAGTTATAACTTTTTGGTGCCTAACTTGGGTATTTAGGTCAATTCCCTTACCTCTTTAGTTAATATTAGTAGATTCTATTACAGGAAGATCGTCCTGGTCAAGCGGAATTCTTACAAAACCACACCTTACAATGATATGACATAAAAATGCTCAGAAAAGTATTTGGATCAACTACCAAGTCGAAGAGGGATGTGGGAGTACTGGGGTAGTGAAAAGATGTTTGCGTTAGCCCAGGATCCTTTTGATTATCTTTTCCTATGACTTATTGATGAGAATCTTCTACTCTTCTTTCCTGGCAAGCATTACTCTCTTCTCTGGTGGGATGTTTACCCTTCGTAAAGCTGCAAGTATCATACATGGGCGTCCAACATCATAGGCGTCACCCTGAGGATCAGTTTTTTACCTCCCAGTCCATCAATACCCATCCGAGAATGCAGATAATGTAGAGAGCATATTGCAACTGACCTACTTTTTGTTTACTCAGATCTGAAGCCAAAATAACTTGGCGTCCAGGCCGTGTCTTCTGTTCTGGCCATGACATTAAACAGAAGACCATTGGCTGCAGGACCTCTGCCAGTCTGCCGATGTTGAGTCCGCATATGTTGCTCATTTTACTGGGCAGTGTGGGTAAACGCCTGGTACTGGAGGGAGATCCGTCTGAGTCTTCCTTCATTACTCTCCTCCTTGCTCTGAACCCTGGCTGGTCCTTGACACCATTCTTAGCAGGCCCTGCCCTGGTGGATTTCCCTGCAACAGACAGAAGTGAAGCTTCCTGTATTCCTTTAGTCTCTCAGTGCAATGCGGTGATTTTCAAATGTGGGTCAGGGGATGGGTTACATCGGAATTGTGCTGGTGAAAAGTACAGCTTTCAGAGGCTGGATCAGAATCTCAGAGTTTCAGGAAATGGGACGGGTCAGTGGTAGCATTCCAGAAAATCCCTAAGCATGTTAAAATGTGAGGTCTATTGACCTTTCTCTGCAAGGTAGGGGGGTTGGGTGGGGAGTTGCCGGAAGGGCTGCAAAATTTTCTTTCTTAAACCTGGTCAAACTCTTTGTGAGAAAAGGTGATTTACCTATTGGTGTGACAGGGGATACATGTTTCAACCTTTACTGCTGCGTTGTGTGGACTGTTCAAAATGTAGCCCCCACCCCCAGGAGGGTTAACACAGTCAGTCCCTACACATTAGAGCAAATGAGTTTCTTAGAAGCAGCAAGAGGGACCTGGGCTCCATTTAAAGGGTTGAAGATCCTGCAGGACAATTCACGTTAAGAAAAGATGTTTAAAGAAAGGATTGGGAAATGAAATTCAAACTTCTTGCCCATCTGTTTATGGTCTCCACCCTCTTCTCCAAACTTGACCCTTATAAGCTGTTGCCTTTGCATTCCAGCTAGAGAAACGTTCAAAAAAAAAAAAATCAGGTCTCTTTTGATGTGTTTGGAATTTTGCCTAAACAAGGCCTGCCAAACCTGCTCCTGCGTTATTTTTAGCATCTCCTTTGCCTGAGTGCCCCAAGGACGTGCGGTCCTCCATGAAGTCTCTCTTCTGATGAATATTTGATTGGCAACCTTAAAATCTCTCTTTGTGTTTAAATGATAAACGCACTGCAAGCGCAAGGCACCTTTCATGGTCTTTTAAACTACGTGTCAATATGTGTTCTTGTCGAGCTATAATTACCTATCGTTGCATAGCTTTCCGAATTAAATATTCCTTAAACAAAAGCTGAAAATAGTATTAAATCCATATAAAAATTTTAAGGTGCAAAAATTACTAATCGGTATGTTAACGCAGCTTTATCAGGGTTTGACTTATGGGGCAAGGAAGGACATTGTGTTCTTTAACAAGGCTTGGCTTCCGGAAGCCTCTACATTCACATTGCGAGTTTTCATAGAATAGCGAGTCATTATGTGACAGAGGGAGCTAGGAAATGTAAATGAGAAACAGTTGTGCCGTGCTGTCTTTGGAGAAAGGTTGCCGAGTTTTAAATAAAAATGGAAGTCTTCCCCTTTTGCAGTAATCACGGTTAGCAACGCAAGTAGAAGGACGCACTGGATGGAAGTGTCCAGAAGTGATGCCCCGCCCCCCGACGTGAAAGAAATCGGCCGGGACCTCACCAGCCCAGCCTGCGGCTGTTCACTTCAAGGGACTCTCAGGTGAAGAGACAGGAAGTCACACGCCAGCTAACGTCTTTATCGCCCATGCGGACAAAAACGTCCTAGGGGAAAACTGTCTCTCATGCAATCAGCCGTTTAATTTGACGTTTTCTGTCCAGGTAATACATGAAACTTGAATTTAAAAAGATCAGCCAGAAAGCCTTATAAAAGAAGCAATAGTGTCTGCCTTAGTCCATTTCCTCCTGCCGGAGGCCACCACGTGTGACCCTCTGTCTAGTGTTTCGGGTCATTGCTGTCTATTTCTAAATAGAACACTCGTCCTGCTAATTTTTTTATTTTAGGGTATGTCTATCTAGTACCGCCTATGAAAAAGTACTATTGCACTATTCTCGTCTTCCCCTTCTTATTTTTCACGTTGTTACTGTTAGTTTTTTTTGTTGGTTTCCATTGTTGAATCTTTAAAGAATATCCTTAAATTGTTTCTGGTTTCATCAACTTTAGACGTTGCCTGTAGATTCCCTGCCATGCCAGGGGATGATTTTGATGCACTTGCCCATATTCTGCTTTGGCTTCCTCTCTCTTAGCTCTGCTAAGTTTTGCCTCTTGAATTTCATTGACTTCTCCGTTTCACTCAGTGCTGATTCTGAAGCCACGCTTCTTTGACCCGGCAGGCTAGAGGGGGTCTCCGTCCTTCAGTGTCTAGAGAGTTCATATGGAAATAACCTGAATCACATCATTTATGTAATGAAATACCCTGTTGTGTTAGGTTCTCCGAGGCTGTCATAAGCATTTTCCCGTATCTTTATTGTTTGAACTATCATCCATCATGCCTATAGATTATTCTAATATATTAGAGACACATCAAACCTGGGCCTTGGTATTTCGCCAGAAGATCCTACTCGGATTGGCTTGGTCTTTGAAGCCCTGATCGATGAATGCTTCAGTATCATTTCTGACATCTCTGAGCTCCAGAACAGTGACTGTGTAAGAATTTATTTGCCATTGTAAAATATCAGTGTAACAGTATCTGTACAAGGAACCCGTATTCTTTGAATTTGTTGTTAACGTGGGGGTATTGGGATACTGGAACACTCAAATGCAGGTGAGTTTTATCCTAGATGTAACTTGAAGTAAAAAATCTCTTCATGTGCTTTATTCACTTAGATCTCACAGTCAAATGAAGTAAAACATATATTTATTTCTGCCAGAGTAAAATTCTGCAATAATTAATATGATTGTGAGAGCTATCATTTCATATATAAAAATAATTACTAAGAACTTTCAGACAAAAAAAGAACTTTCAGACAAATAATTAGGGAAAGAATGTTGATTAATACATATACTAAGAGAATACATTAGCAGTATTACCTTAGGAAACAGCTATGCTTTTCTGAACCCACAAATACTTCTAACATTAAATTAATTATCAAGGCAGAGAAATACAGATGGTAGTTATAATCCTTGTCGAATTGTGTAGTGTTTTAAAATTCATAACATGAAACAAAATAGCCTACAAGAACTATATTTAGTTTTTAGTTATTAAATTTCATTTAGGTCATGAGTCTTTCAAGAAAAGGTTCTATTTGAAAATTCTTCACATTTTGTGCAAATGGATAAAAAGCGGAATGCTAATTCCACTCCCTTGAGATGTCACGAAGAGAAAAACTCCACATCACGTAAACCAAAACCCATCACCCCATCATAAACGGTCTTCGATCAGATGTACTATTAATAGCTAATACTCAAATCGCACTGTTCTATATGCCCCCTCTATGAGCTCATTTCATCCTCCCAATGATCCCGTAAAGGTGTGGCTATAATTAGCTCACCCTACAGATGAAGAAGCTAAGTAAGGCACAGAGAGATTAAGTAATTTGCCCAAGGTCACACAGCTAGGCAGTGGTACAGCAGGATTTGAACTCAGGCAATCTGACTCAAAGCCATGCTTTAAGCAAGGTATCATCTCTTAATGAGATACACCTGGAAAATGCTTAGATGGGTTCCTGGAATGTGACAAGCATCCAATAAAAGTTAACTCTTATCATCCGTTGCTGGAATGGGGTGAGGAATGCTGGAATGAGATAGGGAGGAGCTAATGGGTTACCCCCCTCTTGCTGAAGGAGCCCGTAGAGTGAGGTACGTGGACCCAAGAAGCCAGCTTCAGCCAGGAGGGTCCACAATAACAGAAGCCGCTATCAAAAAAGTCTGGTGCCTGGCTATAGGGCTCTTCCGGTCCATGGACCTGCTGCAATGCCCTGTGGCTGGGTTCCACCACCAGTTTCCTTCTCACTGTGTGAAAGCGACTGAGAAGAGTGGCAACATTCCAGTTTCTTTAACGTGGGGGCGCATTACTTTTCCTGTGGTCGAATGGAAATTCAGTGGAGTAACATGTTAAAACACCAGGCTTGGGGGGCAGCCTAGACCCAACTCCACCACTAGGGTTACCTAGGGTTGCTTTGAGGATGCTTGTGAGCATTTTACAGAGAAAGCTTAGTGAAACCCAAAGCCTTTTCATTGAAAACAGAGGTTTGGAAACCTAAGGGTTTTTCTGGGATTAGCATTACGTAGGCACCCATGAAATTCCTTCCTAGGGGCAATCAGTGCCAGTTTACTGCAATTAACTGAGAGCTGCAAGCTGCAAGCTTCCAAGAAGCCACTGAGGAGGAGTGCTGGGCCCAGATGTTAAAGATCCGGAGCAAATTCGAGCAGTGGTAACAGCAGTTGTGGAAGCTGAGACAGCTGTTTCACCTGTGCCTAAATGTTCATAATTTATTAACTGTCTTCTCCGTGGTGCAACCTTTAAAGTGTGTGCAAATGTTAGTTACTCATGAATTGTTAACATCAATGTTTTGTTACTTTCATGGGGTTATACTTTATTGATTTGTAAAGTTCAGTTAATGTGTCTTTCGTTTGCCTGGGACTAGGGAAACCCTGGCTGATCGATTACTTTGACCCCAGGCACCATGGTGTGGCTGAGCCTGCTGGAATTCCAGACATAGAATCTAGTAGGAAACAATACTTCTAGAATACCCAGAATACCAGCCTTAGAAAGTCAACCCTATAAAATGGTGGCACATATCACCAAGGTTTGGTTTTAGGTTCTTCCTCCCATTGCTTGGATTCTGGGCATCCTACGGATACCCAGAACTTCTTACTGCGCCTCCTCAAATGGGGTGGCCTTTGGGTCTCAGTCCTGTCACTCACCCTGCTCTCATCATTGTATCACCCTCTCGTGTGTTCTTTCTCAGGGCTCTGCTGGGCGACCAGTTGGTGCTGCTCCTTCTGAAACCATGGAAAGGTTCAGATGCTCTACTCGGTCTAAAAGGTGCCTTTGCAAATGTAATTGGTTAAGGTGAGGCCATACTAGAATACAATGAGCCCTAAATCTGGTGACTGGTGTCCTCATAAGCAGAAGAGAAGATGCACAGAGACGGGCTGGAGGGCTGTGTGACGAGGGAGGCAGAGACTGGAGAGATGCAGCTGTACACCCAGGAACACACAGATTGCTGGGAGGCACTGGAAGTCAGGAAGAGGGACCGTGGCCCTGCCAGCACCTCGATTTTGGGCTTCTACCTCCAGGACCCTGAGAGAATACCTTTCTGTGGTTTTAACCTCCCTAGTTTGTGATCATTTGTCATAGTAGCCCCAGGAAACTAATATAGGGCAATTGGGGAGGCAGAAAATAGCTAGCAGATATAATTATGTAATCAAGTTACTCTTATACTATATTCATTGACTTTTCAA
Source organism: Phyllostomus hastatus (assembly GCF_019186645.2). NCBI lineage: Eukaryota > Metazoa > Chordata > Mammalia > Chiroptera > Phyllostomidae > Phyllostomus > Phyllostomus hastatus. Next base: position 11,017,500 of record NW_025333833.1, on the reverse strand, counting down.
TGAATGCATTGACTTTTTCAAGGGAAAAAACAACACGTTCCTTTGGACCATTTTTCTGTGGTTTTGGCAACATTGCAAAATGTTTGATCTGGAACTACCTTCTTCTTCATCAGGACAAGAGGGATCAAATATGCTAAGACATGACCCACTGAGGGGCATAAAGCACACAACTCTGTACACGGAACCTATGGTGCTGCAGTAGGTTCATGCCCTGCAACATGGCAGTTCTGATACGTTTGCTTTTGCCTGTCTCCATCGAGGCGGGGAAAAGTGTTCCATAATTGTGAGCACTGTGTTAGGGAGTGCACATCTGGCCTCGATTAATGAAATGAAATTCTCCACTAGGAACTTCACATGTATGTGTTTTCCACCGACGAGCTTCTGACCCCATAAACGTCAAACTTCACTTCTCTACTACCCATGCGCTCCAGTGTCGCTCACCTTATGCCAGAATTTGAACTCTGGTCCTGCATCTTTGTGTTGTGAAGCTCAGTGGCCCACCCACTGGGTGACAGGAGCACTCCTGCAGCCCATTCCTGCACCCGGAAGGCTAGAAACAACTTTGCACGTGTGAAATGACCGAGAGACACACAGAAAAGCACGGGCTAAGTGTCACCTGGCTTGACGTCCCATTTTGCAGATCCTTAAAATGCCCTTTCCCTGGGAAAGAATCGCTCTATTTTCTTTGGCATTTTTGCCTCCAGAATGTTATAAGCATAGGGCTGCCAGGTGGCCATTTCTGTCTCTCTACAAAGAAATCCTGCCAGAGAATGAAGCATATCCAAGAAAAGTAGAATTAAATTAAGTATTTCATGACAGAGAGAGATTCATTTCTGATGACATCCCTAAATTCACTCGCAACTGTAACCAAATTTAGTTTTTCTGTGACGTGAGCCAAGACATTCTCCCTTCCCTGTTTTGGCTTCACAGAACTTGAATTGTGTGTCTTTTTCTGCCTTTTTCACTGTTGCACCTTTAACTGCTAGAAACTGGCACATGGTGGGCACTAAATAAATACTTCTTGAATGAATGAATGAATGAATCGGGTTTCTGTCACTTTAAACCAAAGAAAGCCTTACTAAATCAGAAGAATTAAAACATTAATTATAATCCAGGTAGAATTTAAGTGCTGCCGACCTGATGTTGGAGGCAGGTTATTGATAAGCATAAGGTTCAAATGGAGAGGGAGTGTGCTCTGGATATATTAGAAGCAAAGGCTGGAGGAAGGCATGCACTGGGCATGCTCAGAACTCGTGAGGGCAGTGGTCCTCTTGGGTAGTGAGTTCCTGATGGAGGGCTGGGGGATGATGCTGAGAAGGCAGGGCTAGCCCATCTCAGGGTATGATCAGGTGGAGAACTTGGAAGTTATTTTGTAGCTGGTGGGGAATCAACAGATGACTTTTGAGTAGAGAACTGAGCTTTCATCCCTTCCATGGATAGTTTCATTTTAATGGAAAACCCAAAGCTTTCACCTAAAAGGATATACTTACTTAGAAAGAATTTGAGATCATGAAGCAGGTTAGTAAAAATTTTTTTTGTGAAAGGACTTGCAGCAGTTCTTTCAAATCATACCACGCAGAGCACTGCTCTTTTATGACTAAGTCATTTCCCTGAGATAATTTAGGGTTAAGTTCAGTCATTTCTCAAAAAGCTATTTGCAACTTTTCGTATTCTGAAGTTAAGAAAATATGAAGGCCCACAGAGAGATAAAGGAAAGAAAAACAAGAAAAGTGAAGAAAAGGCCCGTTTTATCATGTGGAAAAATTTTTAAATGATGAAGAAAGTATTTAAGTTTTCAGTAGTGATAAAAATGATCAGATGATTTAAAAGAGAAACATCTGAAGAAGCAGAAATTGCATAAACAGCTCAAAACCCAATTATGCTCAGTTTGATCAGAGCTGATCTAAAGCAGTGATGCTGATCTTATCCCCCTTCCCAGTAACTGGGGTGAGCACAGGCATTCGGTTAGTCTTCCTCTGGAATACGATGGGGCGGGGGACAGTGATAAAGCTTCCTTTGCTACCTTAAATAGGTGCATACGAATTACTGTCTTCTTTGCAAGATGCTGTTTGTTATGTATGTGCCACCTGGGGCTTTTACTGCCGCTTTGAAACCATGAGGGATATGTCTTCTAAGGATGGCAGAGCAGCAGAGCGGAAAGGTAGAAACTACCCGCGTCTTTGCTGACGCTGCTGAGAGGCTGAGTTAACCAACCCTCCAGACTTCCTCTAATGTGCTCTGTGAAAATTATGGATATTTAAGCCACTTTCAGTGGGGTTTTCTTATTTGCAGCTAAAAGCAAACTCACTGATATTCCCACCTAACAGTTTTCTCTTGTGTCAGCCAATGCTCTTGGGAATGTAGAAAGATTACAGTGCACTAAAAATGTGCGTTTTCACCACAGTAACTACTTATTTTCATTTTCTCTAAATTATTTATATTGACTTAGTTTTGTTGGTGATGAGGGAGCAAAGCATCGCTCCTGCTTTCCTTTAGACTCTGAGTGAGCCGAGACGTCAAACACCTGGATGATGAGACACTCACTCATATGCGTGCAATGATCTGGATGTTAGGTTTTGAAAATGAAACACTTGAGACACAGAGCAATGCTTTCCCTTTTCAGCTGTAGAAAAGCATTATAGAGAAACCACTCTGAAGCGAAAGCAGGAAGAAAGGATTTACATGAGAAATCGGATCTCCCAACAGCATCCCTGGCCAGCTGTCCTGCCTATATATAGCAAGTAACTCATTTGTTCAATCACTCAAAATCTGCCTTGTGCAAGTCATGGTGTTGTAGGGTTGCAATTACGACTTCATATACATTAAATATCACTTCATAGACTTAAAGACAGCCTTCACCTTCCGGGAGCACACAGTGACATGGTGGAGGTCGAGAAGGCATTAGTGGGGGCATGAGAAAGGGAGCTTCTTGCCATCCACTCATCCAGCACGCATTCACAGCGGGGACCAGTTATGGTCCCTATTCTTGCAGAGCTTAGAGTCTAAAGAGAAAGGCATCAATGTCTGGACGCAAGAATAAGTACACAGCTATCAATGCAGATACTGCGATGAAAAAAGAGTCCCGTGCTGCAGAGAGAGCAACTGGGGCAATGTAACTTACTTCGGTGGGGGAGGGTCAGGCAAGGACTGTCGGGGGATGAGACATTAAATGGAGATCCAAAGGGTGAGCGTGATTAAGTTTGGACACGGAAGTGGGGGGAAGGTTAGGAAAGCCCTCTTACAGGCTGCGGCACAGAGCCGGACTTCAGAAGTCAGAGCTGGGTGGTGGGAACTTCCAGCTCTGTGCGCGTGGAGAAGACCGTGAGGAACGCAGGGGCCCCTGGCAGCACGGGTTCCAACTGCGTGGGTCCACGTGCACGGAAACTGTTTCAGTAAATATCATCCATGTGTTTTCTCTTCCTTATGATTTTCTTAATCACACTTTCTTTTCTCTAGCTTACCAGATACCGTGTATAACACATACGATGTACTAAATACGTGTTAATTGTCTATTTGCGTTCCTGGTAAGGCTCCCTGTCAACAATAGGTAATCAGTTAAGTTTGGGGGGGGAGTCAAAAGTTATACCTGGGTTTTCAACTGTATGGGGGGGTCGGTGCCCCTAGCCCCTATGTGGTTCAAGGGTCAACTGTATAGCAAAATGAGAACAGGATATGATCTCTGAGTAATGGGATTATGTATACTTTTTCCTGTTTCTGTTTTTCTTTCTTTGCTATGTTTTCTCTACACTTTTGTAATAAAATAGTTTACTTTAAAAGGTCGTCGTAAAAGGAAAGAGCGTTTTCAAACAGGCAATGATGAGGTCGAGTTGAGGGGGGGTTGGTCAGGAGAGGTGGGGCAACCAGGAATATTTAAATGACTGTTAGTTACTCATAGCTTCTCGCACCTGCAGCACATGCCGTGGGGTGGGGAGAGCGGGCCACGGCAGTGGGGGGTGGGGGAGAGCGGGGAGACAGAAAGTGGGCAGGAGGCCGGTGGGGTGGGACAGTGTCAGGAAGAGTTTCAAGCCCATCCTGCAGACAGTGGAGTCGGGCGATCGGATCTGTTTTTAGAGGCGCCCCCTGGGTGACGGTGGGAGATATGTGGGACACCGCAGTCATCCAGATGAGCAATGGGGGTGGGGGCGGGGCAAGGAACCTTTTGTTTTTTTTAAAGCAACACATTCAGTGGAGGGACCTGAGGTTTATTCTCTGCTATTCTCCATGACTTCTTGTGAATTTGGCAATTCTTCCTTTTAAAAATAGACTTGATTTATTTTTAGAGAGAGGGTATGGGAGGGAGATAGAGAGGAAGAGAAATGTCAATGTGTTCAGGTTCCCACCTTCTGGGGACCTGGCCTGCAACCCAGGCAAGTGCCCTAACTGGGAATCAAACCGGCAACCTTTTGGTTCACAGGCTGGCACCCAATCCACTGAGCCACAGCAGCCAGGGCTAAATTTGGCAGTGCTTGCCTGGATAGACCAATGCGGCTGAGTTAACTGATTCAAGAGTTAGCTTCCAATGACTAATTTGACCTGCCTGACGTTAAATAACTAGGTGGGTGAAATTCTTTGCATCTCAGTGTGCTGCAACCCAGTCTGGTTTAACCATGGTCTCCGCCATGGGTCCCGCATGGATCCTAAGAGGACAAGACCGCCTGTCCTTTTTTGACCTCAGTGAGAGATCGGAGAGAGGGACTGTCTGTAGGATGACTGGTCGATTTCCTCAGACGCAAGTACTGCTGAAATATAAACTATCATTATTGTTTGCTCTGATACCAACTTTCTGTGCGGGTTTTAATTTTGTCTGCTCTTTTCAAACCACATTTGAGGTCTCCATGGCTACAACAGAAGAACAGAAGGAAAAAAAATGCTTCTGTGTTGGAATATTCTAAATGGTGTTGTTTATTATAAAATGTGGATATTTTAAAGGATGCCCATATTTTAAAAAGGTATAAAAGTAGCTGTTCAGATGGTGTTCCAAGCCAAGGACATTTTTCTGTTCTAGCCACGGGTGACATGGGAACATACTGAAAAGATGTATCAATAAGGACTCCAGAGGCAGACTAAAAAGGTAGCTGGATTTCCTGGTAGAATTCAGATACAGCTTGATAAATGTTTGCTAGGGAAGGGTCTGGGGTCTCTGCAACCTGAGTCATGAGGTCAAGTGCGACCATGGGTTGACATCCAAGTAGCTGTATAAGTTTACATTCTGAACTCCTGAGTGAAACCTTTAGGAAAAGCTATCACATATTCACGGGTCTTTTATGGGTGTGTGAATTCGTGGTTTGGACATAGTGACAAGTCAGCACCTTTTGCAAGAGGCAATAAATGTATTTGAGGCTTTGCGCTTGGATTTATTTCCAGCTGTACCACTTACTATCTGTATGACCTTGGACAAGTCCCTCAATACCGCAGACTTAAATTTCCTTGCCTGTTAAAGGGGAGTAACGCAGCCCACCCAGCAGGCTTGTTGCAGGGGAATCAATAAGATAACACGTATAAAGTACCTGGCATTTAATAAGCTCTTCACTTTAACTGTTACCCTTAATGGTGTTATGTCTTCGACTGCAGAGAGCTACGCGTGCAGCTACACAAGAATTCTGATTTCTGAACATCACACAGATGGTGGTGGAAACAAAGGAGGAAGACAAGGACTGACCTGTGGGGAGCCTGAGTTAGGGTTTCCCGGTGCTCAGGCGGCTGAGTTCCCAGGCCCCGGGCAGCTCTGGAGGCTTTGGGAACTTAACCAACATTGGGGCCACCATATTCCTGGTGTCTCTGCCAAGGCCAAGTGCTCTGCAGACAGAGGATAGGGCGATGCCAGGCTGTGGGCACGTCACTTAGCTAGACAGTCCCACAGCTTCGGGGCGGGGCCAGTGCTGGCGGACCCCTGTCTTGATATTTATCACTGGTGTATGTCCCCAGCCGCTTCCCAGGCCTCCTTTCCTCCCTCCTGGGTCTTGTCCTAGTCAGGTGTTCTGCTTCCAGTCAGGTACCCAGACAGTGTCCTATTTTGGTCCTCAGTCTAAGGAGAGCAAACCTCTGCAAAGGTAAAGTATTTGCTGACAAGGTGGGACTCGTGTCACTTCAAAGAGGACTCTCAGAAACCGGAAGAATGACATTTTAATGGCGGAATAATGAGCAATAAGTTGATGTATAGGGTCGATCAGGGGGTCTCTGTCCGGCATTTATGATCAGAATATATCATGGTGCAGTGGTCACACTTTCTGCTTAGGAGGTTTTGCTGAAAATAGTGTATGAGTGGAGCTGATTCACCCCCACGGGGCTGCCCGGAACACCTTGTCTGTGTCAGCATCCCCAGGTCTGGTGTTTCTCCGGACCCCGCCTTTCCTGGGACCTGAGCGTGCGGTTTTTTTTTTTGTCTCGAGTCTGGGAGCGGTCTTGGTGGCTAGGTTGTCCAGAGTTGAATTCTCTTGCCTGCAACCAAGAGCTGTAGGTGTTTCACATTTATGTGACCGAAGACTCTAAGGCATAGGTGATTTTTATTATTCCTATTCTAAAGATGAGGATCTGAGGCAAAAAAAAAAAATAATGTTAAGTTTGCCTGAGTTCACAAAGCAAGTCAGAGGCAGTGGTGAGATTTCAAACAACTTGTTGACAATAGTTTGTAACTAGGTGTCTTTCTCTTAAAGACCTGGCACGGACAGCTTGTCAGAACTTCAAGTCCCATCGAGACAGGGGCGTGTCTCTGAGATGCAGTGCTGTCCAGTGGCAGTGTTCCCGGCATGTCGCCTGGTCTGTGCTTGCCAGCCTGTGGCCCTCTGGGGTCACTGACAGTTCACCACGAGCTCAGGAGACTCAGTTCCTGGGTTCTTTTTTTTTTAATACTAAATGGAGCCACTTTTAAAAAAAGATTTTATTTATTTATTTTTAGAGAGGGAAGGGAGGGAGAAAGAGAGAGAGAGAGACATCAATGTGTGGTTGCCTCTCACGTGGCTCCCACTGGGGACGTGGCCTGCAACCCAGGCATGTGCCCTGACTGGGAATCGAACCTGCGATGCTTTGGTTCACAGCCTGCGCTGCGATCAATCCACTGAGCTACGCCAGCCAGGTAGTTCCTGGGTTCTAAAGACGATTAGATGTGAGGGGCCACATTGATGTGCAGACCACACTTAGAGAGAGGAAGGTCACCGTCTTCAGCGGGCTCTGAGGAGTTTGAGCCCAAGTCAGAAGAGTATGTGTGTGTGTGTATGTGAGAGAGAGTATACTTCGCAGATCAGATTCTTGAGTCTTCTGAGTCTTTTCCCTCATAAATGCTACTTATGCCTGGCCTTTGGTGAGTGAACTAGGTGAGGGTGGAAATGATGAGACCCTAAGTTTTCCCACCGAGGAGTAAAAGTGGAGAAAAAGAGAAAGGTAGACATAAAACTGGAGAAAAAGAGAAAGGTAGACAATGTCCCGGAAAGGATAAAAACCTCTACATACACACAGAAGCGCGTCTGCGGAAGAAAGAGGAAAATCAGAACAAAGAAGAGCTGGGAAAACCAAAGAAAGAAAGGAAGAGAAGAACAAGGTGTGTGGAAAACAAGCAAAGGCACTCCAGGTAGACCACTCTTTCTAGTCAAAGTTGGCGGCATCCTGCGTGGCGATTCTCCCCCCCTGCCCCCCCGCCCTGCCTGATCTTTGCCTGCGCAGGGCTGCTGTGCGTCAGTGAGCAGATGCTGGGAGTGGCAGTGCCTCCCTGGATGTTCAGAGGTCGCCACCTCAGGCCTGTGGTCAGAGAGCAGGTGGTCTCCTGCTGACACCCAGCTCTGGAGCTGGGGGTGAGAGCTGGTGGTAGCTCTGAGGCCTGTTTCCCACTGAGGCTCAGACTTAACCCCCAGACTTTGCAGCCTGTGGTTCTTAGCAGGGTCCCAGGCCTCGGTGCAGAAAGACACACAATCAGCCTCTGTCTGGAGCCGACCAGGTGGCTGGAGCGATGGAGTTGGGCTAAGACACACAGGGCTAAAATTATCCTGTCCTTGTTTCTGCAGCTGAGAGACACATACTGTGAGAGTCATGGGTATTATGCTGTCAGGCCACGGACCGCTTCAAACCCCTGTCTGAGCCATAATTTCCCCTCGGGGTGGGGGCCAGGCACGCCTCCGTAGAGAGGGCTGCTTTTCAGCACGGGGCGGACAGTGGCCGTGAGCCAGGTGTGTCTGTCTCCCCTTCACGGCTCCCCTTGAAGGACACCGTGGAGCCCAGGCCAGGGTCTCCTTTCCACTACAACCTGGGAGGTAGAATGGGCACAGATTCTTTTGTCAGGCCCCATTGTTCAGGAAAAGGCTGGAGGGGAAGACACAGAGTGGCAAGCAGACCGTTCATAGCTGTTTCCAGCCAGCTCTGCTGCCCAAGGGTAGCTGCTGCTGAGCCTGTCCATGAAGCATTTGGAGTCAGGCTGCCTTGGCTGAATTCCAGCCGCACTGCCTATAAGCTGTGTGTCCTGGGCTAACCTTGCTAAGCCTCAGTTTTATCGTAAGACAGGGATAAATTCACCTCGTGGGTGGTTGGGATGGTCAACAGCTTAGCAGCATGCTGGCATACAGAAGGTGTTTAATACATGTTATTTATCGATGATGATGGTGACCAGATAGTTGTCTTAGGTGCTTCTGCCCTTGGGCTTGTCTTTGCCACAGCATGGAAATCGTCTGGTCCCATAATAGGGGTTATTAGGGTGATCCTTCTGGTGAGGCGGGGTGGGGGGAGGGGAGGGCAGGAAAAGGGGGAAGGATGGCTTGACAAGTATTAAAATCAAATCCTTTTTGTTAAAGATATTTATTTATTTATTTTTAGAGAGAGAGGAAAGGAGGGAGAAAGAGAGGGAGAGAAACATCGATCGGGTGCCTTTCATACGAGCCCTGAGTGGGGACTGAACCTGCATCCCAGGCATGTGCCCTGCTGGGAATAGAACTAGTGACCTTTTGCTCTGCAGGATGACACCCAACCAACAGAGCCACCCCGGTCAGGGATAAAATCAAATCCTTGACGCTCTGGGCACACCCTGTCTGGTTTCAGACTTGGATTTAGACTCGTAAGTTCAAAGCCAAGCTCAAACGGCCAGTGTTCTTAGAAAGTTGGCTCAAACCACAGTTGATTCAGTGTTCTTAGTGGGCAGGAGGCCACGGGCCAGCTCTGAGCTATGCAGAGTAGAAAAGGTTGCTTTGCCTCTTCAGCCTCCTCCGTCGCAGCCCCTTTGACAGGAGTCGTACCATGATGGCATGTGGGGTCTTCACGATCTCTTCTTGCTCGTATCAACACAATGCTTTTGTATCAACACCTGGTTCTAGAAAAAGTTCTGAAACACATTCACACAGAGAGGTACATCACTGACAGCTCTTCAGGGGAATTTGGATTTTGATATGCAATTACACATTTCTACATTCCTTGTAAGAGTGCAGAGGCATTCTGGGGGAACCTACTTAGGGGGTTAATTCTCTCTTCTGTAGCTCAGCGCTAGCAGGCGGTGTGATTAGCACCAGCTGGACAGGGGAGCCAAGTCGTGGCCCTGATTTACAAGATGTATTTCTGAAAAGCTTCTCAGTGACACTAGGGCACTGAATCCCATTTCCCTTCTCCCTGACTTTCTCCTAACATATTTCAGTTATAGGAGAAGCTATTCAAGCATGTAGATGCTTTTCCCTCGCTGAGTCAGGGGGACGAGAGGTATTGTTTGCTTGTATACGATGCAGATTTTTACTTTTTCCTGAGTATTGATTCAGTGAATATTATGGGGTCATTTTTTTCAGGCTTTCTGCTTCATGCTTTTCACCCACATCAATGCTTTTGTTCTGGATAGGATAGCCTTTTATTTTTTTTAAACTGTGACACAGGGTAAGAGCCTACATAATGTATGTGTCCTTTCACATAAGAATACTCACCCTTCCTATGTGTAAAAAACGTTGTTTGACCCCTGAAACTGAGCCCATCGATTTCAGAGGCCACTCGCAGCCAGGAGGCCAGGACTCCTGTCTGCACCTGGCTCGCACAGGCACAACTGGTGCGTGTGCTGGGAGAGCCTCTGACGATGGTGCAGAGAATGGCCGGGCTGGCCCTCGGGGAGCCTGGCTGGAGGTGCCTTTGAGAGCTCCTCACTCATCCTTAATGCGGAGCCACCCTCTGTCCCAACAATATGTCAAGGATGTCTTGGGTTCGAGATAGCCTCCCAGGAGTGGGGTGCTGACAGTGAGTCTGGGAGTCACACCCAGCAAGGGACAGACACATTATCCATATCACCAGTTCTTCTCGTCGTAATGGAAATGGCACAGAGAGAGAGAGAGTGGGCAGGAACTCGTTTTTGTGGGAGAATCTGGCTGAAGGGTTAGCTCCAAGGAGCTGCAATTTTGTCCCACCTTGCATATGGGTCCAAGACGGTCCCCGTCCCTTTCCCTGTTTTCCCAAGCCGGTGCCTGTTTCTTCTGTGCACGGCTGCACTGGGGAAGGCGCCTGCCCTGCGGGGGGGGGTGGGGGTGGGGGGTGGGTGGGGGGTGGGACACAGGTGCCAGGCACAGGGGTAAACACAGAAAGGCAGGCTGGGACGGGCTTTCCCGGGAATGGCTTAACTGAGGACAATGTGCAACATCCCCATGTGCTTCCTCAGTGATGAAGTCATCAGTAAATTCAGACATGCAGTCCCAAGAGGGAACCTGTCCAGTCCATTATCCTGAATGCTCGTGTACCCTGGGAGATGATCCTTCTGCTATCATGTACAGGGTGAGAATGTTGTACTTTATACAAGCAGAGAGACATAGAAAATTGTGGTATGGTTACTGGGGGGGATCACTATTTACCTGAGTCCTATTAGATCAAAAGCCACTGGGGCCCAGTGGACATTTGGGTTAGAAACAATGCTATTTAGGCTCACATTAAAAGCTATCGTGAAATCTCAACTGTGTATAGGTGACGTCTTTAGTTTCTTCCTAAGAAGATGGCACATTTCTCCAGGGCAGAGACTGTACCTCACTCCTGCTGTCCGTCTCCTGAACACCAAGTGCCGCACTCCAACGTTTCTAGCCGTTCACTCAATCTTTGTTCAGTGAGGGGTTTACCTCCCACAGACTGTCGTCTCAAGCCAGCTTCTCCCGACACCCAGCCCACTCCGAGAACTCCTCCCTGACTTCCCAGGCAATGGGTGCCGCGAAACGGCAAACAAAATATAATTAGGAAGGTAAACCTACTTTGAAAAAATGCCCACATATAAACAAAGAATCATGCCGAATCATCTGTGGTTGTTATCCACAGCCCCGTGCTGGCCCAATTTTTATAGATAATCAGGTTATAGTTGATACTTGTTCTCTCTTTCCACTTTATTTTTAAAAATGAAATTTTTTATCTATTTATTTTCAGAGAGAGGGGAAGGGAAGGGAAGGAGAAAGAGAGGCAGAGAAACATCAACGTGAGAGAGAAACTGCCTCCTGCACGTGCCCCAGCCGGGGACCAAACACGCAACCCAGACGTGTGCCCTGACCGGGAACCAAACTGGTGACCCTTCGCTTTGTGGAATGACCAACCAACCAAGCCACACCAGCCACGGCATTTTTTCTTAATTAAAAAAAACCCTTCACATACAGTTTGCATTCAAAATTATTTTGTGCTAGTTTCAGGTGTACAGCATAGCGGCTAGACAATTATACATTCTGCAGAGTGTTCTTCCCTGCCATATTCCCGATACTCACTTCGCGCCATGCATAGTTATTGCGATGTTATTGACCGTATTCCCTATGCTGTACTTTACATCCCCGCGATGATTCTGTAACCACCGATCTGTGCTTCTCAACCAATTCCCAACCCCAGGTTGGAATGGAGGGAAAAGGCGGGAGGGTGCTGTGAGCATGAATTAGGAGAAATAAGGAGAATTAGGAGAAATAAAACCCCAGGAGTTGCAGTGAGCTGAAGACACCAAAGAGCAAAAGGAATAGCATTTTTCTTAGCTGAAGTCCATGCAAATTCACCTGTAGGCCACCCCTCCACAAGCTCTAATCCTTTTTGCTCTCTCATGGGGCTTAGGGGCGGGGTGTGAGCTCCCCGAGAGACTAGAGCAGGCATTCACCTTCTCCTCTGGAGAGGACACGACTTCCCCTGGCCCCGGGGAACAGTTCTGGTTTACAGCTTTCTCCACCTCATGCAAGAACACCTGGCACAGAAATTTGGGTTGCAGGAGAAGGCACCCCTCCTCCTTCGGAGGGCAGCAGCAGCAAGGAGCTTGCAGAGGTCGAAGCCTGGAGGGTAAGGAATCTGCCAAATGTAGGTCAGGGCTGATTCGAAACTGTATACTCAGGCTGGACCAGGCGGAACCCGTCTGTCTTGTCCAGCATCGCGGAGTGCACGGCACGTGAAAGGTACTCGGACGGACGGGTGAGTCGGTGAGGACGTGAATGAATGTGATGGAACAGAGTGCCCCCGCCCTTTTGTCGTGGCTTACACATTCCAGTGGCCCGTTGCACTCCCCTTTCAAGGAGCTGACTTATTAGCCCATGTACTTGCAGCGAGGGTACTGTGGTCTAAGTATGATAGGCAGGCACCCATTTGGTGTAAATCAAGGGACAAAAGTTTTTACGCTCCTCAAAATATCAGGTCATCGCCCGGTGAGCCATGCCTTTGAGCTGGTCTGGAATTCCCATCATCAGTATCATTTAAGGGTTAAACAACCAAGTTGAAGGATTGGGTTTCTTTAGGAAGTCCCAGACAATGTAAATATTTCACTAAGGTTTGGACCTTTAGTCCTCTCCCAGGTTGGCTGTTTGATCCTTTCCTGGCCCTTATATGAGATACAAGGCAAGTGCTTTAAGGAACACAGACTCTCCAGCAGTGACAGAGGAAAGATCCGAGCATAGATGGCGGCTCCAGACTTCAGCTCAAAGGCTGCCTGGCCCTCCCAAGAAGATGTCTCTGCCTATTTGGATAGAGGGTGCTGCTTCCCAATTTCACCCAGGCCTTGCTCTGCCCCAGCTGGAAGTCAAGGTCCTTTGTAAGTAGTGTTCAGTGCTCCAGGCTGCTGGGTATGACCGATGCTTCTCAAGAGTAACCTTAAGGCCAACCCTGTGACCTTAGCCCCTCCCAGGAGCAGCCACTCCCCCTGATGCCAGCGCTGCAGGTACCTCCTTTATGGTCCACTTTGAGAGGCAAAAGGTCGCATTTGTCCCAGAGGAAGACTGGACATGAACATGGCCCAAGAACAGTGGTAGCTCTGATCTGCCTTTTTCTCTGAGTCTGACATCTTGCTGCCAGGTGACAGCTCTTAAAATGCTGCTGTTATGACGATGTCACAATCCCCCGCAAAGACATCCAATGGTTGTCTATTGTTCATCAGCCGAAACTACTGAAACTCCCACTGTTCCACTCTGTGCCCTGAATTTCACGTTTGCCTCAGTTGGGACAGAGGGAAAGAAGAGGCCCAAATGTCATGTTGGATACATTTAACAGGTTTGCAAGAAAACACGAGAAACACATTGGGTAAATTTATGTGACAATTTTAAAATAATGAGTCACAATATATGTAATTATTTAATCAAATTAAGAAGCTTGGAAGGAGTATCCGACTGGCCTTGGAAACACTTGAATATGGATCCCAGTTCTGCCGTATCGTTCACAATAAATTCTTAACTAATTTGCTTTCCTCTGGTGACTCAGTTTCCTCAAAGGTATTTAGCCCCCTGGATGGGTGAAGTGATCAAATTAGATGATTACGGAAGAGTCCTTTCAAATACTAAAATTTAAATTCAAAGCACTTTCAAATACAAAATTTCATCAGTTAACAAAAATGTGAAGATTGCATTAATTTTTAAGCCAAGTGCTATTTCAGTTTTTTTTGGTACTTAATAAAATGAGAAATCTAATTAAAACTGTTCAGTCTTCCTGAGATGCCTATGACCTCCAGCAATGCTGCTTCACACAGACTGTGGAAATGAGACGTGGGAGACCCATCCTGCACGTACATTCTGCAGGCGGCGGCAGCCCAAAGGGAGCCCGGGGTCTCCACTGCACTATTACGGTGGACCGGCACTTCCTGCCTCTTGAAAGAGAAGCCAAGAAGAGAGATGCTCTGGCTACATTTTAGGGGAGGGAGGCTAAGGGGTCAGAGACCTGTGCACTCATTAAAATCCACAGGGACGAAGTAACCCAATCAGCTGCAGAGTGTATGTGGGGGATGTTTGGGGGGTCAGGTTGGGGTGAATGGTTACACTTGCTTTCTTCCATTTTTCAGGGCAAATGGCTTCAGCTGCTGCCCAGAAACAGCCAGGTCATCAAAGCCTTTGAGAGTAGCTTTGAAAATGTGTCAGCCAATCACTGGGCAGCACCGGCCTGACAGCTGAGGGCACTGCCCCCTCCCCTCTCTGGAGCAGAGCTTTGGGAAGCACAGATGGAGGCCTTTCTCCCCTTGGCTGGCTCGCTGGGCACATCAATGTGCTCTCAGGACTCAGACGCTGAGACCAAGGCGGATTCTTCCTGTGTTTTTGCCCTTAGCCCAAAGCCCCAGAAGCAGTCTGCAAGCCCCACTGAGGTCTCCTCCGTGGTGTGTGAGGGGCCGGATCTCCCCCAGGGCAGGCACCCTGCGAGGGTTTGCTCCCCTGTTCAATTTGCCTCTGAGTCTTCTCGTGTGTCATCAATCAAGCAGCTGAACCGAGACGGCACTGCTGGGGCACGTTCCTTTCAGTCCCGAGGGCTCCCCCTCTGCAGCTCCCAGACCTTTCGGCTCCTGGAATAGAGACATCCGGCCTTCCCGGACTAGGAAGGCCCCGAGGCTGCAGCCCATTCATTGTAGGCCACTCGAGGGACTTTCCCTGTGTCCCCGTGGCAGTCCCCAGGGTTCTGCGAGTCCCCTCGGATTTCTAAGGCGCCTGCAGCCACACAGTTGACTTTGCGGAGCCTCCCACAGGAATCTGTAGGGGGGGTTCTGAGGCCACAGCCATCTGACATGCATCTCTCCTGTTTCGTAAAATATTTTCCACTTTCCCTGTGGCGTGCGCCTATTCCCAGAGGCTGAGAGTTGGAAAAATTCTCAGGCCGGCTTTTCCTGGCCCCCTTTCCGGGAAACCTGGGTCTCCTTGCTAACCTTGGCTCTCTGGGTCCTGGGAGGAGCTGAGGTGTGCAGAAGTCCACCACCTCCCTCTACCCCATCCCCTGCCACACACGCTGGGAAAGCTCCTCCTTTGGTTTCTAAATATGGAGACTTGCCGAGAAACACCCTTTCAGCCATAGATAGCTGCAATCCCCCATGGAATGAATAAAGCGAAGGAGGGCCTGTCTCTATCCTGCCGCAAAAACCCTCCGGCCCGGGGACAGAGGAGCCCGGGGTGGTAAGAGAACAGCAGGAGGAGAGGCTGCTTTTAAGATAAAAATTGAATGAGAATGTGCAAATTATAACTCCCTCTATGCCATAACCTGTCTTCTGCCTTAAGCTTTTCAGGATCCTGAAAAATAGTCTGTCCATGGAAATAAATAGTGCTTTGTGTCTCTCGGGGTTCTCAGGCGTTCTGGATATACGGAACTCCGCATTCATTACAGAACCGTGTGCACGGCTGCTCTGAGCCCTCTTGTTCTCGTTTCTGCAGCAAGTTCTGTGCTTCTGAAGCCCGCATTATTTCCGCGTTCGACAAAGTAACGATAATTTCCGCGTTCGACAAAGTAACGATAAGCATCTACCTCCAGCTGGGACGACTCCGCCCTTTTCTTATTCAGGACTGGTGAAATTTTGAACGCTGGAAAATGAGTTTGCTCAGTTGCAAATCTACCCTCACCTAAATAATGCTGCTGCTTTTTTTTCCGCCCACAAAAAAAAGGGAACGTCTTGGTGAAAGGTATACATGGCTTTAATCTTGGGAGAAAAATAATTATACATCAGGGAGGGATGTAGGTTTCTCCCAGGACTTTGCGGGATTATTCTTGGGCTTTTCAGAGAGAAGGAATTACTGTAAGTGTACAAGGATCAAGTCATTTATTTTACAAGTATGTAAACGAAGGCGCAGCAGGCTTAAGTCATTTGCCTAAGGTCCCACGGTTTTCAATGGTGGCGCCGGGATTCAAACCAGCAGTTCTGGCTCCAAGCCTGTCCTCTTAAGGCTTATGACCAACACAGTAAACAACCACCATGACACAAACAAAAAGAAACAGACAAGCAAATGACCAGATGACGCCGGCTCCTCGTGGAACGGCCATCAGACCGGCCTGTTGGTAGATGTTGCACTACTTTCGCTGCTTCCTTCTCTTATTTTATATTTTCCCCCGTTGTCTTGTCCAGAGGGTAGCAGGAGGAGGCTGAGAGAGGCAGCGCAGCTCCCTTCACTTTCCGTCACCATCCCTCAGTCCGTAAGTGTCGAGTGAAGAGAACGATTTTTTCTGCGCCGTCCTCCTCAGTGTTACCTCCCATCCCTTGAATCAGTGCATTATCACATGAAATGTTTTGGACACTCTAGCAGTTCTCATGACCTCGCTCTTCTCTTCAGATTGAACCACTTTAAAAAGCACTCCATTGGCATGTTGGCAAGGAAGAGTGGTGGCCCTCGACAGCACTTTCTTGGTTATAAGAATCTATCAGTTGCAAGATTGTATTTAAAACAGCTTTGTGCCCTGGCTGGCATAGCTCAGTGGATTGAGCGCGGGCTGTGAACCAAAGTGTCGCGGGCTCGATTACCAGTCAGGGCACATGCCTGGCTTGCAGGCCACGCCCCCAGCAACCGCACACTGATGTTTCTCTCTCTCTCTCTTTGTCCCTCCCTACCCTCTCTAAAAATAAGTAAATAAAATCTTAAAAAAAACAAAACAGCTTTGTTTTTTCAGGGGCACTTGAAGGACGGGAGCGATCACCTTACCACATTATAGGTACATGCTGATTGGAAGACATCTTGGCTACAGAAATGCTGGAATGGGAGAAAAAAATGTGCTGTAGAATAAAAAATGTGGTATTTTATTTGTCTTTCAACCAGGAATGAGCCTTGTTAAGGTAGCGTTCTGTGAGGGTTCATCTTTCATGGTCTGCGCTCTCTGGGTATCAGAATTTTGATTACAGTTGTCAGCTGGAGTTCAGCCTGGTTTGGATATCTATTTTTAACAATAGCTGAAGGGTTGCCTTTTTTTTCCCAAGATAAGAGAAAGATTACTTAAGACTAAGGGAACTGGCTCGTGGAAGGAGTCTGAGCTTTTCTTGTTGGGAAGGGGCTGGCTGTAGGTGCGGCCTCGAGTGGAGACCCTTACCTGAAACAGAAGGGTTGGACGTGTCAGAAAGCCGAGCTGGGACTGAGATCACCGGGGCATGTGGAGAGATTCAAACTCTAGAAATAAAGTTAGACCTAGGGGTTTAGAATACAGTAGACTAGGTGTGGGGCAACAGCAGTCGCAAACCAAGAGGGCCTTAGAAGGTCATTGTTGAGAAAGGCTTCGGGATGTTTACAGGCTACCTTCATAAGTAACTGGTGGGTTCTTAAATTGGATGAGTTTTGGCAGATGGACAGAGGCAGAGTAACAAGAATGAAAACTAAAGAAATGCAAATGGTTTTGTTTCTAGCCATGGTGTTCTTAGCACAGTGCCTGGCCCCTAGGAGGTGCTAAATAAATGTAAGTTGATTAGATTCCTAAATGGTCTCATTTGCCCTTTCGACAAATTTTACACGGAGCACTACACATGGGTGCCGGTGCTATTAAGTAGGTAAACGTGGGCGCCCAGTTCTGTGGAATTCGCCATCTACCCGGCACAGAGTGTGTGTAAACGGCCTGCTAAACCTTTGTCTAAGCATGTGAACGCGTACACCACACTGCGGCGTGCTCTGCTCTCTCCCTGCCATTCCGTCGTCTCTGAATACTGGGCGTGGACTAGGTCACGCTCTTCCATCCGGGCAGGAGCTTCTTCATTCTTTCATTTGCTTCTGAATGTATCGTCTCTCGACCACTTCAGTCGGAAGTTGGAAGTCCGCCACCATCTTTTCAGTCACCACCCCCATTGGCTTCTCCGAGGTGTTCGACTCTTGCTTCTCAAAAGCCCATCTCCCTGGCTCCCGTGGCATCTCACTGCTCTGGTTTCCCTGCCCTCTCATTCCGATCCTCTTTCTCGACGCCTCCTCTACAAGCAGTCACTTCTCAGGGTTCTGCCCTCAGCCCCTCTCTCCCTGCCGTCCTTGGGTGCTTCACCTCCTGTGGTCTCTTATCCAAGCAGGGAGCTTCCAGCTCTCCACCTCTTTGGTAAGATCTAATGCTATCTTTCCATCTTCTCTTTATCCGTTGCCCCGGGATATGAACAGAGCTCAACCAATCCCAACCCAGACACACTGTAGTGTTTCTTTTACTGGCTCACGCCTGCTCTACCTCCTAGGTCCCCTAGCCTTTGAAGCCAGTTTTCAAAGGTGAGATTATAGAGTCATTCTCAACTTCTTCTCATCTTTCCCCATTCTGAACTCCTCCCCGCCCACCCATCCCTCCCATCAAATCAAGTCCAGCTGGCTCGGCCTTCCCAAGTCTGTCTTTTGTTCTTCCTTCTCAGGTTTGTTGCCTTCCTTTGGCCCTCATCTGCTCTCACCTAGGGACTTACAATAACTTGATTGCCTGTACCTTCCTCCAATACCTGTCTGTTCTTCTCCAAACACAGATCGGATCATGAAAATGACTTGCCTGACACTCCTCCACTTAAAGTTTCTCACCATCTGGTCGCAAGGTCCCCCTACATTATCTCCTCCGCTCTGTCCTTCTGTGACACCAGACTTTCTGCTCCAGTCTCCCTGGAAAAGCTCTCACTGCTTTAGATTCTGTGCCTTTGCTAGGGCCGTTTTGCAGCCTTGAATCTGCTCTCCTCTAACTCCACTTTTCAAAACCCACAGGTAACCTTCAACGGGCAGGTGAGCGGAGGCCACCTCGGAAAGGACGTCCCTGAATTCTTAGGCGGACTGCCTCTCTGCTCTCCCCTGCATTCCTAGGACATTCTTTGAGTCCTTAGGTCATGGATGCATTCATCAGAGTCACTTGCGTAAGCCTCTTCTTCTCTGGGTCCCCTGAGACATGAACAAGGCATCCCAGGCATCTTCGTGCCTCCCACAGCACCCAGTGGGCTCCAGTGACCGTTTGCTGAATGGATCCGATGTCGCTGAACTGCTGCAGTGTCCTACGCAGTGGTGACATGATGATGGCAAACGTCTCCAGAGGCAGCGTCCCAAGTGGAGCAGCCGGTCCCCGAGGAGTCCTCTGGGTCAGCAGTGGAGAGACCTCGGGAGACGGGCATGAAAGAAGAGGACCAGCTTGTTGCGGGAAAGCACGATTCCCTAGAAGTCTGTCGCAATCTGCTTCTCTGTCCCTCTGCATCCTGTCCCTCCCTCCCTCCCAAGAAGGCCCTTATTTGAGATCTCTTTTCCCCTCATTAACTGTGCTTGTTGAGTGTTCCCCAGCTGTGGCTTCCTTTGGTCTTTGCCAGCTTCCACTGTTTGTTTGTTTATTCCTCTTGTCGGTCTTTTTCCTTGGCTGTGGTTGTAAACAGAGCCCAAGACAGTCGGCTCCGAGGCCTGAGGCCTGTGCGGTGATCCTGCCCCGCCGCATGTGGCTGGCAGGTCTCGGAGACTCTGGAATCCAACGTGAAGGGTTACCCCTTGCGCCCAAAAGCTGCTCCAGGCATGGGCCCAAGCTCTTGACCATCCAAATGAAACTATACAGACAGAAGCATCACATGACACACTCCATCCCCTCCTGGCCCCCTCTTCCTCCCATAACTGCCCCCCCACCCCCGCCCCTGATCTCAGGTGAGCAGATGGCAGAGCGGGTACTCAGGCTTGCCCACAACAGACTGACAAGTAACACGAAACATTTTCTGCCTTATACTTTTTCATGCCTAATTTTTTTTCTCCTGTTTGAGAAAGTTGGAACTGTGCTTGATCTAAACTACCTACCCATTCCAAATTTCTGAGCCCGAGGGGCCTTGCTTGTTGGTTGTGGAAGGGGAGAGACAGCCCTGAAGGCAGGTCAGGAGGATGTGGCTTTGTCCCTTCCCTTCCCTTCCCTATACCACCCCACAGAGCAGGGGCCTCCAGCCGGGGCTGTGTTTGAGCCAAAGCATCACCCTCTCCCCGCCACCCCTCACCCCCATGCCAATTACCTGTTTCATCTCCTTCCCCACTGTGCAAGCCAGGGGATCGCCTCCTTCCCCCACCTCCACCCTCTGTCACCCTTCGGCACCCTGCCACTCCTGGAATTCTCCACAGTGGCTGTCCCCTCGCCCTCTCAGTGAGGGACCTGTCCGCAGAGAAGCCATACAGGCAGTGCCATCCTGCTGGAGTCCAGGGTCTTCCCTGGACTCTGCCTGGCAGTGCGCATCATCTGTCACAGTGCCCCCTCCCCTCCCGCCGCCTCCCCTCCCCCTTCCCTGCTGCTCACTCTTTCCCTGTTCATGAGATGCAAAGCCGGAGCTGAGCAGTGGGTTGCAGCCGCTCTGCTGGAGGCGCCAGGCGCTGTGGCCGTCCCTCCACCAGCTTCTCCCTCCAGGAGGTGGCTGACTCTGTCACTCCTGGCTTCACCGAGCCATGCCCAGCTGGGGCCGGCACCAGCCACACCTTCCCAGCTGCACTGCCCACCGCCAGACAGGTAAGCTCCTTCCAGCAGGGCCTGAGTGGAGTGGCCTGAACTGGCTGTTCTGAGCCAGAGTCCTGCTGGGAGGTACAGGACACCTCAAGGCAGGAGAGGCACTGTCCTTCTGTCCTGGCCCTCATTCATTCTCTAACAGAGCTCCTCGGAGCAGAGCGGGGCAGGCAGGCGCCCCTGCCAGGAGCAGGGGTGCAGGAGTACGGCCATTCTCCCCTCTTCCTGGGGGCTGGCTGCTCATGTCCCTTTTGGTTCTCCCTCCTCCACGACCCCAATGCTCCAGGTCCCCTGACCCGTGCTTTCCGGTCCAAAGGGATGCTGTTTCTCCCCTCAGGGGCGTCCAGGGGCTCTGCAGATAGCATGGGCTGATGGCTGGACTATGATGCTGTCTCTCTGAGTTTCTTTCACGTCTTACTCTGCTGCTGTTTTAAGCGGGTCGCTGGCACGGCTGTCTGGCCGCACAGCTGCATGGTTCCCAGTCAGCGTGCAGGTCTCCGGTGTTGCTGGTGACTCAACGCTGGTGACACATTCTGATGCAGAGGGGCTCATGACCACAATGGCATTAACCCAAAATTGGAGGTCACCAATTTCTTTTTTTTCAGCTTTATTGAGGTATAATTAGAAAAATTGTAATATGTTTAAAGCATGCAACCTGATGACTCAATATATGCATACATGGTGAAAAGACTCCCACAGTGCCATTAATTAATGCTTCCATTGGCAGGCCACCAATTCTTTTAAACAATTTTTTCCCAAATTTTTATCATTACAAACAATGCTGATATAACAACAGAATTGAAATTTTACTCACATTCTGGATGGATTCTTTAGACATATTTTTAGAACTAGACTTGCTGGGACCAGGCTTTTTTACATTGGTGTAATTGACATGCAACATTATATTACTTGCAGGTGTTCAACATCATAATGTGACATATTGCAACATGATCAGCACAATAAGTCTAGTTAGCATCCATCACCACACACAGCTATACATTTTCAGGGGGAGGTCACCCCTTCCTAGGCAGTCAGTCGAGGGCCGGCCCGTTGTCACCTGCAGGAGGTGAGGCGTCCCCAGCATGAGCTGTGAAGACAGAGACTTCTGGGGGTGGGGGGGAGGGGGCAGCTCTCCTCCGTGTCAGGGCCGCCCAGCGTCAGTCCACTGTTCCACCACAGGCTGCAAAGCTGGCTCTCCGCCCTCGTAGGTCCTGATCTTGGGGTGCTTTCAATCTAATGAAATGAGAAAGAAAGCCTTCCTCATTCTGCAACTTGGGTTATTTTTGGATTGTTTGTTTCTGTGGATTAGGAAAACTGGAGGGTTTCCTTGGAAGACGGGGGGCGGGGGGGTGCTGGAAGGGAGGGGAGTGAGGTAACTGCTATCACGAGATCCGATGCACGCTCGGGCGAAGCTCCGAGCTCTACACGTGGACGTGGTACTGGGCCGAGCGGCAACCCCACGAGCCCTCAGTCAGCCTGGCGAACTCGTGCCTCGCAGCCACTTGCCGTCTGCCCCGTCCTTAGAGCAGGTTTGCTGGGAGAGGTCAACGGGCGGGCTGAGTGGGGTTAGAGTGTGCAGTGTGGTCTGCAGTCCACTGTGGCCAGGCACGTGTAAACTGCTCTGGGGCCCAGGTCCTTTTGGCATAAAAACAAAACAAACACCAAAAAAAGAAACCAGTTTCACCCAGCGCCTAACACAACAAGGAATCAGAACTCCCTCACAGTCTTTGTCCAGTTGAATTGCACCTGCTATTGAAGCCACGGCCTGTCTCCCATGAGTCAGTGAACTCTGACCCGAAGAGCAGGGTGCTCTGCCACAACGCCGATCCACAAAGGCCGGGGACTCCCAGGGGACTGGTGAGAGCGTGGACGTGGGCCTCAGTGATGAGTCAGCGGCAGCCACTGAATACGCTGAGTTAGACGAGGTTGGCAACGCCCCGGTGGTCCTGGGGTCCAGTCTCCCTAGGGCCATTAGCTGGATAACCCTGGGCCCTTCACTCAGGACCCATGAACAACGTTGGTTTTGTAATCCGTCAGACGGGCACACTGCAAGTACCCAGCTTACCTCCAGCGGTTTTCGTGAGCATCAGTTGAAAGGGATGCTGATAGCTCCCGGTTACCAAGATGTGCCGGGCCCTTGCTTTCCTACGTTGTGCTGGTTAATCCTCCCCCCTTTCTGGAACCAGCTGAGGCCCAAGGAGGTAAAGAAACTTGATCAAATTCAGCATTTTGATTTTGTAGGTAGCGACTGTGCTATACACGTTAGTCTTGTGTAAAATGACTTCATGGCTTAGAATTTTCGTTCTGTCCTAAACGCAGACTCTCTGTTTTGTGCTTACTTATGTTCTCTTTGTCCACACACGTGCATCTCCAGAGATGCAGGAAATGCTCCTTGCTCCCCCCTCCTTGCTTTGGGGATTAGGATATCCCTCACTGTCCAAGAAGCACTAGCATTCTCAGGAGTGTGCTCTGTCTGGAATTTCCCCCGGAAGCTTTTGAATTTTTCAATAAAAGGTTCCAGAAAGAAGAGGGTCTCCGAAAAGCTGAATGGCTTAAGGGAGATTCCTGCCAGGGCTTTGTCTCTCAAGGAAAAGTGTCGGAATTTGCTCAGCATCTTTGTGCATGAGAGTGCACCCACACAGCCCCGGGCCCTCCTCCCGCCCCCGCCTCCAGCGCAGGCATTCGTGTGCACCCTGCAGAGCCCGACAGCAAGGTGTCTCATTTCCCAGAGGGCTGGGTGAGGGGAGGAGCAGATCCCGGTGGGAGGGCTGCCCCTTGGAGGCCAGGTCTTCACTCCACTATTTCCTGCCTCTGTTGCCTGGGACCATCGCTGGGTCCCAGGGCTGTGGAGCTGCCCTTTTTGCGTGACTCTAGGTGGCTGGCTGGAATGGAGCAGAAAGGGAGGACACAAAAGCCATTGGCTAAAGTCATTAAAAATGGAGGGTTAGAAAGAGCTTATTGTATATGGGGGAGGGAGGGGGTGGTGTGCGGAAGCTGCCCTCTGTCCACAGCTGTAGACCCCGGTGGTTAATGGGAAAGCCTTTGTTCCCGCCTGCGAAGGGGAAGACGTTGATAAGCAGCACCCTGGCTCCGAGAGATAGGAGGACAGGGCCCATTGTGGCGGGCCTTGACCTTGCCTCTCAGCCCCATTGCTTTGAAAACCAGGTCTCACGGCCTCTCCGTCTCTGACCCTGCTGCCCCTTTCTCCGCAGCTTCTCCCCATCACACCGGTTTGGTGCTGGGCCTCTTTCTTCTATGACTCTGATGCTAAAAATGTGACTTCGGGTTTCTACAAGGCTGAATAATTTAATACAGTCCACGTTGGCTTATTATCTCAATGAGTCCCTACAGTAATACAAGCAGTTGGCATCGCCTTAGTAATTTCGATTTCAGAGATAAGAAAGGAAGGTCTCAAGCCAAGATGGCCCAGCCATGAAGGGGCAGAGCTGGAGTTCAAAGCCTGGTCACCTGACCGTGGAGCCTGGGCTGTGTCTGTGGCTCTGTGCTGCCTCTTCCGGTCAGCATCCTGCACCAAGCCTGGTCTCACTCACCTGCCTGCTGGCTAGTTCAGCTAAGTTCAACAAGCATTTATTGAGAATCTTCTTGGTGCTGGGGACTGCGCTAAATGTTGGAGATAGGGAAATGAAAAATATGTCTTTTATTTATGTGCTGTACATAGGTAATGTAATGTACCTGTGCCAAGTACATTGTTTGGCACATCGGAGATACTTAAATGCTGGCTGAATGGATGAACAAATATCCTTTCTTACCCTTGATGAACTTGGAGCCCGGTTAGGGGAAGAGAGCTGCAGGCACCTTATCATGCCGGGCAGAGAGGTGGAGAAGTACGCCTGGGAGCGCTGGGCACTTACAGAACCCGGATGTGCAGGGGTGCTGCTTGGAGGAAGTGGCGCTGAAGTGCAGCTTGAAGGTGACTGGGCACGAGGAACGGCAGAAATGAGGCGCAGAAACACGGAGCCCTTGATGTGTGTTCAAGATTGCAAACAACGTGGCATTGTTGGAGCATGAAATGCAAACCAGGGGAGTGGTGGGTAATGCTCAAGGTGGGCAGGACCCAGGTCTTGGGGCATTTATGTCCCAGGATTTTTACTAAAGCTCGAACTTTATCCTTAGGCTAAGGGGGCTGATAGCTTGGGATAGAAGGGAACATAGTCACATTTGTGATTTAAGCCGGTGATTATGGCTGCAGAATGGAGCTGAATTTAAGGAGATAGGCTGGATCACATTGACTAAAGATCACAAAGATGCGAGCCAGGGACCACGAACAAGGACATGAATGGGAACGGTGGTAATGAGAATGGAGAGGAGAAGACGGATGGGAAAACTGTGAAGGACACTTAATCAATAGGACTTGGTGATTGGTTGACTATAGGAGAGTGGAGAAAAGGAGTCATCTCTAATTGCTTCCCGCTTTCTTCTGGCTTGAGTTACTCAGTGGATGGTGGTACCAGAAGCTGAGACCAGGCATTCTAGAGGAAGTTGAGATTTGTATTTGCATATGTGTCTGTGTGTGGGGGGAGTCAATATAATAGGTCAGGAAAAGGAGGGGATATGACGTGGTCAATTTTCAGGTATATTGCATTTGTTACACCTGTGGGATATCTGAGGGGTATCTCCAGCCACCACAGGCTATAAGAATCTATGTGATTGAGAGAGGGGTCAGAATTAGAGGAAAATATTTAGAAAGGGTTAGTATACTCAGTGTAGTTAGGACCACAGGCAAGGATGAGATTGCCCAAGGAGCATTAAGAAGAGAAGAGCAGGAAACCAAGGCTAGATGGGGTGGGTAGAGGAGGAGGGGCCAGTGGAGGAAACTGAAGGGGAGGGCAGTTGGGAACATATAAGGCCAAGAAGGTCAAGGGTGTAGAGATGTCAAAAATGAATGGTCACCCTGGCAAATGCAGCGAAGAGGTCCACGAGGACAAGGACCGTTGAGGTCCACCATTCAGCCACTGGACCTCACAATATGGAGGTCATTGTTTCAAGGGTGTTAGAGGGATGGAAGCCAAACTGTGAAGGAATGAGGAGGCGCTAGGAAGTGGGGAAACAAATTCTTCCAGGTAGCTTTGCTGACAAAAGGAGGATACCCAAGGGAAATGTTTTTAATGAGTTGTTTTTGTTTGTAGGTATCAAATAACATGGGAGAAGAGAATAAAGACAGAGGAAAGAGTACCTGGTCACATTGCTCAGTTGGTTAGTGTTATCCCAATATGCCAAGGTTGTGGGTTCAATCCCCAGTCAAGGTACATACAACAATCAATCAATGAATGCATAAATAAGTGGAACAACAAATCAGTGTTTCTCTCTCTCCCCCTCTCCTTCTCTCCCTTTCTCTATGTCTCAAATCAATATATAAAAATTTTTTTAAAAAGAGGGAAAAGTTGATAAAGCAGAGGAAGTGGGAAAGGATGGGTTCACGGACACAGGAGAGAGGATTCACCTGGAGTAGACACACCTGAGAAGGAAGGAAGCACGTGTGTACACGTGGATGGGTTTGTAGGGGACAAGACAAGGAAACAGGTTGAAGTATTTCATACCCAAGGCGGGGTCCACCTTGGCAGTCCGGGAGATCAGGCTGTGGGTGTGTGGAGGATTGTATGTGCTCCACGGGGCCTGTCTTTTTCTACAACCTGCTTCCTGCCCATCAAGTGCTTTCACAGAAGCCAGCTGGCCATTGGGGAGCTGATTTGTAGAACCGAGTTCACTGTTTAAGGCTAAGGTGACAGTAGGAATGGAGAGGGTTGTGCAGGTAAGCAGGCAAGTCATCATTTGTATCATCATCCAAGGCTGACTTATTGCCCTGGATTCTGGGTGTGTAGATGGGCAGCTCACCTGTGGGGAAAAAAAAGATGTCTCTGGATTCTGCCCTGCGAGCTCTGGGCGTGAGTCCTGGCTGTGCCTTTAGGAACCATGACCTTAGGCAAAGTCCTTAAAGTTTAGTTTCTTCGGGTGATATCTAGGACTCATACCATTCCAAACTTCTATGCATTTTAGCACCTGCTCCCTCAGAGTCAAATAGCAGGTTGTTATTTGACAATAGCAAGTTGTGGGAAAACAACTTAACAATGGAAAATACACAGAAAATCAATTTCCATTCAAGTTGCCCCCTTCTTCCACATGTCAGTGCCCTTGCGCTAATATTTTACACTTTGTCTGCCCATCTTACTGAAGCACATATTGTCACTGGTTACACTATTTAAACATTTCTACACACAATTTTAAATACATACAAGTCAGGAGACTAGAACAGTGAGCTCCTCTGTATTACCACGCAGACTCAACACCCCGCACTCACAAGTCGCATGTCATTTGGACTGTAAATGTTTTCTGAGTGCACCTCTAACTAATAAGATTGCTTAAGAAAAAAAATAACCTTAATATCAATATCACACTAATATTGATGTCTAATCAGTGCTGGAATTTCCCCAATGGCCTCCCAGTATTTTTATGATTTTAAATTTGAATCAGAATCCAAAGTAAATTTCATGAGCTGCATTTGATTGATGCATTTTTAAGGTATATTTATAAAACGCTGATGACTGTGGTCCGAGAGACAGCCCTTTAATCCTAAACCATCTACCCATTCACGTCATTTCTCCTGTTGCTGGTCAGTTCTAGGAGACCTAAGGAACAGTTGCAGTTTAGACAGCAAAGCCTCCTAAATTTATTAGAAACTTCTTCTAGACACACTTAGAAGAAGCGCAAAGATAGTGAATAAAGGGAAGAGGTGGGAAAGAAGAAAAGGTCGCATCAAGTGGCAAGGAGACAAACGGGGGCTCGAGAAAATGAGAAAGGTGACAGAGGCCCTGAAGCCCTCCTCGCCACCAAGGGGCCTGAGAACCCTTATAAATGTGCTTCGCACAGTTTTGTATCACCCAGGTGAGCGGGCAGTAGAGCTGAATCTTGAGGTAATAGCATTCGAGTTGTTTAGTGCGTCTTCCTGAAGAGCGCATCAAATAGCTGAACAGACAGCTTCCAAGTAATCCTCTAGGTAAAGTGAGGAAGAAGTGGGAATTCTGAGTCCCATTTTACAGGTGATGCAGCAGTCACTAAGGCTAACGACGGTGGCTCGCACTGCTCAGTCATTTGCCATTCATCATGCATCGTGTCAGCACTCGATTGCACGATCTCATTTAATCCTCCTAACAAGCCAGTGACATTGGTGCTGTGATATCCACTTTGCTCATGATGAAAAGGACACTCAGAGAGGGAGAGAGTAACTTGCCCACACTGACAGCTCTGGAAACTCAGGGCCGTCAAATCCAAGGCCCTCCCCTCATCCCACCCCCCACCCTGTCTGTCTGTCAGCGTACTCCCCATGAAGTCAGCCTTTTTTTTTTTTTTTGCATATTCTTGCTCACTGGCAAACTTTCGTTTAAAGGGAAGCTCTGAGCATCACCAAATATAAAACAAGTGTACAGTGTACTAGAATTTGCAAGGCGCTTTTCTTCTCACAGCCTTTCTTGTTACTTTCTCATAGCCACCTTGAAAAAATAAACGAGGCAGGGGTATGAAATTATGTTTTTACGAAAAAGGTAATTTAAGTGCAAAGCTCTTGGTCATCTTAGACAGCGAGCACATAGCCAGTAAGGGTAGTCAGGGTCACGGAGCTAGTTAATGGCAGAGTTAGGCCCAGAGACCCTTGCTTCTGATTCTAAATCCTGCGCTTCTTGGGTTCTCTCTGCAAACCTCTCGGGCCCACACCTTCCGCCGCCGACTTCTTTCTCGTCCCCTCTGATGTTCCTGTGAGAAGTCGAGCAGGCTCATTACCAATTAAATATCCGGATGCTTGAACTGATGAACAGGAAATGAGGCTGCTAATGCTCAGAGGAATGGAATCGAGATGCCTTTTTTTTTTTAGCAGAATTTTGGGCCAAGTGGCCTCTTTCTGTCCTTCCCTTCCCTATGTCCTTCCCGTCTCCATGGAAACCCCAAATCAATGCGGCATATGTTGTTTCAAGTCTCTCCTGTTACTAGGAAGCTACAAAGTGGAAATCGCTTTTAAAAGATTTGCGGAGAGCTTTAGCATGCTGACCGGAATTGAAGTCTAATATCCAAATGACTGCTTTATTAAAAGCTTTTAATGTGGTACTATCCTAGGTGGTATGCTGATCCGATACACACACATGGCATTTGGCAATAAACCTCCTCCTCGACCATGATGGCTTTTAAAAATATTATATTACAGGCTTTAATTCCCTTTATCTTCCATTTAACTACATTTTTGTGGCCTGCGGTGATGCCAGGTGCTCCTTTTGCTCTGGAGTGATTCCACCCCACCTGGACTGGGGTGTTGGGAACAATCGTTTGCAAAAGCCTTGGGCACCCGAGCTGCTGCCTCTGAGTGCCATGAGCGCCGGGCTAATTTCAGTCTTGACCTGGGGACTGCGGAAGTCTAACGTGTTTCTGACATAAGGAACCCTTAGTAATGTTTCAGATTTTTTTATGAATGTAAAACCAAATTCAGCCGGCAGTTATTCAATACCTGCTCTGTGCAAGGCAGTGGGGGTCGCTGGCAGGGCGAGTAGCACTAGAGTCGGTCTTTGTGGAGCACACAGCCATTTGGGAGGATCAGGAAACAGATCGCAATGATGAACTTCAGACTGTGATGGGGACTGTCACAGAATCACACAGCTGCGTGGTGGTGTGGCGATGGGGAGGCTCCTTCTGATGGAGGAAGTTCTGCATCGGCTTTGGAAGGAGAATTTTTAGCTTGGAGGTATTGGGTTTCGAGGAGGAGCTGGGAGTTCCAAGGCAGATCCAGGTGGGAGCAGTCTGGGCACAGGGAACAGCCAAGGGCTCAGGCGTGTTCATGCATGCATGCGAGCGTGCGTGCGTGTGTGTGTGTGTGCAGATGCATGCACTATGGGACGTAAGATTGGGGAAGTAAATGGGGCCGCGTGATTGGACTGTCAGGAAGGCCAAGCAGCTGCTGCTGTGGAGCCCATCGAAGATTATACGGATGACCCACTTTATGGTGTCTGTTCAGGGGGTAACTCCTGTGGTCGTAAATGTGCCAGAAGGTTGTGGGGGAGTCAAGGTTGGTGAAATGGGGGCAGGGATATCAGTTATTTAAGAGGGATGGAAGCCATGCCCTGTGCGGAGAGCCAAATAACCTCCGGCAGGGCAGTGTCAATGGATGGGCAGCGATGGCATTGAGAAATGGTTCATAAAGGTGATGGCAAGGTTTAAAAACCAATTCAGCCCGGGGGGATGGGAGGAAGAGAAGCCCAGCACCTGTACTTGTTACCCTGAGGGGCCCGGATGGAGCGAAGGCATGAGCGCACACACAGGGAGCCCAGCAGGAGTGGAGGGTTTGGGGGGAAAGGTGGTTGTTTCTGAGGCAGCAGTGCCTGCGGCGCCTGAGAGGGAGGGGCCGTTTGGAAAACCGGCCTGGAGCTCAGGAGAGGCAAGGCTGCAGCGCTGATCCTGGAGAGGAGCAGTGGCCGGTGCCTGCAACGCACGGTTTCCTGGGAGGGCAAATGTAGACTGGGGAGAGCGGGGAGAACCAGGGCAGCCTGAGAAGCCAGGGCAGGGCTTGTAATGACTGTTTTCCTGGGAAAAACCTTGCGGATCAGTAGCCGGGAAAGAATCCAGAGCTAGCTCTGTATCCCTGCGTCCGTGCTCCAAGCCCGTAGGCGCCAAGTCCAGTAGGTGAGTGCCTTTCCCATTAGCGCTCCAACCTGCTCGCCTTTCCCGTTTCTCTCCTTCAGGACAGGAGCCCATGCCAGAAGGCTCACCCCTCGGTTCAGCTTAATTTCCCCTGGAATTTTCTATGCACTTGTCTCTGTGGGAAGGAGGGTTAAGTGAGAGTCCTCCCCAGCAAGGGGGCCTGTGCCTGTTTTGCGCTTCCCAAACGAGGGTGCTGGCTGGTTGCTCTTTGGTGTTTAGGAGTGTTTTGGTAAAATAAAAAAGAGTTTGGATTAGTTTTAGTTTTCTGTCTTTTTTACTCATGGCTGATGCATGTCCACACACTTCTGAATCTCTGCTCTTTATATGCTTGTTTTGTTTTTAAAAATTGATTAATTAACTTTATTAACTATGATGTCTTTCTTTAAACATCTGGGTTGGCTTATTGACTTGCTGTGACTGTTAGCGCTCTCAAGGCTAATTGAAGATGCTGGTACCTGGTTATGGTTGGTCAGCCTCCACTTGAGACTCGGGCCCATCTGCAGCCCTGGCCTGTCTCCTCCGCGCCTTTCAATCCTGGAGCCAGGCTGGGCAGCCTGAGACCGGAAGGAGGCCTCTGTCCCACCAGCTCAGCACAGGTAGTCGAGTCCCGTGATGTCGCTGCCTTTGTGTTAAAGCGAGGGGCAGAGCAGAGGCTGGAGTCATGAAGTTTGGTATAAGACACCAGCTCTGCCACTTATAAATGGCTTGTCTTCGTTTTCCCACCTGTAAAGTGGGGATGATAAAGATGTCCTTGGTCTTTTAAGTTTGTTCTGAGAGTCAAATAAGATAACCCAAGTGCAATGCTTGGCACAGGAACTGGCACATACTAAGTGCTCATTAAACATTAGCTGTGTGCACGGAATCCGGGGATGGGTCCAACCTATGCTGTAAACTTATCTCGGATCAGGGAAGTGCTGACCAGTGGGCTTTTATTCACTAGTTTATCGGTGTCCTGGCTTCTTATGGGACAGGGCACCTGCCACATGTCCCGAAGCATTCTCTTTACACTTAAATCCTAAACCCCAGCTGGCATCAGGGATCAAGGCAGAGGACTCGGGGGGTGGAAAAGGTTCCTTTTGCATCTCACTTGTGAACACTAAGTTCCCTTTACCTAACAGGGAGGCGCCGTGGACGTTTTCAGAGAGAGACAATGAGTCACTGCAGAGGCAGCGTCAGAATGTCGATTGCATCCTATCATTTCACTGCGAAAAGACAGGCTGTGCACCGGCAGATCTGCCAGGGAGGACTAGGTCCCAGTGCAATGGGTAGAAAAAGCTCTGATGTGAGAGTCACAGAAAACAACGGCTGGTCCTTCCTTGAGCTTTCAGGTGTCGTGTCACTTTGAAAAGGGCAAGCCACCTGGCTAGCCCCAGTTTTCTCGCCTGTAACAGCGGGACAATAACACTCTCTGTGACTAGAGCATGGGGTTGATGATACATGACAATGCTTTGTACGTTGTAAAAGGTTAGGCAAATGGAATCTAATGTCTTTATTAAAAAGCCATCATTCTCCAGAGAGATCGGTGCTGCCTCTGACGAATGCTGCCTTCTGGGTGTCAGAAATGACTTGCAGCAAAGGCTGGGTGCGTATGGAGATAGTTCCTGAGTGGGAGCAGGGGCCCCGGCTCTGGAGACCTAGAGAGGAGTGAGGAGAAGCTCAGCCTTACCCCAGGCAGGGGTTTGCAAACCTGAGCGTGCCTCAGAATCACCTGGCAGGCCGGGCCTTGTCCCCAGAGTTTCTGAGTCTGAGGGGGTGGGGGTGGGGCCTGAGCATTTGCATTTCTAACACACACCCAGGTGATGCCGGCACTGCTGGTCCAGGGACCACACTCAGAGAGAGAACCACAGCACTGGGACAGGAAGGAAGAGGGAGCCCTACTCCCGAACTGAACAGGCAGTGTGAAGATCCATGTGGGTAAGGCAGTTGGGGAGAAAAAACGTAGAAGACAGGAAAATTGGAATAATGTGCAGATTGGGCAGAACAAAGGGAAAAGTCTCGCTCCATAACAAATGCAAGTCAGGGGGAGTTGCTAGGTGATGGATGAGGGAGAGAGGTGAATTTCCACTGTAGGAAAAACCAGGTGAGAGGCAGGAGCACCGACTTGGATATATGTTTGGGGAGGCGGAAATTCCTCAAGGCGTGAGGAGCAGTGTGCTGGGGGCCGGGGGGTGGGGAGTGAAGAGATGCCTCTCTAGAGTAAGGGGACAGCTGAGATGTGGCCGGGGTGGGGGGCTGTGGTAATTAATTTCAGGGCTGGGCGGTTTGGCTCCGTACTGCAGCACAATAGGAATTGGGAGAAAGAGGGTGGAATTTAGATGTGTGACCTGCCCTGTAGCTTTCTTGCTCTCTGCATTTATCACATCACATCACACCCAGCAAGACAGCCCCCTCCTCCTGGCTCATTAGGAGATTTGATTCGGCTTGGCTCCCGCTGCCAGCAGCTGTCTGGGGCACGGTTTTTATGCTCCCGGCTTCCTGAGCAGCAACCAGTCTCCAGCCCGCGGCAGAGCGCATTAGCAGAGGGCCCCCTGGACACTCGATTTCGTTGGTGGCCGGAAAGAGTTAATACCCACGGCTTCGCTGCCCCCCGCACAGCCTCTGGGTGCAGAGGGAGGCAGCTCTGGGCTGTGGGGACTTCTCCCTGAGCTTCAGCCAAAGCAGCCTGGAGCAGCTGAGTGAAGCAGAGGAGGAAGGTGCGGGAGGAGTGCCAGGCAAGCTCTGCTCAGGGCACCTCCAGCATCCTGCCAATGAGGATGGGCGTGCAGGCTGTGCCCCGGAGCTGAGCCGCCGCCCGCCGGGTGGAGGCTGCTTCAGTATTTACTGCATGTGACAAACGGGGAGAGGAGATTTCAGCAGGGCTGCTCGCTGCCCGGCTCAAGTGGTGGGAGGTGGATTGTGCATGCATGCGTGTGTGGATGTGTGTGCATGCCCGCGTGTGTCGACGTGTGGCATGCACACATGCCCCTCTCCCACCAAGGATTTAACTGCTAAAAGAAAGATCTGCTCTTTCCCCAGAGCTCCTTAACTTGCAGCCTCTCTGACCATCCCATTGGCAAAGACCCGGAGGCCATGAGGACTGGTCAAAGACAGTGAGTATTGCTTTTGCTTTTTCCTTTCCTCTCCGGTGCCCGTGTGGGCTGATTGCATTATCCATATTTAATTAACCTGCCTCTCCATATTGATTGCTTTCTCCCTGCCGAGGCTCTTAGTCTCTCTTCCCCTCTTTATACATTTTTGCTCTTTGCTTTTATTTTTCCCATTGAGCATCTTCTGTTCCCATTATGACCCATCCTGTAGAGTCACCTGTAACTTGATGTCCACCTAGGAGGGCACGTGAACTGTGGCTGTAATCACACCCTTGGTTTTCCTGGGCTGTGGGTAACCCCAGACTCTGCCCGGCCATAGTCAAGGCCCAAATGGAATGAGAGCCCTGAGTTGCTGGGGCGAATGAAGAACCTGGGGTCAGAGATCCCTGCAGATCCTTATTCAATGGGCTCCGAGGCCGAGCTAATCAAAGGGCTGGTGGAGGTTTCTGAGGAGCACTGGTGGGCAGTGCTGGGTTTGGAGGAGAGGGAGGCAGGCATCTGAGCCGCCCCAGCAAGCC
Source organism: Phyllostomus hastatus (assembly GCF_019186645.2). Lineage (NCBI taxonomy): Eukaryota > Metazoa > Chordata > Mammalia > Chiroptera > Phyllostomidae > Phyllostomus > Phyllostomus hastatus. The sequence continues at coordinate 10,983,659 of NW_025333833.1, read as the reverse complement.
CACGTGGGCTAGCAGTGCAAACGGGAAGGGTGACAAGGCAGTGACAGGAGGTCTGGGGATACCTGCCCCAAATGACCTTGCCTGCTGTGTATGTGGGTAGTGGTCCCTGGTTCTGGTCAACTCCAAGGCCATGAGGACCCCTGGCATGGCCTGCCCTCTCCTCCGGGGCAATATTCCACAAGCCAGAGAAAATGAGGCTTAGGTGCCCAAAATAATGATTTTCAGAGGTCCTTACAGCTGTAAAAGGCTTCGATCTCCTGACTTCTGAGCAAGCAGGTGTACGCACAGTTAGGACCAAGGTTAAGGAAACGTCCCTGCTGTCAGGGGACACAGCCCATGGCAGTGTCTTTGGCGAGGAGGATACTGTCTAACTACAGGAGAAAAAAGTCTAACTACCTTTTTTTGGTTTTGTTTCTTTTTAGTTTTAACAGAACAATCTCGTTATTTTATTAATTAGGGTATTATTAGAAAAGGTATTTTTAAAAGTCTTTGTGAAATGGCCCAGGTAGTATCAAAAGAATGTAGACGGATCTCGGGTCCCATAGAGGCCTTATCTATCTAAATCAGGTTTCTTTCAAAATGGATTCGATGGTTGGCGTCAGGGTCCCCCAGGGGGTCCCCTTGGGATAGGCTGCTGTCTTCACGTTTCTTCCCATCAGTTCTCCTCTGCGGGAACAAAGGGTTTGAAGCCCCGAGGACGGGACCCTCAGGAGAGCGAGACTGTCAGTCCTCAACCTCTGTGTCCCCTTCCTGATGTCCTCCTGCTTCGGGTCAGGAGCGGGCCGATCGGGGCAGAGGAAGGTCAGGCAGCTTCCAATGGGCCAGAAAGAGGGACTCGCATGTTCATTTCTTCGGTCTGTGACTGTGAGCTCTGCAGCGGAGCAAGCCTGTGCGGTGACTGTGCCTGTCGGGGCCACGTCGGAGTTACCCAGCCTCCCTCCCGCGCACGCCCTCCCAGGGCTCCCACACCGCCACCTCTGAGGCAGGTCCCAGCCTGGGAGGGAGGCAGGAGTCAGAAGAGCCGCCAATCAAATGTTTCTGGAGCAAGTGCTGTGCCCCCCCCCAAACCCAACCTCTGGCTGGCTGGTCACAGGGCCCCACTCGAGTAAGACAAAGAGAAGGCCTGCCAGGCCCATGCCTTCCTCCCCTGGGGCATGCGTCCCAATTTACTGTGGATGGCCAGCTGCCGGGGAGATAGAAGCTCCCGACCAACAGGCAGGTCTTGTCCATCCTTGGTTGGTCGCCCTGGCTGGGGACAGGCGGCCGTTTGTAAGGCAGGGGGTGTGTGAGGGGTGGTACTCAGTTGACAGAAAGCCGTCAGAGGATTTGTAGCACCTCAGATAAGAGAGGGTGGCCCCCTCTTACAGCAGACTCTTTGATTTTAGGTGAGAGGACGTGAAAGGGTCAATCCCTGTGGCCCGCCGTCCAATCTCCCGCCCTGACGTCCTTGCACGCCGGCCAGAGGGTTAGCCGTAAGCGGGTGCCTGTATGGCCGCCTTACTGATGCCACGAAGGTAACTGATGCCAACCTGTCTTCTTGCCCCCGCCCCTCCGCTCTTTCTCCACCGCCCCCCTGCCCCACAGTTGCACCTCACAGGGCTGGGCCACTTGCATCCCCCCCCCAGGCCTCTGTGTGGACAGCGCTGTCCCTCCCGGGGTGCTTTCTGCAAAGTCATGGCCTTGCAAGCAGGGCCTGCCTCAGCGCCAAGCCCTGCCAGGGACCGATGCAACTCAGTGTGCATGAACTTGACCGAACCATCATGGGACCTCTATGAGTTACTGGGACAGGGAATAAAGATGAGGACTAGCTTAGATTTTTTTTAAATAACCTTAACCTTTGGCTCTTGCTTCTGCTCCCATTATTTTAGATCTAACTCAAAGTTTAGAACTGAGGTCTCAGCTAGACAAGATGAAAAATCCAAACCATTTTGTTCCAAAGAATAATGTATAGAAGATTTTTGCAAACTGTCTGTCAAGAACATTGTTGTCCTGGCAACAAGTAGCACTCTTTACCCTGTCCCCTGCTAAACCTTGTTTGATGGCTTGCATGGATCTACCATTTTGGGGGAAACCTCTTCCTTGCGTTTTGGGAGCGCCGACCTGACTGTGACTGATGGTCTCGAGGCACCGAGGAGCGAACCGACTCCCTGGAAGTCGGTTTTGGCCTGTGCTGCAGCCTGAGCAGGGGCTTCCCTTGGATTCATGGAATGCGCTCCGGTCAAGGGCCCCGGTCAGTTGTTCGCATGGCCTGGCGTCACAGCGCCCTGTGACTTGTCAGCGCGAGTGGACATGAGATGCTTGCTGCAGCAGATGCTTGGAAACGCCACGAGTCCGTGGCTTCACTGTGCGCCTGGCTGGGAGGAGGGGCAGGAGCCCAGGATGGGCAGGTCCAATGTTCTGCAGGGCAGGGAACATTTCTGGGAACTCGGATGCCTTAGCCTTTAAAAGCTCTTCCCTGGAGCTGGGCTGTGGATTGCACACGCTGTCCATCCCTGCCAAATATAATGCCCTCTCAGGGGACACTGGTTAGATTTCTGTGAACACTTATCCCTGGGATAGAAACCCATGTGAAGTAAAAGGAAGGGATGGAAATGGATGACCTCGAATGCCCCTGCCAAGGCCCGGGGTCTGTGAAGAGAGGGAAGGAGAGCCAGGCAGGAAGGACGTCCTTCCAACATGGAGCGTGGCACCTCCTAGACCCATTTCCAGGATGACTTGTTACAAATGGGTACCTGGCAATCCCTTTTTATAAGTCATTCTTAAGTCCTGATCTGATTGTACCAGACCCCTCCTACTTACCTCTGCCCTCCATGTCAGGGGTTGCCAGGGTGAAAGATCAGACAGCAGTACACTTATTTTGCCAAGGGCCAGAGAGTAAATATTTTCAGCTTTTGGGCCACATAGTCTTGTGTTGCAACTACCCAACTCTGGGCTCAAAAGCAGCTTTCAACTCTGTGTAAACAGATGGGGGTTGTCGTGTTCTAATAAAACGTTATTGACAAAAACAGGCATCTTCCAGGGCTGTGCTTTGCCAATATCTGGTTAAAGGTAAAAAGGGCCCAATGTTGGATACTCAGAAAGAGACATTAGCATAATTCTCCACTGGGTCCTCTAAAATAGATAACTATTAAGTGTCTGGACCTCCGGAAAACGAAATACATGAGAGTCGTAAACATGTATGTTAAAGTTTTCAGCATGCTGATAGAGATAAGCCAAAATATAAAGAACAGTGAGAGTTTAGTTAAGTAGATGAAAGCGTTGGTGCTGGTTCTTCACGGCGGAGCGTTCCGACTCTTCTTCCTCTCACCTGCAGGCACGGACCTTGCTGGTCTGTGGCCATTCGGGTATATCCCCGGGTCGGTGGGGTGAGTGGGGAGAACCTGCGTTACAGCTGACCTGCCTTGAAGCCCCAAGCTTTGTGCCCCGAGACCCTGATACGCACCCCGTATCTCGAGAGCGAGCAACCCTCACGCTCCTTTGCAATCAGGAGCTGCGGCTGCTGCTATTTCGCCCTCCTGGTGGGAGAGTAAAATATGGATTGCTGTTTTGTCATCACTGTATTTCCTTTCCCTACAGAGAATCCTAATTTAGCAATCTTCCAAGCTAATGACCTTCTTTGACTTCCATCAACTTGCCTGTCAGCTCTAAAAAGCATCAGGCCTCTAGGGGCAGGGTACCTATTACTATTTCTGTAGTCAGGATAGGGAGTGAGTATATCCCTTGATCTTCTAGGTGTTTCTCCTCCTGATCATGACATCTGCAGGGGCCACCTGGGGCCGGAGGCGGGTGGGGGAGGCAGTGCCGGCTTCTGCAGCCACAGCTCCGGGGACCGTTTATGGAGCTGACGGCTCTTGTCTTGACAGTCCCCGTCCTTCTGCCCCTGTGCTCGCTGCAGGAACAAAGGGATGAGGACCCGCCTGGGATGCCTGTCTCACAAGTCAGACTCCTGTAGCGACTTCACCGCGATTCTTCCCGACAAGCCCAACCGTGCTCTGAAGTGAGTAGTAAGGCCACTGGGTACCCCCTCCATGGGGACGCAGAGTCTGTTCTTCTCCATGGGCTGTTAACCAGACAAACCACGGGACAATGATTCCTGCCTCTTGGCTGTGACTTTTATATCCCCGAATGTGAGTGACGGGATGGTTATTTTCCTTTTTTCCAGTGTATATGACTTCACTCAGTCTACTTTTTCACTCCTCTGACTTTTGAGAAAATGTTATCATCTGCCAGCTTGCTGAAGCTGCCCTGAAGGGTATTTCTTGGTCCTACTTAGTTGTCAACCTGAGCTGTTGATTTGGACACGGATGCTCCTTTCTCCTCTAAAAATCTGCTTAGGTGGAGATCATTGGATTCAGTGCCTCTACGGTGCAGGCACACGTGCAGTGATGTCACAGATGTCACCTCATTTGACCCTCCCAGGGTTCCATGATGCGCGTCGCTGCCCCCATTACAGAGGTGAAGGGATTAAGGTGCCGGCGATGGCGTCAGAGGTCCAGCCCAGCTTTTCTGCCCCCGAGACCCATTTCTTTCCATTGTTATCTTGACATCTTTAGGTCATGCACTTGCTTAGCTTTGTGTTTTTAGACTGAAAACAATGTCTATTCAGTATATTAAATTTGCTGAATTCCAATCCCGAGATTGTTTTTGCATCAGTTATTTAAGAACGTAACGCATGACCGTGACAGAATCTCAGGAATCCCGGGGTGGTCTTCATCCACCCTGTGGGGCTGCGGTTTGCTCTCCCGAGCACATCACAGGGGCGCCCAAAGGAGAGGGGGTCGCTTCAGAAATAGTCAAGAGAGACGTTTGTTTTTTTTTTCTAGGAGGCTTTCCACGGAAGAAGCCACGAGGTGGGCCGATTCCTTTGATGTGCTTCTGTCCCATAAGTGTGAGTAGAATCCAGGTTTCATCCTGTTGTGGCATATCATTCATTTATTAAGGGACGCACCGAGTGTCCGCCACGACCCAGGCCGGTGCCATGCTGGGTGTTTCCGACGGCCCGCACTCCCTCCTGCCCTCGGAGCCTCCTGCCTGGAGGGCGGGTACAAAGCAAATCACAACTGACATGCAATGGAAAAAGGGTTTTCTTTTCCATTTTCTGAGCTGAAAATATGGTCCCAAGAAGCCTTTATGTTCTCAGCAGTTTTAGTAAAAAAAAAATATAGCTTAGGGGGTTGGAGTGATGGGTGCTAGGGGAACGAGAGAGTGTAGCTCCCGCCCCAGATCTTAATTTATGAGATGGCTGTGCGCAGGGCACTGGAGACGCTTAGGAACTACTCTCAGCCAAATGAGTGTTCTGTGCATTGTGTTGCTCACTTAAGGTGGCAGTTTTTTTCTTGTGGCTTTTTATTTGGGGGGTTTACGACCCCAGATGTATCAGGCCCCTCAGTTTCTGACCGGGTGCCTGTCTTCCTGGGACACACTTCTGCCACCCTCCTCTTCCTCTTCCCCCTCTCTTCCTCTTCTGTGCCTTCTGTTTCCCACCGGGCAGGAAGCGTTGGGGGAAGGGAACCTTGAAAAGGGCCGCACTCTTCAGCCCTGGCTCTCTCCTCGTCGTAAACAAGTCCAAGTTCTCTGGGCTCTAAAAATCCCAGTGGCATTAAATACACGGGGGTGGGAGAGAGAAGGGTCTTTTGAGAGAAAAAGGTCTCCCACAGACATTTGGATCTTCTTTTGAATTCATCATGTCAACATTAGAAGTCTTGGTTGACCTTGGGGCAGAAGGGCTGCTTTTACCTGAGAGACTAGTTTCCGGTGGATCGGGGAGCAGGGTTTTGTGCTCTGAAGGGCACTCACTAGTCCGCAGTCAAACCTGTGCTCTCAGTTTCCACCCAGCTCAGCTGATTTCCACCCAGCTCAGCCACTAGATCATTGAGGGGGCCTGATGGGGTCCCCCCAGTCTTCAGAAGATGTCTTTGAAAGTGATTCAGCTTTCAGCTAGCTGAGTGAGCAGTTGCCCCTAATCCTAAGGCTAATTAACAAACGCTCGTGAATAGATTTTACCCTGAAATGCAGAATGTAGGGAGAAGCACATATTGCAGCAAGTAATTTTGCGAGAGCGTCATTTCAGTGTCTATGGATTATACTCAGGAAGGAAAATAAAGCGGCATACTACAGTATATAACATATGGCTATACCCCCAACAGAAGCTTATGTGGTGAACTTGCCAAGGTGACGGCATAGGCACGGTGATGCTTGGGATCTGACGGGAATGCTTGCTTTCTTGTGAGGCTTACTTTCAGGAGTCACGTTCGGGGCTAGACAAGTGTCACTGTGGGTTTATACCTTCTCCGGCTGGATTTGATTCAAGGTCATCTTGCAGTCTCCTTTCTATTTCAGAGTCATGACTGACTCACTTGTTTCAAGTCCCTGAGGCTGTTTCCTCATTCTAAAATGGGGATAGACTACCTGTGTGCTATCTGCCACCCAGATATGAGGCTCTTCCTAGGAGGACACTTTTCGATAATGTTGGAGTTCTCTACTCAGAGGTGTTTGGTAAGGGTAGGGTGGTGTTTTTTTTTTAAATGATGCTCTTAATTATCAAATGCAAAATAAATGTGCCCTGAGAATAAGGTTGTCAGTTTGCTGCCAGTTACTAACACCGAGTCGTTATAGACAGAGTGCTGGTGGGAAAATGAGGGTGGAAGCTTTGGCTGTGTTTGGGCGGCTGCTGTGGCAAGACCTGGAGATGTGAGAGGTTTGGTTTCATTTGACTCAACGACTTTTAGAGCTGAAGACACTTGATTCTGCTTTTGTTGGGATGCATTTGATTTCCAGGAACTCAGTAACACTCTTCTGAGATGAGGACTCCACTAAAGGGCTTAGAGGCTGGTGCCAGATTCCTTCTTTGGAAAACAGCTACAGAAATGCGTTCTCTGGACCTTGCAGCTCTGTGATCCTTCAGAGTCTGACGTTCACTTTTTATTTCTGTTTACTACAGAAATGAAAAAACCAACCAAGTGAATGTCTTTGAGAGGAAAAGCGTCTTTGTGCGGGGTCACTGGCAGAATGTTAAGGTTTTGGGACTCGAACTCGTGCTGCCCGGGAAGGCAGTGGAGGAGTCGGAGCCCAGGTCTCCTTGATGAGCGCTGGCAACTTTCTAAAAGTCTGATTCATTCTGGTTAGTGTTGTGACTCCATTAGGGCTGATTAAGCTTCTCCGAAAGGATGGTGTGTGTGCTGGTCCCTCAGGAGGGACAGCGGTTGATCAGAGGTGCACGTGGCTTTCAGTGAGGACAACAAAAATGTCCTAAAAAGTGAAGAAGGGAGAACTGCTGGATGACTGGGCTCCGGAGAAAAGTGCGTTAGTCTAGATTAGAACCTACTCCCTGGTAGTTCTCCACGCCTAGGTAGCTGTCCTCCCTAAGTTTTCAATTTCAGAACAACTCAGATTATTCTTATTGCTCCCATTCTCGGTCTACAGAGCCTCTCTGCCTGCCATCCCTGCTCCGCTGGGTATTCTGGGCACTCATTTGTCTTACCAAAGGTGTAGCTGGGTGTCCACTGTGTACAAAATCTGTGCCAAACAGCTGGATGGCTGAAGAGTAGAACAGTCCCTCCCCGGTGGCTCCTGCAGCTCTCTGAGAAAACAGGCATGCGTATAATTAACACAAGAAATAATACAGTGTGCTGATTGCAAATGAGGGATTGCAGCTAGAACCCCGACATCCGGTGCCCCTCTTAAATTCCGTCGTGTCGACAGTAGAAGCCCTCACTTCTAGGAGCAGAAGGGCTGCTTTTAGTGTAGAGCATTGTCTCCGTGTAGCGGGGGAACAGCCTTCGGTACAACTGAGACCCTCGGCTGGTAGTCACATTGTGACCCAGCTCTGGGCAGCCTCGACAGAATGCCCGTGTCTTAGGAAATCTGTCTCCTCCTCTCTACAGTGAAGGACCTGGAGTAAGGTGTCTCAGAGGCTGGACCCCCTTCTGCCGCCTTGTTCTGGGATGCTGTGTGCAGTAACCATCAGGGTGTGGCAATAGCGAGTCACCAATGGCAGGTGGTTGGAGCTAGCACCGCCTGCAGGGTTACGTAAAGCTGCTTCGAAGCTGAAGCTGAAATGGCTCGAGCAACCAGAGGAGGGGCGAAGGCCCCTGTGTTGTAAAGCCTTCTCCTACTTTGGGTAGGGTCCCCCTGCTCAAATCACAGCGGCGGGCTGGGGTGGGGGGAGAGAAAGCAACTTTGCTAGGTTTTAAACCTGAGAATAAAAAAAATATCTACAAAGACGAATAGTTGGAGCAGTGCTATTTCCAATCACACTTGGTGACAAGCACAGGATAAAGCTGAAGAAGCACCCGTGGAGGTCCGGGAGATAATTATTTGCTAAGTGCTCTCTCTCTCTCTCTTGCTTTTTTAACTAACAAATGAAAAATGAAATTAAAATTGCTGATGGCTTCATTAGATAGAGAGGGATTTCTAACGTGCATTAATTTGGCATCATTTTCCTGTTCACCCAGGGACAGTCGGACCGGGTGTCTGAGGTGTGCACGCAGCCTGCCCCGCAGGGTGTGCGTGCGTGTGTGTACCTATGTGTGTCTGCGTGCACCAGAAGCCTCTCTGCCTCTGCAGCTCACACCCTGGAGTGTGAAGGCTCCAGCTCGTGGGGGATCTTTTCTGACAGGCTGCTGGAGGGCAGCCCCCAAACGGAGTGTCTTCTGCTTTCATTGCTCATGAGGTTCAGACACATGCTTGTTATTCGTGCAGCTTTTAGTGGGACATTCGGCCCTTAACACTTGATCATGTCTCCCTCCCTCCCTCCCTCCCTCCCTCCCTCTCTCCCTCCCTCCCTTCCTTCCTTCCTTCCTTCCTTTCTCTCTCTTTTCTTCCTCTCTCCCTTGCTCTCTGCTTCTTTTGGGGTTTTTTGATGTAAAAGTGGGATCATTCCACTTTTAAGGTGAAGGTGCAGACAGGGTTCTTCCCCCTTCTTCTTGCCTCTTGCAGCCTGACGCCACAGCTGGATGACAGAGCCCCTCACCCTGGGCATCTGTTTGGTCCTTGGCTTTGTTTCATCGTCTGCACGGAGCATGAAGGAGGGTCTATGCTGACCTGTCCCCACCAGGCCCAGGGAAGGTTTGGGGACAGGTTAGGTTAGTGGAATAGCACAACTGAAGCTCTTTTGCATTTGCACAGTTAGTGTCCACCTCTGAGAAAAGGAACCAATAACAAAAAGCATTCTGTTTTTAAAAATTAACCTCCTTTGGGATAATGATTAAGATATGGAAAGATATAATGACTTGATCAGGGCACACAGCAATTAGACAGAAAACCTAAAACAAGCAAACAAACAAACAAACAAACAAACACTAATATGACCAGCTCATGAAATCCCCTCATTGTTCGTCCATATGGTCCTTAGCTCTAGAACCTAGAGTTTGACAGTCACGTTTCCATTTACTGCACAGCCCTCCCCCATCCCTCTGCACATCAAGGATTCTAGAATAAACGGTGTAACCCAGAGTGCGAGCCAAGGGAGGCAGCAGCAGCAGCTGCAGGGAGCTGGTGAGAAACAGAGGCTGCAGGGTTCTATCTCAGACCTACCGGATCAGAACTCTGGCAGTGGGGCTGGCATCTGTCCTTTCTCAGGCCCCCCAGGGAGGTCTGTGCCCACCAAAGCTCGGGAACGCACGCACGGACCACCGTGAATCTGGTGTCTCTCGGTGAGGCAGGTGGGCTGTGCTTTCCAAGAAACAGCTAATCACTACACAGTAGCTTTGCAGAGTGCTCGGGCGGCTCATCCCTGGGCTGATGTGTCCTCTGTGTATTACAGGTTCCACACAGGTAGCAGGCATGGGGCAGGCCCTTCACAGTAACTAAGTGGGTATGGCTGGTGTGCTTTCTGGGCAAAATTGATGGTAAGGGTTAGAGATGCGCACAGTAGAGACAGGTGGAAAAGAGACTTCTCTTTCCCCTCGCCATCCCCTCTGCATTGTGGTGAGTTTTGTTTGCACCCGGGAATGTGGCCACATTAGCCTTTAGGGGAGGGCCCGGGTTATATAAGGCCACTGTTCAAAGCTTGTTGAAGAGGTTTGAATGAAAGCAACTGGACAGGCCCCCAACACCCATCTGTCAGTGACCAGCTGCGTGACCTTTGGCAAATTATGTCACCTCTGTAAACCTCATTTCCGTCGTCCGTAAAAAAAGGGAATAATGAGACTTGGTGTGTAGATTTGCTGTGGGAATTAAATGTGATGATGGCCGTGAAATGCTGAGCATGATAACTTTTACACAGAGGGGCTCCGCAGGGATAAGGAAGTATTTTTGAATTTTTTGTTATAACACATTAATTTGCTGAGAAAACAGGCGTGTCCTGACTTCCAGATGCTGGAGGGTGGTGTCAGCTCTGCCCCTGCAGGCAGCTAGAGGTTGGACAGTGCGGGCCGGCTGGGGCTGTGTGAGAATCGCAGGTGGTGGGCTTGTGCAGATTCTGTAATGCCCACCCTCCTTTGCCTCGTGAAGTTGTGGCTTCCCTTCCTCGTCCCCTCAATGTGCGTAAGGGCCCGGTAGGCAAATCTGATACAGTCCCTCTCCGAGAGTCCCTGCTGTTTGCCTATGTCAAGCCACTGAGGCAAATATTCTTTGACACCTAATTTTTGAAATCTTTCAGGCTGTGGACTGGTATACATGGGCTTTTATTTAACTTCTCTGGAGTTAAAAGAGTCACTTGTGAATGCTAAACTTTCCCTGTATTAGGGGGCATTTGTCTCTCCTTCAGTAGAAAACTCCTGACTTATTTCTTGTAGGAGTTGGAGATACAGGCTCTAGCTCGCATTTTTGTTCCTGGACTCAGATACACTAGGAAGGAACTTTGGAATAGGAGTTGTGAGACCCAGGCTGTTCTTCCTGTTCTGCTACTCCGTCCTGGGAGTAAGAAGCCACGCGACCTCTGAGCTCCAGCCGTTCCTTGCGTCTAGTGGAATCCGGTCATGGCATCATCGATCCTGTCCTTGTCCTTTCTGGCTCAGAGGCTCTCACAACTGCTACCATATATCACCTTGCTATAAATACACTAACAAAGTAGAGGTCAGTGAAGAAAATGATGTTTCTCCCAGGACTGGAGTATAATTAGCATACCAATCACTTGCTAATATATTCCAGGAGCTGGAAAGAGTGCGCCCTCGAAACAGTGTCCCTACCTAAGTCTTGCTTAGCTCTAGCTGTTTGTTTAAAAACCAACATTTCTGTGTTTATTTTATGGCTAACAGAAAAGGAAGGCTTTGTTCCGGATGCCGTTCACATCACAAATTTCAAATCAGTGAACTTGGTTCTGAATGAAAGTGGTTTTGCCTTCACCGTGATTAGTACCTGGATCCGGAATTTTATAAATGCATGTGTTTTCTTCTCCTATTCTCTGTCTGACCTTGGAACCCATTCGCTGGTTTATTTTTTTCCAATTGATCAGGCATGCGAGAGGACTCTGCTCTTTGGGATTGCACTTGGCAGTAGAGAGCTCAACAACAATAACAACCAGAATTGTCCTTGTGCCTTGTAATTTTCCAAGTCTGGGAACTGAGCTCGGCTCAAGCCCACCCCCGATGCCAGCTCAGTCAGGGCACCTGGACTTTGAACCGTTACCTAAGCCCCCCTCCCTGCCGCACCAGCTGCACTGCCCGTTCATAGTGACCTAGTTTCGCTCCTTATGTAAGCACCCTGCATCGCAGAACTAGAGAGAGAACCCGGCAGCCGGCAGCGTGTGCGGGGCCACGGGACGTGTTCTTGGAGATTCTGTGCAGGCTCGGGAGAACGCCAATATTCTGCTCGGTGTTCCAGGAATTCTGGACACCAGCCTTTTCCTTCTGGGACTGGATGGATAGACACTAGTTTCAAAAATGTGTAATGGTCTTAGAGCCTGGACTTCTTAGAGGGTCCTACAAAGAAAACCAAAGTGAAATGGAAAACAAAAGGCAGGTCCTTCTGTTTCTCTTTGTTCCGTGAGCTGTTCACCACCCATCACCCTGACATGACCAGGATGGGCGTTTGCTGTTAGGCATGTTATGTCTTGTGCGATGACTTCTTAAACCGTGACAGTCACAAACACGGAGCGGGTGCTCAAGATGGGAGTGTCAGGCCCTGCGTGCTGTTTGCATGTATCACGTGACCTTGATCACTCCCGAGGCCCCATGGGGCAGCACCGTTAGGGTCTGCATTTCACTGATGAAAGAACAGAGGCACAGAGAGGCTAGTGTCTTGCCCAAGGTCGCAGTAGCTAGTGTGTGTCAGGACACACTCTCAGGCAGAATGGCTTCAGGGATGAGAGAGAAGTCACTCTGTCCAGCTGCCTGGAATCCATGGGGACGGTGGACAGGGGGCTCTGTTCCCTGGGTATAGGGGAGGGAGCGGCATCTAGGGTGCACAGAGTGGGGCGCAGGGGGCCCTTGCAGAGGAAGCACAGCTAACACAATGCAGGTCACCCTGAGAGATGCCGGCAGATGCCGTGAGCCTTTCAGAGGTAAACCAGAGAACTGCATTTAAAACCAACTGCGGCTTCTGGCAAGCAGATGGGGAGGGTCCTGGTGGAGAGAAAGGGACAGATGCAGAAAGGCCTGAAAAGGAGGAAGGACAGCAGAAAAGGGAATGGGACAGGGAGAGGCCCCGGAGAAAACCTGGCTCAGCAGAGATGGGAGGTGGTGGAAGGGGAGGAAAGGACAGAGACGGGAAGGAGCAGCCCTGCGGGCTCTGGTCTCCTTGCCTTTGCTGGCTGACATAAGCAGGAAAGACGGGCCAGGTTGGGGACTGACAAGTGGTCTGTTCACAGAAGGCCTCTGAGGCCACCTGCTCAGGGGAAGGGGCGGGGCCCCAGTAGCCCTGGGGAGGGGGGAGGGGTGTTCCACCCCCTCCTCATTCATACTTCCATTGTTCCTGGTGAAGTTTCTCTTTGACCCTTCAAGCCTGCATGTCAGCCTGCTCCTGGGGGGCAGGTTGGGACTGAGAGTGGTGGGTGGGTCCAGGAGGTGGGGTGCAGGCAGGCCCGTCTGGGCAGGGCCTTGTGAGTTTTTAAGGGGGTCTGTCACACTCGGTGGGCGCTGCCGCTTCTCAGGCGTAGCCCTGCCAGGCCGCTCTCCCCTCCTTCCTCATCTCTCCTGAAACTCTCTCCTTGAAATCGCTGACAAACTTCACGCGTCCTATTCGTTCTGGTCCCTCTCCCACGTCCTCCAAAATCTGCCCTGGAAATGCAGGCACATTCTGGGGGGAGTCTGCCTGCCGCAGCAGACACCTTGCCCAGCTCATTCAGCCGTGCTTTCCTACAAGATCCCCAGACCTCGGCTTCCCCCCGCCCCCCATAGTCTTTGCCTTTTCCAGGTACGACTCTTTGGCCTCTTCCATCTCTCTTGCCTTGCTCTTTCCCTTCTGCCTGCAAACACCTCTGGAAAGACCTTGCTTTGGAGTCAGAGGGACTTGGCAGGGGAACATGGCTCTTTGTGGCAGCTGGGTAGCCGGGAACTTTGACTTCTGTACGCTTTAGTTTCTTCCTGTGGAAAAATGAGAGTGATACTATGGATAGATCAGCACTGTGGAAATAAGTCATGCTGGTGTTTGTAAAATCCCCAGCAAAAAGCATGGCAGCTGGTAAATAAATAAAACTCCCTGCCCCCCATCCACATTCTCCAGCTGAAATCAGACAGGGCCCCCCAGCTGGAAACCCCCCTGCACCCGCCTGCGGCCTTTGCTTTCTCTCCAGCAGGGTTCTGTTCTCCCACCTGCCTAGGGGCAACATCTGGTCAAGTAAACCCTCTAGCTTCAGCTCCTCCCACCCCACAAGTCTATTCTGATTAGATAAGTGCTGACACATATTCAAGACTATCTTAGCAAAAAATAAAAAATAAAAACACCCCAAAGAACAACCCCCCCTTTCCTGACCTATTTCCAGACAGCTACGCAGTCTGATCTTTCTCTTCCCTTCTTGCGAGAGACATCTGCGTGACTGTGTCTACTTCCTCCCCTCATTTGCCGCTACGCTCACCACAGTGTGGCTGGGCCCCCCACACCCCTAAAACTGTCCCTGCCACTGGCTGCTGAGTCTTGTCACTGACTCCAGCGACCCCTCTCAGACCGTATCCAGCTTGGCCTCTGGGTAGCACTGGACACAGCGGCCGCTTCCCTTTGTGGCACTGTCACTCCTTCATCTCTCTGGCTCTATCTTACCAGCAGGCTCAATGATCTTTCGTATTATCATTGTTATTTGACACTCGTCTTACTGAGCCCTTTCTGGTGACCGAAAGAAACTTTCCCAATTCCAGGCCTTTGCGCATGTGGCTCACCCGCTCCCTACGATTCTCTTCTCTATCTGCCTCTTTCTTCTCTCGCTGAGCTTAGACGCTTCTTCCTCCTGAAAGTCTTCCCTTTCGCCCTCAGGTCTGGCTCTGGCGCCCCTCCTGGGCACTTCCACAACACGCCCTACTTTCCATCAGATAACTTATCATCCATGCCGTGATTACCGTGATCATCTTCGCTTGGCTCAAATTGCCCTTTCACTGTATGTTTTTGGAGAGGTTACTTGTGCCTGTTTTTAGCATCTAGCAGAATGCCTGGGTCACCTAATGAGTGAATGAATCCATGAATCAATGAATGGATGAAGATGATCCATGAATCAATGAATGGATGAAGATGGCATTATTGCTGTGTTGCATTAGGAGTTAGCATACCTTGTACAGTTTTAACGCTACCTATAATTACTCGTGTAAGCTCAGTCAAGCCAATTCTCTCAGCCTCGGTTTCCTCGTCTAGAAAGTGAGAGGAAGTAAGGCGACATCCCTGAGAGCGCTTTCGCAGGCGTTGCCTCTCTGGCCTGCAGGCGGAGCCAACCGAGCCGAGGCTGAGATGAAAGGAGGGAGTGTCTGCACCCTGCACAGCGGGAGGCCAGTTTCCTTAGCCGGGTGATCTCCCCCAGTGCCCTGCAGGGAGGCAGAAAGGTAATTTTCTTTCTTTATCTGTAACTAGATTCAGCTTGCTCACAAACCCCTGTTTTGGCTTGATGAAAAGCAAAACAAAATTGAACACAGACAATAAACTTTGGGCCTTCCCATTCAAGGAACTTAATCTCTGCTGGTTCAAGAACAGGCTCTTCCAAGTTACGTCTCTCTGTCGCTTTGTGTTTGCCCTGTTAGGTAAATGCATAGTGTTTTAGGGTCCTCCCCGCAAACCTTTCATTCCCGCTCTCTGAATGAGATGGAAAGACAGCAGGGGCAGGTCCCTGGCCCGTGGTCCTCAGGTCCTCCATGTCCATGGCTCTTGTCCTGTTGTCACGTGTGGACTGCTCACCGCTCAGAGGCCACCTCGGCTGTCATGGGCACTGTCTTCCCAGAGGCTTTCACAGCTCCAGGTGGTTTTCCACCCAGCCGCTGCCTGCAGCCTCTGCTGCGGCGGTGGTCTCCTGGCAGGCGGGCTAGCTCTCAAATCTGAGTTCCTTGGAGCCTGCGGAAACTTCTGGGCTTCCTTTATGAGAACTTGGAAGAGACAAGGGTGGCAAAGAAAGAGCATCCCAAGGGATTTTATGAGCAGAGATTTGCTAAATTTGTTTTGTGAACAGTACCTTGTACATTAGTAGTTTTAAGTGAATCGTTGAATTGAATGAATGGTTCGCAGGCCATCTCTCTGCCTGACCATCACCACCTCACTGTCTCACTCGCACTTTGATTCTCACCGTATCCGGGTTACTACTCCCTCCTCTCTGGGTTCCGAGCCCCATGTGGGAATGCAGGTTCTTGGGCGGGGGGGTGTCCCTGAGCAAAGCTCTCATTTGAGTCTAGACTCTGTTACTCTCCTCCTCCTTCCCCAGCACAGGAGCAAGTTCACTTCCATCCTGCCTAATAGGGGGCCAGCGTACATCCTGTTCTTGCTTTCCCCATTTCCCTCGTCTCACAGATGCAGTGACCCCATGTCCTGGTTTTTGCCTGTGGCAAACCCTCATGGTTTTATGCCCACTGTCCCCATGTGGTTAACAGAAGAGCCTCCCTCGCTCTTAAAAATGTCCTGGCTTGGGTGATGAATTCATGGCCACCCCTAGTTTTGTTAGACACTTGCAGCTCGTATCTCCGAATTTAGATTTCTTTGTGATTTAACATTTAACTTTGAGAGTCCCATCAAAAACCCTTTTCTCTCTCAAGTCTGGGGCTCCTGCATTTCAAAGTCTGGGTTTTTATGGCTATTGTTTTAGCGCTGACAGTAAAGTGTCTACATTGAAAGACAGATAAGCAATGACTTTTTAATTAGGAGAAATAAAAATGTTTCAGAAGAGTAAAAGCAAGCATTCAAATTCCCCAGCAGCGTGGTGCCACCAACCCGTCAAATAATCGCGGGCAGCGCACTGTTCTGGCACTTACTGGTGCGTCTCAGATGCTCGCACGGGCCATGCCATCCGCCAGAATTAAGAACTGTTAACATGTCCTCATAATGAATGTTAGAATGGAAGTAAAACATCATAGTAGGGGTCACTTTTAATCAATGCAGTGACTTTACTCTAGGTTGTATCTGCCCTTCCTCTGAGGGAAGGTCTTCGGGCTCCTGGTGGCCAGGATGTTATAGCACAGCTCATAGAAAGCTCCCAGCCCTGGCTGGTGTGGCTCAGTGGATTGAGTGCTGGCCTGCAAACCAAAGGGTCGCTGGTTTGATTCCCAGTCAGGGCACACGCCTGGGTTGTGGGCCAGGTCCCCTGATGGGGGTGCATGAGAGACAACCACACATTGTTTCTCTCCCTCTCTCTCTCCCTCCCTTCACCACTGTCTAAAAATACATAAAATCTTTTTTTTCATTTTTTATTATTTTAATCATTTTTCAAGTACAGTTTTCTCCCTTTTACTCCCATTCCAGCCCACTCACCCAACCCTCCCCAATTCCCTCCCATTACCACCCTCCCCCTAGTTTTTGTCCATGTGTCCTTTACATTTGTTCCTGTAAACCCTTCCCCTTCTCCCCTGAAATTCCCTCTTCTCTCCCCTCTGATCACTGTCAGTCTGTCCCCTATTTCAGTGTCTTTGGTTATATTTTGCTTGTTTCTTTGTTTTGTTGTTTAGATTCCTGTTAAAGGTGAGATCATATGGTATTTGTCTTTCACTGCCTGGCTTATTTCACTTAGCATAATGCTTTCCAGCTCCATCCATGCTGTTGCAAAGGGTAGGAGCTCCTTCTTTCTTTCTGCTGCATAGAATTCCATTGTGTAAATGTACCATAGTTTTTTGATCCATTCATTTACTGACGGGCATCTAGGTTGCTTCCAGCACCTAGCTATTGTAAATTGTGCTGCTATGAACATCGGGGTGCATAGGTTCTTTTGTATTGGTGTTTCAGGGTTCTTAGGATATAGTCCCAGCAGTGGAATTGCTGGGTCAAAAGGCAGATCCATTTTCAGTTTTCTGAGGAACTTCCATACTGCTTTCCATAGTGGTTGTACCAGTCTGCAGTCTCACCAACAGTGCACTAGGGTCCCCTTTTCTCCACAACCTCTCCAACACTTGTTGTTTGTTGCTTTGTTTATGATGGCCATTCTGACCGGTGTGAAGTGGTATCTCATTGTGGTTTTAATTTGCATCTCTCTGATAGCTGGTGATATTGAACATCATTCCATGTGTCTTTGGATCCTCTGTATGTCCTCCTTGGAGAAGTGTCTGTTCAAGTCCTTTGCCGATAAAATCCTTTTTTAAAAAAAGGTTACTAATGTTATTCATTCAGAGGAGAGTGGTAAGGGTTAAAATAATTCATAAAAATATTTTAAAATAAAAACATCAACTGAATGCACAGACTATCAATGAATACCCTTTTCCTTCTCCAAATCTACAGCTAATTCTGCCTCCTCTTATTCCAACTGGAGGCTCTGTTTGAATACAAGTGAAAGGGTGTATTCATTGCCATTCAGAACAATTATGATTGATATTCATTAAAACACATAATTTGAAGGCAAGATCTTTGAAAATAAGTGATCAGTGTTATCCAGGGGTGTCCAACCTTTTGATGTCTCTGGACTACCCTGGAAGAAGAGGAGTTGTCTTCGGCCACACATTGAATACATTGTGACACACAAAAAAACTCATAATGTTTTAAGTAAATGTATGGCTTTGTGTTGGGCCACATTCATAGCCATCCTGAGTCTCATACGGCCTGCAGGCCGCAGGTTGGACACCTAAAAATACAGGGCCTCCAAGGTGTTCCAAAAGAGGCTGGGAATTGCCTCCCAGTAGTAAAACGAAGGGCATTCCCAGCTGAACTTCGGTGTTTCCCGTCAGACAGGACTCTGGCAGTAGTGAAGGACGTGCCCCGAGGAATTCACACCTTGCCCTAGTTCGTTTCCTAACAGATTGTTCGCGCAGGGTGGTGGACTTGGGCTTGGACTAAGGAGTGGATTTCATGTCTTAGTTTGGCCTAATTAGAAACACAGGCTCATCAGTAGACCCAGGGGCAGCCAGGTCTGCAACAGGGGACAGGCAGTGACCTCTGGGGGCTGATTGGAAGTGACCAGGCCTTCCCATGGCCATTATTACTGCGTTTTCCTAACCATTCCTCCTTAGCATCACTGTGAGCCTTAGCTAAGAAGCAGGGCTCACTTCCGAGTACCTGCGTGTCTAAGAGCATCAAGTCCTCAAGAGGATATGGAGGAGCAGTGGGGGCGTAGACAAGGCCACTCTGACATTATTACTGCCTTTCTCTCTCTCTTCTGCAGTTCTTGAGCTTAAGCTTTTCCCTATCTCTTCCTTTCCATCTCCCTCCACATCCACAGATGGGGTGGCTGCGTTCCGTGCCTTCCTGAAGACGGAGTTCAGCGAGGAGAACCTGGAGTTCTGGTTGGCCTGTGAGGAGTTCAAGAAGACCAGGTCTACTGCCAAACTGGTCTCCAAAGCCCACAGGATCTTTGAGGAGTTTGTGGATGTGCAGGCTCCGAGGGAGGTGTGTTGGCAGTGGCCAGAGTCTTGTCAGACCTCTATCCGAGGCTCCTGGCTCGCACCTCCCTCTCTGCGGGGGTTTGAGCAGGGCATGACAGGGACTTTCTTTTGAGCTGAGCCTCAAGGCTCTGATGGCTAGTGGTGAAAAGGGGGTCATTTTAGGGGCAGAGCCCAGGGCTTTTAGAAAGGGAGTTCTATTATGAGTGCTGTAGCTGTCTGTCAGTTAAACATTGCCCTCAGGAACGGTGTTTGTAGGGGGACTCCGTAAGGATGGAGGCCACTGAGTCCATGTGCATTTTCCTAGTGGGAGGCAGCGTGGTGTAATGGAATGAGCCTCCCTTTGGAATCCTGTCCCAATCTCAGCTCCACCACTTACTAGTTATATGACCTTGCTCAGGTTACCTAGTCTCTCTGAATCACAGTTTCCCTGATGTAAAACGATATAATATCACCTTCCTCTCAAGGCTACTCTAAGTATGAGGGATAAAGCACCTGTTGAATATTTGTCACTACTTATTAATGAGTAATTATAGTAATTTATATCATTTTATGATCACTTATTATAATTACTTGTAATAAGAAAGTGAAATCAATGTGCTGTTGGTCTGAAATATAAAAGAGACATTTACTTGGGGGAGGTTTTACAGAAGCAAAATATTTGCTGCCAGTGAGTTCAGGTGCACTGCATGCCTAGGACTCTTCAATTATGCCTTGACCTGGGCTGCCCGAGGTCTTTGGCCAGGGGCCAGCGTGCTGTGGGCTTCTTACAACACTGCTTGGAACAGAGATGCGCATTCCAGCCACAGTCTCTGTCTCCCCGGAGCATTTGTTTCCTTAGTGATTAAGAAAGGACAGGAGGGCAAGCCTACTATAGGGAACCAGCATTCCCGCTGTCTCTAGCCTAACTCTTTGCCTGATATTGTAAAGGCTTCTGGATTAAAAGTTAAGTGAATTGATTGGTGTTTTGCCCTGGCTCTGTTGCTAACTTTCCATATTACTTTAGACCAGCTTTTTAGTATCTCTTTTCTTTGGTGTCTTTATCTGTACATGGGAATGAGGACTCTCTGGTCTTTGGACCTCAGAGGATTCTGTCTGGAATCAAAAGGGATGACCTGCATGAAAACAGTTTGGAAAGCATGACTAACCTTACCTCTGCAAGATGTAACCATTGATTATTACGTAGCTAGGTAATAATCCAGGTGCCTTGGCCATTGAGAGCCTGTGACCATACTCTGTCTTTGTGTCTCCAGGTAAACATAGACTTCCAGACCCGAGAGGCCACGAGGAAGAACATGCAAGAGCCATCCCTGACTTGCTTTGACCAAGCCCAGGGAAAAGTACACAGCCTCATGGAGAAAGACTCTTACCCCAGGTTCCTGAGATCCAAAATGTACTTAGATTTGCTGTCCCAAAGCCAGAGGAGGCTCAGCTAGACCTCAGATGGGGACTCTTGGAGATCACCGGCTTTCCCCGCCCCCTTGCTGCCAAGACCATATTCTAATGTGAAATGTCATAGATGTTCAAAAGCAGAGGCATTTAGGTTGGGAGGCTGGGGTGAGGAGGGCATGAAGGGCCATTCCAAAGTGTGATGCAGTCACCAGAACTGGGACTCTATTTCATTTACCCTTGGTTGTGTTTTGGTTAGCCGTTGCACTGTGCTGTAGTCGCCCTCCTCTGGGTTAGCAGCTTGCCTGGGGTCATTCCGCTAAGAAGGCAGATTCACGAGGCTGGGCTAACCTGTACATAACATAAATGCACTCCCCACCCCTTCCACACCCTCCTCGGGTAGGATTCCTGACTCTCCAGCTTGCCCTATACCCCTCAGAGGAATAGTGGGAAGACAGGCTCACTTCTGAGCTTTGCTCTCGCAGTGTCCTGGCCAGTCCCAGGTGCTGGGACCTCACAGCTTAGAGAGGTCTCTGTGGAATCCCAGGTTCCCAGCATTCTCATTAACAGGTGGCCTCTGGGAGAAGGGGCAGACTCCACGGAGTCGGCTGTTTCTTCCATTTCACTAGGACCAGGGTGAAAAGCTGTGCTCACTGCCCATCTTAGTCCAGGCAATTCACAAGACCCACCCCCCACCACCCTACCCTTTCAAGACCCTTCCAGAAAAGGTCTTGGGAGATGTCCTTTATGACTTGTGACGTGGAGCTGCTCTTAAGAAAGATACAGCTTGCACATCTGTCTAAATCATACCGAGAAGCTTCCCAGAAGTTGAGCGACCAGGAAGTGTAGCACCAGTACACCCTTGTGCAATGGGGCACCATATAACCTTTCTGCTGCTTAGTGTACCCTCTGTCCTCACCTCCTGTGGCATCGCACATCCCCGATCTCTTAGAATGACAGACGGCTCGGTGAAGGGAGGTGAATTCCCATAGCACGGACAGCTCTCACGGTGCCTAATCCGCTCCCTGCCTCTCTCTGTCCCTCCTTCCATGCAGGCCATGTAATTATGATGGGGGAGAATGGGGACTTAGGCCATAACTCTTTTTTCCAGCTTGCTTCCCGGGAGCGTGCTTCCTTAGAAAGGTCCTTCTCATGAGGGCCACCTTGCCTATCCAGCAGCTTCCTTCTGGATCTCTGACCTTTCGGGATTGAACATGAGGCTAAGAAGATCACTGTGAACATTTGGTTGTGGAGAACCTCCCTAAAATGCTTTCATGGAACCCTGGGGCTGCCCTTGGAAATATGTCAGGACACTCTTGGAGGATGAGCGAGACGCGTGGAACCTACCCTAGCTGCCCAGGAACGAGCTGACTTTGGCACAGGACTGCAGTGCCAAGGAGAGGAATCCGCAGCAGAGAGACCAGCAGGTGGAAGAGGACCCTGCCAGAGGCTAGTCTCTGGGGAAACTGAGTCACCGAGACCATGGAAAAGGAACTTTGGGGATGATTCAAGGACGATGGATTGGGAGGCGTGGCAGCTCTCCCAAACTTCCACCTGGACTCAGTGGAACAGCGTCCGGAGTGCAGGTGGCTGAGAACGGGGCTGAAGCAGTCTCCTCTCGTGCGGTGCCGGGCCCTCGTAGACCTGCGGAGTGGGGAGGGGGGTTCCAGTGTTTGCATTCCTGCCTAGGACTTTGCGAATCTCTCCCTTCCTTGGCTACAGCTAGACGAGCCCAGGAAAGCTCTCGAGTCCACTGGTGTGGGGTCTACTCCCCTGACCTGTGGCGAGTGAGGATGTGCGTGTCTGTATGAACCACCAAGGAGAAAGAGGGCACGCGCCTCCTAGCTCCGACCCTGACGAGTTCCCGCACATCTGGAATTTCATGTTTAGGAACTCAGAAGCCTCAAGTGGGTATTCCTAGTTAGATCAGGTAGTATGCCCCTGCCCCCACTGGTTAAAAAAAAAAAATCATCCTTAGCTAAAGCTGCCAGAATTAATGTAATGATCAAATTCTCGAACAGGGTATTTTAAACATTGTTTACATATGAAACGTGCATCTGCTGCCAACTCTGCTGTCAAATAGGGGGTGCAAAGAAACTGGAGCGGCACGGAGTGACGGGAATCTGGAACGTTCTGAGAGGGGCCTTTTCACCACTTCCACGATGCCCGGGAGAGAAGTCCGAACAGGAGTGTCGTGCAGTGGCCTCACTGGGGCCCTGAAGTTCTTGCCGCCTCTCGGCGGAATAACGGCTGCAGATGGTGGTTCCGCGGTGCCTGGCAACTGCCTCCCACGGTGGGGCCGAGCTTAGGCATCCTGGGTTTTGCCGCTGAGCGAGGGTACGTGGGTGTGTGCAGAGGAACCAGAGAGCTGTATTTACAGTACTCCCATGGAGTGTGTGCATGCACGTGTGCGCGCGTGAGACAACTGTGAGCATTAATTAGACTAGTAATCAGAGATGACCCGCCCGGGGGGTGGAGCCGTTCTCACACCTTCACGTCCCGCTTCCCACGAAAGGCGCAGAGCGCCGCGCTCTCGCGCCCACGTTCAGGCACTTTGGTCTTGCCCATTCAGACTTCGGTCTGTGACGAAACAAAGAGAAATGTTTACAACATCTAGAGCAATATCCGAGCATACCTCATCCCCGACCTTCCGCCTCCCCCTGTCCCGCCTGCCGTCCCATTTCCTCTTCCACAGCCCCCGTCGCCAACGTGGGCGGGCACGCGCGGGGGCTGCTGCTTCCAGGTAACGTCTTCCTTCGCTGCTCCAGCCGGCTTGCGCCGCGGGCCGCCTTCTGGGCTCCAGGCGCGCTCTGTGCCTGGGACCTTTGAAGACCCCAGGCAAGTCAGGGCCGTGGGCCGGGTAAATCTCTGACTCGAGGACTGTTCTGCATTTTGGGTGGCCTTTCGGCCCCACTTGAGTTAAACTGTGCGAATTTCCTGTTGCCCTTGGCAAACCAAACAGAACGTGATTGGTGACAGCCATTCGTAGCCCCGACACTGCTAAAGTGAGGAAGGGCCCTCTGAGCAGTATTTATTATTAAATTTGAGCATTGAGGAATACCCCACCCTACTCCAGAAAGTCTGTTGCTGGTGCCGATTCCCAGGTTCCACACCCAGCGATGCTGACCCAACGGACCTGGGGTGGGACCCAGAAGCCTGCATTGTTAATAAGCTCCGAGGTGCATAGTAGGCCAGACTTGGAAAACAGATGGCCTAAGACAGTGGCTCTCATCTTTGGCCGCTTCTTGCAATTGCCTGGGGGAGTTTTAAAAACCCAAATGTCCAACCTGGTCCCACCCCAGAACAGCTTGGCCTTGGGACCCAAGGCATTGGTCGTTGTTAAAGCTTCACCAGTCATTCCGAAGTTCCGGTGAGGTTAGGGAGGGTGGGCCTGAGGAGTGAGGAGGGACGCGGCTGAGCAGAACACACCAGTGTGCGGCCCGGAGGCCAGAGCACATCCACATGCAAATGAGCACGGGGCCCTGGAACGTGCCAGCCCCAGGTCGGAGTGTTGAGGTGGCAGCCTCCGTGCCCTTTTGGTCTCACTTGCCCCTTTGAGAGACAAGCATCATGTTTCTGCCCCGGCTCCACGCATTTCTGGGCAGCCGCTGTGCCAAAAGTGGGGCTAAGGGGGACTTAGTTAAGAGAGGTCTTGTCATGCCTCCTGGTCTTCTTAATAGCGCCTCCTCCCAGCTGGCCTCTTGGGCTGTTTCCTGTTTGTCTGTTTTTGTGTGTTCTTATATTTGGCCATTTCATGTTGACTGTGCCTCTGTCCCCAAGGCCATGCAACGTGGTAGCTGGAACTCAGGTAGCGGGTGAAGAAGGCGTGTTGTAGTGAGAACAGCAGTAGCACAGCGACTTCCAGATTCCTCAGAGGAGGGTGTCATGTCCTGGGAATATCAAGCTCTCCCAGGCTTTCTTTTCCAAGGCCACGGTGGAGATCCAATCCTGCTCTAAGCCCTCGCCGTTACCCCTTTGGTCTCACGTGGGATGGGCAGCTGGAAAGGTGATTTTACTCTCTGGTGCTTTCCCCAGAATTTGCTGCTCCGAATCAACTGAAGCTGTGACGTGGTGTCCTGCCCAGGCGGCAGGCCTGGCCTCTGGGTGCAGGCCCTGGGCACCTCTCCTCAGCAGGGCAGGGCACGGCTGGGGTGTCCGGGTACTCCAGGCTCTGGGCTGGGAGGGGAAGGCGGGAACCCTTTGTGCTGAGAGCTTGGTGAGGGTGGGGCTGGGGAGAAAAGAGGGAGGGGGTGGAGGAGACAAGCGGCCACTGTGGTGTCCCTTCCAGAAGGGAGAGGTGACGAGAGGCACATTTGGAAGCAGAACGGTCTCCCATCCACAAGCTCAGCCCAGAGCTCTCCTGACCCTCTCTGTGCCCGCGTCCAAACAAGGCAGAGGAATTGACTTTCCATCTGATGCTGTCCGATTGGTCCGCGTTGGTCCTCTTTAACCCTGTGTCCCTCTGGGCTGGAAGCAAGAGAGGTGGCATTGAGAGAGCCCTTGCCACTCAGCGTGGGACTGTGGAGGAAGAACCCAAAAGCAGAGACGTCTTCCTGGCCCCGTGGGCTCTCAGGACTCCAGTTTGATTCTGTGGCCTGGATGAGAGCCTGCAGGATGGGGCCGCTGGCCTCCCAGGTCTGGGGGCCGGGTCCTCTCAATAAACTGTCCTCTTCTCGATTCCTACTCCCTTCGCCCCTCTGCCAGGCGCAGACAAGGTGGCTGGTCTCCGCGTGCTCTCCGACCACGGTAGCATTAGCTGAGTCACGCGGCGTGCACGACACATTTGTAGCAGCTCATCTGCCACATAAACCGCTTGGCTGATGGAGTCCTCACTGAGTTGTTTCATTACCATGCAAAGTGGAATAATGTCATTCACCTTGACTATAACCAAGGCTGTGAGACATAATAAACAGAACCTAAACACGCTGCCCTCCGCTCTCTGCCCACATTTCTGGCCTGCTGACTCTTTATGCAGAAACGCTTCCCATAACACATGGACTCCCCAGGGGAGCACAGGGCCCTGCCCGGTGGAGGCTGGCACGGGGCCAGCCACCAGGAGAGCGATGGTGGAGTGGGTGGAGTTGGGCTCAGCGTGTTTGGGGGTGAGTGCGGGGGTGGAGAGTGACTTTGGATTAGGAGAATGCCTTTGGAACTGTAATACGCCATACAAATATGAGGTGGTATTTGTATTAGTACCACCTACTGCTTGAAAATGCAGGGAGAGAAAAGGCTTGGGGTGGTTGGTGTCTTTGTGCAGCTGGGCCGAGCGGCTGGTCTTGTTTATGACTGCGCTGCCTCTAGACAGTCGGCGTGTCCCTGAAAAGCGTGCATTCGTCATCGAGTCTTTGAGTGTCTCTGGTGATTGGGCTCTGTGGTGAGGGCCCGGGGAGAAAGAGGGGCAGTATCTGCCTGCAAAAGCTCATCTTTCAGGCGCAGTGACGATAGAGATATACACAATCTTAACCATCTGCAGAATTAAAATGCACCAGAATAAGTCTGTCTTTAAAGGAAAGCTGACATTTCTTTTGAGGTGACTGCTTTGGGGTGAATGAAAGGGCTTCATGGGGTGCAAACGATCACCCCTACATTCTAGTGTTGTGGGCCCGGCAAGGCATGGGGCAGCCTGGCCAAGGCAGGCAGGAGGCCTGCCCACCAGGGAGAGGTGCAACTGGATCCTCTCTTTCCAGCTTTGTTTTCTACTCCTTCTTACCCCAGTTGCTCCAGAGGGTTCTGACTCCTTCAGGACCAAGAAGAGCAGGGAAGGGGGAGAGGAGAGGGAGCCAGGGGGACATCCTGGAAGTCCATGCCTTCTGGGCCCAGCCTTGGGCTCTCTGGGCCCTGAAGGAGAGCTTGTCTCATTGGAGACCCTGTCTCAGGGGGACCCCTTCCTCCCTCCAGCTCTCCCAACAAGGCCGGGAGCTTTCCCGCCCTGGCTGGGGCTTGCTCCTCCCTGGGCTATGCCCGGGCTTCTGTCTCCTGCAGTCCATTCACGCTCCAGGACGCCCTCTCGGATGGCTCCTTGGATGACCCCACGCCAGCTCTTTGTCTCCAGAGGCTGGCAGTCGGCGGCCCGTTGGAAGCATCTGGGCCTTCCTTGCCCCGGAAGCACAGGGTGGCAGCTGCTCCGCCCTCACTCTGCAGTCAGAGCCCCACACCAGGCACCGCTGATGATTCCGATGTTCCAGGCTGGAACCAGACACGGTTCTATTGGGTTCCCAAGCATCAGGGGGCACTTGTCAGGCTCTCCAAGGGGCCCACTGCATCCCTTCCCTTCCAGGGGCTAGGGCACTAACAACTCCTTAACAAAGCTTTACCTCCCCCCCACCTCCATTTCCCCCGGGGACAGTTTTCGAGTGCCCTCTCATGGGTTCTGCACTGTCCCTGCAGTATCTGCTTGGGCTGGGGCCCACTGGCATCTGAGATCTATCTCCTGGGCCTTGACAGAGAAACCTCTTACCAATGGAAAACAGCATTATGCGGGGCATCTCATTAACACAGTAAATGTGGGAAAAACTAGCAAAGTCCCTTCTGGTCTTATCTGCATCAACCCAGTGAAAGCCAAGGCCAAGGGGAGGCAAAAGAGAGGTTACTGAGATAACACCCTCTGGCGGGTGCACTGCTTAGCTGGGGTCTGTCCTGCTTCCCTGCCCAGGAGGTGTGGGACACAGCCCTCCAGAAAGCTGCCCAGAAAAAGTGGGGATACGTCACAGGCACTGCCCCCCACCCCCCATTCTTGGCTGCGAGTGCCGCCATGGGGATGGAAAGTCCCAGGCCTGAGGGTACTGTCTTTGGCCAGGGTTCCACCAGCACTTTTCTTTACAATTTGGGCTCTGACGTTCCACTGAGCCTGAGTCCCAGCTCCGACTCTGACAAGTTGTGCTATCCTAGGAAAAGTATCTTCCTGCACCTCCGTTTTCTCATGTGTAAAACTAAAATAGCAACGGAGCTCACCGCTTGGGGCCATTGTGAACATTGAGCGAGTTAACATAGGGGCCGCTTAGCACGGTGCCCGGGACACAGTGGGCAGCGGAGTGTGGTCACTGGGTATCCGCTGTCGCACCTGGAGCCCCTGGACTCCAGCCCAGCGTCTCTGTCTTCTGGGCTTAAAGCAAACGAGGTCTCCTCCTTTCCTGCTGAACCATTAACTCCCTGAGGGCAGAGACTGCGTCTGCCTCGTTCCCTGGCCTAATCCCTAAATGTTTATGGGGAGAATACTGTGCCTGCAAATGTCTTGTGAGCACCTCTTGTAGATGAGGCGCTCCGGCTGAATGGAGGTGCAGGGAGGAATGCACAAGCTTGGGCCCTCGGAGAACTTCCCTGCCTCTTAGAGGAACTTCACCCTTCAGCACCCTTCCCGCGGCCCGGGAGATGGATCTCAGATCCCCAAGGACCTACCAAATCAGTGGTAAGGGAAGGAAGTGGCAACACGAAAGGGAATGCTGAGGAGCTGAGCGCTTTGCAGAGCAATTTAGATGCTTCATTGCGGCGACTCCACCCGCACCTCTGTGAGGAAGTGTATTGGTTAGCTGGGGCTTCCGTAAAAAAACTACTGCAGACTGGGTGGCACACACAACAGAAATGTATTTTCTCATAGTTCTGGAGGCCGAAAGTCCCAGATTCAGGTAGAGTCAGGGTTAGTGTCTTCGGAGGCCTCTTTCCTTGGTTGGTAGGTGGCCACCTCCCCCTGTGTCTTCATGCGGCCTTTCCTCTGTGACCACGCCCCTCCTGTTCCCTTTCCTCCAATGAGGACACGAATCAGGTTGGATGAGGGCCCACCCTGTCTGCCTCATTTTAACCCGATCACCTCTCTACAGGCCTGTCTCCAAGTACAGTCACATCCTGAGGTCCCGGGTGTTAGGGCTTCCACATATGAAGTTTGGGGGTGGAGGGCACAGTTCAACCCATTTCAGCAGGTAGATATTGTTATCTGTTATTACCCCGTTTACACACCAGGAAACTGAAGCACACGGAACTTAAGTAACCACCCAGGGTCATGCAATCTGCTGACGACCGAATCGTGCACCCAGACCCAGTGCTCTTCACCCCAGCTGCACTGAAGACTAGAAGAGAATTCGGGGTGCGGTGGGGAGAATGCCGGTGGGGTGGGAAGCACCTGGGAGCAGGGGAGGGGAGGGAGTGCTGGTGCTAAACTGCTCACAGGACGAGAGAGTTCCTGTGTTTGTATATACACCAATGCAGGGGAGGTAGGGGTGAGGGTAGGGGTGAGGGTAGGGTGGAAACGGGAGTCAGTTCCTGGCCCTTTGCTCACTCAGAAATCTGGGCTCCTGGAGAAGCTGGAGGCCTGGTGAAAAATGATGGTGGCTGAAGTTCGCTGGCAATTGGATTAGCCAATTATCTGCCCACGCTGTTCCCTGGCCACGCGGTCAGGTGAGGTTGGAGGGCTTGTTTTGTTTCTGCCCGGCCCAGCTCTTCGTACTCTGTCTCTATTAGGGCCATCAGTGCGATCAGTCCTCCGCTCCCTCTCACAGCACAGCGCGGCCGGCCGTCATCCTCCCAGCCCGTCATTTTTTCCACGGAGGCTGAGTCACCTCCCCCTCGGTCAACCCAGGACAAGCGTTGGCGCCATCACCCATTGCCACCACTGGGTGGGCAAGTGTGTCCACGTGGTGCAGGCTCCGGGCAGCGCTTCCCAAGGTGGGAGAAACAGCCCCATCTCCCCAGGCACTAAGGCCAGCCTCGCAGGCACCAATGGTGGGGGCGGGGGCAGCTCTCCTGCAGCCACACAGTGGAGAAGAACCAGGGATTTGGACACACCAGCCTGAGACCGAATCCTGACACTGCTACTTACTCTGGGTGGGACCCTGGGGAGGAATTGAGCCTCTCCAAGCCTCTGTTTTCTTATTAGCAGAAGGAGGATCATCAAGCCTCCATTTCCAGACAGGGATGCTGCCAACATTAGAGGTGGCATGTGCAGAGCACCTGAGACAGGACCCGGAATGTGTAGGTGCTTGAAAAAATAGGTATTAGAGATGGGGGCCCTGGTTTGCAGACACCCCGGGCTCCGTCTCTAACCCTTCTCTGGGGGTCAGAGCCAGCTATGGAACTGTTGGCAGTAGAAAATCTGTCAGGCTAGGTGACTGCGAGCTGGGCTTGCAGAAAACCAGGACCTCGGTCAGCTAGAAACAGACCCGGGTGTCTTTCACTCCGGAGGGTGCTCTGCCCTGGCCGGGGTCATGGGACCACTCAGCGGGGCTCAATGGGGGCTGCATTTAACAGGGATCACTCACTCGTCACGTGGGCTTTTCCATGAAGCCTTCAAAATGCACACGAATTAACTTTTTGATTTTGATTGTGAAGTGGCAATTTAAAAAAAGTTCCAGAGTCTTTCCAAACCGAATCCACTCACCTTCAGGAGCCTTCAGTGCGCCCTTTTGTAATTGATCCCGAGATCAGAATTACACTTTTGACCTGTAGCCCTTGGCGAAACACGGGAAACAGAACTGATGTGGACGTTGCCATTCGAGGTGCAGAGTGTGTGAGTGGCTGTGGAATAAACTAAAATAGAGTCCCCGCCCCTTGCTGCAGAACAGCTGTACGTAGGCTTCCTGGGATATTCCAGACAATTATTTTAATCATATATTTAAAAAATGAAATCATCAGGGTTTTCCAGTAAAGCTTTATCAGATCTATTATAACCAATAAGCAAGACTGATTTCCATCAGCAGCTCTGCATGGACCTAGAATGGCAGCATGCCCAGGCCACGGCAAGGAGGGGATGGGCTGGGAGCTGGGAAGAGGGCTTCTAGGACCGTATGTATCCTCATCACATTCAAGCCACCAGGAGCCCCGAGACAGCAGCCTGCTGGGTCAGGGCAAACCTCCCTGCCTCACAGGGAGAAGGGGGGCTGACTCCTGGGGACATCAGTCCACACTGGGGCAATGAGAGGCGAGGGCAAACAGGTTTCCTTTCCTGACCCGGGGTCAGGCAATTGCTAAGATAAAGGGGCTCCTAGAAGAAAGGGGATAGTACCTGCCAGCAGCTCAAGGATCTGTGGGGCCCTCGCCCCTCCCCCTGGCCCACGGCCTTCTGCTGGCAGCTCTGCGGAGGGACTTGTCTCAGCGGTGGGGGGCGGGGAGGGAGGGGACATGCTCTTGCACAGGGCCGGCATCTGGACCTGCTCTGCAGCGGCGGAGACAATCTCGCCTGTTGAGGAAGCAGCTGTCCGCCACCTGCTCACCAGCCTGGGATAAGCTCTCTTTTGAGCAGAAGCAGAGGGAGCCTGGCCTCTTAGAATAAAAGGCCTTCAGTGCCGCCTACCCAGACCATTCGCCCAGAAGGAAGTGAGCCCTGAGCAGGGTGGGGTCCCCAGACGCCTGTCGGGTTCCCACCCCACCCTGCCTAAAGTCCCCTGCACAGGGCCCCCTCAGCAGCTGGCTGCTGTCCATCTTTTTGTCTCAGGAGCACCTGCCCCTGCTCCCGCCTCCCTGTCCCAAAGAAAGTGTCTGTCCCAGAGCCAGACAGACTGGCAGCAGGCTGGCCAGAGGCTGGCTGTGCCAGGCTGCTGCTGAGAGATGGGGGCTTTGGCCTACCGCCCTTGCCCTCGCACTAGGATGCGGGCAGTGTAGCGCTCAGGCCCCACCCAGAGTAGGATCAATGGCCTTGGGGTGGCTGTGCTTATGTGTGGGGGGTTGGTTGGTGGGGACAGAGGAGCAGGGAGGTGTACCCTCCACAGCTGGAGGAGAAACACCCTGTGTGCACATCCACGGGGGTGGGGGCGGGCAGAAAGGAAAGAAACAGCTGCGGGGGGAGGCAGGAGCACACCCTATAATCACTGCATCTGAGCAGGGAAGGCACGCGGGCACTCAGCTCCGGGTGCAGGGAGCGCCGCCTGCGATGCGCAGAGCACTTACCGTATGCGCCTACTTTCCCGGCATTTTCTCCATTCACCCTCACCGCAGGCCTGTACAGCGCCTCACTCCCACTTTACAGAGTCCCTGGGGGGCCAGGTGCTTGCGTTCCCCCAAGTGAACGGCAGGGCGGGAGTGCAGCCTCCAGCACCGCACCCTTCGTCCTGGCCTTCCCCAACCCCCCACCCCTTTCGCCCAGGGTCTGTGCTTTGCCTTCCTCAGGAAAAAGGCCTCTGTAGACCGGCTCTTTTATGAGCAAGCTAAGCTATTTATTTAACTTTTCCCATGGTTCATTTTCTCTTTTTCCCAGAATATAAGATCTCCAAGGCAAGCACCAGGCCTGATACTTCTTGGCAGGCAGCCCTGCCCCCCAGGGCACCGATATGATGCACAAGAAGCACCTGAGTGCTCCAGGATGGTCCCAGGGGACACTGGACCACCCTGTCTGTGCGAGGTGGTGTCCCTGATCCTCTACTTGCAAGGCTATTGCATTCGTTTTTCCAGTTGGGACCCACACTCTTCCCTCCAATGTCCCTTAAAACCTTCAGCAAATTCCATTGGAAGGAGAAGGCCTGGGTAGGGCAGGGCTGGGGCCTTGGGGAAGAGTGAGGCCTCTGTCCGGAGGAACAAAGTCTGCATCCAGGGGCACCCTGGGAGGGGCTCCGTAGGCCCTGCCATTCCTTAAATATACATAAATCTGTGAATCGTGCAAGCCAGAGGCCAGCGAACAGCTGGTCTGCCCAGGGCATATTTGCTTGGTAATTCTAATTTTTATTTGAATGCCCATCTGCCCACCACTGACATCACAGCACAGCTGCTCGGCTTGTTTTCCCTTCCTGGTGCCAGCGCTCGTGGCTGGCCTTGCACTCGGGATGATTAAGTGGCTCCGTGGGTGGCCTCACCCAGCGGAGGGTGTGCCTGGGGTGAGGGGGCAGGTGGGACCGGGAACAACACGGGAGGCTCTGGCATGGTGTTGGTGGGGGTGGTGGGGCCAGGCAAGGACAGTCTGGGAACATCTCAGCTGGTGGGGGGAGGGGTACCCCAGGAACAGGCGGCTTCTCAAGCCTGGAAAGGTTTGCCACTTCAGTAACAAAGAGATCAGTCCTGGAAATGAAAGGGCCGAGTGACTCTGCATGCAGAACCGGGGCCTGAGTTTCCCCCAACTCTGGAGCGTCCCAGGCCCAGCCCAGGCCAAACCACATGGCCGCAGGTGCAGAGAGTGCTCAGCACCTTCAGCAGGTGGAAGTTTTCGTCTCAAGGTAAAATGGTAAACTATCAAGTTTCCCCATCACTCTGATGCCTCTTCATGCCCCCCAGCCCCCACTTTTTCCTCACCTTCTGTTCTTCATGCCAGTCTGAATTCACATGCTGGGTCTGGTTATTTTACTAGCTGTGCGATCTTGAATAATTCCCTTAACCACCCCAAGCCTCAGTTTTCTCATCTGTAAAATGGGCCCAGCATCTGCACTCTTAGATATGTAAACCTCCGGGACACTCTTGCACACAGACACCAGAAGAAACGTGCAAGACTGTTCTTAGTGGCACTGGCAGCGAAACACAGATGGGACACCGCACAAAAGGCCCTCAGAATAAGCATGGACACACTGTGGCATGTTCGAACAATGGAATTTCCTATAGCTGTGGAAACAAGTGGACGACAGAGGCGTTGCTGTAACCATACGGGTGAATCTTAGCAAAACAATGCTGAGCTTTAAAAAGAAATCAAGCCCTCTTATTAAAATTTCAGTATAACCAAAATAAACAATATATGTTGAGATTTCTGTGTATGTATAACCACCCTAGAAAAGAGCAAGGAAATCCTAGAGGATGGGGTTGCCCAGGGGAAGGGGAGGTAGGGGGAGGCGTTTGAGTAGAAGTAAGTTACCCTTGGTGTTCCTGTTCCTGGGTTGAATTTAGGTTCGAAGGTGTTCATCCTCTTACTAGAATAAAGGATTGAAAAATAAATAAGATTTAAGCACAGACCAAGAAGGATAGTATGAAATAAATCAAGGATTATAAGGATTAATTCAATTAGGGGCACTGAGAACCATTAAAAAACGGGATCACAGAGATTGCAAGATTGCATTAAATGAGATAATGTGCGTCACAGCCTACTAATGCACCGTCTGGCATTCAGTAGGTCTGTAAGAAATAAGGTTAATCTCTCTGTCTCTCAGCCAGCCCTGGACATTATCTTGCTTCCTATGCATCAGGAATCTTAGTGCTTTGATTCTTTAGGGCTAAATTCTAAATCCTTCACTGATTCTCTTTCACTGCCTCCCTCCCTCCCTCCACTCTCTTCTCCCTCCCTAGAGCAAATGGAGCTTGTCTATCCTGTGTCACAGAGCTATGGGGACAGTAAATATGAGAAGGCTTTGAGACTATTAAGTGCCCCCAGTCAATGGTCGCTTTCCTACCTCCCCTTCGTGCTATCCATGGATGAAAAGAATACTAAGCCCGGGCAGCTTCTCATATGAAACGGACACCCGGCCACGCGGTCGGTGTTCAGAGCAGAGGGAGGCTGCTGGGATCCGGGGTATTCTGGGAGGATGTTCTGCAGGAGGCGGCCTGGGTGGCACCTGGAATGGCATCTGCGGTCTAATGGAAAGAACCCTGGACTTGGATTTGGAGCTGGGAAACCTAGAGAAGAATTCCGACCTCCCCCCCATGGGCTGCAGGTGGGCAAGTCACTCGGCCTCACTGAGCCCCGATTTCCTCATTCGTACGCTGCATCTTGGAACGTAAATTAGAAACACACTCCCCAATACCATGCGTACCTGACACATGGTGGGCTTCTAAAAACTTCTGACTCTGAATCCCATAACTTTTCCAGACTCTGAGTTTCCCATGGTGGGGAGGGGTGGGGGGGTTGGTACACTCACCCCAGCTAGAGTGACAATGTCTTAATTCAGATTTGATGAGAGAGTGTCATTTTGAGTCTCATCACCGATGGATTGGCATTCTCCATGGGGTTGGAAGCAGTTCCCTGGTTCCCACCCTTGCTTCCTGAGCCCCGTGTCCACGGAGCAGGATGCCTGAGAAGGACCTGACAAGTCCCACACACCGGCCCCTCTTTCCTCCACGTTTGTGTCCCATAGAACCAATGGGAGGAGGCCACCAGAGCACCAGACCTCCCTGGAAGGGAGAAGAAGCCACTGGGAAGTACTTCGGGAGAACCCTGGTTAATGACGATGGAGGTTGGAAGGTTTGGGGATACTGTGATCGTGTAACCTGTGGGCCATTAGGCTTGGCCTGAGAAAGTTACCTCCTTCTGTCCTCGGAAACACTGTGACTTAGCCCAGCAGCCCGGGGCAAAAACTCTGTTACTTATTCTCAGAACAGACTCAGTGCACACTCGTAGGTGCTGACATGGTGCTGAGCTTTCTGTATACTTAGGAAAATACCTTCGTGGTGTCTAACCAATGCAAAGCCTCCACATTTCTGGGTGTGAAATCAGCCTGAGACAGTTTCTTAGATCAGACGGGGTTACCCGGAAACAAACAGTGAAAATGTGGGACGGACGCCAGGCGCCGGGGTGGAGGTGGCTGCCACAGACACAGGAAGTGTGGGCATCCTGCGTCTTAGGTCACACTTGCCCGTCTAACTCAGAGGCGGGGGTGGTGTCTGCAGATTTTGACCAGAGTGCAGTTGTCAGGCTTGGGAGGGAGGCCCCGGAGGCCCCCGGCTTCCCAGCTGGAAATGCCCCCTGTCAGGACTGACCTCATGCAGAAGCCGGAGGGAGGGTGAGTGACTAAGGGTGGCCTGCGACCCAGCGTCATGTGCGTTGGGCTGGGATAGAGTCCTGCAGGGACAGAGCTTGGTGAGGTTTTGCGACCCAGCTGGGATTTTGGGGGCAGGGAGGGCTTCAAAGGGCCCTCTGGGTGCCCTTCTCATCCCTCCGAAGGGGCAGAATTCGGGCCTATCTGGAAACCTGGTGGTGTCCCCACTCCCCCGCCCCCACCCTCCCACACATTGGAAACTCTGGGGCATCGGCTTGTCTTTGTGAGTAGGGAGAGGCCTTTTACATCTAGGGGCATTTTTTGGTGATAAGGTGTATGAAAATGTTTTATAAATAGTAAAAGGTTACATAAGTGTAAAGCGCTGCTTTTCTGGCTGCTTCCTATAGAGCCTGCTGCAGACGGAGGCCTCTGATCTCACTCCCCCTGGGAGCCTGCCTCCCTTCCGAGGAGCCTGGCCCAGATTTGGAGCCCAGGAATACATCTTATGCAAGGTCTGGCTCCTCTGCATAGAGCCCCTCTTCCCTCTACAAATTTGATCAGATCAGTTTCAATTAAACATTTGTGTTAGGCGTTCAGACACTGCGTGTAGACGAAGATGTGAAGAAGAATACGCGTGTGGTTCCTGTATGTAAGGAATTTACAGTCCAGGGGAGTGGCTGAAAAAATTAATGGAATTTTTTTTTTGTTAAATCAAATTCTAGTCGAAATCCCAATACGTGAAGAGGGGGCTGCTCTGATCTCGGTGGAGATAGAGGAAGGAGGTCAAGGAGGTGGAAGGTCAGGGGTCATGTTGGTGGGA
Source organism: Phyllostomus hastatus (assembly GCF_019186645.2). Classification (NCBI taxonomy): domain Eukaryota; kingdom Metazoa; phylum Chordata; class Mammalia; order Chiroptera; family Phyllostomidae; genus Phyllostomus; species Phyllostomus hastatus. Next base: position 10,948,002 of record NW_025333833.1, on the reverse strand, counting down.
CCTCACCATTCCTCCGTGAGGCCCTTCAGTGGTTCTCAGAGGTCGGTTCCAAACGCAATAATTTCCATAAGCCTTCTAAGAGTAAACAAGAGAATACCTTCACGGCTTGGAGATGGGCAAAGATTTCATAGGGCACTGAAAGCACTAAACAGCTAAGGGAAAAATAAGTTAAACTATATCAAAATTTGAAACTTCTGCTCATCAAATGGCACCGCTGAAATGGCTAGGGGAGCCAGACTGGGAGACCGTGTTCGCAGCACATATGTCTGACGATACACGTGTATCCAGAATATGCAAGGGTCACCTACAACTCGTTAACAAAGAAAGACAACTTTAAAAACTGGTCAAAAGACTTACAGAGGCACTTCACAAAAGAATGTACAGGAATGGTCAAGGAATCAAATAAAAAAAAAACTGGCCAACACCCTCCATCATGAGGAAAATGCAGATCACATTGTTTGCCAACAGCTCGCTTTGTAAACAATGGCGCTAGCCTTTGAAACGCCCTTGTACGCTCAACATTCCCACAGGTACCAAGCGCTTCTCCTTATTTTAGTTCTAAAACTTTTTCTTATATCCCTTTTCTGATTCCAGATTATTTTTATCCGCAGCCCTGAAGCCGTGAAGATACAGTGATTAGACTATTCGTAGCTGCTGATGCTTATGTAACCCTTCACTTGTGGCCTCCGAGGCCTCCTCTGCCGGCACCCAGATGACATGCTCCTATTTTTCTCTGCCAGGGAGCGAGCGCTCAGCGGGCTGCAGCTGCCCCCTCCGGAAACACGCAAACCCGAGTTTCCGTCCGTATGGCATCAGCGTGACGCTGCCCTGACTGTATACTGCTGCGTCTGTGAGGAACAAACGACAACCCAAAGGGGTGCTAAGAGACCCCCGTTGGGAGCTCTGAGAGGCTCTTCCAGGGACTAGGGAACATTTGGGAAAGTTATGTCCAAACCCACAGTGAGTTTTCATTGCAGGCTCACTAGGATGTGAAACGAAAACCCTGATTCCAGCAGGGGTTGGCGAGGGTGTGGAATAACTGGAATTCTTACGCGGTGCTGGTGTCAATGCAAGATGGTGCCAGAGCACTTGAGAAGCATTTTGACAGCTTTGTGCAAAGCCCAATATATATCCGACCCGTGGTTCAGTTAGATTATTCATGGGTCTGAAAACACGTCCACAAAAGGACGTGTACACAGGGGTTCGTAAGAGCTGCTTTCACGAGTAGGCAAAAACCTTAAAAAGCCCAAGTAAGTAGGACAATGGATCAGCAAGTCCTGGTGAAGTTACACCATAGCGAATACCACTCCGAAGTGAAATGGAACGCACTCCTGACAAGTGTAACAACGTGGATGAATCTCCAAAACCTACTGAGTTGAAGAAGCCAGACACGAAGCACTACACTGTGTGTGACTCTGTTTACGTGAAGGTCTGCGAAGCTGGGGAGAGAGGCCACCAGTATAATAACTCCACGGCAGTCCCTTCACGAGGAAGCACGAGGAGTCAGCAAGAAGCACTTCGCCCAGCAGTCAAGTGGCATTCAGACGGAGGTCTACATGCCAAAGCATTTACCACATCAGTGCTCTTTATTCTAAAAGCTGAGCGAGAAAATAATTGATGTGCACTCAGTCTAAATTAAATGGACTAAGAGATATTTGATTTAAAGGAACCCGGTAGTGAACTTTCTGTTAACAGGAGAACTTTCTATATTCTTTCATTCCTTCAAATACTGTCTGTGTGATGCCACTGCACAGGCCTTGAGCCCATGACGAGGCAGAACAGGGTCAATGTCATGGTTCTCAACCTCAGGCTGCTCAGCAGGCACTCCTGAGTTAGAGCTCCACCCTAAACTTTCTTGTCCAGCATGTCTTCTGCTGATCAATTTTGTTCCTCTGATTACCAACAAATAGGAGTGCTACTTATGGCCCCTATACATGTACCCCCTACCCTTTTGCACCCCAGCCTTCACTTACGCTATTCCTTTTGCCTGGAATCCAATTTAATTAAGCAAAAATGTTGGAGCATCTGCTGTGTTAGGACTATGGCGATGGGGTTACAAAGAGAAATACTATCTGGCTACTGGATATTGCATCCACTTCTTCCATGCGGCCTTCCCAGATTTCCCATCGAACAGTGATCTCTGATCTTTTCCTCTTTGGAGTATTTGAATTGTGGCTTTAAATGGTGCTTCAGTCTGCCGATCGGTGACTCCTCAGACATGACTGCCTAGGAGAACACAATGGAAATGCGCCATAATTCCATGACTCGTCTGCATAGCAGGGTCCCTAAAAGCTCATCTTTCATTCCCTTGTCCCCAAATTTTGCTGCCTAGCATACAATGGTAGAAAGGGACATAGTCCATGAACGGTGAAGGCTACCACTTATTGGCTTGCTTTGCATCTTGCTTGGCCACTTCCTCCTCCAGCTCACCTTGGCCTTGGTGGCTATCACCACTCCTTCGTCATCTTCCTGTTGCCATGGCTATCGGTCCTCTCCAAGCTGCCCCTCTCATATCCTCCCACCGCAGTCTCTGCTCTTCAAGCTGGAATGAGCCCCAGCCACAGATGCCCTGGCCTCCCCCGGTGGCCCAGAACTTCAGCCTTTTCTGTCCCTCCTTTCACCTCATCTGAGTCCAAGTCCATTCCAGGAAGCCAGAGCTGCTCTGTCCTGGGCCGGAGCCAGATGACATCTTGGTGCAACCCGGGGGACTCCTCTGGGTTTTCCAGCTGCAGGCTTACTGACTGTTCCTCTACACCAGGGAACACGGTCAGATTTTTTTTTTTTTTTTGCTCTCTGCCCTGGAGCAAGGAATGGGGAAGGCCCCCTCATTACTAAAGAAATTTTGGTTTGCAACATAACTTCAATTCAAACGGGCATAAATAGAAAGAGAGTTTGGCCAGAGCACTGGGACGTCCCACGGCTGGGAACAGAAACGGTGAGCAGAGCCCTGGGCACCCAGAAGCCCTGTCCCTCTTCCCCCCTCGCTTTCTCTCCGTGCACGTGTCCCCGTTTCTCTGCCTGCAGACTGTTTTTTGGTTTCCCAGTTCCCATGGCAAAAATAAATAAGTAAATAACAATGAAAAAATGGTCCATGGCTCCCATGTTTACATATGAGTCCTAACACAAAGACATGGACAGGGCGACCTCTCCACCTCTCAGGCCCCAAATTCCCAAGCCGGAGACTGAGAGTCGCAGCCTGATTTTGATGTGCTCCTGGGTCAAGGAGGCCGTGGCTTCACCAGGGCACAGCTGCTGCTGCAGCTGTGGGGAGGCAGGACGGGCAGAGAGATCCCTAGAGAAGGGGGGCCCAGGGCCTCCCACAGAACACATATGGACAGCTACTCCCTCTCGGAAACTAGTCCCCCAATTCTGCACCCAGTCCCCTGGACACTCTTAGCGGTAAGATGCTTGTGTATGGGCGAGTCTTCTCCCCGACTCCCTGCCCCTCTTTAAGCTCCTCGGAGAACAGGGACAGGCTTAAGTTCTCTGTAGCCCTCGCTGCTTATCCAGCTTCTGCGCTGAAGCAGACTCTGCTGGAAGAACACAATATACATAGGAAGAATTGTTCTGACCCCTTTCCACATGAACTCATTTCACCCTGGAAATAAACCTGCGAGGCAGGAACAATTGGAGAAACTGAGGATGGTGAGTAACTTGTGCAAAATGGCACAGCAGAGCCAGGATTCAAACCCAGGCAGCGGCGCTCAGGCCGGGGCTCCTAACCAGCACACCCACCACCTCTCTGGGAGTGTCTGGGGAGTTTCTGCCTTGCTGCGCAGGCTTTTCAGCTGAGCCACAAGTGTACGTGCACACAACAGGCAGCAGTCTCCCTGAATAAGGAGGAGGAGGAGTCAGGAATCTCTCGGCCCTCCTATCTTAGATGGACTTGCCTCCTCTCTCTTACCTGTGCACAGGTAGCACCTATAACTTTTTCCTGTTCCTATCTACTTACAAGTCTGTTTAAAACATATGACCAGTGGGGTTTGTGTTTAAGATTCACTTAACATACTTATATTTTAAATAAAATTATTGATGGGAAACTAGTTGTAAGCTATATATGTAGGGAAAAAAACACAATAAAAAATGAACTATTTCTCACCTCCTCCGCCCTCCCCGCCTCCTTTTTCCACAGAGAAAACCACTGGCAGCCCAGCCTTAAGTGATTCACCCGGTATTTCCCCTGTATTTCTAATGCACAGTGTGTGCTTCTGGCTTTCAACTCAATTTTAGACACTAGTTATAGACTTCCTATTATGGTAATGAGAGTTTTAAACTCATGTAATTTCCTCTCTTCTCCTCGTCGAGTCCTCCCTGGTTTCTGGGTGACAATGCCTTTCTTACCATGATGGTACAACATTGTTTACTAGGAAGCCAATTAATGTTTTAATTACATGTGCATTCTTGCACAATTTATTTTTGTTTTTCCTGGGGTTAATAATTGCCTCTAATTTTCACTTGTTCAGTTTTCTTTCAATACCTAAGTCCTCCCACGCGTTCCCACAGCTCGGCAAAGCACTGTTCAGAAAGGTTCCCACCTTGTCGAGGCCAGGGGATAACCCCCGGCTGCAGGGGGGTGTCCCTGCTGTGGGCCTCTGCCCCCCGCCCCCCCAGGAGGGGTCCGCCTGTCTCTCAGTCCGCTGTCTAGCTCTTGCAGCCCTTTTCTCTGCCAACTTCCTGAGAACATCTTCCGCCGTTTCCTTGTCTCCTAATTCCTGGCTCCCCCCTCATCCTCTTTCCCGTTTTTAGTTCAATAGAGCATCTTTTCCAGGAATAGCTTGCTATGAAAGGGCACATGGAAGATATGTGTGTTTTTAATAGGATTTTCTGATTTGAAATCTCATTCTCTGCTCACTCTTGATTGGGGAGGTACAGAATTCCAGGTTGAAAGAGTTTTCACAGGTGTTCCTATTGTCTTCGGTTTTCAGAGTTGCAGTCGAGAAGGCTGCTGGCACTGTGACGCCTGCTCATCCTTTGCGGCCTGCTCCGCATGGCCCCTCGCCCTGGGCTCTGAACTTTCAGGACCTCCTTTGTATGCCAGGTTCTGAATTGGCAGTGATGTGGGCTTTTACATTCCGTGTGGGCGTTCGGTAGGCCTTGCCAGTTGTGAGACAGATGCTTCACTTTGGGTGCACTTTCTTCATCTTCTTATTTTTTCCTGCTTTCTGGGAGATTTCCTCTGGGGTGCAGGGTAGGAAGGAATAAACAGGTTCTGGAGGGGCTTTCTCAGAGGTGCCCCCAGGGAGGCAACAAGACCCTACAGTGGAATGACTGGGAGGGCCAGGGTCCGTAGGCGGTACTGCGAAGGGTTCCTATTCAGCAGGTTAAGTAAGCAAGCAGCAGACAGCTGCTGAACCCGAGGACCCTATAGGCAGGAACTGTGGCTGTCTCAGCAGATTGAGTGGACAGAGGATCAGAGACCACGGGCCATTCACCCTTTACTCGATGCCTTGGCGTTGTATAAAGCCTCGTAACCCGGGTATAATTTCATGGAGAGGTACGATGGGAAGGTCTGATTTCTTGTTTTGTTTCGTGTTCTGCCTCTGCAGTCATCTGCAGGAAGGGCGCTCAAATTGAGAAGTTAGGTTAGGCTATAGAGGTCATGGACTGGAGTCCACACCTGATATGTGTACATTCTCATGGAAACTAATGTCAAATGTGTCAACTAAGAATGACATAAAATCAGTCCCTAGGCCCCAAATGCAGGCATTCTGGATAGGCTTCCGCAGGCTCCCTGGCTGTTGTCAGGCTTTAAGTGGTAGGTCCAGCCTGTGCCCATCACTGTGGGAGGCGGAAGAGCGAGCCTCCCCTGCCTCATCCACTCGTACACCGTCGGGGGTCACCAGCCCTCCAAAGGGCTGGACCGTCAAGTAAACGCAGCTGAAACTGCTGGCCTTCCTGGAGAGAATCTCAGTCTTTTAGCTCAGGAACCACACGTGTGTGTGCACCCACATACATGTGCGTGGACACATGGGCTGGGTTCCTAGCTCAAGTAACCCAGAGAGAGATGGCGGGGGTGGGGTGGTGCGGGCTCATTTCCAGTCTGATTCCTGCCCAGGGGTCTCCAGGCAGAGAGCTCGGTGCCTCTGGACATGTAACCATGGTCCCAAACAGGCGCCTAGGGATGCTGCAGGGCCCGTGCGGCTTCATGTGGTCTATGAGTTCCAGAAAGGCAGGGTGGAGAGGAGAGCAGTGGCAGGACATGGCGGCACCCAGGAGGGTGGCCAGAGGGACTGGACTGCCCTAGGGCTCTGGGAGAAGCAGCCCTACTGCCCTCCTCATGTCCCCAAGAGCCCCGGTGCTGAGGCAACGTGTCACCATATTTTAAGCAGCTCTGCTAAGCTGTGTCTCAGAGAAGCGAGAGACAAACCTCCAGAGGTCTGCATGTTTGATTCACACCTAACACAGCAGCTGTGTGCTGCCAGGGGAGCTGTGCCAGCACCCGCACTGAGTCTCCAGCCTTGTAGTCATTTTGCGTGTCTTGTCCGGGCCTTGGGGAGAGGTGTGAGTGATGCAATGCCAACCTTCCTTGCTAGGGATGACTCAGGCACCGGCCCTTTGGGAAAGCAGAAAGCTGGCCCAGGAGAGGGCACTTAGCAAGTGGTGGCAGCCGCCCCTTCGTTACATGGTTATATGCATTGGTGAGATGCTTTTCTCCTAACAGACGCATGCTGATGGCACTCTAATAACACTGGGGAGCCTTCTTAAAACCTCAGACAGCCTCATGAAATACACAAACGAGACTAAGCTCTGCATTTCAAAGGGAGAAACTGAGTCTTGAATGGCTAGCTGGGTGGCTCATGATTAATCAGTAACAGGTCCAGGAATCCATGTTCACTGTCACTGCCTCTCTCTTTCTCTGTCTATTCTTTTTGACCAAATGACCCATTTAATAGCACTGATTTATTATGAGAACACTACGTAGAGACATGTAATCTGATGAAAAAAAAAGCCCAAGAAAAAATTTAATTTAAAATACGAATGTCTTAGGAGATGATCAAATCAAGTAGCATTTGTTTCACTTTACAAGATGATGCCTCTTGGGAGTCCATTAATGGGGAGCTACCCGGGTACATGTAAACATTGGCGTGTGGCTATTTGCCTCCCAAGCAAAGTAGGGATGGGAGGGGACGATGCAACTTGAAGCTGGATGAAGTACCCTGACAGCAATGAGTGCTGAAGCGTGGTTGGAGATTTACAACAATTTCTGAAAAGACAGTGTATACAGAATTGATTCATAGAAATGCAACTCACATACAGCTTCGGGGGCCATAGTATTTTATGAAAGCAAGACCTGCCGTTAGTGGTGTAAATTCAGAGGCGCAGAACCCCAGAGGGGCTTTCTGGAGGCCTGGTGGCCCAAGCTCAGAGGGGTAGAGGTGTCTGCCTTGGCAAAAAGGGACCAGGGAACCCTGCCAAATGGCCTGAGAGCCGGGCTACCTGGGAGGCTGGGACAGCTTCAGTCCCAGGGGATCAAGATGGGCTAGAGGTGATTGGCAGGTAAAGAAACGGCTATGGAGCCTCTGGTCCTAAATCCAGACGGAGTTGACTGTCTCCACACCCCGCCCCCCCCGCCCCCGTCATGGCCGGGATTCGGGGGCGGGGATCACTTCTGTGCTGAAAATTTGTCTGAATGTCACCTCCCTTAGGAGGCAGCCTGTGTGCCTGAGGGCATAACAGACCTGCATTCACATGTAGCTCAGCAATTTCCTGCTTGGGAGAGCCTGGGCCGGATCTGTCATCTCGCTAAGCCTTAGATTCCGCATTTGAAAAGGAAGAGCATCATTAACTACCTTGCAAGGGGGTAGTGAGTCTTAGAGATGATGTCTGTGAAGGAGTTGTGTGTAACAGGCACTCAGAATTAGTAGCTATTATTTTTATCAGAAAAGAGGCTAACATCTCATCATCGAGGAAGAAAAAAGGCCGCCTCAGCCAAAATGAGTTGGGAGGGGGGAGCACTTCAATAAAGAGTGGATGGGTATCCTGGGCCCCTCCCCCCTCCCCACCCCGCCTTAATCTCAGGCCTGCATGTTCATCAGCCCCGGGACCGGTGCCAGCAATTGCCCATGTCTACCCAGCACAGCTTGGGACTTTGCATCAGAAGCAGTAGGGTGCCAATTAGGTGCACCCATCTGGGACTTTGAATCAGGAGCTGGTGATGCAAAGAAGTGGGGTGGCGGAGAATCCGCTTTGGGGTTAGTGGTGGTGGCAGCATCCGGTTTTCAGGGCGGCAGGGCCAGCCCGGGTGTCTGGGGAGTTCCAGCGTTGGCTGGGAGCAGGCGGGGGCGTCGGGCCTCAGCCCTGGCACCTGTTGGCACCTCCGAGTGGTTTTGCGGAGGGATTTTTCTCCGCGGAGCCTCTGTCTGTTCTTGTCTGTGTTCTGAGACTTCCTGCAAATTCTGTGGGCTACCCAAAACGCCCTTTAATATATATTTTTTTCTCTTTCAGTCAGACAGCATCCAATTCTGTCCTTAGCCACAGGAAGTTGACTAGTATACCTTTCCGACCACCTTGCTTAAAGTAGTTCCCCTTTGACTCTCCATTTCCTTTGTATGTTAATCACTGTGGGCGATTATTTTACCGCTGTGATACTTGTTCATTATCTACCACTCCGGAATGTAGAGAGAGTAACAGGTGCTTTTCAGGATTTTATGATTTTTGTCCCATCCCTTCAGCCTTCACACTCCAGGAGGACCCTTCCTCCAGAGTCAGGCCGAACGGTTACCAGATTGGAATTGGACCAGGGTCCTGCTGGGCACAGAACCGAGGATCTAGTTGTCAAGGTGGCTCTCCACTTCAGAGCATTTTATGTCGCCCACACTTCGTTACATAAGCATTCCAAAGTCAGCACTCAGAGCCTGGGAAGTCAAGCTCCTCTGAAAACATCGGTTCATGGAACTGCCCCCTCCCCCCAGGCCTCTCACTGTCTTTCCCCAGCCGGCTGGGCTCCGGGCCACGGTCAGTCAGCGCTTCCAGGAACAGCTGCTCCTTGGGGCGCTCTGGGCCCTGGGCGACGCGGCAACATCATCAGGACCTCGCTGCTGTCCCCCGGATGGGGCTCGGGGCGGGGCGGCCAGCGGAGACGCCGCATTCCTGGCTGGCCGCTTTTCTCTGGCATCAATGTGCTTCTTTTCCCAGGGACTCGGCCCTTGTGCGGCAGAGGATCGCGGGCCACGTGAGCCCATTGTTTCTGTGCGTGCGCTCTGCGGGGAGGCTGGTGGGGCTGTGATTCCAGACATTCGCTGCTCTATTTTAAGACTCTCCATTCTGTTTCCCAGCAGTTGTCACTTGGTCAGAGGAAAGGGAAGGAGGGGGTGGGAGAAGGCGGAGGCCCAAGCCAAAGAGGCGCTCCTCGGGCCCAACTGGTTGGAAATCTCCACCCTCCAAGGCGTGGAAGCACTGCCCTCTCCCCACCCCCAGCCTCAAACTGCGAGACTCAGAATTCTTCACTGGTCCTGGGCCGGACAAAGCCTGGCTCGTTTTCCTAACAAAAGTGGGGATAGCTCCGCATTCTTTGTGTGCGTCTAGGACATCTCAGAGCACATTCACACACTCCCCCCGCCTTTGTTGGGTCAGGCAGCCTTGTTATTACTCCTTGTTTGCACATGAAAACATTAGGGCACAAGAGAGAGAGGCTGGTGACTGCCCTCCGTCACACAGCTGGTTGGTCCTAGAACCAGTCCCAGAGGCTAGATCTCCTGAGTTTTAAGTTATGTTCTGCCACTCAGTAAGTAGTTCCGCCATGTGCTGTTGTCTCCCCCACCCCACCCCCTGCTCCCCACCCATTTCACGGTAGCTTTCCTGGGCTCCGGAGCATCTGCCTCAGGGAGAGTGAGCATCTGTCTTACACAGAAGGAAGCGTGGTGGCTGGTGTACAGCGGCTCCTACGGCTCCCTGCTGCTTGGGCTTATTGTTCCTCAAGTTCGGCCTCACAGAGAAGACATTCATTCATGCAAATAGTCAGTTATTGAGTGCCTACTGTGTGCAGCTCCTGGGCTTTTTTTTTTTTTTTGCAGGTTCACAATGTATGGAAGAGAGAGTTGCTAAACATACAATCACAATAAAATTACACTAAATGAGAGCAAAGAGGACTTGAAGGCTGTTTGGAAACGGGAGGGATAGAAGTGAGGAATCATTGATGGTGAATGAGAATAGGCGCTTTGCTGCCATTAATTAATGCTGTTAATGTAGTCAAGTGTGGTGGTGTGTACAAGGTACCAAATTTGTTGTGGATGAGTTAAGTATGAAGACACCTAATGGTGGAGAGATGGGCCTTGAACTTTAGCAGAGGCCAGAGAGATAGGTTTTGGGGGGCCATCATCACCATACAGACAGGTGGAAGCAGTAGCTCTTATCCGGGTAGAGGTTCTAGAACAAGAAGAGAGGCAGGTCAAGGCCACAGCCCTGGGCAGCGGCTATACGAAAGGACAGACAGGACACGAGAGCAGCAGCCACAGAGGCGGGAGAAGAGCCAGAGTGTGGTGGGCCCACCTGGTGGGCCGGCAGCGAACACTAAATGAGCCCCTAGGTGTGCAATTCTGAACTCCAGTGTGGGACTTAGTGACCGCTGAATCAGTGAAAGTGCCCTTCTTAGAGAGGAGGGACATTTCTCCATGAAGAGCATGGGCCCCAGGGTCACAAGCTGCTGAGAGGGAGTGACCAGGCTGGCCCGCCAAAAACTGCACCTTGAAAGCTGGTAGTCCTTTTCCTGTACTCTCTGCGGCCCCTCCCAGCAAGCGAAGCTCAGACTGAAATATATGAGAAGGCAGAACTTCCGTTCCCCAATCCTCTTGGAGCTGGGGATGAGAGCATGGGGGAACCCAGGGCAGGAAGGAGGTTTCTGCAGCTCTGGAGTGAGTGGCTCAGTACCTGGACGCTGGGGTCAGGTGCCCCGTATCAAATCATGGCTCTGCCTGCTGTCCCTTCCTCAGTTTCCCTGTCAGGAAAACAACGACCATCAGCGTGAGGGTTAAAAGGGTGAGAACTGGAATACCCACCATGTAGCCCAAAAAATACCCACTCAATGTGACATCGCTGTTGGTGTGGCAGGGGGAAGTCCAGGGACTTGGAACCAGCAGCACCCCCCCGCCCCCCCATCTCACCCGCAGCAGCACAGCCAGCAGGCAGGGTGGGGAGGGAGCGCTTGCTGGGGCTCAGTCACACAGCTCACCGCGTGTCTCCCTGTGTTTGGGTGTGTGGAGGCCATTAGGAAGAGCTCATTTCTTTCTCTGCAAAACATCCCACACCCCCCGCTGTGCTCTCCCCTTTGTCCCCCTGGGCCTGTTTCTAGGACAGCTGCTGTGTCAGGGGCTGATGGCCTGGGAGCTTGTGAGAGGACCACCTGTTCCCAGTGCTCCCTCCTGCCCGGCTCCCTCCCACCCACCTCCGCCAGCCCCAGCCTCCAGCTGCTCACACATCAAACCACGTTTCTCCCTCTGCCTGGGCCTACTGAGAGGCGCACGTTTCCACACAACTGGTCTCTGGGCGCTCACAGCTAGTGCCGGGGCTTTGTCGAGCCTCCCCTGTTTTTCCTACAAAGCCTACTTTTCCTCTGGCCCCCCTGCATCGCTCCCCCCCCCCATTCCTCACTCTCCCTGTGGACAAAGGGCTCATGGATGGTCACTCAAAGGGGGGGGAGGGGGCCGCATGCAGGGCAGGCCCCTAACTCCCAGGTGATGGCCAAAGCCCCTCCCGTAACTGACATCTCTGCACGTGCGTGTGATGCTCACGTGCTGGGGCTTGTGCTCCTGCGGCCCTCATGTCTCATCGGTGGCCGTGTGAGCACCTAGACACCCTAACTAGGGCAGTGTGGTGAAAGGGCCTGATACAGCGGTGGGGCCCAGTGTGAGAGCGGCTCAGGGGCCAGAGGGTGGGGCACTGAGTAGCCCTGGGCTTGGACCTGCTAGATGGAGCTGGGTTCTGGCACGTCAGTCATGGGGTGCGTCACTGGGGGTCGGCCGCATACCCCCACTGCAGCCCGGGCCCCCGCTCTGTAGAGGCGGTGCTCTGCGGTGTTGGATCACGGGGGCCCCGCAGAGGCAGTTTCCCTTCCTCCCAGACAGGGTCTAGAGCAGGGCCGCGTGTCAGACAGCTGCAGCCAGCAGAAATCCGTCTTTACCACCAAACACAGGACTCGGGTCTGGCCCACGGCTTCTGCCTAGCAGAGGCCTCCGGGTACTAACTAGGGAGGGGGAGGGGCGCGAGGGGTGCTGGGCGCTTTCCTTACTGAAGGCCTTCAGAGATGCAGGTCAAGATGGCACAGGGTCCCTATGTGTTCGGTGTCCTGTCTCCAGTCCGAGCCGGGCACGGGGACCACTGACACCTGCCAGAACCTCCCTGACCTTGTGCCATTTTGCCTGTATTGGAGAACTGACTCCACAAGCCACAGCACAGGGCGTGTTCAGGAGGTGATAATAAGTTCCACTGAGTCATCCAGCCTGTCTTCACCCCATTTCCAGAAAGTCGTCTGAAGGTCAGCCAGGAGTGTCTGTGATCTCAAGGCTCCCGGGGAGGCGGAGTGCACAGGGACTCTCCAAAGAGAGCCACCCCCTGGAGTGGATGCATCCCTTCATTCCTCGCCCAGCATTTCACGACTGCCTGAAACGTGCCACTCAGCTAGGCTCCAAGATTCGGGGTTCCAGGCCTGCCTGAGTGAGCACCCACATCTCAGAAGCGGCTCCCCAGTGTCCCTGGAGCTAGGGGTACTCTGATGCGCTGAGGTTTCTCAAGAAATGAGGGTGGGTGCACTGGGACAGCAACTAGTGCTTGTACAGTCTTCCCTCTGTGAGGGTCTTCCAGTCCCCTGTTTCCACCCCCGCTTCCCCCCACCCACAATGTGAGAGCAAAATGATATTTCTTCTCCACCTGTTCTGTGTCCCTGTCGCTCCTGCCACACCCATTAGGCTGACCGCAGAGTCTGCCATGAAAGCAGTGTGCCTCTCTCTGCTCCGCGACATCATGAACGTATCAGCGCCGCTGGCGCCCTCCCTGTTGGAGAATGTGGTAGAGGCAGAGAGTGGGTCGGAATCCCCCCCAACCAGGGCGTGGCATCTGTTAGGCCCCCCAGGGCCTGTTTCCTGCCTGGAGGGGCGCGCCTGGCCCGCCTGACTTTTCAGCTCTGGAATGAGGACATGCTCACTCCTCAGCCAGGGCAGAACCGGACGCTGGAATTGTAAACACCACCTTTCAGTCCTTTCCGAATCCTGGGCCTCGCCTGCGTCCCTGTAATCTTTCCTTTGAGGTGGCATCTCAGGGCCTCCCTTGACGATTGAACGAGAAAAATCCAGCCTTTGAACAACTTTGTTACTAAGTCTTAGTGAGTGGAAGTGAGAGTTTCCCCGAAACCTGACATTTGTGACAGATGAAGGAGGGGGTGGGGAGGGAGGATGAGAAGGAGGAAGAAGACGTTTAGAAACCAGGTTCCCGGGTCATTCGTTCTCCGGTTTTGGAATTGGCAGGATGAGGGCTCACTCACTGTCTTTGATTTCGTTAGTACTTTAGGGGACGGACTGAGAGGACAGCAAGGGTGTTTGCAGGTGAGAGCGGAGGAGGCAGCATGACGCAAGGCTGGGGAGAGGCCTAGGACAGGCTCGCTGTGGGGGACCCTGCAGCACCGGCAGATAGGAGAAGCTCAGGAGCCCTAGGCTGGCAGACAGTCCACTTGGGGGGTGAGGTAAGGCAGACCCTCCCGCCAGGCAGACAAGCCCTCGTGGGAGCTGCAGAACACAAAACCCCGAGCACGAGGCCCGGGAAGAGCCACAGCCGGCACTCAACAACCAGGAAAGCACAAAATACCAGAAGCTCCATCTGCCAGCACTCAGGCTGCCAGGGGGTTGTGGGGAGCAAAGGTCGCCAGGACCTGACCACCCCAAAGACTTCGGGAGCTGAGGCTCTGCCCCCCTCACAAGCTCCCGGGCTCCTTCCAGGTGGGATCCAGGTCCTCAGTGAGTGAGGAGGGATGGGAAAGCAGGCAAAGCATTGAGCTCAGAGTTTTCTGCGAAGAGAAACCAAAGCCGAGATATGAATCGAGGGGCCTTTGAAGACACAGGGGCTCTCCACAGCCATGCACCAGAACCAAATCCACACGGAACAGAGGAAGCAGGAGAGTTCAGGGCCGGTGATGACACACAGCTAAGGGCAAAACGGAATGTGGAAAATGTGAATAGCAACAGAGGAATGGGGTGAGCAGGGAAGGGGGTTGGGGAGACCACACAGCAAGGAGAGTTTCAGAGGACAGAAGGATGAGTTGTAGCATCCTGCCAATATTTCCCAAGCTATGCTTCATTCTCCCCATAGGGAGCAAATTCTGAGTTCTAGAAAATGCCACACAGTCAGCTGTCAGGGTGTATGTTTAGGAACACAGGTTCTGGAGTTGAACTATCTGAGCCCAAAAGCCAGCTAGACCTATGGTTGCTGTGTGACCATAGGCAAGTCGCTTAACCACTCTGTGCCCCAGTTTACTCAAACGTCAAAGGAGGAAAAGAAAGGACCCGTCTCATGTGGCAATTGTGAGACTTGAAAGGACAGCCTGGCACAAAGTGCGTGTCTGATAAACATTAGTTATTGTGATTTGTGTTGAAACAGAGGCCAGCCAGCCAGCATTTCTGGAATATACACACGGAGCTGGGCATGCTGCTCAGGGCCGAGGATGGGACGAGAAAGCACTTTTGAGCTAGGCCTCAGAAAGACGTGGAAAAGTCAAGAAGAGTCACACTTACTTTCCTTACGGTTCTAGGACCCAGACTAGTGGTTGCCTCTAAAAGGGGGTGTCCTTCACGAAGGAGGTTCCCAGAGGGATGGCCACATGGTGCAGTTTCATTGGGTAGTGGTTATAAGGGTGTATGTGCATTTGTCAGAAATCATCAAACAGAAGGCTTGAGAAATGCTTTGCATTTCATTATATGTAAGTTATTTATCAATATGTGAATAAAATTAGTTTATTGGAAGTAACTTTATTTAAAGATTTAATTTATATCTTTTTAGAGGGCAAGGAGGGGAGAAAGAAAGAGAGAAACATCAAGGTGTGGTTGCCTCTCTCGTGCCCCCTACTGGGGAACCTGGCCTGCAACCCAGGCATGTGCCCTGACTAGGCATCCAAGCAGCAACCCCTTGCTTTGCCACAGGCTGACACTCAATCCTCTGAGCTACACCAGCCAGGGCTCTGATGGAAGTATCTTTTAAAATGAGTTGTACAGGGAGGGCCGGGGCCTTCAGGGGGTTGTAGTTACAGGTAGCATGGCGCCTGTGTACCCTGCTGACTGCCGTGTTTGGCTGCATGTTCAGGTGTGAGGCAGAAGGACCTGAGGTCAGATGGTTAGAGCTTTATGTACCGTACATAGAATGTACATACTAGCAACAAGTATGTTCCTAGTGTCCCTGGGTACCACTGGCGGCGACTGCCCTGCCTTGGAGGCTAGGGGTCCACTGGACTAACTGGGTAGAGATCAACAGGTTTCCCACACTCCCACCCAGTCAGAACTCTGCCCCTGGGTGGTGGGGGGGGGGAGGAGGAAGGGAGGGAAGAGGCAAAGAAACCAGGGAGGAACAGCTTTCAAAGTGAGCTGCACCCAGAGCCCTGAGGGATGATCAGGGGGAAACAGTCATTTCCTACACCCAGGCTGAACTCAGTCAACTTCCCCTGCCCAGGAGGGGAGGACAGCCATAATTTTGTCACAGCCCAGCCAGGAAACAGCCCCCGGGGGCTGTCTACTTCTCTGGTCAGGAAGTGATTACTCCCTGGTCATCATCCAGCCACTTTTATATTTCCAAACCTCGCAAGCCTGATTGCCTTTGTGATTCAGGAATTCCTAAATCTTTCCGTGGACGCTGGCAGCAGAGATGCTGCTGCTTAGGTGTGAGCGGCCGCCATATCTGCCCCCGGGCTCCACCAACCAACCCCCTACCCCCCAGGGAGACTGGGCAGGGTTTGGCTGGGGCTCTTTGGAGGGCATTGTATTTCAATTAAGTTCTGCAGACCCTGGCTAAGCAGGGGATCTGCTTGGACACGTGAAGCCACCCAAGGTTTTCATTAGGGTCTCTTTGGCTCTAGCAATGCCTCCAGGACCACCTCACAGGCCTCCCTGCCGCCTCCCCACCCCCAACTCTGTGCCTTTTCCCTTTCCTTCCCTCACCAGCTTTCCTTGGCTTTCTCACTGAGCTTTCGCAGGGGGGGGGAAACTCTTCTCTTGGTTCTCTTTTTCCTGATACTTTATTCCCAGGCCTTGCTGAGCAATAGCAACTCCTAGATGCCCCCTTATGAAATAAAAACCTGAATTCTAACAGACGCAAAGCTCACTGCTTTTCCTTATTGTCTGGCGATCCCTGTGTTCAGTAAAACGGAGCACCCACATTTACTGAGTGCTGACCACGTGCTGGACTCTTACATGTTGTTGCCGGTGCTGTGGCATGCCCCCCAAACTCCCCCTTTGGGACCAAGGCCCTCATCCCCTACCCCCCAGAGGGTTGTCTGCTATAGGTTCACAGTGCAATCTTTCTCCAGGGGTTGCCCTAGCCAGAGGGAGAGTCACCTTGTTCAATATAGAGCCATTTCTTGGGGCATCTGCATCCCCAAGTGAAAGGTTGGGGTGGGGGTATTTGCCCCCGTGCTTCAATGGGGGACAGCTTCAAGGGGCTGTCCCGCTCCTGGCGTTCACCTCCTCCCTCTGCCCGGCGCAGCTTCCCTCATGCCCTCTCAGTTCCAAGAACTTCGCCCAGCACTTCTCTGCCTCAGAGGAATTGAATTTCCTGTTTCCTGGGAAACTGACTCCAAGAAGGAGCTTATTTACACCTCACAACCACCGGATGAAATATGTCTCATGTTCCCATCTTAGAGACGAGGGAAACGAGGCGCAGACAGGGTTAAGAAGTGTGCCCAGTGCCCAGGTGGAGGTTAAGGAACCAGGTTAAGGTTCCATCAGTCAATGGTAAGGCCATGCTTTGAAACCAGGATCTGGCTCTACTCCACACTGGCAACCTCCCAGGCAGCGTCTTCACAGCAATCCCGGAGGGAACTGCGGAGCGGGGAGGTGGGTGCTGTAGCGCCCCCTCCGTGGGGGGATGAGGAGAGAGGCAGGGAAATTCTCCCCTTTATCTCAGAGATTAGGACACTGAACTAGCAGAGCAGCTGCTTTTACCCAGGACCATCCGTGGGTTACAAAGATGGTGAGACTTTTTTTTTTCTGGGAGTAGAAACACACAGTAAATTCATACTCGAATTCTGGTGCAACACATACTGCGTAACTTGGAGCAAGTTGTTTAACCTAAGTCTTAGTACCAGCGCCTTAGCCCCGTGGCCATCGGGGCAGGAGCACGGGAAATTGCCAGGTATCAGTATAATCACGATGCTGTGCCGCCCGGGGTTGCATTTCAGGACCAAACAGGCTGAGGCCGCGATCGACCCCGTGTGTGCTTCCCAGACCCTCACCCCACTCCGCAAATCCTCCACTACCTTTGTGTTGGTTTCCAGCTTTTATTGTACAAGAGGCCAGCAGGGTATTTTTTTTTCCTGCTAAACTGGGTGTGTGCGTCTCCTCTTCGTGTGACTTCCCTGCCGCTTCTCCCTCCGCGTGCCGGCGTCTGCCGGGAGGAGGGCAGCCCCGTGTGCCCCCCAGTGTGAAGGTTGCACGCGGGTGGGGGAGCAGCCCTGGGCTGGACGACCAGCGGGTTCGGCTCCCGGGCCCCGCCTCTGCCGGGGCAGTGCTCAGTCCCGCTCTCGGATTGGTCGGCGGCCAGCAGTCGGCCCCGCCCCCTCCGAGGGAATAAAAGCCGCGGAATAGCGGGCTGCTAGCATGCAGCTGGATAAACTCAACCAGAGCAGACGAGTATCAGCCACTGAGTATCAGCTGCCGAGAACCAGCCTCCGCGGATCCTCTGCCTCCTCGCACTCCCGGTGCCGATTGGAGCCCGCCACGATTCTTCCCACGACGTGCTGCCCTGCACCCGCAGCCATGTGCCGGACCCTGTCCGCCTTCCCCACCACCTGCCTGGAGAGGTAAGGGGAGCTTGTCCAGCTGCCGGGAGGAAGTGGGGTGGCAGGTCTGGGGCCCCGGGTGGGCTGGATAATAGGATGCTAAAGATTGAAAGGAGAGGCCGAGGTCAGCTTGGCGCCACATGCTCGGATGCATCCCGTGGAGTCTCAGAGGAGCACCCGACCCAGGGAAGGGAGAGAGGAAAACAGGACTCATTCCCCGTCCTCTGGTAAAGGGCAGTCCTGGGTGACCTGCTGAAGACCACGTTGGCATCACCTGGACCACCTTCCCCAGTTTCTTAAGGACTTGGTTTTTATTCTACAGCCCAGATCTCCGGGCATGGCCTCCTCCAGCCTTAGGAAGGCAGGGGAGGTGTTTTCCAAGTCCGCAGGTTAGGAACGTGCCCACTTCCCAGGGAGCTACCCACCCGCCTCCAATCCTTGCTGGAACTGGTGGCTGGGAAGGAAAAGGTAAAGATAAGGAATCAGTTTTTACACAGTTCCAGAAATATTCATGGCTAGCCCTGAGGGTGAGAGCAGTGTGACTTTAGTGCCTGAAGTGCTGTAAACTCAGGAAGTGTAAGGCAGGCACGGCTCAGACATTGCTTTCATTGTTTGGGGGTTTCATGATACGAAGGAGAGAAGCAAAGTTCAGGCCCTGGGAAGAGCCAAGCATTTCCAGGAGCCCTTGAGGCTGGCATTGGGGTGGCAGCGGCCTGACCTCTCTTCTGAGACCCCAGAAAACCCCTGCCCTGGCTGAGCACATGGAGAATCCTTACATGTTCCTGCTTTGTCTTCCAGAGCCAAAGAGTTCAAGACACGTCTGGGGATCTTTCTCCACAAATCAGACCTGGGCTCTGATGCTGGGAGCGTCGGCAAGCTTGAGTGGAGCAGCAAACACAGCAAAGAGGGGTAAGTCCTGCCGACCAGCCTCGGGCCCCGAGAGGAGAAGGGGCCAGATGTGGGAGGAGCCGTGAGAAGGAAAATACAAGGAGAAACTAGGATATGATAGGGTGGACCTTGGTGACCCCTTGCTGGAGATTTCAGGGGGGCTTCTTGCTGGTCTGCTGTGGCTGCTTGGCTCATGGGCAACTGGGTGGGTGGCTCCAGGGATTTAACCCAGGGCTTGAATGACCTGGAGATGTCATCGCACATGCAGCCAGGGCCAGGACAGGGTCCAAGAGCACCTGAGGTTTGTCATCAATGACTCTACTTCCATAAGTGAGCACCTCGCCTAGAGGCCCTTGTGTACTGAACATCCACTGTGCCAGGTGCTGCGCTGGGCTCTGGGGCTCTGGGTCGACATAACCTTTATTCACATGGCCCTTATTTCCTTGGAGAAGTGTACAAAAACGATGCCTGGAGAGTCAGGGGGAAAGAAAGGATTTGGGACTGCGAAGAGACAGTCTTGGAGTTATTCACTGAAGGCCAGACGGGGCCTGGCTTTGCTTTCTGGTTACTGGCTTGTTCTCTGGGAAACAGCGCTGTCACCCTTAACCCCAAGCAAGGGTTTGAGGAGTCAGCTCCAATGATCCCGGGGCAAGACTTTGTGTGAATTGGGCAACTCCCGTTAGAGTTCTGGCTAGGATCTGTGCTGCACATTAATTTATTGATATTTTTTCTTTAAATTGAAATCGTATCCCTCCCTTTTATTTTACAGCAGAAACTTCTCAGAAGATGTGCTGGGATGGAGAGAGTCCTTTGACTTGCTGCTGAGCAGTAGAAGTGAGTAGGACCCTGTTATGTCTGCCTGTGGCCGGCACGTGTGTGCCCATGTGCTTGGGACCCAGCCTGAGGGAAGCTGAAGGCGTGGGCAAAATCACAGTAGTAGTAACAACAATAATAATAACGATCCCCTGGTGTGTCAGCCTCCATCCCCGATACAAAGGCCGACACTTGTTTGTGAAAATTACATCCTAAAAATAGAGCCACTGACTACAATTGCTGTCTTTTCTTCTGCGGGTCCCTGCCGTTCCTCAGCCTGACCAGTCCTTTCTCTCTCCCTCTAACCCAGATGGGGTGGCTGCCTTCCATGCCTTCCTGAAGACGGAGTTCAGCGAGGAGAACCTGGAGTTCTGGCTGGCCTGTGAGGAGTTCAAGAAGATCCGGTCGGCTACCAAGCTGGCCTCCCGGGCTCACCGGATCTTTGAGGAGTTCATCTGCAGCGAAGCCCCGAAAGAGGTCAGAGCTGGGACATGTCCCCTGGGTCTTCCAGATCCTGCCTGCTCCTTCCCCACTGAGAATCGGGGGGTGGGGGGCCTAGCAGGTGAAGGACTGAGTTTGGAAGTAGACTGGATTTGTTTGGCACCAGGGCGAATGGGCTGGAGCCTAGGAAAATCAGGCTTAGGGGCCATTGCCCTCAGACTCGCTGATGGGGTCGGAGGGGCTAGCTGGGGTTGGCTTCTGTCTGTACCCACTCTTGTAGACTAAGCCCTCTTTAGAGGCCCCCAAAACACTTACGCAACTCGGGGGAGAGGTCGTCTAGGGACCTTGTGCAACCTGCCTGTCTCCCCTGGCTGACCTGCCTCAGGTGGGCAGGTCTGTCTGCGGTCAGCGAGCCTGCCTCCTTCCCTCTGGCCTCCACTGCCAGGCACCTGCATTTGATAAAGAACATGGCGCCACCTAGTGGGCATATGGCAGTAATGCTTTGCTTTTGTGCCAAGGTTTCTATTTTATTTTCTGAGCATTTTTATTGATTCCACATTATTCCATGCAGATGTATTGAGCACCAAATCCATGCCAGGTCCTGTTATAGTCATTGGGAGCAGAGCAGTGAACAAAACAAAGCCCCTATAGCAGCTGGAGAAGTTGCTAGTAACCAATCAAACATTTGCTAGGGGGTGACCTACCCTCTGATAAACATAAAGCAGGGGACAGAGGGAGTCCCCACGGGTGGAGGGAAGGAGGTGAGGTCTTTCCATCTTATAAAGGGAAGTGAGAGATGAGCTGTCCGGTCAGCTGGCACACGAACAGGGACTGAAAGAGTCATGGGAGGAAAGAACGTCCTAACACAGGAAAGGGCAAGTGCAAAGGCCAGAGAGCATTGTCGTCATCACGTACCAGCAGCAAGAGGACCTGTGGGAACGGGGAGACTGGGGCAGAGAGTGGGGAATGAGGTCAGGCAGGTGGCAGATGGCCAGGGGTGGATCCAGGTAGCCGTGTGGGCCCGGCACACACGTTGGCTTTTGCTCCGAGAGCCATGGGAAGACGAGAGCTGCTAGCAGACTGACTTGGGGTTTGAAGGGTCCAGTCTGGCTGCTCAGTGGAGAGCAGACCACAGGGGCGAGGGGAGCAGGGGGAGACCCGTTAGCAGGTGCCCTGGCACTAATCTGGGAGCAAGGCGGTGGTGACTAGAGCCAGGGAGGTTACAGACGGAGGGGTGAAAAGAGGTTGCATTTGTGGACAGTCTTAATATAACCTTGAGAATTCTGAGAAGTTAGAGGGCAGGCACTGGATCAGATGTGGGGAGAGGCCCAGCGTGAAAGCCAGTTAATAAGGGACTCAGGAGACTCCTGGTTCCTGGCTCAGAATCCAGGGCTCCTTCCACTGCCCTGTCTGCCAGTCCTTTCTGCCTCCATCTGCTGGGCCCCTCATCACGCTCTCCACCCCCCCTCACCACACCCTCCATCAGCTCCACCCCCACTCACCTGTGTGCTTGCTCTCCTTCCCACAGGTGAACATAGACCACGAGACCAGGGAACTGACCAGGACGAACCTGCAGGCTGCCACGGCCACGTGCTTCGATGTGGCTCAGGGGAAGACACGCACCCTGATGGAGAAAGACTCCTATCCACGCTTCCTGAAGTCAACCGCTTACCTGGACCTGGCTGCCCAAGCCTCGGCCACCAACACCTCTCCGTCCGGCTGCAGCCCTGCAGAGCCCTTACACACCTGAGCCTCGTGGCGGTGAGGAGCCAGCCAGGGAGAGAGGTTCAGCCACCCAGCCCTGAGGCAGCTGCCCCTGTGTGGGAGGCAGGTTCTGCAAAGCAAGCAAGAGGACAGCGAAGGAAAAAGCTGTTTTGTTTTGGAAGCAACAGCCTCTCCTCCAGCTACTGTGGGACTGAATTTTATGCGCGAGAGGGTACCCCCCAGCCAACTCCCAGGACTTGTGTATAAGGGCCGGAGATCGCGGTTGCGTGGTGCTCTCTGGGGAAAAGAACGGTGGAGCAAGAGTTGTCATTGGCTCCTGTCCTTCCCCACAGGGCAAGAAATGGCCCAGGTGGTTTGGGAAACGTGTGAATGGAGGGAAACTGGGAAAACGAGAGGGAAGACAACCAGGTCAGCTGTTCTTCCTGTTGAACAGCTGACTGATCACATCCTGTTTTCCCGACTCCCAGACTGTCCTGGGCACAGGAGGGAGCCCCAGATGTGGATTCTTCCCATTCTCTCTCTCCACCTCCCCTGCCCCTGGGCTGCCCAAGGGCACCTTAGCCTGTACTTCTTAACACTCCTGTGTCCAGCCTCACAGTCTTTTCAGGCCCAGGGAGCTGATGCGATGCTTGCCCCAAGTGAGATTTTCATACCTCAAAAACTGGCCTCTGAGTCCCTTTCCAAGTCAGTAGAGAGCCCCGAGGAGAAGCCATTTTGCTCACGTGAAATTAATCCTGGTGCTCTCGGTGACCTTGTCGGTGGCCCCTGACCCTGTGTTTGCGGCAGCGTCCACCTGTGAGCAGGGCAGGGTGAGGGCCCCTTGCCGGGATGTGCCCCCTCTTGGCTCGGTTCCACCCCTGAATGTGGAGCCCCCGAGGAACAAGGGGTGGGACCTCTCGGTGAGGGGCTGGTCAGCTCTCATGCCCGGTGGCGTGCAGGGAGGGAGCAAAGGATCCTAAGAAACATATCTCTTGACAGTTTCTGAAAGTCCTGTTTAAATCAAGCCATTTTTTTGTGTGTGAGTATGAGAACGGGGAAAAGAGGCACCCTAGGATGGAAGGGGGGCCTTGTGCTTCCTTCCAGTGGACATGAGGTGCGCTTACCGGAACACTGGGGGACACGGGGCAGGGGCCATGGCGACCCTTGGACAGACCACAGAAGCTGGGAGCAGAGCTGCGGAGAGGGGCTTCTTGGACGATCAGGACTCGGAGAAGTCAGAACCTGCCTGTCACCTCAGGGCATCACTGGACACACATTCCGAGGTGGCCCCTGCGCGGAGCCCGGGCTGGGGAGGTGCATGAGCCAGGCAGCCCCTCGCGCCCCAGGAAAACCGACCCTGTTCTCGCTGCACTGGGAGCTCCTCCAGGAGAAAATTATTTAAGTTATAACGTTATATTGTTGGTTTTGTGACCATTGTCAGAGCATATTATTTTTTGTTACTGTTGGTGTTGTTGCTATTGTTATTTATTATTGTAATTTCCGTTTGCCTCAACCTGAGACTCTCAGCAGGAGCCGGCAGCCCCGTCTCCCTCTCTCCACCAGGCTCTACCTCTGAACGTGCTGGGGACCTCTCAGCGCCCGTCGGGAACTCCTCACTGTTTAAATATTTATTTATTGCGGACAACTGGAGCTGGTTTCCGAGAAGCGAATGATGTGTGCATCCCCCGTTTTTCCTGTTTCAGCATGTTACATTCTTGTCAAATAAAAATAGAACCTAAATCGGTGCTCCTGTGTCAAGGGCTGTGTGTCCCCTGGGGACACGGGAAAGGGCAGTGCCGTGGGGGTCTTGGGGGGGGGGGACCGGCCTCCGGAAGTCCCACGGGACGGATGGGCGAACTTCCCCGTCACAGGTGGAGGCACGAGTGACGAAAGACCCCTGCTGGGCTGGGCACTGGAGGAACTGAAAGAGAGGGGCGAGGTCTAAAGGTGGCCGCTGTGATGAGTGACTTCCTTCAGCTGATGACAGACCCAGCTCGTGTCGGGCTGTTGTGTAACACCGATGGGGCTCGGCTCAGCCTCCTGTGGTTTCAGAGCCCACGTCGTTTGTCCGCCGGGCGGAGTCACAGCACAGCTGTCACTGGTTTTGCGGGAAACAGCTCAGGGGGCCGTTCCCGTGGTCGGGCAGCCAGGCATTATTGCCACGGGGCGGTCGCTGTGGCGTTTTCACTTTAGCCCGCTTTCCATTTGCAAGAGTATGTTGTAATTTCATGGCCATTCGAGGGAGTCTTCTTCGATACTTTCATACAAGTCTCTGGGATGGGCTGGGAGGCCCCTCGGTCCGTGAGACTGCGCTGTTCCGTGGGCGGAGGGAACCAGAGGGGTGAGCAGGGCCCGAAACCCCTGGGGGGAGGTTTGCAGGGATCCAAACCCGTTCTCCTTTCTCTTCCTACTCATCTTCTAAAGGTTTTCTCATTACTACTATTTAAAAAACAAACCTTCCCTATGTTGGATTATCTGTTTCCATACAGATCTGGACCTTATATTGACTTTTATTTGTGAATACAAATTAACAAAATGTTAATTTTTGTTAACAATTGTTAACCCTATTGTTAGTCTGCGGAAAGTGACCGGACGTCAGGTACATTGGGTAGAAAACCCCAGGAACCACACGCTCCGCCCAGTTCTAAGGGGCTGCTGATTCTGGGGGCGGCGCCTGAGGGGTTCTGAGATTAAGGGCGGGGGAAGGAGGACGGGAACAAACGCGGCAGGCCCCTGACCCCCGGAACCCCTGCAGCAGCTCCGCGAGATGAAGTGTGGTGGCCTGGAGCGCAGACCAGGGAACAGGGCTCCTGGAGGCAGGAAGCCGGCCCAGCGCAGTGGCCGGCCGCAGAGCGAGAGCAGAGCGTGTGACAGCGCGGGTGGAACTGGGGGCACTCGTGCTCCGTGAAACAGGTCAGCGAGAGGAAAGCAAGTACAGTGCAGTTTTACTTACATGTGGAAGCTACAAAACAAAGAAAAAGTCCAACAAATTAGACAAAACAAAATCAGACTGATGATTGCCAGGGGAGAGGGGGGCTGGCTGGGGGCAGGCGAAATGGGTGAAGATCAAGAGGCACAAACTTCTAGCTATAAGATAAACAAGTCGTGGAGAAATAATGCACAGCGTAGGGGATATATATACACAATAATATTGTATCAACTTTGTATGGTGATGGACAGTAGATAGACTTATCGTAGTGATCATTTTGTAATGTCTATAAATATCAGATCACTATGGTGTACACCTGAAACTACAATAATATTGTATGTCAATTATGCCTCAATTAAAAAAGTTAGTAAGTGGCAGAGAGGAGATCTGAACCCAGGCATATGGTGGGGCGCATCACATCTGTGAGAGGTGGGTAGAGGGAAGAGGAAAGAAGGGGACCCAGGGAGGCAGGGAGGTAGTGACACTGTCCTCTTCTCATTACTTTTCTCCATAGCTTTGCCTTTTTACATGCGTTTATTCAGTGCCTCCTGTGCGCCTGGCAGGGAACCAGGAACACAATCACGCCATCAGCTGCAAACAGCCTTGTTAAATGGCGGGGAAGATTCTGAATGAGTTTAGACAAGGGCACACATGTGTGTTTTCTGAAGCAATACGGGCGCCAGTGCGAAAAGGGGTGTCGTCAGGGAGTGATGGAGAAGTGGGCAGGGATGACGGACATCCAATGACTGGGGCGGCAGCTGGCTGGCATCTCCATTCAGCAAGACCATCTCAAGGCTTGTTCCCATCCCTCCAGCCCTCCCTCTCAATACCGGGTGGTCCCGGAGTCCATGGTGTGGCCTAAACGCGGTAGGGATGTGCTACAGACAGAAGAAGAACGATTCTTTGCCGACCCACACATCTCCCTGTCTTGGGCTCACACCAGCCCCGTACTGTATTGAGTCTCCGAGAGGTTAAGTGGCTTCCTGAAGAGCACACAGCTAGCAAAGGTCTCTAAATAATCTTTGGACTCACTGGCTCCATCTTCCCCTGGAGCACTACCAGCTTTGGCTTAGCGGGTACAGCGCTTCCTGAGCAGGCTGCTGATGGCCTCTCAGGCCTGGTCTCTTGTTATCCCGCTCACCTGCCCCTTGGAAGAATAACCACAATTCCCAGATAGATTCACCTACTATTTTATCCTTTCTTGCTTTTACATGCTGGGCCACCTCCCTGCTGTGTCCTTTACTGTTATCATTGCTGGCCGCCCCCTCCTTAATCAGCCTAGGGATGTGTCTTGCAAAAGTGGCTCAAGGGCCTCCCTGGGGACCCTCCCCTGGGCTCTTGCTGATGCACTGTGTATGGCTGTCCTTGCTATTGCACTGTGGCCAATGCTCACGAATAAGAGCACTTAGCTCCTTGCTTTCTGCCTCTCTTTACCAGATGTCGAACTCTTGGGATTATGCACATCCTCCTCTCCAATTTTCTACTCCCAGGGCCTGGCATCTATGTGTTTAGCCAATAGCTCTTGAGTTAATGATTAGTTATACATCCAGCAGGAGAAAAGTTTAGATTACCATCTTTAACTTCCTTCTAGACTTCTCTCCCTGGGTGTCCCACAGGCCTTTCTTAAGACAACACATTCAAAACCAAGGTCATCTCATTCCCCTCGGACACCTAGTGCCTTCTGCTTCCTTAACGCTGATACACAGAGACGCCGCTTCATCCCCGGGCCCACCGAAACTGACCTGGAGGAGTCCTTCAGCCTCTCCAATCAGGGCTATAGAAACTGCTTCCCACCTGCTCTCCCTCTCCTAACCTCTCCCCCTCCAGCTCACGTTCTATGCTGCACGGATCTGAGCATATCCTGGCTGAATAAAAGCCTTCCTGTGGCTCACCTCTGACTACAAGAGAAAAGCCAGATCTTACCACGACATGTGAGGCTCACTTTGGTTGACCTAAGTCCCTCTTCTAATTCATGTCCCGCCCAGATGGACTTCAAATGACCTCTCCTCCTCCGCTTCCTCCTTCTTCTTCTTCTTCTTCTTCTTCTGCTTCTATATTAGGGGTTGGGTAGTGGGGCAGGGAGTACCCTCCTTAAAATTCCTCCTCCAAATCCACCCTGAACACCACCTTCTCAGTGAGGCCTTCTTGGACGTCCATGACACAGAGTTAAAGGCTGTCATTTCCGTGACTCTAGGACATGCTGTTCTTATTGATGGCCACACCTATGGTGTGGCACTGTCATTGATCTCATCATAGCTCTTTTACTTCCATTAAACTCATCTCTTTGAGGCCAGTAGTCATATTATTCACTTTGATAAGATGGGGCAGAGCAGGTCACCGCAAAGAGGTCCACAGCCGGGCCTATGGAGTCAGAAGCTTGGGTTGGAATCGTGGCTCATTCGCTGGATGACCTTGGGGAGCTGAGCCTCTCCAAGGCTTAGTTTCCTGTCTGTGCGATGGTACAAAGAGCGCCCCTCGACAGGGACCACTGGGTGGAATAAAAGTGTTGGCACGATGTTGATGTCCCAGGAATACTTGCTATTGTTGTTGTTATTAATAATAATAATAATTATTATCCATCATCTAATTCCAAGTACAGAGTAGGCATAAGTAAATAACTACGGATTGACTTTTTAAATAAAGTGGATGAATTCAAAGCCAGGATGCCAAGTCTACTCGTCTTTCAAGTACAGGACGGCTGTGTCAACACAGCGATGCATTTCCAGAATTCCAGATGAGGAGACTGGAATTGAATCCTTAATCAAGACAGTGTTACTCAAACACAGGTCAGCGAGTGCTGTTTTCAAATCCCACAGCTGCTCCCCCCCCCCCCGCCCCGCGCCCCCATTGCCCATCCCTCACCCTCTGCTGCCTCCCTGTGGGCACCTCAGGCTCTGCTAGCTTTGTCCTCAGCATGGCTTGGCTTTCATCATAGTTTAAGTCTGGCTCCTCCCTTTGGAATTATATCCAAGAGATACATTTTGTAGTTTCATTTATTAATTCATTTTAATAAAACAATTATTAGTATAACTACTGCTAAGATAGCCCAGTGGGTATAAGGGTTATAATATGTTTTCTTTAGTCAACAGGGTTAAAAGTAACTTTAAGAATTGAAGTTCTTGGTCTAGATGCGGAGAAAAGGGAGCCCCCATGCACTGTGGGTGGGATTGTAAATTCGCACAGACACCATGGAGAAGGATATGGAGATGCCTCAAAAAATTTAGAACAGAACTACTATGTGATCCGGCAATCCCACTTCCGGTGATGTAGCCAAAGCAAGCGAGAACACTAGAGAAATCTCTGCATTCCGGTTCACAGCAGCATTATTCACAGCAGTCAAGACACAGAAACAACCTAAGCGTCCAACGATGAACGAATGGTTAAGGAAGTTGTGGTTTGTATATACAATGGACCATTATTTAGCCATAAAAGGAAGGAAATTCTAACCTGTTGTGACAACATGGGTGGACCTTTAGGGCATCGTGCTAAGTGAAGTAAGGCAGACACAGAAAGATAAATACTATATGCTCTCACTTACATGTGTAATCTAATTAGAAAAACAAACTCCCACCCCTCCCCAAACTCATAGACAAAGAAGTCATATTTGTGGTTACCAGAGGCAAGGTACGGGGGAGAGGCGATTGGAGCAGGGTGGTCAGAGGTACACACTCCTAGTTATGAGATAAGTCATTGCTAGGAACGTGAGGCATCGCATGATAACCACAGTGAGCACTGCGGCGTGACATGCAGAACGCCGGCAAGAGCGCAGGCCCTAAGCGTTCTCCTCACAAGAACATTTTTTCTTCTCTTGTTGTCATCTCTGTAGGAGATGACAGGGGTTAGCTAATCCTGCTGTGGTCATCATTTCACAACATATGTGAATCAAGCCATTGTGCTGTATGCCTTAAGCTCATACATTGATGTATGTCAATTATTTCTCAATAAAACTTGGAAAATGGAGGAAAATGGAAGCTCTAAGGTAAAGAGGAAAAAATGTTTGGGGCATGTTTAGTGCTGATTGCAATATAATCCCCTGCCACAGAACCTTCCAAATTGGTCCAGCTATTCAAACTGCTTCATGAAGAAAAACATCGAAATTTAAAATGACTGGAAAATGACCCTAAGAGTAGGGCGTGGGACGCAGGCAGGCCTCGAGCATGGCGTTAGAGCCTCCCTTACTGAGAGAATGTGCCTCTGGACTCACGATTCCCGTCCTCCCTTCAGCCCTTCTCATCCCACCGCATTGTGCTCTATAGGTTTTCCCCCAGGACACAGACTGTACACAATTCACTTATTTCGTTCATTGTCTCCCTTCTCCAACAGAATGAGGGCAGGCATCTGTGTCTGTGTTGTTCAGTGACGCAGCCCAACTCCTGAGAACAAGATAAGTAACTTAATCACTTCGTACCTCAGTTTCCTCATTGTGCCATGGGAGTGAAAATAATACCGCCCTGGCAGGTGTGGCCCGGTTGGTTGGAGCTTTGTCCCATACACCAGAAAGGTTGGAGGTTTGATTCCCGGTCAGGGCACATCCCTAGATTGGGGGTTCGATCCTCGGTTGGGGTGAATATGGGAGGCAACCAATCATCATTTCTTTCTCTCCCTCTTCCTTTCTCTCTAAGATCAATAAACATATTTTTAAAAATTTAAAGAAATAGTACCTACCTCATAAGGATTTGATTATGTAATGTAATGATATAAAAAGCTCAGGATAGTTCCTGGAGCATCCTAAAGAGCTACACAAATGTTGGCTAACATCGTCACCACCATCCTCCTTGTTACTATTATGATTAGTTCAGGCAGCAAAAGCAACTTGTGTGGAGACCTGGGGGTGGGAAGTGGAGTGATGTGATGGAGAACCGGATGGTAGTAGTGATGACACCCACGAGGACCAGGGGCAGGCAGGGACCATGGCACAACTTGAAATTGAAATCATGTTATACGTTGCATTTTTCAACTGTGTATGATCTATTTCTGCCCATAAGATGCAAGTTCCATGAAGAACTTGCTCGAGGAACCTGCATTTAGCATTTAGAATAGCCACTGGTGACATAATCAATGCTCAATAAATATTAATGGAAGGAATGATGGGTTAAGTGTTTTGAACTTTGTCCTGAAAACCGTGGTGAGTCAGTGAAGCAGGTAACCAGACACCAGGCTAGAGGCTGGGAGGTCAGTCAACAGTTCCTTGCAATCAACAGTGACCAGGGCTGAGGTGAGTCATTGCTTTGCAGATGAGAGGAGAGGACCTGGTACTGGGATGGGGATGAAGACTAGCAGCCAGCAGTGCTGCCATGTATGGAGATGGAGAAGGATTAGGAGCAGACTGAGGGAGAGATGACTGAGGCCTCTGTTGGGGGCATATTCCAGATCCGTAGAGAGCCTAGGGCGAGAGAAGGAGGCTTGGGTGTCCCTGGGGTGGAGGGGCCAATAAACACCCAGCGTCTGGATGGCACGACCCGGGTGAACATCAGTCATGTAGCCACAGTCTGAGCGCCATCCACAGCCCTCTCTGCAGCTCGTCGCCCCAGCGGGACTGGGTATTCTCTGAGGATGGAAGTCCTTCCCACTGTAGCTCAGTGCTAGGAACGGGGTCAAGAGCAGAACTTCGAGAGCAGAAAAGAAACTTAAAAATCACATTACATGAGAGCACCGAGGCCCAGCATTATTAAACAACCCACCCGACGTCACTCAGTTAAGTAGCCACAGCTCTATACATGACGAATTATAAATAGCCGCTGCTCTGGCTGGAGAGCCAGGTCTCCAGAATGCCAGCAAAACGCCCTTGGAGGACAGTGTGCTGAGGATGCCCAGACAGGTGAGGGAGCTTTGACTCTGGGCTCACTTCGCTTCGCTGAGTCTCGGCGTCATCCTCTGCAGGACTGCTCTGGAGTACCTGGGACCACGTCATTTGCAAAGCAATGAGGGTAGTGCCAGGCCCCGAAGTCAGTGCTCAATAAATGTTTATTTTCCATTTGCTTCCTTCAAGGCAACAGGGGATTTGCAATAATGTGGTAAGGACAGAGCTGGCTGCTGTGACCTGAAAGGCTGAGAGGTGAGCAGCATGACCTTGGACATCAAATCGGTCACAACCAGTCCCAGAAGGGCCACCACATTTTTCCTAGGAGTATCAAAGTTCCATCTGCTTTTATACCCTCTAATCCATAAAAGAAAAAAAGCATCTTCTGCACAGGTTATGCCTGCTGGAGTGGGTGTGTGCACTTACTTAGCTCCCTTGTCACTCCTTCCTTGGCTCCGCCCCCCTGGCGAGTGACTGTTCCTGGAAGGAAGCTTTTTCTGGCTGGCTACAGTGTTTAAAGATTAGATGCTGACAAAAAGCAACAGAGGAGGCGTCTGAGTTTAGAAGGTAAGTGGGGCAGGAGGAGGAGAGCTGGAAACAGTTGAGAAGTTCTTTTCTTTGAAGGATTCCTTGGGCTTTGGGGACAGGAGGGGAAAGAGGGCGTGGGACTCCAGGAGAGGAAGGAGAGGCAGAGCCGCCCCAGGACCCTTGGGTCCCGAGCCTTCCCGAGGGCACCAAGGTTCTGCCACAACCCACACATTTTTCATTTGAGTTGGCTCTGTTTAACAACACCTCTGGTCAGACGGGGGAAAATGAAACTGAAAGCAGTGTAGTTCCTTACGGTGCTTTTGCTGGAATGTCTTTATTCTCTACTCGGATATTTTTCACTCAGGGTTTCCTTCCTTTTCTGCTCCTTTACTTAGACTGGCCAATCTCGGTTGTAACAGAAACATTCGGTTCAAAGCATCCATTGCTGAGTGATTGTGCTTATGGAGCACCATTGAATTAGAGTGCAGAGGGTGGGGACTCTGGGACAGAGCGGCAAGACAGCAGAAAAGTGGTTGCTCTGTGAATTTTGTGGCAGGCGCAGGGATGCTTACATTGGATCTGAATTGCTCGGGTCTGCTCCAGGGCAGTTGGACTAAGCTGATGCTCCTGGGCTCCCTGTGTGTGCAGTGTGTTTATGCGCCTGCATGGGGAGAACAGGACTCGTGAACAGTTTTTAATAAAGGGACATAACTAGCCCTACCATTTACCGAAAGCCTAACATCTGCCCCACGCCGTATTTTAATGCACTTTGTACAGTTGACCGGGCTGACTGTTGTCCGCATTGGAGGGAACAGAGAACGGAGACTCAGTAAGCTACAGTTACACGGTCAGGGCGTGTAACTGTGATGAGGACGTCATAGTGTACAGTTACACGGTCAGGCGCTCAAACTCAGGTCTTGCTGAGGTTGAGCCCCCACTCTTTACCCTAAACTAGTGTGGACAGGAGCTCACGGTGTGCAAAGCAGGTGTGCACAAGCCAGGGAGTGCCCTGAGAGCGGCCGGCCTTCTTGTGGCGTGAGAGATGCAAGTGGACAAAGCTACATTATTGTTTAATTAAATGAGTGTTCTTTTTCTTTTTTCTTTTTTTTTAATTTTATTTTAATTGTTGCAGTACACTTTTCTATCTTTTACTCCCATCCGAGCCCACTCACCCAGCCCTCCCCTCCTCCTTCCCATTTCCACCCGTCCCTAGTTTTTTACCCATGTGTCCTTTATACTTCTTCCTGTAAACCCTTCCCCCTTTCCCCTGAAATTCACCTGAAATTCCCACTCCTCTCCCCTCTGAACTCTGTCAGTCTGTTCTCTATTTCAGTGTCCTTGGTTATATTTTGCTTGTTTCTTTGTCTTTTTTTTTAAAATGAGGCTCTCTACTCCTAGTCAGAGTATGTTTAAATAGCATGAAAATAAATTTATTAATACAGGTTGAGAATCCTAAAAACAAGCATATCCTTTGACTAGTCATTCAATTCTTTGAAATCTGTCGTAAGAAGTCTATGATAAGATCTAGCATAAGAAAACAAACTACAATGAGATAAATTTGCTGCAGCAACATTATTTAGGATTGTTTAAAAATTCTCATTTAAAAAATATTTAAAAATTATTTTTAAAAACTGCTCAATAATAGGGAAATAAAACAATGAATGATGGCATATTACACAGCCATTAAAAACATTTGAAAAGACTTTATAATAACATAGGAAATTGTGTATGGTCTGGCATTAAATGAAAACAAAGGACACAAAGTTACTTACATAGCATGACTCCAACTGTTTTTTTTTAAATCTATAGATCTATTCTCAAATATTAACAATATTTCTGGGCAGTGGGATTACAGAGTAATAATTTTCACAATTTTAATTCATATATATTCATGATATTATGTAATACAACGTTCTATAATAAATGAGTAGATGTATTTTGAGAAAGTTGCTCATTTCTTTACTTCAAACGTTTCCGACTATTATAAAATTACAAAGTACCTCTTGTGTCTCCAGGTGTAGTGTCAGAAGACTCCGAGAGTGTTGTCCTTCCTCATACTGCTGATCTGGAGCCAGATAATCCCTACTGAGGAGTTTTAGAGCTCCATGTTTCTTTGATCAAGTCCCAAGAAGATAAGTTTCCATTTTTTTCAAAGCAAGGCAAAAAGTTATAACCGGTGGCACTTACTGTCATGGAGAACAGCCATCGAGACCCCCAGGACAAGCCCACAGCCTCCAGCACTGGGAAGGCTTCAGGGGACAACAATCGTTTGCTGATAAAAGCTGTTAGGGAAGGAGACACAGAGCGGGTCCGGCAATTGCTGGAAGAAGGGGCCGATGTCAATTTCCAGGGGGAGGAAGGGGGCTGGTCCCCTTTGCACAATGCAGTCAAGATGAAAAGGGAGGACATTGTGCGTCTTCTGCTTCGTCACGGTGCGGACCCTTGCCTGAGGAAGAAGAACGGGGCCACTCCCTTCATCGTTGCTGGGATTGTGGGACACGTGGGGCTGCTGGAACTTCTCCTTTCTAAAGGCGCCCAGGTCAATGAGCGTGATCTCCATGGCTTCACGGCGTTTATGGAAGCCGCTTGGTACGGCCAGGTCGAAGCCTTACGATTCCTGTATGAGAACGGAGCAGAGGTAAATTTGGGTCGAGAGACAATGGAGGACCAGAAGAAGCTTAAAAAGGGAGGGGCTACAGCTCTCATGGATGCTGCTAAAAAGGGGCATATAGAGGTCTTGAGGGTCCTCCTTGACGAGATGGGGGCAGATGTGAATGCCCGCGACAATATGGGCAGAAGTGCTCTGATCCACGCTCTCGAGAACCTTAAGAAGAGTGACGTAGTGATGGACATTACTCGCATTCTCTTGGCCCATGGGGCTAGTGTCAACGTGAGGGGAAAAAAGGGGAAGACGCCCCTGATTCTGGCAGTGGAAAAGGATCACTTGGATGTGGTGAAGATGCTTCTGGATCAGGAACACATAGAGATCGATGAGACAGACAGAGAGGGCAAAACAGCACTGCTGTGGGCTGTCGAACTCCAGCTGACGGAAATTGCCGGGTTGCTGTGTGACAAAGGAGCCAGCACGGATTGTGGGAACCTCATTTGGTTAGCGAGTCGCCATTACGACATCGCCCTTGAAAAGCTTCTCCTCAACCACGGAGCCAGAGATTACCGCCCCCCTGCTGAGGACTGGGAACCTCAGAGCTCACGCTGGGGGCCGGCCCTGAAACATCTCCACAACATATACCGCCCTATGATTGGCAAACTCAAGATCTTCATTGAAGAAGAATACAAAATTGCTGGCACTTCGGAAGGGGGCATCTACTTGGGGTTGTACGAAAAGCAAGAGGTAGCTGTGAAACGATTCCATGAAGACAGCAGTCGTGGCCAAAATGAAGTCTCCTGTCTGCAGAGCATCCGCTCGAACAGTCACTTGGTGACATTCTACGGGAGTGAGCACCACGGGGGCCTTCTGTATGTGTGCATCTTGCTCTGTGAGCAGACCCTGGAGATGCACTTGGCCAAACACAGAAAGGAGGCTGTGGGAAATCAGGAAGATGAGTTTTCCCGAAACATCCTCTTATCTATATTTAAGGCCGTTGCCGAGCTACACATGTCGTGTGGGTATGTGCACCAGGATCTGCAGCCACAAAACATCTTAATAGGTGAGTCCCCCATCGTCTCTTCGGAATTATGGGATCTTTATTCACAAAAGGGAAGTATTCCCATTGTATATAGGGAAGGACTAGAGTAAATGTAAATTATCCAGTTTGAGGGTAAATGCAACAAAGTCTTAATTACAGTGCAGTCTCTCCTGCTTCCAGTTATAACCCTTCCTTCTCATGGAGGTCGCAGGTGCTAACGCAATACCAGCTCACCTCATATTCCTTTGGCAAATACAAACACAAAGGTATGTCTTGGGTGGAACCAGCTCCAGAGATTTGGATTCCTAGAGGAGTCTTCAAGTCAGAGAATCCTGAAGGTGTGTTCCCTCAGACAAGGTGGCAGTTACTGTGAAACTTAATGGCAAAACTGAAGTCAAAATTGGGGATGTCAAGACAAGACGCGACACAATGAAGCAGACTCCAAGAGCAGAGCAGGTAGCATCTACTGGTTGAAACCAAAAACAAACTACCGTATTTTGCCGTGTATAAGGCGCACCTACATTTTTGGCCCAAACTTTCAGGGGGAAAAAATCCTTCCACTTTAATTTCTTAATTCAATGTTTATTTATTTATATTTAGATACTTGATTTTTGTATTATAAATGAATTTTAGCATTTATTTTTGAACATATTATGGTACAAGAAGTTTTATGTAACAAATAATTACAAAACACAAGAACAGATACAAGGTACAAGAAATTTGAGGTGCCAGTAACCAATTCACAATACACATCACAGAGGGCCAAGAATGCTTCAATAATAGAAGTATTAGCTTCTTCATTTTCTACATTACTAGTGTCTTCCGAGGAGTCACTTTCCTCATCCCGGTAAATTTCATCGTCCTCAGTTCCATCCATAGCATTGCTGATGCTGCATTTTTTAAAATGACTTCCTCCTTGACACCATTGCACTATCTTGGGATCCAGTCCACACCTGGGTGATGGACGCTTTTTCGATCCTGCCTGTAGGTGTTAAGTCATTACCTGCTGACTACATCCACTATGGCCTTTAAGGGCTTTTTTACTGACATATCAAGAGGTTGCAGTTGGCTGGTTAGCCCATCCAGTATCACAGCAAGTTGAGTTTCAGGTCCACTGCCATTGCTTTTGTGCTTTGTGTAACATGGGCTTTGAAGTGATCAAAAACGAGCAAAGCTGTTGTTTTTCAAGTACTCCTCCAGACCTTTGTGCCAGACTTTGTTAAACCAGATTTTCGTGCCTTCTTTATTAATCTATCCTTTTTCATGCACGTGGACAATAACTCCACTTGGAGTCTTTTCTTTCGGAAACATTTTTCCCTTAGAGATGGTCATAGGTGGTAGCTTTGACCCATCTGCACAACAGGCTAGAACAACAGTGCAACGTCTTTTCTCATGACCACTGGTTCTAA
Source organism: Phyllostomus hastatus (assembly GCF_019186645.2). Taxonomy (NCBI): domain Eukaryota; kingdom Metazoa; phylum Chordata; class Mammalia; order Chiroptera; family Phyllostomidae; genus Phyllostomus; species Phyllostomus hastatus. The sequence continues at coordinate 10,911,878 of NW_025333833.1, read as the reverse complement.
CAGCCACAGTCTTTGCTCCTCTGGTGCCCACAGTTCTGTTGGATGGCATGTCAAATGGGAGTGGGACCCCATCCATGCTGGCGATTTGGGACAGCTCAAAGTTGTCTTTTGAAGATTGATAACATGAGAATGAAATTCCAAAACTTGATTCTCATAGGCTGCCGGGAGTTTGGGGGCAAGGTTCGCTCGCGGCCTCATGCTGCGCCGGAATCCAGGTCTTGACCTCCTGCTCCACCTCCGGCCACTGTGGTTTCCCTCACATTGCCTTCTTCTGTCCTGGCATCTGGAGGAGCTTTTCCTCCTGTTGCCTCCACCGTCCGATCACATTCTCTGTGGGAGAAGGTCCAGAGTGTCTCTCGGCAGCTCTGTCGCCATGCTTTTTAGCATACTGAATAACTTTTAGCTTACAGCTTGCGGTATACGAAAGCCATTTTGACGTTTTCCAGAATCCCAACCATTTTTGGGATTTTCCAGTAATTTCTCCTACCTGAAGTGTCTGAGGAGAAATGTCCTGCTGTTTACCCTATGGTAATAAGGTAAGCCTCACCTACCTTATCAAGTGGATGACAATCGGCATCATCGATCTTTCATTGAGTCGTTGGCCGAAACTTCTTTCGTTGCAAGCTCATTGTAAGTTCAACAAAACTGATTATCGTATTCCACGGTACTATTTTGCATATGGATATCATTATTGCTTTCTAGAGTTACAATTTTAACGCGTAACCATAAATAAAAGAATTAAAAACATTTATATTGATACAGAATTAGTACTACCCAAGCGTAATGTGTGGTCCTATTTTTTCCCTTAAAAATTTGGACAAAAAAGTGCACATTATATGTGGCAAAATACGGTAAATGAAAGCAACATTAAAGGAAACAAGCTGAGCTGAATGTAAAGTCCCAGGAAGGCAGTGTGGTGCCCTAGAGAGTGCCTTGGCTTTAGGCATTTTTAGGGAGGTTTGTAGCCTAGTCCTGCTACTTCGTAGCTTAACCTCAGCAAGTCACTTACTGTTGTGAGCTTTGGTTTCCTCATTTTTGAGCCTGATAATATCTCCTTCCCATGATTGTTATGAGGTCTAAGTGCAGAGTGTTAAGTAGGCAAGGCACCTGCATATTGTAGATACAATCAAAGATCAGATACTTATCTAGAGGGCTAAGCAGACACCTAACCAACAGATATGCATTGAGACTTAAAGTCAGTGTAAGGGAACAGGGCAAAGAATGGGTTCAGATATGGAGAAGCAAGAATAGTATTTAAGGTTCTAAGAGAGAATTAGGTATACATAGGAATACAACTCAGGCTTGGCTTTTAGCTTTAAACTCCTTCCTGGTATTAAGAAGTGTTGCCTGGGAGACTGACAAGGGCCAGAAACTTGTGCAGTTCTAACTAGTGAGTCAGACTCGGCCACGGATGAGGTCCTTCCTCGTTCTAACCACTGATCTCGGTGTGAAAGGGTCATAGATCATGTCCTTAAAGAAAAATAACTTGTGGCTGCTTATTCTTTGGAATTTGGAAACCACCTCTTCTTCCATTCTTATTTTGAACTGTTACAGAAAAGACGACTCAAATGGCTTCGGGGTTTGCAAAGGGGAGTTTTATTCACGCATGCGGACCCAGAGGAGATAGCCTCCAAATTCTGGGCTCCGAGCTCAGGCCAGGCCCGCTTATATTCTGGTTACAAAGACAGAAGGAGGAGGGGGAAGGAGTGCAGCTGCTGCAAGCGGGCATACAGAAGCAGAAAGCGGGGGTTAGCGTGCGACCTTGAGATAGCTGCTTATCTGGGAATGGCTGCTGTCTGAGAATGGCTGCTGTTCAGCTATGTCCTGTCACAGAACAATAAAGAATTGCTTGCATTTCTGACTCAAGGTGAACCTCACCTATACCACAGACTATTCCCTGTGTGTAATCCCGAAGAAGATTTTTAAAAAAAAGATGTTTAAATGAATTCATAGCTGAGATCAAAATAAAAAAAGAATTTTTTTCACAACAAAATTGTTGACGAATCGTAGAGAGATCCAACATGGACAGGGTGGGACCGAAGATCACAGGAGCCCAGGTCAAATGCAGGAAGCCTCCACTAAACACCACTCCTCAGAGTGGGAATAGTGCAGCACAGCGCCACTCGAGAGTATGGAGGCCAGGTGCAAGAGAGGACAAAGGACCAGCTAAAAGTCAGGTTGATGCATCAGTGGAAACTGGGAAGATCAAACCCTGTGCACTCCCTCTTCCCCTGGGACCAAGCCTCTGTGACAGGCATGTCTGTCTGCAGACAGGGGTACTACTGGAGGCACTGGGTGGTAGATGATCTCAAGAGACACAGAGAGCAATTAGACCCACAAGGTTTCTGCTAAGGATCCCTAAGTGGCATGTCCTAAGTTTCACTGAGTCAAATGCAGAGCAGAAGCTCTGACAACTGCCTCAGTCCCTCCCCTCTGTTGGGTGGAATTAACAGAAGCAGCTCACAGGGCACCAGGGATTCTCAACTGCATCCCTTAAGTGATTTTTGACTGTAGGGCTTACAGTCAAAAATCACTTAAGATATTTGAGTGCCAATAGCATGAAAGAGATGCATGAAACAAAAATTTACACCCAAAGAGACATAGCTCACCAAGTATGTTAGGTTCCTATGGCTGCTGAAACAAATGATCACAAACTGTGTGGCTTAAAACAATTGAAACGGATTCTCCCACTGCTCTGGAGACCAGAAGTTTGAAAGCAGTTCTACTGGCCCCAAGTTAGGTGTCAGCAGAGCCGAATTCCCTCTGGCAGCTATAGGGAGACTCTGCTCCTCTCCTCTCCCAGCTCCTTGTGGTTGCTTGCTTTCTTTGGCTTGTGGATGCATCACTCTAATCTCTGCCTCTGTAGTCATATCATCTTCTCTTCTGTTGTCAAATCCCCTCCCCCCGCCTCCCTTGAATAAAGACACATGCAACTATATTCAGGATTCATCCTGATAACCCAGAATAACCTCTCCCATCTCAAAAGTCTTAACCTAATCACATCTACAAAGTCCCCCCCCTTTGCTATATAAAGTAACATTCATGGGTCCCAGGATTAGGTCATGGATATTGACCTAATCTTATCACTCTGACTGGGAATCAAACTGGTGACCCTTTGCTTCACAGTCTGGCATTCAGTCCACTGAGCCACACCAGCCAGGGCCCATACATGCTGATTTCTAAGTTCAGAATAAAAGGGCTTTGAGAAGCACACAGTTGGTCTGTCTGTCATCCTTCTCAGACTCCATTAAGCAAGAAGCAGGAGCTACCTCTTTGAGGACAAATCACTGCCTTGCCCTCCTGTCATCTTGTTCCTGACCACCCTCATCCACACCTTCTTTCTGAGGACTTAGTGGCTTCCTCCAAGGAAAAAGGGTTCTGAAGAGGGCAAGGAGGCCGTGACTCATTACAAGCACAGAGTGGACACATGATAACTGATGATGATGTCATAGTGCACTGTGTCCAGTGAGCTCAGTTTGGTGGAGCATTATGATAAGGCAGTCTTGGGTGTGGAGCCTCATTGGCTCATTGTTCTTTGGCCTTAGGGTGTTACTTTAATTCTGCTGATGGCTCCTTTATGAATCTGTGCTCTTTACTCCTACCCTCTGGCTTGGAAAAAAAATATATAAGACCTGCTACTGGGAGATACTAGATAGGTCAAATGGCACAATGTACGTAAGTGTTCTGAGGAGTAAATAGCAATGCAGATATAAGCCTGATTATTGTCTTCTTTAGAGATAATGGATTGCATATCATGTTACATTTTTATTTAAATGAATTACAACATGAAGAATGAGGGTTTTCAATGCACCTTGACAAACTATCCCTTAGATTCCAAGAATGCTGTTCGCCTGGCAGATTTTGATAAAAGCAGCAAGTGGGCTGGAGAGCCAGGGAAAATCAAGAGCGATCTAGAGGTAATTTCTGTGGTCTTTTCTATCTTTCTGCTTCCTTATTCATTCAATACATCACTTCCCGTGGCTAATTAGAGGGTGTTCCTATTTGAACCAGGAAGGAAAGGACTTTGAAGTCACTCCCCTGGTGCTTACTACCGTCACTCCCTTGCAGACAAGGGCATTTCCCTGGGTTGGTGTGGACTGTGTCTCTTTGGATTTCTTTTCTTTCTCCACTAGTTACACAAATAAATAAATTGAGCATTCCACACCCTTTCTCAAATGACTTCTAGAAGGTACCCACAAAACATCTCCAGAATTTCCGCAGGAGGCATTTTCTGCCTAAGGACAAAGTAAATAAGATTTCTTTCCCATTCCATTCAAACTCCGAAGAGGGCCAGATGCTAAGGTCCTCTGAAACACCCAGGAGGGATCCCCAGCTTGAAAGAGTCTAAGCTTGACCAAAAAGCTGGAGACTCTGAAATAACTGTTTCCTCTGAGAAGAGATAGGTCCCAGCCTTTGCAGACTAAAGCTCCCCATTGATTCTTACCCAGTCAGGGCAGATTTCCTCTGGGGAATTCTCCACACGTTGTTGAACTTTCAACCCAGTGGACAAGAATAGCCACCCCTGGGTCTGGCTTTGGTGGTTCAGTGACTCCAGATTTCTTGCCTGATTCAGGCACTCCTACGCTGGCCTCCTTCTCGGCCTTTCCTCCCTGCCATGGCCTAACCCTTGGGGCCATCCCTGTGTCCTATTTGTCCTGGACTGGCTCCTTTACCTGCTGCCTCACGTAGCCCCAATTCAAAGTCCCAGTTCCCAGCTCCTGACATTCCCCTTATTTAAGACCTTCTCTCCTTCCCCTGGTTATCTAACTTCCATCCATACTTTGAGGTCCAGCTCAAATCCCTCTTCCTCCAGGCAGTCTGCCCTGACAACACTGGCCCAGGATTATCTTTTGCTCCTTATAAGCTGGAGCTGTGAGGACTACATGACACCTTGACGAGTTCTCTATGCACAAACCTGTGTCTTCCCTCCCTAACCAGCCCGTGGGCTCCTTGAGATCCCTCCCATTTTCCATTTGTCCCTATCCTGTGTCACACACTCCAAGGTTACCCAATGGAGTGGTCATTCCTAAGCACCTTTGGCTTGATTGGTGGCTTTTGTGCAGGCCCTTGGGCGGCTGGTCCTATATGTATTAGGGAAGGGAGATGTCCCTTTTGAGACCCTGAAGACCCAAAGTAATAAGAAGGTGATTCAACGTGCTCCAAACGAAGAAACTCAGAACCTCATTCAGCACCTGTTCTGCCCTGGGGATAATGTGAAGAACCCTCTGAGAGACCTGTTGGGTCATCCTTTCTTTTGGAGTTGGGAGAGGTAAGTAAAACTTAAGGGTATGTCACAGGGCCCTGGAATGGTGACAGTGAGTTTACTGGTGAGGCTTCCCTAGAGGAACAGAACCAACAGGAAATACATATATAATACTGAAGAGAGCCATCCACTGCACTGGGCCCATTGATTCAAATGCCAATCTCACCTGGAAACACCCTCACAGACACAGCCAGAATAATTGTAAATCTGGGCACCCTGTGATCGGTCAAGTTAACATGAAAATTACTCATCACAGTGAGGTGGTGTAGGTAGGAGTAAGGGTGAGAATCTGCAGACTCAGCTTTCCCCTTAGCTGGGCGTTTCCTGGCTGTGTGTCTTGGAGTGGTGACTTAACCTCTCTGGGTCCTGGTGCTGTCTTTTGAAGGGGGGGGGGTGGAGAAAGAGAGAGAGAGAAAGAGAGAGGAGGGAGAAAGAGAGAGGGAGAGAGAGAGGTGTCCATCTCTTCTCATCATGCAGAAATTTTATTTATTTTTTAAAAAATAAGTTTCTGTTCTGTGAAATCATTTTTGAAAGATTTTATTTATTTTTTAGAGAAAGGGGAAAGGAGGGAGAAAGAGAAGGAGAGAAACATCAATGCATAGTTGCCTCTCATGCATACCCCACTGGGGACCTGGCCCACAATCCAGGCATGTGCCTTGACCTGGAATAGAACCAGTCTGCTGAGCCACTTCAGATGGGGCAGAAATTTTAAAGGCAGTTTTGTTATAGGACAGACCTGGGGCAGGAGAGTGAACAATGTACTATTATCAAAAGGACCCTCCCTTTTCTCCGGGGGTTCCCCCCACCGTACTAGGTTCACTTTGCCCATTGCCAGGGGAAAGACATCTCTCAATGCCAGAGATTGGTGAAAAGGAAAGGAATTATTTATTTAAAAGTTATACAGACTTAGAGTAATGACTCAATGTTTTCATTAAAATACTAAAGTCCTTTAGAATACCCAAAGACACACACAGTCCTTCTTTCTCCCTCTGCCCAGTCTGGGGTACCTTATCTCAGGAAAAGAAGTAGAAGTCCATGATTCAGGCTCCCGGCACCATCAGGTGTATTGCCACCAAGATCGCCAGTTAATCCAAAGCCATGTGGCACCTTCTCATGGCCCACCAGCAAGAGTCCTTTTACCCCTTTTCTTCCAGGCAAAGTATCCCCTGCTTCCTAAGCCACGTGACAAAAGGGAGCAACCCAAAGCCACGTGACCCCAACTCTTGCCCAAGCTGCAGGGTCACCCCTGGCATGGCTGCCGTGCCTGGGTTTAAATCCAGCACCAGTCTTCCTCTGCGGCCCCATTTCCGACTCCTCCTATAACCAGTTACACCTGCCAGCATTCCCGTATTCTTCCAGCTTTACTAGGCTGCCATAGTATGTCTGGGCAGGTGTGGCCCCACGGCGTGGAGCCAATCATCTCCAAGCTCTCCTGCTCTCTTGCAGGCACTGTAACCAGGGGAAGCTGCCTCCCAGTTACATCTTGGGTGGAAGTCGCTTTCATTCCCCAGACTCAAAGCATGGCCACAGCTATTTAACACATCTATGAAATCAGTTAAATGTTATAGATATGTTAAATGACCATGCCAGAGGTTAGCTGCAAAGCTGTTGCTATTCAAAACAGCTCTCAATGGCCCTGCTCCATGTGTCCTATCCCCCAGCTCAGACTTGTGGGGATTAGGACATCCTATACATATATTTTTATAATATTTCTTGGATACCCTGAGTTCTGGACCCCATTACAAATCCTTATTTGGGGTACCCCCTTGGCTGTACAGTTTTACTACTTTTATGAAAAACCAAAATCTAACAGTGTCCTCTTTCTGGAAACAGTGGAAAGGATGGAATGACCATGATAATTCTGTCATCCTCAGCCGCTATAGGACCCTTAGGGATGTGGGGAATGAAAATGACATCAAAATTCGGGATGAGAACAGCAGTATCCTCCAACTCCTGGAACCTGGACCAGAAGATGGTTCCAAAAGTTTTTCCCTGTGGACCTCTAAGGTATGGACAATTCCCAAGGCCTGTGAGTTATTTCAGAAGTAAGAAGCTGTGTCATGTTTTATGATAGCTTTTCTAGCCTTTGTTTTATACCATTGGACTGGCCCAACCAACAGATGAAAGAGGGAATTTCCCTTCTCTTCCTCCCCACCCGAGTCCCCTCTTCCCTTTTGGGTCTCTGCCCTCCTTTTTAGAGGTCAAGCCTTCCTGATAGACCCCCATCTAGACTCCTCTTTAGGGTAGTCTAGTCCCAGCCCCTTTTTGCTTCTGGTGGCTCTTTCCCTCAAGGCTTGTTCTGTGATCCTATTACCATGGTAACAAGAGCAGCTGATTAAATGGAGCTTAGCCCAGAGGAGGTGCTTCACAGAGGCCTTTCAGTCCAGGGTCTCTGCTGCCTGTGAACAACCCAGCTCTGACGACCCACATAGCACCTCCATTCTGCCCGACAGAACAGAGTACGAAGAGGAGATGATCTTTCAAATTCCTCCTTTTCCAAAAAAGGTCCACCTAACTTGAACTAAATATTGTGGAACATCAAAATTAATCACCATCTTGATCTAGTCAAGAAGTTTCATTAGTATTAATTAGCACACATCGGTCAAGTACCAGGTATGTGCTAGGCCCACGGGAGGCCACAGGTACACATAGAGTATGACCTGGTCCACGTGGGGCCAGGAGCCACATAGAAACAATGGCGCATGATACCTGCTGGGTGCCCAGAGGCAGGGGCACAACACTACGGGAGAATCCATAATCCTGAAGTCATCGAGACCAACCGCTCCCCTACCTTAGGCGACCTCCGACTGTGTTTCTTACATACTTTGTCGCTGGGTCTCATTTTGCTTCCCTTCCCTCATTTGACTCCAGGCTCCATACCACACTCATAATTTCTGGCTTGATGTTCATCTTCCTGCTCTCCCATAAATCCCACGAGGCAGAGACCGCCCGTTATCCTGTCCGTTTTTCTCTTCCTAACACGGACTAGGTGTGGCATGACTCTTTTTCACGTGAATGTCTATAAAACTTCAGCTGGAACTTAAACTTGTAGAAACAGAGAAATCTGAAGCCAGAGCAGGTGACAGTAGTGTAAGCTCCAGGGCAGCTTTGGTTCTGAGGATTTTATGGGAGTCGCCACAGTTAATCCTTAAAACAACCTCAGAGGCCAATATCTCTGTTTGGCAGGTGGGCAAAGACAATTTTTCCAAAGGCACAGAGCCAATAAGGGGTTAAGCAGGACTTGAAGCTGGTGCCAGTGGGTCCACCAAGTCATTGTTGCCGAGGGAATTGAGGTTCAGAGATGCAACCCAAAATACATGGGACTGCAAAGCCAGAGATGAGCAGAGTTGGGAAGAGAAACTTACTCTCTTATTCCCCAATTCATGGGTTATTCCCCCTAAACTGTATTGACTTATATTCAGTTTTGATGAACTTCGAGACTTATATTTTTAAATTCTCATTTTAGACTTTTTTTCTGTTGACTTTAGTGGCTTGCCGATTTTTCTGGTGGTACAATCAATTTGGGGCAGCTCAGGTCCCCAGCCAAGTTCTCCAGCGTATTTCCTGCCTCCCTTCACTGGGCTGTCCCGCCCCCCCACATGCACATTGCTCAGTATTTCCCACGTGTGCTCCGCATGTAGAACACATGGGCAGTCTCAGCAGGTCTCCTCTAGTCTTGGTCCAGTCACCAGTCACTCTTCCTAAGGGACCTATGGCTTCCTGGTTGCAGCATCTTGTTCCCTTACTACAAACTCTTTATAAATGCGAAGCCACCTACAAAGCTGTCGGCACAAATAGGAAGGCATTCACGTGACAGCAGTTGCCCTGGGACACCTGGAGGCAAGGAGAAACCCATAACCCCTTTGGAAATAGAATTTTAAAGAAAAGAAAGTGGAAACCAACCACAGTCACTTGGGCAGTGGCTGCCCGTCTGGAGTCAGCCTGGATGAAGTGGATCAAGTATGAACTTGGAAGGGGGGCCACAAGGATAAAAAGACGGGGTAGTATAATGAGCACATTTCCTAGAGTAGTGGCCAAAGATTTTCTAACCATGTTTTAATATATTTAATTTCTTATGAAAACAATTCACTTGGAAAACAGAGACAAATTTAAAGTTACTGATTGCTTGTTAAATTAGCAATGTTAACACATGGTCAGATTTGCATTTTGCCTTTTTGTTTTCCACCAGGATTTATTTTGCATTGCTACCACATTTTTTGTGTAATGTTTTCTTGTTTAGATTGATGGATATGCTATCAAAAAGATGAATGAGTATTATAGAAAAAATAGCAATTTTTATCAGGACACTGTTGGGGATCTGCTAAAGTTCATCCGGAATTTGGGGGAACACATTAATGAAAAAAAGAATGAACGGTAAGTATTGTTTCCATTCTTCTAAGTCATATATGTAATGAGGAAGATTTAAAAATCCAGTTCTAAATTTGTATCTGCTATTTGGTGGGAAGAACAAAATTAATTTTGATGAAGGAAAAGTAGCTCCTCTCTGCCTGGAAAAGGGCCCTTATCAGGGTCTTACAATGAATGGTAGACGTAACCAGCAGACTCTCGTCTTCCTTTTTAACTTGTGCTGACTCCCCTTAAACAGAAGGCTAGTGACTCCCTTGTGTGAAGAAACACAGGGAGGGGACAGCTGGGTAAAATGAATGTGACATTATAAAAGTCTACAAAGTAGTCCCATGTTACTTAAATCAGCTTCTGTTGCTGAAATGTTAGCTGCAAACTCATTTAAAAAAAAAGTTGTTCTAGTTTCTAGGTCTCTTTTTGATTTTTGGAAAGGTAGATAAGGGATTGTGGAATTGTAGTTAAGTCCATTTTATGGATGGATGATGCAGCTGAGGTTCACAATGATCACGCTGCCAAAGGTCACACAATCAGTTGAAGAGTCAGGAGATGACTCTTGCTCTGTCAGATCCCCAGGTCCTCATTCATTCTGCCGCAGAAATCAAGGGGCACAGTGATCTCCAGGCCATGTGCTATGAAGGGGGAGAGAATTTGGGGGATGTATGTCAAAATGTTTACATTTCATTTCAGTATGAAGTCGATAATTCAAGACCCTTCCCAGTATTTCCAGAAGAAATTTCCCGATCTGATCATCTACATCTACATGAAACTGCGGAACACGGAGTACGAAAAGCATTTCCCCAAAGCTCACAGTGGGGGCAATGGGGGCCAGCAGGCTAGCCAGCTGTGAGTGCTGACCCAGCCTTCTGAGCTCAGTGGGGTCCTCATGAGCCGTGTGATCCTGGGCACGTCACAGCTCTCTGGGCTCCTTAACTAACCTGGGTGCTTGTGAGGGATGAGTTGGATGGCCGATGTCAGTTCCTGGCAATGTCCCCAGCATTTCCTACATATTTATAATAAAAAAAAAGTGTGTGCCCAAATTACCCTGGTGCTTTTCGGGGGAAAGCTAGAGGCAGGAGCTGGAAGGGCATCCTGCTGAGATTCCTCTTGTCTATTGCACTGAAGGAATGAGTGCCTAAACCTCTAACACTGTATGTTTCACACCAATTATCTCATGTAATTATCCCAATGATCTTGCAACATGGGTTAATATCCCCATTTAAGAACTGATGAACTTGAGACTCAGTTTAAACTAGTCGCCTCAAACCATATGACTTGTACAGAGCACAAGTGTGAATGGAGATGGAGTTGTTACCTCTTAGAAACGCATCTTAGAGCTTAATTACTACTCCAGGGATCATCTGGATGAAACCTAAAAGGAATCTGTTAAAAGGGCTCCTGGTGGCTTCTTCACTCACTCACTCACTCACTCATTCATTCATTCAATTCATTCTTTATTGAGCACAAGTCAAGGCACTCATTTTTTTTTAATGAATTTCATTCCTTCTAGAATGACCTGCACTGGTTGTCTGCAGATTTAAGGCAGTAGCACTCAACCGGGAGCAATTTTGCCTCTCAGGGGCCATTTGGTAGTGTCTCTGGATGTTTTTGGTTGTCAAAGCTAGAGGGTAGGTGGGTTATTGGCACCTAGTGCACAGAGGTCAGGGATACTGCCAAACATTCTACAATGCACAGGCTAGCCCCCCACATCAAAGAATTGCCCAGCCTAAAGTACCAGTGGTACTGAGGTTGAGAAACTGCCTTAAGGGGCTGGGACACTTTTGAACTGGTTCAGGGCCCAGGCCCATGGAATGTGTGGGCCATCTCACGTAGGACTTGGGTTTGCTGTTTTGATTTTGGATCTGTAGTGAGCCAGTTCCAGTTCCAGTTCCGCTCCCTCAGAAGTCCGCTGAACACCCTCACCTTCCACACCCCAGTCAGAGGGCTCTTTCTGACTCCTTGGTACCCAAAGCCGCATAAGAGCTTGCTTCTCTCTGCCTTGTATATTAAGAAATATACTAAGGAGGTATATATGAAGAGAATAGAAGAAGATATGATAGAAGTGTCTTGCTAAAAATCTAATTTATATTATTTGATAAATAATACTGTGGAAGTATCAGAAGAAAGAAACAGCCACACTCTCATTATGATGATAAACTTTACAATTTCCATATTCTATCTCAGACTTCGTTTACACGCATAGGAGAGTGTTGCATAATTGACAACCGAGTGTATTATTTCATTCTGATGCTGCTTTTTAAATTTACTATATTAAAAACATAATATCAGCCCTGGCTGGCATAGCTCAGTGGATTGAGCACGGGCTGTGAACCAAAGTGTCGCAGGTTCGATTCCTAGTCAGGGTACATGCCTGGGTTGCAGGCCATGGCCCCCAGCAACTGTACATTGATGTTTCTCTCTTTCTCTCTCTTTCTCTCTCTTTCTCCCTCCTTTCCCTCCCTAAAAATAAATAAATAAACTCTTTAAAAAAACATAATATCATATTGATTTATTGTAATTGTTTTAAATGACTGTATAATGCTCTGTCAAGTGAATATGTTAAAGATTGTTTAAACATTTCCTTTTGACTTATTTTTAGCTTGCTTTCTCTTAGTAATATGAATAACACTCCAAGGAGCTACTTTAAGCATGTAACTTCTTCCCGTTATAAATAACAAATTATAGTTGGTCTTGAAATATGTGAGATTTGTATGTGTTTGTATATTTAATTTCAGTTCACTGTAGGTAAGTTAATTTTAGAGAAGAAAATACACACCACCAAGTAATCCCAACACTTGGAATAACTGCGGTTAAACTTTTGTTTTTTAAAGATGCATGATCATGAAATAATTATCTTAATAGTCATTGGGAGATATATATAATACTATTAATAGTAAATAAGTAGTAAATAATGGTAAATAGTAACTCATTGGGATATTTATATATGATATTATCAACAGTAAGTAGAAAACTAGAAAAAGAAGAACAAATTAAATCCACGGTAAGCAGAACATTATAAATAAGAAGACTCAGAGTAGAAATCAATGAAATTAAAAACAGAAAGTCAATGGAGAAAATCAATGAAACTGACAGCTGGTTCTTTGAAAAGACCCCTGATATCAGTAACCCATGGACACTGAAAGGATAGTAAAAGGGATACTGTGGACCACTCTATGCCACAAATGTGATCGCTAGGACCAGTTCCTTGAAAGACACAATTTTCAAGCATTCACCAAGAGAAAACAGACAATCTACATAGGCCTGTATCTGCTCAAGAAATTCAATTAATAAGGAATAACTTTCCAAAATGGAAATCACCAGGCCCAAATGGTTCGCGGTTAATTCTACCACACATTTAAGGAATGTGGTTTTCTTTCCTTACGATGTCTTTGCCTGGGTTTGGTGCCAGAGTAACGCTGGCCCCACAGGATGAATTAAGAAGCATTTCCTCTGCTTCTGTCCCCTGACAGAGATCGTAGAGAACTGGTATGTCGGGTAGAATTCAACAGGGAAACCACGTGGCCTCAGGAATTCTATTTCGGAAGGTTATTAATTATTGTGAAAACCAGAAAGAAAGGAAGAAAAGAAACATTTAAAGCAATAATGACTGAAAATGTCCTCAAATTAATGCTTGACACCAAACCACAGGTCAGGGTGCTTAGAGACCACCAAGAAAAGTAACTGCCACATCATCCTCAAACTGCAGAATATCAAAGATAAAAGTCCCTGCTGGTGTGGCTCTGTTGGGTGATGCCCCACAAACCGAAAGGACACCGGTTCGATTCCCGGTCAGGGCTCATGCCAGGGTGGCAGTTTCAGTCCCCAGGTGGGTTGTGTACAGAAAGCAGTCAATCAATGTTTCTCTCTCACGCTGATGTTTCTCTCCTCTACTTCTCCCTCCTTTCCCCTCTCTCTAAAATCAAAAATCAAAATCAAAATATTTTTAAACAGTAAAAGAAAGGATAAAGAAAAAAATCTTGAAAGAAGCCAGAGGAATAAATGCCTTACCTATAGAGGAGTACAGATCAGAATTATGTTTGACTTCTCTCAGAAACCACGCGAGCAGGAAGCAAGGAGTGACCTGACCTGTCTGTACCTCCCTTGGCCAGCCTGTAGCCTGTAAAACAAGCCTCACAGTTCCTCCCCTTTTCGGCCATGCAGTCAGTGCTCAGTAAGGGGTCACAAACACTTGAAAGCATCTGCTCAGGGAGTGCTCATGATGGCACAGGAGGAAACTTTTTCACCTCCTATGAATTGTAAACATGTAACTCTTCCAAAGACTATGTAGACACGAGGAATGAACTAGATCAGTGGGTGTCCTGGGCACTCCCCACCCCGCCCCACCCCCATGAATCACGCGTCTTGTTGGAGGAAACACAATCAGAATTTCCTCCCAAATTAACTGTTCCACTCTCCCACAACCAGTCTAGCGCTTCCTTCATGTTGTGGGAAGTTCAGGGAAAAGGTGGAAAGAAAGGTAGTGACAGGTGTCCCTGCCCCCAACTCTGCCTGTGCCCACGCTGTGCACTTGGCCTGTGGCATCTCTTGGGTCTCCAAACAACCCTGTGAGGCTGATAGTTTCATCCCCATTTGAGACACAAAGGGGTTTGGACTCAGGGAGGTTAACTAATTCTCTGACGATCAGATCGCACGTTACTAGGGAGTGAGGATGGGATTTAACACCAACCCACCTCACGGAAAACTTGGCTCTGAAGGGAAGGCAGCAGGGCCTCCTGGCCTGGACTCTGTTGATCAGGGCAGGTTGGTTTTGTTTTTTGTTTTTTGAATACTCACCTGAGGATGTGTTTATTGATTTTAGAGCAGGTAGGGGAGAGAGAAACAAAAACATCAGTGTGGGAAAGAACACTGATCAGCTGCCTCCCACATTCACCTTGACTGGAGATCAAGCATGCACCCTAGGTCTGTGCCCCGACTGGGAATCGAACCCTCAACCTTTTGGTGTAGGGGATAATGCTCCAACTAACTGAGCCACCAGGCCAGGTCTGGCCCTTGGTCTTGATCCAGAATAGGAAGTAATATTTCTGATAATCTCTTAAATTGGAAATGACTTTTAGGCTCCTCTGGGGAGCAACATAGTGCTTCTTGTGTCCTTATCTTTAAGAAGAGGATGGGAGGCCCACAGATTGTGCGTGTGGACACTCTTTATTCTGGTTAGTGCTCTGCAGCCCTGGCTGAGGTGTGCGGGTGGGGACGGGTGCCCAAGGTGCTGCATGTGCTGCCCTTCTGTGAGGTGACACTTGGATCGGTTGGAGGTGCTCAACATGAGGGACAGATGTCTTTTTGTACTTCTGTAGGAAGAGGGGAGATTTCACGTCGCTCCCTGTCACACGGAACAGAAAAGGCTCCTCAGTGGGGGAAGGCACGTCCCGCTCAGTCTCTTTTGTTTTCTTTTCCTCTGCCTCTTTCTGTCACTCTTGTGTCTGAATGGGTTGTGTGAGCTTCCTTAAAAAAAAAAAAAGACCAGAAAGTTCTTCAGGCATCAAGAAAGACTGGAACAACAACAACAACAACAACAAATTCATAAAGACAATTTGATATTTCTTCTTTATTGTGCCAGTCACAACTGCCATTGACTACTGACTTGATTTTCTGGCAAGCAAAATTCTTTCACTGGCTGTGAAGTCAGCACCACGGACAGACATTAACTGCGAATTATGTTTCCTCCACCACACCCCCTGCACCTAGCACAGGTCATTTACTCGCGCCGTCACTGCGTAGTGATGGGACAGCCCTCACCTGCAGGGCACTGCGGCCCGTGATGGAGGCGCAGAGAAAGCTAGGATGTGCTCTCTGCCCCACCGAAGCTTAGGCTCTGGTAGGTGATCCACATACACAAACAGGTGTGTCCAAAGAGGGGGAAAAAGCATATGGCAGAGACAAAGATGGTGAGAGGAGAGAGGAGACAACTGGGAGGTGTCACCTCTGAGATGTCTCTTGTCACCAGGTGGAGAACAAAGGGCAGGGCATTTTAGATGGTGGCGTTGTGGGAGGATGGGGTGCATGAGTGGGAGAGGCGAGAGAGGAGCCTGGAAGCCTAGACTGGTGTCAGACTGTCCATGGGCTTGTATGTGCCACTAAGGAGTTGGCGGTGTTTTCCAATCAGGCAAAGAAAAGCTGATGGCCGGTGAGGACACTGGCCTCAGTGCTGTAACCGAAGACTGAATCCTGCCAACCACCTGCTGAGCAAGGAAAGGGACCCACCCCTAGAGCCTCCTGAAAGGAGCACAGTTGCGCCAACAACATTAGCCCCACGCACCCCAGGCCAGACGTCTGACCTACAACACCGCCCGACAGCCCTTCTGTGTCGTTTAAAGCCACTGAGATGCTGGTAGTTGTTTACGGCACCAACTAAAAAGTAACAGAGGGCCAGATTAGGCCAGCCTCCTTTGCCCCTTCCATAGCCTTTTCTTTACATGTCTGTGGCCTCTACGGGCCCATTGTTGGGGCTTTTCTTCCCCCTCCTGTGTTTTCTGTCTAGGGTCAACCCAACACCCAGATATAATTTCAAGGGGAAAGAAAAAGCTTAAAGCAAAGATTGCAAGTTTTGCTTGACCTGCATAGCATTACAAATATTTTAAACCTCTCATTCTTCTTTCTTCTTCCTTTTCCCATCCACCTTCCCCTCCCTCCCTCCTTTCTTCTCTTTTCTTTCTTTTTTTCCCTAAGTAAGCTGCCCCTTTCCCCTGTGCGATGTGTTCTCCGGTTCCCCACACTCGACCACTCCGCTTTCTCTCATGCTTTACTTTTCTCTCTTATGTTTCCTGTCTGCCTTTGAGAGGTGACTGGTTCTGAGACACTCGTCTAAATCTCGCGTTAGAACATGCTAGACCTGGGATTGCTGAGGTGAGATGGTGTAGGAAACCGAAGGGAGCGATCAGCAAGACAGCTGATCGCAGATCAGGACGTGTTTCTGTTTAGGGTGGTCCTACTAAGTACCGTGTGGTCTCCAGCCAGGTCTCCCATGGTCTTCCTGACCTGTCGCTCCCATAGGTGCACCCAGCTGGTCCCAATCTCTGTCTGTGATCTCTGTCCTGTCACACCACTTTTCGTCCTTGGGAGAAGCCTGGGAAATAAAGGACATCAGCACAGCAGGGAACATTGGTTGGAAGTGGGACAGGGTTCCCCAATACGCTCTCCAGCTTTTCCCCGTCCTGCGGCCGGTGCAGTCAGTGCGCTGACCGCCCCTCCGTCAGCTCAGGTAGGGAGCTCGCTGACGACACTCTATCGTTTCCCCCCGATTTTCCTGAAAGGACAGAAAAATGGGCCCAGTCACTCTAAACTATGAGAATAAGTTAGGCCTTCAGGTCAGAATTTTTCCAAAAAGTCTCTTTATCTAGTAATTGGCAAATGAACAGAACTCCAGGGAAGAATGATTTCTTCTTGCGTGAACAGTTGCAGAGATGGCGACCGCAGAATGCGGGGCAGCCCAAGAATCAGAAGCGGATGTTCTAGTCCAGACTCTGCGTTTGCCACTCAGTGATCACAGGAAAACCACTTCCTCCTGTGAGGGTCAGTTTCTTCAGCTGTATGAACATTCGTGACTTGGGACGTGGTTACTCATGGGGTTCTGAGTGTTCGCTGAGACAACGGGTGGGAGTCGTTGTCTACATGGGAGATCCTGGCATTAAAACACCCCACCTGTCACTGCTGATAAAACCAGCACTCCCCCGGGTGTTTCATGCCAGGTCCACACGTCTGTGTCAGGGTTCTTCACCAGCCCGGAGTCAGGGATTGTCGAGGCCATGCTGCTGCAGAGTGAGACCAACACCCCGGTCTCCTGCCCGCAAGAGTAGGGCTCGGCCACATGTCCACTGTGGAAAGACCACCTGCCAGGACTTCAGGATCAGCGAGGGCACAGGTGCTTCTGCTTCTGCTCTCTGCCCACGTCTCGCCCTCTGTGATCCAGTCCTGTCATGTCCGGGCGGTCACCCCATTGGTCTGTTTGGGCTGGTGCCAGGGCATTGCATTTCCGACCAGAAGAGGTTCCGTCAGTGTCAGGAGGCTTCCGAGACATCATTGCCTCTGTGGGGGCCCTGACTAGATTATTTCTTCTCCCTTTTGGGGCCGGGAAACTTTTGTCTGAAGGAAGAGAGAAGGGCCGGTTCACACAATGGTGATGAGGTGTTGTATTCTCTGCCAGTTTGTGGCCGCCACTCCCTTTAGGAATGGCAACAGCCTAAACCAAAACCCTTAGCCTTCAGGACAGGGCGTCTCCAGCCTTCAGGACAGGGCGTCTCCTATTCTTATTCTCACCTTCCTCCCCACGAGCTGGTAACCTGTGAAGACAGGCATTGCCTGTCTGAGCAAAGGGCTCCAATGCACCTGGCTTGTCTTCCAGGCCCCAGCACTGGCCATTGACAGTGGGCAAGCACCAAACCCCTGTTGGACTTGCAGCAGGTCTGAGAAGGTGGGAGAGCTGGTGAGGAGACAAGGCCTACCACTCATAGAGCCTGCTTCTGTAACCTTGACCTTAAAACAGCTCTTTGGCTGTTTCTATGATCCCCTGGGGATTCTCCCAGAGCCCTCACTTCAAAAAGCACCAGTCCCACTTCGATGCTTTTGCAGAAGTGAGGCTGAATAAGATTGTGACAAGCTCGAATCCCTTCCGTTCGTATCATCAACACCCTGCCAAGCACAAGAACAGCTCCTTTCTCCTCCCCACCTTAGGCCCGTTACCCCAGAGGCTGGAGTGCTGGGGAAGCCAGCAGTAAAAGGCCATCTGGGACACTGCTCCTCCAGCAGTGGTGTTCCACTGGAGGAAGAAGGGTTAGGGCCTGCAATTCCCTAAAGTGGCTGTCCTAATGGAGGTGGGTGAGGACACCACGGGCCTCTCTGGGAGCAGCAAGCTCAACGTCTTGCTTCTATAGGCCAAGGAGTGTCAGGAGGTGGAGCTAGGTCTCTGGGAAGTTTCTTCCCCCATCTCCCATCATGCACGTGGACAAAAGGGCTCAGCCCTAGAGAAGAGAACTTCCGGCGCATGCCTACCCTTGGGCAGAACCCACTTGCAATGTGGAGAGGGCTGTTTTTGGCTGGGTCAGGTTGCTCGATGAAGCTGAAGACAAATACACAGAAAAAAACTACATCAGAACTCGGGGCACAGACTCCCTGGAAGCCCTCCCACCCGGGAGGCTGTCCCGGGACCGCTGCTGGCAGAGGGGCTGGGAAAATGAAGGAGAAGCAGCAATGCTCCAGAGACCATCAGAGGACCTGGGCTGGAGGCTGCAATATATATATTTTTTGTCCTAGGAAAGATTTTGTCTGGATGCCCAGGTCATGATGTCAACCTGCTGACTCAGGGAAGTAAAATAAGGAGATGAGGCCAGATGAGCCCTAGAAATACCCAACTTTAGGGCTCTTTCCACCCTATGGATCAAGGGCAGTGTTCCCTAATGGCCACTGCATGGAGCAGTAAGATTACACATGCAAATGGGGAGGCCAGGCAGGCTGGCATTGCAGAGCAGCAGAATCTCCAACGTGGAAATGGGAGCTGACAATGGACAGAAAGTTTTGTTGGGAGAGACCAGGGGGAAACCAATGCAGCTTTTGTGTTTTGGAGTGGGACTGACTCCCAGTGGCTGAAGGGGGGAAGAAAAAGGATGTAACATGGCCCCCTGATGGGAGGGTAGGACCAGAGTGTTTATTACAGGGATGAGATGGTGTCTAGCAGGAGCCTCCAGGAAGCAGAGGTATGAGACGAAGGTCCCATTGAAGCAGCAGGTGCTCTCAGTGGGAGGGGAAAGTCACAGCTGGGATGTCGTGATTGTCTCTTAATAGAGATGACACGCCATGCCAGGAAATGGGCAGACGAGCCTGCAGCAATACCCAGAAGCTTGAGTTACCCACCTTCAAGGGGCTGTAACAGACTCAAGAAGATACGATTATTCTAACGAGGGCGGGCCACAGGACCCTGGAAGGACAGTCAGGAAATCCGCTTCTCACCCTGTCCCTGCCACTCATGGGCTGTGTGATCCTGAGCAAGTCACTTCATATTTTGGGGATTTCAGTCTCCTCCTGGCCAATAAGGAGACTGGCCGAGTTGGCCTTAGGGTCACCCTGTCATTGAGTAGTGGACTTTTGGTATCAGTGAGATTCCAAGTCCAACTTACAGTTCTGGGCTGAACTTGCCACTACGTCTCGCTGCTGAATCCGCACCCATTCAAAACCTTTGAGCAAGGAGAATCTTAAGGTGGTGTATTCTCCTGGGGAGAGAAGGGGGGGAGCATTAAAAGCCTTTAGAGCAGGGGCTAGGGGCTCTTTTGCTGCCGCTGGGGGCATCTTCTTGCTCCCTGGAGTGAGTGTCATTTGCCCGCCCTGCCTGCCCACCTCCCTCTCCGTTCCCTCTTCCTGTGGTTCCTCTCCTCTGTGCCTGTCCCCAACTCTCATCCTCAGCCAGCACTTGCACCTGCAGGGACACTGGTGAAAAGATGACTAATTCCTGTCTGCTGATGGGACATTTCCCAGGGCAGAGACAAGGTTAAGAAGCCACATTCCTGGACCATAGGAATGGCTGCAACCGGGGGTGGGGGGGGGTGGGGTTTGATTTGTTTCCTACTGAGGCGAGGACCCTCTCGAAAGTTCGAGGGGTAGGAGCCGGGCTCCATTGCTTCCCAGAGATGGATTTAGGTCTCCAGAGCCCCAAAGAACGGGGTGGCATGCTTGTTTGTGGGGGGGGGGCTGGAGTGGGGGGGGGGCAGGGGGTGGGCATCTGGGGAGAAGGACAAGAGCCTGGGCCGAGTGCTCCGCTCCATCGCGGGGCAGCTGGCTGCTGCTTTCAAAACTCTCGCCCTTTGCCCGCATTTCGTTCTGACGCTGGGGTTGTTCCCGGGGGCACAGAGCTGTTCTCCTTGGTTCCCGGAACTTCCCACCGCCGAGACACCCAGCCTCGGCCTCCCTCCCTCTAAAACTCCCTTTTGTCCCCCTTAAAAATAAATACAATAAAATAAACTATTTTTAAAAATTGAAAAAGAATTCCCCTTTGCTGAAGTACTGATCTCCGTGCAGGCATTGGGGAAGGGACTGGGTGTGACCGCTCTGTGCAAAGAAAACATACGTACGTGTGTCTTCATACACAATGTGTTTGAAAATGTGTAACATATAATGTAAATAATATACATTGATAATATATGATTAACCATATAGTTGATAACACATCTCTCAAAATCACATCACCCGGAGATAATCCTGTTAATGCTCTATGTTTCTAAGTCTGCCCCCCACGCTTTCACAGAAGTACAGCTCTGCATAAAGATCCACATGCGAGGGTACATATTTACCAGAGTAAAATCATACCCTACATCCACTTTTTGATTTTTTCACTTAACAGTATAACATGGATGCTATTCAAAGGGTGGGCTTTGTGGAGCTAGTTGGAGTGGGGGCTTCTTAAACGGGTAGGGCAGGGCCCCCCACCAGAGACTGTGACCCGCGTGCCCAGAGGTACCCTGGGGAGATGCCTATGGGGTGGGGGCACCTTTTTGCTGGCACTGTGAGCCACAGGCAAAATAGGCTTTAATGCTTCTCCGAGGGCCCAGTAACCGAGATGCCCTGCCTGCCCGCCCGCCCGCCCGCCCGCCCGCAAACGGCCGGCCCCCCGAGAGCCCCATGGCTGGCGCTCGGAACCCACGCCTTCCCTTCGCAAGTCCCGTTGGCTAGAGAACGGGGCTGTGGGTCACGGCGGAGCTTACCTCCGCTGCACGGAGGGAACTTGTACAGTCCCTTGGGAGCAGCTTTTCCGTCCTTGAACACCATCCCCTTGTGCTGCAAGTAAGAGCGGACTGCCCTCCAGACACAAAACCTGTGAGAAGAATGGCTTCCGGTCACAGGGAGAAAGCTACCAGCGAGGGGCCTGCAACACAGAGCGCGGGGAGCCGGGGAGCTGGGCGTCCCGCAGGCGAAAGAGGGGCCCTGCCTGGCTCCAGCCAGATCCCGGGATGGGCAGGGCGTGCGGGCTTCCTCCTGGGCCACCAGCGAATGGGGCCTGTGAAGAATCTGCCGCGCGCCCCCTGCTGTGCGCGCTTGAGCCCAGACTCTTGAGGTCCCCAGCCAGCCCAACCTGTTGCAGCCAGAGCATCTGACTGGCCTTCCTCCGACCCAACCACCCCTGGCTTCCATCCTGTCCCTTACTGAGGGCCTTGACCCCCTCACCTTCCCAACAGTCCCTTCCCTGGGTGAAACCTGGCTCCCCGCACGAACTTAGAGGCACAAACTCACTCCAACCTGCCAACTGCCGCACCCCCGAGATCCGCACCACGCTCTCCATCTCTTCCTCCTCGGCCACCAACCCCGTGCTCTCCCTCAGTCTGCTCTCAGATTGGTTGGACCCCTGGGAGGCTCCTCTTGGCTTTATTTTCTATTCTGCCTTGGCTCTGGTGGTCTTTACTGCTGGCCTCTTTCCTCCTCCCCAAGGCATACCCTTACCCAACCATGTTGGTTTCTCTGGTTCCACCTGCTAAGTGGGTCTCCCTGCTGTCACGGACCTCCCACTATGCCACAGATGCCTTCCGTAGGGTGTAAGAGAGACCGAGAGACCTGTTTTGTAATCCACTTACCAAGTGGTGCCACTTACCTAGGCATGCCCCTTAACCACTCTGAACCTCAGTTCCCTCATCTATAAAATAGGGATAATCATACTTGGCACCACCCACCTCAGAGGGTTGTTGGGAGGTTCGTCTGAGATAACAGAGGTGGACACAGTGTGCACAATATAAAACTCTCCATAAGGACGCAGGAAAGCGAGTAGAGAACCAGTTGCATGAGGATTAGCATCCAAAGCCTCCCGGAAGCACCCCTAGACAGGGATGGGCCCTGGCTGACTCTAGCCAGGGGGAGCATATCTTTCCCAGGGGCTTCTGGTCCTCTGGAAAGTGTCAGGACAAATTGTTGTTTAGTTGTGGTCAGCAGAAGTAGAATCAAGTCTAGAATTAAGTGCTAGGTAACAACTGGTGTTTAGAAGACTCAGCTGGTTGGTTATCTTAAACTTCGATTTTTGTTTCATTTCTTTCAACCCTGTATCAAATAATTTATCTTAGGGATTTAAAACAACAAAGGCTGGTGATTGGCAAGCAACCTTTACACTTCTACATTAAGGAAGTTAACTTATTATTATTATTTATGGGAGAGGAAGCCCCCTTAGAACTGGAATCACAGTAATAATCTAAAACATCCCAAATCGCCTGGCCTGGGACTCTTTCAGCCAGTTGTCCTGTGGTCACTGTCACCCAGGGCACCGCCATTCATCACGTGGAAGGTGTGAGCCTGAGCCACAATGGACCACAGGCATGAATGACCGACTGGGAGGATGTGGGTGAGTCTCTCAGCCCACACCTTGACAGGACAGGTAGGAACTCGCCCTGAGGATGTTCTCTTTGCTTCGGTTTTGCTTGTGGCCTTCGCAATTTCCTGACCATGCTGTAGGTTTGAGTTGCTTGTCACATGTTGCTACTTTCACATTTGGAGACAAGACAAAAACCTGAATTTCTAGCTCCTCTTGAAAACAGAAATACCTAGCAACTGTGCCCCTCCTGGGAGTTGTGGAATGTGGGCCTAACAGAGCAAAACTCTTCTGGCTAACTGCCCCCATGAGGGTCCTAGAACGCGAGCACAACTGTGTCAGCCTGGACAGAATTGCTCCCAATAGCTGTGGCCCACCGTCACCCTTAGGCGAGGAACCTGTGCCTAACGCCAACCAACATCCTTGTTTCAAGCCAACGCAGGGAGAGTTGGGAGCCAGGCGCTCTGATCCCCAGCCTTCCTTGGCCTTCTGTCCTCTGAATCTGTGTTCCGCGTGAGCGTGTCAGGGAGGAAGTGCAGTGAGGAGAAGAATACGCCAGCGTGGTTCCCATGAATATGGAGACTGGAAGAGAGAGCTACGGGAAGATGGAAAACTCTCTAGAAAGTCAAGTGTTTTCCCCACCTGGTGAGGGGAGAGGGGAGAGTTACCTTTTCCAGAAGTACATAATGATGGGGAAGAGAGACACGATAGCCCCGTGGAAGACGGTCCGATCTAGATGGCCCTCTGAAATGGCATTAAGGATGGAATCCTTCTGGGCCTCCGAGATGTTCACCTACCCATAGAGTGGGAGCCAGTCACTGGCAGGGGCTCCAGGGAAGGCCCCACAACCTTTAAGACCACCCCCTCCCCAGATCACAGAAGCTTCTGGTGGGGCTTTGGGTAAGGACATCCGGATGACCCAGGACTCAGGAGGTGCCTGACAATTAGCTTTGGGGGCTCTAGTGGGGAGCCCCCATGAGATGCTCCTTGGTACAGTGCCTGAGAGGAGTGGAAGTCCCCTTTACCTTTAGCTTTGGAGGGACCTCTGAATGCAGGTAGAGGCTTAAGATGATGGTAAGTTTCGCCCTCATCAGGGCCACATCATTCTCGCTGTAGGCCCGGTTGACTTGCATCACACGAGCTGAACTCACCAAATCGTTAAACCTGAAAGAGGCAGTCAAGAGGAGGTCAGCTCTTTGCTGGGAAAGCAGGGACTAATTGGTGCCGCCAGGCCAGACCTATTTCTGGCCTGATAAAGACAGGGTCAAATCCCAGGCTGGTTGTGACTTCATTCATTCCATCGTAATTCATCTATTGGCGAATACTGACCGAGTGCCTACCACAGGTCAGATAATATGCTAAGTGCTTCTCCAAGTGTATTTCTCCACCTCCAACCCCCTGATTTATCCCACCCTCCCTTCCTCACCCATCCTGGGTCTCTGAGTGCTTCGAGGGCTAAGGGCTCTCCTGTTCTTTTTGTCCCCGTATGTGTTGACCCTCTCACAATTACCACCATTCTCTGAAGCAACACATTCCTTTTATTAAATGTTTTTACCATCGCAAAGTATACATAACATAAAATGTACCAGTTTGGAAGTGTACGGCTCAGCGGCAGTAAGTCCGCATTCTTGTGTGATCCTCTCCATCATCACCTCCACAACTTTTTTCATGTGCCCAAACTAAAAATCCATTCCCATGAACCACTCATTCCCATTCCCCACCTCCCCCAGCCCCTGGCAGCGACCTTTGTACTTTCTGTCTCCTAGCAACATACTCTTTCAGGAGCTGTCAACTATTTGTCAGTTAGACCTTATCTTGATGAATGCACACAGCTGACTTCTCTCAGGCCAATGAAAAGCTTAACAATTGAAAGTCTTCCTAATAGTAGAACACCAGGTCTTCCCACATCCGTTCATGTGTTCAGTCATCAAACATTTATTAAGGGTTTCCTCCGTGCAGGGCACAGTTCCAGGAGCAGGGAGTGCAGCAGTGAACCAAGTCCAGCTGTCCAGGAGCTCACAGTCAAAGCGGGGAGAAGAGGCATCAGTCAATAGGAGAAGAGTGAAATATCCAGTAGAGGCTGGAAGACGACAAACAGGCAGATGGAATCGGGAAGGGGGCGGGCGCTGAGACGACCAATGAGAAAGGAGAGAGTCGTCTGAAGCCAGCTCGGTGGGCGGGGAGAGCCGAGGACAGAGCCTCAGAGGTGCAGGAGTTGAGCTCCGAGATGCAGGTTGGTCCTGCTCCTGTAGACAGTGGGGGGAAGTTTGGACCTTGATTCCGGTGGGAAGGGAAGCCGCTGGGACGTTCGTTTCAGGCAGGAGAGTGCTTTAATCTGGCAGACATTGTTAAAAGGCTCCCCGGGCAGCTGTTCGGAGAACGGTTTGTCGGAGCCAGTGAGAAAGTGGCGACGACGGTGACAGAACTGGAGCAGCAGTGGGAGGCGCGTCACCCCAACTGGTGTTCCTTCCTGTTCCCCACCCGCCCCCTCCTTACACCGTTTAAAAAACAAAATCTCACCAACCCCTCCTCACTCTTCAAAATTCAGCTTAGGTGACCTGTCTCCCGAGAAACCACACCTGAGCACCCAGCACCCCACTTCCTACCTTTCTTTGTGTCTTTTCTGCCATCCCCATTTCACTGGGATCTTGGAGGATAGAGAGCATGTCCAACTGGCATTTTTATATGTCCAGTGCTAAAGCCAGTGCCAGGAATAATCAAACTATCCGTAGTGTTTGTGGACCTGAGCTAAGTCCCTCACTGACGGGCCCAGGAAAGCTCTCCACCCCAGCTGAAGTGCTGAGTGGCCAGGGTCCTGCACCTTCCGAGACACGCACCGGCAAGGTGGCTGTCTGCACTGGGGGCGCCTGCCTCAGCCCACGCTCACGTGTGTCCAGCTCGCTGAAGCAGACGTTTAACCGGGAGTTCTTCATGTTTCCTCCCCCGATATTTCTGTCTGCTGTACTTGTTACTGTAATTCGTAATTTATGAAAACTAACAAAATACAAACAAGAAAATAAAGGTGTGTGTTGGTTCTGTGAAAACAAGTTGGAATGCTTTGGAACATTCCAATAAAGGCAAGTTGCTTTTTCAAAAACTGTTACTGAGTTAGGTGGGGCGAGGCAATTTCAAACATTGCGAAGACAAGTATAAAAATCCAGGACGATTAAGTTGGTTTGCAGTAACCTTTAAGTTCTCGCCCCACATGAACGAGAGAAAAATTGGAACTAGAAGATAGCATTACAGGGCTAACACGTACAAGAAATACATGTGGACCCCCAATTAAGAGAATGGCTTTGGCTTTACATCAAAAGTTTGACAGGTGAGTGAATGTACATTAATGTTTTAACTTAAAAATACCTGTTTAATGGCATGCCTGCACACACACACACACACACACACACACACACACACACACACGGTTGCTGTAATTCCTTGCTTTAACCGAAGGACTATGGGTCCAACGGGGCTACAGAAGAGGATTTCTACCGTATGAATAAATAAATGAGCAAGCGAGTTCCCCGTCCTGGGTAGGAGTAAGTGTGTTTTGATATTGGGAGCTCTGGAACCATGAAGAAGAGCTTTTGGGGCTCAGGGGACAGAACGCTGGAGGCTGACGCAGTGACAGCATGCGGTGAGCTTTTCCAACGCCACTGCACCACTTCCAGGCCACCCCTGCCTCGGCCCGGAGGTGCTAAGTGTGGAAAGCCATGGGGCGAAGGCGAGATGAGCGACTTACTTCTGAATTTCAGAAAAGAAATATAAATCATTCATGGCAAAGTTGACGGTGATAATCCTGTGGCCAAATATGCGGCGTTTCACGAGGGGCATGTCTCCATTCTCGTCTGCACTCCGGATGTTTGGGTGGTGTGGGGGTGGGCGTCCCGGTGTGTCTTTGGG
This sequence comes from Phyllostomus hastatus, assembly GCF_019186645.2. Lineage (NCBI taxonomy): Eukaryota > Metazoa > Chordata > Mammalia > Chiroptera > Phyllostomidae > Phyllostomus > Phyllostomus hastatus. The sequence goes on along the minus strand of NW_025333833.1, from coordinate 10,885,062 downwards.
TAGCGGAGAGATATCTGAGGGAGAAAGAGGGAGGAATTAGCAATCTGGCTTGAGCAAGGTACTCTTACACGGGAAGCCACCAATCTGGGCACACCTAAAATGAACAAAGGAAACTGTGGACCCACCTTTGGGCCCATCAAAATAGTGATTCCCTCCCACGGGCTTGGCCTTTTGCTTGGATTTGAAGGACTTCTGGAAAAGCCCACTGCTCAGATGCTATGACACCGTCCACACCAAGGAAAACAAATCAGCTGTCTATTGAAATGTGTCTTCCTGGTGCTTGTCTAGTAGGACAGAAGCATGCCGTAGTTATGCCAACCCCTAACATTTCTGCAGGAATTAATATGCAGAGGTGACCTTCAAAATAGAGGATGTGATTCTAGTGGTGCTTCTTCAAGGTTTATCAGGGATGTAAACTGGGAAAGCAGTGCTAAGAAAAAGCCAGAAAATGAAGAGTAAACAAGTTAATTAAGACACAGAGGGTAGGAAGCTAGAGTAGAAAAGGGATGGGAATGAGTAAAGAGGAGCATAGAAAATTCTAGGAGGTTTGGGTTGTGTCTCAGAAATCTAAGACAGTTGTTTTAGAAAATTTCTCGACTAAGGTATAGTCAAAGCAATTCATTCATCGGGCTTCAGGGCTGAGACGAGAACAATTTTGGGCTGGATCTGACAAGTATACACTAGCTCATTGCCTGGCTGGGTTTAAGCAACTGTGTAATCCAGTTCTAGAATTTTCGATTCCTCCCATAAATCCTTTATTCTGGATATCTGGTTAGGGTTCATTGATGTGGGCATGGTGCTCTCTACAGTGCGGATGGGATCCCTTTTGACGGGAGGGTAACTGCAACATTCGATGAACACCTAGCACCTGTGGGGTCCCAGACCCTGTGCTAGTCCTAGGGTTACACAGCAGCATAAGGCCCCTCCTGACTATCTGACAGTCTCTACTTATCTGTGAGACTTGAGTTGGAAGGTGAAAAAAACCCGTCCAAATAACAGTGAACATTGATATGATAGGGATTTTAGGAAAGAGGGTGCTAAACCCACCCAAGAAATCTAGACGGAGTGATATGTTTATAAATCTCCTCTGATACGGGTGAGGGAGGCCTGATTTGTATCATTTGCCAATTTCTAGAGCAAATGCTTCCACCATGATTGATTTCAAACCATTAAATGGTATGTCAACTGGCTTATAAAATACCTGAATGTTTAACAATTGCCTCTCAGTTGGGCTAAAGTCATCAGGGTGGACTTTCTTTTCTTTTTTTTTAAGAAAGACCCATTCATATGCTGGCTACCGGAATTAGGGCCTCCCTGTTATTATCACTGGGATCACTCATCACAATGATGCCATAACAGCAACAGTGCTGGCTAACCCATTTGCAGCACTTACTATTGCCAGGAGCAGTTCTCAGAGGCTTTATATATATATTAACTTGCTTAATCTTCACAACGTCTCTATGAGACGGGCACATTTATTTCCACTCTACGGATGCGGAAACTGAGGCACTGATGTACTTTCACAAGGTCCTTCAGTTACAAAGTGCCAGACTCACCCCCAGAAAATCTGGCTCCAACAGCTGTGGCTCTTATTCTCTGCCTTTCCCGCAAAATGGGAGGTGCCTCAAAAGCCAGCCTTACGCTGCATGTTCACTACTGTGTCACCGGCACCCTGCAAAGTGCCCGCCACATCCTCAAAAAGTGTGCTGAATGAGTGAACGAAATAATTTCATAAGTCTCTCCTACAACTAAACAACATAAGGAAATCCTTTTGTAAAGATCTGCCCTGGCTGGTGTAGCTCAGCTGGTTGGTGATGCTCACTCAGCTGAGCCTCATCCCATAAACCGAAAGGTCATGGGTTCAGTCCCCCAGTCAGGGCTGGTATGAAAGGCTACCAGTTGATGTCTCCCTCTCACATCCATGGTTTCTCTCCCTCCCTCTCTCTCTCCCTCCTTCCCCCTCTCTTTAAAATCAATAAGCGTGTCCTCAGATGAGGGTAAAAAAAAAAGTGAGGTCTCGCACTGCTTTGGACTGGCCATTGTCCACCCTCTCTAGGCAGGCCTGGGCTTCTTTGCTGGATCCCAGGCTGATGCAGGCGTGAATGACAGAGAGTCACAGCCCTGCAGTTTGTTACCTGGGCTAGCCCTGCTGCTGAAATGTCAACAGGGAAGGGGAGGAAATAGAGACATGACTTACTTTCCTTGCTGTTGTTTATTTCCATGTGAAGAAATTCTTCAAATTCTGGACGTATGCTGGCATCAGACATAAATCTGCGGTACTTGCAAAAGCTCTTGATAAAGCTGACCATTTTTCGCCAGCATTTTTTCTGAGGAAAGAGAGAGGGGCATGACATATTCTTTAGCACTGCTGCTGTTCACCGAGAGTCAACTACTTGCCTGAACTTGACATTTGCTACATGCAATCATCACAATACCTGCTTTAAAAGGAATCATTTTTTGTAATCCCCACCCAAAGATATATGTATTGATTTTAGAGAGATAGGAAGTGGGGGGAGATAGAGAGAGAAAGAGAGAGACATTAATGTGAGACAGAAGCGTTGAATGGTTGCCTCCTGTACATGCCCCTACTGGGGATTGAACTCTCAGCCTAGCTACGTGCTCTGACCAGAGATTGAACCCAGAGCCTTTGGGTGTATGGGACAAATGCTCCAACCAGTTAAGCCACCCAGCCAGGGCTAAAAGGAATAATTCTAAGTTCCAATGTAAAGCACAGGAAACTCAGGTCAGAGAACTGCTTATAACCTTCCCCAGATTAAGCAGCTGCTGGATGGAAGATTCCAGCTTCATCCAGGTGTATCTGAGGCCACAGGCAATGCTCTTTCCACTACAGCTTTTCAACAGTGAGGATCTGAGATGCAGTGATTAGGAGGGGAGGTGTGAGAGCTACAAACAGGAAGAAACAGTGCACAGAGAAGAGCATGACTCACATGGGAGAAATGGCTCAGGCAGATTTTGAAATGTTGAGGAAATAAGGAAATGAATAAAATTATTTCTAAGCAATCACGAATGAAAAATATTAGATGCACACACTCATATAGCGCATGCACATGCACATACACATGCAAATTCATTTTATGAGTTTCTCCATCCATTTCCTTATGACATCGAGTGACCCTTCTCCAGTTCATTTGCCCCTTGAGAAACTGATGCTGAGAGCCAGAAAGCATCTGGTCGATCTAGGTTTGTTGTCTCCTTCTGCAGACAGGGAACCTCAGCAGAAGCATGGCTCCTGAGAGCCAGTGGTGAAGTGCAAAAACCAGTGGATTCAGGATCAAAAACTTTAACCATGGAGCCTGGCTTCCCTCTAATTGTGTAGTTTGGGTCAATTTAACTGGTGTGTCCATGTCTCCATGTGTAAGACAGAAACCAGAGCTGCCCTGCTTGTGGCGAGGCTTAGGGATGATATGTGAAAACCCAAACCAGTGCTCGGCACAAAGTAGGCGTATGCACACATTGGCTTCTCCATATCTTTTTTCTTACCTATCTAAGAAGAACAGAAAGACCTGAAGTTAAAACAAAGCGTCTGGTTCTGGGTGCAGTATTCTTTCCAGTGTCCTACCTGTTCATTCCTGGTACCTTGACATGGAGTTGATTCATGCGTGAAGGAAATGAAAAGGAGGAAGGCTGGGAAAGCCCATGTTTATATCTGGAGTGTTGGGCCAGTTGGGCATAGGTGTTATTCTCAGACATACCTGTGCGTGGTCTTTGGGGTCAGAGCCGGGCTCGAATTTTTCTGATACAAACTAACCTCATAATACATTGAGCGAGTGGTTATTTAAGAGATTATTTGACATACTCTGCATTTTTTCTCCAACCCTACAAAGACTTTTCTGAATGAAAAACCCATCTTCTCTTCTTCCCTTTTTATCTCCTCCAACGGGAGAAAGACTTGGGTAAGGTGACCGATGAGTTTGGAAGAAGGAGGCAATACTCCCCGTCTGTGTCCTGCCCTTTGTCTTCTCTCTCTGGGGGGTGCTCGCCTGCCGGACACACGTTAGGGTCTCCCCCACCCCATCCAGGAAGGGGCTCACCTGGGTAAGTGGGGAACCAGCTCATTCCATGATGCCATAGAAACTGGATGATTAAATTTAATTTGGGTGCAGTGAGAAGATTATCATACTCATTTGGCTTATGGTCAATCCATGACCTTGAGTAGCTTTCAGCAATAGAATAGTATGGAATGCAATGCAATGCAATGCAATAGAATAGAAATGAATGAAATAAAATAAAATAAAATAAAATTTTAAAAACCCTGACATCTTGACCTCCATGGGTCCCTGTAACTGTCACAAAGAGAGTAAAGAGAGGGGCTTCCTTAAATTCCCACTGTAACAACTTCTCTGAGACTCGGATTCCTCCTTTGTCAAATGGGGTTTCAAAAACCTACCCCAAGGGTAGTTGTTTTAGTGATTGAAATAGCTAACAGTGAAACTCTTTTTTATGGTGGGCGACACCCAGGCAGTGATTTTCTGGCCCCCAGTGTCTTGTCTTCACTGGCTTCCTCACTGACCTGGGACGTATGTAGTTGGGTTGCTGTCGGCTTCGAGGGCTTCCTGGGCAAAGTTCGTACTTTGGCTTGCACTTCTTGAGGAAAAATTGGGAACAGGTCTTGGTATTCTTTAAACCTGCCAGATGGAGGCCAAGAATGTCAAAGAAGGCCAAAGTCTGCCACATCCAAGCAACAGTCAAGGCAAACCTACCTCTCCTTTGGAGCAAGTGGAACTTGGATAACGTTGAGATACTCAAAAATATTCTTACCGTTTCAATCCTTTGCTAATGTCAGCCTGTCCTTCCCAATTGTACTAGGTTGCTCCTTGTTCAGGCAAACAAACAACAGTGTGTGTGTGTAAGAGTGTGTGTGTGGCAGGTAGGTGGGTAGGAAGAGGGTTCAGGATGTGCCTGGCTCTTCTTTTGTAGGGAGGCTGTGACAGTAAACTCCGGGAGTGGATTATGAGACTCCTTGAGTCATGTGGCTCTGAAGAACCAATGAGTGGCTCCCAAAAGGCTCACCACCTTCACCAAACAATACTCACCACTTTTCTTCCAGAGATTTCATGACATAGCCCTGGAGTGTTAACAACGGGACTGTGCTGACACGATGCATCTGAGAAATGTCTCTGATGATGGGCGCATCACACTGCAGCATTTCTTCTAGAAAATGTCAGAGGGAGGCAGGGAGGGAGTGAGGGGGAGAAAGGGGGTGATGGAGACAGAGAGGGAAGCCATCATTTCCTTGTCTACCATTTCCAAGGTAGCTGGTGTTTTTTCATCTTAGAGTCTTATAGGTCCTTATTTGCAATCCGGTTGGACTCTGAGCTCTCCATAATTTGTTTGAAAATCTCATATGCATCTTTGGCATGTTATGTGCCAGTGTATTTGTAGAGCAAATACTGTCCTATCTACTCAAATGTCAGATGCGTGTGCAAGGGGAATAAATGTTTAAAAGACTCATTTCTGCAGCTAGTTTGAAGTTTTGGGTTTAGGAAGAGAGCAGAAGAATACAAGATTAAAGTTAACTGCTGGGACAGATGGAATTTCCAAGATTATAAATACGTACTGTAAGGGTAATAGGGTTTTTGTTCAAAGACTACGGTGTTCATCAATAAGAGTTGACAGCTTACCAAGGACAGTATCTGCTTACTCTTCTTTCTCTTCCAGTTCATTCAGAACAATGCACAGAACTTGAGATCCCTAGACTTAACTGGTATTTCTTACAAGATTTGTCAATTTTACCTCATTTTCTATTTTTATAAAGTCTATACCCTTATCTTGGTTTAAGCACAAGCAAACCACACACATAAACACCATCTGTTTATCTGTGTCAAAATAGGAGGCTTTATCTTCTTTACTTTGCTAGAGATTTGTTTACCTCCAAGGTGGATCAAGGTCACCCCCTTTCATTTGTCTCCAGACTTGGAGGTCAGTACTTCACATGCAACTTCTGCTTCTGGCCAAATCCATTTACCTGGGTCAGATTTACCCTCCCACCGCAGGCAAGAAAACGACACAAAATTTATGAGGATTTACAGGGAGTCAGTTCTGCTTCCTGGCACAGCTGCCTTTATAGCCTATGAGTGGTGGACACTCCTATTTTGCATACAGAAAACTCTCACTTTGGGATCTAACTCCAGTCTAGTGGATTTGAAGGTCAAACAACTTGAGTTTGAATTCAAGTTCCACCAGTTGGATAAGTTATCTCCTCTGTTTCATTTTCCTCATTAGTCAGGAAGAGCTATTGATCCCTACTTTATAGGGAATAAATAAAGTCCTATTTTCAGGGTTGAATACAATCAAACAAGAGTATGTATTTCACATATAAGGGCACGTGTCTTGCACTTGGCTTCTTTTACTAGTAATATGTTTTGGATGTGTTATTGTTCTCTGCTTTCACAGTCCCTCTGTCTCCCTCTGTCTCTGTGTGGCTGCTCCCTCGCTAGGCTCTCTCAGGAGGACTCACTTAAGACGGGCTCTTTTCCAGGCTCTTCTAAGATACGAAAGGAAGAAGCAAGCAGTATCAAGAAAAAAGGCTGCATACCAGGAGGGATTTTGCCATAGAAGAAGGTCTTCATTATATTTTCGACGATAGGTTTGCAAACCGTTTCATCTGTCTCAAGACTCATCTTCTGGACAGCCATCAGGAACTGCAGTGGGCTTTCGGCCTTCCGTTCTTTGAGGAACTCCATGAAGAAATCCACCTGCTGTGGGTTGAGGAGGACTTCTGTCAAGTTTCTGGAAAACATGAAAGCATCATGGGTGGAGAGAATGGGATGGTGACCCTGGATTCTGCTCCAGTCAGGGAGTGGGCTAACTTCTCCCAGGCTGTGGGGCCTTTTACCATGTGTGAGGATCAGGGTGAATGAATTGGTTACTCTGTTTCTTTGGAGATAAATTTTTATGTATCCATCCTAAGATTGTCTCAATCATTTGACAACCCCAATGGAAAAGGAGGAGAGATATTTGAACGCAAATAATAGTTTTTCTAGGAAACCCTCTTTCTACATTATGGATTTAAAATAACCCCTAATGGGAAGTCACTTCAGTGAGGTGGAACATGAGTAATCTGCAGTTATTGATCAGTATTTCTAAATTTCCTCTGCTGATTTCTTTTTTCAGGATTTCTTAAATATAGGTGCTCCTGACGTTCCAGCCTCAGTCCTTATGATCTCCCCCACCTTGGGTAATCTGCCTCCTCCATGATTTCAATTTTTATTGATTTGAAGAAGTGGATTTAATGATCATAGATAATGGTGAAACTGTGTTTCTAGTTTACATGAGCTCCACTTTGAATTTTAGCCGCCCACTGAATGCCATCTTTGTGCCATAGCTATTTTTCAAACTTCTCTGCACACCTATGAGTTGTTCATCTTGTTCTTCCTCCTCTATATACCCAGTTCATTAACTATGATGTCAGCCATGAGTTTTATAGATATCTGTTATAAGGCTGAGACAGTTCCCTTCTATTCTAGTTGTACTGAAAACATTTTATCGTAAATGGGACTTGGGTTTGTACTGAGATAATCATGTGGAGTTCTCCTCTTATTTTATTAATATGGCATATTATATTAATTGATTTTTGGATATCAAATCGATCTTGCATCCTGGGATAAGTCCCACATGGACATACTATATATTCCTATGTGCATGTTGCTGGATTTGGTTTGCTAATGTTTTGTTCTGGGCAGAGCCCCCCCCAATATATTTTATTTTTTATTAATTTTTGTATTGTTGTTCAAGTACAGTTGTCTCCATTTTCCTCCTACCACTTCCCCCTACCCCAGCTATCCCTACCTCCCTCCCTTGATTCCACCCCACCCTGGGTTTGTCCATGTGTCTCTCATAGTTGTTCCTAAAAGCCCGTTCCCCTTTCCCCCTTCCCTCCCATTGTCCCCTCCCACCTCCCCTCTGGTTACTGTCAGTTTATTCTTAATTTCACTGTCTCTGATTATATTTTGCTTGCTTGTTTGTTCTGTTGATTAGGTTCCGCTTATAGGTGAGATCACATGGTAGTTGTCTTTCACAGCCTGGCTTATTTCACTTAGCATAATGCTCTCCAGTTCCATCCATGCTGTTCAAAGGGTAGGAACTCCTTCTTTCAGTTGCATGAAAGGGAGGAAAATCTCTCTATTTACTCATAGAAGAGAAAGGATTTATTGCCCCCTATGAATGTTAATAGTGACTGAAAATGTTCTTTTGGGAACTTTATGCAAATATTCTTCCAGTGACTTCTGACTACCAAATTTGTGTGTGCTAATACATCCTTATCCTCTAAGAGAGAACTTTCCATATAGCTAGTTATTAGGAGATAATTACTAAATTAACAAAAAAATAATGAATGAATAAATGGCATGGCTTACAAGAAAATTATAGTCAGGAAGGTAGAAAACATGCCTAAAAAAATAAAGAGCAGTACGAGACAGTCCATGGTAAGTACCTGGGGCTATATTTTAGTGTAGGGGACCGGTTTGTTTCAGTCTGGCAAATGTGACTCAGCTCTGTATGGAAAACTTACAGAAGCTAGGTGGTGGGCAGGAGCCAGACCTTCTAACTGAGTTTTCCCATGGGAATCAGGCCTAGAAAATGCATACTGACTGTTACGGCATGCTCTTGCTAAAACTCCATCACCCTGGTCTAAAACAACAAATGTGTATTGCCTATCTTCAAGGTAATTTCCAAAGCCTGTGTGAATTCTCCCAAGGACAGAGCTAATCAGCTCTCCACCTTTCCCTTCTGCATGTTATTTTCATTCCCTGGAATGTACCTAAAATGTAGACAATAATACTTTATGTAATAGATAATAAATCTTTCCTTGATGTATGACCCAAGAAAAACAATAAAAACCTGTCTAGGCAAGGGTCATGGTGCTCTCCTCTTGAGGGAGTGGCCATACTGTTCCCTTTTTCTCCACAGGATTGCTGTCGCCTGTGCATTTATTCTCGTCTTCAGTCACTACAGGTGGACACTGCTGGCCGGAGTCCACCACATTTTAGGGACTGAGTGTTTCAGAGGAGAGGGCCGTCATACATTTGGAGGACCTTTTGTGGAGAGGTGGCATTTGTACTAAGGCAAGTGGAATAAAGGGGAGTGGGCACTCCTGACAAAAGGGGCCACACAGTCCTTGCCTACTAGGGTAACCTTACCAGAGGCTGACTCTTGGATTGATTAAAGGGGCAGAGACATGCAGCAGGAACCAGTTAGGAGGACTGTGTACAGGAGAACACAATCCAGAAAACACAGAAATGTGAGGACCCTGCACACAGACATTTATTATGGCACTATTGATAGCAATAAAAATTGAAGATAATGTCAATGTCCATGAAAAGCATAGTTAAAGAAGTTGTGCTACACCCATGCTATGGAAGGAGGCAGACCTACACACATGGACATGAAAGGATGCCCATGATAATTTGTGGCAGACTCCGGCCAGCAGAGTCTGCCTGTTGTGACTAAGGATGAGAACAAATGCACAGGCGACAGCAATCCTGTGGAGAAAAGGGGGACGGCACGGCCACTCTCTCAAGGGGAGAGCTGCTTTGAGTGCCTCTGCCACTCTCGCAAGAGGAGAGAGCCCTGGCCCTCGCCTAGACAGACTTTTATTGTTTTTCTCTGGTTTTACATCAAAGAAGGATTTATTATCTATTACATAGAATATTGTTGTCTACATGTTAGGTGCATTCCAGGGAATGAAAACAACATGCAGAAGGGAAAGGTGGAGAGCTGATTAGCTCTGTCCTTGGGAGAATTCACACAGGCTTTGGAAATTACCTTGAAGATAGGCAATACATGTCTATTGTTTCAGACCAGGGTGATAGAGTTTTAGCAAGAGCATGCCGTAACAGTCAGTATGCATTTTCTAGGCCTGATTCCCATGGGAAAACTCGGTTTGAAGGTCTGGCCCCTGCCCACCACCTAGCTTCTGTAAGTTTTCCATACAGAGCTGAGTCACATTTGCCAGACCAAATCAAACTGGTCCCCTACAATAGTTGATGTTGAAAAAGTTATTGGATAATATATATTGCATGGTGCCAGGGGTAGAAAATAATGATTTAAAATACTAAGTATGCCGGTGCCTGTAGGTGTGATATATGGAAAAGAGTCTGGAAACCAACACTCAGAAAACTGCGGTCCTGTGGAACTCGGGGGCTGTGCCTGGCGGATGCTGCTGCAGCCAGATCTTACATCTCACCTGGGTCTCAGGGACGGCTTCCTTACAATGTTGGCCTTCTTCAAGAAGGAGATTTTCCTTTCTGTGGGTGAACGGATCTTCGGTTGTCTGAAAACTTGCACTGTAAGATCTAATAAAAAGTCACAAAGTCGGGCAACACCCCAAACATTGCAGAAAAGAGGAAGGGACAAAGGAGCAAGGACATTTCCCAGACACTGAGTGAAAACGCCAAGTCCCCACCGTCACTGCCCTCTCAGGCCACCGGTGCTGGGGATGCACAGGCTGTTTGTGCACGAGAGACTTGGGGACGATTTTACCCTGAAGCTAGTATTTGTCTGGGCTATGTTCTTTAAGTTAGCTATCAGGCCTAGGGCCCTCCTTCCTTAGAAGACTGCTGAGACCTAGTACGTCACACTTCTCCTTATTTGAACATCAAATGCACCGCACCCCCGATCAGCCATTTTGACCAGACCACACTCCACATGAAGGTCTCCCGGGCACCTCTGTTACCCCACCCTAAACCCTTCCACTTGCCCTCTGGAAGGCCTGCTTTGTGGTTGGCAAACGCTCACAGATTCTTACTAAGAGCCGCCCCGTCCTCACCTTCTTGCTTTAATAGAAACCATTCCCTCTCCTGAGGATGCTGCTTCCACAGCGAGCTTCTCAAGCGGCCCCCTGTCCCACCATACACAACCTGGCCTGGGTGTCTGTTCCCCTACTGCCATTTCAAAACCGTTCTTTCCAAACCTGTGTTCAAATATTACTGTTGAAGAATGACAGACTCCAAGAATTTTAGTACTCGAAGAGCCCTTTGAAGTGGTTAACACTGTAGAGAAAAACATTGGCTTTTTCAAGGGCAGGGATAGTATATTACGTGTCTCACCCCCCCCAGAAGTTAGAACGTGGCCTGGTTACAGTCAATCCTTTAAGCCATTTATTAAACAGAACATATCCCCCTACAGGACACTTTTGTGTGGTTGGTACTACTTTCAGTGACAGCTTACAAAAGGACTGAACACAGTAGACATACATACTGGATTTAATATGCAATTGAGTAGGTGAAAAAGTAAAACCCCGACTACGGAAGACCAGATATTGGGGAAAGAAGTCAAAAGAAACCCAAGAAACCTCCCAATAAAAGATACGTAGAAATGCTGGATAAAAAAATAATGCACTTTAAACTCATAAGAAGGTTTGTAAGAAATTAATACAACAAAACAAAAACGCTGGGATGCAAAGCGAAGAGAAGGTCACACCAGAAGGGGAAGCTGCCCCCCACACTTCAGCCGCCCTAGAGGCATCGGCAGTGTTAAAGCCTCCACAGGACAGAAGACAAAGCCACGGGCCCTTAGAAAATGGGCAAAAAAACCGTTTGTCACTGCTTTTACTTTCAATGCATTTGACAATTAAGACAATTGCTACTGGGAAATACAGCAAAGCTTTTTGGCAGACTCTCAGGACAGAAGATGGCAAATGCTACAAAGCATCAAAGGAGAGGAAGGCCTGAAAAGCACCCCAGGCTTTTAATTGGGACCCCTAAAAGTAAGGAGAACCAGAACTAGCTCATCCATCAAAGGAATGCAAGTTAGCTCTGAACCAGCTCTATCCCTTAATGGATTAAGGTTATCTGGGTGTGTCTAAAGGGTCAGTGTGTGTCTAAACTAAAAGCAACCCCCTCTGGAGGAAAAGAATGTCACCCAGAGCCTCAAATTATCTCTACAAATTTGTACCAACAATGTTCGCAAATAAAGCAGAAGTAACAAGGTACTTAAAAAGACAACCAGCCCTTGCTGGTGTGGCTCAGTGGTTGAGTGCTGGCCTGTGAACCATAGGGTCACTGGTTTGATTCCCAGTCGGGGCACATGCCTGGGTTGCGGGCTGGGTCCCCAGTAGGGGGTGCACGAGAGGCAACCACACATGGATGTTTCTCTCCCTCTCTTTTTCCCTCCTTCCCCTCTCTCTAAAAACAAATACATAAAATCTTTAAAAAATAAAAAATAAAAAGATGTCCAAAAACCAAGGAGAAAACATGACATTTGAAATAGACAAAGAAAATCCAAATATGGACTTTAAAATTACAATTATTAATTTGGATGAACTAATTAAAAGAGAAAATGTCAACATAGACTGAATATTACAAAAAGAAAAAACAGAAACTCTAAAAATAAAAAGTTTAATGAATGAAATGTAGAAAATTAAGAATTAATAAATGAGTAGAATGACAAATTATAGACATCTGAACTAAGAACTGTTGAAGCAGGGGTCAGAGCAGAAGAAAATATCCAGACTGAAACATACAGAGGATAATATGGAAAACACAGAATAAAGTGTGTGAGACACAGGGAATGTGGCTGAAATGTCAAAAATATGTGTAGTAAGATCATCAGAAGAAAGAGGAAACTAGAATGAAGCAGGACAAATATTTGAAGAGATAACAACTGACATTTTCCTAAAACTGGCAAAGGATATCAAGTCAGAAATGCAAAATGTTCTGAAACTCATTCTGAAACCAAAGGGTATTGCCTGACCCAAGGTTATGTCCTCCCTAGGGACAGCCACATGTCATAGGAGTCCATGCAGGTGTACAAAAGTCCCTTGACTCAGTGAGGGACAACTCTGAAGGGTCACCTGGCTTTCCAGCCTCCTAGGGGATCAGCGAGGCCCAGCACCACTGCCTGGCGGTTCAGCGTCTAGCCCCGCCCAGCTGTGCCTTCCTCATTCCCTCACAGGAGCTGTGCCTAAGCACACCCCTGAACCAACCTCTGACTCCAGGGGACGCCGCAGAAGATGCATCTGCATTATTTAACCCCCCACAGTAATACCCACACATGGAGGTGGGAATAAACCATTTTCATCCTCATTCATTTATAATGTCCTCTCATTTTCATGATGGCTTTGAAAGGAGGGGAAAAATAATGATGGTGAAGTCTGACCACCCCTCATTTCAAGCAAAGCCTGGTTCCTCTTCTGGCCTGTGGCCCTATTGAGATTCTTTCTTATCTGGCTGTCTCGAATCTAACTGAGCTTACACACTTACCTGTCTTAGGTGCTTTTTCACAATATATTTTGTAGTCATCGCTGATCTTCTGTATGGCCACCTTCGGATACTTATAGCAGAGCTCCTCAAAGGGCATTTTCTCTGTGTCTACCAAGCAGACAAAAACAGGAGAGAGTCCAGTGGACCACTCTGGGTTCAAAGATTCATACACTGTTGTTGAAGATATTGCCTTTGAAATGTCATTCATTTAAGTACGGCAATGGTGTTTTATAGGAATGTTCACACACAAGGAACATGAGTTCCCTCGGCCAATCGGAAGCAAGGCCGAAGGACCTCCTCCCCTCCAGGATGGGAGGGTTCCACCCTTCTCAGAGACACCTGACCCAAGGAGGGTTTTTCACCTCGTTACACACACATGTCCTGGAACTCTCCAGGGTAGTCTAGTGCTTTCTGACTTACACTGGTGGAGCCCAGAAGGGATCCTAAGGGGACTCACAAGTGCCAGCTGCCCTTAAGTCAAAGGCCATTGTCATCACTATCACCTCTCGGTCAGGGGTCCTGGCTGGACGGTGTAAGAGAAGTGGGCTATGTCTGCAAGGGATCCAGGTTTCTAGTCCTCGAGTGCTAAGCAAGCTGGGGCATCCTTTCCACCTCCCTGGCACTCCTGTTCTCTGTAGGAAAGCGGAGAGCATTCTAGTTCTGGCGCTCTGGACGCAGCCCGAGTGGAGGCGTCCACCTACCTGGCAGCCAGGGCCCCGGGATAATGCACAGGAAGCCCTGAGCGGGTCGGGTTGTGTTCCAGAGCAGCAGTGGTGGGTGAAGTAATCACGTGTACTGGGGGTGGGGGGCGTCTCCAGGGAGGGTGGTTCCCATTCTCCCCAGCCATTCCTGACATTCCACGGCCACTAAAGAAATGCCTGTCGCCGTGTATGTGTATGGTGCAATTTACCAGCTACCCTTTGTTCTGCTCCTCTCTTGATTTCTGGGAAGGGTTCTGCAGTGTTCGGGATTTGGAGAGGAGGTGGAACCCTGAGGTAGAACAGGAGGCTTGTGCGTGATAGATTTAGATAACTCATGTTCGGGGTGGCTCCGAGGGCCGTGCGTCTGAGGCATCTTGTTTCGTACCTGGGGTGCACTGTGCAATGTAAGCATTTCAAGAGTTGACTGTTACATTTTTTAATGTAATCGAGGACGTATTGCTTACTGAACACCTGTTTGCTGTGTAAATGCATTACCTCCAACCCTCTCAACAGCTCTGCAAAGTGGAGGCCATAGTCCCCCTTCTATAGAGGAGGACGTCAGAAGCAGGGACATACAGATTCGATTGCCTCAGCTCACGGAGACAAAGTAACTTGCCCAGGCTCACAGAGCAAGGAGTGGTGGGAACGAGTTTTCAAAGCCTTTGCTCACTCCTACTCTATCTGTGTTTTTCAAAGTGTAGGTCACCACTCACTAGTATGTCAAAAACAAAATAGAACACGACAGAGAATATTAGAGTCCATCCTTGGTTTGTGAAAATATTTTTCTGTCTATAGGCACACACACATATACTGAAGTCAAATGGATTTATTGTGCCTCCAACTTTGAGAAATACTGCCTTACTCTGACTGCCTCAGCATAGAAATTTAAAGCAATTTGTTCGATTTGAGTAATGATGGCTGACATTTATTGGACTTGAACTACTGCCAAACGTTGTGCTGAGAGCTTTCATAGATGACCACGGGTCATCTTCACAACAAGCCTATTATTATTCCCAGTTGACAGATGAGGAAACTGGGGCTTAAAGAGAGGTTAAATCCCTGCTCAAGTTTACAGAGATCAGGCTCGGACATGACCCCAGACCTGTTAGAGAGCCGAGCCTGGTGCTCCTTAGCACTTCTCCCCACCGCCTGGGTGGGCTGCGGCATTACGTTGGGGAAAGGAGGGCAGCTGTTAAAAACAGACCCACAGAGATGCGTCAGACTGGACTCTGGGGCAGGGTCTCTTGCCCTGTCTGTGTCTCAGTGACTCGGAACTCACCTCGGGTTCTTCTGAAGAGCAAATGAGGCCATCTTTGCCCCGCCTAGTGCTGACGCCCAGCACATGATCAGTAAGTGTTGCATATGAATATTTCCCAGTTGCCTACATGTAATGGCCAAAAAAAAAAAAAAAAAAAATTGGTGACTGCCCTCACCTGCCAGAACCACCGGAGACTGCAGCTCCACCCGGAGAGACCCGCCTTGCCTCAGGTCCTCGGAAGCCAGTTTGTGCCACTGCATAGAATCCATCTCTTCCATGTTAGCCAAGCCCTGGCTTAATGCCAGGGATTCCTCAAACCTCTTATAAAGAAGGATGTTCTCTTTTTTGCTTGTGGATTCTCTCTTACGCCACTTGGGGCTGAGGAACTTGGCCTGAGTCTGAGAGAAAGGGGGTGAGGGACAGACAGTATTTGCTACAGGGACGAGACGAGGAGCAAGATTTTTCAAACAGCCCAGTCCTCCTGTGTCTCCCTGTCACTCGGACTTAGGCTGAGGGTTTTCAGTTTGATGGGAACCATTGCTCCCTGACACACCAACCCCCTCTCTTTTCTTATCAGACCCACTTTCTAGAAGGGGGAGATTCCATGTGAAGGTGACTTCTTCAAAGTCAGCTTCTGCACCTGAGTCTTTTTCCTTGAGAGGCTTATGTTCAGAACATCAGGGATCATGTCGACCCCCCAGCTGCCTCAAGGGGGAAAAAAACCAGACTTTCATTTACTTTCACAAATAAAGCTTCTAAAAGAGCAGTTTCTCTCTTGTCTCCCCTCCACCTCTGGATCCCTCCCCAACTCAAAGCCCCTCCTACTGAGCAAGTGAGGAACCAGTAGTCCTCTTCATCCAGGAATTCATTGTACCAGCTGCTGAGAATCTGAAACCCAAACACGACAGAGCGTCAGGGGGTGGTGCTCAGCTCGCGGCATCTCCCCCACCAGTGCTTCCGTGGAAGAGAACAGGCTGCCACACCTGGACTCTCTAATTTGGAGACACAGTGGAACAGCAACCATCCGTCATGACCCATCAGGGGACAGTCCTTTGACTTCCTAAGTATGGCAGCTCACACAGCCTCTCTTTGAATCTCAGAGGATAGTAACCACCATTCACTTAATAAGAGGTACAACAAAGAGTTTACCAGGCAGTTGTTTGACGTCTCATATATCTTTGTATCTTTCCAAAATACTATCTCATTTGATTCACAAAATGGTCTTGAAAACCAACTATCTCCTTTCATAGTGTCTACTTTTAATATCTCCCACTTGAAGACCTTAGCCACTTGTGAAGACTATTTCATTATGTTGAAATAAGCAAACAAAGAAAACCCAGCAACAATAACATCGGAAATCTATGAGCTAGTGCTTAGCTGGGCTTGTACATCTATACTCCCACATTCATTCATGTATGTATTTGACAAATATAGTAGTTCTGGTAACTACTCCCTCTCCTCCACTCTTCAGGCCTAGGAGTGATGAAGGTGACCCACCCTTCTGGCCCTGGGGTCTCGCACTATCCTTGGTGGTTTACCTACCCTCAAGCCCTCTCCCTGGTAATCAGTCCCTTCTACCGGCTGCTCATTTGCTTCCCAACTGACTCTGCCTTTTGTTTTCTGCCAAGATCTTGACCACAGACTAGTCCAGCAATGGGCCTTACTTCCTGTGAGTCTTCAGGATGGTCTCCTGCTTTTATCTAAGGTTTTGGGATTGGCCATTTCCTTGATGGCTAATCTGGGAAAGAAAGACCCCGCATTTCAATGCATGATGTTCAGAACAGTTATTAAAACTTCCCTCAGTGACACACTCTGAGGTTCATGGTTTGGGGAGACTCCACATAAGGGGGAATTGAAGAAAGAATAAAAGGTAGATATTGACCACTCCCCTACTTCCATCCTACTTTGGAGTTTTGGCTGGTTCTTGGGAATTTGTACAGCCTACTCCTCTAAGGCTAACCAACTCTTCAATAGGTGAAGGGTTATATGGGTAATTATGTCATTAACTTAGTACAGATGACTAGGTAGGATTTTAGGTCAGTTGACCTAATCTTCCAGATACTGACCCATCACTGTAAAGTATGACCTACCTGGCAGATCTCCTCCTGGGCTCTGAGTATCCAGGGGTTCATATCCCCAGAAGGGAGCAGCTCCTTCAGGCCTTTGATGGTTTGGGATTTGAGTGGTAGGCACGGACCAATCTGCTCATTCAGGTACAGCTCACAGATTCGGTTGCCCAGCAAGTGCCAAAAGAAGGAGTTCCCAGTCTTCCTGTTAGTCATCTGGACACTGAGGAAATGGTGCAGGTCGTGCCAGAGGTCCAGGAGCCGGAGCTCTACTTTCAAATTCAGCTTCTTCAGATGGTCCCGGAAGGGGCCCCCTGCACAGGCATCAGCACACAAGGCCCAGTGGGTGTACCCCACGGAGAGTCTTTGCTTGATGGCCTTCTTGATTGTCATCCGGGGGTAGTGACTGATGATGGGGGTGAGAGTCCTCAGGTGGGCAGAGAACTTTGTCTCAAAGAGGCCTTCCATGTGGGGGCGGCTCTTGGCTATCTTCTTCATCTTGGACTTCTTGGCAGAGAGAATATCTTTTTCTAGGGATCTGGTTACTCTGTCGGTCAAAGAGATCTTTTTCTGGGAAGGCATTTGTGTAACCATCTCCTGAGGGCAGATCTCCTGGGAGAACATACAGTTGGTGTCTGGCTTGGTATCCAATTCTAGAGACCAAGAGGCATGACCTGTCAACCGCCACATCTTCCGTTTGGTCTTCCTGCTCGAGTACTGCTTCTGCAGGTGGTGGGAGTTCTTGATGCTCATGTTCACAGGGAGCTCTCCTTCATGGGTGCAGCAAATACTGCACAGGCGAGTCTCATATTCTTGCATCAGTCCCTGGCATGACTCCTCCTTAGCTATGATGGTCTTCGCATGGGTGTAAAAGTTGGGAAGCCAATAGCTCTGGATTTTGAACAGAGCCACTTTCTGCATGTTGCTCAAGATCTCCCTCCTGGTGGTTGACTGGTTGGGATGCCAGATGGAGAAGTTCAGGAAGGACTCTGGAAAGAAGACAGAGAGAAAATGATGTGGCATTGGTGAGATTTCAAAAATTTTTCCAAGTTTTTTTTTGTGTGAATGTAGAATTTCATTTGTTCCTCATGCAATCCAGGGGTGGGAACAGGCCAAATATAAGGTGGATATGTGTTTAGGGTTTGCTCAGCACAGTGACCCCTTTCTCTGATTACTTTCCTTCTTTCCCAAATAAAGAAGTCCTTCTATGGGATTCATCAGGTTATTTTTTAGACTGTTTCATGTTATTATAAAGGAAAGAAAAAGTCACATGAAAACATGTTTAAGAATGAGAGACGTGTACCTCTGAACAGGATTTCTCAGGGTGCACATCCGACAGGAGGAAAGTCTTTGGACTGGATAATTTGAAAAAGTCCTTACTAGCCCTGATTTTCATGCCATCAGTTCTCAATGATCTCTATGAATAAAGAGTAGTGTGACTAATCCCAAACAGCAAATCCACTGGAATGCATTTGTGTTTGGGTTAGGAATCCCTCCTCACTAAATACATACATACATACATACATATGTATATGTATATATGTACATACATACATATATACATAATAAAATGGATTAATCTGGGGTTCTAGAGAAGAGGTTGGCAGACTTTTTCTGCGAAGGACCAGCTACTAAACAGTTTAGGTTTTGTGGGCCACTTAGAGTCTCTATTGCACACTTGTCTTCTTTAACCCTTTAAAAATATGAAAACATTCTTAGCTCAAAGGCCATGTGTACTTCATTGGGCCTGTGGGCTGTAGTTTGTTCTAGAGAATCCCAATTAAAGAAAAGAAGACAAGCGCAGCAGGCTCAGAAGGTAGAGGAGCTGTTCAATTATCTGGTTCCAATTTCTCTTCACTCCATGCAGCCAACTGTCCCTGGCAAGTAACATCTCAGGAAGAGGCCCATACCAGCCTCAGGACAACTGATCTCTCTCATTCTGCTCCCCTCCCCACAGTGAATGGTTGGATTTCCCACTGGGGTCCCTGATACACGGAAGGTGGAAAGGGTGGCAGTCTGCAAAGCAGGAGACTAAGGACTATCAGACACCAGGCGGATGTTTTGGTCCCATCTCCCAGGGATTTCATTTCAGATACACTTCAGAGTTCTTACTGATGTTCATGTTGCAGAGAGCCACTACCCGTGAGCCCTCCCTAAGATGGGTGGCCTTCAGCACAAGGAGCAGAGATAGGTAGTAGTCTCTCAATTCCTGGTCCATCTCATCGATGCTCAGGATCTTCTCGGCAAGGATCCAGAAATCCACCAGCTCTTCACCTACAGAGCAGACAAGGGAGACACAGAGCTGCACCCCAAGCCTGCCCCTTTGGCGCTTACCTCTGGGTGTAGTAGCTGATACCCCCACCTCCAGCCTGCTCTACTGCCTCCAACATCACCATTAGCCACTCCTGTGGGTTAAAGCACCATCTCCAGAAGTGTCCTAATATGGGGGCAGATGGGATTCATGGGGAGAAGGGACTTAATGAATAGGGATCTTTTGTGACATTTTTATGGTTAGAAAGACTGTCACTTTAGGGAAATCTATAGGATGGATCAGAAGACATTTGAGTTTGATTCCAAAAATAAAGATCAGAGGGAAAAGAATATTTCCTGGACAACAGACCCAGAGTAGCCAGTAGCAAGACCCTGGGGCCAAAAGGTGTCAAAGGCTACATTCCCTGCTTCACAACTTTGCCAGAGCTGAAGTTGCTGTGACAGACAGCAATAATAGCCTGCCTAGTACTTTCCTCCCTGTTACCTGCAGATCCAAGATTCCACCCTTTAACTAGAGCTTGTCCCTGGGTAAAACTTAATGTCACTGAACTGAGTGTCAGCCAATGTCAGCTGGGCACCTCCCTGCACTCATCAACCGCTGGGACCCACAGGGCAGAAGTCAGTGCATCCCAACACTTTTGCTCCAGGGGTTTATTTATTTACTTGCTCCTTGTCTGCCTCCCCACCATTGTGGCAGCTTTAGGAAGGGGATTTATGGCTCTTGTTCACCTTGATACCTGAACTACCAGCACAGTGGCTGCCATACAGTGGTGCTCAATACCATTGTTGAATGAATGAATGAATGAATGATTGATTGAATCAATGAAAGGGACTCTGATTGTGTTTGCCCTAAACTAAACTCTGGACCCCAGTTTTTAAAGACTTTACCCAAACTGCATTAAAAATCATTTTTTTATATTCACCGTAGACATATGTAACTGTTGGTAAGAGCTCTAGGGTTCCCTGGAAGCTGTTAAGAACTTGCAAAGGCCCCAGGAAGAACTGCAAGGACCCACCTGCACTGCCCTTGAGGTAGGTACAGAAGCGCCACATCCCTCTGACCCCGCCAATGCATTTCTGGAGTAGCCACTGGTCTGCTCTTTTCCACTTCATCATGTGGGCTGCCAGGAGAAATTCATGGTGAGAGAGAGTGAGTGAGCTCTGACCCCGGCCCCTCTTCCAGGCTTGTGCATAGTCAGACCCCCATGTGCTCAGTATGGGTGAGAAGAAATGGTGGACGGGGAGATGAGTTGGGTCCTCACTGTGTGGTGCTTTTGCAACTTGGCACAAGACCCTCTAGGGACATGCATCAAGTGACACATGAGGGACCCACAAACACACATACAATCCAACATTGAAAGCATACTCCCACCAAGGTCCCTTGCCTTCTACGGTCCCCACATGACAGTGATTCTGTCAACCCAACTTTCCCAATACATACATTGCAGGAGAGATGAGCATAGTGGTGATTTTTTACAACATTTTACTCAGTGGATCCCCTAAATCTTAACCTTCCCCAGGAAAAACATGTTCGGTTACCTTTGGTTAGTTGAGCTGAGAGTAAAGTTATCAATTCAATCCTAGATGCAGATTTTATTCATTCATTCTTCCAACAAATATTTATTACATGTCTACTAAGTGCCAAGTACCAGCCCAGGTGTTTGGGATACACTAGCAAACAGAGCAAAAATCCCTGCCCTCAAGAAGCTTATATTCTAGTGAATGAGACAATGAACAATTAGTGTAATAAGTACATTACCTAGAGAGGCTGAAGGTTATAAGCACTACGGGAAAAAAATGAAAAAGTAGAGCAGGGTAAACAGGGTTGGGAATGCTAGGGCAGGGGTTGGATGAGTGGGCATTGTGGTCTTCATGGAGTAGGAAAGATCTTTACAGAGATTTTAGGAGGTGGAGAGATCCACTGTGGATATGGAGGAAGAGCGTTCCAGGCGGAGTGAAGAGCTAGTGCACAGCCTTGAAATGGGAATGTGGCCAGTATATTTGAGGGTCTGCAAGGAGGCCAGTGTGGTGGAAATGGAATGAGTGGGGAGGGGAGTAGGAAGAGATGAGGCCAGAAAGGAAATGAAATCAGGGCTCTGGGACCTTGAAGGCAAGCAACATTGGATTTCACACTCGGAAAGAAGCCATTGGTGCGGCGGTTGGGGATAGCCAACTGGGGAGTGACATGGTCTGAATTCAATGTTTAAGGCCTCACCCTGGCTGCTATGAGCAGCAGAACAAGAGCAGAAACAAGGTGCCCAAAATGATTTCCGTGGCCAGGTTAGAAATGATGGTGGCTTAGACCACGTGGTAGCAATGACGGTGGAGAGATGTGTTTGATTCTGAATATATTTCAGACAATTTTGTCATTAACTCTCTCATTTGTGGATGCAGTGAGACAAAGAGCCCAGCCCATTTGACTTCTGCTTATTGCTCTAGGTACCAATTTCCCAGGCTAAGATCTCACCTATTGCCACACAACACAGGCTGAGCCACCTGCACAGCTAAGGCTGCAGAGGTGGCTGCTATTTGTACCTTACTGTAGGGCTAACAGGCACAGCACCACTATGCAGCCTGGCTTTCCACATTTCCCCACATGTATACCCCGATGCTTACCTCCTTCTGGGGAATTAATGAAACTGATGAGCTCTTGACAGAGAATGTAATGGAAACACAAGTTGGTTTTACAGAAGAAAGGCAACCGGTATTTTCCCAGCCAGGTCAAAAATCCTGTGTACTTTGAAATCTAGAGTCCAAACAAAATATGAACAGAAAAGAGAAATGGAACCGAACTGCTAAGAAATGCAGTTTAGCAAGGGCAACATATAACCTCACACTTGCCACATCTGGTCCAGGGGAGAGGCGTGTTGACTAAAAATAGAACCTGAGGGGACTGGAGACTTGGGCTGAGGTTCCCAAATGAGTGAAAGGATTGGTAGGAAAGAAAAGGCTTGGGCTTTCGTAAAAAAAAAAGATCTTCCTTATATCTGGGTGAAGTTGTTTTTAAAAAGATCTAAGTCTTGCTTGTAGAAGAGAAGCAAAAAGGACTTTGGTCTGCGGTGCTGAGTCATAACCCTACTCAACTTGCTTCTTTGTAAATGCACTTATAATTTTGCACAGGCTCCCAGCCCATGCAACTACACAACATGTACAAAAACACACACAGACTCACACGTGGCATCATTTAAAGTATGGGATGGATCCCTGAGAGATCGAGCCACCGGAGAAGCGAGGAAAAAACTAAAATGTGTAAGTTTCGGAGTTCTGCTAGGAACACCAAATATAAGAATCAGAGTGGTGAGTCTCTCTGAGTTCTCCAGATCCCAGAGAAAACGGAACCTCGTTGTGAGCAGGGCTTAGCATGGTCTTTCTGGTCCCACCTGCTGCTGGGAGGGCACATGGAAGCCACTGGCAAGTCTAAGGTCAACACAGTGGAAAAGGGTGACAGGAAGGGGGTGGGGAGAAAAAGACAAAGGACAAGGGCAAGGAAGAAAGACATAAAGAGGAAGACAATCTCTGGAGGAGAGGGGTCAAGCAATAACTAGGAATTACAGAGTGGCATCTTACCTTGAGCTACACCTTATGATGCAAATAATTACTATGTGGCCCACGAGGGCTGTGACTCCCTTTCCCAAACCCATGGCAGGCATTGCCAATCAATTCCCAGACTCCTCCGGCTCAGGTGTGGCCTCAGTGCTCTTCGCAATGTAGTGCTTCAAGCATCCACTACCCAACAGGCACAGGGAGCATGAGAGGTGAATCCCATTTGCCACCCAAGGATTAGAATATAAAGGAAAGAACTCGCCAGCATCTCTTGCCCAAGTGGTAAGGATGCATGAAGGAGAAATGTCTACCTGGCTTGACACTGCTCTACCCGCCTGCTCTATAGTTTCTCCCTCTGGGTTTCCCAATCACACTTCCAGTTCAGCTTCCTCTTCCCCCACTCCAAGCCCTTAGCCACTGAAGTAAGACCCTCACTCACCAAGTCATGAGGGATTTCTGGCCACAAGCCCCACTCTGCATTTTCAACTGTGTAAAAAGGTGTCTGGCCAAAGACCTGCAAAAGAAAGCCAGGAGACAGCCAAAGGGGTAGAGCTTCTCTTCATGAACACATCACGGTCCGTCTGCAGCCACAGGCGCAGAGAGGGTCCATTGCTTTCCTACTTCCGGGGACATTCATTCTTAAATGTATTTCACTGAATCAACTTTTCCTTGCACAAAAATACCCAAAGTAGACTAAATTGCAAGATTTGTTTATCTTTGACTCTTCCCTGCCCCAACCTGGGAATTAGTATCTTGCCTGTGTGCAAAGCACTTGATGTTAAAAGGTGTTGAGTTTTGTGTATCTTGTGTATTTATTGGCTAAAACAGAGACCTAACCCTTTCATAAAGAGAAGCCACTTTGGAATGGCCTGAACTCAAGCTGGAGAAAGTAGAGAGGACCGAGGCTATGAAGATTGGGGGTGTAAGTTACTTATGGGGGCATTGAGTGTCCAAAATCGATAGATAATTCTAGGCTACTGTGGCCTTTTGTTGTGGAGCTGTGACTGTGACCTAGGCAACTGGCTCTGAGATGGATGGGATAGGGCTTCTGTGCTGAGCTCAGCAGTCTCACCACAGGCAGCGAAAATGTCTCAAAGTGTCCCCAGAGTATTTGTGATAAACTGGAAGGACAGAAGCCCCACTTCCGGCTGAGCTCTCAGCACATCATGTCTGTCTGCCCATCTCCCCAAGACTAGCGGTCCCAAACTTTTGTCCATCTGTGGCCCCTCCTCCTCTCCCCTTTGTCCCCGAGGGGCTGTGAGGTGTCAGAGGGAGGTGACACGCTGCCTGCACTGCACAAATCTCAGTCTACAAGAGAGACTCTGCCCTCGGGGAGCCCTCCTCGCTCTGCACCAGTGTGCGACACAGCAGCACGCCCTGCCTGGGGTGCGAAGCTACCTTTATGGGATGTGCAGTGGGACCACGGAGCCGTGAGAGCACGTGGGAGGAATGTGTGGGAGCAGTGTCACCACGTGACAGTTGTACCCAGAGCCACAGACCTGGTCATCCCCATGTGACCTCAGGCAGGTCAGTTAACGTCTCCGATCTATCTGTCAGAAGCAAATGATGGGGACCTCACAGGGCAGTTTACTTAGAAATGGGCACAATGACAGCCGTGCTCAACACCAAACACCACTGTCTCTCTACATAGGACACAGCTACCTACCCAGCCAGGACTTTCTTATATTCTTGGCTGCGATTCCACTTCCCACGTCACTCTCCCCATTTCTAGAACATTACTGTGGGCTTCTTAAATTCCAGAACTCACTAACTAAAATGTCTTAAGGCTACTTCTGGGACCTTTCATTAAGACACTGGCAGAGGCAAGAGAATGAGTGAGAATTGCCCAGAAGAGCTGCTCCCAGAGGCCCCTTCCTCCTTCCTCTTTGTTCCGTGTGCTGGGTGGCATCCCCATCCACCGGGCATCCAAGCCTGTGACCCCAGCTCCTCCCTCTCTTACCACCGCTCCCCGACATTCAACAGTGTCAACGTCCTGCATTTTGCTTTGTAAAAAATCTCTCTGTCTTATCCCTTTGCCTTTCGATCCTTAACCCCTCCCACCTGTGCTGTTGAGAGCATCTCCTGACTGGTCTCCCTGCCTCCACCATGGTCCCGACAGCCCTACCCACTCCCAGATTTCTGCAGAAATAATTGTCTCAAAGGAAAGTCTGAGGTTGTCACTCTGTTGCTTATTACCCCTTTAATGGCTCTCCGTGGCCTTCAGGATGATGTCCACACTGCTGAGCTACTTGGCCCAGTGGGGCTGCCTTAGCTCTTCCTCTCACAACACCCTCCCCCCAATTCTCAAATACCACATCTTCTTTCAAGACTTGGCCTGTGTCACCTCTTCTCGGGAGCTTTTCCTGACTCTTTCAAGTAGGAGCAGTCTCTCCCTCCTTGTACCCCACTGTCTCCTAGAGACTTCTACCATGTCATGCACCTTCAGTCTCTCCCATTAGACTGGGAATTCCTTGAGGATAGAGATGGTACCATTAATTACCTGTGTACCAGCATTAAGCCCATTGTCTGGCCAAAGTGACCACCCAAGAAGTCTTTGTGGGGTAACACAGAGTGCTTTTTCCCAGTTAAAGTTTCACCTTTTGATGGATGGCATTCCACAGGAAGGAGTGCACTGAGGTGAGCCACAGCTTATAAGGCACCAGGGTTACGATATAGCTGAAGATGTCAACCGAAAGGGAGGCAGGATTAGTCTAGGTTTGGGTGTAAGAATATTTTGATGGCCCTGACCAGTGCAGCTCAGTTGGCTGGGCATCATTCTGCCAAGCAAGAGGTCGCCAGTTTGATTCCTGGTCAGGGCACATGCCTGGGTTGCGGGTCAGTCCCTGGTCAGGGGCATGTGCGTGAGGCAGTTGATCAGTGCTTTTCTATCATATCAATGTTTCTCTCCCTCTCTTTCTCCTTCCCCTCCCCTCTCTTTAAAAATAAATAAAACCTTTTAAAAGAGAATATTTTGATGTTTGACATTCATGTTAGTTGCATAGATTGAGAAAATCTTATACATAGGCTGGGTCCCTGCGAACAACTCAATAATTTTTGTGTGCCAAACACCTGGGGAGGGGAGCAGCCCGCAGTGAATAACCCGCAGTCCTGGCCCTGCCGGACCTCACAGTCTCACCACTCAGCGTGGAGACACACACGTGAAACAGAGGAGAGCTGCCAAGTGTTAAGGGGCACAGAGGCAGGGAAAACAAGTTCCTTAAGAAGAACAGGTTTAAACAGACTTGGAAACTGGTTAAGACGTTGGGAGGTGGAACTACGCAAACTAAGGGCAGTGAAGGAGGGGTGCAGAGGAGGGAGATCGCTGGGTGCGCTCCCAGGGGTGGAGCCCTGGTTCCAGCAGGAAGCATGATGGGCAGGCAAAGGCAAGTTCATCAGGAGGCTGGGGATTGGGGATCTGATTACATCAATGATGGGAAGCTCCTGGAGATTTTAAATTCTGATTCATATTTATTTACTTAAATGGACATAGTTTTGATTTGGCAAGTTTATTTTTATTTTAAAAAAAGACATAAGGTTCAGGGAGATTCACTACTTGTCTGTGGGTGAAACATGTGGATTCAAGTCTGAGTGAGAAAACTTACCGGGAGAGAAAGAAACGTGTTGAAAAAATCGGCAAAGACTTCATCCTCCAGCAGAATTAGGAGATTTGTAGAACCAATTATCTCT
Organism: Phyllostomus hastatus; assembly: GCF_019186645.2. Lineage (NCBI taxonomy): Eukaryota > Metazoa > Chordata > Mammalia > Chiroptera > Phyllostomidae > Phyllostomus > Phyllostomus hastatus. The sequence goes on along the minus strand of NW_025333833.1, from coordinate 10,858,316 downwards.
ACATAAGGAAAACAACAACAACAACAACAAAAAAGAAGCAAAAGAACATTCACATGAACCCATGCTACACTCAGGATGAGAAAACAGAGCAATTGAATGAATGGGTCATTTCCCATGGCCAAGTCTCAGCATGGCCATGACCTTCAGGGTTGTCTAACTCAATTTCTCCCCAACTCCAGGACTCTTCTTGGCAATATCAGTCTGCTTGAACACCTCCAGCTATGGCGGTGGGGCCGGGCGGGGGGGGCTCACCCCTCATAAGGCTGCCATTCCACTTAGGAAAAGAGAAAATTGTAAGGAAGATTTTTCCTACTGTGAACTCCCTTCCTTCTTCTCTCCACGTATAGCAATTCTGCCGTCTGAAGCTTCTCAGAATCCACCCAAGTCCCAAACGTGTGAAGATATCACAACCCACTGCTTATCTCCAGCTCCTCTGGCTCATAACTAAGCAGTTCTTCAACCCTTCCTTGCATGGCCTCCTTGCCATGGTTCCTCCTTTCTTGGCCAGAGTGTCCCCTGCAACTCACGTACTCTGCCCACTTGCCGGGGAAGGGCATAGACAACTGTCACCCATACCGTAGGTTCTGTTAGTGTGGCCAGAAGTGGGGTAAGCTTTGGGTTATCATTACACTGTTAACTCCACCATCCTTTGTTCAGTCAGCCCCTTTTTAGAAAACAAGGGTAGGAGTCTACATTTATGCCAGTCAAATTACAACCTGTTGCTTTGGTCCCAACCTTCTAACCCAACAAGAGCTTTTTTGAATATCGATCTGGTCATGCAAAATATTTTTTATTCCTCTCTGGCTTGATCATTGAGCTGCCCAAGTTCATTCGGAGAGAGTAAAGTTTCACTGTCACAAAGCTAAGCAAGGACACCACAGGTGGACTAGTTCACCGCCAGTCTCTTAGAATGCTGTGCTCAACTAGTGAATAGTGAGCTACTTGTTCTATCAATGGCTCTGCATTTTCCCATCATACCTGAAGTTTATAATGAAAGACTTGTAAAATGTGCAACCTACATACCATACACTAGTCCTATCCCTCAGCTCGGTGGAACATCTGGGTACCACTCACCGTCACTACAGTGTAGTTATGATAAAGTAAGAAAACTAAACAATCCTTCAGTAACTTTTCCTGATGGCACTTGGTGATTATTGTCATCATGTAATAGAAATAGAAATAAAGCTCAGACCATCAAACACTATTGTAATAGTACACATCAGTTCTTGCCCTCTGTTCCATACAGATATTTTTTTTGCCACCTACTGTTGTAAATTTTTTAAAAAATGGACATACTTTACTTCAATCAACAAACTCAGATTCTTCAAGCCTCAGCCCATAGTTGGCAGGCCTCCCTTCCCTGTCCCCTCACCCCATCCCTCAGCCCCAGCGAGGGGAATGGAAAAGGACAAGCCAAGGGGGCGGCTGCCAGGACAGTCTGCCTTCCGTGTGTGCTGAGCCCAGGCCAGCTGCAGCAGGATGGCAGCTGCCACAGACCCCTCCCTATGAATGAAGTCCCTGCAGCCACTGCTGTGGGCGAGGTGTGTTTGTGGAAGGCACGCCCGAGGGCAGCATCGCTGACCTCCAGCCAAGGAGTGGATTGAGGGCATCGTTAACCCTTGTGTAAACTCCCACCACTTCTTGTGTGAGTCCTCGTATGTTTAATTAGATTTTCTTTCCCACAGATGTTATAAAAGAGGAAGTAAACAATATCTATACAAAAGAAGCTAATAAAGACTTTTCACACCCATGGTGCCTGCTCTTGTTGACCAGCCAAAGGCATTGCTCTTTCTTACACAACCCCAGTCTGCTTCACAAACCACTGGGCATCCATCAAGAATTGGTCTATAGCTCTGGCTGGTGTGGCTCAGTGGATTGAGCACTGGCCTGCAAACCAAAGTGTCACTGGTTTGATTCTCAGTCAAGGCACATGTCTGGGTTGTGGGCCAGGTCCCTGGTAGGGGGTGTGGAGGCAACCACACATTGATGTTCCCCTCTCTAAAAATAAATAAATAAAATATTTTTTTAAATCTTTAAAAAAAAGAATTGTTCTACGTATCATCTTCGTGGCGAGTCAAGCATGGGGGAACCTACTACAGTGGTGAAATTGACGACCGCCCCCCGCACGGTCATGTACATCTCCCCACCATTACAATGCACATGTCATTGTTTTCATCCATTGATTCATCTGTCTTCCTCACCAGACTGAACTCACATGAGAGGAGGGCCCTTGCCTTTTCATCTTTCTCCCCACAGGAAGGCACTAGAAGGGTGTGTGTGATGTCTAAGTTCTATAAATGTTGAAGGAATTGCTCTTTGAAGAGAAGGTCTTCAGTCTTTAGGAATCCTGTTTGTTTGTCACTCACAAAGCCTGGCATGGATTTGTTTAACGAGATTATGAAGATACCTGAATACAGGAAATCAGGTCTTTACAGAAATTTCCCAATTGATTGTGTCCCATAACTACACACACTGCTGGTGACAAGGGGCTCGGCGACGACAGGGCTTGGCATTAACAGGACAGTCTCAACTGGGTACAGGAGCAAGGCTCTGTACATCCTCCCCTTCCCCATCCTATGATTTCCTCATTCCTGTTTTTCCATTCTCATCTGTTCTTCTTTCAAACTTCTCGATAGGTTGGGAAGGCTTTCAACACTCATTCCACACCATGGTAACACTGGGGACAAAAGGAAGCCCTGGCTAATCCCAAACCTCTTGCTAGCCTTCTACCTGGAGGAGGTAGGACACAGGAGGGCCTCATCTGCATTTCACTCCCTCCCTCTTAGTTGCCTTAGTTGCCTTGTGAATGGGGTCCTGCCCTACCTTCAAAGATAGGTGGCATATGGTGAGGGGTTCGGGGGCTGGGGGAAAGAAGAGCAAAGTAAACAAAGGGCATGAGTAACAGAACAGCCACCTGTGGCACCCCTGCTTGACTCAGGTCTGTTCATGGGCGGAAGGTGAGTGATGTGCCTTATTTGGGGACTCAAAGCCCGAGTGCCCTCCCTCTCAGAGACTCACCGACATTGTTCATGTTGCCATGCTCTCCTTGCCACTGTGACTGATTAGGAGCAGAGCAGGTCCCCGTCTACAGAACCCCACTCTCTGAGAACGCACAGTGACGCCTGTTCTTAAAGGTTCCAGATTCTATCGTCTTTTTGTGACTCTATCTCCTGGATCCCCTTGAAGGTATCAGACCCTTCCTACACGTAGGCCTTTAAGTCTATACTATTTTGTGTGCATTGACAGGTTCTTTGCCATTGTTGTCCAATTACAGCTCATGTCCCAAGTTTAAGTTCTATCTCTTTAACCCGACTTTGTGCTTTGGCAAGGAGGGATCTAGTCATCTGTTTCTAATGTGTCTTTTGGGTATAATATCCTTCTTGAAATTTAACAGGTACTCAATGAATATGTAATAACTTAACGTGTCTGTCAGATAAGCTGGAACATTCAATCTAATATCCCAGTTTGTTTTCCACCCTTTCTCCTCCTTCCCAGATAGTTTCCCCTGGTTGGCCATGGGCTACTTCAGTTTCCATTGGCTGTGAAAAGTGAGACAATAAACATTAGCTAAATGCCTTCTATGGAGAAGTTAGATTAGGGGTTTATACAAGGTCTGTCCAGAAAGTATTCAGCCGCATAATATGACAAAGAAATTTATCAAAGAAGATACAAGAGACAAGAAACATCACAGGACAACCATGCCTCAGTTCCCTTCAAAGTAGGCACCTTGGGACCTCACACGGTTCTCCCAGTCACCATCAGCTGCCCCGTCACATTTTCCTGAACCTCATCCACGGTCTGAAATCTCTTTCCTTTCAAAGATGATTTTACTTTCAGGAAAAGCCAGAAGTTGCAGGGCATCAAATCTAGGATATAGGGGGGCTGAGTCACTTGCATGATTTGAAGTTTCGCCAAAAAACTCTGCACAAGATATGATGCATGAGTGGATGCATTGTCATGACGAAGCTGCCAATCACCAGGTGCCCATAGCTGCGGTCTTCTGAATCATCTGAATAGTTTCCGTGGAGGAATGTTCAAGCTTAACGCATAATATGATGCAGATTCATTGCTCTATTTACTCAGCCATTTTGAATGCGACAGGCACACAGTACACATGTTCACTCAGTGGTGTCTACCACCCCCACTGACTAGTACAGTGAAGTCACTATTCACACACGTGCAGTCCAGTCCACTCTCCTTGGCTGCCAGGTTACACCGATGTCCCACAAACCATTCTTGTTATATTAACAAAGGTTGGACTTTTTCTGGACAGACCTCATACTTTGCCTTCATTCAATTCTCAGCCCTGCAGAACAGATTATTATCACCTTTCCATTGAAAGACAGTAAGCACAACACTAACATTTGCCTCTGCAGTTTGATTCAAGAGCCCATGTTATTTCAAATATGCCAGTAAGTCAAACCTCTTTTTCTCATGAAAAATCAATTTTAATGGGCTTAAAAATACACTCCTTGGACTTCCTCACAATAACCTATTTTTCTGTGACTCAGGGTATATGTAAAAGAGCCCAAAGAGGATCCTGGACATTGACTGGGTCAACAGCAAGTGCATTTAATAGGGTTGAGTGTTGTTTTATATTGTCTCAGTGGTCTCTCTGGTGGTCTATTGGGGGTCAGAAATCATTGTGTGGGTTTGGAGGAACTATGCACACCAGAAGGGTGCCTAGTTCCACCAGACAGTCCCTCCTTTGCCCTGGCAGCAAGGACACACTTGTCCTAAACTCAGCCATCAGACCCTGCCCAGGACTTTTCATCGTCAAGGTGTGGCTGCCTCAGTAGCTCAGGGGCAAAAAGAGATTATGCATAGCAGTGCCCATGACAACAAATGCTCAGTGGTGGTGGTGCCAGCAGTAGTGGCACAGTGGGGACAGCCACAAAGGCTGAAAGAAGATGCTGTAGTTGAAAATGAGCATGATTCAATGGGAGGAGGTGCTAACTACCGAAGTACATGTAGACATCATAACAGCAGTTATGGCAGTACAAATACCAGGATGACCCAACCCACAGACTCTTTGTCATGGCTATTGAGCACAGGGTCCCTTGGGGAAAAACATGTGTGGGTAGCCCACTGAGACTACTTGAGAATAGAATTTCCATGGGTGGCAGGAATTTCTGGCTGATTGTCAATGATACGTCCCACACTTCTAGAGCAGTTTCTGTCACATGGAAGTGCTCCATAAGTATTTGTTGAGTGAATGAAGTTATATGAATAGGAGCCTTTAAATAATGAGCCATCATGGTAGAACATTGGGTCCTTCATCCTATTTTTAGTCCTGAGTTTCAAAACAAAAACAACAACAACAACAAAACAACAAAAAAGCTGTCCTGGCTGGTGTAGCTCAGCAGATTGAGTGCCAGCACGTGAAACAAAAGGTGGTCAGTGTGATTCCCAACCAGGGCCTGGGTTGCGGGCCAGGTCCCTAGTTGGGGGAGTGAGAGAGGCAACCAATTGATGTACCTCTCACACATCAATGTTTCTCTCCCTTTCTTTCTCCCTCCTTTCTCCTCTATCTAAAAATAAATAAAATAAAATAAAATAAAAATTTTAAAAAGCATTTTGCCTTCTAGGAAGAACATTGCAATGTTTTTCCAAGTATTTATTGTGAATCTTCTCCTTAATCTGTGACAGAGATCTGCAGCCCTCTCCGGGTAACTGTGCCCTGGGGTAAAGGAGATGCCCAGAGCTTTGGGGAATTGTTGCAGCCACTGATTGGCAGTGACCTTGGAACACTGCGGATGACTTGTTGAAACATGAGGAAAACATACACACGGACAACCAAGTCCTGTGGAGAAATAGGGACGAAACGTCCACTCTCACTAGTGGAGAACACCCTGTTCTCCCACCCCAGCAGGCTTTTATTGGGTTCGTTTGCACAGGAATTCAGGTAAAGCTCATTAATCATTGCCAGGAAGTAAGGATCAAACAGTAGATAACAAAGAACTCTGAGGGCCTATTCTGAGTCTGGGTCAGATAGCTAAAGAGCTGTAAAACTTTGAGGAACAAACTTACTTCTTCCTTGGACCCTTATCATTTAATTGAGAGCATTCTAAACAAAGCAGGATTCACAGGATTTTACATTCTTTCTTAGGCCTGATCACCTGGGAAACCCGCCCTTTCCAACACAGGGCTGCACCACCCTCTGCCATTGTTTCAGGCTTAGGTGGAGCAAGGGAAGTAAGGCAGCCAAGAGATTAGGAGATTTTTCTCAGTGACAATGAGGACTCAGGCTGTGTCAAAGCCGAGGAGCGAGGGTCCATCACCCTTTTTTGCTGTACCCCTCAAAGTCCTTCCTTGGGGGTCTCCCATGTGATTGTGCCTGTCTTAGATAGTTTCCCCCTTGGGGGATCTTACCCGTCATTGGCTAACCGACCAAGCATTGGGGGTCAGGCAGTGTGAAGTAAAAGGAGCAGAAGTGGTGCTCTTGCCAGGGTGATAAGCTTTTGTCTCCTTAGTGGCTTACGGTCCAAGGTCGCTCCCTCAGCCTTAGCCTTGGCAGGGGTTACAGCTTCTGATACCAGGCAGGGCAGTTCCCAACAGGGAATCAGTGGAAGCTGGCTCTGATCTGAAACACAGATAGTAAGTGTCGGAGCTGAGATGTGAACTCAGGCTTAATTCCAAAACCCCATTTTAAGTCCTTACAAGGATTTTGTTTGTTAGGCTTGTAAATATGCCCTAGTAGGTGTTTAAAATACTTAGGAGAATCACATTTTAAAATTGAAATAGGAAATATCTAAGGAATTTTAATTTCCAAAATATGGAAATGGTATCTATTTCAGAAAATCTGATTCATCAAATTTATGATTTTATTGAAAAACAATGAACAAGTGAAAGCAACTGTAAATAAAATTACTGCATTTATAAATAATTCTACATGTCAGGTGAAGAGCTTAGTAATTAGTTTGTTAAATGTGTACCATAATATTGACATATTGAATATTGAATACAATGCAAGCAATTGCAAGCATGTTTTGTGTTGGCCCAAGGTTCCCCCTCAGTTAATCAGAGGCCATTAGTAACCTTCTGTCTCCAAATTGGAAGGCAAATTATCAAACTTTCCATAGAACAACTCTGTGTGGCTCTTCCTCAGACTCCCTCCCTAGGCGTTGGGAACTCAGTGCTTTCCTCGGTAGCACTGAGCCATGAAGTCCCATCCCTGCAGCAGCAAGGCCAAGTTAGGTGTCTGAGTACAGCGATTTTACAAGCCCTCAGAATGGCTGCCTGAACCCCTCTGAAGAACTCCTATTTATCCTTCAAAACGCAGGTCAGCATTAAACCGACACCTCATCGATGCTAGTGTACTAGATTCTTTCTTTACTTACTCACCAACTACTTATTACATGCTTATTATGTGATAGGCTAAAAAAGAACATTTTGGTGATTTTCATAAGGTGGCTAAAAAGTACTGACTTTAGTTCATATTTTGACACTTGCATTCTTGAGATACACACATATCTATATATCTGTATATGTCTAGATATCTACATATGTATCTATGTTTATTGACCTGTAAGTATAATCTGTATCTATTGATTAAATGCTATGCTTCTTCGCGTCCACACATCTAAGTTTAACAGGAAACAAGCAGACCTTCCTTATATTCATGGGTGCCTGGATAGCACTCACTTCTGTATTTTTCTTCCCTCCTCTTCATCCCTCCTGCATTTCTATTAAATTGATAGTTCAACGCCAAATGGAGAGCAAGTGCCCTTTTTGGGCTCCTGTAGAGATTGTGCCCTCTGGTGGAGAGCAGTGAAGATGACACCTTTCTCTCCAAAACCTTATTTGTTTTGTTTGTTTGACTGGTTTGGTTTTGGGGGGTGGGGGATATTACTGTTGTTGCTTTGTTTTCCCCCAAATTTATCTTCAGTTCGTTGTACATTTCAAGGGCTCAGATTACTGTCAGAGTGCTCATGCAGACTGTGATGTGGGAATAAAGTCCTTACCCTCCAAACAGGAAGGCGTCTACTTCACCATTATTACATCAGGCCCCATTAAACACCCTTTGTGGCTTTGTAGACCCCTGCAAATATTTATTATGTTACTTGAAAGATAGATGTTGTAAGAAATAATATTTCTAGCCATTAATTTACTGCAGAATGAGCTCATCAGTATCTAACAGGACCTCAAAAGTACTCAGAAATGGGTCAGGTCTGTCACCAAGTAGCTCTGGTATCTCTTCCACTTCTACCTTTGCAGAGTGATAATATGGCAAAATGTTACTATGTGGCCTTTGCTTTTCTGCCATTGTATATAACTTCCCCTAATTAGTGAAAGATATTATCTCAAGATGAGGTCTGAATATAATGGTAAAAACAATATCATTTTTAGGTTAAAAATTAAAGAAAAGAATATGCTCTTAATATCAAAAAGAAGAGGAGGCCTGAGTGAAGTAGCAAGTAGAGTTTTGCCACATCACAGGGAAAGGGTATAGAGGAACACAGATCCCCCTTCCCCCCAAGTTCGGGTCACTGGAGGAGGTTCAGCTAGGCTGCAGGAAGGAGGAGCTGCCAGGCTGGGCAAGGCCTGGAAAGACACCCAAGGTTGTGGGGGAGAAACAAGGGGATGACACCACAGGGTCCAACCAGGAGCACCGCAGAACCTACAAGGGACATTGCTGAACTCTGTTGGCCACTAGGACCAAGAAGAAGCATAGAAGCTGAACGAAGGGCCCCAGCTCCACAGGCCTGGAAGCCCCAGCCTCCTAAGACCCGCAGACAAGGTGTGTACTGTGCAAGCGAGGGCCATGGAGCTCAGGGTGGCCAGGAGCCTGGAACCGGGCAAGTGTCTGGAGAGGCTAGGTCGTGGGAGCAGGATCTTGTGGATACAAGGGATCTGCCTAATTCCAAGCCCTAACCTACACAAATGAGCCTATTCCCATTGTAAGCAGGGCTGGAGAAACCTGGGCCACCTTGCTGGTGCGGGGCTAGGAGGGTATCTTCCATTTAGAGACACTGGGAGCCTTCATTGCTGGAGAGTCCCAGGGCGCTCTCAGGCAGCAAGTCCAAACGGGGACTGAGTGCCACCGTTCTCAAAGCTGCAATCTCAGAACGATTTTTGGTGCATGGGCCCCCTCCATGGGGATGCTTTGCAGATGGTTGGTAGCCTGAGGACTATTTCATTTCCTTCTCCAGGGGAGAGCAGCATTGCTGTCTGATCACCCCAATGGTGCAAGGGGTAAGCCTTCCACGGAGAGCTACGTGCATGCCATCCCACCAGCTGAGACACTGCTGAGCCCCATCTAAATGACACTGCGAAGCACCTCTTCCCTTTGCAATAACCCAGGATGCTCACCAGCCTCCCAAACCAGAAAGTAGGGACCCTTAACAACCAGGCAATAATTCACCCCTGCTACCCCTTAACTTTTGAGCCAGAAAATTTACAAAAAAAGAGAAGGATTCATCTAGTTCTCCTGGGAACTAGAAGCAAAAGGGAAACCAGGAAGATGCTTCTCTGAAATCCCTGCTTTAGCCTCACTCGGTCCTAAGCCTTGATATTTCATGTCTGACATGACTGGGAGAAAGGGAAGCTTGACAGATGCTCCATCTCCTGGGGACAGCAAAGAGAGAAGCAGAATGGGTGACAGAGAGACAGTTTTGCAATTTCTCAATAATTCAACTCTACTCTTCAGAATTCCAGCCCTCCTTGACACTCGCCTATAGCATTACATGACAGGGAAAAATGACTAGCAACCTGTAAGCCAGTTTCTTTGAATTTTAGATTATCATCTATAAACCGACCTGTCAGGGCACTGTAGGATGAAAAAGAAAACTACATGAAATCAACAAGTTATGGGTTGTATTCTTCATGCAAACCAGAAAGAAGTGGGTCCTGGTGAGTCTACCACTTGGAAATGGATTGGGGTGTGCACAGAGCAATGGGCAGGTCTACACAGATAGAAGACCTTGCAGACCACACGGAGGGAGGCAGAGCTAGAGAAGTCCCAGGAGCAGACAAGCCCTTCTGAGCCCCTCTGTGTGCAGCGTGTTGCTCTGTCCTACCAGACCCCACAGAGGGAACTGCCTCTAAGCATCGTGGGGATGGTATCCTGGTATCACACAGGTCCAATCTCACCAAAGTATGTGCATTAAATATGTGCCTTTTTAAAATATATTAAGTACACCTCAACAAAGCTGAAAAAGGGGATCTGACTTTCATTTTGACAAATTATAAAGCAATGAAAACAAAGAACTCAGTAATAGTTCTCAGAGTTCAATGCATTCAAGATGGCATTCCGACTTAGTGTGAGTATGGAAGAGGTCCAGAAAGAGAAAGGCTGAGGAGGTGGTCATCATGGTGTATGTAAATGGTTACGATGTGCTAAATGTGCCTGGCTGGTATTCCGCGTGATGGGTGTGGGGTATTTCTGGAGACCCAGAGGCAGGACTTAGCACATCCATTTTTACATTCTCCTGGAGGGGAGTGAGGAGGGCAGGAAGGGGCGGGAGAGCAGGCTGCCTTGGCGGGCACTGAGCAGAGTGAGGGGAGGTAGGGGAAACATCTGGAGAGCTGAGGGTGATGGTCATAGTAGCATGCCTCTCACGTGTCATTCACCTTTCCTCAGCACACAGCTCAGATGAGACAGAGAAGCCAGAGGGGAGAGGTGGGTGTGCCGCCCTGTCCTTGCAGGATCTGCTGCATCAGGTAGGAAGAAGAACGCCTGGTCCTCCTCTCTGACAGCTCTGCTTCCCTGCAACTTCTCAACCACATGCTCCAGAACGTGCAGGTGACAGGAACCATGCTGGGCTCGCTGAGGTTCAGACATCAACAAACGTAACGATACCACCAAAAGGAGAAGCCATAGACCCAGACCATGACCATGGCAATGAAAGCCACATGCCAGCAGAAGAAGGTGGTGACAAATATAATGTCGTTTTTGTCGTTGTCCATCCATGGATAGCCCGAGATTGGTTTGTACAGCATAAAGCCAATCTGCATCAGCCAAGAGCCAATCATCATATACAAAAAGGCCTTCAGCAGCCAGAGCTGTGGCATGTTGGGAGCCCACAGCTCTGCGATGACCACGAACAGCAGCAGGAAGATGGCCTGGGTGAGCAGGATATGAGATTGCAGCTCCACTCCTTCTGTGTCCTGCATGTGAGACACCATCAGGAGCAGAAGCATCAACACACCCACAGCTTGGGCCCCTTGCTCCAGAGCGGCGCACCTCTGGGGCAGCAGGTTCTGGCTCACCACATCCGCACACCCGCTCAGGAAGAAGGTCATATACATAGTGAGATGCTGCCACTGCTTGCGGTACAGAAAGTTTTTCTGATAGTACATATTGGTGATGAGTACAAAATGCCCAGGAATACTGTGCAGCTCTTGGGCTACTAGAATGCAGGCGCTCAGTATCTTCACCAACCCAACATAGTATATTTGCTGCAGCCTGGCCCATCTTCCTTTGCTCCAGGGACAGCGTGGCGCATACTGAACGGGGCAGTTGCATATCAAGGCCCTATAAACGAGTCGTGCGTGATAAAGCCCATAGAAGAAGAGAGAAAGTCCTGGGTACAGATGACCCTCGAAGCCTCCCATGGAACTGAGGGCAGGTCTGACCAAAGGCAGAGGCAAGAGGCTCTAGAGTGTGCAGAGAGCTTCCTGCAGCTGACTTATATCCTCTATCCAGCTCACTGCATCCACATTCAGAAGGGAAATGGTTTTGGAGGAAACCCAAACTTAGGGTGGGGTGGGTGTCATGGTTTCCGTTCTGGTCTTCTGCTCTGGTTCATTGATAACTATCCAACCATTTCCAAACAATAATATAAGCTTATTCTTCAGCACAATGCCTGGGCATCTGCCCTAATCAGAGACTATGCTATGGGTCCCCCTTGTTTCTCTTCCCGCTTGTTCTTGATGCCAATGTTACCTTCCTCACTTCCCACCAAAATTCACAGAACATAAGGAAGAACTCAGAGGAAGTGTGGAGAACACACAAGGTATAGTACGTCCCTTACAAGTCCTCACATATAACCTGATACAAAGGCTAAGTACAAACGCATTCCCCTGGGTATAAATAGTTTTCAGAGCCACAAGTAAGCATACATGGTACCCAATTATTTGAGAATTGCCAGGAAAATGTTCACTCCTGAGAAGCCCAGGTTAAACATTATTTCTAGGTGAATCTATGGGATTTGTATGAGAATCAATAGATTTAGCAAAGTAGATTACCCACACCAATATGGGTGGGTTTCATCTGATCGGTAGAACAAAAGGCAGAGGAAGAAGGAAATTTGCCCCAGCCTGTCCACTGAGCTAGGACATAGGTCTTCTTTGCCCTTGCACTGGGATTTATACCATCATCATCCCATTGCTTTATGGATAAAAATTCATGTCCTTGGAATAAGCTTGAAGGTTCCTTTGCTTTGTCCTGACCTTATTTCCAGTCTCTTCCCACATGTACCATTGTCTCCAAGCATATCCGAAGCTTCCTGTTTGGTCTGGAATGTTCTCCCCATTCCACAGTCTTTATCTGGGAAGCTCCTTTCTCCTTCAAGTCTCAGCTCAAGCACTGCCTCCACCCAACTGGGAAAGGTACCTCTCTGTGCAACTTATAGACACCTGTTGTTACCGCTGTCACGCTGTTTCAACATTCTTTACTTACTGGGAAGTCTTTGAAGTTGGAGACCATATCCTGCATTCTTTGTCTCTTTAGAATCTAGCCCCGTGCCTAGGGGCGCTCAATGAATGTTTGATAGAGAAATGAATAAACGTATGAACTACCAAATGAACACATGGCCTCTACCCTGAAATGCTTTATAATATAGTTATGAAGACAGAACAGATACATACAAATGACACAAGGTCACTAGTGCTAAGTGCTAAGCTATGAGAGAGGAACAAATAACCAGAGCTCTGCAATTAGAGGAGAACTGGGTCTTTGACTCCTTCATCCTTGGACATAGGAGATGCAGAATGGAAGGATGCGGATGACTTCGCATAACTTTAACTTCTCAGCCAGAGACAGACCCTTTTGCATAAGCCAGTGTTACTCAACACTTTTCTAGTCTTTTTCTCCACCTAAGAAATTTTTTTAACATGTGTTCCTTTATCACCTTCCCTCCATGAAAATTTAATATCTAAAATCATGATTTCTTTACCCTCTTGGGGGTGACACTGTCCCCACTGAGGGCACATGGTGTCAACAAAGGGCAGAGTGTGATCCCAGCAAAGAGCCTGGTGATGCAGCACAGAGCTTATGTCCGGAGACTGTTCACCTTTCAGCAATGCTGAAAGGATCCATTGGCACAGGTAGACCAGATGGCTTCAGAGATTCTACCAAGTTTTGCATGGGTGTCCCCCAGAGATCTCCTGTGGGAAAGTCCTGGTATTTAATCAGGAATCTAATCTAATTAGGAACCTAATTTAATCATGAAACTAATTTAATTAGGGATCTAATGTAATTAGGAAACTAAGTGATTAGGAAACTCATGTTCTATTAGAGACCATTGAGTGAAAATTGTTCTCTTCTTAATCCTTTCGAGCCAATAACAGGGGTAACAATGATATAAGAGAAGAAAGTGTCATCTAAAGGGGTGAAAGGAATAGACACATCTCAGGTTTGAGGGACCTATAATCAAACATAGTTGGAATGCAGATCAGAAGACTCTGCTTGCCCAAATGTGGCAGAAGCAAGGATCTCCCCCTGTTGAGCCAGACATACCACTGATGGGACACCCACTGAGGACGGGGAGGGAGCAGATGCCAATTGCACTAACCAACAACCACCTGAGGCAGCCCTCCTGGAACTGCTATAAACACTTGGCCACTCACTGACTCACCCCCAGGGACAGGGCTTGGTGGGCACAGATGTGAACCTTGCCACTCATCATAATCATCTCAGGACAGCTTCTTAAAAACACAGAGTACTAAGTTTTCATCCTGACCCTAATGAATAAAGTCTCTGGGTTGGGGCCCAGGAGTTTGCATTTTGAATTACACTTGTCTCCTACCACTGGTGATTCCGATGTAGGCCATCCTTTTTCTTTTAAGTTTTTTTTTAAAAAGATTTTATTTATTTATTTTTAGACAGAAGGGAAGGGAGGGAGAAAGAGAGGGAGAGAAACATCAATATGTGGTTGCCTCTCGTGCGCCCCCTACTGGGGACCTGTTCCACAACCCAGGAATGTGCCCTGACTGGGAATCGAACCAGCAACCCTTTGGTTTGCAGGCCAGTGCTCAATCCACTGAGCCACACCAGCCAGGGTGAATATAAGCCATCCTTCACCTGATGCTTGGAAGCCACAGCACCAGACTAGGAAACACCACCCTGGAGCTTAGGCTATACCCAGGTACCATCTCCCTGCCCTCACTGACCCTCAGATTCTTCCATGAGTGTGGAGCAACATCTTTGTAAAAGCAGAACCCAGCAATGTTGACCAAGAGATACTGCAATGAAGGAGAAGAGAGGGTAGGGAAGGGAGGAGGTTAAGAGAGGGATGAATAGGGGAGGGAGAAGGAAGAAATGGGGGAGGGGTGAATTGAGAGGGAGAGGAAGGAAAGGTAGAAAGGAGAAAGAGAGATCAAGAAGGCTGAGAGAGGGCATGGGGAACTCAGCAGAAAGAAGACAAAGAAGTTGAACACAGCCCCAACACTGAGATGGGAGAGGAAAGGAAAGGGGAAAGCAAAGGAAACAAATAAGTAAAAGATCCTCCTTGTCCACCCCCAGGAGACATGATTGGTCAGTGATTAAGAAAATGAGGAGTCTGACCTGTGTTCAAGACCTAGTTGCCAATTGCTAGGTAGATGTTTAAGATGAGGTGCTTATCTTCTCTAAGACTCATTGTCCTCGTAGGTAAATATGGAATTGTGGGATTCCCTTAAATGTTGAATTGAAAGCAGGTTATAAATATAAATGACTTAAAGTTGGTCATCTTAGGGCTGAATAAGACCACGGGGCCTCTGAAACTGAAGTCCAGAAAGAAGTGATTCACAGGATGTCACGTGGTTAGTGTCCCACTTGGTAACAAAGTATATGCTGAGATAGTCACAAGCTGGCTGTCCCCAAGAAATACAAGAGAGCCCCAGCTCTGCATGAGGCAAACATGGAAGCTGGCCGAAGCTCTGAGCCCCACTTCCCAGCCAGCCCCTCGGCTGACAGAACCCCCGGGTGCGGGAGAGCCCAGCTTTCCAGCTGGCCCACTGCCTGGATCTCCACTGATCCCACTCTGCCCGATGCCCCAGTGGTACTGTCAAGAGAAGAGGCCAAATGAGGGGTCCCAGGATTGGGGGACAAGGAGGGTCAGCATCAAATAAATGGAAAAGTCTCTGCAGAAGCGTCTCACCCTAAGAGAAGGTAGGTGCCACACACTCGCCACCTGCCATAAAATGCCCACTTGAATGTGTCCTCAAAACTAGATGCCGCTGGGAAGAGATGTGAGCAAATCAGTTACTTTGAAAGCTGGGCTTCCTGGTAGAAGGAGGTGTCGGCTGAAGTGGGAGCGGCTGGTCAATACGGAATCCAGAAACACAGAATTCATCTGTGTTCTTCATCCAGTACTATCCAAGAAGAAAGACTATTTCAGAGAAAATAAGTACTCTATTATAGAAGTGAAAATTTTCTGGAAAAGGGACGATTTCTCAAGCTTTTCCTTTAACTGCTTTATTTTTCCTAGAAGTTCATTTAGTCGTCTGTGTTCTGAGCTAAGTTATCCCTAGCTGCTCCAATCCAGGGAAAGGGGTGGGGGTGGGGCACTGGTGGGGGGAGGGTAATGGGTGGTGGGGGAAGTCAGTCAGTCGCTGGTGAGACATGTCCTCTAATGTTAATGAGTAAGTTGGCCTTCCGGTTTATCTGTTAGCATCAATCGGCCCTTCAGAACCTAAACACACTGATAAAGTTGGGTTTCTGGGTCTGTAAAGCCAAGGTCTTGGTCCGACTCAGGATTTATTCCACCTTCCTGTGAGCCCCAGTCCAGTGCCACCCCCCTTTCTGCCACCCCAGCCACAAGAGTTTTCTAATACTGCCCAGATCATGTATTCACATCTAAAGGGGACACCAGCACCTTAACCCACCGCACCAAATGTGTATGCATCACCCAGAATCGGCTGGATATCGTGCTCGTGCTCTAAGCGAATGTGAAAAAGAAGAATGTGGCGTGGGCACCTGTCCCCTAACAACTCAACAGCACTACCGGTGCCAGAGGGTCGAGTCCCTCGGGAGACCCAAGCCCCGTGCGAGAGGGCTCTGGCTGCATGTGGGAAAGAATTCAAGGCGTGCGCCCGACAAGAGGTTAAAGTGGAAGCAAGGGTATTATTGAACAGAGAGGACAAACAAGAAAAGCCAGTCCTCAGGCAGAGCAGTGGACTGTCCTCACAAGAGAAGGAAGAGACCACAGCTGTCTCTGCAGGTGGGCCTTTTCTACCTGTTTGCACGGAAAATTGCTGGTATGGGGAAATAGAGACTCGAGAAAACACTGGGACTAACTTTAAGCTTTACAAGGTGTATTTTGTGGTCTGTTCCCCCTCCATGGTTTGGGTAAACAACAAGGTATGGGTGAGTAGCTATTAATCAGTCTTTGCAGGAATTTTCTTTGTTCCAAAGGCTCCTTGTTGTTGGCCTGCATCTCCGGTCAGGCAGCACATAGCAGGCCCCTGACTTAACTCTGTTTGCCTTTAGTTAATTTATACAGTTCTCATGCCCCTCTCCCATATTAGTATCTCGCTACCCAAAGTGTGACCCTTGGGCCAGCAGTGTCAGCATCACCTGGAGCTCATTAGAAATGCAGACTCTCAGGTCCCGTGCTAGACCAGCTGAATCTAAATCTTTGCTTTACCAAGATCTCCAGGTCATTTGTATGCATTTTAAGTTTGAGAGGCACTGATCTAGTAGAAAAGACCCAACTAAAGCCATCTTGTATTAAATTTTGTGACGAGGGAATAAACCAAGTATGGTAGGAGCATAGAGGAGAGTGCTGTTAATTCTGATGGAGGAGTAAAGATTTGTAATGGAATTTAAAGTGCACTGGCCAACACCTCGCAGATGGGGAAGAAAGAAGAGTCAGGAGCATCCAGAAATGGAAGATGGTGAGAACAAAGCTGTGAAGTGGGTGAAGCCCTGGGCAGAGACAGCCTAGAACAGCCTGAGAAAGAGTCTTTCAGGAGCTCCCAAACCCCACCCTGGGAGGGACAGCGCCACTCAGCCTGTAGGAGCTGTGCCGTCCTTTGCATGGAGCTGCATGGGGAGCCCCTCAGTAACCTTGTCAGGAGCCCCCCACACTAGATGCTGATCAACACGTGGACAGGGAGAGGCCTCTTCCCAGCACTTGGCCCTCCGTGACCCTTCAGGGATGATATTTGCAGTCAACAAAGGTGCACAGTCTCAGATCTTGCGCCAGGCCACCTGGTCCCTGGCAGCAACTCTGCAGAACGACCTTGGGTAGGGAGTGGATGCGCAGATTCCCACTGATTTCCAGCCACCCAGGCTCTCGGGAGAGGGCCTCCCCCACCTCAGGTTGAAGGGGAAGATGACTCTGGAGAAAGTCAAGGAAGTAACGACAAAGCAAGCCAAGGGACTGAGGCAGGAGTCTGGAGGCTGTGCTCCAGGCCTGGCCTGGCCTCTAGCTGGGTGGCCATGAGCCTCTGGGCCTTGGCCGTGAAATGGAGAAGGTGGGCCAGCTAGTTCCCGGGGCCTCTCCAGCGCCAACAGCCTGGGATTCTGGCACCTTCCAGTTTGAGAAAGGTCTGCCATTTGCCCCCTTTTCAAACTAAGATGAGATTGTCTTGGGATTCGCTTTCCCTGGCAAAATAAAACACTTTTCTTAGGGACACAGTCTCCACCCAACTCACAAGGGCATCTGGGTTAGATTGCCTATCAGAGTTACATTTAAGGGAAAACACACACACACACACGTTCACACATGTATATATGTGTGAATATATAAATTATGAAACAAATGTTAAATATCTACTAGGCATTTTTCTTGACTTGCTGAGTTGGACACCAAAGAAGCAGAAGCTTGAGTTCTGGCCAAAAACGTTCTCATACATATTTGGAGAAATACGACACATACCAGTAAGGAAGAAAGGCATATATAATTCCATAATAAAGTGTTCTATTAATGATAATTGTTAACATTTCACAGTGCTAAACCCTTTATAGGAGTTGTTTCACTTATTCCGTGCAAATCTATCAGGTAAGAAATCGTTTAGGATGGTTTGGGCTACAGATGGAAAACCCTGATTCCACTGGCTTAAACATTCGGAAACTTATTTTCTCACTTAACGAGAACTCCAGAGGTGGTTGTGCGGTGACTGAATGGAGTCATCAAGGATCCAGGTTATTTTATGTTGCCCTTCTCATTGGCCTTGCCCTCAAACAAGCAACCAGGATGGTTTCAAGATCCTGCCACACTTCCAGATACCACACCCTTACAGCATGTCCTGGGGCGGAGAAGAGAGCTTTGTTCTGTGTATATCATATGTGTATTCATGATGGGGGCAGACCTTATCAGAAACCCTGGAGCAGGCTTCTGCTCACATCTCCCTGCCCGGACCTGGATCTCATGCCCATACCTACACTGTCGCAAGCAAGGGAGCCACAGTGGGCTCAGCCTGCTTCGGTCCCTGCGAATGTGGCTGGCGCCCAGGTCCACCTCGTCTGATACACAGGAGAGGGAGGGTAGCTAGCAAAACAAAAATTGGGGTTCTTTTAGGGGGAAAGAAGAGGCAGGTGGCTGTGAAGAAGGCAAACAAATAGTTATTTCCATTTTACAGTTGAAGAAACGGAGGTTTCCAGAACAGAAGTAACTTGTTCAAGGTCACTCGACTTGCAATAGTTGGAATTCCAAACAGAGCCCAGACCCTGGGGCACAGTCCAAGGCCGGTCAGAGTCACCTGCCCCTGCAGCCTCGCTCCTTTCCCTCCCAGCAGGTCGGTGATTCGCCCTCCTCCCTCCTCTGGGGCATGGACTACGGGTTTTATTCATCTTTTCATTTCTCTTTCCCCTACCCTCTAACACCCTGCTTACTTGTTGTTGCCATAGATCTCCGCCTACTGTCCTCGTAAAGCACACCCTCTTCTTTCTGCGTCCTTGGCCTCACCACTGCCTAGAACTCAGCCTGACTAGCAGGAAATATTCAGAATAAGTAAGAGTTCAGACTTGGGACCCGGACAGCCCAAAGTTTCAGTTCCAGCTTTACCACTTAGGACCCATGTGACTTCGGTCAAATGACTGAACCTATCTGAGCCTTTGTCTCCTTACCCATAACATGAGGATGTTCACCACACAAGGCTGCGGTGAGAACTGGATGAGATAGAGTTTAGCACAGCCTTCAACAAACTGGAGTCAGTTTTTGATTAACAAAATAAGGGAATAAAAATGAAAACTCACATTTTCAGTTTCCAGAGCTTTGTCTACGTGATCTCATCCGACCCTCATAACAGCCATGTTGGGTGAAGGAGGCCCCCTCCCTGTGACAGCTGGGGAAACTGAGTCTGAGCAGGGTAAAGAGCCTCTCTTTAGATTCCCCTGTTATAGTCTCTGGTACTGACCGTGTGTGTCAGCTGACCCTGCTTGTGTGGACCGACCCATTATGGGTTGAATTTTGCACCCACCCCCCATTCATATGTTGAAGTCCTAATCTCTAGCACCTTAGAATGTGACTTTATTTGAAATAGGGGCATTGCAGATGTAATTATCTAAGTTAAAATGGTCATACTGACATAGGGTGGGTTCCTAGTCCAATAGGACTGATGTCCTTGTGAAAGGAGGAAGTCTGGAAACAGATACAGGGAGAACACCCATGAAGATGACGGCAGAAAGCAGGTGATGCTTCTAGAAGCCAAGGAATGCTAAAGATTACCAGCCAACCTCTAGAAGCTCGGGGAGGGGCATGGAAAGACCCCCCCGACAGCAGCAGAAGGAGCCAACCCTGCTGACCCCTTGATCTCGGACTCCTCACCCCCAGGACTATGAGACTGTAGGTGTCTGCTCAAGCCACTCTGAGACGACAGAGACACGATGCAGCGCTCTTGCTGTTGATACAGCAACCATGTCCCTCCCTTCTAGTGTCTGAGGGGAAAGGCCACGGTCTAGTCCCTGCTCCGGCCAGCAGGGCCTTTAGGAGGAGGGCCACTCTAAGCCACCACAGTCACTGTGTGCGACCTCAGACATGAGCTCCTCACATGGGCCCAGGACCGCGTCTCCCCCATTCAATCCTATCAGACCCCTGATGTCCCCTCTGAGGTCCAGCTCAGAGGAGTGATGGCATCTACTTTCAGCCAAATCCGAGTCTCATGCTTGTCTCAGCCTTTGGGATTCCCCCAGGGCCAGGCTGCTGCTAAGCTTTTTCGCTTCCTGAAGGAAGGGTCCTCCTGACCCCTTGTGCTGCAGTAGTGTGTATAACACCAGGCAGGGTCTGCATTTTCAGGACAAAAAAAGAGCTGTCCATCCTCCTGAGAGATAAGGAAAATCCAGACTTCTGGAACAAACAGCCTATTGGTACTCTGGCAGTGCAGTTAGGGCAATACCTTTTGTGCCTGGCCAGACCCACCCCCATCACGGGCCACGATGAATTTCTACGGCTGCCCACACATGGCTGGCCCTGCATCTTTTCCACGGTGGAGCGGGTCTCTAATGCCCATGGAGACTTACCTGGAGTCTCCACTAACCCAGCCAGCAGCTGATAACCTAACAGGCAGCTATAGTTCTGAGTGCAGATAAAGCCCAAAGCCACTGCTTAACAAGCATTTTCTTTGCCTCCTCATTCCCTCTGTCTGTGCACCTGCCCAATTGCTCCGTGTGAAAAGCCTCAGGATCAGAAAGGATATTGAGTCATAATGTAACAATCTAAAAAATGCAGAAATGGCTGCAAACTCTTGTGAGAATGTCCCTTACAAACTGGAACACACGACCAAAACAGGATTGCCAAAGAGCGGACTCTAATCTGAGGCTAAGGGGGTTTAGCTAGCTGAACTGCTGTGGTCCTGCCAGAATGTATGGCTGCTTCTTTCCCATAGCTCTCCATTTACCCATCATGTATTGACTACCCAGAACTGGATGACGTTTTAAAAAAATGAATGGCAGTAATAGATATTCTTCTTAGGCAACAAACTCTGTAGCTAGTGAAGCCTCGCAGTGAGCATTATCCTCATGTGATAGACAAGTCACGTGAGGATAATATCACATACCCTCACAAGTCACATATTCTCATGTGACTTGACTACTTAGTCAAGGTTCAGGGACTCGTGAAAGGTCAGAATTCAAGCTCAGGTCCAGCTGAGCCAAAGCCTGGTGCTTGTCCTCTCGGACCCAGACTCATCACCCAGACTGGTCAGAATCTCAGTACCATATGTGACCAGGTGAATCACCCTAAGTCTAAAATACCCAGCCGGGTGACTATTTTGTCAGCCCGATTCATGGGAATGAGAGAGGCCTGCAGCCTGCTGTCTGAGACACGAGAGCCTGCTCCTAGTAGCCAGCTGAGAACGTCGCCTAGATTTCTGCAGAAACAGTCTGTTTTCAAGCCCACACCCAATGCACCCACTCAGACCTCCTTCTCCCTGCTCCTCCTTAAGTCCCTAATATGAATTCTGATGTCCTATTAATCTTTACCCCCAGAACTCTATCCCCAGGATTGTCCTAACTCAGGGAAGAAACTGAAGGGTGGAGCTGGTATAACAACACATGTGCCTCTCGTTAGATAGTCTGGGGCCCGAGTCGTCACCTGCCCAGCTTCGATTTTGGACTAGAAACACAGCACATGGGTCAAAAAATACAATGAATGCTACATTCCCACTATGTCCCTGATGGCTCAAGATCTCTGGCTGCATCATGATTCATCAGACCCAAAAAAAATGCCACAGCCTGGTACTCAAAGTCTTCTGTCAGCCGTGTCTCCAGGTCTCTCTACTCAAGTCTGGTTGCTCCCCCCACAAATCTCCCGGCTTGGCAGGAATCCTACCCCTCCCCCAAGTCCTCCCTTGGTGCCTTGGCTGGTGCCTGAAACACCCTCTCACCCCTATGCTCTTCCCCTCCATCCTTTAGGACTCAAAAGAAAAGACTCCAAGAAGCCCTTCCTGACCAGCCCCTGTGCCTACGTCTCCTTTTGTTAGCACGTATTCAGGAGGCCAGCATTCACCGAGCACACCCCATGAGCCACCCTTCTTTGGCTGACATGCATTGCGCCCTTTCTATGTGCTTGGCACTGTGTTGAGTGCTTTGCATACCACCCTATGGCCCTGCCTCCCTTTATTAGAAATCTCAAAAAGTTGTTTACCCTCAGGTCTCAGTTCCTGTCCTTTCACCCTATTTTGAGCCAACTTCAAACAGACTCTTGGCCCCACCCTTCCACTGAAATGGTTCTTTTCCAGGAGTAGACAGAACTAGCCCTCGGGGGAAACTGAGCTCACAGTAAGAGATTTTCCCTGGATTTCCCAGCCACTGCTCACACTGTGTGCCACCTGAGAGATCGCTGCTCACCTCTACCTGTGCTCATCCTGCCAGTATGGTTAAAGGGGCAGCTCCCACCGAACTTCCTGCTTACAGCAGTCTTGGTTCCTTTGGACCTCCTTGGTGACATCTCAGTCCCCCTCCCAATGTGGCTGTTTGTGTACACATTATTTCCTCAAGTGGAACATGACAGCGAATCTTGGTATTCCTTAAAGCGTGTAAGAGAAGCCTGATAAATACTTATTGGGAGTAGGTTCCTCACTCCCAGTAGGCATTCAACACGTGTTCGTTGAATGAGGAACACAGAGGCATCACAGAAGATGAAATCTCAGGTACCTGCTACCAGAGTCCCTTGTTGCAGCTCAAATGAACGAGATCTGAAGGTTCGCTGTCATCAAAAGCACACGCTGGCCCATCTCCAGAGAACATCTATCCCGTCCTGGCTTCTGCTTCAAAGCTTCCCCTAAGTCCCGGTCTCGGGTCTCTTGATCTTTCCCTGTTTGCTCATTAAACTTCATTCAAAACATGAAAAGATCCAGGACTGAATATTTCTCTAAAGCTGTGTTTTCTTAATGCAGCAACTGCAGATAAAACCTAAAAATAGTGCAGAGGTTGCCAGTTCAAGGCCAGATACCTGTAGCATCTGTTTAAGCCCATGGCCTGTGTTCACAGATGACATCTGCAGTCAGGTTCAGTGGTGCTCAGAATATCAGGAGAAGTAGATTATGTCTCTCAGAGATAGCATGATCTTCAAGGAGTTCCACAGCTCTCCTGGAAACAACCATTCCTGTGAAAATGGTCTGGTCTAGAGTCCTGGGTTTGGACTAAGGGGATTAGTAACAAAGTCGGCCACCATTTTCTGGGTTCTCGCGTGTGTCAAGGACTGTGCTGAGTGTTTTTATTTGCATGGGGCATCTCTTCTAATCCTCACAGTAACCCCTGGAGGTGATACTATTATTGACCCTGTATTACCTATAAGGAAAATGGGGCTTAGAGAAGTTGTTGCTGGACTGAGATCTTACAGCTATTGAATGGCAGAGGAGGTGACCAAGCTGAGATTCCACCCACAGCTCAGTAGTGCTCGAGTCTGCACTACTAACCATCTTACCCTGTTGTTTCCTAGGATACCTCAAAACGTTCTCGTCTTTCTTCGCAGAAAGAAAACACACTGACCTCTACCTGCTGCATTCAGCTCGGAATGAGCTATCAGTGATTTTTAGTAAATTTCATATATAAACATTCATATTTTTGAGGAACAAAAGAATAGAGGTTGTCACATAAACTGTTGGAAATATGAGAACTCAAGGACAGCTTGGCCTACGGGACATGCCTGTGTGGCATGCCAAGGTTCCAAGATTTAGCAGGATTATTTGTCAGTTTTTACAAAGCTAGAGCCCAAGGGGTAAGGAAAGCTGGGGAACACAGAAACACAGTAATGTCACCAACTTCAAATTCCCATAACCATCATTTCTAACAGACACTTCTTTGTTTCAGTGGAAATTTTAATTCTAGCAAATGTAAGTGACTCATTCCTATGGAAATATTTTTAAAGAAAGAACTGGAGTCAGGACCAAAAAAGGAACATGGAAACATAAAATAAAATGTTAAAAATAAGTCCAAATAGCCCTGGCCAGGTGGGTCAGTTGGTTGGAGCATTGTCCTGTGCGCCAAAATGTTGGCGGTTAGAGTCCTGGTCAGGGCACACACCTAGGTTGTGAGTGCAATCCCTAGTCAGGGAGCATACAGGAGACAACTGATTGATGTTTCTCTGTCACATTGATGTTTCTCTCTGTCTCTGATCAAAAGGGCGGCTCCTTGTCATTCCCTGAGACTTCAGACTCCTTACACTGGAGCTGCCCCATTCAATACGATGGCCACTGTCCACAAGGCTAATTTAATTTGAATGCATTAAAATTAAAAATTCCGTTCCCTACCTGCACTGGCCACACTTCAACCATTCAGTGGCCACAGGTGGCTAGAAGTCATTCCATTGGAAAGCACAGAGTTTAGAAAGTTCCCGTCTTTGCAGAAAGTTCTGTTGGGCAATGCCAATCCAGACTTTGCAGGGAAATTCCAATGGGTCGACTTCACTGATTGTAGCCCACACTGCATCCAGGTTTCAACTGGCCAACCTAGCAGACTATTCACACCATCCCCAGACACTCAAGCCAAGTACTAAACCTAGAATCTCGGGGAAGTAAACTCCTATTGACAAATGGGGCTCAATCAACTCTTCCATTTCACTGTAATGGTCAAACACCTTTAGAATTCATTCACATCCATGCTCCCCACACTCCTGCCAATGTTGATTGGTGGGGTCTTGGAATTCTTTTGCTGTATCGATTCCCTTCCCCACCTCAGGTCTTATACCTGCTTGTTTGGGCTGTTACTGGATTTCTTATTACGAACATGGAGGGTAATGAGGGCAGTGGGAGTGGGTCCTACTAAGACTGGTGTCCCTTGGTGCCAGAACTCTCTCAGGTGCTGTTGTGGAAAGGTATTTCTACAGAGAAAGACTTTCTCTCAGGTGGAAAGAGGGCTTTCTTCTATCAGAAAGCAGGGGGTCCTATGGAATTGGGGAGTTCAAAGTTTTCAGCCTCACCTGTGTCCCCATCCCAAACCTCAGGGCCCCACTGCTTCTCCTACACGTGGCCCCGTCTTAGCATTAGAGACTGGTGGGGCAAGCATTCAGTCGGTCCTGTCGCCCGACACCACATACAGTACAGCACTGCGTTCCTAACCACGTCTGTCTGTCCTGATACAATAAGAAGTGAAAGATTCCTTTAAAGCTCGTATAAGAGTTTTTGAAAGAACCAGACCCTAAAACCTTCCCTGAGTCACTGGCAGTTTTCTAGAACGTATCTAAGGAAGGTTCTGAATAACCTTGAACCTTCCTCATCACTGAAATCTAATACACACTCCATACATCAGTCAGCATGACATTCATTAATTCTAAATAATTTAGATTACTGTACATTTCAATATTTTATGTGTGTGTTTGCTACTCTTTTAATTATATTGTAAGCCTACAAAAATTATAATCTCAACAGCATTTAGTAAATTTGTGTCTTATAAACTCCTGAGGACCTTCTTGCTCTCTGTGGCATATCAAGCCAGACAAGTGGCAGAGGCTGCGCCTGGGGATCCTCAAGCACATGGGCTGGCAGGTGGGGAAGATGGTCTGGCGGGAGCCTGGCCATGGAGCAGCCAGACCAGGAAGGGCCTCCATGGGCCCCTGTGGTCCAGCTGAGTTTTCCTAGTGCGACAGCTCCCCAGGTGCTCAGCGCCCACAGACTCAGACTGTCTGCCAGCTCTGCTAATCATTCACCCCCTTTTGGCTCCCTTCTCAGCTACCTGTGGGCAGTGTCTGGTTGGGATGTGTGATACCTATCTTCAAAGTCAAGAGCAGGATGTTCATGTTTCAATAAACAACATGTAGCATTGGTGTCTGGCCAAGGTGGGGGTCTGAGCATCCCACATAAGTCCTGAAGTGGGTCTCTTTGTCCTTATCCATGCCACTTCCAACCTCACCTTGCTGTTGGGTCAGTTCCACTATTCCTCCTCCTCTGGCCATGGGCTCACAGATGCCAGGAATGGTCAAGAAGTGGAGATACATGTGGTGGTCAGGAGACTGCCTGCTTGTCCTTCACTGTCTACTATGCCCCTTAGACCCACAGATCTGACATGCTGGAGAAAACATTTCTAGGGACCCAAAACAGTCACTTCGGACATCTTGAATCTGCTCTAGGTAGAGGTGGGCTACTCAGAAACACGCATGGGTTCTTTACAATGGTAAATACTTAGTGGGCAATGGACTTGGCCACACGGAGGACCACTTCCCCTCAGAGCAGCTCAGCAATTTCCCAGAACAAAGGCAAGAACCAAAGAGAGTCCCAGAGCTTCCTCCTCCACGGTCTACTCTGTTGCAGGCTCATACTCATGGCTGCCCTTCGTACCTCCTCTCCCTGAGTGTCCAGCTCTTCCAGGTTTTCTGGGTGTTTTGGGTAGAAGAAACATTGGGTAGTAAAAAATCACTCCTTTCCTTGCAGTAATCCCCATGTTTGCCTCTTCCTCCTTCACCCTTTAGCCTTCTCCTCCTCTGTCTCCTCCTTTTCCCATACCTTTCTCCTCCTTCTTCTTGTCCTCTCCCCCCCTTCAGAGAACACAGATGCCAAAGCTCTTTCTTTTCTCTAACAGAGAAATCGAAGCTCTGTAATCAGGGGGAACTTGGGCTGGAATCCTGGTCTCTCAATTTCTAGTCATTATTTTTTCCATTTCACAGCCATGCCTTCCTAAGGCTGATGTTCTACAGCAGAATGTTAACAGTGGTTATCGTCAGGTTTGGAATTGCAGGTGCTTGTTTTTATCTCATTTTTGCTTACAGATTTTTCCAAAATTTTTTTCCCGAAGGCTATGTATTAATTTTGCATTAGCTTGGGTGAACTTGCTGCTATAACAAACGTAAAAGTTTTCACTGCTTAACCAAAAAAAAGCTTATTTCTTGACCACATATAATCCAAAATGAGTGTTTCTGACAATGTATAGGCCTCCTAGAAGGAGTAATCCGGGAAACCCGTTCCTTCCATCTTGGGGCTCCTCTGTCCTCAACAACATATGTCTTTCAAATAAGCTGTGATGTCCTGTCTGAAGCCAGAGGAAAAGAAAATAGCACAGGAGAAGAGAGTACACAAGGGACAATTTTATGGAAGAGGCCAGAAATTAATATATGTATAGCACTTCCATTCATATTCCATTGGCTGGAACTCAGTTGCAAGGCTGCATCTACCCATAGGCATGGTGGGAACTGTAGTTTATTAGCATACAAAGGAAGCAGAGGAAATGAACAGAGTGGATTGCTAGCCGATCTATGCCACACTTATGGAAGGAAAAGAAAAGAAAGTTAAAGTTACAATGGAATAAGGAAGGCAAGTCCCTCTGTAAAGCTATCTGAAGCTCTCTCTCTTACAGCATTTTCTCACTCAAATCCCCACTCTCCCACCGGTAAGAAATGGCCTTCATCCTCAAGGGTATGAACGGATTGAATTTTTCTGACATAAGTGGGTGTAGGAAAGGGAGATATGTGGATGAAACTGAGGGCTCAGAGGCTGTGACCTGGGTGTGAATTCTCCTCCTCCCCACTGGGGGCACTATTAGCATGTGGGTGGCGCTGCCTCTCTGCCCCGCAGCATGGCTTACATGGTGAGGACAAGATGATTATGGTGAAGACTGTGATGTCAGCATGGTTCATATTAAGTGATGAACTTCCTCTCCCTTCAGCACAATTATCACGCCCAGAGAAACTCCTATTCCATGTACCTCCTACAATATACCCAGAACCACTTGTGTGACCCGGGCACGCCTCACATTCCCTGTACCTTGTTCTCTACCATCACCTCTAAATGAAAACTCTTGCCTTAGGCACAGTCCCTCAGATGCAGCTGGTTCTCATCTAGGGCTTAGGACAGTTTCTACAGCAGCAAATAGAAATAAAGAGAAAATAAAGCCGACCAGCTGATGCACATTGACTATAAGTAGCTCACTAAATCTACTTGTCTCAACATCTCTGCATCTTACCAAGAAACCGCACTTTAATGTCCCAAAATTGATCTCAAAAGTGGCTTTTCAGGTTCACCTACTGTCCAGTGGAGAGAGATTTGGGGGCTGGTGAGG
The DNA here is from genome assembly GCF_019186645.2 of Phyllostomus hastatus. NCBI lineage: Eukaryota > Metazoa > Chordata > Mammalia > Chiroptera > Phyllostomidae > Phyllostomus > Phyllostomus hastatus. The sequence continues at coordinate 10,830,241 of NW_025333833.1, read as the reverse complement.
GGCTTTCTGGGTGGTTCCCCAAATCTGCCTGTTATAGAAAAATAGAGGCCAGGCAGGTGCTCAGTATGTGTGTGTGTGAGCTTACCCCCAAATATTTATAAACTTTTGTGTTCAGGAAGAATATCTTTGCTTCCAATATATGAACAAAGATATGAGTGAGGAATCTTAACAGATGTGTACATATTTGTGAGTAACTCTGGCTTTATCCAGATAAACTCCCTGTTCATGCACCTCTCCACTGCTCCTCGATGCACTGGGTCTGAGCAGACATGGGAGAGAGGGACAACTGCGCCCAGCAACATCTCAGAGGCCCATGAGCTCACAGAGCTCATGAGAACGCACACCCTCACAGGTGCATAGTAGGAAACAGTCATCTTCCTTCTTTGGCAGAAATCAGTTAGTTCTCAGTGTACTAGAATGGAATGTAGCAATGAGACTCTGCTCACCAAAAGTGTCGGCTCCTGTCCAGAACTTTCCATTCTGTCTGGGAGCAGTGGGAAGAGAGAGATGATAAAAGTAGGTAGACATTAGCTCTTTATTTAACAGCCTAACACTCTAGGGCATCCTTAAAAGAGAGGAGGACAGAGAGGTGCTGAGCTCTGTTTTTCACTCGGAATTCAGACAGATCTGTAATTTCATGGGAAAGTTCAGTGGTCATATATACCCAGGGCTATATCTTTTCTCTTATGGGCTGCATCAGGCAACAGTGGTCTTTAAGACCAGGATAGTCGGTGACTCTCTCCTGAATTCTTCCTGTCCTCCCAGGAGTAAGGGAAGATGGGCCAGGCTGTGGGAAATATCCTATGGAGGTTGGGTGAAGATAGTCACTGGCTCCCTCTTCACAGTTTATGTGGTCTTCTGTCTTGATGATGGGATGGTATTGATGAACAGGAACGTGCCACCAAGATTTATGTACCCCAAAGAGTGGCAGCACCTCACCATGTTCATCCTCCTCAGCCTCAGTGGCTGTGCAGATGTCATGAGCAAGAACCTGCTGCCTCGGAGGTGTGTGCTCCTAGAAAGAGGTGCCCTGGTGCTGACCTTCCACGTGCTCCTGATGCTGTTTGTGTCACACGTTCGAGATTCAACAGGGGTGGAGCTGCAGGTGCACTGTCTACTCATCTTGGTGGTGTTCCTGCTGATGCTGGTGTTGACCATGGAGCTGTGGGCTCCCAACGCATTTGCCCTCTCACTGATGGAGACCTTTCTGTTTCTGATGATGGGCTCCTGGCTGGTGCAGGCTGGCTTTATTCTGTACAGACCAGTCACTGGCTATCCATGGCAAGATAATGACACCAGTGACATCATGTTTGTCACCACCTTCTTCTGCTGGCACACGATGACCAACGCTTTGTGCCTGTTGGGAATCTATGGCATCTCTTCCTTTTGGCACCATCGTTGCAGTCCCAGCTCGAAGCTGACCAGGTCCAAATTAGCGCCACACTGCAGGAGCACTGAAGGACCCGCCTACACATTGCTGCCAGAAGTGGAGCACTCAGAGAAGGACGACCAGGCTCAGGCTCACCTCCTCCCAGAGAGCTCACCCTGAGACAGGGCCTAGGATGCCCAGCCCACTGTCCACCCCACCTTCCTCCTTGTGGGCTCTCTCAGACACATGCACTGTACCCTCTTTGGTCCCCAAGTGAAGGTAATGGCCATGAAGGAGAGCAGCTGGTCTTCATCTGCTGGTACATGTCCTGTCCCTGAACCTCTAATCACTGAGGGGATGAGGAGAGAAGGGGTTGAGAGAGGGATGCTGATGGGATTGGAGTGGTGGGGGGAGGAGGACCGGGGGACTAGAGAAATGTGCAGGAAAAGCCATGGGGTTAGAGAGTGCAGTACGAGGGGGGCCTTTGAAAGGGAGAGCGGAGTCCAGCGGTCATGCCGTCTACCAGCTACTTCCCAGGCTTTTACTTGAGGAATAAAGACTTCTCTCTCACAAATCAGAATGGCAATGGTGGGTGTTTCTGTTTGCCAACTGAAGCGATTCACCTTGTGAAAACCGATATGGAATAATTCACTTCTTCCACCAGGTTGAAGAAATAAGAGTCTCACAAATACATGTTTAATTTTGGTACATTAGTGTTATTTCAAATTTTGCACGTAAGGTGGGAATTAATACTTTCATATCAGTGTTTCAAATCCCCATAAACCAAATTTCCATTAAATGCTACCACAGTTCTTATTCTTGACTTCTAATCCAGCCAAAGCAAAGTCTGGCTACTCAATTAACTCCCACCAGCCCCACCAGCAACCCACTGGATCCTAACTTAGCCTGTGCTACACTCGTGCCTTCTCCAAAGCACACTGTACACTTTGGGAAAAGCCATCCCCAGCCACATACTAACGACACACAGTGTTATTTTCTATCTGGCATCACATCTCCTTACACGGCTGCCACCGAGAGAGAAGCCTCTCTCCAGAAAATTGTCATATGCCCCTTTGATCTGGAACTCGTCAGCAACTCATCTAAATCTGCCTTATTTTCCCCAGGCTGCTGATACACTCTTCGCCCCGTTTCTCACAGTGTCTTTCACAGGGATGTTCTGTCTTACCCACTCAGGGTAGTTTCGTTGAGATCAGAGAATTTGTCATATCCCAGTCACCTCCTTTGCTCTGCGCATTCCAGAGGAATAAATAGTGTCTTCTACACATAAGGAGTAAATTGCTTTACCAGCTTTCATAATACACTGTAAATGTTAAATAATTAAAGTGGCGGTGTTGGAGGAAGCCAGGAACATGGGCCTATAGATCAACACAGTGTAATGTAATAGACACTGCAGAAATAGAAATGTAGGGTGAGAATTACATATACGTTAAGAAAGGGCTCCTCAATGAAAATGAGGAGTAACTGGCTCTCCACCTGGGGGGAGAAAACCCTTAGTTCCTACCTCAGACAACACACAAGGAAAGAATCAGAGATGGATTGAGAAGTTAAACATAGACTATCAGAATGTTTTAAAGGAAGGTATTTTATAATAAAAGACAGGAAAACCTTTCTTGAGCAAGAAAAAAATTCTCAAAAGAGCCTTCCCATGACTCAAAGATACAAGAAAAATGAAAGAAAAGGAATCCTGTGAAGAGCATTTTCAACACATTTAACAGACAAAAACAATCAGTACCCAGAATATATAAAGATGTTCTAACATTGACACAATGCAGCTTAATAGAAAAAAATGGGCAGAAGATATAAATGACTATGTCTTAGAAAAATAACAAATGGCTAATAAACATACACATACACATATGTTAACATAACCAATTTTGAGAAAAAGCAGGATTAAGTAAAGTAGGATCTTGCCCTGGCTGGAGTGGCTCAATGAACTGAGCACTGGTCTGCGAACCAAAGTGTTGCCAGTTTGATTCAGTCAGGGCACATGCCTGGGTTGTGAGCCAGATCCCCAGAAGGGGATGCTCAAGAGGCAACCACACATTGACGTTTCTCTCCCTCCCTTTCTCCCTCCCTTCCCCTCTCTAAAAGTAAATAAATAAAATTGTTTTTAAAATTCTAAAAAAAGAGTAATGTATGGTCTTTTTTCACTGTCAGGCTGTCAAAAACGGTAAAAAATATTAAATAAATGATATTATTCATTGCCAGAGAAAACACAGGGAAAGGGAATTGCCATACACTGCGGGGGGCAATGTAAACTGGTCTATGTTTTCTTGAAGTCAGTTTGGCAGACTGTGCCACAATTTAAATGCATATTTCCTTCGAGCAAACAATTCACTTCTTGCCACCTGCCGTGGACATCTGTCATGTGAGGCTAATGACACCTTTGAAACAGCCTCCCAACATTTCGATCAGTCTCCATTTTGCCAGGCCTGCCTTCCTGGTAGATTTTTGTCGTTAATCTCTGGCCTCCCTGGGAGCTAGCTGGGGTCCAGGCCTGTCACCGATTAGACGCGCCCACTTAAGACTTGAACTCAGAAGTGAGCCACACAAAGAAAGGAGCTCTGCCTGGGGTTTCTGGTCTGTAGCAGGAGGACTGGCCGTCATGGCAGCCTCTGTTTTCCATCATCCCGCTGGTTTGCCCCGTAGCTCTGGGGTCAGTGCCAGAAGCAGCAATCTAAACCCATTTCGACAGTGCAGCAATTCTGAGTCCTTCAGAGCTAAACTGGAATCTCCTTCTCTAGCCCTCTCAACGATTCTGCGAACTAACCCCTTTATGTTGATAAATTTCTTTCTCTTCAACTAGCCAGAATGGACTCTTGCTGTCTGTAGCTAAGAACTCTAATACGGTTTCTTTTTTAGAAATACTCATACATCTACACGAAGAGCCTGCGTAAGAATGGTTACTGAAGCACAGTTTCCGTGAAGAACTTTAAATAATAAACGTGTGCCAGTAGGGGAATGGGGAAGTGAATTATGAAGTACTATTCAGGAGCTAAAAGGGACAGGGGATCTCCTGGCTGCTGGCCATCCTCGGCTTCCCTGGGCTTGGGGACCATCACCCCAATCTCTGCCTCCATCGTCACGCACGGTCTTCTCCTCTGTGTGCCTCTGGGTCTCAAATCTCTCTCGGCCTTTCTCTCATGAAGTCACATGTCATTGGATTCAGAGCTTACCTTAAATCCAAATGATTTCATCTCAAGATCTTAATTATATCTGTGAAGACCCTCGTGCCAAATAAGGTCACATTCATAGGTTCCAAGGTTGAGACTAGGCAGTATGTTTTTAGAGACCACCACTCAACCCCTGATACTGTCGCTGCCCATACCGGGAAGTTCAGTCCCATGTCCCTTGGGGCCTAGAAGCAGTAACAGCTCCAAACGTTACTCAGTTACCCCTTGTGGTCTCCTTACACCCTGCCCATGCCTGTGCAAGAAGGACCTTTTCAAGCCCTCCTTGAACGATCCCAATTTGGGCTGCCTGCCATCTGTTTCCTACCGGACCCTCTCTAAAACATGAGTAGGGTAATGGCACAGGAGGCCAGACCTTTAAATAGAGTTCATCGGCAGACATTTGGAACAATGACAAGAGAAGAACTTTTATAACTGAGTTTCCCAAAAGTGAACATAGAGTGAAGGAGACTAATTTTGTAAACAGGAGGGTAATAAATTAAAGGGATCTTCCAACTTCAATCAAGATGACCAAAGGATTCATTCCTTCCTTCCTTCATTCAAAAATCCTAAATAGCTATTATTTTCCAGGTACTGTGCAGAGGTTAGCAATACAATAATGAGAAAGATACAAAGACATACACAATTATATTCTGAAGTACAGTAATGAATGAAAAGAAGATTACATGGTGCAGTAAGCAGAATTCTAACATGGTCCCCAAGATTCCTGCCCCTGGTGTACACGCTGTAGAATCCCCTCCTCTTGAGTGTGAGTGGGACCAGTGAATATGATGGAATATCACTCCCATGGTTAGTTATGAATCAGTTGAGTCTGAATCAGTGAAAAGGGATATCGTCCTGGATGGGTCTGACCTAGTCAGGTGAGGTCTTTATAAGAAGGTGAACCCCCAGGGAGAGGCACCCTTGTTGGCCTGGAGGAAAGCAAACAGCCAGGTCATGAACTTCCTACTGGGGAGCACGTGGCCAGGAACTGCGGGCAACCTCCAGTTGCTGAGAGCCATCCTGGACTCACGGGCAGCAAACAAACAGGAGCTTCGGTCCTGGAACTGCAAGGAGCTGGTTTTTGCCAACATTCAGGGTACTTGTGAGAGGATCCGGAGCCTCAGATGAGAATCACAGCCCCTGAAACCTTGATTTCAGCTTGCTGAGGTTCTGAGTGGAGGGCTCAGCCAACCCACGTTGGATTCCTGACCCATGGAAACCATGAGATAATACATTTGTGTTGCTTAAGGCCCTACACTCAAGTTCATTTGTTTCATGGCAATAGAAAACTAATACAGGTCCTATTAGTTTTGAGTGAAAGTTCATCCCTCACCGGTCAGGGACGAGAAACACTAGTTCTTTAAGGTGTGCGGTCTTGTTACAAAATGGGAATGAGAAACTTCAGGCCCATTCAGTTCTTATGCTCTGAGTCTATAATCATAAGGCAGCCTTTGTGAATTCAGTTCCCTGGGCCCCTGAAACAGAGGCTGGGACGGAGTGCAGGAGACTTCTAGACTCTGAGCTACTGAAGGCAGAAGAGGAAGCTGGGTGGGAATAATCAACATAACCCTCTGGATGTTATGTCACATCAAAATTCACAGCTAGGAATTGAATTTATGAGCTTTCATGGGCCTCTTGAAGCCTTGGTTGGCAATGTATATTAATTAACTGATTAAAAAACAGGTGAACCTTTAAATCGCATTGGCTTAACACAATGGAAGGGTATTTCTACCACACTCCTGAGGTCAAACGCCAGTGTCCTAGTCAGTAGGCAGCCTTCTACTTGAACTTGCAGAAGCCAGACTCCTCCCCTCCTGTGACTTGTTCTTCTCCAGGCCTCGCAGTCCTCTGTATTCAGCCGCAGTGGGGAACAGGAGGAAGGTTCTACGGGCCACAGCCTGACGCGGTGTACGTCACTTCCACACACGTTCAACTGGCCCAGACTCACTGCGAAGCTGGCATGTGTGGTCTCTGGCTGGGCAGGAACTTCCTAGCAACCTTCTGTATCCTCGGAGGGGAGTGAGAATATTCAGTGGTCAGATAGCTGTATCTCCCACCGGGAGTTTTGAAATTCACAGTGGGGATTCCCAACTTGCAGAATTAAGCATCCTAAACAAGAAGGGACAAAGCCCAACTCCTAATTTGGGGATGCGTATTCTGGTTTGGAAGAGAAAAGAACGATGGGAAAACAGGCTGAGGGTCCTGAGTTCCGTCCTCAGCCTAGTCAGAAGGGGAGAAATAGGTCTAGCAGAGTAAGTACGCGCTTCCACCTGGCCAAAGGTTTCCAGAAAAAATTTGCAGCGGTTGAAACACGGCTGTTGAAAAGTACCTGAAATCAATTATGTAAACAGTGAAACCCAGGTCATGGTTATGCAGTCAAGTATAAAGCTCACAGTATAGAAAGTTCCAGAGAGGAAAATTATGAGCTGGTGTGCCAGGAAAATAAAAAACATATATGCCCCTTCAAGCTAAGAAATCAGAAGGTTGTCTTTCATCTCTCATGAGCCTCGTGCTGGTCCATCAGTGACAAACCCAAGGCTTCACTTGAATTAAGATGAAAGTTCAGCATAGGAACACGTGCTGGGTCTGATCTTGGGCCGACTTCCAGGAACGCAGTCCCGCTAACCCTAACCCTAACCCACCCCTGCCAGCCTTCTCTCTTCCTACCATGCGTCTCTGCCTGGCTGCAAGGTGAGGCGCAATCATTTTCTGATGATGACGACGACGACGACGGCCTCCCTGCACAGAAAGGAGATAAAGCACAAGGTGCTGTTAGACAGCGCCATAGTCAAGTCCCCCACCCAGTGAGAAGGTTATAATGTAGCTCTCTGGACACCATTTCTGACCAAACTTCTTGCACCAAAACTTTGACCTTCACCCAACATGTCACTCTACACTGTCGGTATCGGCGTGATCCAATACGGCAGCGACTAGCCACACGGAGCTGTGCCGCACTGGAGCCGGGTCTGTCCGCAGTGAGATGTGCTACCGGTACAGAGTGTATGCTGGGGTTTGAAGACTCAGTGTGAAACCAGGAATGTAAAATACGTCGTTCATAATTTTCATAACACCATTTCAGATACACTGGGTTAAATAAACTACCTCACTAAAATATATCTCACCTTTTTATGCTTTTCTACTGTTGCTGTTAGAAATTTTGAAATTACACGTGACATTTGATTTCCACAGAAGAGAAGCAGTCTAAATAGTTTTCTATGTCTGTGCCGTATGTTTGAGCGTGTGTGGCGGTTTGTGCCTTTCACTAAACTGTAAGCTCTCTGAGGATTAGAACCTTGTCATATACTTTTCACATGTCCTGCTGTACTCAGGATTCACAGAGTCTAGTACGTTCATGTTTCCTAAACTCCTGAGGACCTTCTTGCTCTCTGTGGCATATCAAGCCAGACAAGTGGCAGTGGCTGGGCCTGGGGACCCTCAAGCACGTGGGCTGGCAGGTGGGGGAGATGGGTCTGTTGGGAGCCTGGCCATGGAGCAGCCAGACCAGGAAGGGCCTCCATGGGCCGTGTGGTCCAGCTGAGTTTTCCTGGTGCGACAGCTCCCCAGGTGCTCAGCGCCCACAGACTCAGACTGTCTGCCAGCTCTGCTAATCATTCACCCCCTTTTGGCTCCCTTCTCAGCTACCTGTGGGCAGTGTCTGGTTGGGATGTGTGATACCTATCTTCAAAGTCAAGAGCAGGATGTTCATGTTTCAATGAACAACATGCAGCGTTGGTGTCTGGCCAAGGTCGGGGCCTGAGCAGGGCTCCTTGTCCTCATCTGTGCCACTTTCAGCTTTGCACTGCTGTTGGGTTAGTGCTGCTGTTCTCAGGTCCTGGCTGCCGGGAACAACTGGGGAGATGAGTGTGCGAGCTGGCACAAGGTCTGCTGCCCCACTTCCCTTGGACCACAGCCTCAAGGTACAAGAGGCAACATTAAGAGTGGCCAAATGCAGCCCCTCTTGAGGCCTGCAGACCATGTGGTCTCTGGCCCAGCCCCGCTGATGCCTGGAAGAGCAACGGACCATATGCTTCCCCCAGAGCAAATCTGAGAACCAGGGAGAATCCCTGCGGCTCTCCCCTCCCTGACGCACAGAATCTGCCACGTTGACTCTCCTTCTCTAAGCACTGAGCTCTACAGTGTTCTCCAAGTGTCTTGAAAAGTCACCACCAAAAGGGAAAAGCAGACAGGAAAGATATTCACTTCGGTACAACAGTATCCACGCCCTTTTGTGTTCACTTTAATAGAAAGTCCAACATTCTATTTTTTCTCCGATGAGGGGTATGACGTTCAGCAAGTCAGGGAGAACGGGACTTAGAAGCCACGTCCGACTTCCGTCCGGTCAGTGCGTTTCCCACTCCCTCGCGCTGCCTTCAGAAACTGCTTCCACACCTCAGGGGTCACCTCCGGGCTGTGGGATTAGAGATGATTGTGAATGTCCTCCTTTTTGCTTACATATTTTATCTAGCTTTTCTGCAACGACTATGCATTGAATAAAAACACCTAACATTCAACGTTAAACTATAGCAAATTCCTTCAGAAAGCAAGCTTATGTTTTGTTTTTTCTACTTGCCCTCACACTCAAATCCCCAGCCCCACCAGCTCTCTCAATAGCAAGAGGCAATCTGAATTACTGCCATCCTCCATGGCAGAGAGAGATCTCGTTTGTCTGGAATTAAGCAGACGAGGAAGAGAAGGTATATGCTCAGAGGAAGTGCTGTGTGATCGGGGTGTGAATTCTCCTCCTCTCCACCAGGGGCGCTGCCAGCGTACAGGTGCCCCCCTCTCTGCTCCACAGCATTGCTTGGACTGTGAGATAAGATGGTTTTGCCGGTGACTTGTGATGTTAGCACACTTCACGTTGAGTGATAAACTTGCTCTCTCCTCAGCTCTCCCAGAGAAACTCCTATTCCGTGTACCTCCTGTAATACACCCAGAACCATTTGTGGCCTCGGGTCATGCGTCACATTCCCTGCACTTTGTTTCCCACCATGCTCTGCCCTATACTCATCTGGCTGTTACCCAATATCCACAACTCTGTCTCCGAAGGTACATCAGACACCAGTAACGGAGAAATGAAGCCGATGGGCGGATTCACATTAAACTACAAATGGCCAATACCAGCTCATTGGCGCCACTCCTCTCAACAGTATCTGCATTTTAAGGATCATCCTAACCCTTTGCATCAGTTAGGGGTGCATCGTGGGAGCACAGTGGCATGGAATATGGTGGACTGTGGATGTCCTGTGGTGACTAGACCTTACACATCTGTAGTAAGGAAGTCTGTGGAAGGCTGTTGCCTGTCTGCGGTGTGATGGGCCTGTGGTCATTTCAGGTCAGTGTGGCAGACATCAGGAAGCAGTACACGACATGCAAGTAGGGAAGAGCAAGGACACACCAAAACCCATGAGGAGAAAAATGGAGCCCGTGTCTGCCCCCACCACCTCATACTTCAGTGGCAGGAGACCTGCAGAAGCTGGTGCCCTTCACATTAAGAGCTAAAGGCCCGCCCGGCTGCTGCTCGTGCCAAGGTGGTGAGCCAGCAGACCAGTAGCAGAAAGCACGGGCTGCAGTGGTACCTGGAGCCCACACCTTCAGAGAGAGAGAGTGCTTCACTCTCACCTTCAGATTGTCAGGTAAATTTCTATGTCAGCCAGCTCAACCTAGAACCACACAGGGAAGAGAATTCCGGGAAACATGGCCCAAGCTTAGGTTTACGTACTGCAAAACTAACACTGCCCCCCAAATCATATCAAAATGCAGTCTTTTAGCTCCTGCAGAGATGTTGAAGTGGGGGCAGCAGGTGGGGCAAGGATGTGAAGAGGTAAGGGGAGAAGATGAAGGGAGCTTTCTTGGTCATTTGCAAGAATGTGTCTATAAGAGAAAAGCCAGGTAGGTGAGAAGTATGTATTACATGGTTATATATCCAAGTGTCTATAAATGTGTGTATACGGGAAGAAAACCTTACAATTGCACCCATGTTATGTGTGAGGAGTACTGGAGGATACTCAAGGGTGTGTGAGCACCCAGGCTTCCTCTGGATATCACAGCGACCCCTATCCCCCGCCCCACGGTCCTCTCTCCTGCTCTGAGTGCTGGGCGGCACAAGGGGACGGAAGCCATGGGAAAAGGGGACAAGTGTGACAAGAAGCACCTCTAGGGCCACAGAGGGGAGCCCCTAAAAGCACATTCATCAAGTTTCTTCTTTGGCAGAAGCCAGTTCCCAATGTGCCAGAATGGAACGGAACAATGAGGCTTTGCGCCACCCAAGGTGTAGGCTTGATTCAAGAAACATTTCCTCTCTGTGGGGGTGCAGTGGGTGGGGTGAGGTGATAAAAGTTGGTGGAAGGCAATTCTTTCCAAAGCCCAGACCTTGGCGTGGCCCCAGGGGGTACAGACGTGCCGACCTAGTCTCCTCTCCCTCATCAGGCAGGCCTGTAGTTCAATGGGAACCTTCATTGGTCATGTGTACCCAGGGCTGTTTCTCTTTTTGTACGGACTGTACCAGGCAGTAGTGGTCTCCAAAGCTGTGCTTGTCAGTGACTCTCTCCCCAATTCTTCCTGTCCTCCCAGGAGTAAGGGGAGATGGGCCAGGCTGTGGGACATATCCTACAGAGGTTTGCTGAAGACGGTGACTGGCTGCCTCTTGATAGCGTATGAGATCAGCAGCACTAAAGGCAGGCTGACGCTGATGAACAGAGAGCTGCCACCGAGGTTTATGTTCCCCAAAGAGTGGCAGCACCTCACCATGTTCATCCTCCTCAGCCTCAGTGGCTGTGCAGATGTCACGAGCAAGAACCTGCTGCCTTGGAGGTGTGTGTTCCTAGAAAGAGGTGCCCTGGTGCTGGCCTTCTATGTGCTCCTGATGCTGTTGGTGTCACACGTTCGAGACTCAACAGGGGTGGAGCTGCAGGTGCACTGTCTACTCATCTTGGTGGTGTTCCTGCTGATGCTGGTGTTGACTGTGGAGCTGTGGGCTCCCAACGCGTTTCCCCTCCCACTGATCGAGACCTTTCTGTTTCTGATGATGGGCTCCTGGCTGGTGCAGGCTGGCTTTATTCTGTACAGACCAGTCACTGGCTATCCATGGGACGATGATGACATCAGTGACATCATGTTTGTCACCACCTTCTTCTGCTGGCACATGATGACCAACACTTTGTGCCTGTTGGGAATCTGTGGCATCTCTTCCTTTTGGCACCGTCGTTGCAGTCCCAGCTCGAAGCTGACCAGGTCCAAATTAGCGCCACACTGCAGGAGCACTGAAGGACCCGCCTACACATTGCTGCCAGAAGTGGAGCACTCAGAGAAGGATGACCAGGCTCAGGCTCACCTCCTCCCAGAGAGCTCACCCTGAGACAGGGCCTAGGATGCCCAGCCCACTGTCCACCCCACCTTCCTCCTTGTGGGCTCTCTCAGACACGTGCACTGTACCCTCTTTGGTCCCCAAGTGAAGGTAATGGCCATGAAGGAGAGCAGCTGGTCTTCATCTGCTGGTACATGTCCTGTCCCTGAACCTCTAATCCCTGAGGGGGTGAGGAGAGAGGGGGCTGAGAGAGGGATGCTGATGGATTGGAGTGGTGGGGGGAGGGGGACTGGGGGACTAGAGAAATGTGCAGGAAAAGCCATGGGGTTAGAGAGTGCAGTACGAGGGGGGCCTTTGAAAGGGAGAGCAGAGTCCAGCGGTCATGCTGTCTACCAGCTGCTTCCCCAGGCAAAAGCGATTGCCTTTTACCCAAGGGAATACTGATTTCTTACCATTCAGAACTGGAATCATTCAAGAGTCATCCTGGTAAAGAAGGGCAGGTACTTCTATTTGCTCACCAAAGTGGTGCCCTCAGGTAGAAGTGGCACAAACAGAATTTGTAATTGGTTCATACAGGTTGAAACTGCGTTCTGTCCGCCACCCCCCCCCCCAAATGTTTAAGGGTTGGCTTAATTTCAAATTCAAATGCATAAAGTGAGACTTATTAATGCTTTAATATAGTAAAACTGTAATTTTTATAGAATCCAAATGTTTAGTATCTCCCCAACTTCCTACTTTCATACTCCTATTCCGGCCAAAGCCTACCTATTTCACCACCATCACCTCGGCACCTGTAATTTACTAGATCCTCTCCACGAGTCTTGGCAAATTTCACTCCCTGGCATCTCACGAAAAGCCATTCCACAATCACATTTTTACTGTGCTGGGGTACGCAGCATAAGACCCACCCCTACCTTTACCCCACCGAGCACCCGCAGGGAGACCTCCACTCCGATTCCTTTCTTCTAGAACTCCGAGGCACTAATACTAGACCCACCTGGTTAATTTGTCTGTACGGCTGACATGCTTCGCTTTGTTCTGTTTCTGAAATCATTCCCCTTGGGGAGGCCTCTCCTCACCACCTAAAGTAAAGACTAAGGACTTGGCCATACCAAGTTACCCACTTTCCTGTGGGCGAGCTAACTATGTGCTGCTTAATAAAGGCGTATTTCCTTCCAGTACCTCTGCCTACCCTTTCTTCTGAAAGTGTTGCCGGACAGGTCCGAGGTTCTGTGAAACTCTGGGAGGCACAATCATCCCAAAGCCTAAGGCATCTCCTGAGTCATGGGCCCACTCTCTTCCTCATTCTCGGGATAACAAAAGCCCCTATTCTGTGTCTGCACTGTTTGCTGTTAATTGTTTTTTAATCCTCACAAGCATTTCTATGAGGAATCTCCAGGTTGACTTGCCCAAGTCTTACAGTTACTATGAGGCAAGACAGGAACCCAAGGGCAGGTGTGTCTGACTCAAGCTAGTGACTGTCCTGTGGGTCATGGTGATTTTGTTAATGGCAATGGAGAAGGGAGTGATTCTCAAAATGAAATAGCTAGAGCGAGAGAGCAAAGAGAAGGAAAGCAAGCCGCACAGTGTAAATACGGTAGACCCCCATAGAAGCCGTCTGTGTCACACTTTGTGTCCACCACCCGGCCCTGCCGCCAGGGTTTCCTTTGAAGAGAGTCTGCCTGACTCTCAGCTTCTGGCTGGGTCTGAAATTTCTGGGCTCAGACCTGAGGGCTCAGAGTAAGAATTGTTTGTGACCAAGGTTTCTGGTCCTTGCCCACATTCCCTTGACTGTTGGTTCCTAGACTCTTTCCAATGACCTTTCTTGGGGGACCTCCTTTCTCATCACCGTTCATACACACTGATGGGAGAAGGCTTAGAAAGCCACACATGTGGCACTGGCCAAGTAGCTGAGTTGGTTAGAGCGCTGTCCCAACACACCAAGGTTGCGGGTTCGATCCCCAGTCTGGGGCACATGTAGGAGTCAACTGATGAATGCATAAATAAGTGGAAAAACAAACTGATGTCCCTCTCTCTCTCTCTCCAAAGAAAACGAAACAAAAAAACCACGCATGCTGCTTGCTGCCCATTTCTAGTCAGTTGAAACCTAGTTTTACAATTATAAACATCTGGGAATCAATTGATACCCCCAAGGTAATATCTCTTAAATATCCAGTATAGCTATTCATTTACTCTATCTGGGATGTGCCAGGGAGGTCCACCCCTTGAAGGCCAGTCTAGGGACAACTTCCCACTTTTCAGCCTGGAGGGAGACATGTAATTCTCACAAAATTCCACCAGAGGGCACTACGTGCACACCACCCAGCCAAACCTCTCGCTCTCCAACCTGGTAAACAAGTCTCTCAACAACCGGCTTAAAACTGGGGGGTAGGGAAAAGGAGGTCAGGAAAAATACAGAACCAGCAGAAGTTAAGTATTGCCCAAGCATCCAGAAAACATACCCCAGGGCTGTTTGTTTCCCATTAAAACCTGGCATGTGAATGTGAAAACACAGAGGGACCCAAATCAACTGCAGGGATGGGGTTGAGGGAGGAAGGACGCAGGGTCCAGTTGAGGGTATCTTTGGGAAAAGCACCGGCTAACAAGGGCACACTCGGATCCAAGTAATGTTTTGACCACAATGCTCAATCTCCTAAATGTTTTCATAGGCCTCCACAATGCTCCCATCCATCCAGAGAAAACAAAGATAGACCCACACGTACATTGAGAATAAGGAACAGATTTTATCTATGAACATCCGAGCTTCACAAAAGTGAAACTAGCAGCAGGTTATTGACTATGAAGTATGATCTCCAGAGAGTCCGTAGCATCTGCCATAAAGCCCTTCTGGTGTCCGGTAATCTAGCTGTTCACAAAGAATATACAGAGTGTCCACAGTATGGAAGGCACTAAAACCCACAGTGTAGGATTTAGGGGTAAACAGATCAGTCCCTGCACCGGGGACTTCCCTCAGTGGGTACAGCAGGGATTTTACTGTTCTAGAGGCGCTGGTCCAGGAGTGAATTGTCCACAGCCTGACACCGCAGAAAGGGAAAGAAATGGGCTCGCACGGGAGTTACACCTTGGAAACATGCGACTTCAGCAAGCTACTGTGAGTCACCAAGGCCTCAGTCTCCTCATCGTCAAGGCATAAAAATGTGAAAATCTAATTCCAGAATTGCACGGCTTTAATTTTCCCAATAGGACTTATTTTCCCATGTTGTTAGCTAAGATGAACTTCATTCTTCCCAACTCTCCAGGCAAGTTTCCTGTTGGAGACAAGGCTTGGGGCAGGGCTCAAACAGACCCAAACCTTCAGCCCTGACTTGCAGTTTGGGAAATGGAGTTTCTCCTGTATTCGAATGATTCCAAGGAGTTTTCAGGAAGACTCAAATCAGGCTAAAGAAACATAGCCGAGATTTGAACTCCTCATTTCCTAATGTGAGCTTAAGAATATCAAACAATCAGAAAGGATATAAAGAACAAATTCTCTGTGTTAGGTACTGAACCGCCGTAAAACCAGGTCTTTCCTCCTTCGACTGTGCAGTGAAATTTGAAAGCTTGGCCACTAGCAGCTTCTTCCCTAAATCTGGCTTAGAAGTAACATTAACTTCCAAGACTGTTTCTTTTCTTCTTTCTGATTTTTGTTTTAGCATTCTACGACGGTTTATTCTTTTGGAAAGAACTGGTGTTCGTTTATCTAAAAACAAAAATAGTTTCCAGTTTTGGTTGGGTTTCCAGGGTATTTCTGAAGCCTGAGTCTCAGCTATGTGTCTTTAGCCTGATTGAAGAGCTTTGTCGGATGCCTACTGAAATCGTCCAGACATGGGGAAAATTCCATTTCTCAAATGACATGTTATGGCTGAAGGTTTGGGTCTGTTTGAGCCCTACCCCAAAGCTTCTCTCTAAGGAGTGCAAGGCAGCCACGAAGAACGCTGGGGAAGGCACCTCAAACCGCCAGATGAAGGGCTTCTGACCCGCGGAGTGAGAATGGATCCTTCAAAAGAGATAGAAATTGAGTGGTAAACTCACAGGTAAAACCCATCCAAGACAAGGCCTTGATTTCAGGCAACAGAGCAACACTGAAAAAATGCTTTTAGTCCCTGGCCCACTCCTTGGATTTGGAACAAATTCTTTACCTAAAATATTACTCTCCCACTCCACCTACCCCTTGGACATAGTGACCCTATGCTAACAGGCAAAAACCGGACTTCAGAGGGGGTGGGGG
The DNA here is from genome assembly GCF_019186645.2 of Phyllostomus hastatus. NCBI lineage: Eukaryota > Metazoa > Chordata > Mammalia > Chiroptera > Phyllostomidae > Phyllostomus > Phyllostomus hastatus. Next base: position 10,814,147 of record NW_025333833.1, on the reverse strand, counting down.
ATGGGGGTGGATTTCAATTTGGGGAAGAAGAGGAAGGGGAACAGAGGGCAGCGGACACAGCAAAGCCAAACTGGATGAAACAGGCTGTTCTACTTTTAACTTCTCCAAAAGTAGTCTGAGCTTCTGGGGGCGAACCAGTTCGTAACGGGCCGTTTGCTGTTTTTTCTTCCCTCGTGTGCTTTTAAATGTCCCTGGTGGGTCCTTGGACCCGTGCGAGCACGGTTTCCGCTGGTTAAGTAAGTGTAGGGGGGACCGAGGAAGACAAGCCTCTTGTTCCCTCCGGAAAGACTTGGCAGTCACGCATTATGTTGCTAGCCCTCACAAAGTATGTCCCTGGTCACATGAATGGATCAAAGCAAATCCACTTCCATTCTCGGAAAAGCAGCTCAAAGCGCTAGCCCTCTCGGTGCCGCTGTCGTTTCTGTGTGTTCAACAAACACGGCTTATTGAACAGTCTATCCTGAATGCTCCTGGGGGAAACAAGATGAAATGGCTACTCAAGGAGGTTACGATACCTAGCAAATAGGATGCCATAAGCTAAAAAAACAAAACAAAACAAAAAAAACCCACTACACTTGTTCGTGCTATTCAACTTTCCATTATGTTTGCCATCCCCATCTCAGATGCTGGATGGAAGTGATGAGTATAATAGAAGGCTCTGCATTATGCTTAGGCAGTTTGGCGTCTGGAAACCAACATCTTTTTACACAAGAACATCACCTTTCACTTCCTCCACTACCCCCCTTCAACCACTGAAACGGAATTCAACCACTCACAGAAAGAAATGGAAGGAAGACAGCTGTTAGCAGGTCTAAGCCCACTCTCATGAAACAGTGGAGCATTACAGAGTTAGAACGTTGTATAGAATAGATTGTAATGGGAAAGAATCCAATCTCTTCAGATTGTTTTATCCTATACTGATCATATTACTGTTTTCTAAACACTATGTTCTAGGTCCTATCCTACTTTATTTGTATATACTGTCACGATTAATCCTTGCAATATTTTGTAGACAAGGAAACTAAGGTTTCATGTGGCTAAGTCACTAAGTCAGCACAAAGCCGTTAAGAGGTAAAGCCCAGATGAAAACCTAGGCCTGTCCGACCTGAAGCCCAGCCCTCAACAACCGCATGGAGCAGAGAAACAATAGGGAATCCCTTACACTGGCGAGGCGCTTTGCCGGGTCCAGAATGTCACCTGTCCGAAACATACCCAAAGCCCCTCTGAGATGAAGGCTGCATCTGTCGTTTTCAGGCACTACAGTGTTAGACACACTCTTGAAGGGGAGGGATTTTGACCAAAGAAGCCAAGCTGTGTGTGTGTGGTCACAAGCAACATTTATTTTCCATATTTGTGGTACAAAGAATAACCAGAAGAACAAACTTCCTCCTTTCCTCTTCCAAAGGCACTGAAAATATGACTTGCTTGTCTTCAACTGGAAAAATCTCAAAGTCTCAAACACTGGGGATCCTGAGAGATGCAATCAAGGCCAGATACCATCGGGTAGATTTTAGGGAATAAAAACAGAGAATGATTAAGTAATAGAACTGATATATATGTGTATATATATATATCAGTTCCATTGTGTACATACACAATATTTCTATACATATTCTGTGTGTACATGCACACACACACATAATTATTGTGCCTCTGTCGAAGGCCTCCATTTCACGATTGTGTTCACCTATACATTTTCTCCACTATCACAGCAGGGCTGCGGAGGAAGGGGTACTGATTCTCATTTTCCAGGTTAAAAAGAAGGCGCAATAAGTCACCTGAAAGCAAAACCAGGAGGATTTGCTTAAGGACTCCTACATTTTCTGCCTACCCTGGGAGTAGGCAAAGGCCTCCTGATCCTTTCAGCTGCCCTTGGGTAAGTTTGCACACAGAACTTCAAATCTGGTGGGCAGCTCTAACGGTCCTCTCTTGAAGACCTTGATTTGCAGACAAGAAAACGTGGGCCCAGAGAGGTTGGTGAGAGGCTTGCTTTAGGTCTAACAGAAGGGAGTGTCACACAGGTCTCCCGACTTTGCTTCTGCAGCTCTCAGGCTCCTCTCTCTGTGGATGGTACTATAAACACGGCACACAGATGACAAAAGCGAGATCGCAGACTTCTGGTCGTTTCCCCAAACCCACCGAGAGCGGGCTCTCCCAGGCCTACCTCCGCAGGCCCAGGGCTTTCCGGCCCCTGCGCCCTTCTCGACTTGGCACTAGCACCAAGAAGGGGGCTGGAGGCGGGGCGGTTCTCTAACAGTAAAAGGCAAATTTATGTTCCGGTGGGTCAGAATTCCCCCAGGGAGCTATGGGGCATGCAGACCTCCAGAAAGAGAGGGCTCTTTTGCAACACGATCCAACCTGAAGTTTGCAGGGGCGGAGGCTGCAGGGGGCTTGCTAGATGCTTCCAGACCCGGGTCTGGGCTCTGGGGACGCTCAGCAGTGGCGAGCGAGGGCGAAAACAGGCGGGGTCCTTCCCAGCAGGAACTTGTCCCTCCTCAGGCAACCGGCCCTCCTTTCCGCCCCGCCCCTCCTCTCCCCTCCCCCCACCAGCATCCCCTCCCCTGTACCCACGCCCCTCCCCCACAGCCCTCACCCTTTCTTTCTTCCCGGGCGCGCTAGCCCCCTCCCTGGCGGCGCCCGCTCCGCTTGTCGCCCAATGGCCGCGGTGCCCGGGCGCGCATCAGTCGATCCGCCCCGGCTGCCCGCCTCTAGGAGCCAATCAGGGCGATGGGGGCGGCCCTGGCCGCCGATAAAGACTGCAGGGCGGCGGGCGGCCCTGCAGAGCCGAGGATGGGAGAAGAACTGAGGGTTTGAGTAGCATTTCCAGCTTCCTCTCTTCTCCTCTCCGCACCTCGCTCTCACGGCCTGCCCGCCCTGCCGCCTGCTCGCTCCCCAGGTAAGCGGCCCGCCGGGCCGGGGGTCTCGGGGGTGACGCAGGCCGCCCCCGCCGCCTCCTGAGCCGCAGCGCCTGGCTTTGGGGCTCGGCCCCTTCCCACCTCCTGGCCCTAGTTGGAGCCTCGGCCAGCGGGCAGTCCCGCGGGCCTGCCGCTTTGGCTTGCGATGGGTCTGGGTTGGCAATGGTGGGCCGCGCCGGTAGCCTGGATTTGAGGAGGGCGGGGACTTGTTTTGATCTTCCTTAGCCTGCTTTCGGCCCAAAGCGCCGCCCCTGGAGGTCGCTCCGCGGTGTTGTGCGCGTGGTGGATGGGTGGCTGGGTGGCTCCTCGCGTGAGCGCGCCTTCTTCCTCCGCGGTGGCAGGCCTTGGCAATAGTCATGATCTTGGTGATCTTCTAGTCGCCTCCGTTGAGAGGAGTAACCGTGCTAGTGCGGTCAGCTCCGGCCTCGGTCCCCGTGACCTGCCACTGTGACTGAACAATGGGGACCCCAGGCTGCGGCGTGCTGGGGGCGCGGCTAGTAGAGAGGCCTGGTCCGGCGTCTCGCTGTCCTCCGGCCGACATCCCCTCGCCCCCTTCCCCACCCCCCTCCAACCTCAGCCCTCGGAGGGGTATGGCGCCCTCGGCCAGGCCCTGAGATCCGGACGGGGGCCCGAGGGGCAGGGCGCCAACTTTCCAGACATTTCAGTTGGAAGGCACTCAAAGTGGATTATCCCAACCGCCCCGGGGGTAGCCAGGGGGGATCCTCCCCTAGCCACAAATCCACGAAGAAGGCATCGAAAGGAAATGAAGATGACCAGGAGTCTCGGACTTTTGACCTCCCCTCCGATTGCTATGGCTTTGTCACCTATTCTGTAAACTCGGGAGAGAAATCGCGAGTCAACATTAAGAACTTGAGCCACCAACCTGCGTTTTCTGGCATGTCCCGGTGTGATCCCGACCGCTCTCTGACTCCCTCGCCCTCTCCTGTTTCCTCTCCATGTTCGATTCCCTCTCCATGTTCGATTCCCTCTCCGTGTCTGACTCCCTCACCCCGAAAGCCCCGGTCCCTGGACCAGCGAGAGCCGGACATGGAGGACAGGCACGAATGCCACTCCAAAAGGAGAAGGGCCAAAGAGGGCAACCCCAAGGACACGCTTGACCTTGCGTGGATGGGGTGAGTGAGGAGGCAGGGAGGAGGACCCCGAGCCAGCTGCCGCTGCAGAAACAGCTCAAAACCGAAGAATCCCGTTTCTCCCCACCGGGTCAACTTAGCTAAGCTCCCGGTGGCACCGGTTGATAAGAGTAAAGAACTAGGCTGTTGGCGACCAACTCATCTCACAGAAAAAAGCAGACAATGTGGCACCGAGGCTCGAGGGAGAAAAGTGTGGCTTGATGTTGGGGAGTAAAGTTGGAGACTGGGTTGTAGCTTTTAGTGGGAGCCGGAGGGATCAAGGGATTGTTCTTTCTGGGCTTAGTAGGCAGGTATGGGGATGAGGGTGGGATTTGACCCACCAAGCCTTCTAGACCCCCTAGGCAAACTCGAGGCAAAAGGCATCTTGACAGACGAAGTCCTCTTCCCTCCAGGGAAGGGTGAAGCTGTTGGAAGAGGCAGTTATGTTTTCAGCTGGGTAAACATGGACGGTTGCCCGTAGAAACTTTGTCACTGTACTTCAGAGTTGCCCAAGTCATAGGAGGAGAACAATATGTTCCCTTCTAGCCACCCTGGGCTGCTGGCAGGGGAGGGAGGGACAGAACCGTTTCCTCTTGGGTTTTGTGGCTTCAGACTGTCTTCTCTTTCCGAGGTTTTGTGGTGGTGGCTTGCATGCAGTTTCTAGCATGCCTCAGCTTTTCAAAGTCCACATCTCTCTCATTTGGGATTTTTCCGTGGGAATTTCCTAATTCCTTGAAAAGCTCTAGTGGAGTCTCAGAATGTCATTCCCGAACGAGCATTTTGGCCCCAGCTGGTGGAAATTACGGCAGGGCGCATCTGAGAATCCAACTCCGACCAGCTATTTCTACATCTTGGCATTAGAAGGACTGCAGTTCTTTTAGGGAGCCACCGGCTTCTTAAATCTAGCTAGCCCCTTCATCCTACCTACCATGTGTGGGGGGTGCTCCCGAGGTTTGGAGGAGCCTTCAATAACTGACATGCCCACTCCATGCCAGGCAAAGGGCAGACTCGCCCCAAGACCATAATAGCCTTTCTGTGGCTGGATTTGACTCGTATTAGAAGGCCACATCTGTTCAGTAAACATGTGTTTCTTAACTTTTCTCCATCAGCTTTTTTGGTTTTGGGTTTCTTCCCCCTTAGTGAATTCATATTTAAAAAAAAAAGAAAAAGAAAATTCCCCTGCCTTGGCTGCACTAAGAAAATAGAGCTTAGTCTTCACAAATGTGTAGATTCTAGTTTGAGGAAGCCTATGAGGGGCTTTTTGTCCAATGTAAAACTTGAATCCCCCAAAAGCGGAATAAATAAATACACCATGGAGTCTGACTTGTTGATTTCATTGTTCTTATCCAAGGAGTCCTACAGAGGATCCGTTTGGAATTGGTGTTCTTAATTTTTTTTTTTCCCCTCACCAGCACATCTTCCACCATGGCCACCTCAGCGAGTTCCCACTTGAACAAAGGCATCAAGCAGGTATACATGTCCCTGCCCCAGGGTGATAAAGTCCAAGCTATGTACATCTGGATCGACGGTACCGGAGAAGGACTGCGATGCAAGACCCGGACGCTGGACAGCGAGCCCAAGAGTGTGGAAGGTGAGAGACGGCAGAGTGGGGAGGACGGGCCGGGCGGAAGCCGCGTCCGGGTGGGCAGCGGCCGGAGCCCCAGCCTCTGGACTTGGCCTCCTTATTATTCTGTTGGGAAAGCTTTCCGAAGGCAGGGCCTTTCAGCCTTCATTCAGTCAACATGAAGCTCCGACACTGCCTCAAAGCGGGGCAACAATGGACCCCTTTCTTTACATGGAATCTTGCGTGTAAGCCAATAGAGAGAAGACAAAAGACGAGAAGTCTGCTTTGGGGGGTAGAGGGGGGCTGGCGACTACTGACTTGGGTATGCTGCCTTAGTTGGCTTAAGGCACCCCAGGGAACCCCGTTGAAAACTACTGCTTCAGCCTGACTGAGACACTTACTGTACAAACTGTAAATAACGGGTTTTGAACTCCTGTCGCCGGGGTTCTAGATGGCAAGCAGACCCCCTGAAGTGGTTTCTTCATTAGATTAGCTATTCACTTGCGTTTCATTGTTGCCACTTTTGGAAATTTTTCAATCATCTGATTGCCTGTCCCTGTAGCAGTTATGGTATGAATTGTTGCCCTCATTTTTTTTTTTTTTTTTTGGTCCAGAGTAAACCATGGCCCTCCTCCTTCTAGAAAGGGATCAGAGGAGAAAAATTGTCACCTCTTAACTACTTTTAGGATAGCTTTGTCTTCTGATAACTTCACTAGAATGAATGAATGAATGAATGAATGACCATAACATAAGGCATCTGTTGGGCACCTGCTGTGTGGCAGGTATTAGACAGGCACTGGGCAAGCAACGGTTAAGAGCCTGGTCTCCACCTTTGGAGATCTGGGTCAGCCAGGGAGAGGAAGAAACTGGTCTTTAAACATAGTGGATAAAGTGGAGAATGATGTGGAAGCATCCTTGTACAAGTCATCCTGCTGCTTGTCTGTTTCCTCAGCTACAAAGTCGGGACGTGGCTTAGGCCACGGCCGTCTGTATACGCAGTGGGGGGATGAAGTAGACAAGGAAGCACCACACGTGGTCTAGTGGGGCAATCGAGGATCTTCGTTGCTCCTATTTCAGCATTTTAGATGACGACTTACTGACTCAGTGCTGATGTCAGAATATTTCAGTGTGTCTCCTTGTTGTCCAGTGGTCTTACTCGGGGAGGAAATAATCATTCTTAGATTGTTCTGGTGACTGTTACTTCTTCTAAGGAAGTGATACAAGGTTCTTACTAGAACCCCAGATCGTGGGGCTATGTGCAAACGTCAGGGTGTCCGAAGTGGCAGTCAAGCATCAGTGACTTTATGCAGAAGAGGGTGTAGACCTTCAGAGGTGTCAAAGCCAGCGGGGGGTTGTGTGCTTGCTCGGGAAGCTGTGCGTTTTTAACTTGATTTTTCCCCTCTCTTTTGACCCCAGAGTTGCCCGAGTGGAATTTTGATGGCTCTAGTACTTTGCAGTCTGAAGGTTCCAACAGTGACATGTATCTCATTCCTGCCGCCATGTTTCGGGACCCTTTCCGCAAGGACCCCAACAAGCTGGTGTTCTGTGAAGTCCTAAAGTACAACCGGAAGCCTGCAGGTGCGTATGGGAGAGATGTGGGTGCTCCCACCCCAATTCACGAATGCTGTAAAGGAGAGGAAGAAGATACAGCAAAATTAGAAAGAATGTTATTAATACGTCCCAATAATTGAGAGCCGTTTAACATTATCTTTTGGTTGCTACTTGATTCCAGACTGCTAGTTTTCTTGTCTGTCCCCTGACTAAAACATGAGCATCTTTGTTCATTGATACGTACATTTGCCTCGAGGTCTGCGCTAGCTGCGCCTTTGGGGTTTGTCTGGCATGCCTCTCCCTCCCAGTTCTCAGTCATTCATCTTTCGAAACTCAGCTGAAATCTCACGTGAAGTCTCTTGCTACATTTTGCCAGTGAGACCTTCTGGCAAATCTCTTAATGACTCTGGACCGTAATGGCCTTTGTCTCGAGAGGTGGTGTTATGTGGTAAAGGACATGCACACTGATGCCAGGACAGTCACAGGTTTCCTGGCTCTGCTGCCTGCCTCGTCACCTGGGCAGGCCATCCAACATCTCCGAGCCTCGTTTTCTCACTTGTAAAAGTGGAGGCTTATAATAATACCCTTCCAGGTTGTTACAAAGACTCACTTGTGAGTTTTCCTTCCTATAGAGCTCTTAACATGGTTACTGGCACATTGGTAAGCAGCCTATGATAAGTCTGCATTTGCTTATTTTAAAGTCCCCGTCCAGCATAGAAATTGTTTCCAGTTGAGCTCATCTCATTTGAATATTTTTCTTTTGCACTGGCCAATACTCTGCTTAACTTAGCACTTCATCTTCTCACCTGGAATGCAGGTTCTTCATACATAAATGATTTCTTTCGATAGAAAGTATAGATTTGGCTCTAAAAGCCCAAGAGACTGGGAATAAGTCTGACTCTAGAAGCAGCTGTCTCGTGAAGAGAGGGTTTAAGTGCCTGGCATTCGGTACTCAGGAGGTGGCCGGCATGCTGATGGGGTGAAAACTTGCTCTGTTCTGGATCCACTGTCGTGGGACTTGATTTTAACTGAAGTCTTTCGGGAACCTCCCCACAAGTGTTTAATTACAGCTTCTCCCCTTTTCTCCTCTTTTACGCCGATGGGCCATAGAAAGGTTCCCACAGGCTCAGGGTCAGTTCAGCTTTTTCTCAACACTTAGGCCGCATGGATTTGGAAGAACTTTCTTTTTTTCCCCTTCAGCACTGAGATTCAATATATTTGTCCATCTGTCCCTAAAGGCGTATTGACTCTATTTTTTCTAGAGACCAACTTGAGGCACACCTGTAAACGGATAATGGACATGGTGAGCAATCAGCACCCCTGGTTTGGGATGGAGCAGGAATACACCCTCATGGGCACCGATGGACACCCCTTTGGCTGGCCTTCCAATGGCTTCCCGGGGCCCCAAGGTAAGTCCTGCTGATGGGAGATGAACCTGCTCCTCCTCCCCAGCTGCTTAATTGGCGAGGAAAGTCTCTTTCCCCAGGGATGGTAGTGATTCCTTGCGGGTCAAAAAGCTATGGGGGTGTCCCGAAGACTAGCCGGAATAGTACTTGCCCTCCGGTTACGCAGATCCAACCAAACATGGATGTTTAGCCATTGACATTGAGGGAAAACCTTGGACTCCACTCAGATGGAGTCCTCTGCCCCGCTGCCCTCCTGTAGGCGAAGAAGGCAGGGTCAGTGGTGGTTCCAGGGAGCCAGTGTTACGAGCTTTCTGATGACTGACCCTGGGCCATGCTTCTTAGGTGGAAAGGGGCGTTCTCTCAGCATTTCTTCTGGATGTCTCCGCAGGTCCGTACTACTGTGGCGTGGGAGCAGACAGAGCCTACGGCAGGGACATTGTGGAGGCTCACTACCGGGCCTGCTTGTACGCTGGCATCAAGATCGCAGGGACAAACGCCGAGGTTATGCCCGCCCAGGTAAATGGCTCTAGTCTGCAACACTTTCCCCTCCTTGACCCAAAACCTAAGAGCTTGGGTGGACTGGAGGTGAAAAGGGAGGGGGTTTGGGAGCTTCTGAGCCAGGGGAACAGGTGGCTTTATTTTCAAGGGCCAACCTTCTCGTTCTCTAGTGGGAATTCCAGATAGGCCCCTGTGAAGGAATCGAGATGGGAGATCATCTCTGGGTGGCCCGGTTCATCTTGCACCGAGTGTGTGAAGACTTTGGAGTGATAGCAACCTTTGACCCCAAGCCAATTCCTGGGAACTGGAACGGTGCAGGCTGCCACACCAACTTCAGCACCAAGGCCACGCGAGACGAGAACGGCCTGAAGTGAGTGCCTTCCCCCGCCATGGTCATCCTCTTCTCTGTGCAGGAGCACTTACTTGCGAAGGGTTTTATGTTTGCAGATGAGAAAGCAGGACCTCCCGCTTTGGACCTTAGCTTTTCTACTTGGCTTCAAAAATTGTCTTCTAACCCAACATTCTGTTCCTTTTTGAAAAGGGCCAGAAATACTTCAGGAATAAGGATGGTGATAGGGAAAAGTTGACATAGATTAATGGCATTTGAAAATCTTTAATAAGAACCAAGTAACGATACAAGCATGTGAATGAACTTAACGCTTATGGGGGGCGGGGAAAGGTCTTTGATTACGATCTTTTCATTCAACAAATATCATCTGCTGTGTGTCCGGTGCTGTTATGAGCACTGGACACGCCAGTAGCAAGGCAGGTGTTTAGTCTCCTGGAGCCATGTTGAGGTGAATTGGAAACTGGAAAAAATCTTTGATAGAGAAGTTACTCCATTCTTGGCATCCCTGCCTGCTCTTGCCCTTGAAAGACAGATTTCCTGGTGACAGGCCGGACTCTCATCTTTTGTGTTCCCTTTAGGTACATTGAGGAGTACATCGAGAGGCTGAGCAAGCGGCATCAGTACCACATCCGAGCCTACGATCCCCACGGGGGCCGGGACAATGCCCGACGCCTAACTGGATTCAACGAGACCTCCAACATCAACGACTTTTCTGCCGGCGTGGCCAACCGCAGCGCCAGCATCCGCATTCCCCGGGCTGTTGGCCAGGAGAAGAAGGGTTACTTTGAAGACCGGCGCCCCTCTGCCAACTGTGACCCCTTCGGGGTGACAGAAGCCCTCATCCGCACGTGTCTTCTTAATGAAACTGGCGAGGAGCCCTTCCAGTACAAAAACTAAGTGGACTAGACTCGCAGCCATTGAACCCCTTCTAATCCTTCAACCCGCTCCACTCTCGCGCCACCCCTCTCCCCCTCAATTGTCATAATAGCCGTAACTCAAAGGGCAGAGCATCAAGGTCTTTTTTTATTCCTCCTGCCCAGTTAATATCTCTTGCTTTTTTTGGCCAGGTTACAGAGGTCAAGTTCTTAATCTCCACACACACACACACACACACACACACACACACACACCCTTTTCCCCCCATCACTGAAGCTTTCTAGTGCGTTAGTGGGGAGGGCGCGGGGAAACATAACCACTGCTTCACTTAATCAGATGTTTGTCCAACAGGCGTTAGCTATGCGGACAGTGAGTATAGTGTTTGTGAAGGGAGGGGAAGGACCTTTCTCTTCTTTGAGGTAGCTGAAGGGGGTTGGGGGGGCTGGGCTTTTACTCTGTGGCTAGGTTAGATATTTTCCCCCTTGGTAGGAGTTCCATTTCTTAGAAGGCTGTAACCAGATTTCTGGTGGAAGTGAGGATTAGGAGAGGGGGGAGCGTGGGCGGCAGGCAGGAGGGTGCCCCTCTCTGCTGTGCTTCCCAGGCCTGGGGCTACATACCCTCACTTGAAGACAAGCTCAGCACAAAGGGATGGGATGGATCGCTCTACCTTAGGAAGAAGAAAAGCTCTCATTCCTTGGTCCCCCACCTATAACAAATCAGAGTAGTATTTTTATATTTAAATGCAAAAACAAAAAAATTATATATATATGGGTGTGCGGATATGTGTGCTTTTTCTAAAGGAGAAAAACCATTCTGATCACCAGGAGCCACAGTGGAGACGAGTAGTCTGGTTTGAAAAAGGCTCCTTTTGAGTTGGGGGGTGAGGGTGGAGATGCTCGAAGAGTTGGCTGTTAGGGGCTGTGAAACCCTCACTACCATTTAAGGGTTTCTCTGTGTCCTGCCTGCCCTTCGGGAGTGGGTGGGCACCAGCTGGTTAACAAGAGGGAGCAGGGATGGCAGCCGCGGTCACCTGAGCCCCCTGGCTTTGGTGCAAAGACACACGTGTGCACAGGGGTTTAGAAGTAGGAGTTGGCTGGTCAACTTGCGCATGTAACTGACGGGGTGATGGGTTCTTTTCTGGGGGACAGCATGTCACTAAAGCAGGCCTTTTGATATATTAAAAATTTTTTAAAGAGCAAAACGTTTAGATTTTAATCATATTGGTAGGGATTTGAAGACTTTGTTTTACGGAATTGCTTGCAGAATTGCTCGTTGGCTTCTACCGTCCCCTTCCTTCTCTGCTTCTAGAGGGGAGGGGACAGGGCTGGGGTCAAACACTGGTAATTTTGTATCTTGGTGTCCGTTCTGAGTGAAAATATTCCTTTGTTAAGGTTCCGAGGAGGTTTTTTTTTTTCTTTTATAATAAAAAATAAACCCCACCTTCATCTCTATGTCCTCCCTACCATTCCTGGCTGTGTTTGTGTTGGTTGCGGCAGACCAGCTGTGGGTTTTTTTTTCCCCTTGCCCTGACGACTTCTCATTGCCATGTACAGTATGTTCAGAGTTAGGTAACTCCTCGTTGTAAACAGACTTAACTGCCCAGAGCAGCTGTAAATCAACCAGACACTTATAAGATCTGACTTGATTTTTGTTTTTTTAATCCCTATGTGCCATTTCATTCTCTCCTACCACAGATGGGGAGGTTTCTAAAGAGGCAAAGTAAGCTCGGGTTTACCTGTTGTTAGAATTAAGTCTTGAGTCCTTGCCAACCAGCTCTTCCCTGTACCTTGGGTATTTGGCAGCTCTGGATTAAGGCACATCCCAGCCGTAGAGTTTTGTAAAATGATACAAACCCCTCACCCACCCACCCAAGCCCGGTGCTCCAGAGCTTGGCTTTGATCTACCATACTGTAACATTGTTTTGAACATTCCTCTGGCTTAATTTTATAGCAGCCTGAAGTATTTGTGTTATTAACTGGTCTTGCATGCATCCTCTGCCCAGCTGCCAGTGATTCATCTCAATAACAAATATTGACCACGTTGCTGCCCTGGTTAAAGCCTTCTGAGGCTGGGTGTGCTCGGGGCCAGCCAGCCCAGGTATGTCCTGGATATACCTTTACTTACACTAGACCTGTGAGCTGCTTATGATCCCCCCAAAAGCTACATGTTGACACCCATGCCTTTGCTCCTCCCCCTTTACCTGGAATTACTTCCACCTTATTCTGCCTTATTCCTGCCTTAGTTCAACTCTGCACCAGGCTGGGTAGGAGCTCCCTCCTGCTCTGTAGTGCTGTGCATATGACTTCTAGCAAAAACATCCAACACTCTAACCTAAGGTGCCAGTAGTGTGGGCAATAGTAATTACTGTTTTTAAAAGGTAGTATCCTGTTTCAATGTTACTGGGGCCTGTTACAGCAAACAAATGAGTTTTCTTTGAGCAAGTGCCTATTTTGCTCAAGTCTTAGGTGTTTTTTTAGATTTTACTACAATGGTTGGTCCCTGACAATTTAATTTTCAAAGCAGATGGATGATCTTACCTATTGGTTTGCTGGGTGTGGTCCCAGTTTGTACTTACAGTTTCAGTGTGATTGTTAAGGGTGCCCTCTCAGTGTTTTCCTGGTGTTGCTGATAAATTACATGGTGATTCGTACCCAACTGGAGTTCTTTGTCCTCTCCCCAGCCTTTCCTGGGTCAGCCCTACACTTGGAGGAGAGTGTTCCAAACTGCATGTACACGATGGAGGCAATGACTCGAGCACTTTGTGGGTTTTTTTTTTTTTCTCATTGTAATCAATTGCCTGACAAAGATCACATAGAAAAGAATTCTAAATTAAAATGAGTTAGGTGGAAACAACTAGAATTAGTTTCGACCAACAGGTCACAGTGCAATTCTCTTGTATTTCACTGGGTTACATGATAACTTTATCAGTGAGATTAAACAAGCACAGCCAAGCCTTCAGCCTTAGAGAGAGAGGCCAGTATTCACAACAGGAGTTCTCCACGTTAAGCATGAGTTACCCTTACATTTCAACCTGCCTATCACTGGATAAGAGCTAAATGATGACAGCACAAGCTATCAGGAATGTGTCCTGCCAGGAGCCAATTAACAAGTCAGATCTGCACTCCTGGGCAGAATGGCACACTCGTGGATGAAAGAGGTTCCTAGGCAAGCACTTGGTGCTGGGACTTCACCAGTCTCACCAAAGGCTGCTGCACTTACATCGTTCCAGCTGCTGCTTGGCCCTTGTACCAATAAGGTGCAAAGTCTGCAAAGTAACTCGCTGCCCCGCAGAAAGCTCATCACTCAACAGAACTTTCTGACAACTCCGTGGAGGCAGGAATCCTGCTTTTCCTTCCCAGGACTGTGTTCCCAGGACTGTATCCCCAGACCTGCCATGGTGCCCGCAGTACTTGTTTAATGAATTACTTTTCAGTATCAGTTTTGTGAAGTTTCAGCCTACAACTAACTTTGGGGGGTGTCAAACCCTCATGGGTCTCAGCTGTTTGGCAGTGTTTTAACCCTGGTCACAGCACTACGCAAAGTTCTGTTGTGCTGAGCTGTTAAGGACTCCACTGGTTTGGTGAATTCTGGCTGAAGGTGGGCTACCAAGAGCCTCGTGTTGCTTTATGAGTTATAACGAACATAAAGTGGCAATTCATCATGTAATTCCAGGGGTTTCCCATAAATTGCTACTGTAAATAGTTTGAGTGGATTAGGGCCCTGCCATTTTATAGCCTTTAGCTCAATCACCAACCACTCATTTTTTTAAAAAAAAAAGTCATACTTGATTTTCAAATATTCAACTATGTGTTCATACTCATAGGTACAATATAAACATACTGTATTTTGGTTTATGCATATGTATACACATTAGGTACACCATACAGGTATCCTACATGAACTTTTGCCAAAGAAATATCTTATAAAGGAGCAAGGAAGCAGGACACCAAAAGAATTCACTGGGCTGAGAAGCTGTCGCTAGGAGTGGGAAGGCAGGGCACAGAAAGCTGCTGTTATTCTTCAAGCGTGGTTCTACCTCGAACCACCCATTCTAATTCTGCCCTCTCCAGAGCTTTACAGAGAGGAGGGCCTCGGGCACTGGCAACTATCTGTCTATAATTCATGCCCCAAAGGCCCTCAGATATAAGGGGGTGAATGGTGTTCTAGTCCCATGTAACAGAGGAAGTGTCCACGCAATTTCTATTGTTTGATGAATTGCTTTTAGCAGGTTGTCCTCTTCCTCGTGTGTCTCAGGTCGAGTTACTTGCATTGTCTTGAGATTGTAACTTGTCTCAGCTCGCTCAGCCCCTCCACCATCTGGCCTCCTCAGCACATCTGCTGGCTTAACCTCCAGTGGGCACACACTAAATCTAAACTCTGCGCGGAAGCCTTTCTGCATTTCCCTTTCAATAAAGATTCAGAATAACCGCTCCCTTGTGACTATTATACTGCTCTATAGACATTAAATGGGAGAGGAATTCAAGAGCCTCCAAATGTAATAAATAAAATGGGGGCCAACTAGGCACTATTTTTGGTGTTTTGGTGCAAACACATGAATGAAGAGGTGAAGGGAATGGGAATTCTTCTTTTCCTCTTCATGTCTCTCCTCCTATAGCTAAAAGAATGTCATTGGCATCAGCAAGCAGTTTGAGACTTCAGGTTCTATTGCTTTGTATACTAGCTATTCTCAAATGAGTTTGTGAGCCGTCTCAGCAACTCTACTCAAATAATACTATAGTACCGTATGGTGAGGAAGGAGGTGTTTCGTGGAAGAAGTGAACCCTTGTCTGGGGTCTGGGAAGAATTTCCAATACATTAGGAGCTATTATTAGGAGAGAGAGGGTGCAGTAGGAGAATCCACTTCCCTGGGGCTTCCTTCACAAGAGTGGATCACGGAATGAATGTAATGGGATTTTTCCCCCCAAACGAGCTACCACCAGATTCATTCCTAGGTGGGCTTAGGATCCAGAAACGGCCAACCTCTTAACATTTGTATAGACTAGCTCACTTAACGCACTTACCCAAGTAAGCCTTCAGTAAATGTTTGTCGAATTAAATTGTCAGAGAAAGGTCGCTACCAGTATCATCGGCTAAAGGAAGTGAATAGAAGCCTGGGGTGGTGGGGAGGGGCAGTTTATTCCCAAGCATTGTTGGTCCTAGAAGTTGACGGTTTCCACTCCTGCAGTTAATCCCCAGTTCCCTCCTCTTCCTGATCCCAAATGCAGGATAAACAGTTTATTCTTTCAGATTCCTCCCTTCCCTTGGGAGGAAACAGGAACATACTTAAGCTAGCTGGCATTAAACAATTTACTTCCACAGAAACCTACATCATCCTTACAGAATCACTGGGATGAGTTAAGGACATCCCTGAAATTCCCTCCAGATTTAGATACATTGATTGGCTGCCTCTCGAATACCGCCAGCTAGGGACCTGGCCCTCAACCCAGGCGTGTGCCCCGACTAGGAATTGAACCAGCCATTTCGGTTCACAGGCCTGCGCTGAATCCACTGAGCCACACCAACCTGGGCTTAAAATGCAGCATTCTTTGGAGGAAGCCAGACTTATGAGACAACATTTTCGTATGAGAAGTAATAGGAATATTTAACCATAAAGTGATTAATGTTGGTTACTGCTTTTCCCTTCTCCAGCCCCCAAAGCAGGAGGCTGCTCTGGGAGCCATCCAGGAAGCCTGGAGCAGGGAAGAAAGGCAATGTCTACAGGGATCACAAGAGCCCCAAAGTGTGGGTTTATGCATGTGAAGTCGATCCTCAGATCAGACTCCTCTAGGCCCTCCAAAGCCAGCTGTAACATCTGCGAGTCCAACCCTGCACGGCCCTCTCTGTGAGATGGCTCCCTCCCATCAAAGATGCCCTTGGTGGTCATTGTCACCCCATTTCCCCTGAATTTCAATGTTTGGAGAGGACAGACACACACAGAGGTGATTGATTCCTCCTCGCCCTAGGCTAAACTTTCTCTAATCTTTAAAAAAATGACTTGAAGGACAAGTTCTTCTGCTCCTTAAGAAGCACAGGCAAGTCCTCAGAAGAAAGAATATAAACCCAGAAACCCTCAAAGATTTCTATGTTCTTGCCACGGCAACCCCAGGAGGGACACTAAGGGGCCACGTTAATATTTCTGCCTTATTAATGAGGATCTGTGAGCCAGGGACATTATCCCGGGGACAATATTAAAATAATGGATTTCTAGAAGTTTGAAAATATTCATACAGCCCTGCCCTTTTGTCTATACAACTATTGAAAAAACAATAAGCACTTTCAGGGGTTATTAAATGCATGTGACTATTGCCAAGTTTTTAGGAGAGATGCTGACATGGAATTCTAGAGATGGTAACAGAGGGTGGAAGGAATGGAAGATTCTTGTTCTAGTCCTCACGTTATGTGACCATTGAGTCTCTCTTTACCAGCACCCACTCCCTCCCTTGTCTCTCACATGTTTTTCCTTTTCCTTTGAAGGGACTGGAAAGCTCCAAGACCTGACTCAGTTAGTCTCAGGAGAGACTTAGATGCACGTCCTGCGCTTGAAACATGTCCGCCCCCTCCTGCCGATCCACCTTGCACAGAGTCCAAGAAAGCCAAGAGGTGCCAAGCACCAGGTGTTTTCTTTTGACTCTGGTTTCCCCCCAGCCTGGCATGGCAGGCAGCAGGAGCTATTTTGCTTTCATAAGCCATATTATGTAACTAAGATCTTGAACAGCGATGCTGAGCCAACTCAGAGGTCACAACAGAAGGCGGCGGTGGGGTGGGGGGTGGGCAAAACAATCAACGAAACAGAGTACGGAAAGAGAGAAGGAGAAGGGAGAGAAAACAAACAGGGGAGAGTAGAAACCAACAGAGATCATAATTGGTACTACTTGTTCATATGTCCTTGGTCTCCAGTGGCAGGATAGGCTACCTGGAAAGTTATTTGCTCCTCATTTTAATGGGGCAAAGGGGCAGCCCTTAGTTCACAATCTTGGTTCATAGCGAGGAGGTCACTGAGTGCCAGCTGCCTGCAGGCATCACCCCAGGGCTCATTGGTGTCCCTGTTGGGGACTGCAGCAGCCTGGTGTGGTGTAGTACGGAGTGTTCCTAGTGGAAAACAACAAACGTGACATTGTCTGCGTTCACCCAGCCTCCATACCGACTACATGAGTTGGTGGTGAGGAAGCCCCAAGGGGCCTGGAGACCTGAAGCCTTTTTCTTTTGTGTTTTAGAAGATGCTAGCCCACTATAGTGCACTTCCAGGAAGTTGAATCTACACCAGGAGCAGGTGCCACAGATACTCATTTTGTTTTGGCGAGGCAGCAAAAGTTATGCTCAGTAACTGAGTTTGTATTCGCCAGTAAGTAATTTATTTAGCACAGGTTTGCTGTAGGAATTTCACAAGCCAATAGCAAGCAGGATAATATTTCTTAATAAGCAAAATTTAAAAATAACATATTCCAAACAAATGACAGATTAATCACACTATTGTTCTAGGCAAGGAGAGGTGAAGAAATAGAGTCCAAATTTAATATAATGTGTACCTGTTTATGCCAGGAGGCACTCGGGAGAGTCAGCGTCCTACCAAGAGCTGATTTCCAGCTGCCAGCACAGAAGTAAAAGTCCTCTGTTGCTAGAGCATGTTGCTAGGAAACAAAGACGCCAGTGTTGGTAGGCAGGCTGATCTCTTCCTAGGGGTTTCACAGGAGGCTTATCACCACCATCTAAAAGGAATGTCTCACGAGGACAGGAAAGAATGTTGAAAGGGTCTTTGTCTTCAAAGAGTTTTTAGGTTAGGGAAGAGTCACCTGACCCAAACTGAAAGTCTCAAATACTCCTCGAAAACTCTATTTATAGCCTAAATGTCGCCTTGCAGGAGTTGCATCTCCATGTGCTCTTATAGATAAGCTCCTGGTGAACCCCACAACTGGGCTGCTGACTGCTTATCAATGACAGCCTATGTAGAATGTTGACATCCTGACATGACTTACTTCATCCCTACATAACAGCAGCGTGGCAAAACATCCTGACACAACTTCACACACATCAAAGCATCACTGGGTTCTTTGTTCCCTAGCAACGTGCTCTAGCAACAGAGGACTTTTACTTTTTTCCCTGGCATCTGGAAATCAGCTCTTGGTTGGACACTGACTTTCCTGAGTGCGTCCTGGTGTAAAAATTATGGACCCCGAGAAGAAAGAATCATTTGAAGTGATGAACCCCGAGTAGGAATTTAGCTGCTGGGATGGACTTTTCATGGTCAACCAAGGACCCTAATTTTATAAATAATAAAAGCCTAGGGACCGTTTGCTGGCAGAGACTGCTCTCATGTACGTACTCTGTATACAACGAAGAACCTCAGCCTGAACTCAACTTGTCCGCACCATGCACTGCCGCTCTAGTCTGAGTCAACCACCGCAGGGAAGCTCCACATTGGTCTTGAGATCAACGGTCTGAGACCTGCCCCATCCAATCAGAACTGCACATCTGTATCCTTATTTGCATCTAAACCGACCTATCAGAACTGCTCTATGACGACCAATCAGAACTGCAGGATTCAGACCAATCAGAACTTGACGAATTTGGAAACTGTATTTGCATAAAATCGGACCAATTGGGAATTGGGGTGGGAGGAGACTTTATAACAGGAGGCCTCGGCCTTGGGAGCATGCGCTTTCGTTTTTTTCGAGAAGGTTTGGGGGTTTTGTGCCTCGGGGGCTGTTTCACCTGACCTGGGTCTGTCTTTGTAGTTGCAGGCGTAATCGAGTCCGCTCTTTCGGTTTTTGTGACATAGCCTCAGCCTTAATCCAGACATTGTTCTTGCTGCTCGCTCCTTTGCGTTCATTTCGATATTTTTACCTCAAAGAAGCCGTTTCTGCCCCCAAGAAAGCAGGTTCTTTCTGCCTCACTCGGGGAGGCCGGTTTTTTATACCTTCCTTGGGGGAGCGATTTCTTTCTGTCGCACTCAGGGCGGCCTCCGCGCTCCCCCGTTTGCTCCCTTAGAAAGTGGAATCCTCCAGTTATATTTTAATTAAACCTGATTGGGAAGCGACTTCCTGCAGGGTTGGACAGGGGAGAGAAGAGAGGAAGATCTTGAAGGGACTGTGTCGCGTCCACGTGGCTTCCCTTTGTGATCTGAACAGTCGAAAACGGGAGGATTTTGAAAGAGCTGCCACGGGGGCTAAAATGGCCGGGTGGGTTAAGAAGGAAAACCGACAGCTTGGATTTTCCCTCGCGATTCTCAGTTTCCGGGGCCTCCCCCATGGAAACCCCAGGAGCTAGAAGGGAACCCGTGGCATCTTCGAGATCGCCCCGAAGGGCAGGTGGGAAGGAGGTTCGAGTCAAGAAAGGAACCTGGAGCGAAACGGAGGATGACGTCCTTCCGAAAAACGCGTTCTCGAACCGGAAGCGGTCACCGCCCTACAGCCATTGTGTTCCTCGCGCGCGAGTAAGTTTCTGCGCTTCCAAAGGCAAAGGACTTACTCACACGCCGTTTGTTTTCGATTGGTGGGGAGTCGTCAGACTCAGCTAGAACTCTCCTTTCACCTCCCTTCCACTCTTTCCTCAAGCGTTACAACCGTATGCAAGACGGTGCTACCCAAGAGTGCTGTGTCCCCAGTGCCGCTGGCTCTCCACAAGGGCAGTAAGGAACGAGACTACGGGCGGCGAACCAAATTGTCGCAGGTTCGATCCCCAGTCAGGGCACGTGCCTGGGTTGCAGGCCACGGCCCCCAGCAACCGCACATTGATGTTTATCTCTCTCTCTCTCTTTCTTCCTCCCTTCCCTCTCTAAAAAAAAAAAAAGGCGGGGGGCGAGACTAAACTTCTAGAATCAGGGTCCCCCACCATAGACCTAACTGCATAATCTTAAGAGGAAGGAGAGAGGGGGGATTTATTGTTAAGAACCATCTCACATGATTTTTCTCGGTCAAGTTCAGGAAATACCTGTGGGCTTGGGGGTGAGCGAAGCCCTGGTGTTTCGTTCTGAGGACCTGGGTTCGCTCTTCATCTGGCATCAACGAAATCTCATCAAGAGTCATTTCTATACTTGGAGAGAGGAAGCTCGTTGCTACCAAGCCTAGCTTCCTCCCTCATGCTTCGGAACTATTTTGGACCGTGCGATGAATTAATTGATCGATTGCCCAGTACTAATTCCATCAAAACCCCCTCCCGAATTTCCTCAGCGCACCCCCCCGCCCCCGCCCAGAGCTTCGAAGCTCATCTTTTAGCCCAGGTGACTCATTCCTATGCTACTCCCCATGTCCTCTAATGTGGGCCAGTTTATTCCTCCCTTCCCCATACCTGACCCTTCCTCTGTGCGCTCTGAACTCCTGGCTTGTGATCTGCAGACACTGTTGTCCTAACTTTTTCCTTCCATTGCCTCTCCCAGAATCTTCCATGATGAGGCTTTTCCTTCCGGGTCAGCTGTGTGTATGAGTCTAGAGCATTTAGAGTCCCAGGTATCTCTGAGGTCTTGGCCCCTCCGCACCCCGCAAATCTCAGCTGATCTCTTCAATCTCTTACACTGGCTCCTCCTCCTCCATTGACTGGCCCCAACGAATACATTTTGGAGAGTTTCTAGAGCTCCATCCTAGACTCTCTTTAATGTAAACCTCTCCCCAGATAACCTTTAGACTGTAGGACCCAGTTGTTATCTCCAGTCCAGATCTTTCCCTCAAGCTCTAGACTTCTAGACCAGACTATGTACTGGCTAGTCTCACTCGGCTGTTTAAATAGATACGTCCACTGTGGAGCCCTTTATTTCAAAGCACCCTTTCTAAGATTCTTTCTCCCAATTTCTCTAGTTCCATCCACTACTATTTCCCCAAACCTAGCAATTAATTTTGATATTGTTCCTTTTCATTTGGGGTGTTGCTGGGGCCCAGAGGAGGCTGCTCCGAGATGCCCTACATGATATATTGATTATCTTGTGTTAAAATCTGAGAATTAGCAGGAGCTGGAAGAGCTGTCTTGACTCTGTCTCTCTAAATAGAGAAAATAAATCTCCATGTGAAAGGTTCCTTCTTTGCTCCTGAGGGCTGAGAGACAATGTTATCACAAGAGTTATAAAATCCAGAGTCGAAAAAGCTGGTACAAACAAACTTTGTAATTGCCTTTACTGATTTACTCCTAAGCCAAACCTTGCTTAGACGCCTTTCTAGTGAGCACTAACTTTCTTTGTCCTGTTGTCAATTTCTTACAAATATATTGTCTCCTTGTCGAAAAACCGTAAAAAGATATTCTAGTTCAATCATTTATTTGAACCTCATTTTATGGTCTGAGCATCATATTGTGAATTTTTTTCCTGTTAATCTAGGCTTGTGTCATTATTTTCCAAGTACTCCAGCCGTAAGACCTAAAGAAGTGGGGTGGGGGGCGTGAAATTCTCTGACCCTCCAACAGCATGGTTCCTCCCCACCTTGTTCATCAGGAAATCCTGTTATGTTTCCTTTACAAATATATTGTGAACCTTTCCATTTAAATTCATTTCCACCGTCACATTCCTAGTTCAAGTCACAATCATCTCTCATTTCTACTTTAGCCTTGCAAATGGCTTTTCTCCTTCAATTCTAAGCCCTGCTTAATGTATTCCCAGCAGCAAGGAGAGTAATCTTTCAAACACCAAAATCAGATTGTGTCCCATCTCTTCTACAACTTTTTAATGGGAAACCATTGTTGTGATGAAATTCAACCTCCATTCTTTGCCTGTTCAGCCCAGCATTGATCTGACCCTTCCTATTTTTACAACTTCATCTCAGACCCGAGTGCCTTACTTCCTGCGCTTGGTCCCACGGTTTGCTTTCTGCCCTGTGACCTCTGAGTGTGCTGTTTCTTCAGTCTGAAGAGGATCTTCCTCAGGCTCCAAGCAGAGCTGTCTGATTCTCATAGGTCTCCACTGTCACCTTCTCAGAGAAGCCTTTCCTAATCACACTATCTAAACCCTCTACTGTGTCTTCTGTTTTATTCTATCTATCACATCAATCTTAAAATTTCTTTCATCGCAAGTATCATAATTAGCATAACATTACCATACTAATCTATTTGTGTGTTTATTATCTGTGTTCCTTACAATAATAATAATTTCCAATGTGATATACTAGCAAGAGTTTGGGATGTGGAATTAAATGGAAGGCCTACGTTAATTTTAGGTTTCATTACTTACCTATTATGTGATCTTGGCAATTTACTTTCTCTCTCTGTGCCTTATTTTTCTCATTAGTAGAATGTGGTTATTGTGGCATTATAAAATTTTTGTTAGGATTAATGAGATAACATCCATGCAGATGTTCACATTCACAAAATTACATGTCAAGTAAAATCATTTTAAGAATTATTTAAGAAGCCTCTGTACAAAGTGTTTTCCTTAATTTCCACCCCCTACCCCCGATTTTTGGCATGAATCAAAGAAATGCTCCGGGCACGCTCATCACGCAAACCAGTTGAGTGGATGAACACAAGGCCCCTCACTCCTGGAAAACAGGCTTCAGGGAGGGCAGGCAAAGCTTCCTGAACCCACACAGGGAAACGCTGCCAGCCGCACAAGCCCAGTGAGGCCCAGGGAGAGCATTAGGGAGATCTGGTGGAGACAAGGTCACATTTTAAAGTAGCTGCACGCCAGCACCGGACTTGGGAGGTGCAGAAATGGGGCTGGCCATTGGAGCTTGGGTTGTTTACTGATTTGTTCAAAAGTCTGTATGGCTTTCTTTACTCCTAGGAGCTAAGCTCCAAAGATAGAGACATTACCCTATTTCATCTAAAACCTGACTTTCTCCTACCTCCTTTAGACCATGTCTATATGGAAGGTAACTTTTGCATAAAAGGAAAGATAAACACTAGACTCGAAAACAGAAGTCCTGGGTCTGGGCACCGGTTCTGTCAGCTACAGCATAGAAAGATGTTCTGAGCCTTCCTGGAAGGGTGGAATCACTGGCAGTCTCTCAGGCAATGCTAGAGGAAGCGAAAACTGGGAATTCCTTTGGGAGGGGAATTTGGCACATCATTATTTGCCAAGCACATATCTTTTTGACAGCAAATCTTTAGGAATGTATATGTTTGCATGTGTGCATAAAAACATGTACAGGAAAGGTCATTGCTCCATTGTTTATATTAGCAAGTTACTGGAACCAATGGGCTAGAGAAGTATGGTCTATTTACATGAATTATGCTGCTGTTAACAATAATGAAGGAGATCTGTGTGTACTGATAAGGAAATTGAGCTATATTAAATTAAAAAACAACAAGGTACAAAAAAAATCTTGTATTTTACCGTGTGTACATGCATGCACATGTGCATGTGTAAGCACATGCACTCAGAGATACACATTCTTATGTGGTTGTAGTCATAGACTGTTCCTGGAAAGATTTACAAGTACTGGTAGTAGTGACTTACTTGAGACAGGAGTAGAAGAGAATTGTTTGTGGTTGTTTTTCTCTACAGTTTGAAGTTTTTTAAAAAAATCATGCATCTATGATCTTTTCAAAAAAAGAGTTTACACTTTTTAGCACCATGGCGCTATATCTAGAGCGGCACTCACTGAGTCAATGAAGATGTCTAACCCTGTTACCATTTGGGCAAGTCACTTCATCTTGCTGGGATTTTTCATCATCTCTTACGTGGTTATAATGTTGTACAGCCCTCAGGACTAAGTCAGGCCTCTATGTGGACGTGCCAAAGCACGTGAGTAGGAAACATAGCTGATGTCTGACAAATGCTTGCCAATCTCCCTTTCTGCCCCCCAACTGCAGGTAGCGTCATCAGCACGTCATCCTTCATGGCCTGGGTTTCCTTTCTTAGGCCAGGAAAGTTGCTGTGGGTGCCACGGCTATTTAAATCCACTGACCTTTCCAGCTAAAGTCAGCTCCATCTTAGGGGATAGAGATGACTAAGGTTGCTGATAACATGTTTTGGGAGGTGGGGCAGGGGTGGGGCCGTGCCTCGTCAGATCCATGTGACCTCCTGGCTCTCATGCTCTGCAAATTTCTCTTGATAGAGATGCCTGCCAGCCTGGCTGGTAATCTCGGAGAAGATAGAAATAGCTGCGGCTCACAGTTCCAACTCCCACCCTCTCCTTGGCCTGAAGTCCTTCTCCACTATTGCCAGAGTTTTAATTTCTTTCATTGCCTTGGCCACTTCAAATCCTCTCCTGAAGGTCATGGAACTTTCTCAGAGCATCAGGGTTGTGCTGGCATGCTTTCCAGAGGTCATGGTCTAGAGAAACACGTAAGAACAGTTCATTCTCCCCTTAAGAGGCATGGTCAGAATGTCATTGTCCTGCCTGGTTCCATCAACCCAAGTGACCCCACCCAAGGAAGTCATGATTTAAACCCATACCACAATCTCCATGAGCTCTACCTGCCCCCACCCCCATCATAGAATATGAAGAAAAGCTGTATATTTGCCAACTCCAGAGGGTGAGCCCACTCCACACACGCTGGTACAGCCTACTGGAAGAGAAAACTCTGGAGTTACACGGAACTTGCTCAAGGTTGAACACCTGAAAGTTTCCACAACGCTTCATGCAGATGCTGCTAATGTATGAGAAGCAACTTACACAGAGCTCCTTTTGATCCCTATAGCTTTCATTTATAAAAAGCTTTTGTAAAGTACTAATTTTGTTTATCAACAAGGCGGGGCCATGGTGCCCAGACCTTTGGTCAAACATTCTGTATGTTTCTGTGAAGGCGGTTTTGGATGAGACTAACATTTGCATCGGTGACCCTGGAGTGAAGCAGTTTGCCCTTCATAATGTGGGTTGGCTTCATCCAGTCCAGACTGACTTCCTTCTGCAAGGCTCGAACTGCAGCTCGTCTTTGAATCTCCAGCCTGCCGGCTTCCTCCATCAGATTCTGGACTCACTGAGCTTCCACAGTCACATGAGTCTATTTCTTAAAATTAATCAAAGTCTCCCTCTCTCTTTCTTTGTCTATAAGACTTGTATTTACAATTTTGTCCAACAAGCAAACAAAATCTAATTAAATAATTTTCATTGGCATCTTATCAAAGTCAAAACAAAGAAGAGCATGCACTGTAAACACCAGAAAAATATATTAAATGTTAAAATTACACGATGAAATTGTGGTTGGTTTTCCTAATGTTTCTAAATGTTTAATAATGAAAGTGCAACTTATAAAAAACATTTAAAATTAATTTCCTAACAAGGAGGTTTATGTTATGACAAAATAGAACTTTTAAGTAAAAACAAGTTTCAAAGTAAAAACCAAAAAAATACTAGTGTGCTTGCTGTGGAAAGACAGCTTCGATTCAAACAGCCCATGCCTCTCTTTCAACCAGCTGCCTCCGCCAAGACCTCCCTCTAGGAGTGTTGCCGCCGCTCAGGCGTTCCCGGAGAGGATGGCTGCATGTCTCCCCAAATTCAGATGTGACCAACGGTCCGAGGGCGGGCCAGCTATGCGCCAAGCTTGAGCTGTGTGCACTCGAGCACAGCTAGTTTTCCTCTGATTCTCAAAACTCCTCTACATGCGAGGTAGGTTACTCTCACTTAACAGATGAAGATGCAGAGGCTTCAAGAGGTAATGTGTGTGTATGTCACTGACTTAACGATGTTTCAACTTTATGATTTGCAAAGTGGTGGGTGTTCATTACAACCTGTACTTTGAATTTTGATCTTTTCCTGGGCTTGTGATAATCAACACCATACTGTCTCACGATGCTGGACAACAGCAACTAGCTGCAGCTCCCGGTCAGCCACATGACCACGAGAGTAAACAATGCATACTCTACATTGTGCCATGTTGCCAGTTGTTTGGATATTGTGTTCTACGTTTTTGCGTTCCATCTTGTTTACCTTATACCATTTGTGTCTCCTGCTTCTGGTGAGAAGAAGAAGTGGAAGGTAGTTGTGAGGCAGAGCCCGCACTTGAACCCTACTCCCCTAACTGTAGCCCCAGAGTTCTTGCCTCTACATCCTGGCTGTCTTTCCCAGGATCCCAGGATGTGCAGAAGAAGGCAACACCAGAAATCTGGTTCATTCTAGATCAACTTTTATATCAGAGGGGGTGGGATGTAAAAAAGTGCTTGAGAACAAGATATCTCATAGCATTTCCTGGGTCTTAACCATCTCCACCTCACCAAGTCTCCATGAATTCCACATTACAACTTCTACTCCAAACCAAGACACAGGAAGACATGGCCTGTTTTCCCCTTAAATACAGCAGAGGCTGTAGGCTCTGACCCTCTTTGGCTAGCACCTCAGCTCCTTCCTGACCTACAGGGTGGGCCTCTCCCCTTTACTCTTCCTCTGCCATTTCTTTATTTCACACCAAGGAAGCATCCTTCTCACCTGCCTCCATCAGAGCAGGAGTGAGGTGGGGAGGTCCTGTTGACATTGGAAGGAGGTGGCAGGCAGGGAAGGTGGGGATAGTGGAGGAGGTAGCTTGGGGGAGAGTTGAGAAAAAGCTGCTGAGTAGATCAGTGGAGTGAAAAGTAGTGGTTAAAAGCACAGACTCTCTGCAGCCAGACTACATGGGTTCA
Organism: Phyllostomus hastatus; assembly: GCF_019186645.2. Classification (NCBI taxonomy): domain Eukaryota; kingdom Metazoa; phylum Chordata; class Mammalia; order Chiroptera; family Phyllostomidae; genus Phyllostomus; species Phyllostomus hastatus. The sequence continues at coordinate 10,787,384 of NW_025333833.1, read as the reverse complement.
AATCCACGCTCTGACCCTTTACTATTTCTGTGTGGACTCAAGTGAATGGCTTTGTCTGTCAGAATATCACCACACACGTGCTCTGTGTTTGCTTTTATGGTCCCCAAACTGGCTGTGTGACTTGGGTAAGTCACTTCCTCTCTCTGACCTTCAGTTTTCTCATTCATAAAGCACAAGGGTTGGATTAGGTAAGCCAAATTTCTTTTTCATTGGAAAATGGTGTGAAGTTTCTCTTGAGGCCTGACTCTACAGCGTGTCATTTAAATGATGCCAGTGTCCTTGTCACTCAGTCTCTACCCATATAACTTTATGTCTTTGGATGCTCCAACTTTTTTGATTTTTAAGATAGTCTAATTAAAGTTCAAATTCTCTGAGAGATTCTAAAAGCAAAAAAAGATGGGAGGATCCTAACAGCAAAAAAAGGCCAGCAGGCACCCTGGAAGCGGGGTGGCAGAGGGGCACGGCTGCCGCCAGCCATACTTAAAAGTCCCACTCAGTTTGCCCTTCAGCCCCATGGCTACTTCTTTTGCCTAGACAGGTGTACCTTTTTCCTTTCCTCAGCTCCACGGTGTTGTCTAGTTGCTACCTTATTAGTTCCTTCCTTTCACCGCCAGACTTTGGGATGGGATGGTCCACCCCAGGCGCCTATGCTGCCAGCCACCTGGCCACATCCCCACCGGCTTTGGCCTCTGTGAGAAGCTCCACCCAGTTGAGTCCTTCTCAAAATGCTCCGACCCTTTACTGTCAGTGGTTGCCACTCTCGTATCTTCCTTGGTCTCCTTTGACTTTGAAACAGCCTCTAACCCTAGTCTAGCTGACCTTTGGCCAAGCCCAGGCCGAAGGAGTGGGCAGGCTCAGGGGGTCTCACCAGGGGAAATTTGGTCTCTCTGACAAGACCAAGATTGTCTTGAGGAGCACAACCCGCAGAGAGTTTAGATGTCAAGAGTCCATTTTGAGGGCGTGTGGCATTCTCCTCCCTTCTCCTAAATCCCCTTTTCCACCCCACAAATGCCCCTTTCCTTGCCTGCTTTTGAAGCAAATGTTTACAGAGCTGCCTAGGCAGGTTCAAAACAAACAGCTGCCAAAGCCCCACCCCTTCCCCTGGTGCACTTGCACTTGCTGCTGCTATAAGTAGAATGGGATCTACAGCCCCAATGCTGGAGTCAAGTTGCAGATACTCCGAATATGCCCTGTGTTTTGCCCAAGGGTGTGGGGGAGGGGGTTGGTGGGAGCTTATGACGCCAGCTCCATTCCACGTTTTCCTTTACCTTGGAGGGCTGTGTCCAAGGGCCAGGTGGAGCTGGCACATACTCTGGGCCTGGTGGTTCCAGGAGAACTTGGAGTAGAGCAGCAGTTCTTTTACATTTCAAAGCCAGGCTAGGCTATAAGGGCTTGGAGGCATCTCTGTTCTTTCCCAAGGATGAGCTGCTCTCAGCCCCACTGTGCTGGTTAGATTGCCTTTGTCATATGGACTTGACCGCGGGCCTAACCCCAAAGGTGTTTGTTTTTCTCATGTAAGAAGTCAGAGGTAGCTGCCAGAGCTATGCATCGGTATCATGGTATAATTAATGTACCAAACACCTCATACATTTGTGCTTCACCGTCTTTAGTAAGTGGCTCTTCTTGTGGTCTAAGGATGGCTTTTGCACCTCCCAGCATTATATCTGTATTCTAGGCAAGAAAAAGGGATGCATGGTGAAGGGCAAAAGACCAAGGTGGCACTTAGCCAGCTGCCTTGGTCCTTTTGCTGCACTTTCCTGCAAACATCCTCTGCTTGCATCGCATTGGCCAGCACCATGTTACATGGCTGTCCGTATGTGCAAAGGAAGCTGTGATGGTTTTAACTGAGGAACTTTGACACCTAACATCAAGTTAGGGCTCCCTTAGTTGAAAAAAGGGGGAGACATGGATATATCATAGGTAAGTAGCCCTGTCTGCCATAATTGGGACTGCTCCCACAGCACCCCCAGACAAGTTCACAAATACTTCCAAGTCCCAACTCTACTACCGCAGATCATCTATGCTCCCCCGGACTTGGACAGTATGGCAGAGCAGTTAAGAGTCTCGACTCCAGAGTCAGAAACAAGTGTGTTCAAATCCCTGTTCTATGTTCACTAGCTTTCTGGGTTGGTCCAGTCACTCGGGACCTCCATTTTCACACCTATAAAGTAGCAATAGTAATTGTTTCTACTTCTAGGGTTGTGGTCAGGATTAAATGTTTTAGTAACTATATAGCCCATGGTACATAAGAAGAACTCAACAGATGTTAGCTATTATTATTCAACTGCTGTATAGATCACACTGAAATGTATTCTGACATATCATTTAAAAGACTGTGAGCCTGCTGAGCACAGATGCTGCCTTCTCTTTTCCACCACTTTTAAGTATGAAAGCAACCACTTTAACTAAACAAGTGACCCATAAACTCACTTGCCTTGTGCACACTGAAAACCTTACAGAGAAGGCTGAAGCCCCCTGACAACCCCATCCCTTCACCACGCCTTTTCCCAGTCCCTGCACGTGAACATTGTCATCACTTTTTGTTTTGCCTTCAGACCTTTTCCTATACAGTTCCTATATGTACTCGTGGAAAATATAAAGCTTAAAAATTACACTAGTATCATATTGTATGGACCATCCTTCAACTTCCTTTTCTTCCCAACTCAATCATATATCTTGGCAATCTGTTCTTTTATTAGATGTAGCTTTCCCAAGTTGTCTTTTATTTTCTTTTTCCAAGTTGCTTCCTGGTATTTCCTAGTATGGATATGTAGTACTATATTTATTTAGCTAATCCCCTATTCACCACTACCAAGGTCATTTCCAATTTACGCTGTTGCAAAACAGTTGTGCAACTATTACCATTGTGCAGATGCCTCTTTTGTGCATGTAGTTACCATAAAACGCAATTCTGAGTTTTGGTATGTATGCGCTTTAAATCTTTAGTAATGTTGCCAAGTAACCCTCTACTCCCTTGCAGGAATAGCTGTGCCTAAGAATGTGGTGGGTTTTGTGGTGGTGGTGGTGGTGGCGGCGGTGGCAGCTGTTTTTAATCTTTCATTTAGATCTACTTGTGGGCCTAGTCCAGTCTAAGTTAGGTAAATGTTAAATTGCACACTGTGCAGGATTTACACAGAGAATTTGCCATATTCTGACATCTTTTCAGACTGCTTTCTGTGTTAGAAAACTCTTTCTGTCAAGTCTAACTAGGCTCTCTCTCTGTTGTTATAGTCTGGTCCTTTCCTGCCCCTGCGACGCAGGGAGAACAAGCCTAATTCCTGTTTCACATGGTGTGCCCAGCCCATATCAGGCTGAAATTCCTGTCCCTCCCCCGCCATGCCCATTTAAAATTTTTCAGGGTTTTTGTGCAGATAAACGAGATAATCTTTGTGAAAGTAGTGTGAGTTCTTTTCAAGGCTGGAATGTAAGTATGGCAACAGTATGTTCTAAATTTTTTAGGACAGATTAGTTTTCTGATAAACTCTTATTTCATATTAAGTTTTTGAATATGTAATACAGTCACGTGGCTTAAAACTTCAAAATTACACAAAGATATACGCTGAAAAGTCTGGTTGCCCCCCTTACTCCTCGACCTTGCAGCCTCTGACTCTGTCACCCATGCCCGCCGGGACCCGCTTCAGTGGGTTTCTTTGGTGCCGTTCAGTGAGTTCTTCTTTCAAGTACTTGCAGATGTGAAGTTCCCATGTTTTCCCACTGTGTGCCCCCATCCCCACCGCCCCTCACTTCTTTTAATTCACATTATTATATTGAAGGTATTTCCATATGTGACCACAGAGTGCTTCCCAATAATCACTTTTAACTCTTTCTATTATGGAAAAATTTAAACTTAGAACATAGAAAATTCAACCTCTCATAATCTCCGTCCAGCTTCCACAATTATAGATAATTCGCCAATTTTCAATTTATTTTTCTACTTAAAAAATTTTGTTGTAGTACTTTAAGGCAAATCCCTTCCAGCATGTTTCCATGTACATGTTTCTTCATCATTTTTAATGGCTGTACAGGAGCTCATTCATATAAAGATATGCACCATAATTTATTTTAACATTCCTCCATTGATGGATATTTAGGTTGTTTTCATAGCATAATTGTGTTAACAAAAAGGAATTACTATATATGTATCTATAAATATATAGATATACATATGTGCATACACACATAAGTGGTATATTTTTTTTACTATTTAAAAACTTTATAAAAATAAACTCACTAATCAAAAAAGGAAATTCTTTATCAGACCATGGTTTCAATGTGGAGTTCATTAAGTGTAATCCCTGCAGGGTCTGAGCAGTGTCGTGGAAGCTGTAGAAGCTCGGGCATTAAGTACCTGCCTACCTTAATGCTTTTCTCACATTTTCATGATTAAGAAAGCTCTGGATTTCCCGAATCCTGTCTTCTATTTTCTTTACCAAGGCCTTTCTCAACTCACCCAGAATTTTCTCCAGAATGTCTCAGTCTCAGCCCTGTCAACATACTGGGCTGGATATGTTTTTGCCTTGGGGGTTGTCCTGTGCATTATTGGACGTGGAACAGCGTCCCTGGTCTCTACCCACTAGATGCCAGTAGCCCTCCCCACTCCCACTCCCATTCTGATCGTCCAAAATGTCTCCAGGCCTTGCCCAGTGTCCCCTGGGGAAAATCTGCCACCCTTGAGCATCACCGCTTCTGTCTCACAGCAGAGGGAGGAAAACCAGACAAGATGGCAAACAGCAAACAGAAACCTCTCATGGTCTACTAGGTACTATCAAAACAAGGAGAATAATTAGACTGGATTATGCTTCTGTTTCATTTTCTGTTTCAGAGCGAATTGTTTCTTTGTTTAACTAAGAAGTTCTAATTCACTAGTTTAAACAAGGCTGGAGAAGAGAAGTGGAAGCAGAAAGACTAGTGAATGAATTTACTAATTCCTCTTTCCAGCCAGTGACCTTGGTTGATATTTCTTAGCAGTAATATATCTCAAGTAGTTCTTATCTTTTTACCTCTGATAAGTCATATTTTGTGTATTTGTTTTGTGATATAATGTCTTGTTTTCCATTGAATGACTCCAAGTGAACTCTATGAAGTTGAAACATTTTTTATGTGACTTGAATTTTTATCCAAGTTTTCTATTAATTTCTGCATCAAAAGGTCTGTGTTTCTGTCTCTATGACTTTCAGAATGTGCATGCATCTAAGAACTGGCCACTGACTGCAGAGAAAATGGAAGAGGAGTCTAAGGAGTCACTTTTATCTTCCTTTTTGAGAAACAATTTGTCTTGTGTGGAGAGGGAAGAATAGAACTGAATTTTCCCAGCCTAAAAATGTAAACTAAACGTGCTGTCAGGTGCCTAGAGACCCTGCCTAGCTATCAGGGTTAGTTCACTTGCCTGCTCTTCTAAGAGGTTCCTGGGCAGACCTGCTGAGAAAAACTGTTTTTTCTCATACTCTTGTTCCTACAGTGTCCTTTAAGACTGCCTGACATGCTGAAGTGAGGACACATGTTTCCTTTTAATCTGGCCCCTCTGTTTGACTGTGAGTGTGGATCCAGTCATATGTATCCCTATAATTCCAGTATTTGTTATGTTACTTGGTTCATACTAGTTGCCAAATAAATCTCAGTTTAGTTTGAATTGGTTAAATAATTGAACCCTTTCCTCTCATCCTTCTGACTGCTTGAGAAGTATGTATTACTTATTCATTTTGGAGTTTATACATTTGGGATATTCCTTCTATGCCCAGAGAAGAACATTGCTGTTACATTCAGTGAAAAATGACTTTCACCACCACCATCATCATCACTCTTAATAAATGCTTCTCCTATGCCAGACATTTTACAGATAATCTTATCTGGTATATTGCAAAGTAGGCATTCTTATGCCCATTTTTCAGATAAGTTAGAAAGCTGAAGCTTAGAGAGGTTGAGAAACTTATCCAAGGTCACCCACCTAATAAGTGGGCAAATTGGGATCTCTGATTTCTAAATATCTGCTTTTTCTCATCCTGGCTGGTGTGGCTCAGTGTATGGAGTGCAGGCCTGCAAACCAAAGGTTATCTGGTTTGATTCCCAGTCAGGGCACATGCCTGGGTTGCCTACCGGGTCCCCAGCTGGGAGTGTGTAAGAGGCAACTGATAGATGTTTCTCTCACATATTGGTGTTTTTTTTCTCTCCCTGTCCCTCTCTCTAAACAATAAATAAGATTTTAAATAAATACCTGTTTTTCCCACTGTGTCCTTTCACTACAAGATAAAGGGGAGTTTCTGGGGAAGATCTAATGTGAAATAAAATCTTTGGTTAAAGATGTTCTTACTTTATACCCTAGCAAAATATTTAAAACCGTGGTGGTCTCTCATATTTCTTTCCCACAGGAGAGAATCCATTCTCTGTCAGGGTTGGAGGAACATGGGCCTCCTGCCTGGAGAATTAGTTTGTTCACAGTAACACATGGATCCATCGGAAAGGTCATCTTGGCAAGTAAGAACCTTGTGGCGTGTTCCAGCCTCGTTTCCTCCTGTCCTGGAGGTCACAGCTGCGGCATTGTGCAGGGACCAGTTTGGAACAGAGTTTCTGAGGCTCAGCTGGCCAAAGTTAGGGTGGGGCCGACCCTGTGAACATCGAAGCCCAATGTCATTTTCACCGTTTCTGCTCAGCGACCTCTTGAGCAATTCTTTTTGTAGTTTTATTATTATTATTATTATTTTTACTCCTTTGCTTCTGGCCTATCTTGGATAGGGAAACTATGTAACTTGTCAAAACTAAGACAATTTTGAGAAGAGGTTACTTGTTAATAATTGCAGTGGGCTATCAGAACTCTTCTGCAAAAAGCAGGATGCGTGGTTTCCCTATTTTGGAAGTCCCATTTCCATCACATTTCAGAGTCCCAGGGGTGAGTGTCTCTGACATCCTTAAACACAGAGCCCACACCCATACAGACTGACTGGAAAACCTCAGGAGACAGAACAACTGATGGGGCCTTTTCTAAGCCGTATGACCTTGGATGAGCCAGTCAACCTCACTGAAATCAGTTTCTTTGTGTATAGAATGGGCACAATGATGTTTACCTCAAGAGGCTTATGTGGAATAAATATCACACGTACTATGCATGGTGCATAGTAGTCCCTTTCTCAGCTGGGTCGGGGGCCCTGGTGGCTGGCTGGAGTGGTGGGGACCACTGGCTATCTGGTCCAAGTTCAAGAGAATGCCAAGAATCTTGAGAGGTGATTTGAGTTTTAGGTTCCTGTAATTTGAAGATGCTTAGCCCACTCATAGTTGATAGAAGTGGAGCCCACTTATTTTTATGAGTTAAGAAATATTTATCCACCAGCTGGGAATGAGGAGGGAAACAAATGCAAGAAGAGAGTATTATAAAACACGCTCCTGTGCTGCCCCAGGGCAGGCCAGGGAAGGGCTGCAGGGAGGCGCTGGCACCAGCCTACCTCGTGACACTTGGAGATAAAATGGGAGCTAATCTCGGTTTCTTTGTTTACAGTTTCCACCAGAACAGTAAAGATCTAAAGGAAAGGCTGGAGGAGGCCTCCGTTTTGACCTTTTACCTGTTTCCCTGGCCCTGGCCGCGGGCTTGCAGGTCTCTTCACTCAGCAATGCTCCTTCAGGCACCCAAGCCCAGGGAGCATTTTCTAGACTAGTGCGAGTTTAGGAAAGACTGTTCGGTTTCCTTGTTAACACGCACTCTACCTTAGCCTTCTCATCCTGAGGAAGGAGCAAGGGGCCTCTGCTGCCCGAGACCTACTAGTTTGCTTAGAAGGTGAGATACTGAGCCCAGTGCTTGCCTGGTCAGTCCTGATTTCCAGTTATGCTGGAACAGCTCGAAGACAGGCAATGTGATGTCTGTTCCCTGCGACTAAGCTGAGAACACCATGTAAATGATAGTCACAGATTCCATCCGAAGGAACAAGGACTCACTGACTCTGGTTACAGAGGCTATTGGGACAGCCCAGCACACAGCTGGGCCTTGGCTGGTGCTCGGGGTCATGGAGGTTGTCACACATTCTTCTCTTCTCTACCTTGGAGCCCTGTCTCAAGGCCTAGAGTTCTCTCTCTGTTCTCAGCGCTCCAGACTCCTCGGCTCTTCCAGTGGGACGAGGAGCAAATGTGCTGAAATGCTAGAAGGTACGTGGCTAGGCTGCTATTCCTGGCTTGGGCTGAACTCAGAAGTCCTAGAAAGAATGTTTCTGACGCTGCTTATCTTCTGAGAATCCAAGAGGCTCAGGGACAAACTCCACCTAGCTGTGCTCAGTCCTCATTTACACAACATGCTTGCAGACCATTCATAGGAGAACAAAACAGACTTAACATCCCTGCTTCCATGGGGTTTGTATTCTAGCAGGAGGAAGACAGATGATAAATCATAAGCATATAAATAAACAATTGTTCAGTGTTAGAAGATGGCAGATGCTGTGGGAAAAAGAACAGTAGAGTGAAGGGAAGGGGACCAGGAGTGCTGGGGGAGGTTGCAGTAGTACACACCGTGGTCAGACTAGACGTCATCACTGACAGGGAGGTTTGAAAGACTGGAAGGAAGAGGTTAACAGCTTTAACTTAGCTCATGTCTGAGGGAAGAGTGATCAAGGCAGAGGAAACTGCTAGGGCAAAGGTACAAAGATGGGGAGATGTCTAGCACGTTCCAGGAACAGCAAGGAAGTTGGTGTAGCCAGAGCAAAGGGAGCAAAGATGAGTGTGGAAGTAGGGGTCAGAGAAGCGGTGACTACGGGGGAAGTGTTGCTCCTACAAGGCCTTGGAAGCCATTGCAAAGACCTCAGCTTTTACTCTGAGCAGAAAGTCATTTCAGGACTTTTGAGAAGTGGTGTGATCCCATATGTTTTAGGATCGCTCTGGAATGATGACAGCCTGCTTTCTGGATATTTCTAACCGCCCCCCCCATAACCATGGACAGAGAGGCTGGAATGAAACTAAAAACCCTTTGGGTGACATTTAGCTCAAAACTATGAGAAGACCCCCTAAAAAGGAATTTGTTTATAAAGAATTGTGTATTTATTCTTACATGTTTAAACTTTAGTCACCTTCTAAATACTCTCCATTAGATGCAACACCTCTTGAGACTTTTTTCCCACTGCTCAAAAGTTTTTGAACACAATTTTGATGCCTTTTCGTGCTTCTGCTATTTTTTTGTTTCACTTCTTCCACATCAAAAAAACATTTCTTTTTGAGGAATTTTTTCATTTGGGGAAACAAAAAACAGTTGCTCAGGGCAAGATTGGGTGAATAAGGAGGGTGGGGCATGGGGGTCATGTCATTTTTTGCTCAAAAACTTTTGAACACTCAGCACTATGTGGGGAGGTGTGCTCGTAAATCACCCATCATAAAATGGGCAAAAGCATGAGTCTTCAACAAAATTCACTGAAGCCTAATGCAGCCTCTCACAACAACACCAGCTGGTACACTGATACAGATGGGTTCTGAGAAAACTTATCTAGGACATCATTCCATGGCCCAGTTTGTTCCCAGTTTGTACTTACCCTGTTCCATTTTCTTAAGCCCCTGTTTCTTGCTAGTTTATTTGATAGATTAAATTGAATTAAATAATTTTGGTAACGGTTTGAGAAACTGTTTAGGCATGAGCAATGCATGCATTTTCACAAATGCTTTTTAAGCCATGACTTGGAGAAATAAATTACGATGGAAACACTTGTCACTTAGAAGCAGTGGGACCACTTTGCCAAAGCAGGAAGCTTGATTCTCTGCCAAACATAGTCCTCTCATGAGTATAGACTGAAGAATAAGCTCATGATGAATGCCCTGCAAGCATCAGAAGTATATGCTCCTTTACAGCCCTTACTCAGACCCCTTCTGTTTCTCTTAGCCTCAGTATGTTGAGCTGTTGGTTCCTTGGGGAGCCACGAGCGAGGAACGAGTAGCATGCAGCGAGGGAGGAAGGGGCACTAAGTCTCACTTCTGCAGGACTTCTCAGGATAGAGGCTCGTGGTCTTATGTTCTGGATCTGGGGAATCTGGTCACTGTCTCTCAGGGCCAGTCTGGACCCAGGATTCAAAGTCCTGGGTGCATGAGGAGAATACACTGCCCCTCATAATCTTTGCAGGACCCTACAGAGAGGGATAGCAGAAGAATTTGGTGATGGAAAAATTGCCTGTGTTTTCCTCCACTCCTTCTTTGGCACCCAACCTCACTTCTCTTAGCAGGTGGTGCATGGAGCTGGGCTTCTCAGCAGCCGCACTGACAGGCCCTCCAAGCAATGGGCAAGGAGGTGTGTCTAGCCAGTGGACGGGTGTGCACTCACATTTGGCCTCTAGCCTTACACTCTGAGGACAATCAGTGTTCAGTTCCCAGAAGTCATCTTTGGCCTCTGAGACAAAAAATTACACAGGAGAAAAGGGTGCTGGGGTATTTGTCCGCTAGAGGAGACAGTATGTGGTTGAAGATTTTCAGTGATGGTGACTCCTCGCCCCCTGTAGATTCTCAAGAGGCGGGGATGGGACTTGTGAGCACCAATCCTTTACATTATATAGGACTTTTATTTTGAGATTTATATTGGCCCTCAGAGTATCCATAAACCTGAAATTATATGAAAATTTGAATATGTATATTTGTTTCTGGAGATTTTGGCTATAGTTTTTAAAATCAGATTCTTTGTGTATATGAGTGAGACCAAAAATTGTTCCTAAAAACAGTAACACTGTCCTATGTGGTAAAATATGTTCTCCTTCTCACTTTCCGCTACTTTCTTGTATAATTTTTAACCAGTAAAAATACTAATAAAAAAACAGTAACAGATATTTGCCCAGGCATTTAGAATGTCAAAACTCTCAAGGTTCTTTAAAAGGCTTCATGGAGACCCTTTGAGGCCAAGCACTGTGACCACTGTGTCTTAGAGAGGAGGAAGCTGGGGCTCGGAGAGGCCGGTAGATAATCCAAGGTGGATCTAGGAGTCAGCCAGGTCTTTCTCACTCTGAGGGGTGACTCTTCCCTCACTCCACACGGAGCTGAAATAGGGTAACTCGATGCCACTCCGTCTGTAGCCAGATGCCAAGGATCCGTGTGCACAGAGGAAAAAAGTCCCACTGTGCAACAGATACTTAGTTTTTGGTGGGAAAGTTTTTGGTTTGTTTCATCTGCAGACAACTCCCCTCTGACACATCTCTCTCTGCGGTGTGTGTGTACATCTGTGCCTCAGAAGTGCTGGGAAGTTGTTTCAGCAGCGATTGATGGGCTAGGGTGGGAAAATATTCCTACAAAGGAGAACATTCCCTTTCTACCAGTTCTCACAAGTGCCTCCTCCCATTGCCCGTCTCCCAATTTTCATCTGCGAAGGGTTGAGACTGAAAGGAGCTTTGCAGTGAAGTTCAAACAGCTGCCCACTCACATTTTTCTAGCCCACAGGCTGTTTCTGTACCCAACAAACATCATCCTATGTAGGACAATCTCTTGTGGCTGTAACAATACCCTGAAGACATATCTCAGACAGTTCAGGAGTTCACATGCTTATAAAGTTCCTCGTTTACCACCTGTGTTCTTTTGGGACAGGCTTAACATTCCCCAGGCCCTGGAGAACAGGCTGCGGGGGGATTGTGCCATGCTGATTTGAAGCTAAAGTTCCGTGTTGTTGTTGTTGTTCTCTTTAATCTGGATCTGTAGTCCCTAGGAATCCTGCCGAGTCATGTGCCCTCTCCTAGTCTCCTGGGGCCATACAACCTCCGGGCACAGAGGGACCCCGTGTCTCTGGGACTACATGGGGATCGTGAGGGAGGGCCAGACACAAGGCACAAATCAGCCTGTCTCCTGGCCACAGCCTCACCTTTCTCTTTCCTGTCCCTGGAGCTTGAACCCACTGTACAAACACACAGAATCTGTCTTGTTATGTAAGTTTCTTGGTCCCTGAGCTGGGTGACTCAGCGTGAGGTGGTTCCCTGCTCTTTCCCAGCCCGGGGCAGCATGCTGGCTAGTGCCAGGTCAGCGGCAAACTGCAGTGGAAAACAAGGCCTGCTAATGGGGTCCAGCTGAGCAGTCTTCATCCCCTATGGCGTCCGGTGAGGCCGGGAAGCCCATGGAAACCATCCGAGGGCTGTTGTGAACCAGCCCATGGGTGGAATTCTTCACTGCTGTGCTCACTCCCTGTGCCCTCCTCTTCTCACCGTTGGCTGAGGATCCCAGAAGTTCCACATTTGCTTCTCCTTTGCCCTGGGGCTGCCACTTTCTGGGTCCCTGTTATGAACTGAATATTTGTACCCCCCTAAATGAATATGATAAAGTCATAACCCCCTAAAGTGATGGTGTTAGGAGATAGGGCTCTTTGGAGGTTCAGAGGAAGTCTTAAAGGTAGAGTCTCCATGATGGGTTAGTGCCCTTGTAAGAAGCGAGAGAGACCAGAGCCCCCACTCTCTCTGCCATGTTAGGATACAGCAAGAAGGTGGCCATCTGTGAGCAAGGAGGAGGGTCCTCACTAGAACCCCACAAGGCCGGCACCGTGATCCTGGACTTCTAGCCTCCAGAACTGTGAGAGAATAAATTTCTGTTGTTTAAGCCACGGAGTCTATGGTATTTGTTATAGCAGCCCAAGCTGACTAAGACGGTCCCCCCGACCTGAGGCTTCATCCCTGGGCTCTAGTGAGATTCAGGAAGAAAGTGATGCTGGGGCAGGAGGATGTGCCCTTAGGTGTGGCGCAACCGGACCTAGACTCGGCCCCTCCTCCGCCCCAGGTCCAGAGCAAGGAGTTAAATTGGGGACACTGGTTATAGGGAGAACAGACTCTGGCTGATTTTGGTCTGTGTCTGGCTCTCCCTCACTTTCCTCCCATGCAGACGGGTCATTGAGTTTCCTTTCCAGGACAGGGACAGGTGCTGACATCCTGCTAACTATGGGACTAGGAGCCAGAGACCTCAGATTCTAATATAGGCTTTGGCACTAACCAGGTGTTCGGGGTTAGGCAGGTCACTTGTTCTCTCTGTGCCCCAGGGACACCTGCCTTAGATTTGTCATTCAATAATAAACATTGTGTTGCCCTTCCCAGTGTTGGGATGTGGCACTAAACAAGGCAGCTGTGGTCCCCACCCTGATGGGAACTGCATTCTAGAGTGAAGGGACAGCACGGAAACAGGTAAATAAGACAATTGCTGCCTGTGACAAGTGTTTTGAGGAAGAGAAACAAAGTGATGACATAGGGAATAACTTCAAGGAGGTGATATTTATTTAAAAGCCTCCACCTACAAGCTGTGAAAGAGCCAGCTCTGTCAACCAGGGAAGAGATTTCCAGGCAGAATTATGGGCTAAAAAAGTAACAGTGCTTTTCAAGCTGTATGGTACTACACAGATAACAAGTTTAAGATGAGTTGAAGCGCCTTCATTCTCTATTGCTTTGACTCACATTCCTTGATCAGAGCCTAGTGTTGGCAAAACAGGCTAGTGTCCGGAATTCAGTGTTGGGATCATTTAAGTCCAACAGGAGGCCGATACAGAGACTCCTGGTGGGAGGGTGTGGTGGAAAGACGAGTGCACTAAGAGTTTTGTTTTTTAGGACATGGTGATCCAATTTATACAGAGTCCCTTCTCCTCCCATAGCCTCGTGTCTCCAAATGCTTCAGTTCTTTGTCACCCTTCTTTCAACATTCATCTCACATTTATGGACCACCTGCTAAGAGGCAGGGATCCTCCCCTCCGGAACTCAGGAAGTAACCTCTCCTGCTTCTCTTAAGCCCATGGAGGCCACTTTTCCCAGCCTGTCCCTGTTTGGGTCCATGTTGGCTATGGTCCATTTTGTTTGTTATTTTGCTCTTCAGCTAGATCCCTTTGGGGCTCCAGGATGTTGTTTAGTAAATTAATGCCATTTATGACCCAGAGGGGCCATCTAGGGGCTGGAACGTTTCAGCAGGTGCCATTTCTTTCTGGACAAATATCTGGAGGCATGCGGGGTGGTCATGCAGGCCACCTCCCCGAGGGAACCCTAGTAGCAAAGTCCATCAGCTGACCAACTGTGCACACCTCAGCACGGTGGACACGGTGAGGCTCACTGCTTCACAAACCCTGTGAGCGTGTTTCTTTCGAGTCAGGAGCACTGGGCAGAGAGCCACAGCAACAGGGCTTCCGCCTGCCAAGTGTGGGCCTGATCTGCGGCTTTGTATCTGTTAGTCTGTAACTTCTCTATGTGACGTTAGGGGGACAGTGGTTTTTAAACTTCAGTGGGCATCAGCATTCTCTCAGACCTTGTGAGAGCGGAGGTTCTCGGACCTGCCGAGCCAGTAGCTCATTGAATTGGGGGTGGGGTAGGAATCTGTGTTTTTAATAGGCGATGAAGAGTGGTCTGATTCCAAGTAAACTTCAGATTGGGAAACATGGCTGTCAAAAGTGGTCACCACTAATGCGTCCTTCAGTTCATTCCTCCCTTTAAGGGCTGGTTCCTCAGTGAGCCTTGAAGCCAGGCTGCCACACGGGGGTTCTGGAGGAAGTACCCCTCAGGGGAAGCCCTGACACTTCACACCGTGCTGGGGCCCAGAGGATATACTCAGTAATGCTGGCCGAATGATCGAAGGGCCGAGGGACTTGGCCAGAGGGGGAGAGGAGTTGGGTAAACTGCTGACAACTAGTTGTGCCACTAGAAGGCAGATTCCAGAAAAGTAAGGGGCATATTCTTAATTAATCCCTGTGCCTGATACATACTGGAAATGCTGAATGGAGTAATGACATCACCTACTTCTCTGTCTCCCTTGGGTGAGAGAGAATGTCTGAAAACCCACTGAGGTAGACCTATCCTATCTGCAGAAATGCCCTGTTTCCCCAAATATCTGATTCAAACTGGCTCCCATAGGATCAGTATTATATGATTAAAAACCAAAGTCAGGTTAGGACTTCAGGGTATTTGTGACATGTCACATACCCAGTGACATGACAAAACATACTGACTCATCTAATAAAGTGAGTCACACAATTTCTATTGTAGTAAGAAAGGATGGGATAGTTTGTGTCCCTTTCTTCGCCTTAAATATCAGGGCCAGAACAACTAGACAGTTAGGAAAACTTACTAAGTAACAAACCTTATTAAAAACAAAGAAACAGCAAATTAAATTGATAATGGAAAATCATTTTACACCCACCAGATGGGCAAAAGTTTTAAAAGTCTGACAATAGCAAGTGTTGACAAGGATGCATGTAGTACTATAAAAACTCTAATGGACTGCTTGCTAGAGAAAAAGAGTGGGTATCCTCAAGCAAAGTTGTCAGTGTGCCTGCATACTTGATGACTGAGCAATTCCATGTGTAGGAGTCAGTTCTTGTCTGTGTACTAGATACATATGAGAGAATGCTCATGGTAGCATTGTTTCTATGGAAAAACCGTAAAACAAGCAACCCAAATGTACCTCAATGGTGGAAAAACAAACTATTAAGTAGACACAATGGCAAACTCGATAGCAGTGGAAATGAATAAACTATAGTTGTACATCAACATAGATGAAATCCAATGATATAGGTTGAAAAACCCAACTCACAGAAGAATATATACATTATGATTCCATTTATTTAGTTAGCTATTTCCTCACTTGAGAACCTTTTTTTATCATTGCTTTTAGAGAGAGAGAAAGGGAAAGAGGAAGGGGTAGAAAGACACATGGATGTGAGAGAGGAACATTGATTGGTTGCCTCCTGTACACACCTGGACTGGGGATCGTACACGTACAGACCAATAATCAAACATGCAACTTACGTCCCCTGATTGGGAATCAAACCCACAACCTTTTGATTATGGGATGATGCTCTAACCAACTGAGCCATGCTGGCCAGGGCTCCCCCTTTTTATTTAAAGGTTAATAACAGAAGAAAAAGAGTGGGGTGTAAAATCTGAGCAAAACTTGGTTTTATAATCTTTGTAGATTCTTTTCCTGAAATTCTCTTCCCCTAACTTAACAAATTCTCATTCTTTCATCAAGATAAAACTTAATTCACTTCCTCTTTAATGCCTTTCTCAATGACTCCATGTGAAGTTACTGCTCCCCCAATTCTTGACACATCTTTCCTTTGCAAACACACAATGGTACTGTCACAGCACTTGTCATACCATGTTGCAGATATTGGCAATGTGTCCCAGCCAGTTGTGTACTAACTGACTCTCCACGGGAAAAACAAAGAATAGAGATCTATCTATCTATCTATCTACATGCACTTAAGCTTATTATAATAAATTTTACTGTTATAAAGGATGTATAGCACACAATTTCTAAATAATAATAAAATACGCAATCTCCTTACATGAATTCTATATAGCCAAAATGATTCTCATGAAGCATTTTTACTTTCAGCAAAAGCTTGAATTCATGGCCAGGTGTACATTAGTAAATAAGAAAAAGTGAAACAAAGACATATTGGAACTTCATTTGTTTATCAATAATTTTGCCAAAATGAATAATAGCTTTCAAGTAGTGGTAGAATATTTTCTCAATTTTCTGTGCCATTTACAATGTAGCAGCTTCAGACATGACACACTTTGAGTTTTTACCTGCATTATTAACATTTTCTATCACTTAAGTCTGACAATTAACAAAACAATAAACTAAACACTGATTTGTAGTGTTTGCCGATTTCCACAGTATGCGTTCTTCCACCGTGGAAAATGCAGGGGTTTGATGTGACATCATTAAATGAGGAGTTGGAAGAAGATGGACATAGCATGGCATTACACAGTTTTTTTATTTGTTTTTTTTTAAGTTAGAACATTTTTCTCTTGCACTTAAAGTTCCAAGAAGTGAATGCTCTTTTAAAAAATTATTTATTTATTTATTTTTAGAGACGGGAAGGGAGGGAGAAAGAGAGAGAGAGAAACATCAATGTGTGGTTGCCTCTCATGTGGCCCCCACTGGGGACCTGGCCCGCAACCCAGGCAAGTGCCCTGACTAGGAATCAAACCTGCGATGCTTTGGTTCACAGCCCGTGCTCAATCCACTGAACTACACCAGCCAGGAGCATTATACAGTTTTTGTACTGTACATATAAGTAATCCCAAGAACATAGATAATAGTAAAATATAGCAAATAGTAAAATGAAGTGTTAAGTAATTGGAAACAATGAATATTACTTTTGTTTGTAATATAATTTACTCAATTATAAGTTTATATAATTTTTAAATTAATAGCTGTGTTCAACAACTCTTAAAATTTCTGAAAATGCAGCTACCGACATTTGTACAGTGTTTGTGTGAGTCAGCTCCAACACACGTCTCTGCATGTCTCTTAACTGAATGTAGCTCCTTTGTGGTAGGACACATCTTAGAGTTTTCTCTCCCAGCGACAATTACTGTCCACGGAATATAAAAGGCATTTAATGAAGGTTGGGTGAATGAATGAACAGATCCATACATTTCAGGGCATCTTTGCAAAAGTTCTGGGAGTTAAGAGGTCTGGTTCTGGCCACACAGCACCTAAGCCTTCTATAGAGGTCTCCTTCAGGGTCTCAGTCTCTCCTACGCCTAAGATCGGCTCTTGTATGCTCACATCCAGACAGCAGTAAGGTGTCCACCTGACTTACATGCGGGGAGAAAGGCTGGTAACTGACAACCAGAGATTAAAGTAAGCGCCCAGGGCTCTTGATGTAAAAGAAGAGTTTGTGAGACATACGTTCAAAGGCAGGCCAAGTGCTGTGTGTTGGGGTGTGTGGGGGTGTGTGTGGGTGTGTGGGTGTGAGAGAGAGAGAGAGAGAGGCAGTGTGGAGGGGTCATTTGAATTTTCTCATGTGGCTTTGAAACACATCATATTAGGCTTTCCCCCTACTGAGTTACCTTGCTTGTGATCAAACTGCATGTTTGACTTTACTGGGTATTAATACAGATGTGCTTACCAACAGTACACTGTACAAGAGTTAAAGGAGATAGTTTGTTCCTAGCAGAAACCAATCTGCAGTTAAACGTTACGTTTTGGGTATTTTGTCTATTTTAAGAGTCAGAACCAGGAACAAAACAGATAGCTGAATGCATCCTTGGTTCTTGCAATGCACCCCAAACAGAAGTCAGCCTACACATGTTGCTTCGTGAGCTCCCACTGGCGTCAGAGTAGAGTCTCATTGCAGTCTGACTGCTGCCTGCCATGCCCACAGCCCAATAGATTTCTGCCTCCCTGCTCTTTCTAGTCCTCTGACATCCCAGGCTCTTCCTCTCCTCAAAGTCTCTGACAGTCCCTGTTGTCTAAATCGTTTTCTTCTGGCTCCTAAAGGGATGACTCCATCTCAGAGAACCCCTTGCTGATCTAATTCACCCCACCTCATTTATTTTGCCCACCACCCTATTTATTTCCTTCCTCGTACTTACAACCAGCTTGAATTATTTTGTTTACTTAATTATTGCTGCCTCCCCCATTAATGTAAGTTCCTTCTGGTTAAGGACTTTGTTTTGACACTACTCTAGCCTCATCCTTCAGCATATTTGTAGAATGGATCAACGAAAATGTAAAAGAGGATTCCTCAAGACAGGAGGTCCCAAGCTTCACCATGTAAAGGAATCAGCTGGAAGGCTTTTAAAATCAAGACTGCTCAACCTTCACGCCCAGAGTTCCTGATGCTGAATGTCTAGGCAGAAGCATTTGTGATAACTTCCCAAATGCGGCTAGTGTTGCTGGTCCAGGGATCATAGTTCGAGGGATACTGCCTAAGATCCATACTCCATTAGAGCACATTGTTGGCCAGCCACAGCGGGGAGGCTGGTAGGGGGCTCAAGTTGAGTAAGAGCAGAAGTCAAGGTGATTGACCTCAAAGGTGCTGTGGAAAAGGTAAGGGCTCTAGGACCATGGTCAGATCTCTTTCTATTCAGAGATGTGGAGCTCCTGAGATAAAAGGCAGCTCTTTCACTGAGGAAACCATGGTGGACAAACAGATGTTTCCCTCTTCAGCTGCCAGAATAAGCAGAGTTGAATAGTGGTTCTCAGGCCCCCAAATTGAACATCCATTCCATTTGTGAACTGTGGTGGTGGCCTGTATTCTAAATCAGTTCTGCTTCAGCAATGCCCAAAGATCTAAACCAGAGGTTAAAAAGTGGGTAAAGGAGAAATTACCATCTTCATCCAGGGATCGTTTTCCTCCAAGTGTATTCTGAAGAATATTTGTTCTGTAGAGTCACACCGTGACAAAGGAGTCTCATAGTCAAATGAAGTGAGAGGATGTGGGAAGAATCCACGTCCCCTTTTTGGAGACTTGTAGTACACATCTGGGAAGTCTTGTAGCCAAAGAATCAGTTTGAGATTAAGCTCAGTCTGGTAGTACAAGCAAATGACATCTCAGCTTATGATACATATTCTGTGGCACATATTTAGAAAAGTACTGCCTTTGGATACCTTCTCTCTTCAAAGGGGGAAATTTTTTTTCTGGGATGGAAACTTTATGTGGGCACTTGAGAATAATCTGATTCATACTAGGCAGCCTCGGGCCTCCATCCCCAGAAAGGCAGGAGAGGAAGTATCCAGACCCTTCCGGTTCTCTTCCCTTCCAGGTGTGAAGGTGACTGGAGGGATGACCTTAGTTGCTGCCAGGGTCCGGTATGGGGGCTGCTCTTTAATGGGGCAGTTAGGATGGGAGGAGGAGGAGGAGGAAGCTCTGGGAGTAGGTGATTGATAGGCAGCCAGGAAAAGTGCTGGCCTAGGGAATGGCAAGTGGAATTTTCCTCTGAAAATCCTTTTGAACTAAGTGGATTTGAATGTTGCACCCTCGTTGCCTAGATCCCAGGGCTAAGTGATTAGGTCTTCATTTTCCAGTAATGATTAACATTGCTGCAGTCACTGCAGTCTAGGGACAATTTGTGTCACTGTGGTGATGGAAACAAGGAGGAAGCCCTTCTGCAAAACCTGCTTTGCACTTCTGACTGCTGGTGGAAGAGGAGGAACCCTAAAATATGCCTGTATTGGGGAGGGTTGTTCTGCCTTCAATCACTTCTCAGTGTCTTATTTTTTTTAGATTTTATTTATCTATTTTTAGAGAGAAGGGAAGGGAGGGAGACAGAGGAGGAGAGAAACATCCATTGGTTGCCTCTTGAACACCCCCAACTGGGGACCTGGCCCACAACTCAGGCATGTGCCCTAACTGAGAATTGAACCTTAGCAACCTTTATGTTCCCAGGCTGACACTCAATCCACTGATCCACACCAGCCAGGGCTCAGTGTCTTCTTATAATCGTTTAACAAAACACCCATTTGGGGCTAATGCCTTATGTTTTCATTAGCCATTCTAGTGAAACTCCAGAAATGGTGCTTTTTTTCAATGAGAAAGCAGAGGCCAAGAGGCCCGAATCTTTTCAGGGCAGCAGCAGGGGAACTGTGGTCTCTCAAATCCTAACCTGTTGGAGGCCTCTGATACCTCCTGGCACGCTGTCTGGGTCCCACATTTCACTTTGAATAAACAAGTTGGCTCTGATAACCAGGTGAGGTCAAAAAGTCATAGCCCTGGTATGGAATGCAGCTTTTACAATCACCGCACACCCCCAGCAACCAACCAGCTCCAAAAAGTATGGCTTTGATTTTTTATTTTGTTTCCAAAAGCTTTGCTCTCTTCTCCCTCCCTCCCTGGCTTCTTTCCTTCCTTCCTCCTTTCCTTTCTCTCAATGAAAAAGGAAAGGATAACAACATGTTGTCATTTGAGAGAGGTAACAACAGAAAGCCATCAGAACGCATGTGGGAATAAAAAAAGAGCTTTCTTTTCTATGACACAGTGCTTGTCTCAGAATGTCAAAACAAGGGGGGACCGCAGGGATTTTCCTGACACACCCACTCAAGGACGATGGTGTCTGAAGGCTAAACTCTTGCACAGGACTCTTAATCACAGCCCTGCCTCCTTCTACTGTTCCAGGCTGGATGTGGGAGCAGTATTTGTTAAGTAATTTCACAAGTCCCGCTGGAGCTGCCTCTGAAGCAAGGCATGACACGATTCTTTTTGCAACCTCTAAGTTAGAGTATCCTCTGGATTGCACTCAGGACTAAGTGAGCTTGGGTATAGTTGTGGGCTGAGGTGGGGACAAGATGAGCAGCCTACATAGAAGGGCTGCTGGTCCTAAAACTAAAGGCATTGAAAACATGCTTGATGCCTTCTGGGCACTCAGTCAAAATTAGTTTGCCAAAAACCAGAGTGTCTGAGGCTTCTGTGATGGAGGAAGAGGGAACTGAGCAAGGTGCGGAATACTTTAGGCTCAGGGAAACCTGCCAGGACTCTTGAAGCCTCCGTGGAGCAGCACCTTTCACAAGGTGATGATGGCCGAGTTCACATTCTGGGCCTCAGCCATGCTGTGAAAAGTTGTCTCTTACAAAGGATGCAAATTGGGCTTGTAGCTGAAACAAAAACTACTCAGGCCATTCCCCTTTCAAGGGGCATTTCTCTGTTCATAGCTTAGTGTCATTGGACACTGTGGAGCCAGTGATGCAGATCATGGCAATATCTGTTCTAGACCACTTTTCCCTTATCTTTGAGACAGAGGAATGTTCTATTATATGGACTTTTTAATGATTGGCAATGTTATCAAGTATCAATTACTTATTTGTTAACCACATTCTTAAAATGAATATGTAATGACAGGAACTGTTGATTATACCTGGGACTACAGTAATAAAATCTTCAGCCCTGGCCGAGTGGCTCAGTTGGTTTGAGTGTAGTCCCATACACCAAAAGGTTGGGGGTTTGACTCCAGGTCAAGGCACATAGCTAGGTTTTAAATTCGATTCCCAGTTGGGGTGTGTGTTTCTCTCTCATCCATGTTTCTCTCTTTTCTCTTCCTTCCCCTCTCTCTCTAAAGTCAATAAACATATCCTTGGGTGAGAATCTAAAAAATAATCTTTAATATAGAGTATAGAGATAAAGTGATGGAGAGGGCAGGGAGGATAAAAGCAAGAAAAGGGAAGGGAACATAGAGACATAGAGTTCTGCTGTTATTGTTGGGGTCTCTAAAATCCCGGCAGTGTTCTCACCGAGTCATGTATGTTGTTTTCTCTGGGTCCAAAGTATCAATGAATAAGAGTTAAAAAGCATGGGAAAGTACATTTTGTAGAGTAGGGGTAAGAATATGTGTTTAGGGCCTCAAAGTGAATTCCTGTGACTGAACTTTCTCACACTGGACAGAACACAACTTGACAAGTTTCTTAATTAGCTACAACCACAGACAGAAGCAGTCGTCGGGACCCTCAGATTTCTAAGCATGAAGAGGTCACCAAATGCTAGGGCTAGGGGGGCTTTGGAGGTTGTCTAGTTTTTTCTCCTGCCTTTTTGCTCTTAGACAACAAGTAAATTGGAAAGGAGGAAGCTCCTGCCTCTGATTTTGTTTTAAGCATCCTGAAATGAGGGTGATGTCCGGCCATCATGATGCTGTCAGTCCATTCTAGTGTTTAGTTTTAAAGGAAGCCACTGTATAGATAAGAGTGATTCATTTTATTGACACATGGGACTGTGTCTGACACAGTGCTGAGCACCTTTTAAGATTTTATTTATTTAATAAATTCTACAGTATTTCCTAATTATATGGCAGCAAGTTACTCTCTCAGTTGTCTTTATTATTATTATTTATATCTATTTACATTTTTAATTTTTTAATTATAATTGACATAATATTATATTAATCAGGTTGATCACTTTGTAAGTTATATAAATGTCTAATCACTGGGTTGTACACCTGAAACTAGCATGAATCTCAGTTTTCTTATGTACAGAATCGATAACAAATGGAAAGGACTGCCAGGTAAGTGCTCTTTCTGGGCTTCTTTGTATTAAAGAGCTGACCAGAAGATACACACCTCAAGGCAACCAGTATTCTGTTCCAAAGCATTATAAGAAACAGGCAGGAATTTTATACGTAAGATCTTATCTGTGGCAAAGGTAAGCCTAGAATGAATGGAGTTTGAAGGCAATCTGACTTGGTGACTCCTTTCCAGGCAAAGCTATGAAAAGGTCATCTGAGAGCTGAATATCTGAAACACCTTCAGAGGTAGATTCCACCACCACCCATATTCCTGATATGTGTCTTATAACCCTTTTATAGTTCAGAGTTCTTCCTGATGTCTTGCTTACAGTCTCTTTTGTTTCAGCATGAATTGTCCTCTCTTCTCTAGTCACTGAGCACCGCTGTGAGACTGACTACACACATGAACTTCATAACCACATCCAGTTGCATTTAAAGTTCTGCCAGCTGCTTCACTGGCCTGGTCGAGTTATCTATTGTTTTGAGAATATTATGGAACAGTGGAATGGGAAGAGCTAGACCTCTTGATTCACGTGAGAAAACCAAGGGCTGGAGAAGTCTGATACCTGGCTATGATACCGCAGCTAGGAGGGGTCAAGAACTGGGTTTCAACTCAAGTTTTCTGAGTCACAAATGTAGAATTACTTCTCCTGCTCACTTTCAGTGAGGGTCTCCTCTTACTGGGCATGTGTCCAAAGAAGAATTCCTCAGGCATCTCCAAGGGCCAATTTCAGACATCTTAGCTTGGGAGTCAGAAGACCTAGTCCCAATCTTGGTCTTCCTAATTGCTTCCCTGGAGA
Source organism: Phyllostomus hastatus (assembly GCF_019186645.2). Classification (NCBI taxonomy): domain Eukaryota; kingdom Metazoa; phylum Chordata; class Mammalia; order Chiroptera; family Phyllostomidae; genus Phyllostomus; species Phyllostomus hastatus. The sequence continues at coordinate 10,763,914 of NW_025333833.1, read as the reverse complement.
CTGCAAAGACAGTAGAGATATTATGTGCTGTTGAGGGATACCAAGTATCAGAGGTGAGGCAGGAATACCCTTTGGATATTTGTATTTTTTTTTTAAATGGAGAGAAGTGTTTTTACCCAATTTTTAAAAGGGGGTCCAAGACCTTTAAAAAAGGCTAAGTAATTCATTCATTCAGCAAACAATTTTTAAGTACTTACTGTGTGTGAGGTACTCTACTAGGCCCAGAGACTACAATAGAAATAAAATAGGCATGATCTCTACCTTCATAACACTTAGAAGGACTAATGATAAACAAATAATAGCATGTGAAATAATACCTATGACAGACTAAAAGAAAAATGAACAGGTGAAAAGCTACCGCTCTACCTAGATTTTGCATTTCTTTCTGGACTTAATGTTTGAACTTCCCTCTCTTGAAGAAGTCAAACCCCTCGAGAAACAGACTTAGTTTAACTTCTCAGCTGTAATTTTAAGGTATGTGGTTAAGTCGCTAAATCCTCTGACCACCCCCCTCCCCCAACTTAAATAGGACTGTTTGCCCAGCCAAGTCGATTAGATTAACCCTCCCTCCCAGCCTCTCAGGCAGGCAAGATGATTCCAGATCTCTAGAAATAAAAGGCAAGTCTGTCTGGCCAGGATCAACAACGTACTTTCCCCTCGCGGAATCTCCCTGCCACTTCCCGAGGCTGCTTGTGTAAGACTGACTGATCTGAAAGCCCAGACAGACAAACCACCAAGAAAGCTGGTGAATTTTTTAAATTTGTAAATTCTCATAATGAGGATATTGTTCACAATGTTATCTCAGATCAGGTTTCTTGTTCTTGCCGAGTAAACTTTTCATATGTGCACATCTATTGTTTAAAAATGCATGTGATTTATACCACCCACCCCCACCCCATTTCCAATCCTTAACAAACTCACAGAACAATGAGACATTGTACAACCAGAATTGTTTCTATTTCTAAATTGGCGTTGTCCTAAACTTACCTTGGGGGTGGGCAGTACAAAGAAGGGGTGAGCTGTTGAAAGTCTTACAACTCAACCCCGAAGCTGAAATTCAACTCCAGGACACCTAATTGCTGGGCCTCTGCTCTCTAGGCACCAGATTAGATCCAATGGCCTCACTCACGTACGCATGCAAGTGCGCACGGTGTTATCAGAATACCGGAGGGTCAGCTCACTGGAATCTTCAGTCCTTACTAATTCTAGAAAAAGTGTCACACAAATAGCTGAAAGGCCGGTTCTGATTTAGAGAAAACTGGACTGGCAATGAAAAGTGAGTGCATGGTTGTAATACTTTGAAGTGACAACACAAACATAAGTAAATGAAATTAAAAAAAAAAAAAACTCTGTTGAAGGCACAGATATCACTTGGAGGGTGAATAATGAAAGGTTAAAGATGATGTATGATTAAGGTACCGGGTCAGTATCTGAAGTTCTGTTGATTGTTCAAAGGGGGTCTGAATTGGTTTGAACTCAGCTGATGCTTTCTCTTTTCCATTACCGGGCTTCCTCCCTTCATCTGCCCCTCCATCTCTTCCTTCCATCCATTCATACCTTGGGTCTGGTAGGGAGGTGACATCTCCTTTCCCTGAGAGTCTCTTTAGGAATACACTTCAGGTCATAGCATTCTAGCCTTAGAAGTGAGTTAGCTCTGCCCTGGCTGGTGTGGTTCAGTGAAGTGAGTGCTGGCCTACTGACCAAGAGGTTGCCGGTTCAATGCCCAGTCAGGGCACATGCCTGGGTTGTGGACCAGGTCCCCATTTGGGGGCATGCCAGATGCAACCAATCAACATACTAGAGGCAACCAATTGATGTTTTTCTCCCTCTCTCCCTCCTTCCCCTTCTCTCTAAACATAAAATGAATAAAAAATAGAATAGAATAGAATAGAATAGAATAGAATAGAATAGAAAAGAAATGAGTTAGCTTTTGAAGTCTCAATCCCCCAGGAAGGGCATGAGAAAGTGTCAGAAAAGGAAATGCCCTGAACTGAAGAGAGAGTCAGACTTTTTTCCCTGAGAGCTGCTATTTCTGGACAGCCAGGCCCCAGTACCTATGCCCACTGCTGAGAAGGTTTCATGCACAAACGGAACTATACTAGGTACTGTGTCTGCACATCTCTTAAGCCCATTTAACATTGGTCCCTTGGTTGGGGACAGCAGGGAGGGTGCTGTCTTGTATTAGGAGAGACTGAATGTCAAACCGAATAGGGGACTCTTCCTTCACAGTTAATGTGACTCAGCCAATCCCAGGATTTAAGCTCAGGCCTGTTAAATCAGCTCCAGATTTTATTCTTCTGGGAAATGTTGGGGATAGTTATTTCTGAACAGAAATGTCACTAATTTTATTTTGGTGTAGTTGCTGTGCGGCATGCCTCCTATCACCTGTGGCACAGGGAGAAAGGGTAGTGGTCAGATATTTGCTATCACCTAATGCACTCACGTTTTTTGTGTTCTGCCTATTACCTGAGGTCATGTCACACCTCTCACTCTCTTGACCCCACACATACACAACCAAACCCTCTCTTGGTTTTCAAGTTGTGACACGATTGAAATGCTTATGTGAATTTTCATACACAGTCTAGTCTTTGTATGCAGTGTGCTAAGGCTCAACATTTGCCTTGAGTCAATAAGGAAGTGCTGTTAGAAAATTCATTTGTTAGGATCTTATTTATGTCTCAAACCAGACCAGCACCTTTTGTTATTACTGTTGTGTGTGTGCGCTTTAAGGTGGTGCACATAAACTTGCCTTTGTGACTTTTACTTTTGAATGTGTTGTTGGTTGACACCGCTAGAATAAATTGCTACCCTTTCTTTAATCAGTAAGACAAATGCAAGTGCCATTTTAGGCTGGCTCACTTGTTCACTGCCATGAGTGATTTGATCACATCTACCTTCCCAAAGCTTCTTTGGCCCCAGTGCATAGGCACGCTCTACTCAGGAATGGAGTCCTGGCTTGGGAGCTGGCAAATTCCTTACGTATTTCAGGAGTGCGTGCCCACAGGCAGACAGAGAGGATGGACACACCTGCAGGCTTAAAACTCTGGGGCAAGTTCCTAACCAATGCCCAGAGAGCTGATTTACTGGCTAAAGTCTCAGAGAGACTAAACGTTCTTGGGATATATGCTATTGAATTTGAGAGTAGATGTAGGGAAGGGGGAAGGAACCCATGTGCTTAAGTCAAAATTGTGGGTGACATTCTTGGTATTTTTTCTCCTTCGCACCCCTATTAGCAAGTTCATCAGTCCCATCTTCAAAGTATCTTCTGAAGTCACATCTGTTTACCTTAACTCTCATCACCCTAGACAAGCCTCTGCCGTCCCTCACTTAGTCAGCTCAGTTACCTCCTCCAACCACTTTTTGTACATCTTCTCTTCCTGTTTTCTAATTCATTCTCTATGCAGAAGATAGAGATATCTTTTATAATTATGCTTAAATCCCTTCACCAGCTCTCCCACATTTCTAGAATTACATTGAACTCTCTTCCAAGGCCTACAGGCTCCATGTGCTGTGGTTTCTGCTAGCCTTGTCAGTGTCTTCTCATTTCACACCCCCTCCGTTCTCCCAGCAAGGTATTTGGATGTCTTGGGGACTTTGCTCTTACAGTTCTGACTGCTTGGAAGTCTCTATCCCACTTCCTCGCCTGGCTGGTCCATTTTCATGTTGCAGGTACCCACTCAAATGCTCCTTTCTGTGAGAGGCCCCAGATGACTTCCTGTTCTTCATTTCTCTGTTCACATTAGGAAGGAGACAAAGCAAAACTGAACACTGCCATCACCAACTTCAACAGAAGTGCCCTGAGCCATCCAGCTGCCTGCAGGGAGGCAAGGAAGAAAGGCTGTGATTAGGGAGAGAGTGGGTAAGCCAGGGTGGTAGCAGTTGCAGCAGCCAGAGAGTTTGCCGCAGGCCTAGGAGGGGACATATGCAATTTTACCAGGAACACCTTGACGCAAGCAATAAGTCACATAAACAAGGCAGAAAGTTGTGGGAACCTGGCCTCAATCAGTGCTAGTGAGACAGGATTGTAAGAAGCTAAGGAAAGTCTTTGGCCAGTGGAATAGGGAAACTGAGACAGATAATTGAATCCAATGGCCAAGCAATTCACAGCCAGGGGCAGATGGTCACCAGGGGGAAGAGTGTCTGGCAGGGGGCAAAATTGGGATAAAGAGGACCTTGCCCCCAGGACAATCTTTCATTTCCTGGCCTTTCCTCCCTGGAGATAACATCAAGGCCTCAGTTGTGTTTCAGCTCCAGGCCCAGAAAAGCAGCAAAACCAGGTGGGCAAAGCCAGGATCAGCTTCATGACTAATAGGACCTCTTGCCCTAGCACTAACCAATCAGTGGAGACCATGACTCTGAAAGAGCACACCTGGAGAACTCCTACTATATGGAAACCCTTCCCTGAGACCTCCCCTAAGATTCCTGACTGCAAGAAAAAAAAGAGATAAAAAGACTTTAAGACAAAGGACCCAGAGGCTCCCCCTCTGGGGTCTGGGGAATAGCCCATGCCATTCCCTTTCCCTTCTTCTTCCCCCTCTTTCTTTTCCACAGGCTCATGTTTCCTAACTGTTAAGGCAATGAGACGCTGGCAGCTTGTCCCGGGCTAGTCCTCTGAGGCTATCCTCAAGGGCCCCTTCTCTGACTTCCCAGTATTCTAAAGCAGCCAAGCCTAGGCTCTCTGGTTGCTTCTTCTATGCTAAGTTCTTCCTTGTTTTACTATCCCAACTTTAATAAGTATATCCTCACAGGCATCTGGACTCACGTTGCAAAATCCTCCCTACACAAAGTCAAGAACCCACACACTGCAGCTGGCCCTAGGCACACCCACTCAGGGCCAGGCTCTGTGTGGTAACACTGTGTGAGACACTTCTGTATCACCGGAGCCAAGGAGCTGTGGGAAAGTCTTCTCATTCATCAGCTCACCTGAAAAACACATGTTTTTGCTTGTGTGGTGAGAAGAAATGCAGAATTTGGAGGGCCAAAGTGAGGGAGAGTGAAGGAAATAACTGTAGGGATTGGGAAAGCCCTAATGATTATTCATTTTCCTGAAGACAGAAGAGGATTAAAACTTCAAGTTAGGGAAAAGTGAAAACTCTTAGTGAACTCGTTAACTGGGTTTATCTGATTAATTCTGGGGAGATTGGGTCACAATTCAATCCAACAAAACACATGCATACACATTTTTTAGGTGTGCATGTTAAAACTACTGTCAAACATTAGTATCTAAAGGACAGATGTCGACCAATTGCCATTTCCACAAGGCCCTGCCAGATGAATGCGGAGATGGGCAATTCCCCCTCATAGGAAATCTCTATCACACTTCTGTGCCTGCTCTTTCTTTCCCCTCTGCTTCCTCCTTGGACATCTGCCCACTTAGAACCCAACACTGAAGGTGGCTCAATGGTCAAACCACAGTAATAGTATAATTGGGTGGGGGTGGCTTGGGGTTGGGCATTCTCAGAAGTCCTCTCTACACTTCTGAGTGTCTCCTCCAAGTGAAGTCTCCTCCAAGCTTTTCTCCTCCACCCCCACCCAGCCTCACCCTTGACTTCCTCCCTGACCTCACAAACTAGTTCCCTCAGCAAGAACTGGGGTGTGACTGTCACCCCCTGCAGCTGGAGCTACAGGCCCTGGAGAAACAAGCTCAGATTGTTCAAGAGTGATAGAATTAAGTTGGGGGTGGGGATGGGAGCTAAAGGTTGGTTAAGGGAGATAAGAGTAACACAAAAGGGATTTTAAAAGATCTGGCAATGAGAAGGCCAGGTTGGAGCTAGAGGGAGAAGGTGGGGTGTCCCTGAGCTGACTTGAACTTTGCCCCTGGTTTTCTCCCAGCCCTTCTTTTCCCACCCTCAGAAGTTCTGGGAAATCTGCCAGCTCCTGGACAGGGTAGTTTCAATTCTTTATTAGAAATCCCCTTCTTGGCTCATTTGCTTCATTCCCCTCCTACTCCTCATCTCTTCCCTTTCTCATTTTGCTAATGAATCTTACTGGAGCAAGCCCTGGAGGTGGGCTGGTAGTGCAGCTGTGGATTCATTAGCGGCCTCTAAACCTGCCTCTGAGCTTGGTTCCTACAGACCTGTGTGCCTGAGCTTCCTCTGCTGTGTGGATTTCAACACCCCCTTGCCCTCAGATAAAAGTAATGGCCTTCCCTAGACACAGTGCTGGACAGCAGGGAAGAGGACCAGGCCATGGGGTAGGAAGATCTACAGGCCTTTGTCCTCAAGGTCACTCAGCTTTCGTTGGGGCTTCTTGATGAGGTGGAGGCAGGGCAAAGCAATCTACATTTGAAAAACAAAAATTTACTTACCATTACTAGAGTTACATTTGCTCATGGTAAGAAAGTTGGACAGCACAGCCTCAGCCAGTGTGGCTCAGTGGGTCGGGCATTGTCCTGCAAACTGAAAGGCCACTGGTTCGATTCCTGGTCAGGGCATATGCCTGGGTTGCAGGTTCTGTCCCCTTGTTGGGGTGCCTACAGAAAGCAGCCAGTCGATGTTTCTCTCTCACATGGATGGTTCCCACCCTCTCTTTCTTCCTTCCTTTCCCTCTCTCAAAATAAAATATAATAAAAAATTAACAAGTTGGATATCACAGAAAAAAAGAAAGATCACCCAAAATTCCACAACCTGGAGACAACTTCTGGTATTTTGATGTATTTGTTTTTGTTTTCTGTTCAATGCCTGTCTTTGTCTCGGCCTGCAATACATGGATGGTATCTACCATCTGATAGCCTGTTCCCCACCACCCTTGCCTGCTCTTGCTGTTGGCATTCTTTTTTGAGTATTTGCCCATTAAAAAGTCTTCCAAATAAATGGTTGACATTTAATGAATAGATATTTACCTTCCAAGACTAAGACAGTGTTCTTCTCCAGGAATTAGTTTTGAAGTAGAAATGATGACATTGATGACGCCACTCAACACTATCCATGTCCCATCCCTTCCGACCTCTTTCTGAAAGTTTATCAGGAAAGTAGGTGGATCAGACACCCTTCTCTAAGAGGAGTAGGCACTCCAGATGGGATATGTGGGCTTGGGGTATAGGGTGGGGATGGGGGATTGTTTATAACTGCTCATTCCCCCTCTTGCAGTTCCTGTGACCAGAGAACTTCCTTGAGAAAGGAGTTTGAATCAGTTACCTGACAGCTGGGAGCAGGGCTCAGAACTATGTGGGTGTATGTTTTGGTGCTCAAGCAAGAAAAGTGATTCAACATGAACTCTGCCAAAATAAAGCTGGCTCAGACAAGGGAGTTTTATCTGTTTTCCTGGGAATGCCGACATGATTCTCCCACATCATGCTTTTCTTTCTGTTCCCTGGGTTGCCCTTAGTCTGGCATGTGTTCTAGAACAAAAACGCCCTTTCTGTAGGGGGATGGTAGCCAGCGCAGCCCAAAGGCCACTGTCAGAGCCTATGTGTCTAGCCCCTCAAAGACATAGTTTTTAATAATCTTTTGGGTTCTTTGGGGATAGCACAAGGGAGGGGAGTGGAGAGTAAGTGGGAAGGACAGCCAACAGCAGCTGGGAGACCACCTCAAAGAAACCTGACGCAAGCTGCAAGGAAGAGTTCCTCCAAAGGGCCAGGAGATGGACTTTGCAGGGACTGAGACCACTGGGAGTAAGAAAGAAGTGAGAGGAAAACAGGGTGAAGGTGAAGGAATAGAGGCAGGGCTTGATGGCCCAAAAGGCTACCATGCTTGAACATCTAGAGAACAAGGGAATCACAGTGGGGGAGGAAACATAATTTCCTTCTACCTTTAAGTTCTTCTGGTTGGTCTAATCAACTGACATGAGGCAGATGAACAGGAGAAAATAACCAAATTTATTATATGTGCACATATGGTGATAAGAAGAGGGGACCCAAGGACAAATAGGGCTATGGAGCTAATATGCCATTCTAGATGAAGGAGAGGGAGGTGGGAGGTCTGGGACTTCAAAGGGAAAGTAGTTAATTTGCAGGTTAGGTAACAGTCTGAGATAACAAGCCCAGAGCTATCCCAAGGCTGCCCACGATGGATGAATGAATGAACATCCAGACAGTGAGCGCTGCACGTGAAATGCTTGTGGCCACAGAACTAGGTGAGGTCATTGAGAGCTGGGAGAGGGGCTGGGAAAGGTGTCAGGGAGCAGGAGAAGTGTGAGCCAGACCTTGAACCTGGTTAGCATTTGAAGAAGCAGAGAGGAAAAGAAGAATTGTGCTAAGTGGTTAAAGAAAAAAAAATTCATGAAGCAAGGTGAGCTTAGGGGGCAGGTCGGTTTGAACATAGAGGAAGGGTCCTGGGAGGTAAGGCTGAGAGGCAGGTTGAAGTCAGATTATGGAAGGCACTGGAAAGCAGGCAAGGGACCTCTGTTTCCATTACAGGCAATGTCTTTTCCACTCGGTGCTCTAGGCCACACCGACCTGTCCCCACCCACACCCTGCTTTTCTTCTAATACCACTTATTCTCTAGTATTCAAAAATTTCCTTCCATTATTTTCTCTGTTGGATATGTGTCACACTGTGCTCTAATCAAGATTATAAATTTCACAGGACAGGTTACATAAAGATTTCCTAACTAGACATGACTCAGTGTGGTAGCACATCTTAGAAGCTGAGAGGTAGAGAAGGCTTGGGGAGACCCATGGAGAAGCTGGAGTCCTACTGTTGTGACAGCCAAAGTAAGTCCCACCACTGTGCAGCCGCCATAACCAACACATTTGAAGTCTCTCTGTGTTCATTTTAAGGCTGCTGGAGTCACCTTGATGGTCTGGGCCTTGTTTGAGTAATTTCTCTATAGACCATATTTGATGTACTTCCCATCCGTGAATACAGAATCCTCACATATAAGTGGAGGGGACACTTTTCTGCTGGAGGGTCTTAAACCTTCCGGATTCTTTTGGGTTTTGCCTGGTCAAGTCCCTTGACTTTCCTGGGGGGAAAAACAGTTTCATCATTTAACAAGAGAACCACTGTGTCCCCCTCACCCCCTTTCCCTCTGGAGATCCTCGTCCTTTGGTATTCCCAGCTGCCCCCTTTCAGCTTAACCCTGAGTAGGAAATCAACCAGGAACTTGGAGAATCAGGTGACTAAGGGCAAAAAACAAGAACTGCAGAGCAAACACAACTTGCCTGGATGTTTGCTTTGGTTTAAAGAGTTACTGGGGGTAGTATACTCACCTTTTGTTTTGCTGGGAGCTTTATTTTCTTGGTAAATACCTGTTTTGGAGTAACAGTTTCTCCATGTGACCAATCAAAGAGATTCTTAAAATAGATCTGACTCTCTTCTCTATACATCATCCAGGATAGTAACAGTGACCCCTGGGCCATTGGTCCCACTCACATGCCAGGACAGTGGCCAACCAGGAGCATGTGGGCTTCTTACCTGCCCAGGGCATAGTGGTTCATTCATCTCACTGCCTGTTGAACCATGGCTTTTGGTGGCCCTTACCACCACCTCGTGGTAGAGTCCTCAAGCAAGTGTCTGCTGCTGCAGACACTTCGAGAGGCCCTCACAGTGGGGCACGTGCATAAACTGTCTCACAGACCTGGGATTACTTTGATTTCACGTACACTTTTTAACCTGGTTTTTCATGTCAGCAAGGGCAGCTAAATTGGGGTGGAGGTGAATATGGGACTGGAAAGAGGCCATAGCTAGTAGTTTTAACGAACAAGGGCAAAATCTCCCCTTCTCAACAGGAGCCTGCTCAAGCTGTTGCGGGGGAGGGGGTGTCTGTAGCTGCTTCTTTGATTGAGCTGAGCCTTCAAGGCTCAGCAGACGCTGGCTAGGCTCCCTTTGCACATACTTTCACTGCAGCGAGACGAGCACTTTACAGACACCCCTACCCCCTTGTAACGTACCTGTGTGCTACTGTGCTGCTTCTCTCTCTGGTCTATGTGCCCTATGTACACGTTCCTCTTTTCTCCTAAGTCCTTTCCTTTTCTCTGTATCAGTTCAATCCTTCCCGTTCTTCAAGTTCAACACAAGGTCCCTCTCCATGAAGCCTCCCCAGAATGTTGCTTTGTCTTTCCCACAATTTGGCCCTGGTTCTTGTCTCATGTTACTGGATCAGTGTTGTGTGCCCAGGGAGTCTGTGAACTCCAGAACAGCGGAGACCATGTGGAATTCTTTTTGTGTTTGGCCCACGTTACCTAAAATGCTCTTATTCCCTAGGTCACTTATCTCCCCTTTGTCACTCACTTCTGAAACTCCCATAGCTGGTTGTGCAAAGTTGGTGATTGATAAATGTTTGCTAATCGGTTGATTTACCTATAGTCTATGTTAAGGAGAACTAAATAATCATTGAAATGATAAAAGGCTCAGTGTGGTCCTTGAGCCTTATTTGGGATTCTTGAAAATGGGCATATCTAAACACATAATAGATTTCACCTGCATTTCTTTTTCATTTAGTTACTGACCAAGGGAGTCTGACTCTAGCCTCTCATTTTAGCTAGAACAATTCGAATTAGCAAACATTAAATGAGTATCTTCTATGTGTGCTTCACTGCGCTGGATCCTGGTAACGGGATCTGAGGCCCTACTCCCAGACAAGAGAGTTGAGAAGGCCTTTATTAGTCACTTTATTATTTCCTTCTTAGGCTTAATGGGAAGTGACCACAATCACTGAGTGCAACCACAGGCTGTTCAGGGCAAGGAAAAATAGGGAGGGAGTTCCAAGGGGCCAGAAGCTAGAATGAAGGATTTCAGCCTCCAAGAGCACAAATTGGTTGATTCTCCAAGTAAATACCATGGCTTGTCGTGACTCAAACGACCAATTATGCAAGTGGCACAGCAGTCACTAGAACCAGAAGAGACCTCTAAGTGAGGGGAACCAGCCCAAAACGCTTTCTGGGGAGCAGCCAAACCTTTAACAGTCAGGGAACAAAGTCAGCAAAGGTTTCTGAGAAGAGCTAAATCTGTCTAGGTTGCCTGAGGTGCCTGAGGGCATGAACTTCAGGGAAAAACGTAGCAATGAGGAACCACTTAGGTGCCAGCAAGAGAGACCAGAAAAAAACAGCACTGGTGGCTGGTGAGTAACAAAAGTGAAAGAGGGAAATCTCACCAGTGTTGATCAGTAGCAGCTGCTTAGTCATATCAATGTGTGTGTGTGTGTGTGTCTGCGTGTGTGTGTGTGTGTGTCTGTGTGTCTGTGTGTGTGTGTTGGGGGAGGGGGTGGAGCTGGGGCATGGGACAGGTTGTATTTAACTGAGGCACTCAAGCCACTCTGTGAGTTAGGGATAATAGAAGACCAGATCCACATTAAGCTCCCACTACCTTTAACGACTTATAGAAATGTAACATTTTCTCAAAACAAAATAGTTAAACAACTGAGAGTTATAAAAGCATGACAGCTCATACCCCATGATTGGTATATACAATGTCCAGGGTGCAATAGCTTGGTGACATGATAGTAGAATCCCATCTATTGATGGTCCACAGAGAAAAGTGTGAGACCATGATCAATTTGGACAGTGTGTCTAATTTGCAAGGAGTTGGACGAAGTCAAGATGAAGAGTTATCTTGCTTACCCAAGGGTAGCAGTCAAGGGTAAGATGAGCAAGAGAAAGTAGAATGTGAGGGTGCACTTGTCATTGCCTATTGGCACCTTGTTATAAATACTACCTTGTTCAGTTCTTAGAGGTATGTATCATCCTCATTTGATAGATAAAGAAACTGACACTCATGGACATTACATACTCTCAAAAGGTCACATTGATGATAATTATTAAAGCCAATTAAACAGGCTGCCTGGCTCCTAAGCCCAGGCTCGCTCTTCTCTGTGTGTTTTCTAGCTCTCTCTAATCCTGGCCAGGGAGGGCCTCCAGGGAGGGCCTGGTGTAATTAGGACATGGGGGAGGAGACCAGTTTTATGAGGAATTTCTTACTCATAAAACTTTCTGGATTGTGGGCCAATCAAAAGCTAACAATCAACCAACACCCCTTCTGGGTCAACTCAATACTATCTTACTTGGAATTTCTATATATTTTTTTTACAAAATGATATTTATTTGAGAAATTCACTTAACTGGGTGAGAGGTAGTTGTTATTGCTTCTTTTCCTTTGCTTTTAGCATATGGTAACCTTTCTGGTCATATCCCAGTCTCCTTGGTCTTTGCCCTCAGTACAGAAAAAGTGCTTATTTGCCCAACCTTTATACCAAATGGCTCTGAGCAGCACAGGCTCTGATCTGGACTAAGTCAACTCAGCAGGGGTGGGTGGCCTTCTACTGAAGGTGGCCTTCCAGGAGACACCTGTGCTCCTCAGGTTTTGCCGGGCTTGTGCTGGTGGCACCAGTGCCTGGGTGGCAACAGAGTGGACAGCAGCCTACTTTTCTACAGGATGTCCAGAAATGGTCCCACCAACTTCTCCAGGATGAACTTCAAATGCTTTTACTCACCATTAAATTCTCCCACTTCCTTTCTCCTGTCACTTCAAGTATTGGCTACACATGCTTGTAACACATGTCTAACACTCGAGAGGAGAAAAAGGAATGAGAATCTCATACCTCAGTCAAGACAGTTATTCAGAGACAGGTTTAGGTTCCAGGGGCTCCTTGTCTTCTTCATTTGTCCGAAGGCTGGTCTTCCTTGGGATTGTGTCGTGGGCATCTTCTCAGTGTACTAATTTCCTGTGGGCCATCTCACTCTTTAGTATGGCAGTGATCACCACTTACATGTCAAAGACTTTGAAATCTGTCTTCTCAGATCCCAGTACCTGCCTGTCCATTAGACACCTCTCCTTGGAAGTCCCTTAGGACATATGGACTGCTCTGTAAGTCACTGTTGAATGCATGGACTCTACATCTTAAAGGTCGGCAGCTCAGGCAGAGGTAAGCCTCTGCCTTGTGGGATTTCACAGCTCCCCTTTCATTGCTGTTGCTTTGTGAGGCAGTCTGGAGTGGTGGAAGGGATCACAAGTTTCAGCATTACCCCTTGCTATAACATCTCTATCTGTATTTACCTGCAGGCTACAGGTCCAGCTTTGAGGCAGGCAGTATGGAGCCCCATTCAGTATTCTAGATCTGATTCTAATGCAATGTAATTCTAATGCAAGTAAGCTGGGTAGCTTTGGACAAGTCCCTCTACCTCTCTGCATCTCATGAGATAGTTGGACTGGATGACTTTGAGGTCCTTTCTGACCCTTACCTTTCAGGATGAAGCATTCCAGTGCTTCTAGGTAGGATGTTTTATTCAGACTAACTGACTAATAGTTTTTTGCTGGGAGGAGATACTGGAAATCTCAGCAACTTAGCAGATTTAATTGTTTTTCTGTAGCTTTGTCTAGGCCTCTCTAAATGAGTCTGAGAACTAGTTGTTCGTTTCACCACTGTGCAACATTCAGACTCTGTCATAGTAGGTGTATGCACAGTAGGCTTAAAGATGAAGGTAAAAATATCTCCACCCCACACAGACACCTATTTTTGTCTGCCTTGTTTATGTCCCTTTGCCTGACACAGGCACTGGCAGAGGCAGCTGTTGCCTGAGCACGTGGGGCAAGTGTTTGTCTGCACAGGTGACTGCAGAAGGGAGCTGCAGCTCCGGGTCGGTAACTGCCTCCTGAGATGTCAGAGGCACCAGCGACGCATCGAAGTGAGCTGTCACTTTTACAAGTATGAACCTTGGTGGGTGCACAGTTATTCTAAAACTGTTCAGGGGACAGGGACTCCTATTTATTTCTGAGAGTAAATTAATTTAAATTTTATTCAAAGTGACATAGGCCTTGTTGAAACAAGGCACAAGTGCTCCAAACACTTATCATCACTGCAGTCCAGTAGCTTCCTGACCACCCCCCTCCCACTCTGCTCCCCAGAGACAATTGCATTCAAGTGTTTCTGCTCTTTTTGGTGTTTTGTACTTCCATATTTTTAAATAATATGTTCTCTTACTGCTGTCACTAGATGAATAATTTGACTTTTATTTATTTTTTTACCATCAATGAAGTTTAAGATCTTTTATACCCTCTTTTCTTTCTCTCATGATTCCATTCCTCCAACAGAGAATTAAAAACCACATTCAGTGTTCAGATTCTGATGACCACTGAATGATTGTTCATGCTAAGCCACTGGTGGATATCACTTCAGCCTTTTGTTTTTCCAGGTACTTTATGATTGCCTGCTTCCTCCTCCTCCTGTCCCCCCTTCTCTTCTTTCGTCAGTGACCTTCGTATCTATGCTAAATTCCCCTACACCATTTAACATCCTCTCTATACCAATTTCCAAATTTCACATTACTCTTGAAGCCTACGTGCATCCAGCTCCATTTTTTTTCCTGGAGATCTTCCTCCAGGAGCCTCTGTCTTCCAGCCTCTTTGGCTTGTTCTCCTGACCAGCTGCAGACCTGTGCACATGAGGTCTCCCTCCACAGTCATCCAGGGACTTCCTTTATCTCCTTCCTCCATTGCATCTTCTATTTCCTGGGTCTCATGCCCTCCCTGTTCTTGATTTATACTCCACTTTGTTGGGGCACATTCTCTGAGAATTACTGAGAAAGGGTACATAGGCAATAAGTATTTTGAAATCTTGCTTTTATAAAAATGTCTGTATTCTAAGCTTACACTTAATTGGGACCTATAGTTGGGAATATATAAAAATTATGCTTCAAAAATTTTTTTTGTCTATTAGCTTCTAGAGCTGTTGAGAAGTCTACTGCTATTCTTATTCCCCATTTCTTTGTCTGCGATCTATTCCTCCACCCCCTGAAATCTTTGTTTATCCTTAGAATGTTAAATTTCCATTATTATATACTTTAGTGTGAGACTTTAAATTTATCATGTGGTATATTTGACAGGCCTCTGTCTGTAACTTTGTATTCTTAATTTCTTGTATTATTTTTCTGCAGTGTCTTCTCTATCGTTTTTCTGCTTCTTTTTGGAACTATTATTGGTCAGAAAAGTAACTTCCTAGATTGATTCTCTGATTTTTAAAATCTCATCTGTCACTTTGCACATTTTTTGTACTTTTTGGGAGACTCCTTCAGCTTAAATTTTTACATCTCCCACTGAGCATCTCCCACTGAGTTATGAGTATTGTATCTTTACAATAACCTTTTACAATAAAGCACTTTTCCCTTATTCTCATGCTTCTCTTTGTTCTCTTTGCATCTTACTCCTTTTTCATGGATATCACCTTTTTCCTATCTCTCTGAAGATGCTAATGATACTAATTATATATTCATGGTAGTTCTGTGCTTTCTGAATTGCCTCTGCTTCCTCTAGCTTGTTTTATTACTGTTTCTTATTATCTCCATCTTTCATGTTGGAAGTTTTTCTTAAGTATCTGATACTTCCTATTTGTCTGTTCTTAGTTAAGAGTGAGGTTTGTCAGCTAACTGGTGGGCCACATTTTAGAGGGTCATAAGGTGTCAAGTGGGCTTTTCCATACCCAGCTGGTCATACTCAGAAGACAGGAAATGGAAGACAAAGATAAGGTCATTGAAACAGGAGTCAATGAATAGTACGGTTAGTAAAAGTTTAATGTTTTTCCTTCTTTCATTTGGGCTGACATTTCTTGTTGTTGTTGTTGTTGTTGTTTGTTTGTTTCATTCCTGAACTTTAGAAATCATCAGAGGGATCAATAAATGATCACCCTTCTGAGGTCACTTCAGATGCTGTCTGAAACTTGGAGCTGGATGCAAGGTTGGAACTTCTGCTCATTGTGCCTGAAGAGCACACCCTCCTTGGGGATGGGCACAGACAACCAGCTGGAAAAGATAAAAGGGAAGATGACTTAGGTATTATGACTACCCACAGAATTGATACAATTGTGCAAGCAAGGGTGGGACTATTGTTTAGATACAAAATCCTAATGTTTTATGATCTTTGTGTTTGACTTCCAAGGGAGCAGCTTTTTGCAATATCACTAGATGATTAATGATGTTATTAGAAAGCCTCTGCAGCAGGACAGTTGTGTGGGAGTAAAGAAATAAGTAAAGAAGTTGAAATATCTTCTCCCTGCTCTAAAACAAGAAGTTTTCAAATTTTAAATGAAAGCTGCCAGACCTGTGCTCCCTCGGTTCCAGCTGGGCATACTGTGCACATACATCAAACCCATCCCTGAACCCAAGGGTAATGCTTCCTACTCTTCAATCTATTCATTTGTTTGTCCATCCAAACACCTATTCTTATTCTACCTCCTTGTCAAGACCAAGTCTAGGAAGCTTTGCTCAACTATTCGATTCTACTGATTTCCTCTTTCCCTGAATACCTGGAACATAGCTATTGGCCTCACACATTCTAGTTTGCAGTCATTTATGATTTAGATTGTTCCTGGGTTGAGTCACAGACACAAATGCTTCCCAAAGGCTAGGGATTTGTAAATGAAGTCTCCTCTGTAAGTCAGCTAATAGACAGTTTGGGGGCCTGGGATGAACTGGAGAATGGGCACTCTCATTAATGGGCAGTCTCACCTTCTCTCTAGTCACTTGCTTCCTGGTGGGAATGCAGGTCAAGGGTCATATATCTCTTAGTTTTTCAAGAGATACCAGATAGCCAGCTTTTTATGTGATTTTAAAAAAATGACTGTTTAATTTTACAAAAGCACTGTGTAGGGCAAAGACAATTGGTATGTTACACTGTAGGTTGACAGCCTCTGACATCAGTTTTCTCTTTCCATGAGGTGATGAGCTTCTTGAGCTCCTTGTTTCTGAATTCCCCACAGCAGCTCATGCATCAACCACCATGCATAGTAGAGGTCTGATAAATTCTGGTCCAGCTTTCCAGAACACCACATCCAAGCCAGACAAAATTATTACTTCAGCAGACCCTCTGTCACCTATAGATGGTACAAAGAAAAATCTTCCTCTAAAACTCATTTATGTATTAAAGCCTCCTCCTTGCTCCCTACTCTGGTAGGTCTTGATGCATTTGCCTGGCAGATATAACTGAGATATTACTGTGTTCTCTATCATCTTTGCATAAACGCTCCCTCAACCTTCTATTGCTTTAGAGCTACCACTAACAGTGTAAACTCATTGCGTATTTTTTGTCACTCATCTTTCCACATATACTATTCCCCAGAAATCACTCTCAGTGGTAAGGCCACCAGCAGCCCCTCTGATGCTACATGCAAGAGTGCTAATCAGCCCTGCACATCCCCTAGCTGACTGGAATCAGTCTGTAGCATTTCACACTGTTCACTATGTCCTCCTTGAAACTCCTTTGTTCCTTAGTCCTTGGGGCTCTGTTCCCTCCTGAATTTTCTTGTCTTCCTGATAGTCCTCATTGGGCTCATTTTCTGCCCAGTCCCTAAAAGGCCAGTTTTCTGCAGGTTTCATTCTAGGTCCTCTGCCATCTCCCCTCTCCCTCCACAGATTCACCCTGGATGACCTTATCCTCTCCCATGACTCTCCTCTGCCCCTTGTCCCATGAGTGCTGATGACACTCAGTTCTGCCATCTCCGCTCCAGACTCATCGAATCAGCTGCCTTCTGGCAGTGTCTGTCTCCATTGATATTTCAAACTCACACATCCAGTCCAAGGCTGAGCTCATCATTCCCGGTCTGCCTCCTGCTGCGCCTCCTCCTGCATCCCTATTCTCTGTGAGAGGCATGCTCTCACCTAGTGGCACATGCTTGAATTCCATGACTCTATCCAGCGTAGGGCTACTCAATGAGCCCAAAAGGCACCTGCTTGAAACACCAAGAAAACAAAACTAAGGAGCCAAATAATGATTTTGAAGGAGTTTAGTGCTTAAAGAATGTGTCAAAGTAGCCACCCTAGAAAGACACAAAAGCGTTTTGGAATTCCTTATACCTCTTTGATGTCTCGATATTACCTTTATTTTGATGTGTACAGGAGGGTGGGTGGGCATAACCTTTTTCAGAGCTTAGAACCAGTAACTTTTGACTATGGCCCTAATCATCCTCAGGGACTGCTCCCCATGCCTAATTGGTTCCTGAGCCCTGTTAATTTTGCCTCATTGACTACAGTTGAATCAACTCTAATTCTCTCTTAGGTCTTTTGCTGTCTGCTACCTTGATTGCTACAGCAGCCTCACAGAACTCTGTATCTGCTTCCTGTATACCATGTTCCTTCCTAAGATCTTTCCAGTGCAACCTAGTATAAACACAAGGGAAGCTCCAAGTGACAGCCTGGCTGACAACGCCCTGCAGGCCCTGCTTGTCCTCACTTGCCCTCCTCATCTCCTTGCACTAGTTCACTTCTAGCCTTCACTTTACTCTTCCCAGGCTTACTCGACCCCTTACCACTCCCTCGTGTCTCCATGGGAGGAATGGGTCTGCAGGAAAAGTGAAAGAAACGACAGAAGAATCTAAACTTGTGATCTCCCGAAAAGAGATTAACGCCCCCACTCCCAGCTTTTCAAAGCTTCCAAAAGAGGAATAATTAATGTGCAGAAATAGACCTCAGCTAAGAAATTTTTTCCTTCTGCCCTAGGTTGTCTTTTGGTCATGGCGTTTGCCATCAAATGCAGGTAGATTCATGACTGGGGCCACAAGCACAAGAGGGTCATTGTCTTCTTCCTCTCAATGCTCCACTCAGTGTGAGCATCTTCACATCACCAGCCACGAGCCAGCCACTCAGCTGACAGAACTCGTGTCTGCTGTAAACAGGGCCCCGGAGAACACTCTGTGTGCCTCCGGTCGGGACTCAGCCTTGGCCGAGGAGGATGACATTACTCACTGGAGCCCCATCCTCTCCTCTCCCCGACGTTGTTTGCCCATTTTCACCAGGGGGCTAAAATGGGAGATCGGGGGAGGCAGGAGAACACGGAGGAGGGGGCTGTTTGTTTTCTTCTTTGTGTTAACAATACAACATCTGTTCCCCAGCCTGGCAGCTGGACCAAAGTGAAATGATGTGAGCTTTCATTGCCTGCTGGATCAGAGGGTGGGAAGTGGGAGAAGGAAGGAGGAGGGTGCGGTGAGTGCCAAGGAGCTCCTGAACAATAGCAACAGCAACAATAATGAAAATATCTTCAACACTACTTGCCATGGGGCTGGGTAACTGGATGTTCCAGCTGATCCACGCATTGTAACAAATGCGCTGAACAGTGATCTGTGTGCCTTTGTAGAGAATCGCCCAACTAAAAGAATAGTGGTTACCCAGTAAATATGTCTTTCGGCTCATGTACATTGATAGAAAACATCTTTATTTACCCAAAAGTGATGTCAAGCGAGGTAAAGTGAGAGATGAAGCCAAAGAGAAAACCAGAGTCGGAGAGAGCAGTGAGGGGAAAGAAGGACCCAGACCTCCTGGGTGCCCCCCTATCTTCCTCCTCTTTCTTCTCATTCTCTGTCTCAGGTTGACATGCTCCTGGGCTAGGCCTTGCCTCTCTTCCACCTGTGCTCTCAGTGTTTTCATCTAGTGTAATGACTGTAACCACCATCTAATTTTAGGACCTTTCTACAAGGTCCTAACTGTAAGGGCAATTCCCAATTTATATCACTAGCACAGACCCTGAACTCCAGCTTCATATACCCTAATTCCTGCTTGTCCCCAACCAGGTGTTTAAAGGTGAATCCAGGCAGGCATCCCAAAAATGAGAGTCCAGTGTTCCAGGACCCAGTCACCTCTCCCCACCTTGTCTATTTATCACTCCAAGCCATCATTAGTTCTTGCCTAGATTGTCACAGTGACTTTCTGACCGCTTTGCTTTCGCCATGTGCTCCCCCTGCCCCACCATCACATCTATTCTCATGACAGCAGGGAGTCTGTGAAACTAACATAGACCAGCCTCTTCCCAAACTCCCAACAACTCCCCTCCTCACTCGAAACAGGAGCCAACGTTCTTACAAACGCCTACAGGTTTTCCACAGTATGTCCTGCTATTAACTGACTTTTCACATTGTTATCTATTCCGCTTTGCTGGCCTCTGTTTCTAGAATGTGCGAGGCATACTCCCTGGCTTCTTCCAGAATTGCTCTTCTCTCTGCTTCTTGCTTTTCTTACTCTCTTGTCTTTAGGCCTTTATCTGAGCATTTTGTAATCTCCCTTCTTAGTGCATTTTATAGCACATCTAACCTAATAAGTTATATCTTCCACTTAATTACTTGTCTCATTGCCTCCCAATGATGATACAAGCTGCATGAGGGCAGGGATCTTGGTCTGGTTTGTTTTCACCTGGAACAGTGTTTTGCATATAGAAGCATTCAATAAATATTTGATGAATGAATGAGTAAATAAGTAGATGCATGAATTCTGCCACTGTTTATGGCAGGATGGCTAGAGGCTCATTCCACACCTTCTGAATCAGTGAGAAAGTTCTTGTTGAGTGTTTGCTTTGGGTGTAACATCTCTCCTCCCCTGATAAAACATTGGGCCAGGAAGGCAGGGTATACTCTTTATTCCTGGGGACTCATTATGGCTCTTGGGAAAGGGATTTGGGGCTGCCCTAGTGAAGGACGTGAACAAAGGTTTCCATTCCAGTTTCCAGAGCTCCCTCCTGCTTCTTTTTACAGATTGGCTGATATTAAGACTTCCTGGGCAAAGGCAGTAGATTATTATGAAGGTGACATGGGAACAACTGTCACTGAGTGACAGAAGAGGAGAAGGTGAAGGATGCAGGCTGTCAGGTCAGGGCCTACACCTTATCCTTCGGGAGCACACCACAGCCCTCTCCTCCGCAATCTTCCCTGGGCCCACCTGGGCCCATGGCTTTGCTTCTTGACTCAGCAGCCTTCCACTCAGGCCTGAAAAACAAAGCAACAGAGTGGTCACTCCCCATGTTAACCAGAACGCCTTACATCTGCACCGTACATTGAGAACTTCCATCTTCAGTCCTTGCGTCCCATGTCCTGACCATGACAGATCCTTTTCAGTGGGTTTTATTGTCATACCTTTTTGTAGCTTTTCATAATAGCAAAGTGCCAAATAATTTCTTTCCTTTTAAATTTTTGTTTAATCTTCACTGTAGTATATCATATAAATTAATATTAATAGCAATATTAATCTAGAAGCATTAAATCCATCTTATGTTCCATCCACAGATAAAGTGGAAAAATAGGAAAGGTGTTATACCCCCTCCTTGACAGTCAAGGCAAATGCTAAATCTAAAACTTCTTGGTCTCATCTGAAAGGCTGAAACATTTGATCCCTAAGTGTGAGCCACAGGTCTTGTATCTCAATAGCTCGTGAGACAGGTGCAGGAAGAGATGACTGAAAGTGCTGGTAGTAAAGGGGGCCCCCTTAGAAGAAATGATAGTTTCAAACCAACCGAAGTAACAGTTAAGGTTGATGTTCTATGTTTATTCTGCTTCAGTTGTTTTAAAAAATAAGAAATTTGAATACAGCTAAAATGGTTTCTGTGTGTTCTTTAAAAACACTTTTGGTGTTTTGTGAAAAGTTTATTGTAACTAAAGGGAGTCAAACACTTACCTAAATTTGACACCAAATGGCAGTCTATCAAGTTTGAGAAGACAGCAGCAATGTTTCTTGGATGTCTGCAACTTTCTTGGTTAAATACCTTTACTCCCTTCACCTCTTTCTTCTATGAGAGGGCTGTCCAGTACTGGGTGTTTTGTCTAGCTGTCACTTAGTGTGTTTGTCTGGAAGTTGAACTATCACTTTGGATGTGGATTGATGTGAGCAAAATAAAGTGGTACTTCTGCAATCCTTCTTTGGAATTATTTTTATTTTAAAAATTATTTTTTTTTAAATTACAACGTACATTCAATATTATTTATTAGTTTCAGGGGTACAGCATTGTGGTTAGAAAATTATGTTACAAAGTCTTCCCCCTAATATTTCCAGTACTCAGCTAGCACCATACACAGTTATTACAATATTATTGACTACATTCCCTATGCTGTATTTTACATCCCTGTGACTATTCCGTAACTACTGATTTGTACTTCTTAATCCCTTCACCTTTTCACCCAGTCCCCCGACACCTCACCCTCTGGCAACCAGCAAACTGTTCTTCGTGTCTGTGTGTCCTCCATTGATCCCAGCCGCCCTGGTGTTAGTTTGTCAACCACATCCCAGCACTGTCGTCAGCTAAAGCCGCCAAAATATCTGCCATCTCCTTCTCCTGAACAAAAGTATTTTTCTTAAACTTCTTATTGTGAAATAATAATACCCTTCCTCCTGGATACATCTCAACTTAATACAATCATCAAAATCAGAAAGTTGACATTGGTACAATGTGTGGGTAGAGTTCCCTGACATTCTATTTTTTGACTTAAAAAATCTAAGTTCATTAAATAACAAACTCTGTAACTATATAAGTTTCTTTAAACGCAGTCTCTTCTTCCCATATTTGAATCATTTGTGATTATATTATCAGAGTTGGATCCTTAAGAGCTTCTCCTTTCACTTGAACTTTCCTCTCAACATTTCTTAATACCTCCTTCAACAACAACAAAAAAAAAAAAAAACCAGCCAACCACAGAACCCTTTCCACTTTATGTTTCCCATATCAAAATGGTGCCACCATTCACTCAATTACTCAAGCTAAATTTTTTGGAGACATTTTTGTTCCTCCTCTTTACTTACACCCTATGTCTAATTCATTACAAGTCCTGTCCATCTTAGTTTCAAATTTATTCTGAATGACTAGGCCTTACCACCTGCTCCATGACCACCTTGGTCTAACTCACTATCACTCAGGCCTCAACCACTGATCTCTGGGCTCCTGCCTGACCTCTCAGCCCTGCTCCTGCCGCAGGGGACACAGAGAGACCCCTCACAGAGATAACTGAAGCCAGCAGCATGCTGCTGCTTAACTCCCCCAGCGGCTTTCTACGCAATAGGAACTAAGTGCTTATTTGTACAGCACTTGCCACATATCAAGGGGTGTTAGTGCTTTACATATATTAACTCATTGAATCCTCACAAAAACACACTGAGGCAGGTTCTATATGATTTACATCTTACAGATAAAGCATTCTTGTCAGAGAGAGGTTAAGGGACTTCCCCTAGGCATGCAGGTAGTACATGGAAGAGCCAGGAGAAAACTGTGGGCTGGCCAGCTGAGAGAGCTCACTATGGCATCCTGCCTCGTGCCCGTGGAAGGAAGTCACTATGCACAGCCCACGCTCAAGGGGTGGGGGTAAGGTCTCCCCTCCTCAGGGAGAATTAGCTACATAAATTATTTGGAATTCTTCTTCATGGGAGACTTGTATCTTCATTCACTTATCTACATCATATGGACTCATAGATATTTATTTTATACCTTGGGTAATAATTTAGTACCACTTTGTTTTGTTGTTCATATTATTCCAGTTTTGGCCATTGGGAGGCCTTTCAGTTTGCTCCTGGATCCCTTTGACATACTCCCATTAGTGTGGGGTGTTTTTTTGTCTTTTGTTTTTTGTTTTTGAGCACTTCCTTACTTTCTGGCATCACGAGATGTTTCAAGCTTATCATGTATATTTCCTGCCCTAGCTCTAGAATCAGCTGTTTTTCCAAAGGGCTTGCTCTATTTTTTAATGACACTTATCACTATTTGACATTACATTATATACTTGTATATACTTTTGTTCCTCTCCTCCTCAACTAAACTACAATTTCCACAAAGACAGGGACTTTGCTTTATCCAGTGCTGTATTCCTAGCCATAGAATAGCACCTACCTAGCACACAACATGTGCTGAGTCACTATTGCTGAATCAGCTTCTGACCTTGGGGCCAGTGGTCTTTTTTCTCAGAACTTTAATTTGCCCTCCAGAAGTTAGGAGTGCACAGCTGAAAATGTTTTTGTTTGGCTGTTGGGAGTTTTGGCTCTCATGGCTAATTTTTCCAAAAAGTTTTCCCATCACTATGATCCTGATGACTCCTCACTTGATCAAATTTAAGTCTAAATTTAAGCAGTTTTTTATTGCTTCCTCAATTTTGTCTGCAAAAAAAAGAATTTAGAGAAGTTCTGTTTTTAGAGGAAACAGTGAGACTTGTACCAGATTTCCAGATAATGGAAAACAATTTCTCTTGCATCCATATTTTCTATGCAGTATTAAGATAGCATCATGCTCAGCCCAGCCATGTTGCTGCAACTAGTTTTTCTTATGTTTAGACTTCCCCTAAACAGTCCCCTTTGGCCTCCAGTCCTTGAGTTCATGGGTATTTAAGGTTTGCCATGTCCACGAGGTTCAGCAAACCTGCAAAAGCCTGCCGTTATGCGGCTATGATGCAGTTGCTAGGCACTGTTCACCAAGCCTCTAGAAATCCTTAAGATTGCAGTTGCATTCTTAATGGAAATTTCCAGCTTATTTTGTTACTTAAACTCTGGTATTACTACTGAACTCTATTATGTATGGCCTCTCCTTAGCAATTGTCCTCTATGGTCTCTCTTTGCTACTCCTAATAGCCTGAATGGAATCTGATTTTATGCTTTTATCTCAAACTGTGTCCTCACTGTTCAAATACAAGTAGAAAATTCCCCTGTACATCTACATGAGTAACTTTTCTGTCACCTCCTTTCTTGTTCTTGTTTGACTTACTCTAGCTTTGGCCGGAATTTCACCCTTTTTAATTATAGGTTAGAGTGCCAAATCCTGTGGGGCATTTAATTTTTGCATCCTCTTGGGCATATTTTCCCTTTCTACATTCTGAGATGGACTTGAAAGGTTAGTAGCAGTAAGGGCTAAGGAGGAAAGATAAAGAAGGTAAAAAACATGTGAAATGCCAGGGTAGGGGTTGATATCTTAGCACGGCCAGGGAAGGACCCACTGAGAAGGGAACTTTGAATAAAATGCTGAAGGAAATGAGGATCTGAAATATGTGTTTTTCTGGGGGAGAGATTAACTGACAGAGAAAACAGCAGGTGCAAATGTCCTGAGGCAGGAGAAGCCTGACACAATCTGGAAATAGCAAAGCGACCAGTGTGGCTGTATCCAAGTGAGGGAGAAAGAAATCAATAGGCAATGAATTCAGGGAGATAATGGGAAGGGGAGAAGGTTGTGTAGATCACAGTCAGGGCTTTCTGTTTTTATGCTGGATGAGTGATAGGATTTCATTAGAAGTTGTGTCTGTGAGTGTTTCTGTGTATGTGTGAGTGCACATGTTGGGAAGCTTGTAGTTAGGATGAAGCTGAAAGGATAACTAGGGCTAAGTTTTGCCAGACTAGAGGTTACACTGGCTCTTTGCCAGGTACCAGTTTTGTGAATTGAGATAACTAGCCTTGGCTTCATCATCTGTAAAATGAAGATCATAAAGGCATCTACCCTCTTGTATTTTGCAAGGAATAAAAGAGAACTTTTATGTAAAATGTATTTCTTCCATAAGGCACATTACAACCTTCTTGTGCTCGGGAACGCCAGACAGCACTTCAGCGCTAGGCGTAGGGACCATTTTAAACAGTGAAATTATTGACAAAAAGCACAAGAATGTGAAAGACCTAGCACCAAATAGACTGCCCAAAGGGCCCTTGTTTATAGCATGAGAGCTGGAGTAAGAGGGCAGAGCATCGCCAGGTTCAGCCTGAGCTAGTAGCAAGCACATCCAGAGTACAAAGTTTTTCACTCTGCACATGTCTGTGAATGGCACAGACAGTGCCTCTACTATTGATTTTGGGGTTACAGATATATTTTAGTGAGTAGGTGAATTTGTAAATACAGAATTTGAAAATAAGGATGGACTATATATAAAAAAATCTTGTTATGAAGTAGACTAGTGTAATCCCAGGCCCTGTGACATATGTCAGCAAGACTGAGAGCCCTTTATTCATTCATTGGTTTTATAAAATCCTCATGTAGAGTAATCCTTGAGGCATATTTACCCCAATGTGAAAAATGCGATTCACAGTTCAAGTTTCTATAGTACAGGTGTGTAGAGATTATTATCACTGCTTGGAACAAAGAGTCTACACTATTGGGAACACTTGGCAGGTGAACGTAAAAATTTGTTTCTCAATGGTTTCTCCTAAGGAAGTTAAGGAACCAGAAGGTGTGATCAAAGTAGTCTGTTGGGTCAGAAATTCCTTGAAGCGCTGTGGTCAAGAGAAGAGTAAAAAAAATTCCAGCCTCTTATACAGAAAAGGTTCTTACTCTCCTGAGAGTCCAGACCTCACACACAGGGGGTCTCAAGATGGCTGTCCAGATGGGGTGGAAAGGAGGAAGAGGAAGCAAGAACTGGGCTGTCCAGACTGTTTTTTTCTTCTTCATCTTCCCTTGGTCCATGTTTGTGCTTCCCACCATTTTCCTGGGTATCAGTCTCAGGTCTTCAGCCATCCTTAGTGCCTTTTCCCCTCATCACCACTGATAGCCAAGCTCCATCTCTTTTTTGTCTTGAATCTGGATCCTTCTTTCTATGCCCACAGACCCTACCTTACTCCATGCCTTCGCTAACACTCTCCAAACCTATTGCCACAGTTTGCATAGGCATGAATGTCTAATGTTTTTTCCACCTCTAGCCTCAACTCCCTTCAAGCCAAATTCTTTCTAAAAATACCCCTTACTCAAAAACCTTCCACAACTCTTCATATCTACTGATTTAAACTCAAATACCTTTGACTTTGAATTCATTTACCTCCAGTCATAGTTCTTCCCAAAGTGATTTCAGCTGCTTTTTCTAGTCTTATCTACCATGACTCTTCTACATGTGTTCATATACTCTAGGCAAAATATCTCCTTTCTATTTTCAAAACATAACTAAATTTTCCAGTGCCATGCCATTACTCATCTTGCACTTTTTACCATATATAACTTATTTCCATATCTATTATTTAAAACTAGAAACAGGATTAATAGCCTGTTTTTTAATTCTCCCGAAATAAATGAAGTTTCTGCTCCCCAGACTTTCACAGTACTTTGCTTTTGTCTCTAGTGGAATTTCACATGTTTTGCTTTATCTTCATTATTTTTGCCTGTATCTTTCTTACCATTGTCCTCATTATAAGGGACATAAAACTTCCTCTTTCTCATAATCCTTAAAGGAGACCTTGCATAGAATAGATGCTCAATAAATATTTATGGAACCTGAAGGATGTCCTTAACTACTCTATAGTGATTTGATAGCCACCTCTCTAGGAAGGAAAGGAGAAGGAGAGAGGGAAGCCATCAGGAGTTTGTACCTTTAGAGGTAGGTATAAGACAGGTCCAGGTACAAACTGGGGAATGGACTCTGCATCCATTTCTGAGAGGCCACAGAAGAGTCTTAGAATTCCAGAGAAACAGAAATTAATTCCACAAACTCTGGGATAAAGTGTCAAAAAAGAACTGGAAATCTCAGGAATTTCCCTGAAAAAGTATCTTGAACTGCTGTGGGCATCCCAGAGTTTGTGGTCTTCATAGGACTTGGCTCAAGGTGATTCCAGGTGTGGCAAAACCACCTTAGACTGATGACAGTGCCCTGGTCATCTCCAGTCCTTGGCTGAACCAGACCAGAGGCTTTGAGGAGAAGATGCTGGTCAGGAACCTTGTCATGTTATAGTGATCACTCTCTTCTTCCCTACCCAAGCTGTAAAACCTCCCAAAGTGGAGGGTACATTTCTTCTTCATTATTTTGCCTCTTCAAGCCCCTCCTCACATCTGGTTTCTGCCACAACTGGCAGCAAAAGTGCTGACCTGTCGTGAGAAAGGCTTTCTGGGGGTCATGTGGCCTGGGCTGCAGCAGTGACAGCAGCAGCAGGAAGTACAGGAAACCTCATGAGGAGGTCTGTTCTCAAACCCTTGTCAGCCTTCTTCTGGAGACTCAGGAGGCTTAGAGAAGTATCTGCGGTACTGGGGAGGTGAGTGGAACCAAGTCCCAATTCTCAACTGCCTGAAGTTCACCCATAACTGGCAAAATGACTGAAGGACAGAACTGTTAGGCTCCAGTCTATGACCATGGGGCTAGAGATACTTATGATTCTAATGGTTCTCAGCATCCAGGGAGCCCAGCAGTTAGTACTGGCAATGAAAGGCCTCAAGCAGGGCTTTCTCAGCAAGCACTATGACATTTTGGCTCCTGGTAAGACACTGCTATGGAGTCCTGGGGGGAGGGATGATGGCCTGTTTTTGTGAGGCAAAAAAGTAGCAGCTTCTAAGGGGAACAGGGACAGTCTGGGTCATAGAGTAGAGCTAACTTCTGTAGAGGACTCCGGATGGGAGCCTGTGACCGCTCTTTCCATTTTGGACAATTTAGCTAACTGATCAGAGACAGATGTAAACTCTGCGATGAAGAAGCTTGTCCCAAGCCAGCAGACTTCTGAGTTTCATCACTCATTGAAAGAGAAAGAGAAAGAGAAAGAGAAAGAGAAAGAGAAAGAGAAAGAGAAAGAGAAAGAGAAAGAGAGAGAGAGAGAGAGAGAAAGGGAGAAGGGAAGGGAGGAAAGAAGAAAAGAGCCTTTCTTTGGCAAGTGTTATTTCCTGATACAGCAAGCTCCATTCTTAGAAATGGTTGGGCTTTCCTGCCAGGGTTTGCTGAAAGGGTTGCATTAAAGCCAATACAGAGAGACTGGCCCCAAGCTGAATGTTCTGACCCATCTAAGTCCACCCATGCCCATGCCCAACTACAGCACCTTTCTTGGTTTGGGCCACATTTGATCCTCTGATGCACATCTGGAAAGCTGGAAGTTCTGAGATGCTTGGCTGTCTCACATATACCAAAAAACATGAGGCAAGTCACAGTGCCTACCTTATAGAAAGCATCTAATGGACCCAGTGGATCACTTTTTCCAGCAAGATTGGCAGGTCAACTTAATTGGAAGAAGGATGAGATGCAGGTCAAAATATGGCTAGAGACTGGAGATGAGCGTTGTACAAACTATTACCCATTGTGAGCCTAAGATTCCAAAAAGTGCCTCTGCCACTCCTCTTGTCTAAAGGGGAACCCTCTACAGTCTAACAACAGGAAGTACAGAGCTTGGTATTATCAAAGGATGGCAGCCTGGAACGGGCCTGCCAGCCAGAAGGCTAGGACTGTGGTCCCAACATTGTGTTCAGTAGAAGATTATTATCTGACTCACCCCTGGGCATGCTGATAAGGCCCTCAACCTTGTGGCAGGGTTGCTTTGAAATGGATCACACACATAATTAAATTCTGAGCGTGTTTTATCAAAGGAGTTGAACCAAATATATGGGTACAGAAAGGTTTATGGAACTGGGCTAAGTCTCCTGAGATAGAAGACTTAACTCCCTGGCATGGATTACAGGATAGAGTGTGAACTTGCTAGTGGGATGGCTCCTAGAATGATTAAAAAAAGTGGTGGTCCACACTGAGAAAAGTTGAAATGGCAGGATTATAGTGGAAGACAGTGGATGAAGGGATCAGAAGGCTATGGGAGTGGCCGTGTGGTAGGGAATATGTTAGGTATGGCTAGATGACCTACTGAATGCCTGTGTTTCACAGGAGTGCCCAAAGGACAGTAGCAGAAATTGCTACAGGCCTCGGCTTGTGTGTAGCAATAGGAGTGATAGGACCCTAAAGTAATAAAGTCTAGGAGGCAGCCCTTAAAGTCAAGAGGTTGTAATTATTGAAAGACTAGTGAGGTCAGACTGACAACGAGGGAAGCCTGATCCATGGAGAGTTCTGTGAATGGTTCATAGAACATGGGGTTCCCAGGAGAAAGTGGATGGTGTGCTGATCGGGGTATGACACAGACTGAATCAGCATAAGAAAATGAAGATGGATGATGGGAGATGAAGTGTATATGACAGGAGGGTGGTCATCCCAATATGATCACCATCCCTTGCTCCTAGATATTAGTCAGTCTTCAGCCCTGGGACACAGTCTGATGATGCAACACCATGAGCAGTGAACAGGCTATTTCTTTAGTCCTTTCCCAAAAGGAGTATGGCTGGTTACTTGGGTAACTATATACAGGGCAAAGGGAGATATCAGATATTTTGAGGACTGTTGGGCACAGAGTCTGAGCTGACATTGCCATCCAGAGCCCTGCGATATAGCCCTGGGGGTTCTGTGAGGACATACGAGGGCCAGATGTTAGATGGAATCCTAGCCAATGTTCTGCCTCCTGTGGATCTTAGTTTTATTTTACAAAAGGATAATTGGGGAAATTACTCTTTGTATTATAATCTTCATGATTATTGTCCTTATTTGTATTTTTGTTTAGCATTGTGGTCTGAGAGCAAAAAAGCAAGAGAAGTACAAATAGGTGACCTCAGCAAAGTGGCCCCCAAAGACAAAATTATCTTAAAGTGTCCTTGGCCAGGTTATAAACAAGGGGAGGCAAAAGTAGGTCTACAATTGTGTGTATGAAAAATAATATAATAATTAATAAATAATAATATAATGTTAAAATCTGTGTTTTTGTGTACTCACAACTGTAAACCCACTTTTGCCCCAGCCTGTACAGGGATAATAAGTACTTTTAATGGCCCAGAGTCCACTTATATACTATGAACATACCCACTTCAAGGCCCAAGAAAAAGGTAGTGATTTCAGTTTTCATGATCTCGACAGATGAACTGCCCTCAGAGGACTGTCGTTAGCAGTGAATGAGAGAGTGAATATGAAAATATTTTGTAAACCATGAGGCTGTAGACCTGTGTGGGTGATGATGATGATGATGGTGGTAGTTATGGAGATGATGATGATACAGACCAATTTGTTAACCTTGAGTAACCTTCCCCTGCATGCTTCTTTCTAGATGGTTTACTAGAAGCTTTGTTATGCATGTCTCTTGTTCAGCTTAGTCCCTCCTCCTTCACAATCTGATGGGTTCCACTCTATGGACACGGATGTCAACATTGGCCTGTCTCACATACTGTGTGTCAACATTAGTCAAAGGGTGGGGTCCAGAAAAGAAGGGGCATGATGACAAGGAAGGCCTGTCTACTGATCCCCAGGGAAGTTTCATGAATTACTTGTCCTTACACCACACTGACTGCTCACTTTCTAATGGCTAAACTCTCTTGGGATAGTTACAGAGAAGTTTCCACTTTGGTGGGGAAGGCAGATGTATTAAAATGTTATAAAAGTACACATAAGTACCCCAGGTTCTCAGAGCAGGCAGCCATAATCTCATTTTGTTTGGAAGATTAAAAAGACATTATGGAAGAATTAGGTGTGAGGATGAATTGAAAAAATTAGACAAAAAAAAAAAACAAACTAAACAAATGTGAGAGATTTATTAACATTTCAAATCAGTTCTCCCCCCCCCCCACCCCCACCCATTGAATAAGAAAAGTCTCATTATTCTGGTCTCAGTGCTTCTTCCACCCCTTTTGTATCCCTTATTCTGGCAGTTGAAAACTTCTTCCTCTAGCAGTTGGGGATGTTTTCCCCCAGATAGCCATTCCATCTGCCTGTTGATGCTGGTTGATACATCTTTGACCAAAATCAACTGTGAACAGGACAAAAATCTCAGTTCTTCAGGATCAGTGCAGGAGGTGAGAGGTAATAAATCTGACTCTCTCCCAAGCCATGAGCTGTCTCCCTAGATTAGCACAAAGCAGTGCCTGGCCAGCAGGCATGTCCGTTGGGTCATCTCAGCCCTGTGGAACTTGATCCATGGCATAACTGTGCTGAGGCCTGTTGATGACTGTATCTCCCTTTAGAAGGACTCGAGGTGTTTGTAAGAACTCTTACAACCCACTGTGGGACCATGGGTCAGATAACACGCCATAGGTCTTCATCAGAACACCTGCAACTCAGTCCTTCGATGATGGCTTTATTAGAGGTTCTCTTATTTGTTTTTAGGCTCTGGAAACTTCCCGAAATGCTATTGTGTTTCATCTTGCTGGCTTCATCCCACCCTGTGTTTTCTAGCCACTGGCATCTGGTACTTCTTTTATAGCAGACTTTCTCATGAGAGTTTTAGGGGGCAGAGGTAGATGTTCTTCACATTGAATCTTTTGGTAGGAAGATTCAGCAGGAGCCCAGGAATGTAAATAGGCCCAAGAGAGTGCTTTGTTGTGGGAGCAGATCCCAGAGTATCATGGGCTGCATTGGGTGGAGAAGGCAGCTGGGCCAGAGACCTGGTAGAGGCTTAGCCTCTCCCTACACACCCTGGCTTACTGCAGAGTTCAATGACGGCTTCATAGTCTGTCTCCCAGGTGGTCATTGTGGCCTGCTGTAGCAAACTTCTCTGGCTTTGCAGACATAGTTCCTCATGTGAGGCCAAGACGGAGGGAATCACCAGAAATAAGTCAAAGTCAAGTTCTTATTCTATTGTGGGCACTTCTGAAGGTAAATGAAGAAGGGAGGTGAGGGGCCAAGTATTCATGGTTGGGGTCAGGTAGTGAGAGGGAAAGAATGAGAATGTACAAGGCATCTGGGGGTGTTTGGACACGTTCACAAGAATGCTATGAAGTGCAGAGGGCATGTGTGTCTGTATGATCCTAAAATGGGCTCAGATGGCCACTTGTTTATTCTATATTAAACCTTGTCCATCCGTACAGTGATTTTCCACAGGAGAGAGCTATTCTTTTATTGTGTGTGTATTTTTAAGTTAAAGATGTGCGTGCGTTTTTAAAATTAAATTAGGTAATCTCCACCTTCGCTAAGTCAGAGGACACCTCCTGAGTGCTCCAAGATAGACTAAATTTGGCAGGCTTTATTAATACTGTAATAAAGGTGAATAACTGAAAATTAATGCCATGACATGTGGGAAGTTGGGTTCTCTCCTGAGCTTCTGGAACATTTCATACCAAGAGAATACCTTGTTCCCAGCTTCCTGAGAGCCAGTAGATAAAGGAAGGAGTTAGGTTGCTTCACCTTGGGCAGACTGATTTGGATGACCAGATTTCATGAAGAAATATAAAACAACAATGATACATTGCTTCAGATTTGCTCAGGACCAATCAAAAGTAAATGAGTTGGAAGAGCAGCAGAGACAAAAACTCCCTGATGCGAAAAATCATACCTTATTGCCTTAGTGAGTGGATCTGGACTCTGTGCATCAATCTAGTATTAAATAGGAAAAGCATTCTGTTCACGAAGGCTTGGGAATAGCTGGGTGAATAGGCCGAATGCCCCGAGATCCAGCTAATATTCTGTGTCTGAGGTAACACCTTTTTTGTAGTGAATGCCAGCAGAGCTCCATCTGACAGTGCCTTCTCACAGGTGTGCTCCTACTCAGAACTCCCAACCACTAGCTTCATTGGATTTAAGGCATCCTGGGCCTTTCTTAAAGCAATAGGCACCAGGAAGACACTTCCTTCCTGTAGGCAGCAGAAGCCTTCAGTGTCCTAACAAACATTTCAGAAATGTCAGGAGTCCATCAGGTATCTCAAGCTGGGGACTTGGGAGAACCATGTCCTCTCCTGGCCTTGTTGTTAACTGGCTGCGAAATGAGGGCAAGTAGTTCATCCTCTCTGGGCCTGGCTTTCATCAACTGTGTCAGGAGGGGTTTTCAACTAGATAACCTCTAAGGTCCTTCCCAGCACGGATGTTTATAATTCTGTTGTCACCTGTGCTTTTCCCATGCTACGCCCAACTGTGCGTTCAAATAAGGTCAAATCGACAATAGAGTAGATGCCCCTCACCTGCGGGCATATGTCCCAAGACTCTCATTGGTTACCTGAAACCATGGCTAGTACCAAACCCTATGTATACCAAAATTTTTCCTATACTTTTCACTTAAAGAAAACACTTTAAGGCTTCTCTCCAGTATATCCGTATTGCCAGCATCACTATTCTTGTGCTTTGGGACTATATTTAAATAAAATGAAGGTTACTTGAACATAAGCACTGTGATCAGTCGATTCAGTAACTGAGAAGGCTAAGTGCTGCTGGGCAGGGAACACACACAGCATGAATATACTGGACAAAGGGACAATTCATGTCCTGGAAAGCACAAGGTGGGATGGCATGAGACTTTATAACGCTACTCAGAATGGCATGCAATTTAAAACTTATAACCTATCTATTTCTAAAATGTTTAATTTACTATTTCAGACCACAGTTGACTGCTGTAGTAATAATTGCTGCTTTACTGGCTCCTCCTTCAGTCCCCTCTGTGAGGTCTCTCCCTCCAGTTTACATCTGGGGATCCCCAGGGACCTCTTGCATGTGCTCACATGCTCCCACGTAGCATGTGCATGCATTTCCCTTTCTGCCATGTACTCTGAAGGATGCTCACTGCCTGGGAAGTCACTTGAGGATCACAGCTGCCAGCATCCTCCATGACAGTGCTACTGTCCCCTAAGTATCCCCAAAGCTCTGTAGGCCAATGAGCTGTCACAGACTCAGAAGACCTCAATATGCCTGAAATGCCACAGCATTGGCACAGAAGCAGATGGAATGTTCCTCCTTCCCACTTTCAGTTGCCTTTTGTTGTCCTGGCATCAGATCTGTGCTTTTTCCATCTCCTCCAACTTTGAAAATTGTTTCAGCTTCAGCTTGCAGCTTCCCTTTCCCTGGGGTCCAGGCAGAGACCTGCTGATGCCTGAGGTCCCCAGTCCTACTCCGGCCACATAAATCCTTTCCACAGTGACTCTTGCCCGCCTTTCTGTCACACACACCCAGACAGGCATGGATCACTGAAATGGGCACTATTTAGGCTGAAGTAAGGGGCCCTGATATGCTCTTTGAAGAAATAGAAGTTAGAGGAATCCTGTAGCTATTCATCTTAAGGACTATTCATGGAAGCAGGGAAATTAAACACAGCATCCTTGAATATATACCCTCCACATCTAAGCCTGGCCTATTGTTTCCTTCATAATGACACTTCACCTCTGGGAGTTGGAGAAAAGGCACAGACTACTGTGCAGCACAATAGCGTGGGGCTGCAGCAGGTATCAGAGGAAACGAGAACAAAGCCGTATTGTCAGAAGGCCTGAAGGCTGACTCCCAACACAGCAGAGCTCCCAAAATCACTGTGGAAAGTGTTTCCTCCATAGCTGCCTGTGGTCGTTCAACCCAGTCCTCGGTCAGAAGGGACTGGAAGAGGAAAACTACTTATCACCAGAGGGTTGTTGTTCCATTAAGAAGAGAAAAACCAGATAGTGGAGTGAGTCACGACTCTGGGGAAACCCACTGTCTGTCCTCACTTTCTGTCTCCTCCTTGACATCTCTTTCCAGGCTTCAAATGTTCTTTTAGCTCTGTAGGCCTTTGTCATCTGGAGAAAACATTGATTTGGTTTAAACATGCACCTTTTTGAAGAAGCTTCTATCTGCTCATTTGATTCACTGGAGGCTCAATGAGGGTAAGAAATCCCAGAGGCAAAAGGGAGATGAATCAAGAATCTTTAGTAGTAAATCTTTGGGCTGGAAAAGTTGTCAAAAAGGAATATAAAATGGGTTCTGTGATCAATGGGACCCTTTAACCCTTCTGCATCTCTTGATAATCACATGGCTATCCCCAAGTGGATTTCAATGTCCCTCTATAGGACATGGAAGCAATTGGGCATGTGTGTTTAAGCCACAGTTTGAGCAAGATTAAATTTCTCTAGAACCTATCAGGACTTTCTGGTTGGAATGTTTATGGTATTAGTAAGTCAATTCCCTTTCTAACAGTGTAGGAGAAGCTGTGGGAAAATCCTGCAAAGAGAGTGAACACAAAACTAAATATGAAATGAGAAAAGGTATAGAACTTCTATTATGAGCTAGTCAGTTCCTACAGGTGACAGCTGGCCTTGGGGATCCATTTATTCATTTATTTTGTATTCATTTATCCATTCACTCAACACCTATTCGTGGAACACCCTATTATGTGCTAAGCACTATGGTGCTAGGGATAGATGAATAAACAAAATTAAAAAGGGTGCCACTTTCTCAGAGCTTGTAGCCTGGTAAGGGAGATGAACTAATATGACACAAGTAAATTATGTAACGGTAATTACGGTAAGAGTTAGGAAGGAGAAGCACAGGGTGCTGTGAAATCAAATAACAGAGGTGATGATGGGTCAAAAATTTTCCATGAGGAAAGCTGAGCCCTAAAGGATTAGCCGGATGAAGGGAAGGGGGATGAGGGGAAATGCTCTAAGCAGGAAATAATAACATGAGTGAAGAGAGGAGCAGGTGAAAAAGTGAAAATTTAAAAAAAAAGCCATCGTAAAGCGCAAATGGGCAAAACTCAATGAAGAGAAGGTGAAACAGAAGAAAGACAAACCACAGGTGGGCCAGAATCTGCTCTAAAGAGCTGCCAACTGTGGCAGGGGTTTGGGTACAGGGTTCCCTCCGTCCAGCCTGGCCTCCGACCCTCCCACACTGATAGCAAGTTTGGTGGGAGCAGGAAGGAGGTCAAGGCCTTCACTGCTACATCCCCAAGGTTCTGTCCTAAGCTGAATGAATGCCATGAATTATTTATAAAATTATAAAGAATGATAAATGGCATTATCAGATGAAAGACTTGCAAAGTTGCAGGTGGGGATAAAGCTAAAACTGAGCATGATGTGGAAGGCAATGTCTAGGCCCTTTGTGTGCAAAAGCCCTGCCTGGTGGCCATGCACAACTTATCAGACCAGCTCAAGATGGTCTGACTCTTATGAATGAACATGCTCCTACAATGCTTTGCAACCTTAGAAGAAGCTGTGGAGTTATCTGGCCCTGTTACTCTGTAGAGGGGCGTGAGAGACTTAACCTAAGGCCCGGGGATTAGTGGCTAATGCAGGACTAGACTGCTGGTCCCCACTGCTAATCTGTACCTCTTCCCTGTGTCTTCCTCTTTTATACATGTAGCAAAAACCCACACTTGGGAAGGATGCCAAAAAATCTTCTAAATTCACCATCATTTTTCTTGAATTACTTTTTTTTCCTCTGAAAACTTTAGTACTGAAAAAATGTAGAAACTTACTATTTTTTAAAAAAGCAGAATGATACATTTTGTGTTTATGAATGAAGCAATCAGATGTTAGTTTATTTTGAATTTGGATTTTTGTATTTTGAACTCTATTAGAGCAGAGCATGCTTATATTAAACAACTGATTTGTGCCTTTCATACAATATTTTTTAATGTTCATTTAATAAAAGGGAAAATCTTAAATAGAGTACATTTAATTAATTAGCTTTTCTAATAATGTCTCACATCCAGGGTAATATCTTAAAGCCATTGAATCAGTGAGTCAATATTGTGGAACAGGAAGATAGAAAATAGTAATCATTGCTCCACCAGATATGAATTCTATACTTGTTATTACAGAGCTGCTTCTCATTAATTTTCACTTGCACATACCATTTCACTCTCCTGACTTCGGATTCTGCGTCTGGGAAATGAAGGGATTATACTTGATTGTCCAAACGATCCTTTTTGGATTTGGACTTCAATAAGACAATGGGCCTTGGAGGTATATTCACAGCTAGCCCACCCTTTCCTTCTCTTCAAAAGGCCTCCGTTATTATTCTTATCTGCAGGTCTCTTCATTTCAATTTTCAGTTCTTCCCTACTGGGTCTTAAAAACACTAAAGGGAAGCACTGGCATTTTCAATTCCTGAACCTGAGCGCCCCCTAGGCACACAGAGACAAACTGTTGTAACTGAGAAACCGGGCCTCTGGGAAGCTGGTCCCTAGGGTCAGCACCAAATCGCTCAACTTCCCTGTGTGCCCTCTGAGGAAAGAACGAGGGACTTTCCTGACTCGGGTAGGGAGGAAGCTTGGAAAGACAAGTGGGAGTGGGTGGCAAGCTCTGTCATCAAGCAGATACTGCAGGGGCTTGTGGATCTGTCCCCTAACAACAGGTACATTCGGAATGGAAGGGGGTGGGCTGGAGGCCAGCTGATGCTGCCTGTGGAAGTTAGTCAGGGGCTACATGGTGAGTGTGTTGGGGCTGAAGAGCAGCCACTTGAAAACGTGTGCTGTTCAACTAACCACATTCATAGTCAGGGATTATTTGACACCAGTTATTTGTGTTACTTCCTGTCCCTGTAAATATCATGCATGCATTTCTACAGGGATTTTTAAAATCTTGTGTACGTACCATTTTTGCTGCTTTTCTCCACTTTACTGTTTTGAATACATAGCCCCTACATTCATAGTCCACATGCCCATTATTTTAAATCTTTATGGTGTGTCTATGCCACATGGAGGCCCTTTTTGAGAGGTAGTGTATGTGCATGAGCATGAGTGTGCATATGGTGCGTATGCACTGTGTCCGTGTTTATGTGTGTATGTGTGCTGTGCGTGTATGTGTGTGTGTGTGTGTGTGCTGACTGCAGCCCAGCAGGTCTAGATCCTGGGATCCTCCCTCAGGCCTGAGTATCTGTGCCAGCAAACAGACTTCCCAGATGCCCTTGAAGATTGTGCTCGAGTCTTGAGAGAGCAGCAAAGCACTTCTCACGGCAGGTGTTTGAAAGCCTGCACGGTCACCGTGTGCCTGGGAGTGTGGACGCCCACTGCTCCCGCAGAGGATGAGTGTCTGTGGTTATCAGCAGAGACAGGGCACTCAGGAAGCCATTATCGCAGGCACCAGAGGGCTTGTGTGTGTTTTTTCTCCGAGGTCATATTTTTATTCTCTATTTAAAAAAAAGGAAAAAGGAAGTAGAAAACATCTCTTGGATGAATCAGTCATTCTCGTTAGGCCCATCAATATCCTTTAATCCTCTTCCAGAAGCAGGGAGAGGTGGCACCACCCAAGTCCCCCAGATGGCCTTTCCCCTGTGTTCTGGCCCCAGTTCCCTGCTGAACATGCGCACACAGCTGGCCTCACCCCACACGGTGGGCACACCTCCTCCAAGTTCCTCACCAATGGCCTTCTGCGTCCCTGACTTCGATCAGGCCCAGAAAGTGAACACATTTTAGACCACAGGGTTTTAGGTTTAGTTTTCTCTGTAAACCTGTAATGAATTAACTCCTCTAACATTCACTGAGTAAGTGTGGCCACATGCTGGGTTAGGCATGCAAGATACGGTGACGAGTACTATGATATCATGGTTAAGAGGATGGGCTCTAGAGTAAGATAAAACTCGTTCCTCTCCCATCTTCACTCCTGCTCTGTGACCCAGGACAAGGTGACTTCTTTAATGCTCTGCTGCCTCACCCATAAATTAAGTACTTGCCCCGCTGGATTGCTGTGAGGCCAGGCCGGCATGAAGTCCACAGCTGAGGACCTCAACGGGACAGTCAGTACCTGGGAGCTGTTGTGTAGATCGGCTCACTCAGCTTTCGTTCCAGCCTCCTTCCAGGTGGAGAGGTTGGAGAGCTGAGCACCATGTTTTCCATAGATGTTTGCAATCAGAGGTCTAGATGTAAACTGTCTTTCACCAAGTAGATAAACTCAGCATAAGAAGTGGGAGGCAGAATCTATTCTCATTTCAGAGATTTTTGTTGGCAAGCAAAGTTGTGGATGTGTAAGGATTTTTTTTTTTTTGCAATGGTGCTCTAGAGTCCACTGTCCATCTTCTTGGGCATCGAGAAGGGGTTGCAGTCCAGGGGTTGCAGTCCAGGTAGCCCCAACACCTTGACTCCAACACAGCCCCAGAGATGCCACAGAGGTCGTCACCAGCCTGGCAGGTCATTCCTGTGTTGTTTTCAGAGCTGTTTCTGCTGCCCTGTTCTAGAATCTGCTCCTTCAGCCTTTCAACTTAACTTTGCAAGCACTTGATCCCTTCTTACTTAATATAAATAAAGCGATTTCTATTTCCTGCATCAAATCCTGACAGATACAACTATTATGATTTGTATATAAATACAAAAAATTAAAATACCCACCACATATTGGTTTTACCATAAGTCCAGATTTTTACAGATGTTGTCTAATTCCATCCTCCCAGCAAACTCATATGGTCATTAAAGGGATTAATCAGGGTGCGAACCTAGGTATTTCTGTCCAAAGGCCAGGTGCCTAAATACTAAGCCCTGCTTTGCATTCTCTAGAGGATCTCACAGTCCAGTAAGGATGGCTACTATGCAGTCTAAAATGCTAAAAAGAGCTGTGGGCATGGGGCCTGTGGGAACCCAGAAGAGAAAATGTCTAAATATGCCTAGGCTTAGAAGTCCAAGGTGTTGTCTGCTTTCCAACTCAGTCAGGGGTCACGACTTCTAGGTTTCGTAATATGTTGGGGGTCCCTGCTTTGAAGACTTAGTGGCCTGTTTTTCGAGTAATCATGCTTTAGGAACCCCAAATCTGCTTGTTTGCGTGATTTTGTGTTCAGGTGAGTCATCACATGTCTTGGGACATTCAGATTCCTTTGTAGGACTTGTTGCTGCTGGCCCTGGAGAAGCTCACTGAGCGAAGGTTTCAGCCAGCCTGGGGCAGGTGCGTGCACTCACCCTTAGTGCATCTCTGTTTCTCACGAGACTTCTCAACAGTGACACCTTGCTGAGAATGCCTCAAGGTCTGAGACCTTGCCTTATGCACATCTATTCCACTATCTCATTGCAGATGCTCAGTGAATGAGTGAATGAATGAATGAATGAATGAAGCAGCCTTAGCATGCAGCTGTGTTAGTCTACTTGGAAAGCTGGATCCTGTTCTCAGCTTTTTCACAATTGCTTCTGGTTGCCACGGTTCATATACATACCTGGCCTTGCACAGAATATATACTCTTACCCTCTTCCCAGCATCTGGAAAATGGGTTTGCCTTTACTTGGTGCTTCCTTTAATGCCCATGAAATTATCTGTCTTTTCACAGATTAAAATAATTTTCCTTCACTACAGTTTAAAAGCTTATGTGCAAATGCAACAGGTTAGGACTACCAATGTGTTTCTGAAGGTCTCTTGATGCCGAAACAAACAAAACGTTTTTTCAGCTGAGGGACTCAGGAGAGTTTCTGTCTCCAAATGGGAGGTTCATCTCTGTGACTAGTTTATAGCTGGCCTTCCCGAACTGCAGGCCTGGAGCCCTGGGCTACAGAAAATAAATGTTATTTGCATTTGTAGGCTTCACAATTTACAACAAATTTAATTTTTTTTAATTGTAAATACCCAAAAAGCTCCCGACTGATCAAGATATGCAGAGCAGGTGTTATTTCTGTTTCAAAAGAGTAGCTTGGAGCCACAGTCCCCACAGTCAGTAACTGGCTGAGTCAATATGTGAGTCTGAATCAGTTAGTTTTCCAACTTTCCTTGGCACCAAACCTTTCCCAGAGCTGTTGGAACAAAGGGCAGGGCATCTCTTTTTGCTCTTCCTCTGCCTGCCGTGAGTGTGAGTGAGGAGCTGGCTTGGTTTTCCTAGCTGGACTCTGGAGCAGGAAGCACAAACCCACCCTGGGGCATCCGCCCAGAGAGCAGTGGAAGCAGGGGTCCATTGAGGGGTGGGGGTCAGACCCAGGGATTCCTGACTTCCTGACTCTCAGCTTCCTCATTTCCAGGATTCACTACCACCCCTTAATTTCCACTTATGGGTCTTATAACATTTTATAAATTGGACAATCAGAAGCCTAATTATGGAGCACCTTTCCTGATTCCCAACCCTTGGTTACTTGGCTCTTCTCCCTCCACAGTTAGACCAACACCCATGGCAACACCCTCAGCAGAGCTCTGGGCAGGCGTGTGAGGAATCGCAGGAGATTCGGTCCCAGGACAACTCTTAGGTGATGTCAGAGAGAGATGGAGACTGCTATGGATGCGTACCTCAAAAAGTCCTGGGTCACACAGGACCTGTAACGCCTAGTATTTTATAGGGGGCACAGAAACTCAGGCTTGGAAATTAATCAACATCTAGAAGATGAGATGGTAGGAAGGAAGTTACAGTGGAGATGATGAAGCACTCTTAAAATACTGATACAAAAAATTGCATACATATAGTACTTGACAATTTATTATTATTATTGATTTTAGAGAGAGGAAGGGAGAGAGAGAGAGAGAGAGAGAGAGAGAGAGAGCGGCACCAATTTGTTGTCCTACTTACTTGTGCATTCATTGATTCTTGTATGTGCCCTGGTCAGGACTGAACCCATAACCTTAGCATATCGGTACGTGTTCTAAGCAACTGAGCAACCCAGCCAGGGCAGTACTTGACAATTTAAAAACCTGTCTCATAGATATCATTTCATATAATTCTCAATCTAACAGCCTTGTAAAGTAGGCAGAGCAGACATTTTGCCAGTTTAAGATAACAGACCTGAAGGTTGGGGTTAAGGTTGTCTGATCCCAAATCTAGCTCCCTAGTGAAAAATCAGGACCAATATCATATTTGGCTACAACAATTTTTTGGAAAATCTGTAGTCCAAGTTACCTGATTCTGGTCCTCACTTGTGTATGCAGGAGTTCAGCTTCCTGCACATACCCCTGGACTAGTTCTGGGGGTCATCAAGAGGTTTCTCACATGTGTTCAGGAACAAGGCCACTGGCAGTTTTGCAGCTGGTGACTCCCCCAGTTCTTCTGGGCCCTATGAAGGTCACAGCACCCTGGACCACTCCCCAGGACGTGCCAACACTGTCCTTGTCTCTCCGGAGCTGTTCTCTCTCTCCTGTGACTCCACCAGGCCCAGCAGTTTCTGTTGGTACCTGTTTCAAGTCCACAGGCTGTCAAGGATTTGTGGTGGTCTGTGGCAGAATAGGGGATAGTGGCTGCCTCTTG
Organism: Phyllostomus hastatus; assembly: GCF_019186645.2. Taxonomy (NCBI): domain Eukaryota; kingdom Metazoa; phylum Chordata; class Mammalia; order Chiroptera; family Phyllostomidae; genus Phyllostomus; species Phyllostomus hastatus. Next base: position 10,721,714 of record NW_025333833.1, on the reverse strand, counting down.
GTGGAACTGCACTTTGTCAGAGGCCTCCAAAGCAGTGTTACTGTGACTGCAGTGTCATACAGCGGTCAACCTAAAACCCGTGTCAGTTTCATGTCACCCCCATCCACCCCCATCCCTGATTCCTGGCAACCCCTAACTCCCTAATTATCTGGAGAGTCACTGCATTGTTTTTATCAAGGCTTCATTCCTTTTTTATTGCTCAGTAGTATTTTTTATGACATGGATATGCCATAGTTTAACCATTCACCTGTTGAAGGACCCCTGGGTTGTTTCCAGTTTTTGATGAATATGAACAAAACTGCTCTTTTACTGGTTTTTGTGTGAATACAGGTTTTCATTTCAGTGGGACAAATGCCCAGAGGTGCCATTGCTGGGTTGTATAGTAGTTGAATGTTTAGTTTGATAAGAAATTGTCAAACTGTTTTCTAGAGTAGCTGTGTCATTGCTCATTGCTACCAGCAAGTAGGAGTAATCCAGTCCCTCCATTCCTCACCAGCAAGTAAATTTTTGACTGACTACCTCACCAAATCACAAGACATGCCCAGATAGGTTAAAGACCATCGGGGGGCTCACCTGGAGGTTGTTGGGTTTTTCTTTTGTGCCCAGCAGGCTCTTTAGTCTCTGTGCGAATTGGACTTCTACCCAGCCGGTCCCACCATTTCTTTTGACACATCCCGACATACCTGAAGCTTCAGCAGTGGCCAGCGGAAACCTCTGGTTCGAGCCACAGGTTCCTCTGTATGTAGTGAAATGTTCAGAGGTTTTATCCTCATACCCCCTTGTAAAGAACTGCCCCACCCTGTGTCCCCTGCTGAAAGGTAGGCCCCAGAGTCTCTTTTGGACCCACCCACCTGACATGAGGGAGGTCCTCTGAAAGTTTTGTTCAGACAATCTGCTCCTTTCTGTTGGCGTCTACTATGTGTCAGACGCTGTTCCAGGTGCTTCAGATAAAATAGTGATCAGGCAAGTCCCCTTCTCTTGTGAATTTTATATTCTATGTAAAGAAAATTGACAATAAAGAAACAAAGGCAGGCCCTGGCCGGGTAGCTCAGTTGGTGAGAACATCATCCCGATACACCAAGATTGTCAGGTTGATTCCTGGTCAGGACACATGCAAGAATCAACCAATCGATGCACATATAAGTGGAACAACAAATCGATGTTTCTCTCTCTTTTTCTGTCTCTTTGTCTTTTGTCTGTCTCTCTCATAAATAAAAGATGCAAAGGGATTTCAGATAGCAATAAATACTACAAAGACAATACACAGGGCAACATGATAGAGAAGAAGAGGATGAACTCTCCAAGGAGCTGAGCCTTTTCAGTAACAGAATTCCTAAAGGCTTCTTGTTTTTCCAAAACTAATCATTTAATTTCTTCCACTAGTATGTTTTCTGAACCCAAGATACCATGATTGACCTTTGCTCTCCACACTTCCTTTATTTGTTTAAGACCCTTTTATAATTTATTCATTGGTTTAACACACTTATCTCCAAATATGGAATATATACGACAGATACAGTTAAATATGGTTCTTTTTAAATTTCAATGCCATATTTCCATGAATACAGCTAATGATTGCAGGCCTTTGGTGGACCCTGTCTTTGTCCGTTTCTTGTTGTGTATGAACTAATATTCCCAGGTCCTTTTCAGGTGAATACTGTGAAGTCAAAAGTGTCACGTGCTGTACTAGTTTCAGGGATTTTTGAAAGCAGGATATTTACATAGATATGCATCAAACTCTGTCTTGCTAGCCTCAGCCTGCCAGATTTTAATGCTACTTGAATCTGTCAATTAACGTACATATCAGTCGTCCATCCTGCCCAGTTTCAGGTCATCTGTGGGTATGATAATCTGCATTTTCAGGCCAAATTTCATATGCGGGCATTGAAGAGGACAGAACTCTGAGGCATGCCTGGCCTTCAGATTAACACAGTTCATTGAAGACTGTTTGGGCTTAGTTGCTTAGGGAGTTAGGAAGCCGCCTTAGTTTTCCCACCTTACCCGTGAGAGTGTTACAAGAGTTCTGGTAAAATGTTTTGCTCAGATCAAGCTACCTTACGTGACCTGTTTGGTAACACCATCAAAAAGCCACAAGAGTGTGATGAGACTTGTTCTAAGCGATATTCCGTTGGCCTCCAGCTCTGTAGTCCTGTCTACAGTCTTACACCACCCGCCTCATGCAGTCAGCCCAGGTTTTTTCCTGTTCTTCCTGCTCCGAACACAACCAAAGCAAAAATCTTCGTGGTCCTTAGGCTTTTTGCAAGTCTCAGCTTTTTCTCACACTGGTCTTTTGGGACCTTTTGTTCCATCTTTCGTGCTCATCTTTTTAAAATCTGAGTGTCCTGGACTGCCAAATTGTTAGTTTCCATGTATTATATTTGGCATGGTTATGCATACATGCACAACAGATTGGATGATTTATGACTATATTAATAAAATGTAATTTTAAAAAATAATCTTCCAAGCCTTTTGAGATGTCCTACCTTTTGGAGTCATTGTCTATAGATTAATTCTCTATTTTCTATTTGTTTTATGATATCCATGATCCTAGAGTTTAACACCTGTGGCTGATTCTTCCTAGAATTCTCTTTCTTAACTGTATGGTCTTCAAAATGGCATCATTACCTTTCACCAGTCTTAAGAGGCCTGGCGAACAGTATGGGCACTGGAGTCAGGTAGACCTGGGTTTTATTGCTAGCTCTGTAACCTTGCATTAGTTAACCTCTCAGCTGTCAGTATCCTCATCTGTAGAATGGGGATAGTTGCTTGGGATTGTGGAAGGACTAAAGCAAGTAATGCCTGACACATAGTGAGCACTCAATCCAGGTCAACTTTTATAGAGTTCTCAATAAATATCAACTGTCCTTAATTTTATTATCCTTTTACATTAGGATTGAATCCAGATCATCATTTCCTCAAGTTACTTCTTTTTCTTTTTTTAAAAAGGAAGAATTTACCAGATTCTTTGTTTTCAAAGTATTAGTCTTCCTGGTGTTTAAATTCCCTTCTTTATTGCTGTTAAGTATCTTATTGTGTTAGTTTTCTAATCTATATTTGCAAAATGTCCTCTATATTCTTAACTGCTTCCATAATTTTATCATTTAATTTCTGTATTCTTTAATCCTCACCCAAATGTGTCTATTCTCTGCTTTACAAATGTCCCTAATGGCGTAGATAATTCTATTATACAGGGTGTGGCAAAAGTAGATTTATAGTTGTTCATATGGAAAATAATACAATAATTGATAAATAATAATGCAAAATAAGCTCTGTGTTTTGTGGGTTCACAACTACAACTGCTTTTGCCCACCTGGTATATTGCAGTTGTCCAAGCCTTCGATTAATTGTGCTTCTTTGGGCAGTGGGCGCCCTCTCAGGTGATGCATGCTCAAACAATGGCACAGAGTATATTCTAGCCTTCAGTCCCTTCTCAAGAAGCCTAACTCGATGTAAAAACATGGTTTTCTTTTTATAAGAATGATCACTTTCACCTTTGTTATCTATGCTTAGCTCATATCTAAGATCATATATTTTGGTACCAAACCTTTCTCCTCTTGTTTTTTTGGGGATCTTCACCACTATTGTTCTTTCTGCTTAAAACCTGATCTTGCCTTTATATCAAGTTATCAGTTTATGTGAATCTTTTCTCCCTCCTCATCAAATGTTAAGGTAAAGCTCCCTTGATCAGTTTATGAACTTCCTGCCAAACACTCGCTTCCTGTTCTGTCTGTTGCCAAGAGTCCATTGCTCTATTATTATAAGCCTTGGTCCAGGAAAATAAACCCATTTTTCAACTTGTTTATAAAACCCTTCCAATATCTCCTATTCTCTTCCAAGGTCATTACTTTCAACTGGAATATTGGACAAAATGACCGTCAGTGCCCCCCAAATTGCCCCTTTCCTGTTCGTGATTTCGCAGCCATCTGAGAGGTACTATCAAATGTCTTTATGCTGCATTTTCCCTTTCCATCATGATTGGTGAAGACGGGTAGTGGTCAGCAGGCTTGGCAACTCTTGGCAGGCTTGCTCATGTTTCAGGAACCTATGTTGAAAAGCAACAAACCTCCTCGTAGGTTTCCTGTTAGGTTCTCCGCACTCAAGTCCATTTTAGTCACACAGGCCTTCCTGCTGTTTCTTAAGTACACTGGGCATAGTTCTGCCTTGGGTTCATTGTGCCACATATTCTCGGGCCCCTCAAGGGATCCACTGATGAATAAGACAGAACTTTATGCTCAGTGGAGCTTATATTCTATGAAGAGAGAAACAAATGAGAAATAAGCAATAAAGTAAGGTAAGAGTGAGAGGTGGTAGGGGGCAATTTTAGAGGGCCAGGAAAGACCTCTCTGAGGAGGTACCATACGAATATCTAGGGGGGGACCTCCCTCAACAATGGACCGACACTGTGAGTCTCTGAGGCGGGAAGGATCTTTGGTGGACCAGGAATAGCAAGGGAGCTGGCACGACCATTGTGGATGCAGCCTTCCTCTCTGGGCATCTTTGAAGATGCATTTCCTGTCTACCCACGCACATGGTTAATTTTTAGAAGGTAGAGAGCCAATACCATTGATTCAGAGCCATTGTCCTAGAATCAGAGCATGTTAAAGTTGAAAGAACTTTAGAGACCTTAAAGTTAAGTCCACCTACTATAGAAATTTCTGTCCTCCCAGGATTTTCCCCAAGTTTATTCACTTAAGTTCCACCTACTTTAGTTTTCTTAAATTTATTTAAAAATTTATATTACTACCATAAATGGAAAACTAGTACCTTTTAAATTCATGTTAAAATAAATACTTAGCTATTAAAAAGTTATCCCTTGTACCACCTAAAATCATCTCCCTATTTTAGAACTTTTAGGTTTAAACTTTTTTATTTCTATAAAGCTATGAGAAACAGCCTTATGCTCTATCTTTGTCTGCAGCTATGATGATCCATAAGATAAATTCCCAGGAGTGAAGTTGCTTAATCATAAGTAATGTATATTTTTAGGCCTTAGCTGTTAACTTCTATCTTTCCTTTCAAAAGTTTATGTAGATTTATGCTCCTACAATCAGTGTAAGAGAGTGTGTTTTCCCCATACACTTGTCGAACTATATATTTCTATTTTAAGTAATCCTTTTTATAGATTGTCTCCATTCAAACTCCGATAACTTGTCTAAGTCCTGGTCATTCTCATCCCCTATATGCAGGACACGCTTCACTTAACGAGGATGTTCACACGCAACAATAGAAATAATAGAGGTCCTTTTGTTGGTTTCTTTAAACCTTAAAATAAAAATGCTGAGGGTGATTAATTATAAAATTCTAATCTCATTCAAATTAGACCAGATTATCATCCTAAAGAAAGAAAACAAGAGGCAAAATATTTCTATCTTAACCAAGCATCATATTGGCAAACTTAGACTTTAGTACCCACATCCACTTGTACACATGTGATTCTTTATAAATGGGATGTGGGGTTTATATTTCATCAACTTCAAAGAATCTAAACTTCTTCAGGGGCAAGAAGCACTGCTCTATACCTTTACTGGGAGAAGCTAGAGAGCCACAGGGTATTAGAGCTGAAAGTGGACTCAGAGTTTCTCTAGTCCAACTTTTTCCTGCAGATGAGGAAACTGAGTTCCAGGATGGAGTAGAGTCCTACCCACAGTGAATAGCTAGTTAGAGGCCACTGAGCACTAGAACTCGTGGGACCCGACTCTTCCTCCCATGCTCTGAAAGGGTAAGGCTGGTGAGAAGGGAGAACACTGCCTGCCTCATTCGGAGCAGGGTCATAACAAGTGGCTTTCTGAATCACACATGTCACTGATGACCAGACCTCTCATTCTCTTTCCTTTGACTGGCCTGTCCTCAGAGCTCATTTTCCAAAACAGGTAAGTACTTGGGGACATAAGAAAAATATATTTAATTGAATTAGGTATCTCTTTTTTTAATGACATTTTTTCATGTGACAGAAACATTAAGATCACTTAAATAAGGAGATTAAGTGGGAATGTAGAATTAAGAAATAGAAACCCAATTTCCAACCACCATTGAAGTGAAGCAGAGGCTGAGATTAAATATAAAACTTTACCAAGCCCTGGCTGGTGTAGCTCAGTGGATTGAGCACGGACTGTGAACCAAAGCATCACAGGTTCGATTCCCAGTCAGGGTACATGCCTGGGTTGCAGGACACGGCCCCCAGCAACCGCACATTGATGTCTCTCTCTCTCTCTCTTTCTCCCTCCCTTCCCTCTCTAAAAATAAATAAATAAAATCTTTAAAAAAAAAAACAAGTTACCTAGGTTTAGGTACATTATTTGAAAACAAAACAAAAAACAAAAAACTTGACCAAGGCTTTCTGGAAACAATAATGAAGGGCAAAGAAAAAGAAACAAAAAGGAATAAAAGGAAAAGAGAGAGGGAGAAAGGGAATAAAATGGGATCATTCTATTTATCTAAGAGGAGGTGTTAAGTGATATACAATCTTCCTTAACAACTTCACAATGAATGAAAATATGGAATTTATAGTTCTCATAATTATTTTTGATAAAAGCAAAAAAAAAAAAAACCATGCTGAAGCATATAGTATAAGCAGTTCTATGGGATGTTAAGAATACTTCAAGGTGTGGATAAATATCATGCCTCTCTCAACCAAATATTTGTAAACGTGCTAACTCTCTGCTAGGCTTTTGATAGCAGGCAATGTTTGAGGTTAAACTTTCAGTAAGGTATTTCATCCTGCTAATTGCAGAATGCGTGTGTTTTGGAAACAGGATGAATGGGTAGGAAGGTCAATATGCAGGGACTACTGCTTGAATACTTCCTTATGCTGGGGAACTTTCTATCTTATCTTATAAATCATTGATTTATTAATTAACTATTTTTGAATGCATTAGCTCTGCCAGACACAAGTATACAAGGTGACAAAACCTTAGGCCCAGTACTTAAGAATTTCATTGTTCAGAACAAGTTGCTCTCCTGTTGTTGTTTGTCGAACAGGGTCGCATACTTCACCTCTGCTGATGTAACTTACCAGGGCTCTCTGTTCCACGGGCCATCAGTCATCTGGGTGAATTGAAAGCACAACACCATAGTCCTCTCTCAGACCCCAAGCAACCTCACCCTAATTATTCCTAGGAACGTGCATTCTAATTCTCTTGGGCTGTTTAGAAACTGCCTGCACAGCATTTTCTATACCCTCCTCTCTCCAGAGGACTTTTTGGAATCAGTCGTTTGTCTAGTTGCAAAATTGCTTCTCCTCAGCCTTTCCATTTTAGGTTTCTAAATTCTGCCCCTGGGTCCATTTCAAAACCTGTAATTGGATCATTCAGGGGCCGAGCCTGCTGTTGAGTGTCTCAGTGTCCTTCTCCATATTCATCTTGGAACGAACCCATACCAGGCCTTACTTTTCATTGCAAAACTTGTTGATGCTTCTTATTTCAAAACCACTGAATCTGAAAAATGGCCACTCATCTCAAAGCTGCCTCCCACTTGTGTTGCCAATTCAAAATATAATTTGTGTGTACAAACCATGGTGCTTTCAAAAATTGTTTTGGAAGATATTCTAGAAGGTCAGTTTAAAACCCTCAGGATCATCTTCTCTGACTACTCCCCCATGTCACCCCCAGCTCTCCCGTTCTCTCTCACTTTAAGGTTCTAGGTCTGCCTGCAAATAATCTTCACAGTCTTTGCTCTTGGCCAGAAGAAATTTTTTCCTGATTAGTGTGTCAGACTCTGCTATAAAGTTGGCATTTGGGGATTGATAAACAGAAGTTATTTCTAAATGTCTCTATTTCCACTTTTAGGCAAAGCCCATTGTATTTTCAAGCTTCACCCTGCGCCCAGTGCCTTCTATCGGGCTCCCCCTGTTCCAACCCACCCTAGACAGGTCTGACGATGTGAGGGGAAGCAGGAGACTGGTGCCCCCTGGACGCCTGATGTATCTCAGTCCTCCCAGCACCCCTTTCTACTGCTTTGTCCAATTAACGTCCTTACGTGAAGGTTAGAATTAGTGAGGCATATGACCTTGGGCAAACCAATTAAATTCTGCCTCAAGCATCTCTGTTGGGGCTAGCTGATTCTGGAGGAAGAATTTACAATCCTGAAGCCATAGCAACAGGAGTGATATCAACAAGAGCCACTTACCGAGTGCCTACTTTACACAAGATAAAGTATACGGGTAAACTTTACTTACTTTAATTCTTCAAACAAGTTTATGAGGTTCTTCTTATCTCTATTTTATAGATGACGAGACTGAGGATCAGAGAAATGCAGAAACATCCCAAAGACATATAGCCAATAACAAGCAAACCCAGGGGTATCTAATTTCTAAGCCCATACACATGTGTCCACCATGTTATGTTTTGGGAGAGGGAGAGGGGGAAAAGAGGGACAGGTATTGTGAGAAATGGTCAGACAGGGTGGGAGAAATGTACAGAACAAGTAGAATGGTCAGAGGTAAGTCAGCTGAGGTGAGGGAGGGTGCTCAGAGGGCCAGGTTATTAAAGCTCTGTTCTAGTCTCCCCACTTTGCTCCCGACTCTAGGCAAATACATTCTTACCTCCATGCACAGAGTGCTGTCCCATCAGGGACTTGGCCTGGGGGAGCCTGGCTTGGTACCCAGTCTTGCTCGCAACAACCACTTAGACCCCAAGTCACTAAACTTCCATGTAATTGCCTTTTCATTTTGTGTCATTACTGAGCCCATGTTTTTCTGACCTCTCTGAACTTCAGCCTAAACTTCCAGAACCCCAGCCCAAGCCTTGCCATGCCCAGTACTTTTCTGGGGCTGCCTGAGTCTTGGTGTGTAGTACGTAAGACTTGCAGAGGTATGAAATCATCACTAGCTGTGATGGAAAAGAAAAATGGCTCTTCAGGAACAATTATTCTAAGCTGATTGAGAAGGACTAGCGAATTAAAAGGGAGGGCTTGGGCGTGGTATGAAGGCTGACACCCACAGGGTCTCAGGTCCCGCCGCCCTTGGGGAAGGAGGCCTAGTCGGCTTTGCAAAGGCAGGTACGAGGCCTGATCTGGCCTCTGGGACCGGGTAGGTCGGGATTTAGGTAATACTTGGTACTTCTCCTTTCTGGCCTCAGAAAGGGGAAGATGAGGACGACTGAAACTTTGCAGGGTGACTGTAAACTTTAGAAATAACATGCACAGTACTTTAGGCACACTGGAGAGACAGAAAGGAGGTGGGGCCTATTATCATTCTTATTAAGGAAATAGTATGAGAAAGGCTTTTTTCCTGCCATGAGTACTCAAGCAATCATCACCATTTTTCATGCTGTTTTGCTTGTCCAAAAGTTGAGGTGTGACCATTTGGTGAGTAAAAGCTGACCGTGCACCCTGAGTGCTAAATTTCAGAATAGAGCAAGTCTCTGGAGCTGGAAGCCAGCTCCTGGAGATGTCAGAATGCACTGCCCAGAGCTGAAGTGAGGAGTCTTCCAGCTTTTTACATGGGAGAGTTTTAATACCTGCCTTTTCCCTGCTTCAAAATAGAGATGCAATTATTGCCTGAGTATCACTGTTATACAAGGAAACTAAAGAAGAATAGGCCAAGATAAGTAAAGGAAAACAACAAGTCAATCATAGCCGGAAAAAAATGTCAAGCAGGGCGGGACTGTAGAAGGATGGGAGTGACATACAGGGTAGGAGACCCACTAATTGTGCAGGTGACCCGACGCCCTGGTTAGCGGCTTTGTCCCAGGATGGTTTTCAGTAGTGCCCCCTTTTACTCTTAGGAATGTTCAAGTGTAGGTGATAAATTCTTTGGTCAGCCAGTCATATGGAGTATAGAGTATCACTCACACATTTGTGTAGTGGGAAGGGGAAGCTGTATTCCATTTGGGCCTTGAATTTCCCCAGGTAGATGGACACTCAGAGAGGGAACTTCCAGAAATTTGCTCTCTGAACAGAGGGGAGAGGGTACTCTTCTTCGTATTTCCAGTAAGCCCCTCTGACTATTACTTAGGCTCATCTGCTGGCTGGTGAAATGGAAACAGAGACAGGAGAAAATAGGAGGGTGTGGGGTGCCACAGGGAGAGTAGGACAAGCCTGAGGAATCACAGGGTCATCAGTCAGTTGTTTTATGCCATGAAATCAAATGGGGAAGTGGATTGAATGACTGTGCTTCTCTGCCGTAACTCTGTCTGTCTTGCTGGAAGGCACAAGTATTGCTTGGAGAGTGAGCCCTATTAGTCAGTGGCCTGACGTGGCCTGAGGTCAGTGTCTCTGTTGCATACTGTCCTATTCTGGTGTCCTTGGGGAGCATCCTAAAAGGAGGCCACCAATTTCTGACCATTGTAGAAGAGACCATTTAAGTTTTGGGAATTTGTCCAAGCCCCACCGGAAGTGAGGATGTGTATATGTGTGTCCGGTGGGAGATGTGGGTGTGCCTCCCTGATCCAGGAAATGTGAAAAGGCAACTCCCACAACTCCGGCTCCACCCAGCCAGCCCCCTGTGTTCTATTTTAAAAGCTCCAGGGTAGCTTGATCTGATGTCTGTCCATCCCCTCCCCTCCTTGTTTACTGGAACATTGGGTCATGGCAGTGCAGCTGGAATGCAATCTCTGGGCGATTCAGCAAGGCCGAGGCAGGCCCTACAAGGCGTCATATCACTGCACTGTTTTTCTTCCCCTCCCACTGAGTTTTCTTGAAAGTTCTGAGCCAGGCTCAGTGTGGATCTCCACAGATGCATTCCAAATTCCCAGCTGCTTGCTACTCAGCCAGTCCCATAGCCTCCCCTTTTAAATGCAGGTGCCCTGAAAGGTTAGAGGTGAATAAGCCTGGACAGAGGGCTATCCGAGACTCTTGATGTGTTGGCTACCGCCCACTGTCACTCATGGTTCAGCTAGCTTTCTCTCTTAAAAAGCAAAGAGGAAAATAATCTTTGTGTGAGATGCCTTTGTGATTCAATTGAAAAGAATGAGAAGCAAACCTGTCTTCAGGCTGTGCATCTGTTCCAGCAGAGGGGACTGGGTGGTTCCAGTAAAGGGAGACTTGGCCACCCTTTCCCTTCCTGAGTACAGATGTCACATGACTGTCTACCACCCTGATCTATCACAGCCTTGCTCCCTATTTCCCTTCAGACTTCCTGACCCCTTAATTTCTTCCTCTCAGTCTTTCTCATTATGATCACTTCATCCTTTTCTAGACTAGAGAAAATAATGGGGGGCAGGGAAGAAACAACTAAACACATCAATTATGTAAAAGTCATATTTACCTTAGTAAGAGTGAAAAAGGAGCCTTGCCTTTTCTTAGAGTTCTTCTTGCTATTGATTCTTTAGGGCTGAGCCCTGGTTCTGAAAGCTCTGGTGACCTGCAGCCTGCGCATCACCTGGGAACTTGTTGGAAATGCACATTCTCTGGCCATAGCCCGGAACTGCTGAATCAGAAAATCCTGGGGTGAGGCTCAGCAATCTTGAGTTTTAACAAGTTCTCCAGATGATTCTGATGTGTGCAAAGTATGCAAACCTCTTGGTAGAGGATTCTCCATGGGGATGGGGAAGGGGAAATTTGAGGTTTTTCTCTGCTTTCCAGATGTCAGAATCAGTGTGAGGAGGACAGCCTGTGTCATACTCCTCATGGCTAGCTTATGCACCTTGCCTTTCAGGTGCAGGTGTGAGACTGGAACAGGTGTGAGAGTTAATGTCAGGAGAAGGGCCAGGAAGGAAATGATGGAGGCCCTAGTGGATGCACTCAGTGAGCGGGCTTCCAGGGATGCCCTGTGGTCAGGGGTTTGGAGCTTCCTGATCTGCCTGTGTGCAGCACCCTCCAACAGTATAAGGACACCCGAGACAAGCTGTGCAGTGTTGTAGATTCCATCACTCAGCTTCTCATCCACTCTTAGGCAAACAAGACAGCCACTCATTATAGATGGAAATTGTGGAGTTTATTCCTTTAATCTTTTTTATTGAATTAAATCAAGAAAATAACTAGAAATGTGTTCTTCATCTTGCCAGTTCTTTGCTTTCTATTCTCTGAAGAGTCCCCAAGTTTATTAAGAGGATTGGGATCTGTCAGTTTAGGTTGGCAATGTCCAATTTGGTTGCTCCTAGCCACATGTGGCTATTGAGCAATTGAAATGTGGATAGTCTGAACTAAGATGCAATGAAAGTGTAAAACACACCATATTGCAAAGGCCTAGTCAAAAAAGGTATAAATTATTTTATTAATAATTTTATATTGATTTCATGTTGAAATTGTAACACTTTGGATATACAGGGTGGGGTAAAAGTAGATATACAGTTTAGTCTTATATTGTTATTTATTAGTTATTATATTATTTCCAATACAAATAACTGTAAAACTACCTTTGCCCCATTCTGTATTAGGTTAAATAAAATATATTATTAACATCAATTCTACCCATTCCATTATATTTTTTAGAGTGTAGCTACTTGGAAAATTACAATGACAAGTATGGCTTGCATTTGTGGTTCACATTATGTGTTCATTGGACAGTGCTGGTCAGGCTATCCTGGGGCTCTGGTCAAGCAGAGTGTTTTGAGTAAAACTTGTGAGTATATGAGAAGCAAGGACAAGGAACCATGTAGGGCATATTCAGATGAGGCGATGTAGCCTAAAGCATTGCAGCTAATCTGAACCTTGGAGCTATAGACATAGCAGAGTTGAATCTGGACTTTGACACTCATGTGATCAAGTACCTTAATCTCTCTGAACCTTAGTCTTCTCATCTGTAAAAAGGATTGTTTTGCTTCTGATCATACCAAAAAAGATGTGCACGGAGAACCATAGGAGCACAGAGGTTGGGCTCTCATATAGCCGGGCTAGGCCAGGGTGCACACTGGAGTCAGGGAAGATTCAGTAGGAGGCAGGAGCTTTTGTTGAGTTTTGTGATTAATGTAGTGTAGAATATCGGGGGGGGGGGGGGCAGGGACTCCAGGCAAGTCTGTCAAAAGTACAGAGCCCGAGATAGCGTGGGGAATCCAGAAATCTTTCAGCAGCCCATAACCAGCCCCTTTCAGCTTGCTGATAATTAGGTGCCCCCTTTAAGTGGTTTCCTTTCAGGTTGTTCCAGAAGAAGCTAGGAGGGCTCTCTGCTGGCAGCATGGAGCTGTTTCTCTCAGTTGGCCCAAGCAAGTCAATCCTTGGCCCCTGACCCACTTAGACGAAGTTCTGCAGTTAGACGAGCACACTCTCTTTAGAAAGCAACTTAGAAATCTTCTACTGTTGCTTAATCATGCCCTGGGGGACATCACCCTCCACCCTTGGCCGTTTATCATAGGACCTCACATATGACTCATAAAAGCCTCTCCTTTATGAGTTGTGACAGTTCTGTTCTCTATGGCTTGCTAGATTCCTGGTGATGTGTTAGAAAACCTTGGAGATGGGCTCCCTGAGGGTTCCACCCCTAGGCCAGCTCCGAGAGTGACTAAAATAAAGAACTTAAGAAAGAAGTGGCAAGAAATGCAGCTAGGTAAGTAAACAAGATTATGAAAATCTTTGAATGTGAAAACTGAACAGAGAGGGCCAAAGGAAGATTAGGCTGTTGATATACAAATTGAGCCACACAGGTAAAGACTTGCTTATCCCTAATTGTTCTAAGGTACAGACTGTCCTCTCATATTATGAAGGCAAAAATCCTGCCTAAAATTTCTTTGGTGTCTTCTATGATTCCAGATACATGTTTGACACATAGGAAGTAGTAAAAAAAATGTTGGTAGGTGGGTTTGAATAGGCTACCAAGAGAGGCTGTACAGATTTTTAGAAAGAGATCCTTTACATTGCAAAAAGTCAGAATCTTAAAAGGCAGAAAATGTAGAGTTTGTATGTTTATCTGGGGTCCAAGATCCTCTTCAATTCCTCCAGCCTATTCTAAGGCTGTTTCAATTTTCCACTCTCTTCCACTAGGAGGCAACATCAATCCCACTGTCCCCTGGGACAGGGATCCTCTGTCTGTAATACATAATATAAATAAGAATACATAATGCACACATAAGTATATATTCCACCTTAAACTTTGACCTTGATTGACTGGGTAAATGTTGCCTGATGCTTGGCCAACTGGTCTTCAAAGCTCAAAACAGAGGGTTCTGGAACCTACAACACTCTGACTTCTAACTATCCCTAAAGGAGCTGCCCCATACACCAGTAAAGACTATTTTCTGCAAAGAAGCTAAATGAGTGATTGATTCTGTAAGCAATAATTGGCAAGTTCAAAAATTACAGACTCCTGTACTTGGTAAAGAGGGTTTAGAGGGACCTGGGGCTGTCTTTTTTTGTTGAGTTTTATGTAACTCTGGGTCCCTAGGGAGTTTTCACAGAAAATCAGTTCAGAGTGTGCTGGCCTCTTGTGGTGTAGCTTTCTGTTTATTTCATAATGGTTGCTATATAGTGGCGCTTTGTGCTTATGCCAGTAGCTTCAAGTCTTGAAGTAAATTAGAAATGTAATGCCCTAGCAAGCAGGCAAAGTACACTCCAAGCTTGTTTTTCTCAGGGCCCAGATTTTCTGGATTATCTCTGCCAGTGGCAAAAGTAAAACTCACAGAAAGCTATTTATTTGATCATTGTTGATAATGTATCAGTTATATGTTGTCTGGGTGTCTCAGACTGTCTTGGAAAAGATTTGTCAATCAGTTCAACAGAACCTTTCAACGCTTGTTACATCAGAGTTCAGGTTAGCTGAGTTACAGGATGGGACAGCCAAGGTCAAGGACATGGCCAGCCTCACTCAGACATACAGCTTCTGTCAAAATAAAGTTTTGGGTTGGCCTCCTGCTTAAACCTGTTTAAGAAATAATTGCTTTGATAGGTGACTGGTGCAAAAACCAAGATTATACGCTGCTACATGTGTATAGGAGGCAGAGACCATGCAAAGTTTTAGGGGAAAACCCAGCTTTTCTTCCTTTGGGCTCTGCTGAAGTCCTTCCAGGTTCTACAAAGGCAGAGTCAGCACTCTTCCCTCAGTAAACATGTAGTGAGCCGGAACTCTCACCAGGGCTGAGGATGCACGGGAAGGAGGCTTGGAGCACATGACGGGCCATCCCACCTGTCGCAGACAGGCTTGCACTGTGCTGAGGGACACAGACAAGGATTAGTCCTTTCCATGTGAACACATCAAGAGCATAAATAATAAATAGAAAGGAAATATCACTTTCAAACAGGAAATAAACATTAAAGCAAAACAAAAACACTGCCTCTGATTTTGAAGCTGCTATTATACTAGAAGAGTTACACATGTATATAATAAGGATGATTGATTATAATATAGGTAATTGCCAACTATATGATTCAGGTATTTTCTAAGTTACTATGTGGAGGAAGAGAATTTGTAATAGTAAAGACAGAGAAAGACTGGTGGAATCACGTGGCAGGAAAGCAGGGGTCTTGCTTCAGGCAAGTCTTGTTCATTTACTCAACAAATATTTATTGAACACCTACCATGTGTTTTTAGCTCCTTGAGATTCACCAATTAATAAAAGGGAAGAAGTTTCCTGTCCTTATATTCTAGCAAAGAGAACAGGCAATGACCAATAAAAGCACTTGTTCTTAAGTAACGGGCAGAAATCTAATTGTCTTTTTGTTGATTAAAGTGCTAAAAGCCATAGGACATAATATCTCTTGATCCTGAAGTCCAACTAAAACAATAATATCAAAAAGTATGTTAATGGCCCTGGCTGGCATAACTCATTGGATTGAGTGCGGGTTGCGAACCAAAGTGTCGCAGGTTCAATTCCCAGTCAGGGTACATGCCTGGGTTGCAGGCCATGACCCCCAGCAACCTCACATTGTTGTTTCTCTCTCTCTCTCTCTCTTTCTCCCTCCCTTCCCTCTCTAAAAATAAATAAATAAAATCTTTTAAAAAAAAGTATGTTAGGATAGTGATTGCTCCAAATAGATTTTGATGATGGTTTTAAAGCCAATGTGGGCCAGTGGTATGCTGGTAAACATTTGATAAATGGATCTTAGAAAGAAATAATAAAAAATAAAGCCCTCATTTGTAGCATTTGCCTGTGTGTGTGTGTGTGTGTCTGTGTGTGGTATAAGTACTCTCACTGTGACCATTTGAAATTGTTGATGAGATGTCACTGATCACAAACTTGGGGAGAGATGTGCACAGTGGCTCTTAAGGGCCAATGCAGCTCATCCCCGCACACCACTGACAGAGGGCTCATAGAAGAGTGAGACATTCCAGATGGGGGGGCACCTTGGCAGTCCAAGGACTAGTATGTCTTGTTCGTGGTGTGTGCACAGGAAGTTTTCCTTTCAAGGCTGAAATGCAGGGTAATATTTGGTGAAGCTTTACCCAAATTTAGGGAACCAAGTACCATATGTAGTATAACTTTGGAAATATGAAAACATAGTAAAACACCCACAAAAACCTTTGACTCTTAGAATCAAGCCCATATCTAGTAGGTTAAGTATCAGCATTTAAAAGAGATGCAATGTTGCTGGCTCTTGAGGTGGAAGAAAGGGGCTGCCAGCCAAGGAATGTGGGGAGGAGCATCTAGAAGCCGAAGGAAGCGAGGGAACAGATACCTTGATTTTAGCCCAGTGAGACTCATATCAGACTTCCAACCTGTGAGATAATGAATGCATGTTGTTTTAAGCACTGGGTTGGTAGTAGTTTGTTACAGCGACAACAGGAAAGGACTGCACAGGTGCTCCTCTACGTTTCTCTCCCCAGTGACAGTGTAGGTGGGACTGTGAGACTAGCTGTGTGGCTCATGGAATGTGGCTGGACCTGATGTGCACCCTATGCAAGGCTGGCTTCTGAGCCCTTGTGCAATGTGTCATAATCTCTCTCTCTGCTGGGTTAGACATCTGAATGCGGAAGGGCAGCGGAGGACTCCGAGGATGCTCGAGTGGACGGAAGAGCCAGTGCTTGCAAGAAGCCCGGATTCCTGAGTCACCATGTGGAACAGCTGCAGGAGGGGGCTGCCCCAACCAGATGCATGAGGGTTAATCCCCTGAGTTTCCAGAGTTTGTTTTTCCTGTAGGAGAGCTTCTCCTATTGTCATTCATACCCAAAATCAGAGATTCTGGAACAATTTTTAAAAATATGATATTTAAGTTTTTTTAAAAAAACTATCTTAAATGGGCAAAGCCAGAACTTTGTTAGGCTTCCTTAGTAATTCAGAGTTTTAAAAATGTTCAGTAGCACATGAAGAGCACAGTAATTAAATTTCTATGCTTAGGGTTTGTGAAGGTCTTACCCCAGTCTGTTTCTTTGGCCACTGAGGCACCAGAGATGCACAGTGAAGAAGGACAGCTCATTGGACCCTTTCTGGGTCTGCTGGCTCTTTTCTAGATATGCTTTCTGTTCCCAAAGATTTCTCCTTTTGTTCGGGAATTCCCTTTTCTTGGAATATTTACCTCACCCTCTCTTTCAAGCTCAGTTCAACTCTATTTCTTCCAAGAGCCTTTCTAGATTCCACAGGGAATAGTTAATTTTATTTTTCTATAATTCTATGTATTTTTTTAAATGCATTTACATTTGTATCTATCCCCTTCCACCAAATACACACACAGGCACGCTTTGAAATGCAACTAAAAGAAGGCCGGTGTTATTTCTTACTCACTGTCCTCTTCACCATAATATCATGCTCTGAATGCAGAAAAAGTTCATTGCATTTGTAAACTTGAATAAAATCATCTTTGGCTGAAGTCAGAGTTTGTTTGTTGGTTGGTTTATTGGTTTATTTTACCAGACAGAGTCATGTGGTGCTTTTTAAATTATCACATAAGCCACCTGGCAGTGTGCTGAATGCTGGGACACAGTGTACCCTGTGTAACTATCCTATGTCACCAACGAGGACAGCTGCAATCCGCATATAGTGTGTACCTACTATGTGCCAGGCTTTCTGCAGATGCCTCTTGTCAGCCTGAGCCTCTGGCCAAGCTTCATCTTCCAGGACTTCTTTATCAGGGAGATGGTCCCTGATAAAGATGGGTAGACTTCCAGTATCTGGAGAGCTGACTGCTTGTTTGTTGTTTGCATGTCATGATTTTTTACTTTCAGGAACAGGCTGTTTCTATTTCTTTGGCTCAGATCTCTGTGTTCCCATACCCCTATTTATGCTGAATCTATCTTATAGAATTAAACTCAATTTAGTTTTAAAATTGTGCAAGAGATCTACCCCACCCATTTTCTTTCCATTAAAATGCAAAAGGACTGTGTAGGAGCAATTTATTAAGGGGCCCTGTGGCTATTTCTAGCCCATTATTTCACCATTTCCTTACAGCTCACTGAAAAGGATTGGGGAGAGCAGGAAAGGGGGGACTTATTCTTTCCTGAGTTATTGTTTGGCCAATTCACAGGGACACTACCATCCTATACCTAGCAGGGAAGCAGCATTTATAGGGACTCTACCATCCCACACCCATCAGGGAAGCAGCATTTGGAAGCAGCCCAGGGGCAGGGCAGGCTGTGTCAGGCTGTGATGAATGGTCCAGACTGGCAGGTGGAATTTGCCCAACGACAAGGAGAGTGTGATTCGAGATAATTGTTAGAACATTAGACTTTGAAGACAGGATCTAAGTCTTGTCTATGTATCCTGGGTATCAACACAGTGACTTTGCTTAGTGACTGATCCATACAGTTTAAATGGATGCGAAATGAATGAGTGAATGCCATAGTTTTGCTTCTTTACCCAGGCATTCTTTATAAAAGCATCTCATTCATGTCTCTTGTATAAATCATGGAGTTGGCAAGGCATGCAGACCAGTGCTCTGGACTCATTCTGCTTAAGCACAAAGGCCTCGGGGACTTGGATACTGAGTTAAAAAGCGTGGGTTAGGGGATGATAGTAGAGTAGGATTTCTAGAACCTTTAGAAATAGGCTAGAGCTCCACTTCCCTATGTGGTTAGTCTTAGGTTTCTCTGCCATCCTTCCAGCATGTTGAAAGCTCTGTGAGAACCAGGATCAGCAGTGTGAAAACCAGGATTTCACCAGGATGATGGTGAAATACTCTACAGTCTACAACTCTGGGCTCTAGTCTTGGTTCTCCAGTGACAACAGGGAAGTCGCTTAACCACATGCCTTCAATTTCTCATCCATAAAATGGGGATGATAATACTACCTATCTCATAAGGTTGCTATGAAGGTTAATTTATATATTATTGACATACTCATCCCAGTCCCTGGGACATAAGAAACTCTAAATAAATGGGAGCTGTTATTATAATTAGCTCCAAGCATAGCACACAGAACTTCATAGACATTTTTTAATTGCATGAATGAAATAGGGCCTAGCTTGGAGAAAGCAGAACAAATTAGAATTAGGCAGTCCGTCAAGATTCCTCCTAGATCTGTGATTACATTGCAGTTCGATCTTTTGTCTGGGCTTGGTTGTTTCTCCAAATGCAAGTAATTTAGGGCTCTTCACAGTAAAGAGAATGGGTATATTTGTAGGGATGAGATACAGTTTTAGGAAAGCCCTTTGAAGGGATGGTTTTCAGGGGAGCCGTTCTTGGTTTACAGTGCCTTAAAGAACTTGAAGGGTGTTGAAGTCTTCATTAAGACTTCATTGTTATTCATCTTCATTAAGGGCAAGATAAGAAGAAACGGAACCTAATGGCAGGGCACTTCCTGCAGGACAGGAAGAAATTCCTGGAAGTAATTTAGTCTCCTCAGGAGAGCAGGTGATATAATTTGCATACAACAAAATGCACTCATCTATTGGGTAAAGTTTGATGAGTTTTAACAGATGAATACATTTGTGGCACTACTACCATGATCAAGGTATAGCACGTTGAACTGGCAGGCACAGAGGGAGAGCTAATATCTTTGGCTGCTTTGTCTTAAACACAGAGTTTATTCCACTTGTCATCGGCTGAGCTGAACCATTAAACTTGGGTTGCCTGGCTTATACATATGCTCACCCTGATGCTTAAGCTTCTCAGTGCCAGACACTGTCCGGAACTCTCTCAGTGAGACGGTAGTGGGGTTTGCTAGTTGGCCCTGGGAATGTAGGGAGGAGGTGCATGCGGAGGGTAGAAGAAAGGCAGGTGTCCTGAGATGAGCGGGTCTGCTCCCCACTCTGGAGTACCATGCATTCACTTTTTATACGATCATTGACGGAGCATCGACTCTGCCCAGGCATGGCATTAGGTTATGTGGTTACCATGGAGAATAAGATAGATAACTGTTTTCTGAACAAGGTGACCTTAAAATACTCTGCCATCCTCTCCATAAAAATAAATCCACGTCTGTTAAATCTTTGAGATAGTGAGTTTGGAAAACAGAGCAACATACTTATTCCTCTCTATTTTCTTATTTCAGGTACTCTCATCCCCGCCCTATTACAGACTTTATCTAGCCTATCAGTAGATTAGAGAGCAGGGTCCTGCGCATCATTGCCTATTTCCACAAAATTCTTTGTCACTGACTTTTGGAAAGACAGGACCAAGAGCAGCCGTGTCCCCCGGTGGCAAAATATGCTGAAACAGCAGTCACAATATCCCACTGCCTGTAACCAGGTGGTGGTTCTCTCACATCTCTTTCACAGGCTCTGGTTCTGAGTCTCCTTGGCAGACACCATCCATCTGAAAAAAAATAAATGAAAATAAGTAAAAATCAACATACATGCATTCATTAAAATTGTGGAGTGTCCCAAAACAAGAAAGATAATGATGTGGATTCAAGTGGGACAGAAGTTCTCAAAGCCTCTGACAGCCAGCAATTGCCCCCAATCTGAGTGGCCGCCTCAATGTGCCATTTTCACCTTACAGTCAGAAACTCCAGGGACTCTGCAGCAATACTTGCTATGTTCTGAGGTGCTAGCTGACAGTCCAGATGAATATTCAATTAAATGGTTTCCAACCTGAGCTGGATCCTCTATTTCACATGATCAATTTTATTTTGGGAACTAATACAAAGAATAAAGAGAAACCGCGTGCAAATGCTATTATCTTATTTCACTAAATGTAATATGCCATCAATATCTAGGTGGAAACATAGAACACTGTCCCCTTAAAAACAATAGAGAGAAATGAGTTGTTGAGCTCTGTGGGAAGGCCAGTCCATTGATTGAATTTAGAGAATGGAAAGGAGGTGGGCTTGGGAATAAAGGTGATTTCCCTGTTCCCCAGGTAACTTGGGATGATGGTTTGAGGAAACTGAAAAAGGTGAGCTTTAAACGTTGTTCCAACCTGACATTTTATCATTTGACACCAAAGGAGATGGCAACCTGAACTGTTTGGTATCCATGATGCATCCTAGGGACTCTGACGGTGGCAATTTCCAATACGTGTTCTGGAAGCAACAGTCTTGTTATTGCCCAAGTACCTGCATGAGGCAGCAGAGGGGGTCCCCATCCTTTTATACTATCAGGCTCATCTGCAAGAAGGTGAGTAGAGAAGGGAGCTAGAAACTTGACTCTAGAAGCTTGAGAAAGCTATAAACGAAGCATGTTGGATGACTTTCTGAAAAATCTGTTTACTGCATTAGGTAGTGTTTTGGAGCTTGTATAGATAGACACAGTTTTGTCTTCTTTTAAGTAAATTCTTAGTTTAGTTTTTAAGCCCTGTAAAATGTAAGCATTTCAACATGATCTGCCAAAAATAATAGGTGTTTTTATGGTGCCCAGTACTTGTCACAGTATTATTTGCACGTTCCTGCATAATATCAGTGCTGGTCGATTGCTGTGGATGGACTGAAATGGCCAGTAAGCACACAGTCCCCCAGAGGGGTCACCTTCCTTCAGAACTCTCTGATGTGCATGGAAAGCAACAACAACAAAGACAATAAAACAGAAGCCACGCAAGAGGTTCTAATGGTCTGTTTCCCAGCTCCCTTAACAACACGGCAAGCAAGATGGAGTCAGGAACTGGGGGCTTCTAGAGGCTCTGAAAAGTCCTGATGACTCCACATGTGTTTCCAAAAATTACCTGACTTTAATTTGCCTCTGAGAAATTGTCACGTAGTCTGTAAACTCTCTCTCTGCTGAATTATTTAGCAAGACTTCAGAGTTTCCCATTTGTACCTTTTTCTTGATCTCCCAAATTTGATTTGATTTGCTAATTCTCTGTGGTGATATCCAAGGGTAAGCTTTGCTGATGCCCATGTTCACCATTTCTGCTGAAGGACACATATGTGATCTAACTGAGATTCCTGTCCTGCTCAGCCTTGCTTGTGGTGCATGGCTCCTGCATACTCGTTTTGCAACTGGTTCCTGTGTTGCCACATTGTCTTCTCTCCAAGACAGAAGAGAAGTTGACCTGCCTTGAACACTGCTAGCAGAGTATCTTGCCTGGTGTCAGCCCTCTGGAGCAAGCAATTTAGTTTTAACTCAAAGGCTGCAGCGACAGACATATTGCAATTTTCCAACTGCAGATTAAGACCCATTAGAGGGTCTTGAAACACATTTAATGGAGTACAACCAGCATTTTAAAGATGCCATCAAGTGGAACAGAACTGACTGGATGGTGAAATGTTACTGAGCCCTGAGTGTACTAAGGTCATATTGTTTGGTGACTTCGTTTCAGCTATATACATTTATCAATATAAATGCTCACATTCCGTCCTGATGTCAAATGCATGTCATTCTGTGGGGCTGCAATCAAAATAATTGGAAAGCTATTGAAACATTAAAGTTTGATTCCACTATCTTCAAAATTCTTGTTGCTGGGGAACGACAATTTCATTATTTAGGGAACTGGAGAGAAATCCTTTTTTAAAAAAAATTATTTATTTTTAGAAAGAGAGGAGGGGAAGGAGAAAGAGGAAGAGAAACATCGATGTGTAGTTGCCTCTTGCGTGCTCCGAACTGTGGACCTGAGCGGCAACCCAGGCATGTGCTCTGACTGGGGATCAAACCCGTGACCCTTTGGTTTGCAGGCCAGCAGTCAATCCACTGAGCCACACCAGCCAGAGATGGAGATAAATTCTTTTAGTTACACATTGCCTAAATGCAGTGATTTCGAGAAATCCTACAATAAAAAGCCTGCTTCCATATGCTGTTCAGAAGATGCTTCACAGTTCAGCCACCTTCCTACCCTTCCATCTCTCCACTGCTTTAGTGGACTGCTGAAGAGGAACAGGCATCAGAACTGGTGAGGCAAATTGGAAGGTCAGAGCCAATTCCATGCCTCTGATGACCTCCACTGAAAAGCATTCACTGTCACATCTACCTGCAAGCTTGGAACGCTGCACCATCATATAATAGGGCTGGAGCAGGCTGCTCGTGCAAAGGTGGGCGGGCACAGAGGCCTCGTCTCCTACTTGGGTGTCATTCTTCTTCATGTTTCCGATGGATTATTGTTGGGGTGAAATGTACACAAACAAAATTAACCATTTTCAGTTATACAGTTCAGTGATATTAAGCACACTGGCTGTATAATGCAACCATCACCCCCTCCATCTCCAGAACTGTTTCATCGCCCCAACCAGAAATGCTATGTTCATTAGAGGATGCCCATTTGCCCCTCCCTCCCCCTGCTAACCACTGCTCTACTTTCTGTCTCTATGAATTTGATACTTCATATAAGTGAAATTATAATATTTATTCTTTTGAGAGTGGCTTATTTCACCTAATATGTTTCACCCAAGTTGTAGCGTATGTCAGAATTTCGTTCCTTTTTAAGGCTGAGTAACATGTCATATGTATATCCAGATGTTACTTTAAAAAACATGCATACTCTTCCCCTGGCACTCATTATATAATGTTCATTCTGGACCAGCAGCAGAGGGGAGAATTCTGCGAAGCTACTATTTTCCATAAAAGACCTAGAGACGGTGGGTCAAAAACCCTACAGCCAAAACTGTCTGGTGGCTGACTTCACTGACGCTGGTGGTTTTCAAATGTTGAAGCAGCATGCTTTTTTTTTTTAAGAATGCCAAACTTCAACACCTGTTGAGAAGTTCCCTTTGGTCCCTACCTGCAGAAGTAGAACCCAGCGTCCCGTGAAAGCAAGCTGACTCCTCCCTCTCAGGGCTGCATTTTGGCACTGTTAGTGGGAGACAGGAGAGAATGTGCCTGGTCCAGTTCCATTGTTTCTTTCATCCAAACCCCCCTGTTTTCTTTAATGTAACTTAACTGAGATTTCTAGGGCAGACATTTGCTATGTGCTGCTCCCTTTTTCCTCACTCACCCAGGTTCTAGATGATTGAGATGATTGAGGTGCTCAGTAAGAACATGGAAAGGACGTTTGTACAGACAGAATTTTGGAAATGAGACTGGAACAGGGCAAACATCCTCACGTTTAAGTATCTGATGTCATTGCACCCGGTGATTCAGTGACAAATGTGTTTGTAGAAAGAGGCTTGGGGAGAAGACACAGACCAGGTAGAACCAACTGAGTATGTCTGTTGAGTCTGAGTTATGGCTGGAGTCCTTTGCCTTTGTTCACATGCCAACCCAGTTCTGGTCACTACTCAATAATTCTAATGGTAGCTAACATTCTTGAGCTTTTACTGTGGACTGGGCTACTTTCTAAATGCTTTGCATTCATTCTCTCATTTAATCCTCACAGTAACTCTATGACAGGTTCTATTATGACCCCCAACTTACAGATGAGGACAGGTTGAATAATTTGTACAAGTCATGCAGCTAATAAATGGTAGAGTTGGGATTCCAGTTCAGGTGGTAGGGATCCAAAGCCTGCACTCTTTGGCATTCTTCTCTACTACCTTCACTTAATGCTTCAGTTCAGAAGCCTGACTTGTGATCTAGCTCAGTTTTGTAGATGCCTCAAAGGATCTTATTAGCCAGTGTCTCTGGAGAGTTATTACAGATACAGTAAGCACACAGCAGTGCTGAGAAGAAACAGTACAGGTCTTTTTCTTTATCATGTCATCCTGGAGGTAATGTCCAGTAAGTATAGCCTGAAGATAGTTCATTGAGGCATTAAAAGCATCAGAATTACTTCTTAAGCTCCAGTTAACATTAAGTTTTTGAATACCTACTAAACAGAAAGCACCATGCTGAATACTCTGATGGATACAAAAAATGTGATCTGATCCTTACTCTTTGTTAAAAACCAGCCCCTTAAGGACATGCAGAGGGTAATATAAAAAGTAGGACCTTAGTTTTCTGACAGGTGGGTGTTGAGCAGTGGATGGCCCATTCAGAGAAATCTCTATGTGTTAACTCCTAATACGTGATGCCAGCACATTTTCTCGCAAGTCACCACCCATCTTTGTCTCTAGCGAAGAGATTCAATCACTTCCCACTTCTTATTCACTGTGCATTACTTGTCGATCAATCCCTTTAAGAATGAAAGTCTTCCTTTGGAGATTTCCTTAATTTCTTTGCCTTAAATGGCAGGACAGTCCAGGGCCAGAGAAGGCTCAAAACAAAATACAGTCACTGCACACAAATTTAAAAACAACCCCGCTCAAAACTAGTCAGTATCAAAGAGGAAAACGAGGTCGACACAAACATTTTCTCTGCTTCCAACCTGAGAGAAATTCCTCCAGTTTTTTGTTCATGCTCATTTGTGTTCATTTTCTGATTCATTTCATGTGACTTCCCCTGGGTCTTATTTGGGTTGTTAGGATCAGAAATGACAACCAGTGAACCCACTTTGACTTTAGTAAGCATTGCATGAACCTGCCATTCTTAGAGATGCTAGAGTCACTCTGGAAGAGAGAATGAAACCTACATTTCACTAGGAAAATAACTAAAACCTCCCTCTTTTGAAAAGTTGTAGTGTCACTTGAAAGATGCTGAGGGATACTGGGCAACTCCAAGAGGTGTACACACCCTATAACCTGAATCCTGGCTTATGTGCTTGGAAGTCAGCTTTTTCCATGATCTTGGCTACATTTCAGTCTAGGTGACTCCCTGAGAACAGTGTGTCCTCAGTGTGTGCCCAGCATTCATGAAAGCCTGCATAAAGTATGGTGCTTGTTAAAAGTGCTGAGTTTGGAACTCCGCTGAAGGTTTAATGACTCTGAATCTTGGAGGTGGGACCGGAGTGGACTTTCTTTAACATTCCCAGGGTGCCTTTCCCTTTCCCTTAATCTGTCAGCCACTGAAAGGGCAGAGGGACTTCAGCCAGCTCAGACTTGGGAACAATATCGGGCATCAGAGCATCCCTTCAGCAGGCAAGAGTGATGGCTAGGGAAGGACCAGGAGGAAGCAGTGACCAGTGGCCGTTAGCTGTGAAAAAGAGCCTCAGCAAATGCCAGAACTGGAAGCAAAGTCGGGCTCAAACAAACAAACAAATCCCCAGAGTCTGATTATGTACCTCTAGAGATCCCCTGTCTTTTAATAAATTTGATAAGAAAACCAGATTTCTTCTTCCCACACTCAATACCCTCCCGATACCCATCACCCTCCCAGCACCTCTTATCCAACCTGTACTTTGCCCAAAGTGATCAAATGGAAAGTTTAGTCCAGGAAGAGAAAGGATGTGGAGCAGCAGGGGTGGGGTGGAGGTGGGGGAGCCATGGGTTGTCATGGAAACCCTGCCCGCTGCAGGGTGAATGGTTTTCTGTTTGCTGATGTCCAGTTCTTTAGGGCAGACCCTGGCATTGGCAGGGGCCTGGGCACCACATCCTGTTTCCAGCATCCGGCCCAGTGGCATCCACCCCAACAGGTCTCCTGGTAGCAGGCAGGGTGTCCAGGACTGAACACTTCCTCCTGACCCCTTGTCCTGCTGCTTCTGCCCTCTCCAGCTGGGAAGTGACGGGCAACAGAGGGTGTTCCCCAATTCTTTGAAGAGAGAGTCCTTGTTTTCTCTTGCATTTTATTCTTTCTTCCCTTGTCATCCAAACATGAGCCTTTGGCCATCTGCCTGTCTCCCTGCTGTCCAGCTGGCCTTACCATTCTTAGTTCTGAATTTCTTTTTAGCCCATTGGGACTACAGAGTTTGTTTTCATCCAGTTTGGTACACTGGGTGAGCTGCTGGCTCTGGTTTGTTCTCTGAAATTTGGCCTCCAGCAGCTGATTAGAAAAGCTGGAATGACCATCATCCACATGATCCCAGGAGACAGTCAATGGTTTTAGCTTATTTGAAAGATTTATTAGACTCAGGTTAGTGAAGATCAGGTCTCCACGTGCCCAGCCCCTGCTGTGTATGGAGTTTACATCACGACACTGCAGGCGACCATCTCACATACCCGTTCCTCCAACTGCCAGCTCTGTTCACATCGCCAGGCCCTTACACAGACTATTCCATCTGCTTGACACATCCTTGCTGCCCATTTTTACTTTGGCTTACCAAGCCCTGAGTATATGGGCCCCTGCTTTCTCCTTAGCAGTGTGTCATGCCTCTCTCCTTTTCCCGTCTACCATGCAGCAGACACACAGGCCCTTTGCAGTCACTAAAACAGACCGGGCAGTTCTGTGCCTCAGGGTCTTTGCACATTCAGGTCCCCTGTCTGGAATGCTTCACCGGGCTGTTCCATGGTTAGTTTCTTATCCTTAGGTCTGATCTAACATCAGTCTTCAATTGAGGCCTTTCTTGATCATTCTAACATGCCCCCTCCTTGGTCTCTATCTTGGCACTCTTCTCATATCTCCGTAATATTCATTTACCTTTTATTGTCTGACTCCTGACTTTACTGTGAGGGCCAATGAGTCAGCGACTTTCAATGTTTTCATCAGCTCTGAACATGGAATGCCTTGTCACGCAGCCTGGTACACAGGGTACTCATTAAATACTGGATAAACGAGAGAGGGTGCCTTCTGTCCATCCTTTCAAATTCCACCTGCAGGTCAGCTGCTTCCTGGGTAAATCTTTCCTGAATACCCCACCCCCTGCACCCCCACCACACACACACAGGCTCACCTCCCAGGCCTCATTGGGGTATCTGCCCCAGGTGTGCCCTTACACCCTGGACCTATCACCTTAAGCTGCATTATGGTATCCACTGGTGTGTCCCTAGATCAAACAAATGATGATCTAGAAAATAGGATCTAGGATCTAGAAAAATATCTGACACATAGAGATTGCCTGACTTGACCAATGTTGGTTAAATAAGTAAAAGAATAAATGACTGTTAGGTGACATTTCAGAGATATGCAGAAAACAGTGTTGAGCTACTACTTAGTTCAAAAGGCGACAGATAAATTTCAGTAGAACACTCTTGTACAATCTGGTTCTGGTGTTTCCTGGTTCATTATATCTAATGATATTTCAGTAATCTAGGCAAACAATTGATCTGGCAAGGTCTTATATTAAACCAGTGAGTCTCAACTTCTTGACAACTGAAACGGTCCTATCATCTCAGGATCTTAGGATGCTCATTCCCAAATCTTTTTTTCCTTACTTTTAAAAAAAACCTTCACCTGAGGACATTTTTTTTTCACTGCTTTTAGTGAGAGGAGGGGAGGGGGAGAGGGAGAGAGAGAGAGAAATACCGATGTGAGAGAGAAACATTGATTGGATGCCTCCCATTTGCACCCAGACCAGGGATAACACACTCACAGATTGGGAATTGAACCCACAACCTTTCAGTTATGGGACAATGCTCCAACCAATGGAACCACACTGGTCAAGGCTCCCAAATCTTGAAACACCTGGATGAGAATTGAATTTCATGTACTTCTTTGGGCCTCAGTTTCTTTATCAGTAATGAGAAGGATGGATAAGATCATCTGTAAAGTATCTTCCAGCTCTAACATTTTGTGATTTTTTAAAAAATCAAGATAACTAACATTGACCTTTGAATGCTTTGAACAATCCCCAGTGTCTCTGGAGCTCACTGTGGGAACCTAGGGCCAAAGAGAATCCTGCTGGAAACCTCAGCTATGAGTGTCTCAAGTTTGTGCTTGTGACAAGAGTCACCTTCTTTCCTATATCATCAAGTGGGATGTGGTTCAAAATACTGTGTAAAAAAGAGCAGAATATGGAACCAAGTGCATGAAGAGGAGAAGAGAGACTTTCAGGGTATGATGTGGCCCTTTGGTCCAGTGAGGAGAGATGCTGAGGGGCTATTTCTGAGAGCGCACGACTTGAGCATGGCTGGGAGGGAGGGAGAAGACCTGGAGGGGGAAGAAGATGTGCACTAAGGTTAAAATGAGTTGAGAGGAAGAAATGCTGAGGCAAACAAAGGAAGAAGGGAGGGAGAATAACAGACAGCCAGTAAAATGTAGCAGAAAGATGATGAACCAGCAGTGAGAAGACTGCATATTTAGCTCGGGTTGACCACTACCTAGCCAGGTGAACCTGAGCAAATCTGTTGACATCTCTGGGCCTCAGTTTCTGAATCTGTAAAAATGGAACTAATCACATCCTCCCATCAACACAGGACTATTTTTCAGGCTAAAAAGTGCTCAAAAAGAATTTTTTAAAATAAATGGAAGCAGAAATGATTGTGCCAAAATGCTTATGAGCAGTTATGGAATAATATAGCAAAAAAAATTGGTACTACATTAAAGAAATACTACCTTAAATTTATAACTCACAAGGAAATGAATCAAAGGGGTCAGGAAAAGGTTTTTCCCCACCAAAGGTTTGGTCATATTTTTCCAATTGTTTAAAAGAAAAAAAATAAATGTTATCTTTATGTTACCCAAAGGTAACTTACAGGAACTGCTAGGGTTGGGCCAGAACTAGTTGTTGATTGATCAAAACATGCCTTTGATGGAGATAAATCCCAGGTAATTACAGTCCTGGGAAGGTTCCCTAAACTCAAAGCCCTTGGCTAGACTACCCCTCAGTCACCCACATATCCAGCCAGGACAACAGAAAACCAAGCCACCAGCGAAACTGAATCCAGAGCCTAACAGGACAGTTTTGAAAGAGGTTGAATTAGCTCATCGCCAGAAAAGAACAGAACTTCAGAGACAGAACATCGACCAGTAAGAGTAGATAGCTGCTGTTGCGTGTCCTCATTTGAAGGCTCAAATCCAAGCCCTTCCACAGGTAAATGGGTCTGGCTCTTCTAAAGTCACCTAATTCCATCTTCAGAGGCCCCTCTTCCGTGAAGTGCCACCTCCAACTCTGGGCTTGCTCTAATATTCTGCCACCTGGTGTGTCCTATTTCCTTTCTGCTATGGCATCTCCATCAGTACTCCAGGTTGTTGGCTGGCCACCTGAACCTCTACTGTCCAGCACCCCCATCTCTTTGGATTGGAGTTTACTAAGTTGTTCAAGCCACACATTAGCCAAGCCCGGGTTATATGCAAATGGCCAAGGGCCTGAGGCAGCCTGCCCTCCAGGACCAGCTCTTACGCTTCCCCTCTGCGGTCTGTAAACTTTTTCTGTAATGAACCAGATAGCGAATATTTAGGCTTTGAAAACCACACAGTTTCTGTCTCAGCTACTCAACTCTGCTGTTGCACAAAAACAGGCATAGACCATATATAAACAAAGGGCACGGCTATGTTTTAATAAAACTTTATTTGTGGATCTGAAATGTAAATTTCATATAATTTTCAGGTATCATGAAATATTATTCTTTTTTTCATTTTTTCCCAATACTTCCAAGATATAAAAACTATTCTGAGCCAGTGGGCCACACAACAACAGGCAGCAGCGCAGACTCGGCCCTCGGCTCTTCAGCACACTGCCACGGATGGCTCTTGAGTGCTGGAGATGTGGCCGTCGGAACCGAGATGTGCTGAAGGGAAAATATACCCAGATCTCCAAGACTTAGTAGAAAGAAAAAGAATATAAAATCTTAATTTTACATTGATTACATTTTGAAATGATAGTATTTCAGATATATTGGGTTAAATAAAATTTGTTTTTTATTTTATCTGCTTCTTTTTACTTTTGGAAATATGGCTACTACAATATCTACTCTTCCATACATGGCGCGCACTATGTCTTTGCAGGACAGTGATGCTCTAGAGGCGGTGCCTGGGCCTTTGCTGAAGGAGCTCACAGGGTTAACAGAGCCCTGGTGGAGATAGTCAGGTCCAGGTCTCTCCTTCCATGAAGGACTAGCTGAGAGGTGCAGTGCTTCCCCCAAATCTCACAGCTGGTTGCACACGGACCCTGGTCATCGTGTTCTGTCAGCCTAGATCACTTCTGTTACACTGTTCTGACCCAGGCAAAGGGCTCGGTATTGAGCAGGGGGCACATGGGGCCCTGTGCTGGCCACACAACTCACAGAAAGTAAGCATCTTTCTATTTTGGTGTCCCCAGGTATTGAGAACTCCCTCACAATATTTCTCCTTTACGATTTTCAAAGTTTTCTCCAAGTCTTGTCCCAGGACTGCTGATCAGAATCCTAGAAGGGCATTTAAAAAATACTAGTTACAGGCCTCATTCCCAGAGATGTTGAATTAATGAATCTGAGGTAGGACTTCTGAGTTTTCAATTTTCACAAGAAGCCCCTTATGAGATTCATTATGCACATGAACCTTTGAATTCTTCCACTCCTGGATAGCTTTAGAATCCTGATGTATACGACACAGAGAAAATTTCTTTTCTATGCTAGGAAAGTAGACTAGAAATTAAAATGGGTTGAAAGCCCTTATTTTGCAAGCATTATAATCTCCTTGAAAGAAAGTACTTACTTAGGTAGCAATATGATTGCAGCAGTAACTATTGGATAATCATGATTTCTTTTACTTCTGTGCACACCCTCAAGTCTCTCCAAAAGGAGCATTTTTTTTTATTCTGAAAGGCAGCTCTTAGGCCTTTGAATTCCTTGCAGATTGTGCCTTTCAGTGTTCTGTACAGCATCAGCTGCACGTGGGTGTGCAATATACTTTGAATAATGTTCATCAGAATAGTCACGGTGTGTGTGCAGGGAATGAAGGTTTGGCCAGCACTCATCAGTGCTGTAGCCATGATTGACAATTCTCCATTCCAGCACCGGCCAGAAATTCAGGCCAACTCATTGCAGACAGTTTCTTTTGCCATAAAACTGTCTTTAGTTGTGAAACTGCTGGTAGTAATGGCAAAAAAAAAGATAATATCTCCATAAGATACATAACTTGAAAGAGTGCCCAGTGCAATCTTCATCTCGTACATAAGGTGTAAACTATTTTCAGGTTAAAGTGAAGCAAAATCGTTCACTCATGAGAGAAATAGCTACATTCCATTTTGCCATGACAAGCACGGAGCTCTCAGCTCTGGCCCAGGAAGGAGCTCAGCCTTTCCAAGGGGACTTCAGTTCACTGTGCCACTGTGATTTTAAATGACCAGTAAAGTGTTGGAGATTATTTTAGGCTTGTATAAGCCCACAGGAATCTGTTACATGGAATGTGTCAAGAATTTAGAGTTAGCTAATTCTGATAAAGAAAATAAATGTTTCCAAAAAGAAATCAAGCAAAACCATTGATTTATATATATATTTCTATGCATTGACCAAGATGCAAGTACCTAAAGTAATTCAAGTCCTTAAGAAACAGATACAGACTCTGCCCTAAAGGAGCTATAATCCAGAAAAAGAAATAGGAAATGTTTAGTATAGCTAAAATCTAATAGAGAAAGTGAAAAGCACTGTATGAAGGATCCAAAGGTATATAGTCTTGTGGCTATTTCACACAAGAGTGAAATCACTTCCACTTGGGGGCATTACAAAAGACTTCAAGGCAGGAGTAATCTTGAAGCCGGTCAGAAAGTGTAGGCTGGGGCTACGAGAAAATGGGAACAGGTGGAGAAAAGGGAAGGGATTTCCGTTTGAAAGGCTATAGGAGACTGAAGGTACAGACAGAGGTCCCCTTACAGCTGTTGGTTTGCCTAGAATATGGGGGGTCAGGAAGGAGGCACAAGACAGCACCTTACAAAAACACTGAAAATGTGGCTTTTTGTTGTGGAAGGATGAAGACTTAAAGTCTAATATAATAAATCTAAATCAAATCAAAAGTCCCTGTGAGGGGGAATTGGAATTTACAAATCTTAAAGATTTAGAAGTAAGAACTCTGTAAAGATGGAAGACAGTAGTAGCATTAGCTTAAAAATAAGAGGAAACATACAGTACAAACTAATTGGATTAAAATCATTTGTGAAAGCAGAAGACTCAGATTTAAGAGGGATTTAATTAACTTATGGAGAAAGACTGCATTTGGGGAACCCATCCCCAATCTTGTGAACCCATCCCCAGCCTTGCAGAGAGTATGACTCTTCCCTAAAATTCTTGACCCTAGAAGGTAATTGGTTAAAAGCTTAGGTTTGGGCTTCAGACATCTGGGTTCAAGTCCTTTTCTGTAGCATGCAAGACAGGTGAACTTGGGCAAATTACTTTGTCTTTCTAAGTTTCAGACTAATCTGTAAAATGGTGGCAATGATACGCATCCCCCAGAGTTGTTCTGTGAGCTGCCATACTAAATAAGAAAATGCTTGAGAAGGGCTGAGCAGAATGCCAGTACTGCATAGTAGACGCTGGCTGTTACGGTTATCACCTGAGTTGAACGGACCATGGGCCCAATTTGGGGTGACATTCCTATGATATAAATTTGGGGTTTCAAAGGAGTCAGGAAATATGTCAGAGCTCACCTTCATAAGGGGCCTAGCACGTATGTTTTGTATGTAACATGCTCAGCAGTACATCCAAGGGTTGTCATTACTTGTATGTGTAGTGTCGAGTGGTTTGGGTCCCATGCAAGTTTGATTGTTGGTATCTGAAGTCTTCAACTGTTGAGCTCAAAAATCCATACGAGACGAATCCTGTCTTGTGCCCAGGGCCGGGCTAGACTCTGAGGGTCTTGAGGGGAAGAGCTGAATCCATCAGCTATAAGAGGGCCTTGGCCAGTCTAAAAAAACATGGCCTGAGCGAATGTGATATTGAGCGGAGATTAAAATGATAGGGAGCCACAGCTGGCCTGGGTGAAAAGAGAAAGTTGAAATTGCCTCTCAGGGAGGAAAAACACCGCAGTGCACAGCTCTCAGGAGTTGAGGGAAACAAGGGGAGGGATGGGTCAGTGGAAGCTGGAGCCCACAGTGATCCTGTCTGGACATGCCGAATTCAAAGCTAAATTCCAACCAAAAATGTACTCAGAGCGGGGCTGTGAGAAACAGTCCTGTGACTCTCTAAAGAAATGTCGTGGACAGAGAGCAAAGAAGTTGCCTGCACTGACTCAGGAGAGCTGGAGCCAGCTCTTCCTTCCCCGTCTAAGAGTGCTTTTGTTACGAGTTTGATGATGTCTGAGAAAATCAGTTATAATGAAACTCTCCTTGGCAACATGAAGTTGGGGCCTCTCAGGCCCCCTGGGACCACTCACTGTGCGTTCACTTCTCAGAACAGTATGTACTCTCCCAGGGTGTGCTTCCCCTGAGGACCTCTGTCCCCAGTCTTCGAGGAACGCCCCCAAAGAGACCTCCTTCCTTGCCCCAAAGCACTCCCATCAAAGACAGTTTTCTCCTTCTCCAGCCTCCTCTGAAACCCAGCCTGACCCTCCTCAGAACCACCCTCCCAACGCTTCCCCTGCGTGTATGTATCTCAACTGGTTTGGAAAGAAACACCAGCACTCTGGAACACTCTCAACTTGAAAGAAATTAGATGGTGTCAGAAAGAAGTATGACCTTGGTAGTGACAATAATAATCACAGCTTCTAAACTTCCCGGGTTCCAGGTAGGATAAGGCAGCAGATGAATCTACAGGGGGCAGAACATCCCACCCTGGCTCCTGGCTCTGAAGCCCAGTTCCATGGGAATGACTAAGGCAGAGCTGTAGCACCAAATGACCTTATGGGCCCCGCCAAGGCGGGGAAGCACGGAGATAGGGAGCTTCGGGCCCTGGGCCCTGATGGACTGACCTGACTGCCAGTCTTGGACCCATCATTAGTGGTGCAATCTGAACATCACTCGGCCTCGCTGAGCCTCAGTTTTCTCAGCTACAACATGGAGACAGTACATAAGTTACTGGGTAATTATGAACATTAAAAAAACTTAAGCCTGTACAGCAGTTAATCCTCAGTAAGTGGTAACTGGCATCAGAGTCACCAAGGAGCCATGAATGTGTCTTCCAAGCTGACCAAACCATTCAACTAATTTCAAATATCAACAAACATTTTCATTATGTGAACTGTATGGTTATGAACTCATCTGAATAACTAGCTCAAAATTATTTTGAATATCATAGAGATTCTTTGAAAATGAAATGAAATATCTTTGTGTTTTTCTAGACTGAGATGCAGCAGGGAATACATGAGAAACCCATCTTCCATTACTTTCCACACATTCCTAGAAAGCTCAACACATCCAAGACTAGATTTTGAAGACTGCTTCAGAGGTCTTATTAAAAGAGAATTTTGTAGAGCAAGGTGACTTTCATTATTTTGGTTAAGAACTGACTCTTACTAATCAATCTTACTAAGATTGGTACTATTCTCCAGGGAGAATAGTTAAATATTTGTTTTTCAGTCTTCTGACTCTGAACTCTAGTGAGCAGGAATTTAAAATCCATGAGTCCAACTCTAATGCTAGTGCTATGACGATGGATTATTATTATAGCTAAGATTCACTGAGAGCTTACTGAGTGCTGGGCCTGGCACTGCTATATGTGTTCTGCAAGTATTAACTCATGCAGTTGTTAGGAACAGCTCTGATTGGTGCTAATATTAGCTCTATTTGACAAACAAGGAACGAAGGCACACAGATGCAGAGAAAATGACCCTTGGTCTCCCAGCTGCTACGTGGGGAGCTGGGACTCCAGTCCAGGCAGTCTGCACCCAGGAACAGCCCCCAGTAGATGTAGAGCATCACCGTCCTTGCAGATTTAGTGCAGGGGTCCCTGACTCAACGAGGATAACAACTTATGATTTTTCAGCTTATGATGGCTCAACTTATTAACTTAATAATAGTGCCCAAGTGATATGCATAATAAATTACATGAGATATTTAGTACTTTCTTACAAAATAGGCTTTGTGCTAGATATTTTCACCTGACTGCAGGCTAATGTAAAGTGTCTTGAGCTCATTGAAGGGAGGCTAAGCTGAGCTGTGATATTTTGTGGGTTAGGTGTATTAAATGCATTTTTGACTTGGGATATTTTCAATTTATGGTGGGTTTATTGGGATATAACCACATTGTAAGTTGTACACTGAGCCAAATATTCCTGCTTTACAGAAAGATTATAAACCATTTCATTTTTCTCATTGAGATTATTTTCATAAATTGATTAGATTTATTGCTATATGCAACATACTAAAAATTGTCTCATGTTATCATTTTTCTATATTTATTTTACACTGGCAGTAAAACGATAAAGGTTTTCTGGAGCAAACTGTTTTAAGTTAAAAAATACACTTCAAGGCAAGTGCTGAGGCATTCAATGGCATTACTGGGTGTGGGGGCATGGTCAAAATGCAGCTGGTGGACCCAGGCTCGCTCACAAGCCAACAGCCATCTCTGGTCAGCAAGCCCGGTTTTGCCTGAACATGTCCAACAGCAGATGACCGAGGATGAGGCCGGGTGCTCTAGGCAAGCGCACACTTACCTGGTCTCAGGATCTTCCGAGGGGCCAGGCTCGTGTCTGACACTCTTGCTCACCTCATTATCAGCTCCTGTGGGAATATGCTGTGGCCAGAAGGGACTCTAGTTCCTTGTAGGGACAAACTGACTCATGCTTTGATTGTTCACTGTTTGTGTTTGTATTGAAAATCTTTAATACTGCTCTAAAAGGCTGAACGTTTTTCAGGTATTGCTCTACAGCTGCTTTCTTATGTAATGCTGCCAGGAATGAAGAAAGGAGAAAATAAAGCTGAAGAAGATGCCAGGCTCAATAAACACCGTATTTAATTATTCTTTTAAACATTTAAACCCTGCCATTATCATGGACATTACCACTTTTGTAATTTCAAATTGCATTTTGTAAGAAACTGAGAAAAGGGAGCAATAATGGCCTGGGAAGCCAGGGTGTTTACTGCCCAGAGGAACCAGGAGGTCACACCAGCCTGGCTGGGTTAAGAAATGACAGCTCAGCACAGGGATTGGGGAAAAAATAAGACAACAACAGCAAAGCAAGAACAAAACATTTTAAGAGATCTGGCCAGAACTGGTCTGCACAAATCACAAATTCTGCCCCGCCTTCCTCCTCCGCTCTTCCAGAAGCAATAACAGTCTTGTTTCCGGGAAGCAGCAGCAATCTGGTCTCCCACAGTGAACCTGCCTTGCGAGAGATGGAGTAGTGCACCCTCCCCATGCTTTTCACCGCCCCCCCCCCCCCACCTGACCTGCACCTACTGAAGGCAGACCACGTGCAAGGGAGGATGTGGAGTGGAGCAAGGGAAAGACGACTCAGCTGGCTGGCCCTGGCCCTCGAAGAAAACAGAAAACAGAGGCAGGGAAGAAAACATACTGTTCCCGGCAATCTGATCACCTCTGTGTGAGCTTCTGGGTCACACAGGCTGGGGTGCCCAGGCCCAGAGGCGAGGCTGACTAGGCCAGGCGGGGAAACCCGGTGTGGTGACTGTTCCCGGGCAGACTAGAGAGGAACAATTGCTGGCGAATGGGGTTGGGGGGGTGAGAGTGTACAGGGCATGTGGCTGCAGCCTGCATATGGGGCTGGGCAACTGGGGGCGCCGGGGCAGAAGGACTGGGGATAATGTTCTGTTTGTGAGCTGACGGGCCAGCTCCTGGGGTGGTCCCAGGCCACTGCCCAGGCCTCACAGTGAGAAGTCTGTGGCAACAAAGGCTGTGGGACAAAAGGGTCTCTGGCCAGAGGCGCTGCGGGCTTTATGGGGCCGAGAGCACTTCAGTTCTGAGGGCCAGGGATCAACCCCAGTGTGTGTGAGGCTGGAGGCAGACCGTCAAACGGGCTTACTCAGGAAGGGGAACAACGTTAATCGGGCACTCACTACGCCAGGGCGCTGTGCTAGGCTCTTCTCATACATGTGTTCTGAGTTTAGGGTCACAGTGAGAACTTCTCACTGATGTGGAAAAGGGGGAACGAATGGTTTTATCCCCAGGTTACTGACACCTAGAGTTCGTCAACATCACAGCAGTGCCTTCTGAAATGTTAACTAGGTAGGAGCCCCCTGGGAATTTGGTCACTAGAAACCCACAGAGCCTGTTCCCCTTTAGCTTCCAGCCAGGGCAAGGACATTTAGAGGTGCGAGGACCAAAGTATGTCTTCATGTCTATGCCTCTGAGCTGCCACCCACGGAACTGAGGGACCCTCAGCCCCTCAAATTCACCCTTCCCCCAGGGAGGCTCCTACCTGGGGAGCCACTGCTGAAATTCTCTCATGGCCTCTCCTCTAGTGCCACCTGGTGGCTCTGACTGCTAATCCCGGCCGACTAGGTGGCAATCTCTGGTTTACAGGAGCCACGCTGATGTCCCCTAACCCAAGGCTGCTAGCCTTTCGCTCTGCCATTGAGCTCCACATGATTCTCACTCTTTCCATGTTTCCATAGTCTTCGTCTGTCCTCTGCCGCTTCATCCTCACTGAGTCACCTCCAGTGTGATTTTGCCAGTAGACCAACTTTTCCATTTGAACCTTTTTCAGTTTTCTAGAGGAGATTCCTTCTTTTCTCTCCTGCAAAGTTTTGGGACACACTTCTGACAGTTCAGTTGTACTCTGTTTGAGCGGCACAATGTTGTGTCCCACCCTGGTTTGTCCCCTCCTACCAGAACTTAATCAGTGTCCATGCCCAGGGGCTGAGACTGGGAACAGAGCTCTGTCCTGCCACACGGTGAGTTTTCTGCCCGCCTGGGAGCCCTCCCTGAGAACACAAGAAGAGCCTTTGCCTGGTGTTCATGTCCAAGCGGTGTCTGATTCCAGCCCTCAGAGTCTAGCCAAGCATATGGGAAAATCAATCTTACAGGCAATGGGCGCGGAGGCCAAACTTGAGTGAGAAAGGAGTCTGTCCTCAGCAGCAGCCGCACATGCGCCCCAAAGGAGAAATGCCCATTGCAAAACAGCCAGGGTCAGAACCCGAGAGGCCGGGGCAGGCCGAGGATGCAGAGAGTGAGGCTCAGAGAAAGTAGACGAAGCCCAGGGTCAGGTGTGAGGAGGCCAGATGAGATCCAGGAAGGGATTACAGAGA
Source organism: Phyllostomus hastatus (assembly GCF_019186645.2). Taxonomy (NCBI): domain Eukaryota; kingdom Metazoa; phylum Chordata; class Mammalia; order Chiroptera; family Phyllostomidae; genus Phyllostomus; species Phyllostomus hastatus. Next base: position 10,682,932 of record NW_025333833.1, on the reverse strand, counting down.
AGCATGAGGCACGGTGTGCAGGGCTCTTATCGGGCCTGCTGCGTGGCGCGGTTCCAGTGGGCGAGTTAGAAGTCCTCAGAGCTAGCCCGACTCATGGAGCCAAGCCCGTTCCCCAGAGGTCTGGTTCCTGTTTCTGCAGGGAGGCCTGTTGAGACCTCATGTAAGTAGAACCCTCAATAAGCCACCTGATCATACATGATGCCCACAGTGGATGGAGCGCACAGGTATTTCTGGGCCCTTTGTCAGACTGATGGAATATGTTGATCAATAGAGCCTTCATTTATATAGGGCCTTATTGCAACACTAACTTGTTTTTAACCACTCATTCATTTTTATTCAACCAGTGTTTTTTGGTGTCCACTAAAATGCTGGGTACAATGTTGGCTAATGGAGCTGCAGGATAAAGAAGACACAGTCTTGACTATGGTAACTTACAGTGTTGGAAAGACAAACATACACATAGCACAACTTTCATATCTTTATCCCCGTAATTTTACAATAACCCTGGAAGTAGGCACTCTGAGCTCTTAGCAAAAGTAGCTGACTTACTGAGACCCGCTTTTCTCTGCTGCAGAACAATGTTTTGGGAACATTAAAGCCAATGATGTCAGTAAAGTGCTTAACATTGTCCCTGGCATATGGTAATAGGCTCCCAGATGCTATTTCTATGATGATTATGATAAATTTGAAATTCAGAAGGGTAACATAATTGGCCCAGGGCTATCTAGCTAATAATGGAGAAAGTATGGACTCAAAGTGTGGATCTTCTGTTTCAAAATCCAGCGTTTTTCCCTTTACTCTTTACTGCCTACTAGTGAGGCACTGTCTTAGAGATGGACACAACAGGTAGGTAGGTAGTTAACTATTTCTAATCACTTTTCTACTGTAAAGTTAATATACAAATGATTTAGGAGGTAAAAAGGCAAATGACTGTTGGCTCACAGAATATCAGTCATAACTATGATTCTTCCTATGTACTGGAAGTTCAGCTGAATCAGATCACATGGAAGGCTGCTGTGAATTCAGTATACAAGGTTCTCCTCTGATCAGGCTAACTAAGGCAGGTGTCAGTTCCAATGAGGAATACACCAGATCAGTGGGCACAACCCCTAGAGATTATTTTTCAGTAAGTCCCTCTTGAGGTACAGGAATCTGTTTATAAGACTCTGATGGTAAGCAGGTCTAGAAAGAACTGGACTAGACACCTCTCACCTCTCAAGGGCTTCTGTTGTTTCATAGCCTTGCTTCTCCAGGGAAGAAGGGTCTATTTAACTCAAACAAGGCTGGGTATGAAAGGCAACTTAGCCATGGAGGACAGGAGTCAGCAAGAAGCTGCGAACTCAGAGGAGCGATTTGAATTCTAGCCGTGGGAAGAGCCTTGCTGACCTGAGCCCTCCAGTGGTAGAACTGGCCTTGGCCAGCCCATAGCTGCTGACAGAAGACCAGTTCTTGTGATAAAACAAGCAGAGTGGGTGTATATTTGTTTTCTAAGTTCTCGGTGAGGTCTGGATGGAGCTGATCTAGGTAACTCTCATGAGCAATTCAGCAAGATCACTGTCTTAGGCAACGTGAACCAACACATTGAGAAACAAAATCTCTCCACAGTCTCATTGGCTAATCTTCACCAACACTTTGCTTCAAGGTCTCTTATTCACCTGCACTGTCCTTTCAGGTAAATCTTTTGTCCAAGGGTGAGTCGGCACAAGGATAAGAGCACACAGGTGCCTTGAGCTCAGGCAGGTAAACAGCTGGGTGCCAACCAGGCCACACAGGACCACACCTAGCCCCAGGTCCCAGGCTCCCAGCAAATAGCAGCTACAGGTGGTATCTCCACCTCTGAGAATGTCTCCAGACTCTACCGCCTGACCTTGGCCATAGCCTTTCTCCTCTCTGTGCTGTTGTTCTCTAGATCTCCACCTTGACTTCTCCTTGCCTAGGTCCTCTGTTGTGACGATGACTTTCTGGCATGCTCTCCCTGGACTTAATTCATCCCCCCTGGAGCTCCTCCACTGCCCTCCATGCACCGCACCCTTCTGTGAGATTCCCAGAGCCCCAGCTCCACTGGCCTCTAGGACACAGTGCCCTGGCTAGTGTCTGGTTCCTAGGGCTCTTACTTGTCTAGAGCCAAGAGCAAGGGCTGAGCTCCACAGCCTGAGCAGGAACGAGGTGTTTCCACCCAAGGCAGCACAGAAACAAAAAGCCAAGAGAGCAAAAGAGAAAGTGAAAGTTAGTTAGAAATGGGCAAGGAAGGCCCTGGATTTTCAGTTAAACCCAGCAGCCCAAAGTGATTTAGACTGCCTCAAAGGATGAAGCCACAGGTTATCAGCTCTCGTTGCATCTTAGAATAACCAGAAGAACTTTTAAAGAAATATGCCACCCCTAGACCCCCTCACAGAGCAATTAACCCAAAATCTCTGGGGATGATCCCGACATGTGTGTGTGTGTGTGTGTGTGTGTGTGTGTGTGTGTGTGTGTATTGTAAACCTCCCTAGAAGATGATGATGGGTTGGAAACCACTAAGATAAGAGAATCAGACCCTTTTACCCGGTCTTCAGTGTCTCTTGTCTTTCTTGTTCCCAGTGATGTGTGGCCAGGTCCTCTCAAAAGCAGCTTGATGGGGCAGAGAGAGCCAAGGCTGTGGAATCAGATATGAATTTGGATCTTGGCCACATCACTTACTAGCTGTGATCTTGGGCAGGCCTCGATGTTTCTGAGGTATTTTGAGAATTAAATGAGATAGGATACTAAGCAGCCAATGCAGGTTTATATCACATATTAATTCCCTTCCCTGTCACCACATACAGATTTTTCTGGGTGCTACAAAAATCCTAGAGGAAAAGAGGTTGCCCCACATTCTGTGAGAACAGAGCTCCTACGCCGTCCAAGGTCTGATTTATGCCAATCCTTCCTAGAACCCAGTATCTCAGGGCCTGAATGTTCAGGTCATACGGCTTAGGCTTCTCCTTTTCTCCCCCTCCTATCCCCCACAGACCGTCCTAGTCCACAGGTGTAGGATTTTGACCTGAGCTAACTGTCGCTGGATTTTCCCTCATCATTTCCTCCTTCAGGGAGAACAACTGTGAGAGACTAGCCTGGAGCCTCACTTAACTCCTGTCATCATTCTTCCCTGGGACCAGGCCCAGGCTCTCACTTCTCAGCCCCACGTGAGCCTCTAGCCCATGTTGTCACATCTCTAGTATCGACTTCTGCCTGCGTGGTAGCCACAGGCTGCTGGGCTTTGACTTGCTCCTCCACCTACCCACCTGCTCCACCTGGGAGGCAGAAACAGCCATGCGCCCAGCTGTCTTTCCAGGACCAGCCTTGAAACTGGATGGACGTTCCTGTGGCCTCCTCTGTTCACAAGGCGTCAGACCCCTACTCGGTCCAGTCAGATCTCTCCCCTCCTCCCAGCCCTGGACTCACCATTCTTCACTCCTGAACCCCAGGCTACCACGGCATTTGTGCATTGTATACACTTGGCGACAAATTGGGACCATTGTGCAATTTAGAGGAAAATGGGGAAATAGTTGCATTGAGGTGGGGCTGTCCGCCTGGAAGAGCTCTATGAAATTAACATGGATACTTGACTTCTTACCACTTCACATGGAATGACAAGGTGCCGTTAATGTGTTATAGGAAATATCTAGGAATATACTATTCTTCTCCAAAATCCAAGTCAACTCTAAGTCCTCAACAATACTTGTGGCTTCGACATTAATCCAAACCACCCAGATATGTGAAACACGTGACATAAGGCCGTAGTCTCTTTCTGGAATTAGCTCTGCAGTTTTCTCACCAACAACATTCTCTAGAGGCAACAAACTCATGTTGAGAGCTTGTGGATAGCTTGGGCTCCTTCTTTCGTTTTTCCATACCAACAAATTAACCAGTGTGGGTCAGCTTGGAAAGGCAGTCTAGAGAGATGTTCTAATGTAAAAACTCTAAGTAGTGCAATGATCACTTAGTGATGTTTGCCATGGGCAGGACAGTATTGTGTTTTACAGCATGGGTGTTATAACCAGAGAGATACAAGTTCAAGTTCTGCTTCTGCCACTTATTTGTAGGGTGACCTTGGGCAAGTTTTTTGATCACTTTCAGGCTTTTCTCATCAGTAAAGTGCAGACAGATCATAGCACCTGTTTCACAGGATTGTTATGAAGATTAGTTGAGATAATTTAGGTCAAGTGCTTAGCAATGTATTTGGCACAGAGCACTCAATAAATATTAGGTATTATTATCATAAATATTATAGGCCCAGCTTGTGCTCAGTATATCTGCCATCCCAGGTTCAGGTTTATACAAGTCCTTGTAGAGACTTGTATTTAAGGTACCTTTTAAAAGCACTTGCAGCGGTTGCTGGAACTTTTTGTTCCTAGGAAATTAACAAAATGCTTTCAGTTGATGTTGGTATTAAGTCTTATTCTATAGATACATTTTTTCCTGCATAAATATCAAGTGGTATCTCAGGATCACCTGGTAGCACAGACCCTTGCTGCAGGCAAATGCAGGTCTGATCTGACCTTTTAAATGGAAGCTAATTGTTTATAGGACAAAATAAAATTCCTCTTTGCCCTCATCATGGCTTTAAAAGGTTTGCTCCCGCCTGACTTCCCAGCCCCGTCTTTTGCACACACTGTTCCTGCCTTGGATGCCTTTCCCTACATTATTTGTCTGTAGATTACTCTCTGGAGTGCTTTACATAGGACTGGCATTATTTCATACTTGAACATTTGGTAGAACTTCCCAATGAAGCATCTCGAATAGGGGTTTCTTTGTTGGAAGATGCTGTTTTTTATTTGAGATTGAATTTCTTTATTGGCTAACACTTGCTCAAGTTTTATATGTATTTTTGAATCAGTTTTGTAAATTATAGGTTTTATTTTTTTAATGAATCAACTTAGCTACTTATGACTGCAATACTATCAAACTATTTGGGGGAAAATTTTCAAGAAAAACTGGAAAATTACAAGTGCAATACAAATTTGTGTTTCACTTGGCAAGCTCTTGAAGAATGATTGTTATTTAGGTTTCTCAGTGTAAAATTATGAGTGACTAGGTGTTTACAAGTTCATAAAAGCTCTAGATTTGTAAAAATGTCAGCCTGGTAAGATTCTGTAGTGTGGCAGATTGCTTATGTTTTTATGTAGATATTTTAATTTATTGTATACAGATAAGGCACAGGGTTTAAAAAGAACAAAAACCTTACTCTCCAGAACATGAGAAGACAGTAAATAGAAGACAGGTACTATTATACAAATAGAATATATGAACATAAAGACTATGTATGTGATTTTCAAACATATTCCTATCACACACAGTTTTTAAATAGTCTGATCTCTTATAATGACCAATTACTTATTTGAAACCACAGAGTTGGTAGAGAACCTTGCCTTTTAAGTATCAGTTTGAAGATATAAACAGTTTTGTTGGTGGGTCTTATGTGTGTGGGAATGAGAGAACTGTTTTCAGTGTATACCTATCATGTTTCCAGGGATGTGATTTAACAGCGAGGCTTTTATGTTACAAAGCAAGTTGAAGCACTAGTTGTTTTAGAAATACCACTGAAACTAGCATGACATTTATTAACTGTATTCAAGGAACATAGTAAACTAGTTGGCAGCATCCATCTGTCTCAGACAAATTCCCAGTCTGCAGAGCCAGACAGCCCAGGACTCAGGGCGCCACACTCTGAGCGCAGTACCAGCTGCAGTGGGAGTGTCAGTGAAAGGGCCACTGCCACGAATTTGGCCAACCCCTGACCCGCACACAACACCAGAACACGCAGAATGCTCCATTCCTTCCTTTCTCTTCTGTTGTTTCTTTCCTCGAGTACATCCGGTGCAGATCTGCATTAGGACAGCATTTAAAGCCGTCCATTTCATGTCTCAACTCTGTTACCTATTCCAGTGAAGACACACGAGGATAATGGTCTTTTAACACATCTGGCTGTTAGACGTCTTGTCTTGAAGACACGGAGACCATCCAAATGGTGTTAGAAACATCAGCTCTTTCAGTGTAGACTCATTTCGTCAAAGTGCCATCTTGTTTAACACTTTGCAAGCATGGTGTAGTGGACACACTATATTTAATTAACAATTCTCCTCAGTTTTGGTATTAGGGGTTTTAATATCATTGGTTGGATCTTTTGTTTCATCATGTTGCTCTTCTTTACAATCTTGAAATACCACATTTCTATGATGTTTATTTTCCATTTTCAGTTTTCCTGACTCTTCAATATTGACTTCTTGGATTTGTACCTTGGTTGCACAAGCCTCCTCAAAATTGTCTCTAAATTTAACTTTCTCTTGACTCTTCATTGTTAGAGTATTTATAATTGCATGCCTCATCTGTTCGGTAGGCTGAGCCCCTGCCAGAATGGCCTATCAACAATCAAGCAAACATTTTCAACAGGACTCGTGAGTGGTTCAGAATATACAAGGCATATCCAATATTTAACAATTCTTTTTGGCATGTAGAATATATATCTTTTTAAATCTTCACCTGAGGATATGCTTATTGATTCTAGAGACAGAGGAAAGGAAAAAGGGAGGGGAGGGAGGAATGTAGGGGTGGGAAAGAGAGCGAGAGGGAAAGAGAGAGAGCGAGAGAGAGAGTGAGAGAGAGAACCATTGTTTGATTGCTTCTTGTATGTGCCCCAACTCGGGATCAGACCCACAACCTAGGTTGTGCGCCCTGACCAGGAATCAAACCAGCAACCTATGGGTGCACGGGATGACACTACAACCAGCTGAGCTACCCAGCCAGGGCCATAGTATTTTTAATCTGGTCACTAAGTGTGCCCAGTGTCACTTCTGCGGGGTGTGCCTCATTAATCAAGTGTAGGGGTTCAGAAATGTATTTCTGTACTTTTTCAGTAAATAACCTTCGCTCATCTTCTGCAATGGTCGTCCAAGAGGACCCAGCTGGTTTTTAGTGTGTCCTCCAGGTTCAGGCTGGGTGACTGCTGAGCTAGGAGGCCTTCTCGGCATTCTGCCTTTGCCAGCCTTCTGCTCTCTCAGATGAGCTTTGCTTTCCCCTGTGATTGCTTTGGACTGAGTCGATCTATTATCTATAGTTGCTTTTGTCATAGTATGTCTGCGCTGGTCAATGGCCTTCAACTTTTCTTGTCAATTTGGTTTTAGAAGGTGAAGCAGGCCTGACTATAATTTCAGACGTGATGCTTCTTGATAGTATCTTATTTCTTTTTAGTTCCTCAGAAGAACTGGTTTGGACACTAGATAGAACTGTATTTAATGGTAGTAATTCTTTCTCATGAGACCTTTTCCGAATTGTAATGTTGGAAGTGGTTTTACCGATGCCTTGTTCCCGGAGTCCTGGGCATTACTGCAATGACTTCTAATAGGAGGGCACAACAGTTGTCTGTTCTGAGGTGTAGTGTTCACAGATGTAGTGATAGTCTTATGTGAGACTCTATCATTTTTTTATGGGTATACTGCCAGTGTTTATAGGCGGAGGCCTTCTGGGATTAGAGGTGGTAGCTGGAAGTTTCCTTGTTGTTGCCGAAGTCTTGTCTTTGACTTGGCCATGATAACATTCAAGCATAGGTGTCCGGAGCATGTTAGCATCTTGCTGTGGTTTTTCCTGCAGTCAGTTGCTTGTTATTATTGTTTCTATTGTGAAAATGCTTGGCTAACTGTCATATGTTGGCTTTGGGGCTCCTCTTTAAGTCTTTATATGAATAACAACTGCAGAGTTTGATTATTAACCCCCAAATTATATGTATCAATTGCAATAGTTGAATTGGTAAATTTATTAGAAGGTTTTGGAGGAATACAATTTTTTTCATTGTTATATTATTTTTGTTCCTGTGGGTCTACTGACATTTTCTTTATCACCTGTTTTTGTCCTAAATTCCAGAGCTTCTACCTCTTCTTGGTTCTGATTTTCAGATCACCACTCTCTGGTCTCTAGTGCTCTGAACAAAACCGGCCCCTCTGACTTGTGGGGAGCTGCAGGTCCCATGGCACAGTTGGGGGGCTCATTATAGTGTCCGGTAGGGGATGCATCTCCGATGCGACTGCTTCCCATTCCCTCAAGCTGAGGCCTCAGCACCTCAGTTTGCTTATTTATCTGTTTCCTCCACCATTAATAGAAATAGAACTTTAACTGGGCAACTGGCTATTTAGCTAGAGACTTGTCTTTCCCTTAAAGGGATTCATTGGGTATGCACTCTCCCGGTACCTGGAGAGAGTGAGAGGTGGGTCTGTTCCTTGGGATCCAGAAAGGGAACCATGTGTTGAAAATGGAGGAGCCATCCACTGACCCTGCACAACCAACTCCTGGACCACAAGAAATGGAAAAGAAATGAACTCTATCTTGTTTGAGCCATTGTAATGTAGAAACCCATTTCACTGCCTTGAACCTGAACCCCAGTTAATGTACCTAACAATGGGTGACTTGCAGGCACTGGGTTAGGGTCCCACAACGCACTGTTTTCCAAGAGTCTTGTATCCATTAGGATTTAGTTCTAACCCAACTGCAATAAGCCAATGTGCAGGTATATCTGGTTGAAATACCTTGTTGACTACGCATAATTTAGTCTACTTTCCCCCTCTTAAAATGAAAGGTATATTTTTATTTTTCAATTATTGTAATAACTACATAATGAAGGTCTTTTTTCTGAAATGGTAAAGCAGTGTATTTTTGGTTTAGGAAATACTTAGTTCCTCATTTTCTATGGCTTCCCCATCCTTTTAGACACTGGTATACCACTCCTTAAGAGGGAAGTTCAGATATAGCCTAGAACAATGTGTCTCAAACTTTTTTTGGTTAAGGGTTGTCTTTAAATTTTTTCCAATCCATCATTTTGTAAAATGCAACCAAAGTATGAGTTACTAGAAAAAGTCAAATTAAGAACAAAGACAAATGCAAAGGGCACAATGCTTTTATTAAATTCAACAACATAAAATTTCTCTGTCAAATTCCTATAACAGTTCCTAAACACTTACCATCAATTCCTGCACTTAACTGGCACAAACTAGTGAACTAACAGATCAGGGGCAGGCACCATGCTGAGTAGCAGTGCCTGGAACTCTTGTTTCCAGGCTCTCAGTTTCAGATTGAATTCAGCTGATCCATGGAGAAGACATCCTTTTGCAGGCCAGAATTTGTGGAGAAATAAAGGGTTTTTTAAGTTTCCAAAGTTTCCCTTCACAGCAGGAGCCATGGAAATACCTTAAAAGAACACAGCAATCATCCAAGGGTCCTTAGAACTGTAGCGCTGAGGCAAGCAGCGTTGCTTCATTGATTTTGTTGTTGGAATACTAATCTCTGACTTATATGTGGGACTGCTGCTGTGGCTGGGCAGATGGATTTCAAAATTCTAAAAACTTGGCAAATATTAGACTCAAGTACAACAAGGGCAGCAAGGGCTCTTCTAAGGAAGGGCTGAGAGAGAATGAAGGTGAGGGCTTTGTAGTCACACTGGCCTGGGTCCACCCTGGCTCAGTCATGTACTTGTTCTGTGGCTTTGAGAGCATCCTTTTTCTTATGAGTGAAACAGAGACACCAACATCTACCTTGCAGCATGCTGTGAGGATTAGCAAGTATGTATGGCGGTCACCTTGACCCTATGTATGTGCCAGTGCATAGAAAATACTCGAGAAATGAAAGCTGTTCCTGTATTGATTTGGGATTTGCAAGCCTCTAAGAACCTGTCATGCTTCTCCTTCTGTGTATTTTCTTTTAAGGGAGGCTTGGAAGCTTCTAATTGTACCTATCTCAGGAAGTAAAAGGTTGACTGATGTTAAACCCTTCATGTGCCTGAGGCTGTGATTTTCCAACTTCAGTATTCAGTTTTAATACTTGTCAGCATTTTTTGACAATGGACTCACAGTGCCTGTGAAAGTCTGCTTCCATTTATTTGTTTTGATTAGTTTTATTTTACTAAGGAGAATCTCTTTATGCAAGGAAGAAGGTGTCTCATGTCACAGGAATCATTCATTCATTCATTCATTCATTGACAGTGCCTTCTTGAGGCCTACTCTAGCCCTTTTTCCAAACCCATGTTCACTCTTCCCAAGTTTGCTACTGCAGGAACCCTGACCCACAGCAGCCCTTCTCAAGGGTACCCCCTCACAACCTACACTTGGATTCTAAAACTTTGGGTCACTGAACCCACTTGAACAGAATCTGATTTGCCAGAAATCAAGCTGTATCCTCCAGCCCAGTGCTCCACAGGGCATTTTTGGTAGATTCCCTGAGTGTCTGCAGGCCCACACAGATGCTAGCCTAGCAGTGGCTTTTTAGGCAAATAAGTTTCATAAACTTGAGTGGTAGCCACATCTCTCAAGCTACTGTCATTAGAATGGCTTTGGGTGTTACTAGCCAAAGGATAGGAAAATATGTCCCGAATTTCACAAAATCTCCACTGAGTTAGAGTCCAGTGACTCAGCCACTCCGTTGTCTGATAATCTCCTTGCGAGATTTAAATTCCATGGCACAAGATCTGAGGCTATCACACCATGGTTCACCGGTGTTCTGCAGTGTCACCAGAGAAAGGAGGAGGGGTGGCAGTCTCCACTAGCATCAGTACACAGTGGAGGGTCCAGCCCCTGGGACAGAACAATCCAAGTTCCCATAATGTGGAGGCTTCCACAGTCTTCACCTGTTCAACAGTCAGCTAATAATGAAAGTGGCAAAAGAAAATTGGGTTCAACTTCAAGGCTGACCAAGTGGAAAGAAACAAGCACATACAATAAAAAAATATTCTAAGATAACTGGTGAGTTTACAGGAACTAAGCAGCAGTTTAGAAACATTATATCAAGGTCAGACCTTGCCCTGGGTTACCTGGAAATCTACTTTTCTAGCCAGATAAGCTTAGGCTTACGTCAACATTTTCTCTTCTCCACCAATGAGGCAAGAAATGGGGTCAGACACAGCACACCTGGAGAACATAACTTTCCATATCTTATTGTAGTCCTTATTGGAGATTAGATATCAGAGGAGGTCAGCTACTTTGTGTTTTTGAGTCAAGAATTTGTCTAAGCTAGTTTGCCCAAGGTTATTACCAATGATGAACCAATGAATGTTTGGTAAGTAACTACTTAACCTACCAGTTCCAAAAGGACCTCTCATGCACTTGCTCTGGCCTGTTAAAGTGGTTGCTGGGGTGTTTGGGGTTGAGAGGGGCTCTGAGGTTTTGGCCATCCTCAGGAGAGACAGCCCACTCTAATTAGTGACAGCTCCAGGAGGGAAGGAAAGCAACCTCTGCATGTCTTTGCCAACCTTGTACTGACCTTACATTCCTCACAGTATTGTCCGTAGGAGCTCTCTTTCTTCACCCCACCCCAATTCACTGTTCCTAAAACTTGGGGACTTCCTTCATGCCTGGCTTCTTTGGCCTCTTCACCCCACTCGAATCTATGTTATCAACAAGGCCTTTCTGAAACCTTTCTCTCCCTTTCCGTTCTTCCAGCCTTAGCCTTGGTCCAGGTCAGCTTTTTAGACTTTCAAAGCTGTTGTTGTTTAGAGGAAAATAGTATATAGTCCAGGAGATGCCAACTGGGTGCCCAGAAATAATCCAAGTTAGCAGATCCTTGAGAATTTTACCATTTTGAGCTATAGTCCTCCCTCAGCCTCATAGGTCTACAAATTCATGACCCCCATTTAGGTCCAGAGGGAAGTGATTTATATGAATCAAAATCATAGGAGACTGATGTATAAAGAATTGCAGTAAAACAAAAATGCACTTGCCTTCAAGTTCTCTGATCTGCACGTGTCCCTGATGAGAATCTCCATGCAAGTCAGGAACTGATCAGAACGGGGTTTGGTGAACACAAAGCCGAGGCAAGAACCAGCTGTGTGGCCTACAGGGAGCAGAGCCCTGAGGTCCCATCTCCACATTGGAAGGTCTGATCGCCTTCCCCTGAGCAGTTCCGGTGAAGCGCTGTCCATGCCCCGCTCTACTGGCTGTCATGCTAGCAGTGTGCTTTTGCCAAGAAGCTCTTTAAAGGCATGGGTATTGCTTTGGCTGCTGTTGAGTTGCTACATTCAGTTTGGCCTGAACAATCTGCCTTTTAATATTGAGTATTGACTTGATTAACTCTAGCCTCACAATTTGGGGGCTCCCCCCTTTCATGCCTGCCTAGTCCATCCCCTAGCTGCTTAGCTGGCTTTACCACCTCCAAATTCCTTTTTTTTTTTTTTAAGAAAAAAATGTTTTATTGTTGTTCAAGTAGAGTTGTCTCCATTTTCCCACCACCACCTAGATTTCTAATTAATTCATTTGCCTAAAAAGACCTTGAGTCATCTAACAACACCTCTCATTTGATGGGCTGTTAGTTGACAAAGCCCTTCCACAGAAAGTGTCTCAAGGAGTCCTCACTGGTGGGTAGCAGTAAAGGTGCATTCCCACCCCATTCCACAGCCTTGGGAACCAAGACACAGAGAGAAACTTAGGTCCCTGCAGTTCACGTGCCCCAGCACCAGTCCTGGGACCATGTTTCCTTTGCTACACTCTCTCCCTTATTCTTTTTCCACCAAAGATGCTGATAAAAGTTTGCAGTCCCTGCTCAAGGGACTGAAATTCCTAATGATGGGTTTTTAGGCCCCCACCCTGTGTGTGACTTCCTGTCCCTATCCCCCAGATTTTTCGTTATTCTCAGTCATGTGAACCCTGTTCCCATTTTGACTTGCCCCCGCATTTCAGCCCCTGCTTTGGTAGCAGCTGAGCAGAGAATAAACAAGTTCAGAGTGTGCTTCTGGGTCCTATTTGAGCTACACGGGGTATCAGTTTGGCAGGTCACCTTCTGCTGGCACTGAGCTCAGGACCCTGAGGTGGCAAGGGACAGGGAAGGGACGAGTGGCTGGGAACTAAAGATTTTCAATGCATGTTTGATTCTCATTTCCATTCAGGGCTCCTCATTAGGCCACCGAGGCACTGCTGACCTGTTCCTCGTTTTGAGTTGGCAGGGCCCTCAGCCCCATTAGTGGTAATATGCATCAGCGGGACTCCAGAGAGAGGAAGAAAGCTGAAAGGACTGGAGTTTCGGGTCCAATTTTTTAAAGAAAAGAAGAGAATGAAAGGCCCGTAAAACTTAGAAACACTCTCTTCCTTGGCTCATTCACATGGAAATGCAAGTCTGATGATTATGGACTAGGAGGTGATGACCCCAGGAGCAGGGGTCAGGGTGGCCTTCCAGTCCTCTGCTCTAAGCCCCTGTGCCAGTAGGTCTCACTTCCTGAGCTGCCAGTGCCAAAGAAGAGGCACAAGTGTCCCAATTACTAAACTTGTCGCACTCGAGACCCCAAACAGCCCTTTCTGGTGCAAGTACTCCCAAGTGTTGGGTGCTGGGAAAAGTCATCAAGCACAGGAAGCCCCTTTGATTGCTGTATTCATGAATGCGGAGCAGAAAAAGGACAACAGCAAGGACATTGGCAGCAGCTGGCAAAGGTTCCTCGGAGGGCTGCGTATGCTGGGTGGGTATGAGGCTCGGGCTTGGTGGGTGTCCAAGTAAATGCAGGGAATGGAAGCTGCGGATCCTGTTTATTGGGACTTAAAGAAACGGCTACTGAAACCAGATCAGTGTTTTGCAACCTGAGCTCTTGATGACAGATGTAGCCAGCAGTACCCCCTCTATTATTAACCAGTCTGCTTGTCACATAACCTGTAAACACGCCTGCCCTGAGCACTGCAGTGCAGACAAAACATGGGGAAATGCTAGCCCTGGCTTCAGGGGCACGACCTTCCCCCACATTCAGTGGGTTCTCAGCCCACCCTACGACCACTTAGGGAGGCAGGCAGGGTAGGGTTAATCCTCGCATCTAGGAAACTGAGTCGCTGAGTATAAATGATTTGGCAATAATTAGCAGAGTTAAGACTCATACCCAGGACTTCTGATGAACTCTAGTACTTCTTCCAGGAATTCACTTTCCAGAAAGAGTTCAAGTCCACCCATGTAATTAGGATTGGGGAAGGGCATCGACTTTGGGACTGGAAATTACTCTCGGTTTGAAGATGGGTTTCGTAACACAGGCTCCCTGAAGACCCACCGATTGCCAGACTTTCTTTAAGAGATATGAGCTGAGGGTCTTGTCCTAATATCAGTACGGGCAAACAGATATGTTGTGCCCTTTAGTTTACCAAGCTGACTTCCCACATATGGTTCATTTTCTGCTTTCCATCTGGCCTCCAGACTTCAAATTCCCTTTGCTCCTCTTTCCACGACTGCATATGCTCTTTCTTTTCTTTCTTTGGGTTTATTGTCTTTCTTGCTGCCTTCTCTTCTGTTTGTTGTTGGGGGCCAGAAAATATGTGTCCGTCCGAGGAAAGGAAATAAAGCAATTCAATGAAGCCACATATATGTGAATGTCCTACAAGCTCTGGGGCTCCTCACAACACCATGTATGACGTATCTGGAGTGCACTTACCCATCAGATCAGATGGCTGTAGAGCTGCCCCAGACTGTGTGTGACTTCAGCCTCCTAGGGTCCTGCCTAGGGGATGGCGGGGTTTAGAATATGGGGATTAATTCATTTTGTAAATGTGGACCCCGAGAAGAAAGATTCATTTGATGTGAATCCTGAGAAGGAATTCATCTGCTGAAATGGGCTCTCCATGGTTAATCAAGGCCCCAAATTTTATAATAGTAAGAATCTAGGGACATTTGCTGCCAGGCTTGCCTCACGTACTCTGTGTACAGGGAAGAGCCTGTGACGGAGCTCCGCTGTCTGCACCGGACCCTGCCTGTTTACTCTGTCTGAGTCCACCACGGCCGGGAAGCCTGTTCTGCCTTTCAGCCAGTGGACTAACGCCTGTCCCATCCGATCTGAACTGCACAGCTGTATCCTCGTGTGCATCTATACCAGCCAATCAGAACTGCTTGACTCAGCCGGTCAAAACTGTATGAATTTGGAAACCTCATTTGAATAAAACGGACCATTTGGAAACCTGGGTGGGGACTTTTTCTGTATAAGGCAGCCTCCCCTTTGTCTCAGGGGAGCTGACTTTCGTTTTCTACTGGAGGCCGCCATTCCCCCAGTTTGCAGACTGTTTCACCTGAATAAAGTCTCTCCTTTCTGCACCTCTTCGGGAATTTTGGTTTACACAAGTGAGAAATGATTTCCCCAAAGTTACGTGGCTGGTCGATGGCAAAACAGAGGACTATTTCTACTTGTATTATTCTCTTTTTTCCCCTATAATTTGAAAGATTGAAGGATTGAGAGGAATATTAAGCTTCTTTTTAGATGGGAAAACAAATGATAAAAGTCCCCATTGCCAGAACAAAAATAAATGAAATCAAGACTGTCCCTATTAAAGGTTTTCCTGAGGAGAATCATGAATTGATTTTTTTTTAGTTTAACTTTTTAAAGATATGTTTGGTGTCTTTTTGAAATAACATTTTTCTTATTATAAAATTTAATATTTATTGTAGAATATTTGGAAAGTACAAATAAGCCAAAATTGTGAAAGTTTAAACTTTACGGTCTCATCCCTTCAAGACATCTGTGAGAACAGCATCTCTTCCGGGACTTGCTGCTGCGCAGGGGTGAGGGAGCAGGCGGCACGGTGTCGCCTGGGGACCTGGTATGAGAAGACCAACAGCTCACCCCACGCACGATCAGTGCCATCCCATTCCCTGGTCTCCCCAAGGTGCCCTTCTTGCGTTTATTGTTCGCTTCGATGTTCACCTTCACTAGAGAATATAAATTCTAGAGAGGTCAGGAATTGCATGTGCTGTGTGGGTTCCATGGCCCACACCTGCCACCCTACCCCGGGTCCTCAGGGCTGGCCCCAGGGTGGCATCACTAAACAGAGAGAGGAGGCTGAGGAGCCGAGGCAGAGAAGACCTGAGCAGGGCGCCTGCGCAGCTGGTGGGGGCTGGCCTGGGACCAGTCAGCAGAGGCACCTTCCCTCTGCCGCCTGAGACTAGATTAGCACTCTTGGTCGCTGTGCCATTCACCAGTTGTCAAAATCAAGAGCATAACAACTTCCTTAAGTGACACACACTATAGCCCAAGTATCACAAAAATCCCTTTATCATCCCAATCGAAATGAATACATTTCAGAGAAATGGCCACGGTGTAGTAGCTTCTTCTGGCGATGCTGGAGCAACTTGGGTTTTCTACAACTACCTTTTTGCTCCATAAAGCACCTTGCTAAATGACTGATTTAGATGCCTGATTTTGGCTGCTGGTGAGAACTACCAAGGCATCAGCCAGCCCCTCTATCTCTTCTGCCATCAGGTCTGGAGTGTGGACCTCCTTCACTTGGCCCCTCTGATACGAGGTCTGCGTTCTGTGCCCAGCACAGGGCCTGCCCCAGGGAAGGGGCATCTTTCCAGAGCACTCTTTCCCGCAGTCCCTGAAGTCTGTTCTGAGATAAAAGCAAGGCTTGTGCTCCACCCCCTGTGCCGAGCATCTGCTTATCACCAGGCAAGGCAAATATCATTGGAATGTTTCAAAGCGCTGCTGTTAAACAAATTCCAATGCAGTCCAGATCACCTGGGTAAGCCTTGTGAGTGGCCAGCAGTGCTGGCATTGACAAGCACTTGAAAGAGGTCAGCAGCTTCAGTGGGGATGAATGTCAGCTTGTCCTTTCGCACTGCACCCAGCAAGCTGAACTGGAAGAATGCACACATCACAAGGGCTGGGATTTTTGCTTGTTTTTTCCTCTATCTGTCTCCTAATCCACCTGGACTGCCACCAGAACAGTACCCGAGAGAGTGCCAGGGACATAGTTGGTACTCAAGAAATAATTTTTTTAATTGAGTTAAAGTTGAACAATCTGTTTTTGAACTTCATTATAAATGGGACCATTTGGTAGGTACTCTTTCTGTAGCTGCCAGATTTTTAAACTTTATAAGTTTTATGGACTTATTCATGTCATTTCATGCATTAGTTGTTTGTTCCTTTTGATTATTATATAATATTCCATGCATGAATATTTCACAATTTGTTGATCCATTCTCTTGTTGATATTTGGGTTTTTTTTTCCCAGTTTGGGGCTACTATGGATAAAACTGCCCAAAACATTATTGCGCAAGTCTTTCTGTGGGCATGTGTTTTTGTTTCTCTCCGGTGAATGCTTCAGAGTGAAATTGCAAGATCATAGGGCAGGGTTAACTTTATAAGATTCTGCCAAACTAGCAACATACATTTATCAGGCCCTTTGAAACATATCCAGATAAGTTGTTCTTTCAGTTTGAAATATCCTTTCCCTGTCTTTGTCAATTACAGTAAAATTAATTTTTCAGAATTTTGCCACCTCCTACATAAAGACTTCCCTGATTGTCACAATATATATCAGCAATTTTAATGTTTAACAGATACACATTGTGTATCTGCTAAGTTCCTTGTATTTTATTATTTTCTGAGGCTTATAGAGATGGAAATCAGTGCTTGCCCCCAGGAAGCTCACTGTCTATCAGAGAAGACAGTGATGGTGCAGGAAAGTGAGGTGTGCACAGGAGGCTAAGGAGATGCAGATACATAATTCAGTCTGAGAGGTTTTTTTAGGACCTGAAACCTCAGTTGAATCTAATAGTTGGGGTGGAACAAGAAGAGGGCATTCTAGGCAAAGAGAACTGCAGATACAAGGAGAGGTAAAGAAGCGTGCTTCATCTGGGGACAAGTGGGTCCCTGAGGCTGGACCACTGGGCGTGGGTGAGGAGAGGTACCAGGGAGACAAAGCAGGGTGGGGAACAGCCACGACCCAGGCCATAGAAGGCCTTGAATCGAGCCTTATTAAGGCATCTGGACTCTACCTTTGAAACAATGGAGAATCACTGAATGATCTTAAGCAGAGGGGGCAACATGATCAGAATTAACCGCTCCCCCCTTGCCCGCTTTCCCACAGCAGTTGGCTGGACCTCATTAACGCCACTTCTCCCAGTGTGCCTCTTGCTGCTGTGGTTCACACAAGTGCCTCCTCCCCTCCTGGCCCTTGAGGTAAGCCTTGTGACTGTCCGTGGGTCTCTAGGACCCCACGGTGCCTGCCTGTAGGTATGTGCACAGTACACACAAAATGCTTGGTGGGTGTTTGATACAGAGGACTGAACCACGATGTTCTAGAGACTATTGTCCCCCTCAGGGCCACTAGACTGGGGTTTCAGGATGATGCTATTTTCATTGGGGCAGGGGTCCCACTGAAATGCATCCAAGAGAAAAGCTCCCAACCTAGAATCAAAGAAGGGAAAACAACACACACAGCTATGAGCCCTCATAACTTTATCAGCCTCCCACCCAGAATCCCACTGAGGTATTTTGGGGGCTGTTTTGCAACAAAAACCTGGGGTTTTTTGTCTAGATGGAATTTTCATCTAGTCAACAGATGGCATTGTTTTCATATGAGGAACAAAAGAATTTCATGTACTCAAACACTGAAGGCTTGAGAGAACACAGAGCAGGGTAGCGATTAGAGTGGGGAAAGGGCACACCGTGTCAACAGAGAGCTAGGCTCTGTACAAAGCAAGAATCCAGCCAGCAATGTGGACTCGTAGGGGGTGTGGGGTAGGGGGTGCAGGCCCTGAGGTGGCGTGTGCTGCTGAAACAGGCCCTGGGCCAGGCTAGAATTGTTCTCCTTCCCCATGTAGTGTTCTTGTTATGCAGGTGGTCCTGAGAATCTGGAGATGAAAAGAGACAGTCCCTGCTCTCAGGGGGCTTTTGGCATGGTGGCCAAGACAGTCGCATGGAAGACCTGCACATAGAATGAGCAGAGGCCCCTACCCCAGCCTGGAGGGATCAGGAGAGTCGAGGGGAAAGGCAACATGTGAGCTGAGTCTTATGAGCTGACTGGAGGCTGGCCAGGAGGGGTGGTGAAAAAGGCAAAGCAAAGGACAAGATTAAGGGCATTCAGGACCAAGGGGACTGCGTGAGCAAGGGCAGGGCAGTCCCAGGAGTGAGGTGCATACAGGTATGTCACACAAGCTGTTTGACATGGCCGAAGAGGGCTGGGAGTGGTGAAAATGAGGCCAGAGATGCAAGCTGAGGATTAGAAACATCTGACTAGAGGGAAATATCTGAGCACATCAACATTACACAAGTTCATGCAAATTACTTCTCAAACAAGATGTACCCACCCAATCAGTAAGCCTGCTCGAGAGGTTGAGGCTTGGGCACATCTGCTGACAGAACCACACTGCCAAGGTCAACAGGCTGCACAAGGAAGAAGCAGTAATTTATTTATTTAATCTGAACACATGTGTAGAGCATGTGCCAAGTGCCAGGCATGGGAAGCCCTGTGATGAATGCCATACTCCTAACAAAATGACTAGCACTTGGCACTCTGTCCGAGGTGACAACTCCATAGGCAGTTTGTTGAATGAATAAATGAATGCTCAATTTGGACCCTTGCCCAAGGAACACGCTGTCCATTGGGAGAATCAGAGGGGTAAACCAATGATTTTGATAGTGAATGATTACAATTAAGATAAAGCTGAAAAGTCATCCTAAAAATGTCTTCAAGAGCCAGCAGAGTGTAATAAGTAAACGAAGAGGCTTTCTGGTGAAAGACAATAGGGACTAGTGGAGACTACAGCCAGTGAAGAGAATATACTCCCTCTAAAGGGAACAGTTGCTACTCAGCTCCAGCAAATAAGGATCAAACAATGCTGGAAACTCGTGTTTTTATCAAGCAAAATGTCCCTGTCTAGACTGATTGCTCCCTCATGCCCAGGACTCCAGCATGATCAGCCTGGTACCTACACTGAGGTGATGGCACAGAGGGAGACACTTGTCAGCAAGCCACAAGGCCCGAAGAACTGCCTTTCTCGGTGGACACAGTGACCTGCATAATCAGAGGGGGACTCCATAGCTCTCACAGCCAAGAAGGCAAACAATGGCAGGATCTGCCAGCAGCCAGGACCCCCAGCTCCCCACCAGCCCATTGGGCTCATGTGCACCTGATGAGGCCCTGACTTGAGGTCAATCTCTGGCCTTCTCAGGCCAGGACTGGGCTCCAGCGCAGCTCCTGCCCGAGGGAGGGCCCATGCCCCAGTTGCTCGTTCACTGGCCTTGGCGGTCTGCTCGGGGCTGTCTGTTCTGCAGAAGGAACAGGAGATGGTAGTGTGTCAGACTCCTGCCTCCCCAGCCGCATGAAAGCTGCTGAGCAAACAGAGAAGTCAAAGATGATTATAAGCTGCTTCCACCCGACCATGTCCCCCTGCCAAACTGTTATGTAAGCCTCAGCCCAGCTCAGCCAGGGAACCAGAGAGGCTTGCCACGACCAGCTCAGCACCCGTAGCTCTCCTTAGATCCTGTCCCACCCAGAGCTGCCCTGCCCCAGGGTGGGGAGGGCCCCAGCACCAGCCCACGGGCTGCCCTCACGGCTGTTCTGAGGTTTCCCTCTCTCCTTTCCCGGCCAGCACAGAGGCCCGTGTGGGTCAGCGCTAGGAATTTGCTCTGGCCTCATTCCAAGTGACTAAGGCATTTTATACTGTCAGACTGATACTCCCAGAGAGGTGCATGTTTTTCACCCTCTGAAGGGAATGATTCACTTCGGCTGTTTGGATACCAGAGCTGAACAAGTGATTCCTGGAGCCCGAAGTGACCTTCTGGCCAGAAAGGGCCTGACCACACTGCTCTGATGACTGCTGTTTATTTCTGTTTAGGGACTTTGGGCATGTGCTTCAGCCCTAAGCCACTTCAGTGGACTAATAAGAGCTTTTTCTTTGATATGTTAGTGACTTGAAAGGAGCTGAGTTCTTCTGTCTTTTTTCCTTCCTGCATCCCAGGGTTAGGGGCATTCAATGGCTCCTGCAGCAAGTGCGCCAGAGGCTTCAACTGTGAACTCCGACTTTGTGACATGGTATAATTACACTGAAAGGAGGTCCCAGCTATTTCATGTCAACAGTGTTCAGGAGTTTATATGCTCATATCTATTCAACACTGGGCTTCCACTTCTCTCCCTTTTGCAGCCTTAATGACCAAATCCCATGTGAGAGGCTCAGATCTCAAGTAGAAGAAACCTGGGCGTTGCAGCCAGATAAAACTGTGTTGGAGGTGCAGCTTGATCATTCAGAGACTGTGTGACCTTGGGCCATGGCCTAACCCCTCACCAAGTCCCTGGAATCTGCTGATTTCCCCTCATCTTCCTGCATCACATTAGAAAAGACGAGGCTTCCAAAAAGCTGATTCTGGCTTTAGGGATTGGCTAATGGTGTCTGCCTCTCACTTGCCCCGTCATGGGAAGGGCAAGGAGTGGGTCCAGCGTGCAGCCCCTGTCGTTGGTGAGTGAGATGGCCCCCAGAGGGAGGAACTGGCCTGGAATCTTGGGCTCAGTCCCCTTCTCATGGCCTTCATCTCTTTTCTTATTTGCCCTGCAGGGAGCCCCTCACCAGCTAAGGGGCCTGGGTGGTTGTTCAGCCTTTTCTCCCTCTTGATGATCTGGATACCAGACCTTGTAATTGATGAAGATGCCGCTTCGCAGGAAGATGGCTGGCAAATTCATATTCCTTGCAAAGGCATTTGAAAAAGCTCCAGCCAAAGGAGGAATTGCCTTTGCTAGATTCCAATCCATAGAAGGGGTAGTCAATAAGTCCCTGAAGCCCAATAAGAGAAGGGATTTATGGGGGTGCCCCAGAAACACCATGGCAGAGAGGGAGAACTATTTGTACTAAGTATCACATTGTCACCACACCATGAAAATAATAAATTACTCTCCCATTGAACCATCCTCAGGCCCTAACCTTCCTCAGGGACACTTTGCTGCCCACTGCTGCAGGATGGCCTTTGGCTAAAAAATGAAATGTGGCTCTGAATTCAAGAAAGCTTGAATTATTTCATAGGGCCAACTCTCCCAGTCCAGAGGGACAAAAATTTCTCTCTCATGGAGTCCACTGGCCTCTGTAAGTGAACTTATCCAGCTTCTGCTGATTTATTGGATAAATAGTTCAATTCTTGTTGACCAGCCTCCTTACACTGTTATCTGAACAGGAGATGTGGTTATTTAAACAAGTGGTGTGGCTGGGATGGGGCTCTGGAAAGTAGCTTTTTTGCGCATCTTTCTCCCTCTGCTCACCTACTGGCTTCCTGCCTAGCTACACCACCTTGGACGAGAAGCTCCCCTCCTGGGACCCTTCAGCTCTCCACCCGGAGAAAGGGGATGAGGGTGATAGGAAGCTGAGTAATCTTCACGAAGGGAATTGGTTTCTTCCTAAAACGTGCCCTCCTGAGTCTGGCTGGGGCAGGGCAGATAACGGAGGAGAGCAGCCCAGTGAAAGCTGCATCGAGGCTGCGCCGGCCATGGCCCCCAACCAGGCACAACCAGAATGGGGTGTTTGGCTCCAGAAAACACTTCGATGTGCCTGAGAACTAACGGAGTCCAAAGATGGGCCCGGCCTGCAAGGCCGCATTCAAGAGCTCAGGCAGTTTGACTGCAGTTCAACAGCTCTCAGGAGGCGGACCGAGGGGCCTGGGCCAGCAACACAGGCAGTTTAAATCCCAAAGACGCAGACAGCAAAGTGAAAAAGTATGTGACACACAACTTCGCCTCAGTCATGCTTTGTCCATAAAACAAGAGCCTCAGGAATCATTGATTACATCTGTATCTCTATATCTATACCCATATCTGTATCTATGCCTACATCTATCTATATCTGTCTGTATCTCTGTATCCATAATCTCATAAGAGTTAGAGATACACAGACACTCTAGTGCACAATTTTGGAACTTCTGTACTAAACCTTAATCAACAACAATTACTACTTGGTCCAATCTGGGCCATAATCTTATGTATAGTATATAGATTGTTTCTGGAAGTTTCTAAGTATACAAAGTCTTCTGGAATATATATGTGACTTTGGAGAGTAAGGTTTCTAAAGTACTTTTTTTATTTATTAATTTTAGATAGAGAGGAAGGGCGAGAGAGACAAATATCAATTTGTTTTTCCATTTATTTATGTATTCATTGGTTGATTCTTGTGTGTGCTCTGGCTGGGGATTGAAGCTACAACGTTGGCCTGTCAGGACAAATCTCTAACCAACTGACCTACCCAGCCAGGGCCTGGGGTGTTTGTTTTGTTTTTTTAAAACAAAATTTTATTCTTTTAAAACAGTTTTAGATTTACAGAAAAATTGTGAGACACTGCAGAGCTCCCATGTAGCCCTCTCCCAGTTTCCTGAATGGATAACATCTTACATGAGTGTGGTAATTTTTTTTTACAACTAATGAATCAATATTGGCCCATTGTTATTAACTAAAGCCCACACATAGTGGGGTGTCCAACCTGCCACCCGCAGGCTGCACGCAGTTCAGGATGGTTGTGAATGCGACGCAACACAAAATCATAAATTTACTTGAAACATTATGAGATTTTTTTGTGATGATGTGTCCCAATGTATTTAACATGTGGCCCAAGACAACTCTTCTTCTTCCAGTGTGGCCCAGAGACACCAGAAAGTTGGACACCCCTGCATGGAGCCTGTACAGGAAATTGGCACAGAAGTTCCTCAGTGGCACCTTACTTAGCTCAGGTTTTTGTGGGACAGAGAGAAGCACTTTGCTGGCCTCAGATCTGCCCCCAGCTCTCGGAGCGTTCGCTGGCTGTGCGCTCCTGCAAAGCCTCCCCAGCCACCGCTGTTCAGGCTAGACATCTCCCACCGGCTCCCAGATGTCGTTCTTGAGCCATTGGACGCGCTGGGCCACCTCCCTTGCTCCCTCTTTGTGAACAGCAGGGCACCTCGGACATGATAAATGCTCACAGGATGCTCGCTAGTGTTAAGGCTTTTGAGTCTCTGTCAAAGGCTGAAGTGGGAGCCGCTTGGGGAGGCACATGTGCCTGGTTGAAAGTTGCATTTTTATACTTGAAGCATAAATGAGGAAACTTTAAAGGTTCCTCTTTCAAGGATCTAATGAAAGCCAGTGTAGGACTTGATGGCAACATGTATTTCGTGTAGTCGTTTCCAACCCCAGCGCGAGAAACATTTGTCTGAGAGCAGTTTCCCCAGGTCGGTGGGACTCTCCTCCAAAAACTGCCTCCTGACTCGCGAGCTGTTCGGTGCTGGGAGCAGGGTCCACAGCTGAGAACGGCCTCAGAGAGGGAGTGTCCTGCAACCCGCTTCCTTCACCTCTCCCAGGACCATATGACTAATACAAATAGTGTCCACTGTGGTCAGTTCCAATGAGGAAATAAAAGTAAAGTAACTTCTTCGAGGTCACCTAGTGACCAGTTTTGAAATTAGGACCCAGGTCCATCTGCCAGATTCCAGAGCATTTAAGTGCTGTCTGTCTTCACCTGGCACCGTCGTAGGCCTGGTGCCCAGAAGGATGGAGACTCTGTGGGCAAGGCAGAGCTGACAAACCCAGGTCCGGGTCATGTGCACACGTAACCTGGGCTGCACTGGTGCCCTTGAATCATTCAGGAAGCAGTTTACATCCCCTGACTCCGCTCTCCCTCATCCTGTGGTGACCCCTGGTACTGGGGAGAAAGGCAGCATTCCAGGGGGATAGACAGGGACCTTTATTCCTTCTAATGGTAGGACTTGCCCCCCAGCAGAAGCCACACTGCACCAGAGGGTTACAGTAGAATTTCCAGTGGTGGGACCAGTGCCCGGAGTCAGATTGTGCCACAGTAGACTCCAAAAATCTCTTTAAACAGATACATTGGGCAAGAGCTTTGTACTAAGATCAATAGGTCTCTGCTGTTCTTTTTAAAATACATAAGATTATTTATTATAATTTTGGTATCTTTTTGGCATGAAATTTTAGTCTTTTTTAAAAGATTTTATTTATTTTATTTATTTTTAGAGAGGGAAGGGAGGGAGAAAGAGAGAGAGAGAGAGAAACATCAGTATGCAGTTGCTGGGGGTTGTGGCCTGAAACCCAGGCATGTGCCCTGACTGGGAATCAAACCTGCGATGCTTTGGTTTGCAGCCCGTGCTCAATCCACTGGGCTATGCCAGCCAGGCGAAATTTTAGTCTTATGTAAAACACTCACTACATGATGACACTGATAATGTTTTGGTTGAATTTTCAGCATTTATGGTTCATAAGTTCAGGTAGCAATATACATACAGTTGCAATATTGATCCCTGTGCAAAGAGCCCCTGACCCCAGCAGCTAAGTATTTTTCTGGTTGTGACCCTAGACACAGGCCCAGAGCAATGGCCATCCAGTCCTGGGGCTGAAGAGCACCTAGGGACAGGTGGCGGGCTGGCTGTGTCCGGGAAGGCACACCCTGGTTCTGCTGAGCATCCCGTACTTAGAAAAGACGTTGTTGTTTCTGTCTCTGAGGAATCATCCCGAATGACAGCATTCTTTCCCTGCAGAGTGGTGAGCGAGCACCGAGGTAAACTGTGAGCTGATTCAGAGATGCAAACCCATCCAGTGTTGACGAAAGCAGACGGAAGCACGAGGCAGACCCACAGCGAGTTAGCCTTGCTTTTCCCTCACTGGGAGATTGTTCTGTGGATTTGGCACAGGACGCAGATCTGGGGGGGAAGGCAAAGTCTATGGATATGGTTGCCTTCTCTCCTCCAAGCCAACGAGTGCCTTGTTTTTCTGTGAGCCTGCCACTGTGGGAAAATTGCAAGAGTGTAAAGTTTCCCTCTTTGTCCCCAGAGCACTTCATTTACCAGGGAGCCAAGCTGGGAACAGAGCCGCCTCTCACACAGCTCATGAATGACTCCGTTTTCTCAGGGCAGCTTCTGCCTGCCCATTGTCTAACTGTCATGCCCTCTTGTATAGGTGTTCCCTGCTGTCCCCGCTGTTATGTAACGCCTGTGCAGGGAGCAGTGAGTGAGAGCGAGAGAAAAAACCCAGAGGGTAACCAAGACCAGCATGTCTTCCTGGAGGAGGAAAAACCAAACGCTAGCCATTTGTCAGCTCTTTTCCCAGACTTGTTTGCCTGAGTGGTAAACTTGGATCACTGGCATACAAAGCCTATGGCTGGCTGAAGTGAGTGCTTCTGTTTATAGCCCTGAAATGGGACATGCTGTACCCTCATGGCCATGCTGGTGCACCTGCCACCTAGGTCCTCCCACAAGACAGTAACAAGAAATCCTACCCCCTCTCTCTTGTTGCTTAGAGGGAAGGACTTTTCTCCCTCCTCGGTCACCACTTTCCATGCCTCTGTCTCCTGCTGTATCATTGGCTCACTGAGCATCTCTGTCCTGCTCAGAGAATCACAGACATCCTTGGGCTTGCCATCGGCAATTTCCAGGTGGCCTTGACTCTCCACTGGAGTCCAGTGTAGAGAGGCAGCCATCAGCTGGTGTTCATGAATGATGCCCCTCTCCCTCAACTCGTGTCTCCTGGATGCCATGGCCTGGGCTTGAATGTTATCTATCATCCTTTTGATCATACTACCAGTATTGTGGTGAAATGAAGGAAGGTGGGGGGCTGGTTTGCCATCCTTTCTCTCTTTGTCCCACCATTCCCCCCAAGTTCATGCTGCACTGCCCCATGCCCCAGCCATGCTGCCACAGGAGGAGACGTTATGGCAAATAGGATTCCCTGCCATCGTAAAGTCATAGTGCAATGCGATACTCGGGTGTTTGTGGTGATGCTGGAATGAACAAACCTACTGCACTGCCACTTGTGGAGAGTATAGCACATGTATACGTACCATACACAGTACTCGATAATGATAATGAATGACTATGTTGTAGTTCATGTATTTACTATACTATGCTACTTATCGTTATTTTAGTGTGCTCTTTCTACTTACAAAAAAGGTTTGCTGTAAACACTATGCCGTGTTATGCTGGCAGCAGCCTCAGATATCTCATGTTTGCCGAGTGTTTTGATTGCATCATTTTCTCTTATGCTTAATTTAATCTCGAGTTGTTTTGTACAGTAACAGGCTGTGCAGGCATGTAGCCTAGGTGTGTAGTAGGCTGTACCAACAGGTTTATGTAAGTGCACTCTGTGGCATGTGCACAAAGACACAATTGCCTAGTGACAAATTTTCAGAACTTACCCCCGTTGTTAAGCAGTGCACGACTGTAAGTACAATGGAAAGAGAAGAACAAGAGCACAGACAGACCCCAAAAGGAGACATGCTGGTCCCCAGAGAAGAACAGACTGTGGGAAGTAGCTCTGTCTGCCTCCCTTTCATATGCATCCTGCTCACCCAGGAGCCATTCCCCAGGGAGAATGGTGGACGCCTGTCTCCACCGCCCACCTGGACTGTCTCACCTGTCCCTCCACCCACTCTGTTTGCTCACCCCGGTCGTTTGAGTCCTTGGCTCTGGGGACTGTCTCACAGTAGGTTCTTCTGATTCTCCTCTTTGTTATAAAAATCCATTAAAACAAGACAGCACCTTATCTCTATCTTGCTTGCTGGGGCTTTGAGTCTGAAAAAATCTAGATTTGAGCCTTGGGTTTTATTCCTTAGGCCATGACAGAGAGAGTACTGAAGACTTTAAATAAGGGAGTGATGGGATCCTGTTTCTGTTCAAGGGAAACCACTCTGGGAACAACGTGAACTGGAAGGCAGGACACGGAGGCCAGTCTACCAGCAGGGGGCAGCAGTTTTCGTGGGTCCAGCTTGTCTCCTCTCTATGCACTCTGCTATGTCGATTTCCCCCTTGACACATGATGCTGGAATGGAAAAAAAAAATACTGTAGGTGCAGATTGACCAGTGCAGAATGTCACGAGACCATTAATTGCTGTAGACATTGCCCTTCTGTCATGGCTGTCTGAGATGACGATAGCATTCGCCAACCTATCACTATGCTGCTTCATATGGAGCTGTTATCAACATGCATTGTGGGTCACATTCTCACGGGCTATTCCCTCATCTGATATTTGCACACGGAGTTCCTGCACTTCAGCACCAGTGATGTCATTTTGTCAGCACTGCCCGTTCATCTCAGACTGTGAGACCCTTTGGGTTCTGCCGACACATTTCTGTCTCACCTTGCTTGGTGACACCTGCACAGTGGACTGTCACTCCAGTGATACTTTTATTTGAGCCCTTGCTAAAATTTTTAAACAGGCCAACAGGCCAAGAGGAGAAAGGGTAGAATATGCCATTTATAAATTCAAGCAATGAAACTGTTTCACAGGCCTCTATTTTGCCCTCATGTTGGAAAAACACCAGCAGAATCTGTTTTTTCAAACACTATGTTGAAATCTTGGCAAACCATTACATTGGCGAGGGGCACTTTCTAAATTAAAGAATGTGCTTCACCTTGCAAAACCTGCTCCTGGTGAACCCATCGTAAGTCCTAGTCATCACCACTTTCTTTTCCAAGGATCCGCTGACAATCCTTTTAATCAGCTGTCCCAGTGGTCGTTAATCAGCCCTCATCTTAGTTGACCTTTCAACAGGAGTTGACACAGACAGTCCCTCCCTCCTCCTTAAAGCCTTGTCTTTCTTCACTGGTCCCCAGGACACCACCCGCCCCTGGCTGTCCTCCCATCTTGCTGGCTGCTCCTTTTTGGTCTCCCTGTGCTTCCTTCTTTTCTTCTCAGCATCTCCACATTGGGAGCCAGCTGAGTCCTTGGGCCTCCTCTCTTTCCTCGTTATTTTAGTCCCTTGATAATTTCAGCATTCTCTTGGGCCTGTCTCTTTAACCTTGGCCTCTCCCCTGATGGCCAGACTCGTGAATCCAACTAGCTGCCACATGTCTCTTCTTGGAAGCCAAATAAGCATCTCAAAGGCAACATGTCCGGTGACAAGCTACTCATCCCCACCCATCTCCTAAGCCAGGGACTCGTGCAGTTGTCCCCTTCCAGTTAATGCCACACCATCGCTCCAGCTGATCAGGCCAGAATCCTGGAAATTAACTTTGACTCCTCTCTTTTTCTCTTACCCTCATTCATCTGCTAGCAAAATCCGACTGTTTCTGTCCAGAATCTGACTACTTGTTAGACCCCACCTCATCATCTGCTTTGGCTACCGGCCTCATTCAAGCCATCATCGCCACATGGTTTATTACAAGAACCTCCTAGCACGCCCCCTGGCTTCCACCACAGCCTCCCTTCCATCTTTTATTCTAGGGAGCACTTCTAGTCCTTATGAGGGCCTGCAAGGCCCGGCCCCATCTGGCCTCCTTCCCTGTCCTCCTTTCCCCAAGGCCCTTCACTGCAGCCACACTGGGCTCCACGCTGTGCCAGGACCACATCAGAAACATTTCTTTCTTGGGTTCTTCGCACTTGTAGCCCCTTCTCCAAGAGCCACGCATCCTTAGGTTTTACCGAAATACGTACTTGTGTCAAAGACCATCAATACCGAAACACTCTTTCTCTAACATTATGCATCTTCTTGCCTTATTTTGTTTTCGCCATACCACCGATGAGTACCAACATGCATATTTACTTATTTTAAAAATTACACACCTCTTCTGCCGGACCTTCTACCCTGAACAAGGCATGGATTTCTTCTGCTTTGTTCACTGCTGTGTTCCCAGGTCTTGCATGGAGCCCGGCACGTGATGGGTTAGGTGTGAAATGATGTTTGCTGGGTAGCTGTATAGCCAGAAATCTTGCCTGGTACTGACAGCATTAAGAAAGTTCACTTCTTTTATTTTCAAAATTGCAATGTATTTGCTCACTTCTGTCTTCTATACTTTTCCCTGATTATTTCAGAGACTACCAGAAGCTCAGCCATACAGTAGCAGCAGCAGCAGCTAAGGGTTACTGACATTGAATAGGTACCAGGCTGACTGCTAAGAAGAGAAAGAATCTTACTTACACCAGTCAGCAATCCTATGAAGTAGGTATTATTATTTTACCCGTTGAGCAGGCAGAAGAGCTAAGACATGGGTTGATCAGGTAGTTTTCCCAGTGTCACACGGCAAGGGACCGAGCTAAGAAAAAAAACCCGGATATCTCAGCCCCAGGGCCGTGTTCGAACCACCGCTCAACCCCTGCGCTAGTCCCTTCTGGAAAGTTTTTCCAGAGCTCTGCTATGTCATTCATTCAGGCTGAGTTATGTCAACTCACTTGAGTTAAGTTTCACTCTTGCATGCTCCTTATTCTTTGGGGTTGCCACGTGTTCTGCTCTTTTGGGTTTTGGAATCATTCGCCTTGGTGAAGGAGTTGACAGCAAAATGGACTGGACTGTTTTTCAGTCATTCAGTAATCCCCACCACCCATCCCCAGAGACAGACCCGAGTCTCTTCCGCCGTCTGCTCTACCAGAGCTTTCAGAAGCCTTGTTGATATTTTGCAGGTGTCTGCACTCCTGACGTTACTCTTACAGCTCCACACCGGTCTTCTATATTTTTATGTTGCTCTTGGTTGACGGCTACTCCTTCCACCTTTTGTACAGCTAAAGACTGAGTTCATTTGAGAGTTTCCTGGGTAGTCACTTCTGCCTGCTTATTTACTCCTCTGTGTTTACTAAGATGGCCTTTGTAGGTCCCTCCCATTCCTCTTCCGTCTCAGGGGCCGGGGAGCTCTGATTCCACCCGAGTCACACCCCATCCACAGTGCAGAGTGGTTGCTGGGCGGGGACTTCCCGCAGGGACGATGTCTCCCAGCCCCGTGTAAGATGGGAGCCTGGTGGTTGGGTTCTGACCAATGGAACGTGGGTAGAAGATATATTTACATATATGGTGCGCAGGGCTAACCCCAAAAGCCTCCTTCCTGGCCCTCTGCAGCCCTCTTCCCCACCTGTGGGCGGGAGGCCTCCACCCCTGCCGACCTTCAAAGCTGCCTGTTACCTGAGGCAGGGCCTCTGCCAGCCCGGGCACCTGAGTGAGCCCTTTCCTGATTAGCTTTTGGGGAGATAGGAATACAGGAATTTCCATCGTTATGCCACTGAGATGTGAGACTTTGTATGTTACCAGGTCTAGGATCATGTTAACGACAACAAGTCATATGCACGTTTTCCCGTGAGCCTGTTGAAACCTCCCCACAGTCGGAAGAACACACAGAGCCTGCAGCATTGGTTTCTCACCTCAGCCATTGTCCCACTTCGCAGGGACATGGGTACATTCTCTCGAGAGTCCCATTGCTGCTGCGTCCGTCACAAGCCATCCCTCTCTGTCACAGTGAGGTCCATGTCACGGTGTCCCTTCTCATGCTTTCTACCTGCTGGGAGAGAACATTTCCAACAGAAATGAAAGAGGCAGCTCTGTAAACAACGGGCTTGGGTTGGGGACCACGTGGACCCTCCTGAGAGAGGCGAGTGAGCAAGGATGCAGGCGGGAGGCCAGTGTGTCTACCCCCGAGGGACACTGAGGCCAGCTCCAGGGCGCCTAAGAAACTCGACATTCAGCCCTCAGGGCCAGGCCGAGAAGTGGGGCTTCTGGCCTGGACAGGCAAGGTGGAAAGCCAGCCGGTCTTTGGGCCTCCGTGTGGGGTTCTCATGGAGTTCGTACTCGCATGTCATTTGGGGTCTGGTCCGATGGGTGATTTTGTCCCCACTCCTGCCACCGTCTGTCCAATGGGCCGTCACAGCTCCCAGGGCCCCGCTCTGTTGTTATGATCCACGCCCAGCAGGCCCCTGCTCCCCACGCCCCGAGCCAAGAAGGCCCACTCAGGAGCTTTCTCTGCACGCAGGGGGTACTCTGTGCGGCACAGGGCCCGGGCCTGGAGGAGGTGGTGGGGGCGCGTGTGACAGATGTGTGAGGTGTCAGTCGTGACAGCCAGTGTGCATTTAACCGAACACCCAGGACGAGACGGAGTGTCTGCTGTGGCTGGCCGGGAGGTCTCCCTTTTCTGTGCATGGGTCTGTTTCCGAGTCGGAGGTGGTTTCTGCCACTTCAGTTGGGCTCAGAGTACCAAGTGCAAGCTCCAGGTTCAGCACCCAGGACCGTCAGAGCCAGTGGGCTTCTCTGGAGGACGTGGGCCCCTGGCAGG
Organism: Phyllostomus hastatus; assembly: GCF_019186645.2. Lineage (NCBI taxonomy): Eukaryota > Metazoa > Chordata > Mammalia > Chiroptera > Phyllostomidae > Phyllostomus > Phyllostomus hastatus. The sequence goes on along the minus strand of NW_025333833.1, from coordinate 10,651,217 downwards.
CAAGAGAAGAGATGTATTTTTCTCCCACGAGCTCCAAGATGCTGCCAGTCCTTTCAGGGGTGTCCAACCCGTGGCCCACAGGCCACATGCGGCTCAGGATGGCCATGAATGCGGCCAAACACAAAATCGTAAGTTTACTTAAAACATTATGAGTTTTTTTGTGATAATGTGTCACAGTGTATTTAATGTGTGGCCCAAGACAACAATTCTTCTTCCAGTGTGGCCCAGAGACGCCCAGAAGTTGGATACCCCTGGTAGATCCTTCAATGACCAGAAGGCGTTGGTCAGGGTGATGGGCTCGGTGGTTTATCTTCTACGTCCTGGTCAGGAGCCATGAACAGAGGAGGGGAGGGTACAGCATTCCGGGCAGTTTGGGGGTCGAATATGAGGCACCAGCTCTTTCTTTCCCCCGAGAACTTCCCGAGCCTCCGCAGGACAGAATGCGTATTTCCTTTCCTCCGCCCATCAGGGCATCTCACAAATACCGCCTCTGCGCTGGGAGGTTGCCGGGCCTGCAGGAGCCCTGGAACCACAGCCAGGCTCTGGGCAGGCGCGGGGGAGGGAGTGAGGGGGAGGAGCCCCCATCACTGGGTGCTGTCCCGGGACGTGTAGGGAAGGTGGGCCGCCCTGCTCAAATGGCTGCCTCATGGCGATGACGATGACAGCGGTGCACAGGCCAGACACAGGGGAGGACGCGCCGCCTCTCACGGGCGTTTGCTGGGCCCTGGGATGGGACAGGCTCTGGGCTAGAATTCCAAGTGGAACAAGACCTGGACTCGCTGTCGGGGAGGCCCAGTCGAGGGGGAAGGCGGCGGCAGGCGGCCACTGCCAGGCCGGCCCCCCACCCAGCAGGCAGAGGGCACTTGAAGGCAGGCCTTCGTGCTCCTGAGATGGCAGCTCAGAGGACGTGGCCTTCAACCCAGACCGTTTCTCTCCCCTCAATGTAGGAGGAGTGCCCGAGGGGCCACTTGACCTCCCAGATCAGCACCCTGTGGTGCTGCAGCAGCACCACCATCTTTAACTCAAAAGATGTCTGCTGGGTGCGGGAGGCGAGCCTTGTGCGCTGGCCAGACATGGGAAACCCAGGACAGACCCATAAACAAGCGACCTGCCTTAAAGTGAAGAAGCAGATCCTCGAAGTGGACGCAGAGCTGGGAGGGTGCGGCCCCCGGGGATGTGCGTGTTTGGGATGGACCAGGGGCAGAGCTGCAGCCTGTTTGCTGCGAGGCACTGGTCAGAGTGAAGGGCACGACACCTGTTTCCCTGGAATCCACCTGACACAGTTCTGATCTCGTTACTTCCGCCCTTCCTGGGTCCCACCCCGAGAAAGGGCATCGACTGATGCTGACGTCAGAAATGACACGTTGGGACAGACGAGAGCTCCAGGACACTGGGTCCCACGACCCCTCCCAGCATCTCCACCGCAGCCTCTTCCTGCTGCCCCAGGGACAGGCCTGACTTGAATGGATGGCAAATAACGCCCCAGCTTTACTCTTCCCTGGGCTGGGCAGCCACCTGGGGCCACGGGGCGGTTGCTGTCCTCCTGCCTTCCGGGTTACCTGAGTGACTCATGCAAGGCGGCAGGCCAGCCGGGGGCAGAGGACAGTCATGGCCCAGTGCCAGCCTGGGCCGAGCCTGGGATGCCGCAGGGGAGGAGCCTGCTCCTGCAGGGACAGAACTCATCTGTTTTTTGGAGTTCTGCAAGTGGCCTGATGAAGGAGGCGGGGGGCCCTCAGGAGGAAGTAGGAAAGGCAGGGAGGTACATGTTTTTGGCCAGAGCTCCATCAGATAGTGGAGAAAGAGTGCATTCTCCTGGAAAACGCAGAGTACACCCTGTCCTTAAGGTGCCACTTTCCCAGACAGCAGGGGTGAGGCCAGATGAGCCCTGGTGGGTGGAGTGCTGCCTGCAGTGTGGGCTGACAGCTCCCCACCCTGTCCACGGCATGCACACCCCCTCCTGGGTGAGGCTGGGGGGCTCCCTGGTGGAGCTGTCCCTTCTCTTAGGCAAACTCAGAAGGAGGCACAGTGAGGGCAGAGAATGGGGTCAGGGGTGGAGCCGAGAAGGCTGAGAACAAGGTTTCTACCCACTCTGAGGGCGCCCCCTCTTCTTCCATTCTCCCCCGCAACTCCCCAGTCACTGTGACCTCATTAAGCAAAGGCCCTGACTTCCCACTGAAGGTGAGAAGCTGGTCAGAACCCTATACCTCACAGTGGGACCCTGGGGGACAGGAAGGTAGGAAGGTAGGAAGGTAGGTGAGAGTGCAGTCCTCAGGTTCCAGGAGGTGCATCTCCGAGGCACTGAGAGACCTGCATTCCACCTCTCAGCTGCTCCCTCTTTGATTTTAGGACGTGGCTTTGCTGGACCGGTGTCAGGCATGGCCACACCACAGCCTGGTGTCAAGCACAAGCCTGGGTCTGGCGGAGCTGTGCCCACTCTGACCGCATTTGTTTCTGCCTCCAGCCCTGTCTCTGGCTTTGTGCTTGACGATCCTTGCTTGGTGCAAATGGGGGCCAGGAGAGAAGCCAAGGCCCCGCTACCCATTGACTCCTGCCTCGCTGGTGGCTCACACTGCAAAAGTTCCGCTGGGGAGCGAGCAGGAGTGCTAAGCAGAGACTGTTGGTCGTGATTGGCCACATCCTCCCAGAACATCTCAGCACCGACTACAGAAGAAAGCTCTGGTACCCCCACACCAGTATCCTTTCTCCCGACCAGCTGATTCATCCTTTAGGGCCCAGACCAATTCCCACCTCCACGAGGAAGACGCCCCTGCCAACCACAACCAGCCGGGTCTTCTCCCTCCCCCTGCCTGCATTCCGACTTCCTTGTCACTACCTGCAGCCTCCTCTCCCCACGCCCTCACAAGGCCCTGCCCCAGGAGCTGGGGCACACGTCACAGGGTACCCCCATCCCTCAGAGATGCTTCCAAAGCAGGCGCAAAGATGCATGTGCAGAAAGAGCCTTCTCACGTGGTTCCCTGGGAGGGAGTCACAGAAAATACCACGAGGATAGAGGAGGAAAGCACTACACTGACAAGGGTCAACCTAAGAAGACTATCTGGCAGAAGAACAGAGTGGGCAAGGAAGAGGGGCAGGAAGGAGCGGAGGGATATGTGGGGAGCCACCAGGGTGGGTCTCCACCAGGCCAGCTCCCCCAGGTTGGCCCAGTGTGCACCTGGGCTTCCCCGCTGCAGGCTGTACTTGCTTTGACAGCTTTCTGCCCAAGGGCAGCTGTGGGCAGGGACTCATAGGGTCTGCAGGGAGAGGCAGAAAGTCACTGATGGTTAAAACTCAAAGTCGGCCTCCCAGGCCCAAATTTCCACTCATGGGCAGCCCTGTCAAAATGCACCCCAATCAATGCCAGGACACCTTGCAGGGGCTTCCACTGCACGGGGTGCTGCTGAGGAGACTGCCTGTCCGCAGGGGAAGGAGCTGGGCACTCAGCAAGCCCTATTCAGCTACCCCATGTGCTCCTCCTGCAGACTCGGCCTGGGCCCTGCAGCTGGTTCGAGTCCCATCAGGCACCTGGGGGCTGTGGTCGGGCTGTGGCAGCCCAGGTGGAGGCTGACGCAGGAACAAAGGCAGGGATGTTTTTAGGGGGAGCCCGTGGCTGTACCCGTACACACTGCTTGCCTTTGCGATCCAGCAGCCCTCTCCTGCTGGACACCTGGACACACCCTGCTTAGCCTTCCCAGTGGAAGTTCTGTGCGGTTCCGGGCTGGGAAGTGCCGGGCTGGGGGCCCAGCTGGGCTGGGTTTTCCTGATGGGTGAGGTCAGCTTGGTGCCTGGAAGGCTGGCCGATGGATTCGGATCACACAGAGAAGAATTTGGCCTGCCTGCATCAGAATCACCTGGGAAGCCCCAGGAGCCCTGCAGGAGCCTCTGATTCAGGGGCTCCAGGTGAGGCCTCTGAAGATTTGGGGGGAATTTTTTGGTTTTGGTTTTTTTCTTAAAGAAACATACAAGACACTCTAGAAGAAGGCTTGGCATTAGAGAGAATTCTATCCACAATGGCTACAGAACCCTACCATGTGTAGGGCAGCGGCACCCTGGCCTGGTCTGTGTCTCAGTCACACTTGGTGGCCTAGAAAAGTTCTCCTGCCAACAGCTTCCCAGAACAGACTCTGTGGCCTTTGCCTTTCTTACAAAGGTTGTCTCTCATTCGTAGGGCAATGCTGCCACCTGGTGGTCTCTGCTAGAAACAGCTCCCATTTTCCAGATGCAGGCATTAAGCCAGGTGTCACTGCTTTACCCTGTCTTGTTTGGCTTTTAAATGCCCTGTTCTGAGAACAACAGTGTCCTCCAATCTTGTGCTTCTTCTGGTGTCTCTCACTTAAGCTCATCATCTCTGAGCAGCCACCAGTCACCAGGAAGATGCTGCTAATCCACACCGTGCCCTGAACTGGGCTGCCATACTTGATGTGAACCAGGCGTGTGCTGGCCCTTACAGAAGAGAATAAAGCAGAGGGGAGTGGGAAGTGGGGATGATTCGCGTGGATAATTTCTGTCTGAGGTGACGTCTGAGCTGAGTCCTAGAGGAGAAGCCAGGTGAAAGGAGGGAAGGAGATTCCAGGCAAAAGGACCAGCAAGATAGAATTTTCTGGCTGTTTAAATACAGAAACAGAATTGGTGTTTTTTTTTTAATCCACTTCTTTGCTACCTCCAAAAAAAGATGGAATGCAAACATTTCCCCTCAATTTCTGGGCAGATTTAAAAACAAGAGAAAGGAAAACAAGTTTTTCAGTTGCTAAAATTCTGGGTGTTGAGCCCCCCCCCCCCCCCCAGTCTATTGGGGAAGAGCGAGACAGGGGCCTGGGTTTTCAGGCAGAAGCTGAGGGACCAGGGAAGCAGGAGGCAGAGAAGGCCTCTCCCTGCTGGGGCTCTCAGGCCAGTGCCGGGACAGGGCTCTAAGTCCCCTGTCCCGCCCTGGTCTCTGCAGTGCCCTGGGGAAATATCAAGGCCCCAGAGGGTCGTGGCTGCATGGGCCAGCATGCCCTGCCCTTCTAGTTTCGGAAAAAACCCAGGTCGGAGAACGGCAGAGAGGCATCCCAGAGCCAGGGGACCTGTGCACCCCACACTGAAGAACCCTGAGGTCTCCATGGTAACCCATGGGGACAAATGCCCAAGGACCAGACCCCCTTCTGAAGGACTAGAGAACCATGGTGTAGCCCCAGCAGTAGAGAAATACAAATTCACACCACAAGGAGGAAACGAAGGAACTCCGTGTTCTTGCACAGCAGGGTGTATAGCAGATTCGCACTGGTCAGAGGCACGAAGAAGGTCAGGACGTGACCTCAGAACAAAAGGGAGAGGGTGCATGCATTGCAAAGCTGGTTAATGGAGCTGTCTGGCTGGCAGGTGGGAGGCCAGCCGTCCAGGACGCTCTGTGGCTCTGGAGGTTCTGGGATCCTAGCCAAATGCCTTCCCCAGGTGGCCTGTTTCGTGCCCCAGAAGCTTGTGGTCATCAGCCTCCTGAATGTCAGCTCCGCACTTGTTCTGAGGCCAAACTCATGGGGGGCCAAATTTGATAATGTTCTACTTTTGCTTGTAATCCTTCAGCAAAAGAATGATATGCCTTATAGAGACCAAAACCAAAACAAAACAAAAGCCATCCTGCAGTGGCCGCCCAGGTCTCAGGGTAGAGCGCACACTTGTAGAGGCCCCGATTCAGCGTCCGCAGCTCTACGGCATCCCCCTCTCTCCCTCCTTCCAGCTCCAGCACCAGTCAGGCTCCTGCTCCCGGCAGCCTCTCTGCCGACAGTGAGAGTCCTTCAGGCTTCTCGTTCGTCATCTTCTGCTTCCCCACTCGCGGCACCACGGCTGAGCTCCGGGGTTCCCTGGTGCACTCCCGCACACTCGGGGCTTGCCCCGTCGTGGCCCTTAGTACTCTCTGAAGCCACCCGCTCTCTTCTCCATCTGCTTCACCGGACTGTGGGTTACTTGGGGGCAGAAGCTCTGTGGATCACTGTCACTTTTACAGCGTTCAGCAGGGTTTCTTAGAGGAAATGATGGTCGACAGGAGACCTAAAGGACTGGGGTGGGGGCAGAGATGTGATTCTAAGAAAAGAAAGAGCATGCCAGCACATGCAAAGGCCCTAGGGTTGAAAAGAACTTGGCATATCTGAGAAGCACGCTGAGGACGCTGTGGCTGCAATGTACAAGGAGTGAGCCGGTGGCCCGGTAGCTGGTCTGAGGGGTTCTGAGCACGGCAGGAAGTCAGTGAAATGTGTAAAGCTGGACGAAAACACGACCCTATATTTTCAACGCCTTCTCTTCCCCTTTTTGCTCCCACTGAACGCAGACACTCTTCTGAGAACAGTCCCTGAAGCCAGCTCAAGGAGACTCTTTTTGTTTCACATCCTCCTTCCATGGGGCGGAGCAGGTGTCTTCCTCATCCCTTCTTGCAGTTTCAGGCCATTTTTCCTTAAAAGTTAACTGGCTTTGAAGAGCGAGTCACCAGCCTGCAGCACCCAGCGCCCCCTGCTGGTGCAGTCTCCCAGAAAGCACAGACCACCTCCCGCCACCCTTTTCATGGATCCCTCACCAGCACCCTTCCACCATCACTGTTCTTGGGACCACAGTCCCACAGAGCTGATTCCCAGTCCCCTGAGCGCCTCTCCCCCAATGGTCTCGTCCTCCACCCCATCTCACATACTCACTCACATGGCCGAAGACTACTGCCTGCACCCGCCCCTGTAATCTCGAATTGGGGCCTCTCCCTCTCTGACCAGCACCTCCCAACTTCCGGGCCCACTGCTCCCCAAATCCCATCGCCAGCAACCCTTTGTTACCTGACTAAGGGGTGCACTTGCCTGTGCAGATCAAAGCCCGATAAGACAGGAACGGGAGTCTGCAGCACAGAACATGTTAACTAAGAAACATTCAAACCTGTAGAGGGCTTTTGGTGAGTTTATTTGAGCCAAACTGACAATTGCCAGGAAGCAACAGCTCAACAGACTGAGAAATGCTCTGGAGAAGGCAGTTTAGCACCTTTATACATTAGAATCAAAGGAGGAGCCGTGAGGGAGTTACGTGAAGTCCATTGATGGGGGGGGGGGGCAGGAGAAAGCACAGGGAGGGACCTCTGGGATTGGGTAAAAGGTAAAGTGATAGACACGCTCTCCTTTTATGTGGGTGGGCAGGGGGTAGTTACCAGCTAACAATGGACAGGAGAACAGTAACAGTGAGGGGACTTGTGATCTCAGCCTGTGCAAGGGGCTTGGGAAAAAAGGGAAGTTACATTGACATTCCAGGGGTAACTTCCTTTGGATGCAAAAAGGCAATAGACTGAGTTAAGGTAAAAATGGACCCTTGTTAGAGAAAAGTACTGGCCGAGGACTTGACCAATTTCTGTGAACTGCTTTTAGTTCGTAAGTTTTCATTTCAGACCATCCTTTGTTGGTTGCCTTAAGTCTCTGAGTTTTTGCAAGGCTGCTTCGCAGGCCTCCCCCCAGCTCGTCAGGTTAACATGTGGCCCCTTTCCTTCCACAAAAATAAGGTTTTATTTCAGGAAGTGACCCACTCCAGGAAACGCGGGGGCACTAATGCTGAAGATCTGGCTCGCGGAGGGCTCCCAGGCGACGTGTTACATAGAGGAAGTCTTAATCATGCTGATTGCGGGAGTGAGGGCCCTGGTCTCTCCTGATTGGTTGGCGCTCGGGAAGGGGGCAGCGCATCAGTGCATCTGGTCCTGACGTCAGCCAGGGCATTGCTTTGTCCAGCGTCACCGCCTTTGGGGGACTGGAGCTGAGACATAACCGAGGACCGGATGTTATCTCTGGTTTGACCTAAACTCTGTCTCTGGGGTCAACCGATGGAGGTTCGTCCCAAGACTGTTTGAGGCTATTGTCCAGAGGGTATAGTGACTGAGCGGGGATGTGCCAGGCAGGAGGAGGCAGGTGGTGAGCCAGGCTGCTGGACGAGGCCAGTCGGAGTCAAAAGGAGAGAAAGAAGAGGTCGTACTGGAGAAATGCCATTTCCACGTGGTTACAGCTTTGTCGCAGGTGGGCACAGGTAACCAGGTTCTCCGTGATCGAGGACAAAGAACTGAACAGAGCACACAGAGAGTTTGTAGCAGAGAGAGAGAGGAGTTATTAAGCGGTAGCACACTTCACAGAACATGGGAGAAGGCCGGCTCTGAGCAGAGATGGACCTCAGGCGCTGGGGAGATTCTATTCTTATAGGGAGGATATTTCCCGGCTAGTTCTGGCAGGGTTTTACTGCACATGTACAAGTGTCACAGGTGTGCACAGGTGTGCACAGGTAACCAGGTTCTTAGTGATCGAGGACAAAGAATTGAACCGAACACACAAAGTTTATAGCATAAAGAAAGAGGGGAGGTTTATTAAGTGATAGTACACACCACAGGACACGGGAGTGAGCCAGCTCTGAGCAAAGGAAAAAAAAAGGGCACGTGGGCTGGGGGATTCTATTCTTATAGAGGCAGAAGCCCCCTGCTAGTCTTTGGCGGGCTTTTCCTGCGCAGGTACAAGGAGTTGGATTTCAAAGCTACTGCGCATGTGTGGTTTCCCATGACTTTCTTGATTGGCTACTGGAGAAGGGAGTCCCACAATGTTATTTCATTATAATGATATTATAATGAATCAGGGGTAGCACGCAGGCGCATTCTATGATTCAGAGTTGTCCCAGAAAACAGGAACAACCCGTCTTAGGGGGTCTTTGTCATGTATAGGTGTTTTCTACCTCAGCCCTGCGGGGCCTTGGGAGCTTCCTTCCTGACTACCTCCTGCCTCACAAGTAGTTATATTACTTTAAAGCTACTGCGCATGTGGTCTCCCATGATTTTCCTCGACTGGCCGCCGGGGAAGGGGCTTGAACAATGTTAACCTATGATGATGCTATTATAACGAAGCAGGGGTCATGTAGCATCTTCTGAGCAGGTGCATTCCATGATTCGGCACTTTTCCAGAAAACGGGAATAACTGGTTTTAGAACAGGGTCTCTGTCTTGTTTTGCTGTCCTTTATCTTAGCCCTGGGGCACCTCTGTCCTGATTATCTCCTGCCTGCGGCAGAGGGTCCTGGGCTCTCCCACCATTTAGCTCCTCCCACTCCTGCCTTGCCCTCTTGCCCCACCTCCCTCAGCTTGAAGTCCTTGGTTTATCACTTCGACAGCTTGTTTTCTTCATGCACCTTCACCTCCAGTACCTCTTTTGCTTCACTGTGTTTGCTTGGTAAAACTAACCCCAGTGAGCTCCACTTTCGAGCTCCTGTCTCCACCCACACTGCTGACCACTTGAGTTCTTGGCCGACAACCTCAAGTGGGCCTGTCTGGCTGGCCGGCAGTCATGGGCCCATTCACTCTCCCACTCTCCGAGATGAATATTTCATACCCTCTGTCTCTTGAGAGCTCCCACACACCGCCCCCCTCCACCCTCCATCGCAGCTGATGACCTTGCTCCCTTCCCCCCGGGAAAAAGCAGCCCCAGAATGAGCCCTTCCTCACGCTCCACCTCCGCATCTGCCCGCCCCCCATCTACATCCCTGTCCTTTCACGTCCCCGTCCCCCCCGCCCGCCCCCCGTTCCCGTGGGTGGACTGCCTGTGCAGAGGCCACCTTGGCTTGCGCTCCGGACCCGTCCTCTCTCACTTTCCCAGGGAGGTCACTGCAGAAACCCCCTGCACCCCTCCTCGTCAGCTTCTCCTTCCCTCCTGGCTCATTTCTTTCAGCGCACAAACATATCCTTCCCATCTTTCAGCTTCCTCTTACGCTGCAGCTCCTCCAATGAGCTGTCTGTGCTCATTGCCTACAGTCCTCTCGCTTCTTTAACCTGCTCTGATCAGCCTTTGATGCCCCTGTGGCTAAATCATACATTCAGTCCTTAGTCCCCATCTAACGTGAGCTCTCAGCAGCATTCACAGGACGGTTCATTTCCTTCTCCTCGAACCATTTCTTCCCTTGACCTCCAGAATACCACACCCTTCTGATCTGCTTCACATCCCTTAGTTCTCTTCTTTTCAGCTCTCCTGCTGAGCCTTCTCATCGCCCCCCCCCCACCGCCCCGCCCTGCCCTTATTAACATTGAGTCAGTCCAAGGCCCAGACCCTGGACCTCCTCGCTGTGCACCGTCTCTTGATGACTCATATAATCATGTGGCTTTAAATGTCGTCTATACTTTGAAATGTTGTATTCTATTAAGACCTTCACCTTGAGATTCAGATGCCTATATCCAGTTGTTTCTTCAATGTTCCCACTAAGAATGCGGAAGGACACCTGCATTCTGACCTCCCTTGCTCCTAGATCAAACGTGGCACTTTGGCATTGCTGTTTGCTCAGTAGGCTGTGCCTGCTTTTGGGCAGGCACCGGGGACCTGGCTCAGGATCATGTCCGGTCCCTGCTCTCAGGGCAGCTTACAGCCTGTTACGGGAGCAGTTCGCTTTGGTCAGCTCCCGACATTCCTTCAGTAACATGTCCTTACGGATTCGTCACTGACCATACCTGCCTTGTCCCGGACCACGTCCTTCCGGGGCTTCTGCGTCTGGTGGCCAATGAGGAGCGGGTAGCAAGGCCTGGCCTGTGACCCCGGGTTTGGGTTGCGTGTTGGTTTTTAACTCCGAATTCAACTTCTTTAACAGGTGTAGGGCTATTAATGTGATTTCTTCCTGAGTAAGGTTTGGTAGCATGTCTCTTTCGAGGAATTTTTCTATTCTGTCAAATTTACTGGGGTAAAGTTGTTTCTAATATTCATTGTTATACTTTCAATATCTATAAAATATATAGAAATGTCATATGTCCCATTCCTGGTTTGACTAATTGTTGTTTCCTCTTTTTTCCTCCCTAGCCTAATGAGTCTGGCTAGAGGGTTAGCAATTATTTTGATCTCAAAGAACCAACTCTTGGTTTCGCTGGGTTTTCCTATCTGTGTCCTCTTTTCTCTCTTTCTTTCATCTATTTATTAAGTTTTATCATTTCCTTTATTCTACTTGCTTTGCATTTACCTGATCTTCTTTTCTAGTTTCTTAAGGTGGAAGCCGAGGTCATTATTTGAGAGCTTTCTTCTTTTATAATATAGACCTTTGGTGGTGTAAGTTTCTTGTGGTGGAATTTGTGTCTGTCCACTGATAAAATCCTGAAGTCTAAGATGGGAACCAGCACATAGTAGGTACTAAATATTTGTCAACTTAATTTTTGCCTTCCTTTATCCCAAACCCTCTGAAGAGTGTCCGATTTATTCCAGATGAAGGCCATCCTCGCATAATCTTCAAGGCCCCACACAGTGGGCCCCTTGCTGCTTCTCTGCCCTCCTTTCCCGCTGTGCTTCCCACAGTGCCCCCAGGTTCTTCGTTCCCCTCCGACATCGGCCGGTTCTCAGCCCTGGGCCTTTGTGGTGCCTGTCCTTCTGCCCGAACACTCCCCACCCCGCCTCCCCTGGTGAAGAGTGACTGTGTGCTCCTTGTGCGAAGAGCCCCTGCCACCTGTCACCTTCCCCCACCCCGCTCCCCCCTTCCTCCCAGGGGCACGCACCTGGGTGCGGAGCTGAACTGGGACACCTTGGGTCCTCCTGTCCAAGCAGCCCCACCTGGAGCCACCACACAGCCACCCTGACCCTCACACGCCCCACCTCCTCGGGGGCCATCAAAACCAGGGGTCTGTTTCTAAAGGCGGAGCACTGTTGTCGGCAGAGGCACGTTCACCTTCCCCGGTCCAGCCACTAGCTGATTGTTGATACTTTTTATTCCAAACACAAGATTTTCATTTTATTTTTGTTTGTTTTGCATAGAGGACACAATTTGTCTCCCTGTTGTTTTCAAAGCAATGACATAAAACTGTGCAAAGCATGCCTTTATGTTTTTACAGCCACTTAAATTTTGTCGGTGTTGTTATCTCCATCCTCCACCCCCGCCCTTCAATGAGCTTTGTCTGAGGTTTTCATGGCCTTTCCAAAGAACGGACAGGCACACGGCTGGGCTGTGAGCAGGCCCGGTCCTCGCTGCGCCCTGGCCAGCTGCGCCCACAGGGACAGAGTAATGCTGCACTCCGTGAGCCCAGAGCATTCTGGAGAGAGGTCCTCCCCAGTGAGGTTCAGTGCAGCAGCTGGGAAAGAAAAGGGGAGATGAGTTTTCACGTAAACCTCTTAATGCCTCTCCTCACCTCCTGTGAACGACCTCTGGGTTCAGGCAGCCGAGCTAGGCAGCTGTGAGGAGAGGCGAGTGTGTTTGCTGGGGGCCTTGGGAAGAAAAGGCCCCTTGTACCCTCATCAGCGACTGTAGGTAGTGAGGCCCAGGAGGACAGGGGAGCCAGAACCCCAGCAGCAACGTGCAAGGGAGCTAGAGGGGGGGCCAGAGAGCTGGAGGCCCCATCCCTGCGCAGAGAGGTAGAGTCAGGGCTGCTCCTCCAAAAGCGAAGGGGCAAGGGCCAAGGAAGGGCCAAGGAATAGGGTGTGGAATTCCTGGCGGTAGAGACCCAGACTCATCCTTCAAGGTCCACCTCAAAAGGTCTCTGCTAGAAGCACTTCCCCAAAGCCCGGAACCGTCTGCCAGTGGCTCTGAGTTCTCCAGTGTACCAGTGTGTCCTGAGAACCAAGGAGAAGGCAGGGTGGGAGAGTTAACATGGAAGCCCCATGGCAAGTGGTAGTCGGTTGCCATGGTTTCTGGAAACAAAGCATGATGAAAAAGAAGCTGCTAGGCTGGATACCAGTAGGCAGGCATTCATGGGAACCATTGTCTCCTTGGCTGCTAGGCCCGGGAAAGGGTCTTCTGGGGGAGTGACTGCCGTGACCACACGTACAGAAGTCATGCAGCCTTAGGGTGAAGGGAACGAGGGACGGGTTAGAAAATGCCAAACGTGCAGGCTCGGAAGGGACAGGGTTTGGGCCGCTTGTGGTCTAGTGGCTCAGTGCAGAGCTGACACCTTGGAATGGAACCGCAGCCCCACACACAGTGACGGCGCAGCTGTGAGCCTGGTAAGGCTCTAGGCCAGGGTGTCAAACTCATGTTCACGGGGGCCACATCAGGCGTGCCGTTGCCTTCAGAGAGCCAAATGTAATTTCAACTCCTTAGCAGTTAAAGAGTAGTTGCATTTATACAGTCTTAAATTATTTCAGCTCTAAGCTAAAAATAGGCTCAAACTACCAGAACACCTCTTAACCTGGACACAGAGGACCCAAACTAGCAAGCAGGTTCTGATGTGGTCCCATAACCTCATTTCTGCAGAGGAGCTGCAGCCCCCAGGTATGACTTCCAGGTGGGCACACCTCTGGGAAAGAACGCGTGTGCTTTCATTGGTGGGCAGAAAGACTAGATGAGCATGTGCTGGGTCTCTCTGGAGCTGCGTACAATGTTTCTGGAATACCAGGGCACACGCTGTACTGTCCTGAATGGGCTGAAGAGAGGTTCACTAACCCTTCACTGCCTGTCACTCAATCAAGTTCCGTTGTAAGGAAAGTTCTCCCAGCCGGTCTTTCCTCACATCGGCTGCAAGGGGCATGCTGAGCAGCTGCGATGGGGGCACACAGTCCGATTGCTGCAGTCGCACGACCTGGACAGACAGCGGTGTGCACGCGGAAGGCAGCCGTGTGTGGAGTGGAGGAACCAGCACGCAGGGGAGGCCAGCCAGTTGTACAAACTCTGCACAGACCAGGCGTCTTCACACCATTCTGCCCAGTAGAGCCTGTCCATCCAACATGGAGGCAGCCAAGTCCGCTGTTGGCAGAAGAGCTGGTGCTGGAATACTGGTGGTTCTGGCTCTGACTATTGCCCCAAATGATGAGCTGCTCTCCTGGCTTTCTATAAACCCACTTCACACCACGGCAGATGATTTTATGTGCCTATTATGAAATTAAAAATCAGAGCAGGGCCTTCTTTGGGATAACACTGACAGCTTCTCTCTGGACGAGTGTTTTTCCGCAGTTTAGTTTGCCAACGTTGATTTGGATTTGCCCAGGAAAAATGTTCATTTATAAGTTTCCTCTGAATATAAATTCTCCCGATGTGGACCAGAGTCCACAGTCGTCAGGACCCACGTCCTTTAAATAACAATGACAAGAGCTAACACTTACCTAGTACTCGGGCGCCAGATTAAGTGTTTCACACATATCAGCTATTTAAAGTAAAGTTATGGTGATTATTATCTCCATCTTTTAAGATGAGGAAATCAAGAGAAAAGCTATATCCCCCGAAATGTCATGGCTAGAAAGTACCACAGTAATGATTTGACACTTAGCCATTAAGTGGCTCTAGAGACTATTCTTGACCACAGAGCTGACCACCTCTGTCTGGCCTAGAAGAATAATCTGAAATTCTCAGCGACACGCATTTTAAAAGTGGGTAACCATAAAGTCAAGAGAAGATAAAGGCTGAAACACAGCACAGCAGAAACCGTGGCGTGACTCAGGGAAGAAGACCTGTGAACTATTTAAGAATGGCTTTGGGAAAGCTCGGGCTGGCAGCTGTTAGCTGCCAACTAATCATTGATTCTCAGAGAAACTGCCCATAAGGTGGCCAGGAGGAAGGGGTGAGAGATAAAGGAGTGAGGGCTCCTCGGAGGCCCAGCACCGGGCTGTGTCACTGACTAAAGAAACGTAGTGTTTGTGCCGCCCCAGCAAAACACACTGGCAGCCCATCTTGGGGCTCAACACTCACAGGTCATTTCATATCGCAGTGCACACACACTGAACAGGCGTGTTACCCCCAACACGGACACCATAGGTCACCTGGGAGTTCCAGCGAGGTCTTAAAAGTTCTTGCTGGGAAAGAGATTTGGGGTAAAGCATCAATTTAATTGCTAGAATAACAGGCAGATGCCATTGCTAGACTCAGAACTAGACTGTGACCTACAAACTCAATGACCCATGAAAATGTGGCCAAAGATGGAATGACTCTGTGTTTCATCGAACCAGAAAAAGGTATCTTTTTGAAGTTGAGAAGGGAGCTTATTTTCAACATTAGTTGCCCTCTCTCCATTCTACATAAAACCATGCCAGAGCAATTAAAATTGTTCCATTATGGCTGGATAATATTTTTCTCTCTCCTCCTTACTTTCTCCCCAACTGCTCCCTGAACCCCCAGTCAAATTGGCTCAGAATTTCACTGTCTCAGGAGTATCAGGCACTCAGCAGATTGGCTCAGCAAATAAAGGGAGTTTCTATAAAACATAAGCTCTAATTAAGATGTAAAGGAAAAGCAGGCCTCTTCTATAAACAAAGAAGAGGGAGAGGAAGCGAGAGGCAAGGAGGGAGGCAAGGACCCCATGTGGTCGTTCAGATGAAGTGAAGGGTGAGTGGGGACAGCAGATAAAACGGGATGCCTGAGATTCCAGGGGAGGAGTCAATAAAGTTTGGTGACAAGAGAATAACAGCTAGTATTTAATGAGCACTTTTTAGGGGTCAGACACTATATTATTTCAATTCATCCTTACAACATTCTGTTATGGGAGACCCTTGAAGATATTCCCACACGGGTGTGCGACAGTTTCCCAGGGAAACAGTTAAGGTGAACAGGTCGTGGCTGTTGCCTATGGCTGTTAAGCAAAGGCCCCTGAGGTCTGAGAGCCAGGCTGCACATCTGCTCTGAGGAGAAGGTGCAGCAAATCCCCTCCTTTGGGTTTAGATGTCGGGCTTGCTTACACTGGCCTTTTCCATCATTTTGGTGGTTTAAAAACATACCTGCTTACAGTAGAAGCTAAAACCAGTCAAACTCGTGGAAACAGAGTAGGATGGTGGTTAGCAGGGGCTGGGGCTGGGGGAGGGGGGCTGGGGAGACGTTGGTCAGAGGGTAGGAACTTCCAGCTGTTGGACAAAAACGACCTGAGGACCTGATGGAAACTATGGGGATTATAGTTGCTAACACACTACTGAGTAACTGAAATTCACTAAGGGAATAGAACTTAAATGTTTTAAGGGGAAAAAGATAAATATGTGAGATGATGGGTGAAGGGGAGAGGAGCCCTTCAATAATGTATACATATTGGGGTGGCCAAAAAGTTTGTCTGGTTTTTTCCATAAGATGGCTCTAGTAGAGCTTAGTTGTCTTCAAAACAATTTAAAACCAATTTTGCTAGGCTGTGTGGTGACAGCTGTCATGTCAGCGTGCATTTAAAAAGAAACTTATCAGAATTGGTGAACTTTTGTGCAGCCATTTTAATATTGAAGATGGAAGAAAATACACATTTCAGCTTATTATGCTTTATTATTTCAAGAAAGGTAAACGTGACTGAAACACACAAAAAAAGAATTTGTGCAGTGTATGGAGAAGGTGCTATGACTGGTCAAAAGTGTGAAAAGTGGTTTGTGAAGTTTCATGCTGGAGATTTCTCGCTGGACACTGCTGCACAGTCGGGTAGACCAGCTGAAGTTGACAGCGATCAGATCGAGGCGTGAATTGAGAATGATCAGTGTCATACCATGTGGGAGACAGCCGACATACTTACCATGTCCAAATATAGTTTCTTGATTAATGGAAATAAAGCACCAGGAAAGAATAAAGTTTTTGTCAGTGTGTTCTATCAGTTACTAAAAGAGGTGTATATAAAAATTTCCCGCAGTGATTATGGACTTGTCTGTTCCTCTCTTGCACTGACCACTTTTACTTTACATATTTTCAGACCATGTTATCTTCTCCACTAAACATGGGGGGAAATAAAGAAGGAAAATTAGTTGCAAAGATAAACTTCAGCTCCTTTTAATAAATCAAAAACATTGTTGGACAAATGCATACTTTTTGCCCAAATTTTTGAGGGAAAAATAAGGATGCACATTATACATGGGTACTGCTAATTCCATATCTATATAAATGTTTTAAATTATTTATGCTTATGCATTAAAAATTTAACTAACTCTAGAAACCAATTATGTATACATATGTAAAATAATACCCTTTATAATGCAAAAAAAACCCCAGTATCTAAATATAAATAAATAAAAAATTGAATTGAAAAAATTAAACTAAAGATTTTTTTCCCTGAAAGTTTGGGCCAAAAATGTGGGTGTGCATTATACATGGTAGGACATTTCTCCTGATACCCTTTGTTATGAGTTACATTGCGTCCCCCCTCAAAAAAATAATGTTGGCATCCTAACCCCCAGTCCTTCAGAATGTGATCTTACTTGATGACAGGGTCTTTACAGAAAGAATCAAGTGAGAATGAAGTCACTAGGGTGGACCTTAATCCAATGTGACTGGTGTTCTTAGAAAAAGGGGACACTTGGGCACAGGTGTCAGACTTGTGTAGGAAGACGATGACCACCAACCAGCCAAGGAGTGAGGCCTGGAACAGACCCCCATGCACGTCCCTCGGGAGAACCTGCCGTGTAGACACCTTGGTCTCCGACTTTCAGCCCCCCGGCCGGGGGGACCATACATGCCTGTCGTGCAAGCCAC
Organism: Phyllostomus hastatus; assembly: GCF_019186645.2. Lineage (NCBI taxonomy): Eukaryota > Metazoa > Chordata > Mammalia > Chiroptera > Phyllostomidae > Phyllostomus > Phyllostomus hastatus. Next base: position 10,633,885 of record NW_025333833.1, on the reverse strand, counting down.
CCTGCTCGTGCTGTTTGTCTGTGGAAGCCCTAGCACAGCAACAGAACATGTGTAACTTACAAGACAATTTTGTTATTTAAGAAGAAACATGTTTTCAGCAGAGGAGGAAAATAAACCTTTTATTTTTCCTTAAAAATGTAAAATAAGGAACCAGATGCTGGGAATAGAATTGATCTGCTATTTAACAGAGTATCATTTTACATTTTAACAGCAAAGTTAAAAAATTTTATCTGGCATCATGAGAAAGTTTTGTCTAATAAACTTGGTGGGTCAGTCTTTACTGAGCAAGGAAAACAATTCCCATGTTCTCAGAACTGCATTTTATGCTTTCCTAATTAAGGATGAGAAAGACAATTCCCAAGTTTCCTTTGGAGAAGATTGGTGCAATAAGCACAATTAACTCTAAGAGATTTAATAATAAATCACCAGACCTCCTGAGCATAGTAAATACAACCAGGGAATTATTTTAATACAGACTCAATATAATAATCACAAATTCAACTTCAAAGCAGCATGAATTAGAAATACCATGCAGATATATGAAACTTTTCTAGAAGCCTAGTTTTAAAGAAGCTTAGTTTTCTTAGCATAGATCTTGGGACATGCTATTTTTGAGGCCATATATTATTGGAAAGAGAAGGGAGTGCTAATGTATAGGCTTAGCTGTTCTAAGATAATGTCAGCAGGATTACAGTGTCCTCCTACGAACTCTTCAAAGTACCTTGCTAGAGAAAAAAAAATGTGGCTGAATAAAGAACAGATTATGCATATGGCCCAAGAAAGAACTTGAGAACACTGCGGAACTCTGCAGTCACATTTGCAGGGTTTCTCGTGAGCAATACACCGATCTCTCTGATTCCCAAAGGGACCCTGACACTGTGAGCTGCTCAGGCTCTCGTCTCTCAGGTTCAGACCGACGCCTGGAATACGCATTTGATATATGGTCAACTGGTGAGTGAAATGAGATGAACAGTGTGATTCCAACTTCATGGGCTCTCGTAAACCCAGAGGAAGCTTACCAATGGTGAGAAATACAGCAGTCAGTGCAAACCCCTGACTGACGCCTCATCTGATCTGATCGATTGATAGACCGTGGGCTGCACTGATGAAAGTCTGATTCAAAGTACTTGGGTTTAAGTATCTCCAGGCGAAAATGTTGATAAAGGGCCACTTAACCCTCTTTCAGTTTCTAGATTCTTCAAAACTGAAGGAAAGAATCTTGTAAGTCATCTTCTTCAATCAACTTCATGCAGGAAACTCAGGCAGAGGGTCACCTAACCTCTTCCTAGACACTCCAAGTGATTTGAGGGACAGAAATCTCACATATTTAGTAGGTATTCCATTCCACCATCTGACTGCTGTAGTTGTTAGAAATGCTTTCCCTGTGAGTCCCAAGATGGCCTATAGTTAAGTCTACTTATAAATCTTCATTTTGCCTGAGGGAAATATAAGAAGTTCATCTTAGAAGTGACAACTCTTCAGATATCTAACAAGAGCAGTCACGTCTCCACTAAGTCTATTTCTAATTACAAAGTAAACACATTTCTGTATTCCAGTAAATGCTAGGGATACTGCTAATTTTCAGTGATGGGGCTGGAGATAAGTAGGGGCTGTGGAGAATGACTTAATTACAGATTAACTACAGAGACAAGAACCAAATTTATCTAATTCTCATCATCCCCAAGGGTAGAATAGCTATTTTCCTGCCCTTCCCATAGTTTGATTATATAAGGCAACAGATTCCTTTTTTCCATCTAAGTTACTTTCCACTGGGTTTGTTCACTCCATATCGTATATATGGAGATACTAAATGTATCTCCAGCATGGTGCCCTGGTAAACATAGGTAGGGACATGCAGACAACCCTAAAGGCCGCTACAGATTTGTTTTTCCCTTAACCATAATCCACATTTGGGGATCTTGTCAATTGCTAGTCAGTTGCATGTTGCTGGAGACTTCACTGAGGATTCACACTTAGGTGTATGTCTTAGTCCGTTCGGGCCACTGTAACTGATTACCATTGACTGAGTGGCTTATAAACAACAAAAATTTATTTATCACAGTTCTGAAGGCTGGGAAATCCAAGGCCAAGGTGCTGCCAGATTGGATGTCCGGTGACAGCCCACTTCCTGTTGATGGACAGCCTTTTTCCTCTGTGTCCTTGCTTAGCACAAGGGAGCTCTCCATGGTCTCTTTAATAAGAGCACTAATCCCTTTCATAAACATTCCACTCTTGTGGTCTCATCACCTTACAAAGGCCTCACCTCCAAACGCCCTCACATCAGGCCTTAGGTCTCAGCATGTGACTGTGCGTGCGCAGGGGAGGCATGAACAGTCCGTCTGTGGCAGTGCACGAATGAGGGAAACAGTGCAAGATGGCAGGGTGTGTGTTGAAGAGGGAAGCCCTAAGCCAACTGACCCACTTAGGAGAACAGAAGGAGTGGAAGACTGAGCAGGAGGTAACAAGACGGCCAGTCAGCAGTGAGGAGGCAGGTTCTTCACTATAAAAAAGAAGGAAATAGAAGAGATACAGGGAGGCAGATCCTGGTTTCATTTACCCACCCATCGACAGATGTGGCACTAAGAAGCAGAAGAAACAACCACTGGAGAATGTGGTTCAGTCAGTGACTTGGAACGAAGCTGGATGGACAATTCCTCCTCCTTCAGGAGAGGGAGAAAAGCAAAGGGAGCGGTAGAAGAGGAATGGCAGGTGGAGACCTGGCAGGTGCTCCTCGTAACCACAGGGGCCGTGAAGCACTGGAAATGTGGCTAGTACACTGAGGAGCTACACTTTTCAACTCATGTAATTTTAATTGATTTTAAAACTGTAGCTGTGTAAAATATATCTCCATGAAACACAGCTTTCCTTATTTTTTTCCCCCAGTAGCATCATATTGTTACAGAACAGACCGGGGTGGGGTGGTATGTGAATGACATACTATTGCCGAATGGGCCCACCCTTGTGCTCCGGGGATCCCCCCACAGTAGTAGGTTCACCTTGCCCTCCACCAGAGAAAGACGTCTCTCAATGCCAGAGATTGGTGAGAAGGAAAGGGATTATTTATTTAAAGAGTTATACAAACTTATGAGTAATGACTTAATGTCTTCATTGAGATCCCAAAGTCCCTTAGAATACCCACAAATGCACAGTCCTTCCCCCTCTGCCCAGTCCAGGGTACTGTATCTCAGAAAAAAAAAAACAGGAGTCTGTGGCTCCTCTCTGCTCAAGCTGTGTGGTCCCAAAAAGATGCCACATGGCTGCCGCACCTGGGTTTAAATCCCAGCGCCAATCTTCCTCTGCTGCACCATTCCCAACTCCTCCCACAATTGGCCACAGCTGCCAGCATTCCTGTATTTTTTTCCAGCTTTACTGGGCTGCCCTAGTAAATCTGGGCAGGTGTAGCCCTGTGGTGTGGAGCCAATCATCTCCAAGCTCTCACACAAGCTCTGTAACCAGGGGGAGTGGCCTCCTAGTTCCATCAGGGGTTGAAGTCACTCCCATCCCCCTGGCTCAAAGTAAGGCCACAGCTATTTAACATATCTATTAACCAATGAAAGGTTATGGAAGTGTTAAATGACCATTCTAGAGGTTATCTGCAAAACTGTTGCTGTTCAAAATAACTCTCAATGGCCCTGCTCCGTGTGTCCCATCCCCCAGCTCAGACTTGTGGGGGTGAGGACATCCTATATACATATATAAATTTTTTAAATAATTCCTAGATACCAAGTTATGGGCCCCATTACAAACCCCTATTTGGGCCCCACTCTGGCTGCGCCCTGTTACAATATTTCACTTAACTGTTATGTTGTCTCGGATATTATCATAGTGTTGTGTGTGTCAGGCATGTGTCTCGTTGCTAGTGATAACACGGAAACATGTCACTGATCTAGACTATGTCAACTTCTGAGTTAGTTTGAACGGCTGTTTTCTAGGCACCAATGTAGCATTTACTTCAATATTTTATGCAGGCAGGTATGTTACAGCGGGTTCTATGTAAATTATGATTGGTAACAACATGGAAGCATATATTATTTTCATTGTAATGCACTTGAATTATAGTTCCAGGTTAAAATAAGTGTTTTTAAATTTAAAACAAAGACATAACACGGGCGTGGAATCAAACGGAGGTGCGGGAGCTGGTACGATGGCCCGGGCGGTGGGGGGAAGAGAGGCCGGAAGAAGGCATGCTGCCAGTGTCACAGCGGATTGCGATTTGCTGAGTAAAATTTTAGAAAACTATTGGTTAGGTAAAAAATATTTTAAGATACTAAAATAGACATTTTCCACAAATGCATAGTAAATTTGATCAAAAGAGGGTTCATGAAATTAATTGCCTGAAATTAAAACTAACCAACAATGACTAAAACTTTGTCCATTTTGGTTCCTATTAGAGAAATCATGAGTCATTATTATTGATTTGTATTATGAGAAGTTTCCATTACAACATAAATATTTGACTGTCTAGGTTGTATATGAGGTTTTCTTTTTCTTGGAGCTTCAAATTTAGTTGTTTGTTGAGAAGCATGAGAGTGAGATTCAATCAAATTCCTGAGCACCTTATTAAAATTAGATGGGGAAAAAACCGACAGGTAATCCATGTGGCTATTGTAAGGGCCTATTAACATCACCTCATGAGACATTTTGGTAACTGACTCTCATTGTAATTCTGCAGCTCTGAGTACAAGAAACTTCTCAGACCACACTGGGCAAGCCTGGGAAAGAGGCGGGGGGAGAAAGACGAGTGCACCGTGCACCAAACTCCGCAGTCACTCGGACGTCATCTGGGCCGGAGACTGATGCCATGCACCTGACTCAGACGAGGAACTTCTGGGCATGTGTCCTGCTTAGCCTTAAAAACAATAAATGCCTATCCATAGTACAGTGGATAAAAAGAAGTGGAATATTCATGATCGAATCCTATAAAGAAAGGGCAAAGAATGAACCCCTGCTATATGCAACAATATTAATAAATATCACAAACATAATCTTGATTGAGAGAAGCCATACACAGAGAATACCTACTGCCTGGTTCCACTCACATGACTTTTTGGTGACAGGGAAAAGCTAATCTATGATATTAACTATCAGGACAATAGTTACCTTTGGAGAAGGAGGGGATGTGGGGGAGGTTACTTGGATATGTATAACACTCTATATCCTGGTCTGGGAGGTAGTTACATGGCTGTATGCACTTCATTGAAACCCAAGTTGTGCACTTAAAATACATGGCTTGATAACTTTAAGGAACTTTTTTTCCCCCTCTCTCTCACCCAAAGAAATGCTACTGGGCTTAGAGAGAGGGGAATGGAGGGAAGGAGGGAGGGAGAGAGAGAGGGGGAGAGAAATGTCAACCGGCTCCCTCCTCTAAGCCCCGACAGGGGACTGAACCCACAACCTAGGTATGTGCCCTGACTGGGAATTGAACCCGTGACCTTTTCATTTACAGGATGACACTGACCAACTGAGCCTCACCAGCCAGGGCAAGGAACCTGCTTGAATTGGAGTTTCATCCACAACAAATGATAAGATACATTGAAGGAACGGAATACTCATAATTACCGTAACTTCCTGAAATTTGATTTGCATAGAACTTCCACACTCTCTGAGACCAAAGTGATAAGATTTTGGCCAAACAGAGAGACCAGTGCAAGCAGACAGAGGAGCACGAAGAAGAACATAAAGGTGAGCAAATGCAGGTCGCGTTCCATGACTCATGCGAGGGGAGCATCGTGGGAAAGGTGGCTGAGAAGGGAATTGGGGGCCAAAGCGGGAAGGTTTTGAACACCCACAGGGTTTGTTGTTAATGCCATAGGCCATTGAGAGCCCATGAGAATTTTGAACAGGGGAGTGACATTCCCTCCTCCTTCTAGTTCTTTCCAGTTTTAATAGGGTAAGGTGTGGGGAAGTATCTGAATTTATTCAGAAATGTTTTGTCCTGGGCTCACACACATATGCATGAACATGTATGTGCTCATACTTAATGTACTTACATGTAAGATGAATATGTCACCCACAGCAATCCAAAGAAATGGGTTCTTCTATTTCGTAAATGAGGAAATCGATGCCTAGAACAGCTCAGTAACATATCTGAGGGCATCAGAAAGGGGACAAGGACAGTGGGACAGCTTGGCTTCCTTCCTGAGAGTGACCCCAGGAAATAGAACATAGAGGCAGGCGGCAAATGATTTATTCATGGGGGGTGGGAGGTGCTGAGGAGGGAGAGGAAGCAAAGGAAACCTCAGTAGCATTCGGTGGTGGGGGCCGCCCTCCTGGGCAAGTGGCTGGCCTGGTTTCCATGGTGATAGATACCCACCCCTGCCATGAAACCTCATTCTCTTCTAGGCCAGAGAACCTGGTCTGATGATTTCACTCAAGCTGTGGAGTTGCAAGCACTCAATCCTGCGTCGGCTCCAGGCACTGCCGCTAGAAAAGTGCTTTTTCTTTCAGTAGGTCGTTATTAATGATCCTTCCTTCTTGTCTCAGAAATGTTCTCTGGCTCAGTGATGTGCGGGGTGAAAGAGTGTATTTTGAAATTTTCCGTCTCCTTCACAGCTTTTCAGATTTGGCTCATGTGAAAGAGAGTCGAGAAAGTGGAAAATTTCCCCTACCCAGAGTGAGCTCTTCATCACCAGTCGTCTCCATCTGGGTGCATCCGCGCTGTGCCGTTTTCCCGTGAACGTCATGGTAGATGCGACGTCCGAGGTGGCTTGGGTTCCATTCCCAGGCCCATCCGTTCCTAGTTCCGTGATTTGGAGCAAGTTAATAGACCTCCCGAAGCCTCGATTTCCTTATTTATATTATGGGATATGGTGCTAGTACTCGCTTCATAATGGAAAAATGGATGTAAAGTGCTTAACACACAGCCAAAAGCTAAATGAAGGATTAGTAATTGCGTATCTAGACTGTTTTTCTGGCTTTTCCATTACTTAATGGAGAGTTTAATTTCTTAGTAATGTTTAATACCTATTACTCAGAGGAATTGGGGACTGTGGTGTTTCAGCTAACTGAATATTCTGAGTGACGAGGTTGATACACACACAAGTTAACATGAGAACAAGAATATTTAGGGAATGAGAGTCACAATTATACTCAAGAGGCAGCTTCCCTGCAAAGCACTTAAAGCTTAGGATTTGAATTCAGTTGGCTAACTCCAGAGTCTCTACTCTACGCTTCCAAAGATATGAACGTTGATGGGTTCTGTGCACACCCATTTTACACATACAGAAGCCGAGGCATTCTTTTTCATCGACAAGTTTATGGCACCGCGGAAAACACAGACTGTCCTTTATCTAACCCTAAGAAAGTCATTTAAACTCTCAAGCATAATTTTCCTTATCTGTAAAATAGAGATGATTCTAATCCCTCCTGCCTGAAGTTGCTGTGACTTGTAGGGTGACAGTCATGGAGAAAGAACAGAGCATGAGATACGCACTCATTCGTGCTAGTGTAATGGATTCTCTCCAAGCTCCACCTCGATACTCTTTACATGCAGAAGGCCCACCCCGCTCCGCGCGTGTCTGTTGACTGATAACGATTCACAGCTGCCGCTATTCCTGACAACAGTCCTCAACCAAACAGAAGTCTTGCCCAGGAGGCAACGCCCCCTACAGGCAGGGCAGATCTCAGCCAATGGCAACAGACTTAGTGGTATAAAAGGCTGCTCCTGCCCCCGCCCCCACCTCAAATTGGGCTTAGTTTTGTGGTGTGACTGTGGCGTCCCTGTGGAATCAGACAGACGGACACTAGTCTTTAGCAGGTACCACAGTCTTGTTTAAGCTCCTGTCCTACTCGGCTTCTTTCACTCCCTGTAGCCTGGGAGCACTTCCTTGATTACTTAAAAGAATTTTTCTCATTTCAGTCCTAACTGCTCAGGAACCCAACGTAAGACAACTGGCGGCAGAGACGTTGGCTTTAGGAAGTCAATCCTGAGGACATGATTCTGGAGTGGCCTCACTCGCTGGCTGGACGGCAAAGAGGCCCCTGAGGCTGAAGGTAGGTGGGGAAGGAGCCTCCCTGCTCTGCTGCGCCGTGTGATTGCTGAGGCACGATGCGCTGGAGCAGGGTTCAGGTGGAAGAGCAATGTGCTGCTGGGTGCATGCAGTGCCTCTGGAACTGGACGGGTAAGGCGCTGTTTGGTGCGGTGTCTCAGCTATTTGGTGGGATTGGATGGGTAGCTGAAGAAAGAATTACAGACTCGGATTTATTGGTCAGAAATTTGAAGCAAAGCACGAGAGGCAGAAGGCCTTAACACCCGCAGGTGGTGGCAGGAACGGCTGAAGCTTGGGCGCAGGACTTAACCGCAATCGTGCGAAGCTCTGAGAAGGCTGAGTTCTCAGCCTGAGCAAGTCTCTTAAGCCAAAGTTGGGGCTTGATGGGTACAGAGTGTGACCCTGAGATTTCCGATAGAGACACCTCTGTGTAGCTGCACGCCGATCCTGAAGAAGTGGCCTGTTTCTAATTGTGGAAGGTAGAGCCTCCTGCCCTGCCTTGCTTTCAGAACAGTGCAGGGCTCCTTTCAGAATATGCTCCCGTTCCCCCTCTTGGCCACCAGACAGACTCATTACCAGCATCAAATCTAACCATAGCTAATCAGCCAAGGTGGGTGGTGATGTTGTATGCTGAAAGAGCCTCAGCAGCTAGAGAAAATTTATTGGCAGAAGCTGGGAGTGCATCTGAGAAGGCCCCTGAGTGTGTTTGATCAAGGGGGAGCAGAGTGTAGAGGAGTTAGTGTTACAGAACAGACCGGGGGTGGGGGTGAAGGATACACTATTACCGAATGGACCCACCCTTGTGCTCCAGGGGTCCCCCCACTGTAGTAGGTTCATTTTACCCGCCACCAGGGAAAGACGTCTCTCAATGCCAGAGATTGGTGAGAAGGAAAGGGATTATTTAAAGAGTAATACAAACTCAAGAGTAATGACTTAATGTCTTCACTGAGATCCCAAAGTCCTTTAGAATACCCACAAATGCACAGTCCTTCTCCCTCTGCCCAGTCCAGGGTACCGTATCTCAGAAAAAGAAATAGAAGTCCCTGGTTCTTCTCTGCACAAGCTGCGTGGTCCCAAAGAGATGCTGCGTGGCTGCTGCAGCGCCTGGGTTTAAATCCCAGCGCCAATCTTCCTCTGCTGCACCATTCCCGACTCCTCCCACAATAGGCCACAGCTGCCAGCATTCCCGAATTTTTTCCAGCTTTACCCAGCTGCCGCAGTTAAGTCCAGGCAGGTGTGCCCCTGTGGTTTGGAGCCAATCATCTCCAAGCTCTCACGCAGGCTCTGTAACCAGGGGGAGTGGCCTCCCAGTTCCATCATGGGTTGAAGTCACTCCCATCCCCCTGGCTCGAAGTAAGGTCGCAGCTGTTTAACATATCTATTAAACCAATGAAAGGTTATGGAAGTGTTAAATGACCATTCTAGAGGTTATCTGCAAAGCTGTTGCTATTGAAAACAACTCTCAATGGTCCTGCTCCATGTGTCCCATCCCCCAGCTCAGACTTGTGGGGGTGAGGACATGATATATATGTGTATATATTTTAATATTTCCTTAACACTGACTTCTGTACTCCATTACAAACCCCTATTTGGGCCCTCCCCTTGGCTACACCCTGTTACATTAGGGGAAAGCTGGTGGGTGTGGGGGCACTTCACCACAGCCATAATTAATGCCCTAGCAAGGGCGCAGGGGATGACTCTCCACTGTGTCTGGGAGAGCTCTTAGAAGAGTGGAGAAAGCAATGACCTATGCAGAGTGAAGTAAACGTGCAGGAACCTCTGTAGCAAATGGTGGAGGAAGGAATCAGCTCAGAGAACTGGCTATAGTAGTTTGGATCTGCTGTGTGAGACCAGAACACCCACCAGCCGAGCAAATTCTCGGGAGGGACCAGGGGTAACTCCATGTAGCAAGGCAATAAGGAATGGCCTGGGGGAGGCATCAGTGGTAGCGTGTTTTGTGTACACATTAACCCTGTCCCTCCATGGCTTCCTCCTGGCAATGGGATGACAGGATTCTGGGAAAACAGAGGCCACCGGACAATGCGCATCAGAAGCCCAGGTGGGTGTAATTACGATAATAGACAGCAAGGTCAGAATGTCAGCCAGAGACTGAGACACGTGCTTCAGATTTAAGGACCCGTTGATTGTTAACAGGTGTGAGTAATACTGTGGTTATAGTTTGCATTTCTCTGATGGTTAGTGATGTTGGGCACCTTTTCACAGACCCGTTGGCCATCCGTATTATGTTGTTTGGAAAAATGTCTATTTAGATCCTCTGCCCATATTTTAATTGGATTTGAGTTATGTGAGTTTTTGTACTTTGGATATTAACCTCTCATCAGTGATATGATGTGAGAATATGTTCTCCCATTCCGTAGGCTGCCTTTTCATGTTGCTGATGGTTTCCTTTGCTATGCAGGAGCTTTTTAGTTTGTAGGCCCACCTGTTATTTTTGCTTTTGTTGACTTTGCTGTAGTGTCAAATCCAAAACAATTGCTGAGACCCGGGTGAAGGAGCTCACCACTTATGTTTTCTTCCGGGAGTTCTATGGTTTCAGGTCTCACTGTAATCCATTTTAAGTTTATTTTTGCTTATGGCATGAGACAGTGGTCCAGTTTTATTGTTTTGCATGAAGTTGTCCAGTTTTCCCAACACTGTTGAAGAGACTGTCCTTTCTCCATTACACATTCTCGGCTCCTTTGCTGTAAATGAATGGATCCTGTATATGGGGGTTTATTTCTGGGTTCTTTTTTCTATTCCTGGGATCTATGTGTCTATTTTTATGCCAATACCATGTTGGTTTGATTACTCTGGTTTTCTAGTATAGTCTGAAATATAGTCTGTTTTTCATTCTCAAGACCACTTGGGCTCTTCGGGGTCTTTGGGGATTTCATATAAATTTTAGGAGTGTTCTATTTCTGTGAAAGATGGCATTGGAGTTTTGACACAGAATATATTTACATATAAGGTTTCGTGACAGACGAGACATCAGTGAGAAAAGACAGCATTCCGAATAGCAATGGAGCTGGGCTGGGCTAACGATTTGTGGGAAGCGTCTGCTGTATAAACTCGAGGAGGGCAGGGACTTCTACCCAGCTGGACTCTGTGGGGCCTGGAACAAAGGCACTCATTAAATAAACACTGAGTTTATTTTACTATGGACTTATAAAAAATCAATCATAGTGGAACAATAAGAAACTAACTGGTTATAAATTTCACCACTTAGAAATATGTGCTTATGTAGCTATCAATTACTTTGTCAGTACGGAACTGACACCAGGTCGCTAGAAGTTGTGCAAAGCAGTAAGACAAGCACTGAGTACTAAGTGGATAAAGAAGCAGAGTTATGGATGGATAATTAATTAAAATGAAATCATTATAAAAACATACAGAAAAACACAGTAAAGACAGTTCTTCCCCATAAGTTAACAAAAAGTTTTCAGTCAAAATATACAGTGCTGGTGACTGTGTGGGTAAACAAGTAAGTGTGTGCATGTATGCTCAGATGTATTTTGAATTAGCATAATTGTGGAAGCTGATTTTTTAAAAACCTACCAAGAATCATAAAAATATGAATTAGGTTTGCTCCTATCTTTGCAGCTGTGGAAATAGTCCTAAGGGAATATCCATCCTAGGGAAACAATCCAACATTTAAATTAAAATCTAGGCATTAATAAAGTTATGGCATTCTTATTTAGAACAACAAAAGACTGGAAACAACACTGAAGTCTAACCTAGTGGCAAGGTCAAGTAAAATCTCGTGTATCTGCTCCATGGGCTATCTGCAATCACTTAAATGTCTTTCCGGAGTAAGGTGGGGAGAGGAAATTGAGGTTCTCTCGTGGAAAGTGCAGCCTTGCACTGAATTCCCCTGTTTCATTCAGTGCCTGGTGTTTCCATGTCAGGACTCCCTCTCATTCAGTTTCATGGGAGAATCCACCCCTGACCTTTAGCAGGGGTCGGCCATCTGTCTGCGTAGTTTTGGAAAGGGGGCCTGGGAGGGTCTGACTGTCCTTACACACTGGGTGGGCCGAAAAGTCCCTTTAGTTTTTTCCGTATGATGGCTCTAGTAGCACTTAGTTGTCTTTCACTTCATGACAATTTTGTTAGGTTGCACTGTGACAGCTGTCATATCAATGTGTGTTTAAAACATCATCAAAATTGGTGAATTCTTGTGTAGCCATTTTAATATTGAAGATGAAAGAAGATACACAACATTTTCAGCATATTAGGCTTTATTATTTCAAGAAAGATAAAAACGCAACTGAAATGTAAAAAAAGATTTGTGCCGTGTATGGAGAAGGTGCTGTGACTGATAGAACGTGTCAGAAGTAGTTTGTGAAGTTCCTTGGTGCTGTTGACATTTTGGTCAAATAATTCTTTGCTGTGGGGCTGTGTTACACATTGGAAGTGTTTAGCAGCACCCCTGGCCTCTCCCCACTAGAAGCCAATGGTGGGAGATAGCTGACACACTCAAATCTCCAAATCAGTAAAGATATTGGTAAAAATAAGAAATATGTCTTTTACTTTGTGGAAGAAACTAAACGGACCTTTTTGGCCGACCCAGTAGGTTCCAACCAAGTCCCTGTTTCCGGTCCTGCACTCACCCGCCTCTTTGGCGGCACCGGGGTCTCCGAATGCTAAGCCTTCCCAGCAAACTGTTAAGCAAATCACCTTGTTCTACTCCACAGCGTCTGTCGCTGCTTCTCCCTCGGGTATTTAAACTCAGTGGAAATGAGATCTTCCTAAACTGCCACATCTTATCTGTGCTTTCCTTCTGTGTTCTCTTGTTCCTTGCGGATTTATATGTTTTTGTTCCTTTACTGTGACAGAAGAGGTTCTTTTAAGGAATAAATGATGAAACACTTTATGTGTTGAATGCCTAGAGATATATTGCTTTTGTAATGGAAAAATCTGGGAAAAAAATGACATGGAAATGTCAACATCACTCACCCTGGCTAAGAGAAACCTGCGTAAGGACAGCCGGAAAGTGGCCAGTGGAGCTGATTTGTTCGACCTTCTGCCCACACTCCCCTCTCTGAAGACAACAAAGGTTCCACAGGGTTATGTGGGTGCTTGTGCAGTTCTTGGAATATTAAAATTTAGTTATTCAATTTCACAAATATTTAATTCATGAAAAAAATCACATCACTGAAACCTTTTTCCAATATTGTTTTCTGCAAATTGCCACAAATGGTACAAGCAGAAACTAATATTTCAGCTTTTTATTGTTTTGATCTTTGATTATTTCTCCAAGCAAAACTGTAAGCATAAAAAATGGATTTATTTGGAGAATGGGCTAGATATGAAACATTATTATTTTTTAAAGATTTTATTTGTTTTTAGAGGGGAAGGAAGGGAGATGTGTGGCTGCCTCTCCCATGCCCCCTACTGGGGACCTGGCTCACAACTCAGGCAAGTGCCCTGACTGGGAATTGAACCAGCAGCCCTTTGGTTTGCAGGTCGGCACTCAATCCACTGAGCCACAACAGCCAGGGTGAGAGTTTATCATTTGAATTGACTGTATTGCCACATAACCTCAGATATATTTTCTAAATGTTTCTCATGTTTTTATTGTACTTACCTCTATTAAATATCTTCATAAGGTTAATTTTTTCCCCATCCTATTTAACAGTGAGCCAGAGGCTGCTTATTCCCCTGGTCCATCCTCCCTCTCTCCTTCCCTCCTCTCCCACCCACTGTATTGCCATGAAAAAATAAAGTTTGCCCCATTATGATACTCCTGAGGACTGCAGGGAGACGTAGCGCCTACTCTAGTGGAGGCAGACTTGTGGCTGAGTAATATTTTATTTTACATATATATCACATTTATATATATGATGTTTATATATCATACATATATATATCACAAATAAAAGGTCTGGCACAAATAACGTCCCTTTTTTATTATAAAACCTTCTATTACAAAATCATAAGCACGTAATTCTATAACATAACAATATCAGACTCCGGCACACCATGTGAAATTTTAGGTGACATGCTTGAATGAAAACTATAAAGTATGACACCCATGTCACTGCCCGACCAGCGGCACTCAGGCCGGCCTTACTTCTGCCACACTCTGCACGTGTGACGCTGTCCGCGTCCGTTCATCGGTGGGCGCCCAGGGTGTTCCCGTGCCCGGGCCATTCCGAACAACGCCGCAGCGAACAAGGAAGTGCGGGGTCTCGCTGAGATCCAGGTTCCATCCCTGCTGGCTACACACCAAGGAAGAGGGTTTCTGGACCACACGGTAGTTTTGTTTTTAATTGGGAGGAATCCCTGTACTGTTTTCCACAGTGTCTGTGCCTGTTTATATCCCCGCCCCCCGCCGGAAGCGCACAGCGTTCCCTTTCCTCCGCGTTCTCATCAACGTCTATCTTTTTTTAATTAATATCTGAAAATGAGTGGTTTTGTTCGCATTTTTTTTATGTTCAAGTACAGTTGTCTCCAAGTCTTTTTGATAACAAACCTCCTAACAGGTGCCAGGCAGTATCTCATTGTGGTTTTAGTTTGTACGTCCCCAGTGACGAGTGACATTGAGCACCTTTTTATGCATTTGTTGTCCTTCTGTCTTCTTTTGACAAAGGTCCATTCAGATGCTTTGTCTGCTCTTCAGGTCAGGTATTTGATTGTCTGCTCGGAGTCTCATGAGCCCCCCAGATAATTTGGACAGGAGCTCCTCCAGGCAGCTGTGGACAGGAGCTTTGAGGGTCAGGCTGTGACCGTTTGGGGTGTGGAGGTGCAGGAGCTGAGGTGCTGTCTCGTCTCCTGTCCGTGGCATTTAGAAGGTCTGGGCTCTTAGTGTGGTGCAGAGTTTAATCTCACCTTGTTTCAGAAGTGTGGGGCTCCCCACCTTGCCCCTCTGGGTGCAGTTGGGAATGTCTGGGGAAGTTGGGACTTAATTTAAGTATGCAGGATCCCCTTGACACCCCAGGGAGCTGTGTTAAACTTACCTCTGCATCTCTGGTGAACATTCTGGAACATAGCAGGCATCCCAACAAATACTTGCCAATGTGAAGAGGAAGCTATCAGCCCTGGCTAGAGTAGCTCAGTGGATTGAGTGCTGACCTGCAAGTCAAAAAGTCACTGGTTCAATTCCCAGTCAGGACACATGCCTGGGTTGTGGGCTAGGTCCCCAGTAGGGGGCGCATGAGAGGCAGCCACACATTGATGTTTCTCTCCTTCTCTTTCTCCCTCCCTTCCCTTCTTTAAAAATAAAATAAATAAAATCTTTTTTTAAAAGAGGTAGGCTGTCAGAAGGAAATGGACGTAGTGCTTAGGGAAGAGTTCTTGCTTAGAGAAACAGTTATGTGGATGTAGCTGAAGGCTTGGTGGGGAATAGGCGTTCCCAGGACAATAACGTGGAGCGTGAACTTATAAAGGGCGGAACTGTGGATGAGAAAGGGGGACGCAACCTTTAAAAGGCTATCCAAGAAAGACACTGAGAAGGAACAGAGCATGTGGCCTAGTAGCTGGAGGTGGGGGAGTGGCTTTAGTGGCAAATGTCCCTGAAAGGTTGGGTAAAAAGAGACTGAGCAGAGTCCTCTGGACCTGACCATTCTGAAGGTCACTGGCGATCCAAGCAAGGAAGCTTGCCTGGGGTCATGGAGCCGAGCCAGTGGGCAGAGGACAAGGGACCAGGGACTGACCAGGCGTAGTGGAAGAAGGGGCGATTGAGATGGCTGGATTGAGACTTTCACCTTGGAGGAGAGAAATAGGGCAGTAGGAAACCCAAGTCTTATAAGAGTAAGTTTTTAGCATATTTCTGTGACAGTAAGACAGAATAAGGAGGTAGAAAAATAGTGAGTAGAAAAATGGAACAACCTTAAAGGGAAGCTGAGGGAATAAAAGCAAGACGGTAGGTAGTGGAAAAACTGTTTATGGAGCACCTGTGTGCCAGGGATTGTGGAATTATTTTCATATGCATCATGTCATCCTAACCTAACAACCACACAGGGTTTTATTTATTCCTCTGTTTACAGTTGAGAAAGTTGCCCTTGGCTCAGAGAGGTTAAACAACGTGCTGAAAGCCACACAACAAGTGAGGCTGGAGTCAGGATACAAAAACCAAGTCTGTTTGACATCTAGGTTCTTTCCTTTTCTAGCACGTCACACTGCCTCTGCCTCTGCCTCTTCTCTGAGAGGAGTAGGATTGAGTAACATAGGTAGAACTGGAGATTTGTTTTTTTTTCTGTTCAATTCACATATTCACTCACTAGGATCCTCTCTATCCCTCTAATTTGATATGAAATTGCCTCAGGGTCATCCCAAACCTTGTGAAAGTCTCAGTGCCTTCAGGATTTCCACTGACTTCCAAGGCTGGCATTTCCATGGGCTCCTCTGGGTCTCACTCGGCCTGCACTGAGGTGGCTCGGTTGAGAAACGTTCTTGTGTTCATGGGCCCTCGGATGCCTGTGCCCCATTGTACTCAGCAACATTCTCACCCAGCAGTTGTGTTTGTAGTGCTTTAAATGGGGGAGCAAAGGAGAGGCCCTTACCCTAGCAACACAGACATCTTCCAACTGAACCCAACTCACCCTAGTTCTTAAAAACCTTTTAGTTTTCCCCTCTGGGATTTCTCGCTGGTGGCCTCACCCACGGGCGTCAGCCTGCTTCCGCCAGTTTGTTGACTTCCCCCTTTTCTTCACCTTTCATCTCTCTCTATGCCCTCTGTCCTACGTTATCCTTGGAAATGCTAAGATTTTCTCATTCCGTTAACGTCCCTACTCCCCTCTACTGGCCTAAGCCTTCCCTTACATGTACAAGTTCACCAAGGCACTCTGCTGACTGAAAGGGCCCTCCAGGTACTAAGATCCAGCTGCCCGGGTTTGATTTTATATGGGCCCGTGTGCAGTTAGATGCACGGCCGTCTGCGGAGACGGGGAGCTGGGTCCGGGAGAGCAGCCGGAAGGAAAAGGCCTGGGAAGGGGGCGAAAATGCCAGGTCGCCTCTGCAGAGAAGGGAATGCCTGTCCGACAATGGACTCCACTGAAGCAGAGACGGTTGGATTGTTCCCTAGTGATCAGCTATCCGAGCAGAAAAGGGTGACAAGGTGGCTGGAGCTCCTCGGGGTTGGGGGTTTGCAGAGTGATGGAGGGATCAAGACAGAGACACTGAGTTCTGGAAGTTCTGGGACGTACTAGCGAGACAGTCTCTGGTGAGACCAGCTTGCGGGTCTTTGGCAGGGGCTGAGCAGAAGTGGGGGCACTGGGGAAGGAGAAGGGAGAGGACAAAAGGAGGTTCACAAGATAGAAAAACAGGGATCGTGACGGGAAAG
Organism: Phyllostomus hastatus; assembly: GCF_019186645.2. NCBI lineage: Eukaryota > Metazoa > Chordata > Mammalia > Chiroptera > Phyllostomidae > Phyllostomus > Phyllostomus hastatus. The sequence continues at coordinate 10,616,617 of NW_025333833.1, read as the reverse complement.
GCAAGATGAGGAGAAGGCGGTGGTCAGGAGGGGGTTCAGAGTTAAGCCTTAGCAGCTGGTTGGCCCTGCTGGCACCCTGGGACCTGACCGCGCATGTGCAGGCTTCACCTCTGAGCCACAGAAGGCTGTCCTGGGTCCCCATTCATCCCTGGAAGGCACTAGACTGTGAAAGTGGCAGTGACAAGAAGGGCCCACCCTGCTCGCAGAGGTGAGCTGAGAGGCTAATTCGGAAATCTGAGTTCCCTCCTCGGGTGCCACACACACTGCCCAGTGGCCACACACCCTGGGGCACAAGAGCTGCTTTTCTCTCTCCCCCAACACCCTGCTCTTTCCAGGGAACAGTGTTCAGTCCCACCCTCTGCCACACAGGTGAGGGGTGGGGCAGTGGGCGTTTCCATCTCAAGTCTACGTGAAGTCAAATACATCTCTGCTCCTGAAGTTCTCTCCGAGTCACATTTGTGGGACTTTATCATCTTGTGGTCCTCTCGCTTATAAGTTGTCTTCTTCACTTCCTCCCCACCCTCCCTCAGGCTCTCCACATCTTTGTGGTTTTCATTTGTTTGTTTTTTGCATTTTCACTTCCTGCCGATCAACTGTCATCTGGTAACACTATGTTGGAGGAAGAGCAGAGAGGGCCTGTCTTCCTGGGTGTTCGGTCAAGGTGAGCTATTGTTCAGAGGTTCCGCCTGCCGTCAGCGAACCTGCTGTCATCCGTGCATCTGCAGGCACGTGTCTCCTGACAGCTTTAGTCTCTGTGGTCTTCGCGCCTAAGCCACCGATAGCTCAATTCTGTGTACCGGCATGCCTAGGGCACAGTTAGGGGACACTTTAAAGTGACAACAAAACCTTCTGAGTCACAGGGCCACGTGGAGGCTTGGTGGGTGGTGCCATCAGCTGTAAGCCTGAGGCAGGGTTTCAGCCGCCTTGCCCAGAAGAGAGAATCCCAGATCAGAGAGACGCTTTGACAGAGTGTACTGGGGAGGAGCTGAAGCTGCTCTGCCATCCGACAGGTCTTCCTGTTCGCAGTCACATCTCAGTTCCCCCAGACGCTATTGGATGTGACGTTGATGGGCAGACGCTCCCGGCACACTTGCATTCCCCTCCATCACCCTCATCTTGTCCCAGGGAGGCCACACTTGACCATGGCTCTCCCCAGAACCAGAAGATGATGTTCTCAGCTCAGTGTTTAGGAGATAAGTTGGGAAAACAGTGACTGTTTCCTATTAATATTATATCATGAATCCACACATTTCTGCTGAACTCACAAACAAACAAACAACATCTTAGGGCATGTCCTTTATTTCTCAGCCAATAGAATACAAACAACCCTCGACTCATGGGCCGCCTCCTGCTCACCCTTTAAAGTGACCTCACTGGCTAATTTGGCAACCTGCTTTCCCTTCACACGGCCCAGAATAGTCTGTGACTGTGAGCAGCTTGCAGGCAGGACACGTATTCTGCAAAAAGTGGCGGGAATGGGCTGAATCTGGGCTAGCAGGAGCCTACAAGGCCACCTACTTTAGGGTTTACACAACTGGGTTCTTTGGAACATCAGGGCCCAATGAGGGAGGGGTACAGGGCTGTTTTCATAGCCACATTAATTTGGAAAGTAATGTAACAAAGTTGTTTCTTTATTACAGGACATACTGGGTTTTTTACGTGGTTCTGAACCTTGTGAATGATCAAAAGGAGGGATAAAAGTATGATTCTGTATTCCCTCCAGAGTACTGTGTATTAGTTTGGGAAAGGCTGATCCAGCCCAATGCTCTCATTTTATAGGTGAAAATGAGGTCAAAAGAAACATTTGACTAATTAGTAGCACATCTGGGGTTAGAATCCAGACCTCTCCTTACCCTGCGTTGTCCACAGGGGTCACCGCCCAGCCTCCTGCATCCAGGTAAGAGGGAAAGAGCCAAACAAACAAGCCAAAGCGTGAATCTGACATCAAGTGCTTATTTTCAGCTTTGAGTTTCAGAGATCAGCGCCTTGTGACTGTCAAACATCACCCCAAACCTCCCCGGGCTCTTCCTGGAGGAAGGCGTTTCCCCGCACGAACTGTGCAGCCCCCACATTTCTGCTCCGTGTGCAGAGATACCATGCCCCGCTTCACATTTTGCTCGTGTTAGTCCAACATCACTTCCCCCCATAAAAGGTGGGGAGCGGGGTCAACACTCCTTACAGAAAGAACCTTTACGGACAAATGCAAGGCCCTTTGCTGAAACAAGCTGAAAAATAAAATGCCAAGAAGAGCAAAACGTGCAGGGAGCACTAGACAGAGAGATGTGCATGTGATGGAGTGGGGGTGACTTCTGACTCATTTCCCTAAATTTAGCAGTGCGGTTTAAAAAAACAAGTGTCTAAGATCTGCTTCCCAGAAGTTCTGTTATTTCTTCGCATGTGTCTTATGTAAGCCTGTGCCACAGGCCAGCTGAATAATTAGATGCAAAGGGCACAGCCCGATTTCGAAAGAACCAAGCAAAATCCGCTGGAGAACCTGGGAGGAGAAGGAACCGGGCTCAGTCCCACCTTTGCCTCTCCCATCTGTCCAGCTGTGCATGGTCCCACCTATTGGAAGTGATGCCTGTTCGGAGCGTCCCACCCAGCTGTTATGGCTGCTGCCGGGATGGGTTCATCTCTCCCTCAGGGAGACAGCTGTCACTGATGTCATTAATCCTTTCCACAAGGCATATCTCATTCCTAAAGGAGCTGCTCTGCCACCCACCTTCATTGCCTGGGGCAGGTCACTGTCCCCTCCCATTTTCCCCGTTCTCTGCCTCACCTGTGATTGGCTGCAGAAAGAGCCAGGCCGCCAGCATTTTGTGGAATCCATTTTTTTTTTTTTAGATTCCTCTTCCAGCCTAGTAACAGCTTATGTGGTTTCTTCTTGGCAAGTGGTACAGAGTGGTGAGGATCCTGATGGTCCAGGCAGGATTGTGTTGCATGCTACACAGGTGACATCGTTAAAGGAGGTGACATTTAAGTTGGAACAAACAGACTGGTGTTTTCCTGCCTCTGTGAATGCCACGTGTGGGGTCAGCTTGGAGGTCACCGGTGGGGCGAGTGAACTTGCCCCTCCAGAAGCCTCTGCAGGGGGGCTCACCCTGCCGCACCCTCCATCAGGCCACGCCTCCCATCTGCGCCCCTCTTTTCCCTCCCTCCCCATAACAAACCCTCCTCCCCATCTGCAACCTTAGCTTTCTTTCGCTTCCCCACTGAGCTTCTAGAGAGTCATGGATCCCTGCTAGCTGGCGCTCTGGAAAGAAGCCGATAAATTTACGACGATCTATTAGTAACTGATAATGACCTCATATATTAGTTGCTTAGGATACTTTACATTTTAATAGGAGAGAGCTAATTCATAAAGCTATTAAAATGTCCACCATGTGCCAGGCCTTGTTCTGGGGATGAGTTCAGACACCATTCCTGCTTCCGGTGCAGGGAGACACAGACCAGAAGAAGTGAACGAACCGAGGAGACCCTCTGTGACAGGGGTGAGTTCTGCGGAGAAAATAGGGCACGGCAGCAGGGCAGGGCGATCTGGTGAGCTGGAGGGAGCAGGGAAAGAAGGCTTCACGGGGCAAACGACATTGGAGCCCCCACCCAAAGGCCTGGGGGAGGGCGTCCCAGGCAGGAGCAAGAGGAAGTGTGCAGTTGCTGAGGCGGGAACCACTTGGATGCGGACCGAAAATAGGCAGTGTCGCTGAGGTGTGGTGAACGAGGGGGACGTAAGGCTGCAGAGTCAACTGGGGTCAGGTCATGGATCACCTTGTCACCCACAGCAAGAAGTTTGGACTTCATGTAATTGCAGTGGGATGCCTTTGGAGGATTTTAGGAAGGGAGCCGGCATGACCTCACCGAAACCTTGAAAGACCAGGCCCTGCTTCATGGGATGACTGTCCCAGGAGAGGACGTTCAAGGCAGTGCGGGAAGACTCAGGAAGTGCGGGTGGCAGTTGTGACTCTGCCCCAAACGGCTGACCGAGCCCCTTCACCTCGTTACGTTGCGCACACAGGAAATGATGAACTTGGACCAGTGAGTGCGGCCAGCCCTTCTCACATCATGGCACACGTGAAAAATGGTCAGTGTGCGACGCACCTGGAAATGATCGAGGTGCTCGGGCTGCCCCCAGGGCTGAGGCGCACCCACAACACGAGGGAGGGGATTTCTAGACCAGACGGTCTTGCAGGCCCCCCTCAGTTCTATCATTTTAAGATTTCTTGGCATTTCCTCATGAATGGTACCCCTCATTCATGCCACGCAGACAGTTGTCTAGCTACCTAATGGAAGGGCAATACTGATCTAGGTGACAGTGATCAGTGTGACCTGTTGTTTCACATTTTCCAAGGGTCAAGCCTCATCAACCATCGTCTTCTGGTGCTCCCTGCTGCCCCGCACACACCCTCCCCAGACACACTGGCTCTCAAGTGTCCCTTCTCAGCCCCGAGGGTAGTCGGTCTCCTCCTGCGCGGCCTACCCGGCTCAGAACTGGTGGCACTCCCGAGTCTTCCAGCTTTCTAGTGGCAAATTTGGATTTCAAGCCGAGTGACAAGACCATCTACCACAATGGCTTATTGAGGTGGAGATGTTTATCGTTTCCTTTCTTTTATACTACAGAAGTTTCTTATAGAACAGGAACACAATAGCCATAGTCTGATGTAGTAGGTAAGACACGGAGACTGGCGGTTTCTGCACCAGAATATCACTCCACTGCAATAAAAGACCAGTGTGTCCAGGCAGTGCCGTGACGTCACCCACCCACAGGACAGGCTGTTTGACTCGCACATTCAACAGGGCAGATACATTTAAACGTACTCATTGTTGTTCTTCTGAGAGCTGGACTACAATGAACAAACTGATCAAAGTCCACATTGCTCACATTTAGTCCATCTCTGGACTTAAAATAGCCTCGCAAACCTTCTCATTTTCTCTCTCTCCTGTGCCCCCCTTCACTCCGTGTCCCATCATGGCCCCAGTCCTCGACCTTCCTTACTGCATCAGCCTGCTCCCAACCCCACTTACTTCCCTTCTTACTCCATGCCATGTGTTTGCCAGGACTGCTTTGACCTTGACCATTTTCTTTATCAGTTCTCAGACACAGTCACTCCCTGAACCCGCCAGCATCACCGGAGTTACAAAACCCAGACAGCCAGGGATGACTGCGAAAGGGCCAACCCTGTGGCCTTGTCTGGTGGACACTGAGCCCCACGTAGTCCCAGACTCCTCAGTGAGAACCCACACCTCCACAGACGGGTTTGTGTGTGTGCTGTCCCCTGGGGGTGATTTTAATGGGTAATGCATGTACTGAGGAACTCATCACACTCTTATATAACTTTGTTCATCTAACAAGCTGGTCTTTATGCCTTCTTCCTTCCTTTATGCCTTTACTTCCTTCTTCCTTCTCTGTGTTGTAATCATCTTTAAACACCTGACTTCAATGAACAGTGAAGCACTTCTTTCTCTGTCCCATCATTGAACCCATGCTATAATCCTTTGTTCACCCATCTTTCTTCCTTTCCTCTTTCTTTATTGCTTGCTTGCTTTTTTTTCAACACCAAAAATATTGTCCTCTACTCTTCTTGTATAGCTTCTGAAGAGAAGTCCAAAATAATTCTTAACCTTTTTTTCTATGGGTGAGATGTTTACCGCCTACCCCCGACCCCAGCTCCTTTCAAGACCTTGTCTTTGGCTTCCTGCAGTTTGTGTATGATATGCCTAGATATGGACTTTTTGGTATTTATCCTGCTTGGTGTTCCCTGAGCTCCCTGGCCCTCTGGCTTGGTGTCTGTCATTAATTTTTGGAAAATTCTCAGTCATCACTACTTGAACCATTTCTTCTGTCCCTTTCTCTCTTCTCCTTCTGGTATTTCTATTAAGTGTCTGCCACGCCTTTTGTAATTGTCCCGCAGTTCTTAGACATCCTGTCTCTCCCCTCCCTGCCGGCCTTTTTCATTCTTTTTTTTCTGGTTTCAGTTTGGGGAGTTTCTGCTGGCATGTCCTTAGACTCGTTTTTTCCTTCGCCGTGTCCAGTCTCCTAATGAGACCATCGGAGACATTCTTCGTGTGTTTTACTGTGAGCTCTTCATTTTGAGTATTTCTTAGAATGTCCCTCTCTCTGTGTCCATTGCCCATCTGCTCTGGCATGCTGTCTATATTTGCCATAGAGCCCTTAACACATTAACCATGCTTTAAATGCCCAGTCTGATCATTTCAGAGTCTCTGCCATATCTGAGTCTGGTTTTGATGGCTGCTTTATCTCTTTATGCCAGAAACGTGAGGATGACTTTTCTTTCATCTTCACCCCCCCCACCCCCCAAAAAACTGGTGGGGCTACCAGAAGTAAAACTCATGACAGTGTGGGGAAACTCAACAGACTGGGCCTCCAGGAGCTTTAGTGCTCAAGCTAGTCCATATTCAGTCTCTACCAATCAGTCCACTACTCTCAAATGCCCCCTAGTGGGTTCTGGCAGAGCTTCTGTTCCAGGCAAGTTGTGATTCTTTGTGTTTATCCGGCTCTGCAGCTTTCGGGGTGGCAGCTTGTCCTGTCTATTCTCTGACTGGTTTAAGAAAAGTGATTGATTTTCAGGGTTTTTTTTTCTTCTTCTTCTAAGTATTGAAGTGACTTCTAAGCTCTTCATGTGTTGAACTGGCAACTGTAGGCTTCTTATTCATCTTTGAAGCCCTTTTAATGACTCGGCACCTAGATGACGGCAAACATTCAGCAAACATTTGCTGAGTCCAAGTCTGAAAGAACACACAGAAGAAGCGCTAAATTGAGAAACCTTTCCCATAAAGACAAAAGACTTATTTCCAGGTGCACAGTGAGAGAAAGAGAGTTACTCGTTAATCTTGAATTGAGAGAATGTTGATTTTTTAAAAATTTTTTTTTAATTTTGGTAAGAATTAAGTGCTTGCCCAAACCTACTGACCCATGCTCAAACCCCAGCCTCCCAACGCACTCCCTACTCACGCTGTCTTCACCGGCACCAGGTTTGGGTGCCCCGCCCTAGACACTCTCCAGGGAGGTGTCCTACGCCCCATCCTGAATAGACGACCTTGTACTCTGCAGTCATCCAGCACCAGAGATGGATTTCCTTTTTCTCAATCTTAACGTGTATTCCTATCTTTCTTTAACTAGGTAACGTTTACTGAGCAGGCTAATCACACTAGGCACTGTGCTAAGTGCTTTTGGAACATTATCTCATTGGCTCCTCATAAACTGAGGTGGGTGCAATTTCTACTTTGAAAAGATACGGAGTTCTGGCTTCAAGATGGTAAATTGCCTAACCCACATAGCCAGCAGGTGGCAGAGTTGGGGGATTTTAAGTCTCCTCTCTCCTTTTTCCAACCTCAGGGCGTGTATCCATCCACCCTACAAGCGAATACCAAGCATCTACCTGTTACAGGCAGGGGACTGGGTGCCTTGTGGGATACAAAGATAAGTCACACGTTCTTGCCCTCAGAGTTCAATCCCCTACTTGGAGCAGTGGGTAGAAGAGGAAGACGGCAGAAAGAAGAACAGAGATGGCAGAAAGAGAAAAGTCCCTTTACCCACAGATGTCTATACAGTGCTTGCAGTGCAAATCACTTCTGCTTTTCCCCTCCAACAGCAGACTCATCTAAGACTTAGCCCTCTGGTTCTTGAGAATTTCAACCCAGGTCAGAATATCAAGAAGATCTTTAAAAGATGCTAATAAAAATATTCCACCCCCCTCAAAGAAATATGTTCCTCAACCTAGTCGAAGATAGAAGGGTCCAAGCTGGGAGGGGCTGTCCTAGAGCTCTAACCCCGTGCCACCTCCTCCTACCAGCCATGTTGTCAGGAGGGGTCACCAGCCTATGACCAACTCTGGAAACTGGCCCCTGAGGTTGCCGTGTTTGCGTCCTGCCTGGACCGGTACAGGCCGGGTCAGACAGGGCAGGCCGAGTGGGAGCATTGTTAGGGCATTTGCTTGTCTGTGTGCTCAGTCAGGAGCCAGTATCATACACTCCGTCGGCGTTAGTGGGTATACCCCAGTGTTGCACCTGACCTTAGCCTTGTCGGGCTCCACAGACGTCCAGTTCTGTAGCTGCAGTGAACTAGGTCTGGGAACCATCTACAGAACAGAGATGAAGGTGAATGACGAAATGGGCCGATGGATGAGAGCCAGTGAATGAAACAGGAGAGGAGAGCACATCCTGACGCCTCAAGGTAGGGAGGATACTTGGAGGTCATTCAGAGTCACGCCCCTCCAGCGCTGCCGAGCTGAGTGGGCCTGCAAGCCTGCCGGCTCTCAGGGCGCCGGATGCAGTCCTGATCCGAAAGGGTGGTGACAAGCAGTGTGCTTCTCACGCCGCCCTGACAGTGGGTAGCAGGTGTGACGGTAAGTGAAGGCTGGCGTTCTGAGCCCGTCGTTCCTCCTACCAGATGAGGGACACCCCAGGGAGAGTGTTTGCCTATCTCCTATCGCTTCAAAACCCTTCTCCTATTGCTTCAAAACCCTTCTCCTATTGCTTCAAAAACTGCAGACGAACGTAACACTTGTCAACAAGTATTGTTTTTAAATCTTTCTAAATGAAAACACATCTGAAGGTTCTCAATATGACACCCATTTTATAAGCCCAAATATTTTTCTTTCTTCCACCATCCACACAGAACTTGCCACCTGGACTCCTACCTGTGAAGTTCTCTCTGCTTCTCCTGATGCCTCTCCCAGCTCTTCACCTACTTCCCTTTTATCCAAAGACTTGGAGCAAACTGACCTTCTCTAACGCACCTGACTGTTTAGAATCGATCTTGTTACTTAGGCTCTCTGAAAGTTAATTTTTGCTTCTGAAAAATGAGGCTAATAGTTGCTTTATAGTTATTGCCAGGTTAAATGGTATAACATAGATAAGAACTGGAACTCCATATTCAGATCATAATAAGGGCATAATAATTGCTAGCTGTTACATTTAGCTGTTGCTGTCATTGCTACTGTTTTCATTTTTTATTCATTCATATTTTCTATTTTCTGGGTCCCCACCTCCCCATTAGAAAGCTATCTCTGGCCCTGGCTGGTGAGGTTAAGCACCAGCCTGCAAACCAAAAGGTCATGGGTTCAATTCCCAGTTGGGGCACATGCCCAGGTTGCAGGCCAGGTTTTCAGTTGGGGGTGTATGAGAGGCAACTGATCGATGTTTGTCTCCCTCTCTTTCTCCCTCCCTTCCCTTCTCTCTAAAAAAAGTAATAAGAAAGAAAGCTATTCCTTTCCTGGATTTTTCCCTGATTTTCTATTTATAAGGCAGCCCCATTTATAAAGTCCAGAGGTTTGCTCATGCATCCAAATGTTTTCAGCCCATACCTGGCAGCATTGATGATGATAATGTAAATGTCGTGATGTTTACATCATGGGCTGGGGGACCCAGGACTCCCTTTTCAACCCATTCCAGCACAAGATCCATACACAGCAGTCTCCAGGGAGAAAACTGTGGCCGATGGACCCAGAGGCATCTCACTGCCCTCCTCTACCCCAGACCTCGCAGCAGTTTGGTGCCGGTTCCTACAAACTCATTAGTTGACAAAAGCAATCTAGAAGGGGCATGGGAGAGCAGTATCCACCCCTTTACCCCTCCCTGTTATGGATCCTCCATCCTCACCCTCTCCTGGGGCTCAGCTGGCCCCTGGGGCCGCACCCAGAACAGAAGCAGGGGGGACTTGGAAGCACTGCAGCCAAGCCGGGCTCCCAGAAGGCCCCGGGGGCGCCTACTGAGATATGCATAACTCTAGTCACTTAGAAATACATCTCATTATGTGAAATATTTTTTAAAGAATGGGAAATAATTTATGAAGATAAAAATATCTCAGCCTGACCACAAAAGTGCAAAAATAAATTCCGTACCTTCACTGCCTGGTTCAGGAAGGGAGGAAAGCGATGGGGAGAGAGAAGATGGGAGAGTATGTTCTGTCTGAAGCTAAGTAAGAACAGAAGCTCGACCCACCAGGGTTCTTGGGCAAGAAAGTGGAGGAGGATTGAATTTTTTAAAGATCTGTTTCTTAGTTCAGAGCTCATCAAGTCCTTCCCAGCGTGAGGCTTTGTCTCTAGACGGTGGAGCCTGACAAGGGTATGAACACATCCGGCCCCAGTTTCTCTCCCTCCCCAGTACCCTTTACTCACAGGTCTCTGAAAGTAGAAAAAAAAATAGAGATCTCCCAGAAGGCTCTTGCTTTCAGTATTTTTTAAATCCACTGCTTGGAGCAAGTTCTGGCTCTCCTAAGACCTCAGATTCTGCTAGTCCCCCTGCCACCCACCGCCTGCCCCAGCCCCACTGTTCCCTGTGCTGCTCCTCACAAACAGCAGCCATGCTCTGGCCCCAGGGCCTTTGCACTGGCTGTTTCCTGTGCCCTCCCAGATGTCCTCCTTCAGGCCCTGAGAGCTGTCCTGGCAAATTTTGGCAGCACCTTTGTTCAGCTCAGACTATACCAAATAATAGTGGCCACACTGGTACTTTTAGAAATTGGAAATGGAATTACAAGGAATCATGGAGCAGTCTCAGACTGGGGTGGCGTGTTCCCCCTTAATGGTTTCTGTCCTGGGCCTGGAGCAGAGCCAGCTGCAGGGCTGGCAACACAGGAAGCAGGGGCACCTCCTCATGCCCTGTGCAACACCCCTGCCCCTAGTACTCCTCCATCCTTGTCCTTGTGCTCTGGCTCGTAATGTACCGAGCCAGCAGTCGTGAGTCACCATAGTAATGCATGGTTCTAAGCAGTTTGCACACAGTCATAAATGCATCTTTATGTTCTTCACCAATTACTGTGAGGTGTCCTATCAGAAGCGCCCCCATGTGCTTCCTCTGATGGTCCTTCTGCCTTCCCCTCATCTGCCACCTGAACTCGAAGTCTCCCAGCACCAGGCGGTGGAGGTAGAAAGCTTGCCCTGGCTGGCTGGGAAGCAGAGAGAGGGGGCTCCAGTCCCCCTTAAAGGCAGGCAGCATTCGCGCCCAGCTCCAGTGTCGGAGGATGTGGCTCACACCCCAGGTCCTGCCCTAGTCAGGTCTGTAAGCTCAGGAGGTGTCTGAGCATGTGGTCGAGCTCCGCCTCCGTCGTCTCTGAAATAAGTCAACATTGCTCACTCTGCCAACCCCACGGGGTCTTCCCAAATATGGCTGCCTACTGTACACCAGACACAGTGTCTGTGAGTGTATACGTTTGTGCATCTATCTGCACATCTGTACATGTATAGGTGTGTATATGTAATCAACATAAATACACATATTTATACATACATATAAGAAGTACACGGATTTGAAGTGTACAGCTCAGTGAATGTTTACACACTGATTCACTCACGAACCACTGTGCAGATCAAGCAGTAGGACCAGACCAGTGCTGTTCTCCCAACCAGTGACCTCCAAAGGTGATGGCCACCTGACGGCTCTCGTGAGAGATTGGTTACACCTACTCTCTACCTTCATGCAAATGGACTCACACGGGACGCACTCTTTTCTCTCTGACTCTTCGTGAAACGCCAGACCTGTGAGACTCACCAGTGTTGCATGAGGCAGCAGTACCACACTCATCCCCGTGTGCTCTGTCATTACATGAGTAAACTGTGTGTACCCATTTTGGTGTTAATGCACATTTCAATTATTTCTAGATGTTGCGATTATGCGTTAAGCTGCTGCGAACATCCTTGTGCGAGTCTTGTAGGGACATGTTTTGTTTATTTCTTTTGAACATATGCCCAGGGTGGAAGTCGCTGGATCTTGGATTTACAGATGTTTACCTTCGGGAGAGGCAACCCCGTGGTCTCCCGAGACGGTGGTACGGACATGCAGTCCCACCGCCGGTGTCGGGAGTGCGGTGGCTCTGCGCCCTCCCCAGCGCTGGCGTTGCCGGCCTTCCGGACATGTGCACATAGCAAATACCTTCTCCCTGTATGTTGAGTGTTCACTCTCTTAATAGTTCTTAATATTACAGAAGTCCAGTTACTATATCTGTTCTTTTATGGTCATTGATTTTTGTATCTGGTCTAAGAATGTTTAGCTACCCCAAGGTTCATGAAAATGTCATTTCTTCTAGAAATTTTATTATTTTACATTTTTTGTCTAGGTCTATGATCCATCTTAATTTTTATGTATGGTGAAAGGTGGAGGGAGACCCTTCCTTCCTTCCTTCCTTCCTTCCTTCCTTCCTCTTTTCTTCTTTCTTTCTTTCTTCCTTTCTTTTCTTTCTTTTATTTTTCTTTTTCTTCCCTATACTGACACGCAGCTGATTCAATGCCATTTATTTAAAGGACCATCCTTTCACCACTGACTTATAACAGCACCTTTGTTATAAATCAAGTGATGCTACTTGTGTGGACCTATTCGCACACTGTTATATTTCATTGTTCAACTTATTCTTTCACCAACACCACTGAGTTTTTATATTGCTGTAGCTTTAAATTGGGTCCTTTAACTTTACTCTTCTCAAGATTTTATTTGCTATCATGGGTTCTTTATAGTTCCATATAAATTATAAAATTAGCTTATCAAGCTCTACCAAAAAACCCCCAACCCTGACAATTGGATTGGAAGCACACTGCATACATGGTAGACACTTTCGTCCCTCTCAGCAGCGTCTCTTGGTTTTCAGTGCAGTGCGTTAGTGCTTTCCTCAGGCTCCTGGCAGCCCTCCGAGATGGCGCTGCTGCTGCTGCTGCTCTCATTCTTATCGCCAAGGGAACCGGGTCTTTCAGAGGTTATAAGTGACTTGCCCAGGGTCATGTAGCTGGGATGTCACTGTGTGTACAAAACACAAGGATGCAGGGACAAGAAGAGGTTCATGGATCTGCAGATGGTAAAGCACTGTCCACGTGTCAGCTGTGGTGATGGCTGCGCCTGCCTGCTCACGTGGGTCCAGTGCGGCTGCACCAATGTTCTGAGGCTGTTCCTCTGCGGACCTGGAGTCCTTCACCTCTTGGCTTCGTTTGTTGCCTGTCAGACTTTACTTTGAGTTCCCCCCGATGAAATTTGGCATCCAAAGAAAAGCTCTGCTGGCGCAAAGACCATGTTCTCTCATCCCCTGGGTCCCTCGCTGTCTGGCATGCTGTGTAATACGTACTCGGTGCAGTAGGCGTTTACCGAGATGATAGTTTCGTTATGACGCTGAGTTTTTTAGCAGCTGTCATACCCCTCACATACGTCCTCCACCAGCAAAGGTCACCGTGGCGCAGCAGACACTTAGGGGTCAGCAGCTGAAATCCAAAAGGCAAAGCAAACTGGCTCTGCCCAAGTTCAGGGGGAGTCAGAGCAGCAGATGTGGTCGAGTGAGTCGGCGCCTCTTCCGGGAAGTTTCCTCTTCTCTGACGCATTTCCGAGTTGCCACAGCCCCCTGTTCTGTTCCAGCCATCCTCTGTAATCAGTAGGTCTGCCATTTCATGAACACTGGGCCATAGATCAGGAGGGGAATTATTTCAGATCTTTCAACTAAAGACTATTTTCTGTGTGAGAAGGTACCAAACATGCAATAATGGCAGACAATTTGCTCCAGAAAAAATGTACCATGAAAGTCAGCGCTAATGGCCGGTGAGATGGGCTCTTTCTGTCCATTTTCAAGAGGGTAGAATGGTCAGGGTTGGAAATCAAGAAGAAAAGTTTCCACCTAATCTCCATCACCATAAAACTGAACGTGTAAAGCGAAGGCACATGATCTTCTACAGTCCTGTCAAGTTCAGGTCATCTAAACAAGGAACAGGTTTGTCACCGAGGTTGCCATTGCCACTCACCCATGCGTTTACACTGTAGAACCTGAGGAAGGAGCCGTCTAAGGTTTTAAGGGGACAAGCCATCTCTGCAATGCACGTGACAAGTCGACACCCCGAAACCCTGAGCTGTAATCACCTCACACGTTCTTGTGGCCACACTGATGTTTGCCAAGCTGGACACAGTAAAATGGAACGAAGGGGATAGCGGAGAACTGAAGGGCTGTAGGGGAAACTTTGTGTAATCAGAAAAGACACAAGGCAAAAAAATGTAAACATAAATAATAAGAGTCTTTAATTTAGAAATTTTATTCATGGAAAAAGTCTGCTTTAAGTGGTAAATATTGTCGCTTTTCCCCCCCTATTTTCACTCAAGGAAACACCCAGAAGTAGAAGGGAAATGTGTCTGTCTGTGTGAGGGTTATGTTCTGAAAAAATGCAGCAATCCTAATATATTCCTCTCTGTGAATTTTTCTCATCAGCCCTCAGAAGTTAATAACTATTGCCCTAGAAAAGCACAGAAAAGAATAACAAGTATAGTAAAAATAATAGCATTGATAGTTCACCTTGAATTATACAAGAACTTTCTTATATCAAATGCAAAATGTTCCTTATCTTAACATTGATGTCACATTAAACGTGGGTGATTTCTGCGACTAGGTTCAACTGAATCAACTGACTCAACATTATACATAGTTTCTCTTGATGAAATAGGTCAGATAACCCCCAGTTCCCTCATCAAATCTCTTTCAAATAGGTTATACTTCTCTCCACGAAGACAATTTTCTCCACTAGTACACTTTTTTCCTCTTTTCCCCTCAAATATCGCACCACATCAGGGTACATGTCCTTGCACATCGTGTCCCTGTTTCCGCCCCTGCAGGAAATCAGCCAGGGCTCGGTGAACAAGTAACAGTAACAGAGACAGAAGCGTGCTGCCACCACTGAAGGTTCTTTGGAGTGTTGCCAATATTTGAACAAGTAAAAATGTGGCATTGGGGTCCATTTAGCATCAAAACTTTAAGAATGCAATGTAATCACACACTTTTATTCTTGCTTTCCTAGCTCCCGGTGTTCAGATGGTGACCCTCAGAGTTATTTGTAAATCCCAGAATTCAAAATATTTTATTCCCTATGTAGATACATTTCATATAGTCCCTCAAGTGGAAATTACAGGCTTACAAGTTATGAGCCAGTATAAATAAAATATATCTAACAGCATTCAGGAGACCCGAAGGATGAGCATACATTTGAGAATGATCTAGTGCAGGATTAAGAGGATGTCAGAGAACCACTCGACAGCCTCGAAAAGTTGAAGGAGGGGAACTCCATGAATTAAGAGGAAAACAGTTGCAAAGGCAAACCAAGCTGAGTGGAGAATCATAACATGAGATTAAAAATAGGTATAAGAAAGTTTGCAAGGACATTGCCATATAAATATTACAAAGTTACAGATTTGAAATCTACCATACAGACATAAAGAGAAGAATTGAAACTGTAGCAAACTGAAACAGTGGAAAAAACTGGGAAGATCTCAGAATTCAGAGTAAATGTTGACCAAGAAGACGATACATGTCAGTGAGAGCGCAGTATGTGGACATATTAACAGATGTTCTTGGACAAAAGATCAGAGTAAATAGAACTAATACAATTGTCCAAAAAGAAAATAAGAGACAAGAGTTTCCATGATCAGGCTTTAGGTGAAATTGATAACTTTAAGAAGAAACCCATACCCAGATACAGCTTCATCAAGTTATTTTTAATTAAAAATAATCCTACAGGCATCAACAAACAGACTAATAGCAAATATTTTTGGTGACTCCCTAGGGCTGCATTTTCAGCAATGGTAGACGAGGCTGTTTTCTCTCTTGATACAAACAAAAAAGTATTAAATATTCACCTGTTTGAAAGCCCTGGAGAGCTTCCAAAGCAGCAAGAATTTGCAGGGCTAAGATCCTGGGAGAAAAAGGAAGCAAAGGGGGAAAGCCCAGTATTTCCTGTTCCTCTTAAGGCAGCTGTCAAGTTCAAAAGCAGCTGCTAATGGAATAAAGCAGCTAAGCAGGGCTTGAGAAGCATGGGGCTAAGGGGACAAACTTGAAGTTAGGAGCCCAGCCAGGAGGAAAGGACCTGGTTTCAGCTGAGGCTCTCAGGGCCGTAGCCTGGGAATAAGCACGAATTGGGACCAGATCTGCTCCCATAGGGACAGAAGGCTAGCTTTGCCTCGTCTAACTGTCTGATGGCATCAAGTGATCTGGGATTGCTAGTTCTTTCAGCCCGGTGGCCCATGAGAAGAAAACAAGTTGTCTCAGAAGGGAGATAATGTCATCTAGAGCCTCAACTACCTATACAGTGTTCACGAGCAATATCTAGCATGCCATCAAATATAACTAAGCATGTGAAAACGGAGATTGGACTGGAAATGAAGAGAAAATAAAAACAAACAACAAACAAGCAGATCCACAGGAGATGCAGGTAAGCAAGTTAAAAAGGAAGTTAGTATGGACTTTAAAATAGTTTCGATTACTATGTTGAAGGAATCCAACAAGAGGGAGAGTTTGGGCAGAAAACTAGTAACAATTTAAAAATCAAATGGAAATTTTGGAGTTGAAAAACAACAACGATTGAACTCTACATGGGGTCAGATACAGCCGACATGGAAGGCAGATCAACTAGGTAAGAAGAAAACAAAGTAAGACTCAAAGAGAAAATGGTGAAACCACAGAAAAATAAGACACCCATAGGTCCTAGGGAAAAGGTCTAAAATACTTGTAATTTTAATCCAAAGGAGAAGAATGCGGGTGGAAGCAATATTTGAGGAGAAAATGTCTGATGATTTCCTAAAACTGAAGAAAGGCCGTGAGCCTCACCTTGACGAAGCACAGTCAGTCCTCAGTGTCCGAGACCCCCGCGGCCCCAGGGACCCTGCGATACCCAAGTCCATGGTTGCTCAGGCCCCTTACATGAAATGGCATGGTGGTTGCATATAACCTACTATGCACATCCTTCTGTCTAAATCATCTCTAGATTACTTACAATACCTAATACCATGTAAATACTATGAAGACAGTTGTTATACTCTCTTGTTTAGGGAATAATTACAAGAAAGAAAAATCTGTACACGTTCAGTAGAGATACAACCGACAGGGGCATCAGCAACAAGGTAACTTTTTGGTCAAGTATTGTTGCTCCTCGGAGGGGGACCAATAGGTAGGGACGGCTGCCTGGGCTGTAAAATTCAAGCAAGAAAAATACACAGAAGGCGGAAGGAAGGTGTAAGGGGGATAAATGGTAATGGGAAAAAATACAATAAAATGTAAAAGATACAAAAAAAGATAAATAAAGATAAATACAGAGAAAATCACACCCAGGAACTGCAAAATAAATTTACCCAAAGTTGATCATAAAGAGAAAATCTCAAAAGGAACCAGTGTGGAGGAAAATCGAGCTGGATTATAGCTAAGGAAAAGAATAAAAGGAAAGATGAATAGATTTTGTTATAGTAAGATTGAAAACTTGTGTATGATCAGAATATCATGAGTAAATCAGAATGTAAATGGGACATTGGGAATATATTTTTTAACACATATGACAGATAAAAAGATTAATAGTCTTCATATATAAAATAGTACTTCAAATCAGTAGAAAATAGGGAACTTGTGAAAAATGCTTAAATTTACCAGACTTCAAAAATGCACATTAAAACAATAAAACTTCATTTTCACCATCAGATGGACAATATAAAAAGTGATGAAACCAATTCTGGCAAAGACAGAGAAGAACACGTTTCTGCTCAAGACTGTAAATTCAGATGAGTTTTTGTGATGGCTATTGGGCCATGTGCGTCAAAAGCTTTAAAATGTTCCTTTAACTCTTTGCTCAGCAATCTTTTGGGATTTGTATCTAAAGGCAATGTTCGACAGGAAACATTAAGTCGCAACATTAAACAAATAGCCAACGCTGTGAACAACATCAGTCTCCAACTGTAGTCTCCTCCATTATGAGGCAGCCCCTAAATGTTAAGGCAGCCTGTCTTTCCACATCGAGCGCGTGCTGCCGCTGACGCTAGAGATGCCTGCAGGTGTCAGGTAGACTGGCGAGTTACCATGTGGGTGGCATTGCTTTCCCGTGTGTGAAATCACCTAAAGACTGTAATTTCACACCAAAGTGTCATTTTAGTTGAGGTATTTGCATTGACATCGCACTGCCAGTTCCCTGGTGCTTGTAACTCATTCGGCATGCCTTTTGATTACAGTGGGGTTCAGGGCGCAGGACCCCAAAATGCGCCACGCTGTACAGGCCAAGCTGAAGGACTTCGAGCAGGTGCAGGGAGGACTTTCTGGCCTTCCTCTGAAACGGGCCGGGAGACCCTCACGGGAGAGGTGCCCTCCTTGGAGCGGGAGGAAGAGCCCCCTGATTTCCTGAGACACAGGAGCACAGAGAGGCCTGCGCAGGCCCCGCTGGGTCCCCAGGTCACTGCACTCTGTCCGTGCCCTTTGCCTGCTGTCCTGCCACGGAAATCCCAGTCTTCATCAGACCCAGCGTGGAAACACTCTGGTTCAACCGTTTCTTTGGAGCTTTGTATCTGTAGGAAGACTCTTGTGTTCCATAAGACGTATATTAAGAAAATGCGTGTGATTTTTTGTTCATCTGGCTTTTGCTATGGGGACCCTAGCTGAGAACTTAGAAGGGTTAAGGAAGAATACTTTTCTCCCCTGTAGGTGCATAACATAAAATGTTCTGAAGAGAGAGATTTTTATCTCAATGCTCCATTATGCAGACACCTTGTAAGCAGAAGATCGCCCGTCCTATGGAAGAGTGCAGTAGAAACAGGCCCGCCACACCCCTGCGCTGGATACGACCTTCCCGGCTAGGAGAGTTAGATGTGGCCAGATCACACACCCAAAAGAATTCAGACCCTGTCAAATATAGTTTTTTAAATAGTAAAAATTTCCAGATACTAAATACAAACAAAATCTTGGCATTCCTGAATGTGCTTTGAAATTATGATATTAATTCTAATTGGTGCCCAAAAGATCACTGTTATGAGCATAGGCTTAAAAAGCACAAAATTACTATAATTTTATATATGATTGCTAATGGCCAAAATGTTTTATTATAATCTTTACAACTTAAATGAAAAGTGTTAGATTGAAACACCAGCTTTAATATCAAAATATTATATGGACAGATATGTCTTGTCTGCTAGTAAAAATGAACAAGTAAACACAAAGAACTTCTATACCCTTTAGTGTCCTTCCCCCCCAAGAAGCTGTTGTTAAAATAATGGTACATATCACAATCAGTGCCATCTTAGAAATGGGATACGGCATCACAGGCGTGGGATAATCTGAACTTATTACTGTCAAAGCATTAGGTATGTTTATTGCTGGGTAGTATTTATGTGTTATTTTACTTTGCTTAATAAAACAAATCAACCATTATATTTTTTCCTGTGTAGTCGTAAAACACAATCTAGACAATTTTGTCACCTAAGAATTTCGTGCACACGATTCACCTGATTTCCCCGTAGCTCCGACGGGGTTCTGAATGAAGAGGAACGTGGGTAGATCTTCCACCCGCCTCTTCCTTCTCCCCACACACAGACTCGTCAGGCCGACAGCCCACAGCTCCTAGGCTGTGTCCACTTTCAAGTGTCCCTACCTCTGCAGGGTGGGTCATGTTGCAGATACCTGGGAAAACCTAGTGAAAGCTAAGTACCTCCCCTGCCCCAGGAAAAAAATGCGTCCCTCTGTGCCCCACATCAGGGAGGTCACGGGCTTCCCCTGTGTGCCAGGCCGGACGGAAATGATGACAGTGACACAGCGCGACATTTCAATTAACCCTCAGAAACAGTCAGTGGTCTACAGACTTTTCAGTCTTAGTGCCCTTTACACTCTTAAAGTTACAGGGGACCCCAGAGAGCTTTTGTTCCTGTAGGTGGGTGATAGCTCTTGATTCTTACCATACTCAAAAGTAAAGCAGAAATTTAAAAAAATTAATTCATTTAAAATAAATAGTTATACATTAATATGAATAACATAATTTTAAGAAAAACAATCATTTTCCAAAGACCAAACAAAAATAATTGACATTGTTTTTGTAACTTGACAAATCTCTTAAATAGCTGGCGTTGGGCAGCCTGATTCTCGTACTTGCCTCCACTTTGTCGTGGGCCAGGCAGCCCCTGGGAGTCGACAGGGTGTGAAAGGATGAGGCTAAACAGGCTAATTATGTCTCAGTGTTGCAGAAATAACTTTGACCCAGCAGAATCCCTAAAAAGCTCTTGGGAACCTTCCAAGTGGATGATGCCTGGACCACACTCTGAGAACATTTTTCTCCAAGAAATTCCATGGAGCACTAATCCTTCAACAAGTTAACAGTTGTTGACCCAAGAAAAAAGAAGGAAGCATATTCAAATGGTTTGGGGAAGACAGGTTTCTACAGTATAGGACTTCTGAGACTGACGTTCATCAGGATGGGTAGGAAAAATACTCGTGCAGGAGTATGGAGGAGCTGCTGCGTTAAGCAAGATGGCCACTAGATGGCACTGCTGTTCCACTCACAGGCCACCTGAGCCTCTGCATCAGGAACCTGCCTCTAGCTTTTGGAAGCCCCAATTCCCTGGAAAGTTGAAGGACTTATGCAGTACTTTCTTTGTTTTAATTTTTAAACTTAAAGCAGTGGTTAAAAGCTGTCACAGAGAACAATGTAAACATTTCTTCTTAGTGCAAAGGACATATTTCTCTTCACCCCAAACTAGGGCTTTCAGCTTATCAAAAATCAACAGTAGGGAGCAGCTTCCAAGTTCATGGCTCTGGGTTTCAGATCTGAGGGGTCCCTGCAGTGGAGATGACAGAGCCTCTGACCTCAGAAAGTTCACCTAGAATGCAAGACAAACCAGAATGTTCTCAGCCAGCATCCCCAAGTCTGAGTAATGCTGATGCCATAGTCTAAGTTAACTGGGCAGCCAGCCCTGTGTGCATCAAGGGGCGGGACGTGTTCTGAACGGCCAATGGCATCATGTGATGAGGGGCCCCTTATTGTGCTGATAGGCTCTGTGGGAAGCCATTCAATTGAAGAAAGGGCCTGGTGGCAGTTTAGGGATGACATGTCCCCGTCCACAGCTACGCATCCCCACAGAGGGGGAGCTGGACACTACCCCTCTCGGCTCTGTCACTCTCCTCCACGCTACCTGGCTGTGGCCGCAGCTCTGGCCAGAAGACCGCCATTCAGAGGGAGCTGGACGTCCCAGTGCAACGTTCGGGAGAGGGTCGGGGCCTGAGATATCTGGCCACGGAAAGCCCATTTTGCAAGGCCGTGGTGCAGGGTCTGAGGGGAGTCAAGGGAGAGTAGGGCCAGTGAGGCAGTCAGTAGGCAGGGGGAAGAATGTGGGGTTTTTCCTAGAGGGGGCAGTGGAGAGGCACTGAGGGGCTTCCGCCAGTGCTCTACCTTGAGGCAAGTACTGTGTCAAGGGCTGCAACACAGACGCAAATGACAAGGCGGCCAGTGGCTATTAAGAGAGTATAAAAGGACAGCCCATGCTGTGTTCTAGTCATTCACATTAACCCATTTGGTCCTCTTAACTGCCCTATCGGGTAGGACGATGACCACCCTCTCTCCTCAGAGGGGAGAGGGAGGCACAAGGAGGTGAAGGGATTGGACTGACATCCCAGCCACCACCCACCTCCCCACACCTCTCTCTCAGAAAGGGGAGAAACGGCCCTACAGTGCGGCAGCGACTCTGACAGCCGCCAGCTGGGTCCAGTGGGAGCCTGAAGGCAGGGACATTAAATTCCTCTGGGACCGGGTAGAAAGGGAAGTTGTAATGGAAGGAAGTTTATAGTCTGACAACTGAGCTTGTGCTGGATAAGCCTAGATAAACGAGGGGACGTGGGGAGGCATTTCCAGTGGAAGCAGCAGGCCGGTCTGCAAAGACACAGAGGAGGCTTGTGTCCAAACTGCAAGTGGCTGTTGTTGCCCAGAGCCTAAGAAACGGGTGGCTACAGGGAAAGCTGGACCACGTGCTGCATGTGAAGGAGTTTACCTTGTTCCACCTACGCTTAGGTGGTTAGATTCAGTCCCTAGTCCTTTCACACATGTCAAGATCATTTAGAAAGTTGCTCCCTCCATCCCAACTAGCCACCTTCTCAGGTTTTGACATGTGGGAACCTAATACAAATGGCACCATCCAGTGCATGGTTAAAAACATTGGGACAGAAATCACTTAGGACGAATGGAACGTTTGCAGTTTTGACTCAGGTCTCCTCAATATCTTTGCAGACTGGCCCTTGAGCAGAGGACGTGGGCTCCCTCGCTGTGGTCAGTCAGGTCCACCCCAACCCCAGTGCATCGCCACCTCGCTCACACCGCTTCCTCTCGTCCACCGAGGACCGATGCTGAAATTAAGAGACGCTGTGCGTGCAGCTTTGTTTTGGTTTCTCAATCACATGACCACGCTGGGTATCAATGAGACATTATGCTGGCGTGACCTCGTGATGATTGCTTATGGCCCTTTCCTTCTCGAAGGCCATCCATTTGGAGGTTCATGCTGGAATGTAAGCTAACCAACGAGCCGCTGTTCTACAGCCCAAGCTCCTTCCCCCTCTCTGCAGGTCAGACTAACGTTTGTCCACTTTAAGGACCCCAGCAGCTCTCCCGTCACCCACGAGGCAGTGGTCTAATTTCAGGTTTCTCCCAGCACCCTGCAGGGTGGCCTGAGGTCACGGCCCTGTGTGACCTGGACTCTGTTTACCTCTCCCTGTCTCGCGGGCCTCTCCCGCACTCCAGGGCACTTCTCCGTACAACACACCGCACCACCCATCTGCGCATTTGCACACCTCATTTCTTCTGCCTTGAAGACCTTTCCCCCTCTCTCTCCACCCAAGGAAATCTTACTTATTCTGTCTTTAAAATTTCATCTAAGTTATACATATTCTTAAAAAGTCAGACAGTTATAAACCTTGTTATGGAAAATAGCGGTGCCCCGCTTTCCCCTTCTCCCTCCTCCACGCCCACTTCCCACAGGCGCCCCCTTGTGTTGCTCTGTAGAGATGCACGTCCGCCTTGCTAAAGAACACACGTCTACTGCCTGTCTCTTCATTTTCAGGGTTAGGAATTTCCTGTCGCGTTCTCGCACCGGAGGGTAAGATTTGCTGTCCTCCACACCTCCCCCATCCACCTCCCTGCTCTCCTCTCCTCGGTCTCCCTTAGACCCACGCCATCGCTTGTAGTTAGATCAGAACACAGTGTTTACATAATTATGACTGCTCTCACAGCATGCTCGTGCAGGAAAGCGCAGTTACATTTCCTTCCTGGCACGACTTTTAATTTTCCCCGGAGTTAATAATTGTCTTGTTTCTTCCTTTGTGTCGTCTGTTTGCCTACTTTGAATTCCTACCTAGAGGTTCTCCCACAAATGTAAATCTCCTCCCCATGTATTGCCACACGTCGGGTGTTTCACCAAGTTCATCTTTTGGGACGTGTTAGCTCCCCGTCTGTACCACCAGCACTTCAGGTGTATCCAGCAGCTGTCTTCAGGACTCTTCCTCCTCGTCCCGGAAGTTCTTCCCCTCTTTCCTGGGCCGGAACCCTTGTTTCCTGCGCCTCCAGTCTTCCTCTCTGTGCTCCTCCCCTTGCCAGACCACGTCCTGAAGTAGCTTCCTAAGGAAGTACGTACGAGAGGCTAATTTTCAAAGACATGCATGTCTGGGGATGTGTTTGTTGTACTCTGACATCTTATTGATAGTTTGGCCGTGTATAGAATTCTGGGTTGGAAATGATTTTCCCTCAGACCGTCGAAGGTGTTGCTCCAGTCCTGTAGCTTCCAGCGCCGTTGCCCAGGAGCTGGCGGTGAGGGCGGAGGAGGCGGCTGGGCCAGTCTGCCGCCGTTCTGGTTCTCCACCCGTGCGGACGGCCCCCTGGGAGCAGGCGGGGTCTTCTGCACCGCGTGCTCTGAAACTTGACGGGGATGCGCCCCAGCGGCGTGAGTCCTGCTCTTCCATCGCGCTGGCCTGCATGCGCTCTCATTGTCCAGCAGTTGATGTTTTGGAGGGCTGGGCCATTTTCCTGAATCAGTTATTTGATAATACTGATTGGGCCATTCTTTTTTTTAAAAATTTCTTAGTATTTCTAGGTTATTTTTCTAATTTCATTCTTTTATTCTTTTTTATACTTCTTGTTCTTTGGTTCTTTTCTCTGGAAGATTTCTTCAACTTACCTTCCACACATTTGATTCTTCATGCGTTGCATTGCCAAGAGTCCTTTACTTCCTGGTTCTAGGAATGCCCGCCCGTCCTTGTAGAGTATCCTGCTTTTGCTTCACCAATAAAATTCTTCCTCTTCTAAGAGTATTGAAAAAATATATAATTTTATAGGATTTTTTCCCTTGAATCTTTTTGGTTTTCTTCTAAATTCCTTTTTTCTTTTTTTTTAAGTGCTATTGTTTGTTTTTGCCTTTGATGTGTGTGAGGCTTTTCTCAAACACCTAGCAGGTCCCGGGCTGCTCTCTCCGGCTGAGGAGTCAGGTCCTGTGAGGCTCCAAGCTCGGGGCCCGAGCAGGGGGGCCCGTTGACTAGAAACAGCTCCCCTGTTGGGCCACCGGGCTGGGCTTTCACACTGTGGGAACTTAAGTCTTTTTCCTTGGACTAGTCAGATCTTAACTCTTTTCCTGGAGGGGATGAGCCCAGTGCTCTGGTCCTGGGCGCTCTCAGTTCCGTGTGCAGACTTTCATGGACTCCCCCTGTTTCCCGGGACCTCATGCCCCTCACCCAGCACCCCTCAGCCCACCCTCCCAGTCCCCTGCCCTGGCGGAGCGGGCTGGCTGTCTGCATGTAGAGGGCAGTGGGTGGTGGAGAGACAAAAGCACATCAGGGGCTCATTGCTTCTTAGACCATCGTTCAGCCCTTCCTCCCGCTTTCGGCTTCACCTTCGCTGCTGGAGGAATCCTGCGACTCTCTGGCTCTGCAGCGCCATTGCTTCCCCTGGCAGCCGAGCCCGCCGCCGCCTCTGCTCTGCTGCGCCTGTCATCGAATGCCCCTCTGCTTTTCCACTTCAAGGGATGTGTTTGCCGTGACTTCCTTTGCTGTCCTCTTTGTCCTTAAAGATCTCTTTCTTTTAAAAAGTCCTGTACTGTCATTTTTAGTAGGGCTTAAGGAGTTAGTAGAGGTAGCATGTGTTCAGCCCACCAGTTGGAACGGGAAACACTCGTGAATTTTTCCAGTCCTCGTGCGCCGTGACCTTGTCCCCGACTACCCCCACACCCCCAGTGCCGGCGGCTTCCCCCGTGACAGCACGTCTGTATCGGGACCTTGCACGCACTTCCCTCCATGTATGTGTGCGTGTATATATGTAGGACGCGGTTACATAAGAAGTCGGGATCTCCTTCCTGGATTATAAGCTGCTGGAGTGGGGAAGCCCTGTTATCTAATTTCACATCCTCGGGATCCAGCACAGGACCAGGGGCCTGTGTGAGTGCCTGGCAGACGGAGGAGACACTGCATGGTGTTTTCTGTGAGGAGCTGCACTGTGGAGAGGGCTGTGCTGGAAGCAGAGAGCCCCTGAAAGAAGCTGTTTTCCTAAGTCCCCTTCATCGCCGTCCCTGGGGGTGGCGCACAGCGGCCCTGCAGGCTGGTCTTTGCTGCGGAGCTTCCTTCAGACGTGGGACACACGGGCTCGCTTACCTCCCTCAGAAACAGGGTCCGCAGCCAAGGGCGTGGCCTTGGGACAGGGGACAGGTGGGATTGTTTTAATCAACGAGTCAGGGTCCCGTGGTTCTGGAGGAGTGGGTGTTTATGATCTTCAGCTCAGAGCGGGGTGATCAGGAGTGAGTGTCGTATCCTCCCCGCCCTCCTTGAATGTTCCTCGGCCCCAGGACACACTTCCCTGGCTTGTTCTAATGAAAGCAGAGACACCCCAAACCGGGCTGGGCTGAAGAGCCTCCAGCAGAATGTAGACCTTCTAAGTGACATAAACAAAGATCCAGTTAGGTGTCCCCGCGGGGACACAGGGATAGCACTGAACACCCTCCTGGGGCTGAGTTGGTCCGTAAGTCCGCCTCTTTCTACTAGGCAGAGAATCAGGAAGCACAACTCACACTGGGGACCAAGAAGCTACTCAGGGCATTCGCGTGCTGGGACTGCAATCCTTCCATTGGAGAATCTACATGGTGGCAGGTCAGCCTGGGGGAGCAGCCTGAGCGACCAAAGGTCCACGAGGTTAGGAAGGTCTCAGAAGCAAGTGCATCTGGGAGGGGCCTGAAACCAGGCCGTGTGCACGGGCAGTGCTGGGCATGCTCTTGGGCAGAATCCAAGATCCGAGGTACCAGAGCCACACCCGGGGACCAGTGTCGTGCATCTAATTCTGACAGGTGAGGTGAGGATGGAAGGTGAGGCTTAAAGAAGCGGATCTGGGCCAGGCACCGAAGCTGGACAGTGTTCTTCTCTGCTTAGCTCTCCTCACTTTAGAAAGGGCTGCTTCTTAAGGTCCCAGGCTGCTGTCAGCAGCTGAAGCCCCCTGCAGTCTGACACTTCACTCCCCCTGACAGCGCAGCACTCCTGTGGTGAGTGTTTAGGCAGGGCCTGTCCAGAAGAGATTGTGAGAGCGAGCAAAGTGAAGGGGAGACAAGTTACCGTCTTCTTAGTAGTGAGTCGGGATGACACATTGGCCTGGGGAAATACACCTGTCAGGAATCCATCCGCCCGCTGGGGTCGCCCACAGGTGAGCTGCCGGCTCCAAATCCGCGTAGCCTGGCGAGCCGGGACCATCGAGCGGTTTGACGTCATCAGCTACGCAGTGCTCGGGAGGGGAAACTGTAGCTCCGGAACAGACGGGCATCGCCCCTCCACCCCTTCCTTCTCTTGCTTGGCTTGTGTTTCCTTCTGCTCATAGACTTAGACGAGTGAAATTTGGACGTGGATCTGGGTGTTACTGAATTCAAATGCATGAGTTGCCCTTAGAAAACCCAGAGACTCTTAGAGGAAAAGTCAAACGAGGCCGGGAATTTTCCTAGCGGCGTGTGCGACGCTCTGAGCTTTTTATACCCCTCTGGGTGAAGAAGGGCCTCGAGGGTCGAGTGTCGTGGGTGCAGAAGCTCCGCCTCTTCGCTGCAGTCCCGGGCGGGGGAGTCGCCCCCTCGAGGCTTTAGTTAACACTCGGAAAATGGGAAAAATAGTAACAGGCCGGTTATGAATGTCACTCAAGGATGCAGCGAGGTTCCCAGAGAGCTTGGCACGGACGTGCCCAACACAGGCTTCAGAGCGTGGCTTTGTTACCGCTGTCGTGGCTAGAAGGCGGTGACCTTCTACCCTTCCTCGGGCACTCAGGGAGATTATCTAAATTTGGCCAAAGAAATAAGTCTCCCAAAGAGAGTGGGGAGTAAACACTACCTCGAAGGTTGTAAGAGTCCCAAGAGGAAATAGCTACGGAAGCATTTCACGAATGGGAATGTTAGTTACTAGTGATGTTTTTCTGAGAATCCGTGCAGTGGCGCACACTGACCCAGGCTGCAGACGCACGTGGGCTCCCGTCCCGGCTCTGCTCCACCCCGACAAGTCCTTCCATCCGTGAGGCCCCGGGAGGTCTCCCTCTGTTAAAGTGGTGCCATGAATACGCATCTTGCAGGTGGCCACTAGGACTTAGGAGGGAGAAACGTGGGAAACCCATTTTGCCTAACGCCTTGTGCACAGAAGGCATTCCTCAACGCACATTAGCGTCTTCCCTTCCCGTAGTC
The DNA here is from genome assembly GCF_019186645.2 of Phyllostomus hastatus. Classification (NCBI taxonomy): domain Eukaryota; kingdom Metazoa; phylum Chordata; class Mammalia; order Chiroptera; family Phyllostomidae; genus Phyllostomus; species Phyllostomus hastatus. Next base: position 10,589,191 of record NW_025333833.1, on the reverse strand, counting down.
TCTCTTCTGCTGCCCACTCAAGAACCTCTGATGCATAATTCACAACCCAGGTGCCAGAGCAGGAAAAAAACTGAGAGAAGACAGAATCAAGATCAAACAACACCTCAGTAGGTCGGACCACTAGGGCTGGAAAAAATAAGCTCAGATCCATACATACGGGCATGTCTGCCGAGCACAGCCCACGTCTGGGGCTCCGGTGACAGAGGCTCCTACCACACACTGGTTACTGGAACTCACGGTCCCACTGTGGCCGGCACTGGTCAGGCCATCCCCGGGGCACTGGGTCCCATCTTGGAGTCTGCTTTTGAAAAAGAAGCCCTGGTGCCCAAGAACCTCTTCAGGGACACGGCCTGTGGGGTCAGGCCCGGGAGGCGCGGCTAGGGAATCGAGGCACTTTAGTGTGAAAACGGGGAGACTGCGGAAAAACACGACAGCTATTTGTGTCGTATAGATGTTATTCTGTGAAAGAGGGAAGAGTTGGGCACCATGTCATGCAGAAAACAACATAAATTTGGAAATTGCGAGGAGGCAGTGCTGACTCCTAGAACTCGTGTTCACTCATACGTTTGTTCACGCGCCAGCAGACGCCGACTGATCTGAGTGAGCACTGGGTGTGAGTCGTGTTCCCTGTGGGCACGTATGTGGTGCGTGTTTAATAACCAGCTCTCCAGAAGAAAAAAAAGCCTCGATTTATAGCATCTGCCAATCTCCATGGTGTAAATGCCCCCACCGTGGCTGACTCGGAGCTACCGAGGTACACGTGGACTGAGAAGAGACGCGCCCGCCGGCTCTCCCGAGCTGGGGCAGTGGGTGTCAGCACGCCCCTGCTGTGGGTCCTGAGGTTGCTGAGCTCAGAGGCACAGCCCTACGCCGAAGGGACCTTCAGTTCAGTGGAAGAAACCACTCCAATGCAGCCGTGACCCAGAGGGGCACCTGGTTCTGAGAGAGGACTCCAGTGTGACTGGGGGTTGGCGGGGAGAAAAGCAGGGACATTTGCCTTGGGACAGAGGAGCAGCAGTTACAAACGGCCGTAACTGTGGGGGTGGGGGGAGATGGCAACTCGCTCTGCAAGTCGCCTGGCTTGACTGGAGCAGGGCGGGCACGGCTGACTCGGGAAGGCTCCCGCTGGCGTATGTGGGAGCTAGAACTCAATCACAAAAGCGAGCCTCTTTCAAAGCCAACAAGGACTGGAGGCAAGGTTTTGAACAGGGGAGTGATGTGGTGGTGTTTGTGTTTTAGAAAGTTCAGTCTGAGGCGAGGAGGGAAAAATGGACTGCGTGAGGTCAAGGCTGGAGGTAGAGAGATCAATTAGAAACATCCCTAGGTAACTGACAAAAAGTGGTAATGGTGTGAAGGCAGTGGCATTGGCAAACAGAGAAGGGTCCACACTAGGTGATGTCAGAAAACATTACAACACGCGGGGCAAGATGACAGCGAGAGGGAACACAGGGTGTGGTTAGGACAGATCTGCAAGGCCAGGGGGCACCTGCAGGTTCGTGGGTCGGAGGTAGGGACACTCACCCTGTTAGGAAAACGTGCTCATAAGCGCTTTGGAAACAGGAATTCCTGGACTCCACCCCTAGAGACTCTGCATTTTCAAAACATGCAGGGGCAGGCTATGGACCCGGCTTCCGTCCGCTCCCTGGAACACTCACCATGTGTCAGGCACCCACCGGGCACCAGAGATGCTGCAGTGAATGAGGCAAGAACCTGCCTTCGGTAGAGCCTCCAAGTTGAGAGAGACCGGGTTAAACAAATAAAATACTGTATAGCATAAACAGTAACGTTTAGGTAAACATCATGGTCGATGAAGAAAACACAGGGTAAGTGGATGGACTTGAATGGAAAGTGGTGATAGGACTGCTATTTTGGGTGAGGTAGCTGGAGAGCCTTCTCTGAAACGGTGGCATTCATCCCAGGACATAAAAATAAGTGAAAACCTTAGAGAAACGCTGAGCTATGAAACATGGGAATAGGCTCCGAATGTAATTTGAAAAGGGCAGGGATGGAGGGTGCTAAGCTCGGCTCTGGCTACAACTCAAAGCTCTGACTTAGGTGTCTGAGTGGCAACATCCCATAAGCCGGTGGAGAGACCAGAGCTCGTGGAGCCGGCTGGCTCAGGACGTAGGTCTGGGAGATGTCAGGCTGTGGGCGGTGGTTTAAGGCCTGAGAACGAGTGGGCAGAGAATGGGACCCAGGGGAGGACTCTGGGAAGGATGAAGAGGCAGCGGTCAGAGAAATGGGAAGAAAACCAGGAGGCAGTGTGGCCAAGGGAAGAGGAGAGTTCAAGGAAAGAGATCTCAACAGGTTCAGGGGTTGGAGGTCAAGTTCGGGAGGGAGGGGGTTGGGGACGGTGGAGTAGACCAAATAGAGGAGCTGGGAAGTGGAGATAAAAGAAGTTGGGGAAGGGAAGAAGAGTACTGGAGCATGGTGGAAGGGCACTGGGTGGAGGGAGAATTTTTAAGGCGGAGAGACTTGGACAGGTATGTGTATTAAAGGGAAAGCACCAGTGAAGAGAAGGGAGAGGAGAGGAATAGTTAGGACAAGACAGAGGAGAGAGACTGAGGTCCCCTCCCGGAGATGAGGTGGAAGGGTGGGTGGGTGCCCCTGCAGGTGTGATTCTAAGCAAGTTTCGGAGAAAATATATTGCCAACCTAAGGACCCTTATTTTGCTGTGAAGTGGAAGCTTAAGCCATTTGCCAAGAGTGGGGTGGGCAGGGCGTCTCGGCAGAGTTGGGTAAAGTGGCAAAGTGTGGTAGAACCTGTTCTTGGAGATAGCTCAGTGAGGTGACAGGGCCAGGCGTCACGGCTGGCTGGTGACCCAGCTGAGGGAGAGGCCCTGCCTTTGAGGACCAGCAGTCTTCCCGGGGACAGGTGTCATTCTCGGCACTCCAGGGGGAGGGAGCCGGGCAGCTCTGGTGCCGGGGTTCTGCCCCTGAGTTTAGAGACGAGGAGGGGAAGTCAGGGCACCAGCCAAGGAGGTACTCGTGCTTCTGGAGGGGAAACCTCTTGTCACGGGGTGACCATGTGGTCCAGCGCTCCTTCTCCGAGGTCTGAGCTGCTGTTAAGGACTGCTTGCCCGCAATCACTGCAGGGCCTCTAACACCTGAGGGGCAGAGCCTAGGGATCTGCATTTTCACAAGCTTCCTAGATGATATTAATGTATACAAAAGTTTTAACAACTCCTTCCTCAGGCCTGAGCTGAAGTCGCTCAACAGCATCCTGATACATCTCTAGACCCACCAAGGCATCCCCAAATAACCCAGCCACAGGTCACGATGTGGAGGGGAAGCCTACCCACTTGTCACCCACCCCCAGTGTGGACGTGCCAGGCCCCCTGCTTTGCCCCCTAGAAACTCGGAGATCGCAGGTCTCCGCCTTGTCACTGCAGAATCAGGACTGAGAGCTGAGCCCCTGACCTCCCGCATCTTCCCACAGGCCCCTCTGCCGGCCTGCAGCCCAGGCCTTTCCAGCAAGTTCCCTGGAGAGCTGGCAGAGCTCCAGCTGCCCACCCCTTTCTGGAGGAGGCCTCCCCGGCTACCTGTCTTTTTCCTGGCTCTGACACCCTTCCGCCTGGAGCTCCCAGTGAATTCCACACCCCCCGGCCCCCCCCCCCCTTTGCTCCCAGCCAGCCCTATCGCCCCAGAGAGAGCTGGAATTTAAAAGGCAGAATTAATTAGGCAAATATCAGGCAGGAGTGAGTCACAGCAGCCCAGAATATTTTAGTCCTTTACAAATGGGAGGCCGTGCAGCGAGGTGGAGCCTGCAACACCCGCCCCCACAGGGCTCACTTCGGAGCCGCGGCCGCCAGGGGGCGCCTTTCACGGACCCACTGAGCTCCAGCCAGGACTCTGCAAGGGTGTGGGCGTGTGCGTAGCGGGTATGCGACCCTGTCCCTCTGAGGGAACCTGTGTCAGAGTCTGTTCGGATAATTGGACAGTGACATAAACAACCAAGTCAAGGTGGAGACGTGTGTGGGCTGTAAAATCGAAGCGTCCTCATTGACTGGAAGGGGCGCAGCCAAAGGGAACATTCTCAGAGGGAAGCAGCAACCTGGCGGTCCTGAAAGTCTTCTCGGTTTCTTTCCCAGACTCGGTGGGCTAGATGCTGTCATTCTCTCAGCTGGGGTGGGGGAAGGGGCCAGCAGGGAAGCGGCTGCGGTTTCTTGTGCGACACCCTGGCTTACAACAAGGGCTGAGTCCTTTTTTCCCCCCACCCTCCCAGAAACCTGCCCCCTTCTACTCCCCCTGCCACCGGGCTCATCCCCCAAACCAAAAGCTTGGGGGAGTCCTCAAGATCTATTTTCCCACCTTTAATGAGTTGCATTCATCGATGCAGCAAAATTACTGAGAATGGTATTATGTGCCATACCGCTAGTAAATGAGTCCACCAGGAGTCCAGCTTCGGGTGGTTTTACTCTATGAAAGAAATCAGGACATGCACATCCTGAAGTATAATGAAAAGTGGAGGGTGATGAAAGTACCGTGAGAGTGTGGGATAAGAGTCAGGAAAACTGTGATTAACGGAAGAAGTGGAGGTTACATCAAGTTGGGAAGTCAGGAAGGCTTCCGGGAGGAGGTGGCATTTGGGCTTGCAAGCCTGGCTGTCCAGGCAGAGGTTGCACCTCTTCTCTGAGCTCGGAGTTCGTAAGTGGTGGGGTCGGACCAGTGGAGAGCCCACTTCTCCTGAAATCCTCTCCAGTGACGTTTACCCATTACACGGTGGGGTGTCCTCCATCAGGCAATTCAGCCTAACACAATTTGTAAAGTACTAATGACACCCAGGACCCAGCTGGGTCTGAGGTGGTGCCTTTCCTCCAAGAACTAACAACAGCCCCACCCCGCCTGGCTAGAGCTTCTCTCTCTCCCGACTAGTGATGGCGGCGCCATCGCCGCAGCCGCACAAGCAAGACCTCTGCGCAGAGTCAGCCAGCCTCCCTGGCCCTCCTCACTCCCCACATCTAATTGATCACCAATTCATGTTGGTTCTGCCTCATTAAAAATTTGCTCAATATGTATTCATTGGACATCTCTGTTAGGTTCTGGGAAACAGAGATAAACAAGGCACATCCTCGAGACACCCATGATTAATGATGGAAGCCGACATGTAAACCAAAAGGATGCTGTGGCGTGCACGGGAGCACGGGAGGGCAGAGGCTCAGCCACGTGGGACTCGGGGTTCAGCACGGGCACCGACAGGCGGCTCGCTAGTTCTTGCCCCTCTCTGTCCCCAATGCCACATGTCCCATCAGGCTCTAAGCAGTGACAATTGGACAATGTCAAAGCCTCTTAGTGGTCTCCTTGTCTCCAAGCCTCTGCCCATGTGTTTTCCCTTCTCTTGCTGGATCTTAAAAAGGCAAATCCATTTACATACACACTTCACCCTCCTTAAAGCTCCTCAGTGGTTTCTGGTGGTTTAGAACAAAAGCTGACCTCTAGGCCTGGCATAGAAGGCTGGTAGCAAACAGCATGGCCCTGCGTATCTTTCCAACCTTTCAGTGGACACTCCCCCCGCCCCAGCCCTGTTTACTCACTTATAATTGCCTTCACACGTGTTACTCTCTATGTTAGGATCCACTCTCTATGTGTCTTCTCCAGGAAATGCTACTTTTCTTTCTGGATTCTGTAACAGCTCGCCTCCTGGGCCCTGCCCTGTCGTCCTTGGGCAACACCACTGGCTTCATCCTTAGTCTCTTCTTGGCATTTGGAACGTCCCGTCACCCCCATCTGTACTCTTACTGCGGCGGGCTGTCAGACTTCTTGTTCATCACCAGCCAGAGAGCACCCTGCCGACGGGGGCTGCGTCTGTGCTGCCCAGGCGGTGTTTGCCACATAAACGTAAGCACGTAACCTGAGAATACGTGCATTCTCAGAAACCATCCGTGAAATGAGAAGGAAATTTTGTCTAAAGCAACAAGGCAACTAAAAGTGTGGAAAGGTAATTTGGTGTTGACATGACCCTCCAGTTTTTTAAAGATGTTTTCTTCGTCTACAATTAACAGCAGATAACGTGAGATGCCCTTGCAGCTAGAGCAAGTAGTTGGGAACCCTCAGGCCTCAGCACCCACAGGGATACCATACTGTATGGCCTGGCCTCTCTCTTCTAGTTCCGGGGTTTGCAGCAACAGCTCTGTGATTTGAGTAGCTTAACGTCCTGGAGCCGTGGGTTCCCCATCTATGCAATAAGAATGATGACAATGATAAGGAGTTGAATAATGGCCTCTGAAGTTTACGTCCACTTGGAACATCAGAATGTGTCTTGCTTTGGGTAAGGGTCTGTGCATATGTAACTGAGGATTTCTGGATCGCCCTGGATTAGTGTGGATCCTAAACCCAACGTGGTTGTAGCAGAGACAGAAAAGGAGACGGAGACACAGAGGAGAAACGCAGAGAGAGAGGCTGTGTGAAGACACAGGCAGAGCCTGGACGAATATGTGTAATCAGCCGAGGAATGCCGGCGACTGCCAGCAGCCTCAGGAGCCAGGAGAAAATGCAAATCCTTTTACAGACACACACCACCCTCCTTAAAGCTCCTCAGCTGGTCTAGAATAGAACCCAAACTCCAGCATGGCCCTGCTGTAGAAGAATCTGGAATGGATCCTCCCTCCGAGGCTCTGAAGGAAGCAAACCTGCCAACAGTCTGATTTCAGACTTCTGGCCTCGAGACAGTGAGAAAACGAATTTCTGCTGTTTTAAGACACCCACTTTGTGGTCATTTGTTATGGCAGCCTTAGGAGACACGTGCAGCCTTCCCTGGCCCTCCCGGGTTTGGGAAGATCAGAGGAGATGGTCCTGCAGAGGTGCCCTGGGAAGCTCTGTGAAGGCCCTGGGCCACAGAGCTGGGGGTGAAGGGCAGAGCCCCCCCATCAGAGGGGAGCCCCTCCTCATTCCCAGGGGACCCCTCCTCCACAGACTCCGCAGGAGGTGTGCCTAGCTGGGCCTCTGGTGCAGCCTGCAGAAGTAACCCGCCCTCTTCAAAGTGCCTTAAGGGCCCCATCCCACGGGTGCCATGGAGACAGAGGTCTGCAAACCAATCCATCACATTAATTCTGAGGGTGTTTCTTACACGGCCAATTTCTGGCTCTTTGACCTCCGCTCTGTTTATTCAGATCATTTCCCCCTGGTTGCTCGGGGGTGCCCATCTGAGCACTTTGGCCTGAGATGAAAGGGACCCGGCTGCCTCCATCGCCCCCAGACTGGTGGAGAGTTTGTTACTATGCAGGCAGCCCAGACGCAGGAAGCAGACAGGCCCCTGTAAACCAGCACCACGACGGTGCCGCCCCCTATCCCGCAGAAGCCCGCCTCCACACCAGTGTGGGCCCAGCCTTGAGGCTCAGGCGGGACATTGTTTGCAAAGCAACCACGTCCGGCGTCGTCCTGGCAATGCAGCCCCTGCAGGGCTCGGAGAGCCACCTGGCCCCTCGTCCTCTGCAGGGGAGAGAGGGGCTCTGTCGGGAGCACGCCCGAGGGGGTGACTCCGTGGAATAAGGAAGCCGTCCCCACTGCCAAGACATCCAGGGGATGCATCAGTTCCCTGGAGAGAATCCCCCCACCCCCTGGCCAGGATTTTATGGGAACCTTGAGGATTGATTCTTGAGGAACATTGTCTTCTCTCCCTGGTACCTATGGAAACGCACTGCAGCAGGACTGAGCTGATGCGAGTGAATAGCTCTGCGGCTGCTTCTCTCAGTAATTGGAGGGCAAGGAGCTCCGCCAGGGCCCTGGAAGGCTCCCCGAGACCAGGCAGCCTGGCCTGGGGTCAGGGGCCTCCGCCCCCTCCTGGCGCTGCACTCACACCCTGTCAGAGGCTGGGACGGGGCTCGTGGCTGGAGAGTAAGTCTCCAGTGGCAAGTGGAGTGAAAACGTACCTCTCGGCACCTACCGGAGCCCCAGCCAATCTTTTGTTTTAACAGGGTGAAGGAACTAAGGAGACATTCTTTCAGTCTAGCCTGGCTGGTCCATCAGGGCAGCACAAGGGAAAGGCCTTTTTAGGGCCGCTGGAGGCAGGAAGCAGCAGACACCGAGTGTCTGAGCTGCTTTAGGGCAGGAACTCCGTCATGAAATCTAGATGGTTCCCAATGCACCCAGCTTTGATTTTACATCATCCATTGGGTATTAACCAGCCACGCTGATGACCCATGGTCCAGCTGTAATTCAGTCATTTATAGAGACAGTGTTTTCAGTGCTGGCTGAACAACAGAATCACAGACTTTCTTTGAAAAATATCGCTACCAGGCCCCACCTTCAAAGATTCTGACTTCCTTGGTCTGCAGAGGGGCCCAAATACTGGTATGCTTTTAAAGATGCCCTGGTGATTCTGCTTTGCAAGTGGCATGGGAACTGCCGGTGTGAAGCAGACCTGGCCTTGACCTCATCCTTGTAACTACTGGGGTGACTGGCATGGACCGGCTGCTGCCGCTGGGTTTGGCCGCTTTCTCAGCAGGTGACCCACAAGTGATTGAACCAACTGGCAGTTCTTACACGACCTGCGGATCCGTAACCCCGTTTTCAGCAGCTGAGACAGACTGAAAAATCCTTCTTGGAACGAGGAAGTCATGTTTGATCCAGGGAAACCAGCCTCACATACAAAGATGTGTGAGTTCCAAATCCACCGCTGAATTTGGGTATTTTGAATTTTAGATGCAAACTAGAGCGAATGGAGTGTTCCCAGAATGAGTCAGAACACCTCGGTCGGGTCAGAGCCACCCGAGGCCGGCCTCTGTTCGGAAGCGGCAGAGCCACTGCAGGAGCTCCCTGTGCTCACCGCAATAATGAACAGTAACCACATTTTCCAGTGTCCGTACTTTGTGCTTTGACATACTGGGGCCTCGCGGTCTCCAGAGGGACTCCCCTTCATGGGGTTAGCCAATTCCTAGAGAGGGTCAAGGTCTGGGCTCCAGGCGTGGCTTTCATATGCAAATCAACCCATTGGAGCCCTTGCCTCCAGCCACCTGCTGTGTCTGCTCTCACACCTGGGGCCAGAGTTCCCCTGTCTGCATCACCCCGGGGGGAGGTGCCAGACACCTCAGGGGCAGACCCTGCTGCGGAGCCTGCGAACATTATCCAAACCAGACGGAACTAAGTGAGATCCTCTTGTTCATGTGTTCCCTGACCCCTCTGCCTCCTGCCTGACCCTGAGGCTCCCCCTGTGGCCCCCACTGTGTTGTGGCTTGTTCTCTTGGAAGCTGTCAGTGCAGCAAACTATCTTTTGATTTTATTTATTTTTAGGGAGAAGGGAGGAGAGGGAGAGAAACATCAATGTGTAAGATACATCAATCAGTTGCCTCTCACACGCCCCCAGATGGGGACCTGGCCCACAACCCAGGCATGTGCCCTGACTGGGAATCGAACCGGCGACCCTTTGGTTCACAGGCTGGCATTCCCACCACGGAGCCACATCAGCCAGGGCGCAAACTGTGTTTTCAGTGGCAGTCACCTCCTGGTCTGTTGGCCTTGACATACCTGAATAATGGTAAAACCTACATTTTAAAACACCTTCCTGTGCCTGGAGAAAGAAGAAAACTAGGAATCAAGCCAAGGGCAACTAGGAAGGAACTGACATCCTTGTCTCGGGGCAGGGGGGTGAGGATGACCTTGGGTGTCCCCAAGTTTTAAACCCTGGAAGGGATTCCACCAGTCAGAGTCCGACCTGTGGATGTTTGCCTAGCAGAAGGCTGCCCTCTGGGTGGAAGTCAGGACGTCCCGGTGCGGTCCACGGGTCGAGGGCCATCTGCTTACACTGAAGGCAGAGTGCCCCGGGCCGGGTGTCCAGTGGTGGCAGAACACCAGCCACAGCAGAGCCCTTCTGGAGGGGACCTTTGGCACCTGGAGCCACCTGCTCTTTGTTTGTTGCTGCGACCGTTAAGGGAAGCCTTGAAGGCAAGAAAAATGAGGACACCGTCCCGAAGGACGTACGTCCACGCGGTGGGTGCATGTGCTGGAAGAGCGGCGTCACGCTGCCAGGAGTCTTCTCGGGTTCTCTCGAGGGTCCAGGGCAGGTGCGGGGGCTCAGGCGCCGAGCAGAGTCACACGAAAGGTGGAAACGCCACTCTGTCCTGGGCTCGTCTTCTCTGTGCGTAGCCACCTCCAGCTACTTGGTACCTGCACTGTGGGAGTTTTCACACATCCGATCTGGAAAACGAGGGAGGTCCTTTGCCCGAATTTGGTTCCCAGCTCTGATTCAAATGATGAACTGAGAGGTTTCCCATCTTGATTTCTGGTGCTTCTCTGAACTTCACAAATCTCACACTGAGTCTCAAGCGGTGGACGGCCTCAGCCTCAACGCCGGGGCCTGTGCCAGATCAGCCTGTCCCGTCTTCTCCGGCCTCACCGCCCTCATCTGTGCAATGGGGAACACGCTGAACTGCCTGCGTGTGTTGGATAAGTGCGCGCGCACACACACACACACACACACGATTAAAAACAATGCTTGGTACTTAGTAAGCACTCAATAAATAGTAGCTCTCAATAACCACTAAGAAAATCACAAGGTGCTAAGAAGTAGCTCATTTGATTTTGTGAACAGTAAACTGTTCTTGACCCTCACATGATAAAGGTGAAAGGGGTCAGGGTTATTTGTCTCAGTGTCGGGGTGCTTGGGGTCTGCCCACAAGTCTCAGGCGCTCGGGAGTAAGTGATGGGGTCCAGTTGAGGAGCACGGTCAGACGGGCTGCCAGAGCTCATGCGGCCTCCCAGCAGGGGGGACTCTGCTCCGGCTGGGCTGTCTGGGCCTTCCGAGGCAGCCAGGCGCGGGAGCTCAGGAGCCGCAGCGGTGGGTGGAGCAGGAAGACAGAGGTCTGCCTGTCAGAGCGAGCCGGGGCAGATCTGTCCTGAGATGGAGTGCACAGGTCAGGGCTGCCTGGGAAGGGCGTCCCTCCTTTTGCCTGGGTAATTCCTTTGCCTTGCCGACTCAATTCGCCACTCCTCTCCCCAGTCTGCCTTCTTCTAAGACACTGCACCACCGTTCAGACTGAGTGGACAGTGGAGCCCAAACAGTACATTACAGGGCACTGTACTGCAGGCACTGTACAGTAGTTTTGGGGTTGACATGCCCGCCGCTGTGAGCTGAGCTGCTTTATCGTGAGCTCCTCCAAGCCGGGGACTGTGTCGTTCACCTGTGCATCCCCGGTGCCGGTCAGAGCGCTGCCACCTAGGAGCTGCTCCGGAAGTGTCAGGGTCAGTGAGTGAACTAAGGGAGCCCCTCTGAGCATCAGTCTGCGGTCGGGGAAGGAGCCTGCTTCACAGCATGATGGTCTGGGCATGAGGCGAGGAGCTGCCTGCAATTTGATCCTCAGAGCTCAGGTTCCTCCCGGTCCCATGTGTGCAGGCCTTCCGTGGGTGGGGCAGAAGTGACTCCCCCTGAGGGTCTCCAGGGCTTCCTTCCAGGGCACCTCGGGAAGTCCTGCAGCCCGACGACCCCCTGGGCATGTTCCCACCAGTCCTCCCAGTGCACAGACACCCCTGCTTCCACCCAGGGCATCCTCCTTTTGCACTTCAGCCACACTCCCCTAGAACTCCCTGGGAATGCGTGTCCTGTGGTTTCTTAGCACCGATTCTCTCAGGGCCTGAACAATTATTTCTTCTAAAACACAGAGTCCCTGAATTCAGTTAAATACTTGGGGGGAAGCCTCAGAGATTAGGAGAAAATTTGCCAGAAATAGCATGACCCTGGAGAGCACCTTTGGGGCTCCAAGACCATTTCTGGGCAGAAACAAGTTTGCTTCCACTGGAGAGCACCTGCTACTCTGTAGCTATTTTAGTCTGGGAGACATACAGAGTTCGTTACAAATAACACCCCCTTTTTATTACAAAATCATAAGCATGTAATTCTGTAACATAACAATATCACACTGGAGCCCACCGTATGACATTTTAGATGAAATGTTCAAATTAAAACTATAAGTTATGACACCCATATTATTGCCCGACCACCCACACTCAAGCAGGCCTTACTTCCTTGGGACCCTGCATATACTCCTTCTCCCCTCCTCTAACCCTCTTTCAATTGGGTAAGGTCCCTGGCGCATGCAGCCTGGTCACGCCTGTGGTCCAGGAAGACGGAGGGGGTGTGAGCCCTGGCTGTGGGGGACGGGCCTCCGCCCCAGGAAGGAGGGCGTGCTCCTGTGACCGATGCTGTTCTGCAGAAAGTAGACACAGTTGTGTCCTTGGGCTTTGCCAGCCCATTAAGCCCACAGGGGATGACTCTGAAACGGTCCCTTTGGGGCCCCCACAGTACTGTTTGCTCCCACACGCTGGCCTCTGGGGTAGACCCCCAGCCTCAGTGGCCCTGCAGGGAGACCCCGGCTGGAGAGTCCTTCCCCTGCAGCTTTCTGCGGGCTGCCGGCAGCACTGAGACGGTGTTGCTGACTTGCAGCCACCCCCCCCCACCCCCCCGCACAGGAAGCTGCAAAGCTGGAACACACTGCAAGGTCCTACGAGCCACCTCTGAGCTATTCACCATGCGTTCGAGTGTGCCTCCTGGCTCCAGAGGAGGGCGGAGTGATCGGCTGTAACACAGCCCGGCAGCTCGTGCACCTGCAGAGCATCTGGGTGCACCCCAGGCAGGGCCAGGGGCAGGTAGACCTGTGGTCAGGACTCAGATGAAAACATCACCCAGTGAGCCCGTGGTCCAGGTGCAGCGCGCGGCTCCCGCGTCCTCACCGCGTTGTCCGGCGTGAGTGCAGTAACACGTGTGTGGGCACCATTCACTTCCTTGCCTCTACAAGGGCACCTTAGCAGCAGAGTATCTGTTCTGCTTCTCCAGGGGACCGGTCCATCACACTCCCAACACCGCCGAGCGTTCCTGAGACGGGCCGTCTCGGGATCACCTACAGTCATCAGCGCAGACCTGGAGCCAATCTTGGCCGAATGCTTCTAGGAATACCAGAAGGGCTGTATTTTGGACATAAGTGTTCTGAATTCAAACTAACCTCTTAAATAAGTGTCAAGAAGCAAACCAAGGAGTCAACATTAATAATAGAGACAGTTGAATGTTGCAACACTGGACAGAAACACTGATTTTCATCTCTGTGGAAAGTGCTTATGTAGCCCTGTGTGTGTGTGTGTGTGTGTGCGCGTGTGTCCTTCCCAGAGAGTAAAAGCATTGTCATAATCCCTTTACAATAAGATCTGCTGGCTACAGCCAAACCACTGGTTAATTTTAGTAAATCCTTTCCCTCCCTTATTTCCTCTCCTCTTCTCATTCTCCCCAGCTTCTTGCTTAAAGTTACAAATTTCTGAAGGTTCAAAAATGTGTCTGGCATCAAAAGCAAGACCCATGAAATAACAATGAATTGAAATTCACCAGGATTTTAAACACTGCCCTTGGGAAGACACTATTAAGACAATAAAAAAAAAAAAGCCACACGTTGGGAAAATACATTTGCAAGGCACATATCTGATAAAGGACTTGTACTTAGAACATCTAAAGAATTTTCAGAACTCAGTAAGAAAACAAACAGCCAATTATTAAAAAGGGCAAAGTATTTGTGTAGACTCGTCACCAAGAGGACACATAGATGGCACTGTTAAGCACGTGAAAAGATGCTCCACGTCATTAGTCATTAGGGAAATGCAAATTAAAACCAAGGAAATGCCGCCACATCCCTTTCAGAGCATTGAAAGGAGAGAGTCTGAGCGTGACGAGCATTGGCAAACACGCGGACACACTGGAACTCTCGCACACTGCTGGTGAGAATGTGCAATGGTGTAGTTATCACGTTGGAAAACCATACAGCGCTTTCTGAAAATACCCGCTGTGTGAGACTGCTACGTATTTTCCCAAGAAATAAAAGCCTCTGTCCAGATGTCCATACCACTTACTGCTTGTTCACTGCACATCTCACCCTGACTTCCAGCCCCAAACGGGAACACTCAATGCCCATCAGCAGGTGAACAGACAGACAAGTAGTGGTACGTCCATACAGTGAAACACTACTCAGCTGTAAAAAGGGATGGACCATGATTAGACACAGCAACATGGATGAGTCTTAGGGTAAATGTGCTGAGCGATAGAAGCCAGGGGAAAAGGAGTGTATACTGTATGATTCCATTTGTAGAAACACAATAGAAAACATGAAGAATGTGCAGGGACAGAAGCCTATCCCTGCTTTCTTGGAGATGAGGCTGGGGAGGGGAGCAGCGGGGAGGGATTGCCAGGAGGCAGGAGGAAGCCTTTGGGAGTGAAACGTTTTCACTGTCTTGGTTGTAGGGATGGCTTGATGTAGCGATAGTGTTTGCAATGTCAAGCCATCCAACTGAGTACTATAAGTGCATATAGTTTACGGTGTGTTAACTGCACCTGAGTGAAACCGTCACAGATGCCTGGGGGTGGCACCCCATGGGGTGCTTTGTGCACAGTTAGAGGTGATGAAGGTCAGCACGCCATCCCTGCACACAGGCTCGTGGGGCTCTGGGTTCATGGGGCGTCATGTGGGGACATCTGCAGGTCACCCTGAACCTGCAGCTTGGCGCGGGGTACGGGAGGCATCTTGGGGATCATCTCCTGACAGCTCAGGGCGCCTCACCACACATCCATTCTAGCCCCGTGCTCCATGCTCATGGTTTAAAGCCGAGGAGAGTCTGGTGGAAATGGCAGTTCAGCTTCAGCATGTAGTGAGTTCACTTAGAAATTAAGTAATAGGCTGCCCTTGCCTGTGTGGCTCAGTTGGTTGGAGCATCGTCTTGTATACTACAAGGTTGTGGGTTCGATCCCCAGTCGGGGCGCATGTGGGAAGCAATCAATGTTTCTGTCACACTCTTTCCCTTCTACTCTCTCTAAAATCAGTAAACATAATTTTTTAAAAATTTAAATATTATGTAGTAGGCTGAGATCTTAGTTCAGTTCTGTGATCCGATTTGGCATTATTTCATAATTTATAAAATGGGATGGTAATACCTATCCTACCTCTTGGGGAGGGACTATCAGCATCAAACAGGTAATTGTGGAAGAATGCTGGGCAACTCCTTCAACGTCAGATGTCATTATTACGTGCACACAAGGAGGGGGGAGGTGCAGACCACGTGGGTAAGGACTGGTGGGCTTATCAGGCAGACCCTCCTGGGTTAAGTCAGGAATGTGGGAGGGGAAAGGGGTTCTGGAAAGGCACTGTCACTGGGGAATTACCTTAACTAAGAGCAGAAACCCCGGGCCCGACTTAATCAACGTGGAACATCATGATCTGTGATCAAGTAAGTGGTAGATATTTGCCATTTTATGACCATCCAGAAGCCATCACATCCTCCTCAAAAGCCCATGGGTTCTCTTCAGGGACACCAGTTCTTCCTGCGGCAGACGTTGCTGGCGGAGAGCTGTCGAGGTGCCTGAGTCTTGGACCCGACCCAAGGGGCCAGGACCATGGACCACTGTGTCTGTGTAGCAGCCCTTCCTCCTCCTGCAGCTGTGTCTTCTCCCGGTGCTCCTGCGGGTACAGCGAGCTCCCAAGTGTCCACATCTCCCGTTCTTTGGTGTTTAGTGATTGCTTTAGAAGTGGGTGTGGCCTGGGCTCAGCCTATCAGGGTCCTCCTCTGGCCCTCTTCCGGCAGGGCCCGATCTGGAGGCTCCAACCAACCTGCGGAGAAAGCTGAGCTGCTGTGAGAGGGGAGAGGGAGACACAGCCCTCGGGCCTGAAGCATCAGGCGCCGCTGGGGTTTGGTTCCTCAGTTCTTCTCTGGCTTATGCGATTTATTTGTGTATTCTTAAAAAACAAAACAAAACAAAACAAAACTCAGCTTTTTGCCTAGCCAGTTTGAATTGGGTTTATATCCCTTGCAACAAATTTTTCTACTTAATTTTTAAAAAAGAATATGAACTTTGAAGAAATTTAATTTAGGCAACTATTTATTGAGTGCCTACTATTTGCATACTGCTTAATATATATCCAATGAAGTCTTTGTTGAATCGTGCAGTAATTTCTCCCGTTTAGTGAACTAGGACACCGACCGAGGAAGATGAGTGGAGCCCGTGACGGAGTAACAGTCTGAGTCAGGACTCGGACCGGCTCGGTCAGTTCCAAAGGTGCCCCCAACCCGCCCTCCACACACAGCGCCCTCCTGGGAACAGAGCTCTTCTGGGACCAAAACCCATCTACCCTCGTACTGTTTGCACCTTAAACATTACTGGTCACCTGCCCTGGCCTGTGTGTCTCAGCTGGTGGGACTGTCAAACCGTAAACCAATGGGTCGTAGGTTCAATTCCCAATCAGGGTGCACGCCTGGGCTGCGGTTTGTCCCCAGTCGGGGTGGGCACGGGAGGCAGTCGATCAATGTTTCTCTCTCACACTGATGTTTTTCTCCCCTCTTTCTCCCTCCTTCCCCTCTCTCTAAAAATAAATAGGCATGTCCCCGGGTGAGGGGAAAAAAACATTACTGGTCACCTAATGGCCATCTTACACATGTCTGTTCAATGACCAAAGTGTTCAGTTTCATTAGAATAGTTCTGAATTCAAAGAACTAAGATAGGGCCACGCAAGATGTGGTAGTCTCTGCAAATAAGATATTTTACATAATCGATATATTACTCAAAATGAGTCTAGAATTAGGTTTCCCTGAACCTAGTAATATTTTTTTAATTTATTTTATTTTTAGAGAGGGAAGGGAGAGAGATTAAGAGAGAGAGAGAGAGAGAAACATCAATATGTGGTTGCTGGGGGTTATGGCCTGCAACCCAGGCATGTACCCTGGCTGGGAATCGAACCTACGACACTTTGGTTCGCAGCCTGCACTCAATCCACTGAGCTATGCCAGCCAGGGCTAACCTAGTAATATTTTAAATACAGAGAAGAACTTGCTCCCTAATGGAATTCATGATACATTATTTTAGACAATAATTATGCCTTTTTTAAACAACTGCATAAATCTAGGTTTTTTCCCCCCTAATAGGTTTATTGGAAGCAGGAGCTGTGGACCAGTGGTCTCTGAGCTGAATTTGAAATTCAGATATGTTTTGTTTAGATGGCATGGTGCTAAAAATCGAAACAATTGCCAACATCGACAAGCAGGAGTTTTTACAAAACAAATCCGAAGTTTAGGTTTCTGTTTTAAAAGTGGGATAATGGGGGGACACTGGCCTGTGTGGCCACAGTCAGCTGGACGAAGGAATGGCTGTCCCCTTTGGTCAGAGGGAACCTGCAGTCCCCACCTGGTTCCCTCACTGTGGTGACCTTCACATTTGCATTTGCACTAGCAGCCCCAGGTGAAGGTGTGTCAGATGGCTCTGGGTCAGACAGGGCATAGGAGAAACATGTGGCGTAAAAGGATTCTGCTCCACCTGCTCCGCAAAGCACCCCAAAACCTGGGGGCTAGCAAAAAAAAACATTTTTAAAAGCATTTGTTTTCCTGACAATGTAGAAATTTCTCTTTGGTCAGTACCAGTAAGTTAGTTGCTCCTCGCACTGATCCACTGAGTAAGTGATAAAGTTGCCTTTGTCGTTGGCATAGGCACCCATGGTGGACTCATCCCAGAAATTCCTTCCCACTGATCTTCCCGAGTGGCACTGCAGTGCAGGCCAGAAGGAATGCAACGCTAAGGGTTTGGAAGGCTGCTGGCAAAGGGAAAATGCTGATGTGGAAGAGAAGAGTACTTCATTGTTCTTACAGTGTCTGACTTGGCCTTTTTGTTTGGTCGTTTCCTTGTCTTGTTTTGGTTTTAGTTTCTTGTGATGCCATCCTAATGGGATGTGTGAAGCATTAAGGCTGCTTTCAATCTCCCTTCACTCCACTTATGAATCATGTCCATACACTGTGTCATGACTGCAGGACTCGCAGGAAAACATGGATGTTAAGCACGTGAAGCCAGAAGCAGAATAACCGAGTTCTGACCCTGCCTAGGGCAGGGTGTCATTAGGGAGGTTATTTAACTCTCTCATGCCTCAGCCTTCTTGGAAGAACATTCAGAAGTTGGATGTACACATCCTGTGATCACACCGTCTGCAGGGTGTTGCACCCTGGCTCTGGTCCTCGCTGTCGGGGTGTCCTTGGGCAAGGAATTGACCCCTCTGTGCCCCAGTTCCGGCAAATTTTATAGAGGGATGAGGACTATATAGTGACTGCTTCATTAGATTGTTGTGAGCATTGTCAAGGTATAATTTTCAGAAGTTGAAAATATAAATTTCATGGGTATGTGGACAGGATTATATCAAAGATTTTTTGACTTGTTAATGATGGAACCAGGAGGATGAGGAAACTGGTTTAAAGGATAAAAGATGGTCACTAGAAGAGAGAAAGAATGATTCGGTAAGGCTGCAACATTCCATACAAAAATTGTTACTATCCTGCAAGTAAGCGAACCATGGTCTTTGGGGCCATCTTTTCTAGCAGACAAAAATAGTTTGCAAAAATCACTTGTGACATGTAAATTTTCCAACAGTTAAAAACTACTTGGACCCCGAGACCTGAACAATGGTAAACTGTAAGTCAAAGCTACTTCCCTAGAGATTCTTAACAGGACACTTAGGCGGGCTGGCAGACTTTGAAAGGTCATGATGTGGTCCTTCTCCCTTGTTTCCAAGTTTTAAGACATTTTGCCTAAAGAGATTAAATGCAGTAAGGCTCATAAAGCCCTCAGAGTGGTGCCTACCAATTGTTCAGTAAATATTAGGTGTCATCATCATTACTTGCATGATGGGGAATTAGGTTTTTTACCCCATATAGTTGTTAGGAAACTAAATCAGACTATATAAGTTCTTAGCACCATGCCCGGCACATATTAGGCACTCAAGAAATCTGAGCTGCTGTTAGTTGTTGCTAGGACATCAGAAACCACAAATCATAGAGGATAATCATCCTGAGAATCCACGACAGCCACTCTGCACATGGTAACAGCCTCTGTGAATTTAACACGTAAGGAATGCACACCATTCAGGTAGTTTCCATGCCAGTGCTATGTGTTCTTATCAGGTGGCCTTGATTTGTTCTGACTTATATGAAGAGCACCAGAAACCCTTCAAGACAAAGCTTCTTTTCAGAATAATCAGTCTGCTGGTCAACTTAGTTGGGGTCCACGGAATCTCACTGACCAGTCTGGCCTATGTGGTCCTTGTTCACAGAATTCATCTTCACAGGGAGCATGTGTATTATTCACTTTCTTACAGTGCTGTGTGAGGATGCCCACCTCCAAGTCTACTGTGCACAGAATGTGACAGATTGCTCATCGCACGAGGCCTCGTGAATGAGCTCATGCTTCGCTGCCATGGGGACTGTGCCCACTTTCTGTGATCCTTTCTTCTCCAGGGAATGCCCAAGACCCGCAGAGTGTTTGGGGGGTGAAGAAACTAAGAAATTAAGAAATGCAGAATGTCAGAAACTAAAGGGGCCGAATTAAGAAATGAGGACAGATACTTTTTTCCTACTGTCTGTATTCATTTCATAAGCAACATTTATACTTACTGAACACTAGCCTTTATTTAGAGCTAATGCCCAAAAATCAAGCCTTGGAGGCAAGAGAGTTCTTTTTCATTCCCATGCAACTGCTCTTGAGCGCTCGCCCCATGCAGTATTCCACCGTCATCTGGCGCCTCGTTTAATACACCCGAAGGACAAAGATTAGGCTTCGGGTGGGTTGTTCCGCACTCAGCACAGTCGTGGGACTGAGAATACTGCAAGAGAGGAAAATCTTTTTCTCTCCCCTCTGAGGGTCAGGCCTGTGAACTACACTAACAAAAAGTAGATTATCAGGAGGAAAGGCACACAATTTTTTGTAGTATTTATGTGCACAGGAGTCTACAGAACAGAAGGGGCATTCAAACGGCTAGACTCAGGTCTTCTGTACCATTGCAACAAAGAAAAGGGGGTGTAGAGGGTTGGTTTGTGCAGATTCCTCTCCATGTTAATGTCAAGTCTCCGTCTTCGAGGGATGATGGGTAAATCATGAGCCAGTGACCCCAGTGACCAGGAAGTATATGGGGCAGGGAGAAACTAATGGAGGAGAAGTGTTATATTAGTTCTGTTCCTGCAAACTCCCCCTGAAGTCAACTCTCCATCTCCAGTAATGCGAGTGCTCTTCCCTCCTTGGTGCGGGGGCGGGGCACCTCCCTCAAAGGGATGTCTGTCCAGCTGTTCAGAAGGTAAGGGGACGGCAGAGAACTCTTCCTGGGTCTGTCGGATTTCAGTTGCAGGCACCTCAAAATAGTTTTTATGCCCAAGTGGCACATTTAGGAGCAGCGTATTCTGGACCCCTTTCAATACCCACTTTGCATACAAGGCGGTAAGGAAAGAAAGAAGAAATGGGGCGCAGGAGCTGCTCTGAGCGGTTTTATATAATCCAGTTACCGCTCCCGAGGACCGTCCACCCTGGACTCTCATTCCTGTTTAAGGGACCGAAGGCAACGCAGCACCCTTGACCTTCTCAAGGGAGAGCGGAGGAGCCAGATTGCTCAATTGGAGGATCATCCTCACTGCTCCACCATAAGATTCCAGTGTGTGGAGAACAATAGGAAATCAGTATTTTAATTATACTATGCAACATTAACAGGAATAAAACCATATCCAAACTCTGACACAGGAATGAGAAAACCACTTGGCCTTTTGTTAAGAAAGCAGCCTCCACTGACTGCTAAAGTTTGTGATCAATAAGCAGATATATCTGAGGTCTGTTGCTTCCTCTTGCTTTCTCAGGCATCCTGAATTTTAGACTGGGAGACCTGAGGACTGCCACCGTGGGGACTCAGAGATGGAAGGCACCATCTCTATTCAAAGGCGGCATTCCTGTTTACGCTGAGCCTTAATAGTTCTTCACACGTGTAGGGGAAGAGAGACATTTCCACTATCCTCTTAGGCTCTGTTTCTGAGGCCTGCGAATTAACTGACAAAAGGCAGATTAACAGGAAAAAGATACAAATTTATTTGATGGTAATGTTATTATGTGTCACGGGGGGCTTCGTAGAAAGACGTGAAAACCCCCAAGCAGCAGCTCCACACAGCGTTTGGTACCAAAGACGGATGCGCTGTGAAGCCAACAGGGTTCGGGACTGGGGCGGTGTCCTCGGTGTGCGGTGACTAGGGATCAGTTGGGGACACTAATGAGTATAAAGGTTATCTGAGGAAGGTTTGTCTGCACAGACTTTTCTTGGTATCCTCCTCCTGTCTCTGGTGATACGAGTGTTCTCTTCCTGATGCAGGGCAGGTACATTTCTCCGGGAAACTCTGTGACCTACTTGCAGGTAGGAAGGGGGAGATCAGAGGGGCCTTCCTGTATTTGTTGTTTCTTAATTGTCTTTAGCTCGAAATAATCAATGTCGAATCAGCATGCCAATATGCTTCCCCAAATTATATTTTAAGGTGGTGTGTTCTGGTCATCTTCACATAGTTTGAAGTTCCTTTTTTTTTTTTTAAAATATAAAATACGAGGAATGTTATTCGAAGAGAGATCCTTTTTTACATGGCTTGATTTTTAAAAAAATATTTATTTTTACAGAGAGGGAAAGGGAGGAAGAAAGAGAGGGAGAGAAACATCAATGTGTGGATGCTTCTCATTCATCCCTCACTGGGGACCTGGCCTGCAACCCAGGCATGTGCCCCGACTGGGAATTGAACCAGCGACCCTTTGGTTCACAGGCTGGTACTAAATCCACTGAGCCACACCAGCCAGGGTGGCTTGATTTTTTTTACAATATGTATTTGTTATTTTTAATTGAGGTATAATTGACATACAGCATTAATTTCAGGTGTACAACCTACTGAATCAATATTTGTATATATTGTGAAATTATTACTATAGTTAAGTCCATCACCATACACAATTACAATTATTTTCTTGTGATGAGAGCTTTTACAATTTACTCTCTTAGCAACTATCAAATATGTGATACAGTGTTATTAACTATAGTCATCACACTTCACATCACACGCCCAGGACCTATTATAACTGGAAGTCTGCACCTCCTGACCCCTTTTACCCCTGCCCTGTTCTCCCCCACCCCCACCCCCTGCAACCACCAACCTCTTTTCTCTATGAGGTTTTTAAAATTCCACACATAAGTGAAATCATATGGCATTTATCTTTCTCTGTCCGACTTATTTTTCTTAGTGTAATATCCTCAAAATCCCTCAATGTCATGGAATGGCAAGATTTCATTATTTTTATGGCTGAAAAATATTCCTTTTTTTATGTACCACATTTTTACTGATTCAGCCATCAAGGTATGCCAGGGTTGTTTTTATGTCTTGTGTATTGTAAATAATTCTGTAGTGAACATGGGGGTGCAGATATCTTTTCGAGGTGGTGTTTTCATTTTCTTTGGATAAATACCCAGAAGTGGAATCACTGGATCATGTGGTAGTTCTATTTTAAACTTTTTGAGGGACTGGCATTCTGTTTTCCACAGTGGCTGCACTAATTTACATTCCCACCAGCAGGGTAAAAGGGTTCCCTTTCCTTCTCATCTTCACCAACTTGTTTATTTGTCATCTTTTGGATAACAGCCATTCTAGCAAGTATGAGGTGTTACCACATTGTGGTGTTTTGATCTGCATTTTACTTATGACTAGTAATATTGCCCATCTTTTTATGTATTTGTTGGCCCTTGATGTCTTATTTGTAAAAAAGGTCAATTTAGAGCTTCCCATTTTTAAATGGAATCTTTTATTTTTTTAATATTGAGTCATATGAGTTCTATATATATTTGGGATATTAAGTCCTTGATAGGTATATGATTTACAAGTATTTGTTCCCATTCAGTAGGTTGTCTTTTCATTTTGTTTATGGTTTTCTTGGCTCTGCATTCGATTTTTAGTTTTATATAGTTCCAACTATTTTTGCTTGTGTTGCCTTTGATTTTGGTGTCAGATCCAAAAAAATCATCGCCAAGACTGAAGTTAAGTAGCTCACCACCTATGTTTTCTTCTAGGAGTTTTATAGTTTCAGCTAGTACATTCAAATCTTTGATCTATTTTGAGTTAATTTTTGCATGTGGTGACAGATAGTGGTCCAGTCCCGTTCTTTTGCATGTGGCCGTCCAGTTTTCCCAACAGCATTGAAGAGACTGTCCTTGTCCCATGGACTTCTCTGTCACAAATTAATTGACCATATGGACATGGGTTTATTTCTGAGCTCTCTCTTCTCTTCCATTGATATACGTGTCCGTTTTCATGCCATTACTGTATTATTTTGATTATTATTGCTTTGTAATATGGTCTAAAATCTGGGAGCATGATGACTCCAGCTCCATTTGTCTCAAGATTGCTTTGACTATTCAAGGTCTCTTGTGATTCCAAAGAATTTTAGGATTGTTCGTTCTATTGAAAAAATGCCATTGGAATTTTTTTTTTGATATTGCAGTGACCCTGTAGATGGCTTTTCCTAGTCTACAATATTATTTTATATTATTTTAACAATATTATTTCAATCCACGAGTATGTCTTTTCATTTATTTGTATTTTCTTCGATTTCTCTCATTAGTGCCTAACAGTTGTCAGTAAAGGTCCATCTCTAGTCACTTTCTTGTGCCCAGAAGTGATCACATTTCTCCAAGTGTTCATGCTGTAATCGGTGTACAGCATAGCAAAGCCACCACCTCCATCTTTCAAATACGGCAGCTCATGGTCGTGCTGCGAGAATTGGATCAGTTCTTTGGCCGTCACAGCTCGGAGTATTGGTTCATCCTCAGCCTCTTGTCGCATGAGTCCCAGTCTCTCACATATGCTATTGTAAGCTCCTTCTTTTCTACCCTTTGCTCATACAGATGCTTTCTTGGAATAAGAGCCAACGCTGGCACTCAGGTGTTCTTGGGTGTGGGCCTTTTTAACTTGTTCATTCATTTGGGATTTTTTATGATCTTCTGCTATCCTGAAGTCATTCTTCTGGGAATATAAATTAATGAATATGGTGGCCATAGTCCTTGGCCTCATGAATCTTTCAGTCCGATAAGGAATAGGACCAATTAATCTAATGGGTATATATGAAGGAGATAAGAGTTCTAACAGGAAGTACAGAACACTGTGGTAGAACATCTGACCTAGGCTTGGTGAATCAAGAAATACATTTTGGAGGAAATTACATTATAAATTATATGGAACACATTATAAATTATATGCTAGCCGAACAGTGACAGAGATGTAGGGGCTGGTCAGGCAAAGAGAGAGGAGTAATGGCATGCCAGATAAACAGCATGAGCAAGGACAAGAGAAGCTCTTCCAGGCTCTGGTTAGGAATGGGGATCAGGAAGTAGTGGGGGAGAACACGCAGTAGAGGGAAGCCAGGTTGGAGTTTAAACTTTATCCTCAGAGAAGTAGGGAACAATGATATGATATAAAGACAGGAGTGGCATCAGACCTTCACTCTAGAAAGAAGACTCTGGCTGTGACGTGAGGAATGGACCGACAGAGAGACAATGCTGAAGGCAGGGAGACCATGCGGGCTGTTGCAGCATCCCAGGGGGAAGATGGCCGTGTTCTGAAACGTGGTGGCAACAGTGGCGGTGGGGAAAAGTGAAGGGGTGAAGGAGATCTTTAAAGGTAGAAATGACAGCTACCTGCCAAAAGACTAGCCCTAGGGGGGTAAATGAAGAGGTGGTAAAAATAATACCTGTGTTTTTTTTACTTGAATATTTGGATGAACACCTGGCACATTCACTGAGAGAGAGAACCTGGGTGGGGAAGCGAGCTCTCTGGTGTTTGCCCTTTGTTTCCCTGGGCACAGGCCGGGTGGTGCGTTCTGTTTAGCACGTGCTGAGTTTGGATTGACAGTGGAGATGTCAAGTGTGCAGCTGAAAATGTGGATGTCAGTCTGAGTGGCAGATTCGAGCTGGAGTTAGAGCTCTGGGAATCATCAGTGTAATGATGGGAAGTGAACACAGCGGAGGGGGTGAGAGGTTCAGGGGTGAGCAGAGACGAGAATGGAGGCAATCCAACCATTTTAATTTTGGAAGAGGCCGAGCATTCCACAAAGGAAGAAAAAGATGAAACATCTAGAGTTACGGGTGGAAAACCAGCAGGGAGCTCTCAGGAAGAGGGAAGCCACTGACCACATCAAGTACTGCTGAGAGGTCATCCAGTGTGTTGCTTTCGTTTCAATCCTGTTATCCAAGCTGCAGCAAGAGTGTCGCTCTATTCATTCATTCATTCATTTAAACAAATATTTATTGAACCCTTACTATATACCAGTAGGTCCTGGGGCTACAGTAGTTAAGAAAACAAAGATTGTATGTAAGGCAGGCTAGAATGTTCAGCCAGACTGAGAAGAAGACAGCGTTCTATCTTATTTTCTGTAATTTGGAAATCGGCATCCTTGGGTTTCAGTGAACTTTAGCTATTCCAATAACATCTAATTTATATTTTGTTTTCTTCCCCAAGAGAATATCATGAGACCTTGTCAGATGACATGTCAAATACCATATTGAAATCCAAGTATAGTATGCTTCGTGCATTTTCCCGATCTCCTAGGGTAGCGGTATCTGTGATTAATTATTTTTACTTCCTGGGAGATGGAATTGTCAGAAAATCAAGTTTTGAAACTCGTCAGGCACTTGGGTTCAAGCCAACAAATTCAGCACACAGACTGCTCAGTATCTACTGAATACCTGCTTTGGAGAAGGCGCTGTTCTAGGTACCGGGATACCATGGCGGTCAAAACAGACGGGGTCCCCAACTGCTCACGGAGGGTGAGGCAGGGTAGTGCTTACGGCAGATAAGGTTTCCTCGTGTGTCCTGTGAGGGAGCACATACCTACATTGCGGCCTTTAGGGTATTCCCACCAAAAGGTAACCATCTGGCGGTTCCACAGTTCTAAAGGTGTGCTCCTCTGTTGCAGTGGGTGTGTTTAGAGGACAGATGATGGCCAGATAAGTAAGCAACTGTTTCGTGACAGATTAAAGTTGGGAGCTGCAGGTGGGGTCGTAAGGAACATAGAGATTTTATGCTAAAAGAAAAAAAAGTCACAGGGCCAAAAGGCATTGCAGTGGCTTCAGGTGTGGGACCGACATTGAACTCGAGGGCTGCAGTGGAGGCGGAGCTCTTCCCGGCAGCCACTCACAGTGGCTGTCAAGGGACCCGGACCTCCACTCCCTAGGACAGAGTCGTGATTTCCCCCCCCTTCCCCTAGCCTTTCCCTGTTTAAGCTGATGGTTCTTCCACTTATGTGGCATTTTAAAAATATGTATAGCTGGACCCCTGTCCAGAACTTCTCTTCTTCAACAAAAGAGTCACTGCTATTTCATCGATGTTTCTTTCATACAATAAGCTTAAACCAGTGATATTCAACCCTTTCATCTCTCGGCACACATAGACTAATTACTAAAATTCTGTGGCACACCAAAAAATTTATCTTTTGCTGATCTGACCAATAAAAGGCATAATTTTGTTTCATTCACACTGGAAGGTTATTGCTCTGTTGGCTGTTGTCACTTTTTGTTTGACAATCTAAAGGAAAAGAGGTCAGCGCCCCTGACTAAATACTCAGGCACTGCCTGCTTTAAACACGCGTGAGGCTCGCCCATGCGCCGCGGCACACCGGTCAGAAACCGCGAGCGCAGTTCCAAAGTTGCGATGTGTGTAAAATGCCCGTAAAACCCCACCGCGATCAAGAAAATGAACACATTCCTCGCTCCCAAGAACTTCCTTCTGCTCCTCTATAATTCTTCCTTTGCGTGCTTCCAGCCCCACCCAGACAATCCCAAATGTGATTTCTGCCACAATGTGTAAAATACCGTTGCCTGAAATTCTATGTACATTAAATCAGCATGTACTCAGCATTTTTTTTTTTTTGAGAACTAATCATGCCATTCGGTCGATAGTTCATTACCTTGTATGGCTGAGCGGTGTGTCATTGTATGGCTGTATGACAGTTTCTTGATAGACATTTGGGTAGTTTCAAGTTTGGGGTGGTTACAAATTCAGCTGCTGTGAGAATTCATGTGTAAGTCATTGTGTGGAGTGACACAGGCCTGCCATTTCTCTTGGGTCAGTGTCTAGGAGTGGAACCCCTAGGTCATAGGTAGTTTTATTCTTAATGTTTTAAAAATGGCCAAACTGTTTTCCAAAGTGGTTGCACCATTTAACATCCCCACCAGCAGCCGATATAAATTCTGTTCCTCCAAGTCCTTGCCACAGTCAGTCTTTTTAAATTTCAGTCATTTTGAAAGGTGTATAACAGTTTCCCCTAACCATGTTGTGCATCTTTTCAGGTGCTATCTATGTGTCTTTAGTAAAATGTGCATATCTTTTCCCCATTTGTATTGGGTCTTTTTTTTAATTATTGAGTTGTGAGGCTTTGTTATACATTCTAGATAAGTCTGTTTTCTCCCCACCCATGGCCTGTCTCTTCATCCTCTTACCAGTACCTTTGAAAGAGAAGTTTTTTTTATTTCAGTGAAATTCATTCCTTTATGACTTGCCCTCCACTGTTGCTGCCCTGCTGAAAAGCAGTAGTGGGGGAAGTGGAGGCAGGAACCCGGGAGACAGCTGCTCTCCTTCCCCCTTCCTCGCGGGGGTGCCGGGTCAGGCAGGGACTTACAAGGACAAGTGTAATCCCCCAGGGAACAGAGCGATACTCGGCCACTGCCTGGGCAGATGTGCTTACAGACACTTCAGACCTGTACATTTCAAGCACTTAATCTACAAGAAATAATGGTAGCTCACTCTCCTAAATCCATTACAAGGGGGCTAGATAGGGGTGTTGTGTTATGTGTCACAGAAGCTTCAGACGGGGCTCTCAGGCTGGTAATTTCCTTTTTCCCTCTGCTCCCCTCCCCACTTTTCTTCCCTCTCCTCCCCTCCCTGTCTTCCATTGTATGGTGTTAGTTTTCTAGGGCTGCCATAGTGAGATGCTACCCACTAGAAGACATAAACAATGGACATTTTATTTGCTCACATTTCTGGAAGTTAGAAATCCAAGATCAAGGTGTCAGTGGATTTGGGTTCTTGAGGCATCTCCCCTGGGCCTGCAGAAGGCTACCCTCCCACCGTGCCCTCCAGCGGTCGCCCCTCAGTCTGTGTTGTCGGCGGGCTAATCTCTTATAAGGATGTCACACGTGGGATGAGGGCCCGCCCACGTGACCTCAGTTTACCTTCATCGCCTCTTTAAAGGCCCTGTCTCCAAATTGTCAGTGTCTGAGGACTGGAGACGCAGACTTCAACACAATTCAGCCCAAAGCACCCACAACACAGCTATCAAAGTCCGGAAGTTAACATCGATTCTGTCACGTGTTCTACGGATCTGGCGCAAACCTTGCCGGTTGCCCCGGGCTTGTCATTTTCCTGACTGAGCATCCCGTCCAGGATCACACGTGGCGTTTGGTTGTGTCTTTAGTGTCCTTTAGTCTGGGACAGCTCCTCAACCTTTCTGTCTGTCGTGACCTTAACACTGCGAAGTGCACTGTTCAGTTATTTCATGGAATGTCCCTCACTTTGTATAATGCCCCCTCGTGGTTACATCCGGGTTATGCCTTTGTTCAAGAATGCCACAGAAGTGATATTGTGTCCTGCTCTGTGCGCCCTATAAGGCAGCTCGTCACGTTGATGTGTCCCATTACTGGCCACACCATCTTTGACCACGTCGTGAAGGTGGTGTCTGCCAGCCTCCTCCATGGCGTTTATTGTCCTTTGGAATGAGTGTCTTATGGGAATATGCTTTGAGACCATGTAAATATCTGCTTTTCATGCTTTGTCTACTAATTTTGGCTTCCATTGGTGACTCTTGCCTGGATAACTATTACTGTGGTGTTTGCTAAATGATGATTTTCTCTTTCCGTTTTTCTTCTACACTTTTAATTGGAGTCTAATTCAAGGAAGCACTTTCCTTTCTCCACCATTTAAGTGTCTGTCTGATTG
The DNA here is from genome assembly GCF_019186645.2 of Phyllostomus hastatus. Classification (NCBI taxonomy): domain Eukaryota; kingdom Metazoa; phylum Chordata; class Mammalia; order Chiroptera; family Phyllostomidae; genus Phyllostomus; species Phyllostomus hastatus. The sequence goes on along the minus strand of NW_025333833.1, from coordinate 10,560,434 downwards.
TATCTGTGTGGTCTCACGGATTTTATTTTATTCTGTAAGTTATAACCTATGATTCCTTATTTTGCAGCTCAGATTATTCTGGTTTGGGTCACTGGGAGCTTCTTCAGTTGGCTCCAGCGTCCTTTTGATTGGCCCTAGCATTTTTTGAGCATTTTCTTGTCTCAGACCCTACAAGGTTCACCTTCTTTGTTCCCTGCCCAAGCCCTGAAATGTGCCCTCTTCAAGGAGTACTCATGCCTTTCACTGAGAATATCCGGTGGAAACAGCTCTGTTTACTGGAGAACATGCACTAGTTGTGCTCACGGATGCAGGCATATGATTGCTTCTAGGCCTTCTCAGCAGACAGAGCTGTAAACTAGATGTATGAACACACACACACACACACACCTCTAGAACTATTTATCCATCTATCTATCCGAATATATGGTTAAGTACTTGAGCTTATGCTGACGTCTTCTATTCCAGTCCCAGTCCACGAGGCTTATTCCAGCCTTTCCCCTTTCCCGATTCTCAGCTGCTTTCTCTGACAAGGAGCCACCTAGCTCTCATCACGCACAGCCTGTTTGCTGACGCATCAAACACACACGCAATAGTTTCACAACAGCTAACCTATGACCCTGTGGAAAACAAACGCACTAAAAATTTTAGGACAATACTTGTGTACAGTTTGTTTTATCTTTTCTATTTAGTCTTGGAGTAGGTAGTCGAACTCGTGTTTTCCAAAGTTATATGGGTTAGTTGTCCACCACCATCACCCCAGGTTATTGGGAAGAGAGTTTGGTTCCTCCTTTTCTGTTCACAGTCTATCTGGAGCCTCCCCCCGACCACTCATTTTAATCGTGTATCTGTGCTTTGAGTATGTGAGATGCTCCCAGAATTCTAAGTCATAAATATAAAAATTTCGTTTACTCAAGGAGTGTCATTTCCCCAGTCTCGTCTGCCAAATTCCTGTTTTCATCCTGTTTCTACCCGCTGTCTCTCGGTCACCAAGCTTAGTTTCTAGTTGATCATTTTTATTTTCTTTTTTCATAAATGAATGAGCACATTCATGTGTATTTTCTTATTTTTCTCTTCTGACTCTCAAAGTTGCATACAACAGACACTCTTGAGCAGGTCACTTCTACTCACCTAACATTATATCCTAAAAATTACTCTCAGTTAGTTCATAGATAACTTCCTCATTCTTTTGTACAATTCCATAGCTCGGCATCCTATGATATACCAGTTTATTCATTCACTTTGCTACATTTAAGTTTCTAATACTGTGCAAGGGGAAACAATTGGCACTGAATAATCTTTCACATGCTTATTTACATATTGCTGAGGGGTATATAACTTCAGGGTAAATTCCAAGGACTACCTAGAGCAATTGCTTTGACTCTTTTGCTGAGTCAATGCATAAGTGCATATATCCTTTGTATTATGTAATCCCAAATTCCCCTCCAGAAGGATTGTGCTGGTTTACATCCCCCCAGCAGTGTGTGAGAGTGCGTCACCTCCAAAATGCCTCTTCTGCTGGTCCTCACCTTTCTGATGGGCTAGAGACGGTATCTCAGTGTGATTTAATTTGCATTAACTTAGTTTTCATAAAATCTAATTGAGTGAATTGAGTACCTTTTCCTATGTTTGAAGGTCATTATTTTTGTAAATTGTCTATAAATATCTTACCTAACTTTTTATCAGATTTTGGGGCTTCTCTTTTTAATTTTATGAGTTATTGACATATTAGGGATTTTGGCTTTTATCTGTGACACACCCTGCACATACTGTCTCCTGGTTTACCAGTCCCCTTTGACTTGGTGGTGGTGGCTTTCACCATGCAGTTTCTATTTTGCATATTTACATTTATCAGAAAGGTAGGTAATTTCAAAACAATGTCATGTAGGATGGTTGAAAGAGTTCTAGAGAAGAAGGGCTTGAGGAAGAACATAATCACTGATTTCCACTCACTTGGATGACTCTCATGTGAAAGAAGGACTAGACTTGCTCCCTTTCTCCAAGGGAAAGACTAGGCTAAGTGACTTGAAGTAAAGGAAGCCACTTTTGCCGTGGTGCAAAAGGCTTTCTAATGATGCACGACCTTGGATTCACAAGTGGCTTATTCTGTTTCACCAGAGAATTAAGGGTTCCCATCGTGGCCAAATTCCAAAGGTCAGATATTAGCATTTGGTACCAAGTGAGATGTTCAGCAAACGAGAGCAGTGAGCCCACAGTGGATTGTCAAAGACAGACGTGCAGCAGAGGGAAGTTCACGTTGTGTGACCAAGCCAAATGAAGGATGGAAAACCGAGGAAGTCAAGAGCTGTGCAAGCAAATCACAATAGGTCAGTGGGAGAGGGCTGGGCCAGTTTTGGGAATGTGGGTTTAGTATCCACGATGATTTTTGTGAGCTCTTGCTGCACGTCCATCAGATTTAGTCAACATAAGCCATTCCAACAGGCACCTTGATTAGTCTGCATGTTCTATAAATATTTATTGAGTTCTGGCCCAACACTGCCTAGGTGTTCTAAATACAGCAGGACAAAAAAAGACACTTTCCTGACTTTGCAAAGCATGCAGTCTTGGCTGTTGTTGCTCACCAGCTGTGAATCTGCTTACCAGAACATTGCTCTGGCCCGATGACTTCACCCAGCACATAAGGATATCAAGCAATGTCATCTTGCTGAAATTCAGGTGACTTATCTGGCTGGGCAGAACTGAACCAATTACACTGCCCATACCTTTCATTTCAGGTACTTAACACAGTTAACACAGTGTGATCATGGTGACTGACCTAGGGGAAGCATTTTTGGTGCCCCAGTGATGCTTTTGGAGGAGCAATTGGAAGTGATAAGGTGGAGAGTAACAACCAGCCCAGACTAGGTGAGTCAGCAGAGGACCCAAAGCAGGACGGAAGACCGCACGCCCTCAGATTCTCCCCTCCGTGACTACACCACACAGCATGCAGTCCGGCATTCTCATGCTTTCTTCCCCTAACAACATGCAGAGATGGCCACAGAATTCATGGACTAGTGAAATATTGCTGAGACCTCAGGTAAATACTTACCCTAAATGGCTGTATTTCCTGCAACCACTGAATTTAAGCTAGTGGTTCTCTAGGACATGGAATAGTTCAATGCCATAGACTCTTGCAACCTCAGATCTAGAAGATTCCTTATAATCCACCTACTCCAAATTCCCATAATGCCATGGCCTAGAGAGGTGAGGAGTTCTTCCCCAAACCACAGCTGGTTCGTGTTATTTCAGGGTCTTGCACACTGTGGCCCTGCGAACCTCATCTTCACCGTGGGCTATTTCCCCTGTTCTCTGCGCTCCGGCTTTTCTGAGCCTCCTTTAATTCCTCATGTGGATGATGCTCTCTTTCACCTCCCAACCTTTGTACATGCCTTTTCTACTGTTTGGACCAAGCCCCCTTTGTCTTTCTCTGGAAAACTTTCTCTTAATTCTCTGACCTCAGCTTATCCCTTAGACCATGATGTAGAAGTCTCCTCTACTATGTTCCCATAATACCCTATATCTCCCCCACGGACAGGCTCATCACACCTACAACTGTGTGTTTAATGGTTATCTTCCTCAGTAAACGAAGAAGCTATTCTTGTCTTACTCCCCATTGCACTTCCAGATGCTAGCCCAGCATTTTTGGACGTAGTGGTTGCTCAGTACATGTTCTTGAGACTAGGTGGAAAGCAGGGCTCAAATCTAGCTTTTTTGGTTCCCAGTGTGACGCTGTGTCCACACTCTAGTCCTGCCGAGTGACTGAGCGTTCTTGTCCCATGGAGGTGTTGGGGGGCATGGGTGAGGATCACGCATTTTCTCTGAGGATCATATGGTTACTTATAATAGTTAAAAGGTGCCCGGTGAAAGAAAGATATTTGAGAAATCACAGTGACTTAAAGTTGATGGACGTGGCCTCACATGAGATAACAATGTTAGCAGGACAACTTTCCAGTTTATAGAACAAAACTACGCATTGGTTTGGTCAAGTCCCTTATCACAGCAAATGTCATCCTGGATTGTCTGGCCAACAAGATCCGAGCATCCACCCTGGCATTTAATGGTGCAGAAGTTTGTCCTCATAGCCGAGGGTTCTTGTGAATTCACAAATACTTAGGGAAATTCAAACAAAGTTTGTTCATGGGAATTGATACGTAAGTAAAATATTCTTGCCTAATACTTATAAATTATTAAACTGGACAATGAAATTTTAAGTAGAATATAATAAGTTCTCACTTAACATTGTCAGTAGGTTCTGTGACTTTAAACAACATACAACAAAACCGTTTTTACCACAGGCTGATGGATATAAACAAGAGTTAAGTTCCCATGGCATCTCTTCAATGTTATAATGAAACGAAACCTGCTGCATTTCTTGTGTTTTTCTATTTGGTTTTCCTTTATATGGAAGTCATAAATAATCTAAGTTAATAAGAATGGGTCTTAGGGAACATTTTGTTCATAGATATGCTTTAGAGTGAAACAAGGTCTTGAAAAGTTAGGAGACTCTGTCTATGGTCACATAGACAGTGGTGGAATCATGCTGCTTGTCTCTCCCCTCAAAATGCTATTGGTGTGATACATTCGTGTGTGTGCGGACATGCATGAATTTAGGTATGTAAAAAGACACAATCTTTTTGAAAAATATTTTTTCTGTTTTAGGTGCACGACATAGTGGTTAGACAATCATATATATACTTTACAAAGTGTTCCCCTTCTATATTCAGTACCCACCTGGCACCATACATAGTAATTACAGTATCACTGACTAGATTCTCTGTGCTGAATTTCACATACCTGTGACTATGTTATAACTACTAATTCGTACCTCTTAATCCCTTTACCTTTTTCACCCAGGCCCACCAACTCCCCTTCCCTCTGGCAACCAGCAGTCTGTTCTGTGCATCAAAAAGTCTGTTTCTGTTTCGCTTGTTCATTTATACTGTTCTTTAGATTCCACATATATGTGGTAAGTGAAATCATACGGCATTTGTATTTTTTGGTCTGACTTATTTTACTTAGTATAACAAATGGTAACATTTTATTCTTTTTTAATGGCCAAGTAATGTTCCATTATATGTATGTATCACCCCTTCTTTATCCACTCATCTATTGATGGATACTTGAGCTGCTTCCATGTCTTGTCTATTGTAAATAATGCTGCAATGAACACAGGGGTGCATGTATTCTTTCAAATTAGTGTTTTGGGTTCCTTCAGATATATAGCCAGAAGTGGAATCCCTGGGTCATCAGGCAGTTCCATTTTTAAGTTTCTGAGGACCCTCCATGCTGTTTTCCACAGTGGCTGCACCAGTCTGCACTCCCACCAAGAGTGCGTGAGGGTTCCCTTTTTTCACATCCTCACCAACACTTACTGTTTGTTGACAGCCAGTTTGCCAGGTGTGAGCTGATAGTAACTTTGTGAGCATTTTTTCTTATGTCTGTTGGCCATCTGTATGTCCTTTTGAGAGAAACATCTATTCAGATCCTCTGCCCCTTTTTTAATTAGATTGTTTGGGGGGTTTTTGGTGTTAAGGTATATGAGTTTCTTATACATTTTGGATAGTAACCCCTTACTGGATGTATCCTTGGCCAATACCTTCTTCCATTCAGCATGTTGTCTTTTTGTTTTGTTGATGATTTCCTTTGCTGTGCAAAAACTCTCTAGTTTTATGTAGTCCCATTTGTTTTTTTTTTTCTTTTGCTTCCTTTGCCTGAGGGACATAGCCAAAAAAAAAAAAAACCTACTAGAAGCAATGTCAAAGGGTTTATACTGCCTGTTTTTTTCCTAGGAGTTTTATGGTTTAGGGTCTTACTTACATTTAAGTCTTTAATCCATTTTGAGTTTATTCTTGTATATAGTGTAAGAAAGTGGTCTGTTTTCATTCTTTTGCATGTATCTGTCCAATTTCCCCAACACCATTTATTGAAGAAACTATATTTATTCCATTGTCTATTCTTGCCTCCTTTGTCATAGATAAATTGACCATAGGTGTGGGCTTATTTCTGGGCTTACTGTTTTGTTTCATGGTTCTGTGTCTGTTTTTATGCCAGTATCATGCTCTTTTGACTACCTGAGTGTTGTCGTATCATTTGATATCAGGTGGCGTGATACCTCCCAACTTTACTGTTCTTTCTCAAGACTGCTGTGGCTCTTCATGGTCTTTTGCGGTTCCATACAAATTTTTGCATTGTTTGTTTGAGTTTGGTGAAATATGCCATTGATATTTTGATGGGGATTGCACTGAATCTATAGACTGCTTTGGGTAATATGGACATTTTAATGATGTTAATCCTTCCTATCCATGAACCACGAACACAGTATATGTATATGAAACTTTCATTTATTCATATCTTCTTCAATTTCTTTCTTTAGTGTCTTATAATTTTCCAAGTAAATAAAGGTCTTTTACCTGCTTGGTTAAATTTATTCCTAGGTAGTTTTTTAAATACAATTGTAACTGGGATAGTTTTCCTAGTTTCTCCAGGAAAGCAAAATCTTGAAAAAGGAAGGGGTACGGCATGTAGATACATATAGTCTCATGCTCACACATAAACAAACAGACAGACAACGCCTGTGGCTCTAGACTGACCTAGGCCATTTGACCACATTAGAATCATCAGAGGGGAAGCTAATGTCATGAGTGATGTTGTTACCTGTTAGATTCTTCTGGAGAAACGCTCACACAATCAAACCAGAAAAGAGTACATGTTCAGGTTGGAAATTGTGGTAGGTTGTTTTCTTTGGGAAAAACACCCACTTCATTTCCTTCTGAGTATTTTCATAAAATGCTCTGATTAACTTGATTCTGTTGGATTGGAGGCAGGAAGAGTCTTTATGACTCCCACAGGGAGTCTGGCAGCCTCACAGGCAGCCATTGGCCCTCATCACGATTTAGGTAATGCTCTGTACCTCCGAAGGCGCTTTCGCAGGCATCCTGGGACTTCATTGATTAGGAATTTGTTTCAACAAGCCCCAAGGTTTCCTTCTGATTTACACACTCTCCTTTCATAGAGAACATAATTCAAGTGCACTAATGTGATTTCTGAGAGGATAATCAGTCTAAAAGTGAGGATAATCTGTTGGCTTATTTTTGTATCATTTCTCAAATACCATAAGCAGATAAATGACAAACATTTTTTAGCATTGAGGAAGATAAAATTGTTATTAAAGCATAAGCATTATTTTCTTTTGTCCCCAACTCTCTGCTATGGGCATAAATAGGACTGTTTCACCCACTGGCCACGTACTTGTTTTAACTAGAGGCATCTATTATTTCTGACTGACCTTTGAATCTATAAAATTTGTCCTAATCATGAGAGTCCACATTCTCCCCACTGTTTGGACCTGTGAGCCTTTGTCTCATTTAGGGAATGATGGCCAAGTTCACTGTAGGAGGGCTAGACCAGCACTGTGGAGTAGAACCTTCCGTGGGGAAGGAGACATTTTTATGCATCATCTAGTATGGTAGCCACCAGACACGTGGCTATCAAGAAGTTGAAGTATAGTGTGACTGAAAAGCTGATTTTCGAAAAAATGTAAATTTAGTGGCCACGTGATCAGACAGTACAGAGGCTGTGCACGATCATGTCCATCTACGTCCCAATGGCCAGAAGCTGTTTTTATCCTTCCAACCTGAGCAGAGTACACCGGGGAATGTGTTTTTTTCCCAGGTGCTCAAAAAGAGGGGAGCAGGGCTGCAAGCACTGGCAGGCCTCTGCCGATCTAATCATAAAGGCGTTTTGGTTCTTGCTTCCACACATAGGACGTACTCGCCAAGGGGGACACCCAAGCCCCAGGCGTTATGAGTCCTTTCCATCCAGTCCAGATGAGGCTTTTCTTAGACATAAAAGTCCTTGCCTTATTTGGCCTCTGTAGATCCCTTGTAGCACTTCACAGTTTCTGGACTTCAGAAACATCTCAATAAGTGATTTCCATTTACAATCAACTTTTAAGTACACCCATGCATTTGTGCTTTTGACTCCCTAGACGCCGGCCCTACTCGTCTGTGCTCTCCCGAGGTAGTTACTGCCTCACAGCTTCCACACAGAAAACAGTGTGGTCCCTCCCACCTGTCAGCTGCAAGTTCGATCGGAGCAAGGGAAGACACTGCCCAGCCCTGGTGGTTGAATTCAGGAGGAAGTGTGTTCTGTGTCTTGTGAATACGAAGACTTGTAGAGGACCGTGCCTGGGAGTGGTGAGCTGATCATGCACGCCTGTGGGACACAGTCGTGGCTGCGGAGGCGCTGCAACTCCAGGCTGAGGGGTGGCCGGGCTCGTCCAGACAGATACAGAGACGGCCTGTCTTCCCAACAGGTGTCAGCTCAGACGGCATGGTAAGCAAAGAGGGCTCTTCAGGGAAGGTTTCGGTAGAGGTTATTGGCAGCTTTACTTGGGTAGTGTTGACTCACCGTTGAGTTAGTTTACACATTTCCCGGGGTCGGGAATTGCTCTTGGTTTCTATCGTTAGATCCTCCTTGGTGCACATCCAGGGCTGTACCCACGGGCCTTTGCTGTCCTAATTTCTCAGGCTGCCAGGGAGGGCTGGTGAGTCTCCAGGATGAGGGGGCTTGGGGGAACACCACGATGCGGTTCCTGCTTGGAACGAATTCTAAATCTGGGGAGTTGCGGGCCCATATCCAATCCCCCCTCAATGCGCAAAGCCCCTTTTGCTCACTTGTTCAGCCCAATTATTTTCAGAATCTGCAATATATATCTAGGGGCCAACGAAGGGCAACTCTTGCTAAAGCATCTACATATTTTCTTTTCATATTTTCCAAACAATGCTGAAGAAAGTCAGATTGGGTTAGAAGGTGCGGGGCCGAAACTTATATTTTACAAACTCTCTCTTTCACCTCCTCTTTTTCTTCGCCTATTCATTCTTCTCTGTTTGCATTATTTAGGAACTTTCTATTTATAAGGATGAGTCAGGATTCCAACTTTATAGGTATAAATGGGTTAAATAAAGGCCTCTGACTGGGCTTCTGTTTAAAGCTGTGATGAAATAACACGGACTAAGGCAACAAGAAAACTAGGCAAGATGTGTCTCATTCCATTCAGGTTGCTAAAAATTTGCCATCCACGGGCAGTTTATAGCCAACAGGAATTTGTTTCTCCGAGTTTTGGAGGCTGGAGAGTCCCAGACCGAGGCACCCACAGATCCAGTGTCTGGTGAGAGCCCACGCCCTGGTTCGCGGAGAGGAATTTTCACGGCATCCTCCCTTGGAGGAAGGGCCCTGTGAGTCTCTTTTCTAAGAGCATTAATACTTCCCCATTCATTTTATAGACGGTTGACGTTACTCTTATTCTAAAAATAATTCCGAACCAGGAAGCGTGTTACTAGGTTCCAGGGTGGGATTTATAGTAGGAAATATAGATTTGGCCTTTGTCCTGCCCTCTGACACACAGCTGCTGAACCTTTGAAATTTCTGAAGTGAGGAGAATGATAGAGGTGTCTTTTGTCGTGTTGATGAGGCGACTTCTGCCGGCGAACCGACCCAGAATAACCTTTGGTTCCAGCCCCGTTTTCAGGGAGGGGAGAGGGGCTGGAGGCTGACTCATCACTCACAGCCAAGATTCAACCAATCCTTCCTGCTAATGAAGCCTCCGTAAAGCCCGAGAGGAGAAAGCGTGGAGAGCTTCGGGCTGGTGCGCGCGCAGAGATTCGGGGAGAGCGGAGGCGTGGGCCCCCTCTGTACCTTTTCCCAGACCTCAACCTCTGCACCTCTTCCACCTGGGTGCTCCTGAGTTACATCCTTTCACGATAAACTGTAATAATCTAGAAAGTAAAATGTTTCTTTGAGTTCTGTGAGCTGCTCTTGCAAATTAATCGAACCCAAGGAAGGGGGTCTTTGGAGCTTCCCACGTATGAAGCCCATTGGTTAGGAGCCCAGGTAACAACCTGGGACTTGCGATTGGGGTCTGAGGTAGGGGTGGGGCCGTCTGGCAGGACTGCGCCCTTCACTTGCGGAGTCTGCCGCTGTCTCTGGTCGGACAGTGCTAGTGTAAACATCCCTCTGGCACCAGGGCCAACCTTACTGAATGCAGCCCTTCTCTGCAGGCAGTGTAGCTCAAGCACTGCCTGCGCCTAGAATTTAAGAGGTTCTGGATGGCCAGAGCCTTCCCAGGGAGTATTTAGAATCCTTGTGCTTTGTTTTTTATTTATGTTATTGTAGTTAAGGAATGGCTGAAGCAGCTGTAACAAAGAGACCCCCGAAAAGGACTCAGACAAGTTACAGGTTTATACATCCCTCATTCGACAAGTGAGGCAGCCAGTCCACAGTGGGTCAGCCATCCTGCCCTACAAGGCCACCCAGGAACCTGGGTTCCTTCTGTCTTGTAGCTTCACCATCGCTTGCCGTGTGCACTGTCTGTGCTAGTTCTGATCTGGCTCACCTCCCCTCAAATGCCTTCTCACCCAAAGAGGAAAAGACGATGGCAAGCATTGTGATTTAAGGAAATTGTACACATCACTTCAGCTTACATCCCCTTGGTGACAGCTTGGGCACTGGCCACATCTAGCAGAAAGGTTGGCTGGAAAGTGCTTTCTCTGGTTTGGTGGTCATGTGACCTTCTAAAAGATCAGTGTGGGGGTCCGGGAAATGCTGCTCTTGTAAGAATAAGGGGGAATAAATGCTGGAAAATAAGCATCAATATCTTCCATAGTTTCTAACGTTCTTCTGAAAATACTGCTACTATGCTCCCCTGCTGTGCCGAGAAGAAACAACATTAAAACATTAGCACAGTGTCTGCCCTCATGTAGCTTACAGCGCGGTGGAGTGGATGGACAAATTATAAGTTTGTGTGGGTAACTATTGCAGCAGTATCGGTGCTGTGGGAAGGGAGCGGGGGATGCCCAATGCAGACTTGTGCCGTTGGGGGAGGTTTCCTGCTTCTGTTCTCCCTAGAGGCTGGGTAGGAAGCGGTGGGGTAGAGGTGGGGAAATTTTTCCAGGTGAATGAAAGTGTGTGTTTATGTCCTGAGGTGACAGACTTCGTGCATGTCGCAGTAAAGAAACCAAAAGAAGCTCGGTGACTCTCTTAGATCATTCTAGTACATTCTAAGTGAACCATTTTCTCCATAAAATATTTAGAGTGCCTGTTATGTGCTGGATACCATCCCAGGCACTGGCAAACTAGAATGAGTGTTAGAGGCCTTGGTTTTTAGCCAAGAGCTGCCCTGCTATAGCTTTGCGAGTTTGGGCAGTTACCGCTCTGGACTGCTTTTTAAATTTGTGTTCATCAAATAAGACCAGGCAAGGCTATTTTTTCCTCCACGTGAAATACCCAATAACCAGTAATTCACAGGGACTTCAGTTCTAACCACAGACTCTCAACACACACTGGACCGCCAGTAGATTAGATGCACAAATACGAAATCTCACACTTCATTTCGTCCTGAAGGGTTACCCTGGTAGAAGGCCAGTATATATAAGACTAAATTATATCTACAAGAGTCAGATTAGAAGGCACTGATGCAGAACCAGGTGCTGTTCTAAATGCTTTGTGTGCTAATCCGTTTAACTCTTATAAGAACCACGTGAAGTAGGGACAGTCCTGTGCTCACTTTATGGATGGAGTTGACTCTCCCAAGGTAAGTGGTGGAGCCAGACTTGAACTCAGCCAATTTGCCTCCACCGTCCTTGTTCTGAGCTTCTACACAAAACTGCTGTCAGGGAATAACTTCGGGCTAGGTAAGAAGAGGGTGTTTACTTGAGGTTTTATTTTAGATCGGCGGTGCTAGGCATATTTTATGGCCTCACAGAGCATGGATTTCTTCTCAATAAAATGGGGGGCTAGAATTAAATCTGTTTCTCAAACATGTGTTCTTGGACTGTTTGTAATTAAAACCATCCAGGGTCCTTATAACACTGTAAAATATGGAGCCCCACCCTGGGCCTACTGACTCAAATTTCTGGGGGGAAAACCCAGGAATCTGCATTTTCAGTAAGCAGTTTGAGCACGGTTGGATCAGAGAGTTACTAATACCCTTTCATCTGGAACATTTTCTTCATAATAACTCTTCCACTGTGGGGATCCTGGAGCACCTTTCAAGTAAAGATGGGTCCTGGATCTCAGCCTTCATGAAGAGGCCTGGGACCACCAGAGCTGGTTCGCCCAGGACCGAGGGCATTTCCAGGATATGCAAGCCTTTCAGCCAAACTGAGAAGGTCGGTCACACCACAAGGCCCCAGCCGCGGTGGTCATCTGTTCCAGTGCAGAAAGTTACCTGTCCCCAGAGATGCCGGGAGCTCCTCTGTGCCGGCCATGAGCACACAGCCAGCTGAGACGAGGATCTCCTGGCACTCCGTCAGCAACGGGTCAAAGATGCCGCGTGTCCTGCTGGCATGAGGACCCGCCGAGGAACCACCGTGGCCCACTGTGCCACGCGGGCAGTCCTCTGCAGGCCCCGGTGGTGAGTCAGCCTCGGGCGAGCCGTGGGGAGCTCCCCCCACTCCCGGCCATCTGTGCAGCCCTGGAGATGAGTGCCGTGAGTCATCTCCTCGGCATCCGTGCCAACCACCCCTGGGGAGCTCGACCTCCGCCTACCTCTGCAGAAGCATTTAACGAAGACTGACCTAATTCAGACAAAAATAGGTCTCGGTTAGTGTGTGACTAACCGCTGAGTTTTCTAATTACAAAAGAACCTTTCTGCCACGTTCAGTGAATAGATTGAGGTGCTTGGTAACACTGCACTTTGGGTGTGTTAATACTGCTCCTTCCACTTCTTCACTCTCCTTCCCCTCCTTTCTCCAGCCCTCTCTCAAGGACACACGTGCTGCCGGCGACCAGTCATGGGGCCCAGAAAGCCTCTATCACTCGTTTGATCTGGCAAAGCAACTGCCACTCAGAACGTCCTTGCCCCAGGGTTCAAGCCACCGCCTCTCAGAGCAGGGGCAGCCTGGTTCAGCACCAAAGAGGGTTCTGGGGTCCCCAGTGGGATCACCCGCTCCCCTCACCCAAGTACAGGTCTGGGAAGGGTTACCGACCACCCAGGAGGCACTCAAGCCCATGCAAGATAACTAATTTTTAAATTAATTCTGAGAAGCAGCAATTATGTGCACTGAGGCTGTTCACACTTACGATGTATTTATGAAGACCCTCTCCCCAGTTTGTACGAAATGTCTCACAATTATAAGCAAAAGAACAGAGCTGCTCTTAAACGCAAAAGAAAAGTGGCCGAGAAAGAAAAGACAGATTCCAAATACCTGGAAAATGAGAGAAAGGGAGGCGGATAGGCCCGGGGCAGACGTATAACAGGGCAGTACGGAGTCCCGGCAAAGGGCCTTGAGGACTCCAGGCGCAGGCTCAGGAAAACCGGTGAGCCAGGGTCACCTCGGCCACTGGTTTGTGTCTCCTGAGGGGAGCAGTGGGGCGTGTGTCCCTTTATGCATAAGATGTGCTCCTGAAAGATGTTTATGAATCAGTTTGTAGTAAATGCAGTCATATTTTAAACATATAAAGGGACCAACCTCTATTGTTACAGAACAGATGGGGGCGCCGAACGATATAAAAGACCCCCCATTTTCCTCTGGGGGTTCCTCCCCCATATGAGGTTCACTTTGTCCGCCACCAGAGGGAAGACGTCTCTCAACGCCAGAGGTTGGTGAAAAGGAAAGGAATTATTATTTACTTAGAAGTTATGCAGACTAAAGTTCTTTAGAACACCCACCAACGCCCACAGTCCTTCCCTCTCCCTCTGCCCGGTCTGGGTACCTTATCTCAGGAAAGAAGCAGGAGTCCGTGATTCAGGCTCCTGGCACCATTCATGTGGCAAAAGAGGGCACCGCCAAAGCTGCGTAGTCCCAATGAGACGCCCAAGCCGAGTGGTCCCCCAAAAGACGAGTGGTCCCAAGAAGAGACACCAAATGGCTGCCACGCCCGGGTTTAAATCCCAGCGCCAACCTTCCCCTGCAGCCCCATTTCCCACTCCTCCCACAATGGGCCGCAGCTGCCGGCATTCTGGGCCGGTGTGGCCTGTGGTGTGGAGCCAATTATCTCCAAGCTCTTCTGGGCGCCATTACAAACCCCTATTTGGGCCCCCCTTGGCTGCACCCTGTTACACTATTGTTCTAAGCTTTAGTGACACAGAGAATGCTTCGAGGACATGCATGGAGCTTCTATAATTTACCTGGACCCCTGGCTGGGATTCTGAAGGAGGATTTGCTTATCGGAAAATGAGACACTGTTCCAATTTCCTTCAGCCCTTGTCTCACCCTGTGAGGAATGTTCTAAAGAAGCCGAATGTGAGTGACAGCTGTTTGTGCCATTCAGGGCCGCATGAAAGTTATCCTACGGAGGGTCCCTCGGCGCTCTCCGAGCAGCAGACAGCTGGGCAGGGAGGACCGCAAGCTCCCTCCATCGGGGCTGGCCAGGCCCGCAGACACGTGCGGCTGCCGTGGCGCATGCCGGTGAAAGCTCTGCTCCAGGACAGGCTGGAGAATGGCCCTGAAGTTGTCTGCACCCTGATCCCTGGAACCTGTGAATGTCACCTCCCTGGGCACGAGAGACTTGGCAGATGTGAGTTAATGATCTCGAGATGATGATGAGCCTGGTTAGGAGTAGAAGTCCCTCCGAGGAGAAGGCAGGGCGAGGCCGGAGGCAGCGGTTGGGTGATGCGCCGTGAAGGGGGCGGGCGGGACCACGGGCAAGGGCAGCCCCTGGTAGCTGAGCCAGGTGAGCACGCACACACCCCTCAGACACCTGACGCTAGCCCAGTGCAGCTGGCCTCGGGAACTTAAGACAATTTGTATTGTTTTAAGCCACTAGTTTGTATAATTTTTTTCCAGTAGTAGAATAAAATGAATACACTGTTTCAACTCCTAGGCTCACTCACTTGAACCAGATGATTCATGGGTCCATGGACACACCGACCAATCTTCCTGTCTTCTCCTCCTCCAAATGGACTGTTCCATTCTGGCCACTTCTGCTGTCACCATCCCAGCCCAGGCCTGTCACCTGCTCCTCTGCAACGGTTTCTCTCTGGGTAGCTCATCCTCCTCCTCTCAGCCAAAGTGTGTGTATATTTTTTGTGTTTTTGAAAACCAGACCCCATCGTTCCTTTGAGCCATACCTCCTCCCTGGCTGCTCCCCGTCCTCAGGAGGAAGGCGGGGGAGCTAAGGGGAGTCCCAGGTCAGGGGCTCCTTGGAGCCCCGCCCCCACTGGGCTCTGCAGCCCTAACCTCAGGGATTTCCACCGGCCGGACTGCGTCAGGCCAGGAGGCCGTGGGGTTCAGAGCGACAAATGAACGCTGTTCTCCAGCCTGAGGGCTCTGCCCTGCTGGAGCCCGTCACCACTCTAAGGCTGATGAGGTGTGCCCGAGGGATGTCCCTTGGCACTTCTCCAGACTAAGCTACGTGGAAAACGGCATTGTGTTTGTGAGCAGAACCCGGAGGAGACAGTTATGCCTCCCACGCTATTTGTCTGTGGTGTGCACTGGCCACCCCGACTTCCTCTTTGCCCTTTCGGAGAGCAGACCTGCTTTGGCTTCCCCGTGTGATGTCTGCGTCTGCTGCTCTCGTGATCTCCTGTTTGCCATTGGCCGGCAGTGACTGTGTGACGGCTCAACCCTGAACGTGGTTTGTGAGCTCTCCCTTCACGCACCAGCCTTATCCCTTAATGGGCCCAGTTCAAGCTCTGCCCTTGAACTACAGAACGCTCCTTTCTCCCACACCTCCACCTGGCACGCTCAGCCCCACCCTGGCGGCCCAGCTAAGCCCTGTCATTCTTCAGACCTCGGCTCAATGGCCAGTTCTCCTGGGGAGCCATTTCCGACTCCCCTCGTCACTCAGGTGGGCTTCGCCAGTGCCCTGAAAGCCCCCCACTTTCATGAGAGTCGCACTATGGTACAAGGTTTGTTTCTTTTTTCAGTGATTATTTCTTGCTTTAATTGCTTATTTTTCAATGACAGTTGACATACAATACTGTATTGGTTTCAGTTGTGCAGCAGAGTGATTAGGCATTTCTGTACCTTATGAAGTGACTGCCCCGACGCCATAGTTATCACAATATCATTGATTATATCCCCTGTGCTGTACTTTATGTCCCCATGACTATTTTTATAACTGACAATTTGTACTTCTTAATTTCTTCACCTTTTTGACCCATCCCCCTAACAGCCCTCCCATCAGGCGACCATCAATTTGTTCTATCTATGAGTTTGTTTCTGTTTGGTGTTTCCATTTGTTCTGTGTTTTAGATTCCACACATAAGTGAAATCATTTGGTACTTGTCTTTCTCTGTCTGACTGACTTCTCTGAGCATCATACTCCCCGAGTCCACCCATGCCGTCACGAACGGCAAGGTTTCATTCTTTCTCACAGCCAAGGAAAGTCTGGTATAAAGTTACCACTCATCTGTTGGTCTTACCCGCTCATCTCCCGACGGACACTCGGGCTGCTTCCGTCTCTCGGCTCTCGTACGTAATGCTGCAGTGAACAAAGGGGTGCATGTAGATTTTCAAATTCCTGCTTTGGATTTCCCCAGATGACTACCCAGCAGTGGGATTGCTGGGTGATGTGGTAGCTGCACTTTTAATTTTTCGAGGAGCCACCACGCTGTCTTTCACGGTGGCTGCGCCGATCTTCAGTTGCACCAACCGCGCACGAGGTTCCCTTTTCTCCCACATCCTTGACAACACGTGCTGTTTGTTGATGTATTGATGACAGCTATTCTGACAGGTGTGACGCAGCATCTCATTGTGCTCTTAATCTGCATTTATTTTCCTGATTAGTGATGTTGAGCATTTTTTTGTCATATGCCTATTGGCCATCTGTATCTTCTTGGGACAAATGTCTGTTCAGATCCTCTGTCCATTTTTTAGTCTGATCGGTCATGTGTGGGTTTTTTAGTGTTGTGTGAGTTCCAAGTATACGAGTATTTTGGATAGTAACCCCTTTTATTGGACGTATCATTGGGGAACATGTTCTCCCATTCAGTGGGTCATTTTTTCATTTTGTTGATGGTTTCCTTTGCTATTCAAGACCTTTTTAATTTGATGTAGTCCCATTTGTTTTTTTTCTTTTGTTTCCCTTGCCCAAGAAGACATCCAAAAAAAAAACACAAAAAAAACCATTACTAAGAACAATATTAAAGGGCTTACTGTCTGTTTTTTTCCCCTCCCTAGGAGTTTTATGGCTTTGAGTCTTACATTTAAGCCTTTAATCCATTTTGAGTTTATTCTTGTATATAGTGTAAGAAAGTGATCCAGTTTCATTCTTTTGTATGTATCCATCCAATTTTCCCAACACCATTTATTGAAGAAACTATATTTACTCCATTGTCTATTCTTGCCTCCTTTGTCATAAATGGACCATATAGGTGTGGATTTCATTCTGGGTTCTCTGTTATGCTCCATTGATCTATGTGTCTGTTTTTATGCCAGTAATATAGTGTTTTGATTAGTATAGCTTTGTTGTATAGTTTGATATCACGTAGTGTAATACGTCCAAATTTGTTGTTCTTCCTCAAGATTTGCTGTGGCTCTTCAGGGTCTTCTGTGGTTCCATAGGAGTTTCAGGATTATTTCTTCTAGTTCTGTGGAAAATGTCACTGGTATTTTGATGGGGATTGCATTGAATCTGTATATTGCTTTGGGAAGTATAGGCATTTTAATAATGTTAATTCTTCCTATCCACGAGCAAAATATATCTTTCCATTTATTTGTTCCTTCTCTAATCTCCTTGGTTAAATCTATTCTTAGGTGTTTTATCCTTTTTAATGCAATTATAAATGGAATTGTTTTCTTAATTTCTCTTTCTGAAATTTATTGGTGTATAAAAGTACAACTGGTTTCTAAATGGTAATTTTTTTCCTGCTACTTTACTGAATTTACTTTCAAGTTCTAGTAATTTTTTGGTGGCATCTTTAGGGCTCTCTCTGTATAGCATCATGTCATATGCAAATAATGACAATTTTACTTTTTTCTTCTCAATCTGGATGCCTTTTACTTCTTTTCCTTGTCTGATTGTTGTGGCTAGGCCTTCCAATGCTATGCTGAATAAACGTGGTGGAAGTGGACATTTTTGTGTTGTTTCTGATCTTAAAGAAAAAACTTTCAGCTTTTCACTCTTGAGTATGTTAGCTGTGGGCTTGTCACATATGGCTTTTATTACATTGAGGTATAATCCCTCTATACCCACTTTACTGTGAACTTTTATCCTAAATGGATATTTGATTTTGTGAAATGCTTTTTCTGCTTCTATCAATATGGTATGATTTTATTCTTCATTTTATTTATGTAGTGTATCATGTTAATTGATTTGTGGTTATTGAATCAATTTGCATTCTGGGAATAAATCCTACTTGATTGTGGTGTATAATCTTTTAAATGTATTACTGAATTTGGTTTGCTCATTTTGTTGAGGATTTTTGCATTTATGTTCATCAGGGATATTGACCTATCATTTTTTTTTCTTTTTTTTTTTGTAGTGTCTTTGTCTGGTTTTAGTATCAGGGTAATGCTAGCCTTGTAAGATGAGTTTGGGAGCTTTCCCTCCTCTTTAATTTTTTGGAATAGTTTGGAAATAGTTTGTATCTTTAGTTGTAGGACCTCTGTTCAGCTGGTCTTCCAGTGGTTCCCAATGAAGGCTGTTCTGTAACTTGGTTGTGGTTTTATAGGACTGTGGGAGAAGATGAGCACAGTGTTCACCTACTGCCACCTTGACCAGAGGTCCTGCAATGGTTAGTTTCTTGCCTGTGGCTTCCTTTCGGCTGGGGACAACTCAAGGCCACTTCACCTGGCTTGTTCATTATTGAAACCATAGTACATGGCTCTGTACTATGTGATTAATACATTTAATAAATGGATTCATAATAGGCATTCATTAAGTGCCTGCTATATGGTAGGCCCCCTACTCTGTGTGTGTGTGTGTGTGTGTGTGTGTGTGTGTGTAGTCTCTCAATACAACTTTGTAAGGCTGGTCTCATCCTAGTTCCATAGTTAAGAAAACCAAGGGTTGGAGGCTAAGTCACTTACTCAAGGCATAGCTAGAATTTGGACCCAGGTCTACTTGTCCCTTATGTTAGCATATTTACAGGGAGATGCTCACATGAAACATTCTTTTTCCCTCTCCGGCCCCTCCTAGCCATCCACCCTGCACTCCCACCCAAGTCAGGCCCTCCGGTCTGCAAGCAGAGGAAACCAGGGTTTCCAATGTGCCCAGGAGCTGACCCTGGATTCTGTCCCTTCTTTCCAGGCCTGAAGAGTTTGCTTTCTCACTGCTCTTCTTTTAAATTTTATTTTTGATGCAAGGAGCTCTATTTGTGCCTGTTCTTTCTTTAATGTCTCCCAAGACACTTGCAGGGGCTATAAATAGGCCCTCGGGTGGTGCTGGGGAGGGTCCACTGTATCCTTTAGATTCTCAAAGAAGTCTTCCGGACACGTGGGGAGAAGAGCCTCGCGGGATGCTCCTGTGTTCTTCCGCTCTTCTCCTGGGCAAAGCCGTGCTAGGGTTGCTGGGACAACCTCAAGAGCCTGCTGTGGCTGTCCAGATGCACAGGAGACCTTGACCTCTGGGAAATCCATCGCAGAGTTGTTCTAAATCTCAAATCCCTCACACACGAACCAGACTGGGCCAGAACGGATACCTAGGCTCCTTCCTGCTCTACCACCGTGGGTTCTCCGGTTTCTGTGTGTTGTTGAATTGTTTAAATATCCGCTTACGTAGTTATATTATGTACACTATGGTATTGTGCGCAGAAGCAGGGGCCAGAGACGCGGGAGCGATGCCCGAGGCGCAGGAGCCCCTTTCCTGGTCAGGCTCACAGTGGTTGGCGTCAGTCTCGGGTGCTGCCCCGCCTTTGGGGGCCCCGAATACTTTCCCGGCAGTCTTCCGCCGGCACGGCACGACTGTGTTCAGAGCCCACACCTTGTGAATGAATGGCTCTTCACTGATCACCGAGAAATGGTCTTTGAAACGAATTATTCTTTTTTTCTTTTAATGGAGCAAAAATCAGGCCATGGATGTTGAATTTATAATTCACTTACATGTGCCATTAATTTGTGAGCTGCTTGATATTTTCAAATTGCCTTGAGTATTGCTGTGTTTATATGTGTACAGTATTTGTAAGGCTGCCATTAACTTTATTGCCACTTTTACAATTACTATCATTCACTAATGTTTCTTCCACTTTGTTAGTAAATGAATATGGAAATTAGAAGTGAAGGATAAGCACATTAGGGCTTGTTTCTGAGACAAGAGTGGAGGCCCTATTTAAAAATAGATACATAGTAGTAATTCGTAGCTTTTCAAAGGTAATTTATTCCCTTTTCCTTAGGCGCCTGATGAGGATCAAATTGTCCTCCGTGTCTCCCTAACAGAAGGGGAACACCCACTTTTCTGGTTAGAACGTGTCTCTAAGGGGTTTGCTTCTGCGCGTGTGGGAATGTACTTTGTGACAGGGCTGGTGATGCCTGGTGGGGCCTGACTGACCGGAGGCCCGCTGGGGGACAGACGCTGGCTGTTCTCTCCACTTGTGATAACTTGTTCACTCTGTACAACCACCCCGTCAGGTAGCCGCTACCACTGTGCCCATTTTAAAGATGAAGAAACTAAAGTTTAGGTCCAGTGGGGTGCTCGAGGCACACAGTTCATGAATGGAGATGCAGATTTGAAGTCAGTCGAGTCTGGCTCTGGGACTTGCATTTGTAGCCTCTATTGTCTCGGTTGCCTGTTATGTCTAAGGGGTTCTAGAGACACACTCACCTGGGACTAGTCCCAGTATTTTGTGTGTGTTTAAGGAACTGAAATCTTTTTGTTGTTGTTGTTTGAGAATTGTCCTAGCAAATTAGCAAAAGAATGTGGCATACAAGTGAAGACATGTCTGTAATATCTTAGAGGCAAGATTCTGGCTGAGGGACATGCTCTTTCAGGGTGTCCAAGCTCAGAGTCGTAATGCAGAAACCACAGAGAGGCGACCGTAGTTTGTTTTTCTTCCTGTGTCCTAGTGCCATGACCCAGGGGAATACGCTGGCCCTAAGATCGAGATTAGAAGGAAACAAAACAAAGCAAACCAAAAAAAACCCCCTATTAATCAATGTGAAAATTCCTTACAAACCAATCTGTGCCAAAACAAACCAATTAGTCATCCCACGAAGTGTGAAGTTCGGCAAAACAGTTCCTCCAGTTCCGTCTGCTCCGGGGGTGACAGAGGCCGCAGGAAAGGGTATAACTGGAATGTAGCACAGAGTCAGAACCGAACGAGATCTGAGTGGTTTCCAGTCCAGCCTCCAGGGACTCTGACGGTTCGACAACCCACCACCTTTTAGGTGGTTTTTAAAATTTATTTATTTATTTTTAGAGAGAGAGAAACATCAATGTGCGGTTGCTGGGGGTTATGGCCTGCAACCCAGGCACGTACCCTGGCTGGGAATCAAACCTGGGACACTTTGGTTCCCAGCCTGCACTCAATCCACTGAGCTACGCCAGCCAGGGCTAGATGGTTTTGATCAGAAGGACATTCTTACAAAGAAAATCCCACCTTAGGGCTCGAGAAGCCATCTCTTGGAAGCCAACTTCAGAAAAGAGATTTACCTGGAGTGCTGGATTTTATTAAATTGATAAAAGAGTTATTCACATTGCAACAATAAACCCAACACTGGGAGCAGGAGGAGATATGGTTTCCCCAGGGAGAAGGAGGCAGTACGTTTTTCTCAGAACGGAGGGTCGAAGGCACCCATGGATGCAGGCTTCCTTCCTTCCATTGAAGAAGCTATTACGGCTAAATGAGGAGTGACAGGCGGGAGGAAAGAATGGGCTGTATCTCCGGAAGGCTCGGGGAGTCCGCTCCTCCCTGAACTCGGCAGCCAGGCCGGTGTCCCACAGACCTCCCTGTCTTCTGGCGCAGCAGCAGGTGGTCCCTCTTGTTACGAAGCCCCACGATCCCCAAAGAGATCCTGTGGCCCGATTTAAACCCCACACCTGGAGACAGTATTTTTCAGATTTGAAAATCTGCTCGACTATTTCAAGCAACCAGTTTGTCCGGAGCCTTCTTTGTTTTCTTTCCTCAAAACAAGGACACAGTCGATGGAAGATTTTCCAGCCCTGGGATGTCCCTGGATATTTGAGAACCTCTGGGATTCCTCCTCACTGGCTGGGCTGAGCCAGGGTGCACCCCCTCACCCCGCCCCGTGAACCACTTACCGCGAGAGTCCGGGCAGGCTTCGCCCCAGTGCTCGCTCCCTCCTTCGGGGGCAAACTCGAGTAAGTGAGGGGCAGCAGGCCAATCAATTCTTTACAACAATTCTTTACAACAAGGTTTTATTTATTCTTTTCTTTGACCCCCTCCCAAAACACATTCTAGTGGTTCATCTTTATTTTTAAGGGTGTTCCGTTTGGATCCAAACGAGCATTTATATTACAGAATATCCACCTGGTCAACATGCAGCGCTGAGCTCCGGCTGGAGGAGACGCACGGCCGCTCTGGGCGGGCCGCCCCGGCCGCCGCTCCCACGCCGTGAGCGTGGGGGCAGCAGGTTGGCGCAGCGCGGCGGCGGATGCTGCCAGTTTGGAAGTGTCTCATGCGCCTTGACTCACCGTGTTTTGTAATGCGGGTGGCAGCGTTTTCACAGCCCGAGGCAGAGCGCCCAGTTTCCCTCGATTCCACTGACATGCTCATCCTCTAAGAGCAAACCAAGGAGGGAATGGCCTGACCTTCTGTCCCAAAGGACAGCATGGCCCGGGCACTCTGTCTTCTCCCTCCCTGCAGTGTCATCCTTTGAGGCTAGTACTGGTGCACCCTGCAGCGTCTGAAATCTATTTCTATTACAGCTCATGCCCTGTTCCCCCCACTGCCCCTCCCTTCTCCCACGGTGCTTGTGACAAACACTAGGAAAGTCAGCGTCCTCGCTCCATGACTGGCACGACTGTCTCAAAGAGTTGCTCAAGTCACAGAGATTGTCTTCTGGTTACTTTACAGCAAGAACCTCCTTTTTCTCCATCTCCCAGATCTGGAAAAGCTTTCCAGAGATCTATTAAGCCTCTGAGGCCTCTAAATCCACAACCCTAGGTGAGTGTAATGGAAAGAACCCCCCTGAATCCAGTATCATGCTAACAACTTGACAGTGATCCGGTCAAAAGAGGACCCCAGGTTGTGACTGCACACCCCGAAGTCTTCCTCTTCCTGGGACGAGCTGGCATTTTGCACCTCAGCCCTTTGTTCCACAGGCTGTTTTCCCAGTCTCCGTCCCGGTTGTCCCGGCTACGAAATGCCACACACACTTGGTGCGTGAGGTTTTTCTCCTGCCTGTTTTTCTGGGCGAGTTCCAGATCTTGGCTTCAGCTTGAGTAGAGTTGGACTGCTCTCTAATGTCACCGGGAGGGAGGTTCCTCCACCACTGCAGCACTTAGGGTGGCTTTGTATAAATTTTGGCTCGGCCACAAAACGCCAAGATAGAAAAACACTGATTGAAGTCTGGCCTGTAGGCTGAGTGTGTATCCCTGTTGGGAGCCATTAAAATTCAATACCTATGTTTTCACTAGATCTGCTGGAATCTGCTTAGCGTTACACAGCTCCATAGCAAGTGTAGCAAAGATCAGGATGACTGTATACTTTAATTGGCAGTTAGATTACGTTGTTTTAGCCCTCACTTCATGTTACCTTTATTTAAAAAAACTGATTAACGGCACTTTGAAAATTTGGAGTGTGTTTTTCCTGCTCGTCCTCTGTGAAGATTTCTAACAAACTGGCTTCGAGCGGCGGTGCAGCGTGGACCGTCGCTGTAAGAAGTCGGAACGCTGGGAGGGAGACGGAGTCACCAAGTAAGGTCAAGTTCAGATCGGCAGTTTTGTCTGATTTAGCCTGCTTTCATCTGGGGGGCCCTCCTCTGAGGGGACCGAGGAGGAGCCGCACTCCCTGGTACAGATTCTGGGGTCTGGTTCCAGAGCACAGAGGGAGCCACTCCTGTCTCCGAGATGGCAGAGTGGGGGTGGGGGGGGCCTTATTCAGACTCCCCCACCGAGGGGGAGGAGGGGTCTTGTGGAGAGCCTGGGCGTGAGCGTGCGGGTGCTGGATCCGAGGCTGGTTTACGTGGCCACCGAGAGAAGCCGGTGGGAAGGCCTGGGCCTGAAAACTCTGCTTCCTTCCTGCACTTAGGAAAAAAAAAGTCTGGGTGGTGGTTCTTTTTAGAAAGCTACGAAGATGAAGAAGGGAAAATAGGCAGAATAGAGTGTGACATTAGAGCAAATCCTGGATTCAGGTTCCATGCAACATAGTTTCAGGGGTTTTATCCCCTTCTAAATTGATGTGTGGAGACGAAGAGCTGTAACTGATGAGTTACTAACTTACAAACACGTGACGCAGCCACCAGCGAGGCGAGCATCGGCGTTTCAACCTCCTGACCGACCGCAGAAAGCGTGGAGAGAGGGCGCACCCCGGCTGCGGAGCCCAAGTTCCTGTAGGAGGCTGGAATAGAATTTATCTTTGGGCTCCCAATAATGTTCATTTACCCCATTACTACACTGTTTTTAAAATGTTTGACCTTCTCAAGACGTAAATTTTGTACTTAGGGGTTAAAAATGCCCTGAAAAAAAATTCCATATTCATGCTATTGTTTCCTTGGCTTTCACTGAAGTTTTGAGGCCGTTTTGCATGGGTCTAGATTGTACGTCAAGTGCCTAGGAGGAGAAGAGACAAAGAGGCAGGGGCAGGAGAACAGGCAGAGGAGGAGTAAGACGAGAGGAGAGCCGAGAGAACAGGGAGCTGGCACCGTGGAGCCTCGGGTCTTTCCCTCGGCTATCACACCGCGTCAGCGCACGCGACAAAGGTTACTTCCCAGAGCGGAGCTGATTCAGAAACACTGCGGGGCACAGCCAGCCTCTGCTGTTCCAGAACAGATCTGTTACCAAAAACCCAACCGACCGAACAGAAACCTCCAAATAAATGTAAACCTCCTTACCTCCTTTTACCTGATCTACTCTCTCAAACTCCCAGAAATAAGGATTCAAACTTCCATGGTGTATTTACATAGTAGCATGGCTTATTATAAAACCTGTTTTTGCATTTAGAAGGCCAAGGCCCTAGCCCCCCGTGTTCAGCACGGGCGAGGGAGCAGAAGGCAGCACGACTACTGGAGTAGGGGGTGCTGTGGGGGCCGCCTGCCCGGCAGTGCGGTTCTGGCCTCTGCTGGGAGTCGTCCCACTCTCACTCCTCAACTGCCTGGCTCCAGCTGTGTTAAGAGCTCTCCGGGCCCTTCAGGTCGCTGGGACCATCTAGGAGTCTGTTGTCTTTGGCTTAGAGGGATGTCGCTGGGGCGCATAAGCCACAGAAGGGCAGAGCAGAAAGGGTTCAAGGGAAGAAAAAGACGGCCATCAGAAACCGAAGATAGTTGTTTGTGTTCCTAGTCCTTTGTCCCCGTGAGCGGTACGTCCACCTCCTGTGGCTGGGGGGGCAGCAGCTGCTGGCAGCTGCCGCGCCGCCCCCGCGGTCTGTGGCAGAGCCCGTGACTGCAGCCAGCAGAGGAGCCTCGGCGGCTGCTCTGTTGGGTGAGCCCTGGCTATGATGTACGAGGCAGCTCAGAGGAATCAACAAAACCCAGAAAGGCACAGCTGCTAATGCAGGCAGTGCTTATTCACGTGGAGTCTCCTTGGGTCACTTCATGGATCTGTTAGGCTGTAATTCCTGAGTTCATGTCATTTGGCTTTTGTTAAAATGAGTGTCTCTGTGTGGATGCATTGTTGTCTAAACCTGGACCTGACTCTCTGTGGGGCTCTTGTCTGGAGTTGAACACTTATGCCCTGACTGGCCGTTTGCAAGGGGTCCACTCTTGCCCTCTCTCCTGCGTCATGAGGTCCTTGATGTGCTGGGGAGGACACACGGCAGGGCGCGGAGCCGCCGTGGAGGAGCCCACCCCATGACTCTTCGTGCAGACGGGTGCCAGACCTTTGGGGGTCTCAACACGACACATGTAAAGCTGATAAAAACAGAAAAGTGCCGTAACCCTGAAGTCTCACAGAATCCCTGCACGGTGGGTGGGCTCCTTACTCCCTGCCCCTTGCTTGCCTTTCCTATACAACCTCATAATATTTATAAATAATATATTGTAGGTAGGCTGAGAAATGGAAGACTCTCTCAACTTATCCCTGGCTCAACCCGCTACAGAAATACTCTGTCCAAAAAAATGAGACATCCAGAGCAGGCTTTACAAACAGGATGTAATGAAAAATTGAGAACGTTCTGTAAAAAACAAAATTATTAAATTTTGTTCCATTATGCCCAGAGGCCCGATTTCCTTGCAGTGGGCTTTCATTGAGTCTCTCGGACATGTCACACTTACTCCCCACACACCCCTACCGTCCAGCACCTCACATCATTTTGCATCACCTGGGGAGCTCCCGACTGTCTTTCGTGAGGATAAAGCATCGTCCGGCAGCAGTGAGGAGGACAGCCGAGGCAGGCAGATCAGCAAATAAGCTTGGCTCGGGCAGATGCGCCATCTTGGGGGCCGAGTCGGTGTCAGCATGCAGCGAGACAAGGCCGGGACGGAGAACAGCGCGCTCCGCGGTGCATCCCACTGGCTGGCTGCAGGGTGGGTGCGTGGGGGGAAGGGGGCACTGGCGGCGGTGGGGCACGTGGCGTCTCCCCCTTGTGGCCTCAGACGTCTGGGAGTCAAGGGAGGGAAAAGCCCAGATGTCTGGAGTTCAGCTTTGGAGAAATGTTCTCGGTGATGTCAGGACCCCACAGGGACGCTGAGTGGGGAAGCCCAGAGTAGAAACAGATTCTCCTGCTAGAAGAGTGAACGGGCTGCCATCCCCCCGTATGGTGTAGGTGAAGGTCTCCTGATTGCGGCTGAGAGGGAGCCGTGACCCGGAGAGCCCATCCCCGTGTCTGACGGCCTGCTGGGAGTCTGGGGCGCCCCGCCCTCACCTTTCTCTCTCTCGTGTGAGAGAGAGACACGGACGTCCAGTGAAGGGTTCTTTGGAAGGGACCTAGGCCGAATGCGTCGTGCTGCGTGATTCACAGTGGCCGCCATCCTCTGTCGGTTTTGACATCCGAAGGGGCCTCTGCGTGGGGAAGCAAAGAGGCAGAATCCGGTGTCTTGGAATATCCTGGCTGATTATTTGAGGGAAGGCTGGAGTTCATGTTCATTTAGAGGCAGAAGGAAACTGTCAGAAGATGACCATGATCATGAGTTCCATGACTTAGAAAATTATTTTATTTTCTGGCATCAAAGGGTAAATGCAGGCCACGAGACAGGAAACCTGATTTCTCGCTCATGGTGAGTTGAATAAAAGAGGTCGTAAGTTCACTGGAACTAGAAAATGCGGGTGGTTGGTTAGGGGGCTGCATCTGCAGTGGTCTCTGCCACTGCATTTGGGACTCTCGTGCCGGGGGGTGTGTGTGTGTGAGAGAGAGAGAGTTGAAGGTGTTCAGGGGGCCAGGAGGGCTTCCTGGCCCAGTAAGTTTAGTGTCTGTAATGCTGTTGGCAGCACATTCCATCTCCGCTAATTGCTCTGCCCGCTCAAGTTTTCCCTCCTGTTGAAACAGCTTCAATTCCCTTTCTCCAAACAATGCGACAGACTCGTGGGCTCAGAATGTCAGCCTGCTGTAGGCCTGGCCTAGCGAAAGCTGCATTTCCCAGGTGGAAGAAAGCAATTTCATGCACACAAAAGCTGCCCCTAGCAACACTTTGGCATGAAATGACGCAGAGCAGAGGAAACCTTTCGAACCATCCAAGCCCAGCGTCAGTCTTATGTAACAACCGTGCCTGCTAGGATCGGGGCGTCGCTTCCTCCTGGTCACCTTCCCAGCTACTCCCGAGCCCACGGGCTGAGTGGGAGAGGAGATGGAAGAGGGTCTGAGATGGGTGGGCCTTTCTCTCCGCCTCATTGGTTCCCCTGCCCTCAGGTTGTGGGTTGTGAGGTCCCATCAATAACTAGACGAGAAGGCAGGGCCGTGATAAATGAATCTCCAGCCACAGGCTTGAATTGGGCTTCTTAGAGCTGATGTGGCAATGCCTTATTTCTATTTCAACCAAAAAAAAAAAAGGGCAACAAAACGGAGGCTCCTTCTAGGAAAAGTAACAGTCATTGGCTGCTCCGACCCAAGAAGCAGGTCTGTGCCAGAGGAGGAGTGCTCACCCACTGCGTCCGTGTTCCAGGGGCCACTGTGTCTTCCTGTGGGGTCCTCTGTGCAGCAGGCCCCACCCATTTCTGGCTGAGCAAGGGACCCTGCCACCCACTGTGATGGCGCTGGGGGACTGCAGAGGGGCTTAAGGGGACAGTGCATTCCCACCCGATACAGACAGCGATGCGTTCCGCCAAATGGACAATTATACGGATTTGCCAAGTAAGGGCTCCTTTTTTCCAATACCTTCGAGCTTCGGGGGGTCAGGAAGGATACCCTGAGGCTGTCTTCTGCTCAGCTCTTCCTCCGGGAAGGGGCAGAGCGGACGTATGGCCCCGGCGACATTCAGGGCCCCAGGCTTGTCGCTCGGTTTGGGACAAGGCCCCGCCAGGCCTGCTTCACTGGAACGACCGGCCCAGGTCTCACTGAGGTATATCACTAGTCCCCTCTAAAGGCTCCAGACACACGACGCTCAACCACAAAGTAGCTGCAGAAGCTCGGGGCAGAGGGCTCCCCTCACAGGAGGTCCTGAGCAAACTCTGACACTACCTGAAACTTTTGTTTGGGTGGGCCGGCCCAGCCTGCCTCTATCAAAGTCCCCACTGGGTGTGTTCTCCTCCTGGGGGAGTGCCAGGGAAGGATGGCTGGGCCCCTGGCATTTGCCTTCCCAGGCTCAGCCTTGCTGCTGGGCAGAGGCCCCCTGCCTTCCAGACAGGACATGCCAGTCCCCTCCTTCACGACCCCTGTTCTGGTTGGAAAGCAGACTCCGCCCGAGTCCCGCTGCTGCCACACTGCCCCTGCCCGCAGGACTCTCGAGACCAGCCCTAAGGCCGGACCCCATTCTCATCAGCTGGTGCCCTGGCCACGGGAGTTGTACAGACTCTTAGACCACCGCCCTTCCCAGTGCTGCTGGACCCTGGGGGACCTCCTCGGACGAACACCTGGAGCACCTGCTGTGGGGACAACCCTGCCCCCACCAGCACCGCCAGCTCTCCGCTTCTCCGAGCCTCCCTGCACGGTGTGGGCGGCTGGGCTATGGCTTTGCTCATCCAGACCAGCCCTGGCTGCTGCTGTGGCCGCCACAGCACCCTGACCCCTCCTCGCCAGTGTTTCCTCCCTCCCTGCCCTTGCCCTTGGCGTCCGATGCTCCTGAACTCAGTCTGTGCTGCTTTGGGGAAGCAAGCCACAGGGTGGCCCATGAGAGGCAGCTGCCCCGGTGGCGATGGTGCTGGCTGGGGAGCAGGTGAGGGAGGGAGGGGACTCCCCTTGGAGGATCTCCGCAACCCCCCAGCTAAGAGCCAGAAAGGCTTCCAGGCCTCGCAGGGCGATGGGCGGAGACACAGGCCAGCTCAAGTCCTCCGCAGCTTCTGGAAGAGCGGGAAGGGGCAGTGGAAGCAGAGCCGTCCTGGCGTCCCCGCTCCCATGGGAATGGCCCTCCGTGCTCCCGTGTCTTCTTTCCCCAGCAGAGAGGCAGAACTATGGCGGTGCCCGTCTTGCATAGGGAAGTAAAGCAATTTGGTGGGTGTGACTGGTTTGCCTTCTGTCCCATCCTCCTCCTCCTCCTCGAATAATGCACGCTGTCCTGCCCTCCTCCTCCCCCCGGGCCGCACCGGCTTCCCAACTCGGTCTGGGTTTTCTCCGTGTGAGAGAAGAGCATGCATCGGAGGGGGGAGCAGCCTCTAGCACTTGTCGTCCTCTTCCGTGTCACTCAGGAGGTCGCTGACAGCGCCACACATCGTGCCCGGCCCGGGCCCTCCGCGCCTCCGCCGCCGGTAGTGCCCGTTGGGCATCTGCCAGCTGTGTCGCAGGGGTGGGGCTGAGCCGATGGTGTTGGCCCGGCCCAGGCTGGTGGCCACGGCCGCTTCAAACGTGAGCGTCTCCTCCTCGCCACAGTCCGAGGCGTGGGAGTCTTCGTGCAGGGCCAAGTAGGGCTCGGAGATGTAGCGCTGCGGGGAGGGGTGGCCGTGCGAAGCGTGCCGGGACCTGGAGGCCTCGGGCAGGCCGGCGTCCTCGCTCTCCAGAGCCTGGGAGGTCAGCGGGGA
This sequence comes from Phyllostomus hastatus, assembly GCF_019186645.2. Classification (NCBI taxonomy): domain Eukaryota; kingdom Metazoa; phylum Chordata; class Mammalia; order Chiroptera; family Phyllostomidae; genus Phyllostomus; species Phyllostomus hastatus. The sequence goes on along the minus strand of NW_025333833.1, from coordinate 10,530,335 downwards.
GCCGCCCTCGCTGCCATCTGCGGGGGGAGAGGTGCTCCCCGAGTGTCGGATCAGGGAGCTGTAGGAGAGGAGGGGCCGAGGCTTTGGAGGGACAGGGGGGAGCTGCCGACGGCTTCGTCTTGGGGTGCTGGTGTCAGACATGGAGGGGATGGAGCTCTCGCTCAAGGAACCCGTGCCCTGTACGGCAGGAGAGACACAGCCTGTGAGACGAGGCCGGGCCCGGACGCGCCACCAGCCCCGGGAGTCTGAGCGGCGTCCCCTCTGCTGCGACTCGCCCCCGGGAGCACGGGGGCTACAGGAGGAGAAGTCAGCACCACCCAGACCAGGGCATTCCCACTTTTATTGTGGCTGCGAGTTCCTGGGAGTCTCGCTAAACTGCAGACACTGGCTCAGAAGATGGGGGTGGAGGCCTGAGACTGTATTTCTAACAGGCCCCAGGTGCTGCGGGTCCACGGGACAAAGGCTCCAGAAGCTCCATATACAGGGGTGGGCAAAAGCAGGTTTACAGCTGTGAGTATGTGAAAGTTTTTAATTTCTACACGTAGGTAACACGTGACCCACAGAAAGAAGCACTGGAAAGTGCTCGAATGCCCGGGGGGCCGCTCTGTCTGGGGGCGGGTCTGAGGGAGTGGCAGCCTCCCTCCCCGCACCTCACTCTGCCTCCTAGTGCCTGCTGAGGGCCACCGGCTTCTGCACCCCCGCCCCCGCCTGCCGGCTCAGGCCTTACATGACCTGCCCAGCTATTCCCGAGGGTGTGCCCAGGAGCCCGGGTGTGGCCAACGGACCCTCCCAGGACTGTTTCTCAAGGTGTGTGTGACCCGAGCCACCTGCCCCAACTCTCCTGGGGAAAGCTCCTTCCCGACGCAGACGCCCGGCTCTCCCTTTCCAGCCGCCTCACTAGTGAAACCGAATCCTCGAGCGGCCAGGGGTGCGCAGTGTGAACAGGCCACGGGGGGGCGGGGGGTGATTCTGTTCTGTGCTAAGAACTCGAAAGCGACTGCTCTCGCAGTCAACTTCTCCGTGGCCTCAGTTTCCAAGCCCCGGCAGCCCTCTTCCCACTGTGGCTGAGCAGGTCTCCCCCTGGGCTCTGAGAACTATGGGGAGGAACGCAGGGCCCGGCAGTGTTTCCCGGGGGTTGTTTCTTAGGCACAGGCCAGAAGAAGAGAGGGAGTGTTCCTGTGGGATGGCTGGCAGCTAGGGAAATGAACTTGGATCCATCTGACTCAGGAAGCCTGTGCTGAGAGGTGAGTCACCATTCCCACCAGGGCTCGTGGGCCTGACCCAGGAACATTATTTGGCGGAGACATTTGTGAACTTACTTGTTGTGACTTTGTACCTGAGGGCCAGAGTGGAATGACCTCTAGGCACTGCCGTCTTTCTTGGGGGACGGTCTGGTTTTCTGTGACTTGGTATCAGGGTGCGCGGCATTTGGCAGCTAAGCTCTGTGCACAGCGGGTGTGGTTCCCTGCCAGACCGAGGTCTGTGTGGCTGCTGGCTGCCCCCCTTGTGCACCCACCGTTAGTGACCACCCTTTCCTGTCTTTCTGCAGGGCTCACCTGTCTGTTGGGGGTCTGCGACCTGCCCTCACTGGGAGACCGGGACTGATGTCGCTCTGGGGACTCCCAGTCCGCCTGGGTCCCTCGCTCCTCTGAGTTGCAGCGGGAGACATCGGGGGAGAGAAGGTGCTTTCGCTCTTTCGATCGGCCGCGCTCTCTGCCCCCTGAGCGGTGTGTGTCGGACTTGTGGCCTGTGAGAGATGATAGAGACAGTCAATCACAACGCAGCCTGGACTGGCCACCGAGGAGAAAGCCTCGGAGCCTGGGACCGGGCCCCTGAAGACCCCGGCTTCTCCACCCACATCAGTGGGTGGTCTAAGAGGGAGGCCACAGAATCCCCCTGCGTGACCAGGTGAGTGTACACGTAGCCACTGGAAAGACACCCACGTGTCAAAGGCTGTACTCGAGTCTCTTGTGCTTCTGTGTACGCTAATGCACAGTTTAGAACCTTCGTGAAGAATGTGGCCCAGGAATTCTCCATGTCCCGATCGTGGGTGTGCAACTTTTAGGGGGAGGACGGTGCTCGTAGAAGGGAATTAAGAAGTTGCTGTACACTGAATAATGGCACTGTGGACATAATGCCAGGCTTATGCCGGGAGTTCTGCAGGCCGTCCAAGACTCTCAGCTGTCACGCTGCCTAGAGCCCTACTCTAGAAGGAAACAAGCTCAGGGGCCTGTTTCGGGGTGTGAGTCAGATACGGGACCCCCACAGGTAAGGAGCACTCTCCCCTCCTCCACCGCCCTCACCCCTTATCTGCATTCTCTCCCAGAGATTTTTTTAGCTCATCAGGGCGGGAGCCTGAACGGTCCACGGGGCAGAGCTCCTCACCCGAGTCCGAGTTCAGGCGATGGGCCGACAGCCGCAGGGAGGAGTGGTAACTCCGGCGACGGGACTTGTACGTGTTTTCACTGCTGCGCTCCATGGAGAATTCCTCCAACCAAGAGGAGTTGGAGCGCTTGTCCCGGATGGTGGAGAAGGAACGTCTCATGGAGCTGGGGTCTGTCACCACCTGCAAATGGGAGCCCGCAGAGGAACACAGGTAGGGGTTAGTCCCTGAGCAGCTCTAAAAGAAAAAAAGCAGTGGGGCTGAGATTGTTGCAAATGGCAAACTGGAACCACCCTTGAATCCCTCTGGCTCAGACCTCCACTGGAGGAGGCTGCTGCAGAAAGTGTCTCTGTGTTAGGTCTTTAGGTCCTTGGGACTGGCCTGGGGTCTTCTCTTCATGCCCAGGACAGCCAGCAGCTGAGTGTACAGTAAGGGCTTCCCCTAGAGCCACCTACCATGGGGACTCAGCCAGGACCTGTGGGGAACCTTGAGCCACTTTGAAATGTGGGAGGGCAACCGCCCACGCCAGGAAAGCAGCACAGCTTTGGCTTCTGCCCCCACCAGAGGAGGCCTGTCCCACGGCACCAGAGCTTGAGAGACCTTGAAACTGAGAAGCTCCCAAGAATGCGTTGTTCTCCATCATCCGTCCCACCCCAGCCCCATCTTAAACTTGGGCATTTTGATTTTACAGATGTTAAAAACAGATCCATGTAAACTTCTTGTCTCTGTCAAAACTTAATGTAAGACAGACAGACAAAAAAAAAAAAAAGCAGCCAGGAAAACAGACAAAGAAATGAGGCGTGGCCAGCACGGATTAGGACAGTCCAGACACCGAGCTGTGTGTGTTTAAGTAGCTGCCTACGTATGTGCTTGAGGGGCCAGGAAAGGAAAAAGGGAAGGAGAAATGCACAGGGGAAATCCTGGGAAATACTTCTTGCAAGGCCGGCTGAGTCTTGAGGATGTTGAGCCCATCTGGGTGGAAGTATGCCATCTAGCTGGCTAGGCTGGTCTGCTTAGGGCTTCACTGAAAGCACACCGTGGAGGAGCAGGCTCTGCAGAGGCGGCCCACGAGCCAGGTTTTGCTCATAGGGAAGGGGCGGGGCAAGTCAAAGGCTCACCTGGAAACATCAGATGTTTTCTCATAACCCACCAATGCAATACAGCCCAGGATGCCACTGCACAGGGTAGGTGGTTGCTTTTTACCTGGGGATCCACAGTCAGGCGTGGCAAAGAGGATGCCCTCCCAGATCCCGCATGCTCCTGGGTGTCCGGAGGAAGGTAGATGCCATGGTTAGAGGGCTGCGCGCTTTTTAATTCACTAAACTCTGGCTCCTGGAAATAAACACAGCCAAGCTTGTGGGACTTGGTTCCAGCTCATTGCTTTTCGTTTCCAGTGGATGATTCTGCCTCCTCCATACCAAGAATGGCTTTTGGAAGAGAGAGTTGTGTCTTTAAGGTCTGCTATGTGTGTGTGTCTATGTGCAGATACGTGGTATACCAGATGTCTCAAACAGAATGCTCTAATTGGGATTGAGGGGTAAACTCTTTTATCATGAAGCAATGCTTCAGATTTTATATTTTTGTAAACATTATGGGTCATAAGACTTTTTAGTTATGTGAAGTGTACTTTTTGAGGGTTGGTAGTGTTGGGTTTATTCTTTTAACTTCAAGAGGCCATTTACCAATTATATGAAAACCAGTATTCTAAGGAAAGTGAGCAATATCTGCTGTCAAATGCATTTTCGCAAACCTTAAGATACATGATCTTATGAGCAGAGAGTTTTCTCATGATTGGAATCAACCAAAACACTGTGGTGGGCGGCCATCTGCCAGGGCCGCTCGAGCCCGGCACGGCACAACAGGGATGTAACGCACACCGCTTATGTAATTCTCAATTTCCTAGTAACTGCACTTAAAGAGAAGAAACTTTTTAGTGGTTTCCTGTCAATGTGTGGTCAATGTGAAAACGGAGACATTTGCTCTGGGCATGCATCTTCTCAGTTTGGACCTGCCCTGCTGCGGGCCCTCGGTCGCCACACGTGGGCAGTGGCTGGCGCACTCACCGCGCCACTCCGGAGCATTAGGAGGTTAGTGTAAATATCCCAGTGTCCTGTCCGACCCTGTCACGTCATTTTCCTGGTCAAAGAAGGTCGGTTTGGCAAGTGTGCACGCTCTACAGAGAGAGCTTGTGTCCCTGCCTTGGAAATTTCACAAGGCCACCAAACAAAGACACCCAGGAGTATCTCTGACATCTGGAGATTATACCAGGAGAAAAGCTGTTTTATATTTTAGGAAATGATATTCTAAGGATGTCGGAGTGTGAGTGGGGTGCTGCTGAAAGCCAGCCTCCATGACCGTTTGGCTGAATGGTTTCTGGTGTCAACGGGAGGGCCTCTGTCCCAGGACCCCGTGACACGTGCAGTTGGGGGAGTTGGCGTTTGCAGTGTGTGCTTCAGAGTGTGCGAGTCTGACTCAAAACACGTGTGGCAACAACACTGTATTTACAGGTGTCAGAGGTGGTGCAAGACACACACATGCACACACTCCTTACAGGCACACAAGTCACGGCCACAGCCACGCCTCAGGACGTGCAGAGCAGGCCCCCGAGGGACGGGCAGGAGCACACAGCGGTGAGTGTGTAGCACAGGCTGACACCTGAAGCACAGACACCAGTACTGACAACGAGATGAACACAGACCCGACTAGTCCTGCACTACGGCTCAGCCCTGGGGAACCTGCAGAAATGATGGTATGATAAAGAAATCTCCCTGTGAAAGAAAGGACATGTTATTGAGAATTTTCCCCACCAGGCAAGCCTTATTATGCTGAGAGGAGGCCCTTTTTTAGAACCAAGCTATCTGTACCAACTACTCCCTGGGGCTTGGCGCTCAGGTCCGCAGAGAATTCCTGCACGGGTTCCTAATCAGCTTACCCAGAACGTCCTCAGGCACTCATGGTGGGAGTGGTGGCCTAGCTGTCTCCCCAGCACAGCCATGCACGATCCCATAATCCCTTGACTCAGCAGTTACAGGAGAGGAACCATCCATTTGTTTGCGCTGCTGAAATGTTCTGCCCCCTCTGGCTGGCACCCATTCCATCAGACATGCACCCCACAAACAGACCCACATCTCCCTTCCACCCCAGGGTGGCTCTGGGGTACACAGCAGCAGTGGGGAGGGGCCAGGAGAGAAATTAATGGGAGAGAAGAACACAGAGGAATTATAATCAAATGCCAGGGAACTCAGCAGAAGCTATCAATCTGGACTTTGGCAAATGTTGGGTTTTGTCTTTTTCTCTCCGGGCCAATGAACACTTAGCTTGCATTAGAAGCTTGGGAGGGAGCTTGATGGCTCCTGCATGAAGAACAATGGTGCCTAAAGTCCGTCATCTTTGGCAATCATGGTTCAGCTGTGTATTTAGCAAAACCTAAAGTTTAGTCTGTCCTCTCTCTGTCAAGCTTCAAGTGGACTCAGTAGGTTTTTCATGAATTTCACCATTTATGCTAATGCAAAACTTCAGGCTCAGGAAAGTGATTTTTAGGGATTTCCTAGACTGTATTTGGCCCTTCTGGCCACAGCTGTGTGAGTCAATCTGCCTGAACCTGCGCAGAGCAGAGGCAAGGGGTTTTTCTGTTCTCCGGTGGGCAGCGGCCACTACCTGCGAGTTGTCCAAGGCAGGGGATCACTACGGGGGTGGTGGGGGGAGGCCGTCCTGGGTTCCCCCAAGCCACCCCTGTCTACGCCAGGCTGCCTGGCTGGTGCCACTCATTCTACGATGACTCATCCTAAAGCTCCTCACCAAGGGCGAGACTTTACCATGCTCAAGGGCATAAATGAGGAGGGCTTGCCTGAAGCAGCATAAATCCTTTCAACAGCTAAGGGACCCCTGGGATTGTAAAACCTAAAGGGGAAGCATTTGTCAGAACAGGAAAAACAGCAGTGAAAGGGAGACAGCAAGACCCTCCCTTGGTCATTGGCTGCACTACCAGGAAGGGTTTTCCCGGTGGATTGATCGTGGTGGTGGAATCGAATCTGGGCGGAGTGGGAGGGGTCGAGACACCAGGGAACTCTTCTGCCGTCCTGGGACTCGTCCACTCACCAGAGACTGCTGCTCCTGGAACTGCCCGTCGTCAGCGGGGTCCATGCACGCCAGCTGGAATATTTCCTGCGGGGAGAGCGGACTCATCGAAGGGTACCCGCTCCGGCCACTCCTGAAAAGCAACGCCGAATGCAGAGGTCATGTGCGCATGAGAGAGAAGCAGAGAGAGAGAGTGGTAGACCATTGCTGCCACTACCAATTCCCAGCCAGGCCCACGCCCTTCGGTCTTGGCTGGCATGTACCTTACAGGTAGCTGGCCCTGGAATAGAAAGAACTTAAAAACGAACACCAGAATAAAAAGAACGCACTGTTTTCAACCTGCATTTGGAACCATTCATCACTCAGCTGGTAACTAACATATCTGTGACGAATGACATCATCTGTCACACTCAGCCATATGGAAGACCAGTGCTAGATGGTAAACCGGATTCTGCTCGGTTTCCCCATTGGGTGGAAAAATGCCATACTTTAAACACTGAACAGTTTGTTTAAATATTAAGCAGTCCCGGTCTTTTAAAAAATTTCCTCCACACTCGGTAAGAATATGGCTTTATTGTGCCAACATCCCTGGCCCAACTAAACAATTCGATGCCATGAACACTCACTGAAATGTCTGTGTTCAGACACTGTGCCTGCGGGTTCATGAACTTGGGGGGATGGTTTCGGAAGTGGTGGCGAGGAGGTGACCCTCTCTGGGCAGAGGGCTCTGAATGAAAGGGACGGAGAGCTGTCACAGGATGCCTGTTACTAAGCCACAATTCGGTACCTGCAGACACTCTCAGCCAACAGGACCCGCGGGGCTGGTGAGGGGAGAGAGTCAGCCAATCTTCCCCAAAGACGTGGCTGCCGCTGGCATTCCCTGGCCAACAGGCGCCCTCTGACCTGCTCAGGAATGAACTTCCTGATCGTGGGAAGAGGGAGCGGGGAGGCATCATTCCGTAGTTGCGTCTGTGGCTAATGACACCAGTGAAAATCCGAGACCTGAGTAAGGATTGCCAGTTACTCCAAAATAACCCACGAGTACAAGTTGCTGGGGTCACAGGGAAAGAGCTGAACGGCAGAGCCCCAGCCAACCTGTCCCTTTGCTCCCAGGAAGGGCGTGAGCTGAATTTTCACAATGGCTGCAGAGTGATCTGGAACTTAAGTGACCGGCTTTAGTGTCCATGGTCTTCCTCCATGTGCCTTCTCCTGAGAACCACTGGGAACAGGGTGAGCACTGCTATTGTAAGAAATGGGTCCCTTGTGTCCTACAGAAAATGCATCATTAGTCCATAGAGAAGTCTCAGTGGGTAGAGCGGACCCCTGGAACCATGGAGCAGCCTCACAGAGGTCACCATGTTGACCTCCTGCTTCAAACGCACGGTCTGGCTCTAAGCCCAGGATCCGGAACACGACCTCCTCTCGTGACATGACCCTTCTTGCCTTGCCAGCCTTCGCTTGCTTTACAGCCCTGGCTCCCCGCATCCCAGACCCAGGGGACTCTCTAGTTCACTGAATGTGGCAGACTTCTTTTTGCTTCAGAACTGCCCCCTGAAACACCTTGGTGTTACTTTGAATTCATCCTGCAAAATTCAGATCAAAAGTCACTTCCTTAAGGAAATCTCTCTCCTGCCTTAACCGGTCAGCTCTCCCTCTCACAGGCACTCAGATCAGACTGCTTTTGTTTCTCCTGTCCCTAATCAGACCTGTAGTTAATCACCGAAAATAAATCTCTTCTTCCCAGTCATTCTGTTGCACGTCTGGTTTCCCACCAAATGTGAGCGTAGTGAGGGAAGACCCATCCGTCTGTCTCAGTCACCCCTGCACCCTCTGCACAGCCTCTACGTGAACAATATAATGCTCTAGAAACACAGGTGGGTCCCGAAGCGGCAGCCTGCTGCCTCCCCATTCCAGGAAATGCACCAATGTTCCCCGGAACCTGAGTGTCATCCTCGACTCCTCCCTCCCTCCAGGGAGCACATCAATCACCAGAACCTACCCAGTACCTCTCAGGTCTGCTCTTCTCCTCCCAGCTCCATCCCGTGAGTCCAAGCCCCAGTCACTAATAATCAGCACGACTGCAGTCACTAAGTGCTGTCCTGTCTCTTGAACTGCTCCCCCCAGTCTACCAGATCCACGAATGGTCTCTGGTGAGTGCAAATCGGATCTTGTCGCTCTACTGCATAAAACCCCCATTATCCTCGGATGGAACGGAACTTCTGCATCCTGCTTGGAGTTCCCCTATGCAGCCGTCTGAGCTCCGTGCCTGCCACCGCCATGAACTGTGCCCCAACCGTCCTCGCAGTTTCAGAGTCCTTAAATCCGCCCCATTTCTTTCATTGGAGAGCTTGCCTTCCAGTCTCACGTAAATGTTACTTCTCAGGCAAGCCCCCCACCCCACTCTCCACACAGGCGTGCCTCTTCCCTTATCGACACAGCATCACAATAACCCACCCTTCTGCCTACTAACCGCTATCAATCTCGTCATTTCTTTTTCAAGATCTGTCTCCCCAGGGATTGGGGTTGTGTTGACTGCCACATCCCCAGTGCCTAAGCCAGCTTTTGGGTCACATAAATATTGGTCAAATCGATGTGGAAGTGAATCAATAAACATGAGAGAGAAGATAGAGTGACCCTATGATGGAAGGTATTTTGCGTAGCAAATTGTGGATAAAACAGATCAAATCGTGGGGGGTGTCCTCCATTTCTAAGCCAAGAACCCTTGAAAAACGTTAGTCCTTCCAGTGAGGCGGTCCCACACTGCAATCTCACCTCCTTCCTGCATGGCTCGGAGAGAAACGTCTACTTGTTTCCTGCAGACAGGCAGGTCTATAGCTGCTACCTCATCACATCAAACGTTTGCTAAAATGACCGACAGCCTTGGTCATGACTCTGGGCCTCTTCTTCCAAATGCGTTGGATTGTGACCTCTGAAAATGATGCTTTTCCAGAACAGGTCCCCAGCACCACAGGCAGAAAGCAATTAATGGTGAGAGTCTAAATGGCATTCTGACAGAGGTCCCACTCCCGAGCCCTGGGTTTCACTGCCCGGGTAATTACCGCGCTTGTCCCCGTGATTACGGGCTCCTTGGGAGCTAGGACCTCGGCGAGCCCAATCACACAAGCTCATTTCCACAGGGTGGAGGGACTCCACGCCCTTGGCTGCTCAGTGCCTGCTTGCCGAAGACGGGAAGATGCACACACTGTGTAGGTCACTCACGGCCAAGCTGGGGCTATGGCCTGCAACCCAAAAGAACTGGCAAATTCCTTGAGTTTTGTTTCCACTGCCAATATAGAAAATAAAGATTTTTTTTTTGCCTGATCTAAGCTTCCTTTTGTTCATTTCACATATAGTGTAGTGGGACGGTTCTAGAGTTAGAAATAAGTGACTTAATTCCTGTTCGGCTTCCTACCAGCCACAGGGCTTTGGGCCACTGAACCTCTCAATCGCCAGCTTCTTCATTTGTGAAGTGGTGACACGACCACGCGCCCTTCCCTCCTCTGCGCGTTCTTGGTGCTCCCTGTCTGGCGCCCTGGCCCCAGTGCTGACCACGCCAGCCTGCTCTTCCCTCAGCCCTGCCTGCTCAGCTGCAGAGGAAGGACACTTCGGCTCCCAGTTTTCACTTCTCAGCCATCCCTGGCCCATGGGCTTCTAGGCCCGCACACTGGCGTGAGTGACAGAACACAAACAAGAGGCCGTGGGCACTCCGGCTTTACTCACAGGCCTGCGGCGGGCTCCTGCTGCAGGTAAGGCAGAGCTTTGGCATTGGCGATGATCTCCTGTGGCAGAGACGAGGGCTCCATGCGCTGGAACATGGGGGCGTTTTTCTGCATTAGAAGAAAGGAACTCAAGTGACTGTGGGAGAAAGTACAACGTGACTGGGTAAAACGGGAGCGTGGCTGACACCTTGACCATTTAAACCTTTGACCCACTGCATGTCTAATCCCCTGACCCCAGGAAGTTCCTGCGCCTGCAGGGGCCTCAGGGGCCCTCGTGTGACTCAAGATCTGCCTGCCCACCCTACAGTTGTTGATCTTCACCTGTTCCTCCAGCTGCTGCCTCTGCTTCTTCACCTTACTCTGCTTGTAGTAGTCCATGATCATCATTGCCGCATAGATTTTGCCCACGGTCAGGTCAGAGGCTGAGAAACACAAATGCGGCAGGGAGAGATGAGGGAGGAGACAGGTGGGCGGGCGTGAGGACGCTCGAAAGCTTTGTTCTCCACCCTCCGGAGCAGGTGTGCGCCAGTCCCCAGGACACGAAGTGAACAGGTCCCCGGGTGTGTGTCCTCAGGGAGCCCCCACAGCCATCCAAGCAGGGCGAGGACATTAGCAAGCATCACCTCCAGGGGTCTGGGTTTCCATCTCTAAGAATAACACCCTTTTCCCAACCACATGAGGGCTTGCTGCGCAGTGTCATGGGGAGAGAGAGAGCTATCCACCCAAAACTTTCACCCACAACCACAGTGACCCGACTTGAGAAAATGTTTTCAATTAATAATGACCAGAGGGACCTAAGAAGTGAGAGATTTTCATTTCCTAAGGAGAAGAGAACAAGTTTCCCTTATCTCTCCATCACTGTGCGCCCCAACCCCCACCAAAGATGTGGCCTCGGCCCACCGGGCCCACCATGACAAGTGTGCCCAGGAGGAGATGCCATACCTTTAGGCATGGGCACAAGCAGATCTAGCATCTTCTGGGACAGGTGAGGCCAGATGGCCAGGGTCTCCTTCTGCAGCTCTGAGTCCAGCTGCTGCCTGTCAGCACCACCTAGGATAAGGTAAGCGATTACTCCACAGCGCAGGCGCGGAAGTAACAAGGGCTGAGGGAGCGGGAGCAGAACCAGCTCGGCCCTGGCAGTCTCGGGAAATCCTGGGTCTTTCTGCTGAGGAAGCAGAACGCAGTCTGACGTCCGTGTGCAGTTGCTTGGGCGGATCCTGCCACAGATCCGAGTCCCTGAGACCAGGACCAGCCTCTTCCTCCACTGGGAAAGCCTCCCAGGCACTCAACACGCCCGCACCTGGGGAAAACGGGCAGTGCCGCACCGGAGCCCCCCCTGCCCGGTGTGCGCTTATCAGTGAGGCAAGAGCAGGGAGGCTGGAGGCCCCTCGGGAAGCAGGAAACCTTTTCTGTCCTGAATCACTGAGTTAAAGGTCAAGGGCGCCAAGCACAGCCACGCCAGCACCTGCCACAGAAGCCTTCCAAGACATTTAAGATGCCGCATGAGAAAAGAGGACAAAATGCAAAACTCATCTGTTCAATAAACACACATGTCTAAAATGCCTACTATGTGCCAGATACCGGCGATCCCATACTGTTGAAGCTGAACGGGGCCTTAGCGATGAGCAAACCATTCCTTTCTCCAGGAGGAAGTGACCAGTGTGGTAGTTGAATCTCAGGGCTGAACCCAGGACCCTAACAGTTGATGTCCAGGTCACCGCGTCATTAGAGGGTGAAAGCCCACACACCTGTGTCCTGCTGCACCCTGCACGAGTGGCCCCAGAACCCCCCTCGCCTTCCCGAGCTCACCTTTGGCGATTTTGATGTCCAGAGCTGTGCGGATCAGAGCCATCAGGGTGGAGGTGAAGTGGACTGTCATGTCCTCGGCTACAGGCATGTTCATCAGGACCAGCCTCTGTGAGGGACAGAGAGGAGCACATCAAGAGAAACCTCGGTGAGGTGGGAAGCCGGGTGCGGAGGTCAGACGCAGAGACGAAAAAGAAGGGCAAGGATCCCCGCCCTCTCCCCACCCTGCTCTCCCTGGGTGCAGGTTTGCTGCTGCTTCCCCACCCCCCAGTGGGGCCAGATCCCCAGGGAAGGGGGACTACTCATTCTGCAGGACGCCTCCGGGGTCCTGAGAGTGCCTCTCCTAGGGGCGGGAAGTGGTTTCTGGAGGAAGTGGCTCAGGGAAGGGAGTCAGCTCTGCGAGGTGGCTCCATTCCTTGTTTCAGGGCTGCTCCACTGGTCCCTCGAACACCCCCAAAGCTCAGACGGGAACATGGTGAGGACTCTGCTTATCTGGCTTGGAAGACACATCCTGATGCCCTCTTTTTGAGTCTTTGAAAGATGGAACTTGCCAGCACACAACCGCACATGCAGACGTCCCCCTGACCCGATGGATGGGGTGGCGCAGGGCGGGAAAGGGGAGAGCGCAGGCAGGGTCGGGGGGAGCGGTCGGGGAGCGGGGCGGGGGGCACGAGAGGAGGGTGACCAAGGCAGGAGCAGAGTGGGCAGGCCGTGTTCCCCTCCCCCGAAGGAGGGGCTCAGGCGGAAATGGCCAAATCCACTTCCCGGAGAGTATCTTGCTTTCGGAATTCTTTCAACCTTTCCTCCAGGCCCGACACTCCTCTCACCAAGCTTCATCCCAGAAATTCAGGGAACTCAGGGCCACACGCCACCGCCCGTGTGGCCGTCACGAGCAAAGAGGATGCCAGCCCCTAGTCTGTGCATGGGGAGCCTTGCACTGGGGTGGAGGGGGGCCCTGGTTCCAGGGAGATGCTCTGCAGCTGTGCAGCTTGGAGTCGCAGGGCAAGGTCCCCTGGAAGAACCACCCGCCTGGCGGGGAGGGACACTCTCTTCCCAAGGCAGCACCTCCACGACTCCATGGGAACATCTCACCTAACGTGGTTCCCCGGACCTGGGCCCTTAGAGGGTCAAGCCACTTCCTGGTTTGCATCTGAGTGCCCTCCGCCTCCCACTTCCCTGAGCGTCTAGAGAAGTGGCGCCACAGCCGGTGACGGAAAGAGCTCCCGAGTTCTGGGGCAGGCTCGACACTGACGGGGGATGAATAACAACTATCACTAATTCTGGAGGGAAAAACCAACAAATCGGGGCTGTAAGCTATGAGCCACTGAATGGCAGGTGACCCCCAAGGGACAATGCTGCGAACCGGGGGAGTCCACCCATCACTCCAGGGCCGGGCCCCACAACTCAGCCCCGCCAAGCAGGGAAGTCTTGCCCCGAATGCCACGTGGCCCGTCATCACCCCTTCCCTGCCCCGCCCTGAGCAGTGGGTCGGGACAGAGAGCTGCACCCTTCGTCCTATGCCAGGGGATGGAAGTCACGTTCCTCTGAGGAACCATGCTCTCCATGTCACGGAGAAAGAAATTTAAGAGTTTTCCCCTCTCTCAAAAAATTTCTTCTTAAATGGCATTTAGAGGAATTTCTGTGTTATTTCCTTAGCGCGTCTGGGTGAAGGTGCCTTTTTTATACACTCAGACAGCTTTGGCTGTAGTTCCCTGAAGGCCACCACTCTGCCGCCTCCGAAAGCGCACACACCGCGTGAGGCCGCCTTGCTAGCAGCCCACTCACGAGAAGCCACACAGTTGCCGCTAAACACAGAACAACACGTCACAAACCCCACGGTGAAGCGTACTGCAAAACACCCTTTGTAGCATTTACGGACGTCATCCTTCCGTGGCCCTTCCTGGCCCTCCCTGGCCCTCCAATCTCATCCTTGCTCTCTTCCCGGGCTCTTTCCTCCACCGCCCGAGCCCCGCGGCCTCCCCGCGATCTGGCCTCCCCACGGCTGTATCCCAGTTCCTGTTGGTCTCTAGCCCAGAACAAAGGAAGGGGTGGTCTACCTTATATGCCACTTTGGAGGGACATCTCTTGCCGAGGCCTAGCGGTGGTGACATGAGAGTCAGCATTTCATACATCTCAGTGTAATGGATGCGGCCACTGGTCATGGAGGGGCGGCGAGTGGGGGCGGGGCGGCAGGGCAGGCGGCCGGGCAAGGGAGTGGGGAGAAGGATGCAGACAGGTAGTGGGGAGAACAGGCATTCCCGGAACAGCCAAACAGAACAGACGAAATCATAGAGAACAGGAGAGGAAAACAAAACAGGACGGACAAACAGGAGAAGAATAGGAAACCTGTTAATCAAGGCAAATCGTACAGGTGACTCCGTCCTGGTGCGGATTTATATCAGCCCCACACAGACCCGGGAACGCCGGCGGCCCCCTGCGGTCCTGCGGACCCTGGCGTGCGCCCATCAGGGGACTGGCTGCCGCTCCTCCTGGGTCAGCACTACCCTACATCCCAGGTCAGGCGCCACACCCCGTGCCACACAGGTGTGGCTGCTACTCCCAGGGCTGTGCGCGAGTGGTATAAACCGGATAGACGGCGCTCTGGCCGTGGGTTAGCGTGTCCAGCTGCGGCCGGGAAGCCGGGCCGCTCTCCTGCTCTGAACCCACGGGCGGGACACCGCGTATCCCACTCTGTGCCGTGTGCGCAGCAGGGGGCAGCGGCGGCGTGGGAGTGGGGGGCTGTGGCCGCTGTCGGAGTTGCCCGTTGCTTCCACCTGGCTCTGTGGAGAAGAGGGCTGTGCGCTCCCCGCACGTCCCAGCGCATGGCATGCTGGGGACAGGAGATACAAAGCCAGGAGGAGGAGGAGGAGGAGGAGCGCCTTGCATGCCATGCTGTCTTCCCCAGCTCTCCCCTCATGCGGCTGCAGGTTTCACCAGGGTCAAGTTTAAAGAGTCTCAGCAGAGGCAGCTGTTAGCCTCCCGTGTACGGGAATCACTCCGTCGCCATCCCAACCCAGCTTCTGTCCGTTGCCAAGGTCGGCAGCCTCCAGGGCCTATGTCTTCTCCCAGCTGCCTGGCTGTGCTCCGCCCCAGGGAGGCCACACCCCAACCCCCCCAGCACCAGGAGCGGCTTCCTTATCTGGCAGAGTTGGCCTTGGATGTGGCCGGGCAGAGCCACTGGGATGTCCAGAGTTCCCAGGGTCTAGCAGACTTGGAGGGAAGTTCTAGATGCCCCTGAACATGTCCTTGGTCTCATAAACCAGCAGAGCCCCTTGGCCCCCTGAGAGTATATGGCAGGACCCCGAGGCAAGAAATGTGCCCTGCTGCAACCTTCCTAGTCCCCCCCCCCCAAAAAAAAATCCGATCTTCTTTTACCTACTCTCACCTCTTGCCCCAAGTCTTCACGGTGTCTCACCTCTTCTCCTCCCTATAGCTCCTGCAATCGCTTCTGGCCAAACCACCCAGGAGCTGGAGGGCGGGCAGGGGGAGGGTGACTAGAATCACACCTGGTGATGTCACACATGGGACGATCGTGCTACTTTGCTAACAGGAGGCGTGTCTGTCTCCAGTGAGGGGAAACCAGAACTCTTTGCTTTCTACAAAAGATGTCTGCATTCTGGGAGGGAGAGGTCATTCTGGTTAAACCCGTGGCTGTCAGTGGAGCGGGAAGAGAAGGGGATGGCCACGCACGGATGAGCGTGTGCACGTGAAGGAAATGACAGGTCATGTCAGCCGTCGTTGTTAAGCCCTTAACTGTTTTTTTTTTTTTCCTGCTTTCCCCCCAACACGTGCCCTTCTTCCTACTCTAACAGCTGCTGGTTCTGGGAGGGCCGGGACCTCTTTAAACTCAAAGGAAAGCGACATGAAGGCTCCCTCATGTGGCGCGGGGGCGGCGGAGCAGAACAGAGAGGAGGGGTCCCAGGGCGCACCCCGCCGCCACTCGCGGCTGGGGACTGGGAGGCAAACCTTGCAAGCCACCCTGTAGGGACAGTTCTCTCCCAGGCCCAGAGGCGGCGAGATGACCCGCACTAATTTGTACATATCCTTATACGGGATCCTGCCGCTGAAAAGGAAGCAGAAGTGGGTTAATAGGACACGCAGAGAAGGCAGGAAGGAAACGGCAGCTTAGCCGCCAGGGGCACGGCCGGAAGAGGAAGAGCGGCTTCCTTCCGGGGCCCGGCGAAGCCAGACCAGGGAAGACCGAGAACAGAAGCACCAGAGAAGCATCAGCTTGTGCACTGCATCGCCCTCGATTTGCTAAGGCAGTTGAGCCCACCTAATGCCCCAAGGGACTGCCTTGTGACCAAGAGCACCTGTGACGCCGATCTGGCCCACACCTAGCCAGGTGCAGGACGTGGACCCTGGCCTCAAAGCCCGCCAGTCCACTGTGAAGTGCAGCTGCGAGGCTGCCGGGAAGTGGACAGCAGACCGGCTTGTTTCGCACAGACACAGCTGACAGTCCGTCCCTCAGACACACCCGTCGGGCGGGGAGCCAGTCGGCGTCTTCCTGCGGGCTGTGAGAGGCATGCTGCCTGTCAGGCTAATTAGCAAGGAGCCCAGCTGGTGCCAGGGCAGCTGCAGAAGGCTGTGCTTCTGTGTGTGGTATGTCCGTCCTGAGCTGAGCCTGGGCAAGCTCTTTCTTGCTCCAGGTGCCTGCTGGGACCTGTGTTCAGACTGCGGTCCTCTCCCAGCGCCACGCCACTGCCCAGATCACCGACGGCTTGGTCCCATCCGGGCAGGACTCCAGGCACTATGAGTTCTATCTTACCACCCACCCCGCCCTTCCCCACGTGCCTGCTGAAGAGTTGTGGTTTCCTGTGGAAAGGGCAGAACCAACGATTGATTCATTTCCAGCAGCTAAAGCATCTGGTCCGTAGGGGCCAGGGGTCTGGACGCATCCTGGTACGTACCAGGCCCGAGCACCAGGCCTCACCAGCAGGCACGTGGAGCCCGGGGCTCCGCCCCAGCTTCGCTCTTTCTAGCCTGCGCTTGCTTTTGGTGTTGATCCCTCCTCTCCCAAAGAGCAGCTCATCAATACTTCCAAGTCTCTTAACCCTCGAGAGGAGGCTAATTTAACCGCTCGTTTTCCTGTTTCTCTCATTGTGATTGGGACGTGGACGGCTGGTCCTGCTGCTGTCCGGGGCCGACAGCCTCTGCAACCCGTGCCTGTCTTCCTTCTGAAGACGCTGGCCCCCGTGTCTTTGCCGGTCCCCCCACCCCCAATCTCATAGCCAAGACAATGACACTTGAACCAGGACAAGTAACACTATGGACTTCAAAGCAGATGAAGAGTTCTCTTTTCTGTTTGCTCTCTCACAGCTCACGCAGCTCCGTCTCACGAGTGGTCCTTGTGCAACTGCTTGCTTCCAGCAGCCGGAGTGAGTGGGGAAGGACATGCCCGATGCACGTGGCGTTGGGGTCCCAAGATAATGTGAGCCCACAGGAAGCAGGGGTTTCTGAGAGCCGAGGACAACCGAGGGAGGCCAGGTGAGCAGTGCACTCTCCTGCCAGCAGTTGGGTTCTCCTCTCGCAGGCTCCCACCCCGGGGCCATCCACACTGTGCAGACCCGTTCTCCACACTTTCCAGTCACTTTCCTACGTGGTCACTGTCAGTCACAGTCACAGTTCCTCACGTGATTTAACAGAGTCCTCGTAGTTGGTGTCATTACCACCGTTTCACAGATGAGGAAGCCTGAGTGGCTGAGGGCATGGTGCCAGGTGGGGAGCAGCCGAACACAGGCCCAGCTGCTCCTCTGTGACACCCCGCCAGGGGCTTCCTAAGCACCCGCCTGCTGGAGAGTGCGCCCAGAAGGTACAAGCTATCGTGCCAGGAATGGATTTAGAGAATCCTGTGCACTAAGTCACTACTAACTGCGGAGAGGAAGAGGAAGTTTGATTCACGGTTCTAACCCGCAAAGCAGAGACCCGAGTCAGCAGCCCCCTGGAGGGACAACCTTGGGGAGGAGTCTCAGAGTACGAGGGGCTCCAGGTGGAAGCAACGCGACCCATTCCCGTGAAGGATGGCATTTCTTGGAGAATTCTCAGAGGGTGCCCAGAATGGATGGACTGGTGAGCCTAAGCCAAGATGCCACGGGGCAGAGAAGAGCCTGGGGCGTGAGCACTCACGGGACTCACCCTGTCTTCGACCACGAGGGCTGACATGTTACTCTTGAACTCTAAGGCAGGCACCAGCAAACTTTTGCTCTAAAGGCTCAGAGAGGAAACCGTGTTGAATCTGAGGGCCACGCCGTCTCTGTCACAATGACCCGGCTCTGCCTCCCAGTGTGGCAGCAGCCTCAGACAACCCGCAAACTCGGGCGCGTGGCCATGTTCTAATGTAACGTTTTTTGCGGAACCCGGCACTGGGCCACAGGCAGTGCGTGGACTGCAGTGGCCGACCCCGCTCTGAAGCCCCGAGGGCCCAACTTCACCAGAGGGCGGTGGGGCGTGAGAGGGACCTGGTGGGCGGGGCAGGGCGATCCCCACACAGTCTTGGCATTTAATCCAGTCTCATGCAGTAAAAACCCACATTTGTTTAAGGGACCGGTTGGGAGGGCCACCTGCCTGTTGTTTTATACAATTTTAGTTATCTCAAACTACACCTTTTGAGAGGGACGAGAGACAGAAAACACTACTGTCACTGACCGTGATGGCCAGGTGGCCCAGAAAACCCTGGTCCACGTCCCCACCCCCACCCCCCGCCCAGGGACTCCAAGGAGCCTGGTAAGCATGAAGCAGGGAAAGAGGAAGATTGCCGGAAGCCCCTCTGGGCGTCACCCCAAACACTCGGAGGCACAGACAGTGCGACGAGCCTGGCCAAGGACAGGGAGGCCTGTCGCAGGTGGACGGAGGGGGGCAGGGGGGAAGCTCCGTCCCCGATACCAGAGCCACGCTGAGGCCCCAGCCTCTCCAGTGGCCACAGCTGAGAGGACTCTCCCCTCCTTCTGCAACAGGCGAGCGAGCCTCTGGGTGGCTCTAAGGCCCACCTCTTCCCTGAGCACCGAGAGGCCCCGACCCAGGCCCGGGGGTGCGGGGGCCGAGCAGCCTACTCACCACGCAGCTCGGTCGTATTCTGCCCAGACTCGGACAAACTCGTCCAAGTGGTGAGGCCCCAGGATGGACGAGTCCCGAGTCAGGTACTCAAAGTTGTCCATGATGACAGCCACGAACAGGTTGAGCATCTGGGGGGCACGAGGGGAGAGGAGAGGAGTTAGGGGAGCCCTGAAGAAGAAACCAGGCTCCAAGGCACACCTGTAACCCCACGGTCTGCGAGGCTGCTGGCCCTCACGGGAGCCCTGTGGATCCCGCCGAAGGCACCGCGCTCGCATCATCTGTGCTGCACACTTCGTCGCGCGAACAGCACTGTTCCGGTTTTCCCGTTTGCCAAGTACCCCACGGCCGCTTTTTGCTTTTGTTATGGGTTCAATTTACGTAACTGTTACTGTAGCGGCAGAGGGAACAGCCGGGACAACAGCCTCAAAGGCTAAAGGAAGTCCTGGCCTGACACCCCCTCCCTCCCAGCCCCTCTCCCACCCTTGCTCCACCAAAGCAGCCAGCAGAACTGGGGAGACGTCTCCGAGCCGATGGCGTGGCTCGCTGTGCGCCGGCGTGAAGCTGTTCACGGCTCTTGAGTGGCTTCCAAGAAGATGCTCTTCTCCCACCTACTTGTGCAACAACAGTTACTGTCCACCCACGGCATTCCAAACAGAGACCCAGGTGCTGGGGATGGGGGAGAAGGTCCTCACCCGGAGCCAGAGCCCCATGCCTGGCACAGCGCTGAGGGCGCAGCAGGCGCTCACTAGGTGTTGGTGCTTGAGTTTTCTTAAAGACTTATCTAGTATTTAGTAAAGACGGTGACACATTGCAAATACACAAACGTTACAGATTTTTAAAAAAAGAGCCAATAAGCAACAGATGCAGGTTACAGTGGAAACAGAAAGGAGTGTGCACTTGAATTTCAGCTCATTTTCACATCATGAAATATTGATCATTTTCCTCTCAACCATTTAAAAATGTAAAAGCCATTTCTTCCTAAGCAAACAAGTGGCAAGCTGGTGTGGCCCGTTGGCTACAGGTGCCGCCCTGGCCTTATGCGGCAGGCTCCGGGAACCGGCGCGGGGGTTAAACGAGGAGGGAGACCGAGGGCATGCAGCACGGACACTCGGCGGCAGTGTGGAGGGGGTCATGGTGCCGGAACCAGCTGGAGGCAGGGCAGCAGCATACACTGGAGAGTTGAAGGGAGTGGGACCGACAGGGCTGGACGGCCACTGTGAACAGCGGGGCTTTGCGGCTTTGGGGCTGCCCAGCACCCGCCGACTGCACTGCTGCCCTTCGTGGGGATCCACCCCTTGCCTGTTCTGGGTTGTGTGCTTCAGGGGGGCACCACCTGGGACCCAGGCTTCAGCCAATCCCTGCATCCCATTCCTCTGGGCCATTGTGACTGAGGAGCCAATCAAGGCCAATAAAATGGCATTGAACCTCCAGGGCAAAATCCTTGCTCTTGCCTGCTGGGCTTCAGTGTGCAGGGACCGCTGCAGTCTCTCAGAGCCCTGGGGGGCGGGGGTGTCTGAGAAAAGGCTCCCATGGAAGAGTCTGGAGCAAGAGAGCAATCAGCAGAAAGAGTCCCCTGGTCCCAGCAATGTCCTCGGAGCCCCACGTCCCGTGTGCTGAAGCCTGCCTGCCTGCGCTGCCCCAGGCTCCTCCTCGCCTGCAAAACCCCTTTCTGCTTCGGCCAGACGTAGCTGGGCCTCGTGTCACGTGCGAGTGAGTGAGTCCTGCTTGACAGAGGCCAGTGGGCTTCGGGGCTGCGAGACCAGGAGTCCCTGATGCTGACTCCCAGGGTGAGTGGCTGGGAGGAGCTGGACGTGCAGGTGGGGTGGACAGGAGAAGGACACCGTGTGCAGGAGGGACCCGGTCGGACTCTTCCTATAACACAGAGAGACTGCAGGCCCCGTCATAACAACTAGTCTTCCTTCTTCCCTCTGTCCGTCCATCTGTTTAGAATATAAGTGGACGCCCAGGGTCCGGCCTCAGGAGGATGAGGGACACTCCTGGAGGGGAGGGAGCAGAGAGAGTCTAAGGTGCTAACCAACCTCCCTGCAGCCTTGGGAACAAGCCTGTGCTGCCTGCCTCCAGAACGCACTGGTGTTCGAGGGAGAGAAACGTCCCTCTCGGTTAAGCCGCTGCCGCTCGGGGAGCTCTGTCTCATGCAGCTGGGCCTGATCCTAGCTGGGGCCTCTCTTCCTACGGCCGACCCGGGAGCCACAGCAACTATACTCAGCGGCTGCATGGCTTCTACATACAGGGTTTCCCGTGCACCCACACGTATCTTCACTCCTTTCTCGGCACTTGCTACTAACGCTGACAACAGCTCCTAACTGTTTATTATCGTTGTACGTTCACACAGCCTTTCATAACGGTGTGCATGCTCACACCCGTTGTTTGTTTCCACGTCCGCTGGAACTCCGCGGGGGGCAGCTGGCACTGCCAGCGGCCCTCAGAGACACAGGGCTTCCCGCACACGCGGGCATCCGGCCCCACGCACACAGCCGCCCCCCCCCGCGAGCCGCAGCGCAGCGGTAAGTCTTCCCAGACGGCGGCTCCGGGCCGGGAGGCTGAGCGACTCGCCCAAGGTCACAAAGCCGGGCTCCACGAGGGCTGAGATCTGAAAGCAGATCCTCTCCGGCTGGGCACAGCCTCTTTAAAAAGAACATTAACGTGAATTATGCAGCACCCTCCAGCTCAAAATTCTCATGGCACCTTCCTAATCTCTAATTAATTTTCCAGTTATATCTGTGGGTTCTTTTACGTATTTATTATTAAACACTTCCACCGTGGAGAATGGAGCTGAGGTGTCTACGTGCCCTTGCATATGCCCGTGTCACCCCGTCCGTAAGCACTGACACCCCTGTAGGCCTTTCGCCCCTCGACTGTAGGTGGCCCCAACTCACGGCTTTCTCCCGGTGCCTGGCCTTTGAATACCACTCAGTACAGACGTGCTAACGATGTGAGTGAATCAACTGAAAACTCTAATTAATATCACTCTAAATTGCTTTTCAGTGATTTTCATTATATAATCTCCTTCCACATTTCTACATAGGATACTGTTTTGGGTGTTAAAACACGTCTCCGCTCACCAAGCAAATAACTTCTTTCATCAAGTCGCTTCCCCTCCCGTCCTCCAGGAGCTACACTAGCGGCAAAGCCCAGGACGCAGCGTGGCTACTAACCTAGCAGTTAGTGCACTCTCCGCACTTGACCTGCCGGTCACCCTTTGTCTGCATGCAAGCCGCGTCCCACCCCTGAGAGCGGGCCATGCGGCAGGGCCCCTCAGGGTCACGTGAGAGGCAGAGCTGCCTGCATGGGGGCAGTCAGTTCACTTTTTGATGTACGGCCACGAAATGCGTGCCTTTCAGAGGCACCGAGTTTGTTTCAGACTTCGGTACGGCCAGTGGCATTCTCGGTCGAGCTGATTCGAGGGCCGTCAGGGTGGCCAGAGACACCAGACCGACCCTGTCACTGCTCCGTCAGTAGGCGTGTTTCCCAGACGTTACCCAGTCTTTCCCAGTGGTACCAGAGGCCACTGTATCCCTCCACGCCTGTCAGGCCGGCCAGCCGTCACCAAGCACCATGGCATGAGAATCGCATCTATTATATGCGTATTATCATCATTCTACTCTTACTAATGCTACCACCTTCTTTCAAACAGTTCAAAGGTCCCCAGAGAGAGAGAGTAGAGGTTCGTGGCCGTACGTGTAAAGCGTCCGAGGTACAGGGGAGACAGGATCTACCGCGGGTCACGCAGACTCACCAGGAGTCCACTGCTCTGCTCCCCGGCCTCCGCGCCACCCACCGTCCCTGCTCACCACACTCCATCCCAGACGCAGCACCGGCCTCTCCCAACCACGGGCTCGCACCCGCCCGGGAGGCAGTGGGCACCGTGGCCCCCAGCAGTTCTCGTGAGGAAAACCTGGTTCTCCACACGGGCTGGAGGGAATGTGAGAGAGTGTGTGTGTGTGTGTGTGTGTGACCGCCCACTGGAGGAGACGTCTCGTGTCCGTCTGACAGAGGGCTGCACTGGGACACACCGCAGCCCAAGGGCACAGCGTCACTCACCAAGAAGGAGCAGAAGAAGATGAAGGACACGAAGTACACGTAGGCCAGGTCGGTGCCGCAGCGCTCGCTCTCGCTCTGCCCCGCCGGCGCCGTGGTGTCGGGCTCGCAGCCCTTCTCCCCGAGGCAGGACAGCATGATCTCCTGCCAGGCCTCCCCGGTGGCGCTCCTGAGCCCGGAGACGGCGCTGTGGTTATCCGCAGCGGGCCCGAGCGCCCTCTCTGCTCCTCGGCCCTCTCCCCCGCACCCCCGGCTCCCAGCCCCTTCTCTCGCCGCAGGGACAGCAGGTTCGCGTTGTGCTCGGACTCGGACAGTGCCCGTGGGGGCTCTCCTGGGTTCTGCCCCCCACCCACTGCTCCTTCGTCTTTGGAAGAATCCCTCCCAAGGGTGGTGGGACTCTCTGGGACCCCACACACATGGCCACCCAAGGTCTCAGGCCTTAAAAGGAGTTTGATCAGCAAGAAACCATCCTCACCTTCCCTGAGAGCCCTAAAGGACATGTTCAAGGTGCAGTTTGTAAATTAACTACCGAGTCAAAGACGGTGAGGAAAATTTCTAATGTCACCATCACCGGCGGTTTTGTGGAGGCGCTGTCCCCACCCCCTCCTGCCCCGACTCCGCTGTCACCCTGATAGGAGCAGAGCAAGCGGCGTGAGGAGACAACAGCAACCGGGTCCCCTGGGCAGGAGGGTCCAGCTACGACAGTTACGTGTCCAGGTACCTGAAGAGCAGCATGAGGGACCCGAAGAAGCTCCGGAAGTTGTTGTGCCGGTTGATGTGACTCTCCTCGTCTAATTTTATGTTTCCAAACACCTTGAGGAGAAAAACAGCAGACAGCAGCGAGCATCACCGGGCTGAGCGATGCGCCCAGCGCATGGATGCTAGAGGCCCCCGCAGGGCTGGCAAGTCTGCATGCGCAGCTCCCCGATAGCCTCGCCCTGAAGCAGGCGACTCAGCCTAGAGCAGCTGCTGGACCCCAGGCTCTCCGCCCGATAAGGAGTGAGAAGACCACAGAAGGAGAGGTCTTTTGGAATCACTCTGCCTGTATATAGTTCTGCCCACACCTAATTTGGCCTCTTTATTTCCGTGGAACCTGTCACCAGGCACTCACCACGGCGCTCGAGCAGCCTGCCCCAGACGCCGTCCCGCCGCAGGACACAGGCAGGGAGCCACCCCGCTCTGCTGTCTCAGGCAGCGATGAGGGGAGCCCTCTGTCTGCAGAGGATGGGACTCCCGGCTTGGGAAGGGGCTGCCCTGACATGCACACGCAGTTCAGGTCGGAGAGGGGCATTTCTGTCTTCCTCGCTGTGCTCCTCTCCCGAGAGTCCACGTTCAGAAGGTCGATGGGCCTATCAACTCCAGTCCCCCAGCATGAGCGCACGCACGCGCGCACACACACACACACACACACACACACGAACAGTCCAGGCCAGTGGGATGAAGGAAGTCACGACAACTGGATGCTTGGGAGAGGGCAAAGGAAATGGACTTGGGCACATCTGGAGACAGAGTGAGCTTACTCATCTGTCATTGGTCGTTGGGCTGAGGATGTGGTCACCATGCAAACCCATGTGCAAAAAAAGGGGGAAACCCGGAGGTCTTTCTCTGCAGACAGTGAATAAAGATCGACTCAAACGCAGTGCTCCTGGGAGCCGAGGTCGACCCAAAGTCTCTTCGGATGAGAAGGGTGCCCGCCCGTGGGCACTGGCCTCCCCAGCCGTGCTTCGACATCAGGGTCTGCTATCACGAGTCACTCTCTGTGCAGCTGAAGGCTCTCGGGTCTCTTTTCCAGCGACTTTCAGCCTGTATTTAACATGCTTCCATTTATCGAATATATGCTAAATGCAACATATTTTCTCCCTCCCCAACAGTTTTCAGGATGTGCAATTGAAGAACAATCTCTGCCCCCAGCTATTTTGCTCATGTAACTCCCACTGACACCTGCTTTGGGAATTTGTTCTTAACGTTGTTTTTCAAAACCCAAATACTACTTGTCTCTTAGGGGGAATGGAGGGGGCAGGCTAGGCAGCACTGGGGAAGTGGGGGAGGAGGGAGATAAGAAAGTAGAGGGCCCCAGATAAGAAAGTAGAGACAGATGCATTGAAACAACAAAACCCAAGCAACCATATGTGATTCTGGAAGCCCCGGGAGGGAACTGTCAGGTCCCTTTGCCTGTATTCATATCGTCTTCTGTCTCCACCCTCTTGGCTCAGAGTCCATGACTTACCCCCAACTCTAAAGTGCATTGAACTTGGAGTATTTCCTCCCTGTGACACGCTGAAGCCATCACTGCGACTTCCCCCCACACCTTCTCCGACCATGAACTAGTTTGAGTGCAGGCTGTGATTTTGCATGAGGTAGGTGTACAATAGTCAAAGAAACCAAAGCTTATGCTGAATGGACTCCAAGAAAAATTTCAAGTGTGTATTTATTGGGAAGGTGGTCTCTAAAATTTTTCTTTTTCTTCTTTTTTTAGCTTTTCACTTAGTCCTTGTCACTGAACCAAATCTCCTACATCAAATGGGTATGGAAGAGAAAGAAGGGTTGCTGAGATCCATCGGAAAACCTACTGAAAGTACATACAGGTCTCCACCTGGAATCATAGAGCTTCAGAACCAGGAAGGACCCGGGAAGCTATCCGCCCAGCTCCCCCACTGCACGGGGAGGGCGCTAAGCCCGGACAGGTTCTGTGGCTGGACGAGTCTGCGCAGCTGGTCACTGGTGCTGCTGAGGTTGAAAGCCCCGCCTCTAAGGACGCGTGGCCCCAGGGGGCTTTTCCTTCCCCAGCAAGCTACTCCTTCCTTCCACGTTCGGATTCCTCTGCAAAGCTCTGTTCTCCCAAGATGACTGGGAAAGTGCGGAATGACAGTCCTTCTCAGACAGGCATCGTGTGGCCATTTATCCTCCTGATGTTACTCCGTTGACTGCCCTTCTGCTTTAGGGACCTCCCACCCTTGTCATGACAATGGGAGGAGCGGTCTTTCTAGCTGGAAGCTTCGTCTCTCTCTCTACGGGCCTGCACGATACATACTGTACACACGCACAGGGGTGGGGAGGCGGAGGAGGGGCATACATTTAGCACAGTGCCTGGCACGCGCAGGAGTTCAGGTAATGGTAAACAGCATTAGCATTGTCATCGGTAGTATTGATAACTGGTGAGTATTGGAGCTGGTGTAATTCTAAT
Source organism: Phyllostomus hastatus (assembly GCF_019186645.2). Classification (NCBI taxonomy): domain Eukaryota; kingdom Metazoa; phylum Chordata; class Mammalia; order Chiroptera; family Phyllostomidae; genus Phyllostomus; species Phyllostomus hastatus. Next base: position 10,504,054 of record NW_025333833.1, on the reverse strand, counting down.
TTATATGGTTTGAAAATTAAAAGGGGGTTGAGAATTATTTTTAAGCATAAGTAAGAAAGAACTTAAGTTTCATTTGGCTGTTTGGGAACATTTTAATTCCACAGTCAAATATTTGAGAGTTTGAAGGGACTTAATAGAAGTCATCAAGCCACTCTTGGAGTTCACTGGGATTAGCGTGTAACACACCCCGGCCAGCATCATGATAGCCCTACTGAAACGTCCTCCGTGGGGGAGAATTCATTACTTTCCAACCACGTCTCATGCTTTCGGACCCGTCATTCTATTGCATTTTTGGAGAACCCAACTCTCCAGTAATGGAGTCAGAAGGGAAACAAAATTAAGAAATGCAAACAAGACAGAGGAGCAAAGAGCACAGACTCTCAGAGGTGCTCTGGGAAGGGTTGCTGACGCCACCGGCCTGGGAGATGTGGCCGATGGCTCTGCCGGTGCCACGGAAAAGGCAGCTGGCGGCCCAAAGGTGGCCAGACGGCCTGGCTGCAGGAGGCTGCCTCCTGGCTGAAGGTCCGTGTGGGTGTTTCACGTGCCGACCTCCAGGTCGGAAAGTCGGCCTCCCTGAGACAAGCAGAAAGCCGCGTGCCCAGCTGGGGAGGTCCAGGGGCTGCGGTGCCGTTTGTTTTCAGTAGGAGCCCACCCACCAGCAGTGACCGCTGCCTCCGAAGATCGTTGGGCCCCTTCTGCTCAGGGGGTCCCTGGCTACTTGCAGAAATGCCCTGGTGGGCAGCTGATCTCCACCTCTCAGCTCCACACCCAGGAAGGATGCGGTCACTGTCCAGCAAGCTGCAGGGCCCTGGGATGCCGCCCGGAACTCTGCGCACTATTTCCAATGACGCCTCTTAGGGTGTAAGTCTCAGCCATTCAAGACTTAACTCATGTTTTGTGTCACTGGATGCAGAACCACCACCTGACCTTTTTTCAGGCCTGGCTCAGGCACGTGAGATCAGCCTGAGCCCTGCCTGCTCCTCAGGCCCCCGGGGAACCCCCCTGGGTGACAACACTGGTGTCATCTTTGCTGTGGTTTTGTCACTGCGCCCATGGAGGTCCAGCTGCTTGTAAATCATCATCACGGTCTCACAATCCCTCAGGTGAAGCCCCTGCACCAGACCACCCTGAATACCTGGCCAGTGGGAAATCCTCAAGGTCACGCTGCAAGAAGACCTTGGGAACCCGCCCGGGCTGGGGAGTCAGAGACAACCAGGCCCCGCGTGCGCCCGCTCACCTGCATCCCAATGATGGCGTAGATGAAGAAAAGCATGGCAATCAAAAGGCAGACGTAGGGGAGGGCCTGAAAAGAAAGCAGAGATGTGACCATGATCTCAAAGGCGGGCAGCTCCCAGACGCAGCAACGTACAGTGACGGGCAGTGCAGGAAGTCCGGCCCCTGGCTGACTTATGCAGACTCTCTCCAGGATGCCGCATTCCCCGGAAGGTCCTGCTTTGGGGCCCCTCACTCTGCAGATGTCCACATCCTCTGACAGAGAGGGAAGCTGCTGGCCACAGAGGCTTGTCATCTATCTTCTGTGGTGAATGTCCTCTCACCCCGGAGTGCGGCCCAGATCTCCAGGGGGAGCTGGGAAAGCTCCCAGGCCTGTGACTCATCCCACTGGGCGTGCAGATTATTAACAAGTGAGCCATTGTGATGCAGATTCCACAGCAAGCCTCCAGCTGGCCCTGGCCTCCCTGCACGACCCCTTCCCACACCTGCCCTGGAGGCAAAGCCCCTACGGAGAATCTGGAAACAAACTCCAACACTGGGTCTCAGCCGTGTGTCGGTCCCAGAAGGCTCCTTCAACGTCTGATGAAGAACCTCTTCCCAAAGTTTCAGCCTCCTGACATTTCCCTAGGCGCCCTGCAACATCCCACAAAAGCCTTTTCGGTGTCAGCCACCACAAGGCCCTGCTGGGAAGCCAGGCGGCGGCACCGCGTTCCATACCATGCAGGCTGACTGCCAGTGCGGGATAACGTTTCACTAACGCAGGAAACCGCCCTGGCAGCTGGGGGAGTGTGCGGGCGCTGGGCAGCCTGGTTTCGGGGCTGCAGTGGCACTGAATTCTGGGGCGATCTCAGTGCGGATGTGGAAATCCCTCTTCTTCATCATCCCGTAAGCCCCTGGAAGGCGGTACCACTATGTGCCCCAACTCTGTCTTCAGTGTGGACAGCACGGACCCCGGGGACCACTGACAGGCCCTCAGATGGCAGGAGCCGGGCAGGGCTCACCGACAGCTCTCCCCAAGTGGAGAGCCCTGGGGGCTTTCGTAAAGTGAAACAAGGATGAAGTGGGTGGGAGGATGCCCCTCCAATGAAGTGTTGATTCCCAAGATTTGCGGGCAGAATGGCTGCATTTTGAGGGTCCATGGGAAGGCTCCCTCTGCTGAGAGGAGAGAGTGGGGAGGCAGGTTTCTTGCCACCTGGGCACGGCTCATCTTCCATCACCTTCCACGTGGACCCCTGCCCTCATTCCACCTTCTTCTTGCCAACGGCGCCAGGCCCCAGTTCATCCCCCCTACCCCAGCTTCGGGGAGAGGCCCACACACTCCTTCTGATCTCCTCTCTCATCACATTATGAATCCAGCACAAAGTAAAGGCGAAGAGGGAAGAGCTGAGCGGGGGCTAGGGGTGGAGAACGGGGCGGTGCTCGGGGCCGGGAGGGCAGGGCAGGCAGTGGCTGTGCGCTTTGGACTGCGAGGCTCTCCACAGTGGTGCGTCTGCGGAGGCGGCCCGTCACGCCAGTGCGAAGGAAACCACTTCAAGGCGGTGTCCCGGGACTGGTCCAAGAAGGCAGCACCTGTCCGTCACACTGTCACCGGCAGGCAGACTCACCTGTCTTCACCCCTCTCTGTAGAGTCGCTGAAATAAGCCAACCATTTGGCCTTCAGCTTTTGACATGTTTTTTCTCTGCCCTGAACAGTCTCCAGTTTCGCAGAGAATCGGTGATCGTGACAACGTGACAGGCTGACACACGTTCCTTAAGAGCCTCGCCGACGACGCCAGCTCGTCGGGCAGGTTTGTAAGAGCATCTGGTTTCAAACTCTGAATCTGAAGTCACCTGAGACTCATGCGGTGAATTCTCGCTAAGGGTTTAGAGTTCTCCGCAACCATTCAGCTTTGGAAAAATGGTTTTCCAAAGGCCTCTGTGGGAGCTATCACATCAAACAATTACTCTGGATATGGTAAAAATGTCAAGGTCGTTCCTAGGAGCCCGCGCACCCACCCTTTACCACCGGTCTCACGTCGCACACCCGCAGGTCCTTGACGGAGACGTGAACCAGCCCTGAGGGTGCCGGGGGAGGCCCTTTCCGGATGATGACGAGAAAGTGCGGAGTCCCTGGCTGCCCTCTGCATCCCGGTGTGTAATGAAAATGCAGGGGCGGGCAAAAGCAGGTTTACAGAGGTGCTGCGGCGGCGTCTGCGTTAGTAAAGCCATTGTAACGATCACAGCCCACGTATCTTTTTTCATATCAACATAATCAACTTTTGCCCACCTGCATATGCGTGATTAAGAAATCAGAATGGGCTTTTTAAATTTTATCTTTGAATCGCTTACTATCATCAAATTTATTTTTAAAACATATTCATGGACCATTTTTTTTTTTAGGAGGAGGAAAACAGTAGGCACGTAAACAGCCTTTAGGCCCCCGCCACCTGAACAGGAGCTAATGACGGTATCTGCTAGAGCCCCGAGGTCATTTACACAGGTTTGGGAGGCTTCTGTGTGCGGGGAGTCTCTGCCATCAGAGCGGGCCTCGGGTGCTGGGTTTTAACATAACTGTGCAGACACCTCTGCGCGGCCCGTGCGAGCGCTCAGCGGGCGCTCACCCTGCAGACCTCCCCAGACATCCCATCGGCACGCGGGCCGCACACCCCGATGGGGGCCTGTCGGGGCTGGAGTGAGCCGTCCTGGGGTGAAACGGGGCCCAAGGAGTCCTCTGAAAAATCCTTCCGTGAAAAAGTGCAGAGGGTTTGTGACCGCAGGTGGCTGGCTCTGAACTCGGGTGGGATTGCTCGGGGGGTTCTGGGAGGCCGTGGGAGGGAGCGTGCCTCCTGAAGGTACGCTCCCTGCCTCAGTGGACAGAAAAAAACCAGTGAGTCACAAAGTCGAGATGGTTTTCTGGATTGAGATTCTGTCGAGTAAGACAAGCTGACCGAGGCCCGGCCGAGCTGCGCTGTATTTATCTACTGCTCCGGGCAAACACCCATTCTCCCAGCTTCAGGGGTGAAGGGGCTTACGGAATGACATCGGGTCACCGGGCCGTGCTGTCGGCTCTGCCAGGGCCACCTGGACCCGGGGAGAGGAGGAGGAGCTGGCGCCTCTCACCTTAAAGGACTGCACGAAGGTCCACAATAGGATGCGGATGGTGTAGCCCTGACGCAGGAGCTTGATGAGGCGGGCGGCGCGGAAGAGCTTCAGAAAGCTCATGTTGAAGCCACTGGTGTTCACCAGCTGGCGGATGGAAAGAAAACATGGAATTAGTGACATTCTAGTTATTTAGAAGATCTAAGCCCTAGTATTTGCGTATTTATCCCTCCTTTGGGGCATAAAATTGGACGTGGATTCTGTCTTTGTTTTTGACCCCATCTCTGGCTCACAGGCCAGGGAGGCCCTGTCTGGAAGCCTTCCCAGGCCTGCCTTCCAGTCCCGGAGAAGGGCGGGGCAGCACCCCGGGAGGGCGCCCTGCTGTAGACAGGACCACCTCCCTCGTCTGCTCTGCTGCAAGCGGCCCTAACTCTGCACCCAGGTGCCAACAGAGCGGATCTGATAACCCCTCCAGCACAGGGTGACTCTCTGATATTCGAAGAGAATTACCATGAGCTCTCTGAGCCTTCTTTAGGATGAACAATTTTAGGGAAACAATTCAAGCTTAACGACTTCGCAGGCAAAGACACTATGCCTCTTTCGTCATCTCTTAAAAGTGACGCTGCACCTAGGTCTCTCCTGACACCCAGGTCTCTCCTGACACCCCTCTATTCATGCCACTTCTCCCCGGAGATGCCTGCTGTTTGCGTCGTGCAAATGAGGCAAAGCTGGTGAGACCAGGAGCTCAGCTCTCCAGTGTCTGCATTTTCTGGCTAGAGCTCAGGGGTGAGGAAGTGAACTCCCCGCACGCAGAGGGCACATGTTTGGTTTGATGAGTTAAAAATGGACTGATCGTGCAAAGGATTTTTTTTTTACTGCTACTTCTGGGCCAAGCTGAAAGGAGAGATCTAGGAGCCGTCCACCTTGCTGTCCGTCAGAATGATTTCCGTGATGCTGCCGATCACGGTGATGAAGTCGAAGATGTTCCAAGTGTCCCGGAAATAGTTCTGCCAAGTGCATTCAGTCACGGGGGCACCAGATAGAGAAGGAAAAGGAAACCAGAAAAAAAATTAAAATGGAGAAAAGATACTGTTCATGACATAGCTCTGTCACTTGGAATGAAAACTTGTTAATTCGCCTACAAGTTCATTCTACCCTTGGCTTCGGTTTCCCGTGTCTAACCAGGAACGCTGTTTCTGCTTCGTTAATTTGGGAATCGGTCATTTGGGAAGCAGTTTCATCGCTCTTTGGAGACCTTGCTGTTGAAGGCATCACTACAGACCTCATATGTAAGAAAGAGATTTATGGCCAAGAACACCACAAGTTAACAAAAAGAAAGATCATTGCCACCTACAAGACAATCAAATTATTTACGGTGTCACTTCAAGGTTTTCTACAATAACTTTTTAAATTACCCATGTTGTGTCACGTGACCCTAGGAATACACAGTTCTGACTTTTGATTATTCATAAAAGTCACAGACATGTCCTAAGTGACTAAGGATGAAAGAGGTGCCAAAAATGCCCTCTAACTCCGCGCAGACTCTCCAAACCACCGCTGATTCACGATGGGATGAACAGACCTAATCTCTCCCCTCCTTTTCTGCTCTGTTATTCCTTTTGAGGGGGTGGAAGGAATAAAAGGCGAGGGAGCAGTGATAAAGTGAGTGGGCTGAAGGAGATGGAGGAGAAACAAAGGACCCAAAAATCCACTGACCAGGTGACACTCTGCCTAATGGGGGAGCGGGCCACGTGCCCGTCTCCAGGGCTCCAGTGGACGCAGACCTCGGGCTGTATTCCATAAAAGACAGAGGACGCTCAGGTCTCCCCAGCGTCTCCTCCTTGCTCACAAGAGGCTCAGAGCACCGCAGAAGTGCACCCCCTCCCATCCTCATGGCTGGCATCGGTGACTCCTTCCTCTGTGGGCTAGATGTGGGGCCGGGCCCTTGGCATTGGTCAATTCACTGATCCCTCCTGTGGAGTCTAGAGGTGGACAGCGATACCTACGCTCATGCAATACTGAGTGGCAGGGCTGGTAAGAAGAGTGGGGACAGACAGGCAACAACAAAGACAGAGAAGGCGTGTGGGGAGAGAGGAGCTGCACACCAGAGCACCTACTCAGGACCAGACGCCTTAGACGCCTTGGGCACGTTGCCAAATTGGATACACACAAGCATCTGAGCTACACATAAGGTAGCTATTGTTAGCCTCACTTGATGAATGAGAAAAGTGAGGCTTGTCTGACTCCAAAGCCACAGGTTCCTGCCAGGCACGTGGAGAAACTAAGGCACGTAGCCACCCAGCAATCTCACTCTCCATCAGGAACACCCACTCCTTCGTGGCCGGAGCCGGAGCCAGGCTGAGTCTCCGAGTCCCTCCATTCCTAGGGCTCGCCTCTCCCCAGCCCGGGGGAGCTGCCTAGTTCTTGGATGGCCGCCATCCAGCAGAGAGACTGCAAATCTGGGTCTCAGAGGACAGAAGACCTGGATTCCAGGTGAGGGCGCTTTGCCACACAGCACGGTCCGGAACAGCACGCTGTGGTGCGGACTAGTCGATTCGGGCGGACGGGGCGTGGGCCTTCCAGTCGGCCAGCCCAGGATCTGAATGCCGGCTCTGCCTTTTTGCCACCTCGGGCAAAAGCGCATCCATAAAAGAAGGCAACTCCTGTCTAACAGAGCTGCTGTGAAGCCAGAATGAATAATCTATAAAGCATCTGGCACATAAGAGACAACCAATCCTCTCCCTCCTTTTCCCTCTTCTTCCTTTTCTACCCCACGACACTTTCCAATTCGACTGCCTGTTGCTGTGCAGTCTTTAAAAAGCTGTACGATTGATCTGAACGTCAGTTTCCTCACAGAAATGGACAACAGTCACAGCGATGATGCCACCTGCGCCACGGCCACGTCGGTCACAGGGAAGACCCGACTCAGCACGTAGTGCATACTGGGGTCTTCCGAAAACCCACAGTGCCCTAGCGACGAACAGACTTGCTTGGGACTAACGGTGCCCTTTATGGCGTGCAAACGCCTCGAGACCTTGAGTGAAAATGAGGGGGTGTGGGGGGGAAGGGGCCAGGCTTTGGGGCCCAGTCATCTGGGGAAGCTCATTAGCATGTATTCAGCACTCGCCCTCATTAGACACGTCATTGGGGACTGAAGTCACCAACGGTGCCAATGCCACATGTCAAGATGCACATACAGGAGAGCTTTTCCCTGTCGCGGTCCACGTGTCCTTCCCCCGGCTCGCCCGCCCCCCCCCCCGCCCAGGGCCAGCCTGTTTCCTTTCCCTCTTGCACTTCCCCGAGTCTCCAGTCCCCAAACATGGGAGAGGGGCTGGGCAAACAACACATGACCCCCCGCCGTGGGTTTCCTTTAAGAGCCGGCGAGGGAGCGAAAGCAACCCCACAATCAGCACTTGCAATGATCAAAACCTTATTCAGATAACAAGCCAAGTCTCCCTCCGCGCAGGGAAAGCCGCAGACAGCCATAATTTGGAATGGAAGCCCCCACACTGAATAAGTGTGGGACAGCTGTCGGGTGGGCTTCTCTGCAGCCCACGGGCGCCACCGCAAACACTGAAGCAAGGGGCGGGGGGCGGAGAGGACTGTTTTGTTTACAGGACACTAAAGCAGTGGGCCAGGTTTGCTTAACACTTGCGAGAGCAGACACCAGGCTCTGCTGATCGTGGTTTAGTAGCTGAGGAGGAGGAGGAGGAGGAGGAGGACTCCGCCAGAAAACCTCATCCCACCCCTTCCCGAACCCAAACCCCGACGCACACACCTCTCCCCGCCCCGCGCCCACGGACACACTCCAGAGGTCATTTGCTTTATGCAAGCTTATGAAGCAAACGCATTTGTTGGCAGAAATTACTCTTCATGTAACTAAGGGGAGGAGGACACTTAGGCAAAAACCTATTATCAGCTATGTTTGAGGCTAAGGGGGACAGGTAGTTTCCCGCTGGAGTTATAACACTTTATACCTTTCACAGTAAACAAGCACTCAGGGTTTGTTAGCCCAATTCTTGTTTGGCTCCCCAGCGATGTGTCACTGCCACGCTCGTGCGAGCTGGTGACTGTCGCCCCTCGAGCGCTGGCAGACCCGACAGCACCAGAGCGGGTGGCTAGGCGAGTGTGGAGCTGGGGGCCTGGCTTCCTCCGCCCTTTCCCCTAACGCCCTCTCGCACGGGCTCCTCTCTGCGGCAGAGGAGCCCCGGTGAGCTGGGTGGGTACATGGGCCACTGTGGAGTCGGGGCAACGGTCGTCCTTCCCGCAGAGGCTGGGGAGGCGCGTGGGCCGAGGACGGGCTCCAGGACGTACCAAGAAGCCGAAGGCGATGACCTTCAGGACACATTCCAAGGAAAACACCATGGTGAAGGCGATGTTCAGGTACTTCAGGGCCAGCTCGTACGTGCAGGGAGCGGAGTAGTACTGCCGGGAAGAGAGGAGAGGAGAAAAAGAACCAAACCCCCAGGGTGAGCGGGGTACTCTGGGTCACGGGCCCTGGCTGCCACGCAGCCCTGCGCTCGGGGGCCCCTGTGGCGTGTGGTGTGGGAGAGGTGGCCGAGGCATGCTGCAGAGGAGACCACGCAGTCTGAGTGGCAGAACCAAACAAAACAGAGGGCAACACGGGCCAAGCCCCCCGCCCCCGACCGCCACTTATTAGCAACACAGCCAGTCTTCCTCGAGACGACAGGGTGCAGGGCAGAAGCCTTTTCCAGAGTTAATGACTTGCCCATTTAGTATGACATCAGGTCAGATCTCTTCCCACACTCCGTCAGAACCCCGAGGTCTCCTCTACCTCCTGACACATCGCCCTTGTCCGAATCTCCCTGCCACTACCACCCCTGGCCGTGGGAACGGCTGGCCGGCTGCTGTGTCTCACTGTGCTTTGCCCAGAGGACCCAGAGGCTGGGCTGCGGGATGACAGAAGATCAGAAAGAGGTTCCACGGCGGAAAAGTAGGTAAGGACGCAAAGTGGGGAGCGGGAGTGTTTCCCAAGGTCCCGGGCGCACACGCAATCACTCCATGAGGGCAGAGCCGCCATGGTCCAACCGCGCCAGCGCGTCCGGCCAACGCCCGCTCACCTTCATCATCAGCACGATGGTGTTCAAGGCGATCATGGCCATGATGGTGTACTCGAAGGACGGGGACACCACGAAGTGCCAGACGCGGTACTGGAAGGTGTGCCTGTTCTGCGGCATGTAGCGCGTGAGAGGCTTGGCGCTGATGGCGAAGTCGATGCATGCCCTCTGCAGGAGAGGCACGGTCGGTTGCCGGCCCGAGCCCCAGGCCCCCGAGCCCAGGCCCCCGAGCCCCGGGCCCCCAGGCCCTGCCTGTTGGTGGCTCTGTCAGATGGTTAGGAGAGGATGGCATTTGGCAAAAAACAAACAAACCAAAAAACACACAACAAAACAGGGCTGCACGAGCTGATGTAAAAATGGCCATGAGGATCGTCTGCAGGTGACACGTCACCTTAAGTGAATAGAACTGGGGGGAGGTTCTGCCACACAGGGTAAGAGCTCAGTGGGTGTTAATAATGTGCTCTCACGCGGCGTGTGGCTGAGATGTTCGCGCAGGAAGCGTCACCAGGTGCCCTCAGTCAGAAGTCAAAAACTCTCTAGGCATTCCCAGAGCACTTTATTTGTATTTCTCTTATAGCCTCAGTTTCTAGTTCAGTTCCATTATAAAAATAATAAACTCTGCAATGTGCCAGGACTATTACTAGAAAAGTGGTGACAGGCGAGCCATATCGCCTTCCCTTATAGCAAACACGGGCCACAGAGGAACAGAGACAGATGAGGAGCTGGCTGAATCCCACCCCCCACCCAAACCAGTCACGCTGCTAGACTAGGCGCTGCATCTATGGGCCTTACACAGAGCACAGATGCCGAAAATGTTTAGTTAATAACTGAATAACTTCCCCATCTTCTTTCTATAATCATTCAGTTAAGAAAACTCAGTCTTCCACCCTGGCTGGTGTGGCTCAGTAGACTGAGTGCCAGCCAGCAAACCAAAGGGTCACTGGTTCAATTCCCAGTCAGGGCACATGCCTGGGTTGCAGGCCGGGTACCCAGTAGGGGGCGTGCAAGGTGCAGCCACACATTGATGTTTCTCTCCCTTCCCCTCTCTCTAAAAATAAATAAAATCTTAAAAGAAAACTCAAGTCTTCCTTCCTAACACTGCTGGTCCGAGTCCCCAAGTCCCCCCCGCCCCAGGGGACTGCCTTTACCTCGTTCTTCTCCAGGCTGCACTCCTCCATCATCTTGTCGCCCTGCTCCTGGAAGGTGATGATGATGAGAGCCACAAAGATGTTGACAAAGAAGAAAGGGAAGACCACAAAGTAGACCACGTAGAAGATGGACATCTCCATGCGGTTGCTGCGGCTCGGGCCTCGGTCCTCCTCCGTCACGTCGACGGAGTGCTGCAGAACTCTGGGGACCGGAGGGGGGCGTGGGTGTGGTGGCCACAGGGGCAGCGGCTCCAACTCAAGGCTTCCCTACAAGCGGCGCCACCTGATCCAGTTTCTCATCTGACCCCCCTGACTGAGCAGTTCGGGTCCACAGCAAGCAGGAGGGTGGAGGCTCAGCGGCCCGCAGCCCGCTGCTTCTCCAGCCCGTTTGGTCACGCGTCCAGCTTCTCAGCAACAGAGCGACATTAGTTTACAGTCCAGGTCACTGTGTTCAGTACCCGGATTCCCATTTGGCACCGTGCTGCCAAGCAGAGCGTGCTGCCACCAGAAGGGGGCATCTCAGCAACTGCCAGGTCCCTGAGAAGTCACCCCACAGCGACGGCCGCTAAGCAACTGCATTCTGTCGTCCTCTTTCAAAGGGGTCTGATCCCAGGACGTGTCTCTGGGTCCGGCCAGCTCATCCCTACCCCTCAGTCCTCAGGCGTGGGGCCAACTTGAAGGGCAAACCTGTTTAAAACAGCTCCCAGAGACTCTCGTAGGGGCTGGGGAGCTCTGAAAACTCACTTGTCCTACAGGAGCCAGACAGGGCCACTCAGCTCCTCAATACCTGGCTCGGACAGTGAGAGTTTCAAACGTCTCCCTGATTTTGTCATCTTCCTCTGGATTTTTTGCCCGAAGGATCTCCAGTTCTCCTCTCCTCTGCTCTCTCTCCCTCCTTCCCTCCCTCTCTCTCCCTCTCTCTCTCAGCTACTTACTCTCCCTGGAGCAACAACAAAGGGTGAGCCTCGATCACCCTGAATCAGCTCCTGGAGGCGACTGGCTGGCCCCGCCCCAGCTCCCAGACAGGCAACCCTGTCCGCCACTCACTGCGGCCAGCCTTCCCCCGTGGAGACGGTGAAGAGGGTCAGCAGGGCCCAGATGATGTTGTCGTAGTGGAACTCGTGGCGCTTCCACTCCCGACCTTTCACCTCCATCTTGTTTTTCTCGTGATCCACGTAGTTGCCTCTGAAACCAGCAGAGAAATGCAACAGAGCTTCTTCACTCCAGCTCGTGGGAGAGAAAGGCAGTTCCGGGGACCTCGGCGATGCGGGCGAACAGGGATCGGCATGCAGACGAAGTGAGGCAGGGATTTTATTAAAGGCAGTGTAAACACCGAGGAATGAAAATGGGATTCGGTGCCCCGGAGAGGTGGAAGATTAACTCCTAATCCTTTCATGAGTCACGGCTCAGCTTTGAGCAACTGCAGCTTCCTAAGCCTCGGCTTCCACAGCTATGATATGCAAGTAAAACCTATCTCAAAAGGTCGTTATGAAGATCGAAAATGAAAAAACCGGAGACAAAATGCCAGGTACCAGGTCTGACACAAGCAGCTCCCACTCACGCCTTTTTCCTAGAAGAGGCAGGTGAAGGGGAAGGAGCAGGCCTGCGGAGGGCGCACGCGCCAGCAGAAAGCGCGCGTGCACGGCCGGGGGTGCCGGGGCACTCACATGCACTCCTTCTCCGTGTCCTTGGAGCTGTCGGTGCAGTAGAAGAACTTCCCCTTGAAGAGCTGAACGGCGATCACAGCGAAGATGAACATGAAGAGCTTGTAGACGATGAGTATGTTGAAGACGTTCTTCAGCGAGGTCACCACGCAGTCGAAGACGGCCTGTGCACGGAGGAGCGGGGGCTGTGGGTCCCTGGCACGGCCCGTGCGCCTGCCCAGGGCTCAGCGGGGGCCGCGCCGCCACCCGCCAGCCCAGTGAGGGGGGGCCTGAGGAGATCATGGCCTTGCTAAGCAATGATGCTCACGGGACTGAGAAGCGGCTTCCGAGCTGGTCAGGACTGCACGTCCCCACCACCTAGGAAGGGGACTCATGCTCTGAATCTGACAGTGAGCCCAGAGCAACAGAGACCAGATGCCACCAGGCAGTGGAGGGACTCCTTCGAGGAACCCCATCAGGTGCCCTCTATCCGGTGGGAGAACAGGAAGTTACTGCAGAAAGGCACCTTTGACACCATTTAGCCGATTTTAGCTGTTAAATAGTTTGCTCCCTGACTTCACCTGTATTTGGTGACATTCTTAGATTTGATTCATACACAGTATATGTAGTATTTTCTCTTTACCTTTCTAAATGGATTAGAGTAATAATAAACTAGCGTCTTTGTCCATTTTAATGATGCTTTATAGTAAGTTCATGTATTTGCACTGGTAACGTTCAACCCGTTACAGAAATGCTCTCCAGTGTGAAGCTGGGCAGAGCTGCAGCAGGTGGTGTGGGAAGGGATGGGCGGCCGCCCCCTGTGCGCACACGGGAAGACCGGGGTGGGGGCCGAGTCAGGACATTCAGTTAAAGGCAGTGGACCCACCTCTGGAGAAGCCATTCTAAGCCCTAAACTGTGAGAAGTTACATGGGAACATGACACATCTCAAGCCATTTGTAGGTTATTTTCTAGGTTTTTAGGTTTAGCATGCTGGAGACTCCGGCCCCACCGTCGGTAGCGGCGCATCTCTGCAGTTGCTGCTTTGCAGGGCCAGGTGAGCACCCACGGCCGGTGTCATTAGTTCGGCACTGCAGGGACTGCGGGTGGCCCGCGGCCTCGTGGAGTCGTCAGAGCCACCGACGTCTCCCTCGGGTCAGGGAGCGGCAGAGAGGAGCCGCTCCCCCTAATTACATGGAACCAACCGAGGCCGGGGGTGCCCCTCCAGTCTGCTAACTAGTCTCGTCCTGCCCAGGACCCTGGCAAGGCTGGAGGAGAGGAGACCACTGGACTGAGGCTGACAAGGGTGGTTAGGCCCAGGCGTCCCGGCCCGATCTGCATGGGGGTGGGGCAGAGAGGAGCTAGACTCACGGGCTCAGCGCCGGGCCGGGACCTGGTGGAGGACCGCACGGAACAGCTTGTGAAAGGCCGCAGACACTGTGGGAGGTGCCTCCTCCCAGAGGGAAGGCGGGGCCGGAGGAGATCAGGCAGTGAGGACCCTCCCTGGGGGAGTGGGGGCATGAGCACCTCTGGGGGCCCATGCCAGGGGGCCCAGCCCTGGGCTCTGAGCGGCAGCCGTGTCTGCCAGTTCGGGGCCTTTTGGAAGTGATTTTTCTGCCATTCCCAGCCTTTGACACACAGCTGGGTTTGCTGCCTCTCCGCAGAGCCAGAGGGTGGGAAGAAAAGCGGTGTCCCGAGGGCCGCACGGGGCCAGTGGGAGAGGAGCTGGTGGGGAGGAGCAGAGGGGTGCCAACCCAATGCGACGGGGGACGAGGAAGCAGGGCGAGTCCCTTGTTCCCTCCCCCATGGCGGCGGGTTCTCATGCACAGGAATTCAGGAGGTAACTTTTCTCCCGTGACGCCTCGGCTTCCGGAACAGCAATGTGCGTGTGTGCAGGAGGCAGGTCCCACCTGCTAGCAAACGGAACCTGAACGGTGAAGCACACCCTAGGGCGGGAAGGAGCAGGGAAGGAGCCCAGGGTGGGTGAGCAGGGAGGGTGGGGGGTCAGGCAGCAGGAGAACCAGGACGGCACGTGCCTATGAGAGGTCCTGGCACCAGAAAGAACTTAAAACTCTCCTTGACTCGCTTCCCCATTTCTTCTCTGTTCTGCCCAAGATGACTCTGTTCTTGGGCAAGTCACTGGCCTACCTGTGCCTCAAGGCCAGGAAGGGTCCGTGATGGAAGACCCTTCCCTGTGCTAGAACTGTGAGGAGAGAAGCCACCCCTGGCTACCTGACCTGACCTAGTGCGCAGGCCGCAGGCGGGGGCTCCTGCCGCTCCTGCTTGGGGAGGCTCCCAGACAGCCTCACAGGTTCTTCCCGAGTGACAGGCCACAGCCAGAGTGTACAGAATGTCCCTTGGGGCCCTGGCTGGGTGGCTCAGTTGGTTGGAGCGTCATCCCCTACACCAAAAGGTTGCAGGTTTGATTGCTGGTCAGGGCACATACAGGTTCGATCCCCAGTTGGGGCACATACAGGAGGTATACAGGAGAGAAACAGGACTCATCCTTGTTTCTCTCATCCTTGTTTCTCTCTCTCTCTCTCTCTAAAATCAATAAGCACGTCCCCAGGGGAGGACTGGGAGATATGTATTTATTTATGTCACTTGGGGCTGGACTCAGCAGGCAAATGTCCCCTGTAGATTTCTCGGGGTGCTAGTTATTTTCCTTTGAAACTAAGACCCGCAGTTCAGGCAGGGAGATTGAACAGAGCCTCGGTTCCCACGTGAGCAAAAGGAAAATTCCCAGAAACAGTTCCACAAAAGCAAGCCCGTCGTGGCCAGAGAGAGGAGACGGGAAAGTGGACTTGTTGAGAAAAAACCCAGGAAACATTACCTTGAGCTTGGGCAAGCGCTTGATGGTCTTCAGCGGCCTCAGAACTCGGAGCACCCGCAGAGACTTGATGGTCTTGATGTCCCGCCCCTTGTTGGTTCTGCAGGGGACGAGCCCCCCGGCAGCCACAGGACAGGGAGAAATAAAAGTGACATTCACGTTGCTGCACCAGCAGGGGGAGGGGAAGAGAGGTCGGCAAAAGGCCAGACACTGGGTTGGAGCAGATTCCCTCTGGGAGGCCCCACGAAACATGCTTTGGGAACATTTACAAGGTGTTCCCCCATGTGCACACACTCACACGCACACGCAGCCCCATGTCCTCACGTGGAGGAACACACGGGCACACATGCACACGCGTTAGTATACACCACTTCTTCCTAACAGCCAGCGGGAACGCTGCTGATTACCACACTGGCAAAAGGAATAAGACAACCGACTAGGGAACATGGTGGCCACCCCCCGTGGATCCCCGTGGGCCTAGGCCACTGCTTCTGCAGTGGTAGGCTCTCGAGTGGCATTGGTTGCACAGATTAGCAACCCACGGTGGACAGCAAGCCTCGTTAGGGGACCTGACCTAGCCCTTGCTTTGGCTTTAGGTCTGTCACCTCTTCAGAGTTCATCTGTTCAGGGGAGAGCAGGGTGAGGGAGGCTGATGGGGACCCGACACCCCTGCTGTGCCGGGCTGCCTGTTTCAGAGACAGCCTGCTGTGCAGGGCTGTGGCTCACACCCAGTTATCCACGGGGCTGGCTCTTCCCGCAGTCCCTCCCCGTTTCAGAGGCCGTGCCCTAGCACAAGCTGCAGAGAGCCCTGCAACTGGAGAAGGCCCAGCTGCAGCGCCTGCCCCGCCCCCTTATCCTCGCCCTACAGCCCACAACCTGCCCTCCGCAGCCAACTGGCTGTGCCCGCTCCTAACAGATGAAATACATTGTTTGTTATTTTGGATGAAGTGGATAAATCAACCTGCATGTCTCTCTCCACCCTGCTCATCCCCCGAGATCTCTGCACCCTGTTCAAACAACTGCCATTTGTGAGACGGGTAGATGGCGGGAAGTGAGGCTCTCGGTCGCGAGCGCAGGCTCTGGTTCGTTCCTCGTGCCGGCCCCCATGACCAGCACACCACCCGCGGGAGGAAATGGAACATCCCAGGACATCCCACGGGACCCAGGACATCCCACGGGACCCAGGAGGGCTTCAGCTGCTCCTGGCCCCGCTCTTCCTGTCACACCCGCCCCCGACAGGGGGAGAGAGTCCATCCAAGGCAGAAAGACATTTAGTATAATTCACAGGATGCTGGCTATGCTCGGTTGTAAATTTAAAGACCCTTGTAATGGTAATAGGCCATGACCTGTAAGTCACTTCCATCAACCTTGCAGGTGAATATGGATAACCCAAAAATACCGCAGTGACACATGCAAGGGGTCTGTATATTTTATAAAGCCTTTTACCACAACAGGTCCTCTATCTGCCTGTCTGGAAGAGGCACCCTATAAGCCAAATACATACGCTCTCCATCAGGGAGGGTCACTTCCCAAGAAGGCTCGGTGACTCCCGATTTGCGTTCCCTTGAGTTTCACTGACAACGCAACTCACCACACAAACTCCTGCACACGGACTCCCCACGCCGTCTTCCTCAAGGAGCCACTCCCTCCCCCACCTCCAGCCATGCTTGCTCCCTCCTCCTCCCACCCACCCCGTGGACTTTCCCGCCGAGCAAATTGAGAACAGTATTTACCCCAAAGCGTTCCTATGGAGGATCCGAGCAGAAAGCAATGGAGAAAGAGAGGAGGGGAGAAGAAAGTCAGAAGCCTCATGGAGAAAAGGGAACCTCACGAAGCAGGAGACTGGGCAGGACTGCGAGGTCACGTTCATAGCCATGGCGTGTGCAGAGCCCACCTGCTCGGGAACCCCCCCCAACCACCTGCAGAGGTGAAGGGTGAAGCCACCTCAAGCAGGTGCCATTCCCCACGCCACCCTCTATTCCAGGGAGCCTCGCTGAACTGAAGCTTTCCAATCGTAGGCGTTTACTTCCAGTTCCCTGGTCGTCTTCAGACACATGCTGCCTGTTCCCAGCGGACGTGTAAGGAACCAGCTGGAGGAGTTACCCCTGTCCTGGGCTGGAAAGCATCTCCCTGGACAGGCGTTTGAAGTCTCAGGAGGACTGCATCCCAGGAGGGCACGAGACCACCCTGGGAGTCTGCTCTGGCCCCTCCCCAAAGCACCGACGAGCTGCACCATAAAACCGCCTCGAAACTGGGGGGAAACGTGGTCTACCAGGTCCTGGTGTCGCACGAATGGTGCCTTTTGACACATTGAACAACCAGCTGTCCATCAGGAGCTACTTCCTTCGCAGCTTAAAGTGAGATAATCTGTGCTCTACCGGTGACAATAAAAAGGGTGAGAGCACAGATGAACGTAAAGCATGTGGGATAGAAATAATGAGCACTGACTTTGTAAATGTTTATTCCTGGCTAGACTCGGGGCTGAGCGCTCTTTATCTGGATGCCCTAAGAACTTCAGGGTGTGGATACCCCTCTCCCCATTTCGCAGGAGAGATTCTGAGAGGCTAAGCGGGTGCACGGCCTTGGCAGGGTGAGCTGGGCTGTGCACCTGAGTCTGCCTGACGCTGGGCGCTCTCGCTCTGAGCTGAGCCTCTGCACCAGCGGGCTTGCTCCAGGCTCTGGCACTCAGCTCGCTGAAGCCCAGAGCTGGGAACGATCCCCGCCGTCCACTAACTGCAGAGCAAACCGCGGCCCAGGAAGGTGCGCCTTGCGGAGGATGGCTCGGGGCAGGAGCCACAGTGCAGCGCTGCGGGTGGACCAGCAGCCCGCTGCTGCGAAGCGCCTGGAGTCCAGGCTCTGGTTCTCGATTGCTGGTTGCAGTGAAGGTGAGCTTTCTCTCTTTACTTAATGTTTTGTTAATGCGCCACAGACGCACACCATACCACCATCTACCGCCGAGACTGCTGATGACCGTTTTACTCGGCAAGCGACCCCGTATGCAAAATTCTATCAATTTCACTGCAAATGACAAATGAAGAGTGACTTGGGAAGTGAATGCAAGGCCTCATAAACCCTGAATCCTTCATGTGAAACTCTCCAAGCGTTAAGGGGGCAGACATAATACCGTCTCCTGAATCGACACAGCGTCTTCTTCCCCGGGAGCCCGGGCGGGTCGGCCAAACACACCTCTGCACGTTCACGGAGCAGCAATGACGGAGCCCTTCCAATGCGTCAGGGGCTCTTTTGGGTGCTGGGAACCCCCAGCTGTGCACAGCACAAACGCGGTCACTACCCTCTCGAAACCCAGGTCTGGGGGGAAGACAGGCCCCGAGTGAACAAGCCAACGGGTGCGAGTGTCGTTGAAGCTCTCAGCGCCACGGGAAGGAGGCGTGATCTGAACGAAAAGTTCACGGAAACAAGTACACAGAGTACACAGGTCCCCCCCTCCCCCCGCCCCTTTTCCCAAGGCTGCCTTCGTCTTGAGCGGAGCTGAGGGAGAGCCTGCTCTCCCTCGCACGCGAGACCTCGTCCGCGTCGGCGACATCGCACGGAACGTGTCTCCTCAAAGGGGCAGCAGGAACTCGGCGAGCACACCGCGTCACGTCGCCTCAGAAATAGTTCATGCGCTTTTCACCAGTCATTTAAGTGTAATCATTCGCTCATACTCTGCTAGTCTTTGCTACTAAATGTATAATCAGGTTTTTTTTTACGCTGCCTAGCTAATTAGTGAAATCTTACCGGGTTTCAAAGCGAACTCTAATGTTCGGATCTGAGGATAATTTTCTGGGCTGGGATGTGCTGATCCCACCTTAATTGGGACTCCATCGGGCCGCCCCAATTTTCCACTTGGTTCCCACTTATGTGGTTCAGTCCCCGGCAGCTCTCCAGGAAACAAAGGCCGTGTTTCTCTCCGTCTCGTCAGCGAAAGACGAGAATCTTCCAGCTCGGTGGTCGAGTCGCCCTCCGGCCCCTCCACGTGTGATTGCTCGTCATCCGCCGCGATCTCCCGCGCTCCAGCCTCCGGCCCCCTTTTCTCAAAGGACAGGCTCTCACACTGATTTCCACCAGAAACCAGCTCCCCTTCCAAGGCGGGCAGAGCAGGGCCAGCGGGCTCTGGAAAGCCTTTTCCCCTTGAAGTGGCATGGCCTCAGCCCTCCCTGACAAGCTCAGGGACAGGGAGGGGGGGACCAGCAGGGGGCTCCGAAGGCACCTCTCGAATTAGGGAGCAGACAGGCTGCTGGGGTGTCAGGAGGGGGAAGGGTCCTGCTGGGAGGAGCCTCGCTGAAGTGTCTGGACTATTCCTTGGCAGGCCGAATAACTACCACTCATTAGGCGCTTGCTAAATGTTTGGAACTGTATTGAACATTGAATATACTTTACCTTATTTAACTCTCATAAGATCGAAACATAGTTATTTTTAATTTCTACTTAAGACATGAGCAAGTAGACGTTTGGCGAGTTCAGGCAGCTAATAACTCATGGTGCTGAGACTTGGACCCGGCATCATCGGACTCTGAAAGCTGTGCCTTTATTTCCGGCGACACCATTTCCCCCTTTTTGGAGGAGAACTGCTGGAGGGTTTTAGTGGGAGAAGAAAACAGCGGAAGAAGCCAGCAGTTTCTGAGTTCAAACACTGAGGTATCTCTCCTAGTGCCCTTAAGGAGCCCAGGGTCTACGAGGGCTCACAGTCAGACACAGTGCAGACAGAACAGCCAAGGTCAGAGGCGGCCCCGCCCAGCCAGCACACGGGTCTGGTGCGCCTCCAGGCACAGACAGAAGAATCTGTAGGCGGAGAAGAGATCCACACCAAGTCACTACTTCAAATTTACGAGGATTAATGGCTTGGAACTAACTAGGATATCGAAGATAGAGGGGAGCTTAATGTTGTGGAGAGAACCCTGAACTTGAAATTAATAAAAAAAAAACACCAATTGGTTAAGAACGGGCTTTGCTACGTACAAGTCAAGCGAGTCAAACCAGTCGGACCTCAGGCAATCCACTTCTGAACTGTGGAACAGGACGGTCAGTGACCGGCGACATGAAGGGTGCACAAGCACTTCCCAAGTTCTGAAGACGCGTGGAAACGAGGAGCGGGTGTCCCCACTTCACATCGGCAGTGCTCGTCTCCCGGGAGATGGCTCTCTCGGACCTGCCGGCCAGGCCGGTTCACCCGTTTCTGGGAACAACCTCAGTCCAGCACTTCGACCCTGTCACCGCTTAGCAGGGGTCGGTGGGGACTATCTTTCTCCCCGACTCATCCCTCAGCATCTTCGGTCTCCCATGAGCTCCAAGTCCATGGTCACTCCGCCATCATTCTCGGCTCTGGGCCCAGAGCACCAGCTCTGTGCTACACGGTTAGTGCGGAGCTCTTTCCTTCTTGCACCGGACCTCAACGAGCTCCCTGAACACGCTCACGTTTGCCTTTGCGAAACACGGTGCCACCCCCTAACTGGAAGGAACTTTTGTCTGAGCGCAGAGCAGCAGCGAGAGAGAGAGACAGCAGAGCACCTGACTGTCTTCCAGCAGTTTTGTTACTCAGGCCGGTCAGCCTAGCCCCCCGCTGTCTTGGCCCTCAGTCTTCATATTTTCAACGCCCAACCCCTCCCCCACCTGCTGATCTTTCTAAGAAGGCCCTGGTGCTGGTGGAAGTCCAGCCAGTACATGCCCCCCGCCCCTGCCCCCAGCCGGAGGCCACTTCACAGTGCCAGGCTCGGCCTCCGCGAGCTGGAGTAAGCAGATGGCAGGAGGGTCACGTCATCTGAGCGGACACCTCCCAAGTCCCATCATGAACTCGGCCGACCTGAATTACTCTAAAATGACTCTGTAATCTGAGGGCCGTGTGGCTTGCTTCTGCTAATCCTGTGACGCCGGCTCTTCCCCTGCGGAGAAGGCTCTCCAGACCCTCCGGTGCAGGGTGCCCTCTGAATCTGGGTCTCGTTATCCATACCGCGTGGATGGGGCCGAGCTCTCTCTGATGGATCATTCCGTTTTGCTTGGTTCTGGGGCTGAGGTCCCGCGCACCACCAACCAACCATCTCCCGGATCCGTGCCTGGTAACCAAGAGAAAATACTTGGGCACGCACACCCGTGGCTTCCACGGGCGAAAGGTCTCCTCCTGCAGAGGGCCCCCGCAGTGCCGACGGCACCCGCGCCAGACCACTCTCTCTCCAGGGCTCACCAAAGGACACGAAGCAGGACTCGATGCCAAGAGCAGGCAGACCGCAAACCTCTCTCTTCCAGGCACTCGCCCCACGGGGCTCTCACATCACACACCCAGCTCTGGGCACTCCCAGCGCCCACAGACTCTCGTCGCCTGCGGTGCCCCTGCCTGGGCACAAGGGCAGGTGAAGCCACTCCCGAGGTGACTCTGAAGGCTGGAATCAGAGGAACAACATCTTTCTATCTGCTCGCTGCTGGAAATTTCCAACTCCAGCTCAGCTGGCACCCCGAATCCACAGTTAATGGGCTACCCAATGGCTAAATTTAACTTTAATCCGTCATTTTCTTCCACAGAGAGGGGACTGGACGGCCCGTCTCGCTCGGGGGTTAATGGGTCTCCGCCTGCAGCAGGACTTCGCCGCCCACTTTCCTCTCTGCTACATACACGATAAATGTGTGCTCCCAGCCTCCTTTGGGGGGCGCCCTTCTCAGTTCCAGGGGAACAGGGACTATCAACAAGGATGCCCCGAGGCAGAGCTGGGCGTGCGAGGGGCATGGCCGAGGACGCAGGCAGGCAGAGGAGAACGGGAGGAAGGGCCGGCCGCTGTCAGGTGAGGAGGTGGTGCCGTGGTTCCCACGCTCTGCCGAACCGCAGCACACACCAGCTCCCACCCTCCCGGATGCCCGGCCCCAGAGCTCCGGCAGAAGCAGAGCCACACCCCGCAGCTCCTCCAGGGCCCCCACCCCGAATCTGCAGCTGCCCGTGCCTGTGCACCTCCCTCCCTGAGTGAGCTCGGAACCCACTCTGCCGCCTCGGCCGCTTCTGCGTGCGTTCCGAAGACCTCATCCACCTCAGGGCACTGTGTCAAGTGTCGGGAGAGCGACCCACGTCCACGCAAACAATGCAGTAAAAGCTAATGTGAGATCGTTCTGGCATCAAGAGGCAGACTGACTCATGCGCTCCCTTCCTGGCTAAGCACCGAGTGAGGGAAGGCCGAGCACGGCCGTGGGCCAGCTCCCTGTGCGGCAGGGAGCCCCGGCCGGCCCGTGCCCCGCTGCGACGGCACGCAGCCCTGGGAGGCTGGGCCTCAGCTGCCAGACAGCCTGCGCGGGTCCGACCGATGCCCAGGCCCAAGCCGGGGAGGGGGTGGGAGCGGAACTGCTAGTTCTCTTTTAAAGGACTGCTGTGGACAAGCCACTGTGAGCAGGGAGCTGGCTATTCAGGACCCGACTCGGGAGAGCTCGCCTGGCACCCTGACTTGAGCGTGCAGAACAGTGGGAGTGAGGAGGGCGAGGGCCTGCCGGGGCGGGGAGGGTGGAGGATCGCACGTCACACGCTCGGCCCAGGCCTCTCTCCTGCAATGCTGAGCTGGCCCCCGCCCGCCCGAGGCCCTTCACCAAACACCGGGGACACAAACCCCGAGGGCCGGGCGGCATCGCCTCAGCCTCACTGTGCGGGGTGCCAGGAAGCTCCCAAACTCACCTGGCGCAGTGGCCACAGGACCTCCCCACAGAGCAGCTGAGTCGGGGGGTGGGGGTGGTGTTCCAAAGGGGGGAGCGAGCCTCGTGTGCAGACGCCCGGAAACCCCAAGGCTGGAACCAGCCCCGTGCGCCCACCCAGGAGGCCAGAGGCACCAGTGACGGCCACAGAGTGGCGACACGGGGAGAAAGGTGCTGGCCCTTCCATGTAAAGTGAGGATCCAACAGAACAATCCCTCTTTTTCAGAAAGCAAAAGATAAAAGGGAAGGCTTCACAGACCCACTCCCTCCCCAGACTCCGCCGAAACCTCGAAGAGGGCGCAGCCAGGACATTCCCGGTAGGCAGCACGGAGGCTCCTCTCGGCCCGGAGGTGGGACGCCAGGGCAGTGGGGCCAGGGAGAGACCATGGGCGGTGGCCGCAGCCCTGCCCGCCTCCCCGCAGAGACGGGAGCGGGGCTTTGGGAAGGAGACCTGCGTTTTCGCACCAACACTTTGGGATGTACGAGTGGGCCTGCAGGAGCAGGGCGGGCCCGTGCGGGGGTCTCTGCACTGGTTTTCTCACCCCGGGTCGGCCTGCGATGAGACAGCCCTCCCCTCCTCCTCACAAGTCACCGAGTTCCCGCACGGAATCTGCCAGGTTCACGTTATACAGAATCTCCTCCCTGGACGTATGCAGCTACAGAGAAGAGAAACTTCTCTCTGGCCACCGCAGACACAACCCCCACGCCTGTGGGAAACAGACCAGGCAGCAGGGCAGGCCTCTGCCACTGCGGGGCTCAGGGGACCTCGGGGCTCAGGGCGTGGCGGGGCTGCTTTGAGAATTCAGCTACAGGACACTCCCTTCCCTGGCTGGGGGCGGCTGCTGCCGGGACTTGGGCCGGGTTCTGAGACGGCTCTGGGAGGCCCTGGTGGAAGGGAGGCCAAGTCACCTCTGACGTCTGGGAAGCCGTGGAAAGGCATTACCATGGCAACCACTCTCTGCTCTGCTGAAATGGAGCTACAGCCTTTGCAGACGCCTCTGCTGGTCAAGGTTCCGTGTCAGGGAGGCAGGACAGGGGTTAGGTTATCTGAAGAGTGGGCGTTCCCAGGAGCGAATATGCAAGCTGTGCATGCAAATAGGAAAGCAGTGATGATGAGGGGTGGGGTCCCCGAAGAGCTGGCAGAAAAGCCCACATCTGCTTCCCTGCTGGGCTGAGCCCCTGGCCACAGCCCCCAGTGGGACACAGAGTTTGTCTGCTGCCCGGCTCAGGAACATGGGACCCTGGTGAGTCCTAGCAGTGATGGGAATGCTGAATTCTCTGGTGCCCGTAACGAGGGGAGGGAGAGGACAGAGCTGGGACTCAGAGCACATGGGCCAGAAAAAGTGCTACCTGGACCTCAGCGTGAGCACCAAAGGCCAGAGGATCGGGGAGTGT
Organism: Phyllostomus hastatus; assembly: GCF_019186645.2. NCBI lineage: Eukaryota > Metazoa > Chordata > Mammalia > Chiroptera > Phyllostomidae > Phyllostomus > Phyllostomus hastatus. The sequence goes on along the minus strand of NW_025333833.1, from coordinate 10,479,992 downwards.
GACCGGTCCCCTGAGCAGCAGGATGCGGGAGGAAAGGCGAGTGACCAGCTAGAGGGAAGGGGGTGACAGGAGACAGAGGGGGTGGAGAGGGACGAGCAGGTACCGTGTATATTTCAGAGAGAAACAATTAAAAAGTTCAGGAAGTGACATCAGTAAAAGCAAGGGAAGGGTCACAACTCTGAATCCATCAGGTAAGCGTGGACCCCAGAATCCAGGGATCCCCAGGGTTCCCCACACTCCACCCGGTCTGAGGACCAACAGAGACGCTGCGGCTCTGGGGCTGTTAAGGCTTCCCCTGCCGCCAGCACCAAAGCCACCACCGCCACGTGTCACACGGGCCAGAAAGAATAAGGCACATGGCGACCCTCTGGTCCATCGCCCTTGCTTTGAACCTGAGGCGAGACAGCTGGACTGTGGGCAGAGGGTGGGCGAGCAATGCTTGTAAAATGCACCTCCCTCCACATGGCACCAACACACCTGCCTGGTTTCCAGACACGTAGGCACAGGTGTGTGTGTGCGTGTGCGCATATGCGACGACCTCGTCTGGACAACCAGCCTGGACTCACCTTCGACTGTGTCCATGTGTTACGCAGCAACACCCACTTTGCCCCGATATCCAGATTCATGATGTGATGGGAGAAGGGAACAGGGGAGAAGGGAATTCACAGCCCCGTGCTAAGCGCTGTTCACACGAGTCTGCCTCCACTCCAGAGAGGAGAAACTGAGGGTAACAGGGTCAGTGCCTCGCTCTGTGGCTCGGGGACTCGGAAGGGCTGGCACTCGACCCAGGCGTGCCTGGCTCCGCAGCCCCCAGCCTCCCTCCTGCTTCTCCCTGCTGCCCCCAGGGGGCGCTGTGCAAGGTAAAGAGGGGGTGGAACCCTCTGAGCTTCTTCCCTTGTTCAAAGAGGCATTACTGAGATCGCAGTGCGAGAGAAGAACAGTGCAGCAAACAATGTATGCAAACAGATTGATAAAATGAGAAGGGAACTTGACCTTTTCAAACCCCAAGGGTATTATTCATCTCTAACGGAACAGTGGGCCTCCTGAGGACAAGGCAGAATGCCCGAATGCTTCTTTCCGAGAAGGGGGAGGAGGAGGAGGAGGAAGAGGGGCTGGCAGTCCCCGTGGCAGAGCCCGAGTCGCCTTTATTTTTATCTTCCCGTGAGAACCCCTGACGGGTCCACTGGGAAACACTGTGTGTCTGCGACATTTCCCCGGTCCGGCTCACCCACGCGTGCCAGGAGCTTTCTTGTCGTGAGAGGTGATTATACTTGACTTTCACAGGGCTAATTCACCGGTGCACTTGGGGACAAGGGACAAGGAGTTGTCCTGCCAGCCCAGCTCAGGGTCAGGGGCCACACTGCCCCTACCAGCTCTTCTTTGGAGGGTCCCCCAGGGCTGGGGCAGCCACGGACCCAGGCCACTCCCAGGCTTCCATGGCTGGGGACCTCTCCTCCCTCCACAGACCGAGAGCTCCCGCCCTTGGCCATGGGGCGGGGGCGGGGGGGCATTCGTCCTTAACCCTCACCCCGCATCTGTCTCTGCAGCACGGGCAGAGGTAGGAGCGGGCGGCGCACTGGGAGGAGACGGGACAGGTGAGCCCTTCCTGACACTGCAGTACTGGAAGGTTGCACCTGCGGGATCTTGTTGCTTCCCTTTGGTCGCTGCCATTGATGGCAGCAATCCCCCCAAAGCCTTCTCTCTGTCCCCTCACACGGTGCAGCCCACCTTGCTTAGGGGACCCAGCTCCCCCTTGTCCTCAGAGAGGCTGGAGGGGTCCCACTGCGCCACCTGGAAGGGGCGCAGCGGCTTTGGTCGTGGAACAAGGTGCAGACCGAGCCCAGAGGCTGCCGCTCACGCAGGCCCAGGGACAAGGGACCTCACCTCCCAGGGACCCCCCGGAGGGCTGGGACAGCCCTCTCCGAGGCCGCACTCCAGAGGAAACGTTAGAATGTGTTTGAAACCCTGCGAGGGCTGATCAGTGTCTGAAAAGAACACGATTCCCCAAAGGTAAAGCGCACGGTTTAGTCGCCGGACGCAGGGTTTGAGGTTGTCTTCCTGAGGGTGCCGTGCAGGAAGGCTGGGAAAGGCTCTCCAGCTGGAGTTAAACATGGCAACACGGCTCCGGGGTCCCCAGGAGGGATCCGGGGTCCCCCTGCTCAGGGGCAGAGAACCTCCCCAGGCCGACCTCTGCTCTGCCCTCCGCACGTTTCCTTCCAGCCGCTGATCCTCTGTGTGACAGAACCGAGCACGGAGAGCGCGCATCAGCCAGGCCGGGTCCCTCCCTGAGCCTGGGGAGGCCCTGCCCCCACAGGCGGGCACCTGTCCGTGCTTCCTCATCCTCAAGAAAAACACTCCCGGACTCCATTTCTCCCTAGTGGCTCTCCCGGCTCCCCCTTCACTCAGGGCAGGTGAGCTGAAGCTGAGGGGCCCGCAGGAGCTCCGCAGGGCCCCCGGGGGGCGGGTGGGGATTCCTGGGCGCCACTCGGCGGGAACCGGTTCTCAGGCAGGCCCAGAGACAACCTCCAATCGGCCAGAGTCTCGGGAAGGAGGGAGGAAGGGTGACCCAACAGCGAGGAGAGTTACTTACGCCAGAGCAAAGGCCACCAGCGCACCGACCACCACCACAAAGTCAAGGATGTTCCACAGGTCTCGGAAGTAGGACCCGTCCTGCAGAATCAAGCCCTGGTCTATCATCTGCGGAGAAAGGGCATGGCCGCCCGTGAGCCCAGGAGGTGTGGGTGCCGTGTGCTCTGAGCTCGGGGCTCCCCACAGCCACGGCCACGGTCCCCACAACCACCCCCGCAGGGGGGCCTGAGGGGCAGCCAACAGGCTCCTTTCACGGGACGGTGAAGCCCGAGGCCCCTGGTCCTAGCCACCAGGCTGCACGGCCGTCCCAGAACCCTGCCGCATCCCTCCGTCCATCAGTGGCTCAGAGCACCGTGCAACACACACACACACACACACACACACACACACACACACACACGGGAAAACCCCAGAGGAGTGAGGCGTGCGGCTGGGTGCCGAGGGAAACGTGGGTGTCCAGGTGATGGGGACGGACCGGAGCGCAGTGGTGCAGCAGGGGCTGGACGGGTCCGGGAACTCGGCCCTGCCTAACCCTTCCCCTTGGCACAGACCCAGGCTCACACCAGGGAGCACGCTGGAGGGCGGCTGGGGTCCCCAAGTCTGCCTGCATTGCCCCTGCCTTCAGAGAGTGAGCCTGGCTCCTCCACCAGCCACACCCACAGGCCCTCCCCAGCCTAAACAGAGCTACGTAGTAGTAGTCACATGGGATCCTGAGGCCTGAGGAGAGGTTCTGTCATTGGCCAGCAGCCGCTGACAACACTGGGAGAGGGCACTACGCCCCGGGGAGCAGACAGCGGACCCATCCAAACCCCACCCAGGTTTTCCCAAAACATTTTTACCTTAATAACCATCTCAAAGGTGAACACGCCGGTGAAAACATAGTCGAAATACCTCAGGACCTGTGAGACAGACATGGCGGAGGTGCAGAGGTCACGTGTGCCCACCGGGCTCCACACACGCCCGTCTGCCCACGGAGACACGCAGCCCCGCCTGCCCAGCCCCCGCTCATTGCTGCTGCAGGTCCTGCTGGAGCCTCAGGACGTGGCGGCCAGGCTGGCCCGTCCCCCACGTTGGCTGAAACTCATCTTCTTGAGTCTCTACTGACCCGCAAACCTTTCGCCCCCTTGCTGGCTCAGAACCCAGAGTCCTTGTCGGTTCTGATCCACCCCACCTCCCTCCTATCTCCTGACCGACACCCCCGGGGCCTCCAGTCCCCAGGCTACGGCCTACACTTCACACCCACGTCCTGGGTCAGACCCTGCACCCAAGCCCTCAGGCGGCTGCAGCCCCCTTCCAAGCCCCGCTGGGCTCCAGTGATTTCTCCCTGCTTCCTCATTCCCCCGGGCCCTTCCTTGGGTCACCTCTCGTGCTGGGATGGGGAGGTGCCAGGACAGGCCGAAGGCCACGGCACCGGGGAGGGTGGCCAGGGGCCCCGTGCACCCACTCTGTTGCGCTCCGAGTTGGTCAGGACGGGGTCCTCGGCTGCCAGGGCGATGCTGCTGGCCGCGATCACCAGGAGAATGCACATCTCGAAGTAGCGCAGGTTCACGATGTAGTGGCAGGCCCTGCGGATCCTGCGGTGGCGGGGGGGGGGGGGGGGGACAGGGGAGCCGTGAGCTGGCTGCTCCCCTCCATCCCCACCCGGCCTCCCCACCCCCAGGCACCGCAGCCTCTTCCAGACAGCCAGGCCCTGGCCAGAGGAAGCCGTGGGGAAAGCAATTTAATTTCCCAGGCACCGCCCTTGACTTAAAGCCCCAAGGGGGGAGGTAATCAGATTGGCTGGAGGCTGCGGCACACAAGCCAAGCTACATTATCTGCAGGCAGGTCTGAGCCCTGGGGAGCAGCCAGCATCAGAATACGCAGGCCCTGGGGTGCCCTCCAGGTATCTCAATGTCTCCCCCTCCCCCCAACTGTATAGAAACTGGGGCAGAGCAAGCAAATCACAGGAACCAATAAACGGGAAAATAGACCTGTATTCTAAGATTCCTGATGAGAGCAGCAACAGGCTCCCACAGTTTCAGGTATCCTGACAACTGACTACATCCCCAACCCTGCGGCGGCCTGACAGTCCTCAGCCCAGGGGCCCGCCTCCCCGGAGCCTGGCTGGACACCGGCCACCGCAAGCTGCCTCCTTACCTCCCCGGCCTCGCCAGCTGGTCTGCATTAAGGGGCAGCAGAACGCTGGTCTTTCAAAATTCCATCTTTTCTGAACCTAACCTTCCCCCCCCTTTCCTGCCTCCCCCACCTCACGTCCCTAAATGTACCCATTTCAAAATCCACAGGCATTCTGGATTGGGCAGTGGGACCAATACTCTTAAAAAAAAATTTATTTCTTTTTTAGAGAGAGGGGAAAGGAGAAAGACAGAGAGGGAGAGAGACATCGATGTGCTAAAAAAAAAACGACTGCACGTCCCCAACTGGGACTGTGGCCCGCAACCCAGGCACGTGCCCTGACCTGGAATCGAACCGCTGACCTTGTGCTTGGTGGGACGCCAGACCCACTGAGCCACACCAGCCAGGGCTGCGACCAAGACTCTCAGAGGCCGACGGATGACCTCATCATTCTAGACTCCATATTCTCCGCTCTGGAAGCTTTGGTAGCTCATCCTGAGTAGATTTCCTTTTCTCCCCTCGCCCCACACCACCTACTGACCGAAGGACAGATGACGCGTCCATTCCTCGGGACATTTCCCACCCTCCCCTGTCTTAAGTAATTCTCTAGACTGTGGACACACAGAGTGAGGAGGGCGTTCAGTTCTGTGACCCACCACAACCAGCGTGCGCCCTGGGCGCGGCACGTGTGCGCCCACGTTCCACGGGGAAGGACCAGGGAGAGGACCGGCCCTCGGGCCCTCGTCCCTCCCTCCATACCCCTCCTCGTCCCTCGTTCCCCCGCCCCCCCGCCCCGGCCCAAACCCTGCCCGTTCACCGCGGGGCCGCAGGCCGGGGAGCGCCGGGAGGGGACTCACGGGTTGGTGGTGCTGAAGATGAACATGGAGCTGTGGGGGACCATGGCCTTGCCCTCCCGCTTCTCCTTCTTCTGCTTCTTCTTCCCCACCTCCTCCTCCTCCTCCTCCTTGATCTCTGCCTCCTTCAAGGGGCTGGCCTCACCGTCAGTCTTGTTGCTAACTGCAAGAGGAACACGTCAACACCTTCAGAAAGCTTGCTGCGTGGGAGAACGGAGCCCTTCGGTGCCCACGGGGTGGGGGGAGGAGGATGGAGGGGCCGGGCTGGGGCTCCGGGGACAGACAGCCGAGTGGCGGGCCCTGCAGACGTCGGGGTGTTTGCTGTCAGTCACGCTGAGCTTGGCCCTTGCGTCCTCCTAGCCCTATGCTCGCCCCCGTTTTATGTGGGACAGCCTCTGCCACAGACGTCCCTCTCGTCACCTGTGCCTGGGGACACAAGGCTGGTTTCTGCTGTAAAGCTTACAAAGGTTAGTTATCCCTAAAGTCTGAATTCTCTGTATTCACTTGCTTGATGAACTGCCACGTGAGTACCCCAGAGCGGCACGTGTTACTGCACCCGTCACACAGATGGGAAACCTGACGTCGAGGGGAGCCAAGCACCTGGCTCAAGGTCAGACGGCCAACCTGGGTGTCCGGCCTGACGTCCCAAATCCCCTCGGTGAAGTCACACGGCAGTGGGAGATTTCTAGAAACCATTCCTCTGTTTGAAGCCGCCTGTGCTTTTCCCAGGCGTGATGGGTGTCATGAGACGAGGAGGCAATATTCACGAGAATGTGGGTCCAAGACTGCATCCCAGGACTATGGGGTGGGGGGTGAGGGGCCTCGACCCAGTGCAGCCATGGGGACGCACTCTCTGTGTCTACGGGCAAGTGACAGTGGGGTTCAGTGGCAGGGGGTCGAGGCTAAGAGGTGGGGTACGGGGGGTGGCCAGCCTCTCCTACCGACCCGTTCAGTGAGTGACTCCGCTCTGGAACCTGTGTAAAAGGCAAAGCTCCGAGGTTCTGCCCCTTCCGGGACCTTCCATAAAGCAAGTATCCAAAGGCCCTCTGATCACATGCTCTCGCCTATGACCGAGGCCATGGGCTGGCCCCAGAGTGGGAACAGGGAGAGGGTCAAACTTTCTTAATGTTGTTTCTCGTCACAGAGGATCCAGAGCGCTCATGTGCCGGGGTACGGAATGAATCAGACTCCAGACTCCAGAAGAGATGGGGCGCCCAAGATCCTGAGACCTGACCGGGCCAACCCCGGGGGCCCTGCACAGGGGAGAGGCCACGTGTCCGAGCAGTTCTGGCACCCATGTGGGGAAGGGGAAGGGACAGAGATGGAACGGGGCAGGGAGGAAACACAGGGAGAGAAGACCGTCCCGTGAAGAGAGGAAAATGGGGTAGAAATCAAGGAGGAGAAGGAGCAAGGGTGGAATGCTGTGGTCACAATTCAGTGACCACGACCACGGGCAGCAGGTGGGATTAGCTCAGGAATGGGGGCGGGGTCAGGGCAGGGCTGGGGTTAGAGCAGGAATGGGGGCGGGGTCAGGGCAGGGCTGGGGGTTAGTGCAGGAATAGAGGGTTAGGGAAGGAATGGGGTCTCCTGGATGAACATCTTTGCCTGAGGGAACTAGAGAGAAAGTGACTGAATCTTGGAGGAGAAAGACGGTGGACAAGAGTAATAGATTCATAAAACGTTAGGACAGAGGTCATCAGTGTCCTCACTTTACAGATGACAGCCTGAGGCCTGAAGGGGGACAGAGGGCTTCCAGAGGCCACCACTGAGCAGGGCCAGGGCCACTGAGCCCTCCTGCCAGCTCCACCCCATCAGAGGTCCCCTGATTTGTCCAGGTGGCAGAGCGCCTTGGGAATCCTGGAAAAGGCCATCCGATATCGACAGAGTCAGTCAAGTCGCTGAATATACACCTGGGGACAAAGTCTCGCACTTTCAGAGCCTTCTGAGGACTCTGTGGCGGTCACAGGGGCCAAGGCCTTGAGGACATTTTATGGGCAAAACGTAAGACTGAGGGAATTCTAACTTATTTTTCCTGCACATTAGGATAAAACTCCTGCTATTTTTCACTTGTTGAAGAACAATTTCATGCCGCTGGTGGGGTCTCCCAGCTTTCCTGGGGCAACTGGGAGCCTTGACCTCCCCCCGGACCGGGTGGCACGGGAAGGGGTGGCGGGGGACAGAGACTGTGTCCTCACTGTGCACCACGGTCGCGTCCACCAAGGGGTCCACGTCGGGGATGGCCACCGTGACGCTGGTGCTCTCGGTGGCGGCCTTGTCCGTGTTGGCGGTGGCGCAGGAGAGGTCGGGCTCGCTCTGGCTGATGACCCGGCCCACGTCCAGCTGCACGTCCCCCAGCAGGGCCTGCTCGCTGCCGCCCCCCGGCTCCCGCTCCGGCGGCGCCTTGCCCACGGCCAGCTCTGCGTGGGGCAGGACCAGGGGGGTATCGGCCTCGTCGAGGGCCCCTGCCAGCCCAACGCCTCTGGCCACCATCAGGCTGTTGGTCCTGTCGACACAAAGGAGAAGCCATTTCAACACAGGGCGAGGGGAGCGGAGCCCCAGCAGCCCTGCTGGGGGCGAGGGGCGTCTGCCGCCGCCCACCACACGGGCAGAGAGGAGCTAAGACCCATGGACAGAGCCCGCTGCCTTATTCCTGTTCGTCTGTCCATCCATCCCTGACCCACTCCTGACAGGAGACGCCCTAAAACAGACCCTGGTTTTCAGGGGGACAGACCCCACTGCCCGTCCTGCCTACACACACCTCACGAAGCGTGCCTGGCATCCCTGTGTCTTACAGAGTGAGGCACAGAGAGGCCTCACCGGAGGAGCTCCGCCCCCAGCCCTGCTCTGTGCCTCCGGGGGCATTCCTGGGACTCCTTTACCTCCTTAGGTCCGGGCCCCTCTCCTCCTCCTGGATCGTGGGCTCCTTGCCCCCGTGGCCGCCCCGGGGCTCGCAGTCCTTGTCCCCCTCGGTGGGCACGCCGTCGTCCAGACCCCGTTCCTGGCTGGCAGACCGGCTCTGGGAGGCGGAGGAGGGCTCCTTGCCTTCCGTCCGGACGCGGCGGTGCCGGCTGCGCCGCTGGCTCTGCCTGTGCCTGGCCCGGTCCTCGAAGGTCACCACGGTCTCCCCTCCGCCGGCCTCCTGCTGGGCCGGGTCACAGTTCCCATGACAGGGCCTGGCCAGCCAGGGCGGCTCCCGTTTGCCCAGGGACAAGGGGCTCCTCTGGTTGTCCAGGGCACTGGAGAGGTCCCCTCCGTCGCTCTTGAGGGACCCCCCGCGGCTGACGCGCTCCTCCTCGCACTTCTCCAGGCCCAGGCCCAGGGCCAGGCCCTCGATGGGCCGCGCTCTCCGGTACAGGCTGGGGTGGGCATTGAGCGGGTTGAGGGGGCTCAGCGGGTTGAGGGGGTTGAGGGGGTTCATGGGCGGGGCCTCTTCCTTGTTGAGGGCCTCCTGGCTGGACATCTGCATGTGCTTCCGCAGCTGGCTGGTGCGCTGCTCCCACACCGACATGTGGTGGCGGCGCCTCCGCTCCCTCCTGGCAAAGGGCAGAGGGGAAAGGGGGAAGGAGGCCGAGGTCAGCTCTGACAGCCGAGGGCGGAGGAGGGCAGCCCTCAGCAGCCGTGGGAAAAGCGCGGGACACATGGCGAGAGGGGCAAACGGGAGAGCCCAGGACCTGCAGACGGAAAGCACAGAGGGGCGCCAGGAGCAGAGGAGGCCACCCACGAGGGGGTGGTGGGTCCAGTGCCTCCCAGTTTGCGGGGCTTCCCGTTTGCGTCCCTGCTCTGCAGTAGCTGGGGGAGTGGGTGGGGGTGTGGTCAACCCAGTTCCGAGTCCCTAGTCCCCAGGGCTGGGGGGGCCCAAGCACAAAGGCCACTAGGCTTCCATGCCCCTGCTCTCACTTGCTTTCAGGGCATCAGCCTTCCCCACTCTGAGCCCACACTGGCCCCTAGTTCAAGGTCAGAGACCTTTGTTCCGCCAGCTCTCCCTCTCCTTTCCCTCTCCAATTACAGGCTGGGGCTACAGGGGCAGAGAGGGACAAGGGTCAGATATCATCACAGGGTGACGACCCACGTTACAAAACGTGCTGGCATCACCCTTCAGAACTAGGAGTGCTGTGGGTCTCGCAAACCCCCCAGAGGACTGCATGGGGAGACCACCAGCAGCTCGTCCTCAAACCGCCGCTGAGCGTCTCGGCTGGGGGCCGAGGGGGCGGCCACGGGGCAGCAGAGGCACACGGACTTGACACACAGGCGAGCACTCGGAGCGGGCTCCCACGGCGGGAGGGCAGCCACCCACTCCTTCACTCGCACGTGCCTGCGCGTGCACAGCTACAGATGGGGAAGGGGACACTCAGTGTGCCCACACACACCCGCACCGAGGCCCACGCATGGCTGTACGGGACTGCCTGTGTCACAGCCACACCCATGCCAACACATGCCCACTCGGGCCACACGGATGAGCAAACAGCGCGCAGGAACACGTACTTAGACACACTGACACAAGCACGTGTCGAAAGGAACAGCGGGGCACATCCACAAACCACGGGCACGGAACACACCTGCACACACCACCGATGTGCACACCCGGCGCCACTTTGTCCGCAGCAACAACAAAGACACAGCGTCCCCGCACCCACACGTAACCACTCACAAACACGCAACCCGGTCCACACATACAGGTGGCTGCTGCGTGGCTCCCACATCGACATGTGGTGTCTTCTCCTTCTGTCTCTTCTGGGAAAGAAAAACGGACAGGTTCAGTTCACCCCAACCTCTGGGATCGACCACGAGCCCCACAGCCACCTGCCGACTTCCAGGGAGAGGTGCAGAGTCCCCAGCGCGCCCGCACGTTCTCCTTGTGCCCGCTGCCCGCCTTGGGCTCCCGACCTTCGACTCCCCCAGGGAGTGACTCGATTCCTCGCTGTGGGGAAACACGCGGGGCTAGGTGTTGAAGCATACACGCGGAGACGCAAAGGGTCCACGTCCCAATTCACCGCGTAGACCGGTCCGGATGCTCCACCATCACGCCCCTTGGCGCTCACACTTCCACCCCAGTGCCCTTCGGAGAACTACCTTGGAAATGCTGTCGGGTTGCGTGGAGCTGTGCCTCCTCCCATCACTTCTAGGACAGCACGTCACAGTCACGTGGCAGTGGGTTCCCACGGGTCACCCCGGTCTCTCAGAACATGCAGTGAACCCATGCTCTGCCGTGCATGCCATCGAGGCCACACAAGCAGCCCATGGCCCAAAGCAGGACCACCACGCCAAGGCCACCGTCCACATAATCCAGGATGGGAGCGGTGACCCCTGTGTTTGTGCGGCACAGCAGCCCTGGCCAGAGGCCTTGAAGGTTCGGTCCGTTCTGGTGGGTAAAGTCTGGTATGAACCTTTCTGACCTCACACAGGGAAAAATCTGTTACACACACACACACACACACACACACACACCCTCCCGTGCCCTTTCAAACAGGCAAAGCAAGGTCCGAGTGGTAGGGTGTGGGCATCATCTGCAGAGGCAGACGGGACTCCTGGAAAAACGAGACTGCCAGCTCCGGTCCGTGCTCAGGTGGGGGGACACACCTGGGACCCCTGTGGAGAGAGCCCACCCCAGTTCCTGGGCACACAGGTCCGGTCTGGCCTGACGGACCCTGCCTCAACCTGGAGGTTAGCAAACGCTGCTCCTTTCCTGATAAAAAGCAACACCCACCCATGGAGAACGTGCTAGACAAACTGGCACTGCTCGACGGCCACAGCCCGTGTCTGCAGAAGAGCCTGCTCCTCGGTGGGGCCGGGGGAGCAGGGGCAGTGGGTCTGCGCCTCCCTCGTGCCTGGCAGAGGAGCGATCACTGTGCAGATGCCTCGAGCTCCCCAGTGGCATGCAGCCTCCGCTTCGACGGCTGCAGTGCAGCCAGGCCCACGTGGGGCGGCAAGGCCAAGAGGCATGGGCAGCACATAGAAACAGAGGCCCACGCTCTGGATAGGCTGCATGCACGCCCACCACAAAAGCATGTTTTACCACCTAACTGCAAATTCTCACGTATTCAGATACTGCAGGCAGAGGCATGTGTGAGAGTATAAGCACCTGAATTCTCTCTCCCATAGGCACATCTGCACACACTCATGTGCGCACACACACACACACAAGCACACACACCAGGCAAGAGAGAGACTCAACCATAATTCCCACACAAATCAGACACATTTCAAACTCCTCTCCTCACACGTGAAAAGATCCCAGTGTGCCTCCCATCAGAATCACTAGCACGCCTTCATCCTCCAATCACACAGACGCGTCCACATACCTCCAACCTCACGTACGTGTGACCTCACAGCCAGCCCACAGCCACCCGGCAGACCAGGGAAGGCCGGTCAGTCTCCTTCCCCTTGCAAAAATGGGGAGACAGGTTTGGAGACCCACAGGAGTTCTCTCGCCAAGGTCACAGAACACACGGGTGACAGGACTACGACTAGCACGCCGGCCTTCTGGTTTGTCACATGCTCTTCCCCCGTTTCTCCAGGGACAGCCACATTCCAGCTCACAGGTGGCAACCACAAGACCCATGGGCCGAATCCAGCCCAGCACCTTGTTTCTCCCCGGTGGAAGCACCAAGCTCCTTGCCCCTAGTTAAGGCGTAGTTGCATTTATACAGTCCTAAAATTATCTTCGGCCCTTTGAAGGCAACCTCGAGGCTGATGTGGCCCCCGATGAAAATGAGTCTGATACCCCTGTATCGAGCTTATACTCCCGAGCGGTGTGCACACACCTGACACAGTTCCCGCACTCGTACTGCAGCCGGAGCCTGGATCTCGGCACATCCGGGATGGTTACGGCGCCCTCCTCCACCTCACTGTGCCCAGATACACATGCTGCGAAACACCTACGGCCCTCTGCCCACCAGTGCTTCATTCATTCTTTCCTGCCACGAACAGCGAGCTTCCACTCTGGGCCAAGCACCTTCCCAGCAGCTCACGGCTCCAAACCCACTCTTCCCCCAGGCGTCCTCGTCTCTCCCAGCAACAGAGCCGCCCTCTGCCAAGTGGCAGCCAGGCCTCCCCAGCGGCGTGTGTGGATACCTGCGTGCGTATTTTTAACCCAAGTTCATGAGTTCAGGGAAGGCGGGGTAGAAACTACTCAAGGGCCAGAGAATATTCCAGAGAGGAAGAAGTTGTTTTGCCTTTCTCCATCATTTTTTAACAATTTTTTTGGGGGGGGGGGCAGTCATTTTCCCCCACTCACAGAGGAGGGGGCCAGAAGCCAGACCTTCACAGCTTTGAAAGGTGAGGGCAGGGGCCGTGCATGGAAGTGGGGGCTCTGCACATAACTCTGGACGCCCCTCCAGGGTGAGGGTCCTGGTTCAGGAGCGTCTCACACCAGCACTGGGCCCACAAGGGCCCCTCCCTCACCAGCTCCAAGGAGACGACGACAGGGCCCGGTGCCACTTCCCGGGGATCTCGGACCCTCCCCACAGATACCTGGGCCCGCTCACACCGTCCTCACGCAGGCCCCGGAGCCACGAGAGGACCTCGTGGTCCTGGAGTCACATCTCGGCCTCTTTCCCGACAGCCCCCTCCAGCATCACGCGGGGGGTCAGCCCCACGCAAGGCCCAGGCCCACTGCCCACAGCTCTACTGGCAAGCACAGGTCCAGGCTGGGTCCTTAAAAGGGCCTGTACACTGACCACTCCACCACCGCCCACTCGCTCCCTAATCCACTCAGCTGGCTTCTGTTCCTGGGGGCCACGCAAACTACCCTTGCGAAGGTCACTTGCAGCTTTCATGCTGCTGACCCTGACTGTCCCCTCGCTGCCCCATCTCATGGGATCTCTCACCCGGCATTCACTGCTGCCATCCACTCCCTCCCTCCGGCGCAGCACCGTTCTCCAGCTCTCCCGGACGCCGTGCTTCCCGGTCCCGTCTCCCACCTCCCGGCAGCTCCCCGCCAGTCTCCTTTGCGGGTTTCTCCTGGGCCAGACCTCGAGGCACCGGAGGGCTCTGGGCCTGTCCTCGGCTCGTCCCTTCTCTACTTTGATCCTCCCTGGGTCAGGTCACCCTCACCGGCAGCTTGAAGGCCATCCAACTGCAAATGGCTCCCCCGGCATCTTTATTCCCAGCCCCGGCTTCTCCTCTGAGCTGAAGACTCGTGGAATCAACGGCCTAGGCAACATCTCCACTTGGGTATCTCGTACGTTTCTCAAACGTGTTCAGAACGAGCCCCAGCCCTCCACTGCTCTCCTGGGCATCACGCACACCGCCGCCATCCGGCCTGTTGCTGAAACCGCACACCTCAGCGCCTGGGAGAAATGTGTCCTGTCTCCTGCTCTCCGTCCGCGCCCCATCATGTCTGACCCACTGTTAGCTCACCCTACTGGGTCACTCCCCAGAACAGGGACGGAAGGGGCTCACTTCTCACCTCCTCCCCTGGCACTGCCCCCTGCTGGGCCACCATCATCCATCTACCTTTAGAGCCACCTTTCCGTGTCCCTGCCTCGACCTCGGCCTCAAAAATCCATTCTCCACCATGCAGAGTGACCTTTTAAAAGCATAAATCTTGTCATGTCCATTCTTACGTGTAAACTCTCGCAGGGCTGCAGTTAGAATAAAAACTAAAATCCTCCCCTTGGACCTTCGAGACCTCCCCAAGCTGGCTGCTGCCCACGGCCCCGACCTCGTCCCCTCCACGCCAGCCACTTGCTGGGGATGCTCGTCCTTCAAATGCCACGCGAGGCTTTACTCACACTTCGGTCTCTGCTTAAACGTCACCTCTTCTGAGGACCCCGCCCAGACTGCCCGAAGGTACTCCACCTGGCTCTCCCCCTCCCCTGCCTCATCGCCGTTTCCCGTGTTTGGTAGCGGTCCATCGCTACTGAACATCATCTGTGTGTTTATGGTCGCTCTCGCACACTGAAACAGAACCTCCACGAGAACAGAGACCCTGTCTCGCTCACTGCCGCATTCACAGGACGCTTCCTGGCACGGAGCAGGTGCCCGCACACAGCACACGGCGCTCGAGCCGACGAGCCGCCGGCCAGCACGGGCGTGCGGGGGCGAGGGAGGGGCTGCCGACTCACTCGATAGAGGGCATGTTGGGCGCGGACATCGGGCTGACCTCCTTGGCCTTCTGCAGTGCGTGCTTCTGGTTGAAGGCCTCCTCTTCCTCCTGCTCATCCTAGACACAAAGGAGAGGTGGGTGTGCCTGGGACCCCCACGAGTGGGGGCTGCCTTGCCTCTCCCCAGGAGTGCTGGGGACCAGGAGGGGTGAGGAGCGCAAGCGGAGAGGTGAAAGGAGGCAGAGGGAGGTGAGGTTAGCCGAGGGGAAGTTAAGCCCACGCCCCAGCCCTCGGCGGAGCTTGCCACGGCTGTAAAGGTCACACGCCAGAGCTGACAACGACACCTGTCAGATGTTCCATCTGGAAGGGAAGCCCCCAGGCTGCGCCTCCCACCTGCCCTCCTCCCCACACAGCTAGGTGCTCCGAGGGCTTCCGTGTTTTCTTTATCGTTCGTGTTATAATCCTTCAAAGGGCCCCTCGAGGGTTTGCAGTGACTGAGCTGTTATATACTGTATCCCATGGGGCCCAGCCTGGTCTCACGTGCACCCAATTCAGTGAAAGTGCACCAGGCTCCCTGCACGGGTGTGTGGCTCTCCAACTG
Source organism: Phyllostomus hastatus (assembly GCF_019186645.2). Taxonomy (NCBI): domain Eukaryota; kingdom Metazoa; phylum Chordata; class Mammalia; order Chiroptera; family Phyllostomidae; genus Phyllostomus; species Phyllostomus hastatus. The sequence continues at coordinate 10,464,792 of NW_025333833.1, read as the reverse complement.
TCCAGAACCTCCCAGAAGGGGCCAGACAACTCGGACTTCTGGAGAGAGCTCCAAAGGCCAGAGGGCACCCAATGGCACTAAGAACCATCAGCTGCTCCCCTGAGAGCAAAGCTTACCTTGGTCAGCTCCTGGGCGTTGGCCAGATTGTCCACAGCGATGGCCAAGAACACGTTCAGCAGTGTGTCTGGGGTGACGAGTTAAGGACAGGCAAGTAAGAAAAGCAGAAGGCTCCAAAGCAAGGCTGAGAGGGGTGTCCATGACTTTCTCACTGGAGACACTAGAAGCTACCCCAAAGGGTCCCTTAAGCAGGAGCTATGGGAGAAGGGACAGAGCTACCATGCAACTCTGTTGGAAGGAAAGTCTATTTTCTCGCCTTCCATGTATCATCTCTCTGAACAAGACAAAGAAATACAAGGATGAATGAGAGCCTTTAAACAGCTGTGCTGCCTACTCAGGGCAACAACAAATACAGAATCAGTGAGCAACGAGACGGGCAGGGAACTCAATGGAGGCGCGCGTCTCTCCTTCCTGGGAAGCTGGAACCGAAGCCCAGCCGGACCTGTTCTGCCAGTCTCTTCTTAAAGGTGAGGAGAAACGAGAACCCACAACCCTGTCATGGACCAGCTCTCAATAACGGGACGCAAACTCATTCCTCTCATTCTTCTCATCCTGGACAGCCTCCGTATTTCATCTACTCAGCTGTCGCAGAGCTCCCGAGCCCGTGGCGGGACCCGTTTCCATTCTACGCCCTAACCTCTGAAGGTGCCATCATCCTCCACCTGTCTCTGAGGCCCGTGGGTTCTAGAACAAAGAGCTGGATCCAGCATGAAACTCCAGATCTGACTGCATTCAGAGTAAAAAGGAAATCAGGAGCCACTGTGACCAACTGGCCTCCCACTTCTGTGACTCACTGCACAGCTTTCTTTTCACGCGGTTCTCTCCAGCCTACAGTCTGCTCCGGCCCCTCCCTGTTTTCAGGGCAGAAAACCTGACGGAACATCTTGTCCCCGAGAGATTACAGAAGATGTGGAACCACGGCTGCATCACACGGCTCTCCGTCTTCACTCTGCCAACCCCAGTGCGAGTCCCTCCCCCGCCAAAACATCTAATAATCGTGCAGAAGTCTGTAGTTTAGAAGGTGCATTCAGGTAAGTTATGTCGTCTCTCACTCACAACTAACAGAGACAGACAGACATTCTTCTCCTTTCATGTGTGACAACTAGAAGCTCAGAGAGACAAGTGACTTCCCGAAGGCCACACAGCTGGTGAGCACAGCTGCTGGGATTAAGACCCGGTCTTCCTCGATCTAGACCCTCTGGCCAGGCGTGGTTTGGGGAAGTGAATGGACTTGGCTTCTACTATCCCTTTCTAGTTGAGTAATTATTTGATCTTGATCAAATGATTCCTTCTAAGGCTTATGAAGTAGGAATCGGATGAAACAGAGCCAGTAAAGCACCTAGGGCATGCCGAGACTCATGAATAGCACCCACACGATCAATGTTAGAGATGCCCGCTGGCAGCAGCCACGGTGCCAGTGTGTCAGAGACCTCACCGTGTGCAGACTCGGTCCTGCATTAACACAGGATGACCTTACTGTGAGTGTCACGATCTGCCCACTGCCCAGACCACAGCAATCTCTGTACTCTCTTCTTTCCCAGCTCACAGAATCTCCAACCATTCAGTCACAGCCTCATGTGGTATCATTAGCGTGTGCCGTAGACTTGCATGATACTCTGTCTTCTTCCTATTCATCCCCTTTACCCAACCAGCGTATACATTCCTCCAGATCAGCATCTTGTTTCTCTCAGTGCACGGAGCAATGTCCATCCCCCTCCACCCGGACCCCGTCCCACTCCTGTTCTAACACTACTACCCCCTACCCCTACCAGCACTTCCACCACCACCCTCTTCCTCCCCCACCTCCTCCTCCCCCACCTCCCTCCACCACCCCCACCACCTTCTCCTCCTCCTCCTCCACCTCCACCACCACCTCCTCCACCTCCTCCTCCGCCACCTCCTCCACCTCCACCACCTTCTCCACCACCTTCTCCTCCACCTTCTCCACCTCCACCACCACCACCACCACCTCCTCCCTCCCCCCTCCTCAAATGCTGGTCCGGGCAGGCAGGAAGCACCAGAGGCGCATCTTGAAAAGGATACAGTTCCCAAACAAGGTGAGCACGATGAAGTAGATGGCTGACCACATGCCCGAGCTGACGCCGCCCTGGGAGCGGATCCCGTTGTACATCACCTCGTTCCAGTCCTCGCCCGTCAGGATCTACGCAAAGCAAACAACAGGCCGGTCAGGAGCCTGGGCTGGCGGGGCAGGCGGGGCAGATGGGGCCGGGTGAAGGGAAGAGGCCTGGGCCTCAGTCTTCCCCATCTACCCCCTCGCTTGGCCATTCTGTCAGGGAAGGGAACAGAAAAGTCACCCCCGTGAGTAGCCTTAAACTTTCCGCAGGTCTGGAAGAGGACCTTAGGCACCGGAAAAGGGAAGAAGAGCATTAAAAGGAAAGATTCTGTTCCTCAAACGACAGTCCCTCCCACCCGCACTGTGCCTGTAGGAGTCACTCAAGGCAGGTGTTCTGGCCACTCCGCACCTGCCACCAAGCTGCCCAGGTACAACTCCTGAGACAGCAACATCATGGCAAGAGCTTTGTGGGTGCCAGATCTGGAAATGGGGGTTCCAGCTCAGCCTCCGGTTCTGGCTAAGTAGTGTTTTCCTTTGGTCTAAGACATCACTGATTTTGAATTTCCCCCACTGTTTATAAAGTCTCTGGGCAGGGGGCAGGTGGAAAAAAATACTCCGTTAAATGATTACATGTGTTAGAAGATGCTTCTGGTTTCAGAAAACCACAAACGCAGTATGTCACTGAATGGCGACTTAATGTCTCTTACAAAGTCACAGTGCAGGGAGAAGGTCAATGAGGTCATTATCGGGAAGAACGGAGCTACAGAAACCCGAGGGACTGTTGTGGGGGTGAGCCCTCAGCGAGCACGCATATCCGGTGAGCCCAGCAGGAGCCTGGAGGGGAAACGCAGGGCTCTCCTAGCAAGTCAGCGGCGCGCAGTGTGCGTCCAGGGACCCCCCTCCACCCGGGCATTTTTAACTGCCGGTCGGACTCATACCTGGAACACAGTCATGATGGCCGCAGGGAAAGTGTCGAAGTTTGCTGAAGGGGTCCCGTCATTAAAGTTGAACCTGAGCAGGAATTTCAGAGGGAAGAATGGAGTGAAAATTGTCACACACCAAGTTTTCCCTCCACCAGATTATGCCATTTTCATCACCTCTTCCCCGCTTTCGCCACGTACATTCCCCCCCATGCCATGTGATTTGTAAAGATGGCATTAGAGACTACGGCAGACGCCCTGTGCTCTTTGAAGGGTGTGGGGCATGCGATGGGGTTTGGGCTGGCCCGCAGTGACAGGGCCCTGCGCTCTGCATCTCGGAGACAGCTCCAGAGGAAGGGTCCCCGGAAGGAGAACCCTGGACAAGGTGAAAGGTGAAAAGCAGAGATGCCTGTTCCACAACACACACAGTGGGTGACTTGGGCCATGGACAAGGGCAAACAAGACGGTGGCGTGGGGACTGAGTTAGTGACCCTGGAGCTCACGGGCTGAAGCTCTGAGGCTCCTCTGGATGGAAGCTGGTTGGCGCTTACCTGCCCCCAAACAGCTGCATTCCTAGGAGAGCAAAGACAACGATGAAGAGGAAGAGGAGGAAGAGCAAACTGATGATAGACTTCATGGAACTCATCAAGGAGACCACCAAATTCCGCAGGGACGCCCAGTACCTACAAAACCCAGATGGCATGACAGTGGTGAGCAGTGACTACCAAGTTACTCCCACGTCCAGCTGGACCTCTGCCTGGTGGTCTATGAACGAGCTGCATTTGTGTCCTTGTGGGAAGGAGAGATGGTGGCAACAGGGTGGTGCCCCCTGGGAATGTGGCGAGGGACTTGGCATCGTGGATGTTCCTTTTGGTTTGGTCTTTGGAGGAGGCGGAGGTGCTGAAGAATGCGGTGGGGGTGCAGCAGGGAAGGGGACACATGGTCAGGGGATGGCAGGACGGAAGAAAACCCAGTGAGGCAGAGGGAAGCCTCCACTCTCAGAGGTGGTTGGGAAGAGTCCAGAATCAGATCACTTACTTCGTTATCTTAAATATCCTTAGAAGCCGAAGAGCTCGCAAGACGCTGATCCCAAAAGATGTGCCAGGCCTGAAGATGGCCCAGACCACTTCAAAGATGCTGCCCACTGTGACCTAAAGGGCCGAACCCAGCCACAGTCAGAGGAGGGAGGGGGAGAAAGGAACCTTCTGGTGTTCTGCAGTCGACAGTTCTCCCTGGGCTGCGGTGAAAGGAAAACTCGCCCCTCCCCACCCAGCCCGCCCCCACAGGACCGTGTAGTTGTGAAGGCTGCCCCAGCGAGAGTGTCGGCCTCTCTCCCCACTGCTCTCCGCTCCCCTACGGACTTTAATTGTTCGTGCTGTGGGTGGGCCCACTGACTGCTGTTCTGTCCTTGGTGAAAACGACAGGTCACCAGTTCTGCACGGATTTGACAGCCGTGACTGTTCTCACGTTATAACACCCTGAACAGACAAGGGGGTGGTCCTCAAGGCAAGGAAACTGATGTGAATTAGTACAGGCTGCATTCCATATAAACGCCTCAGGGAACGCCCCATTCTCTCATGGCTCTGGAACTTAGTTCCAACAAGAGTGGTTCGGCCACCTGTACAGTGAGCATCTGTGGGTCACTCAGGCCCCACACAGCCCAGTGTGACAGTCCTGTTGGGTGGCACAGAACCTCGCTGCTGTAGGAAGTAGCAATGTCAGATTCAGAACTGAATTTGTTTTTTGGTTTCAATTATATACCTACTGATTGTCTACTATAGAGTCCACACAGTGCACTCAGGGAAATAACTGAAATTCACCCTCACAGCCATTCTGAAAATTCGTGTATAAAGAAAACTAAGGTTAAAATGGGCTTTCACCGGCTGCTCTGCCTGAAAATCGCCCGTACTTAGAAACATATGTTCCAAGTTAAAATGCAGATTGGCAAGGGCTCAACATCCTTGGCACGTAACCGTAACTTTGGCAGCGAAAGAAGTAGGTTTGGCAGGAGGAGAGGTGGTTCAGGAACCTGAGGCCATGCAGCCCAGGACTGCGGCTACTGAGCTGTGTGAACTCGAGACACGTGACCTCTGTGAGCGGGCAGGCTAACCCCTCACACACGAACTAGTGGATAGGGCTCCTGACAGTCGCAGAGGGCAGCAATGTACGTGAAAGCACTTGAAAACCGCCCGCGACGTGCACAGGTGCACACCGGCATCACTCAGGAAGCGGACACTGGACTGCCTAAGCTGGGATGTGCAGGTGTGTGCTCCCATGCATGTCTGGAAGAGGCTACATCGAGGTAATTTTCCCCACTGTAACTGAACTAAAGACCCCAAATATATAAGCGGCTCTTTTTCTTCCTTGAACCACCTTCTAGAATCAAGTCTTTTGTCCTCCTCTCCCAGGCACCCCCCAGGACAGTAAGTGGTTCAAAACTCTGGCTGTGGGGAGCTTTGTCAAATTCACCGAGCTACCCACTGAAGTGTGCCCTCTCTGCTGTGCATGTCATACTTCAGTGAAAACATTAAAAATAAAAGGGCTTAAAAAATAAACCCCAACAAACCCTAGCATGGCCAGGACTCACTCGTTCCTGACCTCCTGTTAGCTAATCTTACCAATTCCCCTTGCATAATTTCCGATTCCAGTGTGCCACGCTGGGCCAGGGCTCAGGCTGCTTATCTCACTGCATGGCATAGCGACAGAGGCAGGCAGAGGACAGGCGGGCTGCCGAGCACTTACCCCGAAATCAAAGCAGTTGAAAGAAGAGTGAAAATACAGGCGAGGCCCCATGCCGTACATCTTCAGGGACATCTCCAAGAGGAAGAGTCCCAGGAACAAAAATTCTGCATAGTCTGAAAGCAGCAAAAGCAGGAGCGTTTGTTCCCCAGATGTCGCGGGCTCCCGTGCTCCCCAGCCCCACGCCCCCAACTGGTGGAGGAGCCCTCAACACCAGGAGGACCGCACATGTGAGGGCGGTCAGAGGGCACGGCAGGTCGGCACCAGGAAAACCTGATGACGTCGGAACTCACTGGCCCAGGAGGAGCCCCAGGCATTTCATGGGTCAGCTTTGCTTGCCTTCAACAGGTGGGTCTGTCACTGCCCTTTAAATGGCTTTGGTGAGAGAGCCAGACTGGCCCTCCACACAGCCAGCTGTGACAGCCTCCCGGAGCTTCAGGCACGCCCAGTGGCAGCCTCACCCAGAGGGACCCTTTAAGTTCCCTTTTTGGTCTACAGAGGCATCTGTCGCCCTAAGAACTTTTGCCCTAGGACTTTGGTGACCCAAACTCTCTGTGCCACTGAGCCTCCTCAAAATACTAAGTGGAAGGCTCCAGTTGTAACTCCGCCTTGTTGACTCATCGGCAAAGATTTGTTCATCTGACTCAGCAATGAATGACGGATTGGAATGGTTCTGTGATAATGCCGTCTCCTCGGGGACATCTCTGGCCTCCCTCACAACGTGAAGAGGGAGGAGTCTGGGTGGCCAGAACCCCCGCCAGGCCCAGCACGGTGCCCGCCCTGACATTCCCACCCCAGTCCAGCCGCCCTGTGCACCAGCAGTCACGTGTCACTCACAGAGGAGATGCGTGAGCCACTGGGGCTGGTTGTGATGGACGATGGCCACACAGGCGGTGTTGAGCGCCACAAGGCTCAGCACGATCCAGTAAAACACCTGGGACTTCACCATGTGGCGGATGGAGATGCGCAGAAGCCTTTCCTTGTGCCGGAAGTAGGAGGCACCGTCCACCTTTGTGCTTTTGATGCTGGCTCGGGCGAGAGGGGTGCCTGCGGGGGAGGAGTGAGGAGGAGTGATGAGGCTGCGATGAAGGGGGAGGCTTCGTGGTAAGGGGCTTCCAAAGGGCAAGGTGGGTGGCGTCGGAGCCACAGCGAGCTGCCCGTCACGCTGCAGGCCCCAAGAATGGCCGTGTTCAGCAGTTTCTGCAGCAGAGAGCCCTGCTCTTCCTCTGGGCATGCTCAGGCCTAGCAAAGATCCCCGGGGCAGATCACCAGCCACACGCCGGGTGTCTTGAATCCTAATAGGATCGTGTTTAGGTTTGTAACAGACTGGGCTTCTCTCCGGCCCTGGCTTTTAAATGTGTTTCAGGCACCAGAGCGATTCTGCTGCCTTTGTGATCTTTCTGGCGTGGGCAGCCTGACAGGGCAGGGAGCTGCGTGCGTCTCTTCTGCTTTCAGGGACGGAGACCCTTCCCTCTTCCAGGGCAGGAAACGTCTGCCATCAGCCAGAATCTCTAAGAGAGCCCGGGACTGAACAGCAGTCAGGCTAAAGGACTGTCAGCAGGAATTTGCACAGGTGTCACAGGGAAGGCGGTGCTGGAAGGAGACACACCCCTGGAGTTAAGCTAATGACTGCGGCTTCTCCAAGGGGGGCTACCAGGAGCCACGGACCCTCTGAATCTTTTCAACACAGCCCAGAGTGGGCTCTCACAGAGGAGGGAACAGGCAAACGGACACAAGATACCACTTGAAGGATCTGGGCGGGACTCGCAGCCCGAAGCATAGCCATGTTTGTGTAAATAGTATCCCCTGGTCCATTTTTCTCTAAGTCAACGTCATGTAGATTACATTCCTTTCTAAATACTGTATTTTGCCAGGTATAATGCACACCCACGTTTTTTGGCTCAAACTTTCAGGCAAAAAAAATCTGTCATTTTTGAATTTTTTTAGTCCTATTATTTATTTATATTTAGATACAAAACCTATTATCGTATTCTAGGGTATTATTTTGCATACGGATATCGTTATTGCTTTCTAGAGTTAACACAGACGCATAAATAAAAGAATTAAAACCATTTATATAGATACGGACTTAGTACTACCCATGTATAATGCGCACCCTTATTTTTCCCTCAAAAATTTGAACACAAAAGTACATATTATACCCGGCAAAATAGGGTAGGTACATCCCTCAGTTCTGGATTCTTTGGATTCTCCTCCTCCTAGTGGTGCTCCTCCAAAGGCAGGCCCTTCCCTTCCCTGGGAGGGTCCGGGAAGTGAAAGACCCAGCTGGCCCCACTCACCCACAGAGGAGATATCGACACAGTGCTCATCGCTGGAGTCTCGGGTCATGGCCTCCGTCCGGCTGCGTTTGATGGTGGCCCTCCGAAGCACTGCGCCAGGACAGGGGTGGGTGGGTGAGAACACGCACAACCACCTCGCTCCGGTCAGAATGAGGGCCGCGGGCCGGAGGCCTCTGTGACACAGGCGACTGCCCTTCTAAATGCCTGAGCCAGGGCTACAGAAGTGGCGAGTGCCCACAAAGGCATGACTGCCGCACTCAGCGGTGCCTCTGAAACACTGGGACTCCGGCACCTGCCCCAGGGCCCGTCCGCACGCAGTAGAGGGACGCGCACTGCACATCTATCTGTGCCGGCTCCCAGTAAACAAGCCCGCCTCCTAGTAATGAAAGTGGTCCCAAGGGATCCCCACAGATTTTTCAAAGAAGACCCCTTTGTGAGCCATTTGTTAGACGGTGAAAATCTCATTGCGCATTATCAATGACATGCCCCAAGTCACTCGGGTTTTCGTCACTTCAAAAAGCATTTAAATCTGAGACTCGACTCCCTCCTTTGTAAAGCACGAGGGGTGTTATGACAGAGACTTCGGTTACCAGTCCCAGAACGCCCCTCTTGTATGTCTCCTCTTTCGATCGAGAGAGAGACTGCCGTGCTCAGGGGACGAGGCGAGTGGAGCACGGCGCCGGCCGGAGTCTTACCTTCCAAGGCTGACGTTCCAGAGTTTTTATTTTCTTCGGCAAGCATGACTTCCTCTATATGGAGACAAATGGTTTAGTAAATGATCTGTAAATGGCGAATTATTTTGCAAAGTGAAAATCCCTCAGAAAGGGCTTTGGCTCCTGGGCAGCGGAGATGGAGCAAAGGGTTCCTAGTCGGTCGCAGGCTCCGGCAGCAGAGAGCCATCCAGGCCCCGGGGGAGCTCCAGAGACACGTCCGAACAGAAGGAAGCCCTCCAGTGAGGGCGCTTGGGGGAAGGTGGGTGCCATTCGGCTGTGTCTGACCCACTTGTTCAGGGGGATTCCTGTGAGAGGTGAGCTGATCTTTTTAACTAAAAGCCCCTAAATCGATAGAAATGAAAAATTTCCATTTCTGGGTTTCCTTCTACCCACCCAGGTCCTTGTGTCTGCTAACCCCTTAAACCACTCCTGCCGATGGGAGCTTCCTTACTCTCTCACGGTTGCAACTGTAACACCTACCCACTCACTCAGGAGCGGAGAGCCGGGTGTGGGCCCTACCCTGCACCTGTAGGCTGGCGCCCCCACCACGCATCCTGCCTCCTTGAGCAGAGCCTCAGTGGGCGAAGCTGGGGCCATCGTGGACATGACCCTGTGACACTGGTTTTTGTCCATAATCTGTCCCTGGCACACAGAACTCTTAAAACCCTTGGAATGTATTGTCTTTGTATGCTAATGAGATTACTCATTGTGGGGGCTGCAGCAGAAGAATGGGGGCTGGTAACCAGAAACATCAACCTTAGGATTAGAGGGCTTTCTAGAAACTTTCAGCCCCCTCCCCCTTCCACCTCCTGGGGAGGGAGAGGGGCTGGAGATTAATCAATCACCAATGGCCAAAGTTTGATCAATCATGCCAGAGTGATGGAACCTTCATAAAACTGAAACAATGGGGCCCAGGGGACTTCTGGGTCGGTGACCACGCCCAGAGACTGGGGAGAGGGCATGGCAGCGCTGTGCCCACCCCCCAAACTCTGCCCCACGCCTTAATCCGGATCTTTCTTCATTTTGCTGCCTTTAACATAAGCTGGTGTTAGTGAGTAGAGTTTTTCCTGCGCTCGGGAAGTTGCTCTAGTGAATTATCAAACCTGGTTCCCCCTAAGTTTGTGGTCAGTGGTTCAGAAACACAGGTGACTGGGGGACCCTGCTTGTGGCTGGCCTCTGAAGTGGGGACAGGCTCGTGGGACTGTCTTTAACCCGTGGGGTGTACACTAAGTGTGAGGGTCACTTGGTGTGAGAATTCAGTCGAATGGCTGGGCCCCAGTAGGTGTCGCAGAATGGCAGGACTGGTTGGTTTTGAGCGACACACTTGGTTGCTGGTGTTTGGAAAAGGACCACACCGTCCCTCGGCCTCCCCGAGGGCAGCCCTGTACTCCACAGGGGCATCATCATCGAAAGGATTCGATTTTCTGAGACTTGCTGGCATAAGCCTCCCTAGCATCCCTCCAAAGTTGCCAACAGAACAGTCCGTGTCTGGTGGGGTTCGGCGTCCCGTGTTTGGAGAGATGTGGGATTGAGTTTGGGTTCCCGCCCTCACTCATCCCATAATACACCAGTTTAGAGACCTAAGCAATCATTGCTGAGGATGCCAGCTACCAGAGGAAACACTGCAGCAGGCCCGATTGAAGGACGGTTTAACTTAAGCACTTGTAACAAGTTCAAGGGCAAACAGAAGAGGGTCAACTCATTACCACAATCCACCTGCATATAAAATTGACAGTGCATAATGAATGTATTTCCCAGGGAGGGGGACAGTTTAGGCCCAGAGGGTACAGGAAGGATGCCATTATTCCAAGTGCTAATGTTTAGCTTTTCCTTTTTTAAGTACAGCCTCCGGCGAAACTCTCAGTTAACAGGCTAATCGTTATTGGAGGGATGCTCCCTGGTGCAGACAAGGAGGGTTTTAGAGTCATTGGACGGCGCATTCTGAGGGCACCGTTTAAAATAGGTGCCTGTTAAAATACCGCATAGCAACTGAATGACCTCAGCCACAGTCCTGTGGGCTGTGCATGGTGCCCGGGGTTTTGGGGGGGGGCAGGTCTGAGGACCCCCGAAGCAGAGGGAGTTGTGTGGAGCAGCCGAGTGCGTCTTGGAAGCCCTCGAGGGCTCTGGATACGCCGCAACCACCCCCTCCCCCAATGCCTTTTGCCAAGTTTGCTTTCGAACTTGAGACTGCCTTTCCAGGGAAATGTAACCCATATGCCTGTGATTCACTCGAGCTCCACTCGCAAAGGGAAGGGCCAGGAAGCAGAGCTGACGTCGCAGTGCGTCTTTTTTCTTAGAAGGCGGAGGGGGCTGGCTTTGCCAGCTGGGGGGAAGTGCCGCCCTGCCACCCTGCGTGGCTGTGGAAAGCAGAGCCCAGGGGGCAGCACCCCGGCAGCCTGGCCGCACCCCAGTCGGGGTGGAGGGCTCTCCCCAGCTCTGCCGCCGGCCCACTCGCTAGGGTGGTCCGTCAGATGGCTCCTCTGCCCAGGACGCCAGCGACAGCTGGGACTTCCCGCTGCCTGCCTGGCCTGGCGGCAGGCCTGCTCAGTAAGGCTGAGTTGCCATTCGGGAAGGGAGAAGGGATATGCCCCGTCACCCCCACGCAGGATCCTCAGGGGAAAAAGGGCGAGAGAACAGCGCAGTCAACACACAGCTCGGCTTCCAGAGGAGGCAGAGAAAGGCGGTGAGTCCCAAAGGCGGCAGGTGATTGTTACGTGGCATTGAAGTGGCATTTTCCATCACACTCTCCCTCACCTGGACAGACGGTCAAAAGCTGACCCCAGAGCTGGCAGAGGCTCTGCGTGTTGTCGGGCGGCAGAGTGTCATGGTGTTGTCCCCCCACCGCTCTCCCAGCAGGGGGCGCTCAGGCAACTGGGCCTCGAATCACATTCCGAACTTCTCCTGGGGGACCTCACATTAGTGCCATCCTTCCCACCCAGCCTAGAGAAAAAGTGCTGATGGTCGTGTGTGACTTTCATTTTAAAAAGGTGCACTTTGCTCAGGAAGAAAATGAAGATAAATAAGACCAGTGCGAGCCAACCTTTAAAACAGTGAGACAAGCAAACACAGCCTTTTCACTGACAGGGATGGGCGGGTCGCCATCCCTCATACACAGCCGAGCCACGAGCCACGGTGCAACTTGAACCTGGCGGCTCTGGGGGTTAATGAATTTGTGATGAGCTTGTACCTACTACGCCCAGGGCTGGGCGAGAATCGCTCCCGAGGCAGAGCCACAGCAGGAGGAACTGATGACAGCGCAGGGAAGAGGCAAAACCAGTCCTCACCATCCTCCATTCCCCGGCTTCCTGTGCCAGCCTCACGGCTGGTCCCCTGCTTCCGGCCTCGCCCTCCTGTTGTCTGTTCTCAATGCAGCCGCCAAGCAGCCCTTCCAGACTTTAAATCAGAGCGTGGCCCCCTCTGCTCAAAACCCTCCAGTGGTTCCTGCCTCACTCACCCTAACGGTGCTGGCCACACCCAATCCACTGCCCTGCCCCCCCCACCCCCACCTGGGATTGCCCTCATCCTGCCTCCTGTCCCCTCCCCTGCTCCACCCACTCCTGACCCTGCAGCACAGCTGGCCACTCCCACATGACGGCCTTGGCATTGGGCTGTTCCTCCCCCAGATCTTCCTGTGTCTCACCCCCTCATTTTCTTCATGAGTCCCCCAAATGGGTCTACCCTGACCCCTCTGTTTAAAGCTGCAACTTCCCCTGCACCCCACGGCCTTGCCGGGATCTGTTTTCATTGGACGTCATCACCTTCTACAAGTGACTCAGGGGCTGTTTTGCTCACTGCTGCCCCCCCCAACTAGAGGGGAACGCGCCCACTGGGGTAGACAGAGCCCTGGCTCACAGCCATGCCTGTGCCGGAGCAGGGCGCAGCACAACGGAAGCCCGAGATAACCATTTATGGGATGAACGGACTGTTATTACTAGTACCAGTATTAGTAGCACCAAATGCCACCAGCCCAAACGCAGCTCCAGGGTCGGGTTATGTCACCTTTTACTCAGTTCACCTGGCTAAAATGCCTGTCTCGTGCAGGTGTTTAAGAGAAGAATGCAGACAGGCAGGTGCTGGATAAAGGAAAGTGTGACCCGCAGGGAACCCCAAAGCGAACGAGGCATCTAGAGCTTCTGTCTGCTCTGGTCTGGGCTGCTGCTATGCACGGAGGTATCGGGAGTGAGTGGCAGGGAGGTCCCTGCCGCCTGTGCAGCCGCCTCCCCCCCCCACCACCACCACCAACCTTACCTGCTTTGTCTATCCAGGCGCGGTACCCGTTCAGCTCCCGCTCAATCTGCTGCTGGCGCCGCAGCTTCATGAAAGCTCTCCGGTTCTCCACTCTCTCCCTCTCTTTGGCAAATTCCCTGTGGACAAGGAAGACACGGTTTGCCAGGGTTGGGCAGTGCCAGGACTAGGAGGAAGAGTGAAGCGAGGAGGAGGCCGAGTTTGAGGAGGCGCCTCTGGGCACCCCGGTTCCCCGCCCCTTGGTCCCAGGCTGCAGCCACGACCTGCTTAAATTAAAAGGTCGCTCAGAAATGCACCTCGTTCAGCCTTCCGCAAGAACCTTCCCAGAGCAGTTTCGTTCCCATCAGCACTAACACCCTCCGCTTGCTCTAAGTGGAAAGGTGTTTTCTTAGTCAGACGACAAATTCAGTCTCAAAACGCTGTAAAAGTTCATGGCCCCAACTACAACAGAGGCCCTTAACCCTCCGAGGGGCAGGACTACTCTTGATGCTTTTAATTACAACAGCGATGAATGTACATTGACCACTTATTACCTATCAGCCCTGTACGAAGTTCTTCATTCCCATTAACTCCTGTCATCCTCACAACTGCCCGACAAAGTAAGTACTATTAAAATTCTTGTTCAACAGACGAGGAAATGAGGCTTCAAGAAGAAAAGTAACTTGCTGGGATCTGAACTTGAACCAGAATGCTGTGCTTCCTCTGGGGCCCCGTACCCTGTGGTGCTCAAGAGCGGCTGCCACTGAAGACCAGTGACACGGGTGCCTTGCAGGGCTGAGACGCTGTGTGAAGACAGCTGGGAGAGGGGAAATGAGAGGAGGAACATGCAAATGGGCCCCTGGGCTGCAGGGAGAAGACAGTGGGAAGGTGGGGCAGGGCGGAGGGAAGGCCAAGGTGAGGGCCAGGGGCAAGACAGAGTCCACGGCCAGGCACAGGGGAGCAGAGCCACTCTGTGGCCCAGACAACAGAAAGATGAAGTTCCTGTGGAAAACGAGAGAGGAGAGCCATGCTCAGCCAATGGGTGAGCAAGCAGGCAACAAGAAATGCTCATTCGCTAACAGTCTCCCCCCCCCGCCCCCCCCCCACCCGCCAAAACAGCCTCTCCCAATGTCCTTCCCATCACCGCCCCCTCCCAGGCAGGAATCCCCCTTGCAAGAGGAGCACCTCCCGGCCATGGCTCAGGCGCTCACCCATTGCCCTGGACGCCGACAAGGGGCCCCTCGTGAACAAAGAGGTGCCCCCGGAAGATGAGGGAGGCCGGCACCCACGGTGGGCCCTGCCAGCCACTCCCTTGTGGCCGGGGAGGAAGAAACAAGCCAGGGGCTGAGGGACATGGCCCAGCCCCCATGCAGGGCATGGGCAGGGACCTCTCCCGGTCCCTCCTGCCAAGACAGAGATGGATTCCTCGGCACAGACACCTTCTAATGCCCACCGCCAGGCTGAGGGCCTGGGTGTCAGGCCCGGGGGAAGGAGAAACTCTCCTGAGAGTGGCTTCAGGTTCGGGGTTCTGCTGAGAGTGTTGTGGGGGACGGGAGGGAGAGGGCTGAAAGGAAAGGTGCCAGGGCCAGTGCGTGGCCAGGTGACAATTCAAGCCCTGGGGTCCCCAACTTCCTCACGGCCATTTACGGATTTCAGCAGTCCTAAGGTGACAGTGGCTGGCTTCGGTCACGGCATCCCCAGCTACCAAAGGTCTTACCTTTGACCCTTCGTCTTCTTTTCGTCCCTCCCACCCGACGAGGTCGCTTTTCCGTTGGCTCTGTCTCCAGGGGGACACTACAGCCGCCCCCTACTTCACCCTCACTGCCTCGGTCCAGGACCCCACCCTCTCCTGCCCGCACCCTCCCGGGAGCACTGTCCTGCTCTCTCACCACCACCTGCCCCTCTTCCCTTCCTGCCCTCCGTGTCCCAGCCACCGACTTATCTTCCTAAAACAAGGGTCGGGCACGATCACTTCCCAACCCAAAATGATAATAACCATGGCGAGCGGTATTTGTGGGACACTTTGTAATTTTTAAGCACCTCCGTATATTTTCCTCAGTCATTACAACCCTTCTGAGAAGGCGGCAGAGCAGGTATCTTTATCCTCAAGTGGAAAGTCAGACAACTTGTCCAAGTTCAAGCAGCAACGCCAGGCGTGGAGCCCAGCGGTGCCTGCTCTGAGGGTCGGAGCTCCTCCCGCCCGCACACCTGCTGGGGGTGGGGGAGGGGGCGTGTTGGCGGTGGCTTGCCCGACCCTTTCATAGGTGCGTGCCTCAATTTTTCAACTACTCTCTGGGGGGATCCAGGGAGCTTTCAAGCAAAACCTTGAAAAAGGAGACTTTAAGCAGGCTGCAACCAGAGAACACAATTTCCTTTAGCATCTGGAGTATTTTTCTGCTCAGAAAACTGAATCTAAGGGGGACTTAAGTGGCCCTTTGAGGAGACAAGTATCCAAGGCCACTGCCACTGAGAGGAACCATGACCCTCCGGTCTTCGAAATTCCATCTGTTCTAACATCCCCCCACCCCCTCCACAGCCTCCTGCACTTGCCGCTAAATGGAGCACACACACCTGACAGGGCCTTCGAAGTCTTTCTCGGTCTGACCTGGACCTTTCTTTTCAAACCTCACCTTCCTGCATTCCCATCCGCCCCTCGAGTGCCGGCCACCCCTCGGGCGTGTTCTGACCCTGCATGCGCACTCTCGCCATTCCTGAAGGGGCAGTGCAGGTGGTTCAGGGCTCTGTTCCCACTGCCTCTCGGCCTGAGTCTGGCAGGAGCTTTCTTCAAGGCCAGGTTGAAATGTCACCTCTTCTCTTTCACTTTCTTCCCCCCCCCCCCCCCACCCCCCAGTCCTGAGTCTTCTGGTCTCCCTTTCCTGTATTATTCCCCTACAGCTCATGGAGCAGTCAGACCTTTACTGTGCTGAGCTGTACATGTGACTCTTTTCTCCTTTAGGTGAACTTTTGGTAAAGACGCTGTTACATCTTTGGTAAAGATGTTGCGTCCTCCCGGATGAGGCTAGGCCTGGCACACAATACATGTTCAATTGATTTTTCAATTAAAAATACCAAGGCCAACTTGGTGACCATACCGGTAGCTCCACCCGGGGTCCCAAAGGCCTCGGTGAACTCATGCGCCCTCCCTGCACTGAGCCGAAGCCAGCCAGGTGACTCTGTGGGGACGCACCATTGGCCAGGTAACCCCCAGACACTGCGAGTGCTCTTTGTTGGCTCTGCTAAAATCTCTGTGGAACTCGTCCGCAAAGTATGCAGTGTGCCCCCTCTCGCTGGCCCCCGAGTGACCTTGACTTCCAGCGGGACAGGCCAGCAAACCCAGGCTAACCTCCCTGTGTACTTGGAAGTTTCCTGGCTCCGGGTCTCACCAGCTGGCCTCCCTGCTCTCCTCTGTCGCGCAGGCCCCCTCTCCTCCCACCCTCCCACCTGGCATCTTCGCTGGGCTCACGAGCCCAGAGCCCAGCCAATCTGGCCTGGGCTTTTTAAGAAGCCTCTTGCTAAAGGAAGTAAACAAAGAACGCGCACCATGGGGACAGCTCCTCGAGGCAAACGCATCTCAGTGGGGGAAGAGCCATGCTGGGGACTTCTGTGTTCTGTTTATCCGGGGCCCCTTTTCTGTTTTTCCATTGGGAGCCCAGGGCAGAAAGTCTGGCACCAGAGTCTTTGATGACACCTCTCCCCGCCTCCCTCACTGTCATCATTGTTCTCGCCCTTGGCTCATCTCCCGACTAGTCTGCTGGCTCCACGGGGCCAAGCAGGGCTGACACTGTATCGCGTTCCAGCCGGGACCTAGGAAGAAGATGAATCCGAGGCCCAGAACTGTAGCAGATTCCATAGATGATGAAAGTAACACGGTAAGAACAACTCATAGTCATCTAACACATCGGTGAAATTTTAAATTTACAAGCACTTTCAGGTCCGTTAGTTCACTTGTATTTGCGAAAGCCCTGGGAGATTTCAGAAAGGCTCTGGTCCACGATCAGCCCGTTCACTGGCTGGAACGCAAGCCAATGTCCTCCAATGCCAGGCGAGAGGCAGTTTCCGCAAAGCCCCCGCTGTCTTCTGAGCTGGGTAGATGTCAACCTTTAAGATCTACAAAGGGGATTTACTTAGTTTCAGCCCGGGCTTGAGGAAAATAAGGATATAAAAACAAGAGTTTTTGTGTTTTTCCTAAAAGGGGCTAGCTTTTAAACAGCAAAGCAGTATGAAAATCCATCACCCTGTGTTGGGTTAACGAAGACCTACTATAACACAGCACAGTGAGGGACCCACTGCTTGGTTTCTGCGTCTTTATCACGGTCATCACTGATTTACACACGTAGTGCATTCTGGAGAAAACAGGGACAAGCAGGACTCGACTCCGTGACCCGTCAAAGATAACTGACTTTTCTAACCTTAGGGTCAACCCACCCACCGCTCTCGTGAGTACCTCTGTGGCCAGACCTAGGACAGGGAGGCGTGTCCCTCCCACTGGTCCCCCCGGCCCCGCCCATTTCCTGAGAACCTGCATCCTTTCTCCGTTTCCCAGAGGAACCTGGGGTTTATTCAGACGATGATGCTTTTGCAAAGGCAAAGCAGATGACCATTACTGGACCTTATTCAGATGACCACTGCCAGACTTCCTATTGAAAGGTAACTCAAAGAAAAGCCTGCCTTCCACACAGCTCAGCCTACCCAGCTGCCTTGGACTAAGCCACAGGAGATGTAACAGGAGATAACGTGGCTGACAGCAGAAGAGAACTCATGGCCCCCGAGTCCTCTTGGCCTTGGCCTGTAGCTTAGGGTAAGAGGTGGGCAATCAGCTGCTTTTCATTGGCTCCATCCAGTGTGCCCACCCCCACAGATGTAACAGAAATCAGGGTGGGATGCACCTAGACTTCAGGATCCCAAACAGGGGGAGCGAAAATAGATCCCCAAACGCTCACGCGGAAACGCTACCAGGTCTACTCTCAGAGCTCCACCCCCAGGGGACACCCACGGTTCATGACCCAGGCAGTGACCTCTCAGTCTCAGTCTCCTCTCCAGTCACTGCTGGCACCAGAGGGACACAGAAACCCTCGGCTCACAACCAGGGGCAGGAGCAAATCAGATTTATTCTGGGGTCCTCGCCGGAGCCTTGTAAAACACTGAACAATGAGAGAGATCCAGTGAAAGGGCAGCCTGAGAGATGGGAGAGAATGTTTGCAAATCGTAGGTCTAAGAAGGGGTTAGTACCCACGATGTGTACAGAACTCATACAGATCAATAACAAAAAAATTGATTAGAAATGGGCAGAGGACATGAATAGGCATTTCCCCGAAGATACACCCATAGCCAATAGGTACACGAAAATGAGCTCAACATCACTAATCACCAGAGAAATGTAAATCAAACCACAATGAAATGGCACCTCACACCTACTAGAACGGCTGTTGTAAAAAAAGACAACAGGCAACAAATGGTGGCGAGGACGCAGAGAAAGGGGAACCCTTGTGCACTATTTGCGGGAAAATAAATTGGTGCGGCCACTGTGAAAAACAGTATGGAGTTCCTCAAAAAATTATAACTAGAACTACCGCGTGATCCAGCAGTCCCACTTCTGGTGATATATCTGAAGAAAACAAAAGGACTAATTCGAAAAGGTGTGTGTAGCCCTGTATTCACGGAAGCATTGTTTACAATAGCCAAAGCACAGAAACAACCTAGATGTCCACTGACAGATAAATGGGTAAAGATGATGTGATACATACATTAAATATATATATTTTTTTCCGTTTTTCCATTTCAGCCATGAAACGGAAGTTCTGCCATTGGAGACACCACAGACGGACCTTGAAGACTTTATGAAATAAGTCGGACGGAGAAAGACAAGTGCTGTGTGACCTTATTTACATATGGAATCTAAAAGAAAAAACCCCACACTCCTGAACTTCGCAAACAGAGAACAGACCGGTGGTTGGCAGAGGCGGTGGTGGGGAACGGGGGCACGGGGGGAAGGTGGTCAAAAGGACAGACTGCCAGTCACAAGATGAATAGCATCTGAGAATCTAACATGTAATGTGGTACCTACAGTTGGTAACACTGTGTTGGATAATTGAAATTTTCTCAGAGAGTAGATCTTAAGAGTTCTCAAACTTTAACAGTATGAAGGGGTGGATATTAGCCAAACCTATGGTAGTAATCATTTCACAACAGACACATATATCAAATCGCCACGCTGTGCACCTTGAATTAATACAATGCTGTGTGTCGGCTGCATCTCAGTGATACCGGGCGGAAATACAAATTGTGTTGTGTTGGAGATACTTCCTGCCTGGGCCTGTTATCCATAATTCCTGGGTGCGGTTCCCCTGGTGACGTGTCTGTCTCACACAGATAAATGGAAGATGAGTTGGAGTGGGCCTCTATTCTGATTGTCACATATGTAGGAAAGGTTTGGGTTTTTAAATCTTACATTTCAAACCAGGGGAGCGCAGGGAGAGACTGATCTCCTTGTATTACATGGTTAAGGACAATTTTCTTCTTTAATCCCATTCAGTGAATTCGCATCTGCGACCACTTTTGTTTTCTGGCAGTTTACATGAGAGGCACCATTTGTAAAAATCAACTGTTGATACAGAACCAATTCCACGTTTTTCAGAGTTAGATGAAGTGTTAAAATTAGATTCACCATCTCAGACAAAGTGTAGCACCCAAAACTTTTCTCCTGTGTGACTGGGGGTGTGTTTGGGACCAGGCTGCGAAGTGGTCTGTCTAGTCACATTCGGGTTAAGATTAAAATTCACTGGCATTTACGGAGCTAAGGGAGCCACTGCCACAGCCGAGTCAGAAAGCGGCTCATCTGTATGTTGATAAATTAAAGTGGCTGGTTTTAGTTCACCCGGTAATGGGAGGGCTTTGGTCATGCACGCATGTGGAAGTTACCACGTGGTGGCTAACTTTTGGGAAAACGCAAGTGAGGTCCTCACTGAAACCTCACTCCAGCCTGAGATTCCTGCCCACATTATGCCAGGGCACGTGGCCCCAGGGCACCCGGACAGGTGTCTCTACAGGGACGTCTGGGACTGTCTGGCTCCAGTCTGGCCTCCAGCTCCAGACCCTCCCCTCCTAACTCCATCCCCACGGGAAACTCTGCTTACGGATGCGGAGGCCCTCGCTGCTGTCATGGCAACCAAAGGAAAATAAAGCCCTCCAGGAGGGGTTGCCTATGTGACTCAAAGATCTGTTTACACACACTCCTGTACACACTTGTGCACTTCATCACACACACACACTGGCGAGAACACACACGTGCTCACACTGGCACGCAGAGGCGCGCACGTAGACAGACTTGGCCAAGCAAGCGAGTGGCTGCAAGATCACGTCCCTTCAGGGCCTACACTGCCCGAGGGCTTCACCGCCCCCCGTCTTTGTGCAAGGTGTCTGCTTCCAGGAGGAGGAGTTTGGGGGAGCCATCAAGAAGACCTTCTTCAACCCTGTATGTTCTAAAACAAACAGAAAAATTGGGGGGACATCAGAGAAGCAATTGTGTGTTGGCGGTGGTTTAATTTCAGGCTCCCTGGGACGTGGGCTGCAGGATGGCGGGTAAAACAGCATTTCGGAGTTCTCAGGAGGCTGGGGAACCTTTTCTCCCCTTGCCCAGAGGAGCGAACAGGGCCCAGAGAAGGCAAACACCTTGCTGAAGGTCACCCACTCCAGCTGTCTCCCAGTTGTTCACCCCTCATCCCCTGCCTGCTCCAGGAAGGATTTAAGGAGACTTAGGCTGTCTGCAGAGTGCACAGCCCTCTGAACACAGTGCAGTGCTGACTCCGACGGGCAGGATGGAGGGCCCTTCCAGTGCGCGGGAGCCCCTCCCCCCAGCAGTGACGGTGGACGCTGGCCTGCCACAGAGCGCTGTACCCCACCCCGCCCCACCCCTCTGCCGCAGGCCCAGAGCAACGACAGGAAGGCCGCGGGTGCCCCAGACCAGCACACCAGGTGGGAGGACCTGCCGAACTACCTCTCCAAGCCCCACCTGTCCCATGGGAGGAAACCCAGGCACAGGGAGGTCGGGTGGCTCGATGGTCCAAAGCCGACAGCATGGGGGCTGACCCGGGGCACCCCCGAGATCTGTGGGTTCCAAGGCCAGTGCTGCCATACGTCCTCGAGACCTGTCAGCCATGAGAAGGCAGACACAGATTTCGTTCAGGCTCTCGGGGAACGCAGGGTCTCTCTTTCTCTCATTCTTCTTGCCATCGAGACCTTGTTTGTTTATTTGACCGAGTAGCTGCAGGGGAAAGGCCGGGCAACGCACTTAAAGGGGATCATGGAGGAGCTGGCATGCTTCCTGTTTTACTTTTTCACCTCAAAGCTGGCGCAATCCAGCCTGTGAGAGCACACGGTCAAGAGCTCTGAAACTGGACTGAGCTGGGCGTGAATCCTGGCTCCATGAGGATCTGATCTGGGGCAAGTTCTTAACCGCTCTGAGTCTCAGTTTCCTCATCGGGAAAATCGGCACAGACCCCAGACTGCCTCCAAGCGTGGTGAGGACTGAACCGAAGAATAGCAGGCAAGTGTGAAGGCTGGTACCGGCCCAGAGTAGCGTTGCAAGTGCCCAGTTTAAGCGTTACTGAGGCTCCCTAGACTGTATCGTAACACACGCAACTCTGACCAAGGCCTGCATACACATATGTGTTTATTTCGCCTCCGAAGTACGATCTACAGAGGGCCTACTATGTGCCTGACACTGTCTGAGACCACGAGGTAACAGCGGCAAACACCCTCTGACACTCACTCTCCCTTTTCCTCCTCTGCCGGCACCTGCTCAAAGGATGGTGACTGACATTTTCAGCGAAATGTAATGAAGAAATCGCTGCAAATAAATTCAAAACAAAAAGGTCCTCATGTATTCTGAGATGCCGCCCCGTCTCATTCCAACGCCTCGGCCCACCAGCAGGGACAAGCCAGGAGTGGCCTGCGCTGGGGACGCCGTCCAGGTCTGACCCCCAGGGGCTTGTCCTCACGACCGTGCTAAGAAGGGCACCGGGGCCCACTTCGAGCCCTGTCTTACGGACTGGAAACACTGAGGCCGAGAGGATCCACGCGACTCCTCTGGAAAGACAGAGTTACCAAACGGAATTCTGACCACCCTCCTGTTCAATGACCCCCCAGCCTCGCCGCCTCGCTTCAGCACGCGGGCACTTCACGGCACGCACTCCTGCGCGCACGTGTTGCTTTCCCGCTCTTAAAGCAGATCATAGTGTGTGTTTCAGTCACCCTGTTCCAGTGGGTTCAAAGCCCTGGGGTGCAGGAAAAACGAGCCAGGGAAGCAAGAACACGTGGTATTCTCCTTTCTCCCTCCCCCTGCCCGGCGCTCTAATTACAGCACGGAAGAGGCATCTTGACAGAGAACAAACGGCTGTGTTCTCCCAGGAGACACTCTCTGCACCCCTCGGAGAAGCCGCGGCAACCGGCGCCTTCCCTGAAGGTTTGGAGGCGCCCGAGGAGTGGGTGCGGCCGTGTTCAAGGGAGTGACTGTGAGTTGATTCTCCGCTTCACCGTGTGGGCACGTCTCCTTTGTAAAAACCTTTGCATTGCCCAGAATCCTTTGTTCGACACCCCCAGATATTTAAACATTAGAGATTCCGCTCAGGAAGGTAAAATCTCCCCGGTTCAGTATCAAAAGCATCTTCCCCGTGGACACAAGCCCTTTCTTCTGCTTCGGGGTGGGCAGGCAGAACCGAAGCCGAGACCCAAAGCTGACAGGAGGGAAGGGTGCGCAGTGAAGAGAGGGGCTGGGGTCTGCAGGGGTCTGCAGGGAACGTGGGGCAGGGAGAAGCTGAGGCGGCGGCGAGTCCTCAAGGGAAGGGAGGAAGGAAGGAGGAGCGGAGACCCGGTGGAGGTTAAGGCACCAAATGGGAGCTCACCACCCAGAAGGGCTGGCGGGGCCTTCCCACGCATGGCCCTTTTACATGTCTCCGTGGCAGGTCGTAGAGAAGGGTTCATTCCCACACCCATTCATTCACTTCCTTGGGGGGGGTGGTTCAGAAAGCTCTCACTGAGTTCTATTTTTCAGACAGAAAACCAAGGCTTCGCACAGCAACTCTGCTTGGCCCAAAGGGCACAGGTTTGTACTAGAAGCAGCTGTACCTCAGCCACTTACGTTCTTCATAACCATCCACTTGTGGGTGACCCTGTTATGCTGCAAACTCTCCGATGGCAGGGACCGTGTCGGACTGTCCTCCTCAGCCTCGCACCCACAGTCCCAGCACACGCTGGCGGCTCCACCAATGCTTACGCACCGAATGAGCTGCCGCTCACACGAGGAGGCAGCCCCGGGACAAAGAGCAGTTTGGGGATCTGGGACAAGAGAGGACAGGCCCAGCGGGGTGAGCGGGACATCTGTCCTGCGTCTTGGTCCTGAAAACGTGTGGGCCAAGCACGTACACACTCAACAGGGGGTGGGAGCTCTAGGTGGGTCTTATTTTGTAGCTTATTCTCCCAGGACAGGTGTCCCTGTTTTGCTTCTTCTCAATCTCCTTTGCTTCTCTAAACATTGGCACGTCCCAGAGTCCAGGCCTAGGTCGTCTTCTCTGGCCACTCTCCCTGCTCCCTGGAGGTAATCCGAATAGGCCCCTGGACTCAACGTCATCTCTGTGCTAAAGGCCACCCAATTTATACCTCCAGCCCCAGCTCCTCAATGAGCTCCAAACCCATTTGTTACAACTGTCTACTTAGTATCAGCATCTCAAGCGGGACATGGCCCAATCAGAATTTCTCCCCCACGCCGCTCCTCCTCTTGTCTCTCCCACTAATACCGCCCAGTCCTACTACTATCACCCAAGCTGGGAATCCATCTGTTTCAAGTCATCTCCCTTCCTCACCACAATCCAATGCATAAGCAACTGCTTGCAGTCTCCTCCCCAAACCCCCGCCCCGCAACCTTTACCAGAGTCCAGGCTACTCTGGCATCTGCCTGGACACTTGCTACCTTCAGCAGCCCCTAACAGCCTCCCTCACACTCACTTTTTGTTTTCACCTTTGTCCCAACACCCCATTTCCCTCCTGGGAGAAAAACAAATGGTGACTCTGAAAATGCAAAATAAACCATACACTCCCCCTTCCACACTTCAGACACCCCCCTGACATCCGTGGTTAAAATCCAAGCTCTTTACTGGAGGCTGCAAGACGCCACGTGGTAGGTCTCCCTGACTTCAGGGGGCCTTCCCGATCAGAGAATCAAAATCAATAACCCCCATTACCTGTCACACTCTAATAGCCTGTTCTATTTTACTAATAATGCTTGTTGCTAAAAGATGACCTGTTTGACTACTTGGATTTTGACTTTTCACAAGAATGCAAGCTTCATAAGCAAAGGGTCTCCTCTGTGATGTTCAGCATTGGTGCTCAGAATGGTGCCTGGGGCTTAGGAGGAACTCAACAAGTGTGTGTTGGATAAATGACTACAGGTAACAGAACTAGAATCATGTATTCTTTTCTCTGGAGGTTCCCTTGGGTCATGAGCACTGTAGACCCTATCTACTGGGAGTGCGGTCAATCTCTCTACTGCCAAGAATTATTTTTCAACCAAGTCAATCGGAAAACAAGCTCAGCGACTTTTCCTGGACGCTTTATGTGAATTTTCAAAATGACACCAAAGCTGTAAAGCGCCACCACGGCTGGCAACTCTTTAGAATATTCAGCTTATTCTTCGCTGCCACTGAGACCTTGTCCTTCTGCCGTTTCACTGACGCTGACGGTTATCATCTTTTATTTAAGAGTCTTCCTTAAATTAGCTTGTTTTACAGTTCATCAAAGTCCTTCATTAAAATGTAATTATTGCCTCATTGCAAATGCCAATGCCTATTAGAGACAAACGCTACGAAAGCAGGTGATGTACAAGCAAAGATGTCCTCCTGAAGGGCTGGCAGGTGGTGGGCGCGAGGGCTCGGGACTGCTGGAGGCCACACGCTTTCCAACGAGGACGCAGTAACAACAGCTGAAGTAGCAGAATGTCAGGGAAGATTACGAAACCTGTAGTGTGGTGAGAAAGAACTGCATCTGGACTCACCACACACAGCTTTGAATGATAGACCACGGGCAAGTAATTTAACCTCTCTGAGGCCTGATTCCCTAACACCTGACCTTGACTAAGATGCTGACCTCAGTGGGCTGTCGTGTCAATGGGCTCACAAGAGCAAGACACCGATCATGGTGTCCATCTAGCACACTAACTTTAACACATGCACGCTGAATCCAAACCTGAAGCCCAAAGTGGTTGTGTCTCTTAAACACCAAAGCACTGTCAGTGAATGACTTTCACTATTTCATCCCCTTAGGATATTAACTCAAAAACAGACATTTGGGCCCTGGCTGGTGTGGCTCAGTGGACTGAGTGCCAGTCTGCAAACTAAAGGGTTGCTGGTTCAATTCCCACTCAGGGCACATGCCTGGGTTGCAGGCCAGGTCCCCAGTAGGAGGTGTGTGAGAGGCAACCACACACTGATGTTTCTCTCCCTCTTTTTCTCCTTCTCTTCCTCTCTCTCTAAAAATAAATAAATAAAAATCTTTTTTAAAAAAAGAAACCCAGATATTTGGGTCAAAGATAATACTAATCAACACTGGAAAGGAAGGAATACCAGTGACATTCAGAGAGGAGAAAAGTTCGTCTTCTGAACACCTGAAGGCTATTCGACTACTTTGCAATTCTGACTGCTCACTGCATGGATTTCTGAATGACTCTGCCACCTTCAGAAGAAGCATTCTTGCATAGGGCTTTCTGATGAGGATTTCCTTCAGAGAAGACTTTCTCGAGTTTACAACATTCAAGACATGTGCAAATGAATAAGGGCATTCGGGAGGGAGCCACCAGCTTGGACACAGCCCCACCACAGAACAGACTTCTAAGAGCTTCAAAGGGCTTTGCCTTCCCTCACCAAACCCCACCCTTACGAGCTTATGGCCATTGGCAGGTGAGCTCCTCACGGAGCAGGGTACTCAGAGTGCGGCCCAGGGACTGATGCCCACCTACATTGTTACTGGAGCGTGATTAAGATAAATCCAGAAATCGAAAGTGTTCAGTAACTTCCACAGTAATTTAATACATGTTTTATACCCATGGAATAAGGAATAAAAATTGGGGCTTAGAGCTTACATCTCTTTGTATTTTTATTTCATTTTCATGTTAGTCCATGTTCCTTACAATCACATTTCACAAATGTTTCAATGCACACTAGACACGGCTGAAAGGAGCAGTGTCTGGAGCAAGACTATTTCTTTGTGGCAAGAAGACGTGGGGTTGAGATCATCATACTAATTACTATTTATGTTGCATTTATGATGTCCCAGCAACTCTGCTAAATGTTTTATAAGCAGCATGTCATTAAATTTTCACAAAAAACACAAAATACATGATGTCATTCTCGTTTTTAAAATGAGGCCAGAGGATGTTAAAATGCCTGTCCAAGGTCATAAAACGAAACAGGGACAGAACCAATATTCTTCTGACCACAAAATGGCCTACAGAGGCAAATTAGAAGCCAGGAGACATGAGCCACTCAAGATTATATTGGTAGCATTTTGTCACATCTTTCCAATGTAACTTTCTCTTCTTTATTTCTGTGTGCCCACCTCCTCTGCCTTTCGTTTTTCTTTTTTCAATCCTTTCCTTTCTGTCTTCCCTTTTGTCTCTCATTCATGAGGATGGACTCAATGGAAAGAACGGGGCCTGAGGTCACAAAAGCCCCTGAACTCTGCTACAGGAAGCTCCGCCCTGCCCCGCATGGGGCGGGGTGGGAAGGAAGCCATAGAAGGCATTCCATTCATAGTCTCTTCGTGTGTGGAGAGTAGGAAATGTACATTGCCCTTGTATTAAGAGAAATGGACTCTCATTAAAAGCACCAATTTTCAACAGCATTAAGTAATAACCGTATCCTCTTGCAAGTAAACGTGTTCTGCTAATACATACCGACTATTTTTATAGCTCTCCCGCATGCCAATATTCAATGAATTCTAAGTTTAAGTTAAAATATTACTCCTCCCTCCGTTTTCATTCTTACCCAAAAATACTTATCAGAAAACATTATCTATACATACATGTGGTGACACCCGCTATCATGAAAAGGTGCGCGCACACACACGGGTGTACACATATGTGCATGGGGAGCCAGAGCCCCACATATAGGAAGGCTGGTGCCTGGAAACGTACACCATCCCCCGTTTTCCGGAGTCTGACCCACTCCTTTGTAGTAATAACGCCTTCTACCTGGGAAACCAGCAAATACGGGCTTTTCTTCTGAAGGGGTCACCACACAGGATTTGGCTAGATAATTCTGCTTAAGTATAAAATAAGATAGCTACTGCACTGCTACAACTGAATTTCTACCTCATGCTGCTCAGAAAACTGTTGTGCTTTACAGACAGTCTGAAAAATCAGAGAGCTAACTACTACTTCTGGCAGGGCGATGTGCTCACGTTCTGAAATAGCTTTCACAGAAAACTCCCAGGGACCCGATAAATCCAGCCAGCACGCCAATGCGTGCATTCCTGAACTCACAGGAAAAGAACAGAAACCTCCATGGTTAACAAAAACTGACATGTTTTATATAAATATTTCCTCCCAGCCTGTGGTTTATCTACATTTTCTTAATATTCAATTTTTAGTTTTGACAAAGCCCAAGTTACCAATGGTTTTGTTTAATTGTTGGTGCCTGTTGTGTCAGTCCAGGAAATGTTCGTCTACCCCAAATTCTCACAGAGATTTCTCAAATGAATATTTATCTACAGAGACACAGAAGCCTGGATTCATAGTTTTCCCCCATACCAACTTCCAGGTGATTCAGCATGACTTAGTAAAGATTTTCCTTTCCCCACTGAAGCAATGCTGCATCTTTGTCAAAAACCAACCAGCCATCTTTGTAAGGAACTCTCTATTCTGTTCTGCTCACCTGTTTGTCTTCCTTGCGCCCATATCAAATTGTCTTAATTACAGTAGCTTTACAGTAAACTTATAATCAAGCAGTGAAAGCCCTATAACTTAGTTCTCCTTTTTCAAAACTGTTCTGGCTTTCTAAAGTTTTTGCATTTCCGTATCAATTTTTGAATCATCTTCCCTATATCTTCAAAGTAGTCTACTGGAGTTTTGATAGAGGTTATACTGAACCTGTATTTTGCTTTAGGGATAATGGATATCTTAATGATAGTAATTTTTCAATTCATAAATATGACATGGCTCTCCACTTTTTAAAGCATTTCTTTATTTCAACAATCCTCTGTAGTTTTTGTTATAGAGGCCTTACAGAACTTTGTCAGATTTATTCCTAGATATTTGATTCTGTTACTTTTTATAATTTTAAAATTTGTTTTTAACACATTTAATTTGCAATTGATCATAGTAAGTAGATACAGTCCAGTTAATTTTTTGTGTATCGACCCTACTGCCTGTTGTGACCTTGTTAAATTGGCTTATTAGCTCTAGCAGTTTGTAGATTCTATTAGAGTTTCAAAATATATGATCATATTGTCTGTGAAAAAAATTAGTTTTACTTCTTCCTTTCCAATTTGTGTGCCCATTATTTCTTTTTCTTGTCTTATTAAAATGTCTCAGATCTAAAGAATAATGTTGAATAAAAATAAAAGCAGTAAAAGTAAAGGTTATTGCCCATTTCCAGATCATGTGGGAAAGGGGATATTTCACCATAAGTATTTTGCAAGCTTAGGTTTTTTACCTGCCCTTTTATTGAGAAAGTTCCTTTTATCATTCAGTTACTGTGAGTTATCATTAAAAAGGAATATTTGATTATGTTAAGCTCTTTTTGTGCATCTATGGAGCTGTCATATGCTTTTTCCCTTTTATCCTGTTAACATGGCACATTACATTGATTGATTCTGAAATGCTAATCCAACCTTGCATTCACGAATTAAATAGCACTTGGTCATGATGTATTATCCTTTATATTCTGCCAGATTTGATTGATGCATCTATGTTTATGATGGATATTGCTCTGTAAATTTCTTTTTCTATGATATATTTGTTGGGATTAAGTACTGGAGTTATGCTTGTCACAGCAAATGACAGTTGAGAAGTGTTCTATCTGCCTCTATATTCTGAAGGATCTCATAAAGGATCGACATTATGTTATGCAGAGTTGACTGGTGAAGCCATGTAGCCTGGAGTATTTTGTTTGTTTTAGATTATGAATTCAATTTCTTTAATAGATATGGGCTTATTTAGATTTTCAATTTCTTGTGTAAGTTTTGGCAATCATGTTCTCAAGGAACTTGCCATTTTAACTAAGGTGTTGAATTTATGGGCAGAAAATTATTCATACTAAACACTTGTTATCTAATTTCTGTAGGAGCTGTAGTGATAATCTACTTTGCATTCCTGGTGTTGATTACTTTGTGTTTTCTCTCTTCCTTTGAAACTTAAATTTCAATGGTAAGTTACACAGCAGAGTGGATAGCATGGAAGAAAATGTCAGTGAACCATGAAGTTGTTTTTTTTAATGCAACACAATGAAATAAAGAGATGCAAAAAATGAGAGAGGTTCATAAAAATTCTGGATAGGATGACAGTCTTACATAAGTTACATCACAGCTCTATAAAAAGAGAGGCAATAGACTGAAGAGATGAAATATTTGAAAGATAATACCCAAATTTCCCAGAATTAAGGAAACACTCAAATATATAGACATGGTAAGCATGATACATCTAAAAGCAGGATACATTAAGAGAAATCCATAACTAGAACCATTAGAGTATAACTAACTCCACAACAACAAAGAGAAAGTCTTTAAAAGAGCCTAAGAAATAAGCAAAAATTGATCACTGATTAAGGAATGACAGTCAGATCTTATCAGCAATGATGGCTGCTGGGACCCAAGAATTACACCTATAGCATGCTCTCAGAAATAATTGCCACTTTGAACTACATAGCCTAACAAACTAACTTTTACAAATATGGTCAAAATAAAAATACTTTCAGATAAATAAAAAGTGAAGGGATTTACATTGCCGAAGGAATCTCTGAAAAACGTACTTTCGAAAGAAGAAAAACAATCTACAAAGACAAGTCTAAGATGGAAGGAAGAGTGTGGAACAAGATGTGGCAGACATGAGTACAGCTAACAAAATGTGTGTTTAAAATACTGAAGATTATGCCTAAATTGCTGGGTTCAAAATGTCAATGAGGACTACACACACCAGTCAGTAAACAGCATATGAGCCAAAACAGGGCAGTATAAATGACTTTTTATGTTGCATTGAAGGAGTAATTGTTTATTAAAATTTCATTGATTGAAAAATGCCTGGAAAAAATTAAAATTTAGCCACAGAAAAAAGAATAGAATGCTAACTTCAAACGTGATAGAGGATATAAGCAGAAGTAAAAAAAAAAGAGAGAGAGAGAAACAGTCATGATTCTCTGATAAGACTGCCTATGTGTTGAAAACCCCAAAGATTCTATCTATAACTTAGCAGAATTACGAGAGTATAATATCAATGAACAAAAATACTGATATCCTCCCTGGCTGGTGTGGCTCAGTGGATTGAACACCGGCCTGCAAACCAAAGGGTTGCTGGTTCAATTTGAAGTCAGGGCACACATCTGGGTTGTGGGCCAGGTCCCCAGGAGGGGGCACATGAGAGGCAACCACCCACTGATGTTTCTCTCCCTCTCTTTCTCCCTCCCTTCCTCTGTCTAAAAATAAATAAATAAAATCTTTAAAAAACATTAAAAAAAATACTGATATCCCCAAATCATTAAAAGCTAAATACCAGAACAATTAATAGTAATAATAAAATAATAAATGAGCAACAAACATCACAGAGTCCAGGAATAAATCTAACACAAGGTATGCAAGACCTTTCTAGAGTTATAAAATCATAGTGGAAGACAGTAAAGATGGCCCAAAGAAATCTGATAGGGATGTTACAATGCATATCCCATCCAATGACGGGCCAGGTAGGGACACATATGTGGGGAGTAAAACGAATGAGAAGCAGAGAGCTAATGAGCATCAGCCTTGAGGCGGAGGGGGCTGCAGCCGAGGAGTGCCCACTGGGCCCACTACCACTAGCAACGCTCTCTCTTCAGCGGCACAGCAAGTACCGGATACTCATTTTATGTTTGTACCGCATACACGGTATACACCATATATAAAATTACCTACTTTTTTCTTCTGTACATTGAAAACATTTCAGACACAAGGGTTTTTGTAAGCCAGTGAACCAAGGCTCAGGAAAAGACGCTGCTTGCTCCCTGTGAGGGGGTCCAGTTGTCCTGAAGGGGAAGGAGAGGAACGCCTGGCCCGGAGGGGGGAGCGCTGTGTGGTCCCCGCTCGGACCTGCCCCGGCCGTGGGGTTCTGGGGAAGTCGCCGGTCTGCCTGTTTCTCACCTTACAAAATGGGGATGATCATTTCTCTTGAACTTGTGGTGGGGATAAAAGAATAAAACATAAACAAAGGTGTTCTGGAAACTATAATAAGTCTTATAGTACCTATCAGGGATGACTAGAGAGACTGAAAAAAAAAAAACCACACAAACAGAAACTAATTGTCTTGCAGTCCAAGAAACCGTGCCAGTTGCTTTCTTTCACCATTGCCCAATGCCCCCCTTCTTTCAAAAATGTCTAAAAGCATTTAGCAACCATCTTAATTTTTACCCTCAGCAAGCACAGGAGGAGCCCCTGGCCTCTCAGACTGGGCTGCCTTGGATGCACTTGAACAGAACCCCTGGGACGCCTTCCTCTGAGCGGTGCGCTTAACCTCCTTCCAAAGGGCCGAGCTCCAGCCAGCCCAGCGGTGGGCTTGATGAGCCTGCAGAACCATCGGGAGCAGACCCCCCAGGCCATTTAAGTAGCAAAGTTGACCTTCCAGCACATACTGCCTTGAGCGACTCTCTAGAGCATAAAGAATCACAGGTTCCAGAGCTCATTAAAGGCAGGACAGAATGCAGAAGACAGCGAAGGCTGGTGGGAAGGTGCCACCGGTTCCTTTCCCTGCCCTGCACCCAGTGCTGATAACTCCAGGGCCCCAGCGCCCATCTGGCACTTCTCCCACCCACAGGAGGGCTTCTGTGCCCCCCACCAACCACCTGTCTTGAAGTCTGTCGATTGAGGGGAGCTCGTTGAACCACCCGTCTAGAGGTCTCATGTTACCAGTCCAGTTCCCCTTGCACAGGAGACCACAAAGACACACGCATGGTTACCTATAGACACAGCAACAGAAATTAGCATCACAAGTCATCCAGGATCTTCACCTCTCTTTGAGATGAGCTAGAAGAAACTTCAGTGTAGAGTCTCCAGAGAATTCTCTCTGCCCCTCCTCCATAAGCCTGCTTCCCAAACACCTCCAATACAGGCATGAAAGTCCTGGCATGGCCGCCTTGGGCTGTCCTCTGAACGTGTGCTCTGAACATGTCCCCCTTGGGTGACAAGTGCCTCGTAATTCCTACTAGCAGCAACACAAGCTGCAGTGTCTGGGGAGCGGTAAGTATCGTAAGAGGCTCATCATCTTGCTTCTAGCCACAGCACGTCAGCCTGAAAGGCTGACACTCAGGGACACAAAGCCACAGCTTGGAAACCTGAGGTCTCAGTGACGTGCAAGGCTCTGTAATGGATCTAACTGGGGGAGGGAAACTGTGGTCTTGGCACCTAACCAGGAGAAAGGAGTAGCAAGGATGGAAGTCAAACAGCACACGGCTCGCCGTAGCTTCTAGCTACCTACCCTGACAAGGGAGGGTAGACACAGAGCACTGAGTAGGCGCCAAGGGGCCTGGATTCCAGCCCTACCTACGTGCCACTCACCAACTTGAGATCTTAGTCAGGACAATTTCTGGGCTGGGGGTGGCTCTACCTGAGAAATGCTCTCTACGGGCCCTTCTGGCCTGAGCACTCCAGGGTTCTAGCCCCAAGGGAGCCCAATGTTAGTCACATCTGATTGTTCCCAGGAAGTGAAACTGAGAGAACTCGGACGCAGGGGATGAAGATGATGAAGGAAAAAGTCATGCTACGTACAATGTGATACAATCACGGCACAAAATCAGTAAGTCTTGGGAAAGCAGGGCTAATAAAACTATGGGATATAGGTGAATCGTGCTAACACGTTTCGTAGACAAACTTTGAGAGCTTCTCTTAAATGCAGGTCTATTCATGCTCCTCCCATAGAACATAACAGCGCACCAGGCTCCTAGTGGGAATGCTCCATGCTCATCAAATGACTGAGACCAGGCCTCAGGACACCCGCCAGAGAGGTGGTTCCTGACATGACTGTCACAGCCGGAAACACCTGCCCAAAACATGGCAGTTCGGGACGTGATGAGAAAGACCTGGGACCCTCTCAGAAGTAGAAGGGAGGCATCCGAGAGAGAGTCCCGGTCGTGGGGGTAAGGGGAGTGACCTCCCGGAAGGGGGACAGGGCCACGAGCTGCTGCTGGAGCAGACAGACTGCACTGGGTTAGGTGCCCACAGTCCAGCTCTGTGCCCGGGGACCTGTGCAGGCCTTCGGGACACAGCGCAGGCTGACCCGAGGGGTACAGTCTGTGGCTACAAAACAGTCTGTCGTGAACACAACATGAAATGACAGATGTCAAAAAAATTTGAAAAGTTAAAAGTGGGCTATCTGCCACGCAGCTAAGAAACATTTTCTTAAGCAAACATCTTCTTCGTAAACATGTACCTGGGCTGGGGGGAATCTTGGTTTGTTCACCAAATTCTCTTTCAGAATCTATGATGCACCTGACATGATGCTGGATGTTAATATAACAGGACATTATTTATTATAAATGTAATATTTGCAATACTTGTAAGGGTATAGGACTTCACAGTTTGCAAAACATGTTCATACAAAGAATCTCAAGAGTAACCCAGTCTTTGTAACACATTGAGCCCCTGAAAGTCACATAGAGACCCCTTCAAATTCAAAGTCTGTCAAATTGCAAATTAATTAGAATTAACCTGTTGATTTCCTGTAGCATGATACTAACAAGGCAAAAAAAAACAAACAAAATGAAAACCCTTTGGTTTAGAGAGAAAATCCATCTTGAACGGGAATGTGGTATTATCACCAAAGGAGAAATAAATAAACCATATCAGCAAACCTAATGAAGAAGAGAGGGAGAAAATCTGATAAGAAACAGTCTTTTAAACCCAACCAGGGGGACACGATTCTGTAATAGACCGAAAAATTACAAGCTGAACAAAACCCAGTAGCAGGTGACTGGGAATAAGAAAAGCAGGAGTCGGAGGTTTGGGCGCCAGCTCTGCCCCTGCCTGTTTGGGTGGCTGTGAGAATGGGGTTTCCCCGTCATTCAGACCAGACTCCTATCCAGTGCCACCCGGTCAAGTGCCGCTGGTCAGACCAGAAAATACAAAGATGTGTGAGCCCTTCCCCGTACCCAGGTAAATCCATCGTCCCAGGAGACAGCAATAAAACATGGCAGCTGCTCCCCATGGGGTGTGGGCAGAATGGGGAAGGGAGAGAGACTCCGGTTCTAGGGCAGGAACCAGGGGTGGTCCCGGGAAGAGAACGCTGGGTTTGGAAGGTAAGTAGGGAATAAATGGCGACACCGGCCACTGAGAAAACAGAGGCTGGCCAGTGGGACTTGTCCGCAGGGGTAACGAGGGTTCAGGAGGGGACGTGCTGAGTGTAAGATGCCAGAGGACACTACGTGGGGATGGCCCGCCCTCCTTGGCCCTTCAGTCTCGTCATCTGTGATGAACAGGTCTGACTAAAAGATGGTTTGCATCCCTTCTAGTTATAGCATCTCTGAGGGTCAGCTGTCTAGAAGTCCTCGACATGCTTAAAACTACTGTGTCCCATCCTCTTTTGAAGGAGGCTGGGAGAAACCTGAGAAGCGTCACTAACAAATGGTCACATGGAGTCCCTGGGACAGCCTGACCAAGCATGGAGGCCATCCATCCAAAGAGCAAGGTCTGAGGTAACTGCTGTGGGGTAGTGGGGTGGCCATTAGTACCGTTCACATTGCTTTTGCCTTCTCCCAGACTGGATACAGCCACATGACCAGTTCTGGAAAATATGTCTGAGGCCAAATATTTCACTGCCCCCAGAGCTCTGTTTTCACCCTGCCATGGTACGAGAAAGTGGGGCTGAAGTGCAGTGGGCAGGGAGAGCAGGAGGCAATGAGGTCGGGGAGCAGCTGCCCCATCGGCCCAGGTTCTAGAATAAGCACCATAACAACTTGGCATACAGCCCCCAGCCACCTGGATGATGGGCACATGTTGGGAACCGCCCTGCCTGGTTTCAGAAGCTGTAACCCCGCATGGCTAAGGCTGAGGGAGCGACCATTGGACCAGAAGACACTAAGGAGACAAAGCTTATTTCCCTGGCAGGAGTGCCCCTACTGCTCCTTTTATTTCATCCATAACTGGCCCCCGATGCTTGGTCAGTTAGCCAATGACAGGTAAGATTCCCCAAGGGGGGAACAACCTGAGACAGGCACGATCACGTGGGAGGCCCCCAAGGAAGGACTTGGGGGGCGCTACAGCAAAAGGGGGTGATGGACCCTCGCCGCTCAGCTACAACATGGCCTGAGTCCTCATTCTGTCTGCAAGAAGTCTCCTAATCTCTTGGCTGCCTTACTTCCCCTGCCTGACTTAAGCCTGAGACAATGCCTTAAGCCTAAAACAATGCTGGTGATGGGTACCGCCCTGTGCTGGAAAGGGCGGGTTTCCCAGGGAATCAGGCCTAAGAAAGAATATGTAAAATCCTGTGAGACCTGCTTTGTTTAGAATGCTCTCAATTAAATAAGGGTCCAAGCAAGAAGTGAGTTTGTTCCTCAAAGTTTTATAGCTCTTTAGCTATCTGACCCTGACTCAAAATAGGCCCTCAGAGTTCTTTGTTATCTATTGTTTGATCCTTACTGCCTGGCAATGATTAATGAGCTTTATCTGTATTCCTGTGCAAAAGGAACCTAATGAAAGCTCATTGAGGAAAAGGCTCTTGGCCCTTCTCCTTTGACAGATCAGCCACCTTTCCTCTCCAAGCAGATCATGTCTTGGTAGACTTATTCTCATCTGTGGTGGCCGGGGGACCCTGCGGGCGGAGCCCCCCCACAGGCACACGACATGAGCAAAAGATAAAGCAACTCTGTTAGGTAGGTGTTGTCTTCTTTCCCGTAAACTGGAAAACTGAGTCAATGAGATGAAATAACTTACTCACAGCTGGTAGGTGGTAGACCAGGATTCCAACCCTTGTCTGGCTCTGCGCAAACACAGCCCCCGTTCCCCAGGGACTTGATGTAATGTACTTTACTCTGTGGGTCGCAGGAAATTCTCAAAGGTTTTTACATAAGGGAGCAACATGATTAGATCTGTTTTTGGGAAAATAGCTAAGAAGAAGATGGGACAGGAACAGTGTTTGGTAGGCCACGGCAGGAACCGGAGCCTGACAAGATCGAGGGCATTGGAAATGGAAAGGAGGATGGATAGGCCAATCGACATTTCATGGAACAAAAGGAAGGTGTAGACCAGATAAGGAAGAGCCAGAAATTCTCAAAGCCTCCAAGATGGCTAAGTGGGTGTATTAGTCGAGAGAGGAGGTGGGGACTTTCATATAGGAGGTTAATTTGATTCGCAGTGTGACGAGCTTGACTCATTCAGATCTACCGCACGGCTGAAAACGTGGCTTTACAGCACAGGAGAGAGGCAGAAGTTGGGGACATGGACCGAGGGTCACAAGGACATGGGAGGCTCAAATGAGACCCTCTTGGGAAGAGCAGGGCAATAGGGCTCCGAGGAGCTCCCTGTGGGGCACCAGGGCGTCACCAAGACCTGTGGAAAAAGAAACCAGCAAAGACAGTGAGGTAGATGTCGCTGATACTCACTCCTCTCCAGTTCTCCTCGACTCCTAGGCACTTGGGGGATGCTCTTTCTCCCCGACTTTAGGCAAGGCCATGTGACTAGTTCTGACCAGTGAAATGTGAACAGAATCGGTAGGTGGCACGTTTATGCAAAAGCACTTGTCCGCCAGAGTGTCTGAGCAGCATCTATGTTAAGCAACTTTGACTCTGCAGCTTGAGCAAACACACGAACAAACAAACTTCTGTTGTTTTAAGCTACTGAGGTTTAGGGGTTGTTTGTTTCAGCAACATAGCCTGATCTATAACAACTAACACTGAGGGGGCGTGGTCAGAAATGTAGGATGTGAAAAAGAGAAAGCAGCCTAAGAAGAAGGAAGTTTTCAATGAAGTTGTTAACATTTTCAAATGCTTCAAAGGTGTGAAAGAGCTTCAGGACCCAAGGAGAGTGATGGTTCGGTCACCTGGATTCCCCAGGATAACGGAGGGCAGGGACCAGGCGGTGGTGGAGTTTGCTGTTGAGTGGACCTGCATCTGGAACAGCACAGAAACCACGACCAGGTGGCCTTCTTTTCTCCCCCCCCCCCCTTTTTTTTTGGCTCTTCCCTCCTGGGGACAGGCAGCCCGAGAAGCAGGGTCAGCTGGGCTGGGGCTGGCGTGCCTGGGAGTTAGGGAACACGGGCTGGCGGAACACACGGTTCCTTGACTCTCCTTGGCTCTGCCAGTTGGCAGCCTACACATTTCTCACTGTGACAGTTTGCACTCGCTCAAGCCCATTTGGTTGTCATATCCTTGGCTTGTGCTGTCACCCCAAATCACATCCTTCACCCCAATGGTTGGAGGCTCATGCATCACAGCACATCAGATCTGGCTCCTTGCAAAGTACCCAGCCCACCTTCACAAGAAGGGCAGAGAAACCACACAAAAAGCCCACTTTCTGCCCAGGGAGCACCGCAAGGGCCACCTCCCCATGCCCACTCGCTGGTCCCTCTCCTACCCACTGGTTCCTTCACCTGTATTCTGACTTCTGTCCTCTTTTCTAGCTCTTTAGAGCATCGGCCCTCTCTCTGACTTTGGTCCCCTTCTGGGCATGGGCTTGCCCATTCTGCACACGACTGCGGCCAGTAACAGGAGGTCTGCCTAGCCTAAGCTCCCCAGGCCACTACCCAGTCAGGCATGCTCTTTGCCCAGCCACTGACAGGGGTATTGAAAAGTGCTCCCCGAGATCTCCCAGCCTAATGGGAGATAAGATCTCCCAGTGCTGTGTCCTGGGAGAGTGGTCAGGGGGCTCAGTCTGTCTCCCCTGCGGGGGAGAGACACACTAGCCCTAAGGCATGCAGGAAATAGAAACTGTACAAGTATACCTTTCCTCCACTTTCTCTCCATTTCCCTGTTAACATGCTCACCTCTTTCCTGTGTTTACACTGGGCTCTCTGGCATTATGCCTTGAGCCTCCCTCTAGCTTTCCCAGGACCCACAGACCCTGAATTTTCCTTCCACCAATAGGCACTGTTGCCGTGTGCATTTTCCAAGGGCCCAGCAGAGTACAGGAAAAAGCATGCCCACTTTGCATTAAGAGAGTCCTGGGTTCAGATCCTGGTCCTTCCATTTACTGGCTGGGGGTTCTTTGAGCAAGTTCATTTAATATCCCCTAGTCCATAGTTCCCTACCTGGGACGTGAGAAGAACACAGCCCGCCTGGCTGAGTCATGGCGAGGGTTAAATAGGTAATGCGTGAAAACTTCCCTTCCACGCTGTGGTCCCAATGCATTTTGTTGCCTTTCCTCTTCCTTGTTTCCAGACTCCTTCATCTTTTACAATCCACGCCCTAGCAATGGAACAGATTCTGTCTTGCCTCTCCCCTAGGGCTCTATTATTCCAAGGTGCTAATAAATGAATCGTGCAAAGGTGTTAAAGGAGCACGACAAGAAATGTGTCACTTTCACTGTGTATCACATTTTTAGTTATTTAAGGCTCTTACAAAGCCTCAGTTCAAAGGTACAGCAGGTAACAGAAAAATTATGTTTCACAGGAGGCTAGTTAAGGAGGCTCTCAATAATGATAGCGATCCGTTATGA
Source organism: Phyllostomus hastatus (assembly GCF_019186645.2). NCBI lineage: Eukaryota > Metazoa > Chordata > Mammalia > Chiroptera > Phyllostomidae > Phyllostomus > Phyllostomus hastatus. The sequence goes on along the minus strand of NW_025333833.1, from coordinate 10,425,839 downwards.
AAATCTATGACGGGCCAGGCACTGTGCTAAGCTCACTGCATTCCCTTTCTTCTTTAACCAGCACATGCAAAAAAAAAAAACTCTACAAAGTATTAGGATCCCATTTTACAGATTGGAAAACTGAAGCTTACAGAAGTCGGGAAATCTGCCCACGGTTATACAACTAGTTATATGAAGAAGGGTCAGGATTCAAGCTTGAGCCTTCTGATTTCAAAACCGTCCGTGCTACCCTGCCTCCCAGTTTTAATAAGAGGCCCTTCCAAAACCCTCAAATCAAGCTGTTCCATTTGAGTCTACGGTACACGCACTAGAATCTCTAGATCCCTGGGATGTGATAAAAACCACATCTGATATCGTATCATTTAAAATTTTAAGGGGAAAAATGACTTTGTAATCAAACACAATGGTACCTTGGAGGTGAATACACTTATCCTCCCCTGGATCATGGAAGCAGCCGAGAGAAACAAGACGTGCCGGAGTCAGAGAGACAAAGACACAAACATCAGCTGTATCTCCAATAAAGCCCGTCGGAGACCATGGCCGTAGCTTGGTGAGGAGGTAACATTTTGAGCGTCCCCGTCATCGGCACAAGCATGTGAGCCCAGCCCGGCCCCTTCACAGGGCTCTGTCCCCGTAAGCTAAGAGCAAAGAAGGAGCGGCGGGTACCTGCGTCTGGGGGTCAGACCGGCTCCGAAGGTGAGGGAGGCGGAGAGAAGCCTCCTGGTTCCAGGCTCACCAGTGACGAGTCGGAAGGAGTGAACGGTGGGGAGGGAAGCCTCGTGTTTTCCAGAGGAAGTTCCCCCGCATGGAAGCGGGAAGCTGGGGAGAAAGAGGTCCCCCCGCACTAACAAATGGCTCTGAAATATTGTTATGCAAATATTAAAATATATTAACAATTAAAATAATATTATGCCAGTAACAATTAACTGGATACTATCTGAAAGGGGCTAGAAAATCAGTAGATTAGTCGCTGCTGAAACGAAGAACTCACTCAAAGATTTGCTTATTTCAATACAACTGCTGTCTTCCTCGGGGGCATTAGTTGAACCCCTGTATGTCATCTGTTGACCTTGACATGTATTACTGCAAATAGCCAAGTGCTGCAGCCCAGCCAGAGGACACATAACGAGGAGGGCCTGATACTTCAGCCCACGGCAAGCACTCATTCGTCCAACAAAGAGCTACTGAGGAATGAGTGTGGGCCAGCAGCTACTGTGCTCAGCTTAACAGTACCTGGGACTCGTGGGCACCACTCCCAAGCAAGCACCAGGTGGCAGCAGGGTCCCCCAATCCACCCAGTTCTAAGAACACGTGTGTGAACTCACGGATTGGTTTAAAATGCTGCAAAATACATGCCAATTATGTGAGAGAAGAATACGTATCGCAATGTTTAGGGCTATTCTAATGAGGGGGGAAAAATGAACAATCTGAATGAACCAGGACAGAGCGCGCCGAGAGGTTTCTTCGCCGAAACACCTTCTGTAAGAGTCAAGAATTCCAAGATGCTTTGGGTGCCCCTCCACTGCGAGCACGGCAGACACACCGGCCATGACCCACAAACCCGCTGGGCGCTCACGCTGCATGCTTCCCGCGGCTGCCTTCTTTTGTCTGAAGCCCGTGTTGCTCCGAGAAGAGCCCTGGACTTGCGAGTGCCCGTAACGGGGACTTTGTGTTCTGAACTGTCGGGTACCAGGGATGCTGCACGCACTGCCATTGGGGAACAATAGAACCCGCTGAAAGCAGTGACGCTGGCCATTAGCAGGCAGGGCAGGTGCTAGGGAAGAGCGGAGGGAGAAACAGAGCAGGCAGAAAAAGCCTGCCTTTCTGAGGCCTCTCCCCACGCCACGCTTCACGCACGACACAGTTTCTTTTGTCAGAATCTCTCCGCTGCGCATTGTCCGGAGCCCAGGAGGTGGCGGAGAGCTTTCTAGCCCAGAATCACAAGCCCGCAGCCTCCGCCCGGGTCAGCCAGGAGCCAGCAGCTTCGACAGTCCGGGTCCCCAGAGAGTGGCCAGAAGTACTCACAGCCTCTAGAGATGTGCCCTTTGCTTCGTGAACACTGCTTTATTATTTGGATTATTTTAATTCCTTCCTTCTGGGCTGCCTTGCCTTCCCATGCGAAACTAGTTCAGAGATGCCACTTTTGGAGCTCATTACGTTGTCATGGCAACTGGAATTTTCAAAGTTTAATTCTCCTCTTTGTCTCCCCTCCATGAACTTCCCTTTCCCTGTTCCCATCGCCTGCCACGTATACGTTCTGCACAAGAAATAAAACACGGAAGAAAATGAGACCAGCATCACCCCCAGATAAATGTTTTGTGCCGCACAGCATGTCTCTACTGGGCATTTGAAATTGCCCCTGCTCTCCCTGTTTCTAATTAACACTCTTGGACTCCGAATCCCTGTAAGATGTGGGGGCAAGGCCCCGGGTCCCTGCCCTCCCTGTGCCTGTCTCCTCTCCCTCTCTGAGTGGCAGACAGATCCCTCCCTGCTTACATAAGCCCCGACCATGCGGTGTCTCAGTTATCGTTTGTTAGCCCTGGAAAACAGCATTAAAAAAAAAACAAAAAAACAAAACAGCGGCAGACGAGCAGGAGTGAAACGGCCTCAGATGTACTTCACAGGGGACTTCTGGAGATCACGGGAGCTACAGTTGCCGAAAGGAAGTCCCCAAAGAAAACTCGCTAAATTGATCACTTAATTATAACGTTAACCTTTGTTACCAAACACCTGATGGAGACAGAGAGGGAAAAGACACCAGAACAAGAAAAAGAGTGAGAGCCTGAACCTCCACACCGAGTACGAGCCACGGGAGAAAGGCTCACCCACAGGACAGGGTGCTCGGGCTCCCACACGCTGAGTGGCCCGCACAGCTGCCAAAGGGGCTGGCACCCCAGGACCTCCGCTCTGGCCCTCTGGGCTGGGGTCCAGCTGGCCTGAGAGACACAGCAGTCCCCCCTTTCTCTGGATGACAGCCTCGTGTCTCCCTTGGCTCTTCCCGCCAGGGCCAGGGAAGGTGACGAGGGCCAGAAGACACACAGATTCGGGGCGAGGGGGACGTGAAACTGACTGAGACGGCCTGACCCAGATTATGTTGGGAGACGGGATCCAGAGGCTCCAAGACAGAATGGCCCTCCGGCTACCGAGACCCAGTATTTTTGATTTACAGACCCATTAAATCGGAGAGTGGGCTCTTGTGACATCAAACATGACGGATGAGGATTTTAATGGGGACTTTGCTTACCTACATCCTTCATTCGTGGGAATACAAGGAGATCCCCAACTGCTTAAGTCATAAAAGCTCCAGACTCTAGCCCAGCTCAAACCGGACCTGAACAGGATTAGCCAACAACACAACAGTAGTTGGGGGGGGGGGGGCGCGGTGCAAAGGGCCAGAAGGCCGACCGAGAGGAGGGCACATGGCGAAAACAGAATGGCGGGCGCACCGGGAAGAGCAGAAGGCAGAGGGGAGATGGAGAATGACCTGGAGCTGGTGGGGCAGGTGTCAGGCGGGCACTGCTGAAGGACCAGGAGGAGGAACCGGGCTGATGGCAGCTTCCGGCACTCTGGTGGGTCTGGCGGGATGAGAGGGAGTGTCCTGCCCAGCCCCTGGCGGCCTAGCAGCGTGCCCGAGCCCAGAGCACCTGGCTCCGCCCCCTGGCGGATGTCCTCACTCTGGGCAGGGGACCGCCTGCTCGCGCCGCCCACTCCAACCTGCTCTCAATCGTCTTCCCTTAACTGACCTGCCCACGAACCTCAGAAAAACTGCTCCTGGCACACAGTAGGTGCTCCTCGAAGGCTGAGTGAAACATTCCTTGGATGGACAGCAGGCAGAGTATGCTCGCCTGGGGTGTCCTCAGACCGCCTCTGAGCCACCCTGACGGTGCCAGTGCTGTGGACAGACCCTGAGTGCTCTGCTAGCCGTGAAATCTCCCTAACGGGGCCATGTCGTTCTGTTGCTCTGCCTCGGGGATCGCCCCACTGCCCTGGGCACTTGCTCGGCCCACAGGCAGGGCAGCCCCAGAGTGTCACCACTCAAAGAGGGACAGGAATTAGTGGGGCTCGTCTTCCCCAGTCTTCTGTGGAGCAAATCTGAGGCACATTCCGCCTGGCTCCTCAGAGGGTTCCCAGGGGATTAACCTTCAGCAGGCCCCAGTAACCCACCCACCAACACTAACCCTAACATCCTTTGGCTGTTTCTCCCACTCTCCCTGTGGCTGCTGGGGGTCACCTCCCAAATAAACTCCCCACACTTGATCCTTTCCTCGGGTCTTTCTTGCAGGGACATCTGGACCAAAGCCCTTGATGGGAGCTAGTTCATCCATCCAATCTTTGCCCCCGTTCCTGGCAGAAGGGTGGAGAAGAGGGAGGGCAGACCTTAAACTGGAGGAGAGCAAGGGTGTGTGACCTCCAGTACGAAATGCCACCTACCTGTCAAATTTTGCCAGGAGAAAAATCCTGACCAGGATGAAAGGACTCATGTGGACAAGAAATTCCTAGAAAGAAGGGCCCATGTTTCTTACCTGGTCTGCAAAAATGACTGGCGCAGCCCCACCTAGGGACAGTCACCTGCTACTGCTGCAGGCGACAGCGCCGAGAACGGGACCAGAAACGAGCGGCTGAAGGACCACCACACTTGCCCTGGGGCAGACAGCCCGGGACACAGCTCGGCCGGAGCTGCCCTCTGACCGGTTCACACTCCCCCACCCCGCCCCCCATTCCCGGGTGAGAGCAGAGGGAATACAGAGGGTGGAGATGTCCGTAACAGCAAAGTCCCAGGTTCCAGCTCCTTATCTCCGGGAAGAGTATGAAGTTGCTTAATCTGCTAGTGAGTCTCTCACCCCTCTTACCACCACCAGTGAGGAGCAGGCAGCGTCTCGCGTGGGTTAATTAACACACGGGAGATGCTGTTGCTCGGTTAAGTGCTGTGGCCCTTTGGAGGTGAAGTGGTGTGTTCAGAATAACGGGCACTGTGCACTAGAGAAAGGCACACGGCATTCCTCCCATGAGGACAGTCGTGCCAGCTGAGCAGGGCCATCCGTAGCTTTGACACAGAGGCCAGACCCACGCGGACGGACAGTCAGCGGTCCCAAAGCCATTTCCTCAACTCTGATGTGTTTGGTCCCACGACAGGAGTCAGAGCTACCCGCCAAAGTCTGTTCATTTCCTTCATAACAATCACCATTAACACTGTGTTATTTGTCTGTTTGATCATGTGTGTTCTGTCTTCGCCCCTACACTGAGAAGCTCATGAGAGCGAGGGGCCACATCTCATTCACTCTCCAGCTCAGAGGGCCCGGCGCCCAGGTGCTGAGTGACGGCTGGCTGTCAAAAGATTTTAAATAAAGGACCAAATGATCAGTTTCTTCCACTTCCTCTGCTTAAAAAAATTACCTCGGGTCTTCTTCTAGTCCCAGACACCTGCCGGCTGAGGTGTTAATGTCTGGTAGTGAGACCCTCCCTGGCTCTCATGCGTTACCTCTGATCACTGGTAACTTGGCCTAAGAGAAGAGGAGAATGTGAGAACGTGGCGGCACGGTGACGGAGGAGAGACTCCCCCGTGCACAGCACAGAGGGTGTGGGGGGGGGGGGCGTTGGGAAGGACCACATCTCATGTTACTGACAACCCAGTCGACTCTGGGGATGTAGGCAGCCTCCCCTGGTCTGGTCAGCTTCAGCTTAGGGACTCGTCAGCTGGTGGACAGATTAGTTACCAACTTTAGTTTAATATGGGTAAGAGAAATGGGGCCCTTTCAGCAGACTCTGGGGTCCCTCCAGTTCCCCCCAGATGCTCTCAGTAGCTGTTCGTGTCCGGGGTCCCCTGTGGAGCACGGCTCCCCGGCACTCTCCCTCCCTGCCTATCAGAGTTCGTGTCTTCGGCAGGAGAGAGTCATTTCAATGTTTTCGCTACAGGAGGAATATTTCGGGATGCAATGATAATTAAGTGTTGAGAATGTAGTGATGCACTTGACACCAAGGGGAAAATAAAGAACTTTTAATTCTACTACGACTCTCACGGCCTCGGAACTTAACAGGCAGCACTGCCAGGCACCCAGTATATACCCACGCTGTGAAGACTGTGATTATCAGCCGGGGAAATTGGAAGGTATTATTTCAGCCACCTCGGTGTGCACATGTCTGCAAGTACGCAGAAAACATGTCTAATTATAGGGGCTTGACTCTGGGCTATAAGCTCAGAACGAAGTGAGGCTCTAACCATTACGGATTTCCATGTGGCCAAATCAATTACTGTAAGAGTCCATGGACCAGAAAGAGAAATACAGGTTCAAGCAGAAAAATGGTCTCTAATCTCGAAAAGCCTAAGACTGTGGCCGAAGAACAACCATGGAATGAGCATAAAGGATGCATTACAACAGCAAACCCCCCCCCCCAAAAAACAAAAAACAGCCCCTCGAACAGCAACAATTTGATGGCACTGGGTCACATCCATCCTACTGATAATGACAAGCATTCCCTCTGTCCCCCTGGAATACAGACGGTCTCAGCACAGGTCTCAGAGTCACCCCTTGACACCAGCCAAATTATGGGGTTCTAGTAGAGCAACCCGAAGACGGTTAATATCTTCCACTAACATTCAACTTGGGCTTTGTGGGGAGTTACACCTACTGAAAACCATGCTCAGAATCACAGGAAAGTTTCCGACGAACACAGACTTCCCACCTACTGAAAGGCTCTTTCACTGGAGGGTTTTATACTGGGAGCCACTGCGGGGCTGTGACCACTCATACTTGGCTAAGTCCTGGGAAAGCGGAGGTGAACTCACTAAGGTGCCTGCCTGCGTAATCCCATGAAAGGGGGCAAAGAGCTCCACGAATAACTATGAAAGAAGACAAGAGCTCCAATAGAAGGTTATATATAGTGCAAGGAGAACGCAGATGAGGACATTTAAGGAGAATTTGACCTTGAAAGATGAGTCAGAGTTCCCCAGTCAAATAGGCAGGTGTGTAGAGGGTGTACATAAAATTGTTTATTTCTAGGCAAAGGGAACAAAAAAAATGGAGGCGCGCCTATGTGGGAAACCCAGGAACACGGTGTGTGGGGGGCTGCAGGAGAGGGGGTGTGGGCTTGAGGAGGGTCGGGGGCCGGGCTCAGCCCGGAGGGGTCATGCAAGACGAGGACCATCCATTCCGAGTCTTTAACGAGCTAATGATGAGAGAAGCTGGCCGTCGAAGCTGTGCTTGTGGTTATTGTTTGTTTCACAGTCTTTAACTGTTAAAAGTTAACTCTACATCCATTGTTACTACCCACCAAATGCTGGGTTTTTGCTATTTCACTTTTTCTGAGAATTTACTGGTCCATAATACTTAAAACAAAGTGATTTATTTAATAATCATTGGTCTATGTTACTTACACTGTCTGAAAATTTCAACATAAATTTGTGATACTTGTTAATGTTCGTTATCCAGTATTTAATTTTTTAAGTTAGCTGGTGAGGACGTGGAAAGACCAGAACTCTCATATATTACTGGTATATTTGTAAAATGGTACAGCCATTGTGGAAAACAGATGGGCAGTTTCTTATAAATCTAAACATGCACTTAACGCATGACCCAGCAACTGCACTCTTGGGTAATTATCTCAGAGAAGGAAAATTTACGTTCACACAAAAACCTGTGCACAGACGTTCAGAGCAGCCTCATCTGTAACAGCTCAAAACTACAAACGACCCACATGTTCTCGAAGGGCTGCGTGGTCAGACAAACTGTGGTGCACCCACACATGAAACGACAGTCAGAAGTAAACAGGAATTAGCTCTTGTATGTCAGCTCAGGTATGACACCTGCACTGACCTGGAGGGATTTCAAGGAAATTACACTGAGTGGAGAAAGGTCCATTTCAAAAGGTTTCATACCATCTGATTCCATTTCTGTAAGATTCTTAAAACAACACAATTAAAGCAGATCAGCGGTTCCCTGGCATCATGGGGGGTGGACAAAGAACAACAGGTGTGATTTTAAAGAGGGAGCTTGAGGGCTTCTGGGACAGCCCGGTTCTCTATCCTGAGTGTGGTGGTGGCTACACAAGTGCAATACAGTCGCATGGAACCACACTCTCTCTCTCTCACACTCTCTCTCTCTCTCTCTCTCAAGTCTGAGTAAGCTCTGCGGAGTGCACCTATGTCGGTTTCCTAGCTTTCATGTTGCCTTACTGTTATGCAAACTGGTATCATTGATGGAAACCGAGGGAAGGGTGCATGAGGTCCTCCTAAACCTTTTGGGGGCAACCTCTGTAGCTCCATAATTATTTCAAACTTAAAGAAAAAACATTTAAAAACCACGCAGGCCCTCCACAGTGCCCACTCCAAGGGCTCTGAGAGTCATCTTTGTACTGCATCCCCAGGGCTCGCCCAGCGGCCTGGGGTTTCTCACTCCTGTCTGAAACCCTGTCCTTCTGTCCTTGTCCCCCATGACGTGACGCTTTCCTGACATCTTTCTGGCCAGTCTCGATACCCTTAACTCTTCAGTGGTGAGTGTTTCTGGAACTCTCTGTCCCTGGCTGCCTTCTCTTCTTTCGCTGCATGCCTTCCATGGACAACCGTATCTATTTAAACCTTCTTCTCTATCAAGCACTGACAGCGTCACCTCTTTTTCTCCCTCCATTCTTAAAACACGGATACTGGCTGATCCCACCGACCCGTCTGGCCCTCCTGAACCTTACACTGCCTGAAACTGCACACCTCTTCCTCCCGGGACAAGAGCTGTGTTCCTTCGTCTGCTGTTCATCTCAGTGAATGGAACCCACGTTCTCCGAGACATTCACAGCTGAACCTGGGATCTGTGCTCGAATGACATTCCCTCCTCCGTTACAGCCAATCATTTCCTGCGTCCTATTTTACCACCCGAAGCCTTCGCCTCTTTCCCCTTTACATTTCCGCTATCAGCACCTGAGACCCTCATCTGCTGTCCACCTCTAGAGCTTCGTTAATCTTACTATAAATTAATCACTTTTTTTGCCATCTTTCCTGATCCTCCACAGACTCAGTTTAAAATTCAAAACTCAAGTTTTGTCCTTCGAAGTCACTAAGGAATTATGACAATGTATTTTTTTTAAGATTTTGTTTATTTTTAGGCAGAGAGGAAGGGAGGGAGAAAGAGAGGGTGAGAAACATCAATGTGTGGTTGCCTCTCGCACGCCCCCTACTGGGGACCTGGCCCAAACCTAGGCATGTGCCCTGACTGGGAATCAAACTGGCGACCCTTGGGTTCGAAGGCTGGTGCTCAATCCACTGAGCCACACCAGCCAGGGCAGTCAGTGTATTTCTATTTTCACAAATTCAAATATATCAATTGTTTCTCTAAAGGCTTACTGATTTGTATCATGCTTAGAAAGGGTTTCCCCCTTGGATATTTTTAAATTACCACAATCTCTTTGAATACTTTTATAGTTTAATGTAAAAAATGTATGCACTTGTTCCACCTGCAATTTATTTGGGTTTAAATATGAGATATAGGATTCAATTCATTTTTACCTTTGCATGGGACTGTCCAGTTATCAGTATCATTCACTGAATAATTTATGTTCACCAACTTAAAATGACAGATACAGAAAATTCCCATAAACAGGGCAGGGCAAAAGTAGGTTAACAGTTGTTCTTACAGTAAATATGACACTAATTAATAAATAATAATACAAGAATAAACTCTATGTGCTGTGTACTTACAGCTGTAAACCTGCTCTCCACCCCCGTATGTATTTGAGTCCCTCTTGGCCCTCCTATCCCGACACCATACCACACTGTTCCATTTGCTGTAGCTTTAGAATATGTTGCACTACTTGTAGAAAAAGTCCCTGCTCTTTCTAACAGTTTTCCTCACTGCTCTTTCTTAAAAAACATCCTGGCTATTCTCATATACTTACATTTTCATTTAGTAAAGTAAAAGTCTTATTTTTGCTTATTAGTATTAAAGACTACACCAAGGGAAACAGACATTTTTGTAAATTGGAGTATTCCTTTTCAAGGACAGAGTGTGTCTTTTCATTCACCTAAATGAGAAGGCACAACTCTTAGAGTCTGCCCGCACTGGGACTCAAGCTTCACGAGGGCAGAACATTTTGTTTGCTGGAAACGGACACTCGTGACACATAGCCGCAATCAATACCTGTGTTCAGTTTGTTCAACACAGGAACGCATGAGTGACTGCGGTATTTAGGTGGTAGCAAGCCATGATAAATAATTAAGGGACACAAATCAGGTAATTAAATGACCAGTTTGGAAAGACAGCTCTGGTCATGGGGGCAGGCTGCAGTCGAGTAGGGAGGACATTTAAAGAGGCAACCGCTAGTCCTGGATGCAGTTCATGAAACCTTTCAAGGTGGAATCAGCAGGTCTTGCTGAGCAATCTGATGCAGAGAACAAGTGAAAAGAAAGTATGAAGAGTAACTGAGGCTACCCTCTCGGGTCATGAGTGTGACGGAAGATGGCAGAGGGAGAAGATGAAGAGCAGCGGGCGTGTTCAGCGGTGGGGCGGGGGGAGGAGGAGACAACGCACTCAACCGGGACCGCCTGAGTCTGAGACACTCCGGGGACATCCGAGCAAAGACGGACCCTTTGGAGCTTAGTAGCAGATAGGTAATAAAATCCAGATCTCTGCTAGCAAAGCCATCTCCTTAAACATTACTCCATATTATATTATTCTACTAAGTAAATATCAGCTCCTCCTCTAAAAAATCAGATCAGTGAAAGGGGATTTTAAAGTGGAAATATTCTTGAAATAGGTTTAAATAGAGTGTGCGCTGTGCCAGGTCAGCTCAGGGAAGGTCACGGCCATCTACTGGGTTCCTTGGGTACTTCATGGAGAGACAAAAACTGCAGTACAGTACAAACACACCGCCTGAGCATGAATTTAAGGCATCATGTATGTAAGTGAAAATGTGTATGTGAATAGATGTGTGTACAGATGTGTGTGTAGGTATGTGTATATACTGTATACACACGCATACGAGTAAAGGGATCAGAGTGTTAGAGGGCGAGTCTGTATGAAGTCAGTTAGGGTATGGCCGAAGACGTAACAGAACTGTTTCGGCCACTTAAGAACCGGGCGGATGAGAAATTCCCGGAGTGAAAACTCCTTTAACAAAGAATGGAGGCATTTTTATATTTGGCCACTGTCTTCCATCACCAGAATGTCACCTAAAGAAGTCCCAATCTACCTGCTCAAATCTCTCCACAAAAAGGAGGAGTCCATGTAAAATAGCCCCTCGTTCTGAGCATTTATCGCAGTTACTCCTCCTCACTGATTTCTCGGTCCCTTTTCCCTTAACACTGTGACCCTGCCTCTCAGAGGTCACCGTCCAGGTATGACCACTGGCTTCGTCCAGGTATGACCTCACTTCTCCACCCCCAACACACACCTTTAGACAACTGTCCTCAGAACCACCTCTCCTGGTCCAGCCCCTGCCTCCCAAGGGAGATAGGAGGGCACTAGAGCTTAACTGGTGAGAGGAAACAGACCTTACAAACAATAAAGAAAACTAAAGCCTTTTGCCCATCCTCCCCCAAGCAGCTATATTACATTTCCCATTCACAAATCTCAGCCCATAAAGTTATCAACGTAGGACAATTTTAGGAGACTGGCACGGACTATACATTTTCTTAATAGATTACATATCCTAAAACGGGGAGGAATATTCTAGAAAATAGAGATTACATGTGCAGCACAAGGATGTAAGCTCCATGAAGGCAGGGACTGTTTAACTCCAGCATCCAGGACAGTTATCTAGCACACGGTAGATGCTCAGTAAGTATCTGTTGACTTACTATATCCCAAAGAGCACTTCGTGGTGCTGGAACGTGCACGGAAACCACACCTCTGTGGTTTGAGTGGGGGCCAAACAGCAGAGACCCCACTGGAAACACCCAACTCCATACCTAACGGGAAACGGTCTTTGTGTACCAAGAAGCACCGGACATCCGGCCTTGAGACTGATGACTCAGGGCACGAAACTTGTTCACTCTGAGCTTTAGCCTCCTTATCTGTAAAGTAATGATAATGCACTTCCTAGGGCCACTGCGAGACTCAACAAAGGAATACACACGAAAATGCTTTCTCAATGAAGAGCTCGAAAATAGAAAAGGATAACCACGTTCATCTTTTCCTGCTTCCTACAGACTAAGTTGCCTTCCGTTCCCAAGAGGATAACAGCTTTAACTATTCTTTAGAAGTGACTATTCCCTAAATGTTTGCCACATATGACATAACAGGGTTCACAGCCTTAGCATACAAACAGATCTTTTAAGTTGACAGGAGAAAGTGAAATGTGGCAATAGGATCATCGGCACAAGCAATTAAAAAAATCAACAGCCCTTTGAGATAATGTGCACTGTGTGACCCCTACTTGTCTGTAACAGCTGTTTGCTGTGACCAGGGACCGTCACTCCAGAGTAATTCCTGGTGCTCTCTCCTGGTCTCCAACACTGATGACTGTGTCCCTGACTTTGCAGGTCCCAGCCCCTCCCCCGTCCGCCGCAGTGCTGCTCTGCAGGAAGTCACGGGGTACGGAGTCCCCTAGGAGGGGCCTGGTGCTACTGGGTTCCCTTCAAGTCAGCGCTTATTTATCGAGCACCTGGACAAGGCGCTCAGGTGTTAGGAGACATCTTACTACGGGGAAAACCGTCTCCAGCATAAAGCAAAGCCTAACAGGTGATAGGGACATCAGTAACCCCATACAAGGAAGAGGGGGCGTCTGGGAGACAGCACAGCTCTGACCCTCGCTGGCTGCACAGCCTTGGGCAAGACTCCTGCACTCTCGCGGCCTCCACTGCCTCCTTTCGCAAAGGTGGTTAACAACAGCACTGGACCTGTGAGGCTGTTATTACAATGAATTGAAATAATGTATATAAAAGTATTCAGCACAGTACCAGGCAGATGATGAGCTTTCCGTAAATGTTAGTTCTTGCCTTTAGTCGTATTATTAAATTCGATAACAACGGAATGATGTTATTATGAGTAATAGGTTTTACCACGGACAGGTAAGTGCTGTGGGGGCCTGTGGGAGGAAGATTTTAATCCCATCTGCATCATGGGAGGCAGGGTGTGGCTCTGGAAAGAGCTCAGGAAAGAGATGGAAGTTGAAACGGGCTGTGAGGGATGAGGAGGAATTCAACAAGGGCCATGTGTGGGGCATAGGGGTGGGCTCCGGGGCCCACGGCCAGCGTTCCCTGTAGGGTGCCGGGGATGGTCAGGACCAGCACGGTATCTGTAAACATGTGAGCATCCGCTCATTGACTCAGCGGGGGCACGTGGGAGGTCAGGAGAAAGGCTCTTTCCCAGGCCCCAGCACTGGGGTTTGACTGAGGCTCTGGAGAGAAGTAACCCGCTGCTCCTGGCTGATGCTGGCTCAGGACTTACTCTCTCCCAGGACCTCGCCTGCATGATCCAATGCAGTCTCCCCAACACTACCCCCCACCCCGTGTGAACATGAGCACCCTTGTCTGCAAGTGGGTCCCTGAGGCTACAGAAATGAGAAGTGACTTCCCTAATGTCATACCAATCGATGGCAAGTGATAGCAATGGGATTCCAAGCCGGACACACTGCTGGCAGGTCTGTGCTTTCCCGGCAGGTGACGCCCACAGGGCAGGAGAAAAAAGCTGTCTGGACAGGCAGCCAGAGGACGCAGGTTCAAGTCAAGATCTGCCCCCACCAGTCCCTTAACCCTGCACTCGGGTTTCCTCACGGGCAACACGGGGAGCAGGCGTAAATGCCACTGAACAGTCCCTGCAATTTCAAGTAATTTTTATCGCACTCTGAAATTCCAGGTTGACAGCTGGTATCCGAACCAGTGTCATGGGGGAGGTGCAGACTCTCCACAAACTGTGTGACAGCGTTCCATGCGACCCCCATAGTCACACACGCAGCCAGGAAAGTGTCCTCCTCCTCAGGGCAGGAACCGGAAACACACCGGCTGCCACACCGTGTTTAACACGGAATCTCTGCGGGGCTGGAAGGCTCCGCGGGTCTCAGCCGCCTCCAAGGGCCCCTTCATCTCCATCAAGTCTGCTGCACTAGATGCCAGATAACGTCCTTGGCACAGTGGAGGACGGGTTCAAGGGCACAGGTGTTTGGGTCTGGCAGACCTCAGTCCAAATTCTGAACCTGCTGCTAATAGCTTGTGAGCTTAGGCCAATCACCAACGCTCCTTGTCACAGCTACCGTATTTGTAAAAGACTGTCACACTTCGTAGGGTCACTGTGAGGATTAAATGAACCTATGGATGTCATGCGATGGGCAGTGCCTGGTACACAGCAGTGGCAACAGATTAAAACAAAATTTAACCCAAAGCAAACCACTCCTGTGCAGTAGGGGTAGAAGGCGTGTTAGGTTTTCTCAAACTCGGTCCACAACCTCAACTCTTGTGCTCAAAATCTTTGTCCTGTGTTCTTCCCCAGCCACCTAGTGGCTTAGTTCAGAAACCTAGCAGCAGTCCAAGAGCCTTGCATCTTCTTCCCACCCCCACGGTGCTCTCAGACACACCCACTAGTCAGCAGATCCCATCCCACCCACCGACATCTCCTGGAAGTGGCCCACCCTCCACCCCCCTCTGCTGCTGTTCTTCAGGCCTCGCTGCTTCTCTGCTTCTCTCCTCAACCACCACTCCTCGGGTATCTCCGGGCCTCCAGCCTCGCCTCTCTCTATCCTTTCTCCAGAGTGATCGCCTTCCAGAGTAAACCAGTCATCTTCTGAGCTTCAATTGGAGAATCTTCCCCAAGCTCCTGGGGTTCAGGTTCAAAGGCATCAGCTTAGCCCGTATGATGGGCCCTTCTCCTCCCCTCAATGTGCTTCCATCATAAGATTTCCCATTGCTCTCGTGTGCGTTTGTAAGCCTTCCCTGGCCTGGCTGTCCCCACCCCAGCGTGGGGACAGTGCAAATGCTGTCTGAGCCTACCTCCTCCTCTCCGGCGGCCCTGGGGGCAGCGGGTGGAGGAGGTGCGGGTGGAGGTGGTGGGGCAGTGCAGGGTCATTTGTGTCCGCGTGAGGCTTCTGCCCTGTAGCGCCTGACCTACTTCAGTATGTGCTTGTCTTGTGCGGCCCGGGTTTGTTTTCATGGAGACAGGAAGCTCTGCTTCTCCTCAAGCCCAAGTTAATGGTTTTCGTCAAATCCCATTTCCTCCGAGACAAGTAAAAATGCTACACTGCCTCCATCCTGAATACACTGAAGCCAACAAACACACCTCACAGCCTCCTTCCACCTACACCTGTGGGCCTGGGACCGGCGCCACGTCCGCGCGTGGTGTCCAGGGGGCCGTGCTGCCAGCGCCCCTCTCACCTGAATGCTTCCCACTGCTTGCCCGGCACAGGGGCACCTCCTCGAACTGCCCTCTCTCTGCTTCAGGGAAGCCTTGGTATGCAGCAGTCACGTGGCCTGCAGCTCACTGGCAACGTGTCCTCTGGAGATAAAACCTTCAGGGTGTGTCCCTGGCTTTCTAATGCGACTCCCCACCTCGCCCTCCCTCCAAGGAGAAAGCCCACTTCCCCTCCGGAGGCAGGTGGCATCAGACCAAGCAGAAGACAGAGCCCAGGCCCCGCCCGTCCCTGTACACAGATCTAGGTGCTG
Organism: Phyllostomus hastatus; assembly: GCF_019186645.2. Classification (NCBI taxonomy): domain Eukaryota; kingdom Metazoa; phylum Chordata; class Mammalia; order Chiroptera; family Phyllostomidae; genus Phyllostomus; species Phyllostomus hastatus. The sequence continues at coordinate 10,410,265 of NW_025333833.1, read as the reverse complement.
CTGAAGCCTCCGCAGACACCAGTGTGCACCCCCCACCACGTGTGCGGAGCACCGGAATTCGGAAAAGAAACCTGGACGGCACTATTTCCGTCCCAGCCTGGAAGGCCCCTGTCGTTAACAACCCAGTAAATGTCAGAATGTATTCGCACCAGCTGCTGCCAGCTGCTGTTGTCACTTCCCGGGCTTCTCCAGAAGTGCTAAGGAGGCAAATGTCACTTCAATTCTGTCTCCTCTCCCAACCTGAGGGGGCCATCCCCACCCCCCACCCTCAGGGAGGAGCTGAAGGCCTCGGGACTGGTTCCAACCGAACATGAGAGGCTGCTGCTCAGAGGAGAGCTGCCCAGACCTCGCAGATGGGGAAAACCAAGTATTATCCAGTACAAAACCAGTATTACCAGAGGGTGTAAGAGCTGCTGGCTACTCCAGGCTAGCCCCTGGAGAGAGACTGCTGTCCTGTTTCAAGAGGAGGAGCAGGCTCAGAGTGACCGGTGCAAATGCACCAGGGTAACACGAGGCAGGGTTAGGCTCTCCTCCATGACTGTCATGCCCCCCCCCTCCACGGTGCCCCTCTCCCCAGCTGGGGAAGGGTGCAGAGCATTAAAAGATGCAACTCCAAACCGGAGACAGCCCATGGAGCGGCTATGGTCAGACACAGGAACTGTCCCGCAGGACAGTGCTCTGCCCCATTTCCTGCTCGGTGAACACACGCCTTGAACCCAATTATCTGCAACACCCATGGCACGTTAGCACGGCACCTGCTTTCTCACCCTTCCAACAGTAAGAATCTGACTTGAATTTTCTAACTAAAATGTGGACACGCTAAGGAAATGTGCAACGATCAAGAACACCAGGGGAGATCCCACCGACCAGAGATGACCCCCTCAGGGGAAATACAAGACGAAAGAAGTCCGCGGCCCCTGCTGTAAGCGGTCACTGAGTTTCCGGTACAGGCTCTGTGGGGAGAAGGGCCGAGAGCAGTGTTCGCGCATGAAGGGTGTCCGTACTCGCTCAGTGAGTGAACAAATATGTGAGAAATTCCACAATGTCTCACAACTCTCCCCTCAGGACATACACTAGTAAGGACTCCGTCACAGTGTCTCCTGATTTTCCTTCACAACCACTTCCTAAGGCCCCGCAGGCTCCTGCCCACACGGCCGGACTCCCGTGGTTGCTCCTTAACCCCACGGAGTCTGGTCCCCACCCAGGCCCATCCTTCCCCTCCAGATGCCGACTGACAATCGTATATGCCTCTCCAGTCTGACACCTTGTGAGTGTGTAATTTTCACTTTTAAAGTCAATTTCTATTTTCTCCAAGTAATGCATGTTAAGTTTTAAGTTCAAACATTTTAAAAAGACTTATAATGAAAAAATAGCAGCTCACTGCCTCACCCCCTCTCCCATCTCGGAAGCTCACTCCCCAGAGGCAAGCACTTACAATTCTTTTTACCTGTTTCTTCTGCTATTCATTTCCAGTTTTCAAAATATTACCCTCATACAGCTATTTCTTGATCTTTCCATTTCAGGCACTGCTTCAGGACTGCCTTACTGTGGAACCTAAGATTTCAGTTCCTTGTCCCTCCCCACACTTGCCTTCCCCATCCTCTCAAGACAACGACAGCACACTAAGTGTTATCTCAAAACCCAGAGAGACCATGTAAATGCATGAAGGACTTGTGATGCTTTGGGTCCTTTAGTGGTAATGTTTTTGTGCTTTGTGAAATTAATTGCTTAGATCGGGGGTGCGTGTGTATACAAATACAAACTTTTATATATTCATATATTTTATATACAGGGTCAGGCACAAATAACACCCTTCTATTACAAAATCTTTTATATATATATGATTTTATTTATTTTCAGAGAGAGGGAAAGGGAGGGAGAAAAAGAGGAAGAGAAAGATGGATATGTAAGAGACACCATCAATCGGTTGCTCTTGTATGCCCCCTACTGGAGACCTGGCCCACCACCCAGGCATGTGCCCTGACTGGGAATCGGACCAGCAACCTTTCAGTTCGCAGGCCAGCAATCAATCCACTGAGCCACGCCAGTCAGGGCTTATAAAATCTTTTATTACAAAACCATAAGCATATAATTCTGTAACAATATCACACTTAAGCACACCATATGATATTTTAGGTGAATTGTTCAAATTAAGACTGTAAATTATTGCCCTGGCTGGCGTAGCTCAGTGGATTGAGCGCGGGCTGGGAACCAAAGTGTCCCAGGTTCGATTCCCAGCCAGGGTACATTCCTGGGTTGTGGGCCATAACCCCCAGCAACCACACATTGATATTTCTCTATCTCCCTCCCTTCCCTCCCTAAAAATAAATAAAATCTTAAAAAAAAAAAGACTGTAAATTATTACACCCATATTATTACCCTACCAACCACACTCAAGCAGGCATTATTTCTGCTGGACTCTGTATTTGTTATGTATGTGTATATACACACACACATATGTTTTGATAAAACCATTAAACTCTTGAATACAATACTCACCAGGGAATATGTTAGTTTCATTTTTCTGAAAGGAATCATTTTTTGAGCCCTTTGTTATCCTACTCTAATCTGAACCTGCTTCTCTCTAGGCCTCCGACAGCTTTCGTCCTCGATTTCCCTTCACATCATCCTGGGAGTCTCCTGGCCTCTCTCCTCTATGAAATCCTTTGTTTCAAAGGGTATCATGCTCTTCTCTTTCTTCAGTTACTTCCTCATCTTAGTGACTCACGTTCTCCAGTAACCTCCTCAGAAAGGGTGTCTGAAAATATTGCTATCCCATCCTCACAAAGAATTGCTATTTTGGCTGGGTATAGAATTCTATCCTGGAAAACTTTTTTCTTTCAGAAAGTTTTAGGGACTTCTCTACAGGTTTCTTTCAGCATCGCTTGGAAGCCCAAAGGCATCCTAATTCATAATTCTTTGTAGGTAAAAGCCATCCCCTTCCCAATCACCAGAAACTTTTAGAACATTATCTTTACCCAGATGCTCTGAAATTTCATGATGATCCAATTCGGTGTGGTCTCTTTTTATTGGCTGTGCCAAATGCTCAGTGGACATTTTCATGATACATTTCTTCCCTTTTATCTCCACACCCACCTCCCATCTTCCTGCCACACAACAGAATACAGTCAATGTCCACTTTTTATTTGAATGCATTTTTACCAACTGTATTGTGCATATGTATTTTTATTCACGTAAATGATATATCACACTGTTTCCTTCTTTTTACAAAACTCTGTTTTTAAGGTACTCTATGTTGCCATGTGCACGTGGTGTTTGTTGCTCCTAAGTGCTGCACAGCACATTATGGGACGCATCCAACCGTCTTCCCGTCTCCTCCCCCGAGTCACGGACACTCAGGTTTTCTCCCCAGCTCCCCACCACCACATACAGTGCCGCAAAGAGGATCCTCACACATGTTCTAGCTGACCTTTTAATCTGGCAATGTGAGTTTACTGGTGCTGGAACATTTTTGGTATTTTTCTTTCTTAATTCCTTTTGTATTTTATGTAATCCTTAATACTTGTACATTTAACCTATCCTCTGATTTTCTTTTTTTGTTCGACTTTTTAAATGATTTCGCCAATTTTATATTCCAATCATTTACTATCTTCTAATTATATATTTTTATTCATTCCTTTTACATTAACATAAATTTTACATTAATTATTTGACATTAATGTAAACTTTACATTATTTTATATTAATGTCCCAAACTTTCCTTAACTGCTAAAATTTTCTCTTCACAGCAATCTGTTACCTTGTAGATAAAATTTTTTCTCACCTATGTCTGCCGATATCAATTATACTTTTTAAAAGTTATCTTCTGCTCCCTGCATTGTTCATATTCCCTCAAGTTCCTTTTTCAATTTATGATTTTTTTGTGTTTTGTGTTAGACATTTTCTTCAGGTGATAATGATCTCTAGCTGTGTGTTCACAGTGAAGAGCAAAGCACAAAAAGCTTATGGCAAATTCGGTCTGTATGGCTGGGGGCTTGAGAACAGCGAGTACAGGCATTACAAGGTGCCCCCACCCCTGCCCCCAAAAATGCATGTCCACGCCCTAATTCCTAGAACCTGTAACTGTTATCGTATTACAGCCTGTGCAGATAAAATTAAGAATCTTGAAATGAGGAAATCATCCTGGATTATCCAAGTAACTTTAAATGCAATGACAAGTGTCCTCAGAAGAGAGGAGTAGACAGAAGAGAAGGAGGCAATGTGACCACAGAGGCAGAGACGGGAGCGACACAGCCACAAGCCAAGGGATGCCTGCAGCCACCGGAGGCTGGCAGAGGGAGGACATAAATGCTCCCCGAGAGTCCGTGGAGGCAGATGGCCCTGCCCTGCTGGAGTCTGGACCTCTGGCCTCCAGAACCGTGAGAGAGGCAATTTCTCTCACATCTTTAAGCCTCCCAGTCTGTGGTGGCCACAGGACACTAAAATTGTGAGCGTCACTGAAGGTGATGGGAGGGAACCCTTTCTCTGGTCATCTTCAATGATCAGTAACTCGGGTCTTTGCTCTTAACACTTAACGGCTTCCCCACAGAGCAAATGAACCCCCCACCAATGCTCTGAGCTCCTTCCAGATGGCCAGTTCTGCGAGTCACGCAGTTGAGCTGGGCTGGGAGTAATGCAACTCAGTTTGTGGACTTTCGTTTAAGCCTCCCATCCTCTCCACAGTGCGTCGACCCCACCCTGAGGGGTCCCTGCTGTTACCACTCCCAGCTTCTCCAGTTCAGCCTCTATGGGAGTGAGACTTCCAACTTTGGGGTAAAGGTTGGGGCTGCAAATCTCTGCCAGCATTGTTTGTGTGTGTGGGAGGGACTGCTAAGTGCTCCTTCCAAGGACTTTTGACCACTCTCATTATTATCAGTGCCACCCAGACTCCAGCTCTCAGACCCACCTGCTGCCTCTGCTTCCCGGGCCTTCCCAGGGCCCTGCAGGGCTGGAGGGCGGCCATTCTGCTTTGTTTCATTGGCACGCCCCACCCAGGGCAACGAAACCTCTGCCTTCCCACCTCTAGGTCAGTTGCCCTTTACTATCTATCTGCAAAAATGTTGTTGACATCTCTCATCTGTTGTCAATTCTTTTCCTGTGCTTTTTGTCGCTGTGCCCATCTTCCTTCCTGTGTCAGTAGTTACGAGAGATGACGGTGTTGGTTTAATCTGCCATGTTTCAAGAGAACCACCACCTGATAAATTTTCACTTGAAGAACTTACGCCACTCAGACGAGAAAGTTCAATTTTGCTTGGAAAAATGTAAGGCCCTCTAAACTCTACTATCCGCTTTAGCCCTCCTGTTCTATACCTTTCATTTCCCAAAGTGACACTGCCACTCCTATTAACTTCAGTTTCACTGAAATCTCTTCACTCTCCATGACAAGTCCCCTTTCTTCACCTTTGGTTATGGCATGGTGCTCTCCCCTTCCGGGAATGTGTATATCCACATTTTTTATTTTATCTTGTTACATATACATAACCACAGAACCAGCCCAAGCTGGTCCTATCCTGTTGCTAACAACACCCAGAACCAAAGCTTACACCTTGGATACACCATTCATGAGAAACACCTGTGAGCCCTCAACTGCTCCCTACGCACGGCCAAGGAACCGCAGGGCCAGGGCACGCCTGGAACCTGGAGCCAGAGCCCTTTCAGAGGAGAAGGGTCTGCTGTCCAGGGAGATCCAGTGCTGAAATCCCTTAAATCTTGCCCCCAAACCACTGTTTGGGAAGACAAATTTGAGCCTTGCCTCCTGTCTCCTTCCTGGTCAACATTGCAATAAAAGCTTTTTTCTTTTCTCAAAAGCTGGTGCCGTAGTATCGGCTTCTATGCACATAAGACAGTGAGCCCTGGCTCCATAATACATATTTTATGTTCCAAACAAAATCCCAATACTTCATGAAACCATCTCCGGTAACTTTGGACAACACAGATTTGTCCCTTCCCCCAAACAAATTGACTATATCTTACGAGAGTCAGGAAAAGAACTTCCACTCCCTGTTTCAAGTATCTGTGTTGCCTTGAAAGGTAAGGTGCTTCGAGGCAGGGACTGGGCCTTATACTTCACGTGCTTCCTACAACGCTTCCCATGGCATCAATGGGGGGTACTTGCTGATGGACGTACCCCAGTCCAAGCCGCACACACGGGATCTGATGACCAATACACGATAAAGTGAGAGTCATCTGAGGGTAGAGCCTGTATCTTATTCAACTTACACCCCTAACAACCAGCACAGAGTCTGGCACAGAAAGCCTGTGACTGCTGAGTGAATGGACGGATAAATGAACTCTCACTAGACGCTGTGTCCAACGTTGTACCTGGTCGAAAGATTTTTTTGTTTTACTTCCTAAAAATAATACAGATGATTGGAAAACAGATCACCAATGCACTCCCAACATCAGGGACCTCAGCTGGCACACAGGGTTGCTCAGTGAATAAAGCTTCAATGAAGGAGTCTGCCGTGAGCTAGGAGCGTTAGAAAGGGGTCAGGAGGAACACGTGGCTTACCCGGAAAGCACTCCCAGGACTAGGTTGAGAACGAAGAAGGATCCAATGATGATGAGGGGGATGAAGTACAGCCAATTCCAGGTGGCTCCTAAGGCATCATTGGTCTGAAAGAAAGAAAAACGGGTCCTTAATAATTCATCAGAACCATGTGCCAGCAGAGGGCCCCCATTCTTGCAGCGTCCCACACGGGATAATGTAACGAGCCAGTACAATGCAGTTCAGCACTGCCTAGTCTCACCCCCAATCTGGTGTTACTGTGGGTTAACTCATTCTCCCATATGCGTGGTGAAGGACATTGCATCAGCCTCATGTAACACCCTGAGCTGCAATAGTCTAACACCCTCACTTAACAGATGAGAGAACAGAACCCAGAAAGGTCAACTACTTTTCCAAGATCAGGCAAAGAATCACTGGTTTTATAGTGTTTGAGGATGTGGGTTCCAAGTCTTTGCATTCTCAACTGGACAAATTCTCGGAAAGACAGGGGCAGTCTGGGACCCTCACTCTATTCCATAGATGCTGGCCAAGGCCTTCCCAGAGTTCCCTGAGAGACATGAGGGTCCCCCACATCCTGCTCAGCCCTTGACCTGGCCTCAGGCTTTCTCCCCCCGCCACCCCCACGGTCTTAGTACAGAGGACGCTCAGGCCTGGCCCCAGTGAGGCTCTGGACAGAACAAGGAATGCAGCTAGATCTGCAGAATGACCCCTTACTCTCTTTCTAATGCTAGTGCACAGTGACCTGAAAAATGCACGGACACCCATATTCTAGATTCTTCTACCACAAGTTAGACGCAAGGCCCTGGAGTGGTGGGGCAGAGGGGCCATTACTCCACATGCCTCAGCCATCACAAGCACCCCTGGGCAGGGTGTCTTACTGGGACCTTGAAACAGAGTTTGGGAGCATTTTGAAAAGCCTTTACATGTGAGCCTCTCAACTAAGCTCCGCCTTGACACCTGCCCTCCCCGCCCAAGATATGAACCCCAAGTCTTTCAAAAGAGTCTCCTTGAATCGCATTTTACATACTCAGGGCTTTGAAATCTCCCTCTTCAGAAAAAAACAAACACAAAAAACCTTTTAATACCTGATTGAATTCCAGGATATTCAATTTCTGGAAATATATTTAACCCTCAATTTACTGGAGAAAAGGCATCCAATTCAAATGCCTTGTCCCAAATTCACAGGCTAAATTAATGCAATGAAGCGATGAACTCAGCATTTCCATGTGCCCCGACGGACCTCCCACTCAACTCTGCAAACATACTTGGCTCATGGAACTCGTGCGTCCTGGGGACTTCTCTGTCATCTTACCTGGTTCTTATCCCAGGTTACCTCATCTCCTCTCTGCCTCCCATTCACAGATGTCTGTCCACAGACCACTGCCCTGCACCGGTTCTGACCACGGCCACCACCACACAGTATATTAGCCATTGCAAAGAGCTTTCTGGGCAACCTCTTTCACCAAGCTGGTGACTCCTGTCTTGCCCCTACACTGTTCAGAGAGCTACGATTGCTAATGAAGCAAAATTAAAGTTAAAAACAAACACATTCTGAATTGAACGGGACAAAGGCAGGGACTTGCTGGTGTCAGTGCACCGATCTGACTCTTCGGGCTGACCAGGTGTGCTCAGTCGAAGGAGAGCAGGGAAGACGTGGGCTGGACCGCAGCACAGGGAAAACTGCCCCAGTTCAAGCATGAAGACCTAGCTGCCAAGGGACTCGGGGCTTCTAGTGGACACAGGACACTGTCTCCCTCTGACACAGTGGAGACATGGGCCTTCCTAGGAGCTGAAGGATGGACTGAATGGTAATAGTACACCTAGCTCTGCCTTTATTCATGAGTAAGAATGCAACGTTTTATACAGAACTAGTTAGCTCGGACGGCTGCCCAGTGCTGCTCTGACAGACAAGTTTCACTCCCTCTCCGGCTCAGCCAGTCCCCCTCCACCCCGCCCAGCGTCCTTTGTCACCAAGGACTGAGTCTGCAGCCAGCACCCAGGTCAGGGCTCGGGTGCCTACGAACAGTAGTTGGGGCCATCACGATGGTGAACTTGTGACCATGAAGGTGTCTTTGGGCCCGGAGTGACCGAGCTGCAGGTGGAAGAGAGCGAAGCCGTTCCCGTCGGGTGACTCTTTGCCAGACTCGCCCTGGAGGGTGTTCACGTGGAGGACGGGCTTCTGCTACCAGAGAAACCTGGGAAACACAGCAACTCAGACTGAAGATTTTCCCTTCAGTCCGCGAGAAGACCCACAACAAAGGAACGTCCACCGTGCTTAGTCCCTCATTTTACACACTTCCTTAATCACGAAACCCCCTTTCTCGAAGAAAATCCCTGGGCACATCGGGAAACAGAGCCTGTGAAAGCAGGGATACACGGACTCACTCTCTCCTCCCTGCACCGGAGTCTGGAACCTGCTCTCCAAGTCTTCCATGAAATACTGATAATGAACAGCCGCTCTCTACTCAGTATTTGGGGAGAATGTTTCTGGTTTGCTGCAAGCCCCTCGACTGCCTCCCTGTTCCTGCACCTGGCACCTAACAGAGTGTGGCACGATGGCTGCTCAAGTAACTGATAAACAACCACAACTGGAATAACATGATTCTGGCGTCTGAAATACACACAAATACATCATTCTGATATTCCCCTCTCCATCCTGGAGCTCTGTCTGAACTGAGAGAGAGAGAGAGAGAGACAGAGAGAGAGAGAGAGAGAGAGACAGAGAGAGGGAAAGGAAAGGAAAGGAAAGGAAAGGAAAGGAAAGGAAAGGAAAGGAAAGGAAAGGAAAGGAAAGGAAAGGAAAGGAAAGGAAAGGAAAGGAAAGGAAAGGAAAGGAAAGGAAAGGAAAGGAAAGGAAAGGAAAGGAAAGGAAAGGAAAGGAAAGGAAAGGAAAGGAAAGGAAAGGAAAGGAAAGGAAAGGAAAGGAAAGGAAAGGAAAGGAAAGGAAAGGAAAGGAAAGGAAAGGAAAGGAAAGGAAAGGAAAGGAAAGGAAAGGAAAGGAAAGGAAAGGAAAGGAAAGGAGAGGAAGAAGGAAGAGAAAAAGTCAACACCTGATGGCACTGGGGTCTGTTGGATGAACAAAAGGGAAGGAAGGGAAGAGAGGGAGGGAGAGGATCTGGGAGGAGCCCGGCACCAGCAGCGGCACTGCCCTGGGGGGGCGGGTGTTAAAGATGATTGATAGCTTAAAAGGTTCTTCTGGAGAAAGCAGCCTGACAGCCCAGAGATCACTCACAAATGTTTTTAATGCACTTGCCACCCCCTCTCCACACCTTTCTCCTCTACCTTCCACCCTTCCTCCTGGACTGGCCTCACCCTCACGTCACCTGCCTGTCCCTGGAGCCAGGACATGTCCAGTCCGGCGGGACAAGGCCACACCCCCGCAGGAGGGGGCAGGCAGAGGATTTCACACTTCCCTCCCCGCAAACAGCGAAGTTCTTTCTGATGCTAATTAGAGCTTCAATCTCCTCCTGATTCATCACTATTAAAACTTTAAAACTGCCCTGTGTAGGAGAGACGACTACTAAAGTGTCTTCTGAGATTAGAAGAAAAGAGTGTGTAACCAACAACTCCCAGGGCAGCAAGCGCCCTGGTGCCGCGGGAGGCGGGAGTGGGGACGTGGAGCAGAAAGTTGTCGGTTCAACAGGAGTTGTGACTGTTCCCTCCTGGGGCACCTGTGTCTGTCACAGCGGGTGGGAGGGAGCCGGGCTGCCTGTGTGAGACGGAGGATTTCTCCCTCTCCTTCCTTCCTTCTCCGCTGTACCCCCTGCCGCCACCCTCTGCTCCCGTGGCTCTGACAAGAGGCTTGTGTGTGGGATCATCACACTTGATTCTCCCTAGTGACTCCTCCTTGGGAAAGGGGACAGCTGTGCTAAGGTCTCTGAGCAAGATCCTGGGGAGAGAGACTCACAGCTTTCTAAACAGGTGCCGCGGGGCTCCGGCCCCAGGAGAGTCTGGCAGTGAGACTTCCCCCACCCAGATCTCCACGGCGGAGCATCACGGTATCACCAGCACCCTCCCCCCGCACACAGAGTCAAAGCTACAACACAGAGTGCCGGCTCTTCCTTTCTACCATTCACGGGACACCTGCTGTGCGTCAAGCACGACAGAAGCCTGTTGTTCTCCAGGGTGATGCCCTCTCAGTCCGAGACGCTGATGCCCCTCCCACCTGACCCCGCCAAGCCCCTAGACTGGCAGGCTGGCTGCTCCCCAGCCTTCTCACCTGCTCCTTCCCCAAGTGACACACACATGCGCGTGGCGGGGGCGATGACAGACGGAGAAAGCGGTCGGGGGTGGCAGCCCACCCGCACAGGCATGCTCAACAGGTCCCAGTGCTGACACAGCGGGGACGTGCTCCTTTGGGAGCCCGCCTGACCGGGGGTGGTGAGCACACCCACTCCCTGCGTAAACAGGCACACATGGCAATTATCACATTAATCTGGGGGGGCTGGGGAAGCTGGTGGAAGGTGGGGGTGGGGGAGGAGCAGGGTTGAAGAGAAAGGTAGGGACTGAGGCAGCAAGAGGAAGGGGTCACACGGTCGCTCAGGACGAGGCTGCATGGGCGAGGGAGGCTGCATGGGTGGGGGAGGCTCCGCCCTTGGAAACCGGCCTCCGTGAAGGTGCCACAGGGCTCCATGGGGATCACGTGAATGTGTCCTTCAAGCAGCTCCAGCTGGTCAGGAGACTGAGTCAGGACTGGAATTAGGATACTGATTCCAGGGTCCTTTTTAAAACCAGGAAGGGTTTCTGGGGTACGCTTGCTCCCCACACTGAAGGCACCCCCTGCTGGACAGACCTGGGCTGGCTGACAACCGGGTTTCTCAGTCAGGGCGCCCAGGGCACCTCGGGCTGGAGAACTTCATGGGGGGGGGGGCTGTCCTGTGGGGTACATTAGCAGGAACCCTGGCCTCCACCCACCAGATGCCAGTAGCACCCCAACCCCAGCTGTGACAACCCAAAGCATGTCCAGAATCCCCAGTGTCCAGGGGTGGGGCGTGGGGAGGTGCAGTGGGCAAAAACAGCTTCCAGCTGAGGACCACTGGCCTCCTGGGTCTGCCTCAAAGACAGGTCTTTGGAATCACTGAGCGAGCTCAGGGGCAAGGACGGCCGGAACAGCCACCCTGGGCTGCCCAAAGGCCAGGCCACTCCTCTCAAGTAAGCACCTGCGCAAGGCCTCTGCCGACCACCCGGAGAGAGAGCTCAGAGAAGGCAAGGGTGGGAGGGAAAGGCACAGAGGTCGAAGAGCCAACTGCCTACCACCTGCCGTCAGGGCGACAACACACCTGGGCACCGGCGCTCAGGCAGCTCCCGTGCTTCCCTGGGGCCCCAGGTCCTTCCAGCACCAGTGTGCAGCCCCTTCCCCACCCCAAGGATCAGAGTCCACGTCTCAGAGCTGGATGCCGCGCTGCGCTCAGCGAATTTGCGGGCCACACGTTGTGTGGCAGACGCTCTTCTGGGCATTGGAGATAAATGACGAGCGAAAGTGCGTCAGGCCACGGCCCGTGGAAGACAGTGCAGCGGACGGGCCCACACGAAGTTGATGAGCACACGAGCATTTGTATCGTGTGGTGAGTGCGCTGAGGTGCAGGTGCGTCTGGTCACACACAGGTGGTCGGGCGAGGACCTGCCGAAGATTTTGGAGAGAAGAATCACACGAGACTCTAAGGGACTACCTTGCCCGAGACAGCAGAGGCCAGGAAGGGAGAGAGAAGGTTCGCGTGGAGGTGAAAGAGCGAGGAGGAAAACGCCAGGAGGTGGGGACACAGAGGAAGGAAAAGGAGCGGGGGAGGCCCTCTGGGAGGCAGCCCTGCCACTGCGCTCGAGCTGCGCCCCCACCCCGTGTGGATGTTCTTCGGAACCATATGCCCGCGGCTGCCCTCCCACCCTGCCTGGGTGCCATCTGCCCCCCACAAACGGAACGTTATCCTGAGTTAGGTCGGCCTGATTGGGAACTCGCACCCGGACGTCTCCCTGCGTACATGTGCCCGGCCATCGGTTCCCTCTTTGCTCAGGTCTCGCATTCAGAGTCGCCCTTTCCCTGCCCTCTCCTGCCCTCCTCCCTGCCCGGCTCTCACCAGCCTGGACGTGATGGGTTCTGAGCTGCGCCCACTGAGGTCCCCTTCACCTGCAGGTGCACCCATTCCCCACACAGGTCAGCTGCGAAGGGCTCACGCCTGCCCATTAGCAGCAGCTGGTCACTGCCTCACCTGTGAGTGTACGCCAGCCTACAGGGAGGGAGGGTGACCCAGCCCCTTTGCCACTGGGAGGGGCAACCTCTGTGGTCCAATCCACACTCTGGAGCTAGCAGTGTGAGCAGGCCAAGGCCACCCACGGCTTTTGAAATTAAACTTTGTCTAGTGTTTTCTCGGACCTATCCTCACACGTCTCTCCTGAGAACAGTCCCCTGGGAACAGTAAGGCACAATGTCCCCTTTCTCATGAGGGTTTTGACCAACCTTTGAAGCAGCCAGCACCTGGCTCCCAAGTCACACAGCTGGATGGCGTTTCCAAGGGCGGAGCCACTGAACTCCTCTGACCACGCCCACACTTTAGGAAGGGGCCACAGCAGCATACCTCATGACACTGGACAAATAAGGTCTATGAAGTGCCTGACCTGGCTTCCAGCATATCAGGAAGTCTAGCCACGACCTTGGAAAATTATGAGAACACACTACAGAACCCATCACTTGGTAGGACAGGAGGAAACTGAGGCCCAAGCAAGAAAAGTGACCTGGAATGACCTGGGGCCACAACCTACAACCACAAAGGGTCGGCTTCTGGAGAACCATTAGTCCCAGGTCTCTCAAAAACAACCCTCCCATACTCTTACCAGCCTCTTAGGGAGAACAAAGACACACAGGAAAGCCGACACCCGGATCTGGCAGCCAGGAAGTGAGCGCTGTCTTCCTGGCTCCCCAGCACGAACACAGGCAAGGGAGTCATGGAAAAAGAGTAGGACCCGAGAGTGAAACACAACCACACGCTGCCGCCCCCCACCGCAAGGAGCCGAGCCTGCCGGTCCTGGGGGCAGAGCATCTCTTCATGTCTCAGGCCCCTGAGCACACCCAACGCACAAGCTAAGTCTCCCCACACAACGGGCTCCGCCACAGGCCTGTCACACGTAACCACGGCTCCCGCACCTTCTGGTTATTCCAAGCCCCCTTTCTCCTGCGTGGCTGGACGGTCAGTGACTGTCCCTGAGGATGCATCAGTGCCTCCGTCCAAATGCAAAAGCGCCTCCAGGAGTAACTTCCTATTCGACATTTCACCACCTGGTCTTTCTTTCCAGTGGGAAAGCAGCGCAGCACCCGCCTGGCGGAGAGGGGCACTCCCACCCTGGACCGCAGGCAGCGGTCTGACGCCCACGAGGCCGGGTCGGCGGCTCCGGGCCAGCAGCTCAGCTCAGCAGCTCGGCTCAGCATCTGGAGTCTGGACGTGGGCGGTGGCCGCCACCGGTGCTGGGTATAGGTGTCAGTGAAGACCCGTCCACACCCCCAGCAAGATGACTCGAGGGCACATCGAACTGAGGGGGAGGTCAGCATGCGCAGCCCCATCGTACCAGGAATGCTGCCATGACCACGTCCACACAAGCCAGCACCTCAAAACCCTTATGACCCAAAACCTCTCTGGGTAAGTCCTCGTCATTCCAGTAGCACCGTTACCTAACGTCTGTCCTGTCACCTCCCTTCCTGAGCCCTGGCGCAGACACCAGCGTGGGGTCAGGAGGGCCGGCGAAGGTCTGGTTGGAGTGGGTTTGGGTCACAGGCGCTCTGTTCTCTGGTCGGGGGGCGTGTGTGTGTGTGTGTGTGTGTGTGTGTGTGTGTGTGTGAATTTCAGTAATAAAAGGTTTTAAATTTTCCCGAATAAAATCAAATAGTTTGTTTATACAGTTCAGGGTCTTGTGTGAATTTAAGAGAAAATCCCTTTTTAAACAAAATGGTGAAACATGTTAACAGTGATGATAACGGAGGAGTAGAATGAGTGATTTAAAAATACTTTTTTATGCTTTTCTGTAACTTTGCAACTTTCCGGCAGTAACTGTTTTGTTTGTTTTTGTGGCCAAACAGAAAAGGAAAAAAGATAAAAAATCCAAGACCAGGTCCTCCTTGCTCTTCAACGCCAGGCAGCCCAAGTGCTGAGGAGGAGGCGACTCCTGGGGCCACTGGGCAGCCAGGACAGCTGGCCCACGGCGAGCCGCCCTGGCCAGATGCTGCTCTGCCCTGGGGAGAGGCGCCTGTCGCTCTGACAACGCCGTATGCGGGGCGGCCAACGTGGGTGACCTAGAGAGAAAATCACAGGGGATGCAGCCTGCGATGAAGCACCCCCACCCGCTTCACAGGGCTTGCCCATGAGAGACTCGACACGCCCTTTCAAGAAAGCCAGGCCCCAGAAAGAGCTCAAAGAATGACAGGTGAGAAGACCCTTCCCTTGAGATCCAGGAACAAAGGGCACACAAGGCTGACAGACCCTCTACCCTGGGCAGGACAGCTTTGTGTGTATTTATTGTATTCTAGAAAACAGGTCTTCGACCAGCTCCTAGCTGGTTTTCCACTCCATGCCACGATCCTCAAGGGCCACCCCTCCCAGTTACCATCATCTATTACTTTCCCATTGGTCCCTGTCCTTTCCAGCTAACTAATCACTAGCTTCCATTCAGTCTAACCTGAGTACTCTGACCTTCCTCATCTTCCAGATTACGGAGCTAGAAGGCATCACAGCGTCTTTCATGAACCCTTCATTTTATGGATGAAGAACTGAGGATCAAAAGCCAAGTGGGTGCTGCAGGACTCTATTGGCTGACTTCAGAAACAGAACCAGCCTGCAGGACTTCTGGCCTCTAGTCCGCTCTGCACGGCTCTTCTCTTGTATACTTAGCTTGAGGTCTAAATGGTGCATTCAATTAGTCTAGTCTCACGATCTCACATGGAAGCTGCCTCAAGTTGAAGACCTTTTTAATGAAGACTCTCACTTCTTCTAAAGGCTCAGATATGTGATCACTGCTACCTGATTTAAGGGAGAAAGGAGGAGGCTAGAGGTGTCACGGAATTGCTTCCTGGGCGGTGCCTCCACCTGGACTTGGAGGAGGAGGGTTCTGATTGCCCCATCAAGAGAAGAAGAGAGTCCATGGAGAGGGAAGGGGTGGGGATGCTGAGACCGTGAAGAGTTGTTGTGAGCAGGAGTGACGCAAGACAAGGAGAAGCAGGTCGCGGAGGAGGACCCTGAAGAGTGGCACAAACATCTGTTTGGATTTGTTCACTCCTCCTGCACTTGTCCTTCTTCCCTCCTCTAGCCCCGCCCTCGGCCACGGGAAAACACTGCCAGCCTCTCCAAGGCCTCCCCTGAGCTCAGCACTCCGCTTCCCGCAGAACTCCCCCAGCACCTGGGCCCGCCCCACAGCAGCACACCTAGTCTCCCCCAGCTCTGAGTGCACCCTCTGCACAAGATGAGTAAGAAAGGAAAACAGTCCTCAAGGGCCTCGGTGCCTGTAAGAAGATGAAATCATGAGTACAAACACCTAGGACAGAGAGCAGAACATTAAGTGCTGCACTTGGGTTTCTGTTTCTACTTATTTATACACCTCCTTTATGTCTTCTGTCTCTTTCACAGAGTGGCCCTGCTCTCCCATTAGGTTGAATGTTTCTCCAGGACAGAATGCTTCTCTGTTTATTCTGCGAACGCCTGCAGAAGCCCCCCCGCCAGTGAGCTTCATTTATCTCGTGGCCACAGGGGGCACTCTTAACTCCGTAGTTAGAACAGCTTGAAAGCAAGAAACCATGGCTTTTAAGATTTTGTATCTTCAGAATCCAAGACAGGCCTATGGGAAACAGGCTCAATAAATCCACATTGGTATCGATGGTGATAATGAAATGCCCAGTCTGACACCCTATTTCTCTATCGCTCGAGTGCTGGGGATAGATAGATGTCTCCACTCCGGTCCCGCTGGATGGGAGTTTCTCAAAGCACGCCGCGCTCCAGGTGTGCCCAAGATGCCGCTGCACTCCCCTGCGATGGCCGCGGCAGAGCCTGGCACAACCAGAGTCCCCAGGCTGGTCACCTCCCTTTGCGAGCAGTTCTGTCCCTGTAGCCCCATGCTACACAAATGCTCTTTTCTCTGTGCGCCATGATGTGAGAACGAATGGGAACCACCGTGCCGGATGGCCATCTGTCAGGGAGGCCGAGGAGGGAATTCCTCACCCGGGCAGGTGCCTCCGTCAGACAACAGATGTGGGGGGCCTCCCAGCGTGGGCCCACACTCCTCACCCCACTTCTCCCCCCGCAAGGACTCTCACACTCAGGGGCTGACGCAGCCACTTCCCTGAGCCCTTCTTTTTACTCGTGTCTCCTGGTTTCCCCCTTGTCCGCTCCGCTGCTGGAAATTTATCCTGGTCCTTTCTTCCCCCTAAGATATACAACGTTTATTCCAAAGGAGTATTCCCATGGGTTTAGGAGTACAACAATGCTGAAATAGAATACAGATAATAAAATAAAAATGACCCTTGTTTTTCCAGTCTAGGAACCATTGGAAAGAACCTCTTCCAGCTTTCACCATTCTTTGCCTCTTTGCTGTGCATTAGGGCGGAAGGTACTAAGATCAATGATGACAGGTGACTCATAAGCTGGTGGACGGCGGCTCCAACAAACCCAGTCACACCTGTTTCTGGAAGCACTAAGAGAACCTGATTAAAACCTCTTTATTGCAGTATTTCCCTGCAGCTTACACCCTAAGGTCCCAGTGTATCTGAGGGGGAAAATAATCGTGGCTCCCACTTGTTAAGAGCCTACCTACGTGGGACACCAAAGCAGGTGCATGATATACATGTACTGTAATCTCCACAACCAAGTGTGAGAGAGGCAAGTGTAAGTACGTGTTAAACGACACGCCCGGGCTCAGAAAGGCTAGGGAAATTTGCCCAGGGCCCCAGTCAGTACAGTGCAGACCCCGAGTCTGCACCCACGTTTGAGTTCTTCTCGAGACACCACCTTGTGCTGCCCCTTGTGTGGTGGCGGCGGTGAGGGGAGGGGAATACTGTTGCTCTAACTTGGAATGTATTTGAGAACAGAGCTATGGATGCAGGTACAGTGAACCTTTGGTATGGGCAGGGGACTGGTTCCAAGACCCCCGTGGATACCCCATTCCTCAGGTGGCTCAAGTCCTTTGTATACAGTGGCGTAGTATTTGCATGTAACCTACATCTGCATGCAGGTGACAGCAGGGTGTACCTACACACATCACTCCGTTCACGTGGATTCAGTGTAGCGCTTGGCAGGTGGCAAGTTCAAGTTTTTGCTTTGTGGATCTCTGGGTTTTTGGTTTTGTTTTTTTCTCTCCCAGGTTTTCAATCTGAGGTCGGTTGACCCGGCAGGTGCAAACCCCACAGATCCGGAGGACGGACGGACTGTATTCACAATAGTGACACCAGCGGACGGACCCATCTCCGGCCGACCTCGTGCCACAACCCTACCTACGTGGTGCCCTGCCTCGGCTCCTTTGGAGTCTGCGTCTTAACGCAGCGGGCTTCCTCTCTGCCCTGGATGTCTGCTGAGGTTGAAAGACCGTCACAGCAAGCTCCCTGGCTAGTAGTGCGACAGCCACTCTGTTGCCAGGGCGATCCTGTAAAGTGGGACAAGTGATTTCCAGGCACAGCTGGCTGCAGTCTTCAGAACGGCGGAAAGTTGTCATTTCCACCCAGCGTATCTGCCCTGTCTCCCCTCCGCTTAAAACGCTCCAGTGGCTGCCCTTGCCAAGTCTCCTACCAAGACTGACTGCAGCCCAGACTCCATCGGGGATATCCAACCCGCAGCCCATGGGCCGCATGCAGCCCAGGATGGCTGTGAATGCGGGCCAACACAAAATCATAAATTTAATTAAAAATATTATGAGGAGTTTTTTTTGTGATTATGTGTTGCAATGCATTTAATGTGTGGCCCAAGACAACTCTTCTTCTCCTAGTGTGGCCCAGAGACGCCAAAAGGCTGGACACCCCTGAGTCTAGCTCATTCCAGAGCCCCTGCCTCCTACCAGCCAGCTCACACGGCCACACCCCACTCTCGGTTAATTCCCTCCTGTGCCACGTTCTCCCATACTTCTGTGCTCCTGCTCTCGTTGTCCCTACTGCCTGGAATACCTCTCCACCTTTGCCACCTGAACAGCCTCCAGGCAGATGCTGATTAACTGTTACCTCTGCTAGGAAACCTCCCCAGGTTCAGTTGCTCTCCTGTCCTGGCACCAAGCACTACCACACCTCTTAACCCTGCACCTCGACCACCACTTGCTTGGACGCCGTCCTCTCCAAGCCTCGACACCCCTCAAGAACAAGGAGCAAGTCTTGTTTGTCTAAATATGTACCCCAGGACCCCACTTAGCTCTCTGTAGACGCTCAGCAAGTGTTTGTTGAACGAATACATAAGTTAATTATGTATTAACTGTGTGTCTCCCCGTTAAATCTAAGGCAAGCAGGAGGGAGAAAAGAAAAGTGATGAGGAAGAGGATTTCCCCAAGAGTTAACTAAATGTCTAGAGAGGGTTTTGTGGTCAGTAAGAGGGCAGAGTCAGCGGATGATCAGAGGGAGTTATCAGCAAGTGTCACTTCCTAAGCCCTTCCCAGGTGTATCTTGCTACACAGGACTGACTCCTTCCTCTAATCCTCTCCGGAAGAAGAAAGGCTCCCTCCCTCTTATCTCTGATGAGCTCGGGACAGGATTAAACCAAGACTGGCACGTCCTGCCCTCTCATCCAGCTACACGTCCAGCGGTGCCTGGCAGAAGACGCGGACTACACTCCACACCGCTACGGGCCCTGCAGGGCCCACGACACAGGTTAGAGGGGCACTTCCTGGTCTCGGAACAGGATCACAGAACCGCCTCTCAGGGGTGGGGTGGACTCTAAAAGGGGATGGGGAGGGCCCTCTGGGGCAGCGGCAGAGAGCACAGCTTCTCTGCCTGACGGGCACTGCTAGGGGACACCCGGGGAACGCTGATGGCACCAGCCGAGTGGCGTCGGGGCAGGGAGCTGATGGGGGGGGACGTCTCTCTCAGGGAAGGTGACCCTGTTTCTCTCGATGCCAAAGCTAAGCTTGAACCTCCACAGATCCCAGCCTGAGGGTTCTACCCTTGTCGGCTTTATGGGGTACAGTGTTCCCTCTACTGGGAATGCAATCCCCCTTCATCCTCTCCAAAAAAAAATGTATTGTCAGAATCCTGGCCATTCAAGGTTTTTCCAATACCACCCCCCCCCGCCCCGGCCGATCAATGCCCCCTCTGACTGCTCTGCCAGGGCTGCTTCCCCTGGTGCCCCACAGGTCCCCAGGCTTGCTCTGAGGTCCTCTGATCCCCACACTCAGCCCTGGACCCAAACCATTCTCTTGGCTGAATCCCGATGATTTACTGAGTCTGGAGAGTATCAGTTTTTCTAGGCCACCAAACACGGATGATGTGACATGAGGTAACAAAACATGGATAAAGAGAGTCAACGTTTCTTGGAGCAATTACTACACGCACGTTGCCTGCATTAGCACGTTTACTCTCCTCAGGGATCCTCTGAAGCAGACACGAGCACTACAGCGTTTCTCTCTGACGAGGAAACGGAGGCTCAGAGTGGCTGAGTAACCTGCCTGAAGTTGCACAGACATTAAGGGACAGGACGGCCACTACGGTCTGTAGACTGAGCCCAGTACTCTCAGTCGATACACTCTGTAGTTGGCACAGTGACCGAAATGTAACAAACGTTCCACAAACATTAGGTGTTAATATTAAATAGGTTAAGCTCAGTTCCCCTCACTTAGTCTTTAAAAGGGAGTATAAATACATCGTTATTATTTATATTCACCTCATCCAAATATTTTACCTGCCTTGTGCTACGAGACTGGCGCCCACTTCTAAATTAGTTTGTTATTTTCCAGGTTACTGTAATATTTATCACATCATATAATAACTATTCACTCGTCTGTCCCCTGCACAAATCTGTGAACTCCTGACAGACACAGGGACTTGTGTTTCTTTGCACAGCAAGCACCTGCCACATGCTCTGACCAGGCGCTCAGTAACCACCACTGGATGAATGAGCAAACTGAGTCACTGAGAATCCAAATGTCATGAAATATTCCAGTCGTAACCAGTTCAAGCGGGGCAAACATCGTCTAGAACAGCGGGCCTCAAGGGGCGGCCCTTGACCCTGCAGCATGAGCACCCTTTGGGACCTTTGTGGAAAGGCAGGCTCTTGGGTCCCAACGTTGACCTTCAGACCAGAACTCCAGGGATGAAGGTCAGCGCCCAGCCCTCCGTGTTTCAACAGGCCCTTCAGGTGGTGCCTGCTGGAGCGTGAGCACCACTGGTCGAAGGGGATGAAAGAAGTAGCCGTGGGTAGCCTCAGTGGCTGTGTGACGTATCCCGAAAATAGAGATCTGAGGAAGGAGAAAGCCCGAGGCTGAGTGGGGAGGAAAGAAGGTAACAGGAGGCGGTGGGGCAAGATGGAGAGGGAAGGGTTGGGAGTGGGTGAGACTGATTCACCCTGAAATCTCCTGGGAATGAAATGGGTTCATGATCTCAGCTGGGTGCAGCCATAGCAACAGGTGCTCCTCCCGCCCCCTCCCTCTCCCAGGATGACCAGGCATCAGCTGTGCCCACGCTGAGGCCCGGCCCTGCAGAAGGATGTAAGCTTCAGTGAGTTGGAAAAACACAGTGAGAGGCAGGTTTAAGGGAGAAGCTCCCTGCTCTGGCCCCAAGCTGGGCTCCTGGGAAGGCTGCTTCCTCCTCGGGGCAGAAGCAGACACAGCCACGCGGAGGTGCCTGGGTGTGCTCCTCACACCCCGGCTCGCGCTGGGACCCAGTACCTGGCTGGGATGACTTGCTGTCCCGTGGGACTACCGGGAGAAAGGGACGAATGACTTAAGAGCAAAGAGGGACAGCCCACGGAGCCACAGGGCTGGAAGCAGGGCAGGGCACCATGAGGCAGGGCCCCAAGACCCCGGAGGATTATTCCAGAAGCCGGGAGAGGAGACCAACTGGTGAAAGAGAATCAGGGCAGAGCTCACAGGCAGCCTCGAGGCCAGAGACCGGTCGGGGCAGAGAGGGATAACGAGGCACAGACGGCGCACAATATTGTGCGGGCCCTTTGCCGGGGATGGCTGCAGCCTGCAGGGCACCCGCAAGGCCGGTGCATCTAATTGGCTCCTTCCCTAATGAAGGCAAAATGGGGGCCGCGTGAGGACAGCGAGGTAAGCAAAACACGCGAGATGCTCCACATGGTCGATGGAAATAACTCAGTAAAAGCGAGTTTACAGCAAATTAGACATTAAAAGTCAGATATAATCACTGTTGCTATGTTTGTTTCCAAGAAGAACTGTGTTATGATTAGACTAACAGGCCAGCGCTGGAATTCTCAGCAAAATGCCGGGAAGATTTCGCCTTTCTTTGTCTGTGTGAGAGAAGAAAGCAAATGAGGAAATGTGAAATCAATAAGCCACTGCTATGTTCAGGGGCTCTGCCCTCAGAAAATCCTGTGCAGCCCAGGACCCCCCCTTTTTTTTTTGGGGGGGGGGACAGTTGTGAAGTAGAATGCGCTGATAGGTTTCTCAAGCCTGGTTTCTTCTAGCCCTCACAGTGAGCCGATGAAGAAGTCCAGGTCACCCCCCCACCCCCCACCATTGTGCGGATGAGGAAACCGAGCTCAGAGATGTCGAGTCGCATACAAGCACTAAGACAGGGCTAGGGTTCGAACCCACGTACGCCTGACTTCAAAGACCTTCACCCACATTGACGCCGTGATTCCGTTCATGATCACGGAGCAGGGAGAAAACGGAGGGTCCGTGACTCCTCCGAGGGCTGAGACTCCTATTCCAGCCAGACCTGGGCGCCTCTGTGACGCGGTGTCGTCTAACGGGAAAACTCCGGCCTCACCTCTGACTAGTTCCGTGACGCTGGACACGCCCCTTAACCTTCCGGTGCCCTGGTTTCTCAGTCTGCACAATGGGAATGACAGCCCCTGCCACGGAGCAGTGCTGTGAAGACAAGTGAGAAGTGCAGTCGGAGAGTTAACCGCCCAGCCCTCCCACCACAGACGAGCTGTTGCGATCTTGGGGAAGTTCCTCAGATTTTCTGCCCTTGGGCTACCTCATCTCCCGAATGTCCAGATTAGAAATCACACAGCCAGGGGACGGCAGGCAGAAAGCACTGGGTAAGTGGAGTAAATGCTCCCGCCAGTGCCTCCCTTCAGGGAGGACACTCCCGTCCCCGCCTGCTTGGGAGCAGGTGCCCTGGCAGCTCACAGACTCACCCGTCCCTGCGAATTGCCCTTGAACCCATGAGGGGGGTCCCAAGCTCTGCTACAGTGGGCCAGCCTCTCCTCTGCGTAGGTCTGGCTTTCTCAGGTGAATCTCGAGAAAGCACACCCCAAAACACATTCTGCCTGCAAGCCTCCAGTGCAGAGTTGACCT
This sequence comes from Phyllostomus hastatus, assembly GCF_019186645.2. Taxonomy (NCBI): domain Eukaryota; kingdom Metazoa; phylum Chordata; class Mammalia; order Chiroptera; family Phyllostomidae; genus Phyllostomus; species Phyllostomus hastatus. The sequence continues at coordinate 10,387,332 of NW_025333833.1, read as the reverse complement.
CCAGGGACCCCAATCAAACCCAAGCTAACAGTACGGGCAGCCCTCATTTTATTGGTTTGCTTTACTGCCCTTCACAGGTGTTGCATTGTCTTTTTTCCTCAAATGGAAGGCCAAGACCCACCACAGCAAAGACTACAACTTGCTTTCTTGCTTTATTGCAATGCTCACTTTATTATACTGGTCTGGAGCTGAACCCACAAGATCTCCGAGGTCTGCCCGAATCTATAGCCCAGAAAGCGTTCATAAAGAGTGACTGATGAGGGCCATCAGGGCCACCTGCACACTCAGAGGACTGGTACTGCCTGTGCAACTCCTGGAAGTGTCACACAGCTGCCGGCTGGACGGGACATTCTTGGAGGAGAGACTGTGTCTTGAATGACTTTGTGTTTCCTCCAAGCATGCTACGGACAGCAGAGCCTCTGGAAACGTATCTGACGTGTGCAGGCACTATGTCTATTCAGGAACCAATCAATCCGAGTGGGCCCAGGGGGTGCACACTTCATTTCCGAATGGCAGCACTCATGGCTCTTAACCGGGGCCCACAGTCTCAGCAGTGAGGAACTTTATAAATGAAATCCCTCTGATGGAATAACTTTGAACAAGAATGGGCCATACCGATCAAACCAGGGAAGTATGTTCTATAGGCTATTGCTATTGTTAGGTCTTTAAAAATTCAATATTAAACAAAGCTCACAGGTGTGAAGACAGGTGGTGCTGACCTGATCCGCCAGCCCTACCCCGCCCTATGATCCCAACAGAACCCTCCCTCCACCCACCTCCTTCTGAGGTGACACGAAACACCAGCAATGGCGGTTGGAATAGAAGCGAGCTCCCTTATTCCCAAACCTGTATTCTCGGGTTATGCCACCCATCTCTGTAACTGGCTCCTCTGGGAACACAGGGACAAGCAAAAGGGAAAATGCACCAATGTGGCTCTTTGGATGCCGTGCAGCAGGTCAGCTCCCCCATTGTTGGTAACCCTCCGTCCTCTCCCCGTGTCGGCTGCCAGGTGGGGAAGGTCGAGAAATGACGTTGCACGTGGAGGACTAGGGTAGCTGCCGACGCTGCAACAGTTCATTCAGTTCAACGTGAGTCTGTTCAGTCTGACGTGCTCAGGGCTACATGGGACGAGCCCTTCCCTCTGGAGCCCAGATGGGCTCGCTGCCGTCTACACCTGAGCTTTGGGCCCTGACTCAGAACCCACCAGCATCCTGAGTTCTGGTGGGGTCTGGAGATTCACGGAGTAGTGTTCCTACTGCCAGAGAAAACCTGAGCCGACCCACTGCAATCTGATCTCTCGGGGCTCAGAGAGCCCGAGGGGGCCCTCGGGAAGGGGGAAGGCCGCAGGAACCAGGAGCCTCCCTGGGGCCCAGCCAGAGCCGACGGTCAGAAACCGTGGTTGAACTGAGGGCTCCTCAACATCCTCCTTTCAGCTCGTGAGGAGACGGGATGAAACAGGCATCTGAACAGGTGAGCTTTCAGTGTGGCCCCTGCAGACGAGCACCCAGCGCCTCCCTCCCCTCGGCTGCTCCGGGGTTCACTTCGCGCCGAGGGGCTGCCATGACAGGTGGTCCTGGGCCCACAGGTTCACCCCCACTGCCCAGTCCCCACGACAGGCCCCTGCTGTCTGGGGACACGGGTCAAGGCACAACCCCAATCCTCAAACACTCTGGCTGTGCCCCAAACACCCGGCTGCGGGGGGGTGCAGCCTGTTAAGAGGAACTCCCTGACCTCAGTAGCCTACCATGCAGTCAGGGGAAGGCAGAACAAATAATATACCAAACACACGGATATTCAGTGAGGGGGAGAGGGCCTGAAGGTCTGAGTGCCTGAGTGATCCTACAAGACTCTCTCGGAAGAAAAGTCCTTCTGGCACGTGAAATAGCGGAGCTCTTTGCAGGGGAAGTCCTTTCTCATCCGAGGTCTCCGAGGCTGGCCGGGCCTCAGGGGTGGGGCTCAGGGGCGCACAGCCCCAGAGTGGGACCTAGGATAATCATCACCTCATTAGTGGAGGATCATACACCTGGCTGGCAGCTCAGCCGCCCTGGGCGGGCGGGGGGTGGGGGCGGGGAGCACCCTACTAGGCAGTGGCAGGCCGGCCTGCTTTGTTCTTGGAGAGCAGGCCTCCAAGGGGCCCCTTCCAGCCGGGCCTTCTGGCTGCCGGAGGGCAGTTCCAGAAGGTGCCTGCCCACCTGGCCTGGGAGGAATTAGGTCAGAACCGGAAAAAAAAAACAAACAAAACTACAACAGTAACACTTGGGAGGGGAGCAGGCCTCCAAGCCAGGATCCCCAGACAGTACCCAACTGAGATGCGTAAATCACAACTAAGGTAAGAAGCGGATGAATGAGCAGGTGGTGTCAGTCAGACCTGTTCTCTGTGGGACTCGCAGCCCCGGGGAGAGGCAGAGAGGTCACCTCCGGGGCACCAGAGAACTGCGTTGTAGCTGCTTTGAACAACAATCAGTACGGCCAGACGCCAGTAGCAGGAAAAGTGTCTTATTCGGTGCTTCGTTTTTTAGTACTTTTTTTTAACTTGTGAATTTTTAAATAATGAAAGCAGTGTGTTAGGACTAAATAATAGTCAGGCAATACAAAGACGTGTAAAGAAAGTGTGTAGGTGCCCTCACCTCTACTCCCGGCCCCCGTGAGCTCATGGCCGAGTGCGCGTGCCTCCCCACCATCCTCCGCGCAGGTTCAAACCTACGTGCACCTGCTCTTTGCTCTACATTCTTCTGCTCTTTGTTTTTTCAAATGGGATCCTACTCTACAGACTCCTCTGTAACGTGCTTTTCTTAATTAAAACCCACTAGGAACAACATCCCTCCAGGACCAACACACAGATTTAATTCCTTAAAACACACACACACACACAGAACCACAGCTATGCAACACCCCACTGATCGCCCTGCCAGTGTTTGCTTGCTGTGGTTACCGTTGCTGTGAAACTAGGCTGAAATAAACACTCTCTCTCTCACGTGTTACAGCCCTAGCGATGGGTCTTTCCGTTTCAATGGGTGGCTGTCTCAACAGTGGGGTTACTACAGGGCCAAAGAGAAGGTATATTTTTCAGTATTAATTCCCCTGAAGGTTGTAGGAATCCACCAGGCGCTCCACCAAAAATTCGTGAATGACTCTTCTTCCTCCCCCTCAAAGGAAGTGAGTGTTAGGACCCTTCAATGCTGGCCAATCTGATGAACCGAAAATTTGTATTTTTCCCTGAGTATTAGCATCATTTCACGGGTTTATTAGCCACATGGATTTCCTTTCCTTTGACTTTCCCACTCACATCCTTCGAGCGTTTTCCCATGTGGTTGGTTGGCTGTCTTTTCCTTGTAAACTTATAGAGCCTCTCTGTATATAAGTTATATCAGGACTTTTTTATATGTCATTTTTTTCTCAGTCTAACAATTGTCTTACAATGTTACTTATGGAGTCCTTTACCATAGAAAAATTTGAAATTTCTATGCAATAATTTCTTAAAGTTTCTGAGCCAAATATTAAGAACTTCCACTAGTGATAAATATTCATGTCCTCCTTCTGAAACTCATTTGGGGGCTGCCCTGCTTCGTAAATTCAATCTTATAGACTGAATATACAGACTAAAAAGTAAGATGATTCAAACAATAGAAACGCCACAAGTACATCTGGGAGAAAAAAGTAGTAAAAGAACCCCTTTCGACCATGAGGGAAACCAAGGTTGAAACCAACTCTCTGGCAATATTCACTCCATGTAGAAGGTGCAGTGAAGACCATCGACTACCAGCTGCTTATCCCAGTGCAAACTACTCAACACCTAAGTCCTTCCAGCTCATGGATTCCACGCACACCTCTGATCCTGGTCCCCTATGGGCGGCCAACACCCAAGCAAGCTCCTCCTCCATCCTTGTGTCCTTCAGCTCAAGCATCACCTCCGTCTGCCCTCACCCCCCACCCTCCCCCGGACAGAGGGACCTGCCTGTGCCATCCTCAGCACTCCCCGCAATCCTCATATTAACTTCCCTCTCGTTTGGTAATTATTTACCTGTCACTCATATTTATATTCCCCACACCTATTACTGCGTCTGACACACACTATTTGCTCCTGCAGCGGCTGCTGAAAGAAAGGGAGCAAAGAGAACGAACAAGTGATCCAGAGAACAGCACTGAAATCCAAAGCTGAATGTTCGCCGTTAGCTGCCAGCTCAGGATCAATCAGGAATGAGAGTTAAACACTGCTGAAATTACAGGGTAAGTTAATGGGGGAGGGGGGGAAGGTTCCATTTACAAAAAGCTGATTGACACAGAATTTCAAGAGCCTGCCTGGTTCAGAATGAAAGGCCCGCCTACACGTCAGGCATGCTGAGCTGCCGTTCTCCAGCGACCGTGTCTCACTCGGGGACAAATGGGCTTTGGTCAAGGATAAAGTCTCAATATCCATTTTTCAGACTCTTAACGAGTTTTGGGATGATCACTGTCACTCAGCCCTAACTGCAGCCAGTTTCCTCTGCATGCATCTTGACATCAACATGCCACCCAAAACACTTCCCTATGATTTAAAAAAAAAAAAAAAGATTCCTACGACAGCATTCATGCTCCAAGCCCACATCTTCCACCGGCAACATATTTTTGAACTTGGAGACTGCAACGAACACCATGGGTCTTCCAGTGTTTTAACAGGAGAGAGACATCCAGAGTCCTCCTTTAGAAAGGGAGCCCCTGCCTCCATCTGGAACGGCAGTGGGACTCACTTCCCAGTGCTACCTTGTGTATTCCTGCAAGCAAATGTTCCCATTCCCTGGGGTGGCTGAAGAATCTGGGGAAATGGAAGGTTCTCGGGACGCCCCCAGGGATCA